>NC_062569.1:78799166-81519166 GCF_022837055.1 Prionailurus viverrinus | reverse complement strand
AATACAATTGGGACCCAAAATGAAGGAGGTGAGGGTGTGGGGGGTTGGGTGTAAGCGTCCTAGACTGCCTGAAGTCTAAGAAAGTTTTGGCAAAATTGTTGGGAGCCCTTGAGCGAAAGTCATTGACAAAAGAGAATGGGTCAGCCAAATATGTTTGCCACTCTCAGTCATTGGCCTGAGCAGCCCATGGAAAGGATGGCTTCAAGTGAAACACAGGAAATGTTTTCAAATCCAGCAGCCAGAGACATCAGTCAGTTGCACTCTCTATAGTTCTGGGAGATGGGTTCTCATGGCAGCCACAGCTAAATAAGTAGTGAAGCGGAAATTCAACTCAGTATATCCATGACTACAGACACCATCCCCTTCGCTGTTAGGTTTATTATTTTCTTCATGACCTTTGCATATTCTCTCAATTTTGGTACTATTCAATATTTTACAACTGGAATTAACAATTCTTGGCTGCTTTTAAAAATATGCTTTGCCGGGGCGCCTGGGTGGCGCAGTTGGTTAAGCGTCCAACTTCAGCCAGGTCATGATCTCACCGTCCGTGAGTTCGAGCCCTGCTACGGGCTCTGGGCTGATGGCTCAGAGCCTGGAGCCTGTTTCCGATTCTGTGTCTCCCTCTCTCTCTGCCCCTCCCCCGTTCATGCTCTGTCTCTCTCTGTCCCAAAAATAAATAAACGTTGAAAAAAAATTTTTTTTAAAAATATGCTTTGCCATTTTTCTTTTTTAACATTGAGTAAATCATTTTCAATATCTTTAAGATGATAAGTAATTTGATAATGTAATCCAATATCTAGAATGTAGTTTGTTACCATAAATTGTGATTCTTAAACCCCAAACCCTGCTCTCATGTAGAAAACCTTTATAATTTTACCCTGGGTTTTGGGTCAATTTAGCAGGCTTTATACAGGGAATAAAATGAATCATGTCTCACAAACATATTCCTTTCTAAACCAAATCTGCAGATATTTCTATAAGACTCCTAGAACCTTTGTGAAATATTGGGACATAGATGTGGGAGATGACTAACTGCTTTTTCCATGCCCTTCCTTGATACACCCATCAGTACCACATTATCCTATGGCTCGTTCAACCATTATCCTATGGCTTGAAGGTCACCCCCTTTAAATATTGGTGAATTGGGAATCGTGGTGAATCAAACCATGCCAAAACTCAACAGTTTTGACAGCAAACCTTCATTTTCTAACCTCTATGGTTGTGAGGTTGACGGGGCTGATTTAGGCTAATCTGGGCTGGACTCCTTTATACACCTGCAGCTTAGCCAGGGGCCTCTGCTCTATGGTGGGCTCGATGGGGCCGGGGAACAGGGCAGCTGCTCTCTATGCATCTTTCTCTTCTTCCTGGGTCTAGCTGGGACATGTCTTCCTCAGGTGATGGCAGATGTGCAAGAGTCTAAGAAGACTGGCACACTCCCGCTTTACCTCATGCCACTGGCCAAAGCTAGTCACCCAAACAAGCCCTATGAAAGTCAAGGGTTGGAAAATCATACCATATTATTTTCATGGAAACAAAACAGTAAAGTCACATAGCCAAGGATGTGGACTCAGGAAAAAAAAAAAATAAGAACTTGGTGCCATTGGTGAACAATACCACAAATAGGGATCCTACCTTGTCTTTGTTCTACTGTTGTCCTATCTATTTGAAATTAATGTGTTGAATATTTACTGATACAGCTTTGTGCAAGATGCCTTTTTCTGGCAATTGAGTAGACATATTTCAATTTAATAGGGGAAGTAGACACAAAAGCATATTATTTTCTGCTCTATGGTCTGGCCACCACATCTTCATGAGACTTATGTAATGGTAGGCCTTTCTTTTGCCTCACTCTGTTCTCTCCCCCTCTCTCCCAAGGAGGTATCTTCCATTCTCATGGTTTAAAACAAAACAAAACAAAACAAACACACAAACAAAAACAAAAGAAAAACTTCATTACTTCCAAACACACACACACACACACACACACACACACACACACACACTTTTAAGGCTTCCCAAGGACCTTGACATACTGGTCTCATCCCCTACTATCCTCACCCACCCCCACTCCCTAGGTTCCCTATGGAATCTGGCCATGCTGGCCTTTTTTCTGTTCCTCACCAACTACAAAAAACTCCTGGTTTTTGTACACTTAGACTCACGAAGTTAGCTACTATGCTATGCAGGTCCTAGTTCAAACATCACCTCCTCAGGGAAACCTACTCTTACCATCTAAACTGAAGAAGGTAATCTGTAACAATCATTCATTTTCACATTACCTGTTTTTATTGTCTACGTATCACTTCTCTCTTTGAAATAGTCTTATTTATTTTTGTTGTTTATTGTCTGACCCCCCTTTTTAAGAATGGCATTTCCGTGAGAGCAGGAACTTTCCCTGTCTTGTTCCTAGCTGTGTCCTTGATGGTTACTACACATGGTAGGCACTCACAAATATTTGGTAAATGATGAATGAATGATTCAAGTTTCTGATGATCTAGCCCAAACCTTTCTCTTAGGTGCTAGTCTATTATATCTGTCTCTAATCAGATGTTCCATGGGTACCACACTCAACATTGACAATGCTGAATCTACCCATTTTGTCTCCAAACCCAGGCTTTGGCCAGTGCTCTCTATGCTGGTAAATGGTAGAACGTCCACCCAGTTGCTCATGTCAGAAAGTCAGATAGTTTTTCTTGACTCCTTCCTCTCAGTTACTCTTCACATCTCAATTGTTAATAAATGTTATTTATTCTGATTTAAAAATATTTATCAGAACCATCCATGTTTCTAGTATCACTGCCACCGCCATCACTCTGCAATGGTTTTCTCACTGATCTCTGTCCACAAACCTGGGTCACATATTAGCTGTGTGATCTTGTACACATTTCTTAACTTCACAGTGACTCAGTTTCCTCATTTCTCAAATTGGGTTAATCTCTTACAGCTCTTGTGGCAGGTTAAATAGTATCCCCCCTCTCTGAAAAATTCATATTGATCCTCAGAATACAATCTTTGGGAAATAGTCTTTGCAAATGCAATCAAGTTAAGATCAGGTCACACTGCATCAGGGTGGGCCTGATAACAAGAGGGAAATCTAGACACAGAGATAGACAGAGGGAAGAATATTGAAGACCCATGAGACAAGGCCATGTGAAGAAGAAGGCAGATATTGAATTGGTGAATTTCCAAGCCAAGGAGCACCAACGACTGTCAACAACCACCAAAAGCCAGGAAGAAGCAGGGAAAGATTCTCCCCTGGAGCCTGCAGAGAGAGCATGACCATGTCAACATCTTCCTTTCAGATTTTGAGCCTATAAGAGAATAAATTTCAGAACTGTAAGAGGATAAATTTCTGTTCTTCAAAGCTATTCCTTTTGTGACAGTTTGTTGCAGCAGCTGTAGGAAACTAATATGGTTGTTCTGAAGATTAAGTAGGATCATTTATAGCTATGCCCATAGTAAGCAGGCAGTAAAAGTTATTTTATTTTCATCATCATTATGAACCTAGATTGAAACTCTTAAAATGTAGATATAAGCAAGGGACCTGCCTACTTAAAACTTTTCAGAGGCTTTTCACTGCCTACAGGAAAGAGTCCACAACCTTAAGATCATTCAAAATGCCCTGAACAAAAATCTAACCATGTACCCACCTCTGTTTACTTCTTTCTCCTATATTCTTTCTTCTCCAGCTATACACACTTTCTTCCAAATCCTTGTTCTCTCCCGTCTGCAGGCTTTCTAAGATGCTATTCCCTTCTGGAGTACTCTTCCTTTCCCTTCCCAGGACACTCTCCTTTGGGTCTCTGTCTGAAGTCCTTTAAGGGAGGCTTTCCTGATTAGGAGACACTCCTCTGTCTTGCATCCCTGAGTACACTCTACTTCTATCTTCTGCTACTTTCATCACACTTGTGAATGTTCATTTGTATTCCTAGTTATACAGTAAGCTCTGAAAGGACTGGCTACAATTGTCTTATTCTTTGTGCTTAGCCAATACCTGATGTATAGTCAGCACTACCTTAATAAATATATGTTACATAAATAAGGTTATTTATTTATTAATTTACCTATTTGACATTAAATTTATCTTTTTTAAATTTTTTAATGTTTTTATTTATTTTTTGAGACACAGAGAGACAGAGCATGAGCAGAGGAGGGGCAGAGAGAGGGGGAGACCCAGAATCTGAAGTGGGCTCCAGGGTTTGAGCTGGGGCTCAAACTCACAGAGTGTGAGGTCATGATCTGAGCTGAAGTCAGACGCTTAACCTACTAAGCCACCGAGGCGCCCCTAAATTTATTTTTTTTTAATTTAAGTTAGTTAACATACAGTGTAGTATTGGCTTCAAGAGTAGAACCCAGTGATTCATCACTTACATATAAGACCCGGTGCTCATCCCAACAAGCGTCCTCCTTAATGCCCATCACCCATTTAGCCCATCCCCCCCTCACCTCCCCTCTAGCAACCCCCAGTCTGTTCTCTGTATTTAAGAGTCTCTTATGGTTTGCCTCTCTCTGTGTTTTTATCTTATTTTTATACAATGTCACAAATACAATAATAAGTACACAATAGTGACCCATAAAGGGAGAACAGACAGGTTAGCTATCAGATCACCTAGAACAAACTAAGAGTCACAGAATTTTATGGATGGGGAAGTTGCTAAAGTGCGCTTATTTCAGTCTCTTCCTATATTTCATAAATGAATAACCAGAAGCCCAGAGAGGTGAAGCATTTGCCCAACAGACACCAATGACAAAACTAGAACTGAAATTCTTTTTCTTCTCCAAAGAGTTCTTCCATAGCATTATGCTGCTTTCACTAAAGAAAGATGGGGCCAGGACAACTGAAAAATAAATGAATGAGAGTTAACACAGCTGAAGGAATGGATCTGGGGAAAACACTAGACTTGTTTACAGAGGACAGGAATAGTGATGATATGAGAGTATGTTCAAAAGACTCCAGAATTGCCAAATAGGGTGATTAAAAAATGATAGGAAGTAACTCAAATTCCTTAAGTGCAGTGAGAGAATGTGTAACTAAGGGAGGAGAAATTAAATTCCTGCAGTGCAGTGAGTATGTAATCTGGGGAGGAGGAGGAGAGAAATTCCCTAAATTGAGATGCACCACAGAAGGAACAGAGAATTTATGAAAGACCTATTATCTAGCAGTAACCATCCTGGTTGCCCTCAGAGTCTGTAGGAGAACAAGAGCCAGGAACTAACAAAGCAGTTTCACACAGATAACAGCATTGTGTGTGCCAGGGTAAGGAGGGACATCTTTAGTCAGATTCCTTTACCCACTAAAACCACAAAGTCCTGGGTCAGCACTGGTGTCAGGGTAACTTTTCCTCTGTCCCAGAACTCTGCCTATTTTTCCTATATTCTTCTGTGAGCAAAAGCTGATCTTCCTATGCCCTCTATTTACAATTCTGGGTAAATAGAATTATATCCAATCAGTAAACCAATCTGGAATTCCTGATTCTCCTCTGCTACATTCAATCAGTCCCTAAATCCCAACCAAATTTCTGGCATGGACAAGAAGACCTTTTATAATTTGGGTTAGCTAACTCACTACCCTCTCTGCAGAACTTTATCCTCATACACGCTATACCTTAGCCACACTGTTCTCTGAGATCTTTAGGTAATTTTCACATTTTCACACTTTTACTTGTTACTCATTTCTAGAGGAGCAAGGGATAACTTTGTCATTCAATTCTGAATGTCTTTCCAAAATAAATATTTGAGCTAAAATGATATACTCATGAAGAATTTCAATATATTATACAATTTTAATATATTTTCACATAGAGAATATATGTTATGTTCTAAGTGTATAACATGTATAATTATGAAGTCTATATACATAACATGTATTCATTACTCTGCTATACTTACATGAGAATTTAGAGTTAGCAATTATATGCACATTAAACTCATCAAATGCCAATGACTGTTTAAATAATATTTAATAGCAACTTCTTTGTAATTCTTTTAACAGCAATAGTGACGATGATTAAGATAATTAAACAGAGCCCCTGGGGAGATGAATGCCTAAAAATCCACATATTCCGGAAACTTTAAGAAGTTACTTAGAGCTGTTTGGGTAATGTAACAATTTCTTTGCAAACATGTATTTAGTTACAGAAATTAGGCAATTCTGGGGGCGCCTGGGTGGCTCGGTGGGTTAAGCGTCCGACTTCGGCTCAGATCGTGATCTCATGGTTCGTGAGTTGCAGCCTCGCGTCGGACTCTGTGCTGACAGCTCAGAGCCTGGAGCCTGCTTCAGATTCTGTGTCTCGCTCTCTCTCTGCCCCTCCCCTGCTCATGCTCTGTCTCTCTCTGTCTCAAAAATAAATAGACGCTAAAAACAAATTTTTAATAAGAAAAAGAAATTAGGCAATTCTGTACTTTATAACATTAGAGCGATGGTTACTCCTTGTTATGGGCTTTCATAGTCATTTACTTATAACTCTAGTATAGTATTTAATTTGTTTTTATAATAACTCTCAAAATAGGCATGATTTTCCATTAAGACCATAAGCTCCTAGAGGTAAGAATAAATTTATATATGGGAACAAAATTATTGTTAATGAATTCATAAGACAACATATATGGTGTTTCAGTAAGCTAGGACATTTTTATCCTTAACCCAATTTTATGGCCTGCCTATCTCTCAAATTTTCCCCCAAAATGCTATGTCCATAAATATTGAAGTTAAAACCGTTTCCATTATTTTCTGGATTATTACAATAACCTTTAACTTGCCTTTCTTACAATCTCTCTCCTACACTACGGCCAGATTGATCTTTCCAATGTAAATTTAATCAGATCACACTTCCTGCTTGTCCTTACTTTATTAGTCAGGATTGTGACAAGAAATCAATGTCAAAAAAAGGGGGGGGGGGGAGGATGTTGAGAAGAATTAAATGAAGGGACTGTTTTCAAATTGGTGAGGAAGATTAAAGGGAAGAACCCAGGATTATCAGCAGCAGAAAGCCACTATCATGAGGCATCCTAAAGGAAAGGGGGAAAGAGCGTTTAGTAAAACCCACCAAGAGGCTGCCTCTATAGGAAAAGATAGCCACAGGAAACGGCCAGAGGAAACTGAGGAAACTCAGCCATCAGCACACCCAACTGATTTAGATCTGGGAGCCTAGAAGGAGAGGTAAGACAGGTAGTCTTGTGCAAGTTATTGATGAGGGAGTACTCAACTGAAATCTGCAAGGTAGTAAAGGGAGCCAGAGAAGGCTAAGAACAGAATTAGTCAAAAATATGACTTCAGGACAGGGTTAAGCTTAATTTAATCCCGTAGGAAACTCCAGAACATTGATTGTAGCCAGAGGTTTTCCTCCCCAGAGAAAGGAAGACTGCATTGTCATATGTGTGCATGAGTCAGTCATTAGCTATTGGTTGACCCAAGGGGGAGGAGACTGTTTAACTTCCCAGAAATCTCTGGGGGTATCGGCTTCAATAGGCCTACGGCAATATCCCAGAATAATATGCCAGCTTGAGCAGTTCAGCCAAGATATGCAGCCACTGGGGTGTGTGTGTACCGGCTCGGCAAAGGGCATCTGGAGGGGTCCATTGCTTCTGCTCCAGTCTACCACTTGTACTTCTCAGGTCCATTTACTTCTCACAATAAACACTTCCCATTTCTTCTCAGCCTCGTCAGGGTTTGTGTAGGTCTCAATTTCCAGGAAAACTTCTAAGAGGAGCATTGGTAGGATGAATTACTACCTTCTTTGCTGATACTGGTTTCAAGTTTGTAAGCGACACTCATCATCTCCTTCTCCTAGCCTTCTAAATTCCTCTTATTCTCACCTAGAGCTTCAAATGGCCTAAGGTAGCTTGTTTGGTGAGATGACTCAGACTCTTATCCCAGAGAGTTGATGCCCTGGTTACCATTCCTTTACCGTGGTTGCTATTCTTTCATTTATAATTCAAGTTGGTCATGGAAGTACTAAGAGATACCCTGTTGTCCACCTGAGTACCAAACATATTCCCCTTATTAATTGCAGCAACCCTATCTCCATAGGATTATCAGGCTACAAGACCCTCGTGTGTATTAAAATATCCCAGCGAATACAATTGTGCCACTATAGTAACTCCTTTCTTTACTTGTTGGTCTACTTGAAGAACTCGGAGTGATCAGGTATCGGCCATGGCTTAAGTTTAGTGGAACTTCTGCATATCTCTGAGTGGGAGCATCCCTCCTTGTGGAAAAAAAAAATCTCTAGATCCATAGCATGTAAAGTAGAGGAGACAGGAAATACAAATTCTTCCAGGTAAGCCCATGAAGTAGGGTCATGCTTTCCTCCTTCTCTTGATTTCTGAACTCATGTATTCTAGTTATTTGGAATATGGTGTAACAGCCATTGGGTTAGGATAAATAGAGTGCTTTCTGAAGACTCGTGTCCCTATTACAGGGTATCATCTCTGGTACTGAAAGCTGTGCCCTAAAATTGGCATTTCCATGCTCTTTCATATCAGCAGCCTCTAAATGATTGAATATATGATAGTACTAGAGGATCCTTTGCCATGTTCCTCTACCTCCACACCTCTTTTGCAGTACAGGGAATGTCTTGGTCTGAGGTGATATTATGCAGAATCCCAACCAATAGATCACTGCATGAGCTCGTGCATGTGATGCTGACTGAGATATTGCTGATAGGTAAAGTTAAATACATGCTTAGAATATGTGTCACTCTGTTCATGAAAAATTATTGCCTCTGTCATGGTGAGAAGGATCCAATATTATCAACTTGCCATCGAGTGTCTGCTTGATTATCTCAAAGGATGATATCATATCAGGGGCTCAGAATCAGAATTTGTTTCTGGATAGGTTCAGCATTTGGCTGTGACACTAACTGGATCAGCTTCAGTGAGAAAATGGAGTCTATGCTTTTGAGTTCATAAATAGTCTCCATCTCTGTCCACCATGGGTACTCTATTTATGAGTCCTTTGAACAACAAGAGGTTGATTTATAATGTATAAGACCAGTCATCCTCCATAGCTGGTGGTTTTGTTTCTCTTCAAAAGTGGATGCTTTCTGATGAGTGTTAATATAAGGTGGTAAATTCCTCTTACTTTGTGTTTGTTCCCATATGTTCATCTGCTTTCCTTTTCCCTGGGCCTCCATGCCCCAACTATGCCAATTTCATTCCTTACATCCCTCCAACCAATGAGCCAAGCCATTCACCACTGTCCATGCATCTGTGTGTATTTTTACTTTGAAGGATGTGTCGCTAAACAAAATCGGATGATGAGTAATACTGAACAAAGCTCCATCTACTTTTTTTCATCACTACTCTTTGTCAAGGCTACCCCTGAGTAGGGCTGTATTGTAACAGCAGCTGATGTGGGGTCCACACTAAAATACAAAGCTGAACCATCTAGGGAACAAGTCTGAGCAGTTTTCTTCTAAGCATTCCCCCAAGAGGTCAAAATTCTGAGCTGCATGACTAGTGTCTATTGAGACTATGCTAGGTGACATGAAAGTGTGGGACATTTGTTTATCCAGCTTACTTATGCCCTTTGGACCTGCTGAAGGCTCATCCAAGATGTAATCCTTCCATTTTAAAAGTAATTTTTTTCTGGAGCTGCTAAAATGTGTGTCTTGGTGAGGCCGACAGCTACCAGGTCACAATGAGCAGCTCTGATGCCATGGTTCTTTGATGTCCTTTGGGCAGGTATTTTACCACTGTGATCCCTACCACCAAATGGAAATTGGACTACTACACAATGGGGTAAGGAGAAGTATGCCCAGAATATAGGAGATTCTTTATGGCATCTCTTAGTATTAACATGCCCCGTGAATAAGGTCAATGGAAAATTACAAGCCATTTCAGGTAGAACTATTAATAGCCCAGACACCTGAGGAATGAAGGTTTGTGTCACCCTGTAAGGTAAAGAACCATGACCACCTGAAGTGTTTGCTGAAGGAAAGGGAATACAGAATGTGTAGTAGAAGAAGGTAGTCAGAAACAAGGAGTAGAACTGTCATGCGAATTTCCTCCTAATTTTGTTATGAACATATATATATATATATAGAGAGAGAGAGAGAGAGAGAGAGAAATAGATAATAGATAGATAGATAAAGCAAATATCTTTGTTTTCTTTCCTCTCACATTTCTGTGTCATAAAACATAGATTTATTAACTTTATTAGTATTTAAGTATTGTTCATTTTATTTTACAGTATTTAAGTTATGAGATATCAGAAGAAAAGTATATATCACTCAAGGACTTTCCCACCTGTTCTGGAGAAGGGATTAGACATTTTCAGTTGTATGCAGAATAGTTAGTTATATCATGTAAGATTGGAGGTATGACCATGTTAATGTCTTTATTTGGAGATTAAGTATAGTTGAAGATGCATACAAATGCCAGGTTGACAAGGAGTGGACTTGTGATGGTTTATCAACTGGCTTCAATCTACTTCTCCCACCGTCTAGAAAAAAAAGGCGTGAAAAACCCTGGAAGCCTTGAAGCTGCTTCTTTGAATTTGCAATTCAATATGTTAGTCACTACAGAGCTTGGCAAAAAGAGGGCTTGAACCTCTGTCTTTAGATTTACAGTCTAATGCTTAACTTAGCCATTTTACCCATGTTCATAAACCGCTGACTATTTTCAACAAACCACAAAGATATCGGCACTCTTTATCTCCTATTCTTTGCCTGAGCTGGTATGGAGGGGACTGCTCTTAGTCTCCTAATCTGAGCCGAGCTTGGTCAACCCTCCTAATTTATTAGGAATGGATTGAAGGATTGCGTATGCAAATAAGAAATATCATTGGGGTTTAATATGTGGTGGGGAGCTTTGAGGGTGCTTGTGTCAACTTGACTGGGCTAAGGGATGCCCAGATAGCTGATAAAACATTATTTATGGGTACGACTGCGAGGATGGCTCTGGAAGAATTTAGATTTTGATTGGTAAACTGAGAAACGAAGATCTCCCTCACCAGTGCAAGTGGGCACCATCCAATACACTGAGGGCCTAAATAGAACAAAAAAGCAAAGAAAGGGTGAGTTTCCTTTTTGCACCTAGGACACTGGTCCTTATGATTCTCTGGTCACTGGACTTAGACTGGAGTATAGTACCAGATATCCTGGGTCTCCAGCTTACCGTTGGCAGATCATAAGACTTCTCTGCTTCCATAATCGTGCGAGCCAAGTCCTATGATAAATATAAATAAAATTAATATATTTTACAAATAAATAAGTTTTATATAGTATTGGTCTGTTTCTCTGAAGAACCCTGACTAATACACCATGCCCAGTAACATTCCAACAGCTGCGTTTTGAATGGTGTTCTCTACTGCAGATGACATAATCTTGCTCCAGAATCTCAGGCGCCTGCTTTGAAATTCTCCCGTTGGGTCTTGCCAGAGACTCCACATACATTTTGTATCCTGCAGACAACTCTTGCACCACTGTAGGATCTTCTGGATCACATGATCCAAGTGGTAGGACTGCTTGCTTCATACCTTGGATGTGTCCTTTCTTGTCCAGGGCTCTCACTGAAAACTGGCAGCTTTCCACATCAGTTGATGCATCATTCAATGATGTATTCCCAAGTGTTGTATTTGCTGCACTTTGCTTCTTTTTTAATGCTTATTTATTTTTGAGAGAGAAAGGGAGAGAGAGAGCAAGTGAGAGAGAGAGAACGCAAGTGGGGAAGAAGCAGAGAGAAGGAAAGAGAGAAGCTTAAGCAGGCTCCGCACTGTCATCACAGAGCCTGACACACACAGGACTCAAACTCTGGAGCCATGAGATCATGACATGAGCCAAAATCAAGAGTCTGAGCCACCCAGGCACCCCCCCCTCCACACACACACACACTTTGCTTCTTTTTAAGGGGCAGATGGATAAGGTGCAATGATTTCCCCTTTACCTTCGAGGGGATGTTCCACTGTGCCCTAGACCACTGGATCCCTAAAAGTGTCACAGATGTGACAAGCCACTCAATTTTTGTATGGCTCATCTCTCCCCCTCTCTAAAGCACACGCGTTTTATCATGGCTTCCAGAGTCTACTTTGGCTGTGAATTCAGCCTTCTCTGAAGTTCTGTTATTCTCACAGTTAAGTCCTGCTTCTGTCCACCAGCTCAGTATATCTTCCAGCTGCAGATGATAAGAATCTCTTTAAAAACTGCCAGAGCACCTGTGACCTTCGCAGTTAGTTTTAAATCGATGATTCGTTGTTTTCTCTTCTGAATGTGCCAGCGGGCAACCACCAATTGCCACTTAATTCCACATTCCTTAATTTTATTATTTTGTCCGCATCTCTCAAATGCCAGAGACACTGTAAAAGCTAATGTATCTCTGTCATCTTAGTAATTGTATTGCTACAACGTCCAAGGAACTATCAACACTTCACTTCTCACTAGGGGCAGGGTCGTCACTGCCATCCAGCTAGTGTATGATCCAACTCCAAATTTAAAAGTTTAGAATTTCCTTTCCAAGACAATTTCTGGTACTAATTCTCTTAATTCATGTGCCCTGGAAGCAGAATCTGAGGCAGAGAGTCTTATGCAAATGATTTTTTTTTTTTTTTTGGAAATGCTGTCAGGATAAACTGTAAAGGGGCAGTGGAAACGGGTCAGGGTAAGGGAAGAAGCTGGACAAAGGCATCGTTTCAGGAGAAATTCATCCTCAGCCTGAACCCACAAAGAGCTCTGGAGTGTCAGTTGTTTACAGAGGTTGTACTACCTAGATCCAAGGGTGCTGAGCTGTATAATATCCTGACATTAGCCAACCACGGGTTACCGGCCACTGCTAAAGTGGAGGGCTGCATGCTTTCCTAGACATCTTTTAGTAAAAGAGCCCTCACGAGCCTAGGACTCTCCTCATGGCTGCTAAAATATGTTGTTGGCGGCCAACACCTGTAGGATCTGGGGGGATGAGTGTACCATGGTGACAAAGAAGAAGAAGCAGGGCACCAATCGCATCTGCCATAGCAGCCCCACTCTCCTCCAGCTCTCTGATTTCCTAAAGCTGCTTCTCACCATCAAAGCCAGAGGGCAAGAAAGACCATTGATGCACCTATAAAGATGCATTTCCTGGTACACAGAGCCGGGTGGAGATGACTGCAGAATGGATGTAGAGGAGTGCACAGAAAAGGTGCTTATCCATAAAATCATTCCGGATGTCCACATAATCTGACAGATAAAGCCCAAAGTCCTCAGCCTGGCGGGATCTTCACGTGTCTCCTTCTCACCTGCCTTGAGGCTTTATATTTCATGGTTCCCTACCTAATACAATGTATGCTCTGGTCAAAATTTCTCTTTTTTTTTTAATATTTATTTATTTCTGAGAGAGAGAGAGAGAGAGAGACAAAGTGTGAGCGGGGGAGGGGCAGAGGGAGAGGGAGACACAGAATCTGAAGCAGGATCCAGGCTCTGAGCTGTCAGCACAGAACCCGATGTGGGGCTCAAACCCATGAACTGTGAGATCGGGACCTGAGCTGAAGTCGAGTGCTTAATCAACTGAGCCACCTGGGCACCCCCAAATTTCTCTGACTTCTATTTCTGAAATAATTTTATTCTTGCCTGATAGTCCCCTTCCCAATCTCCGTACACCTCCCTGCCACGCTACCACTACTGTGACCCCCCCCACACACATACATAACTTTATCCTAACAACAACCATTTTATAAAGTACTTCTTATCAATCCATTTCTCAGGTAGATTATATTTTATTTTATTTTATTTTATTTTATTTTATTTTATTTTTTCAATATATGAAGTTTATTGTCAAATTGGTTTCCATACAACACCCAATGCTCATCCCAAAAGGTGCCCTCCTCAATACCCATCACCCACTCTCCTCTCCCTCCCACCCCCCATCGACCCTCAGTTTGTTCTCAGTTTTTAAGAGTCTCTTATGCTTTGGCTCTCTCCCACTCTAACCTCTCTGAGGTAGATTTTAAATTACTTGAAGAAAGGGATGACTTTGTTTTTCCATTGTTTTGGGACAGAGTAGCAATGAGTGAGTGAATGGAATAAATAATGATTATTTATTCATAGCCCTCGATATTCAGTTTTAACGAACCTCTTTTTAATGACTCCTCTCCCTCCTGTATTGAATTTTAGATACCCCTCCGCTCTATTTCCATCACCCTTTGCTTAGATCTTTTATAGAATTTACATTATGGCATTACAGTGGTTTGGTCAGGTGCCTGTCACCCACACTGGAATATGGGCCTTTCATCAGTATAATTCTAGTGCCTGACAAATAACAGGTCCTTGAAAAACATAAAAGATGAATAAATGATTGAATGAGTATAGCAGACAGTGAGGAACCATACAGGCCCCTGGTGAGGCTCCTCTTATTTTTCTTTTTCAGAATCAGAGGAAGAATTACAAATTATAGTGGGATTTTAATGAGTGTGGCATGTTCAGCAGGCTGCACAATATTTGACTGAATATCATAGACAGATGATACATTAGGTAGAAAGAGAGATAGAGATAGAGGTGATGAGGATACTGTAGTTTTATCTAATTAGTTTTCAATGCTTATAAGGGAAATTTTCCAAATGATAGTATATGTAATTTTATCTATAGTCTTTGAGTAAGGATGCATTTCAGTTAAGAGTGCTTTAAGGTACTCAACACTGTGAATTTGTTAGTATATTTAGAGTGTCGCTGGCTCAAAAATTTCTAAGAACCTGATTGATCTCTAGAATAAACACCCTTTAGGGGCGCCTGGGTGGCACAGTCGGTTAAGCGTCCGACTTCAGCCACGTCACGATCTCGCGGTCTGCGAGTTCGAGCCCCACGTCAGGCTCTGGGCTGATGGCTCAGAGCCTGGAGCCTGTTTCCGATTCTGTGTCTCCCTCTCTCTCTGCCCCTCCCCCGTTCATGCTCTGTCTCTCTCTGTCCCAAAAATAAATAAACTTTGAAAAAAAAATTTTTAGAATAAACACCCTTTAGACAGAATGGTTTGAAAATACCTTGATCTGAAAGTTGTGGCTCCTTAGAGTTCTCAAACCCAAAATTTCATTCAAAAAGCTTCTCTTTGCAGAATTTTATGGAAAAATTGCCTTTGCAAATCATTCTTTGGGGTGATCTTTCCACGAGCACATACATAACATACATGTTAATGCCTCCAGCACAGACAGTCTCATTTATGAACTCTGATGAGAACAAAAGTTTCTGTAAAGTCTGACAGCCTTTGACAGAATTGGAGCTCTTCTAATGGCAACAACATCCATCTGCTTTTCTAAACACGTGATGAAAAGAAAGCAAGAAAATGAAACCATGTTTCAACATGTTTCAGACTAATAATTAATGTCAGTCCAACACAACTGGAAATACAACTGTTCCCTTGGTGCCCCCTCTCCTAACCTTGGTTCTTAATAAACAAAGTGTATACAATCACAGTTCCCAGTCTCAGGTTGACTATTTTTACCCCATTTCCTTCCCTCCTAGTCCTCATATATCTTACCAGTAACAAAACAAAAACATGTTCTGCTATCTCCGAATAAATCACCTGTGTTTAATTTTTTCTGTACCTACTGTTTTATTTTATTTTGAAGTAACATGAAGCAATTCTACATTGCTCAATGCTGTGCTTTCTTACAGTCTTATCTTTCCTTCTATCTTAACTCCTAAGGGAAAATGTTAAGAGTTGGAAGGGACCTCAGAGACAGTTTTATCTGGTATCCTTCTTCTATCTACCTGAAAAACTTAAATCCAGAGAAATTGCACATGTGGGTCAGGTGACTATGCTAGGAAGAGAACCCCGGTTTCTTGACTGATATTCCCCAAGTCTTCTTCATGAAGTCCACACTACTTCTCAAGGTGCTATTCATGTCTTTCCTCACTCATTCATTCATGAGTTCATACCTGTAAGCTCTTAGAATCTTATGGTGCCCATAATATTTATCAATATCTTATTTATCTTGTGACCATCCCTTCATTACATTGTTTCATTATATGTAATGATAATTTTTGTTAAACCAGAAACATAAATAAATATCTGTAACATATTTACACAGCTGTCTCTTTAAGGAAAGTCACTGTTACTTTTTAAAAACATTTACTTATCCAGGTAGGTACAATAATAGCCTTTTCCAAAGATGTCTGGACCTTAATTCCCCAAACGTAGGAGTATGTCACATTACCTGGCAAAAGGAGGATTAAGGATGCAGATGGAACTAAGGTTGCTAATCAGCTGACCTGCAGATGTAGAGATGAACTTGCATTGTCCCAGTGGGACCAATGTTATCACTAGGGTCCTTATATGTGGCAGAGGGAGCAAAAGAGAGGGAAGCAGAGAGGTGGCAGTGAGAAAAGGACTTAGCCCGAAGCTGCTGACTCTGAAGAGGGAGGAAGAGAGGCAAGAACCAAAAGGTGTAGGTAGCCTCTAGAATCTGCAAAGGAAAGGAACAGAACTTCCAGAAAGGTACCAAGCCCTGCTGACAACCTAATTTTAGCCCAATGAGACCCTTTTAAGTCTTCTGAACTACAGAATTGTTAAGATAATAAGTTTTTGGGGGCACCTGGGTGGCTCAGTCGGTTGAGCTTCCGACTTCTGCTCAGGTCATGATCTTGAGGTTCGTGAGTTCGAGCCCCACATCAGACTCCTTGCTCCTGTCGGACCCTCTGTCCCCCTCTCTCTGCTGATGTCCCACTTGCGTGCTCTCAAAAATAAATAAATGTTTTAAAAAGGATAATAAATTTCTTGTTTTGAGCCATTAATTTAGTGGTAATTTGTTACAGTGTCCATAGAAAAATAATTCACTGTTAGAGGGATACAAAAACATTAAAAAAAAGGTAGAACCTCTGTTTTTGGCCAACTGGATTGCAGAACTGTGACCAGAACACTCTAGCACAGTGCTAAACAGTCGAAGAATCTGAGATGATGGGATGTTCTACATGTGCAAGTGTCCAGTGTGAGGCCGTTCATGATTCTGAGTTCTCAGAATGTGGCAAGACCAAGAAAGAGAATGCATTTTTAATTTTCATTTTAATTAATTAAAATTTAAAGAACCACACGGAACTATTGGCTATCAAACTGGACAGCACGGCTATTATCTGGATTATAATTAAATGCTTCTCCCCTATATCCTGCCAAGGGATTGAAAGGCAGTTCTCACAGAATAATAATGGAGCAAATCGGAAACAAGTCTTTGCCTGTTCTAAGTACTGGCGCCCTGTTTATCAGACAACGTACTCAGTAAATATTTAACAAAGCTTGGGGGAATGTGGTGGCAACCACCATTAACATTAAGGAGGCAGAGAAGACAAAATTCAGACAAATCTGCAGCCACAGTCCATCTGGGTAGGCCCGTGCAGCAGTAAGACGAGGGCCATGCAAACGTAAACTGCTCACATCTAGTGGTCCTGACCCCACAAGTGTGTGTTACTATGGGTCAAAGTTACAGGAAAGCAGTTTCAAATTCACTCCTAGCTGTGGGACTTTTGCAATACCACATTTTTTGTCCTTTTCCAATTTCTCATGTTTACTCCCTGATTCTGCTTCCACCTGGTTTAACCTCTACCTTGTGCAACTTTCCTAAAATAAGTAATCTTTTCAAAGCCTTTCTCAGGTGGGGAAAAGATGGGATGGGAGAGAGGGCTGAAACAATGGTAGATTTCCTTTTGAGAGTCTAGTTTCTAACTTGAACGGAGCAGTACCTATGTATACACGTGCCTTTGCAAACTAATTTCAGTTAGTGTTGATTTTTTATATGGGTTATGGGATCTTAATTATTTATTTATACTTCATTTTATGGCAGAGTAAGGCAGCTTCTCTCATTGTGAAATCTCTTACCTCCACCCCATTCTCCGTCCTCGCTGTTAAGTTCTGGTTCAGATCCTCATCACCTTCCTCTCACACCATTATTATAAGAGATAAGACTCGTTGGATAGTTAATACGTGCCAGGACATTTTCTACATGTGTTTCATGTAGTATCTCTCTCCTTACTACCACCCAACGATGGCAGTAATATTAGTATCCTTATTTTGCAGACAAAGACAGGATCCAAAATATAGTAAGTAATTTGCCTTATGATACACAGCTAGCAACCAAGGAAGTCAGGATTGGAATGGAGGCAATCTGGTGATACAGTCCCTGCTCTTTGTCATTTTTGCCACATTGCCTTCAACAACTTGATTATGATACACAGCCAGTGGGCATCAGTTAGAAGATGGATGACAATTAATTTGTTAGTATCATAAAATAGTGTAGCTACTATAATAAGTTAATAGTTTATTCTTTTTTATTTTTTTAATGTTTATTTATTCTTGAGAGAGAGAGAGACAGAGACAGAAGCAGAGTGAGCATGGGAGGGGCAGAGAGAGAGGGAGACACAGAATTTGAAGCAGGCTCCAGGCTCTGAGCTGTCAGCACAGAGTCTGATGCAGGGCTCGAACTCACAGACTGCGAGATCATGACCTGAGCCAAAGTCAGACGCTTAACCTACTGAGCCACCCAGGCGCCCCAGTAGTTTATTCTTTAGAGCTATGATTTGTTAGTAAGAGAATAGTTTTTCAGAAGATAGAAGGAAATCAAGTTTATGTTTCTAAAAGTCTCAGGCAGAGGACCTAGAATGGTGAACATATAACCAAGAATCAATAAATGTTAGGTATCATATTCTTGAATTGGGAAACATTTATAGGCCAAGAAACTAGAATTATACATAATCTTGCATTCTGCAACATATGTGTGTGTGTGTGTTTGTGTGTGTGTGTGTGTGTGTGTGTGTGTGTGTGTATACACATGATTGAGGGGGTAAAGATTGAGATCTCTGTTAATAATCCCTTAATTAGGTAGTTAACTGGTCTCCAGCAGTATTCTGATCTTATCCCATCATATTTTTTCAACTGGCTTTTCTCATTTTCCTTTCAATTTGAACCCCACCTCTTTCCTGGCCTCCAGCTCCCCCCCAGATTATAGTCACATCCTTCTAACCAGAGTACAGTGTTGTACCCATGCCCAATCCCCTCCACAATCCATTCTTCATTCCTTAGAGCAATATTGTTAAAAACATTATCAAATCAACCTCATTAGCTCTTGTTCTTACCGAAAATTTTTTCGTGCCTCCCTACTGCCCTGAAGAAAAAAATCCGAATATCCCTAGGTAGAACTCATCCTTCACACCTGCATATTAGTTGGAAATAATCTCTAATGCCCATTCTTCCTCACCAACCCTTCTTGTCCTAAGTCTTATTATTCCTCCCTTCCATATAGTAGTGTTGCATTTCACAGACTACAATCATGCATAATGTAATTGTCCTTAAACAGCTCATAGGAAGGAGCCACATTATGTGGCTCATGTGTAAATGTGTAAATCCAAAAGCCCAGCTCTTCCTCCATCTCTGAAATGGTCAAAACAGAGAGGGAGAGTTCTGTTTCTCACCCAATGTTCTCTATCAAGGGCACACATGCCTCTGCCCTGTGCTGGTAGACAAAACCATCCAGCATTTCCAAAAGTTATTATCATCTTGATTCAGTATAAATGTGTAAAATCTCATAAAGGCATACAAGCTTTGTTCCCACCCATCTCTGGCAGGTCTCGCTCTCTGCCTCCAACGTTGCTGCCTTTGACATTGTTCAAACCCTCTCACCAACCTATTCTTATACTGTTAATACAGCCTTTGCATTAACTGACTTCTGTCTCTGCCTCCTGAGCCCAGAAAAATCTGACACACAAATCCTTGCTTGAAATTCTCAATACTCAAGTCCTTGCTTAAAATCCAGTGATCACTTCTCATTGCCTCATACATGATAAAGCCCACACTCCTGAGCATGGCACGCAAGTCTTGTCAATTTAATCACTTACTACATGTGCATCCTATGCGTACATTGACCCCAAAAGCCTACAGGATCCAGAGAAATAACATAAATGAATAGGAAGAGTGGACCCTGTGGAGAAATGGGAAACCAGAGAGCCCATCTAGAGCTGCAAGATACTTCCATCTCTTTCTGATCAGAATCTAGAAAATTTTCAGCGAAATCTCACAATTTTTCAAAGTCAAAGCTAATTTAGTTTTTGAAAAATTACTGGGAAGTTCAAACAAAAATGCATGTTGAGGCCAAATATGAGCTGCAGCTCCTATGTTCGTACATTTGTTCTATATTTGTAGTATGAATCCTTCCCTCTACCCAAAATGTTCCTCATGCAGCTGGGAGTTTAGTTCAAATATTTAGTTCCGCATGATGAAATCACAGCTTGCCTACATTTGACCACAGGACACTCACTTAGGTTTTTCCAGTGCAGCTACCCTTTCTCACACCCTTCCCATGTGTTGGGGGCAGAGCTCAGCCCTTCGTAGGTGTTATCCCAACTGATTTTGTTTACTTTTTATAACAATCTGAGTTATGTATATTTATTTTATGTTACAGACGGGGGAAAAGAGACACAGAGAGATTAACGACCTTGTTTAGCATCATGTCTACGGCAGGGAGAAAACAGTGACTTACCTTCAATTCTGTGTTATCCTAAAGGCCAAGGTATTAAAAATTATCATCTTTATCACATTGTCATTTCTTTTTGTTTGATCTCCCCCCACCACCATCACCACCTTAAGAACCATCATCTCCTGAAGAGCCCAAACTGTTTTTACTTCCTGTCGGGTTGTAGTGCCTCAGATACCTCAGTATAAAGATTGGAGACTTCATCCATCTGTTCACTCATTCACTTCATTACTGACTCTTACTAAATACCTACTATTCCCTCTGATATGACTCTGATTTGGGGACTTGCGGAGAGCTCAACTTGTGGCTGTCATTGCACTTGCTGGGTGGTGTGGGAAGTCACAAAGGTGGTGGAAGAGAAGCATGTGCTTCAGGTGGGTAGAGTGCACTGCATAAAGTATTTGCCTCAGGAGCCAGACCTATTGAATTTGGATGTCAATTCTGTCCTAGTCCAGCTGTGTTACTTGGGTAAACTACTTTACTTATCTAGCCCTCAGTTTCCTCATCTGTAGCGATCATTACCCAGCTCATTGGCTTTTGTGATTATTAAGTGAGGTCATAGAAATAAAGCCCTTAGAATCTAAATAATCAGTCAGCATTACTTACTGTGATGATTAATTTTACGTCTCCATACGACTAGGCTGTAGTGGCCAGTTGTTTAGTCAAGCACCTGTCTAGATGCTGCTGTAAAGATATTTTACTATATAATTAACATTTAAATCACTAGACTTTGAGTAAAGCAAATTACCTTCCCTAGTGTGGGTGGGCCTCATCCAATCAGTTGAAGGCCTTAAGAACAAAGACTTGTAGGGCACCTGGGTGGCTCAGTCTGGTTAAGCATCCAACACTTGGTCTTGGCTCAGGTCATGATATCATGGTTCATGAAGCTGAACCCCACATCGAGCTCTGTGCTGATAGAGTGGAGCCTGCTTGGGATCTCCCTTTCTCCCTCTCTCTCTGCCCCTCCTGTGCATGTTCTTTCTCTGTCTCGCTCTCTCATATTATCTCTCTGTCAAAACAAATGATGAAATCAACTTTAAAAAGAAAAAAAAAGACTAATGTTTCTGGGGAGAAAGGAATTTTTCTCAAGACTGCAAGATGTCTGACTCAAGACTACCATATCAACTCTTACCTGAGTCTCCAGCCTGCTGGCCTGCTCTACCAATTTCCAACTTTGCACTTCACATAATAGTATGCGCCAATTCTTTAAAATTAATCTCTTTACCTCTTTGTCTCTTTCTGTACCTCTCTGTCTCTGTCTCTCTGTAACATGTCTAATATCTTGTCTAATGCAGGGATGTATATCAAGGGAGAATAAAGAGAGAGATAGAGAAATAGATGAAACAGATATAGATATAGATATATACATATCTTCTATTGGTTCTCTTTCTATGGAGAACCCTAATTAACACAGTTAGAATTACATTATGCAGATTAAAAGTAAAATATCATTAGTAATTTGATCTTGATTCTTGATGATGAAATTGGTGGAGGGTTTCTAGTGTCTCTAATGGGTAAAAGTAAACCTTTCCCCCAAAAAATTCAAGCAAAGGGATAAAATAAGGAAATAGTCCTTCACTAACTTGCTTCAAAGTAAATTTTTTATAATTCAAAGTGTAGATTTTACGGCTGAAATTCCACCATCTTTTTTTCCCTTTTCTGAAGAGACAAACTGCCAGGCTGTGAGCAAGGGGAAGGCGTAAGGAGGAGCTCATCTCCACATGATGCAGCAGAGAGCTAATAACAATCTTAAACCAAGGATTCACCCCCACTCCCCCCACGCCCGTCGCTGCCAAACATCTGATAAGCCACACTGATCTGCAAGATACTTACTTGGTACCAAGCCTCCGTCCTCCCTCTGCTCTTGGCCCACCCCTTCTCAGAAAGAGCCCCTCAGCCTTTGGTCCCTGCCATAGAAACTACCAGAAGGGGGACCTGTCCAGGGCCAGGAGAAGGGGCGTGAACATCTCATTCAAAGCCCCCATCCCTCTCGTTGCTGCCTTGTCCATTTCTAAATACAAAATCGCATCTGGCTGCTAGAAACCCTGCATATCCTGTCACCATGATTTAACTGTGACATTAAATGGGATTCTAATAGAATCCAGGCAAGGAAAAGAGAGTTTCTGAACAAATGTGAAGATCGTTTGTAATTGGCAGCATCAGCAAATTAGATATGTCTGTTCTGTGTGAAATAACAACTATTATTTCAAGTGCTTGCTCTGTACTAACTACTGTTCCAAGTCATGCACACATATAAACTTGCTTAATGATCATAATATGATAAAGTAAAGTTTAACTCATTGAAAGAGAAAAAATCTAATGCCCAAGTGTGTTATACAAATGTTCCAAGATTCCTCAATTAGTAAGCAATAGAACCAGGGTTCAAAAATTTGTGCTTTAAAAAATGTTTTTAACGTTTTGCTTATTTTTGAGAGAGAAAGAGACAGACAGAGCAAGAGTGGGGCAGGGTCAGAGAGAGAGAGGGAGACACAGAATCCTAAGCAGGCTTTAGGCTCAGAACTGTCAGCAGAGAGCCCGACGCGGGGCTCGAACCCATGAACAGTGAGATTATGACCTGAGCTGAAGTGGGGCTGTTAACCAACTGAGCCACCCAGGTGCTCCAAAAGTTTTTGCTTTTAAACACTTACACCTCACTACCCTCTAAAAACTGAAAGAAGATTCAAAGGACTGTTTTCAGCAGTTATGACAGGCATGAACCAATGGTTTTTAGAACCTTCATGTTCTAACACTAAAATTCATGCTAAATTTTCACATTTGTACTCTGGTTCCTCTCTCAAGCCTGGAATAATTACACAACAGATTGTTTGCCTAGAAATGTATCCATCCATTCTGCTTTCACGACCCGAGAAGTGCAAAAAGCCAGTGTTACCATGCGGTGCCACTAAGGGGAAAATGTCCCTTCTGAAGGCTTTCTTACTCTTATCACTAGTTTCTGAGAGCCTCTCATGCTGCCCTTTGGGGCTGTGTTTCTTTGCCTGCACTCTATGACCCTTCGTCTCACCTTTACTCTCCACTCTTGGTGTATCTCTCGAACTTATTTCCGGTCCTCAGGATTACAGCTGAGCCTAAGCATCAGTACAGACGGACATGGATGGAGTAAACCAGCAGTCTATTTGGTCTTTTCATCCAGACCTCTGTCTTCAGCAGCAACACCTCTTCCACAGGATCTGATCCCCCAGGTGTGGGTCTTAGTGGACAGAAGAAGAGATGGAGAAAGGACACGAAGGAGTCAGAGGGTAGCCACAGTGTGGAACACCTCACTGGAGGAGAAATACAGGGTAAGGATGGCTAAGCCCTGAAAGCCAATGGTCCTCAATGGATTTCATTTACACAGGGAACTACTGTAGAAGCATGCTTAAAGGCTTGTGCTCCAGACCATGGTGTGTAGTTTGGGATCCCAGAGCTTCCATTTACCAAATACGATCTTGGGTAATAGAGGACAGAGCATATAAAAGTCTAGTAATGATAGCGTGTTACCCACAAAGGTCAGCTTTTATTACTTAGGGTCATTGAGCTTTATACTGGGTGACCTTTTGGAAGTCAATTCCTAATTATTATTGGTAGGAAAATTGAGAGGAGAAAAGAAGTAATTTGTCTACGGGTACAAAGGAGATCTTCCTGTTCAACAGGCCAAGACATTTGCCATGCCATCGCTAACCTTTCTAGAAACTTCTTGGTCACAGTGATGCCTTTTTTGCTTATGCTTCATATATTAGAGGCCCATGTTTGTTTTTCCTCTTAAGTGGAGTTGTTTTTCCTCTTAAGTGGATGGATTTATGCTGAGCCATGATCTCACCTCTGTGCACTGAGGGAAGGACAGAAAACTAGACAGGATTAGGGATACCAGAGATGGGCATGGGACACACTGCAGTAAACAGCATTTACCACAACCTCACAAATAAGGCTGCGGTCAGTGAAGTAATCAGCCTCACACAGCCCCGAAACAAAACGAAAACAAAAACACGGGGCCATACTGACCACAGAATTCAAACCTCCGGTTGCCTGCGAACTGTAGGTTGATAGAAACAGGCCCTCCTGCAGGTTAAAAGGACCCAATCATGAGTGTATTCATTGAACGCATATATTGTCTTCATTAATCCAATCTGAGCAACAAAGAAAAAAACATTTCCAAAAACAGTTTTAATTCTGAATCGACTGGAACGACAACAAAACAGATCATGATTCACATGGTAGTGGTCTAGACTTACAGCAAATTCTGAGAACCTCCTTTGAGCTCAATACTCCTGGAGGATAGACAAATCACGTGTGATTGATACTTCTGCAGCTGCACCCACAGGTGCCCGCAGAACATCCACCTGGACCTAGAAAGAATTACTACCTACAGGCCCAGACTCTGGGGACTCAACATGGATGTGGTCCCGCCCTTCAGAGCTGACTGAGAGCCTTCCTGGGGTCTGGAAGACTTTCACACTCACTTGTTAATCAGGCTTATTCCAAATGAAATCCTTTATCCAGCTCATGTGGTACCCTCTTCATGGCTAGTCCCCAAATTTCTGGGCAGACCTGTCCTTTGGACTTAAACCTTCAAAAGGTGTCTGGAGATAGCCAGGGAGAAGTGAGGGTGATGGGGTTTCGGTTTGTTGTTGTTGTTGTTGTTGTTTCACTTTCATATAGACTTAAAAAAATATTTTTTTAATGTTTATTTTTGAGAGAGAGACAGAGAGCGAGGGGGAAGGGCAGAGAGAGAGGGAGACACAGAATCCGAAGCAGGCTCCAGGCTCTGAGCTGTTAGCACAGAGCCTGATGCGGGGCTCAAACCCACGAGAACCGTGAGATCATGACCTGAGCCCAACTCGGTTGATTAACTGACTGACCCACCCAGGCGCCCCTGTATAAACTTTTTTTAAGGGTAGTTTTACATTCACAGCACAATTGAGCAGAAGGTACAGAGATTCTCAGGTACCACCTGCCCCCACACATGCACAGCCCCATATCAGCACCTCCCAAGTGTTAGAGTCATTTTCATCCCTCTCATTCACACTCTGAGCCTTTCTTTTCTTTTTTACTCTTCATTCCTTGTGACAAACTGGCAGCTCCCATGGTAAATACGGAAGTCTACCTTGTTTTCTCCTCTTGCTTTATCCTTGTTTTCTATGTTTACTTCTGCCTCTGATGTGCTTCTGGTTTTACTAAAATCATAGAAGCTTCTCCTCCTACCACACTCAAACCACATACAGAAATCAGTTGGGAAAACATTTTAATTATTCCAAACCACAAGGTCACTTCTGAGTAACTACAAAGAGGGAAGCTTTAGAGACCTGTAGAGGGAAACTGAAGTCTCAGCTAGACTGAAACCTGAGGGGGGTTCTAAAACGGAACCAGGACCTTGACTTCCTGAATACTAGCCCAGTTCTTTTTCCTCTGGGGAAAGACTTTATTTTTCATGTTTATTTATTTTTGAGAGAGAGAGAGAGTGAGAGAGCATGCATACGCAGGAGAGAGGCAGAGAGAGAGGGGGACAGAGGGTCTGAAACAGAGAGCCACACAGGGCTTGAACCCACGGAACCCTGAGGCCACCACCCCAGTCAGACCAAGGCGCTTAACCAACCAGGCCACCCAGGTGCCCCTGAGGGAAGGCTTTTATATGCTCTCATCTTTGATGAACAGTTGCCTGATAACTCATTGATGAAACACTCTTTGGGCCATGATGGGGGTGCCCATTGGCCAGGTCCCCCTAAGAAATAATCACTGCTTTAAGACAAACTGCTGTGGGAAAGAGACTGGTGTGTGTGTGTGTGTGTGTGTGTGTGTGTGTGTAGGGATGGGGAGGGTAGGCAGCACTTTCATAACGGTGATAATAGATTAAAGGGTATATATTCAGGTCGCTATCAGACCACTCTGTAGTGGAAAGTACTGGAAGTGCTTCTAACTTGCTGTGTGATCATAGGGAAATCTTGTTTCCTCTCTGGGTCTCAGTTTCCCAACCTATAAACTATAAAGATTTCCTACAACCCACGCAGAAATACGTGATTCTAGGGGAGACCACGAAGGGAAAAAGGGGACAGAGGGAGGAAAGAAGGCGGAGGAAGATGGACAAAAGAGAGACAAGGGTGTGTGAGGGAGGGGAACTGTTGTGGGAATAAACAGAAAATGCCTTTTAATGAGATAGTGAAATAAAGTTGAAAATGAAAACGGGGGGTCTCTTGAGGCCTCTGCTTTTCATCTTTTATGCATTTTTAGCATTCCCACATATAGTCATTTTGGGGTAAATGTAGATCGAATGGATGGAAAGCCTGAGAAGTCTCACAAGAGGAAAAAGGGGGGGCGAGAAATGAGAGAGAAGGAGTCAGGAGCACACCGGACCCTGAGCCTGCCCAGTAAGTCCCCACACCGTTCCTGCCCAGGGCGCAGGGGCCAGCGAGGAGGGCTCCTGCGCTCCCCGAAGCTTTCCTAGTGAGCCGCCCTGAAACCGCCAGGGGGCGCTGCGCGGCGGCCGGCGGGCCGGGGGCGGAGCCGCTTTAAATCGCGGCGCCCAGCAGGTTGGCGTCTCAGTCCCGAGCCGAGAGCCGCGCAGCTTTTCGCGTCCCAACTCCAGCGCCGACCCGGACCAGACCCTGACCCACAGTTTCGCCAGGGGCAGCACCAGGAGCAAGGCTCCCCGCAATCACTTTCTCTGCGCGGCTCCGTCACCCCGGGGAGTCCCAGGTGCGCACCTGCCAGCTCCGCCTTCTGCACCTGCCACCAGCGAGCCGGCGCGGGCACCGGAGCGAGCCATGGCCAACGCGGGGCTGCAGCTGTTAGGCTTCATCCTGGCCTTCCTGGGCTGGATCGGCTCCATCGTCAGCACAGCACTGCCCCAATGGAAGATTTACTCCTACGCCGGCGACAACATCGTGACTGCCCAGGCCATCTACGAGGGGCTGTGGATGTCCTGCGTGTCACAGAGCACCGGGCAGATACAGTGCAAAGTCTTCGACTCCTTGCTGAATCTGAACAGTGAGTGCCTTCCCCACCCCCACGACCGTGAACCTGAGACCCCAGGCCCCCAGGGGCTCCTTTTTTGGGTAGAGGCTACCAGTTGATTCCGTGATCTAATTACATGATGAAACTTAAGTTGATCAGGTCTTCTGATCATGTGCTTTGTGGTGAGGAAGCAAAAGAACTGTGGTTTGGGAAAAGAGACGCCCTGGGCTCAGCTCTGATTTTCCCTCCAACTCCCTGGGTGACACGTTTCTCCTGTAGGTGTGTTTTTATCTTAAATTCCCTTGAGAGTGAAGTGGAGATTGAGTGGGTGAAGGCCAACCTCCAACTTCAGATCGAAGGCCTTTCCTGGACATTGTATAAGATTCAGTGTAAATTGAAGAATGGTTGGGTTTGGGCAAGAAAACCCTGTGCTTTAAAAAGTTCAGAGGCTGGTAGCTTTTCCAGATTCTACATTTACTAGACAATCCCAACATTTTAGATGAATTGTGAGGGTTTTAAAATCTATCTTTACTATGAGTTTCCATAGTAAAAGTCACATTCCTACATGGACTGTCCCAACCCAGTGAGTACTACCCACACTTGAGCTTGAAGGCTCTGATCCTTTTGAGTTTTGAGATCCACTAAGTGTGGGGAGGCTCCATCGCATTCTCTTCCTTGACTCGGGGTTCGCATTCAAGCTGGACTCTGCAGAGGAGGCAGATTGTGTCATGTCATTTTGGAAAGTGTAGGCTGGTGGCAGGTGGAAAAGGGTGACAAGAAGGAAAAGTTCTAAATAAGCTCCCATCATAACAGGGAGGGAAGAGTGAGGGCATGGAGAAAATGTGGCAGAGGTGACACAGTTGAGGAAGGCAGAACTCAGCCGGGGAGGAAGGTAGTGAGAGACACAGTAGGTCTTCTCCAAGCTTCCGTCTTCCTCAAAAGAATGTCTGTGTAACGCACGTCCGTTCTTCGGTCAAGTGGGAGAGGGTTATGCGGAGAGAACTATTTCGAGAGATGTATTTCTAAGGATGATGGGGAGAAGGATGATAGAATGGCCTTTTTACTTTTATTTTTCTAGGTAAAAGCTTTTGAGTGCCTTTTCAGAAATGCATTAAATTGCCACTTACTTAGGTCATAACAATTCATGGCTGGAGTACCTTCCTTGAGGTACTCCACTAGTTGTCCTGCACCTGTGTGCCTCGTATGCCCTTGGAGTAACTTGAAGAAAAGTTTCCTCTGTCTTTACCTGGACAAACGAGCCTGCCCGTCAGTCCCCTTTGTGTTCTGAGGGTAAGCCTCGCTGTCATCATGCAAACTTACTTCTGTTGACCTGTCCACCTGCTGTGTGTGGTTTTGTCAGAAACCATACAGTTTAGAGTTATTAAATCCGTTCTGAATCTGTTCAAACAGCTTGAGCACCTGGTCCGTCAATGTGCATGGTGGTTTTGAGTGTTCTCGTTTCAACTTTTCAAAGTTCCCATATTGTTAGGATCCCTTTATACCAAATATAAGAAGTATATTAAGTACGCTCCGTTATGTAATCATTGAATCTCCCCATGAAAAGACGAATGTGTGTAAGGAAATGATGTCAGGCATTTTGCATGTCATGCTAAGGACTTGGCAGATGAAGAAGGTTTTAAGGGCAATTCCAGAGAGCTCTCTGATTCTTCTGATCAAAACAGTTCATTCTCAACACATTTAACTAGGTTTCCTTTTACTTCCTTAAGCCACCAAATAGAATCCATGACCAAATTGATCCATGTTGTAAATACTGCAACAGGTAGGTCATTGCTATACATGATAAAGTGTCAAAATGTTTTACTTCCATTTATTCCCTGCTAATATAGCAGTTGTGGTTTTTTGAAGCTATTGTGGAAGAACTAAATACACTCCCCTGCACATTTTAGAGATTGCTTCCTGATGATTTAAGTCCAGATCAGATTCCTCTTTTTGTTTTGGTCGAAACCAGGATTTATCCAAAGTGGAGGTGAGGCCTTTCTCTCAAAACTGATTCCCAGAAGAGGGAGCCTTGACTCACAGGTACTTTCCCAAGCTGCCAATGACTGACCAGATGCCTTTGAATGAAGCCTAGTGAACCTGTCTCTGTTTCTCTGCCTGGGCTGTGGTCCTCACCCTCACCTAATGTAGAGACCTGGGCTAGTGGTGATTCATTGGCTGGATTGGATACAGTTTTGTAACATCTAGAAGAGAATGATTATCTTATGTGTAAGTAGTGTCCCTTGTAAAGGGTTGCATTCCAGGAAGTGCTTTTAGCTTATAGCTTAACTAGAAGTTTCCTGAAATTGTACCTTGTTCTCTTTGCCAGTCGAGCCCACTTGGCATCTTAGGGTGGAGATAGAGAAATTTATCAAGGTTTGTAGCAACAGACATGTTAAAAGCCCTTGATCCCCTGCTCTAACTAGTGTCAGCTATAAAAAGCATGTGGCATTCATAAAATATCTAAAGGAATATAGGGTATTGAAACCAGTATAGGAAATGGGATACAACAGGGCTTTTTTTTTATGTGGTTCTTGCAAAGTAGTTTATTAAAATGTAAACTGAGAAACTTCCTGGGGGGTGGGGGGGTGGGGGTGGGGGTGGGGAAATGTTACACTGTGTATTGTGGTTTTACTATGGCCGAAACCATTTCAGTTCCATCCCAGGTATGAGATGCTCATTGACAAGATGACTCCTGCAGCTGAGAATTGGCATATACAATGAGGAGTGCCAGATACAGCTGCAGTAGACTTTTCCTGATTAAACTGTACATCTCACCTTGTGTTGATCCAGTTCTCAAGCTTTTGGCGAGCTTGTGTCTATTTTATGTAGTTAGTTCATTGTTTCTTCTTGCTTGATTTTAGTGGTGAGAGTGGTCCAAAGGATTGGGCTGTCCAAGTAGGCTGCAGTGTGGGAGGTGTGCAAGTAGAGAAGTAAGCATTTTGTAGGAATGTTGTAGGGAAAATCCAAGCACCAGACAAATGGAAGGTTAGGCTAGACTCTCCTAAGTCTCATGTAACTTTGGGATTCTGTAATTTGTTTATAAGCTCCTCTAGCCTGTTCCACTTGCTTTGCATGAACCCACATGTGTGTAGGTGTGCTTAATGAGTATGGGTTGTCAGTGAGGTTTCCCAGCACTCTCCCCATGATGTCAGGCTCAATCAAAGAGACGAAATCACTGACTTGGATTTTAAGTCTTTAAAGCATAGTCAGAGAGGAAGGTACTCACATTTCCCCAGTCTACATAATGCATGCTGCAACCGAGGGGTGTTCAAGGGGCCACTGGTGTTCGACTCTGTTTCATGAATTAGTTTCGACTCTTGGAATGATGAAAGTAAAAAAAAAAAAATTAAAAATCTAGGCTTGAAATCAGAAGTTCTCAATGCTTACCCTAGTTTTGTGCTAAGTAGCTATGTATATTATGGTAAGCCACTCCATCTCTCTGGGCTGTAGTTTTCCCACTTATAAAATAGGGCAGAGCGAGGGGGATGGAGAGATGAATCCATGATTCATTCATCAACTCAACAAATGTAAGCCAGGCCCTATTCTTGCTCCCAGGGATACAGCCGAAATGATTTAGAAGGTGCCAGTGTTGATTCCTGCCTGTGCCAACATTCTTTGTTACTGACTGCCATGATTGAAGGCAAAGAAGCAAGTGGCATAGTTTAGGTTTCCCTGATGGGAGCGATGGGTAATTGGTAATATGGAAGCTTACATTCAATCATGAGGCAATTTCTCTAAGAAACAAACAAAAAAGATAGCGAGACTACTCAGGACATCCTGAGAAGTGCTAAGTCCTGACTCCTCCCAGACCACTTCAGTGACTGTGGCAGTGTTCTGAAGTCATACGCAGTGGCCACCAGCTTAGGCGTCAATAAAATGGAAATCATAACAATGAGAACTCTTGAGAAACTTTGAACTTGAGTAAAAGTGAAAAAGCCATGGGAGTATATAGTTCTGTGAGTCTGTGATGAGCTCATTTAATTGCAGGGAAGAGAGCGTTTTTGTTTCAGTCACCCAATGGTTCATTTACTTGCCTAACACTTATTAAGCAACTACTCATGCAAAGGGCGACCACGTGAGGGTGTGGATTTAATGAAAATCGATTTTGTTTGATACATACTGCGTAAGGTAGTGATATAGCAATATGGCCAGTAAATAGCATACACAATTATACAATGCCAAGTATCTACAGGAGACTTTGCTGCTTGTATAGTAAGACTTAAAAAAAAAAAAGAAACCTTTAGAAAAAAAATGGACATACTTGTCTATACTTGTCTTTCTACACTCATGTTGATTAACCCAACTGTAGTCGATCAGTAACTTCTCACTCATTTCTTGTCTTGTAAGTAGAGGTCTTTGTAAGTACTTTTTCAAATTATACTTTCGGGTCGAAAGTGGTGAGAACCCCTTAGGGGGTCTTTAATCTCAAGATTATCGGTCTAGGTAAGTGTAATTAAAAGACTGCCTCCTCTATTTACTGCTGAATAATGATGAGAAACAATAGTGTAACTTCTGAATGTTTGCTAACCATTTTCCCCACAGACAACTGTAGTCAGTGATAAGAATATTGTAGAGGTGTCTCCAAACTTAAAGGGCCAGGAAAGGAACAGATTGCTTCCAGAGTTGATCCAATTAGGCCAGCTCAGAGTTAATAGTTCAAGGCTATACTGTATCTATCTGGTCTAAAATGCTGTTTTGTGGCTCTCAAAGATTTCTCAACTTCTTTATCCTGCTCATCATTATTCTACTAGGAAAAGAAAAAAAGAAAGAAAGAAAGAAAGAAAGAAAGAAAGAAAGAGCTCAGAAGCTCATTCAATGCAGAATTCTAAAATTTTGAAAGCTAAAAGAATAAAGAAGTTAAGCACAAAATATGATTTGTTCCCTCCTTGTATAAGTTTCTGGCTTTTAATGATTGAAACTAAGTCTAGCTTTATATAGGAAATTTTTACTCTACCCAGGCTCACTAAGGAGGCGTTGCTCATGAGTATATCAAAGACTAAGCTAAACACCAGAGTATTTTCTCTATTGTATTAGTGCAAATTTGAAAAAATAAAAACATGTTCTAATTTGAATTCGTTGAACACAGGTTGAATAACCCATGTAGCTTGCCAGGTACTGTTCGTAGTGTTTTGGATGGAACAAATATCTGCCCCAAGACCTCAAGGAGCTCACAATTACATATTTTAGAACTCTGGCTTAAAAGGCTTCCATAAGACCTTAATTTGAAGGATTCATCTGGTTCCAGCTTAAAATTGTGCAATTTAGATTCTATCTCTACATAAAATTCTCATAACTTGTAACACAACACTTGCTCACTTTGACTTTGTAATCCATTGTTACATATGCCTAACTAGTGAGTTTTCATGTTGTTATGATTCTCAGCCTTTTTTTTAACAACCTCCCCACCCCACACATATCAATATAGTTAAGAATTCATCCAAATCTCTCCAATGAAGCAAGATGAGATTTTGTGTTTGACGTGCATCCAGTATTGTACCATAGAAATTGTGCAAGTCAGTGGATGCTGAGACATAAATGAAAAGAGAGAAGGAGAAAAATACTGCTTTGCAAAATAACACTATTGGTTTATCAGATCTTTAAAAACGAAACATGATCTCTGTTCCATTCAGCTGATATGATTCCCAAGCAATTTTTTTTCTATTTTCGCCATTATTTTTTGTGCATTGTACAAATAATTCATTATTCTGTGAAGAAATAAAACAGAGGGGGTTTTGTAATGAACCAAAGAAAATGTTTCCTCCCCCTTAGAAGCTTTGTGAAATAAGGGGAAAGAATAAAATGGGTATGGCATGAACCGACTGTGCTTTCCCGGACGACTTGAAGGGGGAAAACTTAGAGATGAAAACTGTGAATATTCGATCATTCCAGGTGAGTGCAGATGGAGACGTGGAGTAGTTTATCTATGTGTGCTCCCTGTCTGGGTGGTTTTATACAAGTGTGACTCATGAGACTGAGGCACAGTAGACTCCCCGTGAAGAATACCTTGTGATTCAAGTGCTCAGACCTGCTGGGCTGGTGGCCTGGTGTTTTTACATGAAGTGCAGATCAGGATGATTATTACAGTCTCTGAGTCAGGTTGGGGGCGCTACAAGACAAACAAAGTGGAAAACTTGGAGAGACATCATAGTTTAACAATAAAAGTGGTTAATAAAGGTTGGAAAACTGTTTATGAGAGAAAAAGGCAGAAGAGGCTAAGAGATGTGGAAGGCTGCATGTAATTTAAGGGCCATCATGGTAAGAATATTTGCTAACTGTGCTCTCTATATTGAAGGTAAAAATCCTGCCACCCCTTCTTTTAGCCCCTACAATGACTTCTGATTACACTTAGAATAAACACCGAACCCCGTACTCCAGATTGCAAAGCCCTGCATGATCTATGCCTTCTGACCACCATGCTAAACCCACCTCATTTTATTTGTCACGTTCTGTCATCCTCCAGTAGAGTGACCCCCTGTCCCCATTTGCCCAGGATTCAGGTCCTTCTCAGGAGGTAGGACTTGTAGTTTTAACACCAAGACAGTAGGGTGCCTGAGTAGGCCCAGTAGGCTAAGTGTCCAACTCTTGATTTTGGCTCAGGTCGTGATCTCACAGTTCGTGGGTTTGAGGCCCCACATCAGGCTCTGCACTGGCAGCATGGAGCCTGCTTGGGATTCTCTCTCTCTCTCCCTCTCTCTCTCTCTCTAAAAATAAATAAATAAACTTGGGAAAAAAAAAAAAAGACAGTGCCAGGCAAACAGACAGGAGTCATCCTATCCTCCTGGCATATGGATTATCTTTGTGAGTTTCAGTATTTCCTCTTCCGGTATTCTTTTGCTCTCAGTGGCATTTGGAACCAAATCTGAAATTTGTGTTATGTATAAGAACTTAGTTATTTTGCTTTTCATTTCCCTATTACATAATGATTGTCCTTGCAAAAACTGTTGGGAAATGAGAAGGAAGGACACACTGTAACTGTGGATTCCTTGGTACTTACCTCCTCTTACCTCAGGATTGTTTGTGATTCCAAGGAAGAAGGTTTACGTTAATCTTATAAGCAGCTTCAGTTCCTGGGAAATGCATACGGAACATGTGTTTTCATTCAGCAGTTCTTATACTACCCTGGAATCTTAAGCGAAGTGTGTGGGTAGGGTACACGTGTGCCCACACATGCTTATAAGGACGTGGATATGTAAGGGGGGGAAGGTGTTTCCATTTTGGCATGTAATTAAATCATGGGGCGCCTGTGTGGCTCAGTCAGTTGAGCATCTGACTTCAGCTCAGATTATGATCTCGTGGTTCACAAGTTCGAGCCCCGCCTCAGGCTCTGTACTGACAGCTCAGAGTCTGGAGCCTGCTTCAGATTCTGTGTCTCCCTCTCTCTGCCCCTCCCCTGCTCCTACTCTCTCTCTCTCTCTCTCTCTCTCTCTCTCAAATAAATAAATAAATAAACATTAAATTTTTTTTAATCAAATAAAAATTTATCTTGGCTTCCATAATATCTCTCAGATACAGTAAAATAAAATACCTTTGATTCTTGTGATTTTATCAGAGATTGGATGTAAATATTAAAACATTAAAATTTAATGATGTTTTAGAAATCTTTAGAGTTAACTGCGGCTGGGAATGTAAGTTTTCAGCCTTGAACATAATAAGACTGAGCTTAAGTATCAGTCTGATAATGAGATACAAAACCTTTCCATCATGTCAGCCACTTTTGCAGACCATCAAGAAGTAAGGTGTTCCAACTTCTTGGCTAGAGATATCGTCATTCACACTTTCCATAATAGAAGCATGGTCCCAAAGAATAATAAGCAGCTTACCCAAGATGGCACGGTATGTTACAATGTAAATAATATTTATATCTGCAAAAATAATTGTCACATGTGAACACTGTCAATAAGATAAAGATCTTTATCTGAAGGAGGAAAAAAATCTACAATTAATCAAAGTCATTTCCCCATAAGTGAGTGAAAAAGTTGAAGGGGAGAAACTTTTTTTTTTCAATCTGTGCCTTCATTCCACAGTGATGGTATCATGGTTTTTACTCTTTAGGTAACATACTGGTATAATCTCCCAAAGCCGACTGTATCTATTTGCTCATGATTTAGTACACCAAGGACAATAACAGGATATGAGAAAATTAGTGGAATCTTGAGAAATGCTACATTAAATTATTGTCTGCTATTTTACAACCTGACAGTTTAATCGTTTTGGACACTGGTGATATCTCTGAAAATATAAAACTACTATGTTCCAAACTAACATCTCAAAGTTTATTTGGTTTTGTTCTAAGAAAATGCCATTGATATCCCCCACCCCCAGCCCAATCACTGGAGACACAAATGTTACTTATCCAGCCATGATAATCTTTGAGAAATTCGTTACTTGTCTTCTAAATTCACCTGTTTTTTTCTGAAGCTTGATGACTGGAGTATAAAGCCATTGACTATTACCAAAGTATATTGTAAGCCATGTTAATTATAAATGGTTTAACATTAAGGATAATACATAGGATTGTTATTTCAGAATTAAAATACTCTGCTAGTGAGGATTAGAGATGTATTAGTTCTGCTAAACCTATTCAACCAGGTCATTAATTATTTTTCTAGAGAATTTGAAGTTCATATTGAAAACATAAAATGTGAGAGCTGGAGGACTTCTTACTCATCATCCAGCCAGGCGTTTCTTTTTCTGGAGAGGAAACTTTGTTGGTTACCTGCAGAAACATTGCTGGAACTGGGCTGTCCTGACTCCTAGTTCATTTTTATCTCTTCCCTACAATATTGGAATATACTTGGCCTTCATTCATTCTCCTCTTGTTGGCCTAGGCATCCTTTTTCCATGTTGTAAAATGTTTCCTTCCAGGCACTTTGCAAGCAACCCGCGCTTTGATGGTGATTGGCATCCTTCTGGGACTTATAGCCATCTTTGTGGCCACTGTTGGCATGAAGTGCATGAAGTGCATGGAAGACGATGAGGTGCAGAAGATGCGGATGGCTGTCATTGGGGGTGTGACATTTCTCATTGCAGGTAAGAGTGGCCCCGTCCCCCTGCCCCCCGTGTCTCTGGCACAGTTGAAGACCTCGGTTTCGGTTTCCTGAGAGTTTATTGGATTGGTTGCACTTAAACTGATTTATTTAAGCTCCTTTCAGATCTTGAAGGATGTATTTCGGTTCCTTTAAGATCTCAAAGACACAGAAACCTTGAGTCGACTTTCACTCTCTCAAATAGGATCCAAATGAAAATTTGAGATCTGTGCTCATGGCGGCAGAGGGTGGGGGGCAGGTCTGTTCATTGAGGTCCCAGGTGCCGGCTGTTTTGCTACAACCTGTCTTCCAGGTGAAGAGAGGTATTTTCTATTTGGCAAACACTAAGGAACAATTCTATATGATTCAGAAATTTTCTGTAGTGTCTCCACAGACACTATGAAGCAGAGATGGGGAGTAATGACAGAGAGAGTACGTGAAGATTGTGTGAATTGTACAGGTCTGTGAGCAATGGATGGGATTGAGGTTTTTTGGAGAAAAATGAGGACAACATTCCAGGCAGACAGATCTGATTCCAGAATAAATAGGATGTATTATAGAGAAGTGAAGAGAAAGGCCAAATGGAGTAGAGGTGGAACGTTGGAATGGCAGGAAATTAGGTAGATGAGATAAGAAAGAGAGAGCCTTGATAAAGTAATGAAGTTTTGCTTTCCATAGACAACATACATGTATTTGTTGCTTCATTCAAGTGTTGATTGATGTGTTACATATGTGACCTTTGAGAAAATGAGTACCAGAAGAAGACGTGGACAGTTCCATTATAAAATTCTATAATAAGGGGTGCCTGGGTGGCTCAGTCCATTAAGTGTCCAACTTCAGCTCAGGTCATGATCTCACAGTTTGTGAGTTCAAGCCTCACGTCAGGCTCTGTGCTGACAGCTCAGAGCCTGGAGCCTGCTTTGGGCTCTGTGTCTCCCTCTCTCTGCTCCTCCCCAGCTCATACTCTGTCTCTCTCTCTCTCTCTCTCTCTCTCAAAAATAAATAAACATTAAAAAAAAACTTTTAAGCCTATAATAAGAACTATATTAAATAAGATTGTTTATATGTATGTATACATATATAAATATGTATAAATGTGTGTATATAAAATAATAGACTACTATATAAATTATAAACAGTGTATATACCTTCTATAGTATATGTAGTAGTCTATTATAGTTTTTTAAAATGACACTAGTGATATAATCTACCATTAGGAAGAGCTAGAATTAGACTTTCTTTTCTCATTTTCTCTTTGACAAAAGACTTTGTAGGGCCTTTAGCCCAGCATCATATGTGGATTTTACCAATAGTGAAGGAAGAGTGTCTGTGGCTTTACTAAAGATTTGGCTAAAGGGATCAGTCTTTGAATTTATTCAAATTAGCTCCTGTCAGAAAAAGCACGGATGGCATTTTATTCCCAACAGTTTGGTCCCAAAGGCTATGAATAAATTGCATAGTGCCCCTTCTTCGCTTACCTTCTTATAACTTCTGTAAGTGCAACACCCCTGCTTCTGTTTTATGGTAGTGAGGGTAGCAGGTTCCGGAGCCTTGTCATCGGTAGCCTTTGTCTCGGTAGCCAAAAGCAATAGTGTTTTCTGTCAAGTATTAGAGACAATTAGATTGGGCCAATTTTGGCGGGGAGTAGGAAGGGGAAGGGGGAGGAGGGAGTAGCATGGACATATTTAATCTGTTTATAATGATAGTTTTATAGAATTACTGCAAAAAGAAGCTACTTAATCTCTTTGGATAAGAAATACTGAGATATTTTATACTTCTTATAAATGATAGAAGTAATTATGTTGAGTAAGTAGTTTCCCTGGTATTACTGAAATAGGAGGTGTGTGAGAAATTGAGGGCATGCTACGTAAATCGATCTAGCATATGGCACCTCACCAGTTCTCAAGGCAAAATCTGTCATGTCTGGCCAGTGGGGCAGTAGGATTTGGTCCATACTGAGACAGGTCCTGCTCTTCCCTGCTATCTAGTTGTTTACTTTCCTTTTGGTCCTGTAGAAATGTAAATTTCGAATTTGGGTCAAGAAAAATGGAGAAGGGTTTTCATCTTCTCTTTTGCAAGTGACTGTCTATACTAATATGGACATTGGCTTTATCAGAAAGTTTAGTACATTAATGTGTAACAATATCTTTGAAGGAGATCTTAGCTGACACCAAGCTGTTGAGTTATTTCCCAATGAAGTGTTATTTGTACCTGTGACCTTGGACTGTAAGTGAATAAGATGATATGAAGAGTGTAAACCATGCCCAACTTCAACTTAATATTTTTGCCTCTCTTAACAGAATACTTGGAATAAATCATGTCTGAATCTCCAGGCTCCCTCAGTTAAACTTGTCTAAATTAAAATTGACTAAATTAAAAATGTCAGCACTATTGATGAGATTCAATTCTTGTAAAATGCTTATAAATGAAATGGGTGTATATTTTATGTTCATTGTTCCACAATGATTAACAGTCTTTTGTTTTGAATTTCTGTAGGTCTGGCTGTTTTAGTTGCCACAGCATGGTATGGCAATAGAATTGTTCAAGAATTTTATGATCCCATGACCCCGGTCAATGCCAGGTAATGCTATTCATGCATAAAATAGTTTGTTCTCTGAGAAAATTCCCTTTTTATGTTCTGCAAAGTCCAACTAGTGCTGTAACTTCCCAGATTTGCTGGGAGGTTTATGAAATTTTAGTCAAACTTGAAAATAATCTAAAAGGCCTCTAACTGATGTTAAAATGAGTTTTAACAGCCTATATTGATGACAAAATTCGCTTAAAAGTAGAACATTTCCAAGCTTTATACTTTTCAAGTATATACTGGACCTTTATTTCTTGTTTATTCTTTTAATATCAATAAAGATGTTAACATATTTAACATTTGCTTTTTGAAGTATATCCCAATACTTACTGCACTTGATTGATTGATTATTTGTAAGTTAACACACTGTTTATGATTGGTTGAAAAAATAGTACTACTGTAGAGGTTAATGAATAGTACTTCAATCCCAACAGTTTAATTTTATTTAAGAAAAAAATATATAACTTATTTATGAAAAAAATAAGTTGAGATACTACTTTGAAATTTTCTGTTCCATAACAGCTATAAAATTGGCTTTGCTAAGGTCATTTTTCTTAAAATTGCAAGTTGTAGAAATAACAGAGCTGATTCTTAGCTCTCATGTAACAACACTCTTTGATCAGCGACAAGGCTCTTTGTCTCACTGTGTTCACATCATTAAGGCCTAATAACTGCATTCAAAGTCAGGATGTTAAGGTATAATTATTGTTTGTTTAGAGCTAGGATGAATGGATGAAGAATCACAGTGATTGGAGAGATAAGGTGTGCTTCTCTTCTTGTAATCACCCACATCTAGGAGAACACATACTGCAGTGATCATGATCCTGTTGGAGCCCATCCCCTAAGACTTACAATATAGGGACGGAAATTGCAAAGTCTCAGTAGGCTAAAATTTTATCAGTAATGCATGTGAAAGCACTTCATAAATTGCTTGGCACTGTATACTTGTTATTTACATGGTGTTCCATGATCCTGAAAACCATCCACTGAGGCAGACGAGATTATCCTGCTTTAAGAGAAGCAGAAACTTAAGGCTGGGACGTGAAGGTACTTACTAGCCAAAAGTGCAACAGTGGAGAATCCAGGCCTCATCACTCTAGATCCAGCCCTCCTCTACTCTGTGGTCCACCATCATTCACAGATCCTCTCCTCAGGAGTCTGGCTTCATAAATCCACCTGGATCAGCTAATCTGAATGGCCTGTGGATTGCTTAGAAGTCTTTTTTTTTTTTTTAAGAAAACCATACATTTCTGACTTCAGTGTATGTAGGTATCTAGGATCAACTTTTGAAATTTTAATAGTCTCCATCGCTCTCTAGCAGTTTCTTTACAGGATACGATTGCTACTTGGCAAGAGCATAATTGTTCAGTTTTAGCCTGAGAATCATGGTCCAAGTCATAAACATGCTTTACAGGTCTCCTACATGTGGTAAAGTCTTTGGAAATATTTGTGTGATTAACCTGGTGTTGCATGCCATATTGCCTGAGCTACTATTGCAAAGTGTCTACAACTGTAATGTAAACATTCTTATATGTATGTATTCATAAACCTTAGAGTACCTCCCCCAAGGGATCATGGGGGATTTGTTTTTAATTGGAAAAATATTAAATGGATATGATACTGATTTCCATCCTTAATTATATTATAAAAATTTTCAATGGTTCATTGATTAAACAAATGCATTGTCTTTTCTTTTTAGGTATGAATTTGGTCAGGCTCTCTTCACTGGCTGGGCTGCTGCTTCTCTCTGCCTTCTGGGAGGTGCCCTACTTTGCTGTTCCTGTCCCCGGAAAACAACATCTTACCCAACGCCACGGCCTTATCCAAAACCTGCACCTTCCAGTGGGAAAGACTACGTGTGACACAGAAGCAAAAGGAGACAGCACTATCGAAAGAAGTAGAAAATGGACATTGTAATACTGTCATTGACCTTAGACTTTTGACTATTGTAGTCTGAACTGTGGTATTACCAAACCAAACCAAACAAAACCAAAAAACAACAACAACAAAAAAAAAACAAAAAAAAAAACGGAAAACAAAAAACCCGATATTTAAAAAAAAAATACCTGTTGCTAAAAATGGCTCAGTCTTATTTTATCTCCTTTCCTTCAATACAGGAGGGAAGCCTTTTCCATTTTTATTACTGCTTCCCACTGAGTAATCACCTCAAATGTGGGGAGGGGGCGCTCCATAAATATATATAGATATGTATATATACATGTTTTTCTATAAAAAGTTCGATAACAAAAGCTCTTATCATTATATTGGTACCATTATACTTAAAGTATATCGGAAAAAAGAAAAATATATTTAATTCTATATTGATTGAAAAAAGCAGTTTATTTGGTATATTTCTCTTCTTCTTTATGGACACATATATAATAGGTCAAGTATCATTTTCCCTCTTTCATGAGTTTTTAGTGTCTTTGACAGAAGCCCTAATCTATTTTATCAAGTATGACTTTTTTCACTTCTTCACATGTGCCCTTTTCATGTGCTTCTTTTATATTATTTTTATTATAGTCTTACACTATGTGCTTTGTCATCAGTCATTTTTCATGTCTTTATTGTGTTTTTTTCATTAGGTTGAGCTTAATATTGAATCTGATAACACATTTTATATGCCTACAATTTAATGCCTAGAGTCAGTAAGAATCTCTTACAAATCAGAGTGTTAGGAGAATATCTTTCTGTATGACCAGATGATATATTCCTGTTGACCTTCCCACATGATTTCTGTACTCTGCCTTACAACACTCTTATTTGCTTTGAAAATATTTGTCTGATTGAGTTGCTGTGTGCTACTTTCCCAGGTGTTGTAACACAATTTTATTGATTGAGTTTTTAAGCTACTTATTCACAGTTGTATATCCCCCCAAACTATCTTTTTCTCCCCACACCCCCTCAACCATATTGTTTTCTCATATGTAATTATCATATAGTTTACTTCTTTCTAGAAAAAAATGTCTCACATGTCTGAATGAAGTGCTAAACTTCCTGTAGTGATAAGCTGATGACGAATATTCCCTCTCTAGCTGTAAGCGAGTCACTTAATCTTTCTCCTTTTTTCCCATCTGTCAAATTGAGATAATGATACTTAACCAGCTGGTAGAGGCAGTGTGAATATCAATTAGTTGATATTATTCTCATGCTTTGAACATGAACTATGCCTAAGTAGTGTTTTTATTTGCTCAATTGGCTTTTAAGAAGTCACTGAACCCAACCTCTACAATGCCTTTACATCGCCCAGCACCTTCCTTTCTCTATTGGTCCATTTCCTTTCTATCAGCTGTGTATGCCATGCTATTGGTTCCCTGTTCCATTTTAACAATTGCTCTTCGTGTTCCTGTCTGAGAAATTACTACTTCACTTGAGCAAGATGATGTAATGGAAGGGTGTTGGCTTTGGTGTCTGGAGACCTGATTTGAATCTTGGTGCTATCAATTACTACGTGAGTTTGGGCAAGGCACTTTGCTGCCCTAGATTTATTGCCTCATCTGTAAAAAGGGGATTGTGACTCCTGACCTGCCTACCTCACAGGGCTGTTGTGGGGATCCAGTAATATGGGATACATGTAAATATGGTTTGATAAGGTAAAAAGAAAAATACTCTATGAAAAAAGAATTAAGGATTTGAGTGCATAGGTTTTGGGTTGCTTTTCAAATCACTGAAAAGAGAGAAATTTTAAGAAATGGCTTTCTTGCCTTAATCTCTCACATGATGGGACACTAAAGTGGAATTCAGCTTACTAAATGGAAAAGATTCTGAGGAAGTCTTAGTTTCTTCAGTCAGTATGGCCTGATGCTTTTTGTGGCTAAGCTCTTCTCCTTTCAGTAATGCAGACTTGACTTAGCACAAGTTTGCAGATGTAATGGGTAAAACAGGAGTGTAAGCATTAGCAAAGGCAAAATATGGAAGATTTTTTGAATTATAGTAACTGGCCAGCATATACAAGGTGTTGCTATTAGCTGGCATAATGAATTGGGAATGGTAATTCATGGTGAAACCACATGGAGAAGTTATCCAAAGGGCTGCATCATATGAGGATATGAACCAGAAAATTTTAGTGTGTCTTCCAAATCTGAAACTCTATGTTCTTAGAAGGTATAAATCAAAGAGACTTTCTACTTACATACGTCCTAATGATGTCTGAGTGTAAATGTATGTGGCTACTGGTTGCTAAACTCTACAGAGAAATTGATAGTCTAAAATGGCCAACAGAATTGGTACACCAGAATTTATCCAATTCTGCTATTTTTGTACTCCTCTTCTGTGCCTGGAAACAGACAAATAGATATTTTGGAGTTTTGTAATGGGAATTTGTATAAAGCATTACTCTTTTTCAATAAACTGTGTTTTTTTTAATAAAAAATAGCTTGTTTTTCTAATTATTTCAAGATCGTCATGGTTGGAAGAAGTTATGGTTTAGGATAGGATCTGACTCACTGTACGTTCCTGGGAAAGTGCTATTGTGCCTCTGGGCCATCTATCAAGTAGTTGAGTAACTCTACCCACTGTAATGGCCTATTTCTCTCAAACTTGAGTTTCTACCTCATCAAGGCTGGTGATAGAAGAGAATTCCAAGAGAAGGTGCTTTATTTTCCTCATCCACAAATAGGGGACATGCTACAAAAGATGACTAAATGGTAAAATAGCCATTGTATAATATTGTGCAAGCGTAAGGTGGTTGTGTTCCTCAGAAGGTGGAAGAGTGACAGACGGTAGGCTAGAAATTCATTATCGTTTTTGTGATGATTATCAAAACTACCTCTGAGGAAAGCAAGTGATGAAACACAGTCACTAATTATCTGAAAATATCAATAATTGATAAAGCCTTAATTGTAACCCCTCCCTGGGCAATTTTCATATTAAAGATATAGGCTTGTAAACAAATGATTGCAGCTCTGTGTGGAAATTCAGACATCAACAGGATGGGTGAGAGACTAAGGTTGTCAGTCAGTTTGATCTAAGCTATTTGAGCAGATGCAACAGAATCCCAACTCTTTCTGTAGAATTTAAATTTTTGGGGGTAGGGTCCAGGCCCATGCAGTTTGAGAGGAGATAAAATGCGTAGGTGCTCCTGACAAGAACTCTGAAGGGAAAAGCCTGGATTGTAAATCATACCGAGTAGACACCCACTTCTGTGTGAGCTCATCCTTGTTGGATGCCATTTTTCTGCAAACCATGCAATTTCCCCCATCTTTTAGCACTTCCTATGTAGATGTGTGTCCGGTTCAGGGAAAACTCCATGCCATTTTTATATTCCCCATTTGTAAACCTGTTGCTAATATCCTAATAAAATCCAGTAGTGGATACTTTCCCTTCTCTCTGCATGTGGCAGAAATGTAAGATTTCTGTAGTATCCTCCTCTCCCAGCCTAGACATATTCCATGTGTCCCCAGCCTGCCCTAAAATCTCTACAGTTAGCTGGTACCATGGAAACTGACAGAAGTCAGTGTAGATTCTAGGGTTATGGGGAATAGCTTGTTGAGTCCAAAAATAATCAAAAACATTCTCAATGTTCTGAACTTCTGCAAACCTCATGGCATTTTGTATACTAGACTTCCATTGACAGGTTTTTCCAATATGGCCAGTATTGGCAATTGGACTTGAGATATGAATTTACTCAATTAATACTTACTGAACACCAATGATAAGTCCAGTGTCCGTGAATGCAGACAAGGCTAAGTGATGTAGGGTACCAACAGACCCTGTCCTGGTGGTATCTCATCATGATTTTGATTTGTATTTTCCTAATGATGAGTGATGTTGAGTATTTCTTCATGTTTCAGCCATCTGAATGTCTTATTTGGAAAAATGTCTATTCCTGTCTTCTGCTCATTTCTTAATTTGGTTGTTTTTTGGCTGTTGAGTTTGATAAATTCTTTATGACTTTGGATATGAACCCTTTATCAGATAAGTCATTTGTAAATATCTTCTCCCATTCTGAAGACTGCCTTTTAGTTTTGTTGATTGTTTCCTTTGCTGTACAGAAGCTTTTTATCTTGATGAAGTCCCAAAAGTTCATGTTTGCTTTTGTTTCGTTTGCCTTCGGCGATGTGTCTAGTAAGAAGTAGCTCTGGTAGAGGTCAAAGAGGTTGCTGCCTGTGTTCTCATCTAGGATATTGATGGTTTCCTATCTCATATTTAGGTCTTTCACCCATTTTGAATTTATTTTTGTATATGGTGTAAGGAAGTGGTACAGTTTCATTCTTCTGCATGTTGCTGTCCAGTTCTCCCATTACCATTTGTTGAAGAGACTGTCTTTTTTCCATTGGATATTCTTTCCTGCTTTGCCAAAGATGAGGTGACCATATAGTTGTGGGTCCATTTCTGGGTTTTCTATTCTGTTCCATTGATCTATGTGCCCATTTTTTGTGAAAAATAAGTCAACCAGAGAAAGACAAATATCTTATGATTTCATTCATATATGGAATTTAAGAAACAAAGTAGATGAACATATAGAAAAGGGCAGGGGAAAAGAAGAAAGGGAAACAAATCACAGGAGACTCTTAATGATAGAGAAAAATCTGAGGGATGATGAGGGGATGTCGGAGATGGGCTAGATGGATGATGTATATCAGGGAGGGTGCTTGTGACGAGCACTGGGTGTTGAGTGTGGTTGATTAATTACTGAGTTCTGTCCCTATAATCAATATTGCACTGCATGTTAACTAAGTAACATTAATAAAATAAAATAAAATAAAATAAAATAAAATAAAATAAAATAAAGAAAAAAAAGACCCTATCCAGATAATGAGCAGGGTGAACAATTATTATGTGGGAAGAGAACTAAACTTGGAATCTAGCACTGGTTCCACCATTGATCAGCCACAGTGAGCTATGGAGAGCTCCATCGATTTTTTTTTTTTTTTAATCTGTAAAATGAAGAGCTTGGCCCCATGCAATGGTTCTTATCCATAACAAAATCAGATTCACCTATGGTTTTGAAATGTCCCATTTCTAGGGTCTTACCCCAGATCAGGGCAATCAGAACATCTGAGAGGAAGTCCCAGGTAGTAGCTTTCCAGGAGACTCCAATGCATGAACTGGGTTGTAAACCACTGGACAATGTCATCCTTCAGCAATAATGCTCAAAATATTTTTCTGGCTAAACACACACCCAACTACTTCATAGATTACATTGTTGTCTAATTACCCTTTCTCTAATATTGTGGTTTTATTTTCCAGTTTTAGGGTTTTGGTTGGTGGTGGTGTGTGTTTGTTTGCTGAGGGGAGAGAAGGAGTTAAAGGGAGGCAGTTTTAAGAGGTTATTCTCATATTTCTTTAGAAAAATAACTTCTTTTCTTGTCATTTTCTATTATTTTTAAGTAACCTTCCAAAGTAGCCATTAATGCAAAAGAAATTATTTATTAAAGAACAGCCTTCTACTTAAAAATAACATTCTCTCAAGAGGATAAATGATTATAAAACAGAGCCTGAGTTATTTTCCTTTGCTACAGGAAATTTTCAGAAAGTCCTTAGCTAAATCATAATTTTACTTCATTTGTTTTTAATTGATTAATTATTTTATTTCAGTTTTTTCATCATCTCTATGACTTTTTGTCTGGATTTCCTTTCCCCACAAAAAGAAAAAAGTAAACACACACACACACACACACACACATATAATTTGGAAAAGGTAAATTTTGAAAACTGGACAAGTATTTCTTAACTAAGTTGACCTGAATTAAATTACTTTATTCTCCCAAAATGGATATTTTTCTTTTAACCTAGCACAAAAATGAATTCCATATGGGTTAAGGACTTGAATATGAAAACAAAAACTTAAAAAATTTCAGAAGAAAAAAAATTGAACAGATTCTTTACCATTAATTACAGAATTTTTTTATTAAATAAAACACAAATGGAAACCATTTTAAAGGAGATATACAACTACATTAAAATGAAGAACTTCTGTTCATCAAAAACATGATAGGAACATAAAAAGAAAGTCCATAATTGGGAGGAGAAACCATGACATAACATATAATAAACAAAAAATTTATATCCAGAATATAAAAAGAACACCAATAAATCAATTTAAAATATATAACTCAATAGAAAAATAGCCAAAACTCATGCAAAGGTATTTCACAAAAGATGAATGATATAAGGTCATTAAAGATATGAAAATACGCCCAACTTTATTAATAACCTTAACAAAAAACCTTATATATAAAATTAGTGAAATGCAAATTTAGGCCATAGGCATACTCCATAGATTGGCAAAATTTACAAGTCTAATGATACAAGTGTTGATCAATGGTGGTGAGTCTCTCAATTGGTCCAACCAAGTTTGAAATACTGTTATATTATAAATTTAAACATCCAAACTCCTATAACAATGAACTACTAGAAAAAATCACATATATACCAGTATACATGAATACAATTGACCAATGTAGTAATTTTAATAGAAAGAAAACTGGAATTCTTTCAAATGTTCACTGGTGAGAGTGTGATAAATTGTGGTGTATTCATACAATAGAATATCTTGTAGCAGTGAAAATGAAAACAGTACAGCCATACATAAAATAAAGTATTTTATGTAATCAATGATTATGTTATTTAGAAATGTGATTTTGAGTGATTAAAAAAAAAAGTCCTACAGGGACACACTGAGTATAATACCATTTTTATAAAACTCAAAACTAAGTAATATATTGTTAAGGCATATATACATAAGAGACAACCTATTGAGAAAGAAAATCCTGGGAATGATAGACACAAAATTCAATACAGTGTTACATCTGGAAGAAGGCCTGTGGTGAGATCAGTGAAGAGCTTACAGACATGGATGTTGTTAGCTATGTTCTAGTCCTGGGTTTGGTAGAAGGTTCACAGGTATTCATTATATATAATTATTATTCTTTAAAACTTACATATATATTCTTTTGTTTGTATCAAATAGTGTATTGGAAAAGACAATAAAGAAATGTGTTATAAAACAAAGAAATGTCAACAGGCTTTCACTTCTATGTCCCATTAGCTAAAATGGTATTCCTGTGGTCACATTCCACAGCAAGTTGGGAAGTTTAGTTACACAGATGAGCACATTGTTGCCCCTGAGTATCAGATTTTGCTTGTCTCATTAGTTAGATCACCTCAACCAATTTACTAATGTCTCTCAACCTCAGCAATAACATGTGTGTGACTTAACCCACAGAGTTTTAGTAGAAATCAAATGACATTACATAATGTGAATGTCCTTTGTAAACCAAAAACACTGAACAAATATAAGGGATTATGCTTTTCAGGCATAATTCTCTTGGAAAAAGGAAAACCGTTATCTATTTATTTTTAAAAAATGTTTAATGTTTATTTATTTTTGAGAGAGGGAGAGAGAGAAAGAGTGAGAGAGAGCGCAAGTGAGGGAGCACAGAGAGAGAGGGAGACACAATCTGAAGCAGGCTCCAGGATCTGACCTGTCAACACAGAGCCTGACTCGGGGCTTGGACTCACAAACTGAGATATCATGACCTGGGCCCAAGTCAGACGCTTAACTGAGCCATTATCTTCACAATTTCAAGTGCACAGTTGATTGGGTAGGGTCTTTTCTCTGATTTCATATATTAACCAACCTCCGTGTCTGTCTTTCACAATAATATATCCACTTAGAATTGAGAGACCCATATTACAGAATCAAAAAGCCAGGTTAGCATAATACATCATATAGACAAGCACATTTCCTGATGATGTGACTTAAAAAAATGATAAAACATAAAATGCACATAACATTAAAAATGTCTAGATGCAGCAACTTTACTCTTTTACATCCTCATGAGATGTTGGAAGCAAAGCAATTTTGTTGAAATGTTATCAGTGAAACTGTCCTCTGCACGTTAGTGCTTACTCTGTGCCAAATTCTGATCCAAACAGAAAGTATAGAGATGAAGAAAACATAGCCTTTGCCTCAGGGCCACCTTTTTGCAAAAACCCAGAATGATACCATCCTCACTGTGGTCTACAGGAGTGATGTACCATAGAGGTTGCGCAGTGAATAGCCCAGAAGGCCATACACAGGGGCTTCAAAAACAGAAATTATGAGAGAAATAAAAAATTAATCAACCAGGATACAAATTCAGGTTGTGAGAGAAACCTTGAATGACCACTAACGACCAGAGAAAAACCATTTATTTCCTATTCTTCAGAGTGGTAAAAGTCTTAAAACCTAAAAACACCAAGTGTTGGCTAGGATATGAAGGAATGGGTTCTCAATCTCATTTACAAGTGTGAACTGGTAAACCACTAACTATAGAAAGCCAATTTCAAAACACCTGGGAGAATTTCTTCTTTCACTGTGATCTGGCAATTTTAACTTGAGATAGAAATCCTTGAATAGCAAATACCTGGGCATACCATGATTGCATGCATATAAGAGGTGAAACTGTTGGTGTTGAGTGCTAAGGGAAGCCCAGAAGCAGGGAGCAGTTAATAACTTTAGAGAGTTGAGAAAGCTGGTAGAGAGAGAAGCACCAAGGCATGGTCAGGACAAAACAAAGAAAAGCATTCCCAGTGGAGGGCAAGATGTGCACAGGTGAAAAGGCAAGCAATGTGGTGAACAAAACACATAAGTTATGCTAAGCGACTCAGCATACTTAAAGCAAAAGTGAACAGAAAGTGTAATAAAGATAAGGCATATGCAAAGATTCAAGTTTCAGATTAAGAAATTTGAGTAGGTGCTTCCCTATCTACAAAGATTAAATAAATTTTTCTCTGAGAATTAAAGGGAAGATCTGATACAAGCTCTAGAGTTTAAGAAAATTTGGCACTAGACATCTTTTGATACTGGACATCTCTTGTGATTTTTTTTTAATGTCCAGTAGTCACTCCTCCTAGTAATGGCACTATGGTTTGTTTCAGATAAATATCCTATATTACTCTCTGTAAGTATTGTTCAGATGGCCTATCCTACCACCCAACAGGATAGAAACATAGGTGTATAAATATCTACAATGTTTTTGAACATCAGTATCTTCCACATTTCTGGCAAAGCTGTAATAATTGTTATGAATATTATTATAGAATATAGAGGAAAAATAACCAAGACTCCCTTAGACGTGCATATCCAATTTTCCATCTGCATTTCATCACTAGGAAGATTGGTGTGTCTGATGGATTCTTCCTACATTATGGTTCTTAATATTTCTCTTGAAGAAAGAGATTTAATCCATCAATGAACCCTGTCAACTTTACCTTCAAATTTCATCCTGAATCAGGTTGTTTCTCTCCATCTGTTACTGCAGTCCAAACCATAGTCATCTCCTACCAAGACCAGTAGAAGAACCTCCCAAATGATTCCCTGCTTCCAGTCCTGTGCCCTACAGTCTATTCTCCAAATAGTAAAAAGATGGATCTTTTGAAAACATAAGTTAGGTAATTCTCCTATCTTTGCTCTTCACAATCCTCCAGAATTTCCAAACACTTTAAAATAAAATCTGACCCGAGGTGTCTTCCCATCCTTGTAACTTACCACTATCCTCCTAAATCATTCTGCCCCAGCCTCTTGTCTCATTGTCATCCTTGTAACGCAACAAGCAAGCATCTTTAATTTATTGGTTTTCTCTGAGCTTCACTTTTCTCAGAATTGCAAGATTTCACCATACCAGAAAAGTCTTATCTAATCACCCTATTTGAAATGGTGCCCCATCACTCTATTCCTTTGTCCTGCTTCATTTTTCCTAACATGACAGCAAGGGCAGAATGTTATACTGTATACTTATTCATGTGTTAGTGTATTGCCTGACTGTTCCTCTGATTAAATACCCAAAGAAGACAGGAGATTTATATATTTATGTAAGTTTTATGTTTGTTCACCACTAGATCATAGAGTCTAGGACCATAGAGTTTACCCTGTAGTATAACTCAAGTAGTGGCTAGTAAATAAATTCATTAATCAAGTGAATGATTATTTTAAGGCAGAACATATGAACCAGGTTGGGCCAAAGAGATTTCATTCTTTTTGTTCATTCTTTATTATAATTATTAGTGAGGAAAACTCTCCTTTTCTATAATTTTTTAGATGAAAAAAGAAAAACATAAGGCCAAAAAATAAATAATAAATAAGGTCATCTCTATAAGAAACGCAGCACTGCAGGATGGAGAGGAACAGTGCCTAATAACGTAATGCCAACCCGTAGATGCAGCCACACCAAAAATAGCTGTAACTCTGGACTTTTGGGTGCCAGTACACTACTTATTTCTTTTCTTTAAAAACTTCAATGTTTATTTATTTTTGAAACAGGGAGAGCAAGGGAGGGGCAGAGGGAGAGGGAGACACGGAATCTGAAATAGGCTTCAAACCCTGAACTGTCAGCACAGAGCCCGACATGGGGCTCGAACTCACAAACTGAGAGATCATGACCTGAGCTGAAGTCAGATGCTTAACCAACTGAGCCGCCCAGGTGCCCCTTTTATTTTCTTAATGCCTTTGACTTAGATTTTTGTCATTTGCTTCTGAAAGAGTCCTAATATAATTACCAATCTCCTCATATAAAAATAGATCAAGTGAGATCTGGGAAGATGGTGGGGGTGGGGGGAGAGTTTTCACCAAATTCACAAAATTAATGATGGAGCCAAGATTTACGCTTAGAACATCTGAATCCAAATCCTGGTCTTTTTTTACTCTATCGCTTAGCTGGCTGCACAAATAGATTCAACCACCCCATGATCTTAGGTTGTTGGGCATTAACAAAACAGCCTAGTATTTGGGCCAAGAATCCTAGGAAATTAAGTAGATTGAGATGAAGTTCCTTGTATTATTTAATCTTTTAAAATTTAAACTGCTACTTCACCGTGGGGGAGTCTAGCTCAGGAAAAAGAAAAAAAAATCCTTTAAAGAAAATATGAGGATTAATCCTCTCAGTGAAACTTAAGCTATAGGTTCCCTGAAGAAAGGAAAATCACTTTTATAAAGACTTGTTTTTCCTCAGAAACTTGTAACATTCATGCTTTTTTTTTCTTCCCCTGGGTTTATTGCACCTCACAAATCTTTTAATTCCCTGCATCCGGATGAATGTAACTGAATCATAGTTTCTGTGCAATGCTGTGGAACTGCCAACCCCAAGTTCAACCTTGGGACTGTCAGAGTATCTAACAAAGTGTGGAGCTCAGTAACTGGCACAGAGTAGGCATTTGACACGGGGCTCCAACTTATGAACAAACCATGAGATCATGACCTGAGCCAAAACCAAGAGTCGGATGCTCAGCCCACTGAGCCATTCAGGCACCACCCCCCAAACCCCAAACTTGACATATAGCCTTTACTCAACATCTCCACCATAAGTCGAATAGGAATCTCAAAACAAAACATGGGCAAAACCAAATTCCTGATACCAAAGCAAACCAAATTAAGAAGGTCTCTCCATTCTCAGTCTAAGTGTGACTGCCTCTTCAGTGTTATGGGCCAAAGTCTTAGCTATATCCTTGACTGCATTTTTTGGTTTACACACTATATCCAATCCATCATTGAATCCTGTGAGCTGCAGTTCAAAACTGATCTCAAATCTACCTCTCAAATCTAACTCTCACCACCTAACTCCAAGCCCCACAGTCTCTCATTTAGACTACTGATGTTTTATTAGACCTTTTCATTGTTCACTGGGCTTTAATCCTCATCTACTTGGAGTCCAATTTCTAGGCAACAGCATGATTATCTTAAAACCCAAATCATAAGTGTCTTTCTTCTACTTAACACCCTCCACAGTTTTTACATTTTACTTGGAATAAAATTCCAATCCCATACCTTGGCCCATTGTCTGTAAGGACCTCTGTATTATATGACCCTTGCTTCCCTCTCTGATGTCATCTCCTTTCCCTCACTCATTCTCTGTTAACCACAAATATTTTTCCCCTACAAAATCCATATTACCAACCTAGGACATTTGCATTTGCCATACCATTTGACGACATAGCTCTTCCCTCAGCTATCCACATGGTTAATTCATCTCTCATTGCATCCAGGTTTTTGCTCAAATGTCACCTTGTTCAAAAACGCTTCTTGACCAATCTAAACACAACAACATGTAACCCAGACCCTCATCACTGTCTAACATCGTATCTGCCTTTTATCCATAATTCTTATCTACAATAGATACAGTATATGCTTATTTGTTCATGTGCATATCATTTGTCTCTGACAGAATGCACACTTCATAGAAATGGAGAACTTTTCTTTTTTTTTGTTTTTATTTTTTTTTAGCATTTATTTATTTTTAAGAGAGAAAGAAAGAGAGAGAGAGAGAGAGACAGAGCACAAGCCAGGGAAGGGTATAGAGAGTGGGAGACACAGAATCCAAAGCAGTCTCCAGGCTCTGAGCTGTCAGCACAGAGCTGACATAGGGCCTGAACCCATGAGATCATGACTTGGGTTGAAGTTGGTTGTTTAACCAACTGAGCCACCCAGGCACCCCGAGAATTTTTCTGTTTTGTTCATTGCTGTATTTCCAGCTGCTACAACTGTGTCAGAGCAGGTATTCAATGACTTCTTAATTGATTAGTAATTAACTTTTCTTCTTTTCCTTTAACATTGTCCTATACCTTGTTCCATGGATTCTTAACAAAGAAGAACAGTAATAATTTTTTATGTCTGGTTTTTCCCACATCCTTTGTATAAGATATAGTATTATATTTCTGTTTTAAGATACTCATTGTGAGATGGTAGAGGCATGGGAGAGAAGATGAAATGCCCTGCTTAGTTACATGCTTGTAGAATTCCAGGGATGAACTGACCACCAGGAGGGGAACTTGTGGAAATGAAAATGATAAGTAGGAAGGCAGTATTTTCTCTTTGCTCAAAATTTTCTTCCATGTAGGCCTGAATGAGATCCTAGAGGTCAATGGTGCAATCTAGACTATGTTGAATCCTTCTTCCAGCATCCTGCACGAGTGATCAACCCTTTTACCTCCAAAGGCAAGAAGCTCACTGAAATGCAGGGCCATGGATGTCATAAGTCAGAAACTCCCCAGTAAGCTCTGTTCTCTGAATTATCTTTCAGTACATTATGAGGTTATATTCCATTTGTCACTAGAGATTTCTTTTTCCTGCCAAGTCCCCAGAAAACTACCTTCCAGATCCCCTGTCAGTCTTGATCCTTAACCAAGTGTGAAAGCTGTCATCATTTCTAAAGCTCACATCAGGCCCTTCTCTCTCTGCCCAGCCTCAAGGCCTTATGGCTACATCATCAGTCTTTCTGTAACTGTGACTCATCTCATAGATCACATCAAAGACACACTGGTGCCTGAGAACCTCTCAGGAGAGACTCTTGCTGGGAACACACTCAAGCATTAGATTTTGTGAGGCTTGTCAGTGCCAATGAATAGTAATGCCAGCTACAGTTCTAAGAATGAGGAGCACCCACTTAGACATGAGCCTTCTTACCTCTCCCTAACCAGTTCTGGAGTCCACAATGACAAATATAGCTTAATGATTAAGTCTTTTCCATTTACTACTCTGTGACCTTGGTGAGGTCATTAATCCTCTCAAAGCTTCAATTGCCTCAGCTTCAACTGGGAATTATGAGTACCAAATTTTTTTGAGTTGATGTTAGTATTAAATAGTTATATTTCTTGTCCATAATAGTCACTCAGGAAATTTACCTACTATTATTCTTTTCTTTATAATGGCATGGGGAAAACATATATTTTAGTTTATCTTCTCATATTCTTTGCGACTGGTTCAGCAAAAGTTCTCACTTATATGTAACTGAAAGGTAAGACTTATCAGAATGTGGGATGCCTGGGCGGTTCAGTTGGGTAAGCATCTGACTCTTGATTTCGGCTTAGGTTGTGACATCACATTTTGTAAGTTCAGCCCCATGTTGGCTCTGCATTGACATTGCAAAGCCTGTTTGGGATCCTCTCTCTCTCTGTCTCTGTCTCTCTTTCTCACTCTCAATCTCTCTCCCTCCCCAGCTTTTACTCTCTCTCTCCCAAAATAAATAAATAAAAACTTAAAAAAAAAAACTTACCAGAATTTGTAAAAAAAAAATTGAATTATTGATCATTCAAATTGAATTTTTATAAAATATTTTGCAAATGTATTGTTCTAGTGAAATGTAATCAAGTATTTGAAGACATTCCTCTTAACAAATAGTATCATAATTACAAAAAAAGCATTTTATTCAATCATTTAGACAACTTGGTAACTTCCATTTACATTTATCTTCTTTTGGTATTGTTATCAACATTTACTCTCCATGGTAAGACTGGGTCTCTCCGATATAATGAGATTGGATCTTTGCACAAATAGGATGGTCCTATCAATGTGTTAAAGGAAATCATAAAATTAAAATCTTTTCCAGTTCTACAGCACAATCACCTAAATTCATAGGTTTTCAGAGTTTGGTGTTCAGTCTTCTGGAGGACCCTGGGACTTGTTCAGCAGTCTTCTGAAGTCAAAACTAGTGTGCCTTTTCCACTGATGGTTCAAAACTTTCGGTGTATGAGCATGAACCAATGCTTTGACATCAAACTTTATTTGTAGTCACTGTATTCTTCTCTGCCACATCAGTTCCATTCATTCATCGAAGAATATCCTTCTTGAAGTGCTAAGAATTATTGATTTTGTTAAACCTCAACCTTTAGCTAAAAGCCTAGTACACATTCTACGTGATGAAATGAGAAGTTTGCATAAAGCACTCTGCTCCATACCAAAGTGTGAAAGCTGTCTGAAGGAAAAGCAATTTTATGGTTATTTGAGTTGAAAACTGAACCATCTGCTTTTTTCATGGGACACCATTTTTACCTGAAAGAATGATTAAAAGACAAACTATGGTTATTCGAACTTGGGTATTAGGCAAACATTTTCTTGAAAAAATAAGCAACAGTCTCACTTCATGGAAAACAACTGAGAGTATTTGTTGCCAATGATACCATTTGCACTTTCAAATAAAACTGTATAGCCATTTGCAATTTGTAAAATATGTATCTGCCACCATGAGCTTGACAGCTCACCAATACTTAGACTTTCCTGATGAGATTGGTAGTATTAACAAAGATAATTTGTCAATGTTGTAGAATGAAATGAGCCATCCCTTTGGAAGATCTACATAACTTAGCGATCTTAGTTATCAACATAACCATAGTATTTTCCATGTTGGCTGTGCCAATTTACATTCCCGCCAACATTCCCAACAAAAAAGGTTCCCTCTTGTCCACGTTTCTTGCCTAATTGCTGGCACTAGGACTTCCAGTAATATGTTAAATAGAAGTGGCAAGAATGGATATCCATGACTTGTTCCTGATTTTATTTTATTTATTTATTTTTTTAACGTTTATTTATTTTTGAGACAGAGAGAGACAGAGCATGAACGGGGAGGGTCAGAGAGAGGGAGACACAGAATCCGAAACAGGCTCCAGGCTCTGAGCCATCAGCCCAGAGCCTGACGCGGGGCTCGAACTCCCGGACCGTGAGATCGTGACCTGGCTGAAGTCGGACGCTTAACCGACTGCGCCACCCAGGCGCCCCAACTTGTTCCTGATTTTAGAGAAAAGGTTTTCAATGTTTCACTATTGAGTATGATGTCCACTCTAGGCTTGTCATTTATGGTTTTTACTATGTTGAGGTACATTCCTTCTATACATAATTTGTTGAGAATTTTTTATCATGAAAGGATATTGAATTTTGTCAAATGCTTTTTCTGCATCTATTGAGATTATCATATCATTTTTAGACTTCATTTCATTAACGTGATGGTCACATTTATTTATTTGTATATGTTGAATTATCCTTGCATCCCACAGAGAAATCTTAGTTGCCCATAGCATATGACCATTTTAATGTGCTGTTGAGTTGAGTTTGCTAGTGTTTTATTATTTTTTCATCTCTGTCTTTTCTGGTTTTCTTGAAGGTGATAATAATATTCTCATTCTACCTAGATCATAAAATAAAGTAATATCCCATGCTTCTCATATAAATAAAAATATCAGCTTTTTTCTGTAAAGCTTGATTAGAAAATACTTAATCAAGAACATCTTGGGCCCAAAAGAACATCCTATTTCTACCCCATAGAATTGATTTATGCACCTAGTCATAGCCAGTGGAGTTAGAAAATGTCAAGAATTCTCTGCAGGGGCAGGGCCTGTCCCAAGATGCTTACCCACTGGAGGATGCTGGAGGAAAGAATGTCTGAAGGCTGAGCCTTGGCCAGGACCCAAAAAAGAGAAAATGTTAGATTATACATGTGCGATGACCTCTTTTCCCCAAATCACCAATCAGATAAATCACCCATCTCTCATAGGCAAGGATTGGTGAAGGAAATAGAAGGCAGATTTCCCCCTGCCCCCAAAATTCCAAGATGATAGATGTTCTTTTATGAGCTGCTGCAGAAAAGCAAGCCAACGGAGAGAAAGATGCTTACCATCGTCCAGTATCTGTCCACGGCAGATGATTTTTTTCATTGCTATAACCAGAATATTCCTTTAATTTAGTGTTCTACTCATTTCATTCAACATTTTATTGTATTAATACTTTACATGCTTCTGCTTAGTCTCCATAGTTACTGTTTTATCACCTAATATCTGTCCATTAAAAATGGGACATATTACTTAAGTATTCTCTTACAGCTGTACATTTCAGTTGTTTCTCATTTTCACTTTGGTAATCATCTTCTTGCATATGGCCCTTTCCCTACTTTTAAATTTTCTTTGCTGCGTTTACATAAATGGGATTACTGAATACTTTTATAATCCTTCATACGTATTGCCAAACTGCTATCTACAGGATGATGCACAAATGCTAGACTTTGGCCTAAACATCACAAGGTAGAGGGTTCCAAATTGGAAAATGGTTTTTAAAGAGTGTGGACATTTTAAGTCTCCTCCTGACCCCATAAATATATTCTACACCTTTCCTTCTGCTATCTTCCTCCTCCCATTGACCAGTTTGTCAAAGCTCCGGAACAAATGACTTCCCTTAGCCTTTTATGGAGTTGAACAAAGCTGAAAACCCAAGGCAAAAGTCAGGGAACTTTCCAGAGAAGGAGAATTGAACATTATTCTGAATCTACTGAGGACCCCACCCTTTCCTCATTTCCTTTCCTGAATGACTGTCCAAAAATTCTTTTTAATTTGAGGACCTGCTTCTTGCTTGTTTAGAATGTCAAAGTTCCTCATTGGACTCTTTTTTTTTTTTTTTTAATTTTTTTTTTCAACGTTTATTTATTTTTGGGACAGAGAGAGACAGAGCATGGACGGGGGAGGGGCAGAGAGAGAGGGAGACACAGAATCGGAAGCAGGCTCCAGGCTCTGAGCCATCAGCCCAGAGCCTGACGCGGGGCTCGAACTCACGGACCGTGAGATCGTGACCTGGCTGAAGTCGGACGCTTAACCGACTGCGCCACCCAGGCGCCCCTGGACTCTTGATAGTAGGTATCAAGTATCTTATACAAAATCCTGGTTGTACCTGTAAATCTTTTCATTATCTTCCAATGTAGTTCAATTGTTTTTGTATACATAGAATGCAAGTTAGATGTTAATATCCTCCACAAAATCAAAGACCTCAATCTCAATTTACCTTTCGTATATTTTTTATCCAGACACTTACACCCTGCTCTTCAGGCCCCCAACTCAGGAAGTCACCTGATTTCCTAACTGGTTCTCAATTGTTTTCCTTTGTAGATCAGGTACAAAAAATATACCTCCTATAATTATCTTGTTGGTCTTCAGAGATCCTGTGCAGGTTAGAATAGCATTTGGGGGATTTTCTGAGAAGACTGTTTAATATCTCTTTTGTCTATCTTAGACTTCTCATTCATTCTAGTTTGATAATATCCACATTACAATTATCTATTCAAGTTCTACAACCTTTATACATACATATTAAGTTTTTCTGATTCAAAAATTCATACATTCATAGATTTTTTCCATGAATGTACATGAAAGCTTCAGTATATGTGAGATATCAATATATACAAGAAAGGTGAATTTTCTTGGACTTCAGTGCTACTAGAGCTAATAAATTATGTTGCTAAAATTAAAAATGAAAGACTTTTGTCATAACTGTGCTGAAATTTGCCCTATATTTCTTTGTCATGCTTTCAGGAGCTGGCGTAAAAAGGCCTGGATGTGGTAAGCCCTTAAATAATGTCTCCTCATTGGTCCACAGAGATGCTTTCTCATTACACACTTGGATTATTATTAATAAAATTGCTTCAATTATCTTTTGCTCACACTGTTACTAAAGTTAAAAATCTATAAAATAATAATAATGGAAGGATCTCATGTCATGTTTCCAGCTTTCTGCTAAGAACTTAGCTGGCAATAGCTGCTGATGGTGAGTCTAGGGACTCCTGACCTCTCTTGTTCGCTCCACTTCCCCCACTCCACTCAGACGCAGTGGCAAGTGAATGAAACAAGTCTGGAGCCATTTGTGTTTGACCCGTGAATACCTTAGCCACACCTTAGACTCCACCTTTCTTCTGATACCTTGAATTTAGAAGCTTATTTTTGGACTGCCTAGTTGGCTCTTTATAGAACTTCTCAAAGTTCTTAATACACAGACACACACACACACACACACACACACACGCTCCTGGCAATTATTACCAAAACTGCTTGCTATGGTATCCTTCTCATTTTTGGGGGGAGATGGTCTCTGTAACCAGTAAAACAATACTGCTTTTCAGCCTGAAGAGATATCCAGGAAATATATTACTTTGTAAATCCTCTGTTCCTTGATTATATAACTTCTGCTTTCTCCTGTGGTTCCTGATAACAATAACCAATGACAATAACTGTGGTAACCCCAGAAGCAGCCAATCTCCTTCTTTCTCTAAGGTCCAACCAACCGCTGACCACTTTTTCTTGCTTGTCAATAATTGGGGGAATAATTTGGTTAAACACTCAGGGATTATTTTGAGTGGCAGCTTTATAGTTCTGCGGAAAATACAAAATAAATCCCTTCAGTGAAAATGGTTAAAATTGTTCACAATATATTTTTTCCCATACTTTTCAATCTAATCTGTCATTAAGTCATGCTCTTTTTTTCTTGTAAATATGCCTCAAATCATCTATTTTTTTCCATTTCTCTGCTGCTACCTTAGTCTAAGCCACTGAACTATTTAAATACCTCCAAATATGCGACCCCTCACCCATCCATTCCTACCTCCTTTGCCAATCCCCTTAGATCAGTCCCTCCCTCTTCCCATGTACTACTTGATATTGTAGGAGGCTAAACTTTGCAGATTGTGATAACCAGGCTATATGTCAGCTGGCTTCCTACTGTTTCTACTAATGGGAGATAGGAGATTGGAGAATGTAGGAAGGGAGAACCCAGCTATTTCCCTCTTCCTTCCCGGCCATAGTCAACCTCTCTGACTCCGTCTCTTTTCTGTGATCTAGTTCCCATTTCCCATGGTTCCAGCTTCTTCCAGGAGACCCTGGACCCTAGGCACCTAGTTTGCCACCTCCTTCCTTGGTCCCTCCAGCCATGGCATGTTAGAGACTTCCAGCTGTTGCTAACTCTGGGTTACCTTGTTGGTAACAAGGGACCTGGGTTACCGGTTGACTTTTAATTCACTTCATCAACTGTCAACTATCAGCAGACACTTTCCAGACTGTAAAACTGTCAGGGAGAGAAATGGGCTACTATAACCAAAGAATTTAAGTTCTAACACTGTTGTCCTACTTCTTAAGACAAAGACTATCTCCATTGGCACAAAATAACAAAGCTATTATCATGGATTAGTTGATGAATGTTCTTTGCAAGAACTAAGACTCCAACCCACCACTGAAACCGAATAAAGACACCATTTAGAAGGAAAAATAATCAACAACACACACACACACACACACACACACACACCCCCAGACACCAAAAACTGACTTTGAACTGTGTACTCCCCAACATAGACCACTAATGATTGTTTATAATGTGGATTCTCCCTGGCATTTAACTCTTTCTTTTTGAATATGATGATGGGTGGGGCACCTGCCTCTGGCTAGACAGACTACATGAGGGTAGGTGCAGCTGCAGCAATATACAAATGGTGTTCAGATAAAAGTCTCTAGTGAGCAGGGTCTTCTTTGTTCTGTTGTTTGTACAATCACTGAGCAAAGAGTACCAGTATGAGCTTCATCTTTAATTGCCAGACTTCTCTGCAGTGCATACAATTCCCTTTCTGCAGTCATGGCAGTTTCTCAGCAACGCTGGTGGTCAAAAAACCCTGTACTGTTCAAACCCTTTGGACCACTGCATAATTTTAAAATATACAGCCTTTAGTATTTATAGCCCATGGAAATCATACTTTGAATCTGGCTAAGTCTCATTCCTCACAGACTTAATTTCTTATAAACTCATTGCAGCTACATTGGAAAGAAGGAAAAGGCTTGAAACTATATTCAATCAGGGGCAACATAATGTTTACAATTTGATAATTATGATTGCAAAACATCATGGTCTCCTTTAATCGGGGCTCTGACTATGCAGCAACCTAGTTCAAGCCAAGTTTTTTAGACAAATGAGGATATTAATATTTGGAAGACACAGTCCAATCCTTAAGAAGTTCAAAATTAGAAAATTTCACAAATGATGAAGCTGAATTATTTTTTAAGTTACACAAGAAATAAATGTGTTACGTGGTTGCAAATAATTGGAAGAGATCACATCTTGTTATAAAATTTAGAAAAGACTTCATGGAGAAGCCTTGAAAGACAAGATTTCATCATGAAAATATAAGAACAGCAGGAACAAAGATATCCCAGGATTGTCAGAGATATTTGTGGGGGCACAGAATAGTCTATTGCCTTTGGATTCTCCTGACCAGAAGTAGTAAACAGCTAAACATGAGAAAATGGCTGGGACCATTTTGTGAAAATTTAGAACATTAGAATGGGCAATGGGCCTCTGATCTGATAGCCAATAAAGAAATTTTTAAGGCAAGATAGCAGTGTTTATTATTATATTTTTATATCTTGCCATTTACTTTGATGTCAGGTTCAAATTCTAGAATACTTAGACATGAAATATAACAACACTCAAAATCCAAGAGTAAGATCTCGCCAGTGCTTCTGCTTAAAATATCAACATCTGGATTATTGCTTAAAGATTTAAGCAACCAGCACTTTTTATACTTTAAATTCTTTGGGCACAAAAGTAAATATATCCATACCTGTATGTTTGCAAATTTGCTTAGTTTCATTACAAGCCATAAGACATGTCAGAGTAACTCAAGTCACATTCTCCTGCCTGTTGTGAGCATAAAGAGAAATTCAACTGTTTTAGTTCAATTCACTTGATAGAGAATTGGGGAATTCTTGTCTTTTTATGGAACTTCAAGGAAGAAGAGAAGATTATGTTCTGTATTATGTGTTAGAATGTTCTGGGAAGATAAATACTATTTTTTTAATCAGCAATTGAAAATTGTAAGGGGAGTGTCATAAATCTAGTTGCCATGGTAAATCTCTGTGGAAAAAGTGGATCATTTATAAAAAACTGCTTTGCAAAAACATATAAAACATTTACCCACCCGCATTTGAAAAGACACTGCCCATGATAGCATTCTTTCCTTCATTCTAACTTGGCTCTTTCTTTCCAATTATTACAGTGAAACAAATCCACTTTCCTTCTTGTCTTTCTTTTCCCTTGATAATCTCACCAAGGATTAGCAATTTTATTAGTCTTTTCCAAGAACCAACATTTGATTTTTCAGATACTCTCTGCAGTATAATTTTTTAAAATTTAATTGATATCTGTATTCTCTATATCTTTTGTTCTGCTTTATTTGGATTTAACTTACTCTTTCTTTTATTATTATTATTTTTTTTAATGTTTATTTATTTTTGAGATAGAAACAGAGTGCAAGTGGGGGAAGGACAGAGAGAGAGGGAGACACAGAATCCGAAGCAGGCTTAACTGACCAAACCACCCAGGTGCCCCTAACTTGTTATTCTTTAAGGGGAAAAAAAAAACCTTCTTGAGATAAATGAGCTAGGGTTCATTGATTTTCTCTCTTCTTTCCTAATACATAAATTTAAAGATAAAAATTTTCCTCTAAACACAGCTTTCTCTGCATCATCTAGGTTTTGAAACATGGAACTTTTTTATCATTCAGTTAAATATATGTTCTAACTTCCATTTTTATTTCATTGCTCGATGGGCTAATTTGAAGCTCTCTCTCTCTCTCTCTCTCTCTCTTGTTTTTTTGAAACCCATTGAAACAACAGTTTCATTGAGAAAAAAAAGTGTATGGTACACTATTGTAACCTATAGTCACCATGCTGTGTGTGAGATCTCTAGAAGGTAGTCATCTTATATAACAGAAACTTTGTGCCCTTGATCAGTGTCTCCCATTCCACCCCCCTCCCTCATGCTGTCCCTGGTAAGCAGCACCCCACTTTTTTATGAGTTGGCTTTTTAGATTGCACACATAAGTGAGATCATACAGTATTGGTTTTCCATGGCTGGCTTATTTAGCACAATGTCCTCCAGGTCTATCCATGTTGTCACAAGTAGCAAGATGTCCTTCCTTTTTTAGATGGAATAATATTTCCTCATCTGTGTATACCACATTTGCTTTATCCATTCATCCATCAGTGGACACTCGGGTTGTTTCCATATCTTAGATATTATGAATAGTGCTGTTGCAGGACTGAGGTATCTCTTTGAGATCCTGATTCTTTTTTTTAAATTTTTTAATGTTTATTTATTTTAGAGAGAGATAGAGACAGAGAGAGAGAGACAGAGCACAAGTAGGAGATGGGCACGGACAGAGAGAGGGAGACACAGAATCTGAAACAGGCTCCAGGCTCTGAGCTGTCAGCACAGAGCCAGATGCAGAGTTTGAACTCGGGAACAGCAAGATTATGACCTGAGCCAAAGTCAGACACTGAACTTACTGAGCCACCCAGGTGACCCCTGCTTAATTTTTTTGAATAAAAATTCAAAAGTAGAATTGCTAGATCATATGGTAGGTATTTCCATTTTTAATGTTTTCAAGTACTGTTTTCCATAATGGCTGCACCATGAAGTTCATTTTAAAATTTTAAAAACTGTGACAATTTTTATTGTAGCTACCTCTTTTTCTAATTATTAATTTTTATTTTAATTTCATTTTTGGTCAAAGGATACACACTGTGATGTCAGTCCATTGAAATTCACTGAGATTTACTCTATCATATAGAATATAGTCAATTATTATAAGTGTTTTTTCAGGGATTAAAAAACGCACTTTTTGAAGTTTGGAGTATAGTATTTCATGCACGTTAATTAGGTCAAGTTTTTACATCTTTCAAATATTCATAGAGAATTTTTAGTGTTTTGTTAAACCGCTTTTATAGTACCGTATATAGTTTGAGTCTGTATTTTTAGTAAATGTTATTTGCATACACATTTAAAATTATTATAACTTCTTTGTGAATTAAATCTTCAATCATTTTCAAGTGACTTTTTACACCATATCAAGTGACTGTTCTTTTGCCTTAAAAATCTACTTGTCTGATATCACAATAGCTACACTGACTTTCTTTTGGTTAATAGTTGCATGGTATGTATTTTCCATCCTTGCACTTTCATTCTTTCTATATCCTTATGTTTTAATTGTGTCACTAGTATAATTGGTTTAAATCTATATCTTATAATTCATCCCAATCTTTTTATTGTATCTTTGTCCCCTTCTTTTGAATTTTTTTTTTAGTTTTTACTCCATTTTCCTGTTTATAGTAGCAGGAAAGTTATGTATTCTCTAACTCTTCTTTAAGATACTAGATATTCTGGGGCACCTGGATGGCTCAGTTTGTTCAGCATCCGACTCTTGATTTCTGCTCAGGTCATGATCTCATGGTTTGTGAGTTTGAGTCCCTTGTTAGGCTCTGCAATGACAGCCCAAAGCCTGCTTGGGATTCTCCCTCTCCCTCTTCCCCCCATGTGTTCTCTCTCTCTCTCTCTCTCTCTCTCTGTCTCTTCTCAAAATAAATAAACATTTTAAAAAAGGATGCTAGATTACTCTTTCAGAGATTCAAGTATGATTCCTTAATTTATTAAGTCTAATACCCATTTGCTTTGTAATCTGTGTTCTACAAGTAGCAAAGAAATTTTTAACTGCATTTAGATCCTTTTGACTTAGACACCACTGTTGTAATATACTTCAATCCCGTCTATGCTGTAAACTCAGAAAATACTACTACTAATTGGACAATACTCATTTATATTGACCCCCATCCTTTTCAAATTTATTTGTGACTTACCACCTGTATCTACAGCCTCCAATTTGGGATAACTTTGTTTTCCATAGAAGATCATCCTTTCATATTTCCCCAGCTACAGATCTACTGGCTCCATTTTTCTTTTTGTTATGATGTCCTTATTTTTATCATATTTATGAGTAATAGTATAGAATTCTAGATTGGTAGATATTTTTGTATAGAAAAATGGATATGTTATCTCATACTGGTTATTAAAAAGTTATCTGTTAATTTCTGTGGAGATTATCTTTTCCTGGCTGCTTTTTTTAGGTTTGTATGTTGCTTTTTTTTTTCTAAAATAACTGAATATATTTATTTCTGCTTTTTTTTTCTTTTTTTTTTTACTAAATGGGCTTCATGCCCATCATGGAGCCCAACATGGGGCTTGATTTATGACCCTGAGATCAAGACCTGAGCTGAAATCAAGACTGGGATCCTTAATCGACTGAACCACCCAGTTACCCCTATTTCTCCTTTCAAATTTTAAGTGGTTGAATTTTTTTCTAGTTAAACTTTAGAAACTAATATTTCACATTAGGACATTATGAATAAATATCACAGATGTTCAATTTCAATTTTGCAGTATTTTACTTGAATAGTTTTATAAATGATTAAGTTTTATAAATGTTGTATGATTATTCAAAAAGAATGTATACTATCTGTGTTGCAAATATCAGTATGTATCTTCGGCTCAGGTCATGATCTCACAGTTCGTGAGTTCAAGCCCCGCACCGGGCTCTGTGCTGACAGCTCGGAGCCTGGAGCCTGCTTCAGATTCTGTGTCTCCCTCTCTCTCTGCCCCATCCCCACTCATGCTCTGTCTCTCTCTGCCTTAAAAATAAATAAAACATTATTTTTTTTTAAAGAAAGACCTTTCTGAGCTGCAGGCTTCCTCAGGTTTTTAGGGAGGTGACTGGCATCAGCCAGCTTATTCCATGGGGTTTGGACGAGAGCTGGCCTGGGCTTTTTGAAAGGACAGTAACAAGGTGGCAAGCTTTACTAAGCCTTGGAAAGGATTTCATAATTCCATTTGGTATAATTTTTATGGATGAGACATGCATAAAATCCTCTTCTAAAATGATGAGATAGAGAAATGTCTCAGTGCTATGAGTTTCAGCTAACTTTAGTGCTTCTGTATGTTAAACATGTAAACAAGCAGATGTTTTAGTTGGAATATTTCAATATGCTGAAAGCCTCTTCCTTTTTAGTTTAGTGCTATTTTAAAAACTCAAGTTCTCTGGGACAACTGGTCAGATACAGGGAGAGAGAAATCTTAGCTATAAAAGAGTTGACAGGGTTGGAAAATTCCAATGCATCCTAATTGTTGTTAATGCTGAGTGCTTGGTGCCTGTAGCTCTATTCTAATAGTATTTTCTCAAAGATCCTTCTTGAGGAAATGCTAATAAGTGTTCTTACAAAACGAAGATGAGAGAAGTATTTTCCTTTTATAATTTATGTTTAATACCACATTAAAAAACAAAGATACTTTGTATTCTTTTATTATTGAAAAAATGCAATGTCTTTTTTTTTAGTTTTTTTTTTAACGTTTATTTATTTTTGAAACAGAGAGAGACAGAGCATGAGGGGGAGGGTAAGAGAGAGAGGGAGACACAGAATCTGAAACAGGCTCCAGGCTCTGAGCCGTCAGCTCAGAGCCTGACACTGGGCTCCAACCCACGGACCAGGAGATCATAACCTGAGCCGAAGTCAGACACTTAACCGACTGAGCCATCCAGGTGCCCCAAAAATGCAATGTCTTTTATGTTTATCTTGAATACCTAGGTTACACAAATATAGATTCTGTGGCTAAAAGGATAATACATTAAAAAAAAAATCTTGAGTCTCTCAAACTGTGACTAAATGGAATAAGCAAAAATCAGATTTACTCAAATTGAAATTAAACAACTAGAGATTTTTTTTTAAAAATCATGTTGGAGGGGTGCCTGAGTGGCTCAGTCAGTGAAGCATCTGACTTGGGCTCAGGACATGGTCTCAGAGCTCATGGATTCAAGCCCTGTGTCAGGCTCTGTGCTGACAGCTCAAAGCCTAGAGCCTAGATTCTGTGTCTCCTTGTCACTCTGTGCCCCTCCCCAACTTGTGCTCTTTCCCTCCCTCTCTCTCTCTCTCAAAAAATAAATAAAAGTTAAAAAAAAATTTTAAATCATGTTGGGGAAAAAAAAAGATAGTGAGAATAGTGATAATCTTTCCAAGATGTATGTACTGATGATGTTTGAAAAAGCTTAATTCAAATCTATCAGCTTATTGTTAAGCACTTCATTTTTTTCCTCTTTACTTTAATGGATATATATAAAATATGATTTTCATATTTAGTTGTACTCACAAAATATGAAATAATTTGAATTCTCCATTTTCATCTGTTATAAGCTTGGAAGGAACACATTTGAAAACAATTTTTTTAATCAGTTATTGCAGCAATTCAGTTGTGAAATCATTTTTAGTGTTGACTGTATTCAAAGTATTTATTATAGCTCATGGTTCTCTATTGGGTTTCTATCAGTACATTATAACATTAAAAGTATTTCTGTGGTCTGGAAAGTTGGAAGAATGTACCTAAAATGTTGTTTTATACAGGTGTTTATATACAGGAAAGAAAGAAAAAAAGTACACACCCACACCCACATTCACACACACACACACTTTGGGATCAGATATCCCTAGATTTATGTTTAGTTATCCTAACTAGCTTTATGACCTTGGGTAAATGGATTAATTTACCCAAGGACCTTTATTCTTGCAAGGAACACAAAGATGCTGCAAGTGAGAACACGTCCATGGACTCTCAGGATTGGAAGGAACAACAAGATACCTTTCAATATTTGATGCTGGAATACGTTTAAATAACATCTACACTTGATGCAATGCTGCTTGAAGATCATTGATAGGCCAAGCATCTACCAAATTGAAAGACGTATAAAGAAGAGAATATTTATGTGTCACAGAGTAAGATAGTTATTCAATGTATTATATTATTCAACTTTCACAAAAATGATGACATTTTTATTTTTATTTTTATTTTTATGCTTTTAGGCTCAAGAAAATTAGATGACCAAACCTAAATCATAAAAGCTAGAGACTGAATATACAAATGGACAATAGCCAGGCCATGTATAAAAATAGAGCACACAACCTGCAGCAACTTGCCCAGGAAATCAATTTACTCTCTATAATAAACAGCCCAGAAAGCCAGCTTGCTATTACAATGGAGACTTGTAGGAAGACCGATTTCCATCTCTAGTAATAATTCAGGAAGCTAAACAATAACTCCTCTAATAATTGACTCCAAATGACCAGGGCTTCATTATTAATTGATAGTTTCCTTAATTTTCCCCACTTCCAACTTCCAACCAACCAGGGAAAGTCAAATATGCACCCCTCACCAATCACATATGATTTGCCACCTCGCTTCTGGTTGGCCCACCTACAGCTTCTGCAGGCTAATAGTCTACAATCTTAGCACATCTGAAGCCTTCCATTTTCTCCAGTACAAAGCTGTCCCACCCTGCCTGCCTTTGAGTCTCTATCAGAATGCAAGTGACAGTGGCTGACTCCCTTGCTATAGCAAACTATCAGTAAATAGGTTTTGCTTTTCTTGTTTAGTCTATATTTATTTGCACAAAAGTTAATAAAAGGTAGGATTTAAGATTTTATTGCATGTGTACAAATAGGCTATAAGTACACGAACATGCATTGTGATGTAGTTATGATAGGCAAATGTCCATCAATAAAAGACAAATAAAAGACACTGGAAAACCTTACAATAATGAAAAATGAAGACACTACACCTATAGAGAGCAACACTGATAACTCTTTCTTTCAGGAAAAAGGTACTTGTGGTTATTAGAAAGGGACATATGGGGGATTGCAGCACACCAGCATCTGGAATTTATTGACCTGGCTGGGTTTCATTAGACATTCTTGATTTTCAATCCAGACTTGTTGGCTAGAATATATTTCCTTCCCAATATAAAATTCACAATTATTTATTGAACTTGTAGTTTGGGTGCAAAATGTATGGGACATTCCAGCTTCTAGGAGATCCATTTTTGTTTTATTCTGAGAAAAAAATTCTTTTTGGGGAGCACAAGCTCCCTTTAAAATCTACTCCTAAATTCCTGTCTCAAGCCAGATCTGTGCATTTCCCACAGTCAAACTTCTCTGCTCCACAGCTGCTGGGAAAGAATGACCGCTTAACAAACTTGTTCTGGGACTCAACTGAATTCCTGATGGAAATCTAGCCATGTATGCGACAGGGAAGAAGTGAGGGGTCACTTTTTAGACTGTAACCAGGTTTCTCCTTCTTATCTAGGCTTCTTCTTAACTCATCCCATTAGGGATTAGAAAAGTATCTCTGAAATTATGTATTAGAATTCCAAAACTTTGTTATATAATTTCCACCATAACGATTGATGGGGGGAAGGACAGATGACACCTGGTGGGGAGTTGGCAAAGGTTGAAAGTTCTTTCATTTGTTTAAACATTTTAACATGTCATATGACCTTTTTTAGCCTTTTTATTTTCCTTTAAAAAAAATTTTAACGTTTATTTATTTTCGAGAGAGAGAGAGAGAAAAGAGAGAGACAGACAGAATGAGAGAGGGGGAAGGGGCAAAGAGAGAGGGAGACACAGAACCCAAAGCAGAGCTGTCAGCACAGAGCCCGTTTCGGGGCTCAAACTCACAAACCGCGAGATCATGACCTGAGCTGAAGTCAGATGCTTAACGGACTGAGCCACCCATTCACCCCTCCTTTCCTTTTTCCTTTTTATCTTGAAATCATTCTAGACTTGTAGGAAAGTTGCAAAACTAGTGTGAAGATTTCCCACATATCCCCACCAAGCATCTCCTGATGTTAACATCTTAGAAATATATGTATATATACTGACTAAGCATATATACGCCTCTATATTTACGTGTGTGTGTGTGTGTGTGTGTGTGTGTGTGTGTGTATGAACATCAAGAGTCCATACTGCTATCTCTGATCCTATTTCAACACCATAAGATTCATTCTAATCTAAAATGGTAAGGTTTTGATGGTAGAGGAACTCTTTCTTTAATAAAAACAAAAACATAAAGGTCCCAAAGCCTTAGCTCTGCTGAAGACTTGCACACGTTTTGCATGGATTAAGTGGCAAGAGGAGAGTCATACCGTGAAAAGCGTTTCCAGTAGATGGGGAAGGCAAGGGAAGAGCTGAGGCTGATATACATAGGGATATAAGGCTGAGCTACCCAAAGAAACCCATATACAAATATTTGTTTCCTTTATTATTGAACACAGGACTGTAACATAAAGCTATATTCTATTGAGTACTTCATGCCTTATTAGGAATTCTGTCTCAGTAATGAAGAGATTCTCTCCTGCTCACCCATTTTTCTCATCCCCAAGTCTACATTTGCTGAATACTCAGAAATGCATGATCTCTTGCTTCCTGAAACTTGGAATCAGCTAGGTTAAGACCCATTTCCTCTCTCATGATCTTGGCAGCATCTGGGAAGTTCTCTGCCAAAATTCCAGGCAGCTATGTAAAATATGGTGCTTGGGAATGAACAGACATGTGAATGAAGTATGTGGGTGCTATTGTTTGGTGAAAATTTATAGGTTGCCCTTTTGAGTTTCAGACTTATAAGCAGCATGAATAATAATGTACTTGGTATTAATGTTGTAATTTTATTCAAAAATGTACATCTAACACTGCAAAATATTATTATGCTTTTGCATTGTATAAGTGTCTTCTATGACTTATGCAATTATTATGGTTAGAAATATTCACTGATTCTGGTGATTAACTTAATTATACCAGTTTCTTAACATGTGGGAAGGTTTGTCCCTTTCTGTTGACTCAACACTAATACTTTACAATCTGTTGAGTTTCCACTCTATTCTGAGCATAAAGCTAAATGCAACGTTCAATAACATATAGCACATACATGTCTTTTTCCTGAAGACATTCCTTCTACATCCAACAAATTCTGGCTTGTGCTCTGACAATGGAAAGATCTTAGAAGTCATCACTCCTGTCCTTACAACAACAACAACAAGCTGAACAAATTAAAAATCAATTATTTTTTTCTTGGACTCATCAGAAAAGCGAGATCACAGGGAAAACTACCACCCTGGAAAAACACATAAATTCAGAGAGACACAGTTGACCCACCTATCTGATTTGGAAGGTATGAAGCTAATAGGAACACTTAAATGATGATTTTAATGAAATGCTAGAGTCTGAGTGTAGACTATCATGAGAACGAGAAATTCCTAGGGGCTTCAGTCTTCAATAAATTCCCACATTTTTGTAGGTTTTACTTCCAGGTACCCCATTGGGTTCTTAAATCGAAGATCCAAGAAAGATGCTCTGTCTCTGGCAGGGGAGGGGAAGTATAATCATTGTGAAATATACAAGCATTCTCCAGTAACAAAGGCCTACTCGCAAGAATAAAGGACTACTAAAACTATTCTACTTGAGGGAGAACACTCCTCCCACTTCAGTCCCCTCTAGCCTTCCTGTAACACCTGAGTGGGTGGGGAGAGGAAGCAACTCTCCTGAAGATCATGGCCAGAAACAAAAACCCATTAAAAGACTGAAATCTAATCACAGGATTATGGAATGATTTCCCTCCCCCATATTTTACCACCAATAAGCTCCAGCATAATAACAGTGGATTACAGCTAAAAGAGCTACAAGACATATGCTATCTCTGAGGAAGAGTACTTAGGGAAGCTCAAAGTCAAGACAGGAGATAAAACAAAGACTGGACTGGAATCAGAAGTCTCTGGCACTTAAAACTGCAACAAGCATTAAAGAGTCCATTTCCTAGGCAGATTAACATAAATCCTTATACTAAAGTACTATTTACCTCACTTTCTGTTATGTGATTCATGATATCCAGCTTTAAGTAAAAAATTATAAGATATGCCAAAAGGCAAGAAAAGATACAGGCTAAAGAGGCAAAACAAGTATTAGAACCAGACTCCAACACCAATGTTGGAAGTATCAAAGAATTTTAAAAAACTATGATTGGGGCACCTGGATGGCTCAGTTGGTTAAGCTTCCAACTTCAGCTCAGGCCATAATCTCACAGTGCGTGATTTCGAGCCCCACATTGGGCTCAGTGCTGACAATTCCGAGCCTGAAGCCTGCTTCAGATTCTGTGTCTCCCTCTCTCTCTGTCCCTCCCCTGCTTATACTCTGTATCTCTCTCTCTCTTTCTCTATCTCAAAAATAAATAAACATTAAAAAATAAAATAACTATGATTAATATGTTAGGACTTGAAATGAAATAGCAGACAACATGAGAAAAACGGATAATGTAATCAGGAATATGAAAATTCTTTTTTTAATTTTTTTAATCTTTATTTTTGAGAGAGAGAGAGAGAGAGAGAGAGAGAGAGCTCAAGCAGTGAGGGGCAGAGAGAGAGGGAGACACAGCATCCGAAGCAGGTTCCAGGCTCTGAGCGGTTAGCACAGAGCCTGATGCAGGGCTTGAACTCATGAACTGTAAGATCATGACCTGAGCTGAAGTTTGATGCTTAACCCACTGAGCCACCCAGGAGCCCAGGAATATGGAAATTCTAAAGAACCAAAAGTAAATGATAGAAGTAAAAAATGTTATAACAGAAATCAAAATGCCATTTATGGTCCTATCAGAGACTGGACAAGGTTGAGGAAAGAATCCGTGAGCTTGCAGATAGATTGATAGAATCTTCTCAAACTGCAAAGCAAAGAGAAAAACTGCTGAGTAATTACAAAAGGTGAAACACATGCATAATTTTAATAGCAGGAGCTGTAAGAGAGAGGGCAAGTAGTTTAAATCTGAGGAAGAGTGTCAAGATCCACTTTGAGGGTGTGGAGGAAGCCAAAGAGCCTTCATGAAACAGAAACAAAATATAAGAGATCGGAAATGGAATCAAGACACATAAGATTTCTCTATTTTTCAATCCATTCCAGAATCTGCATTTTTTTTTTTTTTTTGCAGCGGGATGGCTGTAGCGTCCTGCTACAATAACAGTCAGAAGCTCTCATCATGCTTAAAGGTCAGCCCGGACAGGTTAAACCAAAGCTTTATAGCTTTGTTTGTGCAAACACCTGCCATCTACAGCATTTTGCTCTGCTGCCCCTTGGCTTTTCACTACCAAACCAACCTTCTCCAGAGACAGAATCATAGCAGGGATGAGGAATAAAGGAAGCTACAACAACAAACATCTTGTCTGGCTCTTTCTCAAGTACCTTTGCTTTTCCTTTGCATGTCCAACACACTCCTTAGTTATACAGTCTAGAAGAAAGCATGAGTTTTTCAAATATTATTTTATACCACATGAAAAATTTCCTTATCCAGATCCCTAGCCTGGCTTTTAAGGCCCAGTAAGCTAAATGATTATCTACCAAAAATTAAAGGCTTTTTAATCAGCCTTGTTGACAGTGGCTTTTAGGAACACAAGACTGGCATTAAAGAAAGCAAGAAATGTAGAAGTAATTCATACGAAGGTGAGGAGGGTCTGAACTAAGACTGTAGTGACGTTGAGGAAGAGTAGACTGAGAGGGAGAGAGAGAGAGACCGTGGGACCAGAATGAATGTTGGACAGAGACAGAAAAAGAAGCTTGTATTTGAGGACTTTGTAAACAAAATATATTCCTTAACAAAGACATGTTATTGGTTCTAGGAAACCAGACCTACAAAATGAGTGGAACAATGATAAAATAAGAGGGAGAATTGAGTCTATACTTTAAAGAGTCAGAGAAAAGTTTGCAAGACATAAGGGCAGCAGGTCATGAAAAGCCACACAGGTTTGACATATTTGAACATGATGCTACAGACAACAAGGAGCCAATGGTGATGCTTGAATGACATCAGGCAGCAATTTGAAGGATGAGTGGGAGGAGGAGAGGTTGGAAGTAGAGATAAAAAGCTTTTGCAGGTTCTCTGGCATGGAGGGAGCAGCACTAAACCATGTAGGGGAACCAGGGACGTTGGAGAAGACTCCATAGTGATCAAAGGCACACGGTGTATACCTCTGTACCTGTTTCTCATCTCTAAAGAGTAGTAATTCCACTGGCACATAGTTACTGTAAAGCTCAGAGCAGCAGTGCAGTAGAATGAATATGAGTATATGAGTAGAAACCAGACTTCGTGGGTTAAAATCCCAACTCTGCTACTTACTGGCTGAATATCCTTGTGAAATTTGCTGACCCTCAATGTGCCTCAAGTTCCTCATTTGTAGAATGGAACTTAAAACAATACCTTCTCCATAGGCTTGTATGAAGATTTATGGAATACATATACACAAAGAACTCTATTGAGTGCATAGTAAAATGTTATGTGTTGGCTATAGTTATGTATATATAGAGAGAGTACCTGATGAAATGCTCAATAAATAACATGCCTCATTTTAAAAATATAGTAGTTGGGGAAAAAAAGTATAATAGATGAGGATTTAAAGGCCACCAGTTCAATTCCATCTAAGACTCTACATCTGAGACTCCCCTTACAGCATCCTTGCCCCACACTTGTCTAGCTTCTGCTTGAACAATTCTGATAGCAAGGAGGTCAGAAAGACATTTCATGGAATGTGTCAAAACTCCAGGGTAAGATTTGCTCTCTGCCTCAACCACTCTCTGGCTTCTGGCTAATAACCCTGACTCATTTCCCAGTTACTCTCATTAGGGATCATAAAACAAGGGAGACCACAAAAGGACCCTGCCCTTCCAGCAATAGTTGCAGCCCTATTTTCTTTAGTCTGTGCTTCATTAGAGGCTGGAAGGATCTTTTCTTTCCTTTTCTCTGTGGTGGCCTCTTGGACATTGAGTTTGATCTTTTGCCTTCTATCACAATCCTATGAAAAGTATAAACTTCCATATCCTTGTCTAATTAAGCAATCTCCTGCTGTACTAATTGAGGATGAATAGGTAAACATCCTAGAACTTGATAACTGAAATAATTCGACAAATACTTATTGAGCACTGAGTTAGAAGATGAGACTAGAATTAAATCAAATGTCAATCTTTTCTTCTTGGACCTCAACTCTTGTTGGGGACTCCTATGAAGAAATAATATGTCAGGTAGAGTTTTAAATCAATTTGGTAATAACATGCTCTAGACTTTCCCTTCTGAGACTCTTGATGTTCATGTCTCTTGGTTTAGTCCAACCATAGCCACTCAAATTCTGAAATGGGTAAAAATAGTAAGATTTGTCTGAGAATTTGAATATTGGCAAGAATATCCATTGTGTTTTTAGCTCGGAGCATTAGGAATACAATTATAAAAATGATAGAAAATGCAATGACATTAGAAAACTTGTGGGTTTCATTTGGAGAAACATTCACCATGAATTTGAAAGCTGTACTGAATACCTAAAAACATTTCTTCTACCATTTTATTTAACTCATGAGAAAGTTGAAACCAAAACCAACGGAGAGACTCACCCAAATTTGTGTGAGGTAATGAGAGGTAATGAGTCGACGATGGGGCATCTGTGAAAAGACGTGTTGCAAACATTTGGAAATCTGCAACTAGAGTACAAGTCAGGGCCAGAGATAGAGATTGTGAAGGAGTCTCTTGAGCACTGATGTAGCTAAAGTTCTGCCAGTGAATTAAATCTTTACAAGGTAATTGTTTAGAGAGAGAAGATGAGGGTCAAAGGCTGAGTTTTGTGGTAAATAATCACGGGTTGGTGAAGGAAGGAAGAAAACTTGCAAACAAATTTGCCTGTAAAGTAGAAGAAGACTGGAAGAGAATGCTGCCATAGAACATCATAAATATCATAGTTCTGGGTTTCAGAAAGAAACGAATAGTCGACAATCCAATTGTCTAGATAGGTTGAGGAAATTCCTGATTGAGAATTGACCAAATGAGGTCCCTAAAAACATTTGGAAGTCATCTTAAAAGAGCAGTGCCTGCAGATGCCAGAATTCAAGGTGGTAAATTGGGGACTGAGGCTTGCCTTTTGTATTAGCAAGTGTTATCACTTATCTTTTGGGGTAGGGTTACTGGGAAGACCGGAGCAGTGTCCTTGACCTGCCAGCACAGAATGACTCCTCTTTACCTCACAGGGAGACCTTCAGATTTTATAGACCTTGATGCTGTCTCTGCTATCAGATTGCATGGCCCTTTATTGTAAAAGATCCCTGGTTTTTGTACCTAAATTTAATGTGTATTTTTGTTCTGGAGGTTTCCACTGAACCTTATATGTTCTACCACCAACTGGTGGTATTTTCTGGACCTGGTATACTTCTTAATCTATGCTATTGTGCCCAATTAGCCTTATGCTGGGCTCTGTGTGTTAGGCCCAATGCCACTGTATTAATCAGGTATATCCCTGACTCGTGGGGGAATCACAACAAGTACCCAATGAGTTTGTACAGATGAATATAAAGTATTGAGGGAACACAGAAGGTGGAGATAAATTGCCTGAAGGTTTGTCAATATAAATTACATTTTCTTCAGAGAAGCTCCCAGTCCTGGGCCCCTTAACCCCTCCTCCCTCCCCGTTCCTATCTACATCAAGCTGCAGTAGTTCCTGGGTAGCAAGGGTTCCTATACAGGTGGAAAGACGTCATTTTAGGAGTATGTTCCTGATTTTCCTGACTTGCCAGTTAAAGTACCGTCTGACTCATGGTGCCACAGGTATCTATTGCTCAACAAGCCAGGTGTGATAGCTCTGAGAGATCCAAGTCCCACAGCCATAATAAAGGCTAGAATTTTCATTTAGTAAACAACGTGGTCTGTAATTTTGGCTTTGTTTTCTCGCTTGATTGAGCTGTTGCCTAAAATTACAGCCTTTAAAAAAATACATATTTCACTATAAATTTATTTCTAGAAAGTCTGCCAGCTTAACTACAAAATTTGGAATAAATTTTCCTTCTGTATTTTCTTAAATGTCTAATTTAGATGCGGTGTTTCTTAGAATCTTGTGATATCTGCACTCGACTTTAAAATGAGCTAATCTGGGCCTCCTATCTGATTCTTGAATCAGCTCTTCTTCATTTCTACCATGTGGACATCTGGTCTTCCAGTCAGTCAACAGTGGGTGGCATGTGGCTAGACTTATGATCAGTCCTTAATACTGGGCTCTCTTTATGAAATGGTCCATTATTTATTCTGTGTGTTATGTTTTCTGGATTTTAGAGCAGACACCTCATCATAACTATCCTATTACCTTAATGTTGCATAATTTTTAAATTGCTTTCATTTACATTTCTTCATATGATTCTTACATTACTGTGAAGAAGACAGAACTGGTATTATCACCACGTCCCCAGGAGAACAGCCACCCAGGTCCCCAGTTCTACGTTGTTTACTACCTCATGCTATGATGACTGTCAAAATATTTTTCAACATACCCCCAGATGACTGTGTAAAGGACATTTGTCAGCACTCAGCTTCTATTACAGATCCCTCAGGGACAAATGTATCATGTCTTTATGTTCAAATTAACTTGATATTCTTTAACGTGGTTGTATAGAGTTGACCGGGGCGGGAAGAACTGGGCACCTGAGTGGCCCAGTCAATTAAGTGTCTGACTTTTGATCTCAGCTCAGGTCGTGATGATCTCATGATTCCTGAGTTCAAGCCCTGCACTGGACTCTACACACTGACAGTGTGGAGCCTGTCTGGGATTCTCGCTTTCTGGACCTCCCCCACTTGTGCTTGTGCTTTCTCTCTCTCAAAAATAAATAAATAAACATTAAAAATAAATAAATTATAAACTCATGCTATTGTACTTTGCCATCTTAGTAAAAAAATAACACTATGAATTTTCTTTTTTTTTTAAACTTTATTTATTTTGAGAGACAGAGAGAGCAGGCATGAGTGGATGAGGGGCAGAGAGAGAGAGAGAGAGAGAGAGAGGATCCTAAGTCCCATCAAGGGACTTGAACCCATGAACCAGGAGATCATGACCTGAGCTGAGGTCAGATGCTTAACTAACTGAGCTATCCAGGCACCCCAATACTATTAGTTTTCCACTCGGGGATAAATTTGTTATCCTTCAAGGAGTCAAAACTTTTTAAAAAGTGGCCAGAGTTTAGGCCAGGAGTCATATCAAATAATAGCCACTGTTGATTTCGTGCCTACTATGTGGCAGTCACTGAGCCAAGTTCTCTGCACACATCACCTCCCTTCAAGGTGAGTTAATGACCACTCTCAGTTAAATGTTATTATTTCTATTCTATCATTGAGAAAACTAAAACTTTAACAGTTTGAACAACTCCCAATGATGTGTAGGAACTTCAGGCTCTGGGATTTTTTCTTTTTAGATGCTAAATTGCTTTCTTTTTTTCAATATATGAAGTTTATTGTCAAATTCGTTTCCATACAACACCCAGTGCTAATCCCAAAAGGTGCTCTCCTCAATACCCATCACCCACCCTCCCCTCCCTCCCACCCCCCATCAAATAACCCAGTGAAGAAATGGGCAGAAAACATGAATAGACACTTCTCTAAAGAAGACATCTGGATGGCCAATAGGCATGTGAAAAGATGCTTAACGTCACTCCTCATCAGGGAAATACAAATCAAAACCACACTCAGATATCACCTCACTCCAGTCAGAGTGGCCAAAAGGAACATATCAGGAGACTATAGATGCTGGAGAGGATGTGGAGAAACGGCAACCCTCTTGGACTGTTGGTGGGATGGCAAATTGGTGCAGCCACTCTGGAAAACAGGCTCTGGGATTTAAATCTACACTTTTCTTACTTGAAATCCTAAGCTCTTAGATGCTGTGTTGGTATTTCTTTAAGTGTGCTGTCCAGACCACGTGCATGAGACTACCTAAGATACCTGTCCATAAATCAGTTTCGTGGGCCTTTTCCCAAAGCTACTGAATGGGAATTCCCGGAGATACGGCCCAGGCATCCAAATTTGGAACAAGTTTTCATTTGGAACACTAAGGTTTGAAAACAATTACATTCTGCAATCTTCTTTCTCAAACACTTTTATAAAGGTGAAGGAAGAGTGTGGAGAAGCTTTGGCTTCATCGTACATGTGGGTGCTGCCACATAGTTATGATTGTGATCAGTGTTTACTTGGTTTATAGCCATCAAAGGGTTTGTCGTTGGCTATTTTGATACTGCACAGGATGGCATGAATAAAGTATTTGGAATTGGAAACTGGAGAGCTTTTGCTATTTTCCATCCCTTATGTTTAGAGACAGTGAGGATCCATGAAGACTTAAAATCTCAGAACTTTCTGTTTTGTAGGAAGGCTGTACAAATGTTTAAATAGCAACTCTTCTTCCTGTTCCAAAGTCTCTACAAGTATGTTGTTACCGTCCTCCTGGGCTATTCCTGCCATAGTGCTTTCTCCAAAATATGAAGAAAAGAATGAATAAACCTCACGGAACCATTGAGGAGTGTTTACTGAAAAGAGAGATGCCAGGAAGAAAAATCATCATTTGGATTTGTCAGGAAGGTACTGTAATATAGAGACCACAACTCCTCAAAAACTTTTATGAAATGCACAAAAGGAGACGTCTATGGAGTGAGACATAAGAGGGCATAGTGTCTTTGGGGGTTTAGAAATGAGTCCAATAACATATGTGAGGAACCTTCATATTTAAATTATCAGTGTGAGTTTACACATTAATATTGCTCCTTCCTGCCTGACTCTTGGATGTGGGTCTTACTTCTCTAGCGAGCCCATCTGCATATGTCTTTGTGACTACCCCAAGCCCTAGTGCAGTGAAATACACCAATGTGGTTGTTTTGTTAATGCTGATTATGAAGACCCAATTGTAATTTGAGTAAAGTACCCTGTAAATTAAATTAAAGTGGAGAATCTTGATTTTCAAAAGTTGAAGCAAAAGGGAGATATTACTCTTCTGTATCTATCATCTATATCTATCTATCTGTCATCTATCTATCTGTCATCTCTCTATCCATCTACCCATCCATACATCTGTGTAATTAGCCAGTGAGGATGGCTTCCTTGTGTAGCCTCATTTTTTTTAAAATGTTTATCTATTTTTGAGAGAGAGAGAGAGACAGAGTGTAAGTAGGGGAGGGTCAGAGAGAGAAGGACAGAATCCAAAGCAGGCTCCAGGCTCTGAGCTGTCAGCACAGAGCCCAATGCAGGGCTCAAAACTCATGAGCTGTGAGACCATGACCTGAGCCAAAGTAGGACGCTTAAATGACTGAGCCACCCAGGTGTCTGTGTAGCCTCATTTTTACTGATGAGAAAACATGGCTGTGAGAAGTAAAGGTAACTGCACAAAGTGATAGAGCTAATGCCAGAGTCAAAACAGTAATTTAAGTCACTCCAAACTGAGGGCATTTTTGTCTTCAAGAAAGTTCCATGGGGAAACAGAATTCTTCAAAGAGAGATGGAAAGTATACATTACCATTGTTATTGCTGTACACTATTGATATTATTAAGCCTCATGTTGACCTAGCTTCACTCCTTCTCAACTGCTGATGCCTGTGCCAGGGACTTCACGATCATAAACTGCAAAAGATTTCCTGCTTCTGAATGTTTTGAGATTAAAAGTGCCAAACCTGCTTGTGGGGCTAGGTATTGTTTTCATTTCTTTTCTGTGTGGGTGGTCTACTGTGATTCCCAAGACCACCTCTATCGCAGAGCTGGAACATTAGCTGATGGTTGATGGTGCTCTAGGGAATTAAGAACTGTTGTTTTCTCTTCTAAAACAACAGCTGAGCTAGCCAAGCCCAGGTCAGCATGCACACACACACACACACACACGCACACATACACACACAAGACATAAACACACACACCTGCATAAAGAGATTAGCCTCCAGCTTCAACTCCACCCACCCAATCCCTTCATCAAAAGGAGCTCCCCTTGACATTCCAAAGCTCCCAATCCCATCCGCAGACATCTAGAAATGTATGCACTGATATCAAGACACCAGGGACAGGTTTACAAAAGGAACCCCTAATCCAGTGACCCAGTTTTCTCAAACAGCAGCCTGAGGAGCAGGAGACTTACATTTGTCAGTGTAGTTAGTTCAGTCACCTTGAAAATGCACCTACCCCAGAATCAACTTCTGCCTTTCTGTCCTGGGACTCCTTGCTTGCATTGAGCACACAAAAAAATTCCTCCACTCCTAATGATATGCTTCTGTCTAGCTATTTGACATGTGTCAGGTGGATTCAGCAAACCAGAAGCAGGCCCGCAATCTGCCCAACCACTGCACTCTAATTTTCGTGTTTCAATTTGTTGTGTGTGCAGCTCTTTGGAGAGAAGTTATACCCATGAGTACCCACAGAATTTTTAAAGTGTGTCACTTTAAAGCAATCCTCTTGGTCAATAACACTGTGCAGGTGCCAGAGGGAATGCCAGGTTGCTGTGGGAGTTAGCCATATTTCAACATTCTAAGAGAGGCATAGCTAACCAAAGACTGGTGGAAGGTACCTCTGACATGTTGGTTTTAGACAAACTTGAACTGAAAAAATGCAGTTGTATTTTCCTTTCCTTTGTTTGCCCCAGTGAACTTTTGTTCCATTAGCACTGTTCTTTCTTCAGAATCTGGCATCTGCTGTTCAAACCACCCCCTCATGCTCAGACATGTTTATGAACTTTTCTCAGAAAGTTCTGACGTTACCTCTCTGGGAAGTTTTGTCAGAAGCATTTCCATGAGCCAAATTTTAATGAATTCTCAACAACTCTTCTGGCTGCCCAGGGCCTCCCTCAGATGCTGCAGTGATCGGGGTCAAGGTGGTCAATCTCCACCTTTTAAAAAGAAAAACGGAAGAACAATAATGATCTTGAAAAATTAGTCTCGGGCTCATTCCTAGGATACTCTCCCATGAAAGGTGCAGCTTGGGACCTATATAACCTCAACCTAGGATTCAGAAATTCTCCTAGAAATGAGGAGTAGAGGTGAGTAGCCTTAAAAGGTCATAATAGAGGCTAAGGGGAAAGGTAAGAATAGAAAAGATTATAGCAAAGAGGAACAGAAGGGAGTGTTTGGAAGAAAAGTTAGCAATGGGGGTAGCATTGTACAAAAGGAAGGAAACTTGTGCCTGTTAAATAGATATTATGGCTTAGGTCCTTGGGAAAGCACTTTAAATGTAGCATCTTATCTAACTCTTGTAAGGAAGATTGAGTTGTTTTTGAACCTCCCAAATTCACATGTTGAGGTCCTAACCCCAGTTCAGAATGGAATCTTACTTGGAAATAGGGTTGTTGAAGACGTGATTAGTTATAATGAGGTCCTTTGAGTGGACCCTAATCCAATACGACTGGTGTTCTTATAAAAAGGAGAAATTTGGTCCCAGACACTCTTAGAGGGAAGACAATGTGAGGTGACACAGGGGGAGGACAGCCATCTTTAAGCTAAGGAGAGACTTGGAACAGAGCCTTCTCTCACAGCCCTTGGAAGGAACCAGTCCTCCTGACACCTTGATTTTTGACCTCGTGCCTCCAGAACTGTGAGGTAGTAAATCTCTGTTGTTAAAGCCACTATTTGTGGTACTTTGCTATTGCAGTCCTAGCAAACTAATACAGAAGGTGTAGAAGACAAGGGCAGAACACCCCAAGTTGAGCCACTGTGGCATGAAGATCATTTTAAGTTAAAAGCAATCAAAACCCAGCAGATTCATGGGGTTCCTGGGTGGCTCAGTCGATTAAGTGTCCAACGTCAGCTCAGGTCATGATCTCACAGCCCATGAGTCTGAGCCCTGCGTCAGGCTATGGGCTGACAGCTCAGATCCTAGAGCCTGCTTCATATTCTGTGTCTCCTTCTCTCTCCGCCCCCCTGCCTCAAAAATGAATAAACGTTAAAAAATAAAAATAAAAATAAAAATAAAAACAAAAACAGCAGATTCAGGAAATGCTCTTTACAGCCCCCACAACTGTCTAAAAAGAACTTAGAGAGAAGACCTGTCATTTTTCTTGACTGTCTTTGAAATTCCATGTCTATATGGATTGATTCCCTGTATGTACAAAATTAAATTTGATTTTCTCCTGTTAATCTGTCTCCTGTCAATTTGATTCTTAGCCCAACTAGAAGATCTGGAAGTGCAGAGATAATTCTTCCTCTTTTCCTCCCTGTTATTATTTCACACAAGAGGAAACTAAGGCTTGAAGAGGTTCTTCAGGTTTATTTATAACAAGTGAGTTGAAGCTTGAATACAGCTCTTCCTGAAGCCAAAGTCCGGTGCTTTTTCCTGGTACCCAATTAGAGCTTGTTGCTGTAATAAAATATGGCCTCCTTTGAAAAGAACATGATTACTCTGTGGTTTTGAAACATTTTGTCTAGAGATGCCTTTGTTCACAATGTAGTGAAGAAGTTCTGTGCACTAAAATTGCAGTGGATGATGATGTCACCCTCCTGTGACTGTCTCAAGTGATCTCAAGGAGAAGTAAAAAAAGGGAAGAATTAGAAAACCAGTTAGAGGCACAAACAATATTTTTAAACAATCAGAAGTGATAGAAATATAATGTGTTCAGCTGACCTAAGGGTCTTTCTTGTGTCTATATGGAACAATGATTACAACCATAATAAATGAGATCATGTGATGTGCAAGCATTTACACCTTTCCCTTTTCATACATATAATCCCCTGTAGCTAACAAGCTTCAGAGCAGTTCTTTACAGCAATCTGAAAGACTGTCTCCCAGGCTATCATCCTCAGTAAGACAACAAATAAGGTGTTTACTAACCTAATTTGGGGTTGGCTTTCTGTGAGTAGAGAGTTCACCATGTAAAGAAAATAATGGCAAAGATGCTTCAGTTGGAGTGGAGATGATGTTTATGACTGACCTATTTATCCCTCTCCCCATCACCACATTCTGATGGTCCCTAAGAGACCTATTGAAACCCACTGTAGGAGAACATGGCTTGAAAACCAATGTATACAAAAGGAAACCAGATGGACACTAATCATAATATCATCAGTCATACTACAAGGGAGCAAGAAATGGTCATTATTAAATGACATGAAATGTATCTTATAAAAGCAAACATTATACCCGTTCCTCCATAGTGCATAAAAGATGTAAAGTAAATGTGCCACTTACCAGCCATGTGATACAGGGCAAGTTCTTTCCTCTCTGACTCTGTTTCCCTACTTGTAAGGTCTAAGTCATTGTGTATGACCTGTGCACCTCACAGGCTCAGAGAAATGACCAATGATGTGAAAAGAACCTTGCAAATCATGGAGCAAAGTGCCCCAACATAATGTGGATCATTCTTTTGCTGAATTCGCTAAGCATAAAAAAAATTATGTAAAGGAAATACTCAGTTAAACATGCAAAGGAATCAGTGAGGGATGTGGAGGTGAAGGCTCCTGATTCCCAAGCCAAAGTAGTACAAGTTAGGCTGAACACCAAAGTCTGGGAGAGTCAGCACACCGTGAAATTATGAAGTGTGATCATTAACTGGACCATTCTGCACAGGCCTTCATCTCTGCGTTCAACATTCTCTTTGAAGTCCATGACCTTCTATGTGTCACTGAACTGCTGAATGACTACTCTGAACTGAATCGAGCATCCCAGTCCACCCTGCTGATGCAATCAGACAAGGTTCACCCTGCACAGCCAGAGTCCCTGGTCTGCATTCAGTCTAGCAATTCAAGTGAAGAACTACAGGGCTATTAAAATGTGTAAGACCTGCAGTCAAGCATAAGCCATGGACTTCAGGAATAAGAACGACTAACCTATGGTTCATTTTTGTTCTTCTAGTCCTGTTGGAAACTCTTGGAGACTCATTTATTTTTAATGAGGAATCCAACCAATACTTAGCCAAAAACAATGAAAGGGCACCATTTCACTCTATAGCTAGTTTTCAAAAATTCCAGAATTTAAGAAGAAAGGGACGTAGACATCACTTAGCCCAACTCTCATTTTATAGGTGGCCAAACTAAGATCCCAAAAGAGATATTGACTTTTCAAAGTCCACTTAGTAGGTAAGCAGGAGAGCAAGTTTTAGAACTCAGATCAATATCTCCCAGCCTCATGTTTTATTTATGGACTACCAAAGGAATTGGCATATTAGCATTAAAGGGGAAGCCAGGGAGGTTGAGTAGGTGAGATCTCATTTGTACAACATGCTTGGAGCCTCAACATCAACAACAAAGACACATAAATTGCCAAATTACATAGCTCTGTGCTGGGCATAGAAATTGTAGGTTGGGGGTGCCTGGGTGGCTCAGTCGGTTGAGCCTCCAACTCTTGATTTTTGCTTAGGTTGTGATCTCATGGTTCGTGAGTTCAAGACCTGCCTGGGACTCCAAGCTGACAGTGTGGAACCTGCTTGACTCTCTCTCTGCCTCTCTCTCCCTTAAAATAAAGATGGGCATGTATCCCTCCCCCACATGCACGCTTGTGCCCTCTCCCTTTCTTAAAATAAATTAATTTAAAAAAAGAAATTATAGGTTGTGTTAGCCAAATGTATTTGTGGAAACATTTTGAATATATATTTCAGTAGATGCATACATTAATAAGTTTAAAATAAAATATTAAACAACTCATTAGTGGTGCATCTATTTTCATAAACTGCCACCTCATGACTTAGTTTGTAACTAAGATTTGATAAATCACATGAGAACAGCCTCTAAGATATCATAGGCATTCTAAATGAATTATATAGAACTGCAATACCTTACTGGAATTAAAACAGCTTCTTGATGTATGTATGCATCGTATGTATTGATGCATGTGTGTATGTACATACTGATGTATGTAGGCATGTATACGTATCCATGCGTCTACAGAATACATCTCTATAGCGCTTTAGGAAAATCTTTACAAAATAAAGTTTCATCTCTTCACATTTTATTATGAGACACTGAGAAGTGATGTGACTCATCCAGCTCTCACACTTGTTTGCTGCATAACTATGGGCAGATTCCTGAACTAATCTGTGCCTTAATTTCCTCCTGTATAAAATGGGGACAATAGTTCTACCTGTCTCATAGGATTGTTGTGCTACGTGAAATAATGTATGTAAAGCACTCCTGAAGGATGAACTCCTTTTATAACTACATGTTAAGTTGACACAGAGAAGTTATGAAGCTAAAACAAGAATCTGTGGTTTCTGACTCCTGTTTCTCTGCCCTTTCATTCTTCTGCTTTCTCTTTTACTCCTTGTCCCACCGAAATGTCTAGCATTCTCAGTAGTTTATGCATACATCTTCCCTGAAAGAATTTCTTCTCCTCAATTTGGGAAATGAATTCCTCCCCATTTCTGTTTCATTTTAAATTTGACTTTATTATAGAAGTAATTTAAACTTTTAAAATACCTAAGTCATTAAATTGAGAACTTATCAATATGAGTTGATAAGTGTCAATTTACCAATATGAATTGATAATCTGAACTCTTAGTTTTTACTTTTTAAAGTTTATTTCAAGAGAGAGGGAGAGCATCATGCATGAGTGTAGGTAAGGGGCAGAGAGAGAGGGAGAGAGAGAATCCCAAGAAGGCTCCTCGCTGTCAGCGCAGAGCCTGACACAGGCTCAATCACACAAACTGTGAGGCCATGACCTAAGCCAAAATCAAGAGTTGGGCACATAACTGACTGAGCCACCCAGGTGCCCCAGAACTCTTGTTTTTCCAAGGAAAAAATACTTCACAGTTTTAGAGTTCATTATCGGTATAAGATGCCTTCATCCCCATTATTTCATGTGATTTTTAGAAGAACTCTGTGAGCTAGTCACAGCACACATTTTATGGTTGAGGACCTGAGGCTCAGAGAAGTTAAATAACCACAAGGTATCAAACAGTCATAAGTGGCAGAGTGAAGACTAGAACCTAGTTCAAGTGCCATGATTTCCAATTCCTATAAAGTCTGAACAGGAGCACTAGAACAAGGAAGAGTAAAGTCTGTGGAAAAGTAGAGAGCTCCAAACATGGAAATGTTGGCTCAGTATTCCCTAGACTTCCTATTTTTAAAGAGAAGCCAGAAGCATTTTTTATGTGAGATCCAAGTTTTAAAACGTTCTGAATTCCAAGTAAAACATATCCTTGGGCCACCTGTATGCAATTTTTGATCAGACTGATAAATTCTTGGCCACATATGCCTCTTTCTACTGCCGAGACTGAATTTATTTCAGAAGAGACTCTGCTTATCAAAATGTTTCTTTTTCTCTCAGGCTACGATAAGCCAAGTCAACTTTTTCTAAACTCAAAACCTAGACTCGGATTCTAACGACCAACTCAAACTTGACATAACACTCCCCAGTCGTCTAAATCATACTATCATCCATCTGGTTTCTCAGGGACCCCAAGAGTCAACCTTGATTTCTGTCCTCTCGCATCCCACATGCAACATATAAGAACGTTGTGGTATCTGTCCCTGAAATTAAACCCTACTCCAACTATGTGTCACTTTTGCTCCCAAGCGTCCATTCTCTGCATGGCAGTGTGACCATTTAAAAATAAAAGGCAGGGGCACCTGGGTGGCTCGGTCGGTTAAGCGTCCGACTTCGGCTCAGGTCAAGATCTCACGGTCCGTGGGTTTGAGCCCTGTGCCAGGCTCTGTGCTGACAGCTCAGAGCCTGGAGCCTGTTTCAGATTCTGTGTCTCCCTCTCTCTGTGACCCTCCCCCGTTCATGCTCTGTCTCTCTCTGTCTCAAAAATACATAAACGTTAAAAAAATTTTTTTAATAAAAAAAATTAAAATAAAAGGCAGATTATGTCACACTGTTGACTACAACATCTTTGAGGCTTCCCATTGCGAGCAGAAAAAAAGTCCCACACGGCCCTGAATGATCAGGTCTGCTCTAGCTCTCCTGCCTCTTTTCTCCCTTGTGGTTGCTTGGCAATAGCCACATTGACCTTCTTTTCGTCTCTCAAACACACCACACTGATTATCTGCTGAGAGCTTTGCAATTTCTATTTCTTCTTCCTGAAATAAACTCCTGCCCCAGCTTACTGAGTGACGCCATGGCATGAAAGTACAGGCTCTGGTCTGGGCTTCCTCGTTTAAATTTCAGGTCTGTCACATCAGGCAAGTGGTTTCATGTCTCTGTGCTTCAGTAGGCTCACCTTTAATATGGAGATAATAAGTAATAGTCCCTCCTTCTTAAGGGTTGCCATTAAGCTTAACTTAGTTAAAAGTAGAGAGCTCACAGTCTTTGCACACAGTAGGTAGTTTATCTTCAGACATTATCTGTGTATCACTCACTGACTTCCTCTTATTCAGGTCTCGATTTTCTAAATTTAAAAAATTTTTAAGTTTAAATTTTAAAATTTTAAAATAGCACCTCCTCAAAGAAGCCCTCACTGCCTCCTAAAAGACCTCCCTCCTCAGTCTCTTACATATTACTCTATTTTTCTAACAACACTTCTCAGTAGCTGACGTTTTCTTATTTACTTATCTACATGTTTATAGAACATATCCCCCCATTTGAATGTACAAATGTTGCAAGAAGACAGGGATTCAGTTTTTTTTTAAAGGTTTTATTTTTAAGTACTCTCTATACCCAATGTGGGATTCAAACTCTGAATCCTGAGATTAAGAGTCACATCAAGAGACTGAGTCAGCCAGGTGTCTAGGGATTCCATTTTGATAAGCACCTGAAAGGCTGAATTCAAAATGCCCCCAGACTAACAAGAGTGCCTGACACATGGTGGGTGCCCCACAAATATTTGTTGTGTGTGTCCCCCCCAACAGCACTGACATACACACAGGGGTGCTTAGCAAGGATGTGCTCAAATGACTGAAATCCTTTTTAGCATGGTTTCCCACTTGAGGACTTTAGAACGGTCTGTTCTTTTGTTGTTGTCATTTTAATGTTTATTTTTGAGCGACAGAGTGCAAGTGGGAGAGGGGCAGAGAGAGAGGGAGACACAGAATCTGAAGGAGGCTCCAGGCTCTGAGCTGTCAGCACAGAGCCCAGTGCAGGGCTCAAACTCATGAACTGTGAGATCATAACCTGAGCCTAAGCTGGGTGCTTAACTGACTGAGCCACCCAGGCATCCCAAGAACAGCCTGTTCCTGATTCCCTAATAAAGCACCATCATCCCATTAGAATAATGTTCTTCTTTCAATCGTCAAGTCTGGAACAAAACAAAATGCTAATCTTATTCACACTTTACACAGGATTGCACTTTAGACAGGATTCTCAGCTACAAAGAATTCCATATAAGAAATTTGTTCTCAGGCTTTCCCACCATAGGTATAGGACTCCAGTTTTCCATACACTTCAAAGAGAAATGCTAAACTATTCATATTAAAATGTTAATAGAAAATCTTTGTCAAATAAAACCTCTCCATCCACAATTGCTATTACCCAGAGATGTTCTAAGTTGTATTTGAGGGCAGTATCTTGCTTTTAAAGGGTCTAGTTACTGTATCTGATTCTAATAAAATTGTGTAGGAGGACATTCAGCACAGGATTGCAGCAGGAAAGACTTTGGTCTAACCCCCTCATTTAGCGTAGGAGCAAATGAGGCAGAGAGGGCACTTCTCAAAGTCAAGAGCAGATTCAGGTGGTTTTGTTCCCATTCCAGAAGTTTCTCCACTATGTAACTGACTTTATATATTCTCTTATTTTCTTCGTTTTTGCCACCCCATTTTTTGCTAAAAAATTTTCAAACAAATGAAAAAAAAAAAGAAAGTACAGTATAATGGATACTTTTATGTCCATATAATCTAGACTGGACACTTGTTAATATTTTGCTACATTTACATCATGAATTTTTTTACTTTAGTTTAAAGTAAATCATTCATAGCACAGCATTTTTGTCTCTGTGATACATTTATAAAAACGAAAAAGTATATTCCCTTATGTAACCACAATATTATTGTCATACCTAACAAAATTTAGAATAATTCCTTAACATCATCTAATACCCAAATCATATTCCAATTCTTCCAAGGGCTGCAATAATTTCATTTATAGCTGGTTTGTCTAACTGGGATCTAATCAAGACATTGCCTGTTGTTTCTTAACTCTCTTTTAGTTTAAAATATTCCCTCTTTTAATGTCATAACATATTATTTCTGTTTACTTATTATTTTAATTTTCAAAATATTGACCTGTTGAAAATACAGGCAAATTATTCTCTAAAAGTCCACCCTGTATGTTGATGCAAATCCTTCATTATTGGTGTTTAATTTTCTTCCTCTGTCCTCCATATTTCTTATGAATTGAAAGTAACAGCTAAAGATTTGATTACATTAACGTCAAAGTGCCTCTATTTTTGAAGATATCAATTTTCCGCCATTTCTCTATTATAAGTAATTGAACAAACCCTTGAAATTGACTTACAAAGAGTAACAGAAAAGGCTAGCAGGTGGTGTGGGAAGAAGGAAGAATATCCCAATTACATCACTGCATTCCAGGATCTGGTATTTAGCTATGGCCCTCAGAACTTGAAAGGATTTAAAGAGACACACAAAGGGAATGAAATACAAACCAGAATGTTACCTTTATTATTTGTAATGAGATATGTAAGCATTAAACCTACTAGAATATTACCATTGGTAAGAGTGGTACATTTCTCCCTATAGGCAGTGGTTTGGGGGACTACTTACATATTAGAATTATCTAGTACTCTTAAAAAAAACACTACTCCATAGATTCTGATTTAATTGGACTTGGGTGAAACTGGGCACTGATACTTTTTAAAACCTCCCAAGGTGGTTCAAAAATGCTACTAGGGTTGGGAAACACTGCTGTAGGTAAGTCCAAACCAGAAGCCAAATTGTTATCAGAAAGTTGTTTTGGAAACATAAAATTAGAATTTGGGATGTTAATGATATGAAAAAAGAGAGTTAGAAGTGACAATACCAGGGGCACCTGGGTGGCTCAGTGGGTTAAGCATCCCACTTCCCCTGGGGTCATGATCTCATGGCTAGTGAGTTTGAGCCCCACATTGGGCTCTGTGCTGACAGCTCAGAGCCTGGAGTCTTCTTTGGTTTCTGTGTCTCCCTCTTTCTCTCTCTGCCCCTTCCCCCCTCAAAAATAAATAAACATTAAAAAAAAAACAAAAAACAAAGAGACAATACCAGTCAGTTGTATCCAAACATCTGAAAACATAAGAGTCATTGGAATATGCTTACATTTAAAAAAAAAAAAAAGAGGAAGAAAGAAAGAAAAAAGGGAAAACTAGATCTCTGCTTCCCACTTCACTCTCATCTTCTCCATCCACATTCAGATTCTGATTAAAGAACTCTAGGGTGGGCCCCCAGATGCTATGGTAGCAAACAACAAAGGTGATTCTGATGCAGGTAATCCATGGTCCCTGCACTAAGGAATACCAGTCTGTAACCTCTGGGATACACTTGCCCTGAGGAGTAGAGAAGACCAGTGTTGTTCTCAAACTTAACTACATCAGAATGAATTACAAGGCATGTTGAAACTCACCTACCTCCTAGTTTCTGACTCAGTAGGTTTGGGGTGGAGCCCACAGTTTACATTTCTAACAAATTTAAGGAAGTGGTTCTCAACCAGGGAGATTTTGCCTTCCAGGGGACATTTGGCAGTATCCAGAGACATTTCTTTTTTCAAGACTTAATTTTTTAGAGCACTTTTATTCACAGCAAAACAAAGTGGAAGGTACAGAGATGTTTTCACACACCTGTGCCCCACACATGCATCACCTCTCCTATGATCAGCTACTCCACCAGCAATATTTTGTCATTTCAAGCTCCTCTTTCTAATTTTTTTCATCTACTTTTTGAATCTCAGGGTATTGGAGACCTCTTCAAGGAACATGCCTCCATTTCTCCCTTTTGAGAATCCTTTACAGAACCTTTATGTAGAAGAGGTTTGTGTTTTCTGTACTTCCTCTCAGAAGCCAACTCTCTCGTAAGTCCTGATCCTGGAATAACTGCTAGTTTTGTTCAGAACTGTTTGGAATGCTTTCATCTATATAGCATATAAAAAAGAACTTAAGACAAAATTATTTAGGACAATAATAGTATTTATAATTGTATTTATTCTTTTAATTTTTATTTTTTTTCTTATGCCACCTGTGCCACAATAGTGATTTCTTAAAGATAAAAAAACATCTTCTTAAAAGTCTAATGCCCGTATCTATTTTATGTTAGAGCATGATATGAGGTTTCATAAAATAAGAAAGGGTGGAACCTCTTTTTGAAGTCAAGAGCTCTTTTCACAGAGACGGGAGAACAAGTCCTACAGGTTTGAAGACAGCCCAGAGGGTGCACAGACAGCCTCAAAGGAGCACAGGGTTTGAGGGTCATAATCATGACCTGGGTATTCCAAAATGCAGGAGCAAAGCCTGACATTTCTTGTTTCACCTTGAGTGAGATATTCCCATTATGATTTGTTATTGTTCTGATTTAGTGTTAATGTTGGTTTATTATTGTACCCACACTTCTCACAGTGCGTAAGAAACAGGTATTATAAGAGCTTGTGAGATCACCCAAAGAAAAGCACAATCTAGTAAAGCAGACTGATATGTGCCCAGTAAGAAAGATTGACCAGTACACCAATAACTCTGAAACAGACAGAAAACCCAAGGGTTCTAGTAGACACAAGCTATGAGCTGTGGTTACATTTGATTTGAATAATCACAGGAGGCTTCACAAAGGAATTGTCTTGAATGGTGCCTGGGATTTGAAAAGTAGAACTGGTGAAGAACATTTCAGGCTAAAAAAACACTGTAAGCAAAGATCTTTGTGTATCTGTAGCTAGACAATGCAATAGTGCAAGAGTTAAATGCATCTTTTAGAGCTGCTGGGGCTCCAGTGATGAATAGAAAGACTTAGTGGAGATTAAAATGGAACTTCTTATTGACCTGAACTAAAGAGAAACAACCATCTGGCCATTAATTCTCATTTTAAGAATGACTTTGAGTCCAGCTATGCAGTAAGGATTTGGGAGGAGGGTACCTTGGTTTAAAGGTCTCTAGAAACTGTTGTTATTTTCTGTGCTGCCTCCATAGGGTAGATAGGAAGGGAGTGAGATATTGTAGGCCCAGGTCTACCCACCCTGGAAATCCAATTGAGCTCACTCTTAAGGAACACAATAAAAGCCTCCCCTCTGGGTTGGACTACAGTTTGCACCATTGGTATGCCAAGAAGCTTCAAAGCACACCCTTGTTATCTTCATTATTTGTTGGATTTTTCATTTGGGAGTTTTCTTTTTTAAATGTTTTGCCTACATATGCATATTACATTATGTGAAATGTAGCTAATTTTCCAGTTCCCAGCTGTAAATAAATCACTGCTTATGAAACTTTTCAAACCACTGCCTGTTGACTTCTATCCCAAACATACTTTCTATGACAAGGATGGGAATCTTTTAAGAAAGAGAAAGCTGGAGGACATCCAGTCACGTATTTCAAGAACTTCTAGTAGGCAATTGAATTAGGCCTTCACCTTACGATGTAAGCAGACTCTATGGTCCAAGTAGCCACCCTGAGGCAACCGAAAGAAGCCCAGTCAGCCACTGGGTTTGAGCAATTCCAGGGTGACTCCCTTATAACAGTGGTATTCTGATGATGGAATCAGTGAAGAATGAACTCCCAGAAAGATCTCAGAAAGTCTGATGTCATTAAAGATCTCAATTATCTAAGTAAAAGAAGAAGAATGTAAAATGGGGATTTCCCATCATCTCGTTGGCACAGACCCAAAGGGTCTGAATGTGCCACAAAAGGAAGCAGTTCTTCCTTTAATACTGTGATATTTCCTTCATCAGGCAGGGCCATGTGAGTGTGGAACCTTGGATATATAAGTCAGTCAGAAAGGATTCCTGGAGATCAGAGCTGGTTTCAACATGGGTCCTCCTACAATATACTTGTGAGTGTGAGGATGGAACAGAAGAGGTTTGTGATGGAAGAAGCAGACTTTAGAATCAGAAAGCTGACATTGAAACTCCTCAGCCACCACACCTAGCCACATTACTAGGGCTTAACTTCTCTGAGTTTCATTGGAAAATGGTGTGTGGGAGGGAAAGGTATTGATTAACACTGTTTGTAACAGTACAGTCTCAAGAATCAAATGGATCTGAAAATGCCCCATAGGCCAGTGAGTCTCAAAATAAATATGTACACAGATCACCCAGAATCTTGTTAAAATGCAGATTCTGATTTAGTAGCTCTGAGGCAGGGCTGGGGAATCTGGATTTCTACCAAGTTCTCAGGTGATGTTCCATGAGGCTGGTCCATAGAGCACACTTTGAACAGCACGGTGGTAGAGAGTAAAGCATCAGATGATAATGGGTTGTTTTTAGCCCATTATAGCAAGTTTTCTGAAAAGGATAATTTCTAGTTTTTATACTTTAATTTTTTCCCCATCTTCACCAACTCCTATCCCAACCCTACGTATCAGCCTACACTCTAGTAATCATACAAATGCTCACTTAATACCATTCCTGCTCAGAATGATAACCAACAGTTTCACTGAAGAGTAGGATTAGGTGAAAACTGGTTTTTCACAGAGTATTTATGTAGAATTATTCACAGTTATCTTCATAGACAGCAGATATTTGGGAATTATGATAAGGATAAAAAATGTTTTTCACAATTGCTTGAAAAGTTGACAAAAAGACTTGGAGTGGATTTTATAGAAAAGATTCCTTGTAAATCCTATCATACTTGTATACCATGTATATTTGTATAATCTATACACTTGTGTAATATTTTATATAATATTTTACCATTTTCAGGACACTTTCACATATATGGCTTCATTTATGCTTCAGAAAATGGTAGGATGGATAGACACCATTAGGCCTATTTTATGGATGACGAAACTAGAACTCAGAGAGATGAAGCGAGTTGCTCAAGGATATACTCAGCCAGTTGCTACAGCACTAAGACACAGTCCCTTTCTTCTGATTCTTAGTGTAGTGCTCTTTCCTTTGTGTCCCTGTCCACAGAGCTTACCACCCTGACTCAAAAAAGTTATGGTTTGGTTTGTTGAACTCTGCTTATGAGTGAGGCTCTGGATAGCAGAACGTGAAAGGTGTTGGACATCGTGGATTTGGCTACTGTGGGTACACTGTCAGCAGGGAGCCCGGGAACATGGGTATCTCTCATACTAATCGCATGAGAACTTACTCCAACCCTGCATTTTCAGATGATTCATTTGCTTGTTTCATTTCCAGCCAAGAATGCAATGTCCTATTCATTTTGGAATGCTTACAGATGAGAGTTGTAAGTGCTAGGGGTGGAGGACAACTTGATCATTACAGTCATCTCAAATGGTGCTTGGCTTTCTACTCTTCAAAAATATCCTTCTTACCTTCTCTATGATATGCCCCTGACCACTCCAACTCCTAGTGATCTCAAACTCCTTTTTCCTGTTCATTATTAACTCTGTTGTAACACTTGTAAGGCACTTGGCATCATATACTGGTATTTTGCCTGTAGGGATGTCTTACTCAGGGATGTGTGTGTGTGTGTGTGTGTGTGTGTGTGTGTATTTCCTTGCCAAATGAAACTGGGGTTTCTTTGAGGGCAGGGACAAACTTTTTTTTTTACATTTTATCTTGTATTGAATGCTGAAAATAAGAAATGGAGATACATGGTGAAACCTACATTGAATTTGAATTCAGATCATGTGGATCAACTTCCCATTAGCTATGCAATGCTGAGAAAGACGCTGGAACTGTGAACTTTGGCCGCCTCTTGTAGAAAATGAGACTATTAGTACCTATCTCATACTATTGTCATAAAAAGTACATGAAATAATCTGTGTGAAAGTAACTTACAAACTCATAAGAGCTGTACAAATGTAAAGAATCTGTTTGTACTTACTTTCAGGATAATGTACACTAAAGGGAAGAGTCAGCTGGCACCACCAGTCATATACAATGCATTGGCTTCCTCCCAGAGGCAGTTCACATTTTTATGTCCTGCTATGCAAAGAAATATAGCCACATGGAAACGATATTATTAATTTGCTTTTGCAAAAGTGGGAAAGATAAAAGATCTATGATTCAAGGAAAGCTGATATGATCCAGATGCCAAAAATGTTCATTAACAGCTGTCAACATTGTAGTTTCATGGAACCCAGATCCTAGAAGTTCAGCTTTCACTTAGGAAATTATCTTTTAAATTCCCAGTATTTGGTGGGAATGTTAAGAGAAATGGCATGATGGGGAGGAAAATGATTCACTTTCCAGAATGGGGATGCTAACATAAGCATAACATATACCTACTAGCTTCTCCAAAAGTGATTCTAAAAACCCAAACCCACCCTTCCCTTCCTACTTAACCACTTTCTGTTGGTACCACATCAAAATGCTTCCTGTTTCTGGTCCTGAGACCATTCCATAACATTCCCTTGTCCTCTCTTACCCCACCACTCATGTAATGACAGTTGCCACATATTTAATACCTACTAGGTGTCAGGAGCTACACGGATGATCTTCATTATTTGAAATCTTCAAATATACCTGGCAATAAGTTTTTCATTGTTCCAATGTTGTAGAAATCAAGATCTCAATTATCAAGTATGTTGCTTATAGTCCTTTGTGGATCAGGTGGGGCCAGAGTTCAAACTGGGTCTCTATGATACATTGTCCATGTTCTAACTCACCACATCCACCAGTTCACAAATTTAAGACCAGTTTTTCCCCTAATACTCACAAAACTTACAGCATAACTTAAAAACGTCTATCCCTGTACCCTGTACCCCAATCAAACTTTGGGAAACAAGTTTTCCAAAGGCTACTGGTGCTCTACAAGCAAACCTGTCCCCATAACAGAGAAGACAAAGGCAGCCTGTGAGGGAAATTCCAGGGGAGAACGAAGCCAGCACTGTGTCTGTCCTCACTTTCCACCTCCCAGTTCCCCTTCAACACCCGCCCAACTCACCAGGTCTACCCATCTACTCCATTCTGGAATTTCCCACCACCATCATCTTTCAAAGTCCTTTTCTGTGTGCTATATGTGGACAATTCCCTTTCATGTCCAAACGCATGCAAGATAAAACACACACACACACACACACACACACACACACACATTAAGGAAAGACTTTAAAAAGCATGGGGTTTTGGTTGTGCCCCGTCCACAGTCTGTTTGAAGTAGGTACTTTCTTTTCTGTACTGCATATTCTTCTAGATATCAGAACATTCTACACTGCTCACTACTAGAAGTCATTCTGGCCTTGGGTCCCTGAGCAGCACGATGTTGAACAAGACCTCATTTTCTCTTTCTGGTTGTTTGGTTGGGGAACAAACACAGTTGGGGATCAGACTGAACTGGTTGCTTTTCCAGCCAGTCCTGTGTCAGCAATTAAGTGATTTAGCAGCTCTATGCCCCAGTTATTTATATGTAACCTGGGGACATTTTTTAAAGTGTTGTGAGGTTTTTTGGTGATATTTAAATGGAATAACATGGGTAAATGCCTAACATAGCATTTGTAGAATTCTTATCAAACATCCTTTCTCCTTCCAGTATCTGAAACAAAGTTACTATCTGGCTGTTATTGCTGGTTCCACTCTGCAAGAATATTGTCTTCTTTAGTTACACTTAGACTATACTTCTTTCTACGCCCAGTGAGAGGCACTGGCCCCATTAAGGTCTCTCTACCTTATGTCAGCTCCCTGGGGAAGACCTTCATACCAGAAATCTGACTTCTGAAGGACTTGCCATTTTGTTTCTGTTTCTGGCCTATGGCAAGCTAGTTTAAAAGCAGAACTGATTTGACTTACCATGAATGTTTAAACCTTTTCTGGCTTGAAAATCCATAATTCCTTTCTGATAATCTATCCAAGTACACACTACCACTCACAAGAGACAAAATAATTCACATGTTCCGTAGCAATAACAAATACCCACTCAAATATTTGGCAAAATGTTGATATTTATCGGCAGGCATATGATGGGCACATGGAGGTTCGTGGTACCACTTGACTCTGATGTAGGTTTGAAAATGTCTCTGGTAAAATGTAAAAGAATGATTCTTTTTCATAAGTTTCTAAATTTCTACTTGAATCAATCTAAAACTACAGGTGTTTCTCCTACCACTTCCCTCAAAATATCTCAAAATACTTTGCTTTGCCCCAACTCTTATTGTTTATTCTGACCAGCAGACTTATTCACCTTCCTATGTAAATGAAGCAGTGGAATTGTCTAGGGAGCTCATATGTATCTTTTCTCCTTTGCATGGCCTGCTGCCCACATTCCTGGACAATGGATTGAACCACTTTTCTTCTGAATACTGCTAATGGCTTCTTCCATGAAGGTTTTCGACTGCGTCCTATGGACTGAGTCTATCTCTCTGTGGTCACAATGTAAAAGGATGTGTGCGATGTTTCTACGACAACCTCTGTCTTCTTTTTCCAAAGGGGTGAGTTCCACCTTCACTTTGGTTTTAAGTTCCTCAAGAACAAAACGGATGTTTTCTACTTCCTTAATAATTTGCCACAAAATCGAATGCAGTATCTTTTGCAATGAGAGCCCTCAGGACATGTAAACTCAAGTTTTTGTTTTCCTGTTGAGAGATCTAAAGAAAGCTATGACTTCTACAGGGAATCAAAGTGACAAATTTCATAGAATGAAAACCAGAGTAGAAGTGATGTTGGGGGTCTGATATCTGGATAGCTTACATGAGAAAGGCCATTTTTTGACCTCATCTTTCCTTTTACTTTAAATGTGCACATTTGTTTTTTATCCTATCTCATTACTATAGTCATCCTTTGTTACTTTTTTCCCCCCTTCCCACTGACTTAATAGCTGTTAGTGGAGAAAAGGAGAGAAACATTTAACATACAATGATAGTACCTTGAAGGTGCTTAGGAGGTATTTGCTGAGCAAAGAATTGAATTGCCATCACCATCACCCCATCCCCCATTTTTTTTTGCCCCTTTGCAAAAAGGTGAGTCTTCTGTAATGGCACTGAGAAGTAAAGTTGTGTTTAGTATATTGAATATGAAAAGAAAAATACTCTCTTGAGAGGGCAAGAAGCAGTACAGCTTATAAAGGAAAGAAATAAAACTTTTTTTTTCCCCTTAGGATCCTGTGACATATCTAGTCAATTGGGAAAGAAAATTTTCTGATGAACCCTGAAATCACCAAAACTTTAGTTTCAAAAATCCAGGCAGAAGGGACTAGAGTAGAGCATCACAAGGATCCTTTCAAGTATAAAAGTCAGACTCATATTTTAGCATAAAAATATATTTCAGCAATACATTTAATACTCTGAAGGAGAAGGGAGAGAGAAAGAAGGAAGGGACATATGTAGAAAGAAACAAGGAAAGACAAAACAGAAAGAAAAAGAAATAACCAAAAGAATGGTAAAGAGGAATTGACTTCTCTGTTAAAGAGAAAAAAAGAGAGAGAGAGAGAGAGAGGAAGGGGAGAGAGAGAGAGGAAGAGAGAGGTGTATTTGCCTGAGGCATGATTTAAGGTTAAATAAATAATTAAATGAAATAATTCTAAAAATTATGTTCATGTGGCTCCACCTATAGGCATAAAGATTGTTTTTCAGATCCTCAGTCATTGAGGACTTTCAAGTGACAGTTGAATTCTGACAGTTTAAACCTTGGAGCAGAGCTGAGAGGGTTATAGTCTTCTAGGAAAATGTGTTACACACTGCCCTGAATAATGAGATGAGCTACTTAGCTTATAAATATTGGAGATCTGTGAAATCATTACTGATTTTAGTTTTAAGAGCTACATTAAAAGGCCTTGTATTATTGAGACACTGTAATAAAATTTTAACAAGACCACATGCTCTAGAGGCCATATTAAAATACAATTTTTGTTATGATTTCTTTGGAGTCCATTTTCAGCTATGCTGGAAATAACCAATAACCATAAATATTTATAACAAAATAACATCTTCTATAGAATGAAGATTTTATGAAGCCATTTTTTATTAGTTAATCCTTTGAATAGAGCAGAATTAAAAGATTGCCATCCTTTCAAATGAATAAATGTCAAAACCAAAACACAAAGAAAGACCATTATACTAATTTGAATGCAAATTTGTAGCTGAGATTCAGGTATCACAACACTTCAACACAGAGTTGAAGAATTTCCTGTTGAAGAAGCAATCCCCTTAGTTTCTTGAAAGTGGTTGAAATGTTTTCCTCCCATTTCTGCCTCTGAAAATTATGATGATACATCAAGGCTCTGATATATTACAGCCTTTCCCTGATTGTCAGACTCAGGAAGTAACATTTGTTTTTCAATTCTTATATTCCCATCACATTTTACTTTTACCTATTTTATGATCCATTTAGTATTTACATGTGAGAATTATTGAATTTATATCTATACACTCATCTCCTCGTAGGCAAGAGCCACATATTTTTTGTCTGGCCCAAATTTTCACTAGGTTGAAAAGGAGTATCATTAACTAACCATAGGTTAGTTACTTCATTTACCTTAAGTATTCCCTACAAAGCATTGCATAGCTGTCTCTTCTCATTTTCATCTTTCAAGTGTTTGTTACATGGTTAACCAACTTGGTAATAAACTCATGTTTTACATTTCTTTCCTACCTACTGTATCAGTGTTCTCTAGAGAAACATAGCCAATAAAATGTGTGTGTGTGTGTGTGTGTGTGTAGACATACATACTAGAGGAGAGGGGAGAAGGAGAGGGGAGAAAGAAGAGTAGAGATTTAAAAGATTTGCTTTCGTAATTGTGGGAGTTGGCAAGTTTGTATAATGTAGAACAGGCCAGAAGTATGGAGACCCAAGCTGGGTTCCTGTTAAGGTCTCATTGAGGCAGAATTTCTTCTTTGGGAAATCTCAGTTTATGCTCACTCAAGGCCTTTGACTAATTGGGTGAAGCCCACACACATTATCAAGGATAATCTCCCTTAAAGTCAACTGACCGTAAAAAAGTTAACCACCATCTACAAAATACCTTAACAGCAATATCTAGACTAGTGCTTGACCAAATAATTGGCACTATAGCCTACCCTAACTGACACATAAAATTAGCCATCATATCTACCTTTTCTCAGGCTCTGGTTTTAGAAGAACCCAGGCTCAGAATGTAGTAATTAATTTAAAAATAAACCATTATCTTTGGTTCTGTGATTTTTCTCCAGCAACAGGTGGTCAAGGAGCTGGCAGATGAGAGCTTTGAATGTCTACTTGGATACGGAAGACATCAAAAATAAGTCTTTATACTGAAAGACAAGATAAGTAAATAGTTTAGAACATAGGCTCTGGAGCTAGACCACAGGGGTTCAAATGCCAATTTTGCCACTTACAAGCTATGAGACTTGAAGCAAGTGGTTAACCTCAGTCTGATTTTTTCTTTTCAAAATGAGAATAATAATGATTTCTGCCTCTTTGGATTTTGTGGGAACTGCATTAAAACCTATAAAATGCTTAGGGCAGTGTCTGTTACATACTAAGTGCTACAGGTATTATCTGTGACAATAATAATGAGAATGAGCATGATGTGATGATGGTGATGGTGATGGTGATAATTACTAGCACAGGAAAGATGGAAAGGTAAAGAGTGATCCAGAAGATAAAGATTTCCATGAATAAGGCCAGGAGGTGATAGTTTTGTGGAAGCCTTGTGAATGACACAGACAGATGGTTTAAACTTGGGAAGAGCTGAGCTTTTGAAGAAGGAAGAATAAATCTTTAAGTTACGGTTAAGAGGAGGCAGGCAAAACACCTGTCTTCACCTGAGCTTCTTAGAACATATACTGAGACAACACTTTAGTGTTGAGATAAATAAGAATGTGAGATATATTGAAATTAGCCGAGACTGTTTTTCAGAAAATAAGGTATTAGATCAAGAACATAGCATTCTGAGGACTTCAGAATGATTGCTTTTTATTTAAAGCTTTCTTTGTGACTTCCTTTAAAGTAAAGATAGAGGATAGAATGGTATGGGACAGGAAGTAGTGTGTGTGTGTGTGTGTGTGTGTGTGAGGGGGGAAGGGAGCTACATGTACAAGAGCATAAAGTAATGACTGTCTCAAGTAATTACTGTCATTATATTTTTAAAATAAAATTAAAATAATATTTTCGGGGTGCCTGGGTGGCACAGTCGGTTAAGCGTCCGACTTCAGCCAGGTCACGATCTCGCGGTCCGTGAGTTCAAGCCCCGCGTCAGGCTCTGGGCTGATGGCTCGGAGACTGGAGCCTGTTTCTGATTCTGTGTCTCCCTCTCTCTCTGCCCCTCCCCGTTCATGCTCTGTCTCTCTCTGTCCCAAAAATAAATAAACGTTGAAAAAAAAATAAAAAAAAATATTTTCAACTTAAATCTTGCTTTTTTCATTTAATATTCTGTATTGAAAATTATGCCATTAAGTATTCCTCAAATTTATTATTCTACTGAGGATTCAATGTTATATTATACCAATGTTTCACAAGGTCTTTAAGCCATTTAAATATTTTATCATTTTAAGTCATATAATTGATAATAAATAAACTCCATTGTTTAAATTTTGATCACATTTACAAAGTAATTTTCTTCAGTAGTTTAAATTGTTTCCAATGTTTTATGTTAAAAAATATCTTGATATTTTTATTGAATTTTGATTATTACAGAGATTGAAATTTTATTTCACGTGGGAATTGATATGTCATATTTCTTTTTTTGTGAGTTTGTATCTTTTGCTTATTATTCATTTGGAGAGAAAAAGTATTTTTCATTGATATAAATGAGACTTTTGTGTCTTGATTATATGAACATTTCACCTGTCATATACAATGCAAATATTCATTCCTAGGCTGTGTCTTCTTTTTAATACTATCTATGAAGTTTTGGTACCAATATTTCAATTGTCTGTCCAAATTGAGTGATATTTTTACTTGCTAATTTAATTTATTACTTTCAGATTTAGTAGAGCCTCCTTTATCCTGTAAGGGTAAAGACAAAAGTAATTGCAAAAGATGAGTAAATACAATTTTTAAGACATATTTTAAATTTGCAATAATTAGGATAGTGTGAAATTTTTATAAGACCTTAACATTTCACTCAGTCCTTAATATGAAGATCTGATTGGTGTATAAAGCAGTTAAATTTCTGGTATTTAGTTGCCATTTATCACAATTTTTTCCCCTAAATTTTCTGGCTTCTCCTGTTGGGTCTTTTCTATTAGAATAGGAGGATGTATTCCTGGAAAATTTGGAATTGATTATTATATTTCAAATGAGTAATGCAGTCTTTTTTTTTAAAGAAAAACTATAATATTGTTTTTGAACTGGACCACACCTGTTAGTCTAAGGGTTCTATACTGAAGGTATAATAGTTCACCTTCTATTCATTCCTATCTCTGAAATTATTACATTTCTTTCTGTATTAACTTTAAATAAATGTGGAAAATACCATACCAATTAGAGAAGTAGAATATTGTCTTAACTCTGCACATCATAAAACTTTGTAATAATTTCTTTCTAACCTAGAAATGGCTTTATTGCTTCTATGCAGAGGAAATTTTCTATCTCCAGGGAGGCAGGGAGAAGGGTACAGATTTCTCTGACCGATTATCTTACTTCACTTTGTTATTTTGTTTTTGTTGACATTGTTTTCACTACTGCTGCTACTAATATTCAATATCAAAAGCAGGACAGAATTCAAACACAAATAAAAATTTTCTCTGTTTTTGTAAATTTCCGTTTTGATAAATGTGCATGCATGAACACATACCCATGTCATAAAAACAGCCATTCTCCTTTTTCCTTTGGCAAATATATTGTGATGCCTCTTTCGGGTATTTTTTTTTTAATTTTTTTTTCAACGTTTATTTATTTTTGGGACAGAGAGAGACAGAGCATGAACGGGCGAGGGGCAGAGAGAGAGGAAGACACAGAATCGGAAACAGGCTCCAGTCTCTGAGCCATCAGCCCAGAGCCCGACCCAGGGCTCGAACTCACGGACCGCGAGATCGTGACCTGGCTGAAGTCGGACGCTTAACCGACTGCGCCACCCAGGCGCCCCTCTTTCGGGTATTTTTAAAAAAGATTTCAAGTACAGCTAAGGGCTACTTTATATACTCTTAACGAAACTTTCTAAAATATATTTTAATAAATTATATCTAAGGTACTAAGGAAAGAAAGCCCAGTTTCAGACTTCTTTTCAAACATCTACTGAATCTCAAATATCATGATGTTCTGTTAGAAGATCTATTGGCCAAGTACTAAACTCATCCATGGCTCTTCATGTTGCTAGATCAACACTTACAACCTAACGTCACAGTGTTTGTGGCTGTGTATTTAGAAAGACACTTTCTATCTGTGATATTCTACTTCTCTATGCATAAGCTGAGTCTAGGTCTACCCATGGTTCTTCACAACAAAATGGGGAAGAAAAATGAGATAATGTCTGTAAGTGTGTTAAAAGTCTAGAACTCACTGTCCAATACGTATAGATCATTAGGCATGCAAGATAAAATTTTTTTTTAAAAAATTATTTGTTTTTTAATCATTGAGATAAAGAGGAGGACAAGGGTACAGAACATTTACTTCCATCCATTTATTCATTTATTAGTTCACTCAAAATGTCATTGAGAGCCTATTCTATCCGAGGCATTGTATGAGGACTGTTAAGTCGAAATGGTATAGCCCTTTAAGGAAAATACCATCTAGGGAGAGGAACAGATATAGGTACAAAGAGCTGTAACAGAACACGTGACGTGATGAGGTTGAAAGTGACTATCAACAGTATGGGATAAGAAAATAGTAATTGTATAAAGGGAAGAGGCAAGTTTGCTTCAACTGACTTTCATTATGTAAAGCTATTGGCAATATTCTATATTTACAAACTGCTCTAAGAAAAAACACAAAAGATGATATCAGCACTATAATATCAGAGTCTGCTAGTACTTCTCTTAATTAATTTTTCTTACCTCAATAATTTTTCTTAACTAACGTATAAAATTTAACCAGGAATTTAAGTATACAAAATTAACTGAGCAGACTGTGAATCCCTTATTCCATGTCTCCCAGCCACCACTCCTCCACCCCACCTCAAAGGTACCCACTATTGATGGCTTTGTACAAATTCTTATAGCCCCTTTCTACGAATTGATGCACATATGCAAATATATTCAATACATATTTCAGAGATACATAAGAAGCATTGTCAAGCAGCTTGTGGGTTGTTTTCAGTCACAATTATTTCTTGAAGAAATCTGCATTCTTTCATCATCTTTTTAAATCACTATTGTAATAGAATTCCACAATAGAATTCCACAAAAATAGATTTATCTTTAGAATTGGGCATGGGCGTCTGAGTGCCCAGGGTTGTTCATACCTAGACTTTCCAAGAATGTATGGGAATGGAAAAAGGAAATGATTTCCAGATCTTCAACTTTCAAATGAACTTTTACCTAAAATTGATTTGCCTGAGAATGATCCTATTGACTGAAAGTTCTCCTTTCCTCCCTCCACATTTGCAATCAAATAATCAGTCAATCAATCAGATCAATCACCATTCACCCATTTAACAGCAGAGAAGTACACCTCTCACCAATCCTTATCTTTCACTATGATTCAATTGCCTCAAGATAGAAATGATTTTGGGGTGCAAATCAAAAGACAGTTGGAAAATGCATAGCTTCTTGAGCAAAGGGACTGGAAGAACAAGAGACAGAAAGTTTTAACATATTGAGAGATAACATTGATTTTATTCAGGCAATTGGAATAGCATAGAATTGGAAATGACATGGTTGTCCCAGCTATTTGTATGAAAATGAAGTCAAATGTTTTTGACACAAATGCAAGAACTATCTTTGCTATTTGGATTATATGGCAGACATTTTCCATAAATTGAATGAGTGAATTTATAACACCTAGATTTGGATGAAAATATATTTAAATCATGTGCACAATATTAGAAACATCAGAAACCATATATTTTGCAATAAAACATTGTGATTAAAATAAAGTTGAAGTCATAGTTTCTCAAAGTCCTTTTGAAGAATAGGTAAAGAAAATTTTAAAGATCATTGTCTAATGATACTCTCCTGTTGATAGACTTCTATCATTCCTTCAATCAGCAGATCCTTACTGAACACCTACTGTGTGCCCAACAATTTATTTTAAGAGCTGGAGGTACATTAGTGAATAATAAATTAACAAAATTATCCAACTAACCAAACAAAAAAACACTTAAACACCAATGTTGGAGGAGGCAGGAAATAAATACACAAATTCATAAAAAAATAAAATACACACTATGTTAAATGATAATGATGAAGTGTGCCCTTTTATATAGGGTAGTCAGGAGAGGCTTAGTGACATTTGAGTGAAGGCTTGAAATAGGTCAGGGAACAAGTGATAAATTACAGGCAGAGGGAACAGGAAGTGAATGGGCCCTATGCCAACGTTATGTCTGGAGTTAGAAGATTTGAAAGGATGGCAAAATGTCTCGAGTAGGGTGAGCCAAGAGAGAGTGTTGGTTGGCAGTGGGTGGGGAGGGGAGAAAGGCAAGGAGAGGGAGCACTGGGAGGAGAGGAAATTATATTGAGGTAAGGTTTATATGACATTGTAAAAATACTGGCTTTTGCTGTGAGGGAGAGGGGAAGCCGGTGAAGAATTCTAAGCAGGAGACAGACAGGATCTGATTTTCATTTTCAAAGAATCACTCTATCTGGCCTATTAAAAGTAGACCACCTGAGGGAGTGGAAGTCTGGAGACCAGTTAGGAGGCTGTTTCAATCATTCAGGTAGGAGATGGTGGTGGCTTAGACCAGAGTAGTTAGTTAGAATGGAGGAGGTGAACAATGAGTACAATTTTCATGTCTCTAAACTTTGTCTAAATAGACAAAATAGGGCTGTACAAATTTCTGGCAAATTAAATAGAGATAAGGGGTTTCAAATATGCCTTCTAGAATTTTGGCCTGAGCTCCTGGAATGATGAAATTTCAACTTACTGAGATCTAGAAAATTGAGACAGGAACAGATTTGGAAGAGATCGATCGAGAGGTTTGTTTTTTGGGTTTTTTTTGTTTGTTTGTTTTGGGGGTTTTTGTTTGGTTTGGTTTGGTTTTTTTGCATGTTATGTGTGGGATGCATACAAGATACAGAAAAGGAGACACCAGCAGGCATCTGGAGGTCAGAGGAGGAATGTATGAGGAAGAAAGTGTGGAGTGGAGAGCAGTAGATGTTAAATCAGAACCAAGAGGCCAGATCCAAGAGGCCAGAGAAGGTCACCAAAGAAATGAGGATAGATGGAAAGAAGTCTTAGGATTGAATCCTGGGGACCTAAAACAGGAGAACTGAGAGGAGATGAAGAGGAATAAAGAAAGGAGACCCAATCTGAGTGAAAATGGAAGAAGGGAGAAAGCCAGGAGAGCACGATGTTTTGGAAAGCGAGAGAAATTATTTTGCTTTAAAGTACTTCCTATTTTTCACTATTATTTTAAAAAATGAAGCAATGAAGATACATGTTTGTGAACATATGTGAATATTTCCTGAGGATTCATTCCAGAAGTAGAATTGCTATGTCAAAAATATGTACATTTCGAAATTTTATAGACTCTGCCAAACTGCCTTCCAAAGCTGCTTCAACAGTTGATTACCCTTCCAGAGTGTTTGAGAGTGCTCACTTCCTCGCATTATTACACATTCTTAGTATTTCCAAACTTTAAAAATAAGTAAAAATATCTGATTTTGATTGTGATTTGCATTTTTCTAATTAGTGTTAGTGTGAGCATATTTTTATCACTTTATTGGCCATTTGTATTTCTTCAGTGAATCCTGGTCCACACCAATGGCCCAGTTTTTATTGACCTGTTTTTTTTATCAATGTGTAGATGTAGAAGCAGTTTTATATTCTGAATATAATTTCCTGTCTGTCACTTGTTGTTCAACTTTGTTTACAGTGTCTGTCAGCACAGACAAATTAAAAAATTTTATGTAGTTAAGTGTGTCAAACCTTTTCTTTCTGGCTCTGGGGTTGTGTTTTGCTTAGATTTTCCCCACCATATGGTTAGAAAAATTACCCTGCATTTTCTCCTTAACACTTTTATAATTCTGTTTTTTTTTAATTTACCTCTCTAAGCCATAAGGAATTTATACTGATATGTGGCTTGAAAATAACTATTTTTTTCCAAATGCTTAACACATTTTGGCAACACCATTCATTGAATACTTGCTCTTTTTTCCCACCAATTTGAAATGCCATTTTAACCATCAGCTTAATTTCAATATTTTCATAATTCTGTTTCTGGACTCTGTGTCCTATTCAATTGGCCTATATGTCTCTTTCGGCATAATTTTACATATTTTAATAACTTATTTTATGATACCTTTTTACATTTTAAACAAGTTTTTTATCTTATCTTTTGGGAGGTTACTGTTTCACATTTTCCCTTTCATTTAAACATTAAAACCAACGGGTGGATTTTCCTGGGATTTTATTTGACTTATACCTAATCTGAAAAAAGTGTGCATATTTCTAATAATGAATCTTCCTTCAATAAGCACAGCATACTTTTCCATTCTTCTGTATTCCTTGACAGGGTTCTAGAACTATCTTAATGAAAGTCTTACTCATTTTATGTTAGGCTTATTCCTAGTTAATGTATGGTTTTTCCTAGAATTTTGTGAGAAGGGATATTTTGAAAAGGTGGCCAATCTCAACATTAAGAGTCTACATCAGATTTTCATATTCGCAGCCCTATTGACTCGCTTTCAGTCAATACAATTACATAGCATTCTGAGTAATTAAAATGTGTCTTTATGGGGTGCCTGGGTGTCTCAGTCAGTTAGGCATCCAAGTCTTGATTTTGGCTCAGGTCATGATCTCATGGTTGTGAGAAAGAGCCCTTGTTGGGCTCTGTGATGAGTGTGGAGCCTGCCTAAGATTCTCTTGCCCTCACCTTCTCCCCAACCCACACTCTATCTCCAAAAAAACAAACAAAAAAAAGTGTGTTTGCTAAAATGTTTTGGGTTTTCCAATCCAGTACTTGTCAATTTATAGCTGGCAGTGTAATAAAACAGTCCACTAGATGGCAGAACAAACCGTCTTTCCTGTACTCTTGTAAACCTTTTCCGACAAGAAACTTGATTCACAACCCCACTGAGAATAAATTATTTTTAGCCCACAGTGCACCAGCATACACTGGTGAGTTATTTAAAAAAACAACATAAAATAGATCAATAATCCCTGACTCCAAACAATTGCCATAAATTATACTTTATTAAAGTCCTCAAATCAACATTGTGTTTTTTTGGTCTTTCATTCAGCTTTCTGCATCCAGTGCAGAGCTGTGGGTATTCTATACAGGTCAATTTTTTACTTTCTCCTTAATTCAATTTTTTCTCCCTCCAGATAACTACCAAATTGTTTCAACCATCAACCTGTGCCCAAAACCCCCAAACTGCATTCTTGACTCTGAACTCGCTTTCATCCTCAGGTCTCATATTCTTTTTTTTAATGTTTATTTATTTTTGAGAGAGAGAGAGAGAGCAAGTGGGAGAGGGGCAGAGAGAGAGGGAGACATAGAATTTGAAGCAGGCTCCAGGCTTTGAGCTGTCAGCACAGAGCCCGATGCAGGGCTCGAACCCATCAACGGTGAGATCAGGACCTGAGCCAAAGTCAGATGCTCAACCGACTGAGCTACCCAGGTGCCCCTCAGGTCTCATATTCTTAATAATGGACCAGCATGTCTCATAGGCTAAGGAAGATAGGTTGCTAGTACTTACCTTCCCTCAGTGACCTCTTGGCAAATATTTTTCAAACAGCAGGTTGTGGCCCATTAGTGGGTCGGGAAATTAATGTAGTTAATTGCATCTAGCAATATAAAAAATGAAATATAATAGAAAAATAATGGGGACCTGGGTGGCTCATGCTAATAGATCAGAGCCTGGAGCCTGCTTCAGATTCTGTGTCTCCCTCTCTCTGTCCCTCCCCAGCTCACTCTCTCTCTATTTCTCCCTCAAAAAATAAATAAAAGTCAATAAAAATTTTAAACAAAAACAAAAAAGAAAACTATCAAAACATAATGACATAGTAAATGAAAATATTCCTTCTATCAGATATTTGTGTCAGCTAAGTATATGCATCTATAGGAATGTGAGTACTGGATTGTGATTAAAATGTATTTTTTACTGTGAGTCACAGTCCAAAAAGTTTGAAGAAGAAAAAAAATCCTACTAGAATCTCTCAGACTTTACCTTACCTAATATAATAGAGAAACCCAAGGCTACCCCTTCTGAAATTTAACAGGTCACTTCGTGTCTAGACCCTCAGTCTTTGCACAAATATTAAACTCCTGTACTATATCTCCAGGTGCATGGAACCATGAAATATACCTAGAAGTCTTTCTAAAGTCTTTCTAAAGTCCCAGCCTGTCCATAGGTGCTCAGGCATCAGGTTCCTTCCACTCTTTTGCCATAATCAGCTTCAGCGTTCTTGCAGGCTGTCCTCTAAGCATCTGCTATCTCTTTGCCTGGCTTGTTTGCAAGGGCAGGTTTAAAACCTACTCGTGCTCGAATCCCATTGGACATTCACATTCACTTATATGTCTTACTGGCAGTGAAAAGTGAACACGTTTGAATCTTAACTCATTGTATTTGTCCCAATGAATATCTTGATTTTTACAGTATTTTTAAATTTTTTAAGTGTATTTATTTATTCTGAGAGAGTGTGTGAAAGTGACAGAGAGAGAAAGAGAGAGAGAGAGAGAGAGAATCACTTGCAGGCTCCACACTCCCAGCACAGAGCCAGATGCAGGGTCCAAACCCAGGAACCACCAGGAGATCATGACCTGAGCCAAAATCAAGAGCCAGACACTCAGCCGACTGAGCCACTCAGGCGCTCCTTGAGTTTTACAATATTAACGGTTTCATCTCTCTGGTAATTACTTAGGCTTGAGATCTTAAAATGACTATTAGAATAGATGTTAATAGCATTACCTTTGGACTTAAAAGAATCTGCCTTTGAATATCAGCTTTACCACTTTTTCTCCTTATGTCTTTATGCAAGTTACTTAGCATCCCTAATTCTTTGTCTTCCTTATCTATGCACTAGGAATGGTGCCCATGTTACAAAGGCATTGAGAAGACTAATGTGATGCTTTCAAAGCTCTTTAACACTGAGTTTGGCAAAAAGTGAGAACACAGTAAAGGTGAATTATTGTTTTTGCTGGTAGTAGTAGAGATAGCAGCAGCAATCCTGAAAAAACTCAGCAGGATCTTTCATTCACTTTGGTATGATCTGAATTCCCCCTTTTTTTAAAAGCTGAATTCTTTTGAGTTTTTGATCCTGCATAGTACCTAGCTTAATGTCTACCATGTGGAATGCACTCGGTAATAAGGGATGCCTATGAGAAATCTTTTTTATCTTATTATTCTCTAATTATTCATTATATTTAACTAATCTTTTAATAGTACATTCCTCAAGTACTTATATTTGCCTTTTATATTGGAGAATTAATATTTTCTAAAAGTGCTGTTAATACTCTACAATTTTGTAGTGAAAATTGTGAGGTATTAGTGTCACTCCCTTAAAAAAAGAGAAATATATGTATGCTTTGTGTTTATAGAGACGAGACTAATAAAATACATTTTTTCTCATTATGAACTTTATGTTTAAAAAAATTTTAATGTTTATTTATTTTTGAGAGAGAGAGAGAGACAGAGCATGAGCATGAGCATGGGCAGGGAGGGGAAAAGAGAAAGGAAAACACAATTTGAAGCAGGCTCCAGGCTCTGAGCTGTCAGCACAGAACCCAATGTGGGGCTTGAACTCACAAATAGTGAGATCATGACCTGAGGCAAAGTCAGACACTTAACTGACTGAGCCACCCAGGTGCACCTATGAAGTTCATGTTTTAAATGTAAAATAAGAATCAGAGCCTAAATATTGGAAAGCTACTCTCAAGTGACTTTGAGGTCTTCCCCCAAATATTTAATGTATTTTGAAAAATTTAAATGATCTGGCTCCTTGAAATTCTCAAGATATTCTGGAAAGAATATGCCTTCAGTGTAGCAGAAAAAGAGATAAGATGTTTGGAGACACTTTGTCACTATGACACCCCTACATCTAATCCAGTACCGAGCATGTTACTCAACTGTATTTATTGAAGGAATGCGTAAATAAATAGGAGCAGTCACATTCTGAACTTGCTAAATAATATACTGATAGTAGTTAAGCTAGTAATCTCTAGGACTTAATTTTACTCTTCCTAAAATGGAGAAGGACTAGCTTACAGGACTAGCATCATGTGCAAGGAGAACTGTATGAAAGTGCATGATAGATAGTAAACGTATCGTTAGTTTCCTCCCCCTTTTATTGATGGAATGATAAAACTTACCTACTCAAATGGCCACGTTGGTCTTATTAATAGAGGTTTTATTGTTTTGGTAAGGCTATAAATGCATAGGATTAATTGTAATTAAAGACTGCAATTTAAGCACTGAATACCACAGCTAGCCCTAGAAAAGATTTTAGGCCATCTAATCTTATTACTTCATTTTATAGATGAGGAAAGGAAGACACAGAGAGGTGGAGATATCTCTTTCCCAAATTCCCTCAGTAAGTTAATGGCTTTAGTGAAACTGCATTCAGATATCTTGATTCCCAGTAGCACACAACACAATCTCTTCTTTCTCTCACTGTCTTTCATTTCCCCCTCCTTCCCTGTATTTATTTATTTATTTTAACATTTATTCATTTTTGAGAGACAGAGAGAGTCAGAGTGTGAGCAGGGAGGAGAGAGAGGGAGGCACAGAATCTGAAGCAGGCTCCAGTCTCTGAGCTGTCAGCACAGAGCTCCAAACAGGGTTCGAACCCACAAACCACGAGTTCATGACCTGAGCCGAATTTGGACACTCAATTGACTGAGCCACCCATGTCCACCTCCTTCCCTTTCCCAGGCAGCTTTCCAGGATTGGCGTCAGATGATCATCGACCAAGAGGGACCCACCAGAAAAGCCAGTGAGACAGCAGGCAATGTTAAGACACAGCATCTGTTAATGTTTTATTCTCATGTAAAACATCAGCTAGAAACTTAGGCAGAGCTCTCTGGGGTGGCCAGCTCACGTGCACATACGCCATCCGCCATGGCCTTTGAGACTCTGGAGAAGTGGTGGGAAGCTATGAGGAAATGCAATAGTGAGCAGTTAGTCAAAGGACTTCTCCATATGTGGCTGGCACCTGTGTTCAATAAATCTTTAGTCCTTACATTTGTTAAGTACTTAGATATTTCGTTAGCTGTTTTTCCAACTCTTTCTGATTTACTTGTATTTATGTCCAGTATTTTAACAATATGTTCCTATATTACAGGTGAAAATATGTCTTTATTTATAAAAATAGTTTCTAAGAAATAAGTAATTATTTAATAAAATTATTAAAAATTTATCTTCTTAGGAGCGCCTGGGTGGTTCAGTCGGTTGAGCGTCCGACTTCAGCTCAGGCTGGTCATGTTCTCAGAGTTTGTGAGTTCGAGCCCTGCTTGGGGCTCTGTGCTGACAGGTCAGAGCCTGGAGCCTGCTTCGGATTCTGTGTCTCCCTCTCTCTCTCTCTGTTGCTCCCCCATTTGTGCTCTGTCTCTCTCAAAAATAAATAAACATTAAAAAAAATCTTTAAAAAATTATCTTCTTAGAATTGCATTGATGTGTCAATTGAAATATGTTTTGCTTATGTAACCATTTCCCTTCTTCAGATTTTCAAAAAAATGTTGACATCTATAAAAAAGGTGTCTGTAAAATTGTTTTAATGTTTATTTATTTTTGAGAGAGAGAGAGCATGAACAGGGTAGGGGAAGAGACAGAGGGAGACACGGAATCTGAGGCAAGCTCCAGGCTCGGAGCTGTCAGCACAGAACCCGACGCGGGCTTAAACTCACGAACTGCAAGATCATGACCTGAGCCGAAGCTGGGCGCTTAACCGACTGAGCCACCCAGGCACCCCAAATAAAGGTGTCTGTAAACAAAAAGTATTGTTCACCTCATCTTTAAGTTTTAACTTTTCTGTTTAAAAAATCAATAAATTATTACCTTTAACGGATTTTGAATAAGTCGATAAAATCAGTACCATCATTTTGAGAATTTTTAACCTCATTAGGAACTGAAATTGGATCTAAAAAAGCAGAATTAATTATATTTTCAAATGTCAATCATTTATTCAATCTATTGTTTATTATTTAAAAAAATTTTTTTTAATGTTTTTATTTATTTTTGAGACAGACAGAGACAGAGAATGAGTGGGGGAGGAGCAGAGAGAGAGGGAGACACAGAATCTGAAACAGGCTCCAGGCTCCAAGCTGTCAGCACAGAGCCCGACGCGGGGCTCGAACTCATGGACTGTGAGATCATGACCTGAGCTCAAGTCAGATGCTTAACTGACGGAGCCACCCAGGCGCCCCTCCATCTATCATTTATTGAACATTTCTTATTTTTCAGGCCCCTGCAACCATATCTCCTATTGTATCCCTTGTCACAAAAAGGCTTCATCAAGCCTTTTGTGAAAGGCTTCACAAAAAGGTATTATTGGTTCCATATTGCAGATGAGTAAATGGACATGTAAAGAGGCCCAATCACGTGAGAGGCAGGGTAAGATTCAAATGCAGTGTGTTTGGGGCTTCTTTCATTGTGCTGTGAAGTGTCAATCAACTCAAAACATTCAGCATTTATTGAGCAGTGGCCATGTGTCAGCTGCCATCCTAGGTATTGTCTGTTTCCCTCATGCCACCTCACACACAGCTAAGCATTACACCAATCTGAAACGGAATCTCAAAAAGATCAAATTTACTTTCCCTAGAGAGATGTTGATAATTTGATTCTCAGTCTGATTCTCAATACTCCACATTTTTCTAGGAGTTGTCAAGGATGTGAGATAGAATTCAAAACGTCCATCAACCTGGATGGGAAAAAAGTAATCATTTTCATACTAATCTTTAATAAAATTTAACACTGTCATCAACTATGAGTGATGACAAAAAAAAAAAAAAAAAATCACAGTAGTCCTGGAGTTCAAGGTAGCCGAAGGTATCCAGCATGTAAAAATGATTAAGATTCAAAAACTCCCATACTAGCTTTCAAAAAAGTCATTAAATGCCTACCATATGTCCCTCGCTGGGCTTCATGGGTCAACAGAAGAACTTACCCCAGTGAGCTCAGAGATTTATGAAGGAAATAGGCGTGTGAACGTTAAGCATATATAGAGGGCTCAGGTGGTAATGAAGATGGTCGGAGAAAGATAAAATCACCAACTTCACCCCAGACAGCTACTCAGGGACAGAGGCCACCAGGAGGCATTTCTTCAAAGAAGAGTTCCTTGAGCTACAACTTTGTGAAACATAGCAACTCACCTTGCAACAACAGTTCCGGCAATGGGTGCGAAGTCTCGGTAAAAAGAACAACTTGTGCAAAGGCACTAAAAGCGATCGGCGTGTGTTTGGAGACCCGAACACAGTGCAGGACGAGTGGGTGCAAGATGCATGTGAGGCTGTAAAGCCAGGCCGGGGCGGTCATACCTGTCACTCCACCTTAATATAGTGCCGCGTTTCCAGAAGAGGGAAAAGCTTTGAGAAATATCCATTTCCCATGAGAATTAGCCATGTGTTTATCAAACAAGTGGTCAGGGCTGATATCTACAAGTCTTCATTATTCCCTGACTGTAAGCATTGCTTTGCCTCAAACCTGCCTTGAGTTTCAGGTGCTTGATTTCCTGGAGGTGCAGCAGAGACAGCTGAGGTTGATGAGACGCCCCAGAGAGAGAGAGAGAGAGAGAGAGAGAGAGAGGTGGGGGGGGGGGGTCAGGGTCCTCTTAGTGTGGGGTCCTGGGCTCTGGAATGTTAACCAGATGTTCAGACAGAGCTCCAGTTTGTTTTCCTTCTGAATGTGCTTCTCACTTTATCTGAGAACAGGGGCTGGAAATGGGGGGGGGGGGGGGAGGGTGCTTGCAGGAGTTCTAGGAGCCGTGAAAAGAGGAAGATGAAAGCATTGGCTCTTCAAATCTTGACTTCTGTTCCAGAGACTAGTGCGAATCTTCCTGCACTGCTCCAAGAGGAGTCCCCAGCTTCAGTTGGGAAAAATAACATTTTCCAAAGCTTTTGAGCCGCACCAGTGGGACTAAAGTTGGGAGAGCATTGGGCTTGTGCGGCAGTGGGGGCCAGAGATTAAAATTTATTGCAGTAACAGCCCTTTCTGTGTGTCAAGCACTATGCTAAACATTTTACAAATATGAGGTCATTTTTTTCCTCACAGTAATTCCACAAGGTGGGGATTACTTTCCCTAGTTTGTTGATTAGAAAGTTGTGCTTTGAGAGGTTAAGTGGTTTCTCAGACTTCATCTTACAGTTTGCCTGTGTAAGAGCCAAGATTTATACTCAGGTCTGGCTGACTCCAAAAGCCCATGCTCTATATGTAAAGAAGCAGTTTTACATAGTGGAAAGGGCACTTTTTAAGGAGTCATTTTGGATCTAGCTTCTCACTCTGCCACTTAAATTACTGTGAAATCTGGGTTAAGCCGTTTACTCTGTCTCTTGGTGTCCTTAGATGCAAAATGAGATTAATAATGATTTTATTTGCTACAGATACTTGTGGAGTTCGATTGAATTCATGTCTGTAAAAGGGCTTTTGATGTTGTGAAATCCTATGTAAAAGAATTTATCCATTTGTATTTCTTGCAAAGCCTCAGTTTTCTTACCTACAAATTTGGGATAATAGCGGTGCTGCATATCTCACATGGATGTTGGAAGAAACAATGAAGATGATCTATGAGGAAGTACTTTTATAAGCTGTAAAGTATTATACAAATGAAGTAATGTGCAAGCAATCACCTTATAATTCTAATAGTCTGTAAGGGATTATAGTGATTACTGTCAGTTCCTCTGAGACTAATAACATGTATCACTAGTTAATATTCTCTCACTTTTATTAGGTTCCTTCGATTGCTGTGGCATATATTTTCCAAGTAACTTGGCATAGAACTTCCTCCTATCCAATTCTCCTCCTCCCAGCCTCTCTGCCACTATAAAACAAGATGACGCCATTATAAAAGCAATGGCCTGTTCTTTGAATGACCTGCCCAACTCAGAGCCTCATGTATTACGTATCCTAAGATCTGCACATGCATTAATACTATAAAAGAGGTTTTGTGAGAGAGACAAATACAAACACCATGAGGTCACTTCTTCCAGAGTATAACAGGATGCAGACTCTTGGAAGAAAATAGTATAAATGTCCTTTTGGAAAATTTTGTCTCTGAGCTCAGAACACATTATAAATTTTTCCAGAACCCTCCAACATACAGTACATCAAACAGTGTGCCTTTTCTTTTCTTTCCTTTATTTCTCTCTCTCTCTCTTTAAGTACTATTTTCAGAGAATGGAGGAAAAGCTGGGAGGAGGTTTTAGTGGTTAGTGATTTCCAATGTCAGTGTCTGCTCTTAAGGCCCCAGTCTGTTTGCAGAGAGAACAGTGTTGTGGGTCCAGAATCAAGGTCTCAGGTCCACTTTCCCAGCTGGGTGAATAGTTCAGTTTTTCAGCCATCGGCATCTGCCAAGGAGGTCAGTATGACATGCCATTAAGTAAATACTGAGGTGGAAATCAGGACTGCTGGCTTGGCTAAATAACTCTACCGATGCTTGTAGTATGACAAAATCACTACTTTTAATGAGGTCTACTGAGTTCCTGACACCACTTGGCAGAGGCATAAGAAACAGTTGTTGAATGATGGAAAAAAAATATATATATATAATAATATATATAAAATAGGTAGTAATCATTGAGCAAAATTTCATTGGAAGCATTCTGGTCACTGTACTTCTAGACTTCTGACAGTGCTGGCTGTAGTGTATGGCTTGTTTTTCAGAGGATGTCTCCAGAGAGAAGGGGTAAGAGCTTTGAGGTGAACTCCCGTCTTTTGTCTCCACTGTACTGTACTACCTCCTATGGTGAGTGAATTGTCCTCTCTGAGCTTCGATTTCCCCATGTATAAATGAATCTAGATAATCTAGGCTACATCCAGTTCTGGAAGATCACTTCTGGCTCTGTGAATCTACTTTGACCGTACAAGTCATAACGATTCAACCCTAGACCTAGAATACTCAGTAAACCCTCAAAGCTAAATCTCCATTCTCAGAAGAGATCGCAAACACACAAGAAGTTGTATAGTCGCTTCTGACAGACAGAAGTACCATGGTTTCTTTTGGTGTCTTATTCAAGCATTTGGCTGCTTGATTAGCTATCGACTCCATATTCAGAAAGGCTAGGTAGTAAATTGACATCTTTTGCTCTCACAACAATTAATTTTTATTAATTAGTATTAATAATTAATCAATTATTAATTATTATCGACAGATAATTAATTATTAAATTATATTAAAAGACTCAAAGACTGCAATTGTTGATCTTCAGTCTTTTCTCTAGACCAATGGCTTTCATTCATCATTGCATATTAATGTTAACTATGTAGCTTTTATTTTTTGAAAGTTTATTTATTTATTTTAGAAAGAGAGTGCAGGTGGAGGAGGGGCAGGGAGGCAGAGAGAATCCTAAGGAGACTCCACATTGTCAGCGCAGAACCTGACATGGGGTTCAAACTCGGGAACCTTGAGATCATGACCTGAGCCAAAATCAAGAAATGGACGCTCAACTGACTGAGCCACCCAGGTGCCTTTCCATGTAACTTTTAAAACAGAAGGATTCAGGGTGTATTCACTGAGATTTTGATTTAATTGGTCTGATTTAAGCAGGGTGGATTCCAGGCATTTTTTTTTTTAAGCTATTCAAGTGATTGTACTATGTGGTCAGGGTTGAGAAATACCATACTAGAGCAGTGTCTCTTAAATATGAATGTGCAAATGAATCACCTGGGAATCTTGTTCAAATGATGATTCTGATTCTGTAGATCTGAGGCAGTGTCTGGGATTCTATATTTCTAATAAATTCCCAGGTGATGCTGATGCTTTGACCCTTGCCACTAGAAGTGTGGTCCATGGACCAGTAGCATTAGAATCATCTAGAAGGATGTTAGGATGCAGAATCTCAGACCCCATCCTGACCTACTATATTACAGTTAGCCAGAGAAGCAGAACCAACAGGAGAAATATACAGATAAATAGATTCATTTATAAGTAATTAGCTCATGTGACTTTGGAGGCTGACAGATTCTAAGACATGCAGTGAGCCAACTGGAGACCTAGGAAAGTCAATGGTATAGTTCCAGTATGAATCCAAAGGCCTGAGAACCAAGAGAGCTAATGGTGCAGTTTTTTTGTTTTTGTTTTTGTTTTTTGCATATTTTTAAAATTCTTTTTTAATGTTTATTTATTTTAGAGAGAGAGAGAGAAAGAGACAGGGCATCAACAGGGGAGGGACAGACAGAGAGGGAGACACAGAATCTGACGCTGACTTCAGGCTCTGACCTGTCAACACAGAGCCCGACACAGGGCTTGAACTCATGAACCACGAGATATGACCTGAGCTGAAGTCTGACACTTACCCAATGGTGCAGTTCTAGTCTAAAAGCCAACAAGCTGAGGCTTGGAAGAACCAATGTTTCCCTGAGTTAAAAGGCGGGAAAAACCAATGTCCCAGCTCAAGGCAGTCAAGACTGGAAGAGTTCACCCTTACTCTAGGGAGCGTCAGCCTTTTTTTTCTATTCAGACTTTCAAGTGATTGGATAAGGGCCACTCACATTAAGGAGGGCACTCTGATTTGCCTAGTCTAGGAATTCAAATGCTAATCACATCTGGAAAAACCTCACAGATACAGCCAGAATTATTGGGTATTTGACCAGATACCTGTCCACTACTGGGCCCCATCAAGTTGATGCATAAAATTAACCATCACATCTACTTACCCAGAGTATATCTTTTAACATATAATGTATATGCATACATTTAATACACAAATACAAGTATGAGAAATAATGTACTACAATGACAATTCTCAATCTTTTGGTCTGTTGACTCCTTTACACTCTTAAAATATTATGGATCCCAAAGTACTTTTGTCTCTATGGTTTTATCTATTGATATTTCCTATATTACAAATGAAAAGTGAGTATTTTTGAAATTATTTATTAGTTTGAAATAACAACTTACTCTATGTTAACATAAATATCACATTTTAATGAAAAAGTAAGCACATTTTTTTTAAAAAACAAAGACTTGTGAGTAAAGTAGCATTGTTATACATTTTTGCAAAACTCTTTAATGTCTGCTTTAATAGAAAGCAGCTGGATTCTTGTACTGGATACTTGCTTGTGAATTTAATATGTGGCAGTATTGTACATCATGTAGACTCCAGAGAACTTTACTGTATTCCCATAAAGTAATGAGTGAAAAAAGGCAAGTAATACCTTAATATTATCATAAAAATGGTTTTAATCTTGAATACTCCCTCAAAATGTCTCCGGGGCTTCCAGGGTTCCCTGGAAGACACTGTGAGATTGTTGTTGTGGAGACAATCTAGAGAATCTATACAACTCCTTCCAGAACAGTCACCCTTGGATTCCATCTGAAAACTTGCCACAATTCTACTGAAATCTGGGACAATTACAGCACTTTCTAGAGGAAGCCAGCCCCTTTTTCCACCAGCAAATTGCACAGTACTGCCAGGAGTTTCAAAGACCAACAATTAGAATGTCAGTTTTGCAAGTCTACTAACCCCTCACTGTACACGCATTTTTTCAACCTTAGCGCTGCTGAGATTTTCAGTCGAATAATTATTTGCTGGGGGGGGGGGGCGGGTTGGTTGTACTGTGTATTGTAGAATGTTTAGCAGCATCCTTGGCCTCGATCACTAGATACCACCACCTTCTCGCTAATGTGACAACCAAAAGTGTCTCCAGACATCACCAAATGTCCCCTGAAAGACAAAATTACACCTACCTGAGAAGCACTACATAGACCAAGAAAAACAATGGGAGGGGGTGAGGGTAGGAGACAAGAGTTTTGGCTTTGGTTTTGTCTTCTGTGTGGATAGGGAAGCCTTTAACTAGAATAAGGGAATAAAGGGGGAAGAGAAGTCTTGAGAGGAAACACAACAAATTCAAGTTTGTGAGGTTGACTTTGAAATATCTAAGGGCTCTTTCTTCATGGTTAGGATGCGGATAGAGTCATCAGATGAACTGCCACCAAAAGACTGAAAGCAGAGGTTCTCCAGTCACAATGTAACTTTCAGAACATGTTGCGTGATTTGATTAAAAAATTTTTTTTTCATATGTTTATTATGTTCCAGGAACCTCATAAGATCTCTTATAAATAGCTGTTATTCTCTCTAGAGGGACCCTTTTACTGATGAGACGCTGTGATTGAGAGAAGTCGAGTAACTACGCAAAGTAAAAAATGCACAATGGCTTAGTTTGGTCTGACTCCAGAATCTAAGGGCTTTTTATAACCCCTTTCTCTCCTTCCTCTCTCTCTTCTTTCTTTTTTTCATCAAATACAAATGGCCACCATGTTCCAGGGGATATGTATGGTTCTGGTATACACTAGGGTAATGGAAACATACAGTCTTTTCCTCCTATGGTGCTTTTGTTCTAACAGCAAAGATAAAAAAACTAAACAAGAGATACTAAACTGTATTAATTGCCTTGGCGAGAAATCACAGTGCCATAGGATCCCATGGCAAGATCATCTATTCTAGTCTCCAAAGGGGGAGTGGTCAGAAAATGCTCCCTACAGGAAGTGATGTTTAAGATAAAATCTTAATGATGAGTAAGAATTAGAAAAAAAAAGGAAGGGAATGAAGATTTGAATGTGTGAAGGATGCCTCTGTCTATTTTTTTTTTTTTTTTGCTGTTTATAAGTCTAAATTCTTCTATTTTATTTCATCTTTATGCCCAATGACATTAATAGCATTTGGCTAATATATAACATAAATATGTGGTTGTATTTATTGAAAGCACCTTTCTTTGAATTTCAATTAAATTACAGCAGGAGCAGCAGTATAGCACAGTGAAGCTTTGAAGCCTAGATTCAAATCTCAGATCTATAACATTCCAGGGGTGAGACATTCAGTAAGGCATTTCCCTCTGGAATTTCCACTGGTTTTCACTTGTAAAATGGCAATGGGCTATTGTAAAAGCCATATAAAATAATATATATGGAGATGCTTTTGCAAATGTAGGCTTTTATTAATAACTGGACTATTATTCTGCCAGGTCAAAGGATCAACATAAGGAAAGTCATGGCCCAAAAGTCATGCTTGAGAAAAAACAAATAATTCATATTAGCTGGAGCCTTGAGATTTGATGCAAAAGACCAAAATGCAAGTTTAATCAGTCTGGTTGTGGGTCTTAAATATCAGAGGGCTTACTAAATTTAATAGATGATCTATCCCATGTAGATTATCACTCTTTATTGCTTTGACACCAGAGTAAGAGCCAATATTCTCTGAGAAACTTTATTGCATCTGGCAGTATCTATAAGGCTTTTATAAATAACAATATATTTATATGCTGTCATTTTCACAACTGATTCAGAAGCAGTGTAAATATTTCTTCAATTTCCAAGTATGCTTGATTTGAAATTGGGCTCCAGAAAACTGTCTAGTAGATGAATAACATTTCTAGGGTGCAAAAAGAAATATAAATAGTAGACTAAATTTAGAAATGTTTTGGGATTTTCCAAACTGTGCTATGTAGATGTCCAGCCAAGCAGCTTGTGTGTGCGTAGGGGGGTGAGAGGGTCACAACAACCAGAGCTACAGGGACCAAGAAGTGGCCTTGGTGAAGTTGAACGATGTAACGTAGGACACTGAGGTGAGCAAGGGGGGGAAGACCTGGAATCAAGAGTCCAGGAGAGAGGACACCTAGAGGCCACAGAATGTACTCGTCTCAGACACAGAAAGGATCTCATTGGGGAAACAACAACAACAACAACAACAACGAAACACTTGAAAAAATGTCTAGTACAGAGGGAGACATTGCCATTGCCAAAAGTTCCAGGGTGGTTCTGGGAAGTCTCCAAGAGACCAGGAATGCACCTTATGTTGTGTAAAGAGCCTGAGTCCTGGAGGCAGAACACATGCTTCTCAGGCCCAGCTGGTAACTATAAGCCAAAATCTTCCACAGGTCACTTCACCAACCTGAGACTTAGTTTCACCATCTGTAAAATGGACAGAACTAGAACCTTATTAATAAGGTTGTTTTGAGAAAGGAAAAAAAAATGTTACATCTGTAAAAAGTTCTATGCGTATGAGGTAGTATACAAAATATAATACATAAAATATAAGTTGCAGACAAGGGAACTCAATAAACAATGTTATTAAAACAGGAAATGATTAATTTTGTTTGAACTTTTTAATAGTATATATGTTTGTTTTTTTTTTTGGTATTTGGAATACCTTGGTTTTTTAAGCTCTAAGCTACCTAAATTTTATTGTAAACACCTATAGTTTCTAATAAAACAGAAAGAAAATTCCCCTTTGAAAAGTATGCTAAATCTCAAATAAAAATATAACTTAGTAATTAAAAAAAAGAGGAGCATGATTTGAGGGCTCACAGTACATAACGAGCCAAACACAGGGTTAGAGATGCCCAACATATAGTCTTTGCACAAAGTGTGGTTTAGAATTTAGAATTCTTCCTTTTTTTAAAAAAAAAATTTTTTTTTGTTTATTTATTTTTGAGAGAGAGAGACAGCATTCAAGCAGGGGAGGGGCAGAGAGGGAGACATAGAATCTGAAGCAGGTTCCGAGCTCTGAGCTGTCAGCACAGAGCCCAATGAGGGGCTCAAACCCATGAACCATGAAACCATGAGATCATGACCTGAGACGAAGTCAGACACTCAACCAACTGAACCACCCAGGCGCCCCTAGAATTCTCTTTCTAATGAGAGAGAGAGGAAGAGCCTAAAGTTCAGAAAGTATTTAAAATCAACTTTAAAAGACCTTTCCATTCCAGGGATGTACGTTTAGTGCTGCACCTCCTTCACCGTGAAATGAGTTCCTGGGACAGTCAGAACATGGGGCCATAATATTTTCCATCTAGAAACTAAATGTCTGGAAGTGAATCTGAGACACTTACTAGAGTTTTATGTACGTAGTCAAACTGATTACTAGGAAGCTTTGACTATTTTAAAGTCTCACCAGTCCTAGAGAATGTCCATTTCCTCACTGCCTTGCCAACATGGGACATTAAAAATCTTTCTTTAAATTTTAACATTCTACTAGAATATAAACAGAATCTTACTATTGTATTGTGCATTTCTTTGAAAATAAATGGATTTTTAGCCTGAAGAATTTTGCTCAATGTTGTGAATAAAACTATTTGGTCAGTGGATATTCACACCCTTCATTCATAAGATATTTACAAATCTTTCCTCACCCTTTTGCAAATAGTGGGAAAGTGTCTGTTTTCACGTATCCTGAGTATTATATTTTTCAATCTGCACCTCAAATATTAAGAGGGGAATCTGACAAGAAAAATGGTTTAATTTCTTTCATTAGTAGGTATTTGAAGGAAATTGGATAAATATCTCTAACAGTTAACTTATGAGAAATAAAAAGGGACAGGATTAGACTATCTGCAGAATGAATTTATGGGGTGGGTAGAATGAAAGTAAATATAGATAGGAATTTCAAGGTGAATTTAAAAGCCAGAACTTTTGTGGGGCACCTGGGTGGCTCAGCCCTCTGTCGGTTGAGCATCTCACTCTTGATTTGGGCTCATATCACCATCTCGTGGTTCGTGAGATCAAGCTCTGCCTTGGGGTTTGCACTGACAGCACAGAGCCTGCTTGGGACCCTCTCTCTTTCTTTCTCTCCCTCTCTCTCTTTCTCTCTCTCTCTCTCCCTCTCTGTCTGCTTCTCTCTCAAAATAAAGAAATAAACTTAAAAAATGAATAAAAGCCAGAACTTTTTAAACCAAGTACAGATCATATAATAATGCAAGAAGCAGAATTGAGGAAATACAAAAGCAGAATTAGGAAAAATAATAAAACTGACCATCTACAATTTATTCCATGTGCCCGATTACCAATAAAAGAAAGGTACAATATTCCAATAGTAGTTTCCAGGACCTTTTCTTCTTTCATGATCTGGTGCTAGGCCACTTTCCATTCTGCACTTAACCCTTGATTTCGTTTCCATCTTGTGACCTCTCTCCTGCCCTTTGGACCTGGCATGGGAACTCGGATTCCTTGGCTTTGTCCTTGGTTGAACTCTGCAGACTTTGACTCATACCCACCTTTCCAATTCAATGCTCTCGGATTCCTTGGGTAATATTCTTTGGGTAATAACTTTGCCCTTATTTCTGACCACAACGTTCAAATGCAGCACTCACACTGGGGTACTGCAAGGGTATATCTGGATAGTTTGGGTAAAGAAGGTAGTGAGAGGTAAAGGTATAGGTGTTGTTGATGGAAGCGATTACCTAAGCCTTGACTCTTTTCTTCATTTGTGCTTGTGCCTATAGATAGCAATGACTCTTAATAGTAATAATTATGTCTCACAATCCCCCAGCATGACTCGGTATCTTCATCACATGAAATGATGAAGATGAAATGAAATAAGTTTTCAAATGAAAACAAAGGCCTTCAACCACCCATTTACTCAACCAGATCTTTAAGATGTAGCTCGAAAACGACCTCCTTTATGCAGACTTCCTTGATTCACCGAGGATGTTCGATTTTCTCTTCTTTGCCCTTCTACAGTTGTTTACAGAAATGAATAGTAAGTGCAGTGTTATTTAGTAATGTTTCCAATTAAACAAGGATCTCCACAGCAATACTACAAACTCCTTCTGCTTCACCAAACCTAGCAGACTGCCCTGTCTGTCATAAGCCCTAGGTAAATCCTTCTAAATAAATGTTTGGTGATGCCAGTGATGAAAGCAAAACAAGAAGTGCCATTTTCATTCCATAGAATGGATGAAGTAATTGAGCTGTAACAGACACAGAGGCCTACCCAAGGGTCAGCTAAACAGCTAGGAAGCATCAAATCAGGGGCTCAAGTCCAAATTCTCTGATACCAATCTTGGGAAGTTTTTTCCCCTCAAAATACTATTTTCAAATTGAAATGAGATATTAGAACACCTAAACCGAGTAGTCCTGAGGACCAGGTGGCCAAAAGCTTAGACACGCTCATCAGGACATGAAAAGTGCTCTGTGTTTCGTTTCTAGTTCCTTCTAAGGTTAACATTTTACTTGCTTTTAATTACGTAAGAAAAAATATTATATTCTCCCTGAGCTTTATGCTGAGGGATAAGGTAGGAAACACTCAGTTTGTAAAACTCAGGACTTGCGGCTTCAAAGAAGTTCCAAACGGGTGAGAAGTTTCACAGATTAGGAATTTTTTCTTTTTTTATGTTTTGCAAGTCTGTTGTTATGCATTCATGGTTATGTTCAATCTGTATAATGTATTATGTATATTTTAAATGGACATTCTTTAGGGAAGCTGTACAAAGAAGCTGTACAAAAAACATAATATTTTTCCCACTTCACAAATTCAGAAAAACATGCAGAGGTTATAGAGCAACTCAGGGGCAGAGTCTTCGTGTTCAGAGCTTTCCTTGGTTCACTGAGCTGGATAACGGAACAAAGGGCTGTTTTATGACTATGCTTCCTCTTCAGTCCACTGTGCCTTGCAGGCTCTTGTGCTATGCAATGGAGCATGTTCATACAGAAATGTCTGTGGAACATTCAAGCAGAGCTGGTGCTCTCACAGCATGCCTTTGAAGAGCAACAGACCCCCGGCCTTCAAACCAAATCCCCACATTGAAGCTAAAACTCCATCACTGATATCTTTCACCCACCGCTGACCATTCTTTGTCTCCCCACCCCCATTACACGGCATCTCTTACATTTCCTCTAAGCGAACCCACACCCACGGGTTGTTCCAAGACCCAACTTAGGTACCATCTTAGACTTTTTTTTTTCCATCCTACAGCCAATATTATATCAATCCTGCCGCTTCTCAGCACTTAGCCCCTTGAAGCCATCCTTCCTTCATTCTCCTCTGTGATTTGGTTCAGGACACAGTGCTTCTGTTGGCCCTTCCTGCCTCCAGCCTTGTCCCATTCCAATCAGTGATCCACAGGCCAGCCAGACTAACAGAAATAAGACTGTGGCCATTTTGATGCTTTAAACCTCTTTAGCTCTTTCTGGCTGACACCCACCTCCTATCCTCCTCTTCACCCTAATTTCGTTCACCCATTTTCTAGGATAAATTTCAGACACCTTAATATGGCTCAGAAGGCCTTTGTGATTTGTCCCTGTCTCTCATCACCTTTATCTTTCCTCACTCCTTTTATATTCTGTGCTCCTTCCAGACTGAACAACTTAGAGTCCCATGCAAGCACCTTGCTACTGTCCTGCCCTGTTCCCTGGCTCATGGAAATGCAATTTCTTTTACTTGGAATATCCTCTTATCCTATTCCCCACTCAATTCCTTCTCTTTGCACTTTTAGCCTGAATAACTCTTGTACTTCTGGCCTCAGCCAACATACCATTTCCTTCAGAAAGCCTGCTAAACTCTGTTAGCTGAGTTAGGGCTCATATGCTGGCCTGGTTGACAACTGGTGTTTACTCCTAGTTAATACAAATGGCATAGTTTTAAAATTGCACATTGTTTATCTTATTACACTATCAGCAATTTGAGTCCAAAGACTGCCTTTTAATTCTTTGTGTGATTCCACAATAGCATAATCGCACATAGTAGGCCTTCAACAAATATTAGTTGAAAAAATAAAGGGCTGCTATCATGGAGATCTCAGTAAATTAAAACTATACTGGTTATATATATATATAATCTAGTAGGATTAACATATCTAGGAGGATTGACACCTCCCTAGCCCTTGCTGACTACGTATCAATATCACAGTATAGGGGAATTTGATCACATAATGGAACCTTTGCAAATGTTTATTTTTTGTGTTTTTTATTGGGAGTGGAGCTGAAGACCACACTGGAGCTGTGATGAACAAAGCAGCTCAAAAGCGATTCTTGGCATTTCTCTCAACTTCATCAATGCTCAGGTTTTACTCTGACTTTGTCTTTAGATGTTATCAACCTGTGGAACCCCTGGCCAAATTTTTATTAAATGAAAAGTGAGTCAGAGTCTATAAAGTAGTTTCTGGTAATGGTTTAGCGACATGCTTCTCAAACTTTAGCATGCATTAAGAATTCTGGAGAAGTCTGGACATCCTCTAGTCTGCACACTAAGAGATACTTGGGCTATGCCTCGTGAATTTTTATTTCTAGCAAGCTCTCAAGTGAAGCTGATGCTAGGAGTTCACAGAGCATTGCCTAGAACAGGTTAGGCAACAATCAACAGTTATTTATTAAGGGCTCACAGTGTGAGAGACACAACAATTAGGGCAAGATCCTACCCAAAGGTATCCAATCACTTCCACAAATATTTATGGAGTGTCTACTGTGCCACCAAGTACTGGCATACACATTGGGGCTCCCGGTGTATGACAGAAGCTGACACTGGTAACCGAGCTTCTGACGCAGACTGAGGTTGTTGAAATAAGTAGTTTGGCTGATGTATATGATGGGCAAAAATAGAAAGGGAATTTCAGACCAGAGGAGAAGGGCTTTGAATCTCATCTTAAGGAACCTGTTCATGTTTATGTTTGCCACTGGGAAAACAATATTTTTTTAAGAAGGAGAATAATATTAATATTTTCTTGGAACACTGACAGTAATTTCTAATAGCATTTTGCATGGCTATATGGATGGACTGAGGGTAGAGACAAAGAGACTAGTGAGGATTGCTCTTGTTCCAGCAATAAGTAATGAAAACAAAGTGGGGAATGGGAGTAAAATCTCAATTTGAATACAAATATATAGCCCCCTTGAAGCACAGTGAGAGAAGTCCTGGGGCTTTCCTGCTCCTCGAGAATATTGCAGGCCCCATGAAGGCCTTATAAACCAATTTGTTGGCTCTTTCCTCATGCTGAAATAAAGGGAGAAATCAAATTTATTTTGTTTATTAATGTATTCCCGGCACATGATAAAGTTCCTGGTACATGCTGGTGCTAAATAAATACGGATTGATTGCCAAGATGGAAAAGCTCTAAGTGTTATCTAAACTTATCCATTTATTATTTATTAATCAACAGTGAAACCAGAGACCAAAAAAGAGGAATTGACTAAAATCATACATCTGGTTACCAGTAAAACCAGGACTAGAATCAACATGTCTTGATTTCTAGTCCAGTGCCTTTAAACATCACACCAAGCACCAATCAGGCTTCTATTAAAACTGATACTGTGTTAGGGATAATGAGTTACTCCTGCATGACCTCATTGTTTTCTGTTTGTCTGCCACATGCTGTGGTCTGGCAGACAGCAATCCATTTAAGTCATCTGCTTCCAGCCAATGGCATTCTTGACTAAAACAATAAAATGTGTTTTTCTCCAATCTGTATTAAACCACTTTGAGCGGTTTGTTTTTCTCTACTCTGTATTTCACCAGAAGCCATTGCAACTTAATTCCACAAGTCTTTCAAATAGACTTTCAAAATAAAGTGGTTTAACAAGCAAGAACTGCGGAGAGATATTAAATTCTCAAACCACATCTTTGGTGAAAGAAAAAGTATCACATGGAAAATGCGCTGGAGTCTTTTGGCCAAACCTTGTAAAAAGTCTCTGTTGCGAATGTCCCTTGCCATGTCCCCGGTAAAGCTCTTCAATAAACACATTGTCCTCCCCCACAGTGTGTGTTCTGGAGATAATAAAGAGGAAGGGAGTAGTGGTACTAGAACTCCCAGGGGGAAATTGGCCAGGTTCCTACCATTTGCAGTACACCATCTGTGCAATGGCATGGCCATATACGTGCTTCAGAGTAATACAGAGCTTCTTGTGTCTAAGATAAGAACAAAACACTGGGTTATAATTCCAAAGTCATAGATGTTGGTCACTGCTCACAGAGTGTGTGGCCTTAAATCTACTTGAACTCTTTGCGTTAAATTTTTCGACCGTAATCTCTCACTGATTCAGAAAGAGCATTTAGGAAGAAAATGTTTATCTGACAGTAACGGGGAAGTTCTGAAACAGTCATGTGTTTATTTTATTTTATTTATTTTATTATTTTTTTTTAACGTTTATTTATTTGAGAGACAGAGAGAGACAGAGCATGAGCATGGGAGGGGCAGAGATAGGAGGAGACACGGAATCTGAAGCAGGCTCTAGGCTTTGAGCTGTTAGCACAGAGCCCAATGCAGGGCTCGAACTCACAAACCGTGAGATCGTGACCTGAGCTGAAGTCAGACGCTTAATCGACTGAGCCACCCAGGCACCCCTATAGTCATGTGTTTAAACATTTACTAAGACCACCTGGATCATTTCTGTGTGGTCTTATCATTAATTGTAGAGTGTGAAGGTGAATGATCTTTGTGAGTAGTAATGTGTCCAAGGCTTTCTAACATCACCAGCTTATATGTTTATATTTCCTTCTAACATGAGTGTTTAGTGCTATAAAATTCCCTTTAAATATTGCTTTCGTGACATCTTGTAAAATTTGAGGATGTTTTTGTTTTTATTCAATTCAAAATACTTCCTAATTCCTTCTTGAAATCTTTGACACAGATAGGCTATTTAGAAATGCATTATTTGGTTTCCAAATACGAAGGACTTTTGCAGATATCTTTCAAAACTCTTTCATATCTAATTTAATTCCATATTAGTTTTAATTTTATTCCATATTAACATGTACTGTAAGGCTTGCATCCTTTTAAATTTGTTCATATTTGTTTTATGACCCAGAATATAGTCTATCTTGGAAAATATTTGTGTACAACACATAACACATTCTGTCCTTTTTAAGTAGAGTATTCTACAAATGTCGTTTCGGGGGCACCTTGGTGGCTCAGTTGGTTGAGCATCTGACACTGACTCAGGCCGTGATCTCAGTTTGTGAGTTTAAGCCCTGCATCAGGCTCACTTCTGTCAGTGCAGAGCCCACTTTGGATCCTCTGTCCCCCTCTCTCTCTGCCTCTCCCCTGCTTGCACTCTTTCTCTCTCTCTCCCTCTCTCAAAAATAAATAAACAAAACAAAACAAAAACAAATGTCAGTTAGATCAAGTTGTTTGATACTGTTGTTGAAGTCTTATGTACGTTTACTCACTTTGTGTCTATAGGTTATTGAAAGAGGGGAATTAAAATTAAAATCTTCAGCTAAATGTAAATTTGCTGATTTCCCTTTACCTTTCTATCATTTTTTTTCTTTCATTTTGAAGCTATGTTATTAGGTACATAAATGTATAGGATTGTTATGTCCTCTTGATTAGTTCAATCCTTTATCATTGTGAAATGGCCTTCATTTTTCCTGATAATATTCTCTGTTCTGAAATCTACTTTGTCTGGTATTGATATAGCCATTACAACTTTCTTCAGATTTGGTATTAGCTTGTTACATATTTTTCTATCATTTTGTTTTTAACCTTTTTAAAAAAAATATTATTATTATTATTTATATTTTAGCTAATATACAGTGCAATATTGGTTTCAGAAGTAGAATTAAGCGATTCATTACTTACATACAACGTCCAGTTTTCATCACAAGTGTCCTTCTTAATACCCATCACCCATCTAGCCCATGTCCCACCCATTTCTCTCTCCATCAACTTTCAGTTTGTTATCTACCATTAAAAATCTCTTGTGGTTTATTTTTCTCTTTCCTGCTCCTTTTCAGTATATTCATCTGTTTTGTTTCTTAAATTCCACAGATGAGTGAAATCATATGATATTTGTCTTTTTCTGACTGACTTATTTTATTTAGCAAAATACGTTGTAGCTCCATCCATGTTGTTGTAAATTGCAAGATTTCATTTTTTGATCACTGAGTAATATTCCATTGTAAATATATACCACATCTTCTTTATTCATTGGTCGATGAACATTTGGGCTTTCTCCATAGATTGGCTATTGTTGATAATGCTACTATAAACATTGGGGTGCATGTACCCCTTTGAATCTGTGTTTATGTGTCCTTTGGGCGAATACCTAACAGTGTAATTGCTTGATTGTAGCGTTGTACTATTTTTAGTTTTTTGAAGAACCTTATTACTGTTCTCAAGAGAAGCTGCATGAGCAGTGCAAGAGTTCCCCTTTCTCTGCATTCTCGCCAACACCTGATGTTTCTTGTGTTGTTAATTTTAGTCATTCCAACAGGCATAAGGTGGTATCTCATTGTGATTTTGATTTGTATTTCTCTAATGATGAGTGATGTTGAGCATCTTTTCATGTGTTTATTAGCCATATGGATTTCTTCTTTGGAAAAGTGTCTATTCATGTCTTCTGCCCATTTTTTAACTGAGTTGTTTGTGTTTTGGCTGTTGAGTTTGATGAGTTCTTTATACATTTTGGATACTAACACTTTATCAGATACGTGATTTGAAATTACCTCTCCCATTCTGTAGGCTGCCTTTTAGTTTTGTTGATTGTTTCCTTTGCTGTGCAGAAGTTTTTCATCTTGATGAAGTCCCAATACTTCATGTTTGTTTTTATTTCCTTGCCTTCAGTGATGTGTCTAGTAAGAAGTTGCTCAGGCTGAGGTCAAATATAACCTCTGTTTTTATACTTAAAAGCTTTTTTTTTTTTTGGCAGCATATAATTGGCATGTATTTTTTTATTAAAAAAATTTTTTTAATGTTTTTATTTATTTTTGAAAGAGAAAGAGAGACAGAGCATGAGTGGGGGAGGAGCAGAGAGAGAGAGATACAGAATTTGAAGCAGGCTCCAAGCCGTCAGCACAGAGCCGGATGCGGGGCTCAAACTCATGAACTGTGAGATCATGACCTTAGCCGAAGTCAGATGCTTAACTGACTGAGCCACCCAGGTGCCCTGGCATGTATTTTTTTTAATCCAACTTGAAAATCTTGCCTTTTAATTGGTGTGTTTAGACTATTTACATTTAACGAGATTGTTGATATTTTCAGGCTTTTTTCCATCTGCTTTTTGTTCCCTGTTTTCTCATCTGTTCTTTATTTCTTTCCCTTTATTTTTCCACCTTCTTTTATTTGTTATGATTCCATTTTCTCTCATTCGTTGTCTTATTAACTACAACACTTTGGTTATAACAGTAGTTTCTTTACCTTATCACAATCTACACCTCTCAGTGATGTTATACTATTTCATATGTGAGAACTTTATAAAAGTATTACTTTCATTTCTCCTCTCCTGGCATTTATGTTATTGCTGCTATACACATTACTTATATACATATTATAAACACCAACCTACATTGGTGATGTTTTTGTTTAAACAGCTAATTATCTTTTAACTAGAATTAAGAAATAATTTCACAAAATCACATGTATTTAACTCATACAGTTATGATTTCCAGGCTTCTTGATTCTTCTCTTTTAATCTAGTATCATTTTTTTTTTCTTCTTGAAGAACTTACTTTACCACTTCTTGTTCAAGTCTACTAGCAATGAATTCCTTAGGATTTTATATGTTTCAAAAAGCTTTAATTTGTCTTCATTTTGAAAGATACTTTCATAAATATAAAATTTTAGGTTGACATTTTTCTCTAAATACATTCAAGATGTGGGGCACCCGGGTGGCTGTCGGTTGAGCATCTGACTTCGACTCAGGTCATGGTCTCACACTCATGGGTTCGAGCCCCGCATCGGGCTGTGTGCTGACAGCTCAGAGCCTGGAGCCTCCCTTCAAATTCTGTGTCTTCCTCCCTCTCTGCCCCTCCCTCACTTGTACTCTGTCTCTCTCTCTCTCAAAATAAATAAACATAGGGGTGCCTGGGTGGCTCGGTCGGTTGAGCGGCCGACCTCGGCTCAGGTCATGATCTCGCAGTCTGTGAGTTCGAGCCCTGTGTTGGGCTCTGTGCTGACAGCTCAGAGCCTGAAGCCTGTTTCAGATTCTGTGTCTCCCTCTCTCTGACCCTCCCCCGTTCATGCTCTGTCTCTCTCTGTCTCAAAAATAAATAAACTTAAAAAAAAAATTAAAAAAAAATAAATAAACATAATAATAAAAATTTTTTTTGAAGACATTCAAGATGCTACATCATTGTTGTGCTTTTTGCATTGCTCCCTACAAGAAATTTTCTGTTATCCTTCTTTGTTCCTCTGTACATAAACTGTCGTTTTCCTCTGTATTTTATGAAAACTCTCTTTTTTTTGATTGGTTTGGTGCAGTTTGATTTTTATGTATCTCAGTGTAGCTGTCTTCATGATTCTTCTGTTTGAAGTACACCGAGTTTATTAAATTTGTCAATTCATAGTTTTCATCAAATTTGAAAAATTTTGGTTATATTTGCAAATATTCTTTTTAAAATATTTCTTAAAATTTATTTTGGGAGAGAGAGAAAGAGTGTGAGGATGAGCAGAGAGAGAAGAAGAGAGAGAATCCCAAGCAGGCTCCACACTGTCAGCACAAAGCCTGACTCAGGGTTTGATCTCACAAACCATGAGGTCATGACCTGAGCCCAATCAAGAGTCAGATGCCCAACTGACTGCACCATGCAGGCACCCCTGCAAATATTCTTGTTTGTCCTACCTTTCTTCTCTTCTAGGGCTTTGAGTTATATGTCAACTAAGTAGCCTGACATTCTCCTACAGCCCACTAATGCTGTGTCCTTTTAATTTTTTTTTTTTACTTTTTTTTCTCTTTACATTTTATTTTGATAGTGTCTATTCTTAAGCCTTAAGTTCACTAATATTTTCCTCTGCCATATCTGATCTGTCATTAATCTACACAATGTATTATTTTTAAATCTCAGGCACTGTAATTTAATCATTAGAAATTCAATTTGGGTTTTTAAAAAATATCTTCTTTGACTCTAACTAATATAACCAGGATTTCCTCTAACTTTTGAACATATAAAACACAATTATAATTATTTCAATGCACTTTTTAATAATTTTAAAACCTGTTTCTTTTCTGGGTTGGTATTGACTGGTGAATTTTTCTCTTCATTACAGGTCACATATTCCTGCTTTGTTTTGTTTTGCATGCCAGGCAATTTTTAACTGGATGCCAGACATTGTAAATTTTACACCGTTGAGTGCATGTTATGAGTTTGTCTTCCCCAAAAAGGATATGTTGAAGTTCTAATCCTTAGTACCTTAGAATGTGACCTTATTAGAAAAATATTTACAGTAGCAATCAAGTTAAAATGAGGTCTTCAGAGTGAGCCCTAATGTTATGTGACTGGTGTCCTTATAAAAAGAAGAAATTTGAGCACAGAGACAAAAATGCACAGAGGAAAGACAATGTGAAGACACACAGGGAGAACACCATATGAAGACAGATTGAAGTGATGCATCTACAAGCCAAAGAACACTCAAGACTACCAGAATTGAAGAAAGAGTCATGGAATAATTTCTTGTCTATCACCTTCAGAGAAAGCACAGCCCTGCTGATTTGATTTCAGACTTCTAGCCTCCGGAACTATAAGACAATATTGTTTTAAGCCACACATTTTGGCACTTTGTTATGGAAGCTCTAGGAAATGAATATAGTGCTCAGTGTTTTGTATTCATGTAAAGATTCTTGAGCTTTGGTATGGAATGCTAAGTGACTTGGAAGCAGTTTGATCCTTTTGAGTCTTGCTTTTAAGCTCTTCTAAGAGAGTAGAGCAGTACTTACTCTAGAGCTAATTTTACCTTGCTACTGAGACAAGACTTGTCTTCTGAGCATTCCACCCAATGCCCCCATAAATTAGGAGTTTTCCTAGTCTGGCTGTGTAGAAAGATACATTCTTTTTGCCTCCTGTGAGCTTCAAGTACAATTATTGCTAATCCTTTCAGGTGGTTGTTTCCCTGGCCTCAAGCCATTTTCTCATAACCATTCATTTATTTGTACTCTCCTGAATACTTGAGGGAGACTGCAGATTTCTGGAGTTCTCTCTGTGTATAGCTGTCAGCAACATGGCTGTACTGCCAACGTCTTCCCAGACTTTCAGTTGGGTCTGTCAGTCATGGAGTCTGAAGGCTCCTGTGTCATAGGCCAGAAACTCTCTCAAGGCAGTAAGCCAGAGCAATAGTAATGCTCATTTGCTTCTCCCTAAGTGATTGCTGCTCCTTGTTGCCTGAGGTCCAGTGTGTTGAAAACAATTGTTTCAATATTTTTTTTTGTCATTTTGTACAGATGTTTAGTTATCTCAGATGTGTATGGTAGAGGGAGGAAAAGTAAATTTAAACTTTGTAACTATACTGGCCAGAAGCAGAATCCAATCATTTTTCTAGCATGATTGATCAAACTTTGTCTTCTTTATTGAGTTCTAAGAAATGTTTTTCAACCTTACAACTCAGTATTGGATATGTGAACACATATTAAAAATTCAAATGCTTTGGAAATTGCCTGATGTGTTATACTGGGTTACATAATTGTATGATCGCATAATTACTATATTGCATATACTGACTTATTGATGGAAAAATGCAGGGGATTTGTCACAGGAATACTTTTTGCTTCAGTCCATTTCACTGGGTCAAAGGCAATTTTGCATGCTATTTCATCTGGAAGCTCCAGACTTGTGAGGTCAAAGTGAAACAGAAATGCTAAGACATGCTCCCATATGTTGGGATATGTGACATGAATATTCACTCACAGATGTACTCACTATTGTAGTAGTGCTACAGATTTATTCTACAATATCCAGATATTATATGACACATTCTGTTTTGCATAGTTCTGAACTGAATTTTTAAAGAAAGATGATGTTTATAATTGCATATCCTATAATATTAGATATATTTCTTTTTTTTAAGATTAGGTTTATTTCTGCAAGGAGAGGTTTCCTTTTGTTCAGGTATTGATGAGAACTTGAATGACTGTCATAGTTTATATGTTTGATGTCTGGAAGAATTTCCTCCACACTATCTTCTGAATCAATGCATTTCAAACCTTGTTTTGCTTTCCATTACCTTTAGGCCATTTGCTGGCTGTCACAGGACCTATTTTTATGACAATATGAGCTCTGGTCCTGCATCTATATTCTCCATTGCGAGATGGATGGACACAATGGCTGTAGGAGTATGCCTGAAAATTATTCCTAGGAAAATATTATCACTAGACTACTTTTTCCTTTAAAGCTTTGAATTTGGAAATAACTAAATTTACAGAGAAGTTTCAAAAATTAAACTTGTAAAAGAACAATTGCATATAACCTATGCCCTAATTCCCTCATTGTTAATATTTTATCCCTTTTGCTTTATTGTTTTTCAGCCTTTCTCTCTTTTTCTCCAATCATTTACTTATTTATCATCATGTGAACTCATGAATTTCTTGAACCCACAATCTTATGTGTTCTTGTACATGACTTTATACTTTTTTTTAGCACTTTACTCTCAGGACTAACAAATCGTTCATCCAGCTCATTTTGACCTGCTCCAACACTGGTCCATCCATGACTTTGGCATCCTTGATTCCTGTCAGTGGAGATGGTATTAAAGGCTGAGATCTGTGTGCTGGGTATGCTCAGTGCTAATAGTGTATATCACTTGAACCCTTTTAACTTAAGTAATTGCATGCCACATAAATATATTCCACTGAACCCAAATTAGATGTGTTCCCTCCCAACTCAAATTCCCTGTGACAACTCCAAGGACACACTTCATGAATGGAAATGTAACAGAAGGAATTGGAGAGAAAATAAAATTTTTAGAAACTTTATAGCAATGGAAGACCATAGGGTTACAGGGCCAGGGCTCCTCCCAAGCCTCAACAAGAGTCTACAGAAAGTTTACCTTGTTCATTAGCTTTTTGGTAAGTCTGCCTTGATCTGCTGAAAAGTTGATTTCACCCTTTATTATGTAGGGAAGGAAGGTGTCAAGAGCAAGAAGGCTTGAAAAATAAATAAAACTAGATTAGCCAATAGAGTTTTGTGAAAAAACAAAATTATTCCATACTTGTGGACTTCTTTAAGCTCTTCAGGAGCTTTTTACTGTTCACCAGCTTGTCTTTTCCCAATGGATCACTTTTCATCCAGTATTCTATTGACTCTGGCATGTTCAAAATTACTAAGAGAAGATACGTAACTTGAATTTATTTCATATCAACTCCATTATGTGAAAATATGTTTTTATGAAATTTATGGTGACAAGAGCACAGGGTTTGAGGCCAAACAAACCTTTGAACAATTGTTAAATAATTACAGCTAATTGGAAGTAAGTAGTTCAAGGCCTGAGGTACCCGGCTAAGATGAGCACACTCTGCCCTCTACAGCCTTCAAGGTGATAGTGGTATTGCCATTGTTACTCTGTCAAAATGCTGTGTGATGAATACAGAAACAGAACAAGTGCTTAAAGACATTGCACAACGTTTTGGCAGAGTGATTTCATTTCTTCTGGAAGTATGATAAAACGTGGTGCCTGTATTTTGTAGGCCTTGTTTCCAGAAGTTCATTTTGATTTTGTTTTTCTGAGTATCAGTATTTGACAAATGGGCAGTGAGTTGAAAACACCAAAAACTTGGTCCTTTCCACAGAAACGCAGGGCCAAATGGACCCCAAAGAGGCATTTTTATTCTAATACACTCTACCACTTTATGATTCTAAGACACTTCTTTATAAAAACAGCAATTGTCTAACTCTCACTTCCCTCTAAACTAAGCAATTCATAAGAGCACAGGAAAACACATCTTTCGCCAAAGTTTTTGCCGTTTGCCAACCAATTTTGATTATGAAAGGCTGTCTAGGCTAGTCATGTAGTAGCTAATTTGGACCTGTCCAGACAAAAATCAGAAAAGGAATTATGAGGCTGGCTTTGGTACGAAGCAATGAATAGAACACGTGCTATGTTTCCAGTTATTTCAGGAGAAAACTTTCTTTAATTCTAGTTCAGGAAGCAATGCCAAATTTCCAAAGGGATCTGCTCATTAGTGTTTAATGCAGAAAAAGTGGAAAGATATTCTTGACTAAATGCAAGAGATCAAGTTGCTCACATACTCTAGCATTCAAGAAATCAAAAATGTATGGATATTTATGCCTTTATGGTGTCTTCTCTGAAATACATATAAAATAATCTTATTTTACTGTGTAAATAGTCTGTAAATTTCTAGTTGGCATAGGTATTACTGAACAGAAAAATCACCAGACTGAAATTAAAAACAACTCTAGCTCCATTTCTGTCCATGATAATCATCTACCTCTCCAAGATATGGAGGAAACATAAGTTAAATGAGGGAATTAAGCAAATAAATCTACTTCCATTTCTAATAATTGGTGTCCCCAAATCATTTTCTGTTTCTCATTTTTTTTATTAGGCATTAACAAGCAATTTACCCATACGCTATTAGAAAATGAGTAGTTAATACAATAACAACAAAAGTAGCTTAATCGTTCTATTTTTAATTCTTTCTAAATGGTGAAGCCCAAAATAAAAATGCCAGAAAAGTGGTCTGTTTTTGTGATTAACGATGACGTTACTAACCATTGCTTGCAGGTAGCGTGTACATTCTTATTGTAAAGATGTGTTCAAACAGATGTTAGAACAGGGGGCAGCTGAGCATGTAACTTGTCCCTGGAGTTCTCCAGGAAGCCTGAAAAAGCCAGAGAGTCCACTATAGACTGATGGGAGAGTCACCGGGTGCCATGTTCTCAGATCCTTTGGAATCAGTTGAGTTACACTCATCTTCGTCTAAATGGACCCTGACCAGCTGCCCTCTGCCAAATCCTGTGAAGATCAGAGACCACATTTGGATCATCATTCCCCTCCAAGGCTAGAAGGCATATAGGAGTGTTTTTGAGATCCCTCAAAAACATTGCTCTCCCTTTGCTTGAATCAGTGGAAGGGATTTGAAGAAGGACACCGAATCAGCAAGTTAAACCAAGCTACTAAGTACTGTGGATATCATATTCCATGCTCCCAGACCAAGTTACAATTAGAGAGGTAAAATCTATTTCTAGATGAGGGCCCCAGAACCCAGAAAGGCGAAGCAGGTTTATAAATAATTCATGGGATAAAAAAATGTAACTAAGGCAAGCTCAAAGGCCTCTGACACCCAGAGCGGTGCTCTTTCTACAGTGTGGGGAGGGAGAGAGGGTGGGGGCTGAAGAAAAAAAAAATCTGTCTCAGCCAAAATACTCCAACAAGTACCAATACCACTCAACAAGTGCTCTCAGGGTCCTTGATTGTTTATTTCAAATCCTCAGTTTTCCTGTGGAGGAGCCAATCTTGTTTCTACTCCAGCCAAGGTGACCCACCCTTTGGCAGGTTCACCAGAATCTTAAGGGTGCAGTTACAAAGGGCTCCTGTTTACAGTAGAACCATTCAAGAAATCTGGTTTTGCTTCACAAACAAATAAAACTTTTTGCCTAGAGAGTGTGGATCAAATTTTTTTTATTTACTCATTATAAATGAGGAATAGTCAACAGAAAGCTTTCTCTACTGGGTGAAGAGCAACTTTGTGCTCTACTTTTCTGGTTATTTTGAGCCTCACTGTTGACTTCTTGCTGGGGTTGCCATGAGCAGACTAATCTTTCCACCTCTGACTTTCAGTTCACCTCTGAAATTTTGAAGCTATATTTATAGTGACTGACCTGGAAGTGAGTCTATCTAAATACTCTTGATCATCCAGTAATGTATGGTGAGTATCTATTATTTGGATTCTTGCAATCCTTCCTCCAGATTAATGTCAATTCAATCTATCTTCCATAGCATCAATATTATTTTACTGAAATGTACCCTTGTACATCAAACTTCTTAATAAGGAATTCTAAACTCTTTATGAAGTAGCCCCAATTTATAGGTCCATTTACTGCTATTTACCTCTACAATCCATAGGGCCCAATAACACAATACTAAGCATTGTTATTAAAACTACCCTCAGGTTTTTGTTCTTTATGCCTTTTTATTCACCCTGTTCTACCTTCCTGAATACTATTTCTTCCTTTGCCTGCTATAAAAACTACTCTTCCTAATGGCCAATCTAAAAGGTCCTATCTACACTGTATGTTTTTTTTGGGGGGGGGTTGTTTTTGTTTTGTTTTGTTTTTTTGCCCCCCTTCCTTAGCAATCTTCCTTTGTATCTCCTTTACATGTATTTCCATAAGAGTTTACACTTACCTTAATAAGTGTGTGTGCATGTGTGTGTGTGTGTGTGTGTGTGTGTGTTCTTTAGATATTGTGTACTCCTTGGGACTATGAACCAAGTCTTGTTGTCTTTGACATTCTCAATGTTGTATATGATATTTGATAAATTGAGTTAGTAAAATTCACCAAGTATTGTGAAGAACATCTTGTGATTAAACTTTTTTGTTTGCATATTTATTTTTTGGTTGGTTTAAGATCAGTGAAGCAAAAATATATGTATTAACAGCACCCACGAGCCTACAAAACTCATAATAAATTATCATATATGCTTCAAATTTTTCTTTTTGAGACAGAGCAAGCATGAGCATTAGAAGGAGAGAGGGAGGATCTTAAGCAGGCTCCATGCCCAGTGAAGAGCCCAATGCAGCCCTGAGATCAAGACCTGAGCTGAAATCAAGAGTTGGATGCTTGACTGACTGAACTGGCCAGGTGCCCCTATGCTTAAGATTTAAAAAAAAAAAATACTACACATCAAATTGTAATGCCATCCCAAACCTCAATTTTCTTCCCAGAGGCAATTGTTCTTATGGATTTGGTGCATATGCAATTTATGTTTTCATATCTTTTCTAAATACATATATGCATCAATAAATGAAATCTATGACTCTTTTATATGTTTTTAAAAGTATATATAAATAGTACCATATTGCATGTATCCTCTTTCAACTTGCTTTTTCACTTACTATCTATAAATACCAATTCTTAGAGTCTAATTTTTTATTTTGACATATGGTATTCCCTCACATGAATGTATCATGATTAATTTGGTAATTCTTCAAACACTGGGGCTATTTCTAACTTTTTGCTTTTACAATCAACATTTTAATGAGCATCCATGTAAATTTCTTCCTGTATATATATGCAAGAATTTCTCTAGGGGTTATCCCTAGAAGTGGAATTTTCAGGTCACTTTCTGAGGCCAAATTGCTCTTCAAGGGGATTTTTATAAACCAGCAGTACATGACAGTTGTGTCTCTATAATCTTGCCACATCAGTATTTGTTTTATTGTCATTTTATTTATTTTTGGTCAATATTATGGCATATCTTCCCTTCTAACTTTCCTGGCCCATAAGTAATAACTCCATGATTCTGATGCCATCAGATCCCTCCCTGAGAATAATGACTCTCTGAGGTATTCTTTATTCATTTGGCCTCAACAAGTTTTGTTTTTGTTTTTTGTCTTGGTAACACTGAAGGATTACCCCCTCGCATTTTCTGCTACTAATCCTCTATTTCAGGCTAGCCGTGATTGTCATCATATATAATCTTTATAGTTCTACTTTTGTCAAGTGGCCTGAGATCAAATACCACCGGCATCTATCCCTGGACTGGATTATTTTTTTTATCTGCTAAAATGTGACCGAATTTTTTTTTTCTGATGCTCTCCCTAGTGCCTCATCTCCAGATCCTGTTCTGCTTGTTTTCCTCACGAAGAGAACCATGGGATGCCTGTCTCGATTCCTGTCACACTTCTTCTGTGCCCTATCAGGTGCCTAGCCAGTCTCCCACTTCTCCAGTCCCCCGATGTTTCCCATAGATTTTTCTGACCATAATCTTGCACTCCATCACTGATTAGTTTATTCATAATATTTTCAGTGTGTCTTTTCTTTGGAACCTCTGGGCCATGGCCCAGGCGCAACAAAATTCCCTCTGCTGCCTCCACCCACTTTTAGTCATCAATATCAACCATGATTCTTGGTATATCCAGTCTACACAGGCTTCTGACACACTCACGTCCTGGCAGTTTAAACTCCTATGACTTCCAGGGGTGTTGGCTTTTTAACACCTGGATAAAAAATGTGGGTGGAGTGCACATACTGTGGTTTGTCTTTGATCAGGCACTCCCCATGACAAATACCTCTAGGAGACTCCAGTTACCTGCCCCACCCAAAGTCCCCAGAAGGAACAATGTTATATTTCACATTTCCTGGCTTCTTCTTCTCCTCCCCCACCATCACAGATGGATATCTGCTCAAACGTGCAAAACCACTGGATGGACAGATATATAAGACTTCTGTGGCCTGCTTTCAAAAGGTCATCTAGGTCATTGGTTTACTGCCCTGGCTGAACATTAGAATCACCTGGGAAACTTTTTATAAATTTGTCAATGCCCAAGTACCTTTCCTCAAGATAAACATTTAATGTCCCAATGTGGGATAAAGTTTATATTTTTAATAACCTCCTCCACCAAGTGACTCTAATGACAACCAGCACTGAGAACTGAGAACAGAAAGCCATCTATAACATACAGTTTATTGTCTAAATTAACATAATTTTAGGAAAACCCAGGCCAGGAAGATGAAGTTCCAAATGCCTTTATTGTTTGTTTCAATAACTATCCCCCAAATCTGTTTATATGAATAGCAGACTACTCAATTAGCTCTTCTTACTCCTTCTTAGGACAATAGGTAACTTTGATAAGTTCATCAGAAGATTGTTTATTCAAGACTCTTAGAAATCCTTGCTCCTCTATATCCACCAACCCTAAACTGTTATGTCACAAACTTATTCAACCTCAAGTTAGCTCCAGCATTGAAACATTTACCCTAAACTATACCCCCAAATCCTCATATAGATCCCACCCTTGCCCTCTCTGTCTTTTAGATGCTACTGAGGCATCAAAATATGCCCCTTACCCTTGTTGTGTTAAGTAATAAACACTGCTTTCTTTTTCCAAGAGGTTATTTTGGTGGTCAACAGGTTATCTTGGTGATAGTTCCAAGAAGTTGACTGTAGACAGATCACTATCTGGGGCAATCTAATTGTCTCTCTAATCTTAGACACCCAAAGACTATTGTCAGCTGAAGGTAGGTGACAGACCAAAGACCTGATGATGGATAGCCAAGAATCATGTTTTTAGCAGATTATGTGCAAGATGAATATGTTGAAGAAGCTGGTAATAAAGAGATCTGATAAAAAGCTGATACTAAAGAATAAATGGATAAAGCTGATAAGCAAAATTATGCGGAGAGATAAAGCAATGGGGGAAAAGAGTGTGGCCTCTGAAAGATGGTCTTCTCAGTATATGCCATTCTGCTGTGAGTGAGGCCTGTGTGCACACTACTTTATTTCCTCACTTGGAAATCTGGTTAAGTGCTTGTGGTATTATGGCAGGGCAGGTAACTGCCTGTTTATGTATTTACTGATTTTTGCTTCTTTATCATGAAGCTCTCATTGTCAACTATTGATGTATCAATAAGGAAAAAACAAAAACAAAACACTCTTCCTTCCTCACAGATGACTAAGAACAGCAGTTGTGTCTCTAATGATTTGACCCCATACATTCAATGAGAATGTAAAGCATATTTTGTGTTGCTAAATCATGAGGCTCCACCTGGTTGGCCATTAAGCAAATTCTGATTAGTTGTTAAGCCCATGCAGGACAAGAAATTGGAGGACAGTTTCTAAAAGAGAAGGCCTAAATAAAGAAAATGGGTCACGGGAACAGAAAAAGGGGTTGGATGCTTTGTGGCCTCCAGCCTTTCGAGTGGTCCATAGGTGGTCTGTGGCTTATAAACTATCAGGGCCTGAGGACCTGGAGAAGGAACATTTAACTGATCAGGGCTGTTTTCAACCAAACTAACTCCACATCTTGACCAGCTGTTGATCACTTAGGAAAACTTGCCCTTGTGTAAAGAAGAACAGCTTCTCACCTATAATTCTGATTCAAACATCCAAAGTGTGAGTGAATTAAAGAGCTTCAAGTTTTCATATATCAAGTAAGTGTGCCTATATTTGCTCAGTCAAGGGGTAAGTACCTCTGAGCTGGACTCGAATGCATTAGTATATCCCAAGCTGAGAAAACGGAGAGTGGAACCACTACTTTCCACCATGAAGACTGTTGCCCACCTACCCCTTTATTTAAACTAGTTTTTGTTCCTTGCAATCAAAATCTATTACTAGAAGACTACTTGTATAGTTATAGAATATGCAGACATTTCTCAGGCCCTTAGTAAAGATTGGCCTTAAGCTTTAAAATAACCCTAGGAAGTGGGGTCACCTGGGCAGCTCACTTGGTTAAGCATCAGACTCTTGATTTTGGCTCAGGATATGATCTCACAGCTCTTGGTATTGAGCCCCAGCTTGGACTTCTCTTTTTCCCTCTCTCTCTGTACCTTTCTCTCAAAATAAATAAGTAAACATAAAAAAATTAACCCTAGGAAGTAAGTATACTCATCTCCAATTTACCAATAATTAAACAGATGCCCCATTTTATTACTAAAGCTTAGCTTAAATAACTTGCCCAAAGTCAGATAGCAAGGTGAAGACAAAATGAGTTTAACCAATTCCCCAGTCCTCATGTTATCAACCAGACCTTCTCAAGACTGCTTATCTTACAAGGATTGAAGTAGACAGGATAGCAGTTTCACAAAAGGATATATCCAAAGTTCCAGCATGGCTCCTATGGCAGTTTGTAAAGCCATGTTATAAAGAGGAATTCGTGGGGAATTATGAGGGTTAACATGTTTATTTTTCATGGCTCGAAACATCCCCGAAGTCTCAGATCTGATGCAACTAAATAAATGGAATATTTTGGCTTAAATAGTAAAAACAAATAAAAAAGCGAAAAACGTCATCACTATGACTTTCTCTTAATGATTCCTAATGTTTTTAGCAGCTGCCTCTACAACTGCAGAAAGTATCCATTTGAAAAAATAATTGAGTTGATTTTGAATGTCAAGGAAATCAGTTCTTTTTCTGTTAGGGTGCCTTTCAGTCCCAAATTAACTATATTAATATATATATATTAATAATATACATTTATATATAGTATATTTATATATAATAAAAATATATTAATATAATAATTAATTAATATATAATATATAATAATATATAGTTATATATAGTCATATTATTTTTAAAGAATTAATTTAATACTAAAACTTCTTTATGAATCAAAAGAAAAAATAAATGTCATTGCACTATGTTTAACTCTATTGTAGCCTGTTATCCATAGACATTGTAAGTACTATAAGGTGATTATAGAAGATTATTTCTAATTTTAACATACCTTTCAGTGTTAATATTCAACCGTTTCATCATCTAGCAGCTATGATCAATTGTGAATTTCTATTTTCTCTCTTTGGGGTTTAGAGCATAATGATCAGCTAGAATAATCTAATAGCAATAGGGAGCAATGGTTACCTCTATTTTTTAGACTGATATTCTTTCAGGGCACCTGGGTGGCTCAGTGGGTTGAGTGCTTGACCTCCACTCAGGTCATGATCTCATGAGTCTGAGATCCACATCGGGCTCTGTGCTGAAAGCTCAGAGCCTGGAGCCTGCTTCAAATTCTGTGTCTCTCTCTCTCTCTTGCTGCCCCTCCCCAGCTCATGCTCCGTCTCTCTCTCTCTGCCAAAAATAAACAAACAAAAATTTAGACTGATATTCTTTCAATAAATTGCCTACATGGAAAGGTTATAAAGATATTTGCTTTTCTTTCTGAACACAGCCTGGTATCATTAAACGTCTACTAGAATCCAATGTTTCCTTAGTCTGTTTTTGTTACAAATTCTTATGGCTTTAATAGGAAAATATTGGCGCAGTCATGTGTAAACTGTGCATATTTCTGTGCTCTTTTCAAGCGTTCAGAGACTTGTTTGCTATTCAGGTTTTATCCGTTCATTCATCTACCTCAGCAAAGTTGATCATCTACTGACATTATTTATTTTTGAGTGTTTAGCCATCCTCTCAGTCTTGTCCATTTGTTCATCCATCAAACATGCTTAGGAAACAAAAATAAATGATCAAAGTCCCTGGCTTGAAGAGTTAAAGGGGAAGAAATGCATATAAACATCTATTTGTAAGAACGTGATACATGAATTTGAAAATACAAAGAGACAGAATTTACCTACAGTATTTTGGAAATACTGAGGAAGGCATGCTTAATACTGACAGGATAAATTAAGAAAAACTTGTTGGAGAAATGTTAGTCTAGTTGAATTTTTCTTTTATGTAGTTTATTGTTTTTTTTGTTGAGGTGTCATTAACATGGAACATTATATTAGTTTCATGTCTACAACATAAATGATTTGATGTTTGTATATATTGCAAAATGATCACCAAAGTCTAGTAAACATACATCACAACATATAGTTAAAACTTTTTATTTTCTTGTGGCTAGAATTTTTAAGATCTCTCTAAGCAACTTTCAAGTATGCAATACAGTATTATGAACTATAGTCGACATGCTATACATTATATCCTCATGGCTTATTGATTTATTTTATAGCTGGAAGTTGGAAAGAGGAATAATAACAGCTGAAATTTACTGAATTCTTAAGACAAGCCAGATATGTTTTAAGCCTTTGCATGTACTAACTCATTGAATCATCTCAACAACCTATGATTTCAGTAGTAGTGCTAACTCATTACCTCATTCAATCTTTATCTTAATGTGGGGAGATGGCAGAGTGGGTAAACAATCAGCCCTGGGTCACTTGGTCAGGTACCACAGGAAATTAGAATGGGATTTTCCTGGCTTCATTTTGACTGAGAGGCCAATAAGATAAATATTAGTTACCAAAGTATAAAACAAACCCTTCCTACCAACTTTTTTTTTCTTTTCTTTTCTTTTTTCTTTTTTTTTTTTTTTTTTAAACATGAAATGATACCTGGGCTATGGAATCTCTGGGACAGAGCAAAAATAAAAACACTGGAAGAGAAGGTGTGATCATGGGATTTGCAGGGACTTTTCTTTGGAAACATGTTGTTATGCTCTAAATCTTTATCCCATCCATTTGGTGTAGGGACGCTGTTAACTTCTAACTGCAAACACAGTGGGAGGGGTTTCAAGAAAATGTAACTAAAAGAGCTTTAGCATGTGTTCTCAAAAATGGAGCATTACAGAACACTGGCTGTCTCTGTCCTGAGAAAGCTTTTTCAGGCTGTAAATTAGGAATTCTAAAGAACAAAAGCAGGCCTGGGTTTAGGATAGAGACTGGAGAGGGCTTCTGCACTGTGATCCATCACTGCCCAATGGCTAAAGGATGCTTGAATGTTTCTAAGGGTCAGATTAAGGGCCACATGAGACAAAGCCAGCAAAGAGTCTTCTTGGTCCTCTCCAAAAGGGTTGCCTGGATGAGGGAGGGGCAAGAAACTATATGTGTAACCCTGGATAACCAGGTTCAGGAAAAAGGATTACAGATAACCACCTGGAATAAAGGTATCCAGGGAATTTAAGAGAGTGATTCGGCAAAGAATCTCCACAGAATTCACAAAAACATCACCAAGAGAAAGATTTGACTCTTAACATTCAAATCCATGGAGCAGAAAGCCACCCAATCAAGTAAAAAATGTCTTACTCATTCTTTCTTTCTTGCTTTCTTTCTTTCTTTCTTTCTTTCTCTCTTTTTCTTTCTTAGACTCCAGTAGAAAAAGAAACATAAAAACAGCTAGTGAGTAAGTGAAAGAGACAGAGCAGAAGGACCTTAGCACCCTTAGTTCATCCCCTTCCCCACTGCAGGCCTGCAACTTGAAGTAGAACCAAATTTGGCCAGGAGAACAATTAGCTGCTGTATCAGGTGCAGGAATTTGGCTAGTATCTTGGACAGACATTACAGTGTCTGAATTCATACTGTTTACACTGAAAGTAACCATAAAATTATAAACTAAGAACTGAAGCCATAGGGCCTATAGCTGTGTCTTCCAGGGCCTAGGAAGACTTACTTCACTGATTAAAATTCAGAGAATAGTGGGAGACACACATACAGTTATATCTCATTACGTCATGAGTTCAACAAGCAAGAGATACTAGTAAAAGTTAAAGTCATTGTTTCCAACTCTCCTGGTCCCCGGAAAAGAGGTAAATCTCCAGATGTTCACAAGGGCAACATCAAATGATAACTATTGATGAATTTCCATGTTTTGCGTAAGTTCTGGCTTTTCTATCTAAAAACGCTTTTCATCAGAGAAGGAATACTGAACACTGAACTAGGATTAGAGCAATTTCAGTTAAGCCTTGTGTTGTACTTCTTGGTAACTCAACATCTTATCTGTAAGGTAGGAAAAAAAATCACTGTTTTGCCTACCTTATAGGATTATTTTGAAGAGCAAATGAGAATAAAATTTGGTAGTTTACACAGTGCAAACGTGTGTGTGTATGTGTTCAAATATGGATAAAATTTTAAATATAATTTGAAATAAAAATAAAAGGCAATATACATAATATAAAATTATGTATAAATTAAAATATCTCCCCGCCACACACAAAAGAACACTATGTATTGTTCATGGAGAAATATGTGTATATACAGAAATGTGCATACATTCAAGATACATGTGTGAATGTAGACAAGGAATATAGTCAAAGAAGACTTAAGTTTAGCCAGAGGGTGTTCATTTTTTTTTTTTATAAAAATGACAAAATGTTAGCAGTTATTAATACCAGGTTGTGGGAACTCAGAAGTTTGTTATTCTTTGTACTTTTTTGATTTGGGGGGAACTTTTTTTTATAAAATCCAGAATCACAAGAAATATACACGAAGAATGAATTAGAAAACAGATGTGACAGTTGTGGGAAAACTGCAAAAGGCTTTAAAAATGTACAGCAAGTTCCAAATATATTGTAACTTAAAAAAAACATTTTTACTATATAAGTATAGTTGACATACAATGTTATATTAGTTTCAGGTGCACAATATAGTGATCCGATAATTCTGTAGGGTACACAGTGCTCACCGGGATGAATGTAGTCGCCATATGTCACCACACAACGTTATTACAACATTATTGACTATATTCCCTATGCTCTATTTTTCATCTCCATATTGCGAGTTTTAATTTTGAGATTTAAATGTTGTCTAAGGCTCTTTTTACATTCCATTATAGCAAATAACAAATGATAGCAAAAACCTTGAAATATATGCTTGAGTGACCAGTCAACAATGTCTGAATGAAAAGTATTTTCATTTAATTGCAAAGACTGATATACCATTTGTGACTTAATCAAGTCTGTGCCATGCAAATATTTGTCCAAATGTCTAAGCGTGGGCCTCTGTTTTCAAAAGCTCTTTTCTGAGCTCAAATCATTAAAAAGATTTCAAATTTTGTGGCTAAATAGCATGCCCTTTCTTCTGTTTGTAAGGGTAACACACGATTTGAGGAAGATCCATGAAACTCAGGAACGAAGTTTTGAAAAATTAAAACAACCCATAATTCATTTTTCAGAGATAATAATTTCCTTCAAGTAGTTTTTCTATAAATATAGAGTTGGTATTATTGTTCCAAATATGCTTATGTGTTTTGCTCTTCCCTCAATTCTGGCAGCTGTCATTCAATTTCCTTGAAAGCATGCTCTTACCATGATATTCCAGCATATGTTAACATCCATCATTTATGTTACATTCTTCTCCTGATGAATATACAAGTTATTTTCAGTTTCTTAATATTAGGTTTAACACTTCAATGAATGTCCTTACTTATAAATATTGTTACATGTTACTGGCTAGCTTTCCTTAGAGTAAGTCCCTAAGTGTATTACTATTAAGGGAATGTAAACTCTTTCTAAGATACTAGATACTGACACATTTTTCTCCTCCCCAAAATTAAAGTCCAGGTTGGAATTTAGAAATGTAGGGATTTTGGAATAAAAATAGGTTGTATAAACCAGACAGCAGGTAAAATCCTTAATCAGGTATAAGGAAACACATCCAATCAAACACAATCAAACACAATATTTCCTTAGCAAAATGAATTTGTTGTTATTAAAAAGAATAAATAAAAACTATAAGTAGCCTCTCATCAGTTTAAGTCTGTTTTGCTACGAAATAAGCTATGAATAGCTTTTAAACTTTGGAAGTGTAGACAAAGGATTACAGATCTGTATCAATGGATATGCATTTACAGTGTGAATGAGTATAGTAATTCATAGAATTTTTAGCCAGTATTATTTTTAAATTTAACAATTTGATAAACAAAAATAGAATATTTTAAAAATTTCAACACTTTTCTTATATGCTATTTATTTCATTGTCTTTCTTTTGGTATTGTTATAATGTCTTTTAGTCTTTTACAGTTGAATTCATTGTATTGATAAACTTTCTATTAAATTAATATTTATATTAATTATTAATATATTAATGCAAGAGATCTTGATATTAAAGATAACACTTTAATATATGTTGAAATTTTTCACAGTTGATTATAATTTTAATATTTAATTTTAATATTTAAAAGTATATAGTTAAATCCACTAATCTTTTACTTTGTAACATAGTTACTTTTATGTTTCTGAAATTCCTCCTTACTTATTGATCACATACTCACCTTTATTTTTTCTTGTTCTCCTGATGACTATAGGTTTTATATTTAACTGTGATTCTGTTGGAATTTTATTTGGCATATGTTTAATAAAAAGAAGGGATTTTATAATCTTGCTTTTGCTGTTAAAAATGGAGCTATTTCAGAAGATCTTTGTATTCAACATTAGGCTGTATTGGTATGTGTGTATACCAGAGCCCTCAGATGTTTGAGCTTTAATGGGGACAGAAGAGTGATCAACAACAAAACTTGAATGCACAGATGTAAATTATTTGCAGTTGTTAAATTCTCATAATTTGGCATCAGTTACAAGCCTTTGTTTATCATATCAATTCAAATTATACTTTATGCATGGATTTGATTCAATTAAGTATGGATAATAATAAAAATTCCAATGCCACTCAAAATGTCAAAAATAAATTTTGATCCTTTCCTTCTGCTTGCTCTAATTTTTATGTTTTCTATTATTATTATTAATATCATCTGACTTAGGCTGAGTTTTCCCAGAAATAGTCTCTGAATCAAAGATGTGAATGCAAGTAGCATATTTGAGAGGTGATTCCAGGAAGAACTGGAAGGGAAGTAGGGAAGGGAAACAGAAAAGGAAAGGAAGCCAGTGAAGGACATGTTAGGGAGCATATTGCTACAGTGGCCAGAGGAGGCTCAATTCTTCTGGGGACATCTCACAAATGGAGAACATACCTGAGCTTTATCACAATCAAGAGCTAGTTTTGCTCTTTCCTTTCCTTCACCACATCTTACTTTTGGTCTGAAGTACCATTTCCTAAGCAACTGCAGTAACTATCTCAGTAATATCCCCTCTTCCAGGGGCCCAGGGTTCTTAATACAATTGTTTTTTTATGCCCTAGTCTAATATATTTTTTTAATTTTTTAATGTTTATTTATCTTTGAGAGAGAGAGAGAGAGAGAGCATAAGTAGGGAAAGGGCAGAGAGAGAGAGGGAGACACAGAATCTGAAGCAGGCCCCAGGATCTGAGCTGTCAGCACAGAGCCCCAATGGGGGGCTTGAACCCACCAACCATGAGATCATGACCTGAGCCAAAGTTAGATGCTTAACTGACTGAGAACCCCAGGTATTCCCCAAGTCTTATCTTTTAAATGCACAATTGCCATGCACAAGAGGTTCAATAGATGGCCATTCTCTACGAATAGAATATAAACCCTGAGAATCAGTGGCCTCAAAAATTGCTATCATCTCTCCTTTTTAGCTATACCTTACTGCTTTTCATAACATATGGTCCAAGAAAACTGGGCTCCTTTCTATTTCTAAAAAATATGCCATGTTTGCTAAACATGTACATCTTGTTACATTCTTATCTCCCTAGAATGAGGTTATCTTTCCCTCATATCACTCTACTGAAATCCTGTCTGTTGTACAAAGTGCAGCTCAACTATTCTCTCTTTCAAGAAGTTCTCTGTAACTCCTAAGCTGCAAATAACATGGTCTTTTGAAATTTCTTAAAACACAAGCCGTCTTTTACTTTGAACTGTGTTTCCTTCTATAACTCCTAGGTTGTCTTTTGGGGGCACAAGGTCCATTATTCATTCTTCCATTCTCCATTAAATCAAGCAAGTACTTTACACATAGCAGACACATAAAAGAAATCTATTAAATCCATGCAATTATGAATCTTGCTAAAGATGAAAGAACTGAGAAACAACAAGAGTTGTTTTCAAATATTGTCAGAGATGTCAAGTAAATGGATTTAACTTTTTCCTCTTGTCATAGGGGATGATGAGAACAAATTGATGTAAATTACATGGGCCATGGAGATTGATGAAGGGGCTTTTCATGAATTTTTCAGGGATATATAAGCTGAATGTTTGTCACATTTTTATTTATTGTTTGATTTATTGGTTCTTCCAATTAATTAGTCAATTGACAGTATTGATATATATCAAACACTGTTCTAGTTTCTAGGTATACAGTGGTAAACAAAATATCTGATTCCTAAAGGAATCTCTTTTTGCTAAAGAATAAAGATGAAATCCAAACATATACATATTTATTGTGGCCAGTGTCATGAAGAAAAATGACAATGCACTGTGCAATAGATTATGACATGAATTTGATATTAAAAAGGCAACAAAAATCCATGGGAGAAAGTAACATTTAAGTTGATAACTGAGGGATGAGGGAGAATTCCAATGAGAGAGAGAGAGAGAGAGAGAGAGAGAGAGAGAGAGAGAATTATGGGGAAAGCATCTGAGATCTGGACAAGTTTAAGAAAGTAAAAGTTGTCCTGTAAAAATAGAATAGTAAGTAGGAGGAAATTTTCAAGAGGTAAGGCTGAGTTTGGCATTGGCTAGATCATGCATTACCTTGCAGAAAAGCCAAAAATTTTGTATTTTATCTCAACTACAGTGGGAAATCATTGAAGAATATTTGGCTGGGGAATGATATGATCACACTTACATAATCTTAATATAGATTATTTTAACTGTTGTATGGAGAACAAATTGGAGGAAAACAATCATGAAAGCTGGGAGAGCAGAAAGAAGGCTATTGCAATTTACCAACTGAAAGATTATGAGGTTTTGCTTTAGTGTGGTGGCCTGTACTAAAGAGAAAAAAAGTGAATAGAGATATATTTTTAATTTTTAATGCAAAAGGGTAAGTGATTAGCTATTAGTATAAGGAAAACAGATCTCAAGAATAATTTTAAGGTTTTTGGTTTGAGCAACCAGGTGAATATTGGATTTCATAATATGGGGAAGACTAGAAAAGTCAAATGAGATTGAGGGGGAAGGCTTGAGATAAAGAGACACTTCCTCATGTTTCTGGGGTCCCCAAAGCAATTTGGTGGGATCTACCCAATGGCTCTGTCTTTGCTGTCTCAAGTTTCTCCAATTTGCCCTCTGTGTATAAAACTATTCTTCAGAGTTTCTCTCTGACCCTTTGTTGAATTTCCACTGTGTTTAGATCCATCTCAGACTCTACAGACCTGCTGGATTCAGATTCAGATCTGATTACAGTAGCTCTGTTTGTTTCCTTTGCTCATCTTGACATGTAGCCTAAGAGTAAACAATATCCTCTTCTACAGAAATCTGAGCACAGCATAAATAAAATGGAAAATAAAAGCAAAGCCACTTATAATATCTTTTGCAGTTGAACAATATTGGTATTTTCAACTTTGAACCTTGAGAGATTTTGTACGTTTTCTTTGTTCTCAAGAATGTCTTCTCCCCAGGTCTTTGCTGGACTTTCCTGAGAATATGTTTGTTGGAACTGTGGTATATTTGAAGTTAGGGTTTTTCAAAATTACAGAGATGCATTGTTTTTTTCTAATGCATTATATGCAAATAAAATCCAAGAACTTTGCCTGATGTGGAAGCAGGTTTCTAAAAGGTCTCAGGGTTTGTAAAGCACCTGCAAGGATTTCACAGATTACATTTCAATTAAGGAATCAGCAAGGAAGAGTTTAAAATTTGATAAGGTCATTCTCCCCAGAAAAAGGATTTTATTACAAAAGTGTGGTTTATATGCTAGTTAAGTCACCAAATCACTGTATGCTTGTATGCTGACAAGTCACTTTCCAATCTAAGCCTGGAAGTCTTCAGCTGAATTGGGGATCTGCACTAGAGAATTTTAAAATGTTCTCTCATCCTAAAACATCCCATGAGTTTAACTATGCAAGGTTGTCTCTGATTCATGCTCATGGTGTCCTCTTCAGCCTTCCCTTTGAGTGGTAAGTCAGTATATGATTGTAGGTAGTGGGAAGTTTGGATATGCATGGTAGTAGGAGGATATGTGATTTGGCTCACCACATCAGAAAGCTAGTTACGCATCTCATTCACTGACTTAGTTCCAGGTTTACTGTGGGATTGACGACAGCACAAATCTTTGGGTCTTGATCTGTTTCCTTATCAGAAAAATTTGAGAAGTTTTGATCTACATTCATGGGAAAAAGATTGGAGATTATGAATAAATACATAATTTCTCTTCATTGTTCTGTTTTTAGAATGTCAGATGAGAAGCCCTCTTAAAAACAATGTCACTGAAGAAAAATGAATGAATGAAAACATCTATATCTGGCCCTTAATATCCTTGAGACTTGTCAAGAAGCCTTAGTATTATAGTATAATTTTCCATGGAAAGGGATATAAGTTTTGCCAATAAAAATGAGGCGGCAAATGTAATACAAGGATAAACTCCTGTTTTCATGAGTTCTTTTCTGTTAGCCTACAATAATACAGAAACAGATCTCTAGAGAATTTCAAATTTTGTGCGATAGGATATGAGGTCTGGCAGTCTTTCTGAGGGAGCATGTAGAAGTTTGTTGATCTTGTTTCTTTGTGGGTGTATGAGGAATGAGGTGGGGGGAAACATAGAAGAAAGGGGCAGTCGACAGAAACTCTTTCATATATCCCCAACTTTGAGAAGGATTTTGGTATAGCTTATCTCTCAAAGTGCAGCCATACTTCTGGAAAGTTAAGTATATTGCTTTAATAAAATTGTTTCCCGCCTCGCTAAAGTCTTCCATCCTAAGGGATATCAGATGGGATTGTTGAACAAGAGGAGGGACCAATTAGCTTGAAATATCTCGTCCCTGGGTATGGATGAGCAAATTGTCTATGGTTTGCTAGTGGTGAGATCTTGACTCTTCCATTTTGCAGTATAACTTTAACCCTTTGTACAGGGAATACCCAGGAGTCCAGACCAGGTGCGGAGACAACATCTATTATCTTACATGTATGGAAGGGCTTTCAAAATGATGAAGTGCCACAAAAATTAAAGTGATGTTATTTTTTTAATAAAAGTTTTTATTTATTTATTTAGACAGAAAGAGCTAGCGGGGGGGGGGGGCAGAGAGAGAGGGAGAAAGAGAATCCCAAGTCTCCATGCTGTCAGTTCAGAGCCCATTGTGGGGCTTGAACCCACAAACCATGAGATCAAGACCTGGCCCCAAACCAAGAGTCAGAAGCTTAACTGACTCAACCACCCAGGCACCCCAAAGTGATGTTATATTCTGAAAAACAATGACTATTATTGTCTATGAAATAATTCACCATTCATGAATCAAAAGGAACACCTCTGACTGCTTCAAAGACTGGCTTCAGTACCTACAATATTTTTGAGAAGGGAGATTCGTTATCTTTTTGACTTCAGGGAACATCTATGCCACCTGAAGTTGATCCTGGGAAATAAGTGTAGGAAGGCTCTTTTTTGGTAAAAATTCAGTTTTGATTATAAAATGATATGCAAAATATCTCTGCAAATCCTTCCCAAAGCATTGGTGTCCTAAATGGGATCAGCGCGTGGCATCCCAGGGTGTTGCCTTTGAAGGAAGCTGACTATACAATTTCTTTTATGTTTATTTTAACAAATCAACATGTGATTATACTTTGTGGTATATACATGTGGTAGAGCCTGAGGTCTGGCAGTCTTTCAGATTCCAAATGTCAAGTTAACAGTCCATGTATTCTTGTGGATATGTAAAGATTGAAGTAGGGGAAAAATGGAGATTTTATTTATACATTTTGGATTATCAAGTAAGAGGAAGGAGTTGCCTAAAAAGTTTTGAAAGATATACATGCATATTTTTGCAGTACTTTAAAAGTAATTATTAAAAATTTAAATGTGGTTTGAAGATAATGTTAATTTTTAAATATAAAGTGTTCCATCCTCCAGAAGTAAATAAGTCCAGGTCAGTTTACTACTTACATGCTGAACTCTTCCAAGTACATGGTGGCAAAGGAGACAGATTCAGCAGAAAGAGGAGTTACAATATCAGTTTGGCTAATTATTTATTTATCTTGTTTTCTCTGTTGAGTTATTTCATCACTGCAGGTGTCTTCTCCATTTATCAAGTGGGGTGGGAGAGTAGGGTAGCTAAACACCTACTCCTTATTTTCCCTAGATCCTGGATTCTCTACATGATTCCTTCCTGTGGGTAAAGACAGAGGGCAGAAGAATACACATGCTGGACAGAGTGAGCGGGAGGTTCCCCAGGGATCTGGGGCATATGGATCAACTCTGCAGTGTCTGGAATCGTTACTACGCTACGGGTTGTCTCAAAACAATAACGCCAGTCTCCCGCTCTACTGGCTGAGGCTGGCTGATATTTCTAGGCAAAATCAACAAGCTCTCAGTAAGCTGAGACTTTTAATGACCCCCAGGGAGCTTGGAAATTTGCTTGGGAACCAAAGTTTAACTTTATCCCAGAAATAGATGTGGGTGAGGGGAAGTAATGCTTTAGGGGACTATGAAAAAATGTGATGACATCGTATTTTTAACATGAAAGAATCCAAGCATACTTAGAGCTGAGAGGGATTTCAGAAGTTTTGTTCTACACTTTCCTTCACTGATGGGGGTAAAAGAGGCCCGGGATATCACAATTAGTCCATGGCAGAGGCAGAACAGATTGGGAGTATTCTGATTTCCTGTGCAGGGTTATTTTATGTGCATGTCTCTTTTGAAATACAGGTTCATTTTGTTCACTCATCCAAATAGCATTTTCTAGAACACAGATATGGTGTTTAGATCTAGTAAGTCTCTTTCTTCCCAAGAGGCTAAGAGGATGATGATCATGAGATATCTCCTTGAGTAAGTTTCCATTTGGATGATCTGAACACAGCCAGGTAGGGCATATGAAAGGTAATTTGGAAGTGAGCACAGCAGAAGTGGGCTGGACATGGTATAGCATGGTTAAAAAAACCGCGGACAGGCCCCCAGCCAGGTTGGTGAGGAGGAACAGGTGGCCAGGTAATCAGGAAGCTGGAATCTATTTTCAGGGGAGTTAAAATGAGTAGTGAAGTCAGAATCTAAAGTACTCAGCGATGATGAGTGACAAGTTCTCCAGCAGCGGCACATTGTTGGGCTTTGTAAGAGTACTGCCAATGTATTTGTTGGAATGAATTCCTTAAAATTACAATGGTAAGCAAAATAATCAATTTTAAAGAGATATTTTTGGTATTTTAGTTTTGATAGTTTTATTTGGATCACCAAGTTTTTTTGAAGAGTTTGAAAATTTCTGTGGAGAACACTTTTCTTGATTCAAAAGTGAAGCAAAATTATTTTTCTTTCTTTCCAACCTTTTCCACACACACACACACACACACACACACACACACACACATACTTTGTAGCTGATAGTAAATCATATGAGTTGTTAATCTCTGTGTCTACAAGTGAGATTTTGGTAAAAGACGAAGCACTAATTTATATACATATATATTTAAATTATATATATATATTTATATTTATATTTATATTTATATTTATATTTATAATTTTCTTACCTCAAGAGCAATTTTGTCGAAGATGTGCCAAGGCAAGGCTCTTAATGAGATGCTGAGTTTTCTGGGGCTAAGAAGGGGAAGGACTATGTATCTTCTTGAGACTTGGAGAGACCTCACCCTACAGCAGGTTGGATGGGCTGCTAGTACTTATCAGGCACTAGAGAACAGAACATAAGAGGCTCAAAAGTCCTGGTGGAGGGACATCTAGATGCTATTTGGAGAAGCAGGGATGCTAGCATGCAGGGTACCACAGGTTTGACCATCCATGATGGAAACATTAGAAATGTCCTAAAAGAAGGATATGGTGATAAGTGTGGGCAAAACAGACTAGAATAATAAGAGAGACAGGCACCTAGTTCTAGAATTTAGGGGTTCTTCGTAGCTTAGGCTTACTGCCCTAATATTTGGCTCTTTTTATTTCCCTGTGATCCCAACAGAAGATGATCTGGAGGCCAGGAGAAGGTTGGAGAAATTGGATAGAACAAAGCATCTGGTGGCAGGTGCTGAAAGGAAATCACGTCTGGAATTCCTGATGAGGGTCCCCATGATCAGGGATCATGAGGAAAATGGGCTCTGGACTCATATTCAAATCCTGCCTCCATAACTTATTTCCTCTGTGGACTTTTTTTTTCTTTTAAACAAGCAAAAACAACAAAAAGTCAACTTCTTCTACCCAAATTACTTTATTTGTACAGTTTTTACAATATTATGTCCTTAGTTTTTCCCCATTTCCTAATGCCATAGATCAAATAAAACTACAAAATGTACCCAGCTCAGAATCCTCAATTGCTATTATTTGAACTTGAACAATAGTGAAAGTCCAATGCTGTGAGGGAATTTAGTGTAAGTTCTTTACCTGCCAAGTAATATCTTTTTTTTTTACTATTTTTTTTAAAGTTTACTTATTTATTTTGAGAGAGCAAGAGAGCAAGCAGGGGAGGGGAAGAGAGAGAGGGAAAGAGGGAATCCCAAACAGGCTCCACACTGTCAGTGCATAGCCTAATGTGGAACTCAAACTCATGAATCGTGACATCCTGACCTGAGCTGTAGTTAAAAGTAGGATCCTTAACCGACTGAGCCACCCAGGAAGCCTAGCCAAGTAGTATCTTTACATTTCTTCCAAAGTGTTCTGTATTCAGCTTTCCATCTAGTAGTCCCATCGGGGTGGCTGTAAGATGAGACAGAGGGTGCCACGGCAGAAAAATGAAGCTCAGTCCCCAGTTTCTGCCAACAAGAATTAGGTGCTGATTTAGGTAGTTTACTGTCTGGCATTAGGGATGTCAGACAACTGAAAACAGGGGCTTGGTTTAAGAAGAATCTCAGTTACAGAGAGAAGGAGCAAGGTGGGCCCCATTCCAGAGTAAGTGGGATGATCATTATTCTATTTAGATTAGTATAATGTTGGAGGTAAGCCCCCATTTTCCTTATATGTCTTGCTGTGGGACCTTCTTGAGTAGTTCTTCAGAAGTTCCCTACCTTGGCCTGAGAGTAGGCAGGTAAGTTTGATTTCAGGGTGTGAGTGGCAAAGCGATAGAAAAACCACTTATTATATATAAAAACCCGCAGCTGGGGCGTCTGGGTGGCTCAGTCGGTTGAGCGTCCAACTTCGGCTCAGGTCATGATCTCACAGTTATGAGTTTGAGCCCTGTGTCAGGCTCTGTGCTGAGAGCTTGGAGCCTGGAGCCTGCTTCCGATTCTTGTCTCCCTCTCTCTCTACTTCTCCCCTACTCATGCTCTGTCTCTCTCTCTGTCGAAAATAAATAAACATTAAAACAAAACAAAACAAAACAAAACCACAGCTTCCAAACCTGCTTTTTAACGATAAAGGTAATACTTGGATATTCATTGCTTCAATTTCTGCATCCACTCAAGTGGTTCTAAAATTAAAGTTGGAAAGGAGAATTGATGAATTATCAGCCATAATACTCTAATAGGACAAGAGATGGGTTCAGCTTCTAAACCAGATTTCAAGAGTGCAGTAGGCCAGTAGGAGAAAGTGAAGCTGCGTTTGCTGTGGGAGGAAACCTTCTTGAACCAATAGGTGACTGGGCCCAGATTTGGTCTCAAGAGCCTGCAGCAGGGCTGAGCCTGAAATGTGAGGTCAGGGAGTCCCTGCTATGGAGAACTCAGAGAGGGAGATGGAAAGGGGGTCTCAAAGATAGGCAGAGCATGAGGGTAATCTCAGAATAATGGATCACCCATACGTACAGAGTAATCTCTCCCAGCGTTTCTCAAGAGTAAGGTTTTTCTCTGCATCCATGCACAGTGATCTGGCATATCTTATGTAGGAATGAATTACGACCTATTTACTTATGGTCATGACTCTTGCTATATGCATTGTGTCACCTATCAAGTTGAGTTCAGGGTCATATTCAGCTTCTGGCTAATACATATAGTTTTACACACATGCACCTTGTCCGTATTTATTTTGCAAAAAAAAAAAAAAAATCGTGAGTCTGTGACTCTAGCTGAATGAGGTACATAAAACAAAGTTGGTGACTGAAAAAAAAAAATGTGCTTCGTACAAATTTAACCAAAGCAGAATTTTGACAGGAGCTTTGAAGATATTTGAGGAGTAGGGAGTGGCCATTAAGTACAGCAAGAGAAACAGGAAACAGACTTCAGCCCTGGGCCTGCAACTTGTAAACTGGCAGCCTTTGGCAAATTGTTCCTCTTTTAGAAGTCTCGTTTTTCTCACTGGTAAAATGACAGGACTAATGTCTTTCCCAAAAAGGAACTCGAAAGTGAAATGACTACATGTTTCTGGCACAATACCCAACACAGAGGATATACCCAGTTCTCTTGATCTTGTTCTGAACTGTTTTTAGCTTAAATTATTTGGGGGATAATTAGCATTCTTATGTCACTTTTTTCTCATTCAACTAAAATGCAAGTCTCAGGAGGAATGAATTTAGAATGCCTCCATGACAGGAGAGTGGGGACTGAGAGTTTGCAGTCTTTTGTTTGATTTGGAATTGTAGAGCTCGATTAGGAATTAAGGTAAGCACAGGGACAGAGCTATTAAGGAAATTGGAAGGGAACAGAGAGTCCTGGAATGTGGCAACTCCTGCTTGGTTTTAAATGTAAGTTAAATATTAATTTTTCTAAAAAAAAAAAAAACAAAAAACACCTCTCCATCCATGGAGGACTTTTTTTTTCTTATGGTGATAGATTGTTGGTGGTTTGCCTTTCGCATTAACTTATTTGGAGGAAAAAAAAAGTCTTCAGATGATCCTATTTGTGTAATAAAAAAAGTATTCCAAACAGCTCCCTTGTCGCCAGCATCAACAGCAGCTGAACAGGGTTGGGTTGTTGCATAGTGAGAATTATTCCTTTCATTTTAAAGGAATCAAAAATGTTTGGGGCAAGCGAGAGCCCCAGTTACACATGATCAAAACAAACTACTATGAGATTTGCTTACGGAAAGTGTTGATTAAGTCTGCTGCTGAAGTCTGAGTACACTTTTCATTGTACCATAAGGATTTTGCAGGAAAGAGAGAGGTCAGCTTTGAAAAATTGAGCTGATTTGGGGAAAATAAGAAGCGTTTGAAGATCTCCTTTTTTCCTGAATTCCTTCCTGCTGGGGGTTTCCTAAACGAAGTGGGTACGATAATACTGTCAACTTGTAAACAGAAGTCAAAAGGAAATTCAAGCTTCTGTCAAGATTCATTCCAAATATAATAAAAAAGGAAGTGATGGAATCCCTTTTAAGGCTTTTGGACGGATTCTCTTGTGCTCTGGCTGTACTCTGAATTGTAAGGAATGGGGACCAAAAGCAAAATTGCACTCTACCAGTGCCCATCTTAGCAGAAACTCCAACATCTGTCACTTCCAATGGGTCCCTTTTCCACCTCTTCATTTTGTCTTACTTTCATGCATTTTTGTTTCTTTTCCCTTTTTAAAAAATTCACAAAGCTACTATCATCCAGTGTCCCAGACATGCAGCAGGCATGTTTTACTCTGTCAATATATCAAATGAATCCTGCTGTTCCTGCCACTGCCTAGGTATGTGACCCATGGGCCTAAGTTTCTTCATTCATAATGTAAGGAAACTGAATAAGATTTGCTGTGCTTAAGCCATGTTCTAGCCCAAGGTTTTTCAACTTGTGCACTGTTGATACATTAGGGTGGGTAATTCTTGTTGTAGGAGACTCTCCTGGTCATCATGAAATACTTAGCACCGCACCCTGCCTCTACCCATTAGAAGCCGGGTGTACAACTGTACTCTTCCCTAGTTGTGACAACAATGTCTCCTTGGGGATGGGGGGGAATAGCACTAACTAAATCGGAGGTTCTCAAACTTTGGTGGATCTAGAACCCCTGGGGGACCTGGTAGAAACTTTAAGGTCCATACATGATTCCACTTCAAAAGGCCAGGGCCTCTGTGTCTTTTACTAGTTTTTGGATACACAATGGAATTTGAGAATCACTCTCCACAAGAAATTGTATTAACAAAGTGATTCTCAAAGTATGATCCTTGCACAAAAAGCCTCAGGAACTTATTAGGGTTCAAGGAAGGAAGAAAAGAACCAATCACCAAGGGACTTGTTAGAAATACACATTTTGGAGCCCCATCCCAGTCTTAGTGAGTCCAAAACTCTGACATGGCACCCAGTTGTCGAAGATATGACGCAGGTAAAGAGAAAGTGCATTCTTGGCACACCCAAGACATTCCAGAGTGTGAGAGACCCAGAGAGGACTGCCTTCCTCAACACACGTAGATGCCATCAGTTACAGCCTTGCCTGGTATCAATTTCTCCATCTTACATGGCTCTTATCCCAATATGGTCATGAACATTTGTTCTGATCCAGCCTAAAAGGGGAGATTAGAATGTCCTTCTGGGGGAACAGATATCTGAGGATATGAGGACTGGCACATCTCGGACTCATGAATCCTCCATGGCACCTGGAGTCCTGACCCATGGGCTTACTCTTTGGGCTATGGCATTGACACTAGGCTGGTAGTTCTCAATCTTGGATTCATCTTAGAATCACTTAGGAAACTTAAAAAAAAAAAAATCTCAATGCTGAGGCCATACCCCAGACCAATTAAATCAGAATCTCTCTGAGTGAGAGCCAATTATCAGCTTTTTTGCCTTTTCAGTTGATTCCAACGTTCAAGCACCTCTGAGATGTCAATTAATGCTTTCTATAAAGACACACAGGGTTTTTACAGAGGGAGATAAAAGCAGAAGGATATGCAGAAGATTCGAAAGCACTTGCTCAGATTTGGGGATCAGGAGGAAGTTTGGTATGGCTACAGACTCTAAGCTTTTGAATCTGTGCTAGTTCTTCTCTACGGTTTTCCAAGATTCTTCTACCAGAAGCCACCTTTGCAGGCTCTTCATTTCTACACTACTTTGACTAGAATCTAACATGTACCACATTCTACCTTGTATTATAGTGTCATATATTAAGTTTGTGTCCTATACAACATTGTGAGCTTTCAGGAATAAGAACCCTGGCTTATCCATCTGCTGTTTTCCCCAGAATACCGAATTGAGAGCAAGCATCCAAAGACAGGAGTTTAATGGACATTTATAAAATGACATGGGAATGACATGGAACCTAAGGATGATCTATAGCAAAGCCTCCTGGCACTTTGTCCCCAGCCACACAGCAGGACTGCCTCACCTAGTATGCTTCAAAACCTGCCACAAGCGCATTGATTAACTCTGGACTCTGAGTCTTATCTGAAAAGAGAGTCAATCCCTAGAGAAAAAGTCTGGGTGGGTGACCCAAGTGCAAATTCTGGCATACTGAACATTTAAAGCATTCAGTACACACTCAGCTCCAAACTGGAGCTTTTCCATCAGTGGAATGAGCCAGAATGAGAGAGGTTTGGTGGAGAAAAATAATAACAGCATGATTCTTTGGGGCGCCTTGGAATTACAAAGGCAAGGCTGTTCATGGTCAGAGTGGTCACACCCAGCAAGATGAATGAAGGAAGGACCATAAAATTCTGGCAACCTTCTCAGCAGAGTGGGGATTCCACACACAAGACTTTTTTTTTGAAGATTCATTAATTAGATGATACATGTGGTTCTTTTCCATCACCCTTCCCTCTTGCTCACCATCTCAGTGGCGGAGGAGACTTTGGAGAAATTGCCACAGGCACTAGGAGAACACAGGAATGCCTTCAGGAGGCAGGTTGGAGTCAAGGGTCCAGTGAGTAAGCTCTCTGGAATCTTTGGAGAGTTTGGAGCCAACAAACAGGAAAGAGGGGAACACCTTGACTCAGAAGGTATTTATGAGAGAGGAGAAGCAGAGGAACAGGAAAGCCCCCAGCTAAAGTGTATTGGAGTCTGGCAGCCAGCCCTTTCTTTCAGCTTTCTCATTCCTAGATGGATGCTCATGGCTTAAGTCCTGGGGGTACTGGAAGTTTAAACTGCCTCTTTGTTCAACTCCTACAGTAAGAATTTCTATTTGAAACCCATTGGCTGTGTTGGGACATTTGCCTGTTGCAGAAGATGAGGAAGCTGAGGCTTGATTGCACAAGATACACGGGTGGTACACAGACAGAATGTTAAGAACGGCTTCGCCTTTCCAATGGTCCTCTAGGTCCCGTGATACCACCTGAGCACAGAAAGGTGGGCTATTTGGCTCCTCCCTTGCCCCCAACCCCCGCTCCAAGGCAGACACACACACCCACGCAAAGTGGGATGAAAAGGCAAGGGACGGACCCTCCCTAAGGGAAGGCGCAGGAAACTCGGATACCATTGGCCCAAGGTTGAGTCCTTCCTTTGCCTTTTCACACTTCTGTAAATTTGAACTCATTGCCTTTCTCCTCAAGCCTCCGCACCTGAGCCAGTTGGTCCCCTGGTGCTTTCCTCCCAGCCTGAGATGGAACTTCAGTGCTTCCCCTGAATGTGACGGGCTCTGCCAACTGCGAGGCCATGCACCAATTCCAGAAGAGGATTGGAGTCCTAACCTAAGCCGGGGTTTCCTCCACTCTAAAAAGGGAGCATTCCCATCCATTCTGCAACGCAGAAGGGAGCTCACGTGGAAAGCACCGGTCACGGACCGGCCCCTAGCGGAGCCCGCTCCCTGGCTGGCACTGGGCGGTGCGGCACCTGGCCTGCGGACAGCGGCGGCCGGGGCCTGCAGGGCGCGCGCTGAGCGCCGGCGAGCGGCTCGCGGAGGCTCGGGCAGCAGGAGGAGCGTGTGAGCTGTGGGCGTCCCTTTAAGAGCGGCCGGCCGACCCGGCCTCCGCCTCTCAGTCGGCGGAGCGCCGGCGGCCACCTGGGGCTCGCGGGGCAGCCGGATCGCGGCGGGGCCGGAGCTCTCACCGCGGAGGTGGGAGACGGGGCCCTGACGCCAGGTGCCTGAGCCGTCTGTGAGCGTGGCCGTCCCGCGCCTCTCCGCGCCGGAGGATGCGGGAGCGCATCTGGGCGCCGCTGCCGCTGCTGCCGCTGCTGCTGCTGCTGCTCCCGCCGCCACTGTGGGGCGGCCCCCCGGACAGCCCGCGCCCGGAGGCGCAGCGCGAGCCCGGGCCTCTGCAGCCCTTCGACCTGCTCTACGCCAGCGGAGTGGCCGCCTACTACAGCGAAGACTACGAGCAAGCGGTGCGCGACTTGGAAGCGGCGCTGCGCAGCCACCGGCGCCTGCGGGAGGTCCGCGCGCGCTGCGCCCGCCACTGCGCCGCGCGCCGCCCGCTCGCGTCCCCCGGCGCCGGCCCCGCGGCCGAGCTGCCATTCTTCCGCGCGCTGCTGGAGCGGGCGCGCTGCTACCGCAGCTGCCAGACCCAGCGCCTCGGGGGCCCCGCGTCCCGCCACCGCGTCAGCGAGGATGTGCGCAGCGACTTCCAGCGCAGAGTGCCCTACAACTACCTGCAGCGGGCCTACATCAAGGTACCCAGAGCGCGCACCTAACGCCCCCTGCGGCTCCGGGACGCTCTCTCGAGCCCTCCCCCACGGCCCCTGTCCCTTGGCCGGCGCTCTCTGCTTCTTAACCTTTCTGCCCGCGTCTCCTTTTGCCTGTCTGTCTTCTGTTTGTGCATCTAGGTATCTGGTGGCCCAGGGTGTGTAACCAACACTAGATGGATGAACCGGGCGCAAGCCATTAGCTCCACTGGCATCAACTTGTCTCTCCAAAAGAGGACAGCATTGATACGATGAGGTTTCAAGGACCCATCCCACGCTAATTTTTGAGACTTTGGCACAGCCGGGTCTAGTATAAGGTCTTCCCTCCCTTCGTTTCTTGATCCAACCTCACCCCCATTTCTCTTCTATCGCCACTCACTCATCCCTCAAGTACACCCAGTCTGCAGCTTTTCTCTGAAGTTTAAAAGAAAACAACCTCAGAACAACAGAGTTAAAAGTTGCCTTGCTCTGAAACAAATTTCTTTTCTTCTATTTCCCCCTGCACCTACAAAGCAGTAAAGATCAAAAGTTAAAGAGCAGGTACTGAAGAGGTGAATCTGTGTGAGGCAATCTGACTAAAAGTATCTACCCAAAGTGCTGACTTACTCTCCTTTTACAGAGGGCTTCTGATTTCTGGAGGTAAGCACTGGAGTGAGTTATTTGACGTCAGATGCCCAGTACTCTCCTTCGGGTTTTATTTGTGTGTATTCAACCTGCCTGAAGTTAGTGTCGGCAGTATACGGTGTATGTGGGCATTTTATCCACATCCGCAATGTTGACGATCTATCCGGACGCTTCAGCAGAGAATTTAGTCTATTTCTGGACACCATCCATGACACTCTGAACTTATACTTTTCTCCTCCGTCCCCCACTTTCTGGCTTTTTATGTCAAGGTGTCAGTGTCTCTTCTACACCTGTTGAAGTGACAGCTTTGTGGGCTGGCCCTGACTGTTAGCCGGTAGACCAGGCTGAATTTCTAGGGTGGCAAAAATAGACACCATGTACATCCATGTGAACACCATCCCACAAGGTCTGTGCTCTTGTGGGAAGGGCTCTCTGGAGATTTGCAGTTGTTTGTGGAGTTCAGGAAATCACAACTGAGACTTACCAGTGCTGTGGCTAAGGGGCTGGAGTCCACTAGACTAATATCTTGGGTAAGAAATAAGGATAAAGCCTGAATCCTTTCCAAGATTTGTCTTCTGCTTGCTTGTGCTTCTTGATGAATTTGCTAAAGCATGCATGAAGTATAAATCTGCTTTCTTTCGGATGAATGGCATGATTTTTGGTGGTCTTAGAGAAATCAATCAATAGCAGAGAGGGAAGAGACCTTAAGTACCTGACAGCTGAAGATAAACTGAGCCAGTTCCCAGAATAGAACATGTGGGTGGTCCAGTTTGGTCCCCATAGCACAGTCTTCCCAGGAATCTCAGATGTGAGGTTGGCAGTCCCGTTGATACTTCTGTCACACCCTTGGGGAGATTTTCCTTTCTCATGTCTGGAGAAGGAACGCGTACTTGTCTCCTATAAAAATAAATAACCATGAGGTAACTTTTGAAATGTCGGTTTCTTTGGTTCTCCAATGAAGCCTGCATCACTGTTAATGTCACGTTTAGCAGTCATTCTGCTTCAGTCCCCTGGCTGGAGGGTCAAAATGGTGAAGCTATAGGTTTGACATGCCTCACATTTTTGCGGTGAATTGATCATAGGAATCAGCTACTCCTGGGCACCTCTGTGGGTGAACTGTTGGGTGTGACGGATCAACCAATGAAGTTTAAGAAGTTCTCTCAAAAAGATGAACCTGTGTGCTAATTTCTGTTTTATCAGCAGTGTTTCTGAGAACGGAACACGTATCTTCTCCCTATTCACCTCTACTCAAAGTTTCTTGGATCTACATAATTGATAATCTCTTGAGGAGATATTTGTGTTTCTTTGGAAATTCATTTTTGATGGCTGGAGTTTGTAGGGGTGTCTCTGTGAATGTGTAATAAGGTGTAACATGGTTCCTCCCTCCCTTCTCCCAAGAACTCCACAAGTTCAGTCTCTGCTTGGCTTCCTGGGAATTGTAATCATAAACACATGCACGCACACACGCACGCACCCATGCATGCAGACGCCATCCTTTGAGAGTAAAACAAAACCCTCAAATAATAACAAAGTATGCTCAGGCTCTGACAAGTGTGGGTCCAGAAGTGCTTACTCACTGATGATAGAATGAGGAGTTCTCTGCATGTGCCTGGATATGAGTGTGGCCCTTCATGTTGTTGAATTATTTTTGACTTCAGTGAACCAGGCTGCACTTGAAAAGGAGAGTCCTGGGCCAGACTGAATTCAATGGCAAGTTCACAACCAGGATTTGAGAACCATGAAGCCTATAATATGGTCAGAACTAGTGGGCTTCCTAGAGATAAGGAAGTACCGTTCCTCTCAGGTCAGGATTTACCAACTATAGAAGCTCTCAGGAGCTGCTGTTCCTCTACCATATCCCAGCTGGTGAGCCACTAATGGAAGCAGATTTTTTATACCAGTATGTTGGAGAGGAAGTTGGGTTGAGAATTGCAAAATCTGAGTCCCATCAAGTCCAATTTTTCATTTCACAGCTGGGGAAAGGGAGAACCCCAGAGGGAAAGGGGCCCACATAAGTGTTACATATTTAATGGCAGAGGCAATAGGATTTGATGAAATGAGCACAGGACTGAGAATCAGGAGTCTGGGCTTTGTGGATAACTAATGCCCATGCCTGTGTTGTGCCTGCTGCCCGCTGGGGTCGCCTTAGGTCCCCCGGCATCCTGCAGTCCCCAGGGCTATCCTTCTGCCAGATTTGGACAGCTCCAGGGATGAGTAGGTCCTTGTCCTGTGGTATAACAGACACTCACTGCATTTATCTTAAGCACTGCTCTGTAGAATGTTCCTTAAGGACTGGCATGTTGGGAATTTGTCTGGACAGCTATGAGGCAGTAGTCCCACTTGGTGTCTAGCCACACCTTTTTGTTTAAATGCAGGGTGAGACTCTTCAAACTTTGATTTTTATCATTTCAGATTGTTAGATACGACTCATCAGTCATAGCCCAAAGCCTAACATAGAACTTTCATTATAGTATTCCCTGCTCAGAAACCTTTAGTGGTTTCCCCTTGCTGCCTGATAAAGCCCACATAGTTGAATCCAGTATCCATAGCCCGGCTCCTCCCTAACCTTCCTGGTCCTATATTCCCCTCTCTGCCTCCTTCCAGCTAGAGGGGGCAATGGATGTTTTGTGTATTTGTTTTGTGTATTTGATACTTTTGCACATCTGGGCTTTGTTTATTCTCTAGGTGGTGGGTAGGTTCTAGAATGGGATAGATCTGGAATTGAACTTTTAGTTCCTCAGTCTTGGGCTGCTTGACTGTGAGAAAATTATGTAAACTTTCTGAGCTTTGCTCTTCCCATCTGCAACATGGGGAAATAATAGGACTTACCTGATTGGTTTAGGCTAGGTTTAAGAGAAGATTTAGGTAAAGTGTCCTATTTCTCACTAAACACTGGAGATATAACATAATAAGAATAAACATATAAACATAGAAGAAATAAACATACTTCTTCTTCTTACTAGTTTAATAGTAGATTTTTCCTTCTTCTGTACATGTTCGAATGGTAATTATCCTAACACAAATATACCTCTTTCTCTGAGGCCCTCCTTCCTTCTGTCTGGAGCCCCCAAGAGAACACAGTTTCTCCTTCCTTTGAATGTCCGCAGCAAAGAATTTCTCCCTCTCATAGCATGTTTTATTTTTAGCTTTGTTTTCTGAGAAATTCCTTTATTTGCCTGTCACTTATGTGAGCTTCTTGACATCAAGAACTGTCTTAGTCATTTTTGCATCTCCTAAAGTGGGAGTTTCTAGATCTGGATGATTATTAGGTGGATGATTATTAATCATACAGGCATTAAAATATGATTTAAAATTAGAAATTTAGGTATAATAGATCTCAGTTGAGTCCTCAGCTTCTGTATCCCCCTCAAATATCAAAAACAGAGTGCAGTAGCAATAAACCCTCAGTGTATGTTTGTTGAATGATAATAGCTTGGTTTCTTGTGTAGAGATACTATTGTGAAAGATCTTTGTATGGCAGCCGGAGGTATCCTCATACTAGTTATTTGGTTTCTTGGCTGGTCAGTTGCAGCAGAAACTTACAGAAAGCCTGCAGATTCCTTGACTTCTCACTCTTTTCTGCTTGTGAGTTCTGGCTAGTGTTGCAAACGTCAGTCTCTTTTTCCTCCATCTTTTTTTTTTTTTCCTTATTTAATTATTACTTAAAGCTATGCTTCAGAAAATCTTTGACACATTGTGCCTGTTTTATGCATATTTGTTGAATTTAAACAAACGTAAGAGAGATACTTTTTTCCCCTTATCTCTGTGCTTTGTATTCAGGAATACTTTGACAGTAGCTGTTTTTCTCCCACTGTTCCCAGCCTTTGAATAAAAAACAAAAACAAAAAGCAAAAGACCAGTGCTGCTTATTTATTTTTTTAACTTAAAAAAAGCTTGCCCCTGCATGTTTTGTTTCTGAGTTGGTGCTTTGGGCCATTTGACCTTTGTTTTTCTTCTCAGGATTAAAGGGGGGGGGGGGGGAAACGGAAATAGCAGTTAAGTTAGGCAATCCTATCTCCCTCCTGGAGTCATCTCTTGACCATAATCTATTTTATTAGGGGTTTCTAGAAAAGAAAAAAAAAAGTAAACCCAAGGAACTTTCTTAATCTGCTTTATCAACTTCTTTCTCTTTCTAGAGGAATGCCTTAACAAAACAAAACAAACAAAAAATGGAAAGCCTAGGTCATGACTGCTAGTTATTTCTGAACTGTTACTTCAGAATAGAAACCTTTTTTGTGTCCCTTTTTCAAAACTTTTTTAGCTCTATGTAGACAGTGTACATTTTTCCCCCAAATTATTTCATATAGGAAGTTAACTTTATGTCTTCTTGAAATAGCTGTTCTGAAATTGCCCTAGTGATTATTTCCTCAGGGATATGGCTTTTTTTTTTTTTTTTTGGTTACAACTGGGCCTTTTTTGTGCCTGAATCATCAAAATCCACTAGTAGCATCTTTGTGTCCCACTTCTTAGGGAGGAAACCTTGGAGATTCTTTGTCTAGGAGCTTTTCAGTCCTATGAGTCAAGGAATCAGAATCTCAGTTGTCTCCACTGGGGGCCTGTCCATTTGGGGCCTCCCAAATGGAGCTCAAGTCTTTATTAGTCATCCATTGCGATTACAAATAGGAAGTGCCACAGAGGGTTTAATATTCAGCTTGATGAGAGCAGGAACTGCTTATAAGCTTTTCTCCTCTCCTAGTCTGGTGAATCAGGGATTCCTTTACAGGTTTTAATAAAGGAAAGCAATACACTGCTTGTCTCTCTTCACAGATTCCATCTCTGAGAATCAAATAAATGCATTCTGTCACTAATATCATTAGCTCCCTGATAATTTCCAGAGGGATAGCGGTGTGGAATTCCTCTGGGAATGTTTAATAAAATGTCAGCTTGCTTCATGGATGGGGCTTGATACATTCTGAAAGATGGCTGGGTTCACCTAAAACAAAAAGTCCTGGGATTCGCTGTAATAATGGTTCTTCTGTATTGCCGAGGAATTGAGAAAACAGGATTTCTTAGAATCACATACAGATTTTAGAGCTGGGGGAGAGAGAGAGAGAGAGAGAGAGAGAGAGAAGTATTTTGCTCATGAAATGTGGTCTAGCAAGGGCGACAAGTGAAAATGGTTGCAACTATAATGATGCTATAGCTTGAAGGATCCTCAGTGATCATGAAGTCCGTCCCTGTCACTTACTAGCTAAAGAGACTGGCCTCAGAGTTTCCATGACAATTTGAGGGGGGTCACTAGATGAAGCTGAGTTCAAAATGTAGGTGTTCTACTTTCTGGCCAGTGCTTTTCCCAGACTCTATGCAGTGGCCATGGCTACCTTCTGAAGGACTGTCTGGTGAATCAGTGGTGTGGAGGAGGTCTGCAGGGGACCTGTTGCCTTCGGAGACAGAGGAGACACAAGGCAGAGCTTCCTGAACTGCCCTGCCCACCCTGCATTTTCATTCACATGATGCATAAGCCACTCAGCCAAGAGTCATAGTTGTCTGGTGGAAAATTTTGCATTTCTCATTAGGAAAAATAATTTCTCCTGTCTTTTTTTCCATTCAGCTTTTCTCCTATAATTCTTGTTCTGTCCTTTTATCCATCCCTCCTTTCCTGCCGTCTGACTTCCTAGCTATGTAATTTCCATGAGGCCTAGCCCTCATTTGCCAAATGGCCCAAACACATCTTTAAAAAATGATTTGGTATGCTTTAGTGCTGGAGTGTAAGATTTTTGGTTTTCAGGATGGAAGAAGGTTGCAGACCATTGTCAGAAGAAGCTGGTCTCACTTGACCACACCCCTTTCTGCTTTACTTTGCTTTCTATACTCACTTCTCTCTTTCTTCCTCTCATCCTTGATTCCTGGTCCCACTGGTGACCCACACAGTGCAATTACATGTGAAAAGGAGAGGGCTGAGGGGGTCGACACAGGAGAGAGAAAAGCAGGTAGTGGTAGAAGGAATGTCAGATTTCTGGCTCTCATGAAATGAAGGCCATAAGAGCTTCTTGTTTAATTTCGTGTACAGACATAGGTATCTACTTCTATGAGACTTCTTTTAATGTCCCTTTCCCCCATATGCCCATATGCCTTGTGCAAGACTTGGGCATATGGTGGGAAGATGTTCCCCTCCCCTCCCAGCTCCCCATCATTCTGCAGCTGCTAACTACCACATTCATGGAACATCAGTGTTCCAACCATCTCATTTCACAGATGGGAAAATAAAGCCTGAAGGAGAATCAAGTTGTCCAAACTCATCCAGCAATTTAATGGAAAATCCAGGATTAGAATTCAAGAACCCTGAGTCCCACCTTTGTGACATTGCAGATGACCACTTTGTTTATAAGGCTCACCCTAAAAACACGAACTCAACCCAATTTAAATGAAACGCATTATTTGCTAAATGGAATAAACCCTGAAGATAAAAGCTACCTTATACAATGCTATTCCCTGAGCTACTATTCTGCCCACTTTGGGAAAAACTCAGGAATAGGAACCTGGGTTATTGCTGTTCCCCAGTAAGCCTGATGAAAATGAATGAGGCGAAGAATCTTCTTTGGAAGAGAAATGAAAGAGTAGAGCCAGAGAGAGGGAGATCCAAGATGTCAGATTTTCCAGAAGTTTAGGGGTATCAGAATGATCCTACTGGAATTCATTATCTGCAAATAGTGGATTTCAGGTTTTGGACAAGTAATGGGATATTCCTGAGGACTGCAGCGTAATTATACTGGAACTCAGGAAGGGACTGGAGAAAAGCAAGAGATAGAATGAAATAAACAAATCCAAAGCAAAACAGAGGAACTGTTAACAAACCCTCAATCACAGAAATGTTAAATGAGCCAATTTTGATTTATTTTTCCTGCTTCACTGCTAAATTTTTAGCTTTTACTCTGCCAAGATCAAGAGGCTTGCATGAAGAAATCAACACATAATTAGGACTCCAGACACAGTGAATTACCTTAAAACCAGATTTGGCTGTTTTTAAAAGAATGACCTCAAATTATAGTATCAAAGACTAATCCGGAAGACCTTACTAATTATTTCCCCACTGAAGCAAGAGCTGTTTCTTAATAATAGTTTTTAGATTGAATCCAGGATCAACAATTAGAATTTGATTCTAGAATATGGCATTTAGAAAAGTCACCAGGGACAGAGACTTTCATAGTCAATCATTGTTTCCATAGGATTACCGAGGACTCAATTATGCGGTGAAGTCTACATGCTTTCAGGTCAGTAGGCCTTAAGCTGGAGTGTCCGAATTTTTGCTTATTGATATTTTGGGATGAATTATTCTCTGTTGTGATGGGCTGTCCTGTACATGTTATGATGGTTACCAGCATGTCTGGTCTATACCCACTTTATAGCAGTAGCCACACCTTCAGCCCCACTCCAAGCTGTGACAACAAAAAACGTCTTCAGACATTTCAAAATGTTTCTTGGGTGTCAAAATCACCGCACATGAGAATCAGTGATTTAAATATTTAGGCATATTTAAGATAACTGGACATCACGTTTAGACAAGTATAAATCAAGTTTTTGACAATATATTCTAGATAGCAATGTGCTTACTGATGAACCATGATATTTATGCAAATGTTTGGCTGTAATGTGACACCTTTTATAAGGGGAAACCCATTGGAAGTTGGAAGTAGAGCTTCATTCTCCAAGATGCAGATCCCTGGGCTCATGTCCTATAGCTGGTCCTCCTTTGTGGGTGCGCTAAGTTAGCTTGTATGAAAGCCTGGGGGATCTGGCTTCTCTCTACTTCCACTTGTCAACTGAATGTGATAGGGCAGGTTACTTTAGCAATACAAACTAACACTCTTGGTTCTAAACTTCAGACTCCAGAACCAACTTATATCTCTTTCAACTTGGAATGTATCCAAACTGAATCATGTAAAAGTTACCCACTGCAACTGTTAGTTTTCTTGGGGTTAGCTCTGTGTCATATGTAATCTTAGAAAACAGCTTGACTCAAACCTTAAACACCCACTTATAGAAGCCTAAAAGTAGGGAATATAAATAAAAGGGTTTCAGAGGAAAGAAAAAATTACAAAGAGATAGAGAGAGAGTCAGAGGGTATCTCAGTCTATTTGGGTGCTATCACAGAACCCACAGGCTGGGTGGCTTATAAACAGCAAACATTTATCCCTCACAGTTCTGGAGGCTGTGAGGCCAAGATTATGGCACCTGTAGATTTCAGGGTCTGGTGAGAATCCTGCTTTGCTGTAACCTCACATGGCAGAAGGGGCCAGGAAGCTTTCTAGGGCCTCTTTTATAAGGTCCCCAATCCCATACATGAGAGCTTTGCCTTCACAACCTAATCACCTCCTAGATGCCCACCTCCCAATACTATCACCTAGGGGACTAGGTTTCAGCATATGAATATCAGGGGGACACAAACATTCTGACCCTACCAAAGAGAGATACAGAAATAGAGGGAGAACGATGGAGAGATGATAGAAACAAGGAGAGCGAAGGCAATGAAATCAAAGGCCAGGCAAGGTCCCATGTGTATAAGGAGGTTTCATGAAGCAACACGTGGATGTCACACTCTGACATCCATGTCTGTCATAAAGCCAATCATTCAGAAGCAGATGTTGATCATTCTGAAAGCTCTCCAATGCCACAGGCCTATTCTCAGTAGAGACGTTTCTGCTTTGAGAACGCCTGGGGTAGGAGAGCCACTCAGTTTCCTCCGTGAAACAGAGAAGGAAGGAATCCTTTTGGGGGAGATTGTATATGCACAGCACTGAATATCCACCAAGTGATATGATCCCCCTCCAATAAATAAATAAATGCCACAGGAAACCAAACAAAAAAGAGATTCTTAGTAAAAATGTTCCCTTTTAATTTATATTAAACTACACTGCTTTCTCAATCAGCAATTAAAGAATTTTCTGAGCACTTTTAGGGGTAACATTCTCTTTTGGGAATGTGAAGATGAATAAAGCATTTCTTCTACCTTCAAATAGGTTCATTGAAGGAAACTCCTATGAGATTATGTGGACCCTGTTCAGGGATGTTCTGTATCCACGTGATGGAATTAAGTATGAAAAAAAGACATGTCTTAAAGATTTGTAGTATATGAGGAATGCCCTTTAGCTGGAATGCTGGTAATTTTAAACTTTGAGATAGGAAAACAGGACTAAAAAAGAAAAACTTTTGGAAGCAGAGATGGTGGAAAAGCCAAAGAATTAATCAAGAGTGCAGGTTGTTTTAAGAGTACATTTGCTCTATCGTATGTTTGAGGCTTAAAAAAAATCAACATATGGTAAGATATGAAATGCTACCTTTTAGGAAATTTTACTGATAATTAGAGTTATAAAATATACTGCCTCAAAGCTCAGTCCAAGTGAATTGTGGTTTCAGTGACTTTCAGTTTGTTGAGAGAAATGCCATTTTGCTACTTCAGGTTTCTTTGAAATCGTAGGAGTAGCTCAATCTTTCCTTTTATGGCATGCCTGGTTACTAACCATCTCTGTGACTCCGTGTCCATCTCTGTGAAAAGATAATAAAATTACCTTAAAAAAAACTCCACAGAAATCACACATTTGGACTGAGATTTGAAGCAGTATATTTTATAATTATTACTAATTATAAATATTATTGATTTACTATTACTATGTTTCAGGTATTATGCTAAAAGCCTTAAAAAAATTTTCCCATCAAATTCTCATAACAACCCTAAGATACAGATCTTAGTACAGCTGACCCTTGAACAACACAGGGGTTAAGGGCACCAACCCCCACACAGTTGAAACTCCACATACAACTTTTGATCCCCCAACAATGTAACTGTTAATAATTTACACTTGACCTGAAGCATCACTGATAGCATAAACAGTCCATCAACACATATTTTGTATGTTTACATGTGTCATCTACTATATTCTTATGTAAAGGAGGCTAGAGGAAAGGAAATGTTAGTAAGGAAATTAGAAGGAAGAGGAAATACATTTACAGTCTGTGCTGTATTTCCTGAAAAAAAAAAAATCTGTGTGTAAGTGGACCCATAGAGCTCAAACCAATGTTGATCATTTACAGTCTGTGCTGTATTTCCTGAAAAAAAAAAAAAAATCTGTGTGTAAGTGGACCCATAGAGCTCAAACCAATGTTGATCATTGATCATTTAATTGTCATTTAATTGGTAATTTGTCATTTTGCTATAGGGACACTGAAGCTTAAAAGGTTAAATAATATGTCTGAGATTGGGGCGTCTGGGTGACTCAGTCGGCTAAGCATCTGACTTTGACTCAGGTCATGATCTCACGGTTTGGTTTGTGAGTTCGAGCCCCGCATCAGACTATGTGCTGATGGCTCAGAGCCTGGAGCCTGCTTCGGATTCTGTCTCCTTCTCTTTGTGCCCCTCCCTGACTCATGCTTTCTCTCTGTCTCAAAAATAAATACAAAAACAAAACAAACAAAAATAAAAAAAAACCAAAAAAAACCATCAAAAATATGTCTGAGATCATACAGCTAGTACGACATAACAGAAGCAAAATCTGAACACAGGTTTTTCTGATGACAAAGCCAGAGTTCTCAATTACTTCTCATGGCTTACATTTTGGCATCAAACAGACCTGTATTCAAAAAGTCCTGCCTTTTATGCATTGTAGGACCTTCTCAACGTTTATTTATTTTTGGGACAGAGAGAGACAGAGCATGAACAGGGGAGGGGCAGAGAGAGAGGGAGACACAGAATTGGAAACAGGCTCCAGGCTCTGAGCCATCAGCCCAGAGCCTGACGCGGGGCTCGAACTCACGGACCGCGAGATCGTGACGTGGCTGAAATTGGACGCTTAACCGACTGCGCCACCCAGGCACCCCTGTAGGACCTTCTCAAAGCTCACTTGTATGAACCTGAGTTTCGTTTTTCTTTTCTTTTCTTTTCTTTTCTTTTCTTTTCTTTTCTTTTCTTTTCTTTCTCTTTTCTTTTACTTTCCTTGCCTTTCCTTGCCTTCCTTTCCTTTCCTTTCTCTTTTTGTCTTTTCTTTTTTAAGTTTATTTATTTATTTTGAGAGAGAGAACAAAGTGGGGAGAGGCAGAGAGAGAGAATCCCAGGTGGGCTCCATGCTGATGCAAGGCTCAAACTCATGAACTGTGAGATTGATGAGGGACCAGAAGGCAAGTTGAGAGCCAAACACAAATTAGCACAATGCTTCACCTGCCTCTCCCCCTTCCAAGGTGGGATATGTGTGACATTCCTCAGGCACTCTTGGCTGCCCAAGAACAAAAGGACAGAGAACAAATGGTTAAAGTGAAAGTCTCCATCAGTTTACACATATTTTAGTAATATTACAAGAAAAGGGCTTATTATCAATAGCTTAATCTCCAGGAACTCCCTACTGTCTTAATGATAATGGTTTGCTAGAGGGGAAAGCAACCTTAGTTTGACAATAGCCAGGCCTCCAGTAATCTGTGAGTCTTCTTTAGCATATGGAAATCCCTTTAAGAAACTCCCTCTTGACTTTACCTCCCTCCCCCCAACTCCATAGTACATAACCAGTCACTCTTCACAACCCCATTGCAGCTCTTCCAGCCAATGGGTCCTTACCCCAGGCTTTAATAAAATCACCTTTTTGCACAAAAGACATCTTTAAGAATTCTTTCTTGGCCGTCATCTTCGAACCACCACCACTCTTCCAAAATTCCATCAAGATCATGACCTGAGCCAAAATCAAGAGTTGGTTGCTCAACCAATTAAACCACCCAGGCACCCCTGAACCTGAGTTCTGTCTGGCAAATGGGAGTAGTCATACCTACTCTACTGGGTTCTTGTGAGAAGTTTTTAAAGAAAAGTTTGTGGGCTCACTTAGGTTGGCACTGACAGAAAAGTACTTATTTGGGGTGCCTGGATGGTTCAGTTGGTTGAGTGTCTGACACTTGATTTTGGCTTAGGTTGTGATCCCAGGTTTGTGGGATGGAGCGCTGCCTTGGGGTCTGTGCTGAGCAGAGAGCCTGCTTCAGATTCTCTCTCTCTTTCCTTCTGCTCTCTCCCCTAATCATGCTCTCTCTCTCTCAGGGAAAAAAAAAAAGAAAGAAAGAAAGAAAGAAAGAAAGAAAGAAAGAAAGAAAGAAAAGAAAAGAAAAGAAAATGAAAGAAAAGAAAAGAAAAGAAAAGAAAAGAGAAAAGAAAAGAAAAGAAAAAAGAGAGAGAGGGGGAAAAAAGTACTCATTCTTTGTCTTTGAGTGTCTGGGCAGAGGACAAACTTGTGAAGGAAGGTGAAAGGCAAAGGGAAAGTTAAACCAACATATCATGATCAACTGAGAAGATAATTACATGTGCAGAAGGTAGAGAAAAGCTTAGAGACGCAAAAAAACCAGAACCTGACATGCTCAATTTGAGCTACTGGCTTCAAGTTCAATTCTGTGTACAATGGAGCACAGACTTACCAGCCTCCTTTCACCATTGGGCTAAAACAAAAAACATCTTCTTACTGGACACTTGGGATTGTGCTGCAAAAAGTCCTTTTGCTCTCTTCCCCACTATGTTTTCTGACTCTCTGATTTCACAATTTCCTTGAGATTGTGGCCTCTTCTTTGTATTTTCCAAAAAAAATGGACTCTGTTCAAACACATTCCAAACTTTCTCTGTTTCCTATTAGTAGATAAAATCTCTTCCCACAGACCAACACATCTTGGGAATTTTAAACCCCTTTAAGCCTCTTCCCCACCCTGGTCTTGAGTATCCCTGGGGGATGGCCTAGGTTTGGGAATCAAGAAACATCTCTTTATCATAGACACCAGTGATTTAGACTGCTTCTTATATAACAGTCAGGTAAATGGGCGAGTAGCTCAAATAACAAAGTAGAGGGTAATTAGTCTAGGATCAAATAATTCAGGCTCTGTCCCTGGTTTTATCACTAATTTTCTCTCTAGGCCTTAAGGTGTCCTTTTGGACAAGGGAAACACTGGACCAGAGGGTTTATAAGAGCCCATTTATCTCTGCCAGCCAGAGATTCTAAAATACTTTAGTGGACTGGTACAGTGATTCAACCATCTACCTGTGGAAAAGAAAAAAGTGATGAGATTGTAATGGAATAAAAAGTAGAATGAGATAAAAGGCATTTGAAAGGTCACAAGAAAGGAAGTACTTCCAGTGTGTCTGATGCTGGTCCTCACATTTGGATAGTCAATCATTGCAAAGGAGAACTTGAAAGAAGGTTGCACTAATATTCATTTGGTGGTAACTTAAGAGGTATTAGATAAACTTGGGCATGTGCAGGAAAGACAAAGAGATAGACGACTCAAAACTATGTTTTATAAAAGTTGAAATAGGGATGAAGAGACTAAAGAAACAAGGTTTTAAAAAGATCATTAGCTGAGACAATTAATTATTCTTGATCTTTATGGCATTGAGGAACTGAACAATTTAGACCAACTAACAGAAGTTACAGAGAACAAAGATCTCGTCTCAAACACAGAAGACTTTTCCTAATACTAAGAGGTACTTAGATATAATTGGGAACCCCAGAAGAAGGTGTTTGAAAATGAGTCTGACAAATGCTTCACAGGGAGGCCGCATTTAAATTTCAAGCACAAAAGTGATATTGAGATAGATAAGATTTAACATTTTTTTTACAATCCAGAGTTAATAAGACTCCATGATCTTATGAAATGAAAATCTGTCTTGTACCCTCAGATGGGGGAATCATTAAGTACTTTTTTATTAGAAAAGTCCTACAGCTCTCTCTCTCTCTCTGTCCTGCTTCTTCATTCTGGTTAAAATAATCTTAGACCAGGGTCACCAGCACATTCTCTGTAAATAGTTTACAGAAATGTGAAAAAGTAAAAAGAGAGAGAGAGAAAACAAAACAAAACAAAACAAAAAACCCAAAACACAGTACCAAGCCTTAAAACCCTCACGGGAACACACACTCATGGAATATTTAGCAGTAACAATATCCACATGTATAATCCACATCAGTCCTCTGGTTTCTGTGTCTCCGAGGTAACATCTGAAAAGGATTGAGTTGCGGTTACAGAGTACCACTGAACGTTTTAAGTTGGATGTAATACAACGGATCAAAACATCCATGCTTAAGAATGGAAGGTGGGGTATACCTCTCTTAGCAAGTGCATCACCATATACTCAGAAAACCCAATTTCATTTACACAGTCTTTGCACTGCTATTTTTTTCTTAATGTCTATTTATTTTTGAGAGACAACGCAAGCAGGGGAGGGAGAAAGGATTCTAAGCAGGCTCTGCGCTGACAGCAGCAAGCCTGATGTGTGGCCCAAACTCACAAGCCCATGAGATCATAACCTGAGCCAAAGTCAGAAGCTCAACCCCAGGAGCCTCTGCACTGCTATTCTTATTTGTGTCACTTCTGTGCTATCCAGAGACCGGTCTGAAAACCTGGCCTTATTCCACACTATAGTTTCAGTTCTTAAACCTTTGCCAGTGTTATTCCTGGTCAGTTTCCTATGGAGGTTTTTAGGGGGTCTGCCCAGGACTTCATATTTAAGAATATTTAACATCCTTTAAAGGATTTTATATTTATAGAATTTTATATTTTATAGATTTTATATTTATAGAATTCATAAATATTTATAGAATCCCTTTATCTGCCTCCCTCCTCCCTGAAATTTCTGCCTTACTCTCTAGATGGGAAGAAGAGTCATGGCTGCTTCTCCTGGGGAAGACGGGAGTGGAGGTCCAGGCCTTCTGCTCAACCAGCTGAGCATGGTTTTTTCCCTTGTGTTTGGCTGGAGCAGGACACTTACTGTCACAATCCTCTCTATTCTGTTATGACTAAGTTGTCTGGTCCTTTAATTAGAGAGAACATGCTTTGGGGGGCCTTTTTTGTATACCACCATTGGTATTACCATATTGTAGGCTTCTCCAGAGTCCTATCTGAGATATCTGGGAGACAAAAAGAAAATCCAGAACATTCACTATTATGTTGGAATCCACCTAGCCAGTCCACCTCCTTCATGCCACCTTTCAGTCTTCCTGTCTTTGTCTGTTGTAGTATGTCCAGAGTTTTTAGGTGTACTTCAAAGGAGGTCTAGGGAGAAATGAGTTATTCTATCTTGTTCAGGACTAGAAGTCTCCATGCAGACTCTTTAAATTATCTTTAAATTATGATGATGATGATGATGAATACAATTTGGAGTGGACCTAATTTCAAAACTCTGGCAGAGCTATTACCAATGCTTTACTGCAAGAAGCTACAGAAAAGTCCTTCTGATCTCTAACAAAAGTCTCAGTCACGCTTCTCTCTCCAACACTAAACCAAACCTACGTAAATCAACTGGATTTTGCCACTGTTCATTGTTAACAGTATTCTTTCCTACTCCTGATTTAAAAAGTCCTACTTATAAAAAAAGTCCCAGCACTTTTGCTGAGTTGCCACTAGCCTGCCCTTTCATTTGTTTATGGACCCATAGAGGAGACCCCTCTGGAACACCATGATGTAACTCTTCACAGATACATAAATATTTGATAATCCTGGTTCATCTTTCCAATAAGACACATAATAAAGATTTGCCTACTAGGTTATACATGGGAAACCAATTTACATAGGACTTAAGAAAAAAAAAATGTTCCTAAATGATGATTCCCTTTTCTCTTTCCTATTGTCCTAGAATAAATATTACATTACCATAATTAATACCTCTTTCATTCTACAGATTATTACATGTGAGTCTTTGACCTGACATTGATACATAGCTGATATCACTACTTGATTCTTTGTACTTGGTCCAACCTTATAAGTCATTTTAAGATTAATAACATGAAAAAAAAAAGATTAATAACATGAAAGTTATTAGGTGTGATACTAGTTATTGGTTATTGGGTGTGATACTTTGGAAATACTAGATACTAGATATTAGTTATTGGGTGTGATACTTTGGAAATAATACTAGAGGAAGGTGTTAGAATATTGTGGCTCTAATCATAATATGTCACTAACTCTGTGTGGCTATATGATGATGTACTTCCCTTGTCTTGGTCTCAGTTTCTTCATTTATAAAATGAGGTGGCATGCCTAGTGGCTCAGTCAGTGACTCTTGGTTTGAGCTCAGGTCATGATCCCAGGGTTGTGGGATCGAGCCCCACGTCAGGCTCCGTGATGAGTGTGGAAGCTATTTGAGATATTCTCTCTCTCTCTCTCTCTCTCTCTCTCTCTCTCTCCCTCTTCTCCTCTCTGGTGCTCACACACTCTCTTAAAATAAAATAAAATAAAATAAAATGGCAGAATATTTCCTCCTATTAAAAACGTCATTAACTTATTAAATTGTGAAACTTTTAGCAATTAAGTTGTTTGCTCCTTGATTTGGTCATTATAAATCCTAACATTTTACCCTCAGGATGAAAAATTTTGATATTTAGTCACTAAAATAGTAGGTTTTGGCAACATAAAATGCTGAATATATTAGAAAGGAAAGTCAAATGTGTAACCCCTCTGGCATCCTAGAAATAGGCCTTTGTGGGTCCTGAAAAAATACTTTGACCTTATCACTCAGTTCAATTGTAACTTCAGTGTTAGAAACAAACAAACAAACAACAAAAAACGTTGTATTTGCTACACAGTTCTATAGACTTCCCTCTGAAATTTTGTACGCTAATAGTTAAGATTCAATTTTATGTATAATTTTCAGTTGATTAGTAGCACGATATTAACTCTACCCTAGTGTCATTTAAAACCTTAAATGGCACACAGTCTGACTATAAAGCAGTAGACAGATTCCACAGATCCCTGAGAAAGACTTTAACATCTTTGAAACTCAGTTTCCCTTTGTGTAAAATGGGAAATGGGGATATTACTAATATTATTCTATTTGTGGAACAGATTTACTTTTATGGTTGAGTAAAGTATTTTGAAAATGTTCAAGTTCTATACAAATGTACCAGCAAGGTCATTATTTATTCATAAAAGAATATATACAGTTTATAAAATTGTTTTAATATATACATAATTGAATTGCCCATTTTTACTTGGACAATGGCAGTATCATACTGGTCATAAAGCTCAATAATATGGCCTAAAAGTATTTTTCCAAATGCTTTCAAGCTTATATAAATCAAATGTGGATAGTGTGGACATAAGAGAACATATGTAGAGATTTCTTTTCGTCCTTGCAATTATTAGGATCTCTGACTTCCTTTAATACATTCCAGACCCATGCATGCCTTTACCCCTGGGGGGTGGGGAGTGGGGAGTGGAAGATTTTGCTTAAAACAATACTTGGAGCAGGAATAGTTTGATAAGGTCAGTGGCTAGAATATTTACAGCTTCTTGTTTTGAATTCTTATGATAACATTAGCTCCCAAAGATTATCTGGCAATGTGTGGGAGATCTAGCAGCAATAAGAACTGGGCCTTCAAGTGAGACTTCTAGATGTGATACATGAGGTAGAAAGAAATGAAAGAATGTGAGCTTGTGAGTGTGGTCTCCTTGACCCCATAGTATAGTAAGTGTGTGTGTGTGTGTGTGTGTGTGTGTGTGTGTGTGTGTGTGTGTGTTGGGGGGGGTCATTAATTATCAGGTCAATAACTGTCATGATCCTAGAGCTGAAGTTATTTCAGTGCTGTGCCTTCTTAGGGTTTTTTGTTTGTTTGTTTTTATCAATAGCTTGTTTGGTTTATGAGTCGTTCCCTTCTTGGCTTTTTTCTTGAACTGTGTGTGAGAAACCAGCATCATTATCAGAGCAATTCCTTCCTTGAAGTCATGCAAAATATCAGTGACAGAGTCAGGACATGCGTGATAGGTAGTTTGCAGTGCTTAACTTCCTGATCTGGTTGTCATTGCTTTTGAGTGGTGAGGACTACCGGGGAAATGAAGAGAATTGCCTCTCCTGTTTGCATCATGCCTGGAAATTGGTGAAGTACATTCACACAAATGTCTTCACTTTTTCGTGGGAGCCATGTGAGAAAGCCCAGATTCTCTGGTCTGTCCAGTCAGACACTGAGAGAATGGACAGACAGACTCAGTAGAGGCTGTCTCACTCCAAGGCCAGTGTTCTTGTGCCAGCATATCACAGCTGCTGTCTGTTCAGATTTGAAGCATTCTTTGTAGCCACAAAGCTATAAACTCTAATTAAAGTTTCCATTCCAAGGCTCTCATGATGCCATTCTTCTGTGTCTTTATCTTTTCTGATATGTAGTATTTCCAAGCTAAAAAGACTATAATTCAGTCATTTGCCTCTCTCTTTAATATATGGGAGCTTTTGGCCCCTGTTGGGTGTCTGTACTCACTGAACTATGACAACATGAGAGGGGCTGGGTGTGAGAATGCTCTTTCCCGCCAGCAGCTAGCACGATGGCACAAATGAATGTCAGATCACCAAAAGTTTTTCCCATCAGAGATGGAATCCATACCGCCCTCCTTGTTTCTTGAGCCCTGTGGGTAATACTCCCAATTGTCCATTTCATATAAATGAAATCATAGTTATATAGAACTAAATTAATTGGCCAGCTCTTGGTGTATATTTTTGTTCCATTTCTGAACATCCTATTTGTGCTTCATATAAGCACTGATATACAGTGTTAGATCCCATTCTCTGATCAGCGATAGGGCTATAGGATTTTTGGAATCTAAGATGGTACATTGAAAGAGATGGTTTACAATTACATGTGTTTTTATTATTGTTGTTTTGTTTTTTCTTTTGCCCTTTATTCTATATTTACATGTCTTTCCCTTGACTTGCAGAGTGAGGATTATAACTTGTTTTTTTTTTTTCAGTTTTCCCCTAAGTTGACATATCTTCATGGACTTAGCCCCCTCTTATTGTTGCCACTATGTGGCCAAAGAGAAATTTCAACTTAAATCTCAGCTCTTAAACTTTTGGGTGGGATTTGTTCTTTCATATTGGGAAATTATAAATAATATGTTGAACACTGTATGATTCTATGGAGTAATTCTTACTATTTTATAGACTTTGAGAGAGTTTGTCTTTGAGACACAACTATTTATTTATTTATGTAATCTCTACATCCAGCATAGGGTTTGAACTCATGACCCTGAGATCCAGAGCTGCATGCTCTACTGAGTAAGCCAGCCAGGTGGCTGCGACACAGTTCAACTTCTAGCTCCTGTGTATATCTTTGTAGCTTTGGGAAATTTATTTACTGTATTTATGAATCAGTTTTATCATCTGGCAAATGAGCATAATAATAAATCTGGGTTTTTTGGTCTGAATGAACAACTTCTAGAAGTATAATGAGTATTAAGTGAGCTAATTCATATAAAGTGCTTAAATATGCCCAACAAGTCATAAGCATGAAACACATGTTAGCTTTTCTGTTAAAACTAATGGATCACACTTTGGGAAATACTGATTCTATTCTTTTAGTAAGTTTTCACACTTGTAATATTGATTAGGTTTGGCCTGGGTGGTAGAATTGGCTTGATATAACCAAACAATTGTGGTGGATATATTGTGCATCCAAGTGCAACCAAAATATTTGTAATATCCGGGATGTTGACCTTGAGTCAACCTTTCCAAGGCCACCGTTGTCCCAGTGTTTACGGAACCGTGCCTGGGTCCCGTGGAAATTGCAGGGAAAATGTGAATCAGTGGACTGTTTTGCTTGGCTGCTAAATTTGGCTTACTGTTTCATAAATTAGGACATATCTGTCTAGAATGGTTCTTGTTGCCACCAGTAACCAGGATCACAGAATTGAAGGACATCAGATATGCAAGAGAAACGGAAAATAAGTTCCCAAAGTAATGTTTTCTGCAAGAATCCCAAGGCAAGTGGCAGTGCTGAAGAAAGCTAAATAGGAAATGTAGCCTGAGGCTTGAGATTTCCTGCTTTTAACTCAAAACGGATGTGGATATAGACATGAGGATGTGGTCCATGATTTTGCTTTGCTGGGTGGAAGGAATAGCATCAGTATTAGATTGTTGATTAGCATTTTTGGTAATGTATGTAGTCCCAGAGTTGCAGGCAATAGAACAGAAATTAATCTTCCAGATGAGCTCATTCTCAATTCTGGTTATACAGTATACTGGATTGTTAGCCATTGCTCTGTATCAATGTTTGTGAAACTCTCAGAATTAACCTAAACTACTTTGGTTTATACTACGTAGCACCATGTTTCTTCTTAAGTAGAGATGATAATGGAGAAAGAACATGAGATTTTTATCATGTAAAAGGAAACATAAATAACATTGGGATCTTTCAGTGAAGTATATATATATATATATATATATATATATATACACACACACACATATATAAGTATATATATTTATATACTTATATATATGTATACTTATAATATTTAATCATATATAAACTTATAATATTTAATCTTCAGTTGTCCTAGAATTATCATTAAAGATGATTATGGTGAGTTTTGCCAAACTTAAACAGAAGCCATGAGCTTTTCAATTATTTTCTGTGTATCTACTATTTATTCTGGTGACATGGTGTTAAACTAAACCAAAACAAAGACAGACACTCCTTTTGTACAGCTGCTTACTTTAACTTCCATACTCTGTCACATTCTGACCAATGCCACTACTGATCCCCCTCCTGGCTCCTGGACATCTTCTTTGAAGACTTCAGCTTCCAGTTCATGAAGCTTTGGCATGGTCCTGGCTTTTTGTTCGCTCTCCAACTACCAACCTCTGCGAATTCAACAACCATGAAGACATTGGTTTGACAGCTTCCCTTTAATCTGCTCAAATTTCTGTATCTGATTTTGCCCTGACTAGTTATCTAGTATTTGAGAAATTCCCTTGATGCCCCCCCTCCTATATTTATTTACCATTCTGTCCAAATCATCTCCAAGGCTGGCCTCTTTATTCACTTGTATAGAGGCAGATGGGCATTTGCATTACAATAAAGATTGATTCTCTCTCTTTTCCTTAACTTTCCCTCTTGTCAAGCTTTGCAGTATTTAAGCCTTGAACATTGCAAGATGAAAGTCACACAGCCATGCCTTTGGGATCTACCACTTATTGTCACCACAGGCTCACAGCTAGGGTTTTAGTGTTTTTTGGGAGTTTCCTGCTGTTCCTCAATATTTTTTTGTCAGAGTTGATGTTCAGAATCTTTTAGAGTCCCCAGATCTGTAATTCTTCATTCTCTGCATGACTTTATTTCTTACATTACTAAGTCATGTTTTAATAAGGGATGGAATTTAGGATGGTATGTTGGGAAAGGAGAAGAGAGGCCATGTATATGAGTCCCTAAGAAGGTGAAATTAATAGGCATTTGCATCTTTTTTTTTTAAATAAAGTAAAGGTAAAAGAGAAATATCAGAATTGACCCAGCAGTTTGGAGCCTAGGTGACTGATGGATTGTGATTCATGAACAAAAATAAGAAATATAGGAAAGAAAGTAGAGTAGGGGAAGGATGTGATTTTCCTTGCCTTTCTGTTCCTCTTTGGCCTTTTAAAAGTTTAATTAATTTGTGCTTAATTACCTTAAATAAAACAGAAAAAAAATACTGCTTAAGATGAATGAGCCTTCAAAATAAAAGGGCACATACCAGAGACCAAATAGGGTTCAGGCCCTGGCTTCCAGAAAGAATAATCCTCTTAATAAGTCCGTTTTAAGCCCTCTAATGTTAGATAACTAGGACAGTATCCTGCCTTTGGGAAAATGCCATAAGTCCTTTGCCCTTACTTTTTTTTTTTTGTAATAGCCATGTAAGTGAGATGCAGCTCTTAATGGGACTATTTTCTAGATTTTATGTCTTGTCTTAAGCACCAGCTCCTTTGCTAAGCTGACTGTTTGCTCCGAGGGTTTTGTTTTTTAGCAAGTCAAAGATTGACAGAATTGGTGAGGAAGTGACACATGGCACTGGGGTTATTATTCTAGTAGGAGCTTGGCTGGAATATCTACATGGCCCTTGTATGCTATTTCAGCTGAAACATTTCCTCTTTGATAGAAATATGGTGTGGCTAAGACCTACTGGAAACCACGACTGTACGTCCTTAGTGATACATTAGCAGCACCAGGGATCCAGGTGGTTCCTACCATACAGTTCAAGTTAGGTTCTCTCTCCCCTTTCTCCAGTGTTTTCCTTAATGTTCTAGCCTCTCTGTGTCTCATCTTCTCCACTTCACAGAGAATGTCAAAACATAAGAAATAGACACTGAGTTTCCAACATCTCTTTGCTTTCATCCTGTCAGAATGCTGTTTTCCTCTGCCAGCCTATAGATTCTTTAAAAACTTCATTTGGTAGGGGTGCCAGGGTGGCCATCAGGTGGTTAGGCCTCCCAGCTCTTGATTTTAGCGGTGGTCATGATCTCACAGTTTGTGAGTTCAAGCTTCACTCACATCATGCCCATATCGGGCTCTGCACTAACAGTGTGGAACCTGCTTGAAATTCTCTCTCTTCCTCTCTCTCTCTGCCCCTCCCCATTCACACTGTGTGTGTGTGTGTGTGTGTGTGTGTCTCAAAATTAAAAAAAAAAACACTTCATTTCACTTCATTTGGTATAAATGTTTTTAGTATTATCCAAGTAGTGTATATACTAGGGGTCTGGCATCTGCCATATTTCCTTTTAAACTTTTATAGATTGTCATTAAAAAAAAAAAGAAAAGAACTTTCTGGCATAGGTACATAAGGCACATATACTAACTACTGCCAGATACCTGTTTAACGTGTATCTTTTCCTAACCAAGTTGTCAGTCTTGCTGCACACGTTATAATAACATCTCCTTTCTTTTCTTAAAGTAGGAATCAGCCTGGGCAGCCCATTATATTATTTCATTAACTGTGAATTAAGGAGAAGCAGGAAGCTGAGAGTATGCCTTCAGTAAGTTAAGTCACTGTTATGTGTATTTTTTGTTTCCACTTGGAAGTTATGACTCCTAGAACTAGTTCCATCAGCTTGAAAGCTATTTCAGACCAGAAGGCATTCAACAGATTTAAACTTAATGTTGTCTCTAATTTACCTAGAAGGTAAATTTGTGTCTTCACATCAGAATTACTATGAAAGCCAACAGGCATAATTTTTGGATTACCTGTTTTTAAATTTATTTGTGGCCAACATTCCTCTTCATTTGTATCATAAAAACTATCTTCATTATTTAATTCATGTATAGAACAAACATCATATACTAAACATGACAGAATCCCAGTTTTAAAGGTTTATAGTTTTGGGGGCGTGTAGGCAGGCATATATGTCAAGTTTTAAAAATCGTCTGTGAAAAGGACCATGAAAATGTGGATCAGGGAAAGGACAACTTGGGTTAAGTCAAGAAAAACTTCTCTGGGAAGTTGACATTGAAGTTGTGCCTTTCAAATGAATGAGAGTCCCCCAGACAGAGGAAACAGGGTGGGGCTTTCAAAATTGGAAGAGAAACCTGGTTAAAGACTTGGTGGTGGTGAAGTGCTTGGAAAGAATTCTACTGGGTAGTCCCTATTCTAAGGTAATAGTGGAAAAGATTTTTTGAGTCCATAATCTGCCCAGTGAGAATTGCAGAAGTATATCTGTAAAATGTTTGTCTTTTTACCAGATTAATATTTTGTTTTTAAGAAGCACTTTACTCAAGACATTTTTTTAGTGCCTATGATCTAATCGACCCCAGAAGGAAAAAGAAATGAAAAGGAAATAAATGCTCTCTTCTAAATAAATGACCAATGATTTGAGGACACAACCATGTTTATTTAAGTAAGAAACTGGTTTGACCTGATGCATAATGAGGAATGAAAAAATGCTGTTGGGGCACAGAGGAGGGAGCAGCTCTGAAGACTCACCCACAGGGTCCCGGATCATCTACCTACAGAGAGGATTCATTGACTTGACATTCTTTCCACTTTATGGCACAGACACTGACCACAGGCTTTACCTCACCAACCACTGAGACTTTGCCAGGCCCAGAAAACCTTCCCCACAAAGGCCCCCATTCATCATTTCTTCACTCTGTGATTGAAATGTGATGTGGTATCAGGCAATACTAGAGCTAAATATGGGATTGAAAACCCAAATTGCACTAGGGTGGTAGCTTTGTGGTTTCCAAGTCTTTTTTAACAGACCTCACAAATTGGACACCCATCGTGTCCTGCCCAGATGATTATGACGCCATGGGCTGGTAAGGCCCAGCCTGAAAGCCAGCACTTGTCTCCTAGTTTCTGACGTGCTTCTCCTCACACTCTCAAAGCCCTCCATGGCTTATTCCTGTAAATACTGCATCCTCGCCCTGATAAGATACAGAAACAAGGCCAGTAGAGGATGGGGCCTAAGGGGAGCACTTGTGACTGCCTCCTAGAAATGGGAGAGACCATTTACTTTGTCCTGCCTTCGGTTGGCAGGGCAGAAGCAGAAAGTCACAAGGAGGGAGAAATTAGGCAGTTCTTAATAATCTGGCCTCAGGACGTGGAGGCCCATCCTCTATTGCTCTTGTTTCAAATGGCTACGTTGGAATTTTTTAATTAACCTCAACATCTGAGTCACTCCGTTGGAAGCTTCTTCAGTCATTTTGTATGAATGGTGGTGGCAGGGATCCTGGAAGATAAAGGGGTAGAGCACATTGTGTGACTGTGGGGCTCCTAACATCTGCCTAGAGGCACCGTAGGGGGTGTGAGGAAGACTTCTAACTAAAATAGGTCTAGTTCTTGCTCCCTCTGGCTCTCCTGCATGCTGAGTACTCAGGGTGTTTTAAGTGTAGGGGAACTAAAGGGTGGTATAGGTGAGAGTCAAATATTGTACATTTCAAAACAAAAACAAAAGCAAAAAATATGGGGTGCCTGGGTAGTTCAGTCGGTTACGTGTCTGACTCGGGATTTTGGCTCAGGTATGATCTTGCGGTTCGTGAGATCGAGCCCCACATCAGGCTCTGCAGTCACAACTTGGAGCCTGTTTGTGGTTCTCTCTCTGTCTTTCTCTCTCTCTGTCTCTCTCCCTCTCTCTCTCTCTCTCTCTCTCTGCCCCTCCCCGGCTCGTACACTCTCTTTTTCCCAAAATAAATAAATAAACTTAAAAAATATATTCCATGGGTGGAAGGAGGTTCATTCCTGAACGTTTTCAAGTATTACAGGGACTGTTTTCATGCCAGTCACATATGTAAAAATGCTAAGTAAAATTTATCATTTTAATAAAAATGAATCTCATTACTATATATATATTTTTAGTTTCTTATTTTTCTAAAAGTGAGAAAATATTCAAGCCCAGGGATTTTTCTTTGGATCAATGTTTAACGTTCTTACAGGTCCATAGTTATTACTCAGGGAAGAAAACCCAATCTTCCCTATACCTCTCTTCTGATCTGGTCTCTTGGGGTGTGCTGAGTTTTACCCTAAAACTGCAGGTATCAGGTAAGAGCCAAGATAAAGATGTGTTATTAGACACAATTTTTATCCTTCCATTGCCAATTCTGACTCATTTTGTTTACAATTCAGTCACAAGGGAGACCCACATTTTTTTCGTTTTTTTGTTTGTTTTTTTTTTTTTTTTAGACATCAGCAGTGTACAAAGAAACACAGACTTAGTTCATACCACTTTTCAGATCAACAAAGAAATATGGACCTTTTGAGCTTAATGAATAATCTTCCATCTTTCCCTTCCTTCCAAGACATCTCAAAAGTTTTCGGTGTGGTTCAGGACAGTCATTTCACTCTGTATTGCCAAAGGATTATACCCCACTGCATGATTATCCAGATGCAATTTTAAGTATCTTTATATCTGAGGAAATAATATTTTTTGTGATTCCAAAAGGTTTTGAAGGAAATGTTAATTTTAAGGACCTAAGAAAGAACTCCTTTAAAAATGGCATTAAATTTTATGTTCATCAAGTGAGAGTTCAGATCTATTGAAATGAGGATTATTTCCATGTGTTCCACAGGAAATTTTATGTTTGGTCTCTGTTAAACTTGCCTTGCATAAACTCAAATTGGAAACCTAGCATGTAAGTTTTGATAAGAGAAACTTTCATTGTATAATTCATGTGTTGAGGAGTCAGCAGACATTCACTTGAAGAGCTTGTTAAACACTTGGACTGATACTTTTATTTCTAATATTTGTTAAATGTGTGAAATATAATAAGGCATCGTTCAGCTTAGTTATCAGTGAAACTGTGAGGTAGTCACCTTTGCCTTTAATTTACATTAATCCAGCAAAGTTTGTCTTTGTCTTCTTTCTTTTACCTACCTGCCCTTTCTTTCTCCTTATTCCCTACCCACAAATCGTCATCAAAAATAAAACAAAACCCATGAAAATTGGGGGCATTATAGAAGTTCATAGATCTGCATTTGGAATAACTAATCTATTTTTAATCAAATATTGAGTTCCTACAGTGTGTACTAATATCTTTAATTTACATTAAATAAGAGTTTAAATTGATAGATAACACGTTGACCTTTCCCTGAAGGATCTTACATTAAAGCAGGTGATACAAATGTTTAAACAGTGATAGAATTTGAAAAGTATTTGTATAGAGGTAAATAAAAAGTGCTGTAGAATATGCATAGGAAAGAATTTGTTTTACCTGGTGGCATTTGTAAAGCTGTGACCTCATAAGAAGTGACTTTAACTGAGTCTGGATAGATGGGTAAGAGTGTGCAAATCAAGTTTTCAAGATAGAGTCAATAGCACTGGTTATCATATAAGGGTTACAGATTTACTTACTGCTACTCAAATGCATGAATAAGTTAAAGCTTATGTTCTACAGATTTAACCTTCATAAATATCCGCCCTACTAAATGGATGGGCCAGGGGCTGGACTATGGAGCAGGACTTTAATTTGTCAGTTAATTATATTTCATTCCTTCCTGGTTTCTTTTTTTTTTTTTTTTTTTTTTTTTCTGTTTTGAATGGCTCAATCTCTTTGGGAAAATACTCAGTTTTTTGGATGTCCTGTCTCTTCCCCATGCTCCTTTCCATGACAAGAGAATTTCTTTCTGGATATTTGAGAGAGCTTATGTGACTTCTTGGTAGCAGGGAAGTTTTGTCCAGATCCTCATGGAGTTCTCCAGATCCAGCCCCTGGACTGGCATTCACTGAGGTACTTTGGTCCCATTTGATTTTGTGCAGAAAAGAGTTTGGACTCATGATTTCCCTCGTCCTAACCTTTTATAAAACTGTGGAGTCTTTACCCACTGCAATCTCATTGCATCCCCAGGTCTCTGTGTCAATGACTGGGTCAATTCTGAAGTTTCTACCGTGGAAGCAGGAGTAGTGGATCCCCTCAGGCTGTGTGCAGGCTCAGGAAACCCAGAGCACCACTGCAGGCTGGGAGGTAGAAAGGAGAGTCGGGTATCCGGAAGCCAGAAGGGCACCCAGTGACACCAACACCTCATATTGTGGTTCTTTCTTCAAAATTTCCACTCTGAGCTTTGCTCTTCCAGGGAGAGAATATTCAGTAGCACCATGTCATAGATAATGAAGTATGAAAATGAGACAGTGATTTTGAGGAACAAGAGGAGACAGTGGGTCCAAGATGTATGAAGGTCAGAGTCAAACAGATTTAGTCTGAATTTGGGGGATGAGTTGTTGAAGATGACCTCAACATTTGTTGCTTGGGTGATGGTGTCGTTAGTGATTCCATTGGTCAAAATAAACAGTGTAGACTGATGAGTGTGGGAGTTAGCTTAGTGAGGCTAGTTTTGGTTAATTGTCTTAGTCTGTCCAGGTTTCTAAAACAGTGCTATAGACTGGATAGCTTTTAAGAAAAGAAATTTATTTCTCATAGGTCTAGAGGGTGTGTAAGCCCAAGGTGGAGGCACTGACGTATTCTGAATCTGGTGAGAGCCCACTTCTTGCTATGTCCTCATGTGGTAGAAGCAGCAAGGGAGCTTTCTGGGGTCTCTTTTCTGAACCAAGAATACCATTCATGAGGGCTCCACCCTTGTGACCTAATCACCCTCCAAAGGCACCACCTCCATTTACCATCATATTATGAATCAGGTTCCACCATAGGAATTTTTTTGGCAGGGAGGGGCACAAACAATCAGAATAAGCTGTAGTGAATAACACATTTTGTTTGATTAAATCTTTTCAGTATACTTTGCTTTCCTCAACAGAACAATTTTCATCTCTCTTTACCTGTCCAGTGGAAAGTATTACCCTGGACATTTAAAGATCAGGCCATTACATGTTATTGATTTTGTAAAATTACTGGGAATATATTAACGTGTGGACTTTTAAATTTAAGACAAAAGTAAGGTAAAGAGGAAGTTATCAACAAAGTAAAAGTGCACTGCATTTCTATAATCTATGTTAACGAATGCAAGGAGGACATTCCCAAACATATCGAATATGCCAATAATTCAAAAGTTAATTTTGTACGTAAACATTCTTATTTCCTCCACCGAGGTTTTCTAACCTGTTTCAAACAAAGAGTTAAAAGTAATTACTATTAAACAATAAAAATATTCTGCGATGAGGAAAAATGTAGTCAGCTCTAATAAGAGTAATTCTAAAGTGTCATTCATTTGGAAGGAGCATGTTGAATCTGTTAGACTGTGTGGAGCTGCAAAGGATCGGATAATGTGCTTAGGCACCTGTTTAACAATTGGGAAATCAGTCATGTTTCTGCTGTGGCAAAACTTCTGTTCTCAATTCAGAGCCTGTGTATTTAACCCTGTATATCCAGAGACTTGTAGCATCTCAGGGGCTTAGTTATCTTTACGTGTGTCTGTATGGACAAACATAGGTGTTTCCTCATTATGGCCTTCTTGGTTGACACCATGCTTCTACTAAAAACTCTCAGTCAAAACAGCAGACATCACAGGTGACTGCACCAGTAGATAGTGCTGTGCAGCAGAAAGAGCACTGGGTTCCAGCTCTTTCTCTTCCCCATGACTCCCTGTGACCCAGAAAAAGTCACCATTTCTCTCTGGGCCTCAGTCATGACTTCTGTGAAATGAGAGAATTTCATGAGGAGCATCATGAGAATAATCCAGCATCTACTCCAAAAACGTCTTTAAACCAAGCCCACATATACTGTCTGAGGCAACATTCGTGGTTAATGCAATCCTAATTGTTTTCTCCAAAAGCTACATTGTTGTTGTTGTTGTTTTAATCTCAATTAAAGCTGTGAGTGATCTCACTTCTGCTCCAGGATTGAGGAGACTGTGACTCAAAAAGTCCAATTGAGAGAAGATTAGAGCTGAGGTCTGTCTGACCCCCAAACTTTATGTACTTTGCATTGTTTCCTATTGTCTCCTGGAAAGAAAAATAAAGAAATGGAATAAAGGCATTTCATAGAGTTGGCGTATTTTTATATATTAACATTTTTTAAAATATTTAATGTAGTTTTGAAACTACAAGACCACTGGTCAGAATAACAGTTTTACTTTTAGCATCTGTGGCTATTCATTGACTCAGTTGACATTTGGATTTTATAGGGTCATCACAGTAGGGCTTCCTTCTCCTTCCAGTATGCTTTCAGGACTTGGAAATCCTGTGACTAAGACTATAGTCTTAGGCATTCTGGCCAAAAGATAGAGAAAATTAAGACAGCTTTCTGAATAATTTAGACATAAAATGATTTTGACGCAAAATAATTTAGACACAAAATATATGAAATGTAACTGCAACTCTATCTTAAACGATGGGAACGTTTGGTTAAAAGCTCATGAGATTAATTGCCATCCATATTCCTTTTTGGTAGCAAGAGACTTCTTATTTTTGTTCTCTTCCTATTCTCAAGCTTGTCAGCTGCAAAGACATGGAAGAGGTCTTGGTGTAGGATAAAGGAGGTGAGTGGTGAGGGGATATTCAGGAATTCTAGCCATATACACCGAATGCATAGTATACACAATCAACTCACTTGAGTCCTAACCTATCATGGGTTGATTCAAATGCCAACTCTGCTCTTTAATAGCTGTTTGACCTGGGCTAAGTCTTTGAGAGAATACAACACTCTTTATATCTCCTTTTCATTAACAACTCAAGTTGCTTTGACGAATGCCTATTGAATTTGAGAGAAATTCTTTTTTTCAAAATAATGAGCATGGGGCACTACATAGGCCCTTAACCTATTAATTGTTCCTATAACAAAAACATCCAAATTTTCATTGTAAAAATCCAACCAAGTTTGTAGTTATTATTTGTTCATCTTTAAACAAGTTTAATTAGCTGTTTTGTCTGAACATTGCTACAGGCCCAGTGGAAGCCAGAAGGCAGGGTTCTCTTGTGTGGAGCCCAGGATTGCTCTTGGGTGCAATTGGCAAAGGGGAAGAAAGGTTTGATGCTAATCCAAAATGTTTCTGAAAGGCTATACATGATTTGAGAATGGATTAGATCTCTAGGGGTGCCTCGGGAATTTTTATACTCAGTTAATTTTAGAAAGAACTTTTATTTAAAGCTTCTTTTATGTCTGTGATGGGGCAGGCCACACCACAATTACACATTTTTAGATGGGTGGATCCTTTGATGACAGATAGAATTTCTACCCCCTCATTTTTCCCCAGTTGAAAGATTACCATTTAAAAATCCTTTGAAAAAGGGTTTGATCCTTTTGGCACATTGAGTTTTTTTTTTCACTCTTGAGGAGATTTATGTAGGCTGTAGTTTTTAGTCGAAAAGGACACACAAGGGAATTGAATCCTTTCCTCATCCAAGTTAGAAAGAATGGGTGTGGGTTTTCTTCCTTTGATGTGGATGAGGCACACCTCCTCCCTAACACTTCTGATGATTTTAGTGTTTCCTGCTGTTAGGACTTTACCCTGAGCGTCCCATCTTTTCTCCCTGTCTTTCCCTTAAAATACACAAGATGTTTTGTGCCTACTCATGCCAAATACGATCTTGGATGGGTTATGCTGAAGAAGCAAGGCCATAAATTATTTTCATAACTGGATTTTCACATTTTTAGAAAGTCCATTTTTTTCGTAAGAGGAAGACCTGGACATCTTTACTCACTGGTTAGTTTTTATGACTTCAGGTGAATGCAGGTAAGTACCATGATTCTCTGCACTATGGGATTCTGGTTAAATATACATATTCACTTACTTAAACTTGGAATGTTATGTTCTTTAACTAAAATATGATTACAGTGAAACTTCGATTTGTGTTTTTAAAATGTGTGAGTATATGCCCTATTCTCAAAAGTGATTCTCTATCTTCCTGTATGATGTATTGATATTAGTAATGATAATTAGTTGTTATTGAGCATTTGTTCTATGTAAGGCACTCTGCTAGGCACATCTCCTGTATAAACTCATTTATTCCTCATAAGAACCCTGATGTACCCATTCTTCTTCTTCTTACTATCATCTTTTTATAGATGAGGAAACCAAGACTACCTTCTGCATAGTCATGTAATTAAGAAAAAGCAAATTCAAGATTTGCATCCAGGTTCCTCTCACAAGGTCAATGTGTCAGCCATTAGTTGTTTAGCCTTTCAGCTAAATGCCTTAAATTGGATGTCTCCAAAGCCCTAGCAATTCAGAACATTTTTGTTCCCTATGAACTGTAATTTTGTTGGCATGAGTGAGTGACCTATCATCACATTATTCTTCCTACTGCGCTGGTTCTATCATTGCCTCTTTGAATCACTTCAGCTTTTCTGCATTTCATGTTATAAACTTAGTTTATGTTCTAAAATAGCGTTGGCTTAAAGTAAATTTGTTATTTTAAGATCTTGAGGCAAATAACACAGTGCAAGGTGATGGTACCTCAGGCAGGTATATGGCTGATGTATAATAGTGCCTCTCCTCTAGATTAGACTCATGGACTGAGAAGGGGTCCCTTGCTCTCTGAGACCTGAAGAGGAGAAAATGGTCAAAGTAGATGATAGTTTACTTTAGCAATCAGACTCATTTTTCTGAAAAAATTTGAGGCCTTTCCCTTTCTCCAAATTACTCTTTTTCATTCCATTTGTATTCAGTTTCAGTTTTGTAAAGATACAACATACAACTTAATATAGGAAGCCCTTACATTATAGCCACTTATTTTGACGTCGATGGTAACATGAAGCTGTATTTTTTTACATATTAATTATATATTAAAGTAAGAAAAATAGGTAAGAAAATCTTAAAGACTTCATTTAAATGGATATTACTATAATCTCTATTCCTAGTCTATTATGTGTCAAAGTAATTTACATACATGGACTTTCAATAATAATAAATGATGCCATAAAACATGTAAAAGTTTTATAATTTGCAGATTGATTTTTATTCATCATATTATTTGACAACTTCTGTAGCTTTATGGAAAAGACAGGAATACTTATGCTTTGCCTATTATGGAGAAGGGGAAACAGAGGCATGTAAGCGCCAACTGTTTGCTTGGAGACACCGTAAGCATTAGATGTCTTAACTGGGTGTTAATGTTAGCCATAGCTGTAAGGTTGGTAATGTAAACCCTGAACTTCTTTTGAAGCAAATTATTGTTTGTGTGGGGATGAAACATCAGCATGTTTCTTTTTGCTTTAATTAAGAGGTTCTAGAAGGTGTTGGTGAATTCAACAGAGGGGAAAACCATTATTTTTATTCCATTCTCTCTTATTTTTCCATCACAGAAGTCTCCTGGAGAAGTGTTCTTTTTTTTTTTTTCAATTATTTTCCCCTCAAGTTTTACAGAGACCACATAAGGAGGGATTAGAAAATTTGCCCAAATCTCATTCCCTTTCACCTTTGCTAACAAGATCATCTGGAGACAATGAGATAAAGACTAAAACTCTTATTATGATACCCAAGGTCCTTCATACAATGCAGCCTTGCTTACTGGTAGCCTCATTGCCTACTCCTTATGCTCTTAATCAAAATATTGGCATTGCATGAATTCATTCTGCCCGCTTATTTATCTGTGATAATACTTATGGTCCTTTTTTTTTTTTTTTTTTTTTTTTTTTTTTTTTTTTTTGCCTGGCAGGCCCTAATGCCATCCCCTGAACTGATTTTCCAGATTGTGTAATCACCTCCCTAATTTGTCCATGGCTGTGAATTCTCTTATTATTTGTTTCTTCTGCCTTTACTTTGAGCATAATATATAACCTGCCTTTCCCTACCCTATTGTAATAATTGTGAAGTTGTTAACTGAATGGTTTTATGGTCTAAGCACTGTCCTAATTACTTTTCATGCATTATTTGATGGCTTTTCATAAATCTCCAAAATTGCTATTAACACCCTTTCCCCATGGATAAGAAAGAAAAGTAGACCCTGGTAGGTTGATTCTCTAGGTCACACAATTAGTAAATGACAGACAGTATTTTGAGTTCAGATCTATCTGCTTTAAAGCCAAAGCTTTTTGCCATTAAAACATACTGCCTCAAGTCAGTGAATTAAAAAAGAAGTTCAATGCCTTATTGACTTCTGTGTACCAGTTCCCAGCCCCATGTATGGTATTGATAGTCAGTTAAGCAGGTAGAAAGTGTAATGCAAACTGGGGCAGTGTTTCTGTGTCTTTGAGACACTAGTAGACTCTCAATCTCAGGAAGATCAGTTATCAAGGAAAGGTATTATGAGCTGTGGGCATCTAAAGGGATGCTACCAAATCATATTCTACTAAAAACAAAATCTAAATATATTTATTGCTCATTAGTTGCTCATTTATTGTTCATTAACTTATGGTATATTATTTATGTATTAACTCAATTCTCAAAATAATCCCTTGTGGTAGGTACTAGTATGTCCCACCGCACAGATGTGGAGTATTGAGGCACAGAAAGGTTAGGTTGATGTCAGTGGTTCCATAGGTTGTGGGTGACTGAGCTAGGACTGGAGAATGGTGGACATTCGGGCTCCAGTGCCCATGCCCCCCAGCGCTGTGCAAACAGCCTCCATGCAAACAGTGCTCCCACCCACCTGAACCCCCAGCAAAGGGCCCGCGGGAGCTGGCTGACCACTCTTGCACCTTGTGACTATAAACATTAATGTGTACCTACAGCTTTCTTTGCAGCTTGTCTGAAAGAGCAGAGTCTTAGTTTGCAGGAAGAAAATGATGATCTTATCGAGAGTAAATAAAAACAAAGAGAAGTTTGGGCATACTCTCAACAGCTGAAGGAACTGAGCCCAATTTTTCCTCGCTGTGAAATTAAGAATGAGGAGAGTAACACTTGGAATTACTATAGTACTTTCTAGTCTGTGAAAACATATGTCATCTGGTCTTAAAATAAGTTTCCCTGTCAAATGGAGCTATTATTGTTTGTTGTTCTCCTTTGCTAGATTACAAAGTTCCTTGTACATAATTCCCCCTAACCACTTGCCTTTAAGTAGATGATAATGAATGATGGTTGCACTGGAGAGTAGTAGAAGAGGAAACAACAGCATGTTCCATTTACTGAGATCTTGTAAGTGCCAAATAATAGACATGTATTTTCTAGTTTACTAGTAGTAATCATTAGTTTTTGTCAAACTCATCATAAATATAATCAAAACTGCTAAAATGAGCAGTTTGACTTCCCTGACTACAGAATTTTTTCATCTTTCAATAAATGTTTATTGAAATGTTCCCAAGTAGTAGAGCCTATTCTAAGCAATGAAAACAAAGTGATAATTTAAAAAAAATATATATGTAAACAAAGAAAAGAACCCTTGATCTCTGGATTCATGGAGCTAGGTTACAGTTGCTAAGTTCTTTTCCCCCTTAGGTATTTCTCTACTCTGTCTACCTACAAACTCCAGTTATACTTTATTATGTCTTTTTTAAATTTTTATTTATTTATTTTGAAAGAGAGAGAGCAAGGGAGGGGCAGAGAGAGACGTAGAGAGAGAGAATCCCAAGCATGCTCTGTGCTGTCACCATAGAGCCCAATGTGGAGTTTGAGCCCACAAACTATGAGATCATGACCTGGACTGAAATGAAGAGTTAGACATTAATTGACTGAGCCACCCAGGCTCCCCTACTTTATTGTATCTTAAGAGGATTGAGAGGACTTAGAGTATCTCTCTGTCAGTTCTCACATGAGGTTTTAAGCCATGTTGGAGGCAATCGGAAGGACCCTTGATTGATTTGCCTTGGGCCAACAGGAGCAGTTTTGAGTCATTTGAAAATTGTTAGATTGAATGACATTTTGTTTTTTCTGGTCTCCTATTTCTGTAAGATGCAATCAGTACTTGAAATTTGGATGATGAAGAAGGGATAAATTCTAATCATGTTATGACTGGAGTCAAACCTTAAGTGAACAATTACTGGTTTTCCAGTAATTACTGGCCCCCTCTATTTTTCTTTCTAAATGTGTGTCTAAAGGGTATCTCCTCTTCTTAGTGTTAAAATTAATACCATTAATGTAATAACTGAAATCTCTATCATTTCAAACCGTTTATCATTCCTTATGTCTTTTGAGCCTCACAATAACTAGCTGAGGTGGGTATATAACATCCCCTTTTACATGATGAAGTAACCAAAGAGTGAGGCAGCATTCCTAAGTTCCCCATTAGGCAAGGAGGATTCCATATTTCTTGTTTTTTGTTTGTTTGTTTGTTTGTTTGTTTTTTGTACTAGACAATATCGCCATCACTCAGGAAGATTGCAAGACCATTCTGTTTGCTGGTGTGTGTGTGTGTGTGTGTGTGTGTGTGTGTGTGTGTGTGTGACAGAAGAGAGAAAGGAGAAAGGGGGAGAGAGAGAGAAACCTAGGATGGGAGAGAAGAAATTCAATCTCAACTGATTTTCCAGATCAGGATCCAGACCTCAAGACCCCTTTGCTGGCATAGAAAGTTTTTCCTATGTCTGGACAGGAGATGAGAGAAGGACAACCATGAAAAAGAGCCAATTGCTACAGATGACTAGGCAAAGAAAATGTTGAGAGTTGCTAGGAGACCAGTTGTGCTGTCAGGCTCAGGAATGAGAACATGTCGGATGGAGGGCACTGGGCTGGAATTTGTGTTATACACAAAACGTTCAATCACGCATGCCAGTGGGGCTGAGTCAGAATCAACCAGAGCTAAAAACAGTCAGGAAAGTTTTCCTACCTCTTTTTTTGTTTCTCTCTCTCTCTCTCTCTCTCTCTCTCTCTCTTTAATTTTTATATTTTTCAGATACAGACTCCTGGTTAAAGATTCCACAGTAGGTATCGGACGCTTCAAAAATTTTAGTGCCTCTTGGATGTAGATGGTACTGTGTTTTAAACCACCATTCAGAATGAGAAAAAAAAAATACTAAGCCCAAGGGGAGTTTTAGCTTGCTTGTCTCTGGAGTTCCTTTGAGGTAGTTGAAATTATTGATCAAATGAATCATCACTGCTGAGTCAAAGTCAAGTTTCCTCACACTGTTTACAAGAGAAGACAGGATGGTGTGTCCTTACCTGTAGTCGAAAGACCTCATTGCTGATTTCTGTGTTTGCACCAAGCAGCTGGTGTAGCTTTGAGCTTGTCATCTTTTTTCTGTGAATTTCCTTTCTCCTCAGACACATGAGGACAGAAATTGTGGATTATAACACCTTTTGGATTATTCAGCTTTATTTGATTCCAGGACCACAGACAGGTGACAGCAACCTGGAACAACTTCTGTTTATTCCACCTACGTGGGTGACAAGGTAAACTTGAAATGGGAGACTATGTGGATCTGTAAGCAGACACTGTCACTTTGTAAGAGTGTACCCCTCTTGGTGAATTTATTCTTTTCTACCTTGCATGGCAGTAACTTATTTCATGCTCTAGTGGATGTTGCTGGAGCTATGTTAGCTACCTCATCTTTGCACGATTAATGTAGCACGTCACGATATTTTAGAATTGCCCAGCATTCCATTTTCTAGAGCCAGAAAAGAACTTCAGGGAATGTTCTGGCTTTTGATACTTTGTGGTCAAACACATCCTCTTTCTTGTCAAGATTCCAGGAAGCAGGGAGCACTTGGCTGTTGATATCCAGAGTGTGCTCCTTCCAAAGAACATAAATATCTCAAAATTAAGGACACTTGTCCTTAATTGCTTCAATTTTAACATATATATATATGTATGTGTATATACATGTGTGTGTATATATGTGTATATATACATATATATGTGTGTGTATGTGTGTGTATATATATGTGTGTGTGTGTATATATATGTATATATACATGTATACATATATATACACACACACACATATATATATGTGTATATATATATATATATATATAATTCATGTCTTAAAATGGTTGGAAGATACCACTGTTGTCCAAGAAATATGAACTGAATAGATGAAATAAAATCTGTTTAATTCACATCTAATACCATGCAGAGCAACAGTTGACGCTACCATAAGCAGTATAAGACTAAGCTGGGTTTAAATATCCTTGGGGGATTTTCTCTGAAATGTGGCTGATAAGTAGTTTGGAGACGTTAAACTATGAATCATTGCAAAGTGCATATTCAGTCATATTGTTCCTCTAATACAAAATCTGTAATAATCCCTCTACAGCATAAACAGTCTGCCTGCCTTAGCCTGGAATTCAAGGCTCTCGAGTTTGTCTGACCCATCCTATCATTCAGCCTGATCTTCCATTACTTCTTTTCAGGTACCCTAAGTACCAGCCCAGTCTCTCTCCTACTTGTCTCTTCCTGGTGCCTCTCCCTTCCATCTCTACATGGGTAAATCTGTTCAATTACCTACCTTTTCTTTAAGGCCCTTCAGGAAGCTTTCTCTGACCCCTGAAGTTGGAAGAATGCTTTCCTTTGTGTCCTCCTCTTAGTGCATTGATTCTTTTTCTGCTTTGCATGACAGTAACTTGTTTCACGTTCTGGTATTCACTGCTAGGTTGTGAGGTCCTTGGGTACAGAGTCCCTCTCTGTTTTACCTCTGTATTTGTCAAAGGATCGCCCACATTATGGACTAACAAGTGATAGCGGAGTGGATGAGCGGTATCTGGAGGAAGTGCTGTTTGTCTGGTGTCCTCATTCAGTGTGAGTGGAGAGTAGCTTGTGCAAAATTAGAGGAGAGGAGGTTTTAGAAGGAAGTGATTGTGATCAGTCATTCTACTTGTCTGAGAGTTTGATGCTCTTTGTACGTTTGTCTCTCTGTTTACTTTCACATCTTTCCTTTCTTTATTTTAGAAGGGTCCTAAGACTGTGTGTGAGGAAGGGAGAGAAAAAGACATGGAACAAGAGTTGACAAAAGAGATGCTGGTTAGGGAGACACTAGCTTGCCTTCAGTTGTGCACCACTGTCTCTTTTCATCTTTCCCCTGTCGCTGTAATGAGATGTGATTGTTCTAGAATACTCATACAGATAGACCTCTTGTAAATGTGAGAGTTAAATTGTGTTTGGAAAAATGAGACATCTCTTTCTCTTTAAAAGGAAGCCATAAGTGTGAGATTATAAATTTAGAATCATAGTGCTTAAATTTAGATTTGGACTCCCTGTAATGAGTGAGATTTTAAGATGAAGTGGTCCAATTATACTTTAATGAATAAATTGAAACAGTAGAAGATGGAATGTTTTAGTTCGAGTAACATAGCTTTTCTGTGGAGATTCGAGAGTAACCCAAGTGTCCGAACTTGTAGGTTAAGTGTCCTGTCTTTTGTCTGTGCAGTAGTGTTTCTTAACTTAATGATAAACATTCATTTTATGATCTGTTTCAATAACTGATCCATCCACAAAGAGTAAACTGTGCTCAACAATATTCCCTGTAAGTTTTGTTTGTCAATTTAAAAGTTCAGGCAAGGTTCCTACATCTGCAGATACGATTCACCAAACAGTCTTATTTGTAGCTCATGTGAGGTGTGTTTCCACTATCACAAGCACCTCTTCCTTCGCTCCCATTTGTGGGGCATCCATATGCCACTGCACCACTGGCTTTGAAACAGAAATTCAGTTTGCCATCAGCGAAGCTGTAGACATTCTGGCCCCACTCTGCATGTGTCCTACTTTTCTTGACCACACCATAGTTTCTGGCCACGCTGCTGTCATCGTCCTTCATTCACGGCCACCAGAGCTGTGGGGGCAGCGACAGTTCTCAGGCCAGATGAAGGAGTGCATGCCGGGCCTCAGCACTTGATGATCCTCTTAGCATCTACAGTCAAGCATGTCTGTAGTTGATTAGCTCAGACTTGACTGGAAGTTGAAAAAAGGCATATTGTTTGTGGTTCATTGTGAAAAATAAGGTTTTATCAAACCTATCTGACAGTGGAATGACATCCAAGCCTTTGCGGCATCTCTTCTCTGTAGCTCTGAAGAAGTGGGCTGAGAGGTTAGGGTGAGTGACCTCGTGGGCTTCCTTCTAACTCTCTGTGAGCCTGCATGGAAATAGCCAGCATTCAATGGCTGGAAATATTTTTAATCTTTTTCATTGAAGGATAACGTACACACAGAAAAGTGCACAGCTCATAAGTTGCAACGTATGCATCCTTTTAACAAAGACCATTTACCATCACCCACGCTCCATTCAGAACTCTAGATCTCTCTTTCCAGTAGTGTTAATGGAAATTCTGATAATCAGCCTTCCACAGGGTTGATTATAAGCTACTGTTTATATTGTCTCTGTATATATGATGTGATTTTGTTCTTGCTGTTTGCAGAGTGATATAAGTGCAGCTTAAAAATAGTACAGGAAGACACTCTGATATGAGACTGTTACAATAGTGGCTTAAGAATAATATTTACTTTTTTTGGAATAATACATGTTCATTGCAGATAATCTGCAAAATACAGAGAAGCAAAGTACAAATAAGAAATTAAGCAATCAATGCTCACTCAACATCATCTCCCATACCTAACCATTCCTAACACTTCAATATGTACCATTTTAGGTACACTTCCACTAAATACATATGTACATTTAAACAAAATTTGAATCATATGGTGCGTGGTTTTTTTCTAACTTTTATTAATTAAAAATGTATAAAATGAAACTTTTATGTTTTTAAATGGCTGTAATGTAACTATCATATGACTGTATTATAATGTGTTTAACAAACACTTCCTCTACTTTGAGCTGTGTACAATTTTGCACTCTCGTAAATATTGCTTAATGCTCATTGGTTTATTTAAATATTCATTTCTCATCATTTCCTTAAAGTACATTCCTAGGAGTAGACTTACTAAATCAATAATACACACACTTTAAGGCATTTGAAACACATTGCCAAATCATTGTTGAGGAAGTTGGTACCACTTAATACTCTAAACAGCAGCAGCTGAGACATGTTTCCTAGAATTACTACCAGCTTTCTAGATTATATTTAAGTAAAAGAAACTGGGATAATTTGATGGATAAAAAAATTCATCTTGTCATAATATGCATTTTTGATTATCAATATGAAAAATCTTTAAAAATTGGGGTGCCTGGGTGGCTCAGTCGGTTAAGCGGCCGACTTCAGCTCAGGTCATGATCTCGCGGTCTGTGAGTTCGAGCCCCGCGTCGGGCTCTGTGCTGACAGCTCAGAGCCTGGAGCCTGTTTCAGATTCTGTGTCTCCCTCTCTCTGACCCTCCCCCATTCATGCTCTGTCTCTCTCTGTCTCAAAAATAAATAAACGTTAAAAAAAATGTTTAAATATGTTTATTGATCATTGTTCCTGTCTTTTGTCCATTTTATTGAGGTATTGATTTTTTCAGTTGTTTCAGTTTATTTATTTATTTTTGAGAGAGAGACAGAGAGAGTGAGAGGGGAAGGGGCAGAGGGAGAGAGAGGGAGAGACAAAATCTCAAGCAGGTTCCGCACTGCACTGTCAGCAAGGAGCCTGATGTGGGGCTCAAACTTACAAACTGTGAGATCATGACCTGAGCCAAAACTAAGAGTTGGACGCTTAACTGACTGAGCCACCCAGGAACCCCTGATTATTTTTCTCATTGCTATATGATAGGATTTATTTTATGGCGAAGGATATTAACCTTGCACATACTTTCCCTAATTCACCATTGTTCCTTAAATTATCACCCAAACTCAAATCTGAGATGAGAAGATTTACCCAGTACTAATTTGAAATAAATTTTAAATACTAGAAAAATAAATTACCTTTTTAATCACTCAGATAACTTTTTCAGGTTTGCAACTGTTTGTTGCAACATTTATGTGCCTAGAAAGACCCATGAATACTACAAGAAGATGATAACTATAATCTTTCCTGGAATGGAAAGTAGTGAAATAGCCCAGTAGTGCTTTTAAAATTCTCATTGGGATAATTTGGAATAAATCAAATTATTCTATTTTTGACTTTTCTAATAAAAATTCATAGTAGCTTTCAACCAACATTTGCCCATTGATTAGGATTAGTTAGGAATTATAGAAGTAGACTGGATTCATATGTCCCTAGAACTGTAAGTAGATTTAACTGATTTGCCAGGAAAAAAAATTATTGAATATTTTAATTCAGTATTTCTAGATGTAAGATTCCTTTTAGGGACTAGTACGAAAAAAGCCTGTTTATTGTGGTTTATAATAGAAGGATTTAGAAATTAGTATAAGCCCTTCAGAGGACACTTATTTCAGCATTTACTTTGTAAACATTTGGATACAGTCTGGATGCCTAAAACAAATCACGATAGCTAAAGCCAGTGTCATGGGATTTTGCTTAGTTCATGAATTTCAGTGCAAATATGTCATTGTGGAACATGTTGGAATTTACTGAGGAAATTAGGTACTTAGATTTGATGTATCTCTTGGAAGCTAGTGGAAAAAATGTTCTAGAATCCAGAATTAGAGCCAAGATGATTTTACTTTCTAAAGTTTCTCCAATAAATTATTTTCCTTGATATAATTTACTCTGCTTTTAAATCATTTAAAAAGACCTTGAGCAGTGTATACATAATTTGATTGTGATATTCTGCTCTGGCCAGATTAACAATGAGCATTTTAGACTCAATTAACAGAAGTTAAAGAAGTGAGGGCAACATACAAATGTAAAACATAAAGCTATAGCAAAAGCATGGAATTTGAGGCTAGTTTGAGGTGATGGAAATTCCTGCTTCAGGCAATGTGTTTTTACTAAAGATAACTTTTTTTGAGAAGACTGGCTATTAATATGGCTTGTTAGAAAAAAGAGTGTTTAATGTGGGGAGGAGAAATGGCTATGTAGATAATCAGGATTTTTTATCTTGTAAACTTTTGCCTCCTTGCTGTAACTGTTAGCACTCCCTCCTTGGATTGGGTGCTCTTGGTTACAGCTCTTGATTATGCTGGAGAAGAATAGGGGAGGCAGCATGACTAAGGCAAATCATGCATATTCTTTCAGAGGACACATTCAATTTTTGTAACTTTAGGAACTTGATATTCCTAGGACTTAGTTATTCCAAATGCAAGACAAAAATTGAACCAGATACCTTCCAGAACCTCTTCTACAGCTTGTAATATACGATGACCTCTAAAAAAATGAGATAGATGTCATCAGATGAGAGTAATCTCATATTCTCACCATCAATTCCTCCAGCCCACTAGCTTCTGAAGGTATATAGACATGCTGCTTTCTTTTCTATCTCAATAATAATAATAATAGTAGTAGTAGTAATAGTAATATGAAAAAAAGACAATAAAGTAAAATAAATCTCTATAAAGATTAATAGGTTAAAATTTTGACTAGTACCTTGGATCTAGCTTCTTCCCTGTTGCTTTCCAAAGGAGTTCATGCTTGCAATTTTATTTATTTATTTATTTATTTATTTATTTATTTACTTACTTACTTCTGCATCATCAGTATATTTCTAGCTACAAGGTGATTGCTATCAGTTCATAAACCTACATTAAAGCACCCATCTTGAAACAATAAACCTCCTTTGGCTTCACTTTTTTCTCCAATATCACAATTTTCAAAACTTGTCTGGTCTTGATGTCTCTTCTGCCTCTTCCCCCTTTTTCTCCACAACTCATCCTAATTGGGTTTCTGGCTACACCACCACACTGCAATGGTGCTCATAAATGTCCTCAGTGGTCCACATCTAGCTAGAGCCAATGGTCAGCTATCTGCCTCCAGCTTTCTTGACCTGACAGCAGTGTTTCACTTTCATGATCTTGTGTCTGGAACCCTAACTTCTCTAGGTTTCCCTTCTCTTATTCTTGCTAGATTTCCTTCTTTTGACAGACTGTTTTCTATCTTCTTTGTTGGCTCTTCTTTTTTGCTAGATCTCTGAGGGTTGCAAGTGCCAGACCATTTCAGTCATTAAAGAGAGACAGATTTTTTAATTTTATTTTAATTTAGAAATTTTGTTTAATGTTTGTTTATTTCTGAGACACACACACACACACACACACACAGCATGAGTGGGGAATGGGTCAGAGAGAGAGGGAGACACAGAATCTGAAGCAGGGTCCAGGCTCTGAGCTGTCAGCACAGAGCCTGATGTGGGGCTCGAACTCACAGACCGTGAGATCATGACCTGAACCGAAGTCGGATGCTTAACCAACTGAGCCACCCAGGCACCTCTAGAGACGCAGAATTTTAACATACAGGGATAAAGACTGGCAAAGCAGGAAAGAACTTGTTGCAAATTTTACAGGGAAGAAGTTCTGTCGGGTTGGAGCTTAGGGTAGGTGAAGGGGACATTTATTTATGGAAGGAGCTTAAAATGTCCCATCAAGTATGTAATAGCTACTTTGAGAGTAGGAACAGATTTCTAGGGACTGTGTATCCTCAATTTTCTCTAGCCTTGACATTGGTGAAAGTCAAAAGGTGCTAACTCAGTGAGGTTGGTGAGCTAATTAAACCCCATTTTGAGGGTGGCAGTTTCCTTTCATTGGAAACCAAAGTCTTAGCAATGTGCCAGAAGAGAAGCCAAGAGTGTGTCACCGTAGACTTTCTTGTTCTTCTTGGTGTATTTTCTCTAGAGGGTACTACTCTAGGGTCTGGGGCCAAACCACATTGAGGCTGATATTCATTCCTTAATTCACCCAAATATTTTTTGAGCTTTTATTATGTTGAAGGCACTGATGGGTTAAGCTGTCTTAGGCAATATACCAGAGAATGGAGTTTTTGTTGGAACTAATAATTAAAGTGCCACTGAACTCTTCACCATGAAGTACCTTCTTTCCATAGTTTCTCAGGATACCATTGGGCATGGGATGGCATATATAGCAAGGGTTTATAAAGTCATAATAAAGGATTAAATCAGTTGATTTTTAAAAAAAAATATTTGGAACTTTTTCTGATAAAAGTCTTAGAAATTATACTTTAATTTCAATTTTTTGGATGTGAAAGCATCAGTACGTAGGAGAACTGAAAATTGTTGCTAAAGAAAAAATAATGCATTGTTCAGATCAGCAAATTTCAGTCATCCTCCTGACCAAAATAGATAACCCATTTATTTATTTATTTATTTATTTATTTATTTATTTATTTATTATTCTATTTCATTTTGCAGGCATAGGTGATCCTTTTAAGTGATGAGACTTCTCATTCAGGAAATTGCAACTCTGCCCATTATAAAACAGCCCTGTCTGTGTATCTTCCTTCCAGGAATATTGTATTGATCAAGCAATAGATTTCCAAAGAAAACTAATCTCGCACATAGTATTACTCTATGTGGCTTTGCCAGGTCTTGAGAAATGCTAAAAAATAGGAACTAGTTCAGTTTTGACATCAGTTAGGGTTTAGAGTGAGCCCAGTTTACCAAATCTGGTATGTCTAAGACCAAACAACTTTTGTGTGAGAAAAAGATGAAGCTAAATTCCCATCAACATCTGTGTGTGTCCAGCAGGGTCCCAGTGTGGCTAGAACACCAGAGGACCGACAGAGTGACAAGCAGGGAAGAGTACACCCCAGTGTGGGCAGAACAACAGGGGACCCACAGAGTGACCAGTAGGGTTGGTTATGGTATCTGGAGTTTTATAATGTTTCAGAGGATGGGACAGTGTTGTCAATTCTTGTTATTTAGCTGGTTTTTTTTTCCAATTCTTGTTATTTAGCTGTTGATTTACTTTTAATTGCTTGTTGCAGTTCAACTAGGTTAATTTCCTTCTTAAAGATCTTTCAGAATGTTTGCTGACAGTATATTCTCTTTCAAGTTCTGAGAAAGGATTTTATAAGTGATTTATAAAATTTATCTTAGACATCTTTCACAAATAGTTAAAAAGAAACCTTTTTATCAGATACTTATGGGTGGGAAGAATCATAAGTATATACTTATGGTAGGTAAATGTGTCCATCCCACATGTAGACTAACATTAAATATCAGAGAGTAATGCAAAATCATTACTTATCCAAAAGAAAAACCCTAGAGATTGAAATGACAGAATGATGGAAAGGATACTGAGGATTTGTCATTAGGAGTTTTTGTGTCATTAATTCTTTCTTTTTTCATTTATTTGGGTAGTGAGGGAAATAACTAGTGAAAGGATATAGAGTCACACAAGTATTTGTGTCTTTGCTTCTGTGGAAGAAACATGGACCTCAAGTTTCTAGAATATAGAGAGAACCTCAAAATAATTTGTATTTCTTCTTCCTCCTTCTCTTCTTTCTCTTTTCTCTTCCTTTACTTTTTGTTCAATAAATACTTCTTGAATGCCATATATTAGGCATTGTGCTGGGTGAAAAGATGGCTCAGACTCCAATCATGTCTACTAAGAGCCAAGGATCTGATAATGGAGACATCTACAACCCCCCCCCCCACCACACACACTCACACACTTTATAGTTAAATGTAAAGATAAACTACTTGAAAATATAGTGGAGAGAATTACTCTTCAGTTAGTGACTGTCAAAGAAAACATTATCCAGAGTGACATTTGAACTGGATCTTGAAAAGTAAGAAGGGGAGGCATTTGGAAGACATTCTAGACAGGTGGAATGCCATAAGCGAAAGCACAGATGAGGGGCTCTATGGTTTTTTTGTTTTTTGTTTTTTTGTTTTTTGGAAGCTCTGAATAGACAAAGCCAGAGATATAGGTTGGAGCCAGATTGTGAATGAGTTTGAACGGCATATTAAGAATTTTATATTATAGATGGTAGGTCTTAAATGATTTTAAGCAAAGGAATTTGACTGTCAGATTTGTGAAACTGATTGCAGGAGGACAGACTGATGGAAGATGGATGGAAGCTATTGTAATAACCCAAAAAGGCTTTTGCCTTTGGTGACAAAGGCAGATATGACAATCAAATATTGTGTGGGCATTTTATATAAAATTAAGGACATAGCATTATAAAAAAAAAACAATATTTCTTTTCAAATGCTGTGTTGACCAAGGTTTTGGCTGAAGAGAGGGAGAGCAAGAACGAGCAAGCCATCAGTTAGAATGGCGTAGGTACAGAAAAAATAATCTCTGTGTCTTTATTGATATAACTCTGGCTGTTATAAAAGAGAAACTCCTAAATATCAGTGGTTTAAAACAACAAGAATTATTCTCACTTAAAATTCAAGTGGTGGTGGATGGTCGTGGGGAGTACTTTCCTCAGCCATCTTCAACAAATGGCTTTCAAGGTCATTCTGGGTATTGACATCTGTCAGCCAGTAAAGAGAGGAGAAAGAGTCCACAATTACATGGGAGGCTTTTCTGGGTCAGGGCTGGAAATGGCATAAAACATCTGCATCCATATTTCATTGTCTAAGTCAGTCTTGTGGCCACAATTAATTCAAAGGGGCTGAGAAATATACTCTATCTTTGTGCCCAGGGTAAAAAGGATGTAGGTTTAGTGAACAACTAGACAAACTCTGAAATACTGACATCTGTGCTGACCCTGGGAGAAATTGGATTCTGTAATGGAGACCATAATACTCTTCTGGAAACCTTGGACATCTTGCATTCTGGGACAAGGGGTTTTTAGGCATGGGCATCCTATTACTTCCCTCTGCCAAGAACATGCTCAAGATACTGTGTTAATTTAGGGGGATGGGGATTTACAAAACTGTACAGAATTTTATCTTTTTAAAATGTGGACAATCTTTGTGTTTTTAAAATATATACATTTAGATGGTTACTTCAGTGAAGTCTGGGAATGTGCTTGCCCTGTACCTATTCCTCGTGCCTATCAGAGAGCCAGACACACTCTGAATCTCAATAAAGAGAGGTCAAATAAATATATACATATGGGAATGCACAAAGACTAGAAATATACACGAGCTGTTAATTGTATTTATATCAAGCTACAAAATATGTGCCTGTTTAAAACTGTCTGTTCCCCTCTCTGAATATCCATATCCAGCTCATCTAGCATTGATTTGTCTCGTGACTCACACCTCAGAAAGGATCAGAAACCAAATGACCTAATTGTGTCCTAGAATTTTCTTATTGAGAATGTTTATTCTAAGTTTATTTTGTTTTAATGTTTATTTAGGGTCAGTTTAAACTTAATTGTGTAAATTTAAAGTCAACTGTGTAGTTGAATATATAAGCAGTCTCAAATCTAACTCATCACAAAAAAAAAAAAAAAGAATGGAGGCACCTCAGTTTCCTTCCTTGCAGAAAATAGTTAAGTCTTCTTTAAGGTCTCTGCTTTTCTCTCCTCAGTCTCTTTCCCTACACTCCTTGGGTGACGGGGCTTGAGTTTTAGAGGCAGCTCAGAGAGTGTCTGCTGGTCGCTACACAAGCTTCATTCACTCCATGAGTAATACTAATTATAATAAAACAATCATGACAATGGATGGGAGGAGACTTGGGCACATTTGTATGTCACTGAACATCAAGGTTGGAAACTTTAATGGAACGTTATTATTTGAATCTCTAATAAAACATATACCTGGTATTTAATAGAACATTAAACATGCCATCAGAACTTTTCAAGTTTAAAAATGCAAAACAGAAGCCTGGAAGCAACTGCAAATATGACTTCTAAAAATAACTTTTTTTTTTTTTTCCGTCAAGCAGTGTCTGCTAGAGGACAGCTGTTAGTACTACAATATACTAGTCAAATGCACGGACCAGAGCAAGAGTTTAGCAAAATACCTTTGTCCCCAAAACATTTGCTTTTGCCTTTGGCATCCCGCGAAGTAGGATTCTAGGCTCAGACATGGAAGTGATTAATTCTGAGTCTCTCATGTCAGAATTACTGTTTTACATTTGACTACTTCCCATCTCATGCTATCTGCAGACTGTCTCTCACTGACTAATTAGAAGCAGCCTGTCCTTTACCAGTAGCTACATTCCATACATGGCACATTTTTCATGGGTTATGAAGCAATCTGTAAAGGTAGTTCTCTTAACTTTAAAATAAGCCATTTCACAAACCATCCCTTGGAGAATGTGGTTTAGTACCAATATATTACCCTAACAGAATAGCTTGACATAACTTCCTTAAACAAATAAAGGATCCTCTTCATGGAAGCTCAGAACTAAACATAAACAAAATTATGCAATAGGATTTGCACATGGTTCCAACTATGCCTGCCTTCACGTACCTATTCTGGTATTCTCTCATGCTGGTATTCTCTTCTCACTAGTACATTCCTTCTGGGTCTTGCTCCCTATTGAAGTCATTGCTGATGGTTGGGGTGGAAGGTAGGGTTTACAGATATAAGAGATGTTGGTATTAATAATGGAAATAAGGACTCAACTGGGAGCAAGATACTATTATTAGCCCCAATTTACAAATTACAAAGTACAGACTGATTAAGTAACTTGCCCAAAGCCACATAGTAAGCAGAAGGGCTGGGATTTCAACACAGATAGTCTAGCTTTGCTTTAATATGCAATGCCCATGGGGTACCTGGGTGGCTCAGTTGGTTAAGCATCCGATTTTGACTCGGATCATGATTTCATGGTTCATGGGTTCAAGCCCCACGTTGGGCTCCATGCTGACAGCTCGGAGCCTGGAGCCTGCTTCGGATTCTGTCTCCTTCTCTCTCTGCCCCTCCGCCAATCAGTCTCTGTTTCTCTCTCTCTCAAAAATGAATAAACATTAAAAAAAAATTTAAAAATAGTAAAATAAAATTTAATGCTCACACATGATACTCATACCATTAATCAGTAAGTATTATTGGAAACCTATCAAGTCCATGGCATACAAATATAGCTATTCTGCATAATGTGATAGAACAATGGGTGATATATGGCTTGTGGGGTTTCAGGTATTAGAGCTACTTATTGGGAGTGAGAAATTATTTTATTTATTCATTTGAATTTGTTAAATGGGTTATGGCCTGTAAAACATTTTGAGACTAGAGAGTTAAATAAGGTGACGTTTGTATCAAGGATTATGGCATGAGGAGATATGATATGTCATGTGCGTATGTTTATGGCATAGGACACAGAATTAGGAAGTGCCAAAAGACAGATAAACCTAAGAAGCTATGAGCTTCACAGGGAAAGGTTAAGGTTCAAGGAAATAAGGAAGGATTCCAGAATAAAAAGATAGTATTTCAGTTGAACTTTGAAGGATAGAAGCTTTTGAATACAACTGACAGGATCCCTGTGATGAGGGATTGGAGGACATTCCAGGCAGGGGGTGGGGGAGGGGGAGAGGGAGGGGTTGGGAAGGGGGAGAGGGAGGGGGTGGGTGGGTGGGGTAGAGAATTTTGCGGAAAAGAGCATCATTTTGTTCTTAGTGCACATTGAGAAGTAAAAGTATGCTGAGATTGGAAAAGAAAATTGGCATATTATGGAGGACCTTGAGGAAAAAGAAAGTCTGCCATTTATTGAGTACACCAGACATTTTGACATTTTTCTTTTTTTTCTTTTTTTTTTTTTTTTTTTTTGTCATGTAATTCTCACAACCATGAATAGTTGTTGTTTTCTGTTCTACCAAAGGAAAAAAAACATTGAAGCCTATCAGACTAAGAATCTTGCCCAAGGTCAATTGGTGATATGCTAGGATTCAAATCCATACTTGCATGAATCTTAACACATGTTGTTTTCATTCCATCATACTCTGTTTCTTCCAAAGGCAATAAGAAATCCTTAAAGATTTCTCAAGAGAAGAATACATGAGTATATTTACTCATTAGGCACTATTTTGCCCAATGATTAGGAAGGAGACAAGAGTAAGATGTACTGGTGGCCTCAAGTAGAAGATGGGAGAACAAGAAATGGTTTGTAGGACATTGTGGAATTAGACTTTGCAAGGCTTAGTATTGTTTACGTACAGTAGGAGGGGTTGGTAAACATAAACTGGGTGATCTATTTCTGTCTTTGAATTTTGTGGTTAGATCTGCATTCCTATCATCCTGCTGCTGGTCTTTTTAATTCCTGACCTTTCCTTGAGCCATTGCCTGCCCGCCCACCTCATCACCAGAGTGTTTCATTAAGGACATAGAACCATATTGCATTAAATGAAATCTACCCATAAGCTCCTTTCATCAGCCTTTCAATGAAATATGTGTCCTTTTGAAACATCACATCTCCCTCAGTTGAAATTTGTACACAGTAAATTCCCAAACACGGCATACTATGTGAGTGCCGTCCTAAGGCCTAAGGAAATAAAATGGATAAGGGATTGTCAGGCAATTGTTGGGGAAGTAAGAAGAAAGGCAAGCAGTGAAAGAAGCTTTTTTAGTTTTGTTTTTGATTCCAGCCCAATGCCTTTATGAATGCCTCATGGTCAGAAACAATGACACTGGGGCACCGGGGTGGCTCAGTCCATTGGGCATCTGACTCTTGGTTTCAGCTCAGGTCATGATCTTATGGCTCATGTGTTTGAGCCCTGCATTAGGCTCTGCACTGATGGTACAGAGCCTGCTTTGGATTCTCTCTCTCCTTCCCTCTCTCTGGCTCTCCCCTGTTTGTGCTCTTTCTCTCTCTCTCTCAAAATAAAATAAATAAACTTAAAAAAAATTTAAAAAAAAGAAACACTGGCACTGGATGTGCTAAGAGTCCTACCATTAGGAATGAAGCAGGAACTCAGTATAGCATAGGAAAATCAAGATGTTCAGGTAATCATTCCTGCCATCCCTCTCTCCTGTTCCCTACATTGCTAACATGTTAATAGGTAGATTTTGGCTTCTGATCCACTCTGAAAAAACTCCCAAGTTTTTATAATCAGATTCACCCATTTGTGAGACAGAGGGACAAAATGGCACAAATTATAGTTTGGTGTAAAATCTTTGCTTTGTCCCTTGGGGATATACTACATCTCAGGAAATAGAGATCATAGTCTAAACTAGGCTATTGTGACTAAGGTACAACGTATCATTCAGTTACTTAACAACAGAGAAATGATGTCTTGACCAAAAGCACGCACAACTACCGAAAAAAAAAATGCTGGAATTAGAGCAAGTGAGAGGGAAATACTTCCATGACTCACTGACTGTTTAAAATATCCAGGAAATTTTTCTGATTTGGCATTCATGGTACCTCTAATTCCCACAAAATTAATATGTGAGCTTGAATAGATTTTGTGTTCACTTGTAACTTTCAGAAACTTGGCAGCTTTGGTTGTTGAATGACTTACAAGTTAGATATGAACTTCCTTACACATCTTAAGCCTAATTTAAAAATAGATGCCTTGGGTTAGGATTTAGCTTTATAGTTTATTAGTGGTAGTGTTACTGTAGTTTTTAAATAGCTGCTTCTTTCCCTTAACCTTCAGGCATTTGGAGAACCTCAAAAGCAGTGAATTTCAGTGAATTTGATGCCTCCCTCCAAAAGCTGCTTAAGAGCAAAAATTTCCAGCTTTTTTTTTTTTTTTTTTTTACAAAACCCATGTAGTTTTCTCAGGCATTGTTTCAGGCATTGGATTCTATTTCAGCAAAATGGTCACATCAAAATGTTCAAAACTCTGAAGCTAAACAGATTTTATATATACCCAGTTTTTAAAAGAAGTTTCTTGATTTTGTCCAAAGCCTTAATATCTGAGTAATCCAAGATTATTACTTTGAATTTTTTCTTCATTGATCTGTCAAAAAAAAAAAAAAAAACCTTTACCTTTGCTCTTAAAAATGGAACCATGCCTTGTAGAATTTACCAATGTAACTTAGAATCATGATGGCATTCCTTGGCCTTACAAAATCTGTTGATGAGCAGAAACCTGCACTTTCATGGTATGAAAAGAAGTCAGTTAGGCTTACAAACTAGAATATGTGATAAAGGGAGTGTGGTTAGGGCTCTAGCAGGATACTAAAGGAAGTTCAAGAATATATTTGTCCTGGTTTTGTAGTTGGCATCAGTTTGTTTTTCACATCCTACAGTGCTAGCAGGACAAGGACATCAGCATTAATGGAAGGTGGCCAGGGTTGTTGGAGGGTGTGATACAGTGTACGTGAATGGTCTTGGGAGTGCAGTAGAGCAGTGAAATAAGGACATAATGATGAATAACAAAATGTCACTTTTTTCCGTTTCTTGCAGTCAATGGCTCTCTCAGTCCCTTGGTCTTTGTTTCTTTCATGATGACACCATGGCTGGAGATACAGGGGAGGACACGGCCTCCATGACTGAGAACAGTGACCTTTCCACTTTTCCATTCTCTAGTGTTGGATGACAGTATATGCTTTTGGTGTTGCCTGGTGCAGCTGGGCTGAGAGTCCCTTACTCCTGGAAATTGTCTTTACCTGATACATTGGCCAAGCGCATACTGAGCACTTACTGTGTGCATTAACTTTATAAACGTGCAGAGGGCATAGACCTGCTGTTCAAAGGACACACAGTCAGTGGGGAGAGGCAGCCATGAAGACAGTTAATATGCTAATGTGGCATGTTTGGGGGGGGTGGTGAGAGAGGCATGCCCACAAGACTACAGAAGCACGGGGTAGGAAGCCACTTCAGCCTCACCAGCTGCCAGGAAGCAGGTGCTACCTGCCTGGGCCTGCTTCCTCTCTGGCTCAGCTTTTGTCCCAGGGAAATGGTGGATACCAGCAAGCAATCCGGAGAGGTGGTTATCAACACAGAACTTCCACAACTGGATGTTCTTCATTGGTAGCTAATAAAAATGCTCTCCTTCCAAATCCATTAAGCTAGTAACACAGCAGGAGAAGGAGAAAGCCACAGAATGTCACTACAAAGACTCTCTGGTAAAACCCAGATTTCTCCCTGAAAGAGATCTCACCTTTGGTGAGTTTTCTTTGCATGTGTGCCTTCTCTGGTCTTTTCTCAACATCCTTTTATTATTGGGGAAGAACACTCTGACCCTTTGCACAAGGTTAAAATAACAGAAGCAGCTCAAATGAAGGTTGGATTTTGCTGACCCTTTTACATCCTCCCTATAACTTGTTGTCCGTATCAGTAAAGCGGGGATATGGAGGAGGAGGGGTCTTCTCCCAGCTTCAAGCATGTTGTTGAAGCTGTCGAGGCAATTAAGTCTCTTTTGCTCTTTTAAGTTGATATAATCATGTCACCCTTTCTATTCCTGCCACACCCCTTCTTCTCACTCCAACTGTGTTACCAACTTGTTTCTAGCATTCTTGGGATCATTTACCACCCATTCCATCTCAGAACTTTGACCCATGTTTGAAACTCCAAGAGTCTGTCTCTTGCAGTTCCTGTGGGTCCTGACGGTTTTGGCCTGTGTTCAAGGCATACTTTTACATTCTAGGGGATTATTAATATCCATGATCTTTACTCTCTGGTTAAAATAAAAAAATCCGTAAGAAATTTGATAAGTGCTACTTGTGCACAGAATATCACTTACCATCATCTTATTGGAAAAGGACTAGGTGGTCAACAAGCCAATTGACAGACATGACCTAAAATTTTCTTTGTTCAAGGCGTTGTGCAGGCCCCTTAAGGGTACATGTAGGAGAATATGCACTCTCCTAAGTGATTCTAAGTCAGCAACTGCTGAGGTGATCTGAATAGCTGAAGTTTGGTTTTGTACTGAAATGTAGATGAATGAAAAATTCTGCCTAAAACAAACACCTCACGCCACACGGTCTCTGGTTGGCCCACCTTTCAACAACTTTGTCTCCTACGGGAGAGACCTGTGAGGTAAAGTGTGGCAGCTTCTTTCTTCCTCTTCAGTGTCCACATCAATGGCCACTATAGGACACCTGTAGGAAACCCCTAAAAGAACAAGCATTTGCTTCAGATGGAGGCAGGATACAGGATTCTGCCCCCAGGGGAGAGAAAAGGGGCAGCTCTGAGGAAGGGGGCCCCTGGAGAGAACTGTGAGGGAGAGCAAAGGCCTCAGCAAGGCCTGAATGGTGAGTTTTAGATATTTCCCCAGGGACTTAGCCTCCTCTGCCTCTCTCTGAACCTTGAGAACCAGTGCTTCTCAGACTCTCTTGTGCATACACATCACTTGGGTGATTGTGTTCAGATGTGGTTTCAATTCAGGAGCTCTGGAGTGGAGCCAGAGATTAGCATTTCTACCAAGTTCCCAGGTGATGCTTTTGCTTCTGGTCTGAGGATCACACTCTTTGTGGAGCAAGACTCTAACCCACCCATCAGCGTGTAAAAGGAAGCAGGATAAGAAGATGTTTAATAAAGTCAAATTGTCCGAACTTTTCAAAATTGATTTATAGGTGGTGCTGAATTCCATCTCTTTCTGCTCCAGTTCCCCTCTCCCCCTCCTCCCTTGCCTGAAGGTTGGCAGCTCCATCAGGCCTCTCTGCTATAAATGAACCCAAGTTACCCGGGATGAGGTCACATTTTCCAAAGACATGTTTCTAGTCTGTGGTGAAGGATGGGGGGGCGGGGGGGCGGTCTGTCTGAGCAGTTGAGGCCTGGGAAGTGTAGCCTGTGTAAGATAGAGCAGAGTCTGGGCAGAGCTCAGATTTGAGGACATTCCCCGGGCAGGAAAAGTGGGGGGGCCTGAGCAGCTGTGTGGGTTTCTTTAATCCAGTCTCCTGGACCTGTGGAAATAGACTCTGTTCTGGCATGTTTCAGGCATCCCAGTTGCCTGCTGCTAGAGAAAAGTCTCTGTCATTTCTGTTGGTACCTACAAGTTTAGTTAGAGTTTAAGTCTCTTAAAGAGGAATGAATTAACCCAGATGAATTAATCCATGCCTTCTTGAAATTATGCTCCCTATAGATTTGGCCTTTCAGTGTCCAATATTGTGATTTATAAGCAATATATATTTGGTCATTCAGATGACCACAATATATTTCTCATACATATTTGGTCTTTGTCCAAGGATCCTGGCTGATAGCTCCTAAAACCTTGGAATTTCCTGTGATAAAAGCCAAAATGGTCTTCTGTTATGTTAATATGATGACTTTTAGAAGTCCTTTGGTAATCTAAGGATGGGGACTGGTTGCCTGGAGAATCCACCTTGTGAGTAGAGGGTTGGAATAATTAATCTCACCTCCTTGGGAGGGGGAGAGGCGCTATAATTGAGTCTGAAGTCAATGGAGAAGAGTTCAATTGCCAATGGACAATTATTTAATCAGTTATGTCTATGTATTAAAGCCTCCTATAAAAAATCCAAAAAGGACTGGGTTTCTAGAGTTTCTGGGTTGTTGAATGCATGGATGTGTGGGGTGAGTGGGTATACCTAGGGAGAGCATAAGAGCTCTATATCCATTCTTACATACTTTTCCCTATGTCCCTCTTTCATCTGGCTATACTTGAGTTGTATCCTTTATAATAAATCAGTAATCTAGCAAGTAAACAGGTTGCCTGAATTCTGTGAGCCACTCGAGCAAGATAATTGTACTCAAGGAGGGGATTATTGGTACCTCCAATCTATAGGCAGTAGGGCAAAAGCACAGGTAAACACCTGAACTTGAGATTAGTGTCTGAAATGGGGTGGTGGTCGGGGGGCGGGGCACGGTGGTGGTGGTGGAATCTTGAGGGACTAAGCCCTTAACCTGTGGAATCTGATGCTGTCTTTGGGTAGATGCTGGCAGAATTGAGTTGAACTATAGGACACCAAGTTGGTGTCTAAAGAATTATGTGTTGGTATGGGGGAGCCCTCCATCCCAATGTCAGAATTGGTTGCAGAACCATTTTATAGAGTCCCAATATCAAATAGAATGAGAATATTTTTAAAATTTCCAAATTTCATTTGAGAAGAATCTAGTTAAAGTTACATAATTTTTTGTAGATATTTATTGAGCAACTGCTATGTGGAGTCTCTGTGTTGAGTACTTGGGAATATAGTTGATAACCAAAGGGAGGTGGTAGCTGCCCTGATGGGACTGCCTATACTTTAGTTGGGGAGACAGCCACTTAACAATTCATATTGGTCTATTGGGGGGGGGGGTAGGGGGCTGCATAGCAAAATACCGTAGGCTGGTGGCTTAAACAACAGACATTTGTTTTCTTATAGTTATAGATGCCAGAAGTCAAAGATCAAAGCTTCATTTCATTCCATTTCTGCTGAGAACCCTCTTCCTGGCTTGCCCACAGCTACCTTCTTTCAGTTCTCAAATGGTCTTTCCTCAGTGCATACACAAAGGGAGAGATAGAGATAGAGATAGAGATGATAGAGATAGAGATAGATAGAGATAGGGGTAGGAATAGAGCTAGAGATAGGAGAGAGAGAGAGGCAGAGAGGGAGAGAACACTCTCTGATGTCTCTTCTTATAAGGACACTAATCCTATAGATCTCATTTAACTGTAATTATTTCCTTAGAGACCCTATCTCCAGATAGAGCCACCTTGGGGTTAGGGCTTCAATGTAAGAATTTTGGGGAGAACACCAACTTTTAGTCTACAATATAAACAAACAAATTAGACCTAATTACACACTATGGTACATACAATAAGGAACAAGATAGAGGCTCTTTTTTTTAGAGCTGTATTCTATGTAATTGGTTTATAAAGATTATTTTATCCATCAGAATATAAATCAGTAAAACTAGGAACATAAAATTGAGAATAATAGTATATTCTGTGTGCCTTTTTGGAAACCAGGGTTTATTTTATTCATACTTGCTCCAGTGTCCACATAATATTCTTCAGCTTCCTTCAAGAGAATGTGACTGGTTTGTGAAATATGACTATTGCCTGACTCTTGAAATGTAATGTAACAGATAGCTTGTAATACTGGGTAAATACAGATGACTTCTGGCATCTATAACTATAAGAAAACAAATGTCTGTTGTAATATGGCCATATAGCCATATGTAAATACTGGGCATTTTGGTTTTTAGTGAAACTAAGGAATGGGAAAAATAACATTTTCTATCTGGCAAGAGTGCCTATCCCAAAATTTTTCTTACATTTTGCTTATCATCTAAAGTCTTCTTTACATGAATTGAAAATCTTTTTGTTATCATGGTTGTTATTCAAATAAAAGGGTGTAATTTAAAACACAGTAACATGGGGGTGCTTCGGTGGCTCAGTCAGTTGAGTGTTCAATTCTTGATTTCGGCTCAAGTAATGATCCCAGGGTTGTGGGATTGAGCCCCAGGTTGGGCTCTGTACTAAGCATGGAACCTGCTTGAGATTCTCTCTTTCCTTTACCCTGCTCTCCACTCATGCTCTCTCTCTCTCTCTCTCTCTCTCTCTCTCTCTCTCTCTCTCTCATTCTCTCTCTCTCTCTCTCTCTCTAAAATAAGACTTAAAAAAAAATTTCAGTTTTTCAGACTTGGTTTTATAAAATTAAATATAACGTCACTCTTTGGCTGAAGAAAAATCAAGTTGAGAAATTTCTAGTTTTTATCCAAACCAAAACAAACTTGGATGAGTAAGAAGACTACTAAAAATGAGACTGTATATTATGTGCACCTTGTTATTATTCCTAACTCTAAAATGCACTATTAAGGCTTGTTTACGAGCACAGAGGTCTGTGTTCTCTTTACCATGTAATGTTCCTGTCACACATCCTGTTTTTACTGGGGAACATATGGAATCCCCTGACTGACTGAGGTCCCTCTTTCAGAAAGCAAGGAAGGTGTGTATTCCCCATGCCCCCCCCCCCCCCCCCCCCACTGCTGAGGAAGGGGAGAGGGCTTGGGAAAGTCTGAATATCATTATATTTGACTTTCCTGCTGTACTGCTTGCAGGACCACTCTTAGAGAAATGTGTTCGGTTTTGGGCTAACCATTTAAGGTAGATATTGAAGAAGGAAAACTATTCAAGTTAGAGAATGAGATAGTATGGGACATATAGCTCTATCATGTGAAGAGAGAAGACTATTAAGTTTAGTTCTCTTGGTTCTTACCCATCATACTGGGTGGAATGGGGGAATTAGGGCAGTACCTGAGAGTATCTCCACATGCCTGGTGGCCAAGAAGAATCCTTGTGGGACTACAAAACTTGGATTGATAGGTGAAAATTTCAGGATCATAGAAATTGTACAATGTGAGAACCAGTTTTGAAGCAGGGTTCATAGATGAATGGGCTGCTTTGGGTAGAGGAGGGAATGATGTTGGCCTCACTGTAGGGATCCAATCCAAGCTTGATGAAGAGTAAAGATATTATACATGATAAAGAAGATCCTAGTGCAAACAGCTGACTGTGAGTCAGTAGCATCTCTCCCAGGGCTGCAATTCTATGATTTTTCCTCCACCCTTAAACACACACCCCAAAGATAAGACAAAGCCAGCCAGATGTCCCTTCTGAGATGAGCTCTCAAGTCATTCTGAGTAGCAGGTGATGACTTCACCAGATCCTCAGAGAACAGGCGCCTACTTTTAGATTATTCATAATGTAGTTCCTCTGACTCTGATCTTCTTTAGACCACCATAATTATATAAGCCAGATTCTTTCATTACCTAAATAGCTTTCTTGATAATAAAGTAAACATTTAGAAATTAAAGTGTGGATGAGGGACTCCGATTAGGCATTATTTCAGTGAACTCACTTTTGCATTAGTGGTTTCAGAGTGTAATGTAGTGTTAGTGGTTGAGAACATAAGAGAATGAAGTCCATTTATAGCCCTCTGCATACATGGTCAATTGATTTTCAATTAAGGTATCAAGGAAATTCAGTGGAAAAAGGATTTTTGGTGACAGAAAGATTAGATAGCCATATGCCCCCCCCAAAAAAAAAAGACTCAATCTTTTATCTCACATCATATACAAAAATTAACTGAAACTGGGGCACCCGAGTGACTGAGTCGGTTAAGCGTCTGACTTCAGCTCAGGTCATGATCTCACGGTCTGTGAGTTCAAGCCCTACATCAGGCTCTGTGCTGACAGCTCAGAGTCTGGAGCCTGCTTCAGATTCTGTGTCTCCCTCTCTGACCCTCCCCTGCTCATGCTCTGTCTCTCTCTGTCTCAAAAAAAAAAAAAATTAACTGAAATGGATTACAGAGTAAAGTATAAGAATTGAAAATATAAAATTTCTGTAAGAAAATATAGTAGAAAAATCTTAGTAATTTTAGATTTGGTGATTATTTCTTAAATAGGGAATTAAATGCACAAAATGTAAAAGGAAAAAAAAAAGCAAGAAATTTGACCCCATCAAATTTCAAAGGATTTCTCTTCAAAAGACACTTGTAAAAATGAAAAGGCAGCCATGGACTGGAGGAAGGTATTTGCAAAATATTATCTGACAAAGGACATGTATCTACAACATATAAAGAACACTTATAACTGAGTAAAAAGAAAACCAAGTTTAAAAAACAGGAGAAGATTTAAACTGACACTTCACCAAAGATGATGTATAGTTAACAAATAAGTATATGAAAAGTTGCTTACTATCATCAGAGAAATTAAAGACTTTTATCTGAATGTTTTTAGCAGCATTATTTGTAATTGCTAAAAATTAGAAACACATATCCATTAATAAGTATATGGTGAAACAAATTACAGTATTGACATACAATGGGATACTACTCAGCAATACAGAGAAATAAATTACTGAGATGTGCAACAACATGGTTGAATCTCAAGCTATTTTTCTGAGTGAAAGAAGACATAAAAACGTATATGCTGGGGTGCGCCTGGGTGGCTCAGTCGGTTGAGCATCCAACTCTTGATTTCAGGTCAGGTCATTATTCTAAGGTTGTGGGATCGTGCCCCACATCGGGCTCTGTGCTGACAGCATGGAGACTGCTTAAGACTCTCTCTATCTCTCGCTCTCTTTCTTTTTTTCTCCCACTCCCCTTTCCTCTGCTTGCACTCTCTCTCTTTCTCTAAAAAAAAAAGTATACACTGTTTAATTCATTTTATAGAATTAAAAGAAACCTCAAAAAACATAAAAATGTAGGAAGCAGATCAGTGGTTGCCTCTGAATGAGCAAAGGGAGAGAGATGGATTTTACAAAGAGGTGCAAGGAAACTTGTAGTGGTAATGGATATATTCATTATCACGATTGTGGTATTCTTTCATGAATGAATACATGTATCAAAACTCATCAAATTGCATTCTTTAATTTGTACAATGTATCAGTCATCAGTCATATCTTAGTAAAGATCTATATGTATGGTTGCATATGCACACATCCACACACATATGTACATACACACACTCATATAAGCGTGTATACACACAGATAATTTAGTTACATACACTCACACATACATAACCGTATATTCTTAGTCTAATTAATAGCCTCTCTGCCCTCAGTTTAATTTTGTGTAAAATAGTGATATAATATTACTTCCCTGCTGGGGAGAACAACAGTGCTGAGCACAGAGCAAGAGCTCAATAAACATTAGCCAAGATTGTTACTCTGTGGTGATCATTTTGAGTCTATTGATTTTATTCTACCTCTCATTTATTTTCCCTTTATCTTTATGAGCATCTGTACTACCAGGAACACAACGGTGTTCCTTCATGAACTATTTTTTTTTTAGAACTTCTCATTTGTTTTTTGTTTGTGTGGTGTGTTGGTTGGTTGCAAGATCGGACTCTTGTCGAAGACTCACTAGAACAAATGGGTGCAGAAGACTTTCAGATGGCATTCCCAGGCCTGAGAAAGGAAAATCTTGTGCTCAGAAACTTTCCATCCTCCTCCACAGCTGAAATGCCTCCCTTGGCTGAAATGCTTCCCTCAGCATTTCTGCTTTGAACACCCTTTCTTGAGGGATCCTAACCCAGCTGCAAGAATTCACTGTGGGCTGAAACCTGGCAGATTAAATCTTGGGGAGGGAAAATGATTTGAAAGTAATATTTGTTCTTAAAATGGCAAACCAGTATTGCACATTTTTATTATTTTCTGTGTTTCAGTTGAATTGTTGGGGATTTTGCCTATCAGCGGCAATTAGGCACTTGAATTTGCCAAGTGGCAGATTTCTTTTGCTTCTTGTAATTTTTTAAAAGAATATAGTCCAAACTATAATTTTTCAAAATCAGCTCTTATTTAGGTAACATCTCATTAGTGCAGCTACTGAACACCCACAGTTTGTATCCATTTTTTTTAAGTGTGTCTAGTGGTAAAGAAGGTTAAGCAAATTATGTAACCTATTTCATATTAAATTGCATTAGTTGAGCAAAGAGCGAAATGGCATTGTAATTTTAATGCCATAAAATTCTGTCATTCCCCTGCCCCCGTTTCCCACTTTACTATAGAGAACGAAAACAAAAACCTTGCTATGTACTGATTGCCTATCATCTTGACTAAGGTGATTTTCTTCCATAGCATCCTTGCTCTTCTGTCATTCAAAGTGACCACTCAGCTACTGACAGCCTGCTTCCTTCAGATCCCAATCTGCACCTACATCAGTTTTGATTACCTTCATCCTGTACCCACAACATTCATAGCATATCATGTCACATGAAGATATTATTACTGATGTCATAGATGTGGATTAATATAAATGACATTATCTACAACTATGAACTGCTTACTTGGGCTTGCAGGTCAGGAAATTGCTACCGATTAATATCTTAATTTCAAAAGACGTTTGACAGTGTCCTTCATTATATTCTAATATTCATAACCAGCTAGAGAAATGTTTTCTGATTGGTATTACATGTGGGTTTGTAACTGCTTGAAGGGTGTCAAATAATGCGTCACTATTAAACCAGAAGAAGGACTCTAGCTAGTAGTAAGCTTTGGGGTAGCCCAGAGTGATAACATTTGCCTAAAACTGAAATAACGGTAAGATAACAGAAAAGAGAGCCCACTTATTGTACAGCAGAGTCTCTGCGATGGAGGGCAATTGGAATCCAGCCAACTTTTTCTAACATTTTCCAAAAAACTCACATATACACCACACTTAGCTACAAAGCTTAGGAGAAAGACCCAAAAGTTGTAGTAAAGTAATGGGAATCAATGATAAGACATGTCCTCCAGACAAAAACTAATGAGATCTAGGACTGGATCTGAAGAAGCATATTAGAATTTCCATGTTCACTTCTGGGTAGCTTCTCTTAAAGAAGACATACAAACAGAGAGGATTAGAATGTGTAATTTGACACATTCATTTAAGAACTGGAGATTTTTCTTCCTGCAGAATAGAAGACTGTGTGGGAATATAATTGCTGCCTTCATATGTCTGAAGAGCTATCACAGGAAAAAGGGATTACATTACTCTTTTTTCATTCTTCCAAGGTGCAAAATCAGAGGCAGTGGTGGTAGTGATAGGGAGGGAGATTATGGTTCAACCTTAGAAAAAATATGTTTTGACTTAGATCTTTTGTAGAATAGAGTAGACTTTTTTGGAAAGTAGTGATTTTCTTCACACACAAAAATTCAACCAGAGACTGTACAAACACTTTGGGTTCATTTAGATAAGCATTTCTCACAGCTAGTCAACTAGCTTTGAGAGATAGTACACAAAATATTGCTCCCATGGATATTCACAATGGATGTCAGCATATTAGTTGTTCTGAAATTCCCACAACGAAGACACCTATTTACTTGGTTTAACCCAGCATGTTTCAAATTTATTTAAGTCCTAAAAATGTCCACATGTTGTGAAACAGATATCCTCAGAACACACATTGAGAAATACAATTAAAGCAGGTAGATCTGATGGCTTTGATTCCATGAAAACTATTCTCTACATATTTATTAACACATTCATGTGTTGATCAGTGTGTGTGTGTGTGTGTGTGTGTGTGTGTGTGTGTGTATCAGAGGGTGGGTTTTAAGGCATGTTTATATATAACTGACAATTTTGAAACATAGTTTTCGTCAAGGTTGGTAAATTAATGGCATGATGAATAAATAATGCTTTAAGGATCCCAAATGCCTCAAGAAAGCTACAATTCTTAACTCTCCCTCAGAGAGGTCATGAAAGCCAAATATATTCACCACACATCATCAACTGCTCATCAACAGAAAAGTAAGGCCGTAACCCCAGAATTATTTTTTTCTCCTCCCCTTCCCTTCTCTGCCATTTAGGCAAAAAGCCAATTTCTTGAAAGTGGTGAGGGAGGGCAGGGAGGGATGTGAGAGAATACAGGGTTGAATCATATCTTAAACATCTGGTTTTATTTTTGTGCAAGCACCATGCACAGAACTTAATTAATGTGACTGAAAATAACCGTGTGTCTGTTGAAACATTGGGTAGACCTTGTATATGCATGCTTCTCTTTCCTAAGTGCTCTGACCCTGTGCCCATTATCACACCGTCAGGATTTAGTTATGAGCAGGAGTGATGAACGTGTATAGCCCTCTCTTTTCCTCTTCTGTTTTCTGACTTTCTGGGTTTTTTTTTTCCTGTAGTTTTCTTTCTAGAAAACTACTACTTTGGCAAGGGTTGAGGACTGAGTCACGGACGTGCCCTTACTCACGTCTTCTGTAATTTGAAACCAGAATCTGAAGCAAATTCTAATACAGCTGTGACAGGCAGCCTTTCGGCTCTTGAAATGCTATCCACACACATATGCACACACCTGCAAAGCTGTTTTTCCTATTCCTCTGGAAGCTTCTATGGGATGACATGTAGTTGGGAAGCAGCAAGGAGAATCCCTTTCCTGTCTCTTACAGAAGTTTTTTTTTTTTAACTTGTGAATGTTATGCTGATCAAAACAACAACAACAACAACAACAACAGCAACAACAGCAACACAACAACACTTCTGGAATATAGAATACATTGTAGCTGATCTTCAGCTCTTGTCCCTGTAGTCCAATCAGATACTATAAGTCTTCAAATCTAATAAGCTGCTCTAAGAGAATATTGGTGTGAATATTTTATGTAAATATTACATATAGAAACCTCAGTACAGCTAGCCAAAGATATGAAAAGTACTAGCTTTAAAATAGGCCAACGACTTGGTACCAAGCTTAAATTTTAGCTTTTCCTGTCTCTCTCTCTTTTTAATGTATTTAGTTATGAATGTCAGAGCCCATATCTACTAGGTAAAAAGGATCTCTAATGAAAGGAAGCAAAATCTAGTGTTATTTTCAAACCATTTTTCTTAACTGAATCCATTTTTCAAATGAAAACTCTTGAGTGATTGTGATTTTAGGAAAGAGAAAGAGAGAAGGAAAGAAGGCAGCGAGGGAGGGAGAGAGGGAAAGAAGAAAAGGAAGGAAGGAAGGAAAAAAAGGAAGGGAAGGAGGGAGAGAGGGGAAAGAAGAAAAGGAAGGAAGGGATGAATAGTATGAGAAAGTGTATGGTTGGCATGGGTTTAGCCTTCCTTTGCCCATCTTCCACAAAATTGAATCCATATTTTGTGATCTCAGAAGTGAAGGAGTATGTTTATCATTATGTCTTTGGTGTTTGGCACAGATTATCTTTAAGATATTACTTTAAAATAAGTGTGATCTTGTATGGTCAGGTTCAACCAGAAAAATGGAAGCAGATGTATATTAAGAGATGTTTATTGCAAATAAATGGCTTACATGATTGGGGGGGTGCTATCCTGACAAGTCTGAAATCTTTAGGACAGACCATCAGGAAGGGCAGACTTGAACTCTTGGCCATGAGCTGAAGCTGCTTTCTACAGAAGGAACTTATTTTTCCTTAAGGAAGAAGGAATTATTTTCTTACGGCCTTTCAAATTATTGAATCAGGTTCACTTGTTATCTAGGATAATCTACTTAAACTGTTGTGGAATTTAATTACATCTACAAAACACCTTCACAAACGTCCGGGTTGGAGTGGGGACTGTAGCCTAGCTAAGTGGACATATGAAACTGGCCATGACACTTCGGTATTTAGTTTATATTAGCTCTCTCTGTCACTGTCTCCCTGTCTCTCTTTCTCTCCACTGTGATTAGAACTAGAATGTATGAAGGAATTTGGGGGTGGGGTGGGGAAGGATACAATCCAGTAAACAGGAAAGCAAGATAATGGGAAGAAGAAAATTTGAGTTGATTTTTTTTTTCTCCAGATGCCTTTTATTACAATGACAGTCTTATTTTCCCTTGTTGAGGAAGAAGCAAGTTTAGAGGTTTTGGCTCCCAGGAGGCTCAGACCTAATTGTGATGCCCAATTGCGTTAATTTTCCTATCATTTAGAAGTAAATCCAAGTTTCTTACCTTGGCCTACATGCCTTTGCTGCTCTGGACCTTGCTTGATTATCAAGGCTTAGCCATATATTATCAGGTTCTGGAAAAACCAGAAGAGTTTTTGTATTCCTCAAAGATGTCAAAGGCATCCTTTTTCTTTTGCCTTGAATATTTTCTCCCAAGTCTTCTGTCTCCAGGCTTTGTTACTAAGGTCCCATCTCAGTTATTACCTCCTCAGAGAGGAGTAAGGACCCTAAGGAATCCCCTCTTCCCCAAATTACTCTATCTCACTATCCAATTTTAATTTTTATTTTGAAGAGTTATATCTGTAATAATCTTAGTGATTTAACAGTTTTCTTAGTTATGTAACTCTATCTGGATCTTTTTGAAAACAGAGACCCCTTTTTAAAAAATTTTTAATGTTTATTTTTGACAGAGAGAGGGAGAGACAGAGCATGAGTTGGGGAGGGGCAGAGAGCGAGAGAGACATAGAATCTGAAGCAGGCTCCAGACTCCAAGCTTTTGGCACAGAGCCTGATGTGGGGCTCAAACTCACAGACCACAAGGTCATGACCTGAGCCAAAGTCAGGCACTTAACTGACTGAGCCACCCAGGTGCCCCAAGACTCCCTTTTTGTTTTCCACTATATCACAGTGACAGGAGCCTCATCTGACATTTAGTAAGGCTTTACACCATTCTTTCTTTCTTTTTTTTTAATTTTTTTAACTTTTTTTTTTTTTTTTTTTTTTTTTTAGAGAGAGAGAAAGAGAAAGAGAGAGAGACAGAGTGTGAGTGAGGGAGAGGCAGAGAGAGATGGGAACCAAATCCAAAGCAGGCTCCAGGCTCTGAGCTGTCAGTCCAGAGCCCAACTTGGGGCTCGAACTCATGAGCAGAGAGATCATGACCTGATGACCTGAGCCAAAGTCAGACACTTAACCGACTGAGCCACCTAGGCACCCCAGCTGCACACCATTCTTATTGAATGAATGGATGCATCCCAATTTACTTTTCAGATACAATTATTTACTCATCCCTGTATATTCTTTTCTTTGACCTTTCTCCTAACACTGTATTTTCTCATTATATATATTTTTATTTTAAGCTAGTTTATAATATTATTTTTGGAAGTTGTATGTATATATTCTGTTGATAAATGTGTGGCTTTGCAGAATTAATCAAGTGTCCCTGGTGAGGTGTCTGATGCTCCAATCCTGAGTAGAATGTATCAATGTCTTAGAATTCTTATAGGGACCACAAGGGAGACAAATGTCAGAACTGTATTCTGTGTGTGACGAATTCTAAGAAGAGGTGTGGCAGCTGTAAGGGAATTGGGAGCCGAGAGAATGTGCCTTGGCTGAGATTTTCTGTATCTTTCCACCGCACTGACTTTTCTGTACTGTAAAATCTCTCCCTTTTGGCATCTGGTTCAGCCGAAACTAATATGTCATATGTTAGGATTATGAAGTGTGGTGAGAAAGCAGTGAGTATCTGGGGGGTAACTTCTACTTCTGCCTAATTCTGTGGAAGTATTAACTGATAATTATCAAAATCTTGAGAATGGAGTTGGACACCTATTCATTCCCTTATTGGTACTTTTGTTCTACTTTTATTTTGAAAACACTTGATTGACCCTGTGTATTATTTAACAGATGTGCAAAATCCTAACTAAATTAAAATAAAACACAATTTTCTTTTTAATTTTATACTTGTTTGCACAGTGTTTACTATTACCTGGGAAGTCCAGTAAAGCAAGATATTTCTATTGTTCTCATTGGATTTCTGCCTGGAATTCAGCCAGATAACATTCCAAAAGTCCTATTTTAATAACAAAGACCTGATTTTAAGGAAGATTTGCTAGGAAAAAAAAATTAAGGTATGTTTTTTCCTCCACCTTGTGTGCGTTCAAAATATAGCACTATTTTATGGGCGGATTATAATTTCAAACTTTGAATATCATAGCATGCAGGGAATAACTTTGTACTCTGTTTTCCCTGTTGTCTACATTGCTCTCAGCTAGGAGGATATGAACTTATGTGCATTATCAGGATATTGTTAGGGCAATTTTTGGTAATGGATTAATAATTGTGTCTTAAGAATATTTCTGATTGGAAATACACGGCAGAAGACTTCACCAGCTCTCATTACGACAGACATAAAAGGATGTACAACAAGCCAGGGAGTGGACACCGAGCAAATTAGAACTCAAACAAGAGCATGACACTTCCATGATTATCAAACAATAAATACTTGTGATTTATGACTTCCCTTCTTCAGATGTGCATGTTCTAGTTTCAGAGGAGAAAGGTTCCCCAAATGTCATTTGCTTTTATGAAGTCACTTGTAAGAATGTAGTTTTCTGTCTGAATCTCAAGGCATTAAGACCACCTACATTGTCAGTATTATTTGAATTATGAAATAATTTAGTTGACTGGATTTTGTTTCTTTCTGGAAATATCACCAGATATCACTTAGATAAAAGCAGACAACTCATTTATTTACATATGCTTACTATTTAAGTGGTTGACCTTGACCCACCGTCAGTAGCTTTGCTAATGCTCATAAATTACAGAGGGAATATCTTCTCTAGCTGAAGTTGGTTTAGTAAATGTAAACCTAACATAGTAAATGAGAGGGCTGTTGCAAATGGAGGCGCAAATTCAAGCAGGTATTTATACAAATATTTGGCTTACCTCTGGGTAATCAAATGCCATCTGGGCATTTGGGCAGATGGGTAAACGAATTGCCATCTATTGACTACCCTCCAAGTGTCCCATCTCAATGGTTTGGTGGGATGCCGAGTTGGCTTTGTGTCATCAGTGGCTTATCCTGGACCTACACTGTACACTAAGCATAGACCATAATAGTTGCCAAAGGGGGGAAAAAAGACAGAATTCATTTTGCTATAAGGAATGGACAAGTTCAACTTGGAGGAATGATGATATGGTTTGAGAACTGTCTTTGAGTTCTGGAATGACTGTAAGGTGGAAATGAGATGGGGCATCTTAGAAATAGCTGGAGAAGTCAGAACCAGTACCCGTGAGAGGATTTTACATGGTTGCAATGCAACACAGCCACATCTACTCCAATGAACACCTTATCCCCGGAGGGGTTCCCATAAAGCCTCGACAGTCCAGTGGCAGTGGAGGTACAAACAGACATGAGGAAATTGCCTGGAGTATTTGCAAGGCCATAGATTTGTTTTAAGGCTTCACATCTTCCCCAGGCACTGCTATTTACTATTTACCAAAAGCAAAATGTCCAAGAAACTAGAAAGGGAACAGATATGTATATTTTAGTTAAACTTTAGATAAGCAAGTAAGGATTATAAAGGCTTAGTATTTTGCCCAATAGTTGATAGAACTGGGAATCCGTGCGAGGTCTCGTTGGCTTCAAAGCTTAGTTTGTTTTAATTTCCTTTTATTGTTTCCTCTTCCTTTAAAATGAACTTGCTGACTTGGCAGTCAAATTAGATTAATTAGCAGTCAAATTCTTAACTCCTTCCTCTTCTGCATTTGCTGGAGATCTAAAGGAGGACTGTGAGTGTAGTGGAAAGAACATTTTACTAAGGGTCAGAAAATCTGAGTTTTAGCTCTGATTCTGCTACTGACCCTCAAGAACCTTGTAGAAACCTCCCACCCTCATGGCATTCATCTTTGAGCTGTAGTTCCCCATGAGAAGAATGGGCTTCTGTGGCCTCTATACTGCTTTTCAGCCCAGGCACTGTGCCTCCTGCAAGTCCAGGATTCTCGACTTGACTTGGGGAGACACTCCTGACTGAGGATTAGTGGAAGCCTGTCCAGATTGAGTACCATTATTCTCATTCTCATTCGGAATCATGGTGGACGTGCACCTGCTTAGTATCAAGAACAGTAGAAGGGCTTGATAGAAGCATAATACCTTCCTATTAAAAATCAATAGGAAATTCCTGCATAATTAAATTGGGCCAAGCTCTCCCAGGCTTCCTATATCCTGGTTTCTTCCCTTCCACCAACATCAAACAGTAACTCATTCAAGGAGAGTAAGACGATGCTGAGACCTGTGAATTACCCAGAGCAAACTAGCACCGTTTTACTCATCACTATGGTTTCATCATCTCAGGCATCAGTGAGTTCCACAGGCCTTCTGGATGATAGAGAGCTGGTGCCTTAATTTTGATTTGCTGCTTTAGTTCTTAGAGGAAGAAAACTTCCTGCATTTCCATTATCTGCAGTAGGACTCAGATGAGGTTTTACTATCGTTAATAGAAATGTGATCAATGTAATGCTACATCTTAACCCACACACATACACATATACATACACATACACACATATACACACACGTTTATTCTCTTATAATAGTGATGATATAGGAATGGTTTTGAAATTGTTTCATTTTGTATATTTTCAAGCACTTTCCTATGTTTACTTTCGCACAACCTTTTGCTAATATGCTATGTATCCAGCTCTATTCTATTACTAGAGATTATTTTAGGAAGGAAAATGTAATGACCATCTCTAATGGATACATTTCAAATGAAAATATCTATCTGCCTTCATTTTCAGTGTTAGAATCGATCAGCCTTCTTTCCTACTCTGGCTTCCTACCTAAGTGTTATTTTATTTGAGTGAAAAACAAATACAAGGGTTCACCAGTATTCTCCAGAATGTGGAGCTCTGGGGACGCATTTTCACAGCTTCTTGTTACTAAGACAGTCAGTGTACTGGAATCCCACTTACCCTTAAAAGGGAACAGTAACTGCACCAGTGTAAAATAAAAACCATTCCTTTGAATTCGGGCCAAAAGATTTAGTTTAGGAACTGCAAATGGTGCAAAATAGAAAATATGGCATTTTTGTCCATACTGTTGTTCTGAAGGAGGAGGTTAAATTAATCTTTAAAATCTTCTCTCACAAATCTAATAATTTCTTACATTTTTATAATAATAATGATAATAATAAAAATAATATTACAACATAGTATTACAGTATTATTGCAACAATGATACAATGTAATAAAATGACATTTGCAGGGCATCCTGACCATGGACATACAGAGTGAACAAGTAAAAATTTTTGTAATCACATCATCTGATTTCTAATACCATGCTCTTTCTGCTGTCTACACTGCAATTTCATGGAAACTTGCAACAAACTCTGGACTGGATCAATTAAAAAAAAAAAGCATCCAACATGCTGATGACCCACAACCACCAACACGGTGCAGAATCTGAGATTCCTATTCCTGTCAGGTTAGCAGGACATCAGGGGATCCTACTCCAGCTAGGTCTTAAACAAAATAAAAAAAAATTCTTCCTCCCCATCTCTACTCCTCTACCATTGCATTCAGACAATACGGGCCAGTTTGAGATATTGAAAACAGCTAATTGCCAGATAAGATACAGGCAATTATAGACTTTAATCATTAAGGTATTTCCGTCTGGGGAATGTATTTGTGTGTGTGTGTGTGTGTGTGTGTGTGAGAGAGAGAGAGAGAGAGAGAGAGAGAGAGAGAGGGAGATTCCAAACCAGGTAAGAAAAATGGGGTAATTACTTTCTTACATGTTGAGAAATATCACAAAGTTGAACTTCCCATGACCATGAATTTTTTAAGTTCTGTTTACAGTACTGCTTTCCACTTAACAATTAAAAATTGTCCTTGTGGCCAATAAAGGCAGTTTGTCCCTCTCCCTGTCCTTGGGGACATCTAAAGTCACATAAAAGCAATTGAGAGAAATTATTTAAGTTTTAAAATGTTAATGGAGGGCAAACAATGGCCAGACCAGATGTTGAGCTGTTGACCTAGGTCTTTGGGGCCTTTCAGGTTGCAGAATAGCTATTAGTGGCTTTCAGCATTTGCAAGTCAGGCATGGAAAGTTTTGAGCAGGCTCTGACAAAAGTACTGGTTTTAATTCTGTAATTGCACTAAGTTGAAGCCAGCTGTGAACCTCTTAGGACCTGTTATTGGACTGAGATTTTAAACATTTTGCTGATTAGGCAGTAGAATTTTCTTCTCTTCACTCCCACCCTCTTTGTGAAAATGTACTCTTAAAAAGCTTAAAGGAAACAGGATATGAAAATAACAAATGAAGAACTTGTGTTGAGCACAGATTTTAGTGCTTACCTAAAGGTCACATAACCCACCATATGGAACTTAATTTATGACTGTGACATATTAGCTTTGTAGTATATGCTCAATAAATATTTGTTGAATGGGTCACATGTTGGTCAGCCCACTTTTTGTGTGTGGTATAATGGAAATGTATCCAATCTATCTACAAGACCAGTAGCTTTTCCGCAGATAATAATTCAGTTTGTTCTAACTCAGGGCCACTTTATGTAAGGACAAAAAACTAAACAATGTGGATGACTTAAGTCAAAACCATCACCACTCCTAGAAAAATACTACTTTACCTATCGTGATCAGGAAGATGAAAGCATTGACTCTTCATAAGGGATAGATATGAATTTGTTTATTTCATACATTGAGTGTCCTTAGATGACCATTCAGATCAGATTCTACTGGTGATATTATGATTTATGAGAAATATATATTTGGTTATCTAGATGACCAAATATATATTTCTCAAATATTTGGTCTTACTCTATGGTTCCTGTCTCATGGCTCCAAAACCCTTGGAATTTCCTGATTGATGAGAGCAAGGGGAGCATCTTTTGTTATAATAGTTGGTCTCTTTTCCTCAGTTCCTATAATCACTTCAGAGCCATAAAGGTGAAATGGGTGTCTTGCTTTTCATAACAAGCCCCTTTCCACCAAAACTGAGTTTATGTTAATGAAATGACTTCTGGAAAGCACCTAAAGACAGGGGCTGATTGCCAGGAGAAGCAACCTTAGTTAGAGGACTGGAACTTTTAGTCCCATGCCCCTGATTTCTGGGAAGAGAAAGGGGCTAGAGGTTGAACCAGTCATTAGTGGCTAGTCACTGAATCAATCCTATTATATATTATAACTTTATAAGATAAAGCCTCCATAAAAACCCAACGAATAGAGTTTGGAGATCTTCCAGGTTGATGCACACATGGAGATTTGGGGAGAGTGGAACAGTCCGAGAGCATGAAAGTGCCACACTTTGCCTCATACATCTCTTCCATCTGGCTGTTCCTGAGTTATATCCTTTTGTAATAACCCAGTACTCTAGTAAGTAAAATTGTCTTCTGAGTTCTGAGAGCCACTCTAGCAAAATAATCTAACCTGAGGAGGCGGTCTTTGGGACCTCCGATATGTAGACTGTAAGTCAGAAGCACAGGTGATAACCTGGGCTTACAACTGATGTCTGACATGGGGGACAATGAGGTCAGTCTTGTGGGGCTGATCCCTTAACCTGTGGGATTCATTTGAACTGTAAGACACCCAGCTGGTGTCAGAGCAATGCTTGCTGGTGCAGGGAAACCCCCTCTCTCCCCCACCACACATAGTGGAACTGGAATCAGAATCGTTACCATGTCTTAAGAGACCACGGTCCACATTGAATCTTAGCTCTACTTTTCCAAAATTATTCTGCAAGGGACAGATTCACTAACATTAGTTGCCATTCTCTTTTACAAGCCTGAAGTAACTCCTTTATGAGTACGAGGTTGAACAGCATAATCATTTATAGACCCAATGAAAACTACTTAAATGTTCTGGCAATTCTTTGCAAACAGCCCCATCCCAGAACTTTCAACTCTCCCTGAAATCTATGCTGCCAAACATGCAGTTGTTCTGTAGTTGGCAGTCTCCAAACATGCTGTCACATGCACTTTTGCAAGACAAATTTCTGCAGTGCCAGTTACAGTGAACATTATGACACACATATTGAATCATTAGGTAGAAAGAATTAAAAGGCTGAATATCCCTTCACAAAATATCTAATACAACTGTGGTCACCCTTCTCATTTGTCAGTAGTTCAGTGAGTTTTTGTTCCTGTTCCTTATTCCTAGAACACATAGTAATCATTTTAGCTATATCATATGAATGAAATACAGGAAGCAGACAACTTTCATGCCTTCACTGTATTTACTCCTTCCAACCAACCTATGCTGAATACCTACAGAGTGTTCTAGACTCTGGGGGAATAAGAATGAATAAGTCTCATTTTCTATACTTGACAAGTTCCAATTCAATAGAAAATCAACCAAAATAATTTCTTTTTTTACTTATTTTGAGAGAGAGAGAGGGGGGGAGAGAGAGAGAGAGAGAGAGAGAGAGAGAGAGAGAGAGAAGGAGAAAATCTCAGTCAGGCTCCATACTGTCAGCTCAGAATGATGTGGGGCTCCATCTCATGAACCATAAGATCATGATCTGAGCGAAATCCAAAGAGTCAGATGCTTAACCGACTGAGCCACCCAGGCACCCCTCAAATAATTTCTTATATCAATTCCTCTCTCCTGTAACTCCCATGCTATTTTGGAAGTCTTTGGCGGGGTGGGGTGGGTGGTTTACCACAGTCTACTTTACATGAGAGTCTTATGTGTGTTACTTTTATGCTCTTTGGTGGACTCAGAACATCTGGAAGGCAAAACTGTGTCTTCTTATCTTTGTATCCGTGATTTCCACTGTAGTTCTTGGGACATATTATGAGATTAACATATTTCTAAACTGAATGAGTGGAGTGATCCAATGGGTATCTTCCACTAAATTTGTAAGACTTTTAGCTAGTAATCTCGTATCTCTGGGTCCCTTTTCCTCATCTGTAAGTAAGGAAGTGAAGATAATATATGCTATATCTTATAAAGTTATAATATCAGATTTAGGGGCATTAAATGTTGCAAACTGTGAAGCACTATACTAATGTGAAGGATCACTCCTAATAAAATTAAATATGTGCTTTCATTTAACTGTGAGTTGCCACTGATGTATAATTGGCAGTGATGTTTGAAGGAATCTGATAGGCCTTATAATTAGTGGAGAATTCAACCATCATATGTACCATAAAATTTTCCTTCCTTATAATGCTCATTTGTAAAAAAAAAAAAAAAAAAAAAAGGAAAAAAAAAGCTTATAATGAAGCATACTAAGTTTAGTTTATTTTTCTAAATTTTTAACCTCTGTCTTGTCTATATAATGTGAATTATTGTGGCATATGGTTCTATTCAGAGTATGATAAATACTGTATGTACTTTGGGAAGGAAACTATACGGTATGTATCTGGCTTGTCTTAAGGAAAAAATAAATGACTTTTCAGTTACTTCCAATTCTGGTTTCAGTGATTAACGCATCCTAGAGGAACAACTTTCTTTAGGCTACAATGCCAGGTACTATCCTTATTTCATCCCTGGAGTTTTAGATGGAATGTAAACTGAAAAACATTTAGCTTTTATTTTGGATGACTTTTTTTTCTTCTATTCCTGCTTGTGTCTTTCACATTTTTCTTTTTCTTTTCCTCATTCTGGAGTGAGTTCTTCTTGTTTATATCTAGATTTTTATCCAGAAGACACCAGAGGGCATTGAAATACTGCAGGGCCATAACTAGGGTTTGGGGGTGGAGTGGATGCTCAGGGGGTCAGGAGAGGCCTCAGCAGCTCTAGTGCCAACAGGTTCTGTATGTCATCATAGCCTCTAAGAGACTTGGGACCAGTCAGGATTCCACATTAGTGCTGGGTCTTGTCATTAGTATAGGGGATGAGCACCTTATGAAACTGTTTGGGTGTGTTTTGTATTCTTGTAGGAGACAGTTAGTCCAGTAAAACCATAAGAAGGGACAAGGATGAGGTTCAGGAAACTAAAGTGTTGTATTCACAGATCCTAGAGAGAGAGACCTACTGCCTGTAATGAGAGGGGAGCACCAAGGAAGCTGACTGTATTAAGTAGTTGGGGAGAGGGAGGGAGAGAGCGAGGACCCATGGGCAAGTGCTTTTATTGGGTGTCAGGGTGGAGTACATAAACAGAAGGCAGAAAAGGATTTCATTGGTGTATTTGAATGTCACCATATCATAATCAGGGGAGGGCAAGAAGGGAAATTTTTGGCAAGGGGAGTCTTATCACACTGGTACACCTGGCCACCTGGGCAAGTGTTCATATCCTCTCTGTGGTTTTGTTGAAACAGCAGGAGTATTTGAAGTTTTAAAATTCATAATGTGGAAGGGTGCCTGGGTGGCTCAGTTGGTTAAGTGCCTGGCTTGTGATATCGGCTCAGGTCGTGATCTCGCAGTCATGGGATTGAACCCCAGGTTGGATTCTGCATTGGACTCCGTGTTGGGTTCGGCATTGGGTGTGGAGCCTGCTTGGGATTCTCTGTCTGCCTCTCCCTCTTCCCCTCCCCTGCTATGTGCTCATGCTGTCTCTCTCTCTCTTTCTCTCTCTCTCAAAATAAGTAAACATTTAAAAAGAATAAAATTCATACTGTGGAGTGTTTGTCAATAAATATTTGCTCTAGTTTGCTCTTGGGTTTAGACATATCTCAATACCGACTCTAATTCAGTTTTATTTTTCCTATTTCCCAAAAGGATAGTTTCTATCATCAGTGTGAACTAACTATTCTCAGGCGTGTTCTTAGATTTGGAGGTCTTTGAGATCTGTGGAGAAGTATAAACTTAGCACAGACTGGAAGATGGCTTCGTTATGAAAATAAATGGTAACAACTTATAGATATTATTTAAACCCAGATATTGATCCTCACACTACTATGGGAATAGTCCATTGTCTTAATTTTTAAGAAAAATCATATTTCATTGAACAAACATTGAGTGCAACATGTGACACTAAAACAGATGCAAAAAAAAAAAAGAGTAGACATAGTATCCATAGTTCGATTGCTATGACTTGATCTTAACAAAATGCCTTACCATAGAATCAGCATTCATATTTCAAATGATTAATGAGCATCAGCCATCCAAAATAACTTTAAAACCATGCTGATTAATAACTATATGAAGAAAGCAGTATCATGCAAATAGGATCCATAGGTGTGGGAGACTGAGGTATTGAGACTGAGGGATTAAGATTAAGAGAGAGTAAAAAAGTCCATTTGCTAAAAGCTGAGCTCTCAGTATCTTATTATTTTCTACAATCTCTATTCAGAGTAGTGATTCTTCCTTGGAGTCAATATTTTTGTTGAGGCTCAGGGATCTATGAAGTCCCCCAAATTATATGCACATTTGTATATACATGATCATTTTTATGGGGAAGAATCTAAAGCTTACGATAGATTCTAAAATTAATAATCCAGTAATATTAAGAATCGCTAATGCGAATTTTGGCTTATAATTAGCTTCCCTTTTAGGGAAGATAGTGTTTGGTGGAAGGATCCTAGAACTGGGATGGAAAAGTGTAAATTATAGTCCTTAATTCTTTCCATTCTAGCAGTGTGACCTCTCATGTGTGTGACCTACAATATTTTTATCTCTAAAATTGTGGATACTCCCTTTCTGAGAGTCAAAAGATGTGGGGTATATGGTTGGCTGAAGTAAATAATTAATAATATGCAACACAAAGATAACTATTATTGTCTTAAATTGTTTGGGCTTCTACAACTGCTAATCCATGATAACTTTTGTTTGTTAGTTGAAAATTTCATTATATTACCAAGTAAATATATCCTTCCTATCTTGCCAATGTTGTCAATGTAGTTTTTCAATGACTGTTATTCAGCTCATAGGTTTTCCATGTATCTGGAGGCCTTTGTCTTTAAATGAATCAATATAAGTATCTAATATACCATGGTCATTGCCTGGTCTACATCATAGTGGGGACAGTGGGGTCAGGTCGACCACAACTCTAGGGCAGAGCAAAGGGTATCCCTGACCTGTGGCAGAGGCTACTAAGGGAATTTGGGAGAACTAATTTTGTTTTCTTTGAATAAAGATCAAAGATAGGTTTAGAGAATGAGACTGAGGAAGAAGTAAAAAATAAATGAATGTGATTTGACATAAGGTTATGAGTTGAATTCTCTGCCTTGTCTCCATGCAATCATGCAGATTTGCTAGAAACTGCTAGAATTGTTTCTGAGACTCAATGTTGCTGTTTTTTAAGTGGAGATAAAAAAGAATAATCTCATAGAATATACTAAGCATGAAATAATTATATCTACAGGATGCAACTTCTCAACTACAAAATGATATACCACTTTAAATGTTATTAGTCATTAAAGAATAATCATTCAACACAATTCCAAAGTGCAAAATAATTGGATCATTCCCTTGGAGTTTGTTCTGATGGGATTTCACTAGTATTTACATGTAAATATATAGTATAAACATATGTGTATATATATGTGTGTAAGTAGTATAAATATATATAGTACTTACATATATGTATATATATACACACACATATATATACATCATTTACTATTTGTTGTTTGGGGATCCATTAAATATGTAGGATGCATCATTAGTTAAGAACAAACTTCTCAAATGAGAAATCAGAGACAAAATAAAAAATGAGAAAGAGTTTGGAAGAAAAGGGAGAGTCATGGAGTAAAAAAACAGAAACTACCTACCAGTGAATATTTGAGAACAGCAAAAGGGAGGTGGTGACAACAACCAGGACTTTCAGAAGTAAATTTTGTTCTGGAGGTAGAAAAATAGGAAGCCAACCGATTCAGAGATAGAACAGGACAGACAGTGATTGCAAAAGAATAAAATAATTAACAGGAAATAGTCACAGCACTGATAGTTTCAGGGACTCTTTACTGCAGCTTACTATATATTACTTAAACTAAAGTACCTAACAGTTGGGCATATATCCTGTTTGTACCTTTCATTCCCTGCCCCCACGCCAAATCTCACTGCTAATTAGCAGCACATGTTAAGGGAAAAAGTCCAATAACACATTCCAATGTGAGATTCGGGTTTGCTTCAATTCCCCAAACCCCCTCAAGCTCAACAGATGGTTCTTGGTCATTTGCCTTTTGTTCACATGGGGATAACTTTGAGCTATCAATAGCTCAGTACTCCCACCCTGCTGTCTTTTAGTGTAAATTAAGGCAAAGGGCATGAAAACAGCATCAGTAAGATAGCAGAAATAAAAGGAAAATGTATAGGATCCTTGGTGGGTGACAAAAAATTGATAACATGGATTGTAACTGGTAGATCAAAACAGAATGACACAAACGATATCCTGCAAATTGAATCAAGTGTTCAAAACAGAAAATATGTTCTTTAAGGATTTAAGATTCTGTAGTCTTTAGAAAGTTAAAACTTTTTATATATCTTCAATAAACTTTATATTCATATAGTATTTGATAATTTTAATGTTATCTATGATTGGATGTTATATAGGGTAACTCACCCAATTCCCAAATATAATGGGGTGAGTAGGGTGTCAAGTATCCTGATACCTGTTTTATATATAATGACCCAGAGGAGTTAATACATTTTCTTAAAGTCATTCAACAAATTATGCAGGAGCCAAGGCTCAAATGTTTGTCTTCTGATGCCAAGCGCTTTGTTTTACCAACTATTCTTAATTGCCAAAGAACCACATTAAAAACAAGGGAAAAATAGTCATTCTGGCAGATATTTCCAAATCTTTAAAAATTATTTATTTATTTATTTATCTTTTTTTTTTTTTTTGTATTTGTTTAAATTCAAGATAGTTAACATACAGTGTAGTATTGGTTTCAGGAGTAGAACCCAGTGATTCATCACTTACATATAACACCGAGTGTATTTATTTATTGTTAATTGCATGCAGTAAATTGCACCTTGTGGTGTAGAGTTCTGTTACTTTTAACAAATGCACCAGAATTAAGAGACAGAGCAGTTCCATCATCCCCTCAAAATTTCTTCATGCTGCCCTTTTATAGTCTACACCTCTCTTGCCCCCAGCCCCCTTGATCACCATTGATCTCCTCTTTGTTCCTGAAGTTTTGCCAACTCCAGAATGTCTATAAATGGAATCAAAGAGTGTGAAGGTTTTTGAGTCTGGCTTCTTTCTGTTTTCAAATATTTTATATGTGTGATTGGAATCACATGGAGAATATGTGATTATTTCCCTATTTTTAACATTTATATCTGGAACTGTGCAGTCTTGTAGAAACTGCTGAATTCCTATGTTTATTGTGAAACCTGATGTCCAATTTCTGAAGCAAATCAGTATTCAAATTACATCACTTATAGGCTGTACCTAACATACCTAAAGGAATACCAGCACTGAGAATGTTAGTTTGGCTCTCACTTTCTTTGAGTGTCTCCAACATTACTAAACCCGACTTGAAATTGAAATTATGAGGATAATTACTGACATGTAATTTGGTATACCAACTACCTCTTTAATCAGACTTCTGCACAATTTTATTTATAGAAGAGGTCCATAAAAATTTTTAGATCCCTTTACATCATGCTGAATCTTGTGTTGGCTGGCATTTGATAGGAGACCATATTAAACCTTTTTAGAACATTGTGTTCAGTTTGAATATTGTTACAGAAAGTGTTTTTAAACATGAGCTTGAAATTGTAGGGAGACCTATGTCAAGAAAGTAAATATATATCCAAAGGCAGAAAATACTAGCTTCTCTGGTTGCTAAGGCATTGTATTCAAATTCATGTTTACTGAATGTTTGACTATAAACTAACAACACTGTTGAAAGGGAGAGGACCTATTTATCTTGAGTGATAGAATAGTAATATTGCTCCCTTCTGCTTGGAAAAATCATCAAAAACATGGGATTTCAGACTAGATGGTTTCTGCAGTCTTTTGTAAATTGCTTAAACCATGGGAATTAAAAGGCAGGAAAACCAGGTGTAGGTAACTCGATAAGAATAGTTTTTCTTCCTCAGGAACTTTCAGAGTTAGAGCCAAGTGCCACATCCCAATAACATGGATTGAGAGATGGTTTGCAGATGAAAATTGAAATTTTCCTTCCAGAAACAGACAGAATGGATGCAGGTGATCCAGAAAGCATGCACTGAAAAGCACCACAGCAACTAGTGAGATAAAGCATCTTAGGTTTTCTCTGCATCAATAGCAAAAAGATTTTAAATTATTTTTCATGTTTATTTTTGAGAGAGAGAGAGAGAGGCAGAGAGAGAGAGAGAGAGAGACAGACAGACAGACAGACACAGAATCCAAAGCAGGCTCCAGGCTCCAAGCTGTCCAAAGCCAGGCTCGAACCCACGGACTGTGAGATCATGACCTGAGCCAAAGTCAGACCCTCAACCTACTGAGCCACCCAGGAGCCCCAGTAGAAAAAAGATTTTAAAAGACCAAAACCAAACCAAACCAAAACAAAACAAAACAAAAACCCAGGTGATTTGCTATAAAGAAGTATGAGAAAATTACCAAACTGGACTAGATATTTACTTTCTTTAATGAATTCTTCTGTATGCCTTTACACATTTAATATTAATTTTTAATAAAGATTTATATTTTGATTATTTTAATTAATAAAAGGAAAATATCACAATATTGCTAGCTCAGTTAAATCACATCTACAAAAAAAAGTGAAAACTTAATAGTCTGTCTTAGTAATTAGGTGCCCTCTGTAATCTGGTGACAATTAATCTAATTGTAGACAATGTTTCTTGGAGGAAATAAGAAAGCCTAAAATTTTGATCTTGCAAATCCAAAGCTCCAAATGTACCATGTAAATGTTAAAGTTATGCTACTCTTTCTCGTGGCTTCTAAGTCAGTATCCAATGTTAACTTCTGTGTATGTGAGCCAATGCTCTTCCCTTCCTCCCTCCCTCCCTTCCTTCCTTCCTTCCTTCCTTCCTTCATCCCTTCCCTTTTTTTTAAATTTTTTTGCACTGTTACCAAGAAATTTAATATTGATTTTTTATCCCGAACTTCTTGAGGATATATCACAGAAGTTATGCAACTGGAATCTTCACATGTTTCTTGAGGAAAAAGAATTTAGAATCTCCTCAGAATCTTAAGGCAATCCACGTATTCTGTTAGGGACTTGAGCAGATCAATCAGCATTTTGATACCAGACCACAGGATTATAGTGACTCGAAAGAATTATTTTATCCTTAAGAATGAACCATGTGGACCAGGAAGTTCTACCATAAACATTTCTAGAATTGAAGAGATGAGGAATGATTTATACAAATCCACTTCAGAATAGAATGTAGGGACAAAAGACATCCTCCATCACTTTGGGCATAGGTGTCCAGAACATCAGTGACTGTTTTTCCACTCTTGTCATTTTGTTTCTGCTTTAAGATCCAGTCTAGGACCCCACATTAGATTTAGTTGTGTCCCCTCAGCCTCCTCAATTCTGTGACAGTTTCTCGGTCAACACTTGTCCTTAGTGACCTTGACATTTGTAATGAGTAATGGTCAGTTACTTCTGGTTGAACTTTGCTGAAATTGGGAATGTTCATACCCGTCTGCGTTTTGTCCTTTGTGAATTATCTGATCATATAAAATCCCCTTGTATTTTAAGATATTAAATTATACTTGCTTAAAAATATTTTTGCCACCATGGGTATGTCATTCAATGTATATAAGGCTTTATTTTGACTTTATTTTATTAGATTATGTGTGTTAACATTGACAGACTTTTTCCTTGTAATGTCCTCTCTAATTTTAAACATGAGAAATTCTCTCTTATCTAGAAATCAGAAATATTTTATTTTAGTTGCTTTATAATTTGATTATTTTAGGGCATTTAGTATTTTAATTGATTTATGGTTTACTTGTAGTGTCTTCCATCAGGTCTAAGCATAAGATATAATCTTTAGGCAGGTATCAGATATTCATACGTGTTTTATTCTAGCTTTTTAAAATATATAATATGATAAAACATTTTGATAAAACATGTAACCCTTTAACCCATCCATAGTTTATTAGTAGTATAATATAGGGCTAAGATCAAAGTGATGTTTCCTAAAACCAATTTTCCTAACACCATTTATTAATTTCAGGTACTGTTCTCATCTTTTGAGAGCATTTTTACCTCACTTTTCCTATATGAAGTCCTTTCTGTTCTAAACTCTATTTATGGGCTATCTAGTTTGTTCCACTGATACTCCGATTAACTACTGTGACTTCATTATAGCAAATTCTCTCTCATTACTTTTTTATTTTCCAAATGTTGCCTGTGTTGCCTTTTCATTTTTTCATGTGAACATCAGAATCACTTGGTAAAGTTCTAAGAGAATCGTATTTTTCTAATTATTAAATCTTTTCTCTTCGTGAAATTTTGTAGTTTTCTTCATGTAGCCATAACACATAACTTAAAATTGTCATTGTCTTAAAGTTTTGTCTGTATCATCTGTAGAGGTTTTCTTTTCCTATTATATATTTAAATGTTTATTAAAGGAATAGAAGAAAGCTAAGTATTTTTATATAATTATCTTTTTTATACAGCTACTTAATTGAGAAGATTCTCAGCTGTGAGAGACTGACCTCAACTTGGCACATGAATATACAATCCTCATCAAAAGAAATTGTCAGGTTGGGGTTATTTAAGAATAAATGCAGGCAACAGTATGCAGTTTTTAAAAATTCCTGGGTTTCTCTGATCTAAGACTTTATTTTCTGTAATTATTGGTAAGAGATTAAATAACAGGTCTACTTCTGGTATAAGGACTTCATAGTGAATTGAATCCCAGCTATGGGGATCATGAATTCCTATTCAGATATTGAGAGCTCGATGAAGTCAGATAATATACATGAGATACCTGTAGGATGCCACATTTACCATGGACATTCAATAAATATTAACTGCCCCCCACTCCGGCTCTTAAGAGATAATCAAATATTTACTTATGAAGCACAGGCCAGCACTTTAGTGCAAAAACCTAAAAAATTTAAAAGGCCTGTAAATGACTTCATGAGTAAGTGGTAATTTCAAGCTTTCTACCTTCCTCTTTGCTTCCTGGAAATTTCTCTCTTGCTTCCTCCCTCCTCTCCCTAGACATTCTTAGCCAAGGTCCAGATACATCATCATTTTCTTCTCTCATATCAGCAGAGATACATTTGGGCTTTTAAAGAATAGGCTTTATAAGGAAACTAAAAGAAAACCAAACAAAAATAAAAATCACCATAAAATTGCAACAGAACACAAGGTCCCCATTCTAAGAATCATAGAATTTCAATGAATTCTGGAGGTATTCACTGAGTACCAAACCTTATGCAGGGCCCTACAAAGATTAGGTCAAAAATACCATTGGTCTGAGCTGTGACTGCTCATTTGGGTACGCCACTCACTGTGAGGACGTCTCAACATGGAAACATGGAGCAATGAAAATTCCCCTTTGGGTGTGTCAACTGGAAAGAAGAAATGGAGGTTTCTGAATTCCAGAGCTTGGCTGGAAAAGCTCTTCAAATATGAATCTCCATTCTTCCAAATCCTGACTTTGCATTAAGTCCTTCACTCTGACTTTTCATTCTGTAAGAATAGGAGTCAAAGGGAATACCAGTCACCTGTTTTTGCTTTGGGGTATCCTGGGTGAGATGGCTTTCCAATTCTTCTTGCTAAATATGATAATTATCCCTCTGAGGATAGGGGTAACATTTCTCTCTTATTGGGTATGGTACTGTAAATCTGGGTTCCAGATGATGGGAATTGTGAGAAATATGACTCACTCTTCTAGAAATATATGCAAATAGAGGGAACCTGCTGACAGGAATAGAAAAGCCACCTCAAATGAAAGGCAAGGAATAGAGTACAGGGGCCTCAGGGAACAATGTGGGTAGAGAAGTTGGAAGAAACCTGGTCTGAGAACTGTATTATGTGATGTCAGATTGGAGGGTGGATGCTTAGACCCAACACAGAGAATGTCTTGTGCGCAGAACACATGTACCAACATGGGGAGAAGGATCAGAGTGGGAGGGGGAAAAGCAGCAAAGTCAAATCCTGAGAGGAATGATGGATGAAATTAGTAGTATAGTCTATTGTGCATTTAAGATTCACTAAATATTAACAGTACCTACTATGGAGATCTATTTTATTTTAGTGAAAATATCATTAATACTTATAGGCACTTTTATAGGTCAAGTAATGACCTCCTTCATATAACCTGATATTACATTATAAGGTCAGAATGAATTATTTACTCGAATACTTTTCAGGTACTCAGCCATTCTCCCCAACATTGGTTAAGGATGGATTATTGTATTTTACATGGGGGGGGTTAGCTGGTTGTGATACCGTTTTTTGGGGGGTTGTCTTTATGGAAGAATACAGAAGAATAATACCACAAGGCACGTTTATTTCATCCCTACTTCTAGTAAAGTATTACCTATTTGGTCATTTCTCTCTCCAGAGCTAAGTAGCAGGAGTTTAGTTAGGCATCATAGCTTAAAAATCACATGCCTCTGAGCCAGAATGCCTGCATTTGAATTATACTCTGTTGTTTCTAACCCCATTAACTTGGGCAATTTCTTTTCAGCGCTCGGCACCTCAGTTTCCCCAAATAGGTATGACGATGCATTGATAATATTACCTACTGGCAATAGTCCCTAGTTTATCAGATTGTTATGTGAATTAAATGAGTTAGTGCTTGTAAATCACCTAAAACACTGCTTGACTTATGGAAAGTACTGATGTTTGAAATAAAAATTTAGAGATTCTCTTCTCACTGACATTTTTCATTTTGCAGTTTAAAACACCCGGCAAATATTCGTTCAGCTTTTCCTAAGGACATGCATTTCACTGATTGAAAAACCAGACCCAGGGGCACCTGGGTGGCTCAGTCAGTTGAGTGTCCAACTTCGGCTCAGGTCATGATCTCACGGTCTGTGAGTTCGAGCCCCACAGTCGGTCTCTGTGCTGACAGCTCAGAGCCTGGAGCCTGCTTCGGATCCTGTGTCTCCCTCTCTCTGTCCCTCCCCTGCTCATGCTCTCTCTCTCTCTCTCTCTCTCTGTCAAAAATAAATAAAAAACATTAAAACAAAAAAAAAGAGAAAGAAAAAGAAAAACCAGACCCAGATAATAGAACAATGAATGTCTATATGATCTGTTCAGTTTACAGAGCTATTCTCATTTCAGTTCGTTATAACAATACTATGAGAAAAGAATGGCAAGAATTTTCAAGAATCTCATTTTTAAGTAAACAGGCTAAGAGAAAGAAAGTTAATGAACAGTTGGATGTATGAATGGCTGCATGGAGAGATGGACAAGCAGCAGATGGAGAGCTAGGGGATAGACATTTGTTGGAATGAATATTACAGATTTGTACAATTTGAGCTTTAAGTATGGACTTCATTTTTAAAAACTGTGGATGGGAAAGATTTATACATAATGCAGGAATAAAATTTTTACAAAGAAGAGAAAGCCACTTTTTTTAAAAAAGGAAATTATAAAAGAGAAAATGTGTTTTCTTTGGATTCAGGCATTAAAACAGTGTTGAAAATCTAATTGTTATAAAACAATAACAAAAAAATTCAAAAAAGGAAGAGTTTAAAAACAAAGTGAAATAGGCCAATTTAATTTTACTTTTCCAGGCTTAAGAAATGCCAAAAAATAAACAGAGCCAGAGGCAAATTATTATTATTTTATAAGCTGCAAAGATGCATAAGAAAGGAAATCAATCTTGTTTTTTTCTGATTATTTCTCCACCAGATTAAAGCATTTACAAAAATGGTATGAAATCTCTGAAATCACCCAAGTGTTTTGTTGTTGTTGTTGTTGTTATGTTAACTTTTTAACTGCAACTTTTGATTATTTGGAAACATTTCATGTTGGGTGTTGTGTAAGCATCAGTTTCCAGATGCCTGTAGTTTGGCATTGTTTAGGCTAACCATCTGGAGGATTCTAGCCTGGTGTAAGGCAAAGATCCCTAGTTAGGGTCTTGAGGACTGAGGTTTCCAAGTGACTTTAGGAAAATCATTCTCCCATTCTGGGTCTCAGTTTCTTCTTTTATAGAATTGAGGGATTTGGACTAAATGATGCCTAAAACTCCTTCCAGTTTTATAACCAGCCAATCTTTGCTCTAGCATTTTAACTGGGATTTTGTAGACATTGCTTCCTTTTGTCTTGCATTTTTGACGCAGTCCACTCTTCCTTGGAAAATGATTCCTTAGAACGCTTTTCTGAAAGGCCAGTTAGGCTTCAGGCACTTCAGCAGACTTAAAATAATCAACATGTGTTTGTAGCAGCCGCCCAGCCAGACCACGCACAGGAAAAATCACCCCACCCCTGGATGGACTTCACACTAGAGACCCATACTTAACTATGGCCTTATTTATCTTTGCTATGTATCTGGGACTGATCAGACATAGCAGGCTTTCATGAAAGGGGAAAGCTCTGACTTTTAAGATGAGACCTGAGGTCAGGCCTACTCAGCTCTAAAAAATGATGCTTATGAGAGAAAGTCCTTGATGGGCTCATCACAGCTTCTTTAGAGTTATTGCTCATGCTATATTTGGGAATCCAGTAAGTTGCTTTAAAGAAGGATTTGGATGAGTTAGAAAAAAGAAGAGGCGAACTTAGTTAGTTATTAAGAAAGTTTTCCAGGTCTTCCCCCCAAATAATATTTTAATTAATTTTAATTTTTCCTAAGTCTCTTTGACGTTCTCATTATCAAGATGACACATTTGTGTGCTGATTTCATGTCCAATGCTATCAAGATACTTGATGCGGGCTTCCTAAATCACTCCCTTTGTTTTCACCAGCAACCTGGTATTGAATGCCATAGCTTTTCTGGAGGTGGCAGCTAATGGAAAAGACTTTGAACTGACTTGGTAGCTTCTTACTTGTTTTATGGAAGTAGACCAACTGTGAACCTTCCCTAATCAGCAGGTTTCTGCCACCTCCTGCTGCCAGTGATGGTGACTACTCGCAGAATTGTGTCTACTGGACAAGGCATGTTAAATTTTATTTTTGTCACTGTCATTAACATCCAGGGAATGCGTCCCTTCCTAAACACTCAAGGTAATAAGAAAGATATGACAGGTTCTTGTCATCATAGAGGAGAGAAGACATACTTAAATAGAAATAATGATAGCAACATTAGTTGTGGGTTTGTGGATATGCGTGTGTGTGTGTGTGTCTGTGTGTGTGTGTGTGTTCATTCTCAGTAATATCTTCCATTTGTTCCTTACAGAAATCCTTGAGGTAGACCATGCAGGGATCATCATTGCTATTTCATCAATGGGGTTATCAAAACTAAGAGGGCAGTACAGCTACTTGACTGAGGTTCTGCCAGTAGAAGATAGACTCAGGTCATTTGTCTGCTTACTATTGCAAAGTGTCAAATTAAAAGTATTGTAAATGACTGTAAGCATCACGATATGTATGGATGTAGGGATAGAGGAACATTTTCATGTAAGAATAAATCAATAAATCATTGAACCAATACTGTTGAGTATTTTGACAATTTTTCAGTTCTAGAAACTAAGCTTAACCTCTCCAAGTATTCTGAATATAGAATACTCACATTGTACTTCTGGGCTTAAGTATTTTGGCTTAAAAATTGGTATTTATTCCAGGGGAACATGTGGTTAAAAGTAACATCAGTACCATTGATCTCTGTTGTTTTAGAGGAGTCTGTGTTCATAGGCACTGGAAGGACCAGGCCCCTTGGGTTTTCCTCTCCTCTGTTTGTCTAACTATCCTTTCCTTAAATGTGAGGTCAAAGAAGTGACTGTGTTGAATCTTCCCAGTTATTGAAATGAATGACAGTTATCTTGGCTTTCTTAAGCGAGGACTTGGTCAAACTGTATTCCAAATCTCCCATGTGTGTTTTGGATAGGGATGAGTGGTATAGAATCCAGTAGTTTCTTCCTACATAAGTCACAGTGGCACTAAGGTTTCTGCATCTATTTTTATAATAGTCTGGCCCATTACCACATAAGAAGTGTGCAGATGTCTGTATTAGAGGAAAAGTTAAAAATATTTACTCTGTCCTAAAACAATGAACAATTTACAGAGAGGAACGCAACAACCTCAAGTGATACATAAAGACATATATCCACAACCATTTATAGTTCTTTCCTTCCTTATGCTTACATAAAAATAAACTAGCAGTGGGAAGGAGTAGTGTTAGAAAGGCCTGAAATCCTTATCGAAGCTTGAGTTTTCTCACCCAAAATGAGATTATTAGCACCTGCCTTAGAGTGATATTAAGAAGGCTAAACATGACAATTTATTTAAAGTGCTTAGCACAGTGGTACAATACATGGTAACCATTTTATTATCGTTATTACATTGCAGAAATCTGCATCGGTGTGCAAGTGATATTGAACTGAGAAAATGTGAATAGTTCAGTATGACAGGCCACAATGTCTAAGGGCATAACTTGCTTAAAGTAGCTTCCCTCTTATTAGAAATTCTCTTTGCTGAGTAGAAAATTTTCTGATAAAGTTTCATATAATTATTGAACAACTACATGTGAAATAATAAGAGGGTCAGTCCATAAATATCTGTAGAATTGACCACTGTATTGTCACACCCTGACAATTCATAGGAAAGATAAGCTAAACACATTTATTTTCACTGATTTGTTCAAATCTGTTGTGCTTAGGTTAATGTGTATGTGTATAAATGAGGTTGCATGTCTATGGCATTTGCAAGTTTTCTCTGGCATTAAAGCACTTTTCTGCTCTCTTAGGGCCAATTTGCACCATTCCGATGTCCTGAGTCATTTGGCTTTAATCACAAAGACAAGATCATTCAAGTCAAAGAGAGAAACCTTTCAGGAAATAGGCTTTGGAGAGATATAATGTTAAATTTTTGGTTGTGAATCCACAAACAAAACGTGCCTTCTGTTCCAGAATAACAGGGGCCATAGCACCCTCAGCATACAATATCTCATACCACCTGCACAATGCATCATGGCTTAGAGATGTGGCTCCATGACAAACACATAACTGTGTACTGCTGGCAATGAATGTGCTAAGGAGAAATCCAGAGGATAATTTCTTTTAAAATCTATTTCCCATTATCCAAGCTGTCTTAGGGACTTGTTTTGGTTATTGTCAGGAATCAGATATATTTACCATGCTGTTGCTGGCTCTACAGAATCAACAGATCTTTCGCATCCCATGTGTGTGCTATTTAGCCTTTGGAAATAATGCCTCTTTTTGAAATATTTTTTGGGATGATCCCCAAGCTTCTGTAACTAAAGAAGCAACAGTAAAAAAAATTTTTTTCTTTCCTGAGAGAGCAGCTGAGGTGGCTTAAATTTATACTACTAAGTAGAATTTCACTGCTGCAGTCATGGCTGTCTGATTTATGAAGGAACAAGAAATGACATTGCCATATGATACACTACTTCCTTGAACAAAATTCTTTAGACTATGGAGGGACCACTCCTGACTGACAGGACAGCTGGAAAGGATCTAAAGAACAAAGCAAGGGACACACAGAGAGAAGATGGGGGCAGATTCCATGAGAGAGAGTGCTGCCACCTATCTGCCTTCAGAGCTAAGACATCTGAAGCCCATGATGAAACTATTCTTAAAGGAACAACATTTTCTACTGAAAAGACTCATTGATTCAATATGCCTATGTTTGAAGGGTTATCTTACACCTATTTGGAATGGTCATGACCAGTGGATTGAAGACCAGTTGCTAGAAGTTCTAAGACACATTCTAGTTAGCACAATCAAGGGCATTGGAAAGGCCAGAGCTTTCTAAAGCTAGAATGGGCTGCTCAGGAAGATAGTGAATTTCCTGTCACTGAGGTATTCAGTCAGAAGTCACATGACCATTGATGGAACTTTGAAGAGGATTTAAGCAACAGAACAGAGGATGGAGATTTGGACAGGTGACTCTTAAGATCTTTTTGAGCTCTGAGATTCAATGGAAAAAGCAGTGGGAATGTATTAAATATATATTAGATTTGTAATTTACAAACTTGTCATTTTTTCTACAAATTACATTCTGGATTTAAGAATTAAAATAAAATAATAACAAAATAAGCACTGCTATTATTCCCCTTGTACACATGAGACAATTACATTAAGACAGATTAGGATTTATCATATACTGAATCCAACAGAATATGAAATCCCATCAATGATCTATGTTGTGAATTTCTTCTCCCTTCAGGATAAATGAGCCATACATGTAGTGACCAGCGACTGAGGCAGAGGATTGAAAGACCAGCAAAGTAGAGAGCAGGAGCATATCATAGAGACCTACCATCATGCCTGAACTCTAAGGGAAAATATTCGATCAAGAAGCAGAATGCAAATACCCCACCTCCCCTCACCACACACACACACACACACACACACACACACACACACACACAAACTTCTCTATTCAAATTTTTCTAATTGCTTACTTCCAGTGGACTTTTTATCTGTAGACTTAACCTTGGGGCGGAGTTTCAGGCCCGGCAAGAATATAGCAATCATAATCTTAACCAAAGGGTTTTCCAAAGGTACTGGTTGTACCCTAGCTCATTCCAGTAATATCCAAAAGATTGAAGTATTGACTTCTAGATCACTGCTATTTCTGCTGTAGAATACAATCTCTTATTGACATGTGAGGAAGATCCTGGAACAGGAATGAATTATTCTTCAGTGAATGAAGCAAGGTAGGGATAGCCAAAGGATGTCTGGGTAAGGCTTGTTATATACTGAAGCATCCTTTAAAAATTTTTTAATTTAGCATCTAAAATGGGTTGACTTGATTGTATCATTCTTGGAATTTATATAATCTAGATATGTAAACATAGCAAGCCAGAAGTCACCCAGCAGAGGAAGTAGCAGATTCAGAGATATTGATTGGTCAGCAAGATGCCAGCAGAACCAGAACTAGAATCTATGGCTTTTGTCTCACATTTCCCTCATTACATGGGTAGCTCCTTCCTCATATGTCTAGTAAAGAATATTCTGTACCTCTGAAGACATCAGCTTCAGGGCATGATGCTGTCTATTGGAAAGAGTGATGCAGATCAGAATGATATATAAAGAAGGCCAAGGCCTTGGAAATGCCACAAGACCTTCCAAAATGGCAGAGAAGACAGTGAGCCCCTCGTTTTGACTCAAGCCACAAAAGATGTTGCAGGTCAGGGTTGGTGTCTATGTTCATTCAAGTATGTTCACAATGTAAACCTCTTCTCTAGCCCAATTTCCCATTTTCCCATGGTCAGCCTCAGTTACAGCCAACTGAAACTCCTTTCCCAATACATAGCATGCTATTTTCAGTCATGGTTACTTCACCTACAATGCCTTTTTCTATCCATCCTCAGCTGTCAATCTTATCCGTCTGTCAAGATTAAAACCAAATGTCCCCTCCTTTATGCAGTCTCACTTCCCCTTCCCCAATGATATGCTTTCTCACATAGCCATGCTTGTTGGTGCCCTGTCTACTTTTCTCTCAGAAATAATAAAAATTTGGATAAAAATTAGAGAAATTCCAATGACAAGAAAATACAAGGAATTCACTAACTTCATGAAAGTATGAAATAGGTATTCATTTTTTATTTCATTTTATATAATAGTAGACTTACTTTATTCATTCATTTAGTTTAATAAACCTTTGATTATGTGAGCACCCACTCCTCATTTCCAAATCACATCTTTTTTTTCCAAAGACCAGCACAACTATTATAGTCTTCATGAATCTCTCCCTAATTCCTGACCTGTAAGTAATAAATGCTTCTCATAAATCAGCTATGCTTTGTCTATATTTTGCCACCAAACATTACCCCATCCCCCCAGTAGAGAGTAAATCCCCAGAAGAGTATTTTTCTTGGAGAAAAATATGAAGAAAAGATAGCACATATATTTTTTCCTTTCTTAATAAGATCAAATCAGATTTGCTGATATCCTACTCACACCAAATTCTTGGTCTCTCTGTGTAATATTTCATATGCAAAAATTATGAGGTGATGATTTAATTGACTCTTTTTTTTTTCTCTATGAAAGATTTCAAGCCATCAGCATTTGGCAGCCAAGACCATTCCATTTACCCTCTGGTTCTGGAAAAGATATTTGAAAACGCAACAGCATGAAAGCCAGGGTTGTTAAAACTATCATTTCCCTAAAGGATGTCAGAAGTCCTGAGGGGAAATATTTACAAGGAGAATCTGTTTTCCCTTTGGAATTTGCAGATTTTATTTGTCTATTTTTCTCTTATAACATGTCTCACCCTTGCCCCATCCCACGTGGCTAGAAGACAGATCTGTTTGTCTTCCCACTGATGAATTCATCGTTCCGTAGCTGGTTGTAAGTCTATGCCTACTTAAGTAGATGTCTTTCAGTTAATCAAGGTTTGCTAACAGATCCTCAACGTTACCATTAGTTTATTTTTATTTTTTTTTTAAATTCTTTAGAACGACCTACTAGTTCCAATTTATAACCAAACTCTTTTTGAAAAATAGTTATCTGGAGAGTGCTATAATTTTAACAGGCTACCATAATTTTAGAAACTTGTCGACCTAATAAATGCCACCATTTTGAGTTAAGTGTTCTTTCTGTGTGTTACCACATCACTCTTTTTTGCACTTAACTCAATGTCTGATTATTGTCTGCTTATTTACTGGTTGTAGCCCTCACAATGCTATAGTCTCTTATTATATACATGTATATGCAGAGACACACTCGTGCCCTGTGTGCCTAAGGTGTAATCAGTGCTAGCCCACAATGACAATAAGTGTTTGAAGAGTAGAAAACTACATGAACAGCTTCTGATAAAGTTCTTATTGACAACCTAAGCTGTGCCAAGGAGGCTTAATCACTAGGAATACAACAACCAGTCAGAGAGACAGAAACATAACTTTTTGTGAATTGAACATCCCTTCAAATTAAAAAAGAGAAGATGGTTCTGTTTTGTTTTTCTACAAGTGACTTTATTCTTTCTTCCTCCCTCCCTCTTTCTCTTTTCTCTCTCTCCCTCTCTCCTCTTCTCTTTTCTTTCTTTCTTTCTTTCACTTAAAATATCTTTTTTTTTTTCAACGTTTATTTATTTTTGGGACAGAGAGAGACAGAGCATGAACGGGGGAGGGGCAGAGAGAGAGGGAGACACAGAATCAGAAACAGGCTCCAGGCTCTGAGCCATCAGCCCAGAGCCCGTCACAGGGCTCGAACTCATGGACCGCGAGATCGTGACTTGGCTGAAGTCGGAAGCTTAACCGACTGCGCCACCCAGGCACCCCTTGAAATATCTCTTAATCTTCTGTATGCTGGTTAAAAAAAAAAAAAAGTCTTCAGAATTCTGCCTCCAGAGAACCAATGGAGTGCTCAAATATGTCAATGGGTAATTATGATTATACAAGGGAAGTACTATGACAAGTTCACGGATCTATCTGGCATGTGAGATTTGGTTATTCATGGAAGACATAGCAGAGGAAACAATGTCTAAGTAAGCCACTAAAGATAAATAAGAACTAATCAGAAAAAGATTTGGAAGAAGAATTTCCCAAGAAAAGGAGCACTGTAACCAGAAAGAGGAGAGATGAATGGAACTGACACAAAAGTTAACAGGCCCATGTTTAGAAAGTAACAGAGAATAGTGTGAGGTGAGTCTGGGCAGGTAAACCAGGACCAGTCAGGCAGGAGTTTATGAGTCACTTAAGGAATTTGAACTTTCTCCTCATACCAGTGGAGGAGCCTTTGAAAATTTAAATCAGAGAAAGATAAGATCAGATTTGTATTTTAGAAAGGATCATTCTGGCTTCGATGTAGTAAATAGACTAAGGAGATTAGGAGTTTACAAGAATGTTCCCCTCAGCTAATGGTTCTTTGTGTATTTAGACATTATGCCCTTTATGCACATGTGCACGCATGCGCTCACACGCACATGTACATGCACACACACAGAGCTTTTTCAGAATTTGTTATTTAAATTATATAAATCAAATTCAGTGGTGACAATAACACACCTTCTTCCAAGATTAAACCCTTCCTTGAAGGAAATATTTCTTTATTCAGAAAATCACGATCAACTTAGACTTTTGCTTACTTCTCATTCTACTTTCATTTCTTTTCCTTCAAAACACCCATATACCATGTACCTGTTTTGGAAAATTAGAAAACAAAATAAAAAATAACAATTGTTAAGCCCTAAATGAAGTTCCCTGACTCTGCTTGAACACAGCTAATATGAACATTTGGTCCATAAAATTTTTCTAGTGAATTTCTGTTACATAAATGGATTCATACCATACACACTACTATGCAGTCTGCTTTTTTCTTTCAAGGGTATATTATGAACATCTTTGCGTGCCTTATTATCCTCAGTGGGCGTATAATATTCTACCATATGATTGTGCTGTAATTTAGTCCATCCCTGTTGTTACAAACGTCACTGTTAATTTGATCAGATCAGTTTATATGGAATCTTAGAAATTCTGCTTCACAAAATTAAGATGACATTTCCCAGGCAGACTTCTCTGGTATTATGGGTTTTTAGCATTTTTCAGGAACTTTACCAGCTCATTAAAATAATACCAGGAAAGTATCTTCCCTTTGGGAGTTTTCTATGTTAGGAAACTTTTTACCTAACAATAAAATGAAAGGAGATGCTTAGAGGAAGAGAGTCTTGATCAAACTCCTTTTTGGAATAAGCCAAAATGGAGGTTTAAGTACCATAAATAAAAACAGATGTACCACTCCAGAATGCTGAGGAGAGAAGATTAATTTGCCCTGAAATTTTTAGTTTTATCCTGAGAAATAATAAAAGAAACGATGTATTTTAATTCTCATTTGGAACTCTGATTTTTCTTAATCTTGTTTCCCATCCTGTTTTAATGTCCAATGGGTCTACCGAGGTAATTTCATGATACTTTTGTGGAGAGAACCTGAATTAAAAGTTAGAGTACCCTAGGGGCGCCTGGGTGGCGCAGTCGGTTAAGCGTCCGACTTCAGCCAGGTCACGATCTCGCGGTCCGTGAGTTCGAGCCCCGCGTCAGGCTCTGGGCTGATGGCTCGGAGCCTGGAGCCTGTTTCCGATTCTGTGTCTCCCTCTCTCTCTGCCCCTCCCCCGTTCATGCTCTGTCTCTCTCTGTCCCAAAAATAAATAAACGTTGAAAAAAAAATTAAAAAAAAAAAAAATTAGAGTACCCTAGTTAGGTTGCTAGTGTTGTCTTGATCAGTTTATCACTTGGGAGAATATAGCTGAGAGATTATGGGCCTGAGTTCTGGTATAAGCCATCACTGGGTTTAGAGTCAGATTCAATTCCTTATGGTTTTTAGTTTTCTCAATTGTAAATGAAGTTATTGACTTCTTCCTCACTGTTATTTTTATGTTTAAAATGTGCTGTGTTTGTTTGCTAAAGCTGCTATAAAAAAAATACCACAGACTGGATGGCTTGAACAACAGACATTTATTTTTTCATGGTTCTGGAGGCTAGAAGTTCAAGATCAGCGTTGTCTGCAGGATTGTTTTTTTCTGAGGCCTCTGTCCTTGGCTTGCAGATGGTTGCCACCTGGTTGTGTCCTCACATGGTCTTTTCCTCTGTGTGCCAGTTACACTGGTGTCTCTATGTCCTAGTCTCCTTTTCTTATAAAGACATCAGTCAAACTGGATTAGGGTCCACACTAAAGGCCTCAGTTTAACTTAATTACCTCTTTAGAGTTCTGATCTCTAAATACAGTCACATTCTAAGGTACTTGGGGTTAGGGTTTTGGCATATGAATTTTAGAGAGTACAATTCAGTCTATAGCATGTAGTAATATATGTTTATTTCAGGTCTCTGGAATACTATATGCTCAACTATTATTATTTAGCTTCCCCGAGCTTCCTTTTTCTCATGGGATATTAATATCTGCCCAATCTATATATGACAATGACTTGAGATAAATTATGTTAACTTTCTTTGTAAAATAACCAGTAGATGGCTGTTGTTTATTTTAGGTACACACATCCATACATACTTTCTTCCCTCTGAGAATATGCATGTCACATCCAGGCATTTGCTCTTAGCTTCTTTTCCATGAGAGCTGGCAGTAGGAAGGGTTAGGCTCCCATTGGTCTCCCTTTTACTCTTATTGATCTCAGCATGATTGATCTCTTATTGATTTCTTTTCCTCCTGAAGAGGAAAGCACAAGGTTAATAATTGTCAGTTCATATAGCCATTCCCATAGAGACTTCTGCTGACATGAGGGAGGTGGCAAAGAGGAATGAAAGTGACAGACTATCTCTGCCTTGCTGTCTACAGGTAGAGGCAAGTGAGAATTCCACTAGGCAAGTGAGAATTCCATCATGGGAATGTTTTTAAATGAAAAGAATGAAAGCTGCTTAGATTATTTTCTAATAGGTCCATATGTTCTTCGGGGTTGAAAGAGCAGAGGTGGAAATCGGATTGCAGAGGTGACAACTCACGGATGGAAGATATGTTCCTTGTCATGACTTGGCTGAGATTTCTTTCTGGTTGAAAACTGGACTTGCTATGGAGTCTGTAAAACATAAAAGCCTTTAGATTAACAGAAAGTGGGTCTTCCAGAAATGGGAAATGTGGCAGTTTCGCACTTTATTGGCATGCTTGACAACTACTCTGGACATGTGAGTACGTGGTCTGGTTCCATAATGTTCACGATTCAGGACCAGCTGGAAATCGGATTGCAGGGAGTCAGGTGTACTGGCACCTGTAGCTCAGAAGGATTGATTAACTCTATCTGTCTGGCTGCAGACCATCCTGTGTTACTAATATAACTTAGTAAAGTAGACTTACTCCTCTACAGTGACATAGTGATGTTTCTGGAAGATCGTTTCAAAAGATTCAGACTATTCCAATGCTCTGAGGTTTTCAAATCTCCCCCAAATGGGACACAATATGTTCTTAGCTCCAAACCCACATCACTTTGGCCCCAGCCTACTTTTTAAGTATTCTTGACTACTCCAAATCCCACTTTGAACACTTGCACTCCCAACAAATTAATCCTCACACGCAAATAACACTTTTTTTTTTTTGGTATGCCATTCCTGGCATCTATGCCTATTGAAATGCCATCCATCATTCAGGGTCTATTACAAAAGCCATATTTGTAAGATTTCCATAAAGACTTCCAAGATCCAAAACCATCTATTTAGAGGTGCTTTTTCCTAGTTTGAACCTTTACAGTGTTTGTTTTTACTTTTTTTATGGTCCCTTACTCAACCCCAAATTATAGGTATTTTTTCCCCTCTGATTTCTCACCCCTTCTCCCAGATTAGCTGCTAAAAAGCAAGAATTATCACAGTTTTCTGTCCACCATTCCCACCTACCCAATACCGAGCACAGGACCCTAATTGAATGTTGGTCAGGTTGAACTGAAAGACAAAGTAGAGTATCCTGAGCCTCACAGTTCCTAGAAATACAAAGCTTATAGTACCCTCTGCAGACAAAATGGGAACATTGGACTCCATTTATAGAAGATAATAGTGGCCCTCTATTTCTAGTACATACCAAACATCCAGCTGCTAAACTACAATATAACATTTCCAGGGGAAGGAAGCCAATGTAAATCCACAGTATGTGTAAAGTCAAAATCAGAAAGCCTGAGTTTTTTAAACCACTGAATGTAATTTTACAGTCTATTTGATATGATTTTTCTAGGCTGTGGTTCAATTCAAACCAGTCTCTTCATTTGAACACAGTCTCATAGTTCTCTTCTGTACTTATTAGTACCTACTTTGCAGCATTAATTTAGTTTATTCTGGGTGGCATAGAGAAAGGTATTCCTTTTATGATTTTTGGAGAGATATATTTTGGGTGTGAGTTTTTTATATGCACTTGTCAAAAATGGTACACTCTTTATTTTCCTGCTGAATGAGGAGGATTGGCCACTCAGTCTCAGACACAATGAAATTTACTAGAAAAATCAGTAACTTAGAAGGCCAGGTTGTGGGGCTCAACACTTCTATTAGGATCCATGTGGCCCTAACAAAAATTTCTTACTTGGGACACCTGGGTGGCTCAGTTGGTTAAGCATCTGACTCTTAATTTTGGCTCAGGTCATGATCTCATGGTTGGTGGGACTGAGCCCCATGTGGGGTTCTGTGCTTACAACGCAGAGCCTGCTTGGGGTTCTTGCTCTTGCTCAATCTCTCTCTCTCTCTCTCTCTCTCTCTCTCTCTCTCTCTCCCTGCTCCTTCTTGCCCTCATAATAAATAAATAAACATTTTTTTTAAAAAAGGAAAAATATCTCACTCTGTATTTTAGTTATCTTATTTATAGAAGTATAGCAAAATGGGGAGTCTTATACCAAATTATGTCTAAAGACAATTTCAGTCTTAGCACTTTGAGATTGTGGGATCACTTACATGATGACTTTACAACTAAAGCCATTCTTTCATCAAAGTTAACAAAGTTTGCCCAGAGCGTGTGTGTGGGCATATGCATGTGTATGTATACAACAAAGTAGAGTCTCAGAGAGCTGATTAGTCTTTTGAGACACTGAAGCAGAAGGATGGTTCTTTGGTCAAAAAAGTTAGAAAAATGTAGGATATGATATCTGACTCATGGAAATTATCTATCATAGTAGTTGAAAGTCTAAAAAGCCTTACCCTAAATAAATACGTTTAGCTTTTAATATAGTTTATCTTACACTTAGTTAATTATAAAAGCTTTTTTTTAAAAATAAGTCTTATGGCCATTGAGGATAATATACTTCTTAACAAGATAAAGATTAATTACAAACCCACAGATATTTTCCCCTGTCTTTCTAGGTTGTTATGAGCCAATTATAATAATTGTTCATGCTCTCATTTTTGGAAGTCTGGAAGTCTCACTTTATGTGGGCCAAAGACCTCCGGTGTGCCTCAAGTGTAGACTTTGCCCAATGCTCACTCCAACTGCTCTCTAGTCATCAGTTCTCCAGTCAAGTTTCTTCAGTGCTAAGATGTACTCTTTTGCATTATAATACACGTAACCTAGTTCAAAATGAAATGATTATTTTCTCTATCCCATAATCAAACTTTGGAACCACCTTTAAAAAATAGTGATTTCCATTATTATTCTATCATGTTCTTAATTGACTGGCTTTGAAATTTTAAAGATATCCTTAACTTTTATATTTTCTTGATTAATACATAGACTGAATTGTGTCTCCCCAAGTTAATATGTTGAACCCTTAACTCTCAGTGTGATGGTATTTGGAGATAGGGCCTTTGGGAAATAATTAGGTTTAGATGAGGCCATGAGAGTGGGGCTGTCATGGTAGGATTAGTGCCTCTATAGAAGAGACACAAGAGAGTTTTCACACTCTCTCTGCCATGTTAAGACATAATGAAAAGGCAGCCATCTGCAGACCATAAGAGTGCTCTTGATAAAACCTGACCATGCTGGCACACTGATCTCAGTTTTCTAGCCTCCAGAACTGTGAGAAAACAAATATGGTAGTCTATGGTACCCATTCTATGATATTTCATTATGGTAGCCCATGCTGACTAGGATAATAAACTTGCTTCTTTTTATGTGAGAGAGTATTATAATGTTGCCCCAAAATTTTTCCTCTTTTCCAGTCTTCCCTTACTCCCAGTTTATCCTGCAACAACCAGACCAATCTTTTCAAAGAGAGAAGATATCAAGTTGATAATATACTCCTATTCTCATACCCTTCTTCCTTCTGAGAAATTTAAAGTATTTCAGACTTACAGCTTCTTGTTCTGTAAGGAAGGAGCTTGGATATTGCTATCACATCCTAGCAACAAGTAAAAAGCTGAACGGACTGAGAAATCAACAACTATTCTAGGATCCAAAAAAGAGGTGGGGACACAAGGCAAATCACTGCCCTCAGGATTGAAGAGATAGGTGAATACAAGTTGTTATGGCTTACAGAGCAATGGCTCACAAGTAGAAATCACTGTGGGAACAAGTGCTGGGGTAGGGAAACTTGAACTCTAATTGACCAATTGCTGTAAGCTCAGTGTGGACAATTCTGAGAGTTAAAATGTCCAGGGGGACCCAGTCATAGAAGCCCCCTCAGTATTGTGAGAACAATAGGAACAAAACAAAAGGGCAAGAAATATTGTGGATATTCATCAACCTGTATCAATAGTCACTTTCAACTTTAATGGTCCAAATGCACCAATTAAAAGACAGAGACTGACAGAGTGAATAAAAAAGTGCTCTGTTGTCTACAAGAAATCCACTTTAAATTTAGAGACACATATAAATTAAAAGTAAATGTCTGGATTAATGCTAGCATTAATTAAAAGAAAGTAAGAGTAGCCATATTAATTTCAAGAAGAGCAGACCTTGGGGCACCTAGGTGGTTCAGTCGGTTAAGCGTCTGACTTGGGCTCAGGTCATGATCTCAAAGTTTGTGGGTTCTAGCCCTGCATCGGGCTCTGGGCTGACAGCTCAGAGCCTGGAGCCTACTTTGGATTTTGTGTCTCCATCTCTGTCTGTCCCTGCCCCACTCATGCTCGCTCTCTCTCTCTCTCTCTCAACAATAAATTAACATTAAAAAATGTTTAAAAAGAGGAGCAGACCTCAAAGTAAGACGTTATAGATAATAAAGGGGGATTACCTAATGTTAAAGGGGTTAATTCTCTAAGAAGACATAAAAATCCTTAACATGTATGTACCTAACAACAGAGCATCTAACTCATGAGCCAAAAGTTGATAGAACTGCAAAGAGAAATAGATGAATCTACTATTATATTTGAGACTTCAACACCCCTCTAATAGAAACAGACGGATGCATCAGGTAGAAAAGTCAGTGAGGGCATAGTAGAACCCAATACCACTATCAGTGCACTAAATATAGTGGGCATCCATATGTTACTTCATCCAAAAACAGGAGAATTCTTCTCAAGCTCTTTGGATGATTCACCAGGATAGACCACATTCCAGGACATAAAGATACCTTAATCATTTAACCAAGTGGAATTTATTTCAGGTATGCAGCACTGGCTCAACAATCAAAAATCAATTAATATAATCTATTACATCAAGCTAAAAAAGAAAAAAAATCACATGATCATATATAATAGATATGGAAAAACATTTGACAAAATCCAACACCCATTCATGATAAAAATTCTCAGTAAATTAGGAAGAGAGAGGAACCTCTGCAACTTAATAAAGTCAATATAACAAAAACCTACAACTAACATCATTTTTACAGTTAGAAACTTGAAGCTTTCCCTCTAAGAACAAGTAAACAGGTGGATCACAAGGATGCCCCCTCTCACCACTTATTTTCAGCTTCTAATAGGAAGTGCTTGCTAATGCAATAAGGCAAGGAAAGGAAATAAAAGATATATGATTGGGAAGAAAGAGATAAAACTATTCACAGATGATATGATCATCTTAGTGGAAAATATGAAAACATTGACAAAAAATCTCCTGGAACTAATAAATGATTATAGCAAGGTTACAGGATACAAAGTTAATGTACAGAAGTCAATCACTTTCCTATATACCCCAATGAATAAAGTAGTATTTGAACTTTAAGAAAAACCACAAAAACATTTACATTAGCACCCCACAAAATGAAATACTTTGGTGTAATTATAACAAAATATGTACAAGAAATATATGAGAACTACAAAAGTCTGATTAATGAAATCAAAGAACTAAACAGATTCCATGGTCCATAGAAAAGGAAGATTCACTATTGACAGTCAGTGGAGAAGATGTCAGTTCTATAGATTCAATATAATCCCAATCAAAATCCTAGTTTATTTTACAATTACCCACAAACTTATTCTAAAGTTTATATGGAGGGGGAAAAGACTCAGAAGAGCCAACACGATATTTATGGAGAAGACCGAAAGTGAAAGACTGACATTACCAAACCTCAAGATCTATTATAAAGTTGCAATATTCAAAATAGTGTGGGATGGCAAAAGAATAGAAAAATAGCTCAATAGAACAGAATAAAGAGCCTAGAAATAGACCCATATATAAATAGCCCACTGGATTTTGACAGAGAACCAAAGGCAGTACAATAGAACAATGTCTCCTACAAGTGGTGCAGGAACAACTGGACATTCACATGCAAAAAAAAAAAAAAGAAAAAGAAAAAAGAAAAATGACCCTACATACAGAATTTATGTCCTTCACAAATATTAACTCAAAATTGATCATAGACTTAAATGTGAAATGCAAAACGGTAAAACTTATAGAAGATAGCTTGCATGAACTTGGGTATGACAGTAAGTTTTGGATACAACATTAAAGGCACCATCCATGAAAGAAATACTTTAGGGCTGAGCTTCATTCAAAACAGAAACAAACAAAAAAAAAAAACTTCTGTTCTGCAAAAGACAATGTCAAGAAAATTAGAAGACAAGCAACAGACTAGGAAAAAATATTCACAAAAGGCACATTTGAGATAAACAGTTGTTATCCAAAATATAAATAACTATTAAAATTCAAAAATAAGAAAACAGCCCAATTTAAAAATGATCCAAAAACCTTAGCAGACATATCACCGAATAAAATGTACAGATGATAAATGAGTACATGGAAAAATCCTCCACATCATATGTCATCAGGGGAATGGAAATAAAAAAAGCAACCGTGCTATACCACCATACACCTTGTTAATGACCCAGTTCCAGAATACTGACATCAGTGCTGGTGAGGATATGGAGCAACAAGAGTTTTCATTCATTTCTGGTGAGAATACAAAATGGGGAGACCACTCCAGAAGAAGTTTGGCAGTGTCTTGCAAAATTACACTGTTCTTAGTATACTCATCTAGCAGTGTTGCTCCTTAGTATTTGCCCAAAGGAGTTGAAAACTTGGGTACACACAAAAAGCTACATGTGGATGTTTCTAGGAGCTTTATTCACAATTATGAAATCTTGAAGCAACCAAGATATTTTCCAGTAGGTGAATGGATAAATCAGCTGTGGTGCATCCAGATGATGGAATATTATTTAATGTAAAAATAAATAAACTGTCAAACCATGAAAAGACATGGAGAAACCTTAAACGTGTATTACTAAGTGAAAGAAGTCAATCTGAAAAAGCATGCTACTATATGATTGCAACTATATGACATTCTGGAAAAGGCAAGGCTATGTGGAGAAAGTAGATAAATCAGGGGTTGGGGCAGGGAAAATGAATAGATGGAGAACAGGATTTTAGGGCACAAAATTGCTCTGTACGGTACTGTAATGATATATACCTGTCATTATACATTTCTCCAAATTCCACAGAGTATACAATACCAAGAGTGAGTCCTGTGGACTTTGGGTGATTATGATGTGTCAGTGTATTTTTCTTGGTTGTAACGAATATACCACTCTGGTCGGGGGTGTTGATAATGGGAGAGACTATCTTCATGTGGGGGTAAGGGAGATACTGGAAATCTCCATTCTTTCCTTTCAATTTTGCTGTGAACCTAAACTTACTTTAAAAAAATAAAATAAATAAAATAAAATAAAATAAAATAAAATAAAATAAAATAAAAATGAAGAAAAAGTTTTCCATTGCTACCTCAAATATGGTTTTTATTTTTCAAATCCTTTTTGGAATGAGGCAGGGGAGATGTTCACAACTACACTCACATACATACACACATAGGTACATCTGTTTCTCTTTTTCCAACAGTAAAAATCGAAACACCTCACTTTAGTGTTCAGAAAGCCCCATAATACAGCCCTGTTCACCTTTCTTTCCCATTACTCTGTAATCTAGACCTTACACATGAGCCAGTTTAGCGATGCATCTGAGACATCCACATGGTTTTCATTCTTCATCACCCAGCCTTATTCCCACTTTCTCAATGAGGCCTTCCCTGAACCTCCCAGGCAACTATGATTTCAAATGTCTCTCAATTTCTCTAGTGCTGTGTTGCCAGTTACCACTTACTCTGCCCTCTAATCCTGTAGAAACTTAGTTCTTGATATTAATAGTCTGTGTATGTCTTCTTAACCTACTGGACTGTATTTAATAAAAGATCAAGGACCATACTGAAAATATTTTATATCCTCACAGAACACCTATCATGTTCTTTCTATGGCAGGGGTGATCAGCAAACGCTTGTTACATAGACCAGATATATATGAATTTGCCTCTACTTTGAAATAACAGGGATTAAAATCCCAAACACATGTTTATGAACATCTTAATAAAAGAGATTCTAACCACAGTCTTGCCATTCGTTTTCCATTCACAACCTTTTTCTACTTGAGGCAGTGGTACTAAATAATTTAAAGGGCCTTTCTGGCCCTGCTTACCTATTGCTAATAGAAGTTCATATCCACAGACCAATGCAAGTACCACAAAAGTAACTGAAGAAACGGTGCTACCTGACAAGTTCAGTCAGTAAGTGAACTTCTCCAAGCTTTAACCTCCTCAGACATTCAGATGGACTGGAACTTCTTTCCAGTATAGTCTGTTGGCTGAGGTACAGAGAAAATGCTTGTGTTTATAATTTAGCTTGTGTATGTGGCCGGGATATTTAATTTACAATACAGCCTGAAGGTTACTGCTGTGGCTGAATGCTTTAAAAAGTGCAGGTGTGATGCCAGAGGAACTTATGGAACACTGAAAGGACTCTATCATCAAAACCACCTCTTTAATAAGAACATGTGGCCTGTCAGGTTAGGAACACCCATTAGTCAGCTTGATGGGTTGAATACCTGAAGGGACCTTAGTCTCCCCTTGAAGAGCCCTCCGAGAGGGGTCTCTGGAGTGAAACTCCCTTTGGCTTTCAGCCATGGTGCATTCCTTAACATGAGGTGAAGTAAAGGTTTTGAAATACATTTTGAAGTAAATCTCCCCACCCTTATAGGGGCTAGAGAGAGTTTGTATTTCAAAGAGGAATGTGGCATAGTTATACCAAAAACGTACAAGTGGAAAAGCTTTTGATTTGCTTGTTTGCTTTTCTTATATTTCTTACAGTGGAGTGGCTTGGGTGGAATGTTAAATTTGTTTCATAAACACAAAGTAGAAGGGAGATGTTGGGAATTACAATGCCAGCATTTTCCTATATGGTCGCTAAACTCTAAAGCTCTCCCCAAGTCATCAGTTTTGCCAGGCTATCTCCGATGTTATCCTAGTACTGTTACACTTTTTAACAAAGCAAGGCCCAATTTATTACTTCTTTTCCTTGACTGTATGCCTCCACCCGCAATCCACTCAGGAAAGGCAGTTGCTTGTGAGAGAAATAGGAAGTAAACCTGGGTTTTGATTCTCAGTCCTAGGGGCTCCCATCCCTCCTTGCCCATGACAAGCATTTTATACCCACTTTGTTATTCCACAAAACAATGTTTCAAGCACACAAAAAGTCTTGAAATTCTTTTTTTTTTTTCATAGTCTCAAAAACAGAAAGGTCAGCGGCAAGTCTACATGAAGCTATTTTATTGCTGATCTTTAAAGCCTATCTTCCGAGGGCAAAGCCCACATCCATAGTTAATTGCCAGTTTGCAATCGTATTTGACAAATGAAGTCAAAGTTTTGCAACTTTGTACAGTTTGGGGAGGGGGAATGTGCTCCGGCTGCTGCTGATTGCAGAGACATAACTCTGGTAGTAAGCAATTAGGGAGCTGGCTGTTGGCTCCAGGGAAGTGATGGCCAGCGAGAGCTTTTTTAATGGGTCACTAGGGAAAGACAACATTCATCTCCATTTATCATAATGAAAACCAGGCAGAAGCAAAGCATGAGTGAACTGTTAGAACAACAAAATTTGTTTTGGTACCAGGAAGTTCATTAAGGGCAACTCAGTCTATCCCAGCACTGGCTTCTATGTGGTGCTACAGCTCATTGTTTGTATTATAATGTGCGCTTGTAAATAATGATCAGGTACTTCTTCCCTGGGCCCGACGTGAGGTAGGAGGCTTCTCTTCTAGCTTTTTGAAGAATGTCACAATAGGAATTGGGTAGACAGTAAATGATCATTTTTATTACTTTTATTTTTATTAGTAGTATTGTGAAGTGCCTTGTAAACTATACAACAATACACAGGGTAAATTCTTATTAACAACCTCATGAACAAGATTGTGCTTATCAACATGGGGATCCTAGAGGAACGGAATCCAGTTCTGAGCTCACAAAGGGGGACACTGGATTTCTGTTTATTTTATTTTTTTTTATAATCAAGACACAAATAAGATTCTTTACCAGTTAAAATGATGACTTCTGCAATAGCCATGAGACGTTGGCAAAACTGGAACAGGAAATGAGTGACATCTGCCTTCCAAAGAAATTTCTAAAGAGGAATAAAGCTGTGATTCCAAAAACAGTAGCAGGAAGCAAATGTCAGAGAGGTCTTGGCCCAAAACCTTCTTTTCGGTAACCATTAGTCATCCTCTGACACCTCAAGGGAGACTTCTGGACAATACTTCAGAGGTTAAGATCCTGCCCAGTTATTCAATCTTACCCTGTCCTAATGTTTAGAACAAAAAACAACAGGCACATACCAGTAAGCCACACACACTAGTTTCATTGGATCTGTGACACATTCCATCCCTAAGACAGTACTCTCTCCTTACCCAGAGAGCATCCAAGCTTTGGCTATCCTCTTGTTAGGGAGTTAGACAATACAGTACACAGATGGCTTGAGGGATTTTGTCCAATTAAGCACACACATATTTTTTGGCTAATATTTTGAGGTTTTCTTCTTTTTCAAAAGCTTCGAGGGCTTTTTGTTTTAAATAGTTTCTAATCGGAAATGGTACGTTTAAAAGTACTGCTTCTTCACTTTAGTGTTTTCCTTACCCTGAAAGATGGTTTTTATTTAGATAAGAAACCTTCTAGCAAACTTAGCTGATAGGATCTGTTGTTGCCCTGGGCTCATGAGGTCAACCTCATTTGACTGTAGCTACTCAAGAGTCAGTGTTTAACATTAAGTTGTAAACATCAGCTTGAAACTTACCAGAGTTCAGAAAGAGCTGGAGTCTATTAATCAGGCCCAGGACCATAAGTAATTGAAGGAAAGAGTATAAGCAGTTTGGCAAAAGAAAATGCTTTAAAAATGCATATTCTTCCTTTCCAACTTACTCCACAGAGAAAACGTTACTCTTTAGAAACGCCATTTCCCATCTAATCCTTACCAAATAGCATTTTGAAAGCTATAAATATTTACTTATAACCATGACTACATTTTAAACTCACATTCTGTAAATGCAGAGATAAGTTCATTTTCTACATTAGCATGAACACCTAACCTGTGAATTAATATGTATTTTTTTAAGCTAGAAATTTCTACATTTTCTACATTAAGATGTAGGGAAGAATTAATTACTAGAAATTTCCCTTACCATGGGGGTTTATCTTTTATACCTCTCCAGTGTCCAAAAGGACTTTGAATTACCTAAGGTAATTATTTATATTATTAGATTTTTGAAATGGAATAAAAACAAAAAAAAATCAAAGATAAAAGGGAAGTATACCAGTTTCAGTCCAATATACTAGAAACCCACTATAATACAGTTACTGTATATGAGAATAAAATTAAGCTCAGAGCTTCTTAGTAGTCAGAACAAAAAGGGCAATGCACTATATTATACAGTCTTCAATATCTGGTAAAATTTATTTTATTTTCATTTTAAACATTTCCTTATTTTGAGAAAGGCGGGGGGCGGGGGATGTGTGCATGAGCAGGGGAGGGGCAGAGAGAGAGGGAGAAAGAGAATCCCAAGTGGGCTCTGTGTTCAGTGCAGAGCCTGACACGGGTCTCGATCTCATGAACAGTGAGATGATGACTTGAGCTGAAATCAAGAGTCGGATGCTTAACTGACTGAGCCATCCAGGCGCCTCGGTAAAATCAATTTTATAAATTTGTCAAGAGAAGGAAGCAATTACTTCCTGAAGTATAAAAAACTAAAGTATAAAAATAATTCAACACATTGGTATTTTTACAAGTTATATTAACAACATAAAGGATAGTAACACCATCAGAAACTGTGAAATAAGAATGCAAAGTGGTTTTCTTTTTTTTTTAATGTTTACTTATTTTGAGAGAGAGAGAGAGAGCATGAGCAGCCTAAGGGCAGAGAGAGGGAGACACAGAATCTGAAGCAGGCTCCAGGCTTTGAGCTGTCAGCACAGAACCCAGTGTGGGGCTCCAATCCATAAACCTCGAGATCATGACCTGAGCAGAAGTCAGACGCTTAACTGACAACTGACTGAGCCATCCAGGGGCCCCCAAAGTGGTTTTTCATCTAGCTGTTTTTTGAATCTCTCAAATTCTGACCACATTATATGGAAATGTTTAGGAATTTTCTAAAATAAAATTGAATTCTTATTAAACAGCCTGGCCTTTACACTTGAAATACTATAATCCATAGGATTTAGTTTAATCCAGTACTTAAAAAAATGCTTTTGAATTTTGTTTCAAAACTTAATGGATCTTTAAGACTATTCTCTTAATATGTTGTTCAATTTTTAAAATTATTTATGGGGCGCCTGGGTGGCGCAGTCGGTTAAGCGTCCGGCTTCAGCCAGGTCACGATCTCGCGGTCTGTGGGTTCGAGCCCCGCGTCGGGCTCTGGGCTGATGGCTCAGAGCCTGGAGCCTGTTTCCAATTCTGTGTCTTCCTCTCTCTCTCTGCCCCTCCCCCGTTCATGCTCTGTCTCTCTCTGTCCCAAAAATAAATAAAAAACGTTGAAAAAAAATTAAAAAAAAATTATTTGTTTGCTAAGTTGGTTTTGTAAAGAAAAATTAACTTTGAGTTGGCAAAAATTTGAGGTAAATTTGGAGATATTAGCAAATGCTACAAAAATGTCTGGTGTCACCATTATGAAACAAACAAAACAAAACAAAACATCTTATTGTTTTGTAAAAGGATGTTTATGCCTTTTAGCCAATGAATTTTCAGTGTTTAGCATGATGTGCATGCTATTATCGAGTGACTTCCTTTCCCTCCAGCCAGTGTGTTTCTGCTGCTAACTCAAACTTAAAAATTCTGCTGTGACCTAGAAACAGAATGCCTTCAGTGTCAACTTACTTGCTTGTCGTTCGGTAAGAAACCTCCTAGTGGGTTAAAAATTCTCTAAAGTTGCTATATTGTGAAATTTAAGTAAAGAGCCAAGGCAAAAAATATAGCACTTCATCAGAATGAAATGCATGATGTTGGATGCATTCCCAAAGTTAGGGTGGTGAAAGCAGAGAGAGAGTTCCCTTCTTTATTGAAATATGAATGTTTGAGTAGAAGAATGGAAATTACTTATTTTGGGCTTGCTGATTTATCCCGGTTGCATAAAAAGGCTTCAGAAGATAGAAAGCGATTCTAAATAGTCTATCTCAGAAGTACAGTATTCTTACATTTTTAAAATGTGCTTTAGAATTGCCTTTCTTGCATATGTCTTACAAGCTGTCCTAAATTTCATATTCAAACTATTTGAGCTTCATATATCTCCTAATTCAGAAGACAGGGAGCTTACATATGACCCCTAAACTATGTTTGGGAAGTTTAGAATGGTTTGCTTTGTTCTATGTGTCTGAATTGAAAAACATCACTATAGAAAGAATAGGCAAAATGGAGAGGGAGAGAAAGGAATGGAAGGGGAAAAGACAGGGCACTGACCCATGCTTGTCCTCTTTTTATTTTAAAAGTAAAAGCATTATCTCTCACCTGAATTACTGGCATGTTCTCTTGCTCATTACCAAAGATCTATTCTCCACACATCAGTCTGAATTGTTATATTAAAATGTGTTTCAGATATTGTTTAAAATTATTTAATGGTTCCCTATTGCACTTTGAATAAACTCTCCCATGATCTCTCTTTCTCCAGTTCTTCCAGTGTCTCTCTTTAGTCTTTGCTCTGCTTTAAAAACATGTCAATACCTTTTCCACTTGACTTTCTTTTGCCAGGAAAGGGCCCTTTCAGTTCACTTCCTTTTGCCTGGAATTTTCTTCCTCCTGTTCTACACATGATTGGCTTCTCAACATTTAGATCTCAACTGAAAAATACCATTGCAGAGTGACCTTCTTTGACTAATTTATCTAATAGAGTCCTGCTTCCATCCCAACCCCAGGCAGCTCTTATAGTATGGTTTGTTCATTTATTTCTTTATAGCATTCAGCACAATGTGAATTTAAGTTCATTAATGACTTACTTTAGCCTCGTCCCCTGGGATGAGGCTGTAAGTACGTAGAAAGCAGAGTCTTTGTTTTGACCCTGTTAGATACTCTCATCAACTATCACAGCATCTAGCACTGATTCAATGCAAAACATATATTTGCTGAATAAGTGAATGAATGAAATGAAGAATTTGGCAATGACTGGAGTGCTTTGCCTTTGTGTATTTTCTTGAATAGAAAGATGGTAAATTATAAAACATTTAGAAGTTCCTCTAGAACTTTGGTGGGAAAAGTTTACATATGGCAGAGATGAGGAAGTTATATTAGGAATTTAGTTAGGGCCAAATCCTGGAGGTTTTGAATGTCATAGTACATAGTTTCTGGAATCTCTTTTGTGGTCAATGGATAGCTACTGAAGGTTTCTAAATAGTCAATGCATACTTTTGAAATGCTTCTTTATTACTAGCTATGGAAAACCATTAGTGAGTCAAAAGAGTTTCATTCACTCACCAGTGGACAGAGTAACTTCTGAATGTCAGCAGGGCATTGATTTAATCAGCATTCATTTCTTTTTCCATACAGAATGACTGCCACGTACAGTCATGCTTCTGGGCTGGCAGGAGAAAATGTTCACTTCACAGCCTGAGTTGAAATGACCCAGTGTGTCCTGAACGCATTTCTGGCCAGAATTTCTCATATCTTAGTGGGGCGGTCGGCTCCCTGAAAAGTACCATCTTGTTGTCAGATCATTCCCCTTTCCTCAGTTGCTCTTTATTCTGCAGGTTTTTTTTTTTTCTTCCTAATGTATAGAGTTACCCTCTCCTGTGGCTTATTTTATTTTGGTCTTAAAGGAGGTCCAATGTGGAGCCTTTAAGGGCAGTTTGCTTTTTCTTTGTTTCGACGATCATGCCTTAGTTGAAACCTAGTACTTACAAGGCCTTATAATAATCTCCATCCCAAAATACAGCATTATATGCAGCACACACATATTCACTTGGACTTTTCCTACCATTTCAGATGTGTATATCTAATTTCTAAAATTGAGTACAAAGATATCAAGCTTCCAGTTAAAATAATGACTTGTTTTATAGACTTTGGAAGCCAGTTCCAGTTTCCTGAACTGGTTCACAATGATTTAAAAGTCATGGCCAGGGGCGCCTGGGTGGCGCAGTCGGTTAAGCGTCCGACTTCAGCCAGGTCACGATCTCGCGGCCCGTGAGTTCGAGCCCCGCGTCAGGCTCTGGGCTGATGGCTCAGAGCTTGGAGCCTGTTTCCGATTCTGTGTCTCCCTCTCTCTCTGCCCCTCCCCCGTTCATGCTCTCTCTCTGTCCCAAAAATAAATAAACGTTGAAAAAAAAAAAAATTAAAAAAAAAAAATAAAAGTCATGGCCAGTTCATGAATAAGTTTTATGGTTAAACCTTAAGTTATCAAGTCTTTTTAAAAGTTTTCTTTTAGGGGCGCCCAGGTGGCTCAGTCAGTTGAGCGTCCGACTTTGGCCCAGGTCATGATCTCACAGTTCGTGAGTTCGTGAGTTCAAGCCCTGCGTCGGGCTCTGTGCTGACAGCTCAGAGCCTGGAGCCTGCTTCAGATTCTGTGTCTCCCTCTCTCTCTGCCCCATCCCCATTCATGCTCTGTCTCAAAAATAAATTTTTTTAATGTTTTACTTATTTTTGAGACAGAGAGAGACAGACAGAGCGTGAGCAGGGGAGGGGCAGAGAGAGCGAGACACAGAATCTGAAGCAGGCTCCAGGCTCTGAGCTGTCAGCACAGAGCCCGATGAGGGCCTCGAACTCACGGACCACAAGATCATGACCTGAGCTGAAGTCGGGTGCTCAACCGACTGAGCCACCCAGGCATCCCAGATCTTCTTAATATTTATATTGGTGAAGATGGTATTATGCTCAATACTGGCTTATAAATGGGGAAATCATCAAACAGGAAAAAACAAAAACAACAATGTGGCAAAATTTAAGAAAAAGAACCAATTTGTCAACATCAGTTTTTCAGAGCTACTGAATCATATTCAGTGTTGTTAATCAGTATTGAAGCTCTCAGTGTGAATGATGACTTCAGAAATGTTATTAAACTGACATCCTTTTAATACAGTAGAGCTTAGGAAGCACACTGACATGTAATACACTCTTTGATGTGTGTGTAAAAGATTGACTTGTTAGAAGTTCTTTTTTTCCTTTTTTTTTTTAGACATATCATAGACATCCTCTATATGTAAAGTAGGTGGAAAACAAACAAACAAAAAGAAGTCATATGACCCCTATTCTCAAAGAGCTCTACCAGAAAAAAAACGAATATACTCAGGCGCAAAGCACAGAAGAGTCTGATAAGTGCTTGTAGAGGAATAGGGATAAGATGATATTGTTGTACTTGCCTGTTGCTGGAATGTTGAGAAAGGATCTCTTAGAGAAGACAGGTTTTAGGCTTGGCCTTATGGGATTTGTTAGATTTCAGTAAGAAAAGACCAAGGACGAAGACTCTCTAAGTCAGTGGAATAGCCTGAGCCGAAGATGAAGGTAGGAAAGTAAAAATCATAAATATTTATTTATGTTCTGTCAACTCCAATGGCTTGTGCTATATAGAATCAGAGTGTGTCAGTGCTAATCTGTTTTGTTCATAATTTATAGTTTGACTCTTGACTAAAGATAGTTTCCACGAACCACAAAGACCTTACTATATTCTCGTAAATTATGTGTCCGTGGGAGCTATAGATTATATCATCATTATTGAATACATATTTATATCTTTGAAACAGATCATCTATAAATTGTATTTTTGTTTATTTATTTTTTAATTTTTGTTTTAAAATATGTATTTTTGTTTTAAATTTATTTATTCAAATTCAAGTTACTTAACATACAGTGTTGCATTGGTTTCAGGAGTCGAACCCAGGGATTCATCACTTATATATAACACCCAGTGCTCATTCCAACCGGTGCCCTCCTTAATCACATCACCCATCTAGCCCATCCTGCCACTCGCCTCCCCTCCATTAACTCTCAGTTTGTTCTCTGTATTTAAGAGTCTGTTATGGTTTGCCTCCCTCTCTGTTGTTGGTTTCTTTTTCTTTTTTTTTTTTCTTTTTTTTAAACGTTTATTTATTTTTGAAACAGAGGGAGACAGAGCGTGAGTGGGGGAGGGGAAGAGAGAGAGGGAGACACAGAATCTGAAACAGGCTCCAGGCTCTGATCTGTCAGCACAGAGCCCGACGCGGGGCTTGAACTCACAGACCGTGAGATCATGACCTGAGCCGAAGTCGGATGCTTAACTGACTGAGCCACCCAGGCGCCCCTGTTTTTTTTTTTTTTAAGGATTTTTGTGATTTATGAAGCACATTTATATACATTACACAATTAAATCCTCCCAAAATCCTATGCAGTAGAAGGTGGTATGGGGTTTTTGTCTTACAGGAGAACTTTGTTTGTCTTAAAGGAAAACTAAGGCACAAATATTTAAAATGACTTTTTCCAGGTTTACTTGACCAATAAGTGTAGCCACACCCAATTTAGAACCTACTCCTCTATATCTATATCCTCATCACTGTGTAGATGTCCATACAATTCATATTTATCTGTGTTGGTATGTGAGAAGTTGAGAAAATGTAAATTAAGAAAGAAACCACATCCCAAATTAGTGACAAGCGAAATCATTCTGTGAGTACAGAATTGAGGACAAAGGTAAAGGGGACAGGGAAAGCAGACAAGACAAGATTTGTTGGAAGGAAGGCCAATAGCTAAGAGTAGGCACATTCAAGAGGAAAAGAGATTTTACTATTATTAGACAAAATTAAGGATCTTAGGTCTTAAAATAAGGCAGTTTATGTTTTCTGTGGTTAGGACTAAGATTATCTGTCACGGAACGGCAGTAGCTGGGGACTTGGGAACTCAGTACTTCTTTTTTAGTAATATCTGTGTAGCAAGACTGTCAAAAGCAGACTCAATTGAATCTTATATGTTGTTCTGTGATTTTTTTGTGTACTTTTTAATAACAATGCATTTTCATGTCACCATACTCCAAAACAGATCAAACATAATTTGAATTTTGCCATGAAAAAGACTGCTAATGTGAATATTCACTTTTCTGTTATGGAACAAACAGATCTGTCTCTAGACATTCTCTGTGTCTAGAGCATAGGGCAAAATGTCTCAGGTTGAGTAAATTTAATCCTATTTTCTTGGAAAAAAATGCATCATTGCGTTTCATGGAGAGCAATGTATTGTGTGGTTTAGGAGAGGATTTTGTGGTGTCTATGGAGTGGTTATTAAAAATTCTTCTTTTATATTAATGAGAATCAAAGTTATATGTCTGGAATGAAATATTTCAATCAAAAAGGAGTGTGGTAGAAAGTTTTATGTGCTGTATTCAACATTTCTTATGCATTGGTTTCTACTACTCTTAGTTTTGTATTCTTCACATTCTAGAGCAGGATAACAAATTTGATGGAGTGAGAGGTATATGCATTCCCATCCTCTGGAAAGTCATAGGTTTGTTTATACTCCCATTGTCAGTTTGAAAGGCAAAAGGAACAAAAAGAAAAGAAGAGAAAAATACAAGATAAAAATGTCAAAAATATGAATTAGAGGTGGCACCACATTGGCAGCTTTCTGCGTGTTTTTTTTTTTAACGTTTTTATTTATTTTTGAAACAGAGAGAGACAGAGTATGAATGGGGGAGGGGGAGAGGGAGACGGAGACACAGAATCAAGGCAGATTCTAGGCTCTGAGCTGTCACCACAGAGCCCTACGTGGGGCTCGAACTCAAAAACCGTGAGATCATGACCTGAGCTGAAGTCAGATGTTCAACTGACTGAGCCATCCAGGTGCCCTGGCAGCTTTCTGTTTTGATCAATCATGAAACAAACAGAAGCATAAAGATTCAATTTCCCTGAAAATGCAGATGGCTCAGCAAAGAGCAGAAAAAGAATGAACTTAGAATAGAGCATGTGTATCAATTTTCACCAAAGCCCAGATTGCCACATCTCATTTTAGGAGCCCTGTTTATTACCCTCTCACTTGTCAGTATGGGGGTTGTGTATAGTGAATATGAACTAGAACCTGGCCCTGCCACTTTAGCTGTTAGTCCTTGGGCTAGTACCGAGCTGGGTTAGAAATGTTTGTCTTCATTTGGTTCTTTTTTTTTTTTTCCCTCTGTAGCTTAACCAGCTGGAAAAGGCAGTGGAAGCAGCCCACACGTTTTTTATGGCCAACCCTGAGCACATGGAAATGCAGCAGAACATCGAGAATTATAGAACAATGGCCGGTGTTGAAGTACTCCAGTTGGTAGACCGAGAAGCCAAACCACATCTGGTGAGCGCTGGGGACCATTGCCCTAATCAGAAGGTGCTCCTAAGTTTCATTTGACTCAAAGCAGATTCCTGTGCATGGGGGTTTCAGGTTGAGTCTCGGTTTCCAATACAGTGATAGTTTTATACTTTCAGAGTTCTCAGATGAAATATTGTCATTATCAGGGCTGAAAAAATTGAGAGAAAATGAAAATACCTTTAGAAAATAAGTAAGATATGATGAAAAGTAGAATGTGATATAAACATCTGTCACCCTCTCTGAACGTCAGTGCCCCCACCACCCTTTGATTTTACATATGGGAGTTGAAGCCGTGTGAATTGTTCAGGTCATACTGTGGTTTCCCAGCTCCCAGTCCAGGTGCTTTTCCATCATACCTATACTTTTAAAATTCTGATTATTTTAAAGCTATGTAATTATTCATTTAAGTGAAAGCTTACTTAAAATCACAGTAAGTTGAAGGCTTTTTTTTTTTCAACTGGAGATGTCACCATTCTCAACATGTGACCTCCAAGATAATTGAAGAATAGGGTAAGAGAAGATTTTCAGAAGCCTATTATCATCACCATCACCATCATCATTATTATTATTATTAAATTTGTCCAGCCCTGGAAAGTGGATGCGTCACAGCCACCCACATCAATCTCCCTGGCCTTTGGTGCATGGCCATAGCTACATGCAGGTGGGGTTAGAAACTATTGTCTTGCACGTGCTCAGGAAGAATATGAAATTGACTGGTGCCACGGCATTCAGCTTGCTGGTAACTCCCATCTCATTTACAATTACTTGAAGCCATGAAAGTTACCTTTTGTCTTCCAGTACAACCCTTCATTATTCTTCCACAGCACAAGAGCGTAGTGCCCCCTGCCCAAATGATCCTGAATCTGTCTAAATCCTGCTATTCAAGCACCCCAATATTTTTCTGCTTCTTTGCAGGAGAGTTACAGTGCAGGAGTTAAACATTATGAGGCTGATGACTTTGAGCTAGCTATCAAGTACTTTGAACAAGCTTTAAGAGAATATTTCAGTGAAGATACGGAGTGCAGAGCCCTGTGTGAGGGGCCTCAGAGATTCGAAGAGTATGAGTACTTAGGGTACAAAGCTGGCCTCTATGAAGCCATTGCAGGTAAAGCTTACTTTTCCCTTTATTTATTTCCTGATTATAGGAAATACTACATGCAATCTGTAAACTATTCTAATAATACAGAAGTATATGTTGCAAAAAATGGAAGATATATTTAGCCCATCTTATCTCCAATAAATAAATCTACCTAGTTTAAATGTTGTTGACTATGGTCCCAAACTTTTTCAGATGCATATGTAAATGTTTATGTATTTATCGATAATTATTAGTTCATTTTTTATAAAAATAAGACAATACTATGGGTACTGATTTTCAGCATATTTGTTTTTTTTTTGTTTTATTTTATGCTTAACAATGTAGGTGGACTTCTTCTCATGTAAGTACATGTAGATCTACCTTGTTGTATTTAATGGCTGTTTAATGTTCCAATATATGTGGAAAGCATAATTGACTGGTTCATTTACTGATGAATATTAAGGACGTTGAAGGCTTTCATTATTGTAAACAGCGTATTAGTGAATACTTTTGTGTAGTTTTCTTCAATTAATTAAAAGAGCATTTCATTATATATGAAAATTTAATATATTACCAAGTGGCTTTTAAAATAGGTAATATGAATTATAATTGGGGAGATTGGCTAGTTAACCATTTATGATGGGAAGCATATGCAAAAACACAAAAATAAATTCTATTTATGTTAATGTAAGTATGAAAATAAAGCTATTTGAACAAAATGCAGAAGAATATTTTTATAATGGAAGGAGAAGAAAACCACTTCTCAGCATGACAAAAGACAAGAAATATGAAAAGACAGACTTTACATAAGATTTATAATACAAGAGATACAATAAATTAAGCTGAATTACAAATACAAGGGGAAAAAGTTGCAAAATATTTAGAGGCAAATAGTTAATATTCATAATATTTGAGTAAAACCTGTAAATTATTAGTAGTAATGGTAATTTATTTCTGATTTTTTGACAGTCATAATAATAAGCAACATTTATATAGCAGTTACAATATAGAAAGCATTTTACATATTTATATATCTTTTAATCCTCTAAACAACTTCTTGTAGGTGTCTGAGGAATTTATACCTCATAGCAATGTGATTATGGTGAAGCTAGAAATCTGGGGTGGCTGGGTTCAGCGGGTGGTTCAGCGGGTTAAGCATCTGACCTTGATTTCTGCTCAGGTCATGATCTCATGGTTCATAGGATCAAGTCCCAAGTCAGGCTCTGCACTGACAATATGGAGCCTGCTTGGGATTCTCTCTCTCTCTCTCTCTCTCTCTCTTTCTCTCTGCCTCTCCCTTGCTTGTGCATGCTCTCTCTCTCTCCCTTTCTCTCTCTCTCTCAAAATAAATAAATAAATGTTAACAACAAAAAAGGTGAAGTTGGGAATCAAACCTAGGCTTATCTTACTCTAGAACTCATATGTTTTAGGTCTACATAATTGAAAAATGGGCAAAGGATAACTTATTCAATAATAAGTGTTTAACAAATATCTGTTGAGTGCATATTGTGTTCCAAGTTATAAATATATAAAAGTAGGCAGACGGAACAGTCTTCTTAAAAAATGAAAGTATGTTCACAGAACCCCCCTGCCAAAGACTCCCATTGTACTTGAAATAAAATCCGAAACCTTTAATAAGGACATTCATCCTTATTGTTGTGCACTTGTGTATATTTTCATCCTTTCTCTTTTTCTGTCTTTGATCCACTCCTAGGTTCATTTTCACTCACAGACTTTGAAACTTGTTGTTTTCCTCTATTACTTGCCTAATGTTCTGTATTGTTAATTGCTTGGTCCTCAGCACCTAAGTATACTGACTGGCAGATAGTAGGTGCTTAGTAAATATTTTTAAACCAATGAGTGGAAGGGAAAAAGTGGGGAAGGAGTGAAGGAAAGAAGGAAGGAAGGAAGGAAGGAAGGAAGGGAGGGAGGGAGGGAAAAAGGAAGGGAGGGAGAAAAGAAGGAAATGACCTTTCCATCTTCACAGTGCAGATTAAAAGGGTTATTCATACTCTATGTTTTGAACATGTAGGTCATAAATTGTTAAGGTCTTTGAGAGGGACATTTAGGAAACATCTTTTAAAATTCAGATTAAGAAGTAGACTGAAAATCGGGGTGCCTGGGTGGCTCAGTTGGTTAAGCGTCTGACTTCAGCTCAGGTTGTGATCTCCTGATTCCTGAGTTCAAGCCCTGTATCTAGCTCTGTGCTGACAGCCCAGACCCTGGAGTCTGCTTCAGATTCTGTGTCTCCCTCTCTCTCTGCCCTCCATACTTGTGCGCTCTCTGTCTCTCTCTCTCTCTCTCTCTCTCTCTCTCTCTCAAAAATAAGTAAACATTAAAAAAAGTGAAAGAAAAAAAGAAGTACACTGGAAATCAATTTGTTGGATGAACTCTTTGCCTCATTATCAGTTACTCAAAACCCAACTCAATTCACCTAAAATCATCAAAAATATCTGAATTACTGAGGATTTTTTTCCCCAAAGGTTTTGTTTTGCTAGGCCTCTGGCAGAGTCATCTGCCTACATTTTTGTGAGCACTGTTCATTTGGTTTTTTTTTTTGGTTTTTTTTTTTTTTTTGGTTTTTTTTCATATGGAGATGAACTTTATTAGTTATCAGACTTGATTCTACCTTTGGTATGTTATGCATGGTGTCAGGCCAATGTTTTCAAGTTCAAATTTCAGTTATAAGGATGCAGTTCAAAGCTTAAACACAGAGTTCCTAAGCAAAAATTCCAGAATGGGCTTTCTTATATTTCAGTTGCCAACTTTTTCCAAGTTCTCTTCCTCTTCTTCACTCCTGGACTCTACTCTTGGAATCAGTCTCCTCTTGGGGCCATTGGACTGTCCCATTTAGCACCTGGGGCCTCAAGCCAACCTTTCTCCTGTTTGTCCCTGTGCTTCCAGTGGCCCCAGCTCTCAGAGAGACAAGCATTAGGTGTGAAACCTGGGAGTCACCTATGCATGTGGAGTGTAGCACTTTATTTTGTTTGAACACAAGCCATGTACATACAGACTAATTTTTTCACTTCCCCAAAATTGCTAGGCCCCACCTACATCCTAGGCACTGCTTAGTGGAGTCCCCTGGATGCCACCAACACTACCTGTCAATATGGGGGACTGCAGTGATTGTTTTCAAATATTGAACCAGGCTCTCATCCTAGAATAAATCCCTCTTGGTCATGGTGTATAATTCTTTTTATATACTGCCGAATTCTATTTCCTAACATTTTGTTAAGGGTTTTTGTATCTATATTTTTGATACTGGTCTATAGTTTGTTTACTCTCTCTCGCTTGCTTGCTTGCTACTGTCTTTGTCTGGTTTTGATGTTACATTCATAAAGTGAATCAGGAAGCATTCCCTCTATATTCTGGAAGACATTGTGCAGATTTGGTGTTCTTTATATGTTTTCTAGAATTCTCCAGTGAAACCATCTGAATGCTGGAGATTTTTTTTGATAGGTTTCTAAACTATAAATTCAAATTTTATAAATAGTTTTAGAGCTACTCGACTTAATGTTATTTGGTATGGGTTGAGTTTTGGTAGTTTGTGGCTTTAGAGGAATTGGCCTGTTTTGTCTCAGAGACAAAGGTAGAGACTGAGCTAACATCTGATGGCAGAGCCCTCCCATCTCTTCTTAGCCCCTGAAGCTGACCTTCCTTTGCCTCTAGGTTCACTCATATCCTTCAATCTCCTGCCCTCAGCATTTCCTTTCTTTCTTTTTTTTTTTTTTTATGAAATTTATTGACAAATTGGTTTCCATACAACACCTAGGAGCACTGTTCATTTGAATGTCAGTTTTATATGTGTTTCACATTTCAATTGTTGGAAATCCTTTTCCTTTATTATAGTTTATTATAGTAGTGTAAGGAGGATATGTATCCTGTCTCCACCCCCACAATGTCCTCTACACCTGCCTCCATTAATAGCTACTGAAGAGGTCTCACAAATGTCCTGCATCTGATCTAGGAAAATTAACTAACTGATACTTACAGAAAAACATTTAATGATTTGCTCGAGGTCATCATAAAATGTTGGTTGCTGGAAAAAAATAGAGATCTCCTAATGTAGGCTCTTAATGCTTACTACACCTATCACCAACATTACCCCCACTTCCAGTAAAGACAAGTGATTTAAAAAGGCATGGTTCCTAAAACTCAATCAAATATTGTATATTACAGAAATATGGTAAGTCTTTTAGGAAATTCGATGCATATCCAATTTGTTATGAGAAGGAAATTTTAAAAAGTATTCCCACACAAGTGACTTAGGTCTCAAACTTATTAAAACATAATAATTGTATAATAACATGTGATATAAAAAGGAGAAAATAAATACAACTAATAAAATACAGCATAGCTGTATGTAAATTCTTGCCTGCTTCAAAACTGTTCTAAATTAAGACTGAAACTGGCTTTTAAAATACAGAATGTATTTAGGAAGTCAGAATATTTGAATTTTTAGAGTTAGAAGAACTTTAAAAATTGGAGAAAAATACAAATGGCTTCTCAATGCAGTTGTTTATGACTGTGCTTGTTGAAACTCGAAAGAATATCCTTGCATCACTCTCATTTTGTTGCTATTTATATCTTACATTGAAAAATACCTCCATTCAGATTTGGAGTTCTTGTTGGGTGTGTTTTCCACCTCTCCCTTTTGCTTGTCATTGGGAATTAGGAGGAGTGGGTATTAAAAGGTAAGAGACATGCCAATGGCCAAGTAACTAAGAACAAAACAGTTGAAGGTTGTTTGTTGTTTTCCTAAGAAATAAAACAACTATTTATTGGATTTTTATATAGCTATTTATTTATAAGATGCTAAACAAATAGAACTCATTCTTTCCCTCCCAGCCTCCAACTGTAGTTAAGAACCAGTGGGCTGTAGGGATTCTGTTTGCTGTGCCACGTTGGGTTGAGTTAGCCAGACTGTGCAAAAACTGGTGCATTTTCCTACAGACCAGAAAACACCCTTTTTGTTGTGTTCTGAGGTCCCTCTTCAAGTCATCAAGATACAAGCCAAACTCCACCCAACAGAGAACCTTTTTGAAAGGAGATATTTGTGGTAATAAAATATAAAGTCATAATGTCAGAAGGTTTTATCGTCATTCTCATGAGAATCTGCTCTGCACAAGCATGAATAAACTCTCTTCTATCTGGAAAAGATTGTCTCCATCTTCATTGCAAAAATAATTGGGGCAAAATGTAGGAAATGTTTGCTTCTCTGGGACATTAGCCACTTGTGTTTCCTCAGCTCATGCTTGGATGAGATAGAGCCTAGAGCTAGAGGGAGTGTGACAACGTCTACACTGGAGAATCCTATTTGTAAGTGAGAAGGATGGGAGCAAATAAAGGGGAACAAAGAGTCAGAGTGTGTATCCAAATTCTTTAGTTTTCCTCCTTATCCTATTTTACCAGTCCCTATAGTATTAGAATTTCCAATGTTGAAGTGATAGAGCCTTTTGTAAGTGAGTGGAATAGGTTCCTGACTAATAGATGTAAATTATATATATATATATATATATATATATATATATATATATATTCTATTTCCCCTTTAGGAAAAGTTCTTGGAAATGTTAAGGAGAAAAAGCATCTTTGCTTCTCTTCTGTACACAAACTGTGTGGCAATTACTTCCTCTCAACTGTTCCTTAGCATGACCAGGATCTGAACATCCGATCTCCACCCAGAACACTTCAGGCCAGCCAGTATCCAAAGAGAGGCCTCAGAGTTATTAAACAGGAAAGATACATCAGCAGCAGGGCATGGGTGGGGTGAGATGGCCTGTGTCACTCTCAGGAGATGTAGAAAAAAGATACACGGAAGGGGAGAGTGCAGTACAGAGAAAAGATCAGGGTCAAGAAGATTTGGAATCTACTATTAGTTACTTTAGTGATCACTGATCAGGAGGCCTTGGCAAGTCACTTACTTCCTTGGTGAAAACGATTTCTGCTCATAAAATGAAGATAATAATGAGGTCACTCTAGCAGTGTGGTGAGGTGAGGAATGCCCTATTATTAACTGTGGCTCTGACCTTGAAGTCTGGACACTCTGGCAGACAGGAGGGACCCACCTCTTTCTCTTGTCTTCCAGATCACTATATGCAGGTGCTGGTTTGTCAGCACGAATGTGTCAGGGAGCTTGCCACCCGCCCTGGCCGCCTCTCACCAATTGAGAACTTTCTTCCCCTGCATTATGACTACCTACAGTTTGCCTACTATCGAGGTAAAGCATGGACTATCCTGAAGACCTTTGAGGGAGGGGTGTTGCTCACCATTACAAACATTGCATTTTCTTCTGTATTTCTCAGTTTACCATTGAGGCAGTGGGGATTAATATGTTTTTGCTCTCAACTCACATCACTGCAGCTCAGGCCAATGAGAGCAGGTGAAACCACAAGTGGGCAAATGCTGTGATAATGCCCTGCAAGTTATACTAGGCTGACACTTTACATGATTTTTAAATTGAATTTTTCTACTTAATTTTAATTTATTGGAGCGCCTGGGTGGCTCAGTCAGTTAAGCGTCCAACTCTTGATTTCCTCGCAAGTCATGATCTCACAGTTCTTGAGATCAGGCCCTGCATTGGGCCCTGCTCTGACTGTGTGGAGCCTGCTCGGGATTCTCTCTGACCCTCCCCCACTTGCACTTCTCTCAAAATAAATAAATAAACTTAAAAAAAGTCATATATTCATAGGTCCAAAGACTAAATATCATAAAAGCCTCCTTCTCTTCCTTTTTCCTGGAACCCAATTTCATGCCCTATGACCCAGTTTCTGATTTATCTCTTTGAAATACACATACACACACACACACACACACACCAACTTATTTCCCCCTCTTATACATAGAAGGTAGCACATTATTTATACTGTTATTTACGATGTTTTCTTCACTGAATAATATATATTGGTGGTGTCTGGCCGGCTCAGTCAGTGGAACATGTGACTCTTGATCTTGGGGTTGTAGGTCTGAGCCCTCTACATTGGCTGTAGAGATTATTTAAACATAAAATTAAAAAAAAAAATATATATATATATATATATACACACACACATATATATATATACACACCAGATTTTAAAGCTTTTTAGTAAGTTGGGCCTATGAAATTGCCATTTGCTTAAGTCAAAAATGGTCAAATTTTGGCAATATTATATGGTTTGACCTAATTGTGTCAGTACATGGAGATCTTCCTCACTCATTTTTCTTTATAGCAGCATATCATTGTCCTATAATTTATTTTATGTGTCTCCTTATTCATGGGCATTGTTTTGTTTGTTACAGCTTTCTATTTCAATCAAGGATCAAATGAATAACATTTTATGTAAGTTATTTCACATTCACACATAAATATATATAAAGGACAAATTTCTAGCAGTATAATTGCTGTGTTGAATGGTTTATTCATTTAAAATTTTGATAGATGTTGCCACATTTTCTTCCATATGGAGTACATTTTTCATTGCCCATCAATAGAATATACTGGGGAAATTTTAGATATTTCACCAATCCATTAGGTGAAATTTTTTTTTATCTCAAATTAGTTTTAATTTCTATGTATCTAATTGAGAAAGAGAGACTGAGCATCTTTCCTTATGTTTAAAAGCAATCAATAGACTTATGGTTGCTGAAATTGGTTTTAGATATCATGTTGTCAAACTCAGTACAAACACAGAATTAACTCCCAAAAATTCTGCTCTGTTTATCTCTATTAAATGATATAAGTTGTAGCAAACATCTTCAGGTGGAAACTTTTAATAATTGATTCAAAACATCTAGCACCAAAGCAGACCAAAGATAGTACCTTTTAAACACCTGAAATCATGTCTTTCCTTTTGTCTGTGGCTATTTTTTTTTTTTTGAAATATAATTAACATATGGTGTTACATTAGTTTCAGGCATACAACGATTCTGTGCATTACTCAGGGCTCATCATGATAAGTGTAGTCACCATCTGTCACCAAACAACATTATTACAATCTTATTGACTGTATTTGCTGTGCTGTACGTTTCAAGTCTGTGATTTATTTATCGTATACCTGGAAGTTTGTACCTTTTAATCCTCTTTATTTGTTCCTCCCATCCCCCTCCTCACCTCCCCTCTGACAACCATCAGTTTGTTGTCTGTATTTGAGAATCTGTTTTAATTGGTGACTATTTTTGTGTGTGCTCTCCAGCGTTACCTTGTCTTCCCTCTTATTCATGTTGAATGCTGACCTCTAACAGTTTCTAGATTTCTTAAAAATCCTCTAGATGGACGTAGGCTAACTCTAATGCTGCAGCTCTCTGGCGTTTCAGTTGGCGAATATGTGAAAGCCTTGGAGTGTGCTAAAGCTTATCTTCTCCTCCATCCGGATGATGAGGATGTATTAGACAATGTGGATTACTATGAGAGCCTGCTAGATGACAGCAGTGACCCAGCATCCATTGAGGCCAGAGAGGTGAGACCAATGTCCTGAGAGGAAACTGCATTCTGTGAGAGGCACTGGGCAGAACTGGTAAAAATGTAGCACCGCTCTTAAAGCTATCTAGCAATTCAGTAAGTGTTGTAGAATCCAGTTCTTTTGTACTTTGCTTATTAATGCCAGGAGCATATTTTTCTCATATGTGATAGCTTGTGAAAATCTGTTGAGATGGAGACTTTTTTTTTGTAGCTGTGCATATTTTTTTAGCTCATATGTCACTGTCTAATGAAAAATATTTCCACTTGAACATTTATCATATTTCTTAACTGTTATTTAAATATAAACTTTTCTTTCATTTTTTTTTCCCTCTAGGATTTGGCAATGTTTGTGAAGCGTCATAAACTGGAATCGGAACTAATAAAATCAGCTGCAGAGGGTCTGGGATTTTCATACACAGAGCCAGTAAGAGCAAAGAGGAAAAAGAAAATGTTTTCTTTAGAGAACTATTTGAGGGACTTCTTATTTATGATTTTATTTCCCAGCTTCAATTACTGAAAATTCTAATCTCTTGCCTTACATTAACAAAACCCAGGGAGTTGGGGGGGGATGTTTATTCAATGTGTATGCTAAATGTTAAAAGACTTTAATAGATCTCCATAGCACTGAGACTCAAAGTCAAAAGCAAACTTTTCTGGGGAGAAGTGTTTTGTACCTGATGGTTTTATTTATTGAACTCTGGATGCAACATTTTGTATTTCTCTTATACATTTTAACCATTAAAAGACTTCAATCCCTGCTGAAGAACAAAATCCATCTCCATTGTACTATTCATTGTGCTGACTTTCCTCCACTTGTCCGTGTTCACTTCCGGTCATTCTGCATGTGAAGACACGCTTTTTGCAGAACCGGCACTGTGGTACAGAGAGATCTCTGTTCTGATTTCTATTTAAGGTTTCATAAGCAATTTCTACATGTTTATACCTTTTTAAATCATTTTTAGCTGCATATGTGGAATTGACATGCAATGAATGACGATTTTCTTGAGACTGAGCGTTTGTTTTGTTTCTGACTTTTTTCCTACCATATTTAATGCAGGAAGCATTTTTCTCTGTATTGAACTATGAATAAATTCCCAGGAGTGGGATTATTCTGCCATCAAAGGATATGAGAAGTTTTAAAGTTGTTGAAATTGCTTTTCTAAGAGAGTTTTCTCATACCTTCATTGGTCCTAGCAATTCATAAAAGTACCAGTTTACTGTGGTGCGTAGGTGGCTCAGTCAGTTGAGCATCGACTCTTGATTTTGGCTCAGGTCATGATCCCAGGGTTGTGGGATCAATCCCCTTGTTGGGCTCCACACTTAACATGTAGCCTGCTTAAGATTCTCCCTCTCTCTCTTTCTCTCTCTCTTCCTCATTCTCTCTCTTTCTCTCCCTCTGCCTCTCTCTCCCTCTTGTGTTCTATCTCTCTCAATTTTTTTTTAAGTATTAGTTTACTACAAACATCTCAGCAATGGGAAATAACATTTTAAAATCATTCATATTTCTTAGGTACAAAATGGTATATCATTGTTGTTTTAACTTGTATTCCTTTGATGACCAGCAAAAATAAATTTTTCACATATTATTATTAATTACTTTTCTTCTGATTTGAATTATCTGGGCATACCTGTTTTTTATTTGCTTACCTGTTGGTTAACTACGTATAAGTTCTTTATATAATGTACATTATCATATGTTTATAAAAAGCACTATTATGGGCTCTGTGCTGACAGATCAGAGCCTGGAGCCCACTTCAGATTCTGTGTGCCCCTCTGTCTGCCCCTCCCCCACTCACACTCTGTCTCTTGCATTGTCTCAAAAATAAATAAACATTAAAAAAAATTTTAAAGCACTATTAGTAATATATCCTATTTGTAACATATTTTTTTCATTTCTGTCTTTGTTATGTCATTTTTTACTGGCACATTAAAAAAATTAGGATAATTTAAGGTATATAATAAACATTTTTCTTATTTTGAGAGAGTAAGAGAATAAGAACAAGTCGGAGAAGGGCAGAGCGAGAGGGAGAGAGAGGAAGAGACAATCTCAAGCAGGTTCTGCACGCTGTCAGTGCAGAGCCCGACATGGGACTCGATCTCAGGAGCCATGAGATCATGACCTGAGCCTACTTCAAGAGCCCAGCACTTAACCGACTGAGCCACTCAGGCACCCCTCTAATAAACATTTTTAACATGCTTATAACCAGCCCTACTTACTATTTTCTTAAAATTTCATTCTCCCAAGAGACTTCAGAAAAAGTCACTTTATGATCCTACACAGATGATTAATCAAGCTGTACATTTTTGTGTGTTTGTTTTGTTCAAAAAACATAAGGGAGTTGGACTAAATGATCATGTAATTGTCTTCCTGACACCAAATTCCAAATAATTTCTTGGACAAAAAATATAAATACTTAGGCTAATTCCATGCTACTTTGAAAAATCCATTTGTGCAGCATATTGTCTTTGCCAAAATAGCATCAACTTTAGCTGTTTTTTTTTTATTATTAATCTGTTTAAGTTATTTACTGGATCTTTATACAGTGTGCAAGTTTCCCAATGATTTAGGTCTTTTGAGTGTTTTAAGTGTATATTTTATTTTTGTGAGTTATGTTTTAGTGATAAAGCTACTGAAGTGGTTTTTATGTTTGTTTCTTTGTTTTTAACTTAAAACAGAATTATTGGATCCGATATGGAGGACGACAGGATGAGAATCGGTGAGTTCTTCATTCAGAACACAATCTGTTTATTTTTGATGAGGAGAAACACTTAGATTCATACTCAGTATAAGGACCTTGTCTCTATGGAATAGGCAAAAATACATAATTAAAAGATTCCACACTGGGAATTAGTTCCTCAGCCTTCTGGTCCCAGCTCTTCCTGTACTTCTGTGTGACCTTGAGTGATTTATCTTCCTTCCCAGTCTTGTGTTTTTCCTCCAGTTTAAGGGGTTGGAGCAGGTCATTCCTGAAGGCGAAATATTCTGTGATTCTAAATCAGAGAAAATTGGATGCTATTTGTGATTTATTAACAGAATTGAGCTTAATTTTTTTCTTGTTAATGCTGAATTGTCTTACTGCATTTGAAAGCAAGAAGCTCAAAGAGTTTCACTGCAAGCTAAAATATTAGGTGGAGCTAATCTTACCAGAAGTGAAGGGACCTCGTTTTTCTAAATGATAGAAGTGAAAAGTCAATGTATATGTTATGAACAGTTCAAGGAATCCTAGAACGTTGGAGTTACGTGTTTGAGATGACATGGTCTATCCTATTCATTTCCAAATTCAGAAACTGAGGTTCTGACAAGGCAAAGGACTCTCTCAGAGTGTCACTGCAAGGGGCTGGCAGATTGAGATCTTCCTATTCAAAATTCTGTGGTCTTTCACTAGGCTTCAAGGCCTCAACCTCTGGGTGGCCTAAATTATCAGAAGATACCTAAGAGTGCACCTGCGTATTTGGGTTTATTCAATCCATGAATATTGAAAGGACATCATTGCTATGATCTGGATGTTTGCCAAGTTTAAAACTTGTGTCTTCTTTCTTGGAATAGTCGAGAATCACTACACTAGGTCTCGGTTTATTTCTATTCATTCATTGTTCAGTGATGCACTCTGCTCCAGACAAAAATAAAACACTCTGAACATTACAAAGATTCACACGATAATTCTTTTCTCTCTGTTGAGACTTAATGTCTAATCCCAAGGGGCTAAAGTTATGGATACAATTAACTGTAAAAAAAAAAAAAGGTGCTAAGGAGATTTAGAGAAGTGAAATAGAGCACAGTCTTTGAGGAAATAGAGGTCTTCATGGAGGCAGTGGCAGTTAATTTGATCCTGAAAAACAGGTGGACTTGTGCAAAACAAAAATACACAATATGGAGTCACAGACTACCTGAGTAAGGTGGCTTTTGTCTTTGAGCATCTTTATGCAGTGAGAAATTCAATTCCAACTGTTTTTAACGGCAGGGTCCCTTCAGGAGTGAACGTGGAGGGGGCAGAAGTTCATGGATTGTCAATGGGGAAAAAATCATCACCCAAGATAGATCGAGACTTAAGAGAGGGTAAGTATCTGTGCACTTTTACTTACAGCAGGAGGGAAAGGAGATGAGACTTGGCTAGTTCTTACTAAAATTAAGGAAGAGCCCACTTTTTCCGGAAAGTAACGAGTTAGGACTAAGCTAGGACATTTATAAAATTCTGAAAGCAAGCCTTAAAAACAAGACTGTCTCAGATTTGCGTATCATTGCCTTTGGTTTTCAATATAAGTGCTTCCAAGGTCACTCCCTCATCTGTTTCCCGCAGGAATCCTGTGAGCTGGGCAGGGATTGAATGATCATTGGGACCCTCGGTTAAGTACCTGAGGCTTGGACTGTTCCCAGGGCTTCCTGCTGTTGTGCAGGGAGTGAGTGCTAGATAGTGCAGAATAGACTGCATCAGGGGAACTTGAAGAGGCAGGTCATATAGATATACAAGAGTTAACCTAAGATGCCTGAGGCACATATGCTTGAGCAGGGCTCTGAGTGATAAGTAGATTCTAGTGAATTGACAGAGGTGTGGAGGGGGCCGTTCAGCTGGAGAAAACAAGTGGAACAAAGGCACAGAGATAGAGCAGAACATCATATGCCTATTTATATCAGTTCAAAATTAGTGCAAACATATATAGAGTGTTGTCAAAAGTAGTTTATAAATGGAGCTAAACACTGTTATAATAATAAGTTATTGGTCCCAGTGATGGTACTCAGTTGTGACCCTTAACAATTATTATGATAGCTATCTATTTTAGAATTTTTCAAGCAAATTTACCCACCGTTTGTTTGAATACTGAAAGCATCTCATGTGAGACAAGTGTCCTCACTTCACAGGCAAGAAAAGGCTCACAGAGCCTTGAGGCTCACAGAGATACAGTGACTCGCCTGGTGTCTCAACAGCTCTTAACAGGTTGAGGAGGCATTTGAACCCAGGCATTTGAACCCAAAGCCCATTTTCCCTTCCTTACCTGGAGATGGAACATAGAAGTGTCTAGATATCCAAAGTGTATCCTTTATTGATTAAATACGTGCACGATAAGAAGGCTTCAAAAACCTGCATTGAGAAGTACAGTTCTCCTTTCCCCAACCAGAGAGTATGTCAGCACATTCCTCTAGCTGATTTGAAAATTTCTGGCTCTCTCTAGCTCTCACATTTCCCAGCCCTTTCCTTCCTTAGCTTCCAAGTCAGTTTGAGGCAGTAAACAGGATAATATGCTCATCTAATCTGACCTGGACCTCAGTTTGCAGCCACAAAGCCCGAGCTGTTTTACAAATGCCAGAGAATTTCATGGTCAGCCAGAGTTCACATTGCTTTTTAAGCTGAGAAATCACCCAGGAAGTACATGCCAATAAGCCAGCACTTTGCTGTGGATGTTTGGGAACCTCCAGGATAGTTGCCAAACTTCAAAGCATTTTTTTCTGGCTACCAGGGACTCTGATGTCCAGAACCTGACTAGGAAGGCTGGTATAAAGAGTAGAGTGGGAGACTGTAAAGGATGGAGAGAGACCGTGATTGGCTGGGCTACCAAATTCTGTCCTTTCTCTAGAATTTGCTTAGTTGAACGGACTACCGCTTCTTATGATGTTCTCTGGGAAACCACTGGAAAGCCTTCTGTGTAATCACTGGAGATCTAAATAGTTTCTAAATCAGTGGTAGTGGTAGACAGAGGCAAGGCAAAGTTCCCAACCAGAAAACACTTACATATCTTAGTCTGGCTGAAAGATGTCAGGGAGGCGAGAAAGGATGCATGCTTCACCGTGTAGAATACGTTTCAGCTTTTCTCATCGTCCACAAAGCCCTCGTCATCTACTCTGGTTACCTAACAGTTTTTAGTAGTATTCCAACTGGATGGCTGTTAAGCACTGCAGGAGTGACCCAGGACGACATCCCAGAGTGACACCACTCCATGGAACGTGCCTCTCCTCTCACTAAAACCATCTGTCACTTACCCATTCTCCTTTCAATACCAGTCTCCAAAGGTCTTGCTCCATAATAATCCCAGTCAGTATAGTAGAAATAACACTGAACTTGGAATCAGGAGTCCCACTTTCCAGGATCAACTAGTCTGATGTGCTGTGCTGTGATGGATGACTAAAGACTTGGTGTCTCTGGGCTGTATGACCCTTGGCTGTGAAAGAAGCCTTGCAACATTTTGCAGAAGACCAGTGTGAAAAGTCTTTTGTAAACCGTAAAGGGCTATGCTCATATAAGGGCTTGTTACTCAGCACATCCCTGTTGCGACTTGTATGATGTTGTAATATTTACGGTCAAATGCTTCTTCCTGCCATGTGAGCCACAGGCAGTGAGCACAAAGGAATATTTTCCTAGACGATCCCTCTTTATTGTAACCGGAGAGTCAGAGCCAGGCACATACTTTATGAATGAGAGGAGAATTAAGTTGTTTAACTAAATCTCCTTGAGCTGTGGTTAAGAGTTGGCTGAAGCCATCAAATCAGACCCCAGGAACCACAACTTATTGGACCACATTTTTATTTTTATTTCAATGTTTTCCTCTGTCTGGTGTGCTACTAGTCATTTGTAGGCTGCTAGATGTGCATTTTTGGATAGCAGGGTTTGTTTTGCCTATTTTTTTCCCTCTTGGTTAATAGTTGGGTAGTTGGTTGTTTTTCTGTTACACGCATGTGTAGGAAAGCTCTGTATAAAACTCTCTGCTTAGTGGCGATTCTATTAACTACATGAAAAGCAGATATCTAGAACAGATTCTGCCTGAACCTATTGGTGTGTAGGGAGTTAAGACTCCATGCTGCATTTTGTCTCTTCACCTGATTTTTGTGTGTTCCACGTGGCATGACTGGGTGAATTGTCGATATCCCAGGAGCACTTTTTAAAATATACTCTTTTATGCTTATTAAGATGCCTCAGTCAAAACATAACACAATATACCAGGCATATTTGATGATAATACTATAATAATCAACATAATAATACCAAATACTTATAGAGCACTTGATAATGGTGGACATTTTTCTAAATGTTTTAGTTTTAGTAACTGTTAAAGCCATATTTGAAAATAAGGTAATTATATTTAAAGTAATACACTCTCAGCATAGAAAAAGAAAAAAAAATAGGACAAAGTACAAAGCAACTGAGCTCACTAAACCCTTATTCAGTCATCCATTTTTATTTGGGTTTTATATCAGAAAATGCTTTTCAGCAAACCTACAAGTATATTGTCTTGCTTGTTGACAGAACATCTCTTAAATTTCTTTTTTTTTAATTAAAAAAAATTTTTTTAACATTTATTTATTTTTGAGACAGAGAGAGACAGAGCATGAACGGGGGAGGGGCAGAGAGAGAGGGAGAAACAGATTCGGAAACAGGCTCCAGGCTCTGAGCCATCAGCCCAGAGCCCGACGCGGGGCTTGAACTCACGGACCGCAAGATCGTGACCTGAGCTGAAGTCAGACGCTTAACCGACTGAGCCACCCAGGCGCCCCTCTTTTAAATTTCTAAATGGGAGTGGAATATCCAATTTACTTTCCCAGATATTTGAGAAACTGCCTCAATTTGGCAACAAATGTTAGCTGTAGAGATTGGAGCAGCCTTTCTCAAACAACCTGTGTTTTATGTTAAGAGGTTCTGCCGGGGAGTGTGGGGGGTCTACTGTTTTTTTATTGCTACAAAAAAATAACACAAATGTAGCAGCTTACAATAACATGCATTAACTATGCCATAGTTCCCACAGTTTCTGAGGTCAGGAATATGGGGATAGCCTAGTTGGGTCCCTTGCTTCAGGGTCTGTCATAGGGTCTGTCAAGTAGTTGATCAGGGCTGGGGTCTCTTTAAGGCTTGACTAGGGAATGATCTTCCAAGCTCAGATGATAGAATTTGGTTCTGAAAGTCTTAGTGGATGGAGGTGTGCAGTTCCTAGTTGATTGTTGACTGGGGGTTGCCTCATTCCTTGCCACGTGAGTCTGTCTAATGCAGCCACATGCCTCATCAAACTGCAAGTGGAGAAGGCAATAAACTGAGTCTGCTAGCAGGATAGAAGTTGCATTCTCATGCAATGCAATCACAGAAGTGACATCCCATCACTTTTTCTATATTCTGTTGCTTAGAGGCAAGTTCAAGGCCCCACCCACACTTGAGGAAAGCAAATTATGCAAACCCATGAATTCCTGGAGGCAGTCATCATTAGGGGGCCATCTTAGAGTCTTTCTGCCTGAAGGAAGGAAGGAACAAAGGAAGAAAGGAAGGAAGGATGGAAGGAAGGAAGGAAGGAAGGAAGGAAGAAAAGGAGGGAGGGAGGAAGGGAGAAAGAAAAGGAGGGAGGGAGGGAGGGAGGGAGGGAAGGAAGGCAGGGTAAGATTAATGGTGAGAACTGCTTCATATTGTTTTGATACTCAGGATATTCATAATGCCTGTGTAGATACTAAAAGTTCTAAGAACTTCTCTTAAATCCTATGTAACCTAGTGCTCCCAAACACATTTGATCAAGAAACTCTTTTTTCATCAAAAACTTTCTGCGAAACAAAGGCACTGAATTGTGTATGTATGCATATTTTTTTAACTCATCCAAAAGATTGGTATTGAAATTATAACTTGTGGTTATATTCCTGGAATCCAAGAAATTCTGTATTTATAAGTTTTGATGTGGCCCCTAGTGGGTCATGTAAATAATGACCTTATAACCAAGTACTACCGTGAGATTTCATACCGCATTTGGGGCAGTTACTGTTACATCAACACCAGTTCGTAATACTTCAGTGGTTGAAGGCTGACGAGAAATGAAGTAGAACAAACTGGTAAGTAATGTATTAGGACCAGATAAAGGCCCAAATTCATCACGGAACACTACAATTTCATAGTAATTTCAACAGAGAAAAGTTGCAGTGGAATGAGTCATTACACACCAAAAATACTATGAAGAATGCTGGCTGAAAAGAACCTGGGCCAGATCAGTTAGTAGAATATTCACATGGAAGGTAGCTTTCTTGTTTCTGCAAAATAACACTAACCGTTTCATTAAGATCATTAACTTGAATGTAGTTGGTTTTATGGTCTTGCTTTTATTTAATGTTGTGAATCAGTTTTGGAATTATGGTTATTGGAAACTCTGAGGATAAATATACCATTCATAGTTCTATCATATTGTAAGCACGGAAGCAAAATTGTGGCAAACTAATGTGTCAGCCCTGCACCTCCTTAGGGGACGTTTCCTTAACAGATAACTGTGTATTACTGAAGATTGAGAAACACTGTCTCTTCACTAATTGTGGGCTGTGGGGACTCTTTCATCCTAACTAGACTAATGAATTTGTTGTTTGCCCAACTTTGACTGGTTTTGTTTTCAAGAAATAGAATAGACAGAAACTTCGACTGGTTTCTTCCTTCTTTAACTGATGTGTTTTAGTGTGTTGGTGACCATTGCTTGACTGGGGGAAGAAGGGAGAAGCCATGCCCCCCCTCCCCCACCCCCCAGTACCTCCATCCAGGCCAAACTGTTGTTACTGACAGCACCTGCATCAGGTCCCTTTGGAGTACTATAAAGAGCAAAAACCTGTTTTTCTTTTCTGTTCGGTTTTCTGGTCAAGAGGGCTGTACTCTGATACATCTGAAGATTTCCTCACCAGCAGAGGCTTTGTCCTTCAGTCGTAATGTCTGTGAGGAAAGGGCTTTGTCAGGTCTAGATTTTGTAAGTTACCACCTAAAACATAACCCCAGAGCATCACCTTCTGAAAAGCCTATATGGACTAATTTCATAAAGATGTGGGCTCTATTCATGGAGAGAGCAGGTGGCTATAGGAAACCTTCCTGTGCAAAGAAAATGATATAAAGATTTTCCCAGAGAACAGAGAAAAGCAAATATTCCAAAAATAAGACCATCTAGAGTCAGTTAAGTGGTGGAAGAAGACGGGGAAGGAGTTGGCTGGCTTGGGTGTGACTGTTCTGGTGATGGATTTACCAGCTGAGTTGTGGAGTGAAGACATTTCTCTACAAACAAGTGAGACTGAGGTGTGTATCTCATGTGTGGGTGCACAAACATGTAATCAAGTAATTGCATGTGGTGTAACAGAATTATGGACCAAGGGTTGTGGAGAAGGGTGGGTGCTGTTGCCCAGAGAATTCTGGAAGGTCTTCTCAGAGTCATCACAGAGAATCCTGTGAGATTCAGAATCTACTTTACAGGCTCATCACTGGAATCAGGTGAAAAGATGGTTTCTCAAACCCCAAATACTAACAAATGTGTTAATATTATTGTGATGCCATGGAGAAGCCTAACAGTCGGACATCTGTCTTTTTTCCTGAATCCATATTGAATTTATCAGGCTTCCAATTTGTCTTTGCCTTCTTAAGCATTCATGGGCAAATGGAGTCTCATGAATTTCACATTGAAAACTGTTGGATGCTGTGTGCTCACCCCCTTGGGAACAGAGGTAACAGAGAAGACAATGTGTTCTGTCCCTTCAGGTGGTCCTCTGCTCTACGAGAACATCACGTTTGTCTATAACTCAGAGCAGCTGAACGGGACCCAGCGGGTTCTCCTGGATAACGTCCTGTCGGAAGAACAGTGCCGGGAGCTCCACAGCGTGGCCAGTGTGAGGACCAGAGAGGGAGGGGAGCCTGATATTGGGCTGGCCTGGCATGAGCCCTGGAGTTGTCTGGTCCTGGGCTCACTTGGAGTCAGGAACCAGATCTGAAATACCACTTTCTTTAGGACAGGGACATTGACTGTGGGAGCATTTTCATAGCCTTGTTTGGAATTATCTTACTTTTGTCTAGATCTGAACACAGAATGGATCTGGGGTAGTTAGTGGCTTCATACCTAGAACAAGACCCATTCAGCACATGCCCTGGCTACCATATAAAGTCACTGGGAGAATCTCTTTATTTTAATCGATAATAAACAAATATATTAATCATTTATATTCTACCCATTTCTACAAAAAGTGATATTTTGTAAGGAAAATGTAGAGTTAAGTTTAAATAAAAATATCTCTTTTGATTGGAAGAATTAATGATACCAGCATCGTGGTACAAAATAGGGATGGTTCTGAGTATTGACTTTGGTCCTTAGCTTCCTGGCAGTCAAGGAAAAAAATGGAGACCTGACTAATTCATAGTTGTTATTAATAAAGCATCTTCTTGTGTATTGCTTCCAGGGAATCATGCTCGTTGGTGATGGATACAGAGGGAAAACTTCACCCCATACGCCCAATGAAAAGTTTGAAGGTGCCACTGTCCTGAAAGCACTCAAGGTACAGTCATAGCTTCTTTTGGGCTTGGGTTCCTAAGTGTCAACCCAGGGCCTTCTGTTTTAGATCCCTTCATGTAGTCACAAATTTATCAAACTTTATATCTCATCAACTTGCAACTGACAGATAATATACAATACCCCTGTCTTCAGGGAGCTCCTGGTCCAATGGTGAAATCATACTGAACCACGTGATTATCCTGTACCTCAATAGGCATCATTGGGGAGAAAGAGGAAAGTTCTCTAAAGGAGAGAGGATGAAGAGATTAGCTTTCAGTGTTCCCTCTGTGATTAGGAAGAGTGACTTTCAATGGCTCATTTTACTAACCCAAATCCACAAGCATGTAATCGTATTCCCACTAGTCAACACAGACATGCCATCCCTCTGTTGCCTTACTGAAACCTGGTGTCTGTTTTTCTCAAGTCTTCCAATCAACCCAGTGCTATTTAGTGTTCTTATTTTTCTTCAGTTTGGTTATGAAGGCCGAGTCCCACTGAAGAGTGCCCGTCTGTTTTATGACATCAGCGAGAAGGCTCGAAAGATTGTAGAATCCTATTTCATGCTGAACTCAACCCTGTATTTTTCCTATACACACATGGTCTGCCGAACAGCCCTGTCTGGTAAGATTCCAGAGTGTGAACTTGTTCTCTTCCACCCACAGTGACATGAGAAAGAAAACAATGTAACACAAAGCTCTATTACAGTTTAGACTAATGGTTTAGCAAAGTTCCAAATTCCTAAAACAGAAGAAGCTTGCTAATCCTTATTTTTCCCTTCCTTCTTTTACTCCTTTTTGGTCACCTAAAGTTCCAAACGACCATTGCTCTGCCTATCTTTCCTTTCAAGTCCATTTAAGCAAGTAGCTTAAAGTCACCCAGAGAAATACTTTTCTGCTTTAGGCTTTACCTTCCAGGGAATCAGGAACCTGGAAATCACGGTCCCCCTTTGCATCCAAAAGCATTAAGTAGAAGCATGGAAGATGAAGGGATTGTTGAAAGATATGTTCTTAAAAAGGCAGAGACTGCCTCACTCCCTGCTGTCATTATTTCGTCCCTAGATCTTCTCTTCCACACCCTCCTGAGTAGGAGGGAAGGGACAGTGTCATGGGAGAAGACTTTAAGACTTTAACATATGAACTTTCAGCTGGATCTTTTTTTTTTTTTTTTTCATTTTCATTTCACCCCTCCCCTTTTTCTGCCCTACATGAAGTACAACCCATGGAATGCAGGGCAATTCAATTATGTATGTTTATGTCAGGAAACTTTTATAGCAGAACAGGCAGATGCGACTTGCCCAAGGTTTTACATCAAGTTTACACCAAACCAAGACCAGTCTCTTGACTGCCTATCTGGTTCTTAAATCTATCTGGGTCTACTTATGTCTCCAAAAATTTCCAAAAGGCACCAGCGATAGGAGAAGACAGTCCGGTTGTCAGCTCTGCTGTTAGAGGTTACTGCTCTCCTGCCATTCTCTCCTTCCATTTTCTGGCAGGTCAGCAGGAGAGAAGAACTGACCTCAGTCATCCCATCCATGCTGACAATTGCCTGTTGGATCCTGAGGCCAATGAATGCTGGAAGGAGCCTCCCGCCTACACATTCCGGGACTACAGGTACAACCAGCACAAGCTTCTAAAGCAAGCTTCTGCCCAACAGTTATCAAAAACCCATGGAAACTAGAAAACTGATCTGTTTTGCTTGTCATCATATCCAGCTCTGTGAGGCAGAGATTCTCAAATAAGCTCCCGAAGCAGCTGCCACAACCAGAAAGTGACGTGATCATCTCATATTTTTGCCAAAAAATTCCAAGCACGTTTTGTTGCATCTTAATCCACAACGTGCCTATTTTGTTTTAATGTAAAAACTAAAGGGTTTTTCTTTTGTTTTGTTTTGTTTTGTTTTGTTTTGTTTATTTGATCGTTTGGCTTTCACCGAAACATATCCCTTGTCGTATGTATAGTTCAGTCTGAGAAGACAGGGATATGCTATCTCAATGCACAAAGGGATCTTACAATGCCACTTACCTAGGTCAGCCTTTTATACATAAGAAACTGGAAAGTCAGAGGAAGAAATGGGATGTTATGTAAGTGTGTAAAGAGAATTGTCAGGAGTTACAGTCCTCATGTATATAGTAGTGTGTTAATTATTAACTGCAGTGTGCTCCAGACAAAAACATTTCTTGAGCACCCCCTATCTTCAAGGCAAGACCACACCTCCTGGAGTTCTGTAGCTACTTAGGGGAAAAATGCATCCTTTAGAGTTACAAGCATAAAAGGGAAGAAGAGAGTTGTAAGTAGTGTGGGCAGGTGCAAAGGGGTAGATTAAATCTAGTTAGGTGTTCTTGGGAAAAAGTGAAATGTGAGTTGAAGTTTAAAATAGAATGAAAATTTTAGCATAAGTGAAACAAATAAATACTTCGGGGGTAGGGCCCAAACTATATCTGTCCTTACTTACTCTTTAGGGTTAGGAAAGTCGGTCATTTCAATGTATAGTTCAAAAGAAACTTACCAATCAGGCTTGTCAGTTTACAACCATTTGTCAATATTCTGTGATGATGCTTTTGTAAACATATAATAGTATACATTTTTTTCTTTTTTTTTCTTATAGCGCTCTCCTATATATGAATGATGACTTTGAAGGAGGAGAATTCATATTCACTGAGATGGATGCCAAGACTGTGACTGTAAGTAAACCTATGCAGGCAAATTTATGTAGCATTTATCTCAATCTTGCCATTTTCCGAGGACTCACAGACTATTGGATTTCAAATATCTGAGCTTGAGAATTTAAGAGGTATAAAGGGGTCCAATAAATGTATGCATCATAAAATGTTAGAAATGGAATCACCATCTGGGGTGCCTGGGTGGCTCAGTCAGTTGGGCATCTGACTTCAGCTCAGGTCATGATCTCACAGTTCATGAGTTCGAGCCTCGTGTCAGGCTCCATGCTGACAGCTCAGAGCCTGGAGCCTGCTTCAGATTCTTTGTCTCCCTCTCTCTCTACCCCTCCCCTGCTCATGCTCTGTCTCCATCTGTCTCAAAAATAAATAAAAATATTTCAGAAAAATTTTTAATAAAAAAAAAGAAATGGAATCACCAATCATATATATTCTTTAAATTGCCCATCTGTAAAATGGACTAGAAGATATATATACACACATATATATATATCATATATATTATATATACACATATATATACTATATATATTATATACATATATGTATATATATGTATATATAGTATACATATATAGTATATTATATACATATATATACATATATACATATATAGTATACATATATACATATGTATATATATAGTATACATATATAGTATACATATAGTATACATATATATGTATATAGATAGTATATATATTATATATATTAGTCTGATGGAAGCATAAAAACACCTATTTCTTTTTTTTTAATTTTTTAATGTTTTATTTATTCTTGAGAGAGAGAGAGAGAGAGCATGAGTGAGGGAGTGGCCAAGAGAGAGGGAGACACAGAATCTGAAGCAGGCTCCAGGCTGACCTGTCAGCACAAAGCCCCACATGGGGCTTGAACTCACAAGCGGTGGGATCATGACCTGAGCCAAAGTCGGACGCTTAACCAACTGAGCCACCCAGGTGCCCCAAAAAACACCAATTTCTAAGTCATCCATGCCTAGGGCTAGACAAATGATTCTACAGAATAGCTTTCAAGCAACGTGGTGTTCTATATGCTTGGATTGAGCATTGGGCTCTAGACCTTTAGTTATCAAAATGTGTGTGTGTGTGTGTGTGTGTGTGTGTGTGTGTGTGAGTGTGTGTGTACACACACACATATGTATATATATGATTGTAAGTAAACCTATACCTGAAAATTGATATATATATATACATTCATACACACACACTTTGGATGAGATTCTAAATACGCCTTCATAGGTAAAAATCAACAGTTAATTTCCATCACCATCTTCCTAAGCAAATCAATGCCTCTGGAAAACCAGTCTACTGAGTTAATAGGCCATATAGCCAGCATCCTTTGGACTTTAAGCCAGAGCACATACACCATGGTAGGAAAACATGTTTTCCAAGGGAAGAGATAATTGAATTGTAAATGGATTATGTAAATGATATCTTTCTTCCATACAAAATCTAAATAGTTGAGGCATGTATCTGACAAACTTCAAGGATTTTGCATTATTCAAGCTATTTCCACAACTTTTTCTGAATTTTATGTTTTTCCTTTCCTATTTTGTACCCTTTACTCATAGTGAAACATCCATATATCATTCATGGCATACCTACTGGGGTATAAGCAGATGAGGGGGAACCCTATGGAAATTGTGGTTAAGGTTGTCCAGAAACATTGGAATAATTAAGAAAAATTATTTCATGCAGTTTCATGCAATGATGTATATCTAAAAGGCTATCATGACTCACACTTTTTTGTAACAGCTTAAGTATCAACAGAGTATTTTAATGCTTCATGATCTGGGAAATTAAATCAAAATTGATGATCCGGGTTGTTTATAATCCTGACACAAAATTATCTTTTTTTTTTGAAAAGCTTCTGTGCAGAAAGCATTTGTTTTCTGAGCTCTGCTAACACTAAAACAAATTTTTAAATGCTTGCTTGCATCTCACACAGTTGGAAAGAACATCAGACAGGTGGTTGAAAAGATTTCTTTACTTCTCCTCCATCTAGTGGCCATATTTGGAAATGCTCAATGTTTGAAAGTAAGTGATGCCTGGACTACAATGTGAGAATCAGTCATTCATTAATTATCGAATGCAAGGTTAACTGTAATTCTGCCCTTTTTTAAAAAAAAATTAATTTTTATTTACTTTGGACAGAGAGAGAGACAGAGCATGAGCAGGGGAGGGGCAGAGAGAGAGGGAGACACAGAATCCGAAGCAGGCTCCAGGCTCTGAGCTGTCAGCACAGAGCCCGACGTGGGGCTTGAACTCACAGACCGCAAGATCATGACCTGAGCTGAAGTTGGACACTCAACTGACTGAGCCACCCAGGCGCCCCTGTAATTCTGCCTTTTAAAGATGTGAAAGCAGATAATACTGCTGTTTAATGTAGCTATACTTTTAACAGAAAGTTGTAACTATTTTAAAAAGTACTGAATCTAACCACCACTACCCCCCAAAAAAGAATAGAAATCGATTTAAACAATGTTTTGGTTCAAAAGCTCCAAGTTGACAGATTCATTTTCACAGATTAACTCTACTTCAGATGAACACATATGGTGGAGTTTTTAAGGCATTTTGTGAGTAATTAAAATTCTTAGGTAATCAGCTCAAATAAAGAGAAATGGATAGTGTTACTTTTCGTTTCTTTGACTCTGAAGGGAAAACTGAAGCAGAGAAATGGCCCAACTTAGGGCTTTATAAGGAAGAAAAGTCTTCTAAGTTTTTTACTTTGGAAAAGTCTGGGAACTGCATGAATAACTAAATGGTGGCTAAAGATTTACATCTACAAGCACAACACAAAGGCTTCTCTGACTTTTAATCATCAGTTAGATGGAAAGCAAAAGGCATTTTCTTTTATCATACTTGGAAGATACATGGATTATTTTCAACAGCAGCATGTTTGTAAAACATGAGTATTTTGGGATTTGGGTTTCTCTGCAAGTTTGAAAGAGATGAAATTTAATCAGTTCTATTTGCTTCGTGAAAAGTTAAATTCAATATGAAACTGTGTGCCAGAAGTATGTTTACAGTCATCTAAATTTCTGAACATATTTACCTGTAAAAGTAATGTCACAAATGAAAATTGTTTATTCCTTTACGTGGCTGATATGTAACAGGTGACGCTCTCCATTTGATAAAATTAGTTGTAGAGACTTCTGTGAGCCTACACGCCTATAATCAATTCCAAATGCTTCAGGCAGCTGATAGCTTCTTTTCCTACACTTTCCCAAGTTCTTCATGTATAAAAGTACTTTCAATTCACCCCATTCCATCAGGGAGAAAGCATTAAATTGTCCCCACACACTTTCTTCAATATTGTAAAATGTTACTGCTGACATTTGATAATCACACAGAAGCATTGGGACCACGTGTGGTTGAGTGAATCCTTACCAGCGCCAGGGCATAAGCCACTCAGAAAACTGGAAACTAGATCTCAAAGCGGTGTGTCTACAAAGGCTTTCCACTGGACTTCATATGTTCCAAGTATCATTTATGTTGCTGTTTCTATGTGGAAATGTAAAACACATTCTTTCTCCAGAAAAATGAAATCAGGTTGATGCCAAGGGCACCAATACCTAGCAAACTCTCTAGATTTACCTCAGAAAAGTCACCTTGATGAAGCTGCATAAGGAATCAACTCTCTAGGGGCGACTGGGTGGCTCAGTCAGTTGAGTGTCCAACTTCGGCTCAGATCATGATCTCACAGTTTGTGACTTTGAGCCTGATGTCAGGCTGGGCTCTGTGCTGACAGCTTGGAGCCTGGAGCCCGCTTCGGATTCTGTATCTCTCTCTCTCTCCGCCCCTCCTCTGCTCGCCTTCTCCCTCTCTCTCTCTCTCTCTCCTCTCTCAAAATAAATATTAAAAAAAAAAATTTAATGCATTTTACGAAATCAACTCTCTCCAGGAAAAAACAAATCACTCCTCAATTACTGTGAATAGAAGAGTAACCAGCAACTGCTTTTCTCTGCTCTCCCCTTTAACACACACACACACACACACACACACACACACACACACACACATATCTCAGACTTTCTGACTCCTTAATACACCTCCCTCCACCTTTTCATATGTAGGTTATAGTTTAGGGGTACCTGTGTTAGGTAGTATCCAAGGAATTCAGGAAATTTTGCAAATATTCCTCCTGAAGCTGGCAGTGAAAAAATATAGCCTCCCATTTTAAGGTGAAGGAAACCAAAAGTTCTTCTAATGGGCATGTATTCAGAAAATAACTAGTTAAAATGAGCCCCTCTTATCCAATAGTAGAATGGTAACATTTTTTTCTTTTACTTTAATTTTTTTAATGTTTTTTTTTAATTTATTTTTGAGAGAGAGAGAGAGAGAGAGAGTGGAGGAGGGGCAGAGAGAGAGAGAGAGAGGGAGACACAGAATCTGAAGCAGGCTCCAGGCTCTGAGATGTCAGCACAGAGGCCGATGTGGGGCTCGAACTCGTGAATCATGAGATCATGATCTGAGCCAATGTCAGACACTTAACTGACTGCTGAGCCACCCAGGCACCCCTACTTTACTTTTCTAAGCTGTAGTATGGAATAAGTAATGTTTCTGTGTTTCTCAAAAAAGAAAAATGAATTCTACTGACATCAGGCACTTCTTAAAATACAGAAGCAAAGCCCCTTATATTGTGTTGGTTAAGTTCACTCGATTTGGAGAGCCTGCTCATTTGATCTAACATTTAGGCTCCCCTAGCAGTGTCCCTTTTCTCCCTACCCTCTTCTACTTAAACATTAGTGAACAGTTTCACCTGAGTGACGCACAAGCTTGGAAGGACTGTGTCGATCATTTCAGAGCCCTGGAGGCCATGGACTAGGTGTCCTCAAGGGGCAGAGTGTTCTCATCACTGGAAAGATTAAAGCACGTGCTGAGGACCATTGGACAGGCATATTGTAATGGCAATTAAAGCATCATATGAAATTAGACTTCCCTTTTAAAAATCTTTGTATTGTGAAAAGTTCACAAACCATTAATGTACAATTAAGGACAGAGGAGGAGCGCACCTGTGGAAAGCCTACCTAGATCAATAATAAAAATCTACCACACTCTAGATGTCCCCTTGATTTGTTTTTGTCATCCAACAATTCCACAAATATGAAATAGACATCTACGTTATGCCAGATACTGTGCTAGCACTCAAGGCGGGGGTGCGGGGTGGGGGTAGGGGTGGGGAGGAATAAAAGAGACTTTGTTTTCGTGGAGTTTGCCGGCCATAGGATAGCATGTATTGAACACTTGCTCTGTGCCATGGAGTATGCCAGCCATTCTCCCTGAATAATTTTGTGACTCAATTAGATATTATTTTGAACTCATCTTTGCTTTATAGATGAGGAAATTGAACCAATCCATGTCTATTTCAACCCCAGGATTCCATTACTTTGATGCAAAACTTGACCTAAATAATCCCATAGAAGGGTAGAGAAAGGGGTCGTAGAATTCCCATGATACGGAACTGAGAGTCTAATTTTCACTTTCCTACTCAGGCCTCTATCAAACCAAAGTGTGGGCGTATGATCAGTTTCTCTTCCGGAGGAGAGAATCCGCATGGAGTGAAGGCAGTCACCAAGGGCCAGAGGTGCGCTGTGGCTCTGTGGTTTACCTTGGATCCACTTTATAGAGAATTGGTGAGTATGTGATCCACTCAGAAGGCCAATTAGATGCCCGAAGACCTGCTTCCTGGATTGGTTTCTCAGGAAAGTCCTTTCATTGTTCCATACCCATTAGGGATCTTAGAGATCATAAAAATCAATCAACCAACCAGGTTATTACAGAGTCCTTTATTTCTGGTTTCCAACACTGCCTCTGTTTTCCAAGCAAGCTCAAATTTTCTTGTTCAGATCCATGACGAAGCAATTATACCTCCGATGCCTGTAGTGTGAGGTTGAGAGAAAGATGAGGGGCTCGGAAGGCATTTCTTGATCAGATGGGTTCTAATAAGTGAATGTTTGTGGAAATAGACATCAGAGTGATAGCTGGCAGTCTCTAGTTTGTCTTGAGCTTAGTTACAAACTGTGGCTTCAGGAGAAAGGAACTGCTTTCTGCTGGGCACCAGAAAACTGATTTGTTTTCTCAACAAATCGTTAAAAAGAGCACTGAATAATTTATGAGACGTGTGGAAGATGATGAGTGAACCTGGAAGTTTATTATTATTTACTATTAACTTAAACATTACCTATTAAAATATTATTATTACATTGGAAGGAGACAATCTGAATAAGGGACCGTGATCCCGTCCTTCTGGATGCCCTGACCAGAGGTAATAGTCTCTATCTGTGAGGCTTCAGAGGAATGAGACCAATGGGTAAAAGCCCATGAGAGGAAAATGTTGGCTCAACATAGGAATGACTTTCAAATTGTCACGACCTTTTGGTGGAGTCGCATGCTTCGGAAGCACTAAGCTCCTTGTCACTAACTGGCTCCAGCCCAAGCCTCGGCAACAGCTTGCCATGGGATGCTGAAATGGAAACAGAAACTTCGTAGTCTTCCATCCCCTCCAGCCCCGAGTACTGACAAGCTCTGAAATTCTAGTCTTTAAAATGGCATTCTGTCCAACTTTCTCTTTAGAGACCTTGCTTGGATCCACTTTAGTCAGAAACTGTTTAAAATTAATTCCTCTGCCTCATACTTTTTTGCCATCAAGTCTGACTCACACGGTTTTTAGGCCACATTCTGTAAGCGTTCTTTCACATACTTCATTTACAGAAGATCTACTTTGTGCCCGGGAAACTCTGTTAGGGGCCCTGGGGGTGCAAGGGTGACAGAACATAGTCTGTGACCGTGAGGAGCTTGGAGAAGTCAACAAGGAAGTAGATTGAAGACAGCAGTGTGGGTTTTGTAGGGGGCATCAAGAAGCTTACTCCTGACCAAGATGATAGCCATCAGCCAGGCACTGAAAGGAAAAAGAGTGGTCCTGACAGGGTTGGGGGGCAGAGCACATAGTTCTGAAGACTACAAGGGGGCACCGAACAGTCTCCCTCAGGTGTGATTCTTTGCTCATGCTTCTCCACTCCGAAATGCCAACACCACCCCCCCCACCCCCCCTCACTCCACCGCCACTAGACTCCTGCACCAGGGAATCTAGACAGATGACTACTCAGTCATCCCTACTCAGGGAGGGTCATATGTTATTGGAACATCATCATACTCCTTCCTTTCTTTAGTGTTCAATTGAACAGACATTCAGTCTGTTTCATTCCTGAGTATCCCAGCCCTCTCTTCCAAGGTATTTTCTATCAAAATAAACTAATACAAAGAAAATTCTTGTGGCTCCTTCCTAACCCAGAGAGCTTTGGGAAACTTCTCCAGAACCCAGGCAGTAGCGGCATCTAGTGGTCACAGGAGGGAATGACCAGAACCTCTTGAGCCTAGGGGATTCTCAGGCTGTGCTCCGCACTGGAACCACCCGGAGAGCTTTACAAACTACTGGCATCTGTCTTCCATCCTCAGACATTCTGGGGATCTGGGGATCGTTTACTGATACAGAATGTGATCTGGGGCGGGGAGCTTTAAAACTCCCCGGGCAATTCTAACATGCAACAAAGTTTGAGAGTCCTGAGTTCGGTGTGTCTTCTCAGACTAAATCCCCGAGCAGGGAGAGCCTATGGAGGAGTCGTCAGAGCTTGCAGATCTCTGCACGTGCTCTAGGTTGTTTTGAAGGTATCAATTCCCAAGGAGTGGATAGCATCATAAATTCTTAAGGATGTACAATATCAGAAGCTTCAGTTCCCTGTACACGCAGTTCCAGCTCACGAACTTCTTTCTGTTCAGGAGAGATATAATTTGGGATGTCTCTAGTGGCAGTCAGATTTGAGAGTCTGTGCCATTTTTGTACATCAGTTTGTTAAGCAGCAAGTTATTGTTACCACGTTCATGAAGTAGCGCTCAGGCATCTTAGCATCACAGCGGTTTAGTGTCTGTTATTTAGTACATTGGGTCCTTTGGGTTGACTTCATGTAAGCGTCATTTTCAATTCGGAGGTCTTGAATGGAAAAAGGGCTTTGTTTTCAAGCCACCAAATAGTTTTCCCGTAACTTGCTGCGCAAGGCGTTGTGCTAGGGGCCAGCAATAGGCAACGTGGACTACATAAGACATACTCCTGTTTTCAAGGAGCTGGAGGTCAGAATGAAGATTGAGTGCAAGAGCTAAAGTAATTAAAACACCAGGTAAAGTTCAGTAAGAATTATTAGGGGCAGTTGCACATGTTAGGGGACATAAAGAGGAAACGAGAAAAGCTTCGTTGAAAAGATGGCATTTAGCATGCAGCTGAGAGAGACATACTTGAAGCAGAGAAGGGACCCTTCATCCACTCACGTGTTTACTCATCAAATATAGCGGAGCCCTTGCCAAATGTAAGTGGGTTTTCTGGGCACCTGAAATACAAGAATGACCAAAAAGACGAGCTCTCCTGCTTTCATGGCACTTAACTTCTAGTGGAAAAAGAAAATAAGGAAAAGAGGAAATAATTGAGAGATGTCCAGGTGGTGATAAATGATGTGTGGAAGAGGGAGCAAGGTAACTGGTTTGAGACTAAAGGGGAGGTGACAAGTCGTGAGGGTGCTCCAGACAAGTGACATGTGAGTTGGCATCTGAGTGACAAGAAGAAGCCAACTGTGATAAAGGTCCTGGGAAGAGTATTCCAGGTAGAGACCAGGTTGCAAAGGCCCAGAGATCAGAGATGGCTTGGAGTGGTTAACACACCAAGAAATCCAGAGTGGCCAGAACATGGTAGGCAAATGCAAGATGGACAGTGGTGTGAAAAGGGGACACAGAGGAGGAGGAGTCAGGACAAACTAGTTAAGAATCATGAATTCTATTCTAACTGGGGTGGGGAAGCCATGTGCCCTCCTCTGCTCCCCACTTACCCCCCAACCTAGGAAGTTACAGAATAGGAAAGACATTGTCATACTCTAGTACGTACAAGAAAGGAAGCATCTGGCCTACATGTTGTGGGCTAGAATAGTGATAGAGAAGGTGAATGAACATGGAAGGCTGCAGGTGCCATTTGGAAGTATACCAACTGGGCCTGCTGACGGTTTAATGGATGGGGAAGGGAATGCCTAGGATATGATGGAAGCATCCAGAAATACCTTTAACCTAGACTAGGGCAAGGGATTTCTTGGAGAGTGCTGCATTCGGGGACTTTGAGGTAACTCAGGAAGTTACAGAACAAGGTGAGGTGAAAAGAGAAGGCAAGGAGAACCAATGAAGAGAGAAAGTTCTGACTCGGGCAACTCCTTATAAGCACATCAAGAAGATTAGGCCTGAAAATTCAAGTAAAAAGAACCCAAGTAAATGTGAGCTGTGAACCAGATAGTGACAGGGTCTGAATTAAAGTGCAGAAGGCCCATTAGAAGCATGTGTGAGTGAGTGTGAAATGGGAATATGATTTGGAAGCTGAGTTCGATGAAGAGAGCCTAAACCTGTGGTTCTGAGGTGGGAGCAATTTTGCCTCCCAGGGCACATTCAGCAATGTCTAGAGACGGGAGGGAGGTGCTGCTGGGTACCTGGAGTGGGCAGAGGCCAGGGATGCTGCTAAACATTCTACAGGGCACAAGCCTACCACCACCACCAAAGAATCATCTGCTCCAAAATGTCAGGAGTGCCACAGTTGAGAAATCCTGCTCTAAACTAAGGCAGCAGTAATGTGCACTGAAAAGGAGTGGAAACAGGAGGTAGAACAGAGGGGAGTAGGTGATTTATCAGATCCAAGGAACCATGGCTGGGCTTTTAGGGCAAATGGTGAGGAGGGGCAGTCTTTACTGACAGAGAGAACTTGTGTGGAGGACCAGCATAGGTGTGTGGGGCAGAAAACGCTGACCCAGCCTGAACACTGGATTGAGAACTGAGTGGGAGACATCTATGGAACCACAAAGTAGAAAGGGTATGGATCAGTTGAATACACAAGACTTCTTGGCCAAAGAGAAATCTTGGAAAGTAATTGCTTAGGGCATGAGGCAGTCAGCAGAAGGCACCAGTCAAGGGACAGAGATGAGGTTTAGTCTTTAACTGGATCTAGCACCAATCTATGCACAGATGGATGCCTGGAAGTGTTTGGGAAGCACCTGCCACTGGGGCTGATTCTGATTCTTGTAATAGAAATGTGTAAATTATCTTTTTTTTGTAGGAGCGAATACAGGCCGATGAAGTGATCGCAATTCTGGATCAAGAACAACATGGGAAGCATGAACTGAATATCAACCCCAAAGATGAGCTATAAAAATGAGGAAAGAAAAAGTTCTATCAGATATTTATTTAAATTGTTAATCTTATGAGAACCTTTTTATTTTTGTACAGAGCCATGGTATAAATTAACAGGTTAATCCGAGTCACCAGAGCCCCCTTTTGTTCTCGAGGATGCTTGCTTTGCCTCCCTCCGTCTGTCTATCTTGGTTTTTCATCGGGTCATCAACCCTCCCCCACCCCAACCCCCCACACATGTGCATACACACACGCACCTCGTTTGTTGCACATGCGAAAGCTGAAGCAGAAAGAATAAGCGCATTCTTGGCGAGACTACACCTCTCATGCGTGCTCCAGTTCTAAAGTTAGCGTGTGATTTGGACGCGAAGCCTTTCTGGCCCTGTGCCCTTGAGCAACACCCTCTCCCGGTCCTGGCAGCCATGAGCTGGAGTCTGAGGAGCCCCCAATGGGGTCTGCACTGCCTCATGCGTCACTGATTGGCTCTGAAAAGCACGGCAGAAGACGGAGGGCCCCAGCCTTCGCAGGGCCTTGGTGGAGTTAATTGGCTCTGGTATTTTCACCTGAGAACAAAGTGACACTGGAAGCTTCGATTCATCCTCCACAGTGCTCCAGAAAGGACTGCCCTCAGATTTGCGTCTTTTAAAAGGTGGTTCAGTGGGTTGAAGTAGAAGGACTCTTCACCCCGGTGACTTAGGAAGAAAATCTTCAATCCTGCCTGAATCAGGGCACCGCCCACACATTGCCTGAGTGTGGGGTCCTTTGGCCAGAAGGGGCATTTCGTAAGAAAGATGGATTTCTGACTGATTCCAATATTCACCTGCATGTATTTTGGTGTCCCCTCATCTTTGCTGCTATCCAGTTCACAGATTTGTGCTTGTGTCTGATTGTTTAATACAGGGAGCCTTATTCTAACATCTGGCATTTATTTGTCTTCTCCCAAATGTTTGGTTTGTCTTCATGGAATGGCTTTGTGGCTTTGCGGACAGCCCAGGGACACCATTGGGCCATGACTAGTTGTGCTGGCAGGTGCTTTGGGGCCCCAAGGAAAGTGGAAGCACTATTTTTGAAGGAACAGAAATGGTTAGCAGCGGTGTTAGTCCGGAGAACCACTGGTCCGCGGCCAGAATTCTTGGGAAGCTCTTCAGAGACACTGTTTGGGGTGGACCCCTGGGTGGTTCCGGCCTAGGGGAGCCTGTGCCGCTAACCAGTGGGAGATTCTCTGCCCCTGTGATGGGCACTGGTAGAGGAGTAGTTCTTAAGTGAGCCAGCAGATCAAAACGTTTTCTGAAAATCACATTTACTCTTTCGCCGTTTATGATCGTGGTTGACAATAAGCATATTCATCCTTTGAGACTGAAAAACTGAGTCATAGTGAGTTATGTGCCGTCTGTTTCCCACCTAAGCTCCAGTTGGGAGAGCCCAAGGAGCATTAGATTATAATCCCAGCTGGATCAAGTATGCCTGTGTGACCTAGAGCTACTGTCTTTCCCTTTCTGGGCCTCAGTTGCCTTTTCTGACAGCGACATAATTGGTTATAATCATTTCCAAATGCCCTCCACCCTCTCACTCAAACTACAAAGCAGATAAAAGACAAAAACAAGACGATCTTAGAAATGTGTGCAAATACAATCAGATTCACTTCGATAAACACTCGGAGAATCGGGAATGGGTTCATTATGTACACATCTGATTTCAAGAACTTTAAACCCAACTTTAGGGCTAAAACGTCCTGAGCTTTGAAAAGGTAGATTTCTGTTTGCTTGCTGTCTCGCTGAGAAGCATGTGCTGGCACTCTGATTTGCTGATAGGAGAATCTGGGCAAGATCTAATTTCTGTTTTCTGGCAACAAGGCATCAACAAAGAAAACAGTCTTTGGCTCCTCGTAGTTCCCACTTCCTGGGTGCTGCGGGAGCCCCAGGAGGGGCAGGGACTTGGGCGCTGATGCTGAGACGCGGCCCTGCAAAAAGTGGGTGATGGCCTCCATAGATGTCGTGTGGATCCACGTCTCCAGCCATGTGCTGACTGCACGGAGGAGTGATTCCTGTTTTTCAGGTTGCCCATGTCGTTTTACACCTGGGACATCATGTATCCACTAAAGCGTTTACTGTTTAATCTGCTCCGCATCAAATCATACACGATTTTCTTCAGATAGTTAGGGAGTGTCATCAGATGACTTGAGACAAACCTGAGCCGGGGCTGCTGAGTCAAGTGATGTGAGGATGCCCGGCCAGGGCGTGCGGACTCTTGAATGCTGGCACTGGATGGCGTCCACTACAGGGAGGGGTGCCTTTTTCGATTTAGCCCGAGATGGTACTTACTCCTCAGTCTATGGACCTGGACGGCTGTGTCGATCTAGAAGCGGTGCCTTTTTCTGATTCACTCAGAAATGCTGTATGTGCTGGAGACAGCCCCAGCTGGAAGGCCCGCCCACTTATTATGACCTCATGTCCGGGCCTCTGCGGCTATACCTCTTGGGGAACTACCACTGGTCTGATGACCATGCCTCCTTTGGGTGAAAAGCCTGCAGTTTCACAAAGCTTTTATTTTCACCGTATTATTGCATTGGATGCTTCTAAGCAGAGCTTGCTCACACACTAGCACCCCAGGACGTGTTCTGGGTACAGATCATTATGCCACTTCCCAGATGAGGAAATGGACGGCAGTGGAGGGAAACTGGAGGCTGTGATCACTTAGCTTGGAATGTCTGTGTCTCAGGTAGAAGCACAGCCTTTTGAACCGGAGGGGAGAGGGGCGCCTGGGTGGCTCAGTTGGGCAAGTGTCCTACTTCGGCTCAGGTCGCGATCTCGCTGTTCGTGAGTTCGAGCCCTGTGTCAGGCTCTGTGCTGACAGCTCGGAGCCTGGAGCCTGCTTCAGATTCTGTGTCTCCCTCTCTCTCTGCTCGCCCCCACTCACACTCTGTCTCTCTCTCTCACAAATATAAATAAACATTGGGGCGCCTGGGTGGCTCAGTCGGTTGAGCGTCTGGCTTCAGCTCAGGTCATGATCTCGCAGTTCGTGGGTTCGAGCCCTGCGTCGGGCTCTGGGCTGATGGCTTGGAGCCTGGAGCCTGCTTCAGATTCTGTGTCTCCCTCTCTCTCTGCTCCTCCCCTGCCTCTCTCTCTCTCTCCTTCAAAAATAAGTCAAAAAATTTTTTTAAAATAAATAAATAAACATTAAAAAAATTGAACAGTAGGGGAGAAAAATTAACGGGGTTGTTTGCTCCCTTGGCCATTCTTCCAGGTGTATTAAATATAAAATAATACATTAGCGTGAAAAGTAAGATGTTTAGAAAATCTGAACTTTTGCTCCTCTCCTATTTTCCTGCTGAGCGATGTATGTTCCCCTTCTCTCCTCAGAGATACATCGAGTGCAGGTTGCATAATTCGATTAGATCAGCCCCACTTTTGAAAAAAACACTATGTACCAGGCACTGCCTTCATGAAGCTCACAGAGAGGGTTCTTTCAGTCAGGGGTCATTTTCCTCTTCCTCCAAGGCACAAAGAACCTGGAAGGTCAATTTCTTCTTGAGAAAACACTGACACGAGACAGAGCGATATTCTTGGATGTGCAAGGTGCTTTCTTCAGAGCCCTGAATAAAAATTATTTGACAAGAAATTTTAGTGTTAACGCAGTCTTCATCATTACTGCGTACATAGCACTTTTTGGCGCTTATTCAGCTGAGGAAAAGCCACAGAATGAGTCACTACCGTTTAATAATATATACCTGTGAATTTTAATTGAAGTACAAATGCTGAATGATTTCACATAAGACCGCCACAGGGAAGAACTGACGTCAAGGAAGGAGATGATGGGGGCCACCTCACCAGTCCCTTCTGCCAAATAATTAAACATTCTGGGGTGACTGACGGTGGTGTGGCTGAGAAGTGGGAGAAAGTTGAAATGTTCCCACATCCAGAACTCTTCAGGGAAACAGGAGCCATTTGGCAAACACTCCAGACCACAGGTTAGATTGGGCCCATGGTAACAATCCCTCTCTTCCTCTTGCCAAGAAGCCTGCAATGTGAAGTGACCTCCCCACCTAGTCCCACAGCCCACCCACAAATCCCCTACTCCCAGATAATTTGATGTTTCCCGCATGAGACATAGGGCTGTTTGTTTGGTTGATCAACCTGGTTGATTTCCCCAGACCCACTGAGACAGGTAACGTCAAGCACTCTTTGAGCTCACTGCTGGGTTGGAGCTGCAGACTGATGCTGTCAGAGCTTCCCCTTACAGCCTATCCATGGAAAATCACCACGTTCTCTGTGCCCCCTATCGACCTTTGAAGCCAAACAACGTCAAGTCTGGAACAATCTGATCATGGATCTTGGCTTGCTTTGCAATGGATGGCATCAGCCATGTGAAAAGTTGGCATGGGAGTCACCTCTGCCCTCAAAAATCTTGTTAAGGGCCCACAAGAAAAATAACCAAACAAGATGTCCCTGCCCTCTCTTTTCCTGTCACATATTTGCCAGGAGGAATGTCTGAATGCTCCTTTCATTCACTCTACAACATACCTTTTCTAGCCACTTGATAGGATACACCTGAGAGGAAGGGGAACCGAAGGTAACAAGAGCAGACTTTAACAGCCTTTCCACTCTATCTGTCCTTCTCCTCAGGCGTCTGTTCTGGAAGGGCCACCCACCTGCTTTCTTCATTCCAGTCTCCAACAATGAACTGGGTGTCATTCATCTATCTGGGGACTCTTGCCCTTGACCCCTTTGGTTAGATTTAGGTGCCTCCTTTCTCGATGGTAGTGTGATGGCCTAGGCTTTGGAAACCCTATTCAGCTTCTAGTTAAACCTTCCCTTCTTCTCCCAAGTTGGTGCTTCGACCTCGGAATTACTACCTCATGGTGGGCGGGGGTAGAAAAGAGGACTGAGGAAGACACATTACCTGCTATGTCTCATCTTTTTCCACTTGTAAATCACATATGCCATTGTTTCAAAGGGTTGTAATCATGGCTGGCATTTATAAAGCTTTTTTATGGACTCGAAGCACTTGGCAATCATACATAACTACACAATTATCTTGAGAGACACATCAGTGCAATCTTCATTTTGTAAACAGGGAAAATGAACAGTTGCGGGGGAGGGTTGGAGTAGAGCTCTGGTCGCCCCTGAATTCATTAATCAGACAGTTTTGAGTGGCTGCTCCATGGTGGGTTTAAGGAGTTATTCAAAAAAATTTACTAAGATCTCATCCCTTCCTTTAAGGATTTCAAAGCAAAGTGGAAAAAAAAAAAGATGTAAACAAATGAAACAATGCAAAATGAAGGAAGTGCTGTGATAAAGAGTTACAATAGAGGGCACCTGGGTGGCTCAGTTGGTTGAGCCTCCAACTTTGGCTCAGGTCATGATCTCACAGTTCGTGGGTTTGAGTCCTGCGTCGGGCTCTGTGCTGATAGCTCAGAGCCTGTTTCAGATTCTGTGTCTCCCTCTCTTTCTCTGCCCCTCCCCAGCTTGTGCTCTGTCTCTCTCTGTCTCTCAAAAATAAATAAACATTAAAAACAGAAAATAAGATAAAAAGTTTCAATAGAAACAGGGACAAAAAAGGCCATGTGAGTTGAGAGAAGGGAGTGGTTGCAGAGACCTTTTTTCACCATAAAGGCACCAGTTCAGAGGACACTGACTCTGCCACCAATAAGCAGAAATGAACCACGTGACCTCTCATCACAGCACAGTATCCTCCACTGAAAAAGCACAGGGTGTCGCCCGGATGATTTCTTGGGTTCTGAAATGTTAAACTGTCAGAAAAAGAGTTCACGTAAAAGCTGGTGTTCTGGAGGGGGCGCGGAATGGGATCTTTATTGCAGTTTGCCCTGGGAAAGCACTTTAATGAATGCTGTGAAAATCTGAATAAATACCACTTTATAAGAAAGTTGTTTCTTATTACCCTGTGAGGAGGTATATTTAAGTGGGTGGGGTGAAGCCGCCTAGGACCATGCCTCTTCCTGAAAAGCAGAGGAGCAGTGAGTGTCAGGGGGAGCTGAAGTAAACCCCCTCCTTCAGTGAGCTCTTCCAGTGGCCTTTCCTTCTGCCCATGAGTCCACGAATCTGGACTCCCATGCATCTGATCTCACATGCCCTGGAGCCAATCCACTCACTCAAATTCTTAACCTTTCATCTTAGAAATGGGAATAATGAGCATATCCCAGCCCACCTGAGGACAGTCAGGTGTGTTGTCTGAAAAGCCTCAAGCATTTGGTAAAATTAGTCAAGGTGTTAGCAAAACCAGAAAGCTGTGCAATGCTTTAGTAAGGACATCTCTTCCAATGACAAGCAGGGCACAGGGTTTCAGAGGCTTTGGGAATCCTTGGAAGCAAATCATTTCCAACAGGAGTTAATGGGACCTATTTGCCTCATTTCAAACCCAAGGGCTGCAATAGGACCTCCTTCAATAAGTGTTCAATCATACTTACTGTGTTTGTTCTCTGTACCTGTTTTTGGTTTATTCACCTTTGCAAATGCCTTTGAAGGTCTTAGGTAATTATACTGCTTAGATTTAAAATAAATTATAGAGCCCCGAGGCTTAGAAGCTAACTTCAAGGCTTCTGGTCAGAGGAATATGCTGGGGTCTCCTGATACTCCAGTGTTTAGCCACATTTACTGAACAGACACCAGTATTTCTACTGGATTTGAAGTTGAGAGTTTCAGGACATGATATTCTCACAAGATCATATGAATTAGAATTATACTTCTTTAAAGTTCATATTGGTAAGTAAATAAAAACTATCCCCCCCCCCATCTAAGATAAAGATGTGACAATATGTTTTAGCAAATTGGGTTCTGAGTGGTCTTCGTTTGAAATGTATTCTGCTTTTAGGTACTTTGTACAAGTGAAAAACAGGCATGAAGGCATTGTTGGACCTCCCTTGACTGGATTCCTGGAGGAATGTTCCATTTTCCTTCATCGTTTATAGCATTGTGGTCACTGTTTTGCAACATCCCAGTAGACAAGGTCGTTATTCACATACAGGGAAAAGGAAGCCCGGAATAGATGAATACTTTGCCTTAAGTCAAAGTCACAAAGATGTCAGCTTCCCGAGTGAAAACTAAGTGGTTGGATTCTCTAAGGACACGCTGCAGTTCTGGCCATTCTTTTGAAGAGGTGGGAGGGAGGCGGAATTGTAAGGAGCCTATCTGACCCCAGGACTCACCGCTCCTCACACCCCAGTGGGAATCTGGAAGGAGGCTACTGTCCTCAGCCAGATGGTTGCCACGACTACTCTGAGTGTGCCAGGTGTGATGAAAGCTCTGCTCAGACATGCTCTGGGTTCCTCGCAGGGAGCTCTTTGAGCCTCCTCTGAACTTCCAGGCCGCAGGGCTGAGCACAGGGTACAGATTTCTCTTCCAGACATTTGGCATCTGTGTAATGATTTTTGTCTCTACAGGTAATACAAGTACATCAGATGCTGCTCCCTGTACCATGAACTTTGCTTTGAAGCACCAGTGAGACACTTCAAAGGCTCGGCACCATGCGGAGATTCTGTTCCTGGGGACTCTGCTCTGTCGAGGTGTGCCCATCAACCTGGGACACATTGCCTACCGAGGCACTTACAACTAAAGACCGGTTGTCAAATATGTCACAGGTGACAAATTGGCATACTGAAAGCTTCAAACTGCACTGCCTTCAGAATAAGCATAGAATGTACATCATGCTTCGAACTCTGTGCGGGGAGAAAAGTGTCATTTACATGCAGCGTGATTTACAAACTACAGAAAATGAGACTGAGATTGGAGTGGCCTGCAAAGCTCAGCACAGAGTTCTTTGGGTCATTGTTTTTCTCAAGTCCACATTGAACTGTCCAGAGCTATTTAGACTGGGAAGATCAAGCAAGCCTGTGGTGGAAACTCAAGGGAGAATCACAGACACAATAAAGTTCTGTATTTATAATTCAGCAAATAAAGGCCCCTGCAAATAGCCGGCTCCAGGTTGGAAGGGGTTTGGAGAGCATCTGGTCCTACACCCCTTCTTTCAGAGTTGGGGAATCTGAGGCCTAGAGAAGAAATTGATTTATCCGACTTTACTCCAAAAGCTGCTGGTAGAAACTGGACTTAAACCCAGGTCGCCTGACTCCTGGTCCATCCAGAGCACTCTCAACAGAGTCAGGGGAGAATAGCTGGGAAGAACGCAGGCTTTGTGCCACCCAGACTTGGAATATTTGCAGCCTTTTACCAGCTCTCTGATTATGGACACATTTCTTGTCCCCTCATATTCGATGCCTTCATCCATAAAAGAAGTAGTAATAACGATCTGTTGAGTGATCAGATTTAATTGGGACAATAGAAGGAAAATGTCAAACACACAGCAGGCAAACGTTAAAAGGTAACCGTTGTTTTTACTACAGGAGAACAGTTTTGTAAAAAGAAGAAAAATGAATATGATTATAATTTCTCTAGCAGTGCTTTTTCAGTTCTCATGATTTTTTTTTAATGCATGCTCCCATGAAGCATCTCGAAATCTTCTAAGTTAATTTTCATACAGTTAGATTTAAAAATTATCTCTGGCCATGAACAGCACGCTTCTTGCTGGGGGCAGGGGCACAGGGGAGGAGAAACTGGTTATACAATATCGAGAGGCTGTTTTAATTCCAAACTAGTTGTCAGCCCCCAGTCTAGAAGGAGATCCTGGCTTCCCTGCCCACCTCATCTGGTCCTCTGATGCCCTAGCCTCATGCACTGGGATATTTCAGCAACGTTTCTTAGTTGTCCTTGTTCCAGCTCGTTGGAAGGCACAATTTTTTTTCTAGTCCTTTTACTAAGCATTCTCTCACTTTCATTTCCATGGTGTAGAAAACACAGAATCAAAGCTTAGCAGCAGATGGCACTATCAGCATACTTTGCATTAAGGGGTAAAAAAAAAAAAAAAAAAAAAAAGAAAAGAAAAAAAGTAGGATGCCTTCACTCATTCATTCATTCATTCATTTTGACAAGTATCAATTTAACATCGAATATGTGTTCAATATTGAGAGGGATGCTAAACAAACCTAAGAGGTGGCCCTTAAAGTTCGGGGGGAAGACGATGTGATATGAGAGGATACGCAGGGGACCTGTGTGAACACAGAGGATGTATGTTCTGGTGGTTTTTGAAGAGAACAAGATGGCGGCAGGCTTAAACAGCAAAGGTAGAATTTTTTGAGGGAATTGGTCTAGAGCCGTTCCTTCAAGGATGAGTAGAATATAGAATGGCAAAAATGAAAGGGGGTACGTGAAACAAACTGTCAAAGCAGAGTTACCCGCTGTCCTGACCATCAACAGCACTGTATCCCTGGCAGCTACTGTCCCAAGTCTGACCCTATGGCTTACAGAAATCCTCATGGCTCAGGGCGCCTGGGTGGCTCAGTTAGTTGAGGAACCAACTCTTGATTTCAGTCCAGGTCATGATCCCAGGGTTGTGGGATCGAACGCTGTGTCAGACTCTGTGCTGAGCATGGAGCCTGCCTGAGATCCTCTCTCTCCCTCTGCCCCTCTCCTCCCTCCCCCTCTCAAATAAAAATATTAAAAAGATATAAGAAAAAAAGAAAAAACGAAATCCTCATGGCTCACATGGGTGGCCACTCTCACAACCATGATGCCATTTGACTCTTACTGCAATCCTATGACTTTAGCTTTACCCACGTTGTTATCCTAATTTGATTAATAAGAAAATTGAGTCCCTCAGAGGGAAAGTGACTTGCTTAAAGTCACACAGCAGCCTCTGGCAGTGCTGGGATCCCAAACTGGATTGCATCCCAGCTCATGAAGCAGAAAACCAAGGCTCTTGTGACACAGGCCATCACAGCAGAGAGAGCTTGGGACGCAGAGCAGATCAGTTTCAGCTGTCAGTCTGGGTTCGGGTTACTGAGGGCTTGACCAAGAGCTAGACTAGACTGTGTGGTGTGGGGCTGATCCTGTAAACCTCAGGAAGGATTCTGAGGTTTGGGGAAGCTAGACACGGGTATTACACGCTGCAGCTGCATACGAGGCAATGGAAGAAAAAGGACAGGAATCAGGGAGACGAGCGAAGAAACTGTTACAGAAATCAAGGCTGGGGCTGGGGAGTAAATGGCAGTGCTCTGTTCCAGCGGGGAGATTTTGTCATTGTCATTAATTCCTCTCTTGTAGAAGTAAAACAAAGCAGACTGACTTTAAAATGGTGGTTTTGAATTCCCTGTAGACAACATGTCCCCTTACTCCCTGCACCCAGAGAGGTCTAATCCCACTCCCCTCTACCACACACACACACACACACACACCTGAGCCCATTACTGCCAAGGCATACCACGAGGACAGCCCCAATCAGGCTGGGGACCATGGGACAAGAGGGAAAATGACTAAGGAGAACATATTGAAGAAAAAAGAAATAAGGACTTGGTGGCTAACAGAGTCACCAAAGAAAGAAGATTAAAATCATGAGTCTGAGCTCTCGAGCCTAGGAAAAGAATGCCATTGATGCAAATAGAGAGATGAGGGGGAAAAGTAAACTGGTTCCATAGAGAGCATGACCTTACTGGACATGAGGACTCCTAGTAGCTGCTGGACACTCAGCTGAGTACAAACTTATTTCCTACTCTGTTTATTGATTTCTTGCTTTTCACTTTTTTTTTAAATTTTTCTAATGTTTATTTATTTTTGAGACACAGACAGAGCACAGGCAGGGGAGGGGCAGAGAGAGGGGGAGACACAGAATCTGAAGCAGGCTCCAGGCTCTGAGCTGTCAGCACAGAGCCCGACACGGGGCTCGAACTCCTGAGCCGTGGGATCGTGATTTGAGCTGAAGTCGGATGCTTAACGAACTGAGCCACACAGGCGCCCCATTGCTTTTCACTTTTGAGTAAAAACTTAGAAATGATTTTTTTTAAATAAGTCTTTTACAAGTAGGGAAGTGAGGGATAGAACTGTCAAGTTATTAGTGTTACCACTCCTTGTGCAAAACCCTTCTGCTGACATCAAAACAAAGCCTATGGCCTTTTTATTCTTAGGGCTCACAGAACTGTGCACATCGGGGCCCCTGTCTACACCCTCTCTTCCTGGTTATCTCGTCCCAAATACAGTCCCCCCCTTTGCCTCTGAGATGTTTGCCATCTTTTCTCTCTACACGGAGCACTCTCAAGCTCCCAACTCCCCCAGCTTCACCAGGAAACTCTCACTGTGGGTCAGTGTCACCCGTTCCTGGGGGAGAAGCTGAGGCTAAAACCAGGATGGCCCCAGAGAAACCTGGACAGTCTGCTCTAATGTTGGATGCTTCTTCCTCCAGGAAGCCTCCTCTGACCTGCCATAGCCCTGGGCTAAGTTCAGTCTCCCTGCTGAGGAGTCCGGCTCTGACCTTTGTTGCCTTCTCACTTTCCTAATTACTAAGTGGCCATCTTCCCTGCTTTCCACAGAGGCTGTCTTAGTGCCACCTCGTCTCTCCCCGCACTGGTCCAAGCAACTTTTGTCTCTCCGCTGAAGGAATACAGCAGCTTCCTAACTCCCACTACTTCCCTACTTCCACCATTGTCCCCCTGTCAGTGTATTCGCCATGAAAAAACCAGTCATCCTTTCAAAACGTAAGCCAGATTGTGTCTCTCCTCTGCTCCAAATCTTTCACTTGTTTTTCATCTCACTGGCTGAGCCTTTACAATGGCCCACAAGACTGAGCCAGTTACCTCTCTGCCCTCACCTCCTTTACACTCCCTGCTTACTTAGCTTCAGTGGCACTGGCCCCCTTACTGTCCTAGACCGTGCCTGGGATGCTCCTGCCTCAGGGCCTTTGCATACATTGTTGATGCTTGTACCTTTCTCCCTTCAGGTGTTCACAGGGCTCATCCTTCATGTCCAGCAATCAGGATCAAAGCTCATGTTCTTAGGGAGGTGTTCCATGACCTTGCTTTATGCTTGAATTCCTACAGCTGAAATCCCCTCTCTGGTTTGTTTTCACAGCACTTACAACCTATTTACATTTCACCTCATTTAATTTATCTGCCTATCTCCCTCCTCTCCAAATGTAGTTTCTAGGGCGGGAACTGTATTCGTTACGGTACTTCCAGACTTTAAAATAGTATGTGGCACAGAGCAGAACTTGAGAAATATTTATTGAAAGCGTGCATACGTGATTCAGTGAAGGAGTCAATGAACACAGTGGAGAGGGCAGCTGACGGAGCCTCAGAGTTTTAGTGTAGCCACTCTGGGTTTGGGTGCTTTTTCCCTCTAGCTCTTATTTTCTCCAACTGTGGAATGAAGGATTTGGACTCGGTGCTCTTTAAGGACACCACAAATAGTGGTATTCTCCCAACCTACCAGTCAGTGCTAGGGAAGCAGCAGACTCCAATGTTGTTATCAACCTGGGCTTGAAAGCAAGGAAACATTAACAGGCAAACAGAAGCGTTGTGCACGTTACAAGTGATAAAAATATATATACGAGAGACAGGAGGATTCCATACATGAGGAAATTGTCAAGAAGACGAATGATGGAGCTGAGCTGACACAGACAATTTATTATGGGGCTAGCATTGTACCTCACCCCAGGGACAAATTGCCCTAGCAGCCTGGAAAATGACACCAAGGGCAGGCCAATCCCCATGAGATTACAAAGCCCGGCACTGATACAATTTGTGATTAGAGCACTGCTTGCAAATCTTTCCTCACACCCACCAAATGGCCCCCAGAGTGGGTGGATTCTCAAATTAGTCATATGAGAACAGAGGGTTTAACAGAAGAGGGATTCTAGGAGGTTCTAGGCTGTTCCATTTTCAAATGCATCAGCCCTTCAGAAATGGGAAGTAATTCAAGATGCACATATTTTCTCTCTATTGCTACACTGCCTTGGGTGGGACAAACAAGTGGGCCGCCATCTTAGGGCACTTGGAAAGACGATGGAAAGGGCTGGAGCAGTTCATGTAAAGGAGACACTTAGAGTGCTACAGCCGCCACACCCTGCGTGTGGGGGACCAGACCGGTTATTCAGCTTCTCCTGTACCTTGTGGATACAAACCTGAACCCAGGAAGGTCAGCCAGTTATTCTGCAGTAACTGAACCCACCATGTTGCGGTGCTTATCAGCAGGATCGCCCTCTGCAGTTGTGGTTGAATAAGATTTTGCTGTTGTCATCTTGTTTGGTAACACCGAGATAGCAAGTGTTGCAAGTGTAATTATTACTTCTGAAATGCCCTCTTGGCAGTTCCTGGTGGTGTACCTCTATGTGGTGTGTGTGTGTGTGTGTGTGTGTGTGTGTGTATCTACCATTCTCCTCAGTCTTCTCAGAGCAGTCTGGGAACTTGGATTCCACCTCAAGGAAGTAAACGTGGATTGGATTTATATCCAACCGATAGATAATGCCAGAGATTGTGTTGAATGTTTCCTTGTGCTCTCAAACTTTTTAAGCTAGTACCTTTAGTTCCATTTTACAGACAAGGAAATTGAGGCTCAAAGAGGTTAAAACCATAGTGAGAGCAGTTTGCTAAGCCTGGAGTTAAGGATTTTAGGATTTGTTCCCTAGACATGGAAACATTTTTTTTTTTGAGAGAGAGAGAGAGAGAGAGATAGAGAGAGAGAGAGAGAGAGAAATAGAGAACACCAGCAGGAGAGAAGGACAGAGGGATAGAGAGAGAGAATCCTAAGCAGGCTTCATACTGAGCATGGAACCTGACACGGGGCTCAGTCCCCCGACAACTGGGATCACAACCTGAGCCGAAATCAAGAGTTGGATGCTTAACTGACTGATCCACCCAGGACTGCCTTGATACAATTTAAAATTGTATGAGGTAAAATAAAAATAAAATCTTAAGAGGAACATGACTGCATAAAACAGGAAAAATCAGGCTTCTTGGGTTGAAGCAGGAGTCTGGACTTTGGAGCCCTGTCCACCTGCCCCCCTCATCCTCCTCTGTGGTCTCCCTAAAACTGTGTGGGGCACATTCCAAATAGCCTTCTGGGTGAACTCCAAGTTGCCCCCAGCTTGAAAGTGCTATGAATCTATGATTCTGAGAAGTTCCTACTCAGATCAGAGGCAGACTATCAACTCCTTCCTCTGGACGACTACTGCAACTAGCTAGACCACAGATACAGGATGCTGAATTTCTTCAGGAGTTTACATAAGTTTACAAAAGCATAGAATGTCATAGAGGGAAAAGCATAGAAATCAGCAAGTCTAAAAACCCCACATACCTAATAATAGGATAATAATTTTTTGTTTTATTTAAAGCCCAGAAAGAAGCCCAGAAAGAAGAAATGATTTGCCCAGGGAAGTCAGTCAGTCACTTGTCCAGTTGTCTTGTCTTTTAGAGAGGTGACATTTACAATATATGGCAACTAGTGTCCCTTAAGCAATCAGAACAAATAACATGCTGGGACAGGGTCTGAGGGAGGCCCACCATGGCAACTTTTAACTCATCAGTTGTTAGACTGTGAGGCTGCCACAGGGGTTCTAGAGGAAGGATTGAGGGCACCAGGGCAGCGAAGTTTGAGATGGTCTAGGGGCTGGGCTGGGGGAAGTGGCTTCTTACAAATGACCCAGAATTATTTATCGAGTAGTCTATCCATCATGGTACAACATAGCGGAACAACAGTCCTTGCCTTCATGCATTAATTCAGCAGAATACCCAAAGCTGCACGATTTCCTTGCAGCTGCTATTAAGGTAACTGTGACTTTGTCCCAGTGCTGATGCTGCTTTCCTTTCCAGGAGAGGAAAGAAGAGGCAGAGAGGAACAGAACTTCTGCCAGCCAAGTGTCACATCAAAGCATTCCACCCAGATCCACACAGGTGCAGATACCTGAGGGCCACCTCCAAGCAGATAGTGCCATCTCTGGTAATTGGGTTGACATCATCTTGCAGCCTTAGAGGATTTGAATCCCTCCCATGACTCCTTCCACCTCCCACCTGGTGGTGAAAACCTCCGGCTGGGAGCTCATGATATGCAAAGGCAGATGCAGGGAAACTACAATGTCATACTCCTCAAGGGAGATACTTCTCTTAGGTTCTGATCCAGATGCCTAAAGGGAAAAGGGGATGAAGGCCCTGGTTGCCTACAAGTGGGTGCAAAGAGGGAGCCAAAGATGGTCATAGAAACATATACTCATGGGATTAGAAGTCTCCTTAATAGTCATCTAGTGCTCCCCACCCCCGCCCCATCCCTGGGCCCAGACTTGAATCTTCAAACTGGACCAGCCCCAGCCAGACTGAAAGATGCGCTGTTCCTAAATGGGCCTTGGTTTCCCTCACTTCCAGATCTTTCTACGTATAGTCTCCTCAGCCTACAGTTCCCCTCCTCTTCCCCTGATGCTTCTTGGGCCCATCTCCTTCTTGTCTTCCAAATCTCATCTCAGAAAATATTTAAGTAAGGTCTGTATTAGATGTCCTTTAGAAATGTTTCCACAGCCACTGGAATTTCACACATGTAGCACTCACTACACGGATGTTTTCATCTCTGTCTCCCTCCCTAGACTGTGAACTACATGAGGACAGGGATTGGCTCTATTATGCTGATCTAGCAGTACCTCCAACAGGACCTAGCACAACAAAGGCTTTACAAAATATGAATGGGGGCGCCTGGGTGGCTCAGGCAGTTAAGCATCCAACTCGATTTCAACTCGTGTCATGATCATGAGATTGAGCCCCGCATTGGGTTCTGTGCTGACCGCACAGAAGCTGCTTGGGATTCTTTTTCTCTGCACCACCCCCTCTCTCTCTATATCTCTCAAATAAATAAATAAATTTAAAAAATGTAAAGGAAGGAATGAATTAATGAATGAATTGCTATATCTTGAGCCTTGGCAAAGTATTTGCATTCATAAATATTATCATGGCACCAGACTTATGAAGAAGAAAAGACTTGTTAGGTTTATAAGAAGTAATATTTTAATTCCCATTTTATGGATGAGGAAAAAAAATCCTCTGAAAGAAGAGAAAAAAAACCCGCTATATATATTTAGAATGTATATGGGCCATTCATTGTGCTAGGTACTCTCAAAACTTTTATCATTTTTATCCTCGCACCTGACCTGTGAAGAGTTCATCACATTTTTAAAATTTATGTTGGGGTGCCTGGGGGGCGCAGTCAGTTAAGCATCCAACTTTGGCTCAGGTCATGATCTCCTAGTTCCTGAATTTGAGCCCCACGTTGGGATCTGTGCTGACAGCTCAGAGCCTGGAGCCTGCTTCAGATCCTGTGTCTCCTTCTCTCTCTGCCCCTCCCCCACTCGCGCTCTGTCTCACTCTCTCTCAAAAGTAAGTAAAAACTTAAAAAAAGAAATTAATGTATGTTGTCAATTTACACACTCGTTTCAGCGTACAGTTCTATGGGTCCTGACAAATGCATCGGGTTCTACCGCTGCCACCTCCATTGCGATACAGAACTGTTCCAAGGCCCTCCCATGCCCTCCCCACCGCACACCCCTCCAGCTCCCAGCCAAGCCCGGCTGTGTTCTCCATCATTGTAGTTTGCTTAAAATCCGAGAATTGAAGCAACTCACTCAAAGTGAGCAGCTAGTGGGCGATTAGGTTTTGTCTTTGAGCCCAGGATTCTGATTCCCTGTGAGGGTGGAAAGCGAAAGCTCGGCTCCAAGGAAAACAGCTGTGCTATTCCCTGGCCCAACTCCCACCTCCACCGACAGGGCCCTGTCCTTGGTCCGTGTTCCACGGAGGCAGGGCAAACATGGCCTCATTACAGAAGGCAGAAATCTGATAAAGCTCCACCTCTGATCATTCAGTAGGTTCTGAGGGAAGACTGTGTTCCTACCCAATGGAATGATCTGAAAACCATTATGATCAGCAGGCTGCTTAGCCGACTGTGGTGTAAGAGATTGGTCTTTTTCCAGTTCCCTCACTTATCTCCAAGACAAGAGGGTTCTGAGGGAAGGTCACTGCTAAACATTTACCTCCCCACCAAGGCCCCAGGGCCCTTTTCCAGACATGGATCGGACTGCAGGTGAGCCTTGCTTGCACAAGGTGGGTGCCGCTGCTAATTGGGCTGATGTAATTAACTGTCGCGGTTGTGCCCCTGGGAAGCCAGCCACGGTCTCAGCTTGAGCGGCCTCCCTGGGCCAGCCTGCGGCGTGGGCACGCATCTTGCTGGAGCTCTGAATGCAAACAGGTTTAGAGGCGGCTTCAAAAGCGGAGAGCTGGACTACAGCTGGGAGAGGGCCATTTCCCTGGGGGACGCTGGCTTCATGGGACCTAAGGGATCGAGAAATCATTTCATGTTCATCCTGCTTTTAATCAGGGTGGCAGGATATTGGTGCCACTTTTGTCTAAAGATAATCTCTTTTCTAAATAATAATAGAACAAGTACTTGTTTTGGGCTGAAGGAAGATAAGTGAGTTCTGATCTGCCCTGACAGATACAGGAAATAGCTGTGGGCCTCCAGCATTTAACCCAGCCCCCCCTCCCCCACCAACTTCTTCCCTTCAGTCTGGGACCCCGCCCCTGCCTTTCTTCCCTCCCTGGATACCTTAGGAAATAATTTGTAATTTACTGGGGCTCCTGCTCTCCCTCAGGCTGCAAGCCTGTGCTGCAAAACGCCATCCATCTCTGCCACCCAGTGAAGCTGGATCTGCTCCTGAGGGCTTTGGAGATAAGTAGCCCTGGTGCTTTAGGTGTGGAAGCCTCCAGAGACCCCAGCCTTTGCACCCTGTGTTCTCTGCTGAGAGGCTCCAGCAGCAACAGACCAAAACGCTAGGCTCACACACAAAACCAGGGACAGCAAGTAATGGAAGGAAATTCACGGACTATGAAAACCCGACCTTCTGGCCAAGTTACCTGCTGGCTGGGTGATCTTGGAAGAGTTGCTCACCTTCTCTATGAACATCATCTTCCTCCCCTGTGCAACAGTATAAGTGATACTGATCCTTGTAAGGCTGTAGACAGAATAGTGCATGTCAAGTGCATACAGAACACGCTGGATAGTAGTAATTATAATCACCCCCATCATCATCGTCACTGTTCCTACACAGAGTTTGGTTTAAAACATCGGTGTTTGGGTATTTTTATAAATTATATACTTGATGTGTTCTCGGTCTTTTGCTACCAATCCGCAATATGATACAACACGAGGAACGTCCCAGCTAACGCCTGGCCTTTATTACTGAATGGAACTTCTGCCCTGAGAGCCTGTGGCGTTTCACCTTAAACTTGGATGTACACCAAGTAGTAGATGGAAAAGTTTTCTCTCTCCCTGAGCCCAGAGCCCAGAGCCCGGGACAAAGCCAACACTGCCAGGCTTGGCCCTCTGCTTCCACATCCTACCCTGGTTCTTCTGCGCCCCCACCCCACCACTACCCCAACCTCAGAATCAAAGCTCCTCCTAAATAGGATGCAACTTCTAGCCAAAATAAATACTTGGTGAAAGAAAAAAAAAAATCTCAAGAGATCACAGACCAGCAATGAAAAGAAGAGAATGGGAATCCTCTTCTTTTCCTACGTCTGCCACTTTCCCAGTCTGGAGACCTATGCACTGAAGTTGGGCGTCATTCCTCTGACTGAGAGTGGACATCCTCCTATCTCCTTAACACTTCGCCTATTTCAGGGGGTGTTCCTTTGCAATGATGTCTGGGCATCAGAGGAGAGGGTGTGAGCCCCACAGAATACGGGGGTTCAAGTCATGAGATGTCAGGTCATTTGAATGCAGAAAACTACCTTTAACACTGGAGGTATTAGTGCGGGGCTAATGATGTCATGATCCATTCATTGGCTATTTCCTGGATCAAAATGATAGCTGATACCCTCCTTTCACTTTCTTTTGAGGTACCTCCTGCCTCCTCTTTTTAGATCTAAAAATTTGGGACCAAATGAAAAAAAGACGTGGATCAGATAAATAATTAATCCATAAAACAACCCCCTAATTCATAGGTTCCCTGGTAACATGTCTAAAGTTAAAGATGAATTTAGCTTGTGTCTTTGTCCATTGAATATATATGAACTTTCCATCACACTAATATTCAGAATTTAAAGATCAACTTTCCAGGATGCCTGGGTGGCTTAATTGGTGAAGTGTCCAACTTTTGGTATCAGCTCAGGTCATGACCTCACAGTTCATGAGATTAAGGCCTGCATCAGGCTCTGTGCTGATAGCTCAGAGCCTGCTTAGGATTCTCTCTCCCTCTCTCTCTCTGCCCCTCCCTCCCTCCCCCTCTCTCTCTCAAAATAAATAAATATTAAAAAAATAAAAATCAGCTTTCATCTTAGGGCTTTGAGCTAGTACTGACATTGGCTTTGAAATCTCTTATCTTCTTTGGAGAGAAAAACTGAGGATCAAAAGAAATTTTCAGATATAGCCAGTATCACAGTAAATAATCACATGACTTAATCTTTCCATTCTTAAACTACTCTTCCAGGGACCTTACAGGCTTAGTTCCTCACCCATAAAATGAAGATTATAATTATCCATTTTCTATGCTATGAAGAAATACGCCAAAAATATCTAAAGTAGAAATCTCTAAACTGAACAGTAGTTTTTTATTTTATTTTATTTTATTTTATTTTATTTTATTTTATTTTATTTTAGAGAGAGTAGGGGAAAGGGGCAAAGGGAGAGAGAATCTTAAGCAGGTTCCATGCTCAGTGCAGAGCCTGACTCGAGGCTCAATCCTACAACCCTGGGATCATGACCTGAGCCAAAATCAAGAGTCAGATACTGAAACAACCGGGCCAATTTGGCTTCCATCAGTAGTTATTTTTAAATGGTGGGATTATAAGTAAACTTATTTTTTGTTTTTTTTTTCATGTTTTGCAGTTTTTAGCACAAAACAACGTATTTTTTTAACTTTATTTATTTTGACAAAGAGAGAGAGAAAGAGAGAGAGAGCATGAGCAAGGCAGGGACAGAGAGAGAGAGAGAGGGAGAGAGAATCATAAGCAGGCTCCTGACTGCCAGCGCAGAGCCTGACTCAAGGCTTGAACTCACCAACCATGAGATCATGACCTGAGCTGAAGTCCAGAGTCAGACACTTAACTGACTGAGCCACCCAGACACTCCAAACAACTTATTAATTTTATGCTAAAGAGATATTAGTTAAACATCATATTTCATAAGGCTGTATAATGCATAAGAGTTGTGCTATAACAATAGTTACATTATTCAGTTATTACTCAGCTTCTCTACCATTTTATAGATTCTTAGGCCTTGCGGTACCCTTTTCCTGGGGAGTAGTCCCAAGCAAAGAATTTAGGGGACTCAGAGGCTACTCAGTGAAGCATCCTGTACCCTTCTAGCCATTTAAAGACAAAGTCATTTAGCCTGCGTATCCCTGTACCAATGCAGAATGTAGCCAACAGCTCAGTCATAGACTCACATCACTCTGTTCCATGTTCCTGAGGTTCAGGCCTGGCCAAATGAAGAGAGCTCCTGGGTGAGGACACCCAGGGTGGGAAACAGAGCACTGAGTCATTCCATTCTCACCACATGTTAACTGCGAGGCCTCAGCCCACCCATTAGCCTCAGGCAAAGTCTGTTGGCCACTGTTTCTCCATCTGTGGGCCCCAATGCTGACCAATCGTCCCCTCTGGCACCTTATAAGGGAAAGCTAATTAGAAAACTCACCTTGTAAGAATGCTGCAGAAAGACCTTTCACACGGAGTAGAACCACAGTGCCCAGAGGCATTGTGACTCAGTGGTAGAGCTGACTTCCAACACCCAGGTCTGATCACTCTCCAGCCAAAAAAATAAAGGGAAGATGCATCTGGCAAGGGCCAGGCCAATTCCCACGGGACCAGCCACAAAAATAGTGCACGGGAGTGGCAGGTCCTCAAAGCGCTCAAGAAAGTACTAGTTACATGTACAGTGACAGAAAGAGAAGGGAAGAGATCAATCAGCTCATTTACTCATTTGTTTATTTTATTAGTGTATATTGTCTGCCCCTAATGTATCAAGGGCTGTGTTATTTGTTATGGGGAAAACAGAGATGAATCAGATAGCCCTAGCCCTCAGGTCTAGTTAGAGGGAAAGATAGACCATAAAATAGTAAAATGCCTTACAATTTTAGAAATGAAAATATATACAAAAGTCATGGAATTACAACATCAGAGGAGGTTTAGGCTGAGAGCAAAAAGGAAAACTTCACATGGGAGTTAAAGCTGAACTGGGTCTTAACAGAATGACTATAAGTTCACCACACACTGAAAAGCATACCAGAAAGACAAATGTGCATAAATTGATAGGAACAACAAAGAGTACATGATCCAGCTTTTGAAAGTTACTACTGTTTCTTAAATAGTCTATAGCACTCCATAGCCATCTCATTCTCTAAAATTGTCATGGAAGTTTCTCTGCACCTAAACCCCACCGGAAGAGTGGTATTCGTAAAGTAGTCCAGTGAACTGAGAGAAAGAAAGGGGGGAAAAGTAGGAGTTGAACAATATGAGGTACCCCCCCAAAAAACTCCATCCATATCCTTTCAGTCAAGGCTCTAGAATGCTCTTTCTTCAAGGCTGTCAGAAGCCTAGCCTAAGCTGGCTTTGGGTGATTCTTCCACTCCATCTGCCAACTTAATTATTTGGTAGAGTTTTACACTACGCTGGCTGGGAACCACTCAACAGCCATCTGTGTGTTTGTGTGTTTTTTAATGTTGTTATTCTTTGTGTTTTATCTTTTGTTTTTGTTTTTCTTATTTCCCCACTTACTCTGGCCTTGCGTATGTAAGGAGGTGTAAACTTTCCTGTTTGCCATCTTGGGAGATAGTTAAATGCTTGTCACTACTTTGTCTATATTCCCTCCATTCCATTTCTCTCTCTCCTGAGAATAACCATCATGAGCAGAGTTGTGATCTCTTCTACTCATTCCCCATGCTTCCCTCTTATTTTTTCAGCCTAAAGAGATAAAAAATAATAATAATAAGGTGCAGAAACAACTGCTGAGATGAAAAGGAGCTAGATACTTGGGAGACCACAATGCCCTCCCTTTTCTCTGAGGCAGATATGAGCAGAGAGGTAGAGTCATCATATTAACACATTCTTCTGGGCATGGACCCATTGCTGCCCATGACTCAGTAGACGGTGGGGACTCTGAAGTCATCCTCCTAAATGATTACTTTATTGCCTAGAGAAAGTAGAACTTTATAAAGGTCAAAGTAGGCGTTGATGCTTTTCCAGAATATTCTTCTCCAGTATCTTGGTGCCTTTTCCAAGATCACAAGCTTTGAGGCATAGCCCATGGAGGCCAACATCAACTTTGGTTCTTAGATTAGAACAGGCCCACATACACGTTTATTCACTGTTTTATTTTATTTTTTTTAATGTTTATTTATTTTTGGAGAGAGAGACAGAGTGGGGGAGGGGCAGAAAGAGAGGGAGACACAGAATCTGAAGCAGTCTCCAGGCTCTAAGCTGTCAGCACAGAGCCTGATGCGGGGCTCGAACCCATGAACTGTGAGATCATGACCTGAGCCAAAGTCGGACGCTTAACTGACTGAGCCCCCCAGGCACCCCTTTGGTGTTTTAAATGAACAGAAAGATACCTTGGCTTCCAATTCCTTTCTCTTGTTCTCAGTGACAATAGCATATCCATCTTTCTTTTTTTTTTTTTTTTTTTAATTTTTTTTTTTCAACATTTATTTATTTTTGGGACAGAGAGAGACAGAGCATGAACGGGGGAGGGGCAGAGAGAGAGGGAGACACAGAATCGGAAACAAGCTCCAGGCTCTGAGCCATCAGCCCAGAGCCCGACGCGGGGCTCGAACTCACGGACCGCGAGATCGTGACCTGGCTGAAGTCGGACGCTTAACCGACTGCGCCACCCAGGCGCCCCCTAAAAACACTATTCTGATAACATCATTTTTCTGTTTCAAAATCTCCATTAGCTTTCTTCTGCCTTTACACTTGTCCTTAGTCAAAAGGCCGAGAAGTGATAGCCTTCTTCTGCCTTTAAGACAAAATCCAAGCTATATAGTCATGCACTTCATGTCCCTAGGTTCTCAGGTAACTCTGCAACTTTGTGTCTCCATATTCCCAGCCACATACCCAACCCACCCAGCCACAATAAAGGCTTGACAATCCTCGACACACGCACCTGCCTGCCTCATGGAGGCTGTGACTCACTGTTCTTTTCTGCTTGAATTGCATTTCCTTTGAATCTCCAAGAAAGAAAAGAAAACAACACAAATTGGGACTGTAACTGCTGGCTCATCCTCCTTGACTCTCCCTAATTCAACGTAACTGCGCTCTCATTCCTAGGACACGAGTAATATTTTACCTGTATTTCCCATTTTATCTGCATTAGAATTTCTCTCTCTCAGTACCATTAAAATTCTCCCCTGTCAGAAGAGAAGTAATTTGGAGGCTGGGACTTTTGTCTGTTTGCTTTAATGCTATATCCCAAGCACCTAGAACAGTATCTGGCAAGTGACGGATGCTCAATCAATAAGTATTGACAGAGCACCTCTGTGATGCTAGATACTGCTAGCTGTCTATGTGTATACCTACACTTTTCCACTGACTGTGTGTTCCATGAAGGCATGAAGGCCATGGTTTATTCATCTCTGATGTACTTAGCATAAGGCCTAGCACACACTAAGAAGTTGGTAAACATTTGTTCGGCAAATGACATCCTGAATGAAGGCATATCTTTATAACCAGCTAGCTCCACCCATTATCTTTTTAATTCTTAAGTAACTACTTTCTTTCTGCTTCTATTCTTCAGATTTCCGTGACAAGGCTCTTTATTTCCCTTGAATTACAAAAACCAACAATGGACATTTGTCATACCTTTGTTGCTGCAAATACTTATCAGAACTTTACCCATATTGTGAGTATCCCTGTCATTGTTTCCTATAGAGTTCAGAGGAAAGTCAGTGGTGAAGTGGGAAGATTGGGAAAGAACTAAATTGAAATGAGTGATGACAAATGTAAAGAAAAATCCCACACTCATTTCCCCCACTAACTTCACTCTCTAATCCTTTTATTTCTGTAGTAGATACATATAATCACTTATAATTTGTGCTATTTGAATAACCTGAATACCTACTGGAAAACTTGCTATTTTATTGTAGAGGATTAGCTTTGAAACAAGGATTTTGCTGATTGGCATGTTTTTATAATACTCTGAAATTAGGATATTTTTCACATTTATAATAATTCTAAGTTATTGTGACTCATACAATATCAGGTGATGTCCATTAGGACAGAGTCCAGATTTATTCACCTTTGAGTCCCCATTAGCTAACCCAGTTCTAGGCATAGAATGAGGTCTAAATGTACTTAATTATAATATGATAAATCATTCAGTTGGTCAATTGACTGAATGAATATCTATTAATGTATTACTCTACGTCACACATTTTGCTGCATTCTGGAGTAATCCAAAACAAGCATGAGAGTTAATTTCCCGAGTTATTCACAGGCTAGTGGATAAACACATCCACAATGAGTTGCAAACTACTTGAAATAATTTCGTGGTATAGTTACAACTGCAGTTTCAAATTTATGTATCAAAAGGTAGTTAAAATTCATGAACGAAGATGCAAAAAATTTCGAGATAATATCAGCAAATCAAATCATCATACTTTTATCCCCAGTTTGCTGTGAACAGTGCTCTGACAGCATCTGGCTAGGATGAATAAGATGGAAAGATTCTGGAGCCAGGGAGATCTAACTGTGTCTATGCAGTAATCTGAGGGAGAGGTAGCGATGATATAATTAAGTTTTTTCCAGGGGGAGTACAGAGGAAAGAATGTGTCTGGGAAATATCATGGAGGAGACATTGTCAAAATTTGGCAACCACTTAAATTAAAAATGCATTTACAGCCTGGAAAACTGTAGGAGCATTAACAGAAGAGCAAGAGGTGAAAAAAGTCAGGGTGGGAGAAGATTCGGGTTAGGCATCCTGAGCGTTGTTTTACACTTTCATTTACTTATTTATTTTAGTGCTAACAGAAATTCTAGATGTCTACCAGGGAGTTTAAATTGTGGGAGTAGAAATAAGGAGAAATTAAAATACTAAAGACAGGGATTTAGAAGTTACTTGTGTATTGCACAAGGGCTGTTATCTTCCTAATAGATGCATATTTGGTCAAAGCTATGAAACTAAGTAAGCATCTCTTTTTCAAAAGTGTAGAGGGGCGCCTGGGTGGCTCAGTTGGTTGAGCATCCGACTTCGGCTCAGGTCATGATCTCGCAGTCTGTGAGTGTGAGTTCGAGCCCCGCGTCGGGCTCTGTGTTGACAGCTCAGAGCCTGGAGCCTGTTTCAGATTCTGTGTCTCCCTCTCTCCCTGCCCCTCCCCTGCTCATGCTCTGTCTCTCTGTCAAAGATAAATAAACATTAAAAAAAAAATTAAAAAAAGGTGTAGAAAGAGAAGAATAAAAAGATTAAAGACAAAAGCTTGTGTTAAAAATTACTTTCATGGAGAAAAAACAAAAATAATGTCAGAGAAGAAGAGATTAACACAGATGATGGAGAATGAGGAGTGTGTCTTAGAAGCAAGGAAAGAAGGAGAAACCCAGACTTGGTGAAGACAGAAGGTATGCATGTCAGTCCATGAAGGCGGGTTTGGAACTATTCAAGGGTGACTGACTTTGATTCTACACCACCCCAGATCTGGATCCTAAAACTTCAATATTATAATCACCCAAATCCAAATAGTTGAAATGATTATGTCAGAGATTGGTCTGGTCATCCTTAAGCAGAATCATCATGCTTAAGAACCATTATCCTGCATGGTAATCTGATGTTTGCATAGTTTTAAAATATTATTTATGAGCACTTTCATATACATTTTCCCATGTAAATCCTAAAACAGGTGGTTCAGATAGATCTTTTAATCCCCATTTTCTCAGGTGAGAAGATAGGAAGTCAGAAAACTTAAATTAGTAATAACAACAAAGAGTAAGCCACAGATCTTCTGACATTATCCAAAGTTCTTGTTCTACAGGGCACTAACTTCACCTTGCACGAAAGAGGCCATAGCGTTCTGAAGACAAGTGTCATTCTATTTCAGATCCTGACACACTGGGGCCTCTTTAGGAGACAAGATGAAAGGATAATATTCCAAATGGAGAGAGAAACTCCTTGGGCATCTGGATGTCTTGATAGTGATAATAATCAGCTCATTTGGAACAGTTTTATTGTTTAGAAAGTGGCTTCCTCACTTTAGCATGACAGTCAAGGCTCCCAATACCTTACTGAATCAGAATTGCTGGGTCCATTTTACAGATGAGGAAAATGAGACTCAGAGACAACATGTAAACTACTAACAGTTATGTAGCTGGATTAAGACTATACTCAATGTCAGCTCTTCACATTCCTAGTAAGGAATTAAATTTTAAGAGAATATGGAAAAGAAAGTGGCCATTTTGTGATGCTGCAATGCAAATTAATGGTGGTGGTGGTGGTGAAGAGGGGGTTGGGGATGTTTGCAAGCTTCCAGAACAGCAAGGGTGGTGGATTGTAAAATTGATGCTCTGGTGGGGGTGAACACAAAGGAGGTTGGAGCAATGCTGCAAGTCCTAGTGGTCTTTGAAACTCTCAGAAGGCTGACCAAATTCTCCTGCCAGGTCATTCTGGTTGGACACGCTCCTTCAGTCACATGGTGCTTCTTTTTAATTTCAAGATAGGGCTGGGGATTATGTGTTGATCTCTATCAGAAACAAACCATTCCCTCCTTTAAACTTAAATGAATCTTTTATGAGGTAAAGGACCTTATCTAGGCTGGTGCCTGAATAATTTAATGGTTTTCTGAACTAATTGTACCCAGAGGCATGTACATGGAATAAATTAAATGAGATAAGCTATCCTTATCCTCGTGTTGGTAACACATTTCTTCTTACCGCCATCTTCTATTGCTGTCATCATTCTAGAAAAGTGACTCAGTCTCACCTGAAGGGAAATGGAACTGAGCGGTTGGTAAGGCTGATGACATGTGGTTTGTGACTAAGCGTTCCCAGAAATGAAGGGTTGATCTTCTCCCCTGTGGCAATATACAGTATGGCAGCTGTTTTCCTAAGACTCCACTGACTTGGTTGCCAATTTCCTTAATCCAACTTCAGTCAGTACCTAAAACTATGAGAAAAGACAATGAGAAAATGGGCTGTTTGGCAGCTGTGCCCGTGCCCATCATAAAACATCGCTGATTTGTGGTAAGAATGGAGTTGGTCCCAAGAATCCAATGAATTGATTTTATAGCAGTAATTTATCAATGCTTGATAATTTCTAATGAATTTGAACCGTGCAAGAAGGTAAAAATGCAAGATTGATCTAATCTACTCTCCTTGATCTTGGCTGCACTTTGAAACCACCTAGGGACTTTTTAAAAATTGCTAATGCCTACACGCCAGAAACTGAAAGATTTCCCAGGTTGAAGCAGAGTTTGAGAACTAATTCAATGAATAACCTTTCATTGTAGGAATTAGTTTTCAAAGCTTTTTCACTTCTATATCCAATCTCATTGCCATAACTGCTGTGTGCACTGGTCCAGGTAGATGATTCCCTTCATTTTACTGAAGGTATCAAGGTCACACAGCTAGTCTGCAGCCAACATCCTCTTTTTAAGTGGACACCTTATTCTATTTAAGCTAATGCTCTCCCTGAGGTGAATGATGGACAGCAGTTAGACAGTGGTGTCCATGCTTAAAAGGACATGATTATGCGGAAGTTAATCTTTGTGGGTGAATGCTTGAACTCTGAAGCCTTTTTCCTACTTTGTCAAACATTCCGTATTAAAAATAAATCTAGCAGAGAACTGTTTCTAATGAGTACCTGCATTAAATCCATCTGGAGATCTTGTTAAAATGCAGATTCTAAACCCAAACCGAAGAGAATCTGATATGGTCAATCAGAGATGGTACATTTGAATCTGCATTTCAGAGCTCTTTAAGGTGATTCTTATGGCCATTGAAGCTAGAGAAGCATCGCATAGTGTAATTTTCAAAGTGCTGTCCATCATCGGATTGGCAATGTAGTGACTTCTTGCACTGAGACTTAGAATACGATTCAGCAATCTGTTAAAGCTTTTCTACCAGTTCTGTTGTAAAGCAAGAACCTACAACACTCCTGAATGTATGGCAGTTGAGGCATTAGAAATATTCCCCCTAGAATTTCAATATGTCTGAGGATCAGCTAGACAAACTTGGTAAAAACCAGAACTGCCTCAAAACCGTAAGTCTTTACGTTGATATACAAGTACTGGTTCTGCATAGTCAAGAAATGCTCTATGCTTCTTATGCAAAACCATTATTGGTGTTTTCTATTTAATATAGAACAATACCATAGCAAATCACAAGATAATAGTGAAAAAAAAAAAAACATCGATTGAATTTTATCGTCAGAGGAAGGGAGTCATGTTTCTACCATTAATTATCCATGTGACTTTGGGTAAGTCACTTCTCTGATCTCAGTTTTTCATTCCTAAAGTGGGATTAATTATCACACCAATGAAACAAGGTTATTGTAAGTTTCTAACAATATGCTCAGTAGAAAAGGGCATTGTAAATTCATTCTGTACAATTAATTCTGTGCAAATATGATTATTTTATAATAGAGACAGTGGAGTCTTCTTTGGTGGCCTTGGAGAGTTAGAGATTTGTTTCCCAGTGGGTTTTTTTTCCTTTCTCTCTCTCTTTCTTTCTTTCTTTCTTTTTTTCTTTCTTTCAAGACAGATGTGAATTTTGAGAGAAAATCCTTTTGATACTTTTTAACAATATGGTAGAATCTGGGAAAACGTTGGCTATATATTTAACCTGAGACCAGCATGATATATTTTATTGTAGTTAGTCTGAATTTCTTTACTAACATATAATGAAATATCATATAGTCCCTTGACAGTCATGTTTTCAAAGAATGTTTACAGATATACTCAAGGCGATTAATGGAAAAAAGCAGCATACAAATTGTATATGTAGTATTATGCTGATATTAGAAGATACATGAAATAAGAAATCAAATATTTTTGAGCATCTACCATACAAAATAGTGAAAATTTCTCCCAGTCTTTGTTCATAAACATAACTGTTGTATGAAAAATATTCTATTCTACAATAATACTGCATTTTGACCAACGTCTCCTTAGTAACTATTTTGATTACTAGCATTTGTTGTTGCTATAATTTTAGAGTAAGATTTCCAGAAAAATTTTAATACCTCCGAGGATAGATACTGAGTTCTTTGAGCCTACAGTTCACATTAAGTGATAAGCAATGCTATAAAATTAGCGTGTGTGTGATATATTATTTGATATTATAAAATTATAAAGTTATTTTATTCAATAGACTATACATATCTGTAAACACCCTAAGATGACGGAAAGAAAATCATTAGTTAAAAATGTAAGCCACTATGTTGAGATAGTGCCTAGAATTTAAAGAAGAGAGACAAAATGGTCCCAAGAGCATATGGAGAGAAAAGGACCCTCATGTTAACCAAGAAAGTGCAACTGGTAAAATCTAGATCTTAGCTTCTGGTTAGCACTTGTCACATCAATGCTTTAACTGAACTGAATGGACAAAAACTTTGATCAAGCTACTCCAAGCTACTTCTACTTTCATAGAAGATGGTTCTCTTTGAAACTCCTGGAGAAGCATACTTGTCCTTCTGCTTAGGAGCTGTGAGCCTCCCTGAACCAGTCTTGCCACCTAGAGAGAACTTTGTCAGTTTAAGGATGGAACTGGAGGGTATTTTGCTAAGTGAAATAAGTCAATCAGAGAAAGACAGGTATCATATATTTTCACTCATATGTGGATCTTAAGAAACTTAACAGAAGACCATGGAGGAAGGGAAGGGGTAAAAAAAAGTTACAGAGAGGGAGGGAGGCAAACCTCAAGAGACTCTTAAATACAAAGAACTAACTGAGGGTTGATGGGGGGTGGGGGAGAGTGGAAAGGGGGTGATAGGCATGGCAGAGGGCACTTGTTAAGATGAGCACTGGGTGTTTTATGAAAGCCAATTTGACACTAAATGATATTAAATAAATTAAAAAAAAATAAACAACAGCAACAACAAAATGACAAGTAAGAAAATTGTTATACACCTTTCCTTTCTGTCTGTGGAAAGAGGAGGGAATAACTGAGTTTCTAAATAATTTTGGAGGTAAATTGTGTTCTCTGAAGGGAAGTTTAAGGAACCTTAATTACCACGGTTTTAAAGTTCAGGTTCAATATATGGTTCTATGAATAAAAACAAATGATTCAGTGAACTTTCCTACACATAAATATTTGCCTATAACTATGATAAGATCCTCTAGTAGATTCTAGGATGTGAAAATTCTAGGTCAAGGGGAATGATCATTTTCAGTCTCCTCGAACATGTTGGTTAGCTGATTTCCTGATTGATTTACATCAGTTTATATTCCCAGTGAAGTAGATAAAGTGTTCATTTGGCTTTAACTACAACAGAAGCTCATTGTTGTCAATTTATATGCAGAAATTAAAAAAAAAAAGTTTTCTTCAAATATTTTATAACCAGTACAGTTTTGTCAGTTTCTCCTTTACCATAAAGTATAAAATTATCTTCTATTTCCATTGGACGCCCTTCATCAAATTAAAGAAATTGTCTTCTATTGCTAATTTGAGAAGAGTCTGTCATGAATGGGTGTGGAATTTGTTGAATGCTACCTCTGAATCTGTTTAAATGATAATCTTTTCTCATTTATTCTGTGTATAATATGAATTATACTGATTAAATATATTCAACCAAACTTTTATTCCTGGGAAAACCCCTTTTCATATGGCATCTTGGCATTTGGATGCCAAGGAATCCAAATATTGTTGACTAGGAATGCCTATATGACTAGGAATATTGTTATATTCCTAGTGTCCTAAGATGAAAATTTAAATTATGATGTACAGCCTTTCTTCTTTTTTAGTTCATGCCTTTAAAGCCAAATTTTTTCTTTTGTCAGTGTTAGCTGCATACTACAAGTTGTAATATGCTGAATTTTTGTACACCATTAAAGAATTTTGTAATTTACATCATGATTTATTCATTTAGTCCATGAGTTGTGTGAGAAGGACATCAATTAATATAGAACCATATACTATGCAGTATCTTTTTCTAATGAACATATCCTATATTATAATTTTAATACTTTGAGATATTAAGGTCAAGTTTGTTAATTATATGGTTCAAACCTCTATTTGGACTGACTTTTGTCTGCTTATCTATCAGTTACTGAGAAAAGGTTTTAAATCTTTCACATTGACGGTAGTTTTATAGTTTGTAGTTTGTAGTCTTACTGCTCTTGGGTACAGACAGGTGTATAATTGTTACAATTTTTATGTCTTATTACTTCCAATAATGCTTTTTGCCTTAAAGCCTGATTTGTCTGATAGTAATAGAATAAGATTAGGTAAATTTTGGTTAATATTTGCATACTATATCTTTTTCCACTTTTTATATTTTTAACCTCTCTACATATTTATGTGTAAGGTGTGACTCATAAATTGAATGTGGATCTTTATTTTTATCAGCTCTGAAATATGTGGTTTGTTTACAGACAATTTATCACTGATATTTTTAAGTTTAAATCTACCATCTTGCTATTTGTTTTTTTGTTTGCCCCATCTGTTCTTTTTTTTTTCTTTTTGCCTGTCTTCTTTCTGATTAATCGTTTTTAAAGTTATCATTTTATTTTCTCCTCCATTAACTTCTGAGTTACAAATTACCTTTCTATTCTTTTAGTGCTTACCCTAGGGAGTACAACATGAACTTCTGAATTATTAGTGCCTACTCAAAATTTGTGTTTTGTCCATTTCCAGAAAATGTGAGAAACTGAGGCCACTAACATTTTATTTTCCCCACTAAGCCTTTTTAAATATACATGTTAAGTATTTTAATATATTTTAAACCCCGCCTTATATTACCAGTATTGTTTTATATGATGGTATTCATTTCTACGTACCTACATAGTTACTTTTCCCAGTGTTTTTATTTTCTCCTCTTGACATTTCTGTCTAGGATAATTTCCTTCCTGCACTTGAGTTTATGATTGTTTTCCTTCTGCCCACAGGAGGCCTGTTAGTGTATCTTTTAGTGCATGTCTGCTGCCAGTGAATTTTTACAGTATTTATTTGAATTTTTTTCTGTTTTTAATGTACTTTTTAAAGGTACTTTCATTGGTGTAAAATTTTAGACTGTTAGTTTGTTTCCAGTACTAATCATTCTCTGGTCTTCTGGCTTTCTTCACTTCCTTTGAAGAGCTACCTTATCAGTTTTCTACTTCTTTGAAAGAAATGTGTCTGTTTGTCTGGAAGCTCTTAAAATTTTCTTTCTGATTTTTGTTTTTTTTTAGTTGTTTTCCTCTAATGTGATTGAAGGTGATTGTTTTTTGTACTTATCCTGACTAAAAAACAGAGCTTTTTGAGTTTGTGGCTAATTCCTTTTGTCAGTTTTGGAAAATCCTTTTTTAATCTTTTTAATTTTTTTAAGAAAATACTTTTTTAAATGTGATTCACCTGTTGGCAATTTTTTTACGGTGTTTTTTTCCCCCTCTCCCCATTATTTTACCATATTCCTGGCCTGACTAGTAATTTTGAATTGATTGCTTGACATTGTGTGTTAAAATTATTGTGTCTCTGTATATATATATTTTATTCTGAAGGGTATTTAGTTTCTTTTAGCTCATAGATAGATGTTAGGTAGATTATTTCAAGTCTCTGAGGGATTGTGATAACTTGAGGCTCAATCTCAATCTTTGTGAGGACTGGTCTAATTCCAATTTCCTCTGACTCCTAAGCAAGTCATGTGAGTAATGTAATCCTTAGTTCTCTTTTTCCACTGGTCACCAGGAAGTTCATGTTCACTTAATGTTCAAGTACAATAACTATATTGACCTTGCTCTGTATTTTATTTCTTCTTATAGCAAATATTTCTTGTTTTTAATTTAATTATCTTCTTGTACTTTTATCTAGTATTGTAAAGATTCTCAAATACTTTTTAAGAAAAAAAATTTTAATGTTTATTTATTTTTGAGAGAGAGAGACAGAGCATGAGCAGGGAGGGACAGAGAGAGAGGGAAACACAGAATCTGAAGCAGGCTCCAGACTCTGAGCTGTCAGCAAAGAGCCCGATGCAGGGCTCGAGCTCACAAACTGCGAGATCATGACCTGAGCCAAAGTCGGACACTCAACCGAGACACCCAGGTGCCCCTCAAATATCTTTTAGAATCCATTCATTCATCACTTAGTATCACCTATCAACATTATTTAGGGCACTAACTGGATTGTAGGTAGGGCCATGCATATGGACTTTTTCTGACTTAAAGAGGCTTGCAGTCTAATAGCAGGTAAATAACGAACAGATGAGTGGAATACTTGAGAGTAGGAAGACTGGCTAACAGTGCATAAACCATGTGCTGTAGGAAAGAAGACAAAGGAATAACACAGTTTGCCTAGAATGATATTGGAGAACACGAAGGTAGTATTTGAAGGAGCAGGTAAAGAACGAGTTAGATTTCCAGGAGAGCACCACTGCTAAGGCAACAACATGAATAAAGGTAGAAGAGGAGAAAAATGTATTTGAGAGAAGAGTCTGGTAAAGAATGAGATGAACATCGTGGAGGGTACTGTTGATTCAAGTCAGCGGGGTCGGGTAAGGCTGGTTGAAACCCTCGTTTCTGAGACTCTTAAGCCAGCGATAGGATCGAGTGTTCTTCTTTGGTGATCTTAAGATTAGTGCCAGTTCTTTAATTACCTCCCAAGAGATGTGTTACTAAATCAAAAACAAGAAATAATCGGTGCCTCCAGCGCTAAGAATAACCAAGGAAAGAGAAACACACCTGCCTTTTTGGTCACCAATACTAATATTTTACTTTCTTGGGTCTTGAGCAGTAAGCTGAAGCCACGAGTTGGAACGGAATGCAGGCTGCTGTCGGGTGATGATTCAAGCTGTTAGATTTGCAAAACTGAATGTGGGTGGTTTTGTTGTGTAATCCTTTGCCTTAATCTTTCTGCCTTTAATGAAGTGCTTTGACTGTCTCTTTATGTGTATGCCTGTTAGATGTAGGACATGCATGGAGTTTCTTAATGGAACCTCATCAAATTTAAAGTCATGATTGAAAAATTGCTTGCCCTAGGTTAAAAAAAAGTCCTCTTTAGTTATAAAAGAAAATAAAATTAAAAAAGAAAGAAAGAAAAGGAAATACTGATAATCAAAGGCAGGCTATGCCATTGGTATAATTTTATTTGGGAATTTTAAGTCCAGAGAATAAAATTAATTTGGTCAAATTTGCTTCTCATTTCAAGTGAGTCTCAGAGTGAGAATTTAATGTACTGAACTAGTGCTCACATGCAGTGTTGAAAGGAAATTTGGGATCTGAAAGGGAAAAATTGATTAAAAAGTAATTAAATCACAGACTGAATGTTTTGCTTAACATTTTGAAAAACAAGAAAAGCCAAACATGTTCCCAAGCAGAATGCTGTCAGTTCAACCGTTTCTCAGTATTTCAGTCAATATTCTATCAACAAACATTTATTGAGTGTCTACTACATGCCAGGCTTCCTGTTCACCTGCACAGACAGTGATGACCAAATACAGGCACAAACTGCTGATCTTGCTGAAATTAGAGTCTAGGGAGGATCATTAGACAGTGGTCAAATAAGCACACCTGTGAAAGAATAATTCCAAATATGAGGAAAATGCTGGAAAGAAAAAAAAAAAAAGCACAATCCTACAAAAGCCAGTAACGAAGAGATGGGCCATAAACATCTCTACTGTTTGTGGACATCAGAAGTGGATGGCATACAGGAAACGGTTACCCCGAGCTGCTTGGTGCTATGGACAGAACGGGGGTCAGAGTGAGATTCTTGTTCTTAAGACACTTAGGGCTTTCCCACCACATCCTGCAAGGGCAGAGGTTCTTAGGAGGTTCCCGAAGTTAGGTTTGTCCCTCTTCTCCCCCCTCGACTAGTACCTTCACCAGTCCCCTCTTCTCCTCCACTCTGTCTCCACAAGGCTGTCAGAGAGACATTTCTCACACTCGGCTCCAAGAGGGCCTCACTCCTTCCAGTAGCTTCCGAAGCTTCTCCCTTACAGGCTTACATTCCGCTGCTCTCTATTCATAGCAAATTCGAGGGCCTGGCGGACAGGCCCCTCTGTGATCTTAGCGGCCTTCAGCCAGCTTCACCAGATTTGCCTTCTGTCACTCTTGTCCACACCCACGCACCCCAAGATCCAGCCTCAGTTAGTGTTTGTCGCGGCAACATTCACTTCCCTGAGAGAGGCAGGTTCTGTTTTCTTCTGGGAAGCATTCCCTCCCTTTTTTGCCTGGAAAGTCCCCACTCATTCCATAGTATCTAGGGCAAATGTGACTTCCTTACCAAAGCTTTCTCCCACCTCCTCAGGCAGAGCTAGTCACTTCTTTCCCGGTGCTTCCCAAGCAGTCTGTACTAGTTATTCCTTTCATCACATAGTGCTCTATTTGTCTTTGGTTATTTTGTAAATCAGATTATGAATGTTCTGGGAGTGAATACAAGGTCTGATGCAGTTCTAGAATCTCACTTTGGCTCCTTTGGGTAGTTACCTAATACCATGTTTTGTATAATTCTATTTTATTTTATTTATTTTATTTTATTTTATTTTTTTTATTTATTTAGAGATAGAGTGCAAGCAGGGGATAGGCAGAGAAAGAGGGAGAGAGAGAGAGAATCCAATCCCAAGTAGGCTCCACACTGTCAGAGCAGAGCCCCATGTGGGGCTCAAACTCACAAACTGTGAGATGACCTGAGCCGAAATCAAGAGTCAGATGCTTGAGCTTCTGAGTCACCCAGGCGCCACTTAAATAGATTAATATATGATTGTGGAAGGAGAGAAAAAGTGAGGGGTCCCTGGTGTCTGTTTCTGTTAGTTTTTAATTTATAACTAAAGTATGGCTCATGGTGTATTCTTAATGTCTGCTGGTAGGAATAAAATCAAGAGCTCAGGTGATTGTTAAAAGTAAATTTTGAGGGTCAAACTAGAGAGCTTTGATGCTTAGGAAGAAGAGTAGCCCTCAGACCATACGGCAACTGTGTAAATTATAACATGCCGTCCTTTTCTCAAGATGCTTTACTTCTACCTGTTGAAGAATTATCATTATATGCGAGTTTTGTTAGAACAAAGCCCTTTTGGGGTGCCTGGGTGACTCAGTTGGTTGAGCGCCCAACTCTTGTTTGGGCTCAGGTCATGATCCCAGGGCTCAGGTCATGATCCCAGGATAATGGGATCAAGCCCTGTGCTGAGTGTGGAGTGGAGCCTGCTTAAGATTCTCTCTCCTTCTCTCTTTCTCTTTTTCTCTCTGCCTCTCTGCCCCTCCCCGGCTTGTGGTCTTTCTTTCTCTCTCTAAAATAAAAAATAAGAATAAAACATTTTTTAAAAAGCACTTTATTTTTCCCGCTGTCTACAATTGCTGTGAAAAATATACAGGTGTATGATATCTATAGACAAGGATATGAATGCTGTGCCCATGTTCAGTGCTCGATCTGTAGAACTCTAAGCAGTGGGCTTTTGAAAAGATACTATGCTCCGCACTATAAACAACACCAGATTCCTGCTTTAAGAAAAAAACAGAAAATTACAAGTTCATCTTCAAATGGACACCAAGGTCATTATCATCATGAACAACAAATGCCTACTGAATATGTAGGCAGTTGTGTCTGCCTTACAGAAGACAAGAAGCTATGCTACGGGATTAATTTCTTCCTCATATGAATGTCTAGATCATACTATGTCTTCTCTCTTTAAAATTTATCTCCGTCTACTTTGAATTATGTACATGTATAATACATGTATTATTCACACCTTTCTCTCAAGCAGAATCTTCTGGGGCTTAGTGTTAATATTGGACCCAATTTTAGGCCACAGAGCTATCTTTGGTATTGGATTTATGCACAAGACCAATGTTGATGGGTAAGAGGAAAAAGTCTAACTTAACTCCCAAATTGATGGGTTAAGTGGAAGATAAATGTGTTGTACTTATTAAAATAATTGTGATAACATAACATTTTATACCCACAATCATTTTTTTTCCCAGCAGTTCATCCATATGTTCACATACCTACCTAATCAAAACAATAGGTTTTCTAGTCTTGCTGACTTAAGATAGAGAAGTTTCAAGGTAGAATTAGAAATGATGTGTTAGTGTTTTCCTGGATTCGGGTTATAAATCTCTAAGAGTAACTTAGAGATTTTGGACAGGGACAAAATATTTGAAAAACAATAAGATTTGGCTTCCTTCAGACCATAGCAGTTTTCTTCACCAAGAGATCAAGAATATATTCCCATCCAGAGCCTTTTCTCTGACTATGGCTTCTTTCCAGAACACTACTGCTCAGATCTCTCTGGGGCTCAGCCCTTCGACTCATTCAAGTCTCTATTCTATTGTTCTTCCCTGAGAGGCTTTCCTCAATCATACTTAATGAGGTGCAAGAGATGAGAATATAGGCATTGGTGGGCACTGAAGAAAGGAGCTGTACTTCCTGCTCTAAGAACAGAGCCCTGGAAAAGTAGCAAGACTTCAGTATGAATGCTGTGCATGAGTCTGGTAGGTGGAGCCCTAAACAGCATGAGAAAGGTTACCATGTTTCTAAGCCTGGTATGGAGATAGCTGAGGGTCAGGGGTGGACACTGGCATGACAGAAAGAAACCTCTCATAAGTAACTCATGGATGGTTAAGGGCCAAATGGGATCATGGAATCCTTAGTGAATATCTGACTGGATAGTTGACTGAATGCACCTACCACACCTTCCCGTCCCCACCAATACAACTTAGACTAAGCACCAGGCAAAGGAAGAACAGAGCCTGAATTGTCTGAGACTGTTCTATACTGGCAAAAGTAGAGCTTGAAGTAGAAATTAAGTCAAAGTTTAATAACAAGAAAGGAAAATAAATTTCTTACACATTTAGGTTTGTGGGCTTAGATTCGTACATTCTACAAAAGGAAAATAAAAAAGTGCAGGTGTGCTGACAGTGGAAAGAGGTGTGAAATTAGCATGACTGAAACATGATGAGTTTGGTGGGAAAGTCAAGTGATATACGCAGAGGGCTTGGTGTACAAAGACATGTAAAATGTGATCTCATCTTCAAGAAGATCACAGATGGCCCATAGAGATAAGTGTGTTCTTTAGAATATCAGAAGTAACCCAAGGGATTATATGCTAAGTGTAGCCACTGCAGAAATTCAGATGAGGGAATAACTAGTGAAGGTTGGTTGTCAGGAAAGGCCATACAACAGAGGGGTGGGACTTGAAATTGGCCATGAGAGAAGCATAAGACTGAGACAAATAATAGATACAAACAATGATGTGGTAGTAAAACTATGTGTGTTGTGTTTGAGAAACTGGAGAATAGCTATATTATGGCAGGTGTGTTAGAACATAGCTAGCTAAGGCACATTGGAGACATCCATCTGGTCCAGGTGTAGAACACTCAGCTAAAGACTGAACTTCAATCTGTAATCAGTGAGGAGCCATCACAAGTGTCTGGATAGAGGGAATTTCTGTCAAATGGAATGCATTAAAAAATTAATTTCCAACAGTGTGCAATTTTCCTTGTAGCAAACCAGACAGCCTTATTACATAAGATCAAACTAAAGCAGTTGGATAGGAGAGACAATACTCCAAAAAGGCAGAGAAACTAGAGGTACAAGCTGGAAACCAGAAACATAAGAGAAGCTAAACATTAAAGATGCTTTGATGGTGCAGCCTTAACTTGATGTTAGAGATTGTCTATGTAGACTTGCTTTGCAAATATTACACATCATTACTATTATTGTCTGAAAGGCAATATAGCAACGTGCGAATGAATGAGTGACCCATGTTTACAATTAGAGTTTAGTTTACTCACTGATCTTGGGGATTGTGTGAGGTCCAGTGTTGTCCCTAGGAAGTGATTTGCATAGATGCTCCTGTGCCCTATGTGGGCGTATGGAGAAAAGAGTACCCTTATAGAAATGTAAATCAGGAGAGGGCCTGGGTGGCTCAGTCGGTTAAGCTGCCCACTTCAGCTCAGGTCATGATCTCGCGGTTCATGGGTTCAAGCTCTGCGTCGGGGCTACATGTTGACAGGTCACAGCCTGGAGCCTGCTCTGGATTCTGTGTCTCCCTCTCTCTCTGCCCCTTCCCTGCTTGTGCTCTGCCTCTCTCTAAAATAAATAAAAATGTAAAAATATTAAAAAATAATAGAAATGTAACTCAGATTTGTCACTGTCTGTGTCACTGTGACCCTACACTGATTTCCTATTACAGTCAGAATAAATAAAAATCACACTTCTTACCATGGGTTACTTGGCTCTATATGATCTGGCCTGGTCCTTGCCACTGTCTGATTTGATTTCCTAGTACTGCTGGCCTGCTTCACCCCACTGCAGCCACATTGGATTCTTCCTATTTCTTTAACAAGACAACTATATTCCCATCCATGGACTTTGCTCTTATTGTGGTCTCTTCCCAAAACACTTGTCCTCAGATCTTTCTTCGGCTCAGCGCTTTGACTCATTCCCTGCTCAATTGTTCTTCCCCAAGACATGTTCCTTGACCGCGGCATCAAATAATCACCTCCATCTCCCACCCCACCACTCCTCTTTATTTTTGTCTAGCTTCAGTATTTTTTATTGCATTGATTAGTAACTGACACTGTAGTAGTAACTTATTTGTGTTCTTATTAATTTCTCTTACTAGAATGTAAGCTCTGTGAGGTCAAAGCCTTTGTCTAACACCTCTGTTAAGTCCTGGCCTGGAAGACGCTCTGACGCCTGTTGGTACTTGTTGTACAAATGAATAAATAAATGAAAAATATATCATTATTGCTATCATCATTCTGTTTTCTTTTTAAATTCCAATTCCAGTATAGTTACCATATATTGTGATATTAGCTTCAGTTGTATAATATGGCAACTCAACAATTCTATACTATTGCTATCATTCTTAAGAACCAATATTGACTGAGATCTTACCCACATGCTATGACTGGGTGATTAAATGCTGTACTTGGTTATTCCTCATAACCACTTCCCTCGTCCCTGAATCACTTAGTGGTGAGGTAACTTTTGTAAACTTACTCAGCTAGCAAAAGGATGAATCAAGAATTAAACCCGGGACTGCCAAGCTCCAGTAATCTTGTTTTATCATATGCTATATGTGGGAACCACCATGCCGTACAAGTGTATGTATGCGAGCATTAGTTCAGTGCCTGCAAATTAGTAACTGAAAGCAACTAACTCTCTTGGACAAAAATCTCTAAGTCAAAAGAAAACTTTGGGGAATGTAGCTGGCAGCATGCCATTGGTTTAAGGTCTCGATACCCTAAGCACAATGTTTTGCTGTTGTTGTTTTGTTTTGTTTTGGGCACCCAGAATTACCAATGGTATTTTATTTCATTTATACTTCAAGTTTTTATTTAAATTCTAGCTAGTTAACATATAGCATTATTGTTCGTCGTTTGTTTGCAGACTTAAAAAAATGCGTTTTTTCTTGGAGCACCAGGGTGGCTCAGGGGGTTAAGCTCCAACTCTTGATTTCAGCTCAGGTTACGATCTCACAGTTTGTGGGTTTGAGCCCCACACTGTGCCCTGCACTGACAGCGCGCAGCCTCTTGGGATTCTCTCTCCCCCCCATCTCTTTGCCCCTTCACCACTTGCACTCTGTCTCTCAAAATAAATAAACTCAAAAAAAGATGCCTATTTTCTTAAATGTATGCCCTGGCCTTTGGAATATTTCACTTCCAACAGTCTGAAACTGTGGCCGTTTTGGGAATACTAGTCTGATTATGGGGCCCTTAATTCGAAAACATGGTAGCTGGAAGGGCCTGGAAGTTTATATACTCCGTGGATTGCCCTTTACCAGTAACTGATAGGTACACGATTATGAAACTCAAAATCCATGGCCTCAGGTTGGGACCTCTTTGAGACAACCTAACATTCCAGAGTTCACCTCCAAGTTCAAGATAAAGCTGCTCTGCCTGAGACTTTGCCCAATACTGCACCCTTGCCTGGTTGGCTTTCTCCCCTTTCCTGTCCTGCTTCTCCCACTCTCTTGCCATTTTCCCTCGGAGCACTTTGTCAACAAATCACTCGTATGTTAAAATTTTTTCGGTTCTGGCTCTGATAGTAGAGAATCTAACCTAAGATAGTGATTCACCCAATTCCCCCCTAGTGCAAATGAGACTACTTTGGCCACGCCTAAATTGCCTTTCCCTAGACATCCATACTTTTCTCACCACTCATGTTCTTCCCAGACTTGTAAAGGTGAGATTTTTACTCCTTGGAGCCAAATGCTAGGGAAGATCCACTGTAAAGAAATAGCATTTTATAGAAGAATCACCTTGGGCGTGTATAGATCCTAGTTCTTTGCTTCCTGGAGCTCAAGCATAGATTTGACCTAACTCATTTCCTCCCCACATTCCTGGCTAGTAGACAAGTACAGGGAGGAAAGAAGGGCTGAGTCACTGAGGCTTAATTCACTTGCCTATTTCTTTGCCCTTAGAGCTTGCTTTAATTGAAGAAACTTTCAGTGGGATTAACTTTGCTACAAAAAAGCATTCTGGGTCTCCTTTCAAGGCAGGCCTTTGGCTGTATTAGAACAGCATGAATACTTAAAGCCTTTGAACAATGCAGATATTTTCTAGTTCTGAGTGAACTGTCTTTCCAGTTGGGTCCATAGAACTGACCTTCTCCTGTGTCATCTCTGTGCCTGCAACCGAAATATAGGAGCAGCAGGATATGGATGCAGTGACAGAAGCTAACTTCATCAGATAACTGGGCTAGGCCTTCTCTCTTGAGGCCCAGATAGGGTTCCCAAACATCAAGAAAGTTTAGGAAAGAACAAACTTGCCTCTTTACCATGGAAGACAGGAACACTGAGGAAAGATTGCCCTCATCTAATACCCTGCGTTGTAATTCTCAGGGTCTTGATAGAGTACCATTGTTTGGCTTAAGCCAAATGGGGGCATGCTTTGCATAAGAAAGTCAGAGAAGTAGTTAGGAATGCTCTTACCATGGAGTGATAGGAAGAGTACTGCAGTGGACATGAAGAAGTCCCCTGGGAAGTTGCTCTAGGTTGATCACTGACTGGTTGTGTGACCTTGGGAGATTGACTCAAGTTACCTGGGCAATGGTGTGTCCCTACTGTAGAATGAGGTGGTCTCTACCAGCTCACCATTGTCAGTTTTCTATGATTTTGTCTTTCTTTCAGTGGTATTCAGTGTTAGTACGGACATTGGGTGTTTTCTGTATCGGCTAGCCTTGGTGCAGAAGACTGGTGATTCCTCACGTGGCATTCTCCCCAGGGCATAGAGCTTTCCTGCTCCTTGCCCCGTATCTTGGAAAGTGGAAAGACTGCAAGCTGATCCAAGAGTCACTGAGCAACTGTCCAAATGTTCTGAAGGATGGCTACCCCATTGGCAATGTTTTTTTTAAAGTAAGCTCTACATTGGGGGTGCCTGGGTGACTCACCGTTTGTGGGTTTGAGCCCCATGTTGGGCCCTGTGCTGACAGCTCTGAGCCTGGAGCCCGCTTCAGATTCTGTGTCTCCCTCTCTCTTGGCCTCTCCCTTGCTCAAACTCTGTTTCTCACTCTCTCTCTCAAAAATAAATACACATAAAAAATATTTAAAACAGTAAGCTCTTCATTGAATGTGGGGCTCAAACTCATGACCCCAGGATCAAGAGCCACATGCTCTACTGACTGAGCCAGCCAGGTGCTCTCCCATTAGCAATTTTTAAATGTTTAAGCTATGGAGCAGCAGGAAAACAGACTTTTTCTAAAATTCTATTATCCTTTAGGGGCAAGAGTTTCCTGAAGTAGATATAGTGGCCTCTCTTTCGTGGTCATATATAAATGTGACATTGCAGGACCCGTTCCTGCAGGACCCCTTAATGAAAGCCACTTATTGACAGTCTCCCTATATTATTAGGCTATTACGATTTTGCTTGTGACACGTATCCCACAAGAGAGTCCAAATGCTGCTTCTCCAACAATGCCTTAGGTCTCTCTAATCAAAAGCATCTCTCTACTCTCTACTCTCCTAAGTAATTCATACCGTAATCTCTCCCTGCAAAGCCTTACTGACATTTGTTTGTTTCTTCATCTTCAACTACCTTCTCCCTAAATTCTAGACTATATGCACCTGAAGGACAAGGGCTAAGTCTTACACCTATGTTGATCCTTGAACCCAGAACACATTAGAAATGATGGCCTTTCAAGCATTGACACCAGTTTTATTCAACCATTTCAGAAGAGGCAGCAAGAATCAGAGGAAAGAGCAAAGATTTTAGAGTCAGGAAAGTGGTATTTCACTCCTGGTCCTTCTACTTACTCTCTGCATGGGCTTGTTCAAATTATTTCAAATATTCAGACCTCTGTAACAAATTCGAATTGAACCCGTAACATGGCAATGTCATCCCTTAACTTGACAGGACTGCATGAGGGCAGAAATATCTGTTGTAAAAATAAGCCTCAAGAAATAGTAGCCGATGTTATGATTATGTTTATGACTATTATTTGTCTCTATGGAATGCACCTATCTGTACTGTGGAAAGTGATATAAAAATGGATTGGATCTAAATTTGTGATATGGATTTTTTTTTCCTGGCCCAAGGTAATGAGAATATGTCATAGAGAAAGATGTTTGTAGATGAGAGGTAAACATGGGAGCCTTAACTTTGTTAAAATGTTTGATTTATAAGTATACACACACAGTGGTTTGTAGCAATTATGAAAAAAATGTTAACAATCATAATTTCTGTGGTGTAGTTACATGGACAGGTATCACACTACTTTTAAATTTTTTCATACCTTTAAAAGTACAAATACTATGTATGCTAAAAAAGAAAAATAAAGCTCACTTCTATACACACCATAAGGCTTAAGGTATTCTCTGTTGATACTAAGTATTTTTTTTTTTCCTTAATAGGAAGCATATCTCTGGTAAGCCAATGGGCAATCAAGGAGAAGCTAGAGTAGGTGTCAGTGGAGTTTCAAGCTCTGGGAAGAAATCCAGAGGAAGATGGAAAGAGCAGGTGAGATCTGAAATCTGAGGGTTATACCCCAGCTGGGGATTGGAACCCCCAACCATCACAGCTCTTTCCTTTCTATAACAGACAGGAGCCAAACAGTAGCTATTGCATTGTGTAGTGTGTTTGAAAAGACAACCTTCAATATGTGTATGAAGATAAACTTTGAATATGCCATGTAGCTTTGAATCTCTTCACCTTTTTCCTTCCTTATTCTGAAAGCCATTTAGGGAAAGAACAACATAAGAACTGTTTTTCCTGTGTATTATAACTGAAAGAAATCCATCAAATCTTTCCCAAATACTTAGTATGTTTTCAACACTTTACTTAGAAGTTGGGATAGAAAACTGTAAAACGATCACTGTGCAGGAAACACTTTCAAGAGATACATGGCCACCAAAACCCAAACAACAACCACAACCACATTGTGGTAACACCCATAGAAGCAGGGGTGATATTCAAACCATTTATCTAGCCATACCGAATGTGCACAGACCCCTCAGAATGTACACACTGACCGAGAATGGGTGCCTGCCCTAAAAAAATTAATGTTAACTGTTCTGAGGCAGGAAGGATCATTCTTGCATCAAGGAGTACCTGGGTTTTAAAGGCATTTTTGACAGTGTAGTTGGCAGCCATCTATTCTATTTGTTTTGTTTTCTATTTCACTTTTTACTTTCTCTTTTTTTTCCCCCGGAGAGTAAGAGAAGTGTTATGTTCTACATCACAACAACTATAATGCTTTCTAGTGGTCAGAAACAATCCCCTGCCAAAAATCAAAATGAATAGCAGAGTTCATCTGAACTGTGTCACAGAAACAGGAATATAAGCCAGGGCTATAGAGTCATACCTATGGCGGATAATCAATGAAGCTTGGTTGTGGAGGTGATGTTTCAAAAGTTAATCTTGAAAGCTGGGTCATCTTAAAGATAGATAAGATGGGTGAGAGTGAGGTCAATGCATTCTGTTGGAAAGAATAGTGTATCAAGGCACAGAAGCATGAAAATTCAAGGATTGTCTTTTCATTTTATAGTTCTCAAGTGACTAGTGTTTTGAGATTCATCAGTGAACAGCACACAGAAGCCTGTCTAGTCAAATTACATTCTAGCAGGGAAAGTGGTATAGGCAGAATTGGTTGGATGACATTAGACTTGAAGAGTGAACCAGTGGCGGACTGTAGATGGGCTTTATCTTTTCAGCAATGGCCAGCAGTTGAAGGGTTCTCCCTCCACTAAGGGGTCTGGGTGCATTGGAGATAGCCTGGGGGGTGACAGATTCTGGAACTGCCTAGCACAAGACCACAGGCATCTGCTTTCTGGATGTGTGTTTGTGTTCCTCCCAAGAGGAGTGATCCACTGAAAAATTACTTGCTAATTTAGAGATAGTAGTACCATCTACTACTCTGAAATGGAATGAAGGACTTGGTGTAACCCTTGGCTTTACCCCTACCTAGCTTTGTGAACTTGGACATGGATGTGACCTCTCAGAGCCTCAGCTCTTACCTGTAAACTATAACTAATAATGTTTGCTCTGCCTATTACATAAGACTGCAGAAGTCAAAAGAGGCAATTCATATGAAATTTCTTAGAAAACTTTGAATCAGTGTATATGAAGAATAGAAAGATTTCAAATTTATTTGTGTAATCAATCATAAGATCCTTTACCAGATTTCCTTTATCTTTGTTTTTCTTAATTTTCTGCATATATATATATATATATACATACATATATGAGAGGAGCTGTATATAGCTGTATATATATATATATATACACACACACACATATATATGTATATATATACAGTATATATATATATACTACATATATATGTACTACATATATAGTATTTTATATACATGTATATTTCATATACATATATATGATTACATATCATTTCTACATTATACACACACACATACATATATATGTATATGTATATATATACACGTATATATATATTTCCCCCCTGAGAGATTAAACCAGGATGCCTCAGCTGGGAGAGACATGTTATGGAGAGATATTGTCCTGGAAAATACCTCAGCTGTTGCACAATTCTTTGCTTTTATCCCAGAAACTCCCACAGCTTTCCTCGAAGTGGTATTAATTCTTATGGCGTCTTAATTTTATGTCAGTATGCAGCCCTGTGGTCTTCCTCAAGTGGTGGGCTACCTCATGTAGAACTACACACTTCTAGAATACTCATGGTAGTAAAAAACTTAGAGCTCTACTCCTCTAATAGGGCTAGAAAAGAACAAGACCTACCTGTCTTGTCCAAGGATTCATATAGCTCACAGCAGAGAGATGACTAGAACCTGAGCTCTGTACTCTAGAGTCCTTGTAGTTCAGTTCCTCTCATTTCTATCCCTAGCACATTCTCATCATCTCAGATTTGGATTCCTGATGCGTATGAACAAGAAGTGGAAAAGAAAACTTAATGTCTTCCTTCCAAAGTGTGGGAGGGTCTTTCTCAGAGAAAGCCTGCAAAATTTTGAAACTCAGACTAGGAGTTTTTTAATCTGGTAGGTTCCCAGGATTCACCTATGACAGATACATAAAAGTCTTTTCACAAATAAATAATAGAATAGAATAAAATAAAGTAAAATAAAAGCCTAGAGACCATTAACTATGCTTTAGGCTTTTTAGATTTTTTGTAAAGCTTATTTACTTATTTTGAGAGAAAGAGAGAGAGCTCACACAAGCAGGGGAGGGGCAGAGAGAAGGAGAGACAGAATCCCAAGCAGGCTCTGCACCGATGGTGCAGAGCCTGTGAAGAACGTGAAATCATGACCTGAGCTGAGATCAAGAGCTGGACACTTAACCAACTCACCATCCAGGCACCCCTGCTTCAGGCTTTTTAAAATAATGCTTTGCAGGTATTAACTCATCTAGTTCTCACAACAAAGTTACAAGGTACCACACTGCCCCCATTCTACACATGAGGCTCAGGCAAAGAGAAGTTAAGGAGCTTTCCCAAAGTCACCAGCTGGCAGTGGGAACATAGAGGGTCCTACTGCACAGCTAAGTCCTTGTTCGTATTTCCTACACACACACTTCAGTGCAGACACCGGTTTGCCGTAGTGTGGGAGAGACGATACATCCTCATGAACGTCAAGCATTCTCGGGCTTCAGGGGATTGTCCAGCTGGGAAGGACACTTGCCTCAGTTTCTCTAGGAGAGGGTAGGCTTAAAGTAAGAATGACAACGTTCTGCCATTAAGGACTACCTAGGTTTTTCGAAAGGAATTTTTGGGAGACAGGCCATGGAACTGGCTATAATTTTTTTTTTCCTTAAAAAATTTTGGGTAAGCAGAGAAGTTGTTAATCCTTAATCCAAGTACTGCAGTGAATATTCTTTTTTTTTTTTTTTTGCATTCAAAACCAAAACCAAAAAAAATCAAGAAGATCAAAGCAAGTGTAAGAGGTGTTTTGCACCATGAGCATAAAAGCCACAATTGGTTCCAACACTCCCAGAGTGCGAATTCCAGAAAGTGCTTTAGGCCAGGAGTGTTTGTGGCTAAACAAAAGCATGGGGGTGGGAAAACAGTAAAGCAAGTACAGAGGGAGAGAAAGATCCATTTGTAGGCAGCACCCAAAGTATTCATTGCCAAATTACGCTGAAAAAGAGGGTCAAAAAGAACAAGAACAAGGGTTTAGCTGTGGCATGGAAAAGAGACCTCTTCTAAGCAGAGGTTGTATTGTGTTGCACTAAAAGTGGGAAAGGAAGGTTGGGACTAGCAGTTCTTTGTTAGTGGCTAGTTGGATGCAGCCTTGCTGTGAGATGCAGGATAGTCCTATTTCCTGCCTGGACCTTGGTTTCCTCCTCCAGAAAATGGGGAAATTAGACCTGATGATTCCTAAGTTCCTTTTGGTCTATACCTCTAATATCATAGTGTTGTGTTTTTCTCCACCCTGACTTGTCCACAGTGCTTTGCAACAGACCAAAAAGTATCAAGGGAAGCTGAGCAATCTTTTGAACAGGAATCACTGAGGGAACCCTCAGCACCAAAGCCCATGTACCACTTCTGTGCAGACTTTTGCCGATCTCAGCCTGTCCGTCTGATTCTCATACCTTAACAAAGTTTTTACTTCTGATTCTTTCATTGTGAATGCACATGACCCATTCCACATGAGAAAGAGTGCCTGGTATTACACAAGAGTACCATGGAAATAATTGGGATGGAGTTCACAAGAAAATAGTCTTTCAGCCAAGAGACAGGCGCTCTTTTCCTCAGGAAAGGAAAAAAATGCATTATAATCATGAGAGAGAGGCAGACATTCACCACTCCTGCCACCCTCACCAAGGAAGGTCAAAGTGTTAAAGAGGCTGTGATGATGAGCAAAGACTGTGGTATTGTACCCCAGGACAAGAAGTAATGAGGCTGAGGAGATGAAAGACGGAGGGGAGAGGCAGCCAAGCTACGTTCTCATGAATAGGATATTATATGAGGGAAGAAGAAAAAGGGCAGTATATGAAAACACAGAACTCCCATTGATTACTGAATCCTGATTGAACACTAGCCAGCTAGGGGACACCATGATGCCTTCTGCCAAGTCCTGGTAAGGCTACACTTAGATATGACTTCCTGTCCTGCATGTGACTCTTGAAGTTATCACAGGTCTGAAGGTAGGGGTCGATATGAATGGAGGCAACTGCCTCCAAGGAATGGCCTGAAGTTCTTGACAAAGTATGAATAACCCTGGAGCCCTATCCACCGTAGAGGGAATCACGACTCTTCTGGGAATATCAGGTGTGCACAGAGAATGAAATACCGTGTGGATGTCTCTGGTAGTAAAGAGAGGGAGTTAGGCAATGAAATGGGACTGTTTCAAAGATAATTTTCACATCATTTTGCTGAGTTTGTGTTGCTTATGAGTAAACCAGGTAGGGTAAAACACTTTAGGGTCCCTGAAAAAGCAAAAGACAAAGGGAAAAGATGGACCCCTGTCCCAAAAGTAGTAAAAGAAAAATACACACACACACACACACACACACACACACACATTCCCAGTGGCCCGAGAATCACTCTGAACACCAGGTGTTAGACTTCCTAGGGCTTTCTCCTGCCTGGGTGAGTTTCACAAAGGTGAATTTCCTAGAACATTATTTTAAAAGAATATTGGATATTTATGAATACCAGGATTTGTTTCACTATACCAAACACACTGGTACCTTGATGACACTCCAGTTTTAGAATCCTTGGGCACAGATGTTCTGAACATATCCAAAATGCGTCTGGCAGGAGGCCCTGTAGAATGACACAGCAGAATTTCTATTTATTTCACAGCCCGGAATCTGACAATGGGTTGCTCTTTGTGTTCTTTTTCTTTTCAATCTCATTTAAAATCCAGGCTTTTCTAAACCCTAGGTATTGTGAGTGCTTTCAAGTTCTTTCTCTAACTTTTAGGAAGGTATTGGTTAATTGACAAAAAATTAGATACAGTTTGATGCAGACCTAGCTGAAAAACGGTAGGGCAGGATGACCAACTTATAAAAGGTAGTACCTAGAGTTTAGAAATATAAAACCATTATTCCGAATCATTATGATTTCTTTTACAGACAAAATTTGGTATTCCTCAAATTCTAGAGCAAATGTCAGATGAGTTAAAGTACCATAAAATTCTTACTATACTCTCTGCAGCTCCCTATGCAAAACTCTCTTTGCTAGAAATCTCTTCCTGTCTCTTGGCCTTCAGCATGTAGCTTTTACTCGAATTACAAAATACTATACCCTCCAAGGTCCTAGACCGAGAATTCTGATCTCACAATTGCAAAGGAGAAACCTACCTGCCAGTACTTGTCATCCACTTGGCACATGGATTCAGGATCAGTGTGCAGAATTACAAATCTCATAAATTTCAAGTGCACACCCAACACTGACTCTAAAATCTATACTTTAAAATTGTGAATGATTCATATATATATACATATACATATATATATATACATATGTACACATATATGTGTGTATATATACATATATATGTGTACATATGTATATATATATATGGCTTTGTGACTGTAATTTGTCTTAAAATTATAACCTTATATCTATTTTGGCAGACTTGTTTCAGGACACTCTTAAGCTCTCTTTAACGGATATTGCTGAAATATGTGCCAGGGGTTCACAACCCTCAGATTACAGATGTGAAGATGAGGTGCAGAAAATCAAGCACCTGGCCCCAGTCACCAGACTTACTTCAGTGTAGTGTTCTTTCAACCCCATCTCTTTGTATTTCCATGAAAACCCAGGGGAGGGGCAGGGAGAGGGGGACAGAGAATCTGAAGTGAGCTCTGCGTTGACATCAGAGAGTCCAGTGCAGGGCCTGAACCACGAGATCATGACCTGAGCCCAAGTTGGATGCTCAACCAACTGAGCTACCCAGGTGCCCCTCTATAGAACCATTTCTGATATGATCCTGAAGCACCAGGAGAAAAGACAATGTCAATCAAGCTCGGAAAAATAATAATGGACACTATGGCTTTTGGGGGTACAAAGAGGATGCTGAGAAATCTAAACTTAAGGCTAGAAGTCCCTTATGTGCTAGTTTATCTTATAAGAGAACCAAAGAATATGTAAGAGAAAGAGTCATTGAAGGGAGGATGCCAATCTGTGGGTGCCCTGATTCAAGATTAAGAGTATCTTCCCTGATTCAGGAAGGCTCGATTATGTACCCACCACTCACGTGTAGCCCTTTATTCTATACTTTTATTTTGCTATCAGAAGTGCCTTGTATACCAACTGGCATCCCTGGGTTACCTTCCTAAAGAATCCGAACAGTACACCCAAAAGCAGAAATATGGTCCTCAGAAGTCCTATGCAAATCGGGTAAATTTTGGTGCACACGAAGTATTAAAGAATAATGACTCATGTTTTTTTAGAAACACAGGATGGGCAAGCTCTTGTCACCAAAATTTACATGGAGAAATTCTACTTGCTGAATAATTAACCATATGAGTACCATATATCCTTTGTATCCCTAGAACTATATTGCTCAACCATTGAGCCTTTTGTTTGAGAAAATTCATCTAGGAGATAATCACATGAAAACTCAGTCTGACATTTAACTTAATCAACCTCACCATCAACATTAGAGTCCAAAGTGGCGCTGTCTCTTTATATTCATCTCCTGATTTAACAATTTTGAAACACCTTTTTATGTCAATTTTTAAATTTCTTTAATTTCTTTAATTTCTTTCTTTATGGGGATCAAATGAAAGATTATGAATTCTTAGGAAAAACTAAAAACAGACTACAAAGACGAGACTACAAAGACCACTATCCCTTCTTGAAAGATGATGCAGTACTTTAGAGCAACATGGCAAGAAAACTAGATATTAGGCAACAGTAAATTCATCTCACTACCCTTCTGGGTTTCTTATTGCATCATCTTTCTGGGCCAGCTGTCTAATAAGACTGTAATGAAAGTCACTTGTATAATTTTACATCTTCTAATGGGCACATAAAATATAAAAAGAAACAGATAAAATTAATTCTAATAACATATTATTTAATCCACAATATCTTTTAACACGTAATCAACATGAAAATTATCAATGAGATATTTCATATTCTTTACTTTTATTAAGCCTCTGCTATCAAATATATATTTTTCACTTACAGCACATCTCAGTTTTAAATACCCACAATTTCAAGTGCTCAGCAATCATATGCAGCGAGTGGCTACCATATCAGCACGGTTTTGGACAATTCCACCATTCTTCCTTTTTTAAAAATTTTAGCCTTTTGTTTATTGGCTCATTAGAATTGACAAGTAAGAATAAAGTAATTCCTACCATGGTAAAGAGACAAAATGTCTCAATATATGAAAAAGCAAAACCACTAAATTTCCATACTGCATTTTAGATTTATATGATAATATAAATGCTGTGATAATCGTAAGGAATACATTTAATTGTTTCTTTAAGTAGTTGTGGAATTGTTAAAACAACAGTAAGAGAACATAAAACTGAAAAAAAAATGGGCCAAAGACTTGAACAGACATATCTAAACATATTTGAACAGACATATCTAAAAAAGATATACAGGTGAAAAATAAGCCTATGAAAAGATGCTCCACATATGTCATCAGGGAAATGCATATGAAAACAATGAGGTACCACTGTATACCTATTAGAATGGTCAAAATCCAGAATACTAACAACACTAAAGGTTGGCAAGGACGTAAAGCAACTGGAACTCTCATTCATTGTTGACGGGAAGGCAAAATGGTACAGCCACTTTGGAAGACAGTTTGACAGTTGGTTACAAAACTAAACATACTCTTACCATGCAATCCACCGATCATGCTCCTTGGAATTACTCAAAAGAGTTGAAAACTTATACCCATGCAGAAACTTGCACACGGATGTTTATAGAGACTTTATTCACAATTGCCCAAATTTGGAAGTCACCAAGATGTCCTACAGAAAGTGAAAGGACAAAAAAACGGGTACACCCAGACAATGGAATATTATTCAACACTAAAAAGAAATGAGCTATTAAGCCATGAAAAGGCATGGAGGAAACTGAAACGCATATGACTAAGTGGAAGAAGTCCATCTGAAAAGACTACATGCTGTATGATTCTAGCTATATGACATTCTGGAAGAAGCAAAACCATGGAGATTGTAAGAGGATTGCCAGATAGTAAGAGTGGTTGCCAGGAGTTTTGGGGTGGGAGGAATTTCAGGGAAGTGAAACTACTCTTTATGGTCCTGCAATGATGGATACGTGTCACTGTATATTTGTCCAAACCCATAGCAAATCAGCACCAAGTGTGAACCCTAATGGAACCCATGGGCTTTGGGTGATTATGAGGTGTCAATGAAGGTTCCTCAATTGTAACACATGGCCCGCTCTGGTGGGGGGGTGCTGATAATGAGGAAAGCTGTGCATGTGTGAGGTCAGAGGCTACATGGGAAAGTTATGCTATCCTCTCAATTTTACGACGAAACACTACACTAAAAAAGTCTTGGGGCGCCTGGGTGGCGCAGTCGGTTAAGCGTCCGACTTCAGCCAGGTCAGGATCTCGCGGCCCGTGAGTTCGAGCCCCGCGTCAGGCTCTGGGCTGATGGCTCAGAGCCTGGAGCCTGTTTCCGATTCTGTGTGTCCCTCTCTCTCTGCCCCTCCCCCGTTCATGCTCTGTCTCTCTCTGTCCCAAAAATAAATAAACGTTGAAAAAAAAAAGTCTTAAAATGTTTCTATCAAGTTTTTGTTTTACACTTCAGAAGATTTCTAAGAGACAATAAAAGCCATGAAGTAGAAATCTATATGAATAGCTAGAACTGCTCAAAAAAATAAGTTTATTTGATTATAAAGTGCCTTAATAGCATATCAAGAATTAACCATTTTCTTTGCTCTTTATTTTTCTTTTCTTGGAAACATTGTATTAATCATTTCATTTTGGAGGCTCTATCACCTAGATTTTAAGGAATAAGAATTTTGAACTTTTTGGTACCCCTAATTTAAGCTGAATCTTCTTTGCCTATTTGAATGTACATATACATGATGTGATTCTATATATAAACAGGAAAACAAACTGATATTTTTAAAGTGTTATGTATTATATCCAATGTCATTCCATAGTTATTTATAAATCTAAGCTATTAAACTGTTTTCATGCCATCTAATGTAGCCCATAAAAGAACAAACTTTCCTATTTCTTTAGTAAAAATCATCAAACCATTTTGATAGTAGATATTTTATTGGCTGAATCAATGTATATAATTGAGAGTTGAGATTAACACTGAGTTTAAAGGGGAACATGCCCAGAGCCCACCATCTGTAGTGCCGTTTCCACATACAACCAGGCATCTGCATCCCTTCCCAACACTGCTGAGGTCATTGTCATGGGAAAATCACTAAATAGACATTAGGAGTATCTGTAGTTTAGTTCCTATTCCAAAGCAAACTCATTCTGATTTCAATCAAATAAAGTATTAAATCTGTGAGTATCTCATGTACCAAATGAGGGTATTTTCCCGGTCTTTCCTACCTCATAGATTGGTGAAAATAAGAAAATAATAACAATTTTCTCTGAGATGAGAAACATCAATATTTGAATCTCTGTAATGTCTCTTTCCTCTCCCTCAATGATAAAAATAAAGCCAAAGGACAGACAGACACACACACACGCATACACACATGTACACACACATGAACACACACACCGTCAACACCATTTCTTGATGCATTTTTATTTATTTTGTAAATTTTATTGCATGCCCTGGCAAACATGGGTGTGCCTCTGGCTCACCAAAATCCCATTACACAAAATACCAAAAGACAAGCAACAGAAGCTTAAAAAAAAAAAAAAAGTATCACATCTATAAGAAAGAAACTTTCAAAAACATTAATAAAGCATATAAAACATTTGACATTTAATTTTTGTACAATTATAAAAATAATAAAAAAACACAACCTTTAACATTTAACATCCCACATACTGTACTTTAGGAGAATGTCAAGAAAACAAGAGGTCAGTGGAATTAATGAAGAAAGTTCTATTCTCCTTTTCTGTTTCTAATCACCTCCAAACAAAAACCTTTCTACTCCTCAGCTAACTGCATTGAGCTGAGGCCACCAGAACTCCATTAAGCCCACTCCCACTTGTCTGTCCCTAATACTCTTTCACCCCTTATCCTAGCTACTCATACACTCAAAGAGTGCAAGTTGCCACCAGGACATGAGGCCAGTAGTTGTGCTTAGCCTTGGCTAGTGCCAAACACATGATACAGTACAGGGATTTCTGAGTCCTTAGTGCTACCTGAACAGTGCTGAAATAGCTCAGAAGAAGTCCTAGGTTTGTTCAAACACTCAGGACAGTAGAGGAAGCTATTTCCCTCCTCGCATTGCCAATGCACAGCTTTTATTCTTCCCCTTAATGGGTTTTCAAATCCACATATTTATTCCACAAAGTAACAGTGCCCACAACCATTTAAGCACAATAAAACTTTGAAATCAAGGACTCACTCTCTTTTAACATACAAAATAAAAATAATAATAAAAAACAACTTTCCCATCCCCCTATCTTACAGTTATGGCATTTATTTTCTTATTTGACATTGTCATCTTACTAAGCGGTGTTTCCATGAAAATATAAAAACAATAATAATAATAATAATAAAAAAAATTTGAACTGTGGTTCTGGAAAACCCACTATCCCAAGAAGAAAACAAAAATTGAAACACAAAGTAGGCAATATCACACACAAAACATATGTACACATTTCAGATGAAACTCACACATTATATTTTTGAGCCAGTTTAGCCCTTTTGCACTTTAAAACAGAAATGGAAGCTTATGTGCAATCAAAGCCCTTTACTAGAATGCACAGAAGGATTTTAGAGCTCATTAGGATATGTACAAAATATTTGTTTTAGAGTTTGGAAAAAAAAAGTATCTTTCTGAAAGATCTATAGGAGTATCGTCATTTACAGGTTTTCTCAAAGTCTGAAGACAATTCTATGTTTAAGTGGTTCAAGCAACGCCTCCCTTGGAAGGCTGACCCCCTCATCTGTGGGGACATTTTTATGTCTATGACAGTCCAGAGGAGAGATGGACGGGAAATTGGATTCTCACAGTTATTTTCCAACAAACTCAAACTCTTATTGATCAAAAATGAAAAGTTATATAGTGATGCAACTGATGCCACAGGAAAGCTGATCTCATAATCTTATATTTTCCAAATCACTACTGTTTTCATCCTTGGAGAGAGAAAGATAAACGAGCTTCTACTTGCGGAGTTTTACATCATTGGAGGATTTCCAAAAGAAACTTTTACCAAATAATATTATCTGTGTTTCAAAAGGTCTTCTAAGAATTTCAGTTCACAGCTCACTGACTGCTTACCGTTTAGAGGAGATTCAGTATTTCTGTATGATTCCTGTTTTTCCTGGATATTCTTAATAAACCTTATGACTTCAGTGTAAGAACTAGATAGAGGGCATTCATTCTAATCAAATCAAACTTAATTTGAACAGTGGTAGCAAATGTCTAATTGACTTAGTCAACCCAGTACTGAAACTTAGTTTTCAGGCTTCTGTAATGGCCACAAATGTTTTCCCAATAAATATTAAGAGATAAGGCATCTGGTATTAAATGTAAGTGGATTGCTGATATACCCAGATATATATACCAGATGTGTTTGACCCGGTTGCCACACACCTTTTAAGAATTATTAGGCATTACCTACATTCCCCATTCCCAACCAAAAGCAAGAGAGGCTATTTCCCTTCTTCCAGTGCCACACTCCTGTGACAGTGTGAACGTGGATTTTTTTTCTTGTGATTGGACTAAAAATAACCCCAAAGTGAACAAGCGTCACTAACAGCAGTGCCAGTAACATAAAGTACGCCAACATACACAACTGTGGATATATGTATACAGTCTCTCCCATATGATAAGCAATGGTAAATACAACTGGATGCATCCAAAGGTTTGATGTGCCAACTGTTTAATATCAAAATAAGTGAAGGGACATTTTTGTCACTCACATGTGCCGTCAAGCTCCAGATACCTATTACCATACATGATACCCCTTGAAATAAAGGGTATAGATAAACCATCCAAACAAGTAAATTAAAAAAAAAATAATAAGTTGATAAGTGCAACTCAATTTCCTTTCCTTTAAATTACATTTAAACAAAACTCAATGTCCCCCACCCAAAAATACATACTGTATATTTATATATTTATATATATAGTCTTAGACTATAAGGGTGAAAATGCTTTATAAAAGTCAATGAGAAATCTTTGCAGCTTAAGGAGACACCCACTGCTCTTTTGCTCACTTCCACCTAGCCATGGTAACTTCAGTCCTGCAAGCAATAGATTTGGAGGCTTAAAGCCAGAATCAGAATCAGATGCCAGGTTGGACATTAAATCAAAGGTAGCCTCTTACTTCTTCTTCCCTTAAGAAACCAGACTGAGAAGAGGAAGGAGAAGACCTAGGGAAAACGCTCTGAAGGTCAAGCACTAGTGCTTTGTAGGGAGGCAGACAGATGGGGACAGGATGGTAAGAGTTCACACGGTGGTGCTCACTCCCCCTCTTCCTTGATGCGCTGTTGCTTGTTGCGACGAGCATCCATGTCAAAGTTGAAGTCATTCCACTCATCGCGGGGCGGGAAGGAGATGGTCTGGCGCAGGGTGAAGCGCACAGCGTCAATAACGCGCTCGCCCCGGGTCTCACTGGATCCCACGCTGACTGTGGAGGCACCACTTGGGGTCCTCAGGAGGTGGGGAGGGGAGGAGAAGTCGTGGAGCTGTCGGTGGTCCAGGATGCCCTTCCAGATGGCATGTCTGAATTGCTCAGGGATTTTTAGACTTGCCAAATCCTGTGCAATAAGAAAGGGGAGCAAACAGATTTAGGACAAAGGGACAGACTGACTATTTAGTCCACATCATTTTATCATTCCCCAGTGTTCTGATTTAACTGTCTGGAATTGATTGATCTCCAAATTGGAAAATAAAATTAATTCTCTGGTAACACTTGCCATTATATGTAAGCAAAAGGCACAGCCTTGAGGTGCCATTTCTGCTTGTGGATAACACCCCACTTGCTCTCTAATGGTCTGTTTTTTCACTGGTAAAGTAGGGATAGTTAGATCAGAGGGCAAAAGTCCTAAACCAAAAACATGAGATAAAGGTACCTTCCAACTCTTAAATCTACCTGGCTCTAGTCACTAGAAGAAAGATATCAATGGAACATCACCACTGCTCAAATGAGTAGATGAGGAAAAAAAAGGCTTATTAATAGGTAATGAACACTGTCTGTATACCAGGAACTGAACTAATTATTTTGTATACATGATCTCATTTAATGCTCAGATTAGTGGTAGATACTATTGCACCTGCTTTATAGATTGAAAAGCTGAAGTTCAGAGAGGTTGACAAGTCTAAAGTTATACAACTAAGTAAATGAAATGGGGACTCAGGACAGCCTCTGAGCCTAAACTGCCCTAATGGCCAGAAGGTCTCTTGGTGTTTGGATAAACCAGGGTATCCAAATGCAAAGTATGTGTCCATCCTCTATTAATGGGGGTAGAAGGCATTACAAATATGCCCGAGCTTTACTATCTGTGGAGACATCTCTTACATTTTTATCTGCATTATCTCTTCATTAGCTTGTTTCAGTGATGGCTCACATTTTTTTTTTGTTTGTTTTTTTGGTTTTTTTTTTGGAGCAGCATGGTGGGTAGAAAGAACACTGTGTTTGGAGTAAGAAGACCTTGACAGAGGTTCTTATTCTGTCACTGAATGACTCTAGACCTTCATCAAGTCACTTTTTCCCTACTGGCCTCAGTTTCTTCATTGATAAAATGGGATCAAATTCCTTTTTACATCAGCACCCATTGTGGGCTCTTGTGTGAATATGGATGTGAAAGTACTAGACCGATTATAAATGACACTATCTAAATCTTAACCATTGGCATTATTACCATATTAAATTATTATTAACCCAGTCTGGCATCTTAGAAGGGCTACTTATGAAAACTGCCAAATGTAACCATATCATTTTCCCAGGAAGGGATGCCAAATGACTCAGACAGGTATTGAGAGACAAGCTGCAAAAGAAGTTTCTATTTCCAGTAATGAGATGGAAGAAGCTGAGGTGAGGATGCAGAAATGAGATAGCTTCCCAATTACTTCCCAGTTTGGACGTTTGCAGTATGGGCACTCCGATTTCCCATTCTGGCAGAAGAATACACCATAAAGAAGGCAACCCACATGGAGATGAGTAAGTGTAACTCTTTATTCTTCTGGAGCTCTCAATAAGTCTCTAACGCTGTAAACTGGCCTCCCTCAATCTTCATGATTCTCTGGATAGATTTTAACTTATGATAGATGAAGAAATTGTTGTCCAGAGACCGGCACAAGACCTAGCCAACACCAACAGAGATGGACTTCTGGAGAACATCTGCAGATCCTAATAGCCAAGGGAGTACCTTGACACACTCCCCAGTGGGGACAGGGAGCAAGTGGATGGCATAACTTTAAAAAAAAATAGGGAAGGGACCGATTCTCTGTTCTATCATATAGGACTATCAAAGACAGGGCAACTCTCTTCTCCTCAACGGATGGACATCATTGTAAAGTTACCCAAAACCTGTCGAAACTTACTACTAAAGCATTCTCTATAGTTTTCACTTATAATTTATTCCATCAGGGAGCAGCAGCCAGGGTGATGTGTGGGGTGGAGAGGGGTGGGCACAGAGGCAGTGCAGTATGTACTTGTCATCACAAGGGCTGGGGCATTCTCATGCTGCAGGGGCATCTCTAGCATCGGTGCTCAAGGAGGGGAAAGAAGAGATCTCAACTACACAAACAGCAGCAGAAGCAGAGAATATTTCTTCCACTAGTCCAAAAGGCCCTCTGGAAGCTGGAAGAGAGGACAGTAAACCCCAAAGAAAGCAGCATGAAGAGAAGCCTGGAAGGAAAATCAGATTGCCATAAGCCAGAACAATACAAGCTCCCAAGAATACAAGCCAGTCATGAAGTGGTATAGGAAGCACACACGTGCACACACACACACACACACACACACACACACAGTCCCCTTCCATCCAGCTTGCTGCAAAAGACAAAGAATATCAAAGCCAGAGGGAGTGATTTTGAACCCAGTTTGATAAACTGAGGCTCAGAGAGGCAAAGTGATAACCCAAAGTCTCATTATTACTAAAAAGCATGGATGGGACTTGAACCATGACCAGTGAATTTTCTCAATGATCAGGGATGGCTTGGCCCTATTCTAATATAATTGAAAATGAGGGAACATATGGTTCTAATTGAGAGGAATGGCTGAATCCTCCTTAAGGTCCTACTTTAAGGAAAGGCAGAAGAAGCCAGTTAACAGAGTTAAAGACCAGAAGCTTCCACCTTAGGACTCTATTCCTAGTTCTGTCATCAACTCATCATGCAAATGATTATAATGTTGTCTCTCCATGATTTAAAGTGAGGATAATATCACCTGATTCCTGATAGCTTCCCTGGGGTCTCATACTGATTAATGAGCACATCTAAAAAATTCTCTAAATTCTTTCGAGATTATAAATATCTTGGAGGTGGGAATTGGGTTTCCTCTTTCCCACTCTGAATACAGTATGTGTGGTATAGAGAATTACTGGCTGATCTGACAAGCAGAGGAAGACTGATCACCAAACTTCTCACGTATGTAGGCTAAGGCCTGGGAATCTTTCTAATATGGTAATGGTTTCCACCAAATTTGGGGACTGAGGGTATGATAACAAATTTTAAAACCAGGGGGAACTGAACTACAAGGTGGATGTCACCAGGGGGAGGGAATGAAGAAATAAAACTCAAGAGAAAAGTCTAACAGTTACTTACATCCATGGAGTAATGCTCAATCTGATAGATGGTGGTCAGCCCCTGGGTCGTGAAATAGTCCAGACATGATGAACAGCCCAACCTCGCTAAGAAACTGCAGAGGGAGGAGGGAAGAGGAAGGAGGAAACAGAAACAGAAAGTTCACCCCAACTGCATTGGCGAGATACAGGAAAACCCAACATTATCGCCCTCGGATGCCCTACAGGAAAGACTAGGGGCAGGTGAAACATACGGAGGCCTTGGATTTGAGGTTTGGGAATGGTTAGTGACTTGAACTTTAGGTCTATAGAAATTAAAATCAACTCTGAAGATTCCTGCAGAGCAGTGATTTTCAAAAGGTGATTGGTGGAATTCTCAGGGGTTCTACATAGATAAGTGCCTTATGAGCCATTGCAGGGGGGTGAAAGGAAGGAGCCCAGTGGTCAGGTTCCCAGCGCTCTTGCCTCCTGCCTCTTCACGTCCAAAAGAGCACCTCTACTCGAATTGCTTTGTCTCTGGGGTTTCTGAGAATGGTTCACGTGGCTAAGAAAAAAATGGAGGCTACTCTACTAGGAATGCTTTCTGATTTATGTCCTACTCAGAATACAGACCCCTCCTTTCTGGCGCTGGTCTCAGATTGGTGATGCCACCATCACAGAGCCACAGGTTGGGTGGCACAAGCCACACGCCTTGCCGTCTCTCTGACACTGTTTAGGACTGCCGCATCAGTCACATGGGGATCAGTACCCATTGTTCCAACAGCCAAACGAAAGGGTCATTCTGCACGTGAAGCAGGGGCAGATGATGTGCACTAGGCGTGGATGTGGCACCCACTCTCACTTCTGTGGGAAGCGATCTTTCAGGCTTCACACATTTCCCTCTTCTGGCTGTCTGAACCCCCTTGCCTAAGGTGTGCCTGCTTTGTGTATGGCAGTGTAACAGTGGCCATTGGCTTCTTGAAAGTCCCTGTCATCTCTGTAACCATTAAAACTTCTTTACGGACATCCCACTCCAACATAACGAGGCCATGGTGGCTGAGAGCTAGGAGTCCTGGAGAACGGGAAAGGGAGCGAGATAGCAAGTTTACGGCCCTTCTTGGGTCCCCAGCCCTGAGCACCAGTTTGAAGGCCACAACTGACCATGTGAAACTGTGAGGGAGGAGGAAGAGGGTAAGTGAAGATGAGGGGAAACAGGCATGAAAAATGATTTGCCTATAAACTCACATTTTCACTTTGTCCCCTATGGATTATAGTGCTTTTCCTCGATTAAACACTGCTGACCACTCCACAGATCAGAGATAACAGTGCTGAACACCCATCATAGGAAGGGCTGCTTTCTTTTTTTCCCAACTGCGTACTGAACTCTGAGAGCGTCCGCCCTCCACCACCCCGAGTTGCTGAGGACAGGCCCCCGGGGGCACATGCCGTGGACTCACCTGACAAGGCTGCAATCTGTGGGGTACGGAGGTGGGGGAGTGCAGTGGGAGGTGGATGGCATGGAGAGTGGGGGAGGGAGGGCCTGGGTGGGGCTGAGTCCATTCATGTCTCCAGCCATTGGCATGTGGGTGCCCATCATAGGAACTGAACAGAAGCAGGAGGAACAGAGAGGGTTACTGCCGTCATCAGTACCAGCTTCCCAGGGGTCCATCTTGTCTGGTTTAATGTTACCAAGGGCCTAATCCGCCAGCCTTCCTTTTCAGTCTTCTCTCTCACTGCACCCCTTAAGCACCCTATGTCTCATCCAACAGAAGACAACGTTCACCAAACTCCAAACTAATTACACATTTCTCGAACCCTGCATGTGCTCCTAGGACAATCTCCCCCCACTTCTTTCTAATGCTCTGTTCAACTGCACACTACTCCTTGAGGTTAATATATTCCTCTTTGCATTTGCCTTCATGGCTTATATTTCTGTCTCCCTTATTAGGCTAACTCCTTAGGCCTGGCACAGATCACATGCTCGGTAAACTGAGGTGAGGTGAACAAATAAACAGATCTGTGAATGAGAATGACCTCTGGAATAACTGTTTGGGAACAGGAGGATTTATTGCAATATTTGGGAACCATAGGCCTATTAAGCAAGAATGAAATGAAAGGTTCCAGCTCTTTCTTATGGTCCATTTCTGGATTGTATTCAGGGACACCAGCAACACTGATTGGTTTTTTACTAAACTACAAACTGGAAACATCTACCTATAGAGAAGAAGCGCTTAATACAGATCATATCTATGAAGCAAATTTTGTCTTCAGGTCAAAAAAACAGAGGAACATTGCTACTAAAAGATTAATGCGATTTGCTTTTATTTTTGTGAATAGCAATATGCTCCCAAAGGAAAGGCCTCTGTCACCAACTAGCCCCCTAAAGAGCACAGGCTTATTTTATCTTATCACTTTCCCTTCTGACTTTGCCGGTGCTATCAAAGAAAATTGTGAAGTATAAAGAAAAAGTAGGCAAACCGTAAATTACACAAATGTGAAGGAACAAATGGACTCTAAGATGTCACAAGAGAGAAAATAAAGTAAAAAAAAAAAAAATGACACTTTTTCCTTTTGCTGTCAGAGTAGCAGACCTGTCAGGGGGTGAGGTTTGGAGCCGTAGGATGAATTTATCACTAGTGAGACAGCAGTTTGGCTCTAAAGTCTTTGTTACCAAACCAAGCAACCTTACCACATACATCTGTATCTCATTTAAATCTGAATCTTTGCCATCGGACCACAGAGAGTCACAACCCTAGCTTCCCTTAACTTTAAGAAAACAAAACCAAAACAAAACCTCTAATCTCTTCAAGGTAATACTGAAATGCAGGTTTAAAGGCTTGATCAGAATAATGAAGGATTTCAAAGGACAAGATTGAGGCATTATTTTATGAGGGGCACTGTAGGATACATGTATAGTGTTTAGACTTCTGTGTCCTTATAATACATCCTTCTGCATTTCTAGCATCCGTTTGATTTTCTCTAGTTTGGGTATGCACTTTGCTAGATTTAGTTCTAGTGGATAATTCTATTTACAGCAAAGCTATATAGCAATCACCATTCATTTGGAGGCCCAATTTTCACATTGCCTCTCACAGTTATACTTAGTCGATGTGAGTAATCTGTGCGTGAATAAGTAAAAGGGAGACTCCTTTCTCTATGTCAGTTCCTTAATGACTGTATATAGGATGGCGTGGACAAGATGAGAAGGCTAAGATCACAGGGACACACAATCATAAGATGTTAAAAGTGAAGAGTGATACTTTTATGAGTGGAAACGGAGCATTAGAGCAGAGAGGTTACTTGTCCATAGTTGCATGGCTAGTCCTGCCATAGCATCCAGAGGACAATCTATTTCTCTAGACTTTAAGTCTACCACACCATGCTACTTCCCACATGTTGGATATATTTCCTTTTCACTATCTCAAAGGATATAGGAGGTAGGTCCCCCAACCAGGTTGATGGGAAATTCATGGTTGTTTTCACAGAGATCCTTTTCTCTACTGAAGGAACAGTCTCCTCTATCTCTACCAATGTGCTTTGCCATGAACCATACACTTCAAAAGCGACGAAAAGCTCACCACGAGGAACTCAAGCCATTAGGCTGTGATCTGTCTGTTCCACTGTGCCTTTCCTCAGCTTAAAAAGCAAGCCTCTCCCCGCACCCCGGAGTGGAGTCCTCCCCTACACTAGCCCTGTGGACCCATAAGGCGCAGCTAAACGGAGATGCTCTTACTGTTGGCTCCCATGCCATCAGGAATGGTGGTAGGAGTGAGGGTGTTGCGCTGCTGAGGGTTGATAAGCTGGCTCACAGAAGGCAGCTTGTTCATGCTGTTCATTTTGTTGAGAGGTGGAGAGCTGTTACCATATGAAGACTGAGTCTGCATCGAGGTCCTGGGAACACAAACATGGCAATGATGGTGAGCGGGTCATACTGAACAGGGCGGACTGGTCAGATCCCACAGGTCTCAGATCGAAACGTGGCCTTGAACTACAATTTGTAAAAATATTCCTCCAGGACCTATGACAAGAAATTATTTGTTTCTGTCTGAGAACTTTTTTTTTTTTTGTAAACTAGGGAGGGATTGCAAGGTCAAGTCATATTTCTCCTGAATTTAGAGTATGAAGTTGCATATCTTCCTAAAGAATCTCTTTTGTGAGAGGGGAAACAATTGCATCTTCTTTTTACCTCTATTATTTTTTTTTCTCCATCTCTTTCCCCTCTCTGGCCCTTCAACTCAAACAAATTTGAAAATCAATAAGGGAAAAGAAGTCAGTGAAGACCCAAAGGCTTAAGAAAGACATGAAGATGCCAATTTCAAATTGCAGCTGAGGCCTGTTGTGTGTAGCTTCCTAGGCCAGTTGGGATATACAGAAAATGACTATGAGCACCATCAAATCGGGAATTTGGCAGCACAGCCTGCTGTCATGCAGAGGCCACAACATGGAAATGTGCTTCCTCTGCTTAGGTGTTCGAGGGCCTTTGAGAAAACCCATGGGGATGCCAGCCGCCTTTCTACACAGGAGAAGCCCGGAGCCCAAACAACTCTTCTGTTGATTTTTGACAAGTCTCCTGGGAGACAAAGACCAACAAAAAAATTCCACTGAGCATAACTTCAATTTGGAAATTTACTCGGATTGGCTTGTCATTCTATGCATCATATCACATATGATATTCCCTACCAACTGTCACGTCTCACTCTCTGATTACAGAACTAGTGATATCTACGATCATCGGAGCAGGATATAGCATCAGAAAAACAAAGTTTAATACTTCCTCTAGCATATACTAGAATCTATAGGTCCCCGTGTGGGCCACTAAATATCTTTGCTTTTGTTTTATCACAAAAAAACTCTATACATTAAATACATACACACTTGTTCAAATTGGATGTTAGAGGTAGAAAAATAGTAAGAAACAGTCCCATCTGTGAGAAGCTCATACAGTAGTGGATACATGGGGATAACAATCCAACCTACCTTATAAGGCTGTGGTGGGAACTGGAAAAGATAAGATGAGGAAGAACTTTATGGGCTATATGCCATTTACAGTGAGTAATTATGACCACAAAACAGAGATTGGGCTTAAGCATGTTTTGAAACTATGGTGGGAAAACTCCCCTTTTACAATTTTCAGACAAAGTGCGTTATTTTTTCCTATTTGTCTCCTTCCTGCAGTCATATTTATTATAGTAGATAAGAGAGTGAAAAAACAGTTTCCCTAACATTTTATTTTGTATATATGTGCATATAAAACACTCTATGTTTTATATATATATATATATATATATATACACACATATATAAAAACTCTATATTATATAAATTATATATATGTATTATATATAGAGAGAAACTTTCTGTGTTTGTATGTGTGTGCATGTATATATATATATATTTGTATGTGTGTGCATATATATATATATTTGCATAAATAAGTATGGCAATTGGTGTACAATTAACAATTCAACTGCGTTCTATAATTACTGACTTTAAGGTAGGAGGGCATTGCTTTTGCTGTTTAGATCTTTTCAAGAACTCACAATTATAGGTCCATGTTGTATAAACAGGTGTTTACGTAATAAACCCTCCCAATTGCAAGACACTTCAGGTTACTAAGCTCTCCTTTATCCATTTACTGAATGATTTCCACATCCCTCTGGAGGAGAACATGGTCTGGCAGGGCAGGGATGGGCAGAAATTATTATGCCTATTTTACATATGTGTAAATATAAGGTCTTAAGAATAAATGGGCACGAGTCACACATTACTAAATGATGAGTTGAGGGTCTCCTGGTTCCTAGTCCAGGAGTTTCTTTCTTTTATTCTGTGGTAACTTTCCAGAAACAAGACAGTATTATGCATTAGGTTACAGAATCAGGAAATGGGTTAAGTGGTAAGAGAAGTGGGAGAGACTGAGATATGGTAGGGGGCAAGGGATCTAGCAGTCAGTCCCCCCAACTATCATCAATCCAACTATCATCTATCCCTGTGTTGAAGCCTAGTGTTAAGAGTTAGCACGTTGGATATACTTAGGAACACTTGTAAATCCATATCAAAGTGCAGAGAAGCACAGGGATAAGTGGCCAAGAGATGCTTTGCCAGGTGCTTTTTCCATTTTTTCCCACTCCAGGGGGAAAAACTCCCCCTGTTCAGACTCCAGGGGCAGGTTGATCTTCTGCAGCCTAAAGATACCTCTCTCTTTCTCTTCCATTTTCCCAAATCAGTCAAATGCAAAGCAAGAGCTTATGGAAGCATTGCTTGAACCATTAATATTCACCTTTAGGAAAATAAAAATATTTTTTAAAGCTTTGCATTTTTCCTGCGTGCTCTAGTATAATAAATTCCTTCTTCCAAATCCTATTACACTTCTTTCCTCTGTTTCTTTTTGAGGTCTGTATTTTTGACCATTTTATTAGGTCATTTATTATGAGCAGCCTAAACTATTTTAGGAAGCTAGCTCAAAAACCATAGATGAACAAAGAAGGAACATGAAATTTGGAGTCAAACAAAACATCCAGGTTCATCTTCTAGATTTAACACAAATTAATTGATTTTGGATGTTATGCAAGGCTCTTGAGTCTTATTTTCTTTATCTGTAGAACAGGTATTATACTTACTCTAGAAGAGCTGCTATAAAGACTAACATGGAATAATATGGAAACAACCTAACAGTCTATCGATACACGAGTGGATAAAGATTCTGCATATATACAATCACATATTACTCATTCATAAAAAAGAATGAGATCTTGCCATTTGTGACAACATGAATGGACCTAGAGGGTATTATGTTGAGTGAAATAAGTCAGATAGGAAAAAAAATATTGTATGATTTTACCTATATGTGGAATATAAAAGTAAAATAAATGAACAAACAAAACAAAAACATACTCATAAGTACAGAGAACAAACTGGTATTTGCCAGAGGGACCAAGGATTGGAGGAATGAACTAAGTAGGTGAAGGGGATTAAAAGGTACAAACTTCCAGTTATAAGATAAATGTCACATGGATGCAAAGTACAGCATAAGGAACACAGTCAATAATACTGTAATAACTTTGTATAGTGACAGATGGTGACTACACTTAACGTGGTGAGCATTCTGTAGTGTATATAAATGTCAAATCACTGTGTTGTACACCTGAAACTAATATAATATGTTAACTATATTTCAATTAAAAAAAATAGAGGGGCACCTGAGTGGCTCAGTTGGTTGAGCATCTAGCTTGTGATCATCGGCTCAGGGCATGATCAAGCCCTGTGTGGGGCTCTTCCCTGAGGGTGGAGCCTGCTTAAGATTCTCTCTCTCTTTTCCTCTCCTCCTCTCCTTCACTCACATGCTCTCTCTCTTTATCAAATAATAATAATAATAATAATAATAATAATAATAATAGGTTTTTTTAAAGTTTTTTTATTTATTTGGAGAGAGCAAGCCCATGCATGCAATAGGAGAGGAGAAGAGAGAGAGAGGGAGGGAAAGAATCCCAAGCAGTCTCCACACTGTCAGCACAGAGCCTGACAGAGTGCTCAAGTCCATGAACCCTGAGTTCATGACCTGAGCCGCAATCAAGTGTCAGACCCTTCACCAACTGAGCCACCCAGGTGCCCCAGTAATACCAGATTTGTAAAAATTATTAAAAAAATAAAAAAGTAAAATCTATTATATTCTTTAAAAAGAAAACATTAAATTAGATTATATGAGAGCCCTGGACATTGTCCTGTAATTTGTAGATGCTCAAGCAACTTTGGTTCTTTTTACTCTTACCCTCAGTAGCAAATGTTTAATACTCTCATGTTTGGTCAAGGGAGTGAGAGGTATCAGTTTAAGAATTAACAGGAGGAGGTGAAAACTATTCTTTCTTGAACAAGTCCAGGAATTAGGGTGAGTGGATAAATGGGGTAAGAGAGTGCAAAAAAGTCAGAAATTCTGATTGCCTCTCCTTTAATGTGGAAGAGAGGGTTAAAGCCACAGGGAGCAAGGTCAGGGCAGTCTGTTTATCATTAAGTTTTCAATGCCTGAAATACAGTGAAATACAAAGAGTATTCTGATAAGCTCTATGTGCTGTGGAAAAGGGAGCAAGACTGAATAAGTCTGTGACCAATTTAAAGGCCTTGAAGAACCACCTTACCCCCCACCCCCCTTACACATATAATGTCACAGTCATTGAGTGGAAAGTCCCAAGGATTATTGAGGAATCTGAAGAGAAGGAAACAGTGTACAAGGACAATAAGGATCTGTGACGTGATGGGTTTCTTGCCCTCCTCCACCCTCCCAGTGCGTGCACGCACGCGCACACACACACACACACACACACACACACACCCAAAAAAGCGATAGTGTAGCAATCCTCAGAAAAACAACCAGGAGTAAGCCTCAGGCTGTTTTCTCTAGATTTCTCTAGATTTTTGCAGAAATCCAACATAACAGAGATGTAGAAAGACATGTTTCATGTAATTCTAGTTTTGAGGAGAAATTCTGGAAAAGTCAAATCCTAGGTCTTAACTTTAACAGCTCAGGCTTCTGTGTACATTGCTAAGAAAACAATTCAGTATCTCAGAGCTGTAAGTGACCTTAAATCATTTAGGATGAAAAACACAGGTTTCCTGATTACAAGCCTCGTGCCTATATCCATGGCAAAGAGCCCAAATTCTTAAAAAGACAAATTCAAAGTCATTTCCATCTTGATGGAGATATATAGAATTCCGCCAAAGGATTCCTTTTTTTTTTTTTTTTTTTTTTTTTTTGCCTTAAATCTTTCATTATTGGTTAGAAAGCAACTCTCTGGTAGAATTTGGTGATACCTGAGGGTAAATCTAGTCCAGCAAACTGTTTCTGGAGTACAGAATTTGAGAGGGGAAAGAGATAATGAAGATAAAACAAAATACCCCCTATCTCAGGAAGGTCAAAAAAAAGGGAAGCCATGTGACATCAGAAAAGGAAGTGTTCTTCCTCAAAATTTTGCCCACGACTGCCCTGCCAGTAACCTTACCCTCCAGTTGGGTAATCTTGCTTCTAAAGACAAAAGGCGGCATTGATTCTCTAGATAGATCAACTGAAATTATACAATATTTTCCATTAGTTCAAGTATACACATTTATATAAGTCACTATACATGCATTAAAAACTTGCATAAAAATGGGATGAAAGAAAAAAAAACTTGTGAAAGAAAAAGCAAATGCAAAAAAAAACCTAAACATACTCATTAACCCTTTTAGGGATTTGTGAACCTCTTAAAAGGGGATTGGAAAGTTATTTGAAAAGACCTCAACAGCATAATGAGTGCATCAGATTTTACTAATATACTTTTGTCTTGAACATAATTTTTTCTTAAGTATTTTTTCAAGCTACTAGATTACTTATTTTTATTCAGAACAAGTGTTTTTGAAGCTTTTAAGAATAATTACTCAAAGATTAGAACATAGTGTAATTAAAACAAAATTGGACAACAGGTTCCACTACAGAGTTCTGGATGATGATTTGCTAATGCCCATGCCACAGAAGCCGAATTATCTAATAGACTGGGATTTGGATTTGATTTAAGTTTGGCAATTTCATATATAGCTGGAGAGCTGTTCAGAGAGGTAGACAAATGATGCTATAGTACCTGACTCCTTATGGTGAAATTAAACACCCACAGGGCTAAAATATATTTCAAGTTGAGGTAGGCATTGAAATTTATTTTTAGAACTGATGACCTTAATACAGAGCATCTTAAATAAGAACACCAAATACTGACAGAGGTGGAACAAAACCAAAGGGACTGTTTAATTACTCTTGTTCTTAAACTCACACATGGTACTTCAAGCATTGATGGGAAAATATTCTAGGATTAAGGAATTAAAAAGCAAGAGAGACAGAAAGAAAAACTGCAAGATGAACCAAGATGCAAAAGTTTATTGAAAATTAAAATCACACATCCATAAAGCAACAGCCTCAATAACAAGAAATCATTGCTGTGATGACACAGAATAAAGGGCTGGTGATTTGGTGTGGGGAGAAGTGGGGGGAGAGTTTTCAAGTCTTTAAACTATTATTTTAAAATACATTTCTAAAATGGAAAGCAATAGATTCTCTAAACTCTTTGAGCCAAAAGAAAAATCATCTATTCTTTCTATCTTTAAATTTCAGACCAGGAGTGCATATTTTCACATTGTCTACCTGGACATCACTTAAATAAAATGTAAGTGTCCTGGACAAAGGAGTTGGAACAGTATCAGCAATATGGCTAGTTTCATGGTAGGACTGAGAGATAGGGGCTCCAATGAGCAAATTAGTCATAGATTTGGTGAGAGGCCTTTGAACCCCATTTCGGCCATTGAAATATGATCTTTAACTGCCTGGAATAATATTACTGAGGTGGTTTTACCCTCGTATTAAAATGACAAATTAGGTTTATCTGCCTTGGGGTCTTAACAATAGCTTGCGGGGTAGGGCCCCGGGGTTTCCATGAGCCAGGAAGATTATCATATCAGATGCCAACAAGGTGGCAGTGGTAGGATCTAACACAGTGTTACTGAACTTTCTATCTACATATTGAGGGGAGGACACTAATAATGCAAACTCTCTAAAAGAAGAAAAGAACATCCCCCCACAGTGGCTACTTATAGTAATTATCATCTCTCTGCCCAGCAGTACACTTGACACTTTAGTGTGTTACTATTTGTAATATTATTGCATGACCAGCATTAAAAGGGCCTGACTGAAGCTCTCAGTCATCTAGAATTTTCTTATGCACAGACAATAACAACTTTTTTCTCCTTTTCTTAAAAAGACATCTTAAGTTTGAGACCTGCTCAAAAGCTTCTTTATGAGTTTTAGAAACACAACAGAAGGTAACAAAAGGGTTCCAATAAACATCTTAATGCCCCTCTTTCCAACCTGAGCCCCTCCCTTCTAAGAAAAACACAAAGCTCACAGACAAACACAGGGGTTCCTGACTGCCCAGTGCTAGATATAAGGATGCAGAATCTGTGGAAAATGTCCTTTCTTGTAAAGTTTTGAGTCCCTTCAAAAGATTTTCTCACTACTGGCTGTATGCCTTTGAGCAGTTGGGTCTCTGAGCCAAAGTGTCTTCAAGTTCTGCTTACGAGGGCTGGACACACACACACACGTGCACGCGCGCACACACACACACATACATGGACACACAAGAAACACACGCTCAAAATACAGATATGGGGTGGGGGGGTGGTCTATGGGTACACTGATCGGTTTGGAGGGCTGGAATGTCTAAAGAAGACGTCAGACTGTTTCGGGGTTTCTCTCCGGGGCTCCACAAGCTCATTCCTGAAGCAGGCTGAAAGGAGACTGCAGAGAGGACCAGAGAAAAGAAGAGGTGAAGACTTAGGACTTCATATATTCACATCAACTGAATACAGAAATACCCTCCTACCTTCATGATCACAGTAAGACAGAATAGAATGACCTACAAAGCTATTTTTGCTCCTTCCTCATTATCCTCCTTTAAAATTTCTCAGAGATGCCTTCCTCTCAAGATTTTTGTGAAGAAATGAGATAAAGTAGTGGTAGTTAACTAGAATTATCAGAATCACCCATAGAACTTTAAAAAACAAACAAACAAACAAACAAAAACACAAGATCCCTCAGAGACCAGGCTGGGGCCCAGGCATATACATTTTTAACAAGTTCTTCAAGTGATTCAGTTGTGGACTAAGGTGTCAGGATAGGTCAAGGTACTTAGTACAGTGCTTGGCACATTGGACTCGATGACTTGAAAAGGGAATGCAGAGACAAGAATTAACAATAATCTTTTATAAAATGTCATTGGCCCAATTATGATACCTCATTATTGTTCCTGTGTAGCCTAACTACGAAGCATGAAGAAATACGATCTTATCAGTGTGGGGACTGCATCACATGTACTTGTAAAGAACTATTAATGAGCATTTTGCATGTGCCCAGATTGAGGTGGATAAATATCTTAATCCTTTCAGTCACAAACTTGGCCTCCAAATGCACATATCAAACTCATGAAAGCAACTTTTACATAATTAAGAAATCAATTATGCCACAAGGATGCCAGGAACAGATCCTTCTACTTTGCTCAAGATTGTGTAACCCTATGAACTGTTTGGGAATTATTTCCCAGATGGCTTTGAGTCACATTTGGTTATTCCTTACAAAGGAACAAAGCCATTTTCATTTGGTTAGGGCTGGAATTCAGTAAAACATCTCACCAGCAAGAATTGAGATCATCTTAAAGAATATGCCAGAATACGAATTAGTAGGGGCACAATTTACTCTCAGATAAAGAACTGTAACTGACTTCTTGTTTGGAGATTACATTTTGGGGCTTCTCTTGACGCAAGGACTGGATGGGACAACATGCAGGAATCGTCTTTTAGTTATGACAAGAGTATATATATGGACCACGAGGGTCCAAACTTTGAGATCTAGAACTGAGATTAGTGGTGCAATGAGATGTGAGAACTTAGAAAAGTGATTTAATCTATCTGAATTCAATTAGTCACAGGTTTTTCCTCATTGCCAACTCATGGCTAATAAATCTCTGCCCTGAAAACTTTCTAACAGAGCTGTGATGTTCAAAAAGTAACCCTGTATAAACTGTCAAAGTTGTGTTGTTCCTTGACTTGGAAGGTTGAACAAAATGAAATTGTCAATATCCACCTATTTTTTCCTCTATGAGATTGGCAATTGCAAACAAATATTCTGGACATATGAAGGATTTCTAAATCAAACTTAGAAATATGGTCTAAATCATACCTATCAACAAGACAGAGATTTGTGTATTCTCCTCTCTCCTATGTTGATAATGCTGAAAATATTGCTTGCTTCTCCCTCAGCTATGTAATCTGAGGAAAAATACCAATACTCTTAGAGAAGGCCATAGCCAAATGAGCTTAAAGAGGTAAGGCTTTGTACTGAAACCACAAGGATACATACCAACTGACTGATACAGAGATATAGAAGTGGGCAGAGATATTTATTTTAGTTTTATTATTATAACTTTCTTAACCAATGAAGCAGACAAAACACTGCAAAGAGCTGTGTCTTCCAGATCTGACTCTCATCTCACCTTGATTATAAACTGGTTATAAAATCACAGGCACAGTCATTGGGCCTCAGTTTCCCCAACCATGGTAGGATGAGATTAGAACCATGACCTTCCAGATCCCACTATGCTCCACTGTTCTCTGACCTGTATTACTGATAATCTACAATCATCAAGGGATCACCAAGGAGAAGGAAACACTCCTCAGGATGCCACGTTTGTATTACAATTAAAATAAATCCATACTGTAGAAACTCAAAAATAATTTTTGAGGAGAAAACAAGAGTAAGGCTAAGTATAATTTTAACAAAATGATGTTGACCTGAGATCATGGTGGAAGCCAAGACGGAGGATAAACTACAGGAAAAAAATGAAAAAGCAATGCTATTGGTCCAAAGTGCGCACATCAAAAGATTGCTAAAAAGGTCTCAAGTAGCTTCTGCAAAGTTGTCTTAAGAGTTAATGTCCCTTGGGGCACCTGGGTGGCTCAGCTGGCTAAGTGTCTGACTCTTGATCTCGGCTCAGGTCATGATCTCACGGTTCCTGAGGTCGAGCCCCAGGTTGGGCTCCACACTAACAGTGCGAAGCCTGCTTGAGATTCTCTCTCTTCCTCTCTGTCTCTGCACCTCCCCTGCTCATGCTCGCTTGCTCGCTCTCTTCCCTCCCTCTAAATAAATAAACTTAAAAAAAAAAAACCTGTAGTTTCTTTGTTAAAAAAAAAAAAAAGAGTTAATGTCCCTTGAAAATATGAAGGCAGAGTCCAGTGTCAAGAATGGGTCCAATTTGTCCTCCCATGAGATTCTTGTTTCTATAAACATAACCCCAGAATGTTTATTTCAATGTGAGCAAATCAACTAAAATCACACTTCTTTGCAAATGTGTATAAAGCCTACTTATATCTATACCAATTTGATTCACAAAAACTCCGTGTAAAATTTATTTTCCATAAAGCCTATGATCATGAAGGTAACTGTGAAGGAATTTTTGAAAAAGGAAAACCATGCACAAATGAAAAGCAAGCAGAGAGAAAACACATAGTGAGAAACAGAAGTAACTCAGCTGAAAATATTTTATTGCCACTTAGTGGAAACTGTGTATTTTCTTCCCACTAATTTTCCCTCTACTAAAAAGAAAAGCACAAAATTGATCCCTTACCAGCATAAAATTGGTACTATATTTTTGGAAAGGAAATCACAGGCTATTATAGGCATTTTCCAAGCTGATTTTTTTCTTTTCAAATGATTGCCAGGGAATTAGATTTCCATTTTTCTTTGTCTAGTCATTCATACCCTTTCTTGGAGATTTACACATAAACAAGAGAGCTGAAAAAAAAACCCAGTGGAAGAACGCAGCTACCGGAGAATTTATGCAGATGTACATTACTCATTCGAGACCCATGTATATATGATACAATAAAGACAGAATGAAGCCAAATGTCTGTATTTTGCAAAGATTTCATTTGCAGTGTCACATTCTTCCATGCACAAGGCACCACACTGAAGTTAGCTCTTACACACTGTGAGCTAGTAACTCAAAAACATGCAAGGACGCTTTTAAATGGACACCCCAGGGAAGGGGGAGGCTACTATTTCCTCACTATTTATCTGTGGCTACACATGCAAAAAAGGGATGATATGTTTCTAATGTCTTTGGGGCTTTTAAAAATAACACAAGTTTAATATGCAGTTTCTCTTTGATGAAATAGATTGCTTTATGAAATCCAAATTATAAAATAATTTCCCTTCAGAGCAATGCCACCCAGTCAGATGACAAGCGCTGGATAACTCCTCACGTGGGAGCACAGGGTTATGTATTCTCATGTACACCATGTAAATGAACAAATTGCCTATGCCCCCAGCTGACTAAGGTAGAGCTTCCTGGTTTATCAAATCTCCAAAATTATGGCACTAAACTATTCCTTCTATGGTATGATCTAGAGACGTTGTTTAAAGTTGTCCTATTAACTTATACAATGCTCAGAATGAATTTCCAGAGCTTTCTTAGGATTCAAAAGGTAGTCTGATTAGGAATTCACCACTAAATTGTAAACTATGGAAAGGTAGGAACTTTTCCCTCTGTCCTTAATGCTTTCCCATAACAGATCTTCAATAAAAGTTTGTTAGGTGAATCAACTCAACTATTCTAGACTTAGCTGATGATAAGGTCACAACACTAACCATATTTTGTGTCCAGATGGGCATCCCTAACTTTCTCAGACAAAAGAGATCTCTGTTAAAGGCTGTCGTTTTGGCAGATGCCAAAATACCACTTTAAAAATCACTGGAGGCTTTCCTAAAACGTTTTCATACCTCTCTACTTTAGGATACATGTATTAGCTTCCAAATATTTCTAGAAAAAAATCTGAGCTTTGAGAGGCATGAAGGATGATCCCACTCATTTACCTACAACAAGAACTGGCAAACTACAGTGGATGTAGTTTGGGCCATAGGCTAAGAATGGTTTTTACATTTTTAAGAGGTATGAAAATTCAGAAGAAGAAGGATTATATCATGATATGAAAATTGTATGAAATTCAAGCTTTAGTGTCCATAAAAATTAGTGGCCACTCTCATTCATTTATACAATGTTTGTGGTTGCTTTTGTGCTACACAGACAGAACTGGGCAGCTGGCTGCAAGAGACCATATGGACTAGAAAGCTGAAGATGTTTACTATTGGTGTTTTGCAGGAAAAAAAAGTTTGCCAACCTCTTTGCTAGATGGCCAGGCTTTTATAAACCACATCGTTTAATAAGTATCAATGTGGCCTGACAGTACTTTTGCTGTTAACTGGGGGGGGAGGGGGGGGTGGAAGGCAGGAAGGACTATCACAGAGTAACTAGTTCAGCATGATATGCTACTATGTAATCTTTCTGAGTTCATTTTGGCTGAGCCAAACATTTCCAGAGTGCACTGGAGGCAATTTCCGAGTGTTTTTTTTAATACCAGGGCATGCATATTTGGGAAAAGGTACTTATCCTCTCTCGGTCTGTAAGTGATGTTACGGGTCTGTTTCTTTGATCCTTGCTGTATGATTTGACAAGAACTAAATCGGTTTTAAACTTGAATATATTAACATACATTTTCTTCTGATATCCTAAAGAATATGTAGGATTGGCAATGGGAATTCTGTTTGCAACCCTGATTTCTCATTCTCCTTTGGGATATTCTGTGTCCCCAAGAAAACTCCTGATTAAACTTCCCACTCAGCCTTACTATAAAACTTTATAATTATGATTTGCAAAACTTCATGCTCAAAGTAAATGGTGGGATCCCTTCCAGGCAAAAAAGGTCTTCAATGCTCAACAAGGCTGAAGTCTTTTAAGGGAGAGCACAGTTCTTTTCCACCCCTCTGCTGCTCACCCCATACGCCATAGGCAGGGGTGCTCAGAGGTTGCCTCCTGACTATCCCAGATGTAGTCCAACTCCTCAGCTGCATTTATGTCGATTAAAAAAAAAAAGAATGAGAGACCTCTTTCTTTCACTTTCCGTAGTTCTGTATAGTTGCTAATAATATATCAGAAATTAACCATTATTTATTGCTCATTTGCTGTAAAAGACAAAATTTGCCTTAGGCAAGATAGTTTTGGCTTCATTTCTTTTTGTCTGGAGAGTAGAGTCAAATGTTTGAATTACTTAGACATTTTACATTATCTACAGAGACTCTGGCAATATTTTCAGTAGAGACACAATATCTTACTGAAGGTAACAAGTGATTATTCTTAACCACAGATCAACAGAGTCTTGACTTGATAACTTTCCTTTCTCCCAAAAGAGCTATGCTATTCTGATTAGTCACAAAACAATAGCATTGAAGATCCAAGAGTCAAGGTAAAAATCAACATATAAATAGGTTGCATGCTGATTCTAATATGGTTGCAAACTCTGGCCCAATGTATGTAAAAATGTATTGTTGGAAGACAACCTAGAACAGAGATGCTGAAACCTGGCCATAAGACTCCACTTTGCCCTGTTGCATCCGGGCAGTTTCCCAATGAGCACACACTGGGTCTCAGAATCCTCAACACAGTGCTCAGATAAGTCACTTAGAGGAAAACCTAGGCGCTAACCCCAGTCTACGATGGTTTTCCCAAAAGTGGGTTGTTTGCATCCCCAGAAAGGTACAGGACAAGCCACTGGGATAAGGGAAGATGACGTGTTTTAAAATATACACATTGTTACTAGAATAGCCTGTATACCCAAAATTCTTCTATTGATAGAGGTGTATGGTTGAGGCGTGGAGAGAACAAACTCTCTCTGTAGGAGTCTCTGTAATTCACTTGAAATGGTTTAGCTTCATTTCAGAAGCCGGGCGGAACTTCTAAAGGTATGGAAAGAAACTTAGAAGGTGGTCGAAACTAAAGAAGGGGCCCCGTACCAGCTCATGTGAACCTCTCATGTTCTGCTGCCTCACGGCCTCTTCTACGCCATCCACCCATTGCCCTGCTTCTACCCCAAACAAACAGCCACTGTTACTCACACCTCCTAAAATGACACATCAACACACTCACTGTTTCTGAAGTAAATGTTGGTGCTGTTGCTGCTGTTGTTGCCTGTATGTCTCGATTGTGTGCTGAGGAAGGTACTGCATGAGTTCCAGGGACTCTTTGATCTTCAACAGCATTTCATAGGTCTCACGGCCCCTCACCTACATGAAGGACACAGGAAGGAGAAGGAAGCATGAAGAACTCTAGAACAATTAGCAGTATAGTCAATCGTCTTTATCTGTGCATTCTGCATTGACGAATCTGCCTGCTCGCTAATGTTCACTGGTGACGTGAACATCGGTACGGGGGGTGCCCTGTGGTCATTCGTGGACGTGCGCAGAGCAACACATTTTGGTTGCTCAGGAGAACAAGGGCATGCTCCGCCATCCTGTTTCACGGTTCGTGCTGCAAATGAGTATCCTTTCCATGGTCTCTTTACTGCCACATTTTGCATATTTTTGTGGTTTTTGTTGGTGAACCTGTTCTCTAAAGTGGTCCCCAAGAGTAGTGCTGAGGTGCTGTCTAATACTTCAGGTGCCAGAAGGCTGTAGTGGGCCTTAAGGAGAAAATGTGTTAGATGAGCTTCATGTAGGCACAAGTTATAGTGCTGTTGGTCATGAGCTCAGTGTTAAAATGAATCAATAGTATATATTAAATAAGGTGTCTTTACTGATGGGCTGCTGAAAATGTCGTGCCCAGAGGCTCACGGGAACTTAATCCTATATTTCCCTACGAGCAATGATTCAGTATTTAAGATAGCATTTGCAGGGATTTTAGAAGACAAAACTACCCAAAATAATGGGAATGAGCTGTAATTAAATATCCCTGGAAGGGCATTCAGCTGAGGCAAAATAGGCTTCTTCTCTCTTTAAAAGAGTCTCTGAAAAGGGTTTAAAAGTATGAGCAGGACCAGGACTGGAGCAAGGCAAGCAGGGCCCGTGAGCACTTGCAGGGCCCCAAGAGTGATTGCTTATTTAAATTCTGCACCCTAGGCATTTTGCCTCACCCCAGTCCCCTCCCTGAGGATGAGAGGCAGGGTTTGTCAGAAGTCAGAAATGGAAAGGTTTCCTCTCCCTTAACTCTTACTTGCCCCAGCTCTGTGATCACCTCTGCGAAGCTCCCCACTGACCTCAGTCTTTTCATGAGTCTTCTGTCCTTTCTAGGTGCTGCTACTGCATCATGCCTGATGCTCCAGAGGCAATTATTTCATTATATCCTAACTGTCTCCTCGCTAGAAGGCAAGCTCTTTGAAGGTAAGAGTTGTATTCTACTGATCTGCAAATGCTAAAGGCCTAGCATATTTGCCACCCCAACAGACACCAACTAAACTCATGTGAAATTAAAAGCTTCCCCCGCCCCGCCTTTTTTTAATTCACACAATCCACTGTGGCTAATTCTTCACTGCACGTTCAAGATGTAACTGATTACACGGGACCTCCTTCCTTAGCACAAACTGAAATTTCATTAAAAACAGCTTCTCAAGTGGTTCCTATCTCAGCAACTGAAAACATATTAGGTCTTTTGGAATACGTGGGATACCAGGAAAATGTTTAACTTAAAGTTCACAAGTCAGTTTCCATATGTAGCCTGAGAAAAAAGACACCAAGAATCTTGGCAACTCACTGCCTGATTGTTTTACTAGCAAGCAGTCTATTGCCCTGAAGGTCAGGGCCCAAAGAAGGTAGGGAAGCAGGTATGGCACACCCAAACCTGTTGGTTTGCTTTAGCTTCCATACAGGGCGGCAGCTCCCAGTCAGATCTCCTGGCCTTCCTTGCCTGGCTCTCAGGTCAGTCAAGATGGAGTCAAGGGTTATACTCGTTACCAAGACTTGACTGCCACTCTAGATGACCAAAACCTAAGGTCATAAGAATCCAACAAACTTCAACCATAGTCTAAGACAGGGAGCCTCAGCGACCGTAAGAAGACTCATGTTCCTTGTAGGAATGAACAGTGCTGTTACACAGCAACTGGGCTGAGTCTCCTGGACATTCACACGTAACTGAGGACTCTGTCTTGCTTGGCCTTCTTTATAGCACTTCCTAAAAGAAGTCACAGTCGAGTCTGGAATTGTTGTACTGTCAGATCTGTGAACTCTGTCTGGCAAAATTTCAGTCTTGGTGACGATATGGCATGACCATGCTGTCTAGGGGAATCTTACGATTCTTAAACAATGAACTGCAAATTAATAATAAATATTTGGGTAAGAAAAATTATATTAGAACAGTAACTTTGGCTGGATGGGTAGCGGGAGAGGAGCCTGCACTACTGACGTATTTCAACATTGGGGAAGAAAGGGATCATTTCCTGATTTTTCAAACAATAGCTTCTCCCTGTTTTATTTCCCTCATCACCATCCCCCTTTCTCATTGTCACAGATAATAAGATGACACAGAGGAAGAGCTCATTCAGAGAAGGTAAAATGAAGTAATTGTGAATACTCAAAGGAGACTCACTGGTAAATATAACAGCTCATCATCTGGGGATCTCCGTTTTTTGATGGATGTCATCTGGATGCCGTGTGTGTTCTGACGAAAAGCTAGTGGAGGGAAAATGCAAGTTTCATCCTGGGAACATTTCTGAAGCACTAATACATTCATTAAACAGACAGTAGCCTCCGCAAGACCTATGAGATTTGAGTTGCCAGTCCTAAACCTCCATTTACTTGGTGATAATCGCGTTTGCATTAAGGGCACACCTAACAATCATGAGGTGGGGGAGGGGAGTGAGCAGAAGAAAGATTTAGGGGAGCTGGCTTAAGTCATGTGCAGGAATCCCTGTTTCTTGCTGGCCTGCGTCTGCGAACAGCTGTTAAGGAAAGGAAGATAAATCGGTTTGGTGTTTCATGTTTCAGATCATTTGTCTTCCAAGGAGGGAAATGTGTGTTGTGGAAGTTGTCTCGGCCATGCATTCAGCTTGTGTGTTCAGCCCGCTCGTGGTAGTGCATACATCACGGAACTTCAGACATGCAGTCTCATTTCCGGGGCTGTTTTCCCTTTGGGAAAGTGAGTGAATGCAGCTCATAAATCCATAAAGTTTCCAAAATTAGCAACTACACCATATATCCAGGATATAGAGCTGATCCTTTTACCGAAGCTAAGATAATCTATTCTTACTAAAAGTTATTAATTTGTAGGTAACTGAGGTGCTCAGGGAAGCATATAGAAGCTATACCACCAGACAGACTCAAGAGCAAAATTAGGGTGGGGATATAACTTTCTTCATATGTGTATGTATACAAAGTAAAGGCATGTATATGTGTGTGTGTATGTATATATATACATATATATATGTCTACATATATCTGTGTGTGTGTGTGTGTGTGTGTGTGTGTGTGTGTGTATATATATATATATATATATATATATATATATATATACTTTTTTGAGGAATAATTAGGGAGAGGAGTCTAACAAGAAGGGCAAATAATACTATAAAAAGTATATATGTAAGATATATGTCAAACATACATATATACTTTTTTGAGAAATAATCAGGGAGAGAAGGAGCCTAAGAAAAGGGCAAATAATGCCATATATATGACATTATAATACCATTATAATAAAAGTATAATACATACTTTTTTGAGAAATAATCAGGGAAAGAAGGACCCTAACAGGAAGGAAAATCATACTGAACAGTTACAAGTTGATGATGAGTAGCTGTTATAACACAATACAATTTATATATCTTCGGAATACTAATCCAAATAAGATTAAAATGTTTTTTTCATGATATAAGTCATAGGGTGGTGCATTTTAAAATACTTGCTGTAGTGATAACAGGCTGACATGGGGCACCTCCTAGAATCAACTTCGCAATCAGACGGGCATGCGGATCAGTGGTTTTCATACTTTGTTCCCTGGAGGTCTGGGCCCCTCTGGGGCTGTACCGCATGGGCAAGGGATGGTTGTGAGCAGAGCATGGAGCCACAGACGATCCCCTACTCCCGTCCCCTTCAAATAGAGTCACTCTGCTTTCATCTATATGCATTTTAGGTTTTTTGAAATATTTCATTAAAGCAAAAAAAAAAAGCTTTTAATGCTTAACAAAAGAAGTTTGAAAACAGCAGACCTAAATCGTTAGCCTTACTGTAAATGAGGTAACTGAGGCCCCAAGGCCCCAAGAACTGTCAAAATTCAACGCAACCCAGATCTTCAGAGTCCCCAGACTGTGCTTTGTGAAATATATTCTTAAATCTCACTATTCCCAGGAGTTCATTAGGTAGGTAGATGCTATTTTCAGCCCTGATGCTCAATTACAGAGAAGTCAACTGACATCAGTAGCTGACACCCAGAGTTTCTGATTCAAGAAGTCTGGGAACTAAGAATTTGCATTTCTACCCAGTTTCAAGATAATGCTGATGCTACTGGTCTGGGAGTCACAGTTTTAGGACCGCTGGACTAAGAAATCCTCACAATGAGGATTTGCTTTTGTAAAGCTGTGGTGCACAGCTGGCATCCATTTCAGCACCTCCATTAATGGGACAGCAGTTTGCACTGGCTGTGGGGCCTCCAGTCATACTTGCCCCAAAGGCTTGAGGTCTTATTATGCAGCTTCTCAAATGTCGCTCCTAGTCCCCACATCTGGAGAAAATTTAGCCCTACCCCATTTGGCTACTACAGCTACTTACGGCGCTTCGTACCGTCACCGTTCTTTGCGCTGTCCGAGACTTGCTGCTTCCTGATGCTGTCTTCATCTGCCTTCCTGTCTCTCCCTGGGCAAGCACAGATCCTGGCCTCAAAGCAGCGTCGGCCCAGGACTTGCCCACTAGGAATCAGAGAAGAGGGAGAGAAAGGGCGAAATTGAAAAGACCCTTAAAAGCCCTGGAATTCTCTCAATTCCATTTCTGATGCTGGCCATCACCCATCCACCATGACCACCAGTTCACTCATCGCTGCTCCGAGAATGGACCCAGAAGCGCTTGGCAGAACACAAAAATGCTTGCATGCCACAAACAACATTAGTAAATATGATTCCATTTGTTCCGCAAAGAACCCCCAAGCCATTAACTGAACAGTTGGATTTAACTACAGATTTTGAAGGACAGTTGAGTTGAGCTTGTGGATGTCTCTGGATAAAACCCCCTTAGGCAGCCCAGACTTACTCAAAGAAGTTATTAACTGCCTTGGGAGCCACATGAAAACAAACACTGTCTAATCAGAAACTACTGTAGTCAAATGTCAAGAATTCAGGTATAAAGTGACTTGCATGTCTTCCTGGTTCTTTTCTCCCCTCTACTTTAACGCACCCTGCTCTGTCTCCATCTTCTTAGATCTTTTATGTCAGTGTTTGCAGCCAGGATTTAAAGCACAAAGGACAAAATCAAGGTTAGCTCTTTGCTATACATGGGAAGTTAATGAGAGAGCAAACACAATTTCACTTTGCCCTCTGCCCACGGTGTTTTACAGAATGACAATTCTGCATATGCCACTTACTCTCTGGTTTCCAGAGTAACAATGATTAAAATTGGACGGCGGTTCATCCCTCCAACACAACTGCTGTTACACATGAAATTGTACAGGACTGTCGTGAATTCAGTGCCAACCTGAACACAGGAGGAAAAAGAATCTGGGTTAACACTGGTTTGAACTGATGTTCTTTCTTCCTTCACAGTTCTTCTATGTAACCAACTCACTTCTCATGAGGTGATATGCTTTCCTCTAGGGAGACAAACTCTAAAACCCATTGTAGATTCCTCTTTGCCTTGCCTCTTGGGAAACTTAAGGCTAATGTTTGCAACATTGGACACTACATTAGGTGAAATGGGCTTTAAAAATACTAATTTTTGATCCTATTTATTTGTAAGCTAATCCCTATCACCCAATTCAAATGGGGGGGGGAGATGAAAAATTACCCATAACAACAGCAACACCCCAGGGATATTTCCCCTATGTGAATAAAACAGTGCAATACAGATTTAAATGTAGACTTCCATAAATAACACTGTGGAGCTAAAAAGGCCCTCAGGATTAAAAATCACCTAGTCCTAAGTGGTCATTTATGGGTGAGTCAACTGAAGTTTAGAGAGGGAAAGTCACAGGCTAAAGGTCCACACAGGAAGCCAGCAAACCAAAAGACTCTGGTTTCACTGCTCCAGTGTTCTTCCCACAGAACCGGTCTGGGAACAGGGGCACAGAGCAATGTTACCAAGTTAACTTAGTGCAAATTAAAGAGTTCTTAAGGAGATAGACAGTCTATAATAAAGCGGAAGAGGGGAAATACAAAAACTTTTGTATTTGATGACAAAGACTAAGGCAGAAATAGATGCTCAAAACACACTAATGTTCTCCTAAGTCAGCCCAGTACTTATCTTTTTACCTGGGGTGGTTCATAAGGTACCAACACACTCTGTCTTCCTGTGATGGGGTCTTCTACATACTGGGCATGGCTGTTCCCTTCTACTCGAATCAAATGACTAGGAGGAGCAATCTGTCCTGCAGAACAGAGAAAGACAAAATAGTTAGTTCTTTGCCTTCAAAATTTAAAAAAATGAAGCTGCATGGACAAAATATTGATGGCTAAAGAAATAGTTTGTTTAATACAGAAAATAGACATCCTTGGAAAAAGGAACAGATCTCATTGCCAGATATCTAATAAATGAAGGTGTACCTTTGTAGCAATAGAAATGGCTGTAATGCTCATCTATATTTAAGGAATAGTCTTTGTTTCTGGTGCTTAAGGTAAATAATTCAAGCTTTCATAGTACTCCATGACTATGTCTCTGCCCTGATCCATAGAGGGGATTATGTTAACTTCCATGGGAAATGGAAGGAAAGGGTTAATTTAAAAAAGACAATTCAGCTTGAGAGAAGATGCTTCCCTCAAATTGACTAGCAAAAACATTCAATAAGGATAAGCATTTCACTGCCTATTCTTTTCTCTGCTACAAAGTATCCATATTTACACCTGATTTTTTTTTTTTTTAAGATCTACACCCAATGTCGGACTTGAACTCATGATCCTGAGATCAACAGTTGCATACTCTACTGATTGAGCCAGCCAGGCACCTGGTTTTACACTTGCTTTGGTCATAAAGATAAATTCATTGGCTTTGTCGTGCTGAAAGAGCTCCAGGTAGGAGAATAAGAAAAAGGAAGCATGCTTTTAAAAGAGTATAGGCCAGGGGTGCTTAGGTGGCTCAGTCAATTAAGCAGCCGTGTTTTGATTTTGGCTCAAGTCATAATCTTACAGTTTTTCAGATCATGCCCTGCATCAGGCTCTTTGCTGACAGTGTGGAGCCTGCTTGGGGTTCTCTCTCTCCCTCTCTCTCTGCTCCTCCCCCATTCATGTTCGTTCTCTCCACACCCCCCAATCCCTCTTAAAAGAAGTAAATAAAACTTTTAAAAAAATAAAATAAAAATGAGCATAGGCTAGATTTCACAAAATTGGGATACCTGACAGAGCTCCAAAGGAAAGAAGCTGATCTGAGAATTGGGAGCCATAAGGGTGTTGTTAACATTTGGATACATATTACCATTCTATACAATTTTATACTCAATAAAAGTCAAACATTAAGTGTGAAAATGCTCTCTGAAGAATCACCTATTTGGCAAAAACTAAAAATAGCTATCATGTCAAACAATGAGAAAGCGAAAGAAAACAAAATATAGTTGTATCATCTTGATGGATCAAGGACAGTTATAGAAACCTATAATGGAGTCTACATATAAGGAATACTCTTTAAGGCATACTGTTAAGTGAAAAACAAGATAGAAAGGTATTGAAGGGAGCCTGGGTGGCTCAGTCTGTTAAGCCTCTGACTCTTGATTATGGCTCAGGTCATGATCTTATGGTTTGTGAGATCTAACCCTGCTTGGGATTCTCTTTCTCTCTCTCTCTCTCTCTCTCTCTCTCTCTCTCTCTCTCTCTGCCTCTCCCCCACTGGCATACATGCACATGCTCTCTCTCTCAAAATAAATACTCCTTTTTTTAAAAGAAAGGTATTGAAAATGAGGCCATGTAGACAAGGACTAGAAGTTAATTTGTAAAAAGTAGTTGTGTTAAGGTGGGAGGGTTTTAACTTTCTCTTTTGAAATTTCTACCCACTCTTTTTCTTCCTCCATTAATTTTTCTTCACTATCTATTCCTACATCCATACTAGCTACCTACCAATATTTCTATTTTTAACATATTTTCTATCTAAAGTATCCTAACTTGCAAGCCTCTGCACCCAGATCACTCTTTGGTGAATATTTATTTGTTCTCTTGTCCTTCCTTTCCACTTTCCTCTGCTCTTTACCTAGCCTCCTTTTATAGAACCTTAGAATATTCAATGTAAGAGAACCCATGGAAATAGTGACCTCCTTTGTAAAGCCCTTGTTGGATATGAGGCTCAGAACTTGGGGCCTGACATTTCTATGGACACAAAGCTTAAAGGAGACCCCAAGATACCTGTTCCCTGATCCATAGTCCTTTACTTTGCTGTCCCCACTCCCAGCTTATGTCCTAGATCTTCTATTTACTCCTTTTATCCATTATTCATCTTCATTCCTTTTTCATCTCTCCCACTTTCCTCTTCTGTTTTTTCATGTTTCTCACCTTTGATGCTTCCTCCACTTACCCTTCCTGCTCAGAATTGATATAATCTTAATAATCACTCTAGGAAAGGCACTAAAGCTGAGGGTTGCCATTGCCTGGGCTGGACAAATCGGAAGTCAGGTTGTCCCTTCTACATCCTCTCATTCAAAAAAAGGATAAAAGAGAAAAAGGAGGGAAGTAGTAGGGACTGGAGAGGCAAGTCCAGGTCATCTAGTAATCACCAATATGAAATTAAACTTCCCAATCATTATGGAAGCCACAAGTTTATCATTTTTCTCAAACAGCCCATTAGACATAAAGGTAGACTGACCTGCCATCGGATTGCACAGATTGGAACCCAGTTGATGGGTTCCAAAGAAAAATCTCCACAGGATCTCTATATTCAAAGAGCTTAGCTAAACAGCCACCAATCCTAATTCTTACCCTCATTGAATTCACGGCTCAGTTCATGGTTGGGGCACCGTTTCACCACCTCGGTGACATGTTCAGCCTTCTTGTAGACAGGCATGGCACGGATGACAGCGCCCTGTGGTGGTGGGGTCATCACCTTGATCTGGATGGGACATGTCTTTGCAATTTGGCAGTAGAGTTTCTTCAGTTCAGTGGAATACTGCTTAGAGATGGGCCGATGGTGGCAGGAAGGAAAGAACCAACAGGAGATACCATTACTTTCCAAATCAGAATAAGGACAACATGTTCACTTTGTACAGATGTATGCTCACAGTTGGCTACTACATACACGACAGCGAGCAATATTATTAGAAGAAGTCATATTCATCAATCAAATTAATCATTTTTCCTACTTTAAATACAATCCCATGGCAAAAGAAGAGTTTGCATTTATCAAAACATATTTATGCCATTATTTCCTGTTATCTTTAGGATAAAGAAATTGAGTCTCAGAGGGGTTTAAATAATTAATACCATAAACACCTTTATGGAATTCCAGAAACTAAATGGAAAAAACAGTGTTTTCATGTACTGAGTAATATTTCAGAGATTGTAATTTACCCTGCCCTTACAAGACTCTAGAGAGACTCAGAGGAAATAGGATTTATGGAAAAATTAAGATGGAATGGAATATCTGGCAGAGAGTAAAGAGATCTTACCCAAGGTCAACCAACTAGAAAATTACAAAGCAAAAGTTCTCCCAAACTACTGTACTTATGTTCTCCTGTCATAGCCTGAGACCATGAGAAAGCTGACAGGGGTCATTTGGTTCTATACTCTCATGAAAAAGGACAGGCCTGTTGTAATGCCACAAATCATGGTGGCAAAAGCCATCAAGATACAGAACTCTTCACTCATAAGTGACTGTAATGTTTCCTGCCCATAAATCCTTCTGCAGGGAAAGGAAATTCAGTAGTTGGTTGGTTGGCTGGCCGGTTGTAGAACTGGCAAAATAGGGAAAAAGCATGAGAATTAGAACCAAATAGAAGAAAAAAAGCCCTATCCTGTGCTTCTTCCTCTCCCCATCTCTGAACCAATGTAGAAAGTCTCCATTCCAATCCCTACATTCTATTAAATCTTAGTGTCCTGATCCTCTGTGTCAATTCCCCATCATGGTATTTCCTTCTCATTCTGTTGCTAAAGTGAAACCACCCAGGCACCAGAATTGCCAGCCAAGAGTGGGGCACCTAGTAACACCCAAACAAAGGTAAACACACACACACACACACACACACACACACACACACACACACACACACACTCAGTTTGCAATGACATTCTTCCAGGGGAAAGACACTGGGGACCAGGAGCCAGAATGGCAAAAAGATTTATTACTGATATGTTTCAGCCCAACTCTGACAAAAGGCAAATGTCCTACTAAAACGTACATTTAAAATAACTATTTTATCTCTTTCCTTTTGAAATATTTTATTTAAAGAATCCTTCTTTTCATCCCAAGCCTTTTAGTATATGAAATTTTCAGTTAAAAATTTCCTAATGCTAGAAATGTGTTGCATAATCAGCTCTCCATGCCCACAGGTCAAGGATTAAACACAGCAAAAGGGTTTTATATAGCCTGAAGAAATAGGGAGCATGCCAAAAATTGACCACAAAAATAAAATTCTACTTGGGAGACACTGAATGGAATCTAGAAGAATATTTTTGTGCTAGTATTTTTTAACCAATGACTTTACAAAACAAAGGAACTGCCTTGGGATGTGTTAAGAACTCACTTTTACTGAGAACTCTCAGAAAAGAAGCATAGCTGTTTGTGTGTTTTAGTTAGGAGATATATAATCTAACCATGGGTTTCATAAGGTTCACCTTAGGACAAATGACTGAAAAATAAGTTTGTCACCTGAAGGCATATAAGATACCTACCCAATTATGTAAAGACTGCAAAAAAAGAAGGATAAGTGTTCAGAATAGGACAGTTAAAAAACGTATACCATTTCAATAACTGATATACTAAAATATGAAAGTACTAAAAACAAATGTAGGCATCATCAGGTATTAATCCTCGCTCGTTCTCAGGGATGGGGGAAGGGAATCTAATTTCTGAGTCTGAATAACGATAAATAATCATAGCTTTACCATTTCCTGAGTTCTGTTGTCAGAAATGCAATCCTCACACAACCCTATGAGGAAGGTATTACAGGTATACAATCTCTTATCTGAAACCCTTGGGGTCAGATGTTTTAGAGTCCAGAACCGTTTTGATTTTAGAAAGGGAGTAGAGTTCCTATAGCATATATTATAAACACCTCCAGCAGCATTTAGGTCAGCGCCCCATAATCAAACCTTAGCATTACTTCAGAATTCATGAACATTCACACCAACTGGGAAATAAGCATAAGGTCTCAGAGTTCAGGCTAGATTTCACCACCAAATGAATCTGCCACAAACTCCACGAAACTAAAACCGAACCAAACCAACTTTGGGTTTTGGGAGCTCTTGGGATTTCAGAATCGCAGATAACAGATAGTGAAACAGCATTATTACCCCCATTTTATAGATAAGAAAATCGAGGCATGGAGAGGACTAGCCTGAGGTCACCAAGGAGAGCTGGTTAGCAACCAGTGTAGAAGAGTCCTAGTCCCAGCCTTTTAACAACGGTTCCTTGTCTCTATTTCTCTTGGCTCAGCAGTGCTAATTCGTGTACTTTTACATTTTTCTATTTCCCAACAGCATGACTATTTTCTGAACCAACTTAAAAGGTATACAATCTTCTCTAACATTAAAATGGGCTCAACAGCAGTTGACTCACCATCAACCATTCCTCTTTATTTCTCAGTGCAATAATGTTTGCTCACTGAACTGCAGAGAGAGGGAGCAAGCGATAGAGCTGGAAAAGTCCTGGATGAGGAGGAGGTCGTCCTTGGAGGCTATACTACCAGCTAGCTGGTAGCTGTGTGTTAGCACTCTTGTTACAGCTCAGGGAAATTCACGTAGGAGGCCCTGATCTTTCACATGGTTTATTAAGGCCCTTTTGTGTTCTGACCCCATCTCTCTCTCCGCCCCTCCCCGTACCCTCCTAATACATTCACCTCCCACGTATTCTACTCATGCAGACATCTTAATGCCTCAAACACATTACACTCATCACCCACAATTCAATCATGCCACTCGGTCTAGAACAACTCATGTTCTTCCTCTGTTCTCCACACCAAGCGAGGACAATTTAGTCCTAGCCCTCTGCTAGGACTGCATCTAGTACCATAGACCACATTTTCCAGTTTTAATGATGCAGGTTTCATATTGACTAAGTCCAAATCTAAATCTAAATATCAGACCAGGGCCAAGATCCCTTTGATTACTGCTTCTGGTTAAACTACTAGGCCTGCTGTTCAGTAACTAGAGGGGCTGAAGCTGAAGAGGCCTGGCGCGCTTGGTTCTTTACAAAGCCAAGCTTCTGCTACTCTGTTTCTTTTACTGGCAAATCCAACCTGTGATGATGTTTAATATTTTTCCAGCACTAAATTCGGGCTCCCTGGCCTATAGTGTATTCATAATTCTTTACACTTGCCCATGTCCCTTATCCTCTACCAAATAGCCCACTGTCACCAATTTCCCAGGCTTCTGCATGACCACAAAAAATGGGAATCTGATCTATGCCAATATTCTAGAATACACTGGTAATTTAAGTTGGCACAGGGTGGAAACTGAAACACATCTGGTTTCTCTTAATGTCTCTCTCTTTCTCCCTGGGACTTCTAAAATCTACCTCTAAACCACTCCCAACACTGACTTGACATTCTTGAATTCTAAGGTCTAATTTCTTCTTTTGGGTCTGTATTCTTTGTTGTAATCAGCTTCGAGATACAACTTACTACAAAATATACCAATTTTAAGTATACAAGTTGATGACTTTTGACAAATGCACACAGTTGTGTAACCATCACCACCAACACCCTATTTATCAAGATTATCTTTTGCCCTTTTACAGTTAATTCTCTCCCTGATCTCTTCCTAAGCAACCATGTACCCGCTTTCTCTCACTGGACTTTGCTAGAATTTTACAGAAATGGAATGATACAGTATATAATCTTAGATGCCTGGCTTCTTTTCACTTAGCATAATGCTCATCCACGTGTTTGCCGGCATCAGCATTTCATATTTAATGAAATTCCATTATTTGTCAATTCATCATTTATTTCCAGTTTGTATTTACTATGAATACAACTCTGACGAACATTCATACACAAATCTTAGTGAGGACACATGTTCTCATTTTTCTGGATAGGGACCCGGAAGTATGATTGTTCAGTACGTGTATGCTTAACTTTATAAGAAACTGCCAAACTGTTTTACAAAGAGACTCTGTCACTTTACATTGCCACCAGCAATGTATGAAGGTGTCACATCCTCATCAGCACTTGTTACTGTCCATGTTAATGCCATTCTAGCGGGTATATATGGTTCTTACTGTGTTTTAAATTAGCATTTCCCTGATGATTACTGATGTTGAGTGTCTTTTCATATACTTACTTCATGTACTCCATTTATATTTTTATATAATAAAAAATTTAAATATAAATATTTTATATAAATAAATTAAAGTATAAAATTGAAAATATAAATAGATTTATATTCATTTTATACTATTTCATACACTTATTTACTATTCTTTTTTAAAGTGTTCAAATCTTTCATACTTTTTGAATTTTAACTTTTTTTAAGTTTACTTATTTACTTTGAGAGAGAGAAAGAGTGCAAGTGGGGAAGGGGTAGAGAGAGAAGTAGAAAGAGAATCCCAAGCAGGCTCCATGCTGTGCAGAGCCTGAGGCAGGGCTTGATCTCACAAACTGAGATTATGACTTGGCCTGAAATCAAGAGTTGACGCTTAACCAACTTAGCCATCCGGCATCCCTTAAATTTTAATTTTATAATTGGGTTGCTTGTATTCTTAATTTGAGTTGAAAAAGTTCTTCATATATTCCAGATACAAGTCCTTTATCAGATATGTTTTTAAAATATGTTTTCCCCAGTCTGTAGCTTGTCTTTTTTTTTTTTTTTTACCAATTTTCTGTGCTTTTCCAAAACAGTTAATTTTGAGGAATCATCAGTATTTTGCCTTTAAGGCTCATTTCCTTTCTGTCCTAAGAAATCTTGGCCTAGCCTGATGTTCAGAAGGATTTTGTATGTTTGCGTGTAGAAGATTTATAGTTTTAGCCATTGCATGTAGTTCTATATCTATGTTCAATCAATTCTCCTCTTCCTTTTCCTCTTCTTTTTAACAACTATCTATTTGTTCCAGAAACATTCTGGGACTCTGTTCAATAGCCTTGGCATCTTTTTTGAAAATTAATTGGCCAAATGCATTCACGTTTTTATCTGGACACTGCTCTTTTCTATTGATCTACGTGTCTTCATACATCAGTGCACACTGTTTGGATTACTCCAACTTTATAGGAAGTCTTGAAATCAGGTAAATGGCAACCTCCAATTTTGTTCTTTTTCAAGATTGTTTTGGCTATTTCAGGTCTTCTGAATTTCCATTTAAAATTTACAAGCAAGTTGTCGATTATCACAAAATACTTGGTAAAATTTTGGATGAAATTGTTTCTTATAGGTCATCTTGAAAAGAAGTGATATATTCACAATATTATGTATTTTAATCTATGAACGTGGTGTATATATCCAAATAGGAACCTTTAATTTCTCCCAGGAATGTTTCATAATTTTCAGTATGTAAATCTTGCACATATTTTGTTAGACTGCTCCTTTGGTATTTTTTTAATTGTTTACATGCTACTTCAAAATTTTTAATTTCTAATTTTATTTTTTCAGTATATAAAAACATAATTGATCTTTGTATATTGACTATGTATCCTGTGACCTTGCTAAACTTATTAGTTCTAGTAATTTATTATAGCTATCTTATGATTTTCTACATAGATGATTATATTAACTGTGACTAAAGACAGTTTTACTCCTTTCCAATATGCATGACTTTTAATTTTTATTCTTGCCCAACTGCAAGAATTGAACTATGGTCCAATTTGTTATTGTTTTATTTTTATTTTTTAAATTGATATCTTAGACCATTGATTTTAGACTTGTTTCCCTAATATAAGCATTTAATTCTGCAAAGGTACAACTAAAGCATCCCTTTGGCTATATCTACAACATTTTGATATATTCTTAATATGGAGGAATATATAAGCATTTCTTTTGGAGGTTGGATTATCCAATATAATTTGACATCCAATTATAATTTCTTTTGGAGTCTTCATATTCAATATAATAAAGGACCATACTTACATTCTTGAGAAAGATAATTCTTCCTCTAAAACTTCTGTTTATTTAGTGGGTTCTGTCTCTGGCTCTAACCTGTCTCCCCTTTGCACCATTTTCTTATCATTCCAAATGGATTTTTTTCATTGCTGTTCTATGGTCATTTTTTTTTCTGTAGCTAGGTTTTTTCGACTATAGGTATCAAAGGAAGAACCGAGTTGAGTCTATATCTGAAAAGAGAATCTCCTATATCTAAGAACTTCGTTGGTGATGCATGTCCATTGCATTGAATCTCCAGCAGCTCTTTGGGTAGATATCAAACATTCCAACCTTTATGTTTAAAGGTATAACCTATCTCTTCCCACAATGCTGTCACTATTAGAAGCAGTTATGAAGGATTAAAGACTTATAAATTTCTCAACTTCTTTTTCCATAAATGTGTCTGGCTTTTTTCATAATTATAACATATGCACACAGAAATTCTGAAAAACAGAAATATATGACATATTTCCCCCACCCAGAGATGCACACCATTAACATTTTAGACTTTTTCCTATTCATATAAACACATACATATACACAAACACTCTCTCACAAACACACACACCCTTATACAAACTGGAACACACCATAAAAAAATTTGGTATCTTGTTTTATTTAACATATCGTGAGTGTGTCTAATTTAAAAATATAATGTTAAAGGGCTGTAATTATAGTATTAAAAAGAGACATACCATGATTTATTTAATCATGCCTTTATTATAGAATATGAATTTTATTATAATTTAAAAATATTAAAAATAATGCTCTTGTGCACATTTAAAAAAAAATTACGTTTATTTATTTATTTTTGAGAGAGTCAGAGACAGTGTGAGTGAGGGAGAGAGGGAGTGAGAGAATCCCAAGCAGGCTCCGCACTGTCAGTGCAGAGCCTGATGCGGGGCTTGAACTCACGAAACCGAGTCAGATGCTTAACTGACTGAGCCACCTTGGTGCCCATGCTGTGCACATTTTAATTCACAAATCCTTTGCACATAAATTAGTTTCAGTTGTATCCCTTAAAACCAGATAGTTGAGTCAATGCACATGTTAGTATTGTAGGGAAGTCCAAGGTCAATTTGAATTTTCTTCCTTTAAGTAAGCTGCTTATTTTTCCCTAGGTCCTTACAGGATTTGTTTCCTTCTTTATTTTTATTTTCTTTTAAGTGAGAATATTTCTAATTTTTTTTGGAAATTATTTGGGAATTGGTGAGCTCTTTCAACTTACATACTTTAACTCAATATAATTTACTTTTCTTGTTTTACTTATATTTTTGCTTTTTCTACTCATTAATTTTCAGAAACATGTAAGTCTTACTTTGGATCCACATTGTCTATCTTTCATACATTTTATATACTCAAACATGAATTGTTAGCATCTTTTCCTTTTGTCTGCATTCAGGGAAAGCTTGTCAAAGTCATGTACATATCATGTGTAGGGTTTTCTAGAGTTAGTTCTGTTCTGCCCTACTACAATTAGTTGTAAGTCTTCTATTGCACTTAAATGTTGTTCTTTATCTTGCTTAATCTCCCTTTTTACCTTATACAGTCATCTTTCCATCACAGCCTGCTGTTCTAGGTATGTTATTTTCTTCACCAATTTATAGTGCTTATGTTTTATTGCTTTGTACTGAAGCAATCTTCTAATTTTTTTTTCTGGTTGCTAGGATGTTTTTGCTTCCTTTGGTTCATTAAAATGCTGTTCCCTTATATTTAGAGTTCTTTTACTTCTTCCTCCCCCCTCCTCCTCCCCCTCCCCTTCCTTCTCCCCCTTGGTGTTGTTGTTGTTGTTGTTGTTGTTGTTGTTTTGATATAGGTGTGTAATCACTTTTATAGTTTTCTGTGAACATAATAAGATATAACTAGGGCTAGTATTTGCATCCCTCATGTCTCTTTGACAATTGAAAATTTGACAAATGTCAATTTTCAATTTGATTCTATAAGCCTTTTAAAAAATAAAAATTGCTACACTATTATAAATAGCATAAGTGTCCAATTTAGTTGGGCTTTTTCCTGTAATTCATAATATTTTAGTGGAAAGTTAAGATTCTATATAAGAATTTGCTTATCAGCTGCCACTGTAAACTAGGCATGAGATCTATATATTAACATCATTCAATAATTACCAAACAAACGTTTACTAAGCACATACTACCTACGGTGAGATACTCTGTTCTATACAAGGAACATAGAGAAATAAGATTCAAAACCCCATAATGCAGGAACTTATATATCCCTGCTGTGTAGGGCAGTTTTTGAAACATAAACTGAAAGAAAAACTTAGTCTTACCTCAAATTGATCATGGTTTAGAGGTAGAGCGAAACAATCCACTGAGCATAGCAGAGGTATACAGAATGTATTATGGGATTACAGAGGATAGAGCAATAACATATTTGTTAATAAATTTGCTATTTATTTAGTATTATATTCAAGACTCTGTTTTAGTTCTGGAAATTCAGCAGTAAAAAAAAGCAAAGTCCATGCTCTAAAGGTGTCATTGCTCTAGAATAAACAAATAAATACTATGTCAGATGGTAATAGGTGCTATAAAGAAAATAAAGTCAGGGTAAAATTAAAGGATATAGTCAAGAACCAGGAGTTGGGTAATGTGGTGTGAGGGGGATATTATTTCATCAGGGAAGAATTCTTTGATATATTGATATGTAAAGAAAGATCTGAAGGAAATACACTGGACTGAGCCATGCATACACCTAGGGAAATAATATTTCAATTACTGGAGCTGGCACATGCTAAGGTCCTGAGGAGAGTATGTCTGTCAAGGAGACCAGTAAGCAAAGGCTGCAGTGGTAAGGGACAAGATCTGAAGCAGACAGACTATGGGGCCCAGACCATGTAAGGCCTTACAGGCCAGGGAAAGACTTCAACTTAGTGTGAGATAGGAAGTCATTGGAGAGGTCCGAGAAAATGACATGATATGATTTCCACTTGAATAGTATTTTGGCTGTTATGTGAAAAACAGATTTTATAGATGGAACAGAGAGATCAGTAAAGAAGCTACTGCAAATAATTCAAGTAAAAAATCCCAGTGGCTTAGACCAGCAGTAGAGTTGGTGAGAAGCAGTTGGTTTCTGGATATATTTTAACCAGATTTACTGGCAGATTGGTTGGAGATAAGAGAGAAAGAGAAAAGTAAATGTATTCTACTGGAGAAGAAATATTTCACAGTGGCAGTGATATTTAAGTGAGGCCTTAAAAAGCAAGTTATTCACCAACTATATGGTATACCCAAGGATGCCAGAATGGAAGAGCCAAGAGACAGAGAGCAGGCTTTCCACAAAGAGGGAATATCATGGATATAAGCAGAGAGATGTTAACTATGGCTAAACTATAGGTGGGGGGAGGCAGGAGGGGGAGAGGCAGGAGGCAGAGGGGCAGAACAGAAAGCAATGAGGTTAAGCCAGGAAGGCAGTTGCCAGATTCTGAGGAGCCCTGGATGTCAGAAGAAACAGCTAGACTCTACCAGCAGGCAAAGAAGAGTCACTAAGGATTGCATACCAAGGGACGGATCTATCAGGTCGATGTATTAAGTAAAGCAAAGCCAGTAGGAGCGAGACTGGAATAAAGTAAGAGGAAGGGGACCTGTCAGGAGGTGTTCAGGCAAGAAAGGAGGAGGGCCCAAACTAGGGTGATAGAAATGACTAAAAAGGTGGAGAGACGGAGGACATAGGACTCACTAAAACTCAGTCTTCTAGTTTTCATCATGAAAGCACCAAAACAGACTGAGAATTGTTTTTCATTGGAACAAAAGATGCTTGCAAAAATAAGACCAGTTATTTGCTTATTACGTTTCCTAAAAAAAAAAAAAAAAATGAACGAGAGTTAGTTTAGTCCTCCCAACAGTCAGTAGTAAAATAAGACTTGGCTTAGTCAATGGACTCTTCAACAAATAGAGAAAACAAAAGATAGTTAGCTTTAATTCTGGACCAAGAAAATAAAATAACATGAGGTAACACTGGAATTCATAGGCCAACTTTGTTGTGAAAGAAGTAAGGGCTTAGTTATCAAAGCCAAGAGCATTAGGGAAGGACTCTTACTCAACCCCATCAATTGTAAGCAATAGTCACTGAGCTAGGGGTCAAGAGTCAAGATTTAAAAATTCTGCCTCCTCTACTCATTCCCTGGGTCTTTATGCAATCACTTAACTTCTCACCAACATAAAATTAAAATATATACATATAAACTTCTATAGCTCTTAGGGTGGAGGGGTAAAATCATGGATGGATAGGAGAAGCCCTAGTCAACTGCAAAGACCAACATAAAAGCTGTGAATTATGATTATTACTGAAGCCTCATATTTCTAAGATCTTCCACATAAAGTGTTTAATGTAGCTTAAGTAACTTGGGGAGCATTGTGAAAACATTATTTCAACCTGGTGAGGGAGTGGTTGCCAGATAATAAAAATCTGCTTAAGTTTGAATATTAACCATTTACAATGAAATCAGACAATTCTTATTTACCTGGTAGTGATCACTAAGTTCTAGACCATGTCAAGCTACTGGGTTCATTTGTTTAAGAAAATGAATGGATTTGGTTTATCTGCTTCCATACATTTTTATATACACATGTATAGATTCATAAGTAAGTACAATATAATTTTATGTGTCCTTAAAATTTACTTAAGCTACACTGATCAACATTTAATCTCAGCAATCTCTTTTCATTTCTCTTGTTTTCAACATTTATCTGTGTTCTTACATGTGGACATACTCATTCATTTTAATAGAAGGAAGAAGAGAGGGTAATGAGATAGAATGGAGGGAGACCTTCTAGCTTCATCTGTAATATTTTATTTAGAAACAATATTTGAGGGGTGCCTGGTTGGCTCAGTCAGTTAAGCATCTGACTTCAGCTCGGGTCATGATCTCATGTTCTGTGAGTTTGAGCCCCACGTCAGGCTCTGTGTTGACAGCTTACAGCCTGGAACCTGCTTCAGATTCTGTGTCTCCCTCTCTATGCAACCCCCCCGCCCCCACCACTCACACCTCTCTCTCTTACTCTCAAAAGTAAATAAACATTAATTTAAAAAAAAAACAATATTTGAAGCAATATGAATTTTGGTAGATACTCAGGTATCTAAACTTATTTGCTGTTTTTGTAGGCTTGAAATATTTCCTAATAAAAATTTTAATAAATAAATTTAATATGGGCAGTACCTGTGAGTCTGTTGCAGACTTATAATTTTAGAATATGGAGAATATAGAAATAAGATATTAGAACCCAGAAGAAACATTATAGCATGTCTTGTCCAAACTTTATTCTCCCATTAATTTTCAGATATAAAACTTAGTGAAGTTGGTTCATTAATTTAACAAATATTTATTGAACACCTGCTTCATGACAGGCTCTCTCCTGAATTCCAGGGAACTAGCAGTATACCTTGGGCTAATGGAGTTGGCTTAGAGGAAGCAATGACATTAAACAAATTATTTCTAAGAATGTGATATATGTTCTAAAGAAAAAGCAGAGGGACACAAGGCAAAATGTGAAGCTCTATTTAGTTTGGATGGTCAGGAGAGCATCCCTGAAGAAATGATTTCTAAAGGTTGCACTAAACCTAGGCAATGTAGGAATGAACTCAGATTTCCTTACTTCGGAAAAACTAATACTTTTACAACTTCATTACACCCTGATGACGGAGTTTCCATATAAAACCAAACTGACATTGTAAGCCAAGGATTTGGTTTTCCGTTTCTATTATCAAATCACTTGTTTCAAGGCAGTTTTAGTTTTTTTTTTAATTTTTTTTTCAACGTTTATTTATTTTTGGGACAGAGAGAGACAGAGCATGAACGGGGGTGGGGCAGAGAGAGAGAGAGAGAGACACAGAATCGGAAACAGGCTCCAGGCTCTGAGCCATCAGCCCAGATCAAGGCAGTTTCAGTTTATGATACCATGGCTAAGCTTTTCTTACAAAGTTAGATCAGCTTAGAGATGATTTGGTTCAGCCACTCCAGTTCCAGAGGAAAGATCCAAGCCCCAGAGAGGAGAGGAGACTTGCTCAAACACACTTAGCAACAAGGACCATCTTGACACACAGGCCAATGTCCCAACTCATGCACCATGCAGTCTTAACACTAGCAGTATGGGGCCCAAGTGGAACTGGTGTATTTCATACCAGAGTGAATTTACATAAACATTCAATATGATTAGAAAAACAAGTATAAAGCTCAGAGTTCATCTAAAAAATAAAATTTGATCACCATTTTCTGCAAGATTACAAGGATATTCCATACTGCTATTTGTTTCAATATCACATGCTTTTTAGTTTAGTAAATAAGTCTGACTAGGAATTGTGATTTTCTTCCTAAAAGGTAAGTACATTTTCAGAATGGGATCTTGAATGTAAGAATATCAGGAAATGCCCACCAATTGTTTTAAGAACCAATTTTACCCCATCTGGTCTTAGATTTGATAAGTCAGCAGTGGATTGTATTAATCTTTTTATATATGGTATTTAGGTAAAATACCACATGAACTTGTAGCTCTTAAAATTAGGCAAATCTTAATGTAAAATCAGAAAATAAAATATTGTGATATAGAAAGAAAAAAAAAAAGGAAAAGAAAAAAGCATATGTGAAAGAATTTACTTCCAAAGATAAAGTAATTGATCTCTCAAAGAAAGTCATAGCCTTTGGCCACTCTGTCACTGAGGAATTTCAGGCAACTCACGTGATCTCTCTGAACACTGAGCTAATAATCATCCATAGGGGAAAATGAGGGAACTTCATTAGATGATCTATGCTTCTTTTGTTTTGAATATTTTATGATCTGATGCAAATCTGTCAAAGAATTCAGTTTCCAGGTTCACACTGGCAAGGTACCTCTTTAAAAAGAATCTGGAAAACAGAGTGTTGATAATCTTTCTGATCAGAAGTACATAAAAATAGTAGGAATCAATGTGTGTACTGATATAGATGTATGCATATCCAATAGTGTGTTTATTCCTAAGGATTACTAGCCTATGAGTAAGAACAAAGAGCCACATTTTTTGTTGGGCCTCAACAAAATTTCCTCTTCCACAATCTTGAGCATCCACATGAACAAAGTATTTCTACAGTGTCATGGAACAGAGGTGCCTCAAAACTGACAAATGAACTAACCTCTTTCTTGCTATACAATATCCCTGACAAAATGGAAAAGCAAGCTTTGCCTGAGTTTTGTTTCACTTTGTGAAGGAGGGGTGAAGGTTTGGCATACTGAGGAGTGAACTCCACAAAGCCAAATATCATGTTCAAATAAAATAACTCCAGGGGATTTTGGAAAACAAGAGTAAATTCAGCTCCTCTACTAATAATATGTTGCAAAGAGAAGTGGGGAGAAAAGCATTCCAGTAACTACGACCCCACCGTCACCACCTGCCTCAGTAGACATACTATATTACATGCCCTTGGCTGCCAGACTGGTAATTCAGTATCACAATGCATAGAGATGCCAGCTAATATCAGCACACACCTGCATAATTTTTCAACAGCTCGCTTTCCTAAAGGTGCAACACAGACCCTCCCTCCCCACGCCATCAAAAAGCAAAACAAAACACTTACTCTTTCAACCTCTCCCAGAAGAAATACCATACCGTATGCAAATCCCAAATTGCAAGGCTAACGTCACCTACAAATGTCCAAGAATATGGAAGGAATAAACATCATTGGAATAGACAGACCAGTAACTACATAACCCACCCCACTACTCCATCCATTCTCAAGGGAAGCAGCAGTATAATATAGTGTCAAAGCCATTCTGATGCTACAGTGCCAGCTTGCAGATAAATCCACATCTGGAAAGCCATCATGCTAAAAGAAAATATCTCAATTTTTTTTTCTAATTTATTTTTTTAAGTTTTTATTTATTTTGAGAGACACAGAGAATGGAGGAGGGGCAGAGAGAATCCCAGGGAGAATCTGGATGTGGGGCTCAAACTCATGAAGCGTGAGATCATGACCTGAGCCATAACCAAGAGTCAGATGCTTAACTGACTGAGCCACCCAGGCACCCCTTTTTCTAATTTAGTACTATGTACACTATGACCTATTGGCCATTAGTCCACAGAATAGACCTTAGTATATAAACAAGATCCAACTGTGGTCCATGAACGCTGGGGGCAAATTACCTACTGTGAGGATGGCCGGGTCTAAAAAGCAGAGTAAAATCTATGCCAAGGCTTAAATATACCAACAACTTTTCTTGGCTTCTGCATGAATTTGAGATGATTGCAGTAAAAGAAAATTAAAAATAATGAGATTTACGAATAATCTAAAAGATGATTACCACTCACCGGTAAGAAATGCTAAGGTGTCCTTCTAACTTATGGTTCTTATTTGCAGAGAGTTCAAAGAATACAAGAGGTGAAAGGTGAAAGGTGAAAGGTCTTTACAACTTCAGATAACCTATAATATTTGACAAGAAAAAAAGGGCAAGTCCCAAAGCTGTCACAACACTATTCATCTAAATATGGCCATTATCAAGTGCAAAGCTAGTCTGAATTTAGTCAGACTTATCCTAAAATATTCAGTGATTTCAATTTTTTTCTTCTCTAAACTGTATTTTTGGAATGGCCGAGTCAAAAAGCCCCTTTTAAGAGGGTAAGAGAATGAGAAAAGCAATAACTGAACTGGTGGAAAATAAAATCTTATAAAACAGATGGGATATTCAGAGAGGACAATATAAAGTTCTGGCAACTGACTTGGCAGAGGGAAAGACTACTAAGGAGCAGAAATGAGATGCTTGAGGGGCTCAGCTGTTTGAGTGTCTGACTCTTGATTTCAGCTCAGGTCATGATCTCATGATTTGTGAGATCAAGCCCCGCATCAGGCTCCAGGCTAACAGTATGGAGCCTGCTTGGGATTCTCTCTCTCCCCCTCTCTCTGCCCCTCCACCCAACGGTACACACTCACTCTCTCTCTCTCTCTCTCTCCAAATAAATAAACATTTTCTTTAAAGAAATGAGAAGCTTGAAAATAAAAATATAAGGGTCAAACATAATTTTCAATCAAGAAGCTTTGGAAAATTAACTATAACTATCTAATTTGCTAAAATGCAAAAACAGTCTTAGCTGGAAAGAGCCAGATACAGCTCCAGTATGATCTGCTTGCAATTGATTGAATAACCCGTTTCACATATAATTGTATGGGCTAATTATATACTATGTTCCGGGTCTGTCCTCTATAAATAAACTCACTTGAGAAATATTATAAATTTCACATTTAGGAAGAGAGGTTTTTTTTAAAAAAAATTAGTAATTAAAAGGTGGTCACTTTAAAGGTTTTAGTTAAGTAAATACATTCTGAACAAACATCAGGTTAATGTTCTGTCATGGCTATGATGGATGATGTATCAAAATACCAAAAGCAAAACTAGCAAGTGAATGCATGTATATAGTTTGGGGGCAGGTTCGGGTATTTTCTTGAGAAATCAGCTTTAAAAGGTTAGGTGAAAACCCAAAATATCATTCAAGAACCAACTGATTATCCTTGCTGTGACTACACCACAGTTTAATCACCTCATTTCTAAACTGCACATGTACAACCGAGTGGTAAATATCGCCCAAAGACTCACTGACAGGAAGGCAGGAGGGCAGGACTCTAGTCATGCACTTGCCCACTGACTTCCTGCATCATCTTAGGGAAATCACTTCTCCTAGTGGCCTTCAACTTCTTCATTCACAAGGAAGGCATCCCACTTAGGACTGCATCTACTTCAAAGGAAGGGGAAATCTGCAAAGTGAGCTTGCAAACAGAGCCCAGGCCACCACCTCCTATTGAATCTATCATCATGATTGGGCAGGAAGAGATTCCAAAATTGGCCCCCTAGTCCTCTGGCAAGGCATTCAACTTCTCCTCCCTGTCTCCCTTCCTGCCACAGTCGTCTAGCTGCCAGACATGTATGAATTGTGTGCTTGATAGTTTAAAAAAAAAAATCCTTCCTCCAAGCACTTTTCCCCGATGGCCCCAGCCAAAGGGCCGCCTGTTGCCACCTGTCAGTTGTGGGGATTAATTACCTGAGCCCAGGCTGGGAGCGGCACATTCTTCCCAGGGCCGCGCCCACAGATGTTGACATCAAGCAGGTGGGCTATCTGCTACCTGCTTACCTTGAAGACCAGCCCGGAGCCCACCGAGGCCTGGCAGGTGGAGGGGGGGGGGGTGGGGGCTGGGACATTCAGACTGCACCATAGAGCAACAAAACCGTGGTAGGGAGGGATGTGCCCAGATACCTCTCTGGGAAGCCCCAGGCAGCTCTGTGGCCAGCCCTGGGCACTGACCTAGCTGGGAAACAGCTGCAGCCTCCCTTTCTGGAGGACAGCGTGTTGGCACAGACCTTGGGAAGGGGTGGGGGGTGGAGCCCGCCAGCCTGGTTCTAGATGCCTGAGGGTATGAATTTGGAAAGCCAGTTTAAAAAGATCTGACAGACCTGATTGCTAATTTTGCAACTCTGTCTCCCCAGACAGGTACCCAGGAGGGTAAAATGACCTTTCAGGTAGAGTCTCCTGTCAGGGCCACCCCTGCCAACCCTGCTTGACCAGTAATACCATCTGCAGTTACCTTCACAAGGCAGACACTGGAGAGCATTCGCCAGAGTGACTGGTATACAGCAGGTGCTCCATAAATGTTAGCTTACCTCCAATGTTTCCTCAAGTCACAACAACCCTGAGAACTCTCAAGGGGTGAGGTGACTCTCCTGTTCTACATGTGCAGAAATGGGGGCTCAAATGTTTAAAGCAACACTCCAATAAATGCCGGAGCTGAGCATGGAACTTCGGGCAATTTGTCTTCTTCTCAGTGCTGACGAAATGCCTGCGAAAAACCCTCATGACTGCGTGTCCTGCATACTGCATGGCCCTCCGCAAAACAAACCTGGACACCCCCCAGCAATACGGGAAGATACAATTATCTGTGGACAAAAAATTCTTCCAGCAGGAACGCGGGTGAGCAGAAACCCTGGGGGACAGGGCACCCCATCAGACATACCTAGTTTAACTTTCCGGTGTCTAAATAAGAGAACAAACTCAGGGAAAAGGTCACACCAAGCGCCAGCAGTAGGGCAGGATTAGAACCTATGACTCCCAGCTTCCAACCCCATGATCTTTTCACTGTAAAACATTCCTATCCATTTCTTTCATAAAAGGTGTTATCTGGGGGGCAGGTTGGTGGGCATATCAGGAGAGCTTCCTGGGGGCGCACACACACTTTGGACAAGAAACAGTCTATGCCACCTGTCGCTTCCCTTTCACTGCAGCAGGAGCGTGTCTGGCTAACATAACAAGGCTACCTTCCAGGGCACAGCTCTGGGTTTTAGCCCTTATTTGCCCTTAAGGGAGAGAAAGCATCTTCTTTCCCCCTCAGGGTGACTCACTGTACCCGGCACCCTGCAAAGCCCTGCAGGGGCTTCCTCTTATACCTGTTATTTCTCTCAAACTCAGGGGCCAAACCCAACGCCCCCACTTCTTCCTTAGCCCTTACGTTGGCATATGGAGAAGGCAGCCTCGGGTCAGAAAGGTGCCAGGCTTGTTCAGAGCTCAGGTCACTGTCCACCAAGAATGCTTCCCATCCCTGATCCAGGGCAATGCTTCATACTGTGGCCCTCAGACTGGCACAAATCCATCCCAGGGCTATTCTTCTTCAACCCTTGGATGCTAGAGTTGAAGGTCATTGTCTATGCTTCCCCAGACTCTTGTGCTCTCCTTGAAAATGACTCCCAGGGTACACAGTTCCTAAACCTCTAGTCCCTGCTGAAGGCTGCATCTTTCCAGTGAACAGAAACACATTTAGGAACTTGTCACCGCCAGACACACTCATAGCCTTATATAATGGCGTGGGCACCCTTTGCAAGATAATAACAAACCTATTAGTTCCCTTTCGCTAGATTCATTGCTTGTTTTGAAGTGTCATCTGCAAATTAACCCTAAAAGTAAACTCTCTACTAAGTGTGGTAACTTGTTTGGAACTGAAGGATACTGTTTTTACTGGAAGGCTAGGTGGACCGGGCTTATGAGAAGAGATGTGGGACTCTATCTTGACAGTGTGGACGGTAATAGCGTCTATTAATTTTCAGAAATGACATCATCACTCGCCATGTGGAGTCATTACCTGCTTATAGAGCATTTTTAGACACGCTATCCATTTATTAAAATTTCTTTTTTCAACGTTTATTTATTTTTGGGACAGAGAGAGACAGAGCATGAAAGAGGGAGGGGCAGAGAGAGAGGGAGACACAGAATCGGAAACAGGCTCCAGGCTCTGAGCCATCAGCCCAGAGCCCGACGCGGGGCTCGAACTCACGGACCGCAAGATCGTGACCTGGCTGAAGTCGGACGCTTAACCGACTGCGCCGCCCAGGCGCCCCTAGACACGCTATCCATTTAATTTTCAGCTAACTCTGTGAGTAAATCATTCTTCTCCATTCTTGGTCAATGAAGAATCAGAGGCTCAGGTAGATAAACTCGTGTGCTCACAACAAAACAGGGGTAGAAGACAAGGTCAGGCCTCTAATCTAGGTTTAAGCATCAAATCCAGGGCACCTACTGTACCTGTATATATACACCACATGGGACATTGTACGAGATCTCCCTGTGCACTGATGTTGTCCTTGTTGTGTTCAAGTCACTGTTCTATATGTTAGGACAGGAAGGGGTGGGGATCAAGTCCCTACTCTCCAGAAATTTACCATTAAGGAAAGAATAATAGAAATAAATAATGCTGACAAACAATAGAATATAAAATTAAGATACAAATGTAATGAAACATGAACACCACAGTGCTTTCTGGCTTCAAAGTCCCAGGAAGTTATTGAGACTCTGAAAAATTGTTATCGCCTCTCAAGGATGGAGGCTTATAAACGTTGCAGCAAGTATTCTCCAAACCCTTAACATATGGGCTTACCATCCGTCACTTCTCTCTCCCTCCTTCCCTTTCTCCAACACACACACACACACACACACACACACACACACACACACACAGAGTTAAGCTCTGTTTTACAACAAAAGAGGTTAGCCGTTTTTAAGAAGAAAAAAAATAGACGACTCAGTTCACTCCTAAAATATTGCATACCTTCCAAATTCAGGCTTCAATTAGCAGACTAAATTATGAACAGACGTCTACAGTTTTGAGGATGACTGTATGAAAAAGAAAAATTTAGAATCTGTACCTTTCAATGAACCCTAGCATTTGCCATCCCTAATTTCCTAATGCATGCTCAAGTATTCAAATAGCTGAATATTTTGGTGATATCACTGTACAAAGTAGGACCCGTGTTTGCTGTATATTAAACACACACACACACACACACACACACACACACACAAGCTAATACTTATTGAACATGATTTAATCTAGACACTTTGCTAAATTCTTTTGTCTTAATATAGCCTTCACAGTAACCTGTGAAGTGGATATTATGACTCTCATTTGCCAGATAAGTGAACTGAGACCCAGACAGTTTTAAAAAGTTGCCCAATCTTTCACAGCTACTAAGCAGCAGGGCCAAATTGAACTCCAAGTCCTCCTGATGGCAGTTCCTAACCCCCTTGCTCCTAACCTGCGGGGCACAGCTCAGGGTGCTAGGGGAGATACCCTCTGACCCGTTGCCAATCCTTATGTGACTTTAGCAGGGTGATTAGCCTGCTGGAGCTGTTGACTCCTCATCTCCAAGACAGAGATAATTCCACTAACCCCTTTGAACTTGTGAGGGTTGAACGGGGAAACCAGGCAGTGTTTACCATCCAGCGGTGGGGCCGGCTAAGTGCGTGATGAACAGCAACTCTCACCGTGGTATCACTGTGTTCAGCTTCGGTACTTATTTCCACTGTACAGCTTTAGTGCTAGACCAGTGACCAGCAACATAATTTTAGCAAGACAAAATATTTTCCAAGCAAACTTCTAAAGATTACTCTTTGACTCAAGGTATGTTTCTGGGGTGAATCAGAAAACAGAGAAGAAAAAGTAGAGACAGAAAGAAAGGAAATTGGAAGGCTAGTTTTACCACTATAACTGAAACCTAGGTAACTGGATTCTTAACTCTCTTTCTGAGGTTCTTAATAATGCATCCTGTTTTATTGTTTTCTGTACGTGTGAGGGAGGAGCCGTACAGGTTCTTTGTGCTTCTACCTACAATATATAAACTGTAATCCTAATGCACTGTCCTTCTGACAGAAATTCAGTTTAGCAAACAGGTTTAAATCTCTCCATGAAAGAGTACCAGAAATTGTTGAGAATCATTATTACTCTGATATTTTATATCCTTCGTCCCTTTTGCCGCAGAGAAATAGACACCCAGGTGTAAATACAATGGGATTAAAAAATAAGGGAGATGAGTACCCAATGGATTTCAAAACATAAACAGAGGTCATGCTTGCTGATCTCCTTAGACTTACTGTATTTTTTTTTTATTACGCTTAAGATACCAGGCGCTTTTAAGTGTGCTACTGTGAATTTGTGAAAAGTTTAAGAGACTTACAGTTTGCTTCAACTACAGGTACCCTACCATTCCAAGTGGACAATGACAAGATGAATTTCTTTCAAGGCTACACCATCACATAGGCAAACCGTGATGTTTCTTTACAACATATAAGTATAGGAAATCACCATGGGGAAACACTGAGATCCTGGGGGAACTGTTAAGATACTACCAAGCAAAGTTGTAACTCAATAAATTAGATCAGATTTGCTGCTTGATACCTTTAAGCCAAGTCTTAAACTTTTGTTCCCCATCCCCTTTTTAAATAAATCCACAAGAACTCAATAATTTTGAGATGTCTATTTCCATGGTTGATAATTAGGGACTGTGTGGCCAACTAATACGTAGGTGTCTGTGTTTGCTGGGGGTGGGGGAAGGAGGCAGGGGGAGGGGAGAGACATAAACAAATCCTTTCCTCTACCTGCAACACCTCCTAAAAGCTTATCATAATGTTACTTCCTATTTCTTTACAGTTCATTTGTTTAAGATGAAAACATACTTCATCTTGTGGCTTTTTTTTTTTCCTTTTCTTTCTTTTCTTTTTTCTTTTTTCTTCTTTCTTTCTTTCTTTCTTTCTTTCTTGCTTTCTTACTTTCTTTCTTTCTCTTGCTTTCTTACTTTCTTGCTTTCTTGCTTTCTTTCTCTTTCCATTCCTTATAAACTTAATATTCTATGTAGCCCCAGTGGGGAAAAGAATGCAATATACAGTCTTAGTGATGCTATGGAGTTAGAGTAGACCTGTTAAAATGTTTTAGCAATAACAAGAAAAATAATCAAGCAAACCTGTTAAGAACAGTTATCTTTACTAACAAATCTGAAAGAGTATCGGGAAGGAAACAGATATGACACAAAGGAAAAGAGAAGGAGGGTAGGAGGCCCCATAGCCATGGAAGAGAAGAGTGCTAGTTCAGTGTATATTTAAATGCATGTGCAGACTTTTTGTTATGTCACAAATGCTGAATTTGCTGTCGTGAGAGGACTGAAAAATTCACTTGTGCTTAAAGAGTTATTGTTTGAGCGAGGAATAGGACTGCCAGATATACCCGCTTAAAATTTAATCTAAAACCAATGATTCGTTTGTTAGCCTAAGGACATCCCATAAGTAGATGGGATGTACTTATGCTAAAATTTTTGTTGTTTATCTGAAATTCATATTTAACTGGATATCTTGGATCTTTTTCTAAGTCTGACAACCCCAACCGGAAAGGACATACAGAAGTTTTCTTAAATTTTTGTTATTGACATTTTCAAATTTATCAAACCCCACACACCCGTCACCTATCTTCAACAGTTATTAACATTTTTCTAATCTTATTTCAGGATAGAGGGGAGTATGACAGGTAGGAATGAGAAGAGAGAGAGGGCAATATTTTGGACAGAGGGGATAGCAGGAGACCAGGAACAGGGGTAGGAAAACAAAACAAAAATCGTCTTCTGATGACTGTGAAACATCACTCCTGGCGGCTGGGCAGAGTATATTTTTGGAATCGCAGCATGCTGTGAGGAACACAATACTCACCGAGGCAGAGGGCTGGCTTCCCTATGCACCCAATTGGTGTCAAATCTCAAGAAAGGTTACATAACTCTTCATTTGAGAAGTGAGGGTAATAATTGCCAACGTGACAGGTTTGTTACAAGGATTAAATGTGATAATATATACGTGTGTGTGTTGAAAAATATAAGGCATTTTACAAACAGAATGAGATTATTGTTACTGGTGGGAGTCTGGGCCAAAAAGGAACACTTTGATCAGAGCATGACGTGCTCCGAGGTCAGTGTGCAGTCACTGACAATGGGCATCAGTGATCTTGCATCTGAGCTGTGTGTTGGAGAGATCCCTTCACCTGACACAGAAGAGGAGGGTGTGGGGATTGGGGAGGAGCAGAGATGGAGCCCACTACACCAGCTGAACCAGAGCTGTAGAGGTTCCCTATAGAACAGGGACTGTGAGAAGAGGTAGGAGGGATACTGCTGAGACCAAATCAGCAGGATGCCACTAAGTCTAGGTTTCTAGGGGGCGTGCCATGAGAGATGGTAATATCATTTGGCTGATCAATATCCTTTTCAGTTTGTCCAACCCCAGAAGAGGTCTCCTTTCCAACTGTCTACCACTCATAATACTAGAAACTACCTTTCTAAATAATTCGATTCTCCTTAGGTAGGATTGCCATTAATAAATGTTGATGATTCTCGTAAACCTCCAACACTTTGGGCTCATTCAATTTCAAATCATGTGCCCACTGAAAAAACAAAGCCTACTCTCAGAAGAGGGATTCCTTGACATTCTAAGTTGTACATGTTTGTTTGACTTATCTCCTTAGAAGATCCAAGTTAAAAAACAAAACAAACAAACAAACAAAAAAAAACCCTCTTCTCTCCAAATTGACATTTTCCTGAATGTGGAATATGGATAAAACCAAGAATGAAATCTCTTGAAAACAACAAATACTCATGGAAATAAACCACCATCCATTCAAAGGCATGCACATTCTGAGCACCTGCTTCAAAGTCAGACATGCTGATGATAACACCTGACTAGTAAGCCAAATCTCCCCTAACCCACTTCTATGGACCATCTCATCATGGTCTGAACCTAGATTTGCCCTGCTGGCAGACAAATGGTGGCTAACAGAACAAGGATTAAGCAGGCAGAATGGATGCACTGCAATGCCTTCATTATGCTCCTTATATCTGAGACATCAGGAGGCTGGTATACATACCAGAGTCAATATTTCTGCTCATTTACCTGACTGGCCACCTGATTCATTTCTAATTAGGACTGAGAAAAAAAAAAAAAAAGATCTTCAAGGTATTCCCAATCAGAGAACTCAGAGGAGAGAGCTGGAAAAGGTGTCTTATTTTAAAAGCCTCATAACCTATAATTTATCCTTCCCTCTTTTAGTATATCAGCACTAGGAGTTGAAGTTTATCAACATTAACCATCCCTATGTATTCTTACAAGTCACACTGTATGTAGCTTCATAAATTATACAGAATCTAAGAAACAAAGCCCCAAGGGATTTAATTCTCAAACCTTGTATGTATGGGATCCTAATCTGGGCACAAGGCAGAACTTCACCCAGGTCACAGGGAATCAGGGACATAATCAGATTAAGACCACCCAACTCTATCACAATCAACATTAAAGTACTTAGAAATGAATGATCCAGGGGCGCCTAGGTGGTGCAGTCGGTTAAGCGTCCGACTTCAGCCAGGTCACGATCTCGCCGTCCCTGAGTTCGAGCCCCGCGTCAGGCTCTGGGCTGATGGCTCAGAGCCTGGAGCCTGTTTCCGATTCTGTGTCTCCCTCTCTCTCTGCCCCTCCCCCATTCATGCTCTGTCTCTCTCTGTCCCAAAAATAAATAAATGTTGAAAAAAAATATTAAAAAAAAAAAGAAATGAATGATCCAGTTGTCAGTCCTCAAAATTAAGAAGTGTGTGCCCTTTAACAATTTAGAAAAAAAAAACAAAAGAAATGAAAAACAAATTTATGAAATCCACAAATAATGATTGTATCTGAACAAAGTATCAAAATACACACTTTTCCTAGCCAACATGACCCAACCCGAGCACAGATTTAGGTGCAGACTTTTAGGAATTGTGTTCCTGATGGAAAAAAAAAGGGGGGGGGGGTGAGAGTGTGCCATTTGGTGCAGTAAACTCTCTCATCAAACCAGCTGGATTTTGGTCTTAATCACCATCATAGATGAAAGCAACCTGCAAGTTTGGGAACCCACAGCCCAAGTGCAAGGAAGGATCTGTTCCGTAAGAACAGCAGCAGAGTGACTGGGGAGATACATGCACAGAAAGTACATAGAACCCCTGGTCATGCATTTTTGTTCATTCTCAGTAGAAATCCCTATTGGAAAATCCCTCATTTAGACATTAGGAGGAGGAAAAGCAACCTCATGAAATCTGAATGGCACAAAGCCCACTTTTTCTCCCCCTTGCCAACATGCCTTAAGAATCTGTGTTTTCCAAATAGAATATTAATAAATTCCCCCCCAAGTCTCTCATCTACAAGACTTAAAAAAAAAAAAAAAGAATCTGTCAGACTATCAAAGCACTGTCAGTGCCAGTAAAACACATCATTAAGGTGAGTAATTTTCCTGTTTACTTCAAACACTTTTTTTCCCAAACTCGAACCTGGGCAGGTCTGATCAGGTAAGGCTTTGGAACGAGTAAAAGCGTCCCCAATTTCTACATAAACGCTGCAGGCCATGGGGCAAAGACAAGTCTCAACCAGCACTCCACAGTAGTCCAGCTTCCCGGCGCCTCTGGTCTTGTCTCCTCATACCTTACAAGTATCGTCATGTCTCTAAGCCCTCAAATTCTATTTTATCCGCAACACACACACACACACATTTGCACACACATCCATGTGTTTTTCTTCCTTTTACCTGCAATTAATATATACAAATATTTGGAACAAATCATATAACAATTCTTTTTCCTGTGCACCTTTCAAAATAAAATATTTTCCACTCTGAATTCATGGGTTCTTCATGTGCGGACAAATGGCAGAATGCAAAAGAATAATCTTTTCCAATTATTAAAACTGCTGTAGTTTTTAAATGCCGCGGAGCAGAGATCTGACTTCTCTCTCTTCCTCTCTCTTTTAGGGAAATAGGTACTATTGTCTTAAACAATGTTTTTAAGGTCTGCCTTGTATGCAAATATATCTACTCTGTAATGTATGATTCCCTTCTTAAAAAAAAAAGGAAATTAGAGAAACTGCTATCTTTGATTAATCTTTCAGTGTGGTCTATTTCTAAGGAGACAGGAAGCTGGAGTTCGAGATTAGTCTTAGATCTATCTTGTCTATATGAATAAAGCAGTGCATCTCCTGAGTTGACTTCCCAGTCTATAAATTAGAGCATTAAAAAAAAGTCCCTAAATCACAGGGGTATGGTGAGTTCTACTGTCTGCAAAGCACTTTGCATTCTTTGGGTGAGAGGTGTTGCTCTTGTTAAGAAGACACTGCACTTACATAATCCTAAACAGGCTCACAAATTGGGAAGGCAGTTTTCAAGCCAAAGGCACGATGTTTTTGTGTTGTTTTGTTCTGTTTTGTTTTTGTTTTTGTTTTTGTTTTTGTTTTGTTTTCTCTTAGAGTAGAGATGAACTTATTTTCATACTGGTCAAAGTGTCTATTTGCCCCTATTCATTTACCCTGTTTCCTTCCTAGTGTCATCACTGTCATTGCTTCTGCCTCCCCGACCATACTTACTTTGTTTTAGGCAGAACAGGGAAATGAAAAGGAAATTAAATAATGAGTGATATAGAGCTGAACCTGAGTGGAAGCTCTTATTATGTCCCCACCCTTGGGGCAGGGACATGGGAGCAAAGTAAAGGAGCCAGGAGTGAGGGGAGGGGCCTCAGCAAATCCGGTCCTATTTATTGCTTGCCAGCAGGGAATAAGGGAGGATCCAGCTCACCTCTGCCCTTGCTTTCTTGATCCCATTAGAAGAACTTACATTTGAGCAGGCAGAAAGGTGACAGACACAAAAGAGTGAAAGTCCAGATACTAGTAAAAAGGGCCTTTCATTCAAGGGTCATTCATTCCTGAGCTTATGAGGATAGCTTTGCTATTTATTTGCTAGATGACTTTAAGCCTAGAGAGGTAAGTAACTCTGTATCTGTAAACTGTGAGTATTAATTACTTACCTGGAAGAACTGCCGCATGAATCAGTTGCCATGATATGACGTGTCTTGTGGAGTTCTTGGCCTGATGCTCAATAAATGGTAACTACCAATTTCATCCCCATCATCTAAATCTTGAAGTTGGTCATCAGATGCCAAATTCTGACACCATAATACCATATACAGGAGAATAAGCATAATTAACTATACCGCCAGAGGTAAAAATGTTTAAGTCAAACATTATATTTTATTAGAAAATGAAGGAAGGGGCAAAGAGCTTTTTATTTTAGCCTTCCTTGCTAAATCATTGCTTCTGGTTTTAGCTGGTGAGCTGTCTCCAGCTCCAGCTATTGGATCTGAGTTGGACCAGAGCTAAGGGACCTGATCTCCACCCTCTGGGAAGTTGGGCCTGAGCAACCCCCTTGGTTTCAGGACATTGACTCTAATAGCTGTCCATCTGCCAGTCCCAGGGGTTACTATAATAAGAAGAGTTTAGCCCATCAAGCCCTTTGCAGAGAAGTCAAAGCTAATGTTCATTAGCTAGTCACTGAGTAAAACCCAAGGACAAGAAGAAATGTGAATGTTCACATTGTCTGAGGACTTATTTCCCCTAACGAGAGCATGATAACTTTCAGAGCACACCAAGTTCCAGGCCCCAAATTAAAACGCCAGACCTATATGCTGTCAATCGAAACCTACCACGTATAGGCCAAATGCCCGCTTCTTTGATTACAGTGTTCCTATAATAGAGAAATAAGATTAGGAAGGCGGAGGGGGCTCAAAGACTGCAGACAAGGACAGACTAACATCACTATTGTAAGGTGAGCACATGACCAAGAACAAAGTCCTAACTCCACCATCCAGCTGCCTGGACACTCAGGCTCCTCACTGTACCTGCAAACTTCTGTGCCCTGATCTTCAACAGGAAGATGGGGATAACAACACTGAAACTGGATGCTGTTGTGAGGCTCCAGTGATATCGTGGAAATGAAAATAACTTGCACATTACAAATGTAGAGATAAAACCATGAAATAAATAATGTAAAAAGTACTCTCAGAAAGAACTTTCTGGAAAGGGTGGAACTTTCTGCCTACGTAAGCTACTGTCTGTGCTAGGTTTATATTTACATCAATGACTGGCTGGGAAATTAATAATAAAGGTCATTAATCAATTCACGTCGAAATATTTAATAGGCACAGAAAGAACTCAGGAGCCAAGGAATCTGAAACAGCAGATTTAAATAACTATCCTGCACTTGGAAATTACAAGGGTTTTGTTGTCGTCACAGAGGGCACAAGCCTGTTCTCACCTAACTAGGCTCCAGAGCCCCTATCAGTTTTCATTTCAGGGCAAGTTGGTAGCATTGGCATTGAGCAAGGAACCACACAGACAACACAAGGGCAGGCTGTTCCTCTGACTGACCACTTCTGGCCCATCTCATCCAGGAAAAGTGGGTGCAGGAACTTCGAGTTTTCTTCCATTTCCCTAGTACTATCTCAGAATTACACAATTACACACGGTGTTTTAACCCTTATGGAGTTCTACACGATTGTTTCATGTTTCAACTGTTCCAGACCTCATAAGCCATGCCCATCCCACTTTTATACACTGACAGTATCCTGACAGTATTTACTGATTGTCCGTATAGTCTCTTACTCCTTCCAAGCCCAAAGAAAATGTATCTTTATTTTTTTCTTGTGACACATACTAATTTGTCTTTTGTTATAACTAGAGGTCTTCATTTGTCTTCCTAGCTAGAAGACTCTGAACTTCTAGAGAGAGACCTTACTTTATGCATCTTTCACTCAAGTAGTAAGCATAAGAAAATAAGAACAAATCTGCATGCTATGTAAAGGGAAATTACACATACAAAACAAATAAAAAACTCATTTGAGTTGAAGAACTATATCACTGAGGTCTGTGATACAAACTCACTATTTTGAAAAGGAAAGAGGCTAATGATTTTTAAACTGTATTATCAAACTGGAAGTTTCTCACTCCAGTAAAATAAATGCTGATATCCAGTTTCCAGATGATTTCAGAATATTTTTTAACGCGATAAAATGAACTTTGTCCCTAGCCCTTGCCATGAAAATGGGAGGTGCTGTAAATCAAATTGAAAGGCAGATAGTTTTTTGTTTTGTTTTGTTTTTCAAACCCACAAGTTATCAATCCTTTGTATCAAGAACTGGGACAGACTGTTAAAAGGGCAGCTCTGCACTATTATCTATAAAGTTTCTAGCTTTCTTCAGCACTCAGATTTTCTTTGTCAGATCTAAAATCTGAACTCCAGATATGCCGAACTATCTTTGTGTCAATAATAGTTTGATACTCTCTCATCAGCACCCCCATCCTCGTCTAATCACACTGAATAACCACTTGCCTTTCTTTCCAGAGTCCAGGAAAATGAAGGTTGACAATGCATCCGATACCTAATCAGTATACTTAATCAGATACTTAATCCCACATTGTGTAAAGCGAGCTTGTATATCAGATGAGGTATTCCTGTGAAATGGATGTAAGTTTACCCCCGAAAAAAAAATAGTGTATTTGGTTGAAAAAAGTGAAGGTTACATTTTGGTTTATTAATTAAAGGAAAGAAAGGGTAAATATTTGAAGAAAACTGTCAGAGAAGTGTAGGAGTCACTGACACTGAAGTTAGTTGAGGAGTGAAATGAACTAATTTTCAAAGAAGCTGCTCCAAAAACTGTCGAGTTTCACCTTTGAAATACTACATGTGCCCTTCTCTAGCTCTGCCATCCCCTCCCTTAATATCTGGGTCAAATAAACAGGGAGAGAAGAAGGGGAAGCTGGTTCTTTAAAAACTGACAGTCAGATTCTAAGTTCTTTGCATGGATCTAGCTTTCTGAATAAATGCTTAAAGCTCTTAACCATATTATATGTAGTATATCTACAGCAAGCTGTCGTATGCTTCCCAGAAGGAGCATGTCCCAGGCACTAAAGCAGGAAGAAGCATGTAACTGATAATTCTTTTCAGATACTTGGGTCTCCAGGCAGATGATTAACAAAATCTCTTCCGGTCCAATTTCTATAGGCAGACTTAGAAATATGGCACCTGTAACGAATTTTTAATCCTTTTTGAGGGGACCAGTAAAAATAAAAATAATAAAAAATACAATAAAATGTATGATCTCTAATATTCAGTAAAAAGAATGAAGAGACTTTATAACTCAATTCACTGAACATTCATTGAGGGTCAACCATGGGTCAAAACACAAATATATTTTTCCTGTGACTGATTTTGTTAAATACCATTTCTATGTTTAATAGCACATTTTTCCCCAGTATGCCCAAAACGGAAGTAAAAGATGCCTCCATTTTCTTTGTGCTACTATTAAATATACTATTTTTTCCCAGTACAAGACCAACAGTGTTAATTCTTATACCTAGGATGGGAAGCAGGAATAAGGTTTAAATTTTTCGTCTAGTATGTTTCTTTCACAGGTAAGAAAATTGAAGCCCAAAGCAGCAGAATGGCCTGGCCAAGGCCATCAAGTCAGTCATGGGCTCCCTGTCCAGAGCTCTTCCTGCTTCAATCTATAAAACTTCCTCCTTGCATTTCCAATGCAAGGCAGAAGCAGAGTGAACAGACAGTGTTTCTTCATCTGGCCACCACACACATGTAGGTACTTTCTCACACATACAACGCAATAGGGTAAATAGCCAAGACCAATCCTAAGAGAAAAACAGTAAACAGAGCACCAAAAACTTCCCAAATGCTTGAGGAATACATCACTGACTTCTTTGTTACTATAGTCCTGATAGAGCTTTAAAACAACAGTGTGCAGAAAATGCTGTGTTAGGAGGAAAAAACGACCCCGATTATGGACAGCAAGGTTCTGTCTCTGAAACATATACTGCAAATCCTCTCCAAACCCCACACTGATCTGTGTTTCCCTTATCTCTGATCTGATCGTTGCAAGAGTCACCCAATCAGCGTCTCTGCCTTCAGTCTTCCTGCCTTCATACTGCTGCCAGTTATCTTCCTCCAATAGACTTTAATGTCACCCCCCATTCACTCACAGTCCTTCCGTATCAGCTCAATGCCTGCCAGATTGAGGCCAAACTCCAAAAGATGATTCAGAGCCCCCCTCTATCTGGCTCTGTGGACTTTTCTCCAGTCTCATTTACTGGTTCCTCCTTCCCCCTTGTTCCCACGCCCCCTGCTGTTCTCCCAAATATTGCATGGTCCAGGTATACCAGACTATTCCCTCCTCTGAGACTTACATGGCATGTTCATGTCCCCATGTTTTTACTCACCTAAATCCTCCTCTATCTGGAGTGTCCTTTCTCTATTTCCCTATAGCAAGATCTTGTTCATCTTTGGAAAGCCAACTTTAAACGTGAAGTCTGCTGTGAAGGTGGGAAAATTAGTCTGCTTTCCATGCTGTACCACACTTTGTTCAGACAAGGAATATGATCGGACCATATCTATTGAGACCCATTATATATGCCAGCATTATGATACAGAGATGAAAAGAGAAAGCTACTGCCTCTGAGTTCACATGATAATCGTGAGGCAGGCATGCCATACATTGTGACTTTGAATATGTGTACAAAGTGTAATGAATGTAAGAGAAGGAAATCCTGAGTGAGGGAGTGAGTGTGTGTGCGTGCATGCATGCGTGTGTGTGTGTGTGTGTGTGTGTGTGTGTGTGCATGTCAGGGGGAGGGACATGGCCAAGGAAAGGCTTCATCTACAATTACAGCTTTCAGTGTATTTTAAAGGATGAGCAGGAGTCTGCCTGGCAGACAAGGAGGGTGGTGGGTAGGGGGACATTCCAGACAGATTATAGCACCTGTCACACTGAATTACAGCTAGGTTTATCAGTTTGCCTGATAGACTGTGAGCTCTTTGAAGAAGGCTAACTCACCTATCTATTAATATGATTACCCTACAGCTTTAATAATAAAAAGGCTGATTTATCAAGGGCCTGCTCAGTGCCAGGCATTGGACCATGGGCTTCACGCACTGCATTCTTAACAACCTGCAAGCAAGATGATTTACACCCGAAAGTGAGGGCTCTGGTAACTAGCTTCATCACCCTAATAAACTATGGAGTATGTGTGTTTTTCTTCAGAGTGCACCTTCTGGTGCTCAAGAAATGCACCTTGAAACTAAAGGTGTGGGGGCCCCTGGATGGCTCAGTTGGTCAAGCATCTGACTTCAGCTCAGGTCATGATCTCGCATTCGTGAGTTTGAGCCCCACATCTGTGCAGCCCCAGCACAGCTGTGCTGACAGCTCAGAGCCTGGAGCCTGTTTTGGATTCTGTGTCTCCCTCTCTCTCTGCCACTCCCCAACTTGTGCTCTGTCAATCTCTCTCTCTCTCTCTCTCTCAAAAACAAACAAACATAAAAAAAAAAATAAACAACTAAAGGTGTGGGTCAGTGCATTGGAACAACGGAGACCTATTGATACGGGGCCTTCAACATAGCTTCAACAAAAGTACTTGGGGACGTGAGTCCACATGCATATGATATAAAATGTTAAGAAGCATAAGATGGGCAATACTATGACAGCAGTGGTAACTGTGTACTTGGTCATCCCAGGCTGGCTGAGTAATTACTCTGAAGCTTCTGAGAAGATAACATTGTAAATACTGCAAGAAAATAAATTAACACTGCGTTCTTCACATAATTACTGAGCTCTCCACATAGCTGGTGTTTCTTAAAACTTACTGATAAAAAAAGTCCTCTATCTTTTTATTTGGGGGTATTTCACTCAGATCCTTACTTCTGTATAGTTCCTTCATAGTGTATTTTATTAATATTTCCCCTCAAAATAAAAACTGTGTCTTGATATACCAAGAAAAGTGAGCAATAGTAAAAGGAAACATTGTTAAAATTAAAAATATGTGTAGTTTCATTTCCTAGAGAAACTCATTGTTAACATTTTGGTGTCCAAAAATATGATTTTTAAAGTATGTATGAACAAAAGAGAAACTAAGTGTCTGGATGTGAACTAATGCCTTTTCCAAGAAACTGATCAAATATAATCAAAATTGAAGTGACAGAAGTGAAGCATTTTCTCCCTTAGAAAGTTCTAAGACAGAGGGCAACCCCTGTCCTTCATGCATACAGTATTTATAGATGCCTCAGAAAGTATGAAAAAATTCAGTTTTATGGGTAAGAAAACTTTCATTACACAACTTCCCCTTTGGAAACTCAAAATATTCATTTCACTAAAAAGAACTGCTACACTCTAACTTTGGGCAGTTTCCTTACTATTTTTCTTACCACTCCCTGTCCTTTTCTCGCTTTCTTTGCCCTTTTCTCTATGTAGCTCATTTCCTTGACAGAACAAAAATATGAACCAGAAGGGGGAACACACGGGAAAATATGAGAGGCTGCAGGACTCATGGGGAAGAGCCGTCTTTCTTGTGAATTCAGAATATTTAATAAATTACAGCACATACCCCCAACCCTGTGCCCAAAAGGTATCAAGAAGAAGATCACTGTCCCAAAATGTCATTACTTTTTAAAGCACAAAGATTTAAGAAGGTATTCAAGTAATGTGTATTAAAACAAAACAAAACAAAACAAAACAAAACAAAATAGCAAGCAGGCTTCTTGGCTTCCCACTCTCACTCCCACAGGGTATTTCTATTTATACATACATACATATACATACAATACACACATATAATACATATACATACATATACGTACAGGTATGTATATGGGTATGTCTATATATATATGTGTGTGTATATATATATGTATATACATATATATATACACATATATATATGTATATACATATATATATATGATAAAGACAAAGCATGGAGACAGGTAAAGACAATTAAAAATCCTGTCATTCAATCGATATTTATAGCATTTAACCTTATCCCCCAACTGGCTCCTCTCCCTGCTTCTGTTATTTTCTTTTTCATAGAGTTTTGAGCAATACCTCTGAGTACTTGGGAGCAAATATTCAGCTATTTTTCTTATTCTGTTTTGCACAAAATCTCTATCATAACCATTAAAAAGTTTGGAAAGCATAATTTCTTTGCTGCTAGCTTAATAGGTAGATTCATGAGCTATTCCCGACGTTCCTAATATTTTTATATCCACTTCATATTGGCAACTATTTTTATACCACTCAGCTCAATGCTGGCATTGCCTACACACCACAAGGGTATATATTCTAACCACCAGGCTATTAATGCATATACTTGTTACATGAAGAAATGACATTTTAAGGAGAATCCGCTAAAACTTTATAAATCTTGTAAAAATTCGACATGTTTGAACAGGCACTGAAACACAAACAAGCCTTGGCCCTGTCTCATGCAGAATGGGTTGGTTACAGATGTTCTCCTGCAAGCTATATCTTGCCTATTACAAGAACATTCATTTCCCAAACACATCATTTCACCTACGTTGCCCAAAGCAAAACAAAACGCACACAAAAATTAGAGGATTTTTGAAATACAACTATGAACTCCTAAACTCTTTGACTAATTTATGTCCTCACAGAGAAGACCAAACATCTGATTTCCAGAATGCCACCGTATGATGACTGTTTGCTGTCCCACATGCAAGCTAATGACAAGAGGGGAGTCTAGCTTGGCATGTGAATTTTTCTGACCTACAAAACTGATGCCCGGGCCAGCAGTGACTCATAAAGCTGGAGACATTAGCTCATGGCAATGATTCAGTCGTGAGAATTCTGACGAGGGCCTCTCCCCTCACTGGTGCTTCAAGGGGGAAATCAGTCCCTGGAAGGTATGGCTTAGGACCTAGGCACAAATGTTAATGTATCTGTGATCAAGCGCCGTGAAGAGGGGCAACACTTTCTGTGTGACAACAGCCGCCCTAGTGAGAAAATAACTCCATAAGCTCACACCTGCGGCACACTCCAGTTAGAAGAGCCTTACAAAGAGGTCCTTATCCCCCACAGCCAGCCATTTCAATCAGCCCAGGAGAAGAGTGTGAATTCTATTCTAGAGACTACTTGGCTTTCTCCTCATGGAGAGAGGGAAGGCAGAGGGTCAAGTGTCTGGACGCTAGTAGGCTTTGGCTTTTATTACCAGGGGTGAGAGAGAACATGGTAGGAAGTTTTGAAATAGGCTGGATAATAATCATCTCATTCAAGCAGAGCCTTCAGCTTGGACATCAGTAATAGGATGTGGATGTTAATTTTGCAAGACAGGAAACTGTAAGCCTCACCTGCTGCCTCTATCCCAAGGCAGCAGTGACAGTTTGCATGAGGATAGACTTCCCAGTTTACAGACCACACAGCACTTCACTACCTCTCTCGACCCTCACAGCAACCCTGGACAGGAAGTGTCATTATCCTTGTTTAAAAGAGGAGAAAACTGAGGCACTAGGGAGGTTAAGTGATTTCCAAAGTCCCCAGCTAGAAAATGGCTGCCAACCCTTTACTAACATATTTCCCTTGGTAAGATAGCTGATCATTTCAGCTTCTGCTTTGGCTCTCCATTCCTCCTCCCTCCCTTGCTATGTAGTCCCTGGAGGCAGTGACGTCCACATCTGCTTCTTGTGCTCTCTCAACATCTGTCCTTCCCGTCTCAAGTGCACCGTATCAGTGAGTGAAAGGTAGGCCCCACCATCAAGGGTCTGCACGACTTCTGCTTCTCTCATTCCAGTCTCTCTTCAATCTGCCTCCATACACTGCTGCGTTAATGGGCTTTATATGTAGATCAGAGCATGATAATTCCTATGCTCAAAAAAGTATTCAGTGTCAGCACACTGCCCACGGTATGGAGTCCAAAAGCCTTGATCGTCATAGGCTGGCCCCACTCTACCTTTCGAGGCTTAACTTTTGCAGTTTCCCATACATGACCACAGGCAGAAGAGTAGAACTGATGTCCTGGAAAGGGCACAGTAGTCTTGCCCCTGTGTTTCTATTCCACTGCCTGTCTGTAAGGTTCACTCTCTTCCCCCACCTAACCAAGAGGCTGGCACAGAAGAGGGCATCCATTGCTGTCTTTCTCTTTCTTTCCAGCCACAAAACACTTCTCTGGATGCATAGAATTTTTAATTCAAAGGAACTTCAGAGGCTACTTGATTGGTTCTCTCATCTGAAACTTGAGTCAAGGGTCTCCTCTGTTTTCACACACTGTGGTAGCTGAGCTCACCACCACTGGAGGCAGTGCATTCCAACCCTATGGAACCGAGACCATTCTTCACTTTGAGCTGGAATCTGTTGCCCTGTGACTTCCTCTCTTTTGTGGCACTTGGGCCCTCTGTGGCCATCTAAACAAGCATAGAATGTGGCTAGTTCCAGGAAAGCTGGCAATAAAAAGGACCTCTGTGCAACTGATTGACAATATCCCCCTTTCATAGCATGGGTCTCAATTCTTTTTGGGTTGAGGCTGTACAAATAATTACTCCCCAGTGCTATCTTCCAGAGGACATTAATTTATCTCAAAATAGTTCTCATTGAATAATTGTTCAAGGGACAATCAGAAATAGACATGTCAGTGTGTCTGGGTGTAATTCAAAACCATAAGATAAATGTTATTCATCTTCCGGGAGCTTCGATTTTAAAGACTTTTTTTTTTTTTAAGATAAGGAGAAGGAATATGTATATTTAAAGGTATGTTTATATTAAGATTTTAATAATGAAATATTTCACAGAAACAAAACAAAACAAAAACCCAGAAAGTATATGTCTTCTAAGAATCAGGACCAACTTAGATTATATCCTCAGGATGCCCAAGGTAGAGATTCATTTTTTTCTGCTCCTAATTGTGATAAAAGTTTTAAAGTACTGTTTCAATATCACTTCCACCACAAGGTATAAAGCTACGCACCAGGAGATAGAGGTACCCCTAGAGAGGATTCCCTATTACAGTTCCCAAGGAATCCATGAGTGTGGCGAGCAGCTTAGTCTATATTCTAATCCTAATTATCCAATTATGACCCATGCAATTAAAAATCACCAGTGACTAGTCACAGTGTTAGGTACTTTGCATTCAGTATATTTAATCCTATTAATAAAATGCTACCTAAAGATCTATTATTCCCATTATAAGGATGAAGAAACCGCCTTAGGCATAGTGTCTTGCCCAAGGCCACACAGATGGAGGGAGGCAGAATTCAACTCCAGGTCTATCTACTTAGAGAGGCTGAATACTTTCCACTCAAGCAAGCACCCTGCCTCCTTCGGTATCAGTTTGTCCTCACTTTAGCAAAGGAGCCACAGTCCTTGTTTTCAGGAAGAGGCAAAGATGTGCTGGATATCTACCAGGATGGTCATAGTACTTGTCACCGTCCGATAACTGAAAATGATACTCTGTAAGCATCTTCCGTATATTATAGGATTATATGTGCCATATCATATCTCATTGTAAGGTAGCAGTTGGTAGCACATTTTCATCTTAAATTGGGAATTTACAGAAAAGAGATAACCCCCTTATTCTGTTTAAATGTTTGGAAGTATTACATTTTTTGTTTCTGAAGTCTAAAATTCTGATGTCAACCAAATTCAGAAAGCAATAAATTAGGAGCTAATCTATGCCCCACAATCATATGTCCAAGTGACAACTTCAAAACAAATTTTCAAACCATTTTAAAAAAGAAAACCGGGGCACCTGGGTGACTTGGTTGGTTAAGCGTCCGACTTCAGCTCAGGTCATGATCTCACGCTCCGTGAGTTCGAGCCCTGCGTCGGGCTCTGTGCTGACAGCTCAGAGCCCAGAGCCTGTTTCAGATTCTGTGTCTCCCTCTCTCTCTGCCCCTCCCCTGTTCATTCTCTGTCTCTCTCTGTCTCAAAAATAAATAAATGTTAAAAAAAAATTAAAAAAAAATAAAAATAAAAATAAAAAAGAAAACCTGTTAATTTGGGAATGTTGGTAAGCAAGTTTTAGAAGGCTGTTACCTCTCACACTGCTCATATAACAGCATGGACAGTACCCAGGCAAAATATATCCATTCTAATCCATTCCACTTCTAATTTATTTTGTCTTGAAGCTTTATCCACGTGGTGAGCACAACTGACCCACTACTGAGATGGGTGACAAAAGATACCTAAGCAGCTCTGACCGTGTCTTTGTGTATATGGATACACACTAGGACCCTCAAAAGCAGACACTATGAAAGTCAAGTTCAAATCTAAGCTTTGTGAAGTTAAGTTGTATTCTGAGACAGTGGGAAGGAAAGCTTAATTTCAAAAGTAATTATAATAAAAGAATACTTCTAACATGTAGAAAGAACATAGAAAATTTTTAAAAATGCATCTACATTAAGATATTGCTTCGGTTACATTGTGGCAGTAACTAAAAAGTTAAGCCTCACAGCTACCGAAGTCAAACCATCACTACTACACACAGAAAAGGGGATTTAAAATCATATTGCTCGGCGGCGCCTGGGTGGCTCAGTCGGTTAAGCGTCCGACCTCGGCTCAGGTCATGATCTCGCGGTTCATGAGTTCGAGACCCGCGTAGGGCTCTATGCGGACAGCTTGGAGCTTGGAGCCTGCTTTGGATTCTGTGTCTCCCTCCCCTTTTCATGCTCTGTCTCTGTCTCAAAAATAAATAAAATATAAAAAAAAATTAAAATCGTATTGCTTGTCTTTACTTCACTAACATACCAGCAGATTATTATGGATACCTTCCTTCCCGGAAATTTCAAAGCATTTAGGGAAGTATGTGGAATGACATATTTACCATGTTCATTGATGAAGACCACCTAACCATTTGATATAAAATGCATATTTCTCAAAGAGGAACAAGAGTTGCTAGGTAAAAGAAAATAAGAAGTCCCCTTTCCTCTCCTTTCCTCAAAGAGTTCAACTTTCCTAACAAGAACACAGAAGGAAATAAGGGGTAAGTTATACTTTGAAGCAACATCCAGGAGATTACATAGAATGGATTCGTCAAGGAAGCCAAGATTTTAGACTGAATTTCAACATTCAATTTCAATTGATTCGGCTTTCTCCTCATTTTGGAAATCTGTATTATGAAAATATACCATAAAAGCATCTTAGAAAATATTCAACAAAAAACTTTAAGTGTGCACATTATACTTTTACAGAAGAACCCACTTGGCATTTTCTAACAAACTATTCTCCCTTCCGCTCTCTCCTCTTCTTCCTTTTGGTTAGCCTTTCCCCTCCCTGCTTCTAATCCCAAAGTATCCAAGTACACGTGGGTAGCGGCTGAAAGGAGGTGGTATAAAATAAACATAAAAATGTAACAAAAAGTTTTTCAGCATAATTTTTACACATATGTCTATACCACCATGTGAAGACAAGCAGGATAACAGAAAACCATGGGGCACTAGGCAAGAAATCGATTCCCAACTATGAATACGTTACAGAAACTTCTGCAAATAGCTACCTATTGAATGCTTCTTGAGTAGGAAACTAGACTGGAAGAAGTCTACATCTCCTTCTGGTTCTGCTAAGTGAGACATCTTCTTTTCCCTAGACCTCGAGTGCCCCATCACTTGCCATTGTAGCTTTTACAGCAAAAAAGGGCACAGATGAGTTACTGCTTGTTAAATTATGTGATGACTGTCAGATGTAAAATATAAATACCTGTAAAATATGCCTTTCTGGGGGGGCCTGGGTGACTTAATCAATTATGTGTCCAACTCTTGATTTTGGCTCAGGTTATGGTCTCACGGTTGTGAGATCAAACACTGCACTAAGCATGGAGCCTACTTGGGATTCTCTCTCTTGTACTCTCTCTGCCCCTCCCCCATGCTCCCCCTCTCTCCCTCTCTCTCTCAAAATAAATAAATAAACATTTAAAAATATGCCTTTGTTACACCTCTATACAAAAGTATAAGCTGTAGTCTTTGAAGATAAACATGAAATATGATCCCAAACCAGTGAATATAATGCAATAACTATATAAGCCTAAAGAAGGAGTTATCTATGGTAAACCTTAGAGGGTGATGATATATTTTTCAAAGACTGACTAAAATTTGTCAAGTTGCCTTTTTTTTTTAATGTTTATTTATTTTTGAGAGAGAAACAAGAGTGCAAGCTGCAGAGGGGCAGAGAGAGAGACACACACAGATTCTGAAGCAGGCTCCAGGCTCTGAGCTGTCAGCACAGAGCCCGATGCAGGACTTAAACTCACGGACTATGAGATCATGACCTGAGCTGAAGTGGGACACTTAACTGACGGAGCCACCCAGGCACCCCCGTCAAGTGCCTTTCTAAACTCAAAGGAAATAAAGTTAAACTAAATCATTTTAAAAGAGTGTGCATTGATTTATACTTGTATAATTTCAATACATTCTAGGCATAAGAATAAGCAAAGGAGAAAGAGGTTATTTATCTATAACCTCTTAATTAAGAAGAACTTCTTAATTATCATATTAGGATACATTTTCTACACATCTATTCTGTGGAAATATTAAAAAAACTTATTCCAAATTTCTATTATGAAAACACTTTCTAAGGTACCTGTTGATCAATCTGTTTTATCTAATTATCAAACACCATTTCCCAGAGGTCTAACCTACAAATTATATGGTTTATTATGGAAAGGTTAAAAGAGTGAGTGTAGGTGATAAATGTGAACCAACAGCATTTATTTATGTATTTATTTGTTTGTTTGTTTTTAATTTTAGAGAGAGATAGATCACAACCCGGGTAGAAGAACAGAGGGAGAGAATTTTTTTTTTTTTTAAGAGAGGGGGAGAGGGGCAAAGGGAGAGAGAGAAACAGAGAGAGAGAATGTTAAGCAGGCTCCATGCTCAACATGGAGCACACCATGGGGCTCGATCCCATGACCCTGGAATCATGACCTGAGCCAAAACCAAGGGTCACACCCTCAACTGACTGAGCCACCCAGATGCCCCAAAGAGATAGTATGTAAAGGTAAGTAACAAATCCTGGATCTAACATACAACTTGTATCCTCAAAGACTCCATGACCAAACATTCAGGCAAAGGAACAGAACTCTGTCCATTAGCACTCAGAACCTTTCTCATAAGTACTTACTTTTAGGGACATTTTATCTTCTCAAGACAGCTCTGCTTTAGAGATTGTGGTGACAGTCATGATAGTAAACACAGACACAAAGTAGACTTTCAAATTCAATAAGATCCAGTTTTTCCTTTTTCTTTTTTCTTTACAAGAAAAATCTTCAATACCTTTAAAAATTCATTCAAACCCTGAAACTAAAGAATGGTCTACACCACAAAATTCTTTTTTGAATAGAATCTTGGCAATGGGAAGATGTTTTTTAAGTATCCATTCTAATTTTCCTAGGGAAAATTTTGAGAAACACAGGTGTCTCAGATTCCTATACATCAAATCCAATAAAATTCTGGCATCGAAAAGTTAGTTAAAATGGTTATTATAATAGCATACCAGTTTTAGATAAATCAATTCATAAAATAACTTAAAAAATTATAAGTAAACTTAATATACAAGTCATTGAAGATATTTAAGCAAATTTTATAGGATTATGAGAAGTATTTTGCTCTTTTAAACTATTACAGTGGCTCGTGGTAGTCAGAATTTTGCTTTTATGACATACAGTTAATCATATCTATGACTTACTTGATGATAAGTCCTTGGTCAGAGATACAATCTATAGTAACAATATTGTTCTTATGGGAAAATGAGATTTGCTTTCCCAAGAAAACAAAATAATAAGGAAAAATAAAGTCTTAACACAGGGAAGAAGGAAAAGTAAGGAAGCAAGGGAGAGAGAAGGAAGAAATATCTTTCAAGTCCAAATTATAATTATTGTAAGTTAATTCCTTTGTTACTCAACTAGAGTAACATATTTGTATTTATATAAACGTTAATATGTATTTTTGTATTTTTAAGAAAAAGAGAGTATTTTTTTCTTTTGCTGACCACATAAAATAAATCATAATTTAAAAGCTTTTTATTGGTTCTGCTGAAATGTTACCAATACAACACTAAGAAAAAAAGTAACTGATTAACAGTTGCAGGATCGAATTAAATGTTTTAAGAAGAAATTATTTTATAATATAAAAAACTACATATATACATGCATATATTATTTAGAGAGTATATTTTCATCCCACTTTTATTTCTAGGGACTGATATATCTATACTGTTTCATCCATCCTTGCTTATAAATGGAAAACTGATGAAACTGTAAGCATTCAAGCAGGTATATCAAAACACAAAAATCCAGGATAAGATAACATATCATGTTTTGAGAACTTGATCTCTCAGGTTCCAAAGAGTTTCATGAACTTTAATGAGGCCTCACAACAATACTGCCAAATAAATACCATAAGACCCATTGAACAGATGGGCAGGGACAAAACAAGGTCCCCGGATCACAATGCTTGTCAGTACCCAAAAGTCTCCCTCTGAGTCCTGTGTTCTACCTCATGGGTCACACTCTTCTTCTCAGATTCAAATGAGAACCCTTAAGCTAAGTAATCATTGTTCTTCCTATCTAACATAACTTGGAAACCATTCAAATAAAAAGAAACGTACTTTGAAATGGAGTACTTATCTTTGTTCTATTTTTCTCTAAGACTCAGCAGATGATATTGTTTACACAGCATAAAAAGTAGAAATAAAAACTGAATGATTAGCCCATGAAGGAACCACTGTTTGACTGATGAACTTCAAAATTCACTATTCCTCATATCACAATTAGAAATTACATTCCAAGTCTGCAGACCTTGGTAATACATTAACAAGGTAGCATATTATACTGGCGTTTAATTTTTGTTTTCACTAAGAAATCATGAGTTTTCATTATAGATTCAACGTGGAATGAGAATGTTCATTCTGTTTGTAAAGTGAGAATCTCTCCCTGATTTACCTCACAATAAATGAGATCTAGCATCTCTGGCTACTATCAGATTTTCTTTTAAATTTCACCTGAGGGGAGCCTGATGATGGGGCCATCATCATTATTAAAAACCACAGAAGAGACTGCTGCTAAGATCATTACCTTTAGACCTCCGTGTGTTTAATTACAGGACCCCTTGTTTTAAAAGCCATTCCATGTCTACAGAATGTCTGCAGGGCTTCAAAGAGTCTAAGATTTTTCTCTTACAATAAACTCCCCTTTAATCTTAAAAAATTGGAAATGGGTGGGCATAAAGCTATGTTATCTCAAGTCACCTTCCAGTTCTGGTGACCTGAGTAGATGTAGTAATTGCTGTTGATAGAAAACTACAAGGATTTATTTTACACACAGTTGCTTTTACTCATGACACGAGAGCTGATTACTAAACCCCTTTCCTGAGAAAAATACATGTTCCTTTCTCCATTAGAGGGGGCGGGAACCATTGCATGACTTGGTCACACTACGGAAATGGCTGATATTGGGGATACAAGTGGGAGAAGATGCAGAACTCAAATATGAGAAGGCACCAAGTGCAACATTCCCTCAGTAAATGCACACACCATTCTGGCTGATTTTAAGGGATCTTTGTCAAGTTTAACGATATACTGCATTTCTTCTGAGTCATTAAAAATTTTGTATAACATTATTCTCGGTTTATACCTCATGATTTTTGTTCTGGCACACTCTCTATGTGCCAGTTAAAAATAAGCTATCAGTTAGTGAGTTGAGAAAATTGATGTGGAACTCTTTAAATCTCACTGCCGTTTTAGGATTACAATTTTGGCCAATTTTGGAGAGTTAAGTTATAGAGTTCCATGAATTCTCTAATGATAAAAACAAAAGCCAAACAATAACTTTTTCCTTAGATGAGAGACCAAAAATGAATACTATTATTTTTTTTTATAAACTAAAATTTTAATTTTATTTTATGAGAAGGTGAAAGTCATTTATTGCATGAAAAACACTGAGAAAATTCTGCCATGACAACGTGTTGCTTAGTTTATTGTACAAAGGGATTAATCTATACAGGTTTTTAAAGGGATAGAGAATTATTTACTTCTGAGTGAAACATGTTTACTAGTAATCTTTCCCTTACTTGCTTGCTTTAGTTTCCAGTTATATTATTTAAACTCCACACCATCTTCCCTGGTCACTGTTTAATATATTGCAAGGATAACATTCAGCATATCTATTGTTTCTTTGGTCTGTAGTGTTTCATAAATTTTTTAAAAAATAAAATCATTACTGTCATTTAAAGATCTGGAGATATTACATGCAAACCCAGGTTTCCAGCTGTTCTTGAAAAACTATTCTTTCAACACCAGATGGGCTTTCCCGCATGACAACAGGCTGGGGTTGCAAAGCACTTACCACTGTATGTGCTGCCATCCCTGTTCTCATCATCTGATTCCGGCTGATATTTTGGTATACCATCTCTAAGGTAGCCCGTTTCTAGTCCAAATGATATGTTAAACAAAAGGGCCTGATGATCGGATTCCCATTCTTATTTTATCTTATTTTTTTAAGTTTATTTATTTATTTTGAGAGAGAAAGAGGCAGAGAAGACAGAGGGACGGAGGGAGAATCCCAAGCAGGCTCCACGCTGTCAGCACAAAGCAGGACCTAGGGCTGAAACCCACAAACTGCGAGATCATGACCTGAGCAGAAATCAAGAATCAGACGCTCAACCGACTGAGTCACCCAGGCGCCCCTCGAGTCCCAAAAACCACAAGAGAAACTGACCACGACTAATGGTAACACAGTAAAGGAGGAAAAGAAGGAGGAGAAAGAGGAAGAAGGGAAGGACCAGAAGAAAAAAAGGAAACTGTCATAGAAAAAGAAATGCCAGCTTTATTTAAATTTGCTAGTTATTTCTTTTTAATTAGTGGTTAGTTCTCATATTAGATATAATAAGTCAATGCCAAAATTTTCATTTTTTTTTTATTAAAAAAATTTTTTTTTTCAACGTTTATTTATTTTTGGGACAGAGAGAGACAGAGCATGAACGGGGGAAGGGCAGAGAGAGAGGGAGACACAGAATCAGAAACAGTCTCCAGGCTCTGAGCCATCAGCCCAGAGCCCGACGCGGGGCTCGAACTCACAGACCGCAAGATCGTGACCTGGCTGAAGTCGGACGCTTAACCGACTGCGCCACCCAGGCGCCCCAAAATTTTCATTTTTAAATAAAAACTATAGTGTGTTCAACAAATCTCTCAGAATAGTGTGGGAGGGGCATAAACATTAGATTAGGTGAAACTGGCTTTTCACAAATACATTGATCTAGAGTCAGTCTAAACAAATTAGGGCAAGCGTGCTGATTAAGTGACTCTGCTCTGCACTCGGGACAATACCCCAGCAGGATGTCTTGTAATGGAAACTCATTTTTAAATCCAATCTAGGGTTGAGTATGACATACAAACCATCACCAAGAATCTTCAAGTTCTTTATTTAGGAGAGTCTTCCTCAATACTTGGTAAGCTAAGGAAGAGCTGGAGAGCAGGTGAATATGATCAATGTTATTATTTTCCTCATCATGAGAGAGGCACAAAAAGGCACTTTTTTTTCCTCATCATGAGGGAGAGGCACAAAAAGGAGATTTGCAGGAAAGCTATGTCAAGAAGTGAAAATAACCTTGTTATGGGTAACAAATGTAACACTGGCAGGATCCAGTCTACTGACTTCGATCCCTCAGCAATAAAGTCTAACACCCACTCAATTATGAGATCAGCTCAAGTCCCAATTAAAGCTCAAACTTTGAAGACCAAAGTGTTTCCTTTGTGAAAAGAAGTTGATAAACCATATTCACCATGAAAAAGTGTGTCTGTACATCATGTCCTTTGATGGGCTATTCTTAAGAGTCCCAAGATTCCAGAGGGCCACGCAATGGGCTGGCTTGCATTAGATTTCTGCAAAGCTGGCAGCCTTATTCTGGAAGTCTTACATTACAGGTAACCTGATGACAGGGAGGGTGGGCCACAGGCATGCATCTCAGCTCGCCTGTGAAGCCAAGGGGAGAGAGCTTTGCAAGACTGATATGCTGGGATCAATGAAACTCTCCGGGGAACTGGCTGTTCCCCTTTCAAATGCCACCTCCCTAATCTCTCCACTTGCTCAAGTCAGATTCTTCAAAGCTCTGAACAGGACATGAGGCTGGCATGATTAGGAGAGGCAAAGAAAGAATGCTCTCTATAAATCATGGGTGGAGGGAGAAAGCATCAAATTTACAGACAGTTAACAATCAAGGTCAGAACTGAGGGATACTGCTTGGAAGTATAATTGCTTCCTTTAACCATGAAGAGAAAACAAAGTCTCATAATATTTATTAAGGGCCTACTGTATGCTGGACAGTGTGCTGGGCACCAGGTCAGGATGCCTGACCTCTAAGACCTTGAAATCTATGAAGGGAGAAAGTCACAAGAGCAAAAATGACTGTATGTCCAAAGGCCAGGTCATTACCTCAGACTAAGCACAACAGAAAACACTAACCTGAGGTTTTCACAGTGTTTGCACACAGATAATACTGTGTGCCATGGGTTATGAGAAAACAGCTCTCAAACTGAGGAAGGTGCGCGAGGCTTATAATCGAGACAGACTGACCTATATTCACAAAGAGGCCTGGTCACTGGAGTCCAGGGAAAGAAAACACTCTGCCCCCAGAAGTGGTGTTCTGATCAGACCTCTCGGTTCTCAGGTAGGTGCCACAGAAAGCTGATCTCTGCCTCCCCACCAATTCCAAAAACATTCCAGGTCAGTACATATGATTCTTTCTAATGGCTCCAGAGTAATTCGTTATATGGATTTGCCCCAATTTGTTGAAAGTCCCCCACTGGCGAGCGTGTAGGCTCCCAGTACTCTGCCATCGCAAATCAATATGTTGACTCTTTGATAAGTGAAATCCACTGTTGTGTTTTATTTACCATGGTGACTACAAAAGGCATCCCCATAAATGAAGTGACAGATTAACAATGAAAAATAAATGCTGAAGTCAACAGGTTCTTAAAATATGGAGAGGGTCCTGCCTTGTGCAGGCAAGGAGGCTGCATTGGCTTGGGCAGGCATAGGAAAATAGCACAGCCACCCTGCAGAAGTCTGCGTATGGGGCGGCCTGTAATCATTCTCTAGCATCTATTCATATATTTGGATAGTGGATAGTATCACAGTCCCTTGGGGCTAGAGTATGTATGCATGCCTGAAAGCACTAAGGAAAGCAAAAAAAGTAGAAACATTCTGCTCTGCGTCCTTTCAAATTATTACTTGTTGTACGAGTGAACCTTCACAAAACTGTAATAAACTCATGAAACAAAGGGATCAAAATTCAGATTCATAAACATTTATATGCCTATGGCCAGTCAGGCGCTGATCAGTGCTCTAGACAGATCATGCAATTCTCATAATAAGGGATGTATTAACATGGCCACTTGCAGACATGAAAAAGCGAGTTTTAAAGAGATTGGATTCTTTGGGCAGGTCGCTTAGGCTGCTAGGAAATTTCAGAATTGAAATCTGTACCTAAGTTTCCTGCCATTTCTAAAACACCATTCTGTCAACTGTCTTATAGCTAATGATTCCTAGCTATAATACTGGAGTAGCACCTTAATATAATAAGTGGTAGGCCTCTCTTAGCAGTAGCAATTACATTGTAGAAATAAGCAAAGAGTCTGAAAGTAAATCCTGAATTCAGTACTGCTTGGGTTTGAATACGTGTGTGTGTGTGTGTGTGTGTGTGTGTGTGTGTGTGTGTGTGTCCGTGAAACAGAGAATATGGAAAATGTTATCACACTTCATTTTATTTCAGTGGAAGAAGTTTAAAATAAATACCATATTTTTATGGAACTGGACACACAACTGTATTTGTTATGTAAAAAATAGAGGGGTGCTTTGGTGGCTCAGTGGGTTAAGTGTCTGGCTTTGGCTCAGGTCATGATCTCCCAGTTCCTGAGTTTGAGCCCTGGGTCGGGCTCTGTGCTGACAGCTCAGAGCCTGGAGCCTGCTTCGGATTCTGTCTCCCTCTCTCTCCGCTCCTTCCCCATTCACATTCTGTCTCTGTTTCTCTCTCAAAAATAAATAAACATAAAAAAAAATAGAGAAACCAAAGGAAATATGCATATACACTTTAAATGTATTCATTGTGTTTTGGCAGTGATTATGCGTAAAATCAGAATGAAAAGAGAAAACACAAAAGGACAATGACAAGTGATAAAATGGTACTAAACAGTTTTTATTACAGAATTACCAGAATACCATGTAGTAAGTGTGGCTCTTCCTAATGACAGCTGCTTCTGCTGCTTCCCGTTTGTGCATGGTTTTAAATTATAGTGTTTTATTTTGAAAGTTGCTTTAAAATGCACATATGCCTAAGAAATAGGTGTTGTATAATAGGACATTTAAAAAACCCTCCATCCACCTTTTGGGATGAGCAATGGATGTTGTATGGAAACCAATTTGACAATAAATTTCATATTAAAAAAATAATAAAATAAATAAAATAAAATAAAATAAAATAAAATAAAATAAAATAAAAATCCCTCCATCACTTGGTCTTTAGCACCATACTACACAGGGCCTGTGTGTCCCTGTATGTCTCCTTCTATCAATCAGGGGGAAAGACAGTCTAGACAGGATGGCAGACAGACTTGAACTGGGAGTGAGGGGTCCTGAGTTCCTTTCCCTCCTCGACAGGTGATAAGCCTTGGAACCTTGACTTCTCTAAGTTTCCTCATTTATAAAAGTGGGGCTAACAGCCTCAGTTGTGAGGCTCAACTAAAATAAATGTATGGGACAATACTTTTTAAAATGTGAGGTCTATGGGGGCACCTGGGTGGCTCAGACCTTTAAGCATCCGACTCTTGGTTTTGGCTCAGATCAGGATCTCACGGCTCATGATAGCTCTGCCGTCATGCTGACAGTGCTCGGTCTGTTTGGGATTCTCTCTCTCTCTCTCTCTCTCTCTCTCGCTCATTCTCTGTCCCTCCCCTGCACACTCATGCTCTCTCTCGCTCTCTCTCTCTCCCCTGCCCTCAAAATAAATAAATGATCTTTGAAAAACAAACAAACAAACAAAAGTGAGGTCAATGTATAAGTGCGGGGATATATAATTTGGCTTAGAGACTCAGATGTTGATATGTACAAGATACTGGTGTCTGTGGATAGATCTGAGGTCTTTTCAAGTGATTTCAACTGCTACTCAGATAAGGGTTCAAGTGCCCTAAATTTAGAAGAAATGCAACTGGGCCTAAAATAAAACTGATGATGAACAAGAAAGTACTACTTAGGAAAACTCTAGACACCACACGCTACACCAGTAGGGGAGAATGGACATCTAATTCAACCTATTCTATACAACCTGTAAAATTCTATATGGTTCTGTAAAATCTATAGGGCAGACTGTAGACAAATGAACCAAGATCCAAGAGAGGCAAAAGAGCTTAACCCAGGCCACTCACTAAATGGCAGGCAAAACACCTAATAAGAACCTAAGTCCTTCTAGAAGTGTCCTATGTTGATTATTAACACTAGCACACCAGAAGAAAAGAAAACAAATTTTACCAGACTCCTCTTTTTCCTCATCAGAGACACAGATCGAACACAAGAAAGACCAAGTGACTTGGCTAAAGTCACAAAGATGATCATGTCTAGAATCCAGGTTTTCTGCCCCCCAAAGAGTGACCTTTCCCTTAACAGCAATGCCTACCCCTTTATTCAGGGTACGGACCTCACTGTTGTCCCACCTAAGGAAATTTTACCAGTATACTCCACAAGACATTTTATTTTCTTTTTAACCTGCCACTTAGGCATACATCCCCAACCTTGTGTGTGTGTGTGTGTGTGTGTGTGCGTGTGTGTGTGTGTGACAATTTACTTGTCCTAGAGAGGGGCTTTGATGGTTCAGAATTGTGTTGAATCTAAAAAAAAATAAACCTTAAGACTTCTGTATGGGAGGTGATACAGGAGGCGAAGGGTGGCTGATTTAATGTTCCACTTGCAACAAGATCTATCACCATGGTTTTTAAACCATTTTAGAAGGGAAGTGAGCAATCATTAAGTGGTCTCCATATGCCCATCATCCCTTCAGATGTGCTTATTCCTAACACAGCAGAGCTTGGCCTGGGTATGCAAACAAAAAACTGTTAGCCTTGGAGATCAGGGATTATGAACACCCAATCGGCAACCCTATTCTAAAGCACATTATGCTCCACTTATAAAATGGTTAGTTGGGCAGATCTTCAGCAAAGTATTACTTAGATTGATCAACCAATATTTATTAAGGCCTATGAACTCTAAGTTTACTCACCTTTAGTGTCCACCTCCAGGATTATTAATATAAAAGACACTCATGATTATAACACAGTTGGTGAGTAACAGATGGAAAAAAGATCAAATTGTAGGCTCATAGTTAGACTTTATGTTTGAAATATGAACCATGACAGAACCGCTTCTCCAATCATGAAAGAAAAGCACTAAAATAAAATTTTAGGCAAGTGTTGAACATCCTTATGTGGAACGGTAGAAAAAGAAAGAAAGAGGGGTGCCTGGGTGGCTCAGTCAGTTAAGTGTCCAACTTCAGCTCAAGTCACAATCTCAGGGTTCCTGAGTTTAAGCCCCGAATCAGGCTCTGTGCTGACAGCTCAGAGCCTGGAGCCTGCTTCAGATTCTGTGTCTCCCTGTCTCTCTGCCCCTCCCCGACTCACACTCGCTCTCTCGCTCTCTCAAAGAATGAATAAACATTGAAAAAAAATTAATTAGATAAAACGAAAAAGAAAGAAAGAACACAATCTGGTGGGGCAGGTCAGAATCAGAAATAGGTCCTGTTACACAAAAGCCTCTGTCCGTTTAGGGATGTCATTTAACCTCCACATTCTTAGCTTTCCTTACTAGTGAAATGGGAAGTATACAGCTCATCCTACTTAGCTCACAAAGAAGTGAAGACAAAATGAGGGAACACATGTGAAATTACATTGGGATGTAGTCTTATAAATGTAGATTGTTTTATGAACCATATACAGCTGGATTAAAGCAATAGTGAACTAGATGCTATAATATAGAAGTAAAACACTTTCCAAAGAAAGCTATTTGCCAAAGAGGAAAAAAAAAACCTGTTAAAACAATTCTAAAGCTACTTTTCAATAAGAGGATGATATTTGGAAGTGCTTTTAGAATCCATGCAAATATTAAGTTGTTTGAAAAACATGCATGCCACTTTGGTATTGGCCATTCTTTGATCAAGCAATTAAAACAAGCCTTGTGCATCTCCTCCCTTATATACAAACCTTATTTATAATACATTAACAATATGAACTTTGAAATAGAATAAACATTCTTGTACCTTTTTAATTTTTGAAAATATTTCCATATTTTCTTGGAAAAGTTACATATGTAAAGTTCTTTTTTTCAACATTTTTAATCATAATGTCTTTGGACTAATTCAGGACTCTGATGTACAGTTTTAGAAGGGTCTTTGGGGGAAAAATTATAAAGGTGATAAATCTATTTGTATCAATAAATTACGATTCGTGTTATAGAACCTACACGTATAAACAAATTTAGCCCTTCCTTAATAAATGAAATTTATATTTCTTATTACCTCATGCCTGTGATTTTATTTTTTAACCACATATTAATATGGCATTTACTTCTTTAAAATAAGGAGACTGGTAACTATCCTACATTCTGGTAAATGCAAATACACATCCTACGACTATGATATTTCTTGTTGGCATACTGCTTTATAGCTTTCCAAAAACTTTTACACCAAGGACCCCTGACAGCCGGGAGGGGGAGAACAGATTTGCTGAAAATACTACGTGCCAGCCAGAACACAGGACTTTGGTCCCCAGATCAGGGCTTTGCCCACTCAATGGCACTTTTTCTTTCTCTGGTTCAGTGTTAAATAGTTAAAACCAAAATGTCCTTGGAGGACAGAGAGAAACTGTGAAATGAATCTCTAAGCCTTGACAGAGTTGAGAAGTCCCTGCGGGGGAGGGGGATGGCAATGAAGACCACCCTTGGAGGCAGGGGTCAGGTTTAAGGGCACACAGGTGCCCGGGGCTCTTACCGTCCAGGTGGCCGACTTGGCGGTGCTAGACTGCTGGAAAGACACGTCGAAGCTGTGCGGGCCCGGGTAGTCGGTGTTGGAAGGGATGGCGGGGGAAGGCGACAGGGCATCGAAGGTGGAGCTGGGCTGCGCGTAGGGTGACGGTGCCGTGACGCTGTTCTGCGCATGGTCTGTGTTGTAGGGGCTGGTGGACGAGGAGCCGTTCTGAATCTGCTGGTCCATGCTGTTCAGGAGCCCCAGGTTCGTGTACTGTGGCTGCAGGACACCCAGAAACCCCAGAGTTAGCCATTTCAGCTGCCCATCATTGCTCCAAAAAGGCGTCATTTGGTGCATGCGTTGTCCAGAAATCCACCGTGGGTCTATGAAACTTCATATTTCAAGTAAAGGGACCAATTTGCGATACACGGAAACAGCAAGGGAAGTCTGAGGCCTGTGCGTGCCTTGTAAGGGTGCAGCCTTGGGAGACTGTGGTCTCCTGAAGAGCAACTAAAAGTAGAATATATACAATGATACTGAGGTAGCATTGTAGGGTGACAGACGGTGGCTGCATGTGTGGTGGGCATAGCATAAGGTATAGACTTGACATCACCATATCGTACCCCTGAAATGAATGTAACATTGTGTGGCAACTATATTTGAATTAAAGAAAATGTGGAACGCGTGCTCATTAACAAACTGGGCAGAAATGTCCAGTGTTTAGTAGCTGTATAGAATATCTTTAAAATAAATGAATACCACATGCTACTTTCCCCCCCCTCCTGCCATGTTATTCAGAATGAGAATGATCACTGGATAGATATGTTATAAAAGGGATGTGAGCATCAAATTCCTGCAGATGGAACAAAAGCAGATGTTCTCCAAATTTCCTTGTAGTCTTATTATCTAAATTCTGTCCCAGGGTACCAAGAGTGCCCCCCAAGCCCCGACCAAGGTCTCAGTTCATCAAGACTGGCGAAGTATCGGTAGCAAGGTAAGGGTGAGTCACCTATATGTTTTTAAAAGTAACATGCTAGTATACCATCCAAACACAGCCTAATTTTTCCTCTGTTCTTTCATTTTCTTTGCAGCAGTTTGTTCTTTGCCAGAGTAGAACATGTGTAAGAGAAATATCACTTAGTTATAATAAACATTCTATATTTGATGTAATTGAGGCGCACATTAGTTCGGGTAACTCCGCTGCCTAATGTTTTATGCCTTCTGTGCAAATGGTTACAGTAGGCATTCTGTGCATGGTGTATGGAAAGAATGAATTAACTTTTCATTAAATCTGCATGTACGGAAAGAATGGATTAACTTTTCATTTAATCTGCAAAAAAAAAGTATTACTATCGGAGAGGGGGAGTGATTTGCTCAAGCATCAGCTAATAAGCAAAGAGTGGGAATTATGAAACCAAATCTTCTGACTCTGAGTCTAGAGCCCTGCCCAGCACCATCACACCTGTCAGCCTGAGGAGATAATTCAAGTCATTCCTAAACTTGAGTCAAACTGGACACATTTCCAGAAGGGGCAACCACTGTATGGGACAGGTTTGCTTATACAGGTTAATCTCATTGTTTCCTCAAGGGAGTGAAGGGGAAACCAAGCAAAAGCAAGAAGAGAAAAAACAGTCTTGTGGGCACCCAGGAGACTGGCTCCTCCCTGGAAAAAGAACTCTGAGAGTCCTAGCCCCAGTAAAACGATGGAGAAGAACAAACTTACAAAAGCAATAGACGCTTGACAAAAATGTTAATGAAACTAAATTATTTAACCAAACTTTTGGTATTTCACATGGCGGGGGGAGAAGTGAAGAACTCTGCCATTCCCTTCAGTCCAGAGAGCATCTGTCTAAATGTTAAAGGCCGCATGCCCATTCCATTACATTTATACTTTCACATTCCACTGCCGAATGCCACGTCCCCATTTGCTCTTCAAATAACTATTAATCTCTTGACACTTATCCCCATGCTGACAAGAGCAGCTGTTTGTCTTGCCTCCTCTCCCCTCTGACTTCAGCAGCTCCTATCCCCCCCCCCCTCCTTCTTTCCATCTTCAGCTCTCCCCTCTTGACAGGTGAGGCAGGACTGCAGGTGAGATGAGGAGGGGAGAAGAAAATAAAACCCCGAGGCCCCACAAAGCGTCCACCCCCCCACCCCCAGGCTGAATTCAAAGTCCCCAGGCATCCAAGCCTGCAGCAGCAGAGGAGGAATGGGATTGAAAAGATATTATTTGTGTTCAAGTTAAGGGTCAGCATGCAAAGCCCTCCTGAACGTCCGGGAGGAATCAGATAATGCTTCCAGAGGCACGTGCTTCCCTACAGCAGTACAATTAGGGAAGCGGCGGGCCCTGACATAAAGGACAAAGAAACTGGGCCGAGCACTTTCTCACAGGCAGTAAAATGCCTGTTGAGCCACCCTTCCCTCCTCCTTCCAGCTATGCAGAATTGGAACTTCAGCTAATTGTGGGCTTGGATGAGAACAAAGAAACATAGCCCTTTGAAAACTCTTTTTTTTTTTTTCAATATATGTAAAGAGAAAAGTTTTGGGACCAGCTTTAAAAGCCAGTGAGCAAACACTCAGCACTTCTCTAAGGACTTAAGAGAAAGGGAAAATGCATTCACCTCAGAGGCACCTAGGAGACCCCTGGGACTGCGGTGAGGCTGAACATAATGGGTGGTTCTAAAGAAACAGAAGCCTTATTCCCAGTTATTAACAGCACTGTGGGTGCTGATGGTTGGGCTTTGAAATCCCATCATTTTTAATTCCAATCAGTTTAGGTGAAAAATTTTACTTAATAACAACAGAGTGTGCCTCCACTGCCTAGGTTTCTTTATGCATCATAAAGCTGGAATTCTTAGGTTTAGACAAAGAGCTGCTCACTATCGAAGATAAAAATGGAAAAACACATTTCAATGCAAACCTTTCTTAAATGTTACTTTATTTTTTTTTTTTTTTTAATTTTTTTTCAACGTTTATTTATTTTTGGGACAGAGAGAGACAGAGCATGAACGGGGGAGGGGCAGAGAGAGAGGGAGACACAGAATCGGAAACAGGCTCCAGGCTCTGAGCCATCAGCCCAGAGCCTGACGCGGGGCTCGAACTCACGGACCGCGAGATCGTGACCTGGCTGAAGTCGGACGCTTAACCGACTGCGCCACCCAGGCGCCCCTCTTAAATGTTACTTTAAAGAAACATAACCAAGTAGTATACTCAATTGTCTTAAAAAAAATCTAAAGTACAAAACCAGCACTAACTTTAAATTAATTAGCCGAAAATACAAACAAGAACAAACCCAAAGAATTCCATGAAAGGAAATCTACTTGGATACTTTGCTTAACTTTATTAAAAATCAATGTCATAAGCCTGCCATGGGAAACAGTACTTTTGAAGTTAATTTAAAAAGCATTTAGTTAACAACAACGAGAGAAGTTTCTTATTTGCCTCTTTGATTTGACAAGAGAGTGGACATGTGGACAGAGCAGCATTGGAGGCTGAGGGGCAGATCAACATTGCCGAGAAGAACAAGTCCTCCATAGGCCAGATCAGCAAAATAATTTGCATGACTCAGTGCAAAATGAAAATACAGGCCCTCTTGTTCATAAATTATTAAGTTTCAAAATGGTGGTGCACCTGGCTAGCTCAGTTGGTTAGGAGTCTGACTCTTGATTTCAGCTCAGGTCACAATCTCATGGTTCCTGAGTTCGAGCCCCACTGTCAGTCCCGAGACTGCTTGGTATTCTCTTTCTCTCTGCACTCCGCCCCCCCCCCGACCCCTGCCCCATTCCCTCTCTGTCTCTCTCTCTCAAAATAAAATAAAAAAAATAAATAAACATAAAAAAATGGTGATAGCAGAGCATTAAACAAAGCACAGCACCCTTTGCTACTACATACCTTGTATGCCCATGAAGCTAGCTCTGTACCAGGTTAATGAGAACAATATTTATACCTTAGTTTCCACAAAGGGAAGCTGATGGGATGAATGGAGCAATGCCTGTGCCCCTTCTTTACTATAATTCCATGAATATAGGGGGTGGGGATCTTGTGTTATTCTTGGATGTTCATGTAATGCCTATTTACAGTGACCAGTAAAAGAGTGTGAAAAGTTAGAACATGGCACTTGCACATCAGTCAAAAAACTGCCCTTAGAAGAACTGTATGGGGTCGTCTATGTCCCATGTGTCTGATGTAATAAAAACTATTAGCATATTTGAAATGAAATAGAAACTAGATTGTCCCTTTCTAAACCGTGAGGCATCTTGATTTTGAAATAAACTTAATATATTCTATAGACACTCGATGAATGAATGAATGCATGTATGCATGAATGAATGAATAAAAAATGTCACATATCTGCCCTATCATGTCTGAAAGAGGAGACAGCCTTGTTTCCACAAAACCTGAAAGGCAAAATGAACACAACTTGTCTGAAGTCTACTGTAAGCCTGAAAACAACTGATTTCCTCTGAATTCAAACAGATGCATCATTTCCTATAAAATAACTTTGAAACAGAAGACTCACCACCTGGACCCTAGGTTTCTTACCAGCATCTGTAACTAGAATATATTCAGTTTCATCACACACTAGTTGATCTGACCGCAGAAAGGATGAAACACACCTTGGTCACAGAGACTTATACTCCTGGTAATCACAGAACAAATTGGGGGTGTTCTGAAACATGGAGCTGTCATGATTAGTGTAGGGATACCCAGGGGCTGAATCTTAAACTGCTTGCTTTTACCATTAGGAAAGAGTAAGTTTAGATAAGTAGTATTACCAAATACAGATAAAAGTATTTTCTTGTTTTTCTCCTCTCTTATACCCTTCACATTCTCATAGCCATCTATAGGCTCTGATTTGTTTCTTCACTAAACTTCAATTTGGATGGATTATTAGAATTAAAATACAGAAGGGGCGCCTGGGTGGCGCAGTCGATTAAGCGTCTGACTTCAGCCAGGTCACGATCTCGCCATCCGTGAGTTCGAGCCCCGCGTCAGGCTCTGTGCTGACAGCTCAGAGCCTGGAGCCTGTTTCCGATTCTGTGTCTCCTTCTCTCTCTGCCCCTCCCCCATTCATGCTCTGTCTCTCTCTGTCCCAAAAATAAATAAAAAACGTTGAAAAAAAAATTTTAAGAATTAAAATACAGAAGATTAGATTTTTTTTTCCTGAGTGGACACTGCTGTAAGAGTGCCCTATAAATGCAATCCCTATTTAGTTTCATCTATTTCCCCCCCCCGGGTTACACTGTTAAATGATCTTAAACTCTGAAAATAATATGAACCTAAATTTTCTTCTCATCTGCTCAGTAATACTGTGTCAGTATATATCACTGTAAATAAAACTCAATATTGAATACCTGGGTTTATACTTAAAGTTGACAATGTAATAAGCACTTTCCTATAAAAGAATTTAGCATCAAAAAAAAAAAAAAAAGGATCCCCATCAAGTCATTTGACCAGTGCAATGGAAAGAGAGACTTAGACATAATTTGTGTTTCTGAAAACTTTCTCCTCCAATTTATAAGAGACAAGTTATAAGTTCTATTTACTAGACATTACCGTCCGTAATAGCTAATTTATGGCAGCATGGCAACAAGAGCTAACAGTCTATGGCCAGAGGTTAATTCAAAAAATAAGAAGAAAAGGAATGAAAGCCAAATCAGGAATAGGAGAGGTTGCTGTCAGGATATGTAATCGAAATTAATTTACTTCCATTGAGGAGTGCTTGGGTGGCTCAGTCAGTTAAGCCTCTGACTTCAGCTCGGGTCATGATCTCACGGCTCATGGGTTCAAGCCCCACATCGGGCTCTGTGCTGACAGCTCAGAGCCTGGAGCCTGCTTTGGATTTTGTCTCCTTTTCTCTCTGCCCCACCCCGACTCGTTTTCTCTCTCTGTCTCTCAAAAATAAGTAAACATTAAACAAATTTTTAAATGTTTCCTTGTCACAGGAAACAATAAGTTGCCCAAATTTCATTTGGAAGAAATGATATTTATAATCTTTGACTGATTATTAGACAAGGCTAGGGAAGGGAATTGAATACTCTTTAGCACTTACCATTCCTGAATGGATCCTAGTAATGGAACAAAACTTGGAACCTAGACTTGCTGATGTGGGGTCTAAGTCCCAACACTGCCACTAATGTGCTGAAAACTCTGTGCAAGGTACATGAACCACCTGGACCTTAGTTTCCTACAAGGAGACTGAATCTCATGATCAAACATAAAAGGTGCCTCAATTCTAGCATTCTGATGGATGACCACATTCCTCCACAAAGCTATATTAAAGTGCCATGAGATTACTTTCAAAACATGAGATAACCTGCTTTTTTATTTATCCAGATTTACCAAGCCAAGCCTAGAAATCAGCAGCATGCATACACTTTCCTCAGCTGATTAAACCTTTCACCTTGGGTTTCCTGAAGGAGCTCTTGTGAACATTCTAAAGCCCCTCCTGGGAAAAGAAAGCAGTTTTCCTTGTGACCCTGGCTTTACAAAGCATTCATTCGAATATGCTCTAGTAGACAGTTCTACACTTCATCCCCAAATATCAGCAGGATGGTGACTTTTCAACAAGCACTGCCGTAGGGAGAAATGCTTGTCATTTTTTAGTTTTCTATTGCCTGCCTCACCTGAAAGAATGATGGCTTGTTTTATGCTAGAATTGAACACAACTGAGTTAAAATGCTCCATTCGCGGCCAAGAAGATATTTGTATAACAACGTCAAGTTGAAGTACCATCTTTCAACCTTAAGAATATATTCAGCATCTGATTTTTCTCAAGACCAGATTTTGTTCCTTGTAAAATATTTCGCTTCTTTTATCTACCAAATGATCCCCCAAAGCACATGCTTCGAGGTAAAGTGTACTCATACCTTACAATAAACAGCCTGTAAGAATAAAGCACCTAAGCGCACAGGAACTTCTGGCAGCAGGCAGAGAGTTTACTAGAATGCTTTATGGTCTGACACAAAGTGCCGAGATTCCTTTGAGGCCCGAGATTCCGTAACTCAGGAAAGAGCTCCCTAAAAGCCAATGCCAGACAACCTCAGGTGAGATGAATAACTACACAGTTGGCTGATCAGGTGGACAGCGATGTCGAAAAACACTGGACAACAGCATTTGCAAATCCAGGTGGTGGACCATGTTGAGGTTAAAACTCTGCCTAAATTTACTGAATGCACACTGCGGAGAGCTCAACCAAGAAAAAATAAACTTCAGGTTCTTATTTCAGTCAGTACTCCTTTTCAGTAATGACAAATGAGCAAAATTATAATCACAAGCATCTAAATTCTTCAAAGGGCTTTGTCACCATCAACATACCAAGGCGGCATGGGGCTTAGCAGAAAGGCATAATTCTAAATTCAATCACTTCTAGATGCGGATATTAAGGAAAAATATACAGAGTTCCAATTTTTTCAAAGTTGGAAAAAATATGTTTGAGGACATTTTCAGCCTCTCACAATCACTATTTTGATAGCTTTATTTAGCAGAAGTGGTAACGTGGAAGGAAGAGAGTACATAGTAATGAAAATTTTCAGTGAAGGTTAGGTCACTTATATGGAAAGCATACCATGGTGATTTTAGAAGATCATCGATAATGTTTCATTGGTTTTTAAAATGAGTTTAAGGTATTTAAAAATAATTTTTGTAATATATCTGTGTAGGGCATATCAGAAATCATGACTTCGATCAGCTGGAGTGATTAAATGTGATTATCATTGTATAACAGAGGATAGCTTTGTTTACCATGATGTGAAACTGAAGACACAGCCGTTTCAATAAACAGTGACCATTCAAATGTTTTAAAAGTCTGAAACGTATGGAGCATCCATATCCAATCCTGTCTACAAAAAGAATAGTAGCTACTACTTCTACTACGAATAATCTTTCTGAGTCCTTACCTATGTTTTTTAGAGTCTTCAAGTTCTGCTCATTCATTTAATCCTCATGAGCTAGGTGGCATTATCATCCCATGTTTTATACATAACTTATAGATGAGGAAACCGAAGCCCCGCAAGATTAAGTAACTTGCTCAAGGTAGTAAGGGACACAGCCCGAATAAGAAACCAGTAAATCTGGCTTGAGAACCCGCTTGCTTACTTATCTTTCATTCCGATTGCATGTAAATCTGAGTCCCTCAGATTTCTGCCTGGAATTTTTATCTAAAACTTACATTCAATGAAAGCATACCATTCTAGATCTTAAAAAACAACAACAACAACAACAACAACAAAAAACAGTTGTCCATTTTAAGGACAGGATATAAAACTAACCATTCTTAGACTGTGCATAACTGCAGACAGTGAGAGACCCAGCTCCTCGGAGCCTGTCACCAGCAGCTCAGTGTAGATGAGATCATGTCTCTCTCAAGTTGAAGACCATGGGCAGGTCCCAACTGTCTTAGAGTAAAGCCCCCCCCCCCCAAGTCTTGCCAGTGGCCTTGCCACACTATTTGAAACTCTCTCCTTTGCTCACTAAACAACCTGCAAACAGGCACTCCTCAAGTTTTTCAAAGGCAGACTCCTTCAGTCCGCAGCCCCCTCCCACTGGTGGGCTGTATCCTAGTTTGTCTTGTAGTTTTAGCTCAATGCCATTCTCCCCAGGAGAATCCCTCTTCACCCAGGTAGGCATTCCCCTTTGTTTCACACGGTCTTACTGCTTGGACTTTCCCTCGACATCACATCATTATAACTGAAATTATTTGTACAAATATATATATATATATATATATATATATATTTTTTTTTTTTTTTTTTTAAATATCGGTCTTTTCTGCTACACCATAAATCTATGAGAGATTGTATCTCGTTCATCACCGGGTCTCACGTCTGCAACGGTGTGTGAGCCACAGTGGCTGCTCGGGAAATATTTATTGAAAGAATAAATGCAAAATATTTTCCAGTAAAAAGCACTTTCAGAAGATATCTCTTTTTATTCGAATGCGCCTAACTGTTGACTTTTATGCTGAAGGAAGCCTGCCTTCAAATCGGCTTCATGTCTTTACACACTACTGCAGACTAAATGTCATGGTACATCTGCAAATAATCTCTATGACCTTTACTCTGTGCTCTGCTTTGTTTTGGTAGGTGGGATTGTGCTTTTAGCTTCAGCTTTTATGGGAACTAGTAGCAGAATAGCCAGTCCTGTCACTCATAAGCCAGTGAGTAATACTCAGTAGCTCACACCTAGCTGGAAAGTTTATTAATGAGCTCCTACTTCCTTAAAACAAACACATACACGTTTTCGTGGCAGGGCAGTGTCTTTTCCCTCATGGCCTCGAGTTTGTTCCTAATGCATCTAGGTCAGCAGTCAGAATCCAAATCTTTGTGGCCATATAATTATTCACTTCCTACCGACGGTGCTTGTGGCCGAATGCAGATTTCTTTGGGAAGAAACCACCCGGAAACAAACTTAGAGTAAGACGTTCGTTTCTGGTGGATAGGCCACAAAGTTTGTCCCTCCCTCTCTGATTTCCATGATTTTCTGCCCTGTTAGCTAGAAGTCAGTTTAGAATAATGCCATAATTAAGGGCTTACAGTGTATGTTTTCAGGAACGGAGATTGTACTTTATCAGACTTACGCACCATTTTCTTGCAAATGGTCTAAGTTCATGACTTCATTTCCCTGACTTTATAATACACACAGAGAGGTTGAAACACTAGTTTTTCTCTGCAGATAGAAAAGTAAAGCATGAAACAAGGAGTGCACTACTCAGTTTTACTATCCTATATATATTCAAATGAGAAACACTGGTTCTGTGTTCCTCTTGCTTGTCAAGTTCTTTGCTGATTGCTACATTTTTCATTGTATTTGAGATGAAAGTTTTTAGTGATTTACTACGCTTTGTAATTAGACACGGTGACTTACATAACATTGGAGTGTTCCTTTAAGCTGTCACCTTTAACTGCAAAATAAAACCGAAGTTTCCAGCTATGCAGAAGACATGCCTTACTTTGAAAAGACAGCCATCTATTCATTTCATCCTATTTACTCAATCACGAAAGTAACAGTCAATCAGTTTAATAATTACAACAGCCCCTGGTGTCTTATTTGAACACGAAAAAACAAGCAAACAAAAAACTAGGACACCACGGTTAAGAACAAAATGACTTAAAGATTTCTCAGACATCCTTTAGTGATAATAACACCATTGAAAATAAAACAGGAAAGTGTTTGCAAATCATCAAGCTTATTCACCCAGAGCAAACCACCCAAATCTCTGGTGATGACCAAGAGCCATGCAGGGGACAAAATGAATCAGGGGACAAAATTAATCAGTGTGGAAGCAAGTAAACACTTTTAAGAAGTGACTGCAAAGCAAGATAACAATCTAATCTATTCAGTTTTTTAAAAAATCAAACACATTCTCTGTCCTCATGGGTAACCCATTAAATGAAAGCAGCACACACTTTACACTGTTTACCTCTGTCAGAGTAGAAGTCATTTCTTACTTGGGAAACTTCCCTGTCTTAAAAACTTTCTTGCCACTTAAGGTATAATGGAAATAAATACCAGGGTTCATGAAAGAGAGAGAGACAGAGAGGGAGAGGGACTTGTAAGAAGTCAAGGAAAACCATATGATTCAGAACGTACAGGTAGGAGACAAGGTTTGTGCAACGTTGAAGTCACTTTACTTTTTGCACAGGTTAGTTATAAAGAGCCATTTCTGTAAAAGTATATATTATAGGCCAAATTTTTATTTGAAGATACCCCTTCATGCAACAGCAACAGAACATGCCTCCATCACATTCAGGAACATCACTCTCCAGGTGGCCCTGGAGAGGATACAGAGATAAGTACCTCACGTGCCCTACCCACCAGGATTGGGGAGAAGGCATCTGGGACTCCCAGAGAGCAGTGAAGGATGAACAGAGAAGTGCACCAAAGCTCAGGGGAGGGAGAAGTTATTCTGAATGGGGGGAGGGGGGCAGTTCTGAGAAAATGTTAAAGGTGAAGTAGCCTCCCAGCAGGATCTTAAGAACTGGAAACAATCTGATCTGAAGATAAATATCTGGGGGCTGGTGTTGGGGGTTAGAAAAAAGCTAGGAAAAATACCCTTTCTGGAAACTTACTATTCTGTTTTTCAGCCTTTCGGATACTTTGGGACTGGCTACTGAAATAATTTCCCAGCCCGAGGCTTATTCTGGGCTTTCTGCTTCACCCAGGGTTACCATTTCTCTCTGTGTGTATGCCCGTGGAGTCCCCAACCTTAGTCTGGTGACAGAGTCTCACATGGTCCATTTAAAAATAATCAAGCCGTTCCCAAAACATCTGATGTTGCCCGTTGGTTGAGAGGGTAATGGTTTTCCTTTTAATTCTGATTCCATCAATAGAGTGACACTAATCCAGACTGATTTGAGTAAACAGGGCATATTCTCCATTGTCTCTGTGATCTGAGAAAGAATAAACTTGAGAAAGCTCACTGCCTGGATTGGAAATGGCCCCTTTGGGTGTTTTTGCGCAAGCTTGAAAGGAAAAAGAAAATGCCTGTACAGAGTTCTTTCCAAGGCAAGCTGACTTTGGGGGTGGTAATTCTCATAGTGGTATTACACTAAACTGCACCTATTAGTGGCTTTAGCACCAATAAGAAAGCAGAACCATTTCTTTTGTAGTGTTTCCAGAAGAGTTGACGAGAGCGTTTCATAAATTTCCGCCCCTGGCAACACACTACAGCTTGACTCAAAATTCCCTCTTTCAGCTTTTATAGGATTTTTTTTTTTTTTTACCATTTAAGCAACACAGACAAGATGCAGTTCAGATCGCACATTTTGCATGAGATATCAATTTACACTCTACCCACATCCACTAACATTCCAAAAATGTTTTCTTCTTGCCAATATTCCCTCACCTAGAACCAACATGTGCTTTACCTTAACACCAGTTACTGAACTTTAAATTGACAGGTAAGTATTACCTGGCAAAGCCATCTCAGAATGGACATGACAGCCTGATTTTACTTTGTCTTTGAAAAAGCAAACCTGAGCAGATTGTATAAACTTAGTCATTATCAAGTAAGAAATACATTTAGAAATGAGAGCTTCCCAAGATGTGTGTTTTGTTTTTGTTTTTCCCAGAGTATGAAAAGGTATGCCTTTTGAATGGGATAGATGTGCTCTAGTATCAGGCCAAGTAAGAAAATCAAATACAGGGAAGTAGAAAGAAAAGACTGTATAGACACTCCCTCTAACCACTTTGCTCTGCAAAGGAGGTTGTAAGCAATGTGGTCGTTGATGTTACTTTGCTGTGTCCCCTGATGTCTGCACAAAGATGAAATCAGCACAACCACATTTCGATATTGGGTATTTTCAAAATCCACTTTCTGTTAGTGGAGGATTAGGTTTGTAAGGAAGAGAAAGGGATGAGATATAAGCTTAGACTTCTCCCCCCACTTATCACTGAGGCCAGTTCTCCATCCTACCCTCTCCCCTTTACATTTAAATCAAGTCACTGAGTCATCTCCCACCCTGAGCCCACCCTCACCTACCCCTCCATTATTTCTGTAATTGCCTACATGAGATGGAAGTGATGAAGGAGGTTGTGGAAGGAAAGGATATTAATATGGGTGAAGGTGAAGACAGGTCTTCCCTCAATATTTCTGTTCAAATCTCAAACGCAAATATGTCACCTCAACCAAAATGAAATTTGAGATATTTATGGCAAAGAGTTTTTAATTTGAGATTCCAAAATCTTGACTTTTTTTTTATTGCTGTTTTTGTTTAATTGGGGGTGGGGGGGCAGGGTGTTTGTTTCTTAAATGAGACATTCACATTTGCTTCTGCTCTATTATTTCCTGGTTGGGATTCTCATGTAGGAAAAATATCATACTTGGTATATTCTCTCACATTTACCTCCGGGATTATTATTTGCATTTCTAGCAGTGACCAGAGAAATGGTTTTCTCATCCTGATTCTAAGATAACTATTTAATAAAGTTAATCCTAAATAATAGAAGCAATCAGTCTGGATTCTGTTCCAGCTTTGATTAATTTAAGCATGCAATTACTGGAGTGCCTCGGTGGCTCAGTCCATTAAGCATCTAGCTTCCGCTCAGGTCATGATCTCCTGGTTTGTGAGTTCAAGCTCCACATCAGGCTCTTGGCTGACAGCTCAGAGCCTGGAGACTGCTTAAGATTCTGTGTCTCCTCTCTCTACCCCTCACCCACTTGTGCTCTGTCTCTCCACAATGAATAAATGTTAAAAAAAAAAGTAAAAAATAAAAATAACAATGTAATTACTGAGTCCCTATAAGGATAAGATAATTTATCTGTCTCTGTAGAGGTCTCAGGAATGGGATCAGGAAACTCTCAACTTCACCTAGCCCAAGAAATCATGTGGGCTATTTTTTCTCCTTCCCTGCAGGATGACACCTGTCACTCCTACAGCATGTAGACAAAGTTTTGAATCATGGATTCTGAACCTTGTCCATGCCTTCAAAACATTCATAGGTTCTAGTTCTCAGAACATGGAATCCCTACCATATTTTGTTGCTATTTCTACAACAGCTCTCCATTTTGACATACATGCTAAATACAGATCTGTGTTTAAATCAACATTCTCTTTTCAAGTCAATATATCATGCTGGTATATCAGCATCTGGTCATCTGGTCCTATGCAGTTTTTCCTTATATTTTTATTAATTTTACTCTACTCAGAATGACCTTCCTTCTGCAACTTGGCTGAATTCTGGTCCTCAAACTACATAAAATATTACCTTCAACCTGAGCAGTTTGAAACCATTTCATTGTCTTTGAAAGTCTTTAGTGTCTCCTACCACATTCTGTTTCATACTGAAGTCATTCATGATACCTTACGTTCACCTAGAATTGCGAATTCTCAGACACCAGAGGCTACAACTGTTCACTTCTGCTTTCCTTACACTGCCTAGCAATATGACTGTACTTAATTAGCCCCTAGTAAATGTTGGGTTGTAAGGAAATGCTTCTTTCATGGTGGAAATAATCTAAATGGTTTGTGGATAGGATATCAAAACTACTGTATCTGTTTACCAACAAATTTATACTACTTTTCCATTTTGGGGTGGAGGTGGAGGAGATAATGAAATAAAGAGTGGGCCTTCATTTGTAGGGTGATCATATACTTTGTCTTGTAAGTGGAACACTTTTGAAAGAGAAAGTGGTGCTATTCATGATTACATTTGAATGGCATGCATAAATTAGGACAAACCAAAACCAATTGTTTCCAACTTATCCATGGCAGGGACCATAGCTATTAAAGAGAGTAATGCGCAGAGAATGTATAAGTTGTATAAGACTTTAGACATGACCCATTTCTACCCTTCCAAAGTTCCCAGAGAAGCAATGGATATTCTTGCAAGATGGCCAATGTGCAATGCAGAGAAATGCATTTTTATACTTCTAGGCTGTCTTGAACAAGTGTTCCCCTAGTACAGCTCCAATTATACCACTCTTCTGTTCAAAATCCTTCCATGGTTCATCACTGCCACACTATTAAATGTGATTTGGCCTTCCATGAGACACTCTGTCTTATATTTCTAACTTTATTTCCTAATTTTTTCATGCTTTCACTTCCATTTGAGCTATCTGACATTGCTGGGCACACCAGCATTCACCCCAGCTCTGTGCCTCTGCTGATGCTTGTTTCTTCACCCTAAATCCTCCTTCCCTCTCATATTTCAAGGACTTAGAAATTTCTACCCAACCTTACAAGTGCAGCTGCAATTTACTTATACATATAGACTTTCTTGATCCTCCTGTTTCAAGGTACTCTCTTTCTCTTTGATCCTTTATATATCTTGCTCATACTTCTCATATGACAATGAGGATCTGCCCTGTATTATAACTCTATGTACTCATTTCCTCTATGAACTGTAAACTTCTTGTTGTAGGAACTGTTTCTTCCCCTCCTACATACCATCTTCTATATAACGGATGCTTCAGGAAACATTTCTGTGAAAAGAGTAAGGTGGTCCTCTAACCAAAGTTTCCCTCCCCCCATACTAGCACTCACGAATATTGATGAAATTCAAATTCATCAAAAGGTATCAGTGAAAATTATAAGATGTTTACAGAGTTAGTACATTAAAAATCTACGCTTTACTATTTTTTTGCGCCTCCAAATTGTGTTCTTAAGAGAAGATTGGGACTCAAATTCATAACCTAATGTTTGCATCAACTATTTAATTTTGACACTTCAATCCATTTTCTTTCAGAAGCCAAATCCACTACTCTGTCGGATGTCCTGCATAAGCAACTCAGTCCACCACATTGGTGCTGAATAATAATGCTACATCAGACATCTGACTTTTTTCCTCATACATTCAAAAGAGAATTCTGAGTCCATCATTTGGAAAACTTTTCATCTTCAAAATAATAAGACTACAGAGGGGTCTTCTGGTATCTGTGTTTATCCTTTCTTATTTACTGACATAAACTGACTCAAAGAATAAATAGTGTATTCAATGGGGGGAGCTTAACTTCAAAATATTACTATGAAGGGAGGACTTGTACTTATACTCCTCTATCCCACAAGCTCAGCTCTCACTCAAAGCTATCATACGCACCTCAAAGAAAGCTTGGGAACATTTGGGGCAACATATTTCTTAACTGTTTGACCCATAGCCTTCCTTAATGTAACACCTACTAACTTCAGACAGATCCTCCCTTCATGGGAAGAATACAGAATCCAAATTGATATTATTCATCATCTGAGGAAAATTTAGTAATTTTGCTTTCAGAAGATGTATGTGGCATGGTGCAAAAGCAACCAATATTTTTTTGGTTGCCATAGATAACCAGACATTCATTCATGTTTCTCAGTATACTCTCCATACCCCAGTTGAGGATCACTGCTCTCCTAAAAAAAAACAACAAAAAACAAAAAAACAAAAACAAAACAAAACAAACATGCTTTTCCTTATCTAGGTAAAGGATAAGTGATATATTATCACCACTCATTTTTCCAATAGTAGCAAAAGAAGGTATGGTCTCTCATCTGTGATCTAAGATCTCTTTCTCCCAGTCCCCTCTGCGCTTGAGGGCAACCAGTTGTAAAAGAAGCAATGCAATCTAAGACTACAGCATGGAAAGAGGAACACAGCCTGGCTGACAGCTGAATTAAATCTGCAGATTCTGCTTCCAACCTACTATGCTTTTACATATGGTGCTAAACATCAGAAAACTTAAGATAATACATTTATTAACTATTAAGAGAAAAAAAATCACTCCCATGGGAAAAATGTCTCGTGGAGACTGTATTAGGGAGGAAAGACTTTTTCCCTTGACCATTCCTCTCCAGTAGATTTGCACATCAGTTCTTTCAGGAAACTTTTTTGGAGCATTTACTATGGATCACAAAAGCTCTTTTCAGAATGCTTTCTGTCTCTCTTGGTGTGAAAGAGAAAAAAGGTTCAAGTAAGTCAACAGGACTCACTTATCCACCTATACCTCTCTCTACGACAGAGAGAGAGAGAGATCATTAACCCTGATTTATAAAATGAGGTGTTTCTGTATAGGAGCCTTGAAGCCCCATTTACTTCTAGAATACTGGAACCCATTCACTAAAGTACCTTTCCATCTTCACACAGGAACCCAGACAGACATTTTTAATAAAAATGTCCTAAATGTCCTTCTAAGGAGGAGTTAGGAGTCTCTTTCTGTTTCTCTTTCTCGCTCTCTCTTGAACGCACACATGCATGCACGCACACAGCCCAGTTTTGGTTTTTGTTTTTTATTTTTGTTTTTTTTTTTGTTTTTTTTCGTGGGGTTTTTTTGGCAAGAAGGTTGAACTGAAACTTAATCTGTGAAGTATTTCCCTTCTTTTGAGACTTTTTCTCCAAGACTGAGACCAGTCCCAGAGGCAGGGTCATTCCGCGCCTGACACACCAGAGTGGTGCTTCCTTGAAGCCTCTTTCCCTTGTAACCCAAGGGAAATTCTGCCTGTTACATCCTGCCCATGTTCTCCTCCCTTCCAGACCCTTTCACTAACTGTTCACTAACAGTTTCCCAAAATCTAGCTCTGCTTGGAGGGAAAAAAAAAATTGCGGAGATGTGGAAAAAGGGGTAGAGAAAGAACAGTGTTCTTACATTGTCTTTATCAACCCAAAGAAGCTACTAGGAAATTAATTTTAAAAACTATTTGAAGTCAGAGAGTGGGTTATTGTTTCAAACTAATTTTCATTCTCATGGGCAGCCAGATGGCTTTTATTCTTAATCTACCCAATTTTTAACAATTTTTGTGGGATAATAGATCACTCTTTCTGTATCAAGGGTTACTAAGAAACGTTATCATAAGATAAATTAAGAAACATTACAACTTTTATATTAAATTCCCGGATTCTCAGGGCCATGCGGTCCCAGGATATTTTGTATAGTCAGATATAGAATTGCATTTTTTATGGAGGACTAGATATTAAAACATAACACTATACAGCAAAGAAAGCTGTGCTTAAGTAATAGAATGAAAATCAAGCTATAAAAATTATGCATAATATACACATTATTGGAAGGATATAAAATACACAATGGCAACACGCAAAAAGAGGCAGGAAGTTAGAGAAATTCAGCCATATTCTTTCATAGATATCCTCTATACACATTAAAAGCATTCTAAGAGAAAAAAAAAAAAGCATTCTAAGAGAAAACAGATCACTTGGGCACCTGACTATACACATTCACCTAAAGTTTTGAAAAATGCAAACCATGGAAAGGTATTTTCTCTCATGATAAGGGTGCTACACTCTCACATATGACATGACTCTTTTGCCTCCATAAAAGGCAATCATTCCTACAGGTTATCTTCTATGCACATTTACGCAGTTTTTTCCTTCATGAGAAATAGTCATTACTTTCCACTTGGCATCTTCATACTTTTCTTACAGATATCTCTAAACCACCTTTTCTTTCTATCCCTTTCTACTTGGAGCCAAAGTCAGATCCCAGCCTACTTATAAATATGTGTGTGAAATAGCTCCTTAACAAACATAAAGTCAGATATGACAGGACCGGCAGACCACTTATTTAGTAATGAAAACTCGCCAAGGTGGGATCAATCTTTAAAGTCACCTCCATTTTTTTTTTTTTTTTTTTTTGGTTAACTGTTTGGTAACATTTTAAGCTAACTTTCAATGTTAAAGCCAAACAAGAAACTCAAGTTTCTCCACTGAGGACGAGCAAGCCTGCTTGAATGTTTTAAAGGAAAATAGGCACTTCCTTTTCCTTCTGTAGATAACTCGATATTTCCCCTGCTATATTTACACAGTCCAGGTGTCTAGACGATAGCATGGTCAGTATGACAACGCAGGCCCTGCTTTGCTGCCCTTTGTGCGATTCTTCCTTTTGCCGTGCACACCGAGTCCTATGCACTTTGTTTTGATTTTTAAGAAGCTCAGTTTGAGTCCTCCAGTCCTCCAGTCCACTTTTCCAAGCATTCCCCTGCAAGCATTTTCATCTGAAACTGAACTCACGCTCACTACCCGTCCCCCCCTCCCCCAATCTGATTAGTGTCAACACAGCTGCCCTATTCTGAGGAATGTAAACTAATATTGTTGTTAGACCTCCCTCAACCATAGGAAACTTCCTCAAAGCTTTATAGTCTCTTCAGGAGTTTTTTTTTTTCCCCCTATATCCATTTGCCCAGTGATTTAAATCCCTGAGACAAATTTGAGGAGAGATCAGAGAGCCAAATCATCAATTCCAATCCTATATGCGATGATACACATTTGCCACGTACGCATGTATAAATATTTAATCATGCATTGCCCAAAAATAACTTTGTAATTACACAGTGAAAGTCTTAAGTCAATCACCAGACAATAGGAACATTAGTGAAGTCCCCTGAAGATTTTCGATGGGTCTCTGGATTGATAGGATTCAAAACAAAGATGGTTTAACAAAAAAAAAAAAAAAAAAAAATCTCACCTGGATTATTTTGAAAAAGCTTCATTTGCTTTTAGGATGAAGTCTGGAGATAGAACTGACAACTTAACTGAGTTAAGACACAGTCAACTAATTTATCTTACTGGTACGTGAGCACACAACAGAGGAGTCATTTCAATGTATCTAGCAGAATGTGAGCTTCTCTTCCAGTCTGTTCTTCCAAAAAGGGATTTTACAAACTCCTGAATATTGGGTTTCTTCAAATACATAACATTACCCAGAAATTTCTCTTTTGTCTTTTCTCCTATTATTTCATTTCCCACTTAAAGGAAAAAAAATCTTACAGTCACCACAGAAAACATTTACCAAGAAAAGGAGATTCCTATACACGATTTGCAAAACCATTACATTGGGTGACCAAGAACCACAAATATGTAAGCTTTTGTTTAAAAATAAAAAAATGAAAAAAGCATCTCTAAATGGAGTGCTAAAATCTAAAATCCTTACCTCACTAAATTGAGTCTGGGCATTGTTTTCCAGGTACAACATGTTAGCAGTAAGATTGATCAATGCCGCTGTCCTCTCTTCTGGCTCCAGGATTTTGCCAACCCCCCCACCCCCTCTGAGACCCTGACAATAGGAATCTACTAAGAAGATAACAGAACTCAAGTCCCTCTCTCTCTTTCTCTCTCTGTACATAATTTTAGGTTCCCTAATATATACCCAACTATAGGCATGAGGGGGCGGGACTCTTGTCTTTACCTGTCCAATCCATCAACTTCCACCTGGAGTCCTCACTCCAATGGAGTGAGGCCTCTCCCATCTCATTAAGTAGTTAGAATTCCTTATCACCAATCTTTAAAAGAAAAAGAAAGAAAGAAGAAAAAAAAAAACAGGAGAGAGACAGGTAAAACTTTCCCTTGTCTCTTTCACAAGAAAGTGCACTCTCTCCTGAAAACAAAACAAAATCTCCCCAAACAAACCACAAACCTGTACCACCACCAGGACTTAGAGAAGGCATTTCAGAAGGTTATTTTACACTTTGCAACTGAAAAGTAAAACTTCAGGGAAAGCTTTTGGAAGGCCTTTTTTTTTTTTTTTTTAACTAGATGTGGAGTTTTAAGAATGACTCCACAAAGTTAGAAATTAGGAAGAAATACTCAACTCCATGGTTATAGTTCCTCAATGTAAAAATTAAAATCCACTGCCTGATAGCTAAAAAGTTTTTAACTTATTCTCCACAGAGAAATAGTTTAATACAAAGTTATGCCAACATAAGCCATTGGATTTTTCAGAGTATAGTTAAAGAACAATTTAAAACGTTTGGTCCCGTTAACTTGTAAAGACAAACATCCATATTATGTACAGGAAATAGAAACCCTGGGAAAAGTGCCCATTTTTTTTTTTTTTAAGCTCTTAAAAGGAAAAAAAAAAGCACTGCTTCTTTCCATCATTATTTCTTGGGACATGGAATCAACACAATAGTTTATCTATTTGAATATTTATTTTCTCTATTGTATCTAGTTTTCATTAATGCTCAATGATAATATCTTTTCTATAAACGGATAATAAATTTTAAATAGAAAGAGTAAATCTTAAAGTTTGAGAAACCAGTTAGCTCTGCCATAAAATATATTTACATAAATACATAAAAACCGTATTGTAGAATCTGGCCTAACCTTGGTTGCCATAATGTAGTGAGGATGAAATGCACCCTGATGATTATTGTTTGATTCACTAGAATATTCTTGTTACTGCTGAGTATTCTATGTAATTCAATTAGATTTATATCAAAACACCACTCCCTACCCCCCCACTTGGAAAGCCATGTCCCTCTGTATCCTGCCTGAATGGTACAACTGGCAAGACAGCTGGAAGTGGATATTTAGGTTTTTTCCAAAATTTAGGGGTGTCTGGGTGGCTCAGTCAGTTAAAAATTGATTTCAGCTCAGGTCATGATCTCATGGCTTGTGAGTTCGAGCCCTGCATCGTGCTCTGTGTGACAGCTCAGAGCCTGCCTGGAATTCTCTCCTTCTGCCTCTCTCTCTCTGCCCCTCTCCCACTCATGCTTGTGCTCTCTTGCTCTCTCTCTCTCTCTCTCTCTCTCTCAAAAATAAATAAATAAACATTAAAAAATTTAAAAGATAAGATGACTAGAAGAAAATTAGAAGCCAGGCTACATCAGTTTATAAACTTTAGAAATAAAGTGTGCAAATATATTCATGAACTTAGATTTGCCTCCCTTTTTACTCCTATTTTGCACCCATTAAATACATGCACATAAAGGATGATGTGATTATTGGCACACTTATTTTAAAGCCCCCAGTCACTAATATTTTTTTGAAAAATATTTTCAATAACCTCATTTGATCTCAAGAGTCCAAGAATATGACAACACTCTGTGACACTACAAATTTATGTCAGACATAATGTTCATTTTTTTCTCTGAAGTATTGGGAAAAAATGACTTCTTACTGCCTGTAATGAACGACATGAGCTCTGGGTACAAGGGAAAAAAAGAGAGAAGAAATTACTTACAGAACACAATTATAATTATTTGCACCATGTATTTAAATTCTACACCCACTGACAGCTTCAGAGTCAACAGTGAAGAGCCGATTGTTGCTTCCTTAATCTGTGCTCTATTCCAGTGGTTCAAAAACTTGGGTGACCCTGAGAATCATCCAGAGTACTTCTTAAAAACAGATTTGTGGATCTGGTCCCAGAGCTACTGAATCAGACTCTGCAGGGATGTGACCTCTACAGCTGTATTTTGTGCAGCTCATGAGGCATTTCTGAATGAGTCAGGCTTGGCAATCAATGCCGTAAAGTAAATTCCATTAAGGATAACTGCTCAGAAAGTCAATATTGGATCATTTTTTTTTTTTACAATAATAGGGTAGCATAACTATTTGAACCCTAAATCTAGGCCTCACAGACTCAAATGTTGATAATATTCTATCAACATGTAAACAAATGTCATCTTTTACAAAATCAAAAGATTCCCAGCAGGATTGGATGGACTGAAATGCCAAATTCTTTCTATTGACCACCTCAGCCTTTAGCATAATCAAGTCTGAGGACGATGGTCTGTATCTAACATAGCTACTAAGATTCTGGACAAAATCTAAGCCATGTGTATCTTATCTCCCTATCTGCCACTGCTGTTTGGGTGCTCTGGGTAGCTGAGGGGAAAGAACACAGGACTGGGGGTTACAGGAGTAACTAGGAGATACAGGTTGTAATCCCAGCTCTGTCTTTAGTTAGCTCTGTGCCTTTGGGGCAGGTCACTTAACCACTCTGGATTCAGGTTCCTCATTTGTGAAATGAGGGGCAGAACGAAATGATTTCTAAAGACCATTACAAAGATAAGAGTGTCTGTCCATAATCCAAGGAAGGAAGTGATTTGGAGGGTTATTTGCATTCTTCTTTTTTTTTACTTGTATATTTCATACAACAATCTGTGCATCTCCAAACTGTATACTTGAAGCAGTCAGGTTGTCCAGACTCTAAGATGCTTAAATGACCTAAAGAAATAGGTACAATGTATTGTGGGGGGAAATCTGTGCTTTTAGCTTTATGTAGCCTCCTGATAAAAAATTTACTAATAGTTACCAATTCATCTAAATTTGAACTTAGCACAAACATTTCCATAAAAGAGTTAACCAAAGTGCATCAGATGTTTGATTTCAGAATTGGAATATAAATATCAGGCATTCCCTTAAACAGATTACAGAGAAGCAACAATGCCTTGCACTCCCCCACACAACAATGCTTATCCTTGCATCTCAAAGGTTTAGTAATGTGCATTAATTTTCCTAATGACTTAGTGATGTATGTAAGTATCATTATCCCCATTTTGCAGATAAATAAACAAACTCAAAGGCTTGAAGTGGGATTCCTGAGTCCTCAGGAGTCAGAACAACTGTATTTAGCTCTCATAACTTTCCATTCTCAGCGCTTTCACTCAGATTCTTCAAAGATTCATGACCTCAGAATGAGCGGTGAGTACATTGGTGGAAACATCATTGTTGTGAATCCAGTGCATTGGGAAGAGAAGTCACCCAAGATGTGGGATTAGCATGTATGCTTTCCTGAAATACTACTGTTTACATATTGTTGACGGTTCTCCTTAACAGTTATTCATGTAGGAGCTCTTTGTATAATATAGATAATAACCCTTTATCATAAACATTGGAAATACTTTGCTGTGTGCTGGTGTATGTCTGGTCTTGCAAACTTTATGTGGTTTTATGGGTTGCTTTCTGGGGTAGATGAATCCTAATTCTTCTATAGTCAGATTTATCAATTTTTCCCTTATGACTTACTATTTTTCAGAGTTTGAGAGGCCTTTCCCAGCCCAACATTATAAAATTCTGCAACCATATTATCATCTCATATTCTTAAGGCTTTTGATGTGTTTTTTTACATGCAAATTGTTCAATCCTTTGGAATTTATATTGGTATGAGAAACAAATGAAGATCCTCTCCCTCCCAGAATAGGTAACATACCTTTTTCATTTACCAATTTTTTTCCTTCTGATTTGACATGTAATCTTTATAATATACCAAATATCAATGGCTCCATTTTATACCTCTATGGAAGCAACTATATAAATCCTTGAGACACTTAAAACATTTGTTTGAATTTCTTAATCCATTCTGTGTGAAGCTGAGTAGGGAATAACATGGTACCTGCGACATTCTAAAAAGTAAAGAAAGAAAAAAAAAATGGAAGCAATTTTGTGTTCCTGGATTTACGTCTGCCCTCAATGGTTGGAGGTAGGTTAGGTGTAGAGGGTAGGGAAATGCTTAGGTTTCATGAAGCTACAAATTGGAGACTGGTGTTGTAGTGGGTTCCCTTATGAAGCCCTCAGTTCTATTGAATAGAGAGAAAAGAGAAGTTAAAGAGGTTTGGGTAAATTTGGCCAGATTTAGGTAGACATTTATTAAAGTAAACACAGATTGATGACCTGTTTTCATAGCAGCAAGCTGAGACTCCAAGAAAGAATATTCTAAATATTCTGATTTTAAACATATTGAGCTTTCTATGCGTTAATGACAAATCTAGAAAAATGAATATCTAGCAGTGTCCCTACTTTCCCCCTTCCCTTTAGAGCCCCACTCCCATCACTGTATCTTTCCTAACCAACAGCCCTTATGCCAGTGGAACAAAACAAACTACAGTTGAATCTTGAACATGGGTTTGAACTACACAGGTCCACTTATTTGCAGATTTTTTACAGTATACTACAGTAAATGTACTTTCTCTTCCTTATGGTTTTCTTAATAACATTTTATTTTCTGTAGTTTACTTTATTATAAGAACATGGTATATAATACATACAACATACAAAATATGTGTTAATCGACTGTTCTGTCATCAGTAAGGCTTCCAGTCAACTGGAGGCTATTTGTAGTTAAGTTTTAAGGAAGCCAAAAGTTATATGCAGATTTCCAACTATTGGGGGACTGGCACCTGTTACCCTCATGTTGCTCAAGGGTTAACTGTACTTCTGCAGACACTCAGGGCCCTTCACAGTCTGGCTCCAAGCAATCCTCTTCGCCTCCCTTTCCATATATTCCGCTCTGCTTGCCACATGCTGGCCCCAGCTGACCATTCTGCCCTCTTGCTCAGTCTGGCTCCTCAGTCTAGAATGCTTTCATTTCTTTACCTGATCAATTAATACATTTTCCTTTTCCTTAAATGCCACCTGCATGACGAATTATCCAATTCCCTAAGTTAAAACTTCTCTTATTTTATAAGAATACATATTTAAAAAGTAATAAGATATTATCTGACTAGGCAAAATTTTGTACACTTTTCTATCTCCCCCAGCAGGTGTGAACTTTGAGGTTGGAGTACATTTTTTGTTCATCATATTACATGGAAGGTCTAAAAGCTTGACGGATATAAGTTCAATTGAACAGTTTAATTCTGTACAAAAGAATTAGAAGGTTAAACAGTAGATTCTTTTACTCAAAGTATTTATTAGGACCCAGAGGCATTTCCTGTGGGAATCAATGCGCAGTATCTAATTAAAATGAAAAGGGAAAACAAATGATGCTTTTGATCCAAGTATAGTACTTCAAGTTCTTAATAATTATTTGTCAAAAGGAAAATTGTCGGAATAATAAAACTGCTAGCTAAAAATGATTGGGGCTTTATAGAACATGTGTGAAAGCTAAGAAATGTTGGGACTTTCCAAGCTGCCACAGAACAAAATCAATTAGATCACTTCAATGCCAGCCACCATAAAGGATGGCCAACACAGGACACCCCAAGTAACTTTCAGTGATCTTATCCATCCCAAGTGATTTCATTTTCCTCCTGCTCTGGAGAGGTGAGAAGAGTTAGCATTTGTAGAAGCTACTGAAAATCACTTAATTAATTCACCAAATCAATGCTCTCTTTATTCTTCAGCTAAATTCTAAAGCAAAATATAAGATCACATCCATTTTGGGGCCACTAGCTAGACTCTGAAAAATGAGTCTTACAGACGTAGAAAGGGAGCCAAGTTCTGTCCTAAATCTTTCAGATGTACTCAGGCTATAATGCTTTATTTTTGTAAACTGTCAAGTAAAACGTAAAATGGTGACATTGTACTCTTTGTATTTTTAATGGGGTAGGTAGTCTTCAAAGCACTTGATATATCGCAAACTTTTTTTTTTAATTTTTTTTCAATGTTTATTTATTTATTTTTGGGACAGAGAGAGACAGAGCATGAACGGGGGAGGGGCAGAGAGAGAGGGAGACACAGAATCGGAAACAGGCTCCAGGCTCTGAGCCATCAGCCCAGAGCCTGACGCGGGGCTCGAACTCACGGACCGAGAGATCGTGACCTGGCTGAGGTCGGACGCTTAACCGACTGCGCCACCCAGGTGCCCCGAACTTATTTTATTCTCATATGAAATTATGATTCAGGTAGTTATTATTCCTATGTCACAAATGAAGATGAAAACATTGAAATACAGACAAATACTAAGTGATGAAATCAAGATTAGAACCTATATACTTTGACTCCCAAATCCACACAAACCCTGTGCCATTTGAGAAGATTACGTCTTCGTATCTCTTCCCACCCCAATATTTAACCCTTCTTCAATGTCATGTTTGTAGCTCCTTTACCAGATGCCCCATTCTATGATTATACTAATAACAGTATTGTTAACCACTTCCCCCTATTTAGATAGTGCCTCACTTTGGAAGGATTCAAAAACAGTCCAGGTAAATAGATGTACAAATGCACAAAGATCGTCTCTCCTAGCACTGTTTTTAATTTGCATTTAAAATTTTGAGATTACAAAAATAATGGGTTATTTAGAAGCAAAAATAAAAAATTAAAAATTAAAAATTAAATTTAAACACCATCTGCAAGCATAATTCTCAGAGAGAATTATTAAGACTTGCCATGATCTTCTTTCTCTGTTTATGTATGTATTCTATAAACAAATTTAAAATCATATATAGAATATATAGAGAGAACATATATAGAATATCTATAAAGAATATAGATATAATATAGTATGATATAATACATATATACATATACATATTAGTTATCATAGTATTATGAGCATTTCCCATGTTAAGTATTTCTAAAATTAAAAGTTCTGGGCCAGGGCACCTGGGTGGCTCAGTTAGTGAAGCATGTGACTCTTGATTTTGGCACAGGTTGATATCATGGTTTGTGCAACCCCACATTGGGCTCTGCACTAACAGTATAGAACCTGCTTGGGATTCTCTCTCTCTCCCCCTTATCTCTCTGCCCCTCTCCCACTTTTGCTTTCTTTCTCCCTCCCCCCTCCCTCTCTCTCTCTCTCACTCTCCTTCTCTATCTCTCGCTCTCTCTCAAAATAAATCAGTAAATTTTAAAAACAAGTAATGGGTCAAAGGTTATGAACTTAAGTTGCTTGACGGGTATAGAATCACGTTGTTTTCCAAAAAGGCGGCATCGATTGCATTTGTAGGAGGATAAGGGCCACAGTACTACGGATTATCTTTTCTAATTTTACAAATAAAAAAGAACTATTTTCTTTTTCTTTTCACTTTTTTTTTTAGCGTTTATTTTTAAGGGAGAGAGAGTGTGAGCAAAGGAGGGGCAGAGAGAGAGAGGGAGACACAGAATCTAAAACAGGCTCTAGGCTCTGAACTGAGAGCACAGAGCCCGATGCGGGGCTTGAACTCACGAACCAGGAGATCATGACCTGACCTGAGCCGAAATTGCAGGCTTAACCGGCTGAGCCACCCAGGCACCTAAAGAATTATTTTCTTATTTTAATATCAATCCCCTAGATTATGAGCAAGATTAAATATATTTCAATACATTTATTAGCCCTTTGCATTTCTTCTTTAAATGATGTGTTAACATCCTTTGCTTTCCCCTCCAATCTCTACCCCGTTGGAACACTAGTGGTTTCCTCATTAATAATATAAGGAACATTTTTGTCATATATTTTCCAAGTTTCTTCCCTTTTTTAGTATTATACATATTAAAATAAGAACTCTGATTACTTTATTACATAAAAATTACTTCTTTTATATCATCAATCCCAGAACTTAGAGGTAACCACTGTTAATAGTTTGATACATTCTCTTCCATAGATACTAATACTCCATACAACTCTGTACATAAGATAGCATACATTAAAGATGTATTTGTTAAGTATGCATGTATGTGTCTGTGCAAATATATGTGCATTCCTATTTTTTGAAGTTATTAACATGAATACTCAAGTCATCACAAGTATTGTTTGAAACACTGTTTTAAAATTGCTGTATGATGTCATTGAATTAATTTAGCCATTTTATAGTAATTGGGCATTCATCTGCTTCTATTTTTCTTTAACACTATAAAGCAAAAAGTACTACGTTATGAATTAAGATACATTGTTAGAAGCTGGATTATTCAATGTAAAGACATTCAGTAGCTTAAGGGCCAACAGATAATACTACATTCATTTCTGGACATTATACCAATTTATCTCTAGACCGACTATATAAAACAGAGTTTACCCTATTGCAACATCATTGTCATTAGCAGCTACTATTATTTCAACTTCTTTAGTAGTTTAGAGCAAAAATACAAAAAACAAAATTAATTTCCTTCTATTGCTATTATACACTATTCATTAAAATGAATATATTCATCTCCATCCCCGTTGACCACTCTGCTTTTGAGAGTGCAAGTCTTTAAATCAGACTAAGTTGCATTTGAATACTGGTGTGTTCACTTAGGTTTTTAGAACCTTCATCTATGAAATCAAAACATCATGCCGTATTATAACATTTAGCTTCCTAACCAATTCTATAGCAGTGCTTAGTTTACACTAGGGTCTAAATAGGTTTCAGTACCATTTTATTCTTTTATTTATTCCTATCTGTAGTTCTGAACATGGCTACTGAATATCCTTTATAAATTCGTATTTCCATAAATACTAGATTTCTTAGTGTTTCAATAGATCATTTTAATCAGACTATCTTTCCTTCTTTTCCTGTCATAGCCTCCAAATGGTTGCTGCCAGAGTAACTGGTCTATAGTCAATTGTCAGCTTGGAATAGAGGAAAGAGCCCTGGAATCATCAGCAGAAGACTGGGGTTTAGGTCCCACCTCTGTGATTTTAAGTGAGTCCCTTTTTTTGAATATTTTATGAACAAATATTCATTCAAGCCAATTGCATAACATGTCACCCTTCTTTATGGTTCAATACTGAGATATATTCCAATACAATACCAGCTTTTAAATAATTTACCCTACCTGAAACCCTAGAAAGGCAGCCCATCTTGCCTTTAAGCATCATGCATGAAAGGGTATCATCCTAAGAGTCATGGATTTTGGGTTAAGTTCTGGCTCTGACAGTAGATTGATTATATTATACAAAACAAGACATTTCCCTGTCCATTTTGCAGTTTCCAATCTGTTCATTGGAGTTAGTTTTGTTATATATTTGGCACCCTATCTTATTATGATTCTAGTTTCCTTGAAGTTTGTGTTTGTCTATTTAACCATAAATCTGAATTTTACTATTGATGAAGACAGACAACTTCCCTATCAACTTTATATCTCACATCTTTTCCTTGTGGTATTTCCTTCCTAAAAAGCCTGTGAGGCAGTTGATTCTACAGACAAGTTGATTTCTATCAACTTTCCAGCCATAGAGATTTTAGGCTTCACTTTTAGTTCCTCTATTTTTCTTTCCTCAGCAGGAATATTAGGTTGGGTGATGGATGCCTCATTCTTCCTGGAGGCTGTACTTTGAGGCAACTCAGCTTTCTTTCTTACGTAAATTCTCTCCACCCTTTCCAGGAAAAAAAATCCCTAGGCAAAATAAAAAGGAGGTGTATTTATTTTGGAGTCCTGGATGATCTCCAGGGAATAATCATATTTTTGCCTCTGAGAATCCCAATGTCCTTTTAGGGTTTCAAATCACTGGTCTGCACTCACCATTAGTTACAGGATATGTGTTCAACTGGTAAACCCAGTGCAGCTCCAGGAAATTGAATGGAGAAGTCACCAGTTTGTCACTTTGGGAAAATATCCATGAGCTCATCCATGAATCTCCCTCCATTATATCTACATCACCTATACTTCAGAGACTGTGGTGGATGAATTAAACATTCCTGGAGCCCTGTTTCTACTCATTCTCTCTTCTACATTATTCACACTTGCACTATGTCTACATCTGAAGTACGAAAAAATGGTGTATGTAAATGCGATTTATATATATTTTTAAGTTTCACTTTATGCACCCTGTGACTTGCTATGTGACCTTGACACCTCTCTGGAAGTACAGTCCCCTGGAAGTACAACAAAGGGTTGGCCAATTCTAATGGGATTTCTAAAGTCCCTTCTTGGCCTGACATTCTCAGATTCTCCATAGGCTCCTAAGGGGCACTAACTTCTCTCTTACTATGCAACTTAGATAAGGTCTGCTTGGGCAGAAAACAGCTGTTTATCACAAAATTCAACAAGGAAAGCTACTTTTAAAAAATAAGTCAGAATGATTGAGAGAGAAAGAGAGAGACGGAGAAAGCCTGAAGACCTAGCTGGACACAGGATCACTATCCCTGCCACCTCCAGGAGAGGGGTGGAGATAATTTAGGCATGACAAACCACGGTGTTTCTCAGAATTGGCAAAGCAGCATGTACTGGCTGCTCTCCCAGGCACCAAAGTCACCAGACTGCTGTAATCTTCATTCTGTGACAACAGGCCATGGGAGAAAAAGTGCCCGTCACTGGAACACTTTTCCACTCATTCTAAGTATAGGGCATAGGAGGCCCTGATCTAAAAATAATAGTGAAAAAGGCATAAAAATTAAAAAATAATAAAGTTGAAAACATGGTTCCTGGTATCATTTTTGCCCCAGGCACCCTGAATAGAGAAGAAAGTGAAGCATTCACAGAATTGGAAGGCAGGACCTAGTAAATAAGGTCTGGAGGTAAATCCTGGGCATTGTCTACAAAAATGGAAAACCAAATCCAACTTTAAGAGTACCTAAGGGGTGCCTGGGTGGCTCAATTAGTTAAGTGCCCAACTCCTGGTTTTGGCTCAGGTCATGATCTCACAGTTCATGAAATAAGCCCCACATTGGGCTCTGTGCTGATGGTGTGGACCCTGCTTGGGATTCTCTCCGCCCCCCCCCCCGCCTCTCTGTACCTCCCCTGCTTATGTGTGCTCATGCACATGCTAGCTCTCTCTCTCTCTCTCTCAAAATAAATAAACTTAAAAAAAAAGAGAGAACCTAAAAATGTTGTGGTATAAACCCCATGATGAATTCTGGCTTTAAAACAGTCTATCTTTCTATCTAGGATAGTCCTAATTGCGTATTTTATTGACACTCTTATTAATGGGCTAACAAGGATGCAGTAGTTTGGAGTTTTGCAGTAAGAACATTAGATATTAATGTTCAGAGCATGTAGCTCTTATATTTCACAATTTTGCATCTCTGCACACCCTTGCATCTCTATTCTCTCCAGCAGGCAAAGTCAGGTGAGCTCTTCAACACCCATATAACTTGTTTCCTCCGTTTTGTTCAACATCTGAGTGTCCACTGTGTACCCAGCATTGCACTGACACCTGTGGATCAAATGTCTACTCTAGGCATCCACTTATCTCAGCTCAAATGACCCAATCCTGGAAATACCTGCATTATTATAGAGCTCATCTCATTATTTTTTGTTCTGTTTTCATGAATCTCACACTAAAATATGAGCCTGAGGGCAAGGGTGATGCCCAACTTAGTTTTGTACTCCGTGCGGCTTGGACAGAGTACATAACAGGTATTCAAATTCTGTTCACCAGGTGACCATTCTGGTTCAAGCCTTGAGATACATCTGTGAAGCAGTCATGGCCTTATTACACCCAATTCTCACATGTGGAAGCCAGGTTACAGAGGGGTTAGATGTTATATTCAAGTTTACACACAAACTATGCTTAAGGCTGCATGTGCTCCTGTGCAAAAAAGACTGCCCTCCCACACGCAGGCCCCAAGAAGGGGAGAAAGTCTAGTCTCAGAGCAAATCAATCTGTTTATATGCTCAGCAGGAGAAAAAGAGAGGTCCCTGTTGCCAGAAATGACTCCCCAAGATACTCGTTCCCACTTAGCAGTTTTCCTCTCCTTCATGTTGATCTCCTGAGGTTCCTACTGTCACAGACACAATAACTGACTTAGTTCCAGTTTCCCAAGCCTGATTCACAACTCGATTAAAAAGTGGTGCAACCAAGTAGGTGTGCCTCTGTGACCCAGGTGGTTAAGCCAGATCTTCTGGCCTACGGAGGCCGCTGGTTTGATTTTGTAACAACACATTACCTGCATTGATCATTAACTGGATAACTCTGCAGCAGTTGTCACAAAGAGATTAAAAAAAAAGAAAAGAAAAGAAAAGAAAAGAAAAGAAAAGAAAAGAAAAGAAAAAGAAAAAGAAAAAGAAAAAGAAAAAGAAAAAGAAAAAGGACCCAGGAGTACTGCATCTAAAAAATACAGGTAATTTCCAGTAAAGACAGGAATTTACTTTAGGATTAAAATATGTGTTGCTTAAAAGTAAAGAAAAGCAAAGTATTAATAACTTCCTAATAGTAATGCAGAAATCATTTCTTCAGCTGGAAACCAGTACACTTCAAATTGTTGAGTTCAAATCACAGAACCATGTGGCAAAGTCAGGTTCCATTATAAATAACCTGAACAAAAGTTCACTCCCCCCCACACACACAAGGTACAGAACAGCCCCAGTAAAATAAAAATAAAGGTGGGGCTCTTGGGTGGGTCAGTCGGTTAAGTGTCTGACTCTTGGCTTCGGCTCAGGTCACTATCTCATGGCTCATGAGTTCGAGCCCTACATCAGGCTCTGTGCTGATAGTGCAGAGTCTGCTTGGGATTCCCCCCCTCCCTCTCTCTCTGACCCTCCCCTGCTCACACTCTGTATCTCTATCAAAAGAAATAAAATAAGCCTTAAAATTTTTAAATAAAAAAATAAAATAAAGCTGTGTAATTATTTGTAATTCAGTTGCTAAATGAAGCTAGTAGTGGGTGGACTACTCTCATCTTAATCAAAAGCTTATCTCTATTCTTTTAATTATTCCTTTTTATTCACTGGGTTTTATGATTTAGATAGATTTTCTTCAAGTTAAGGGATTTAAGCTAGTGCTGAAGGGCTGAGTCAATGACAGTGTAAGTGTTATATCCTGAATCTATGAGTGAGATTACGACCAAACAAGAACTCTGAGGCTTCAATCTGAGCATCTCTTTAAAAGACAGATTCAGCATCTTGTCTCCCAACTGATTTCTCATTGGCGTATATTCTTTCAATTTTTGTTTAGCAACCATAGTCAGTTCTTAGTCATGGTCAATAGCTAGAAGACTATGAAGGTAGATTAAAACTCATGCATGATCCTCAAACCATCAGACCTCCTCCCCTTTATGCCTCCACTGTTACTCTAGAGGGAAACAGGTCAAAAATGCTTATCGGTTCACATCACTGGGAAAATTGTCAAACTTGAGTTTTACCTCCTCTCCCTTCCCAACTTGGAAATCTAAACAGAAAAATAAAAGGTAAGGCTTTTTAAATTTAAATAAACATTAATTGATTTAATTATATTCTAAGGTTAAGTCATAGATCCGTTTAGGGTATGTCAATGCTAAAAGGGATGTTAGAGATCATAGGTTGAGACCATTCTGTTGCTTCTCACACACACCTGCACCTATACACATTTCATTTCTAATATTAACTGAATACTTCATTGCACATGGTCTTACAATAAAACCAAAGAAGAATCAGTATCTGTCCTCAGACATCCTGATAGAATGGAAGAGACATCTCTAAACAACAATAACCACAACAAACTAATGAAGTTTATAAAGTCAGGATGAAATGTCTGTAAAATAGCAATTAAAATAAATGCTGAGTGTTAAGTTACAAGTGACAGTTTTCTGGAAACAAGGGAGAAGGAATGATGAATTCCCAGTGAGGAGATAAGAGGTTTAGTTTCATTACAGTTGGGCAGAATTTGGAAGGAAGACAAAGAAAAATAAGACAGACATTCCTAAATTGAAGCAACGGCATGGGACAAAAGACAGAGACATGAAATTAAGTTTTCAGAATAACAAAATGGAGTTAGGTGACCATGGGGAGTGCTTGGGAGATGGAAGGAAGAGTAAGTAAACATGTTAGAATAAGACGGTGGTGGGCTTGAATTATCTCCATCTTTCTCAAACATAAGTTTACTAAGCCATTATGACTTATGATTTAACTTCCCTGAAAATACAGGTATGGGCTAGATCACCTCTTATCTCCTATGACTCTATTTTTCTAACTCTTTGGATTAAAAATGGAAAATCCTCATGTGAACAGAAAAAATATCAAAAAGATTCTAGAGTTAGAGGGAACTGTCTTCTGCCATTGCTATCACCAAAGATTAACTTCAACCACTCTTCTCTTTCTCATCCTCTCCATGCCTGCCAAGTCCACCCAACTGTCACAACAGCATTTGCCCCCTGACCTTCAGCAAACAATGCACAGAATGCCTTTTTAAACTGTTAGATGCTACATACTTGTTTCTTTAAAGACTGACCTGCAAGGCTAATTAGAGAGTTCAATGCTCTGCCCATGGCGGGGGGGGGGGGGGGGGGGGGGGGGTCAAACATTTACCCTTAGAACTGGAAAGCAAAACTTGTGCTCCCAATAGATCCCTAGCCTTCAAGGACTCTAACCCAGCAAGGGCTAGCCTATGTTCTCAAGATAATTTAGGGATTCAAATGTAAGGACCAATTTTTTCATCATACTCTTGGATAAGTCTATCGACCTCAGTAGTTAGCAATCAATTAGGCATGTGCCCATAAATTCTTTTCCCATTATTTCCTAGGACTGGAAGTGGACACATCCATAATGAGTGCCATTTTTCCTTCTTGTGCCTCAGCAAGAGCAGGAGAAGGAGAAGAGGCTCTGCCATTGTCTCTGGGAGGGAGATGTGGTATTTCAAAGATAAGGGATGAAAGAGAACGCCTGGCTTACAGTGGCGATACCTGATAGAGATACTCTAGAAATCATACAACCAAACCTTTTTCATTTTAGAGGCTGACCATATAAAACCCTAAAATGGAACATAAGTGTCCCACTGCTTGGCAACAATTTTGTGAACATGAAACGGCTCTCCTCATTCTCAGTTCTTCATTCCTATTGGGAAGAATTACATTACTAACTTCATTTAACTAAGAGAAATACATGTTTACATATGTCACCATGTCTTATATTCTGGGGGTACCAGAATCGCCTCTTATGTACTCATTGAGCTGACTTTGAAATAAGTTTTGGTCACTAGGACAGGTTTTCTAATAAATACATCAAGCCCTTAATAAACGTTACCCTCTGCTGCTCCCTACTAAAACATTTTTCAGATTTAAGTTCAGGCCTTTTAAAAGGTAAAAGAAATATGTGAGTCAAATGAGAAAGGAGAAGTTACATAGCAGTAAAATCTGAGGACAAGATGCGTGCGACATGCAGAAAGGTGGAAGACGTGCCTGAGTATATTAGATGTCACCTCACAAAAGCTTGGATGCAAGGAGCATGCTCAAACAAATAGAAAGACAAAAGTAAATGGAGACAAGGAGAGGAAAACAGTGACATTAGGATTTAGGTTGTTGTGCAGAAGGTAGTCTCCACTCTGCACTAAAAGGACAGAACTTAGAATCTAGCAAGAAGAGCAGTATCCTCTGGGTTTGAGATGGAAAAATGAAAGAAAGAAAGAAAGAAAGAAAGAAAGAAAGAAAGAAAGAAGACTGCCTTGGGGGAGAATGGGTTTGTAGTTATAAAAAATTTATCTACATGTTAGGCTAAATCAAGTGGATTCAGTTCATGACAAATGACTTATTTATACATAGTTTTGAATTCTATTTTCTTCCTGTAGAAAGATTTGTACTCAAAATGGTCAGTTAAGTATATGGGTCTTAAGGATATATCTGATGACAGTATTTACTAACATTTTATCCAGCACGTCACTGTAATACACTAATATGTTGTATCTGATGCTATACCTAAAAGCACTTTGAACTTAGCTTGAAGAGCAATGGTTCCAAGTCAAAAGGTGGGCCACAGAGTCCTGGCTCTGATCCTCACTAAGTCTGTAGGCTCTGGGAGAACCTGAAACTCCATTTCCACGTTTATTACAGGAGACTATCACCACCCACATTACCTAACCTACAAGGTACCTGTGAGAACTGCCCAACAAGAAATAGTGTTAATCCTGCTATTTGCCACAACGTGGATGGAACTGGAATGTATTACGCTAAGTGAAATAAGTCAGTCAGAGAAAGACAGATATCATATGTTTTCATTCATATGTGGAACTTGAGAAATTGAACAGAAGACCATGAGGAAAGGGAAGGGGGAAAAATAGTTACAGACAGAGATGGAGGGAGGCAAACCATAAGAGACTCTTAAAAAAAGAGAACAAACAGGGCTGATGGGGGCGGGAGAGTGGGGGAGAGGGGAAAATAGGTGATGGGCATTGAGGAGGGTACTTCTTGGGGTGAGCACTGGGTGTTGTATGGAAGCAATGAATCATGGAAATCTACCCCCAAAACCAGGAGCACACTGTATATACTGTATACACTGTATGTTAGACAACTTGATAATAAATTACATTAATAATTAATTAACTAGTTAATTAATTTAAAAAAAAGTGTCGGGGTGCCTGACTGGCTCAGTTGGTATAGCATTCAACTCTTTTTTTCTTCTTTTAAAAATTTTTTTAAACGTTTATTTATTTTTGGGAGACAGAGAGACACAGGGCAAGCAGGGGAGGGACAGACAGAGAGGGAGACACAGACTCCGAAGCAGGCTCCAGGCTCCCAGCTGTCAGCACAGAGCCCGACATGGGGCTTGAACCCACAAAGCGCAGGATCATGACCTGGGCCGAAGTCAGACGTTCAACCGATTGAGCCACCCAGGCGCCCCAAGCATGCAACTCTTGATCTTGGGGTTGTGACTCTGAGCCCCACACTGGGTGTAGATATTACTTAAAAAGATAAAAAAAAAAATCATGTTTTATAAACTATAACATGGAAAGGAAAAATAGCAGAGATTAGAATCTCTAATAGTGTATTAATATTGCCAAACCAGTGATACATGTAATATCTGTGCGTTCTCTTTATCATACTCCTTCCCCCAAACACATACATACACACAGACACACAATTTCTTTCACATTTTATCTCTAACTATCTCAACTGAGGAGTCATCAGCTCACAAAAGAATTCAGTCACAGTGAAAGATGGCTATAGAGTACTATTAAATATACATAGTTCTTTTTTATCTTCTGCCAAGTATGAACTTTGTCTTAAAGGAAATACTATTTGTTAAAAGAAAGCAAATTGGTCTTTAGACAAACCATAAAATGTGAAACAGCCATGAATTAAGTGGTTTTTTTTTTTTTCCATATCCAGTGATATGTTTTTGATCTTCAGGGGACCCAGACTAGATGGATCTGGGTCCTCTTTCCCTCCCAAGGTTATGCAGTTATTTGCATACTGTAATTATGGAATGAAATTCGAGGCTGCTTGGGTGGTAAGATTTGATGACCTTGGAGATCACTCCTAACCATAAGATTTCTATGATTAAGAACAAACAAACAAATGAACAACAAAAATGTGGGGAGCCCACAACATAGTTAAACTAGAACTGGAGAGCATAATTCGACAATATTTCTAATGCCACTTAGACTGTGTAACGTTGTTAAATGTCTAGAAAATGATTCTAGGTGCTGTTAAGTAAGGAGCAAAGTCACCTACAAAAACACGTGGCAGTCAGTATTGTTCTCTAACTCTGCTGGGAACTGGCTTCTGAATTTTGAGTCATGGTCTGCTAAAAGGAAACAATTTTGGCTTGGCAACTTACCTTCTTTGTCTGAATTAACAAGATGTGTACGAAATTAACGAAGGCATACTCCAAGAGATCTCTAACTGAGTCCATCAACCTTATTAAACACGGTTCCACTTCACAATAGTTTTGTGGAGCCATAATGGCCTGAAGCTGTCTGAAAGATTTACTGTCTAAGGACTTTGACCTAAAATAAGATTTACAAGGGAAATTTTTGAGAGTAATATGAAAGCAAGAATGAGAATTACTCAAAGGGAGTGAGGCTGACATGATCAGGAGGGTTTAAAAAAATACAGTAAAAGCCTTAGTTGGTACAGTAGAAGTTTCTTTTTTCAGATCTAACATTGTAGGGGAAAGTGCGTACAGAACATTGCATCAAGATCAAGATAACTTTTAGAGAGATTGCTTCATATCCTGGTGGCTTAACTTCCCAGAGAAAAGAAGAAAAAAAAAATCCTTACCACTGGCCTTCCTTAGGAAAGCTTTTCACTGATTTATGGATTGCAGAGGAGGCCACCAAGCAAAAGGAGAGACCCTATTCTCTCTTTACATCGAGAGGCCTTGATGTTTGAGGATACAGCTGCCTTCAGATGCTCAGATAAAAGACACTAAGTGCAAAGTAGTAGTATTATCTACTTATTATCCCACTTATCTGCTTATTCCTTCCTTGAAGTCCTACTTCTGTCTGCAATATCAATCACTTCTCCGTCAGCTTGTCTCACTACAAAGGGAGGATTTGATCCCCTGCTTAGCCCTCCAGAAGCAGCGGACCCATGCAAGACTAATTCATTACACCACCAAGTCCGCAGGACAAGATTATGTGGGGAGTGGGGGTGATATGCTCTTAGAGCACAGTTCTTGAAAATGATGCAGACATTCAATCTACCTTTCCATCAAACATGGTCATCTAGGCACTAAACTTGGCATTGAGTAAGCACCAAACACATTAGGGGAGGTCTTGATACTTTCTCCAACTGGTTGGGCAAAATGGCAATGTGAAAGCAACTATTTAACATTATCCAAAAAAATTGACAGTCTCAAGTTGGTACATATAGATTGGTGAAATATAGAGTTCATTTCAAGAGATGGTACACAGGCACTTATTTTTTTTTTAATAGACACCATCACAGTATACTGCAAATAATCAGGAAAACTGAATGTGAGGCTGGCTCCTTCACCAACTGGCTATGTAATCCAGGGCTTATCACTTCACTTCTCTGAACTTTGCTTCCTTAACGGTAAAAAGATATTATCTATTAGATGATCTCTAAAGCTGATTCCAGTACCGACATTCTAAGAGAATGCCTACAGTGTTAGGATATAAAGAAAAAGAAGCTGGCTTGCCATTGTATTCAAAATAGGTCTTGCGCTTGGGAAACAATACATAATAGTTTGGGCAAGAGACAAGAAGCACATTAGCGGAGTGTGCTGAACTCCCAGCTGACTTGAACTCCTAGATTCATTACAAAGTTTCATTTAACTGTCTTCATTAGCTGTTCTTAGTACATCAAAGAAGTGTTTCCAAATCCTTACAATTAGCCATGTAAACAGAAGAACAATTTATCACTTTGCCATGCTCAGCAAACAAGGTTTCTGATACACTATCACATCCTACTGAGGATAATATCCTGACTAAAACCATTAGGTTGGGCATGCAAATATTAAACAGGGTTTTGTACAGAGAAAGGTTTCAACACTTTAAGTGAATCAATCAATAAATTTGCTGAATGTTAATGAGACTTGACCCACTGATCAACGTTAGCAGACATTGCCCAGACATTTTCTGTTTTAGTTGAATGAGAGCCAAGATCTCACTCTTTGATAACCAAGCAATCAACCAAACAAATCTTTATTCAGTCCTAAGTAGTTCTGATATTGTTGACTATGCCCAAATATTCAACTCAGGAAGTCTAAACAAGAATCCGTAACAAAAAAGGAGGCAATCATGAGTAATTAAAGAAAGTAAGGGTTCCTTCAATGTCAATCAGCTGATCAATGCTGAAAATATCTTTCATGGTTAGTTTTATTATCTTCTGCAGGTAGGGCACATATGAAACAATATTAAAGAACATAGGTCTTTGGGATTCTATTCTTTCAATTTGGAGCTCCAGAACAAGAGCCATATTTTCAACGTTTAACAGTATAAAATATTATAGGTGCCTTTTATTTATTTATTTTTATTTTGTAATGTTTATTTATTTTTGAGAGAAAGAGACAGAGTGTCAGCAGGAGAGGGGCAGAGAGAGAGAGGGAGATGCAGAATCGGTAAAAAGATATTATCTATTAAGAGAGAGGGAGATGCAGAATCAGAAGCAGGCTCCAAGCTCTGAGCTGTTAGCACAGAGCGCGAAGCAGGATTCGAACTCAGAAGCTGTGACATCATGACTTCATCATGGCCTGAGCCACTCAGGCACCCCAGGTGCCTTTATTTAGACATACTACTGACTTGTTCACTAATGAAGTTAAATTGCCTTTAATAACATTTAATTACAAACAAATCCAAAGAGTTAATGTACTTATAATGGCATGAGATATATATTACATGCTTTCGTGAAGATCAAGAGTGATAATGAACATGAAATAACTTTTTTAAACTGTGGAAGGTTATTCAAACAGAAGATATTTTATTTGTTTGTTTTTGATGTATAGGTATCATTTTCTAAATCCATACTGCAGTTAGCTTTGGTTCATTCAAACAAAAACCTCTGACACAGAACATGATTTATACAGTAGAAGTGACAGACTAATTTTGAGAGAAAACTTGCAACATTAAACATTTTGTCCTGCCTAACAATCTTTAGAGATGACTTGGATTAGCCTCCTCAAATTTACATAAACTCAGAGAAAAATGTTCTTCAAAGCAAAAAAGAACAGCCTTCTAGGCACAATACTTTTTGATAACTCCCCAACTGCCCCAACTTCTGTTGTCTGATTCTATCGCAAATTGCTTAACTGATGTCAAAGAAGCATTTTAAATTAATATTTACACATTCCAGATGAACAAAAAGAGCAGTAGATGGCATATGGAAATGGCAACAGAAAAATCCAATGAGGATGGACAGGAAATTGTTGGAGGGCTTGTGTGTAGTTTTCAAAATTTCCATCAAGATAATGGCAGAGTAGGATGATTATGTAGTGTCCTTTAGGCTCCGTGGAGCACTCAAATTGCACCGCCTTCTTAGGGAGCTAAAAATTTGATTAAAGAGTTGAGTCCATTGGACCTCCAAACCAACAAACATTTGCTAAGCCTGAAATAAGGTCAGGCTTTGTAATGTGTTTTACAGAAAAGAAAGTAATGATTCCTGCTTTCTTGGAGCTTCAAGCTTCATGAACAATCTGTCATAATTTATAAATCAGTTTGTGATTCATTATGGGAATAAGATCAGTGGTTCCAAATTTTTAGCCTTAAAAAAATGTATTTAGCACTGCCAAATTTAGTGTATAAAGTGAGTGATCAACAAGATGATTCTAATTGAGAGAAGACATAGCATTAAAAGAACAACCTATCTTTTCTTATGTTCCTGATCAGCTTTCTCTGAAGGTGAGTGACAAGGAGAAGGTTCAGCATGGAATTACCTGAGGTGGCCGCTGTGAAGAATAGCATGTTTGCATGTCTTAAATAGGTGTAGTCATTAAAAAAATTTTATTTTTCTTTTGATACGTCCCTAATGGGTAAATATATTTAATATATGTAAGTCATTTATAGTGTATAGTTATTATAATCATATTTTCACTCAAAGACCATAGTATTTATTCAACTAGTTCTAAACAAGTTATTATGCTTCAAATGAATACCAACTAAGTGGTAAAATACAAAGCAAGGTTCAAACGTAGTTCCGCCATCTACTGGGCACATAATCTGTAACCCAAATAGATGGTACAGCTGGTTAGTCAGACAAAAACCACAACTAAAATACAGAAACTGATCACCACGTCCTTAACATTGGCTTACATCCAATATTCTCTAGGGGACTGACTAGAGATAACACTACTTGAAATAAAATTTTCTTTTATTTTTACCCAGAATACACTTTTACTCTTCTATTCAACCGGATCATCACATAGAATCAAAGTTGTAGAGGATGCCAGACATCTTAATACCTTTAATTTTAAACATTAAAAAAATACACACATGGGGTTCATGGGTGGCTGAGTCGGTTAAATATCTGGCTCTTGATTTCGGCTCAGGTCATGATCTCACAATTGGTGAGTTTGAGCCCCATGTCGGGCTCCACACTGACAGTGCAAGCCTGCTTGGAATTCTCTCTCTCCCTGTCTCTCTGCCCCTTCCCTGCACTCTCTCTCTCTTGCTCTCTCTCTCTCTCTCTCTCACACACACACACAATAAATAAATTAACTTAAAAAAATGCACACTTCTACAAACAGAATCAGAAAACAACAACTGTGAGCATTTACTCAGCACTTCTTAAGGCTAGGCATGATTCTCATTGCTTTAACTTATATGATTTTTATTTATGATTTTATATTCATCTTAACCTACAAGGGAGGTGCCAATATAATTCACATTTTACAAATGAGAGAAGAAGCATAGAGTGATGAAATAACTTGCTGTAAGTCATAATGAGCTAGGTAGTAGACATGGGCTTTGAACAGGTTTTCTGCAGCCAAATAACTTGCTGTTGTGCTGACCATGGCATAAAGCTCCTCTGGCCGTCTCTGTGCACATGCTTGTACTTCTCATCAACGTCACAGACTAGAAAGTTGTCCATTTATGTGTGTGTGTGTGTGTGTGTGTGTGTGTGTGTGTGTGCGCGCGCGCGCTTGTCTTTTCAGGCCTGCATTTAATCCATTACCTGCACTTGAATCTACTTGAACTTTCACCATGGCATCCATATACACTGCCAAATTACATTTTCAGTACATGCCCTTGTCACAGCCTCAAGTTGAGTCAACCATACAATGACAAGTCACCTGTTATTGTGCAGTAGGTGCTATCGCATCACAGTTCTAATGCAGATGGTAAATTTGGGATTTGGGGTCAGAATTCTTTATTGTTTATGATAAGGAATGAAATTAATTGCTTAATAATAGTGCTTTGACTCTAACATTGGTCTTTCCAGATTTGGGAGCAATCTGATGAATAATTATCTAGAAAAAAAAATTTTTAATGTTTATTTACTTTTGACAGAGAGAGAGAGAGAGAGAGAGAGAGAGAGAGAGAGAGAGACAGAGCATGAGCAGGGGAAGGGGAAGGAGAGAGGGAGACACAGAATCCGAAGCAAGCTCCAGGCTCTGAGCTGTCAGCACAGCACCGACACGGGGCTCGAACTCACAGCCACAAGATCATGACCTGAAGCAAAGTCAGAGGCTTAACTGACTGAGCCACCCAGGCGCCCCTCTAGAAATTTTAAAGAAAGTTAAAAACAATAATTTGCAACTACTTCTAATCTTTGTGATTCAAAAATTTTTTTAAAGAAAGAATTACATGATAATAAAAGTTATGACACTACCAAAAAAAAATGTGGATGTTAAAACTGATACAATATTGTAACATATATATAAAACTACCTCTTAAGTTGTGTTTATTTAAAACAACCCATTGTTGGGGCGCCTGGGTGGCACAGTCGGTTAAGCGTCTGACTTCAGCCAGGTCACGATCTCGCGGTCCGTGAGTTCGAGCCCCGCTTCGGGCTCTGGGCAGATGGCTCAGAGCCTGGAGCCTGTTTCCGAATCTGTGTCTCCCTCTCTCTCTGCCCCTCGCCCGTTCATGCTCTGTCTCTCTCTGTCCCAAAAATAAATAAACGTTGAAAAAAAAAAGTTTAAAAAAAAAACCCATTGTGTTCTGTATTTGGCCTAATAAAAAGTAAATATTAAAAAAAATATTGGGGCACCTGTATGGCTCAGTCGGTTGGGCGTCTGACTTTGGCTCAGGTCATGATCTCACAGCCCGTGAGTTCGAGCCCTGCGTCAGGCTCTGTGCTGACAGCTCAGAGCCTGGAGCCTGCTGTGGATTCTGTGTCTCCCTCTCTCTCTGCTCTTCCCCTGCTCATGCTCTGTCTCTCTCTGTCTCAAAAATAAATTAAAAAAAAACATCAAAAACTTTTTAAATTAAATATTAAAAAAATATTGAGCAATACTATTGTGATAATCTCTTTCTATTCACTACCTAATTTCATTTTCGAAATAATCACATTAATCCCATGTTATAAAAGAAAAAAAATAACAACAACCCTAATCCTTAGGCAGGGTGAGTTATTCAAACACCCACAGTATTTAAACACAGAGTTCAAAGCACTTAGCCCTTGGAATAAATCTCTAACAATAAAATACTACTTGATTTGTTTTATGTGTTGGCATATGACATGAGATTTCATTTTTACAGGTTATTCTAGGAAAACTTTGATATTAAAATTTAGGTATCAAGATGTCTAGAGTTGAATATCAGTTATCTCTTTCGTAAGCAAAAAACGGAAGCTAGAGAGTTATAGTGATGTGTCAGGTCACCCAGCTACGTGGTGTAGAATTCAGGACCAGAATTGAGGTTCCCAAATGTTTATGGTAGCACCTTGCTTTCTGCACAATAGCCTATTTTTGTATAGACTGCACAGTCTATTGGAATGTGTGAACCCAGAGTTTCTTTCCTTTTGTAATTCAGCCACAAGGTAATGGCTGGGTTCTATCACCTATCAGACAATGTAGTGTCCTAGACTTTGCGTAAGACTCATGGTTTTCCAACCACAAGCTACTCTTCAGCTGAACCTCTTGAGAGATTAAGAAGGATAGTTTCGTTCTGCTGCTACAGAAGAATAATTTGAAATTGAAACCAAACTTCAAATTTGCCAAACCTCAGATGATTCTGGGAATTCTTTCAAAAACAAAACCAGCAAAGAAAATGCCTTTTTTTATTCTTCACCATTGAGACTTTCACCAGATAAAGCAAGACACTGAATTTCTGTAACACTCAGAAGAGCATCCCATTACTACTGCATAAATTAAGAGCTCAGTAATCTTTTTTTTTTCTCTCCCTCTGAAACTATCACAAACTATCCCTATCTATTTAAGGACTGTATACAACCAGAATAAGAAAATATTTTGGGAGTCATTACCACTGTGGGAGTCATTACCATTCAAGGTCTTTTAGTATGACCAAGATGAGTACCAAGTCAAAAAAGAAAAAAAAAAGAAAGTTAAAAAACCCACTGGTACATCAGTTATTGCCTAAGATGTCATTATACAATGAAGAAAGGTTTTGAAGTACACACTTAAATTTCTGTCATAGATTGAGACCTTTCTATATGTTTGTATGAAAGCGTGATTGCTTCATGGCCAAAATATGTGTCAACCCACAGTTCATATCTTTTGCTTCACACTTTATTATTTGTTAATTTTAAAAGGCCATCAAGGAGAACATATATTTCATATTTTCATAAAATCCCTCCGAGGCTGCAAGGCAAGGGATCGACAAGGCATGCGCGCAGCACGCAGGAAAGGTTACATCAAGAGAGCTTACTTCCTGTCACCCCAAAGAACAGATGCAACCAAGGGAAAAAGCCTTCTCTTCAAAAGGTGCAAGGCAACTGTTTTCCTAATTGCTCTTATTCTTGTTGTTGTGTCAGGGTGGGGTGCATAGGTTTGTTTGTGCATTTTTTAAACCAAAGGAAAGATTTTTGAGTGTAACATTTACCACTGGGTTTTGTTGTTGTGTTTTTGTTTTGTTTTGTTTTGCACACGATTTATGCTTTTAGAGAGGCTCGTTTTCAGAAGAAATCTGAATGAGGACACAGTATGTAGAAAGACATTCCAATGAACTGGTTAGGCAAGTAGTTGTTTGGAAGGAACATTGCCTCCGGGCTCAGGAGGCAGATGGAGGCAGCACATTGGAGAAGGAATGGGGGAGTAGCAGGATTTAGTCCCTTCTCTCTCCAGCTCCAGACAGTGTTCATATTCATGACTAATCTTCAGGAGTACAATCCCTCACCGCCCACCTAGCCTCCACGAAAAGCACCGAATGGGAAGTACTCATTTTTTCAAATATGAAAATGTTGCTTTTGTATACTGATTTTTGCAAGTCTCCCATCCCCCTTGCCCTGGAGAAAAGAAGGAAAAGAAAGTCACCAACTCTTTAGATTCCCCGCCACATAGTTATTATTTAGAACAGGTTTTGTCATGTGTTTCCAACAGGGCACATTGGTTTATATATGTTTTCACTAATGGTTCTGGAAAATGTGTATGCGCGTGCTGTGGTCCTATCAAAGCCACGCTAAGATACAAAAGAAGTCGCAGCAAGATGAATTCAGAAGCAAGGATTGGCAGTTTGTCTGTTACTAAGGATAAAGGGACTGAGTTATCAACCAGTCCAATTCCCTGCTTTTACACATAAGGGAAATAAGGCTCAGAGGGGGAAGTTGTCTGTCCTTCAACAAAAAGCCAATTAGTGACAGCAGCATGAGGACTAGAAGTCCAGACTTCTGACTCCCAGGCCAGTGGTTTCTCCCTAAACCTCCCAGCTGCTAAAGTTTGAGTACTTTTCACAATGAAAGAGATAGTGGGGTACCTGGGAGGCTCAGTTGGTTAAAGCTTCTGACTCTTGATTTCAGCTTGGGTCATGATCTCATGTTGGTGGGATTGAGCCCCTGTTTTGGGCTCTGCACTGACAGCATGGAGCCTGCTTGATATTCTCTCTCTTTCTCTCTCTTTGCCCCTTCCCTGCTCACACACGTGTTCTCTCTCTCTCTCTCTCTCTCTCTCTCTCTCAAAATAAACAAACATGAAAAAAAATTTAATGGAAGAGATAGTAAATTTATAAGGTCCACATATGAAATACTAATTTTGGGGCTCCTGGGTGGCTCGGTCGGTTAAGCAACCAACTTTGGCTCAGGCCATGATCTCACTGTTGGTGAGTTCAAGCCTCGCATCAGGCTCTGAGTTTCAGGCTCTGGGCTGACAGCTCAGAGCCTGGAGCCTGCTTTGGATTCTGCATCCCTGTCTCTCTGCCTCCCCCCTCTGCCCCCAGCTCATACTCTGTTGCTCTCTCTCTTTCAAAAATAAATAAGCTTTCAAAAATAAATAAAAAAATTAAAAAATAAAACCCTAATTTTTCTTCCTATGCCAAAGGACCTCCAAAGAACCTAGTTTTACCTGTGATGTATTGATTCCGGAATCTCAAGAAAAAGAGACACGTTGGTTTCCCATTATCAATGATTCACAAAATAGATTGTTTTCCTTCTCCATATTGTTTTTAGTTTTCTTTCTATGTGATCAATTTCAAGTAGCTGAACAGTTTCTTTTTCAAAGCCAACTATTGCTGGAAGGCACTTAAAATATCTTGGTTAAATGGGAAGTGGACTATATCCATTTAATTCACTAGCAGAGATGGTTTGTGCTGATTCCCTTTGTCCAGGGCAGCCAACATCACTAAATCCATAATGGCCCATTGAAGTTCATATTATAGAAAAATCATCTTGACACCCAACCCAGACATCCAAACGAGAGGAATATTTTTAAAAGCCATATTTTATAAGGCTGTCTAAGTTCTAATTTAAATAAGAGCAGGTAGTAACAGCTATTTGAATGAAACATACTCAATTCCAAGACAAATAACATGGGCTTTATGTGTAATTTACTTTCTGATTCACTTTCCTGTACCATGAAGGTACAAAACTGAGATGATAAAATACCCACTCTCTTCACTATCTCTTACAGAGGGTGTGGTGAGAAAAGCTTTGAATAATATCATTAAGAGCTCTTCAGCTTTCTTGGGAGGATGATAAGTAGATACAATGAAGAACTGTGGTTTTTTTTAATGTATAGATGAATGATATGTCTCTCCTAAACACAAAGAATAATTTTGATAGACGAAAGAGACCAAAATGAAGCTCACGTCACTGCTGACAATATTTTTTTGATAGGCACCCCGACTCAGCTCACCTATCTGCACAAATGAAGTGAGAGGCTGCACAACGACTGCACAAACTAAATTGGTAAGTCTGTCTGTCTCTGTCTCTGTCTTTCTCTCTAACACGCACATACACAAACACACAGACACATTTAGGTTTTACCTTTTACCAGATGAAGACTCCCATAACCCTCCTAATCAGAAATAATTAATCCAGCTACTGGTTTCATCTGCTTTTTTTAAAATCTCTATTCTAGCATTTTATCAACATGTTTCTTGTTTTCTAGTTAGTAGCATAGTCACCTTTATCCCTCATGAGGTTGTAAAGTAAAGGGACTCATTTTCATCTTTGTTCCTACTTTAGGAGCTGGCACTTAGTATGTCCTGAATAAATGCTAGGGAAGAAAATGTAGACAAGAAATATTCCTGTAGAGAGACTCAGTCTTAATCCTTACACACCTACTTACCTTGACAATAAGAAAAGAGTTTGGGGTCAGATGCATGGCAGGCACCTCCACATCTCTAGCCTCCATCTTCTAGTTACCCCTACTCTTTATGCTATAACTGGTTCAGCAAGACCATCAGGTTAGAATGCATCACTGTCTTTCTTGAACGACCCCAACGCAACTATATTGTCTATTTCCTTACTCCTTTTCTTGCTTGTTGGGTTCAAGCCAAACCAAAATGGCCTTCCCCCATTACACAGTTTACCACTTAACTCAAAGGGTTAACCCAAGGGGTCTTGAACTAACAGCTCACATATAGGTTCAGGGAACTTAAAAATAATCATTTGCGTTACTCTAGGTAAAGGCTAATATTCTCCAGTTCTTACGTATCGCCATCATTTGCTGTTCTCTTACATTGATGCTTCACACATTTAAACCTGTTCCCTAACTTAGTTCTCACAGCCTGAAATGACTTCTCTTTCTTCTCTTTCACCTGGCCCATATATTTTCTGAGCTTTCAAATAGAAATGAATATCAGAATTCCTGCTGAATTTTATCTATATTCTCCTCTGGTGCTTACCAGTTTCTATCTTGATAAGAGTTGTTTGTATGTATCTCCTGTTTGGTAACAAATTATGAAGTCCTTGGGAGTAGAAAATGCTTTGTTTATTCCTCAAATCCTCAGAATGTCTCAAGTATAGAAAGCAGCAAATGTTAGCTAAGTGCAGGACCACCGAGCTGCTTAATGCCTAACAGTTATCATTCTTATAGAGTCTGATGTGAATACTGTCGCCAAAGTTGTAACGCCCAGAAGTCATTACCAATGACTAAACTCTGGTCCATTGTTCAATATGAGTACCCATTTATTTTCTCATCTATTTATCTCTCAATAGGTAAGAAACGAATATTTTATTTGATATGATATGATTGATTGATTGATTGATATTTTGAGAGAGAGAGAGAGAGAGAAGGTGTGCCTGCACATGTGAGTGGGAGAGGGTTCCATCAACACAGAGCCCAATGCAGGGCTCCAAACCAAGAAGTCTGAGATCATGAACTGAGGTGAAATCAAGAGTCAGATACTTAATCGACTGAGCCACCCAGGTGCCCCAGGTGTGATCATTTAGATCATTTATAACCTAGTTCATTAACTTCATCATTGTCTCCCCTACTGATTTTAAGTTATAGGTAGTGATAGACTAAGCTCTTTTAGTTAAACTTTGCACCCTTAGCAGAGTATCTTGAACTTAGTAAATAATTAGCAAATTCTTGTTGAATTGACAAGAATACAAGCTTTAAACTATAGTCTTTTTGCCAGGGAAAAGATTCTTATAAACCTACAGTTTTAGAAAACCACATATGATGGGGTGCCTGGGTGGCTCAGTCAGTTAAGCCTCTGACTTCAGCTCAGGTCATGATCTTGTACTCTGTGAGTTCAAGCCGCACATTGGGCTTTGTGCTGACAGCTCAGAGCCTGGAGCCTGCTTTGGATTCTCTGTCTCCCTCTCTCATTGCCCCTCTGCCTCTTATGCTCTCTCTCTCTCTCTCTCTCTCTCTCTCTCTCTCTCTCTCAAAAATAAATAAACATTAAAAAAATTTTTAAGAAAACCACGTATGAGAATTTGTTTAACAACATTTTACTGATGAAGGCACATGAAGCCAACCATTTAATATGTTTAATTTCTTTTTCTCAACCATGATATTCTACATTTTTATTTTCTTAATGGCATAACCCAGCAGAACTTTCCACATGTTTTAAGATGAATGACAGCTAAAACTGTCTATTTTAGAGACTGGCCTAGAAGTTCCTTCTTTGTCATTATGGTTCTGTACCCTTGGGCAAGTCACTGACCACTCAGAGCCAGAGTTCCTCCACCTATAAAAATACGGATATCAAATATTGGATTGCACCATATTTCTACAACATCAGAATCACCTGGAGGGCTTTATTGAAAGATTGTTGCCCTCCCTCTCCTAGTTTCTGTTTCAGCAGATCTGGAGTGGAACCCAAAATATTTTCATTCTTTACAGTTCTTGATGCTGCTGGCCAGAGACCACATCTTGAGATCAAGAGTCCATGCAGCTCTGATTTTAATATCATACTAAGATTCAAAACAAGGAATATCAGGGTATCCAATTCCAAAGCTTGTGCTCTAGAGCAGAGAACATTTTACTATGTTAAGATTACTGAATGAAATGCAAATAACTAATATAAAATGATAGTAATTAAAGTGAAAATGTTTTTTTGTAAGTTCTATAAAACCTGAATGGACACCAGAGTAGATCAGCTTAATTTTTTTTTTAATGTTTATTTTATTTTTTTTTTTTGAGAGACAGAGAGAGACAGAGGGCAAGTGAGGGAGGGGCAGAGAGAGGGACACATAGAATCTGAAGCAGGCTCCAGCCTGCTGAGCTATCAGCACAGAGCCCAATGCGGGGCTTGAACCCATGAACCCCGACATCATGAGCTGAGCCAAAGTTGGATGCTTAACCGACTGAGCCACCCACATGTCCCCAGAGTATATCAGCTTTGAAAAGAAATCTACTTCAAAATTTGATTTAATTTGAAGAAAACTCTATCTAGTTTCAAATGGGAAAAAAAAGGGCTAAACAGAGATTACAGCATGCTAGTATATCTTCAAATACTACTTTTTTTTTTTTTGAAATACAAAAATACAAATCCATACCAATTTCACCTTTTCCTACAGCAGTAATTACTCTATTTGGGATTGAAAATTTCCTGTTTCCAGATTTATCATATTCTAAAGAGGAACAGCAATGAGCAATCACCACTGAGAACTGGCCACACACAAAATATTGTGTTAATTGCTTTACACATCCCATCTCCATTCTCTAAACAGTTTTTCTCTGGTGGGTCATCAATACCATCATCCTCATTTCATAAGTGGGTGAACTGAAGCCCAGAAACACACCAGAATTTAGCTAAGGTCCTCCAAGTAGTGGATGAGAGATTGGGATTCAAATGCAGGCAGCAATCTCCCTCCAGCTTGAACTCACTACCACTAACTATCTTTAATAGTAGATAGAAAGGCAGGTCTACAAATCCAGAAAGTTAGGTTTAGTCCAGGGTCAACCATAAACCCTAGTGGAAACACTGGAGAAGTTCAGCCTAATCAACTTGGATCCTAGTTTTCCTGTCTATTAAAGGAAAGCTGGAGCAGAACTATGTATCATGTCTCTAGCTCCTGAGTCTAATATTCTAGAATTTTCCAGGTTTTGTAGATTAAAACTATATTAAATGAACTGGTCACTGAAGGAAAGAACAGGTGACTTACAGCATATTACTTCAGACAAATCAGATTTTCTCTAAGCCAGCATGCTAGAATTTCAACCTCGTCGGTTTTTAAGAGAATGCAAGGTCAGAATCAGCTCCTGTGTTTCTGCTGAAATCCTTTTCTGTTTATCTGCCCTCTTCAACTTTGTCATTGTGAATGCATATACACTAAGCACAGTGTCTTAAGTAACATTGCTGAGGTTACACCAAAGACAGGTGTTAGGGGAACTATTTCCCTGGGGCTATCATTTCCAACTCTCCCTCCTCAAAAACAGAGGGAGGGGATAGAAGGAAAAAGGGTTTCTTTTCAGATTAAACACAGCGACGACTGCAAACACCTTCCCCTAGGCAATAAATTCTCTGCCATGCGTGCTGCAGTTTACCCAAACACCAAATCAAAAAGCAAACAGCCCCTTTTGTAAGGGAGGAGCTGTCACCTGTCAACTGATGTTTGTGAATTTCTAGAGAAGAAAAAAGACAGAAAGAAAGAAAATCCTTTCCCTTATTTTATTAAGCAGACTGTTTGTTCAAGGTTTGAAATGCATACTTGTGTTTAGGGTAAAAGTCCCTGGCCTGGCAATCCTGAACAAAGTGGTCCCTTCTGATTGGTTACAGTGCACAAAGACCAGAACAGGACAACAGTCTGCTCTTCTGGGGACCCCTGAACTCCGTCTAATCAGAGTGGATATCAGGCCATCTCATAAGCAACATTAAGGGACTACAAACCCATCTTCCAAAAACTGGAGGGTTTTTTCTATGTGGAATATATTTTGTCTATTTCACTTGTTTTTATAGAACTAATAAAAGCTTATTTGGTACAAATTATGGTTGAATGAGTATTTTAATGGCAGCAGCCAAGGAATGAGAGCAGTAAAGATACTAAAACAAGGGTTAAGAAGCGCTGCATGGAAAAGGAGAAAATGTTATGTACATTCCCATGTTCAGGGCTAGCCCTAGAGGGACAGCTTGCAAATATACTGGGTACCTTTCTTTCATAGCCTTTCTTCATACTGTCTGCATCCCAATGAAGCCTGTCCACCCCACTCATCAGCGCTCCATTCTCCAAGATGTCCTACTCATCTCTAGTCAAAACTACCATCCCTTCCAACGATTACAGTCAAAGATTGTTTAAACAGGGACTGTTTCACCTCAATGTGCAAACGGCCAGAATCCCTTTTAGTCACCTAGAAGTATTCACATTTTTTTAAAAGTAGTCTTTCATGTCCAGTGTGGAGCCCAATGTGGGGCTTGAACTCACAACTCTGAGATCAAGACCTGAGCTGAGATCAAGAGTCAGACGCTTAACTGACTGAGCCACCTAGGTGCCCCAAAGAACCGGCATTTTTTTTGGAAAGAGATTGTATAACCAAAATTGATTTCAAGTTTATAGACACTTTTGCACAGTTGTAGGAGTATAAATCAAAAACAAACTCATGAAAAGAAATTTGGTATTATTAACACTGGTGTTAATACAGTTTTATTCTAAGCATCTAGCACAAGAAAACATTTTATAAATAAATATTCTTAAAAATCTATGAGTAAAGAACAGTTAAATAGATCATTGTAGATTTATGTAATGACATATAAGATAACAATTAAAGCTCTTTTGAAGCTTAGTAAATAAGAGAAATAGGTTCACTTCTGAATGCGAAAAAAAGTAGACTGGAACATTTATATGTGACGTGATCCAAAAACATCTTAAAAAATCTATTTCTTCAAGGAAAAAAACTGGAAAAAAGACTAAAATTTTATAATTGTTATCATGAAGCTGAGATTATATATGCTTTTGATATTTACTTCTAAAGTTCTTTTTTTTATGATTTTATAATCAGAGCAATTTATTAATTTGCATTTTATTATAAAAAGTAATATATATTCACCTATCTCAGAGTTCTTATGAAAAACAGCACAAACAAGTGATAACAAAAATGATTTTTAAATGATTATAATTTTATATGTCAGGAACTTTGAATGAAAGCAAATCAGACAATGAAATAAACATTGTAATTCTCTGAGGCCAATGATAGGTATTATTGTCTATCCATAAAAACGAAGGAAAGGTTCACAGAGATTATCAAGTTAACATGACTAAAATTGGTAAAGACAGAATTCCAATCACAGTGTATCTGACTAAAACTCTCATGTCATAATTCTGAAGTAATAAACCGTATAGCCCCGTTAAGTATAATGTAGTAAAAAAACAAAAAAAAAAAAAACAAAAAACCCTTAAACAAGTCTGCCTACACTGAACTGTAGTGTTTTTCTAGAAGACCTGACCAGAGGAAGTAGAAATGGGAGAGAAGTGGGGCACCTGGAAAGGAACAAGGGAATGCATAGGAGAAACAAAGAGGGTAACAGTGGAGATGTGAAGGTGGTTCTAGAAGCCTGAAGGAGACCTGGTAGGAAGGAAAGGGAAGGAAAATAGGGATGCCTTCTTTCAAGTGAGCTCTTGATATTGGCATCAGACTTGGGGTCGGCAGACATTATTCATGTCAGGTGTCTGGGAGACCAACATTTATAGAAAATAATTCCTGTTTATATGACATAGCAATAATCATACCCTTTCCACCTCTTGAGCCAGGAGGAGGCATGTAGGATAGGAAATTAAGAATTTTTGACTGACTCATGCAGTAACATTGTTAACCAGCCCCTTGTAGCCTGACTAGAGCGACCTAATGAAAAATACTTTGTTCACAGAGTATCTTCGTTATTTTATATATATATGTGTGTATATATATATATATATATATATATATACATTTGTATAATATATATATACATACATATATGTATGTTATACATATATAAAAATGTATATATACATATATATCATACATATATACAAATATATAATATATAATATTTTATTACAAATATGTAATATTATTTGTATATATGTGTAATATATGTGTATATATTTATATATGTATATATATGTACACAAATATATATATTTGTATATATGTATAATATATATATGTATATTTAAAGAATGAAATTTTGCAAATGAGGACAAAAGATTGGCATATAAAAAACAATCTTGATACAATTCTATAATGTTAGAAAATACCTATAGGTGTGATTCTGAGAGGGAGAAAAGGTTGAGGGAGGTATAGAGGGAACGTTCTTAAACTTATATTCAATAAAAATTCAGCAAATTAGAGCTCTGACATGGTTTATAGTCCTGCTTGGAAAATATAAGTACATATTTTTCTTTGAAAAAAAATTCTGATGAACAAAATTATACATAGAATTCCCTATTCTTCCTGATATTATTCAGTCAGAATTGTAACTTTAGTATGAAGGAAGAATAACATCAACAGTAAATACCCGGTTCAATAAAATAGACTTATTCTCTTGAGTTCTTTAAAAATACATTTGACAGTTATAAGTAAAACTTATAACATTGTCTGATAGAGTGTTCAATGTACATAGATGTATTTTACATATATTTTATATATACATTTTATATATGTCATATTATATATGACAACATCATGGGGGAGGGTTATGAAACCAATATGTGGTAAGTTTTCTACATTCCATTTGAAGTGGTAAAATATGGATTCTCAATAGACTGTAAAAAATTATGACTATAATCCCTAGAGAAACAATTTGAAAATATGCAAAGAAATATAGCCAAAACCAAGATAGAACAGTTAAAATACCAAAAATAGGTCAAATGATCTAAATAGTGGTAGAAAAAAGGGAGACAAAAGAGCAATGGAGAAAGAAACCAAACAAACAAAACATAAATGGTGTGTATGTATACATATATATGTTAATATATATAATATATGTATACATATATGTAATATTTGTATATATGTAATATTATATACAATGAAAAAAAAAATATATATATATAATGAAACTGATATCAATATGCCAATTAACAGACATTGCCAGAATGGATAAAAAGTGACCCAGCTATATGTTTTCTAGAAGAAACTCACACAAATATGAACCAAAAACAGACAGACTTGAAAGGAGCAAAAGACAAATCCATAATTGGAGTTGAAGACTTCAGTATTCATCTGTCAGTAATCAATAGAACTATGAAACCAAAATAAACAAGGATAGAGAAACACTGTATAATACCACAAACCAACAGAACCTAATTGACATTTATAGATCAGCGTATGCCCACAGAATATTCACCAAGATAAACCATATCTTGACTCATGAAACAAACCTTAACAAATTTAAAAAATTTGCAATCATACAAAGTATGTTTTCTGGTCATAATGGAATTAAATCAGAAGTCAGTAAGGGACAGGTAACAGGAAATACCCAAATACTTGGAAATTAAACAGACTTATAAATACACATAGGTCAAAGACAGAGTCTCAAGGGCAAACAGAAAATGCTTTAAACTGAGCAATATAAAAATACAACATATCAAAATTTAGTGGATGCCACCAAAGCAGTGTCTCATGGGAAATTTATAAAGATAAATACTAACATTAGAACACAAGAAAGATCTCAACTCAGTAATATAAACTTCTAATTTAAGAAACCTGAAAAAAAGACAAGCAAAATAAACCCAATGAAGCAGAAGAAAATGAGACCAGAAATAATAAAGTTGAAAACAGAAAGACAATAGAGAAAAACAGGGAAACCAAAAAGCTGAGCTGGTTTCTCGAAAGATCAATACTATTCATAAATTTTTAGCGAGACTGATGGAGAAAAAGAGGACACAAGTTACCAATGTCAGAAATGAACAGGAGGATATTACAGATCCCATAGGTATTAAAAGGGTAGTAAGGAAATACTCTAAACAATTCTGTACAAAAAAAAAAAAATCAAAACTTTGATGCAATTAACCAATTCCTTACAAACCACTATTTATGAAAACTTACCCAAGATAAAACAAATCATCTCATTAGGTCTGTAACAATTAATGAAACTACTTAACAAGCTTTCCAAAAAAGAAATATCCATGCCCAGATGGTTTTATTAGTAAATTCTTCCAAACATTTCATAAGAAATTATATCAATTTTACTTAATCTTTCCCAGATATACAGATACCTCACACAAAGCACAAACACAGAAATCATACTGAGGTTCACATGAATAAAAATGGCAAGATGAAAATGCCCATGCATCATAATTATTAATACCATCTCTCAATGGTGGGCTTAACCCTCATTTGTTTCTTTCCTATCTATCAGAGCCCAAAACATTAAAATTCTACAAAAGTCTACAAAATTCTATCTAGTCTTATCATTTTAGATATTATAAACAATGTCACAATGAAGCCTTCATTTCTGTATAGGTGTGTGTGTGTGTGCATGTCTGTGTGTGTATGTATGTATGTCAGCATATATATTTGTGTATATACTTATTTATATATTTTAAATTGCTTTGTGAAAGAAATTCCTAGAAGTAGCCTTAAAGGATGAGTGTAAATACCTTTAAAATTTAATAAATTAGAATAGGCAAATTGTTCTCCAAATACATCAATTTATACTCTTGTCCAAAGTGAAAAGGTTGTCTGTTTCCCAATATCATCAGCACTGGATATTACCAATCATTTAAATCTTTGCTGACCAGGTAGAAGACAATTTATGATAAACAGTGAATCTCATTCTTTGACTTCACAATTTTTTTTATTAGAGAAGTTGAATATTTAATGTCAATGAAACATATGTGAAGTACTTATACTCTTTGCCAAAGAGCAGGGATTTTATCTTTCTCTTATTTTAGTATCTTTTAAATTTTTATTTTATTTTATTTTATTTTATTTTATTTTATTTTATTTTATTTTATTTAGAGAGCGTGTGCACGCATGAAAGAGAGAACACAGAATGGGCAGAGAGAGGAGGAGAGAGAGAATCCCCAGCAGGCTCTACACTATCAGCACCGAGCCAAATGCAAGGCTTGAACTCATGATCCGTGAGATCACGACCTGAGCCAAAGTTGAGCCCTTAACTGACCGAGCCACCCCGGTGCCCCTCTTTCTCGTAGTTTTAAATATTTAGGTTGTTAGGGCTATTAAACCTTTGCCATGTGTTATAAAATTCTAAATGTATATTTTGTCCTTTTTTCTATAGAAATTTCTCCTTAGCTAAATGTTTAAGCCTCATCATTTAAAATTTCTAAGCTTTACAGTATAGTATTGCTAATAAGTTGTTTTCATAACAAAAACTTGGGCCTCTTTTCCTTTCCCTGTTTTGGTCAATTTGACTCATAGTTCAAGGCTTAAATAAAAATCTCTGTAACACATCGCCTTCTCTGTAACACATTGCCAGTCCTTCTCAGGCACAATAAATCATTCCTTTTATGTGTGTCTTCAAAAAGTACATACATATGAATACTTTTCCTAAGTAACTTTATACACATTGGCTCATTTGCTACATTAGGGTGTTCTCAAAGCTAGAGACCATGATTTCCTCATCTGTATCACAAAGAACATAGCACACAGTAAGTACTAAGGAAATGTCTGTTGCTAGATCTAGTGTATATATACTTGAAATCTTATAGGAATCTTGGGCCATTTAAGATATAGGGCAGTATGCTGTGGTCTACACCTTTCCAAATACAAGCACACTATCTGCTCGTTTGAAATGCAGAGGTGATGAGCTAAAGACTCTTCATGTATATCTGGGACGCTACAATAAGAATTTATAAAAATGGATGGTTTTAGATAATTACCACTCAAATCGCAAGGGAAAAACCCAGTTCAATTATATATGGCTTCTTCTAAAGCACAGAGTCAACAAATGCACAAATAAAAGTTATGTAGTTTCCATGAATCATTCCAGGAGAACATTTAAATATTGATGCCATTATCTACCCATTGAAGACATGACAGGCATACTGTGACAGTTTGTAAATAAGGCAAGGCTGAGATGTGAAGTAATATATACTGGACATTAGAATCAGAAGCCAACAGGATCTTGGAAACATAGGCTAAATTATTTTAAAAAATTGAGAAATCCCATTCATCTTCATTTGCTAATTCAATGTAGTTCAGTCTTCAGTGACATTAAAATCATTCTAATGAAGAAGGCACATATACTCTCTGCAATTCAGATTTCTTTGCTAATAATCAGAGCAACACATTAAGATTCTGTTTCTTGACTAATTATCAAGGTGAAGGTTGTATCAAAAGTCATTAAAGATGGATGCCATTCTTGATTTCACGATTTCTGTCCTTAATAATCGGACATGTTGTTTCATGTCCACAGATTCATATTTCTTGCACAGTGAGAACATCTAGGCTGAGATCCAAAATTAAAAAAAAAAAACTATTACATGGAAAACGAAAATAACTTATATGTAGCGTTTTGGAACTATTTAGCTATTAACCTATACATAAGTCAAGCAAAAATATGCTATGAAGTAATAGAAGGAAAGAACCTCACACCAGTTGCAGCAGCTACTTGTTTGAAAGATGATGTCATTTCAAAAATTTGTGATTTAGAATTATAACAGGACCATATGGATCAATGTTAAGTTGAATGCTCTCAGTATCAATCAGGTCAGTCCTCCCAGGAGCATTATTAAAAGTCAATTTCAAAGAATCAGTATAAAGTGTGTGTGTGTGTGTGTGTGTGTGTGTGTGTATATATATATATATATATATATATATATATATATATATATATATGAATGAATAACTGATGCTCGGGAAATAATGTTGAACACAAATGGATAATTCTTTTAAATATCAGTACTTCTTAAATAACAATATCCCTCAACCCATGAAGCAGTGTATTCTTAGGTAGATACTTATCAGGAGAGCAATGGTATCTGTGTAATTTCTTGGCTTTCTCCCCTTCATTCTTCCCATTTTCTTTAAAAAAATTTTTTTTAATGTTTATTTTTGAGAGAGACAGAGTGTGAGTGGGGGAGGGGAAGAGAGAGAGGGAGACACAGAATCTGAAGCAGGCTCCAGGCTCTGAGCTGTCAGTACAGAGCCCAGTGTGGGGCTCAAACTCACGGACTGTGAGATCATGACCTGAGCTGAAGTTGGACACCCAACTGACTGAGTCACCCAAGTGCCCCGATTCTTTCCATTTTCTAACATCCTGTATAGCTTCCATGTCTCTTACTCAGGTACTGTATTAGGATTTCTCTAAAGTTTCCTTAGCTGATTTGTAAAAGCATCACAATGGACTTTAAATGACTGAAGTTTTGCTTGAATAGCAAATCTGGGTACTTTCCAGCAGAAGCAAAAAAACAGTGCAAGTAAAAAATAAATTACCTAAAAAGCATAAGGCTTTTGGCACTGACAGACCATAGTCAAAAGGGAAGGAATACAAGAGGCAGATGGGACTGGAAGCATTGCTGATGTGAACGCTCAAGAAGAGAATAACCCCCTGGCTGGAGATATTCTAGAACTGCACTACCCAATTTATTACCAATTAACCACAGGTGGTCATTCAAATTTAAATTAAATAAAGTTAAAATTAAGCTTCTCAGTTGTACCAACCACATATCAAATGCCCAAAGGATACATGTGGCTGGTGACTATTGCATTGAACAATACAGAATATAGAACAGTTACATCATTGAAAGAAACTTCTTTTGGACAGGATTGCTTGAAAAAGAACTTTTGGACTTTATAGATAACTTCCAAATCTCATTTCTTATGACTTCAAAATTTCCTGAGGGTCTATTATGAGACATGTACTGAAACAAATACTGAGCATGACAAAATATGGCCCCTGTCCCCTTGAGAGACAGAGAAATAAACAATGATAATATTTTATAATATGTAATAGGACTAAAAATATACCTCAGTTGCCTCAGAGGAATGGTCTCTGCTATATGGTGAAGAATGGTGATATGGAAATTTTCCCAGAGAAGATAGAATACACGGTTGTTGAGGGGTAGATAGGAGTTGGGTAGAGGGGGAAAAAATCAACCTCCCACCCCCCCCAATAAAAAACCCAAGATGTTCCTAAGGACAAAATTTTTAATAATATAATGAAGTAAACTGCATGACACATTAAAAAAATCACATGCTACAGTGTGCGAAAGTGTGTGAAATGACAGTCGAAACTATAAATAAAAAGGCTTGATTCTCTATTTTAAGCTTTATATAAATTTGCTTACTTTTATGAGTCCAGGAATCAGAACAGAAAATCCCCAAAGAGAACATACAAAGATAAGTTTGCCTAGGCTCGCACTACCTAGCAAGAGGTGATGTTATTCAGTGAATTGGGGATATCCTAATTTCGAAGCCACTGTTGTATAAGAATTTCCCCCATTTATGTTTAATTATAATACATTCCAAGGCCTTGAGTGACCTGCCTTGGATTTATCCATCAGTCTCCTTTCACTCGCTCAAAGATAACTGAAAAGCGTATTGATATTAGAATGGAAGAGGCCACTGAAGAATTGCATTTTCTTTTCATCAACTTAGTGACAAAACATCAGTGTAACCACAAAGTTACAACTTCATAATTTTGGTTGTTCCCTCTTCCCTTTCCCAACACACCTTCATCCAATATTAAAAAAAAAAAAAAAAAAAAAAAAGTACAATCCAAAGAAAGAAAGAAGTACAATCCAGATAAATACACACACACACACACACACACACACACACACACACACACACACAGAGTGAAAATTCCAGTAACATCTTCTATCAGAAAGGCAAGGCAAGGTATTTTTAAGGTGATTTCCAAGATCATGCCCACATGTGTTCTATGAAATATCCACCTTTTCTCTACCTTTTTTTTTGTCCTATTTTTCTAGAGGGGTTTGTTTGTTTGAGTGTGTGTGTGTGTGTGTGTGTGTGTGTGTGTGTGTTTACAGGAAAGGCAACAGAATTTGGACGGTGAATAATCATTTAAAAAATAACAAAACAAGCCCACCAGCACGATGTGCTGCACAAATACAGAAAATTTCATCCAAACATTTAGGATAAGTGTCTTTTATTATTATTAACCCATTACACTCCTTTGTATGAGAAACTGAGGCCTAAGGTCACTAGTGACTCAGTGGTAAAGCCAAGAAAACAAAAGTCAAAAAACAAAAACCACCTATTTTATGTATTATTTACCTTCTTTCCCCTTGTTCTATTACTAGGTACTTAAACTTGTGTCTTCACATTGAATTTACTTTCTCCTCCCTCTTTAAAGAAGAAGAGTTCCATCCTGCCCTAGTATAGACAGAATTTGGATAGAATTTAGATCTATACTCTAACTGTCTCTTCCCCCTATAAAACCTTGGACTGGTATCATCCTTCCCAAACTGGGATAGACATGAGGAAAGATTCAGATAAAGGATGTAAGGGATTATTCCCAGCCCACATTTCCCACACTAGTGGAAGAAGCACACGCAGTAGGCAGAGTTGATGAAGAGAATCCACAAATGCTTAATTTTCTCTACTGACCACACTGACTTTCTGCCCAATGGCTTAGCCCATTCAGAGCCACCTGCCTTCTCATATGCCACGAAATATAGAGATTTAACAGAGATGCGGATAGCATGGCCCACAGATTATAGGAGAATCTCCTGCCACTCACCCACATGGGGTCACTGAGGTCTGAGTCCTGCATGCGGATACAGTCCATGCTAATCTCAATCTTGTTTCTTGCACCATTTTCTGATGGCTCATCCACAAAGTTCAAGTCAATGGGCTGAACTGAACATATAGGCCTATAATAAAGGACAAACAAAAGGGTGTTAGGCAGGGAATGGGACTAAAACACAAGAACCCAGGGGATAACAGTGAGCTCTCTCAGTTTCAAAGATGGCAGCACTCATTGGTTGGAGTCAGAAACTCTAGGTTTGAATCGTGGCTCAACCACATGCCGTATGTGTAATCTCAGGCAGTTCAAATCTAAATCCTATTCATAAAATGGGAATCATGATCCTTACCCTTGTCAGAGAATTGTTGGGTGGATGTGGGAGAGAAAGGATGTATCAGGAACTTAGTATTTTATACCCCATCCCTTAGGGTACGAAGTGCTCTGGTATTTCCTCTTAAATTGTTCACTTATCCAAACTCAATAAAGAATAATCATTTTCCTAGCAAGGCATAAATGACCAACAAAATTTAGTGTTTTACCTGTTCAGGGGGTATTTGTATTGTACCAGCAACTAAGAGTCTTTAAGCCAAAGGAACAGATTTTGAATATCAAGGGAGTCATTGGGGAACCTATTTGGAGGTAGTCAGGAGACCAAAATTACGCTCCAAAATTATACCACCTTGCAATAATGATCTTCATTCAGTATTATAAACTGAATAAATCTGCACTGAATTTTGACACAGAAATACTATTGGAGGAAATACATTTTTCCAACAATATTGACTGATTTTTATTGATTTTAGGAGCACGTCATAGTAAGCAATATTTTTATAATCTGCATTTGCCCATTTATAATAATTTAAGTACAATATTTTGTGTTTATTTGATACTTACTGTTCCAGAAAATCCCAGATATGCTGGAAGACCTCTGGACTGAGGAATTCACTTGTCTGTGTGCTCTGGGACATAGTGGATCGGTAATAGCTTTCTTTCCAAGAGAAATGAGCTGGGGTTTCTACGAACCTTAAAAGAACAAAAATGAAACTAGAATTATAGTCTCTGTATTTAGGATATTGAGTATTTAAACTAAAGCATACTCAATCAAGAATAACTCAAGTGCATTTTCAGAACCACGCAGGCAGGTACAGCGAATTTTACAAGTTGCATGAGTGGTTTTTCTTTGGGCAATGTCATGGATCCCATTTTGCCATACAGTTAGACAATCACATCTTCTATCAAGTTATTTGTAACTAATAATGTTGTTAACACTCTACACTTCCACTATCCAGCATCAATGCTCTGAAGATTTCAAAAAGAAAATAAACATTCCCTCATTAATTCTGACAGCCAGGGTGACCTATTATTAAACTTGTTTTAAAATGACTCAACTGATTATCTGCCCATTCTGCCTCCAGCAGGTAAAAAGTAGAATCAGAAAACAGAGAGGCGTTCAGAAAATTTAAATTTCACCTGCAGCAAAATCACCTCTCTCATAACTACCATCTCAGCATTGTGCCCAGGGAAAATAAACTCAAACCTCTGAACCTAGTTTTTTCTACTTTTTAAAAAATTTTAATCACCAGTTAACCTACCTTGATGTGTATGTGGGTGGTTGTTAATTGGAATGTAAAATTCTATGTTAGACTAAAGGATTAAGTATTCAGACTAAACATCTGAATATGTTGCAAATGAGTATTATTTCTGTTTGCTCCATTTTGTTGCTGGGTCCCCACGTTTGCCTTTACTTAAAAAAAATAACCTTGATCCCTATATAATGTGAAGGAAAATATCAGCTTTCTCAGGTGATGCTGTCTCCAGTTGGCATATTATCTACACAGATCATCTTAGTATGTGATTCATTGTGACTATCAGTAGACTAATTTTACCCCAGGAAGAAATTAACTAAGCTTTTCATCATTACTTTTAATATCATAAAGTGTTAATAAATAGTGTACTAAGATAGTCAATCATCTTAAATTTGCAAATGAATACTCTGAGCTTGTTACATAACAGAAGATAATAGCATTGGATTTATTGTTGATAATTTCCAACCTGTAAGGAGAAATACATTCATTTACTCAAGTTAAACACATTATGAGCATCTATTATTTACTAGCAAGAATAAAGGCCACTGAAAACAAAAAGCAAATAAAACAGTGTCATCTCTAGAAGATCAATGTATAGAAAGTAAGACAGGAAACCAAACCTCTAATAAATAGAGTATGTATAACGCTATGAAAGTACAAAGATAAAATATATCAGCTCATCTAAGGGATCAAAGAAAGAGCCTTAAAGAAGGAGAAGAAATTCGCTATGCCAGGTAGGGATTAATAATATGAGTGAGCAGTCTATGGCGACAGCATAGACAAAATCCTAAAATGGAAAATCATTTGGTGTATGTGAGAAAATTGCAAGAAACTCTATGTTAGTAGAGTATAAGATTTAGGGCAAAGAACACTGGAAAACAGAACTGGAGAGAGGAGAAGAAAATCATATGCTATGTTTAAAGAAAACTTAAATATTTCAATACTTTCAGGTTTTGCAACACATTTTAAAATTAACTTTTAATTTTGAGATAAATACAGATTTACATACAGAGAGAGTCCATGCACCTTTCATGCTGTTCTCCCAATGGTATACAACAACTTACAAAACTGTTCAAACATATTCCAACCAGGATATTGACACTGCTACAACTCACTGATCTTATTCAGAAATTCTCGGTTTTACCTATACTCGTGTGCACACATGCATCCATGCATGAGTTACGGATGGATTTCTTTCTGCACATCCATATCCACCTCTACAGCATTAAAGGGTTTTAAGCATGAGGTTGCCAGTCAGAATATGTTTTGTACTGAGAAATCTGGAAGCTGCGTGAAGGAAAGATTTCGAGCACATCAGTTTATGGGCAAAGTGGTTGCACCAGTCCAGGTAAGACAAGAGGATGCTAGCAGAAATGGGGATGGAGAAGATGGCCACAAACTGAACTACTGGCAAAAGGCTAAATCGGACCTTGCTTATGTTACATTCATATTTTCCCTCTAGTCACTCTCTGACACCTAAAGACCTTCCCTATATTTCTGCTGTCCCCACTAACCAGCTGCAAAACCGCGGGCAAGTCTCTGAGCTTCAGCTTCCTTGACTGTGACACAGGGACAGTCGCCTCTGCTCTGCTGCCTCACAGACACCTACCCAGTCCTCGATGATCTCCTCCCCACAAGGCATTTCCCAGTCCTTCACTTGAACTATAATCTTCCTTCTCCAAACTTTCTTGGCCTTCAGTTGCATCTCATCAATGATAATTCATCCTACTTTCCTTGGACAACAATCGAGTGTAGAGAATTTTAGGTAACTTGAAGGCAACGTCCATATCTCTTTGCATCCCTTACAATTTTATATTTCCTTGAGGTTGGAGTGGAAGGAACATGGGTTTTGAAGTGAGACAGACTTGGGTTCAAATTTTAGCTCTACCATTGTCACACTTTAAGGACATGGTCAATTTACTTAGCCTCTTTGTATCTTCAACTATGCTTCCTTTACCAGGTGGTTGAAATAATGTGCTACCTATTTTGTATACAGTGCCTGGTGTCTGGGTTGGATTAGGTCAGGTATTACAAAATGTGTATCCAGGAAAGAGTTGCTGAATTGAACTAATTAAACAGCATATTTGAAAGGCCTGTGAAAGCTGTAAAAGTGTCACGCTAAAGTTATTAAACCTGAATTATCCCCTCATTTCTCTCCAGTTCAAACTGTTCTTTCTCTTTCTGTGTTCTTTCACCATAAAATGCTCGCCATCGCCTCTTTTCTCTCCTAGATCACCTTTATTGACATTGAATAGGGCAATAGCCCCTTTCCTTTCATCCCTCCCCCAAGACCTCAAGCTTTACAGTGACTTTATTATAAAAGTTGAGAGTGAGGTTTGGAATACATCAGCAGTTTTCAAATTGGTTGCATGAAACTCTAGGGTTTCCGGTGCCTCCGTGTGTTCACCAGATGTAAAGAAATGGCCATATTGATAGGAGTCCAGACGCTCCTCCTTCTTAACACCAAGAAGTTTGGCTTTTGCCTGTCTTATGTATAGTAGTGTTCCAAGCAAGATTTCATTTGAAGAACAGGTTCTGTTACAGTGTTTTAGAAAATCGGTGGTCTAAGTTAGAGGATCTTCACCGTCTCTCCTGTGCAAATCCAGAATTGATTCCAGGTCTCTGAATAAAGATGTAAAATATTATTGACAGGAAGGAAGGAGATCAGCTAGTGCCATAGGGCAGGAAGAGTGAGGTAAACCCTACCTATCTTCAGAAGCTTTGCCTTTGGATGAATCTCAGTGTCAATTTACTCATGGAACAATCACTGTGTTCAAGGGGGTTTGTCAAACCAGTCACACCCACAGACAGGAAGCCTCAAGTCACTTTTTTTTTCTTTTCAGCTTGTTTTTTTGTGGATTAAATACCCTGTGCTCTTAGTATTAACTCAGCAAAAAAAAAAAAAAAAAAAAAAAAGGAACCCTACTCTGTAGAAGTGAGCTGAAAACCCCAAGAGGTATCCACCAACAGTTTGCATTTTCTCTTGCTTTTTTCTTTTCTGTCCCAGGAGTCGTCACTCAAATCTCTTACATTAAGTTTCTTTCAGCACTCCTGAAAATCTCCAAATCTAATATTTCAGAGTTCCAAACAACCTTAATATTATAGATGGATTTTAGAATTAATAGATCTCTGAGACCATCTAGCCTACTTTTTCTTATTTAATAGGTGGAAAAGTGAAATCTAAAAAGAACCAGTTCACCCCAGCTATATTGTACTCAACATAAGTCTTTACCCACAGTCCAGGAAAAATAAATTGAATCATCAGACACAAATTTTCATCATGAATTGCCCAACCCTTGGCCTCTTGGAACAGTTCCCATACTTAGCATTTTCTGGATATTTAAAGCCTCTTTACTCCCCTTTAGAGCATCCATACTTAAAACTATGAGAGTAGGAATATACTTGATTGTATACCAACATCCTCTAATCCACTTAACAAAACAAAACAGCATTTGGTAGTGATGCAGATCAGAAAAGAAGCTGATTGGCTGTTCCTCGACTTCCTGATTCAAAGGCTCCCTTGACACGGTGTCACTCCTGGTATAGAGACAGAATGTGGCATGGGGAACACCAGAAAAGCAGACCTGGAGTGCCCCCTCAGGAACTGTGCCAACACCTGGAAAGATGGGGTCACACATGAATCTAAACCTTTGGGGGCCACATAGAATGTCAAAGTCACTTGTGCCCTTAAACACTGTCTAGACTTGCTATCTATTTTCACAAGGAAACTGAGGCTGACACCTTAAAAACTTGGCCTAGATCCACTGTTGTGCTAGAGCACTGGCTAATGAAAGCAGACTGTTCAATATTTAAACACAGTCATTATTATAATTTATTACAAAGTATTAAACTTTAAATAATGTTAAAAGCAAAGATAATAAATACTCAAACCTGATCACTTCCTAATTATTTTACTATTATCTATGTTCTTGAAAGCCTTTTTAAAAAAATAATGTAGGGAAATTACTCAGATTTTTAAAAAATCCTGTGTGAATTTATTGCTACACTTACCTAATAATGTACTTTAGTGAACTATTTATGTGCAAAAGACTCAATAATACATATATTGAGTATTATGTGAAAAGCTGTGTGGGGATTTATTGATGAATGAGACATGTATGTTGTTTTTTTGAAAGTTTTTCATAGTTTAGTGTCAGAAATAGAACACCTTCAATGTTTGCCTAATTTTTACCCTCTGTCATAACCTTATGTGCTCTTAATTTCCCTCTGGACTGGGATCTTCTGAAGGGCAGAAAAGCCAGCATGGAACATTCATTTTGGTTTGTGCTCTATTTGCCTGGTGATTGGCAGGAAAGGATTGCCATTGATTATGACAGGATTTCACATCACTGGGCCTGCTTTTCCAGTTTTCCACATGACACTTTTAGGCTCAGAGAGGTTAAGGAAGTTGTTCAAGTTCACTCAGCTGGTAAATGATAGAGCTGGGCTTTATTTACTAATTTATTAATTAGTTAATAATGCTGGGCTTTAAATTTAAGATTGTATGACTTCAAAGTTCATGCTTTATTAAATTATATATATATTATATATAATATACATATATGCATATATAATATACATATATAATAATGCTCATGCTTTATATATATAATATATATATATGGTTCTAATTTTCATTCATAATAAAAGTTTTTATAGTTAGAATTTTTTTTTCTGTAAAATAACAAAAATCCTACCAACTCTGTCTCATCACAATCATTACCCCTTTTCTTCCAAGTGAGCAGGAAATGATGTGAGAAAACGCAAACTGACCAATGAATGATATTGACAGAACATTTGGCCTTTCTGAAGATTCTCAATATTGGTAAGAGCTGACTCTAAAATGTCATGTAAGAAAAAACAGCTGAGGTCACTATTGTTTTCCAAGGGGACTTGAGCAGTCAAAACCTATGGGATTGTTCCCAATTCTCAGATAAAAGTGATTTAAAACTCTGAACATGACTTCTGTATATCCATCCATCCAACCTACCAATCCATCAAATTATTGCTTAACCTCTCTGGACCTCCCCCCAAACAAGTCTTCCAGTTGGCCTCAGGAGTTTTCCAAATCACATAATGCCATTTTTATTTTTAGTTCAGAAGCAATCCTGCATTTTCAGCTTACTCTGCTATTATAACCACTCTGATTATTAATTGTCATACTTAGTTTAAAGGATGCTGAAGAACACCTTGATGCTCTTTAATAAATTGCCTAATCATTGCACACAACAGTGCCCAAGAGCCCTGGAGGAGTAAATTTATTCATATGCTTTAGATATATGTCAAAGTCCAGAAACTCACTCATATAATCTAAATAAGGTACATTAACATCTTTTCTTCATTAAATGGAAATCTTTCCTTTTCAACTTCATGTTGAAAAATGACCAGTCTGTTCCTTATCTCTATATTAATCCCAGAGTCAAACCCATATATCAACTTCACTTCCAGCAAAGAAAACTCACATGGATAAAATGCATTTAGAGCACACACACACACACACACACACACACACAGTATATATACATTGTATATAATTGTGTGTACAATTGTATACATGTTGTATACAAATGTGTATACAATTGTATACGTGTGGTATGTATATGTATTGTATATATATATATTTTTTTAATTTTATGGTTGAACTGATAAACTGTATTCTTAAGAAAATCTCTTTTGTATCTGTCAATATCCATTTATCCTCCATTCTGCCATAATTAGTGGAGTTCCTTTTCATCTTCAGACGCCTTTTCTCTTCCCACTACCACCTGTCTGAAGACCTGATTTCCCACAGCTTGCTTCTGCCATAACCCTTTACTGTGCACCCCGAACTCCCAATTCTCCCATCAAAGTCTACATATATCTAGGGTCAACTCACCAGTTGTTAACTCTGAGATAGTGATCTTTTCTTCTCTCAAGTACCAAGTCCTCTAAAGTCGATATTTTGTGCCCCAGTCTCTATCCTAACCAATTGCTGCCTTCAGGTAATGATTTGTCTGGCTGTAACCCCGATCTCTCACACCCCCATCCCAGTGAACCTTCCTGCTGCTATCATGTCACTGGTCAGCAATCTCTTCTAACTTCTGTGTGATCATCAATCTTCCCCAAACAGTATTTCTATCAGGCTACTCCTTTCCTGACTCAGATTTCATAATCACTCATCTCCGTACCCTGGGCAAAATCTAATTAGACCTCATCCCTCATCCTTTTTATTCCTTTGGACAGACCCTCTTTTCCAAATTATTCAGCTAGCTGTACCCTACATGTTATTTCTTTTCAGCAAGTGTCTTTTCAAATTATAACCTCTTATACGCCACCATCTTCCCCCAGGTCACATTCTTCACATTTACTAACATCTAGTACAAAGCTCAGCACACCTAAAAAAGGTACTGCAATACACTAAATATTTGTGTTGCCTCCAAAATTCATAAGTTGAAACTTAATCTCCAGAGTCATAGTATTTGTAGGTGGGGCTTTGAGGAGATGATCAGGTCATTATGGTAGAGTCCTCATGAATAGGATTCATGCCCCTATAATAGAGGTCCCAGAGAGCACTCTTCCCCATTCCTCCTTGTGAGATTACAGAGAGAGAAGACTGCCATCTATGAACTAGGAAGTGGAACCTCACGAGACACTAAATCTGCCATCACCTTGATCTTGGACTTCAGAGCCTTCAAAATTGAAAATTGTAAGAAATAAATCTCTGTTGTTTATAAGCTACCCAAGCTGTAGTATTTTGTGATAGCATCCTGAAGGGACCAAGACATCCACCATATTTTTTTGTTTATTGTTTGAGTTTACTTTCTCAATTTGGCATGTTTTAAGCATTCCTGTCCCTAGTTAATTCTACCGTAATTTACTCATGTTGAAATGGTGTTTCCATATTGTATACCCAGGTCCTCTAACAAATGAGAGGCTGGGAGTCAAAACACATATTCCTACTTTCCTGGTTCTTTCTAGCAAAGAGTTATAGAACAAAAACAAAAAACAAAACTGAAAAAGGCTTTATTTCTCATCCTCTATACTTTCTACAAATAAGAACTCACAGGGATTTTATTCACAGTCCCACAGGAAACCTACAGGGATCCCGTGCTAAACCCCAGGCATCCTGGCTCCCTCTGCAATGCTCTGAAGAAAGTGTGCAATTATAACTTCCTATGCGGCACCTGGGAGGCTCAGTGAATTAAACATCTGACTCTTGGTTTCTGCTCAGATCATGATCTCACAGTTCATGAGTTCAAGCCCCGCATTGGGTTCTGCACTGACAGCAGAACCTGCTTGGTCTTCTCTCTCCCCCTCTCTCTCTGACCCTCCACAGCTTGCTTGCTCTCTCTCTCTCTCTCACTCTCTCAAAATAAATAAATAAAATCATAAAAAATGTAAACTTCTTGTAAACTGAGCTGTCTCTAAATCCATGAACATAAAAACAAACAAACAAAAAAAAAAAACCAAAAACCAAAAAAACAAAAACATCATCCAACATCACTGTCCTATAATAAATTGATCAGTTAATAGTCTGATCCATTTAAATCTAGAATTTGGCATCTGGTGAAGATAATGATAAGGGAGACTTGAATCCATCTTACTTCTAATATCATTTTTGACATTATAGCATGCAAATATAGACACTTGCAAACTTACACACAAGGAACATATCTATAAACTGCTCCCAAATTACAATTTAGAAGACATCTGGGGCTGCCTGTGTGGTTCAGTCGGTTAAGCATCCGACTCTTGGTTTTGGCTCAGGGCATAATCTCACAGTTCCTGAGTTCAAGCCCCACATCAGGCTTTTTTGGGATTCTCTCTCTCCTCTCTCTCTGCCCCTCCCCTGCTCTAACTCTCTCTCTCTCTCTCTCTCTCTCTCTCTCTCTCTCTCTCTCTCAAAATAAGTAAATAAAATTTAAAATTTTTAGAAGATATTTGAATAAATGTAATCACCATTACATCAGGCTTTGAATATGTTATTTGTACTAATGTGAAGACTTGATAGGAAGTTCGTGTAGCATCCATGACTGAGATATATGAGCATCGAGTTCTGGAAGGACTATGGGAAAATACAAATCTACAGGGGAGTTTTCTTAGGATGCAGTTTTCTTACGATTGCAAGCATCCTCACTCTGGATACTTACAGACTATTATCTGATCATTTATTATATTTAAACACTAGAAGATGGTAAATTATCAGATCCGGTCTAAGCTTATTTTTTCTTGCCTCAGTGCATACTGAGGCATAAATATTGTAATTATTTAAGTACTTGCCTAATTGTCTCCATTAATATATTAGTATTTTAAATATAGGATGGTGACACAATTACTAGAGCATATCTCAGAAACATAGTGGTCAATATTTTATTGCTACATAAATAATGATTCACATTTGTTATACATACTCTAGTATGAAGTTATTTCCACATACATCTCATTTGATAGTCATATTATGACCTATGTATCATCTGAACCATATGAAATCATTATTTTAGAGGTCAAAAATGGTGAAATATAGCAAGTTTATATGGCTCAAATTCATAGCATGGGTATTACTATAGCATGGAAATTCATAGCATGGATAATCAGTTAAATAGCTGATTAAAAGACTGGTTAAGGTCATACATTCCAAAAGTCAATGGCACATCCAGGTCCTGAACCTCATTCTTAGGAGTGATTAGATGGACAACCCACCAAAGAAAGCAACAAGGAGTGACATTTGTATTAAGTGATAAGAGATTTTCTGTGTTCTTTTTAAATATAAATTTGTCTAATGTGTACATTTTATTCTAAATATGATCTACAAATTATAGCAAAATAATTTAATGTGTTTATCAGCTGTATATGTGATGGGCTGAAGAATTAGTAGTAAAAATTAAAGAAAAAAGCACTATGGCAGGAAGCTTCAAGAACAAATTCTTTGGAGCACCCACCCTTACCGATTTGCTAAATTATCTTATGTATTTCCTTCAACGTAAGGCCACCATATATTTTCACCTGCCCTGACTCCATTTGTTCCAAGTCTTGGTACTGAAATAGCTTAACTTCAAAATTTTAAGGTGCATTTTATTTTATTATAACAGGAGATAAGATTTTGGTGGTATAAAAAACAGAAGTTTTTAAACATTAAAAATCAATTATCTTGTTATTCCCGACCCTCACAAACACCTTCATTTTCTCTGTTCCCTTCATTCTACTTCTCTTTGATCATGCTTTACCCATTTTGCAAAAGGGTTTTTACAGGGTCTGTCTCGTGTATAAAGTTCATATTACCATGTTTACCTAATTCCTTAACATTTGATATAAGAATTGTTTATACCAGGCTATTTCAATAATTTGTTAAATTTCATTCTAAGTTGTTAAACATACAATTGGCTAATGGGAGGAAATGCAGTTTAACAAACCTTAAATTTTAGGGATTTTTTTTTCTGAATGGGATATGATACATGTTAAAGGATATTACCTGGCAGTAATGTTTGATATTTAAATAATAAATCATAAGGATTTATTTATTGAGCAACACATTTATAGACATCATCGTGAAAAGAAGCAGGAGAAAGACAGAGAGGCTTTGCCATTCTTGGTTCATCCTATCTGCACTTCTGTATATATTTTCAGACACTTACCTGAAACTGTATTATATATCTACTTATATATTGTCAGTTTCACCCACAAGAATGTAAACTCAATGAGAGCAGACTGTTTGTTCACTGCTGCATCTCCAGGGTCTAGAACAGTGCCTGGAAATACTGCATAATGCTTGTGAATAAAGAACGAGAACATTAAGAGATTTCATGGACTGGAATCCTATCTGTTTCTTTTTCCAACTACTCCTACCCCATGTTCCCAACACTCCCATGTTAGCTATTGCCTCAGTTCCACTTTAAAGACGTGAGGAAACTATAGTTCTCAATAATTAAGAAATGTCCACACTACAGCCTCTTGAAGATAAAAACTTACATGAATATATCTTTGCATATGTCTTTGCATATATGTTCATATATAAATAACAGAATTCATAATAATACGGCATTCATAAATATTTGTTGAATGAGTGAATGAATGAATGGCCTTTGTTCACACAGACTAGTAGAGTTAGTGTACAAATACAGGTCAAATTGATTCCCAAGTCTTTTTTTTTTTTTTTTTTTCTTGATAGATCACAATGACTCCTGTGAGGAAGTGGATGTTTTGCAACAATGAAAGAGAAAATTTTAGGAAAAAAAAATACAAGCACAAGAATAAAGAGACAGGTACATACACCTCAGAAGTTCCTGAGAACTTCAATGTGATGACAACCCAATAAAAAGTTTCCCAATGGTGATCCTGAATCATTAAGAGTTTGCATGGTAAATACTATTCTTGGTTTAAAAAGACAGTGAAGTATGCCTTATGCTCGGAAATATCAACCTTCCAATATTCTTTTAAAATACTATTTAAAGAGTATATGCTTGTTTATCTAGAAAATCCAACAGCCCAGAATGACATATTCCCAAGGGCTCCTGGTAGAGAAATTTTGTTTTTACTAAGACAGTATGGCTCTCTTTGTTCCTTTCTGATCAGGATCACATCTTGTCTTAGAGTACAGTTTCTTATTTACAGTTTCTAATGGAGATGTAGCTCTTGGGCATAAGAACCTCATTTATTTCAGTAGTCTAACACGGTAGCAGGCACCAAGTGGGTGTCAAGCAAAGGCTTCTAGAAGGAAATATTTGGAAAATAGAGTACACATGACTATGCCAATCCCTACAGAAACAACAGTTAACATTTGATTGCTGCTGTAGGCAAGGTATTCTGCGATATGCCTGACATGCATTTATTTCCACAACATCCTGTGATGTACATGCCAATACTATCCCATTTTACAGAGAAGAAAACTGAAGCCAAGTGGTAATTTACTTCCTCCAGAGTACATGGTAACTGGGAGGATGGGACATCTGGGGTCTGAAGGATTTGGTTTGAGAGTCTCTAGTCTGTTAATTACAAAGTGAATGGCTATGGGCAGATTATTCTGCATCTCTAAGGCCGAATTTCCATATCTGTAACAGTGAAAAAAGAAACAGCACCTATCTCACGCAAGAGGGAAGGCCTTGAAATCTTACCTCAGAAGGTTACTCCACTTCCTCAGCAACAGGCAGTCGGTGTCACACTTAAAGTTCAAGAGAACCACCTGACCCACATTTGGAAAATACAGAGTCCCTGTCCCTACCTCCCAAAGATTCTGTTTCAGATGATCTGGAATAAGGCCCAAGAATCTGCACTTTAAAGAAACTGCATGTGAAAGCATAAGGCTTGAGAAATCACCTACATTCTAATCCCTTTGAAGCTTTTATCGAAAATGTAGCACCTTGATAAATCTGCATTTTCTCCAAATATCCATCCTCACATAGGCAAGCCATTATCACATTCTTGCTCACTAAAATGTCTTTTTTATCACCTGAATCAAACAGTATGGTGTAATGATTACGGTTAATATTGTATAATACATCCTACATGCCAGGCATTGTTCTAAATGCTTGATGGATAATAACTCATTCAATCCATCAACAATCCATGGTAGTTTGACTATTTGAATCCTCATTTTATAGATGAGGAAACTGAGCCACACAGAGCATAAGTAACTTCCTCAAAGTACACACTCAGTCCGTGAGGGCGACAAAGTCAGCCGGCTGGCTCCAGAGTCTGGAGCCTAACTATCTATCACACTGTGCTGACTCTCCCAGAGACAGAGGTCAGAACCCTGGCTTGCAGGTGATCCTGGTCAAGTCTCTGCTCCTCTCTGGGATTCAAGTTCCTTCTCTAGGAAGTGAGGGGGCTGTCCCTAGCGATCTCTCAGGCCCTCTGGTCCAAAGATCCTATCATTTATTTTACAGGAGACTTTTGACCTTGTTATCTGACGGACCAAGGCTCTAGAATTGCTGACGGTAAGACACGTTCTCTCTTCTAGAACTGCCCCGCTGTTATTTTTTCTTTACCTGCCAATTCAGAAAACTTTCCTCTGAGTCACTTGTCCTTTCTTCTTGGTGAGGAATCCAAATGCACTTCAGTCTAGAGCCGGTAGGTAGATCTATCTCTACAGACTTCCTTCTGAGCCCGCACTGCTGTCTTTGTTTAATCAGGCTTCCAAAGTGCTTATGCCTGAGCCTGTTTCAACCTCATTACCCTCCCAAAGAGGCCCACCGGCTTCTTGTTCCTGCTTTCCTATTCTCCTTTTGAGCAACAGCACTCTTCAGACCTAATTGGTGCTCAGTCCCATCTCTCTAGAGTCGTCCTCACACCTGTAATTCTGTGCTATCACCCCATTCCAGGCTTCAACTCGTGGGCTTTTAGCCTCCTTTGTCTTAAATCTGGCTACACGTTACGACACTTGGGGGGAGGGCTGAAAATAGAGATGCCTGGGTGCTACCCCAAAGCAATGAAATCAGAATGTTGAAGAATAGGATCTGGGAAGAAGTATTATTCAAAAATTCAGAAGTTCCACAAGAGATTCTAATGTGCGGCATGGTTGAGCAACATTGGTGTCCAGGGCTGATGATTCTCTAGTGGGGGGATAAGCAAACTGGAATCACCTGGGCAGCTGGCTCCTCCTCACGCCCAGGGAGGGAAGTCTGGGCATGTGAGGCAGACAAGGAGCCACCTTCCAGGTGGTTTGAAGAAGCCCCTTTGTGAAACAAAGTTCTAGCTGAAACTTTAAAAGCAAGATGGATCACTACACCTTTCTTTCACCCACCTTAGTGGAATATCCCGAGGCTTCTCACTGCATCCTGCACCAAGTTATTATTTCTTTTCTTTTTTATGTTTTTTAATGTTTATTCATTTTTGACAGAGAGAGAGAGAGAGAGCGCCAGCGCGTGCGCGCGCGCGCGCGCGCGCATGACTGGGGGAGGGGCAGAAAGCGAGAGGGAGACACAGAATCTGAAGCAGGCTCCAGGCTCTGAGTTGTCATCACAGAGCCTGACGCAGAGCTCGAACCCACGAACCTCGAGATCCTGATCTGAGCCCAAGTCAGATGCTCAACCGATGGAGCCATCCAGACGCCCCTATTTCTAATCATGAAGAACAATGCAGAGGAAAGAGCACTTGACTTGACAGTAAGATCCATATTCTTCTTCTCTGTCTGGACTAACTCGCTGGGTAACTTTGGGGGATTCCCTTTTTTCAGTCAAAGCTTCATTTCCTCCTATGTGTAAAAGAAGCTAATTGGATTACTAATCACTAAGCTTCCTTCCTATTTTAGTATTCTTCTATTTGAAGGCCCCAAACCTATTGTTCCTCAACTGTTACACAATCAACCCCAGTTCTTTCTTTCCACATTCAGCTGACGCCAGACGGCACATCTAGGCAAACCTCTTCCTGATCCCTGGTGAAGATTGCCCACTGCAAACCAATACCGGGCTTCAAAGGCTCTTTTAAACTTCCTTACTATACCAAGAACTACTGCTGCCCAAGCTTCAGTTCAGGCCCCTGGGTCTTCACAAAGGTCCTCCCTGTCAGAGTCCTCTGAGAGCAACCCCATGTGAGAGCAATCACCTTTCACATTTCTCAGCATCCCACATCCTGCAGGAAGGCAGGGATGATGAATCCTCTAGCTGTCCAGTGATTATAAGGTAACTGCAGTGTGGCCTTGGAAGGCTTCTGTTTGCTCGCTCTGTCTTAGTGGGAGATGGCCGAGTCTGTAAGGAGGTGCTGGCTGATGAATGTGCAGCAGAGAAATGGTAGCCAGAGTCTCTCCCTTTCCCTTTCTGCCAGCTTCTAGTCCCCTTTTTCTTGGGAGACGCACCATCTAAAGGTGTTGGAGACGATGGCCTCTAAGGCCACCTACACTGAGACTCTTTCTAGGTAGTATGTACAAGTATGTGGGTGTGTCCCCCCCACAAGTAATTGGAATATACCTACACTAATAATGATAATAAAAAATAATAAAATTACTATTTGGCAAGATGAAAACTTAAACTGAGGAATGTTCTTGGGTTTTGATCTGCTCTGCAGTGGCCAAGATCCTCCTCTTTGCCCTAGTTCTTTGACTTTTGAATCTGGGATTGGAGGAAGGAGAAAAAGAATGAAGAAAAAAAAATTAGCAAGGGTATTTTAGTGAATGTACTGAATAAAGGGCTCTGAGTCAGAATAAAGGGTAAAAATGAAACATACATTGAGCTTGCTGGGGAGGGGAGCTTGGGCAGTAATTGGCAAAAGAGAGATTAATGGAGTAACATGAAGACTGGAGAGAAAAGTAAATAAGAAAGGAAAGTGTTACTCAAGGCTACAAACTGGCTCTTTAACATCCTTCCAACGACCAAAAATAAGTAAATAAATAATAAAGGAAATTTAAAAGAATGGAAGTAAACAAATGAAAAAAATGAAAATTCTTTTAAGCTGTATTTCATCTGTGCTTTTTTAAAAAAATAATGTTTATTTATTTTTGAAAGAGAGCCAGGGAGCATGAGCAGAGAGAGAGGGAGACACAGGATCTGAAGCAGGCTCCAGGCTCTGAGCTGTCAGCACAGAACCTAATGCAGGGCTCGAACCCATACAACTGCCAGATCATGACCTGAGCCGAAGCCTCACCTTTAATGACTGAGCCACCCAGGTGCCCCTGATCTGTGCTTTTTGAACACTCTACTACCTAGACAACCCCGACTGGCCATAGGCTTAACGGCATAAGAAGCATGATGATATTTAAAACACTTACCTACCTTTCACACAAGGAGATTCCAGAACAGTTCATAGAGAAAAGGAGAGGCATAATCCCATAGAAAAAGACTCTCCAGGGAAATCTGGCTCCAGAAAAATGGAAGACTCTTAGGTAAAAAAACAGAGGTCTATAGGGGCACCTGTGTGGCTCATTCGGCTAAGCATCTGATTCTTGATTTCAGCTCAGGTAATGATTTCACGGGTCTTGGGATCCAGCTCCGAGTGGGGCTCTGCCCTGAACTGCTTGGGATTCTCCCTCTCCCTCGCTCTCTGCCCCTCCCCCACTCTCACACACAGAATCACTCTCTCTCTCAAAATAAATAAATAAAATTTAAAATATTTTAAAAAACCAGAGGTCTACAAACAACTACCCACATAAACAACTGCCGTCTGTTTACGTAAAGCATTTGGAGTGCCGCCATGCTTATTTGCTTCGAAGAGTCTGTGCACCGCTCACATCACAGTGTCAGAGTTGAGTAGTTGCAGCAAGGACTACATGGCCTATCAAGCTAGAAAGAGCTGCTATTTGACCTTTTACAAGACTTATTTTTGAGAAACACTTACTACTAGACGTTTTAAAAGAAAACTTAAAAAAAAATAAAAGTTTAACTGCATAATCATGAATACTTCAAATTATCAAGGAGGCAATGGGTAAGCATGTCTGTTGTTGGAATGTTTATAAAAACAGTTGGGGATAAGAAGATTTCCAACAAATTAGATGCTAAGAGAGCACCTACGGAAGTGTGAAGTACGGGCACAACATCAAGGAGACAAACAGGATGTGATGGCTGCTGCAGGAACGAATTCAGAAATTTACAGCTCAGAAGGAGCTGAGCTTTGGTAAGTGATGCCACAGACTGGTTCTAGACTGGATGATGTAGGAGCAAGTATGAGAGGAAGGTTTCGCTAACAGGAGCAGCATGGTGTTCTGGCCACTGCAATGCTGTCACTGGAATTTCCCTCTGCACAGTTGGTAATCCATGATAGTAAGCTCCACCCCTGGTTGATGCTTATGACGCATCCTTGAAGTTGATTTTGCTGTAGACGAGCACTTCCTGTTTTTCCAATATGTAGCCCCTGTCCATCAAAGCATGCCCTTAATGATATTATCTGTCTTTAACAATTTGTTGTTTTTGTTTTTTAACAATTTTTAATTTTAGCTTCCCGGAGCCTGAGGGGAACAGCACATCAAAGAGCAAGTTTTCTCCTTTTCCCACATAAATGAATTTCTTAAGTCTATCCTTTGCATATATGTTCCCCATAACTACCAATTCTGTCTTCTCTTTCTAAGCTCAGTGTAAAGATTGACTTTTGGAGGGTGGATTCAATTTCAGGCTAAAAGGAAAAGAAGAAAATTGCTCTAAAGGATGGCGCTTATCCAGTGCAGAACAGATCTCCTCAGGCCTAATTTCCAGATTTTACAGAAGCAATAAATAATTTAGGGATTGGACAAGCATGATTATTTTTGATTAATGAAACTGACCTAATTTAAACAGGATATTTACGACCCCGATTTCAGATATTCTCTGTGACCTGCAGGTTAGTGAGGTCATGTTATTACAACATTGCACATAAAAAAATGCAAATTTAGAACATTTGTGTAAAAAAAAAATCTACAACCATAGCTGTTTAAAACAATATAAATTTTCACTTGCCAGTTCATCCACCTTCTCCTAGGAGCGGTCAGCTGCTGCCTGTAGCTATGTTTCTTACATCTTAGTTATCAAAAACAACTTTGTTTATTTTTCAAAGTTATTAAGCTTGTCACAAGTATAGCGTGATACTCCCAAGTGAATAATGATCTGATTCAAATGAAAGATGATATTTAGTATATTATTGATTATGAGATGATCTGTGATTGGCCCAGATGAAGGTGTGTGTTTGTGTGTCCAGAAAGTTATTAAATGGCAGTAGAACAACTTCTTAGTTTCAAAGATGCTGAAACATGGGAGTGACTTACGGGCAGAACACAGTGTGCATATGGGTGTGTGTGTGTCCATATTTTTTAGTTAAATGTTTTACCAAGTTATTGCAACAAATGGTTATGAACTAGATCTAAAGGTTCTTGGAGATTCTGATAAGTCTCTGTTAAACAAGGTCTATGATTGGTAGATGCACTGAAGAGAAATTTTAGAATAGATTAGTGCCATAATGGGAAATAAATGTGAATAAGATAGCTTTTTATTTTGGGTTATTTTCAAAGGTTTGGCTATAAAGTTCAGGCTACCGGAAAATCCTTCAGTCCTGTTGCAGTGAGTGCTGTAGATTTCTGGCTTCTCCAGTGTGTTGAGTGAGGTGAAAGCTGTAAAGTTCTTTTTCTAATGAAACAAATCCACTGTTGGTACTGAGTTGGGGGGGGAAGAGTGGCAAATTCCATCTCTTTAACAAAAGTGATCATGGAATAACGAATGGTTCCATATTTTGGAGTTCAAAGGTGAGTGAAGGATAACCTAAGTATGTGTAAATTACCATACTGTTTCTACAATGTATTTAAATTGCAAATGTAAGAAAATCTTACAATGCAAATTCATTACAACAAAATCATCTTGAACAAATCTGCTATCCCTTGGGGTTTGACCTCTCTCAAGAAAAGTGAAAATAAAAGTATATTTCACGAAAGGGAGCATAATACATTAAAGGGAAGTATCTAATATAATTAAAGACAAAGGTTCTAAAGTGCCTAATGGGAGCATTGGGAACTGATTGGAAACATGAATTTTGGAATCCTGGTTTTGCCACACTATAGATGTTTGGCTTTGAGTGAGTTATATATAAGCTTTCTAAAACCCCATTTCCCTCATTTGGAGAATAGGAATACAAACACCTACTGTGTTATGTTGCAGTAAGAGTAAAGTATCTGGTCCAGATGCTGGCAGGGACTCAATAACAGGTAGGTAACAGTTATCACTGTTCTAAACTGTGGTCTAAAGTGAAATTCCCATCCCCTGAGAATGATGAGTCATGGTGGTTACAGTGAAGTGCATGGTTCAGTTCTGTGGAGACTTAAAGTTATTTCTCAGACAATTTTATGGTCTCTTGATTTTTTTAACAAAAGAAAAGCAAACCAAGCCACTGCACAGAAATTTATACAGTGATAAATCTTTAGAATTCCACACTAAGAATCATTGTGGTTTATGTACAGTATCCAAATTCTTTACCTGGCTAGCTGCTCTGATTTTTAGCACCAGATTTATATACCATGATGACTGGACCCAAAACCACCACAGGGGTGGTCTCAGACTTGGCACTTATCACCTTATTGAGGGTATAGAATCATTTCCCATCAGTGACTGTATGTAATTGCAATAATCCTTTGCTGACAGGTATACACCTACTAGGTCTTTCTGCTGAACAAGGCACATTTCCTGAAGCAAAAAGTTGCACATTCATAGGAGACCAAATGTATTCTCCCTAAGAACTTCATCTTCTTGCTGGCCAGAAAATATCCTACATGATCTTTGTTTTAGAGTAAAAGATAACTAGGGGCACCTGGGTGGCTCAGTCAGCTGAGCATCTGACTTGGTTTCAGCTCAGGTCATGATCTCAGGGTTGCTGAGATCCAGCCCTGCTTCACGCTCTGACCTGAAAGTGTGGAGCCTGCTTGGGATTCCATCTCCCTCTCGCTCTCTCTGCCTCTCCCCAGTCTTGCTCACATGCACTCTCTCTCCAATAAATAAACAAACAAACAAACAAACAAAAAACACCAACCATTTGAGTAAAAGCTAACTACAGTGAACAATAAATGACATACTCCCAAAACAATTGCCACAAACTGTATTTCTCGCTCACACTAAGTCTTAGGAGAACATTTACTTCCATGCAGCTCTCCTGTCCAACTTTTCTATAAGCAGAAACTCCGAGATCCAGAATCCTTCCATCCAGGTCAGGCTATCCTTCAGAGCCTCAAAAACTTCCCCTGGGTCCTCTCTATCCAGCCTGTAAGTGAAGAGAGGAGGGAAGGGGAGACAAGGGAGAAGAGAGGAAGGGAGAGAGCATGGGAAGGATCTTATAGTAATCTTAGGAAGTGGGGAAGTAGCAAACACCAGTTCTGCCATATTGCATTGGTCAGAACCAAGTCATGTGGCCACATCTTACTTTAAGGGAAGCTGGAAAATATAGTCAACCGTGGAAAATAAAACAGTTTGGTGAACACATACCAACCAATCTTTTTCTTTGTTTCTTTTTTTTTTTTTAATTTGGTTTTGGATTTCAGGACGCAATTTTTTAAAAAAAGATGATGCTGGTATCTGTGCATGTGTAAAACTGACATAGTTCTGAGATGCATGCTGAGTGAAATCTTTGACATGTATTTACCTCTTTTATTCATACTTCCTCCTAAGAATCTAGAGGCCTCTTACTTCTTAGAGGACTTTGGAAAGATTATCTCTAACCAAGGGAAATCTATCAAAGACTATGGTGTACACCAACGAGAGAGAGAATCTTGAAAGCAATCTTGAAGGTAGGAAAAGTAGTTACCCGAACAGCCCCAAAGTTTACATAAAGGAAACTTCTCAAGATTTCCAAGCACCTGACTTATAAACAGACACCTTAACAAAACCCTGGCAAAGCAAGATTTCTTTCCTGTTGCTTGTTTTTCTGTACTTGTTCTTTGAATGTTGAAATTCCTGCAGTGAGCCAGTACTATGTGAAAGGATGACTCCTGGAACCAAAGCTGAGAGTCTCTTTGCTTATGTCTCAGTTGGCTCTCAGGACAAGCAGAGCACCAGAGTTAGGACAGAACACTGGGAACATGAGCACCTTTCAAAATGTCATGACAAGGAAGGGATGAGCCCAGAACTTGAAAACACTTAGAAATTGTTCCTTTTCCACATTCCAACTTGTGAGAGTCCTTTGTTATCTTAGATCACACACAAATTCCAATTACATGGTGTCTTTAATTTAGCTACAGGTGACAATAACATACCACTGAGCATCTGTAAATATCCTGTATAAATTGGAGAGTTGGAAACCCACTTTACCCAAATTGCTTTTAAGTTTCAGATGTGTTACACAAAAATGGGAACTTTTAAAAATATACTTTGGAGAGAATGTAAGACAAAGCTTTAACCACTCTTACCATGGTGGACAAAATCTTTTCACTTGATGAAATATTTCCTAATTAGTGATTTGTGAAATCTCTTAAAAAACTTAAAAACGATTTATACTTATTGTGTTCTTGGCATGTTTACTAATATAATATGCAATTATAAAGATTATGAGAACTTTAGTTGTAATTGTGAAAAGGGATGTAAAAAACTTCCAGGAAAAAGATACCTAATATTAGAAATTTAATAACTGACTCAATTAACTCTACATATGAAATTGTAATTTAATTATTCAACTATAATATTTGTAAGAGAAAGATTTGAAATATATTTTGTTATTTAATGGCAGCCTTCAATCTCTGCTCCTTTCAAAATTCAAAGAGGAAGTAAGTCAGGGAGATGGGAAGATTGACTTTGTGAACTTGTAATTGGAACAGTCCCCTGGGGGTGGTGGAACACATTTAAGACTGCTTCCTAGTGGTTTGGGATAAGATAAATTTGTTTCAGATGAAGGAGACTCACCTCAAGAAAATTAGCTATTTATCCAAGAACTCAAAGACCAAAGGGAAAATATCAAAGGCTAGCTTTCAGTCCTGCCTAAAACCAGATGCTCATGTGTAGATTGTTTACTTAAGCACTGATAACCGGGCTCTTCCCCACTTGTTAAAACAAGTTAGTAGTTTGTCCATTCATTCAGCAAACATTTACTGAGTACCTATTACTTGCCAGGCAATGTGTTAAGTGCCAGAAATACAGAGAATAAATCAAATGCTCTAAGAGCCCATGGGTGGGGGTAGGGATGGAGATGGAGAGGGCATCAAACCCACATTAAGAGCTAGGTTTGTGCATCTCGATACATATCTTTTTTTGAATTTATTTTCTTCTTTTTCGAGAGAGTAAGAGCACACACAAGCAGGGAAGAGGGGCAGGGGGGGGAGGGAGAGAGAGAATCTTAGCAGTCTCCACACTCAGTGCGATGCTGGGCTTGATCCCACAACCCTGGGATCATGACCTGAGCTGAAACCAAGAGTCAGATGCTCAACCAACTGAGCCACCCAGGCGCTCCTCAATACATATCTGATCTTTAAGCTAAATAATCAGGAATTCCAATCCCGACCTATCTCCCTACTGGAACGGTGGTCTGGGGGAATTCCACATAAACCTAGATCTTAGAGCTATAAGAGATGGTAATAATGGAGACCCCCATCACCCCTGAGTTTATAAATTGACCTGATTACAGCAGACATCTTCAGTGGCTTCCTATCAAGTTTGAAGCCCAAACTCAATGGCATAGTTGTGAAGATGCTTCATGATCTGACTCTAATCTCATCTCATAAGAAAATATAATTCATAACTAGTCTTAATTTCTGAAAAAGTTCTTGCATTTCATGGCCTCTCTGCCTACTTTACTTTCTTTCAGTCATATGTGTTTACTAATCAGTGACTTAGCTAATCTTTATATCACCTCAAATATAAGTCTTCAGAAATGTTTCTTATCCCTCTCCAGTCAAGATAACTCTGTCTCCCATACTTCCATGGTTGGCTTCTAGTTCTTACTGAATTCTGCCTTGTGCAAAAGCTATTTGTGTACATGCCCATTTCTATTCCCTGTAACTGAGATCAAGGGCGATGTATTACTATATCTTAATATCCAGCACTGTGCCTACTAAAAACGTTGGTGCAGGGGTATAACCTCAATAAATGTACATTAATTTGAATTGCTCTATGTTTTCCTTGTCCAGCTTGGGCACTAAAACTCTCCAAAAGAAGGAAAACTCAAATTCTGTCTACCAGCCAGCTATGACTTTTTTCCAGGGTCCTCTAGACCCTCTCCTCTGTGATCCTTCATACTCTTGCTCTTCTCTGTCCATCCAACAACACCCAGATCAACAGCTTCCTATTACAGAAGTTCCATCAACCTATGCCTTTCCCTCATATTCTTTATTCAAGCCCAGGGGTGACAAATTCAAATGCCCATAAGCACAAGACACAAAACATCAATGCAAGAATCCAGCTGGAGGACAGTAAGAAGTAGATGGACCTATCTGGAAATGATATGTCCCATCAAGGCAACTACAGGGGCACCTGGGTGGCTCAGTTGGTTAAGCCTCCAACTCTTGATTTTGACTCAGATTATGATCTCAAAGTTCAGGAGATCAAGCCCTGCATTGGGTTCCATGCTCACAGCACAGAGACTGATGGGGATTTCCTCTCTCCCTCTCTCTCCGCCCCTCCTTGTGCATGCTCTCTCTTTCTCAAAATAAATAAATACACTTAAAAAAAAGCAACTGGATTATATATTTTTTTGTCATACAAAGAATACTTTTCGGATTATAATGCTGTCATCATGCTACTACCTTAACATAAAGCAACACACCCTTCTGCATTAAACTCCATTCTCCGTATCTTTGCATCTTTTTTCTCTCCACCTGAAGTGCCTCCACTTTTATCTACCCTTCAAGGCCTGGAGCTAATGTAACTTACCTCCTTGAAACTTCTCCAATCCCTGCAGTTGGAATTTGAAATTAGTTTTGACCCTGTTCACACTGTCCCTTTTAAAGAGCTCTTGTCTACCACTCATCAGAACACACCTCACGCCAGTTCTATTTGCATCCATGAGCTCTTTCTTATGGTGTCATCCTCTACCTCCCTCAGCACAGTGCCTCTGTACACACAAACTCTAGATATACTGTTGAATTAAACTCACATCCCTTTGAAACTTCCCCCGAGCTGTAGCAAATTCTACAAGCCAGGTTTCTGAAAAGCACTAAACCCACATTATGGATGGGAAAATCTATGTTTCAGATGATGAGGCAATGTCCCTGACTTAACTATAAAACCAGTGGCAACATCAAGGTCAGAAGCCATATCTCTGACAATGCAAGGTCCACAGAGTTAGATGCCCTCGCCTGGAACACCATTACCAATGTGTTTACACAATACTTCAACCTCTCCAAGAGAACAGAGAGGCACTCTAATTGATGAAGACACTCTTGATATTGAACTTATTTATAGTCTTTGGAGAGGAGGGAGACAGTTTGGTGAGGGCGCTGTTAAAACTCTAGGAACTTGGCAGCAACCGGTGCACAGGAATTACCCCTGCTTTGCATTTTAACACTGCTGTGATTTGTAGACATCACTATTTAATGAAGCACAGCTGTGCCAGAAGAGCAGGGGGCGGAGTTTGGCAATAAAGGGTCAGCAGGAAATCTGGCAATCATGTCATCTGGAATTTCCCTAACCCAGTCATGGCCCCCCTCTTCTTCCTTTGCCCTCCCCCAGCACAACCTCCAGTCACTCTGCAAAACGACCATTTTAATTACACAAATCACCAAGCAGAGAAAGTGCGGGAGAAGTCTTGTCCTTTCACTCATCTTTAGCAAGTATATTTTTATAAGTCCAGGAACTAGATTGGCCAAACCAGCAAGATAAAATAAGAAATGATCCAAACCGCCAGCTAAAATTGTAATGGAAACATTGAGGGAAGCTAAAAATGAAATCTCTTTGGATAATATTGTAAATTATTTCTTTTAATTAAATTAGCCCTGCCCTTTCTTATTTTAGCTGCAAACAGAAGTTTCCAAAGCAGCGATTTGAAAGTTGAGAAATCCTGTGGTGTCCTGTGAAGCTGAGTTTTGTAGTGGGGTTCAAGTCCTACTTCAGGAATGTACTGATCGTGAGACATAGAGAAGTTAACTTGGCCTCTTTGAGCTATGTTTTTGTCCCCTACAACATGGGGATAATAGTATATATCCAATGGGGATGTTAGGAGGGTTACCTGAGACGAGTATATTTATAAATTCTGGCACCTAGGGGCACTCAGTGTATGTTTTCTCTTTTCCTTTCCTCCCTCACCCATTTCCCCCAACACATCCATACATTTCCATGACTTAACAGATTTCTTTTAAAACGTAATAGATTCAAGTCAGTAGTTGATATCTGGAGTGTCACACAACACATTCTTCTTGCAATTGCTAAATAAATGATATGAATTATCGTGATGTCTTTATTTCAATGATTCAAAGTATCTATCTATCTATCTATCTATATTCACTTCCAAAGCGTTCTTACAAAGTATAAGCAAGGGCACAAGTATCTGTGCCCTTTATAGATAGAGAAAATGGGAAAAAAAGGTTAAGTTGTATGCCCCAAATATTTAAAGGAGAACTACAATCCTTGAGTTATATCATCCTTTATTAGCTTTCCCCATATTACCTCAAAGTATCCTCCTTGGAGTTATAAATCAAAGACGAGACTGATAGTCCACAGAAATGTTTACTAAAGACATCATAAATTAAAAAATCAACTGTAATTCCTAAATAAAGCAAAGGGAAAACAATCAGTGTTCTATTTGCTACATGTTCCATTAAGAATAAATAACATGGGGGTGCCTGGGTGGCTCAGTTGGTTAAAAATCCAACTTCAGCTCAGGTCATGATCTCCCAGTCTCGTTAGTTTGAGCCCCACGTAGTTGAAAGCTCAGAGCCTGGAGCCTGCTTCTGATTCTGTGTCTCCCTCTGTCTCTGCACTTTTACCACTCATGCTGTTTTTCTTTCTCTCAAAAATAAACATTTTAAAACTTTAGGGGTGCCTGGGTGTCTCAGTTGATTAAGTGACCGACCGGCTCAGTTCATGATCTTACCATTCCTGACTTTGAGCCCCACATTGGGCTCTGTGCTGACAGCTCAGAGCCTGGAGCCTGTTTCATATTCTGTGTCTCTCTCCCTCTCCACCCCCTCCCCAACTCTCTGTCTCTATCTCTCAAAAATAAAATAAACATTAAAACTATTTAAAAAATTTAAGAAAAAAGAGGAGCACCTAGGTGGCTCGGTTAAGTGTCAAAATTCAGCTCAAGTCATGATCTCCTGGTTCCTGAGTTCAAGCCCTGTGTTGGGCTCTGTGCTGACAGTTCAGAGCCTGGAGCCTGTTTCAGATTCTGTGTCTCCCTCTCTCTCTGCCACTCCCCCACTCACACTCTGTCTCTCTCGCTCTCTCTCTCTCAAAAATGAATAAACCTTAGAAAATTAAAAAAAAAGAATAAATAACATGAAGCTCTGTTAAGTAAGGATGGATTTAAAATAAGGACAAATTAATGTTTTAATGTCATACTTGTTTTCAATTTTTGTCCTCATAATGGAAAAAGAAAATAATAAGACGAACAGTGAAAAGGTTAGACAGAAATATAATCATCATGTTAGCTGGAAGCTTGTGAAGTAAAGCTATAACTAACTCATAAATTCAACTCTTTTGTGTGGGGGAAAAAAAGCCATTTATGTTAAAAGTTGGAAAACATCACAAACCTACCAAAAAGGAGAAAGTAGTAGTTTATTCAACACCGTATCTTCCTTGTTTTCAATAAAGCCGAATAGTAGTAGTGACTAAAACACATGTAAAAAAACCCCATATTTCAGCTGAATCTTAAATTTAATGACATACAAGATAAATAATATACCATACCATAATCAATTAAAAAGTGATAAGAAAGAAGAAATAAGACAGGGCAGAATACTAAATAACACTAAGGGGACATATAACTGCGTGGGAGTATGTCATAAGACATACCTAATCACGTACGTTCCAGATGCATGCGATTGTTTTTGTTGTAATGTGAAGAACTGAATTTCCACTCTAAAATTTCTTGAACAATGGAAAAGCTCAACACTCTGCTACTCTATCGGTATTTCTGCACTATAGAGCAAACTGTGGGTATAAAGAAGTTGATGAGCGGTAATCACTTTTTAAGTATTTTGAAAAATGAAAAGTCCTCCTCCCTCCCCTTGTATATTATGTTATTTTCTGGGAGGATACGCAATCTCATTAGAGTGGAGTAAAATAGTGGATAATGAAGGAATCCATGAACGAATCTGCGTCTCTGCCGGGTGACCTTGGGGATTGAAGCCCCTGGCCCGTGTATTCTCAGTACTCTTGCATTGTGCTCCCTTTTGTGAACTGTTCATTTGCGATCAACAAACATGCTCCAAGGGTCTGCTCTGTGTGAAGTATCACCAGCCACTTTGGTATACCATATCTCAGGAAGCATATGCCATTTGAGTTTTTTCTCAGAGATTAGATGTATTCAGGCCTGAGAAGAAATTAAGCAACCAAACTGAACGCTGTTATATGCCATCGGTCACAGGGTATAGATTTTGGCATAAAATTTACAAGTGACAAAACTGACAATCAGAATCTGATGAGCAAAAAAGGAAACTGAAAGATAGACTGTGGTTTCTTTTAGACTTTTGTTCACAAAATGACAATTTGGTTTCCTTAAATGAATATGTTTTGCATGAGTCCTACCACGGGTAGAGAAACTATGTGCTAACATGGGTTCCAACTTTAAAGTTAAAAGTAGTACATATAGTTATTTGAGTTCCACATTAGTAAGTCATTTTTTTAAGTTGTGCATATTGTCAAGACTGCTTTCAAAGACTGTTTATTAATGTACCGCTCAAGATCATGAAATTAATTTGGTGGGCCACAACTAGCTTAAGAAAAGAGAAAGGGAGAGATGGAAAGAGAGAATGAGCATGTATATAAGCATAAGAGATGACTCTGGCATGGAATAAATCACAATGGAATAACTGGAATATATCAGATCCCATTGCATATTGTATAGATAAGTATTGTTTTATGAAATTTTGTGGTTCAACGGATAGATAATTATGTGTCTATGTATGTATGTGTTTGCACAGTACACATATGCTACATAAACAGCATACTTTTGTTATGGCTAGTGATCAAAAATATTGGAGGATTACTCTAAAGAATAGTTAAGATATGGGGCACCCGGGTGGCTCAGTCGGTTAAGTCTCTGATGTCGGCTCAGGTCATGGTCTCGCAGTTTGCAAGTTCGAGCTCCACGTCGCGTTCTGTGCTGATAGCTCAGAGCCTGGATCCTGCTCCGTATTCTGTGTGTGTCTCTTTCTCTTTCTGCCCCCACCCCTCATGCTCTGTCTCTCTCTCTCTCTCTCTCTCAAAAATAAATAAACATTAAAAATTTTTAAAAATAATAGTTAAGATACATTTTTAAGTTTTCTTTCATTCAATTTTTTTTCTTTAAAGATTTTATTTTTAAGTCATCTTTGCACCCAATGTGGGACTCGAATGCACAACCCCAAGATCAAGAGTCACATGGTCTGCCAACTGAGCCAGCCAGGTGTCCCTAAAATTCATTTTTCATCAGCAGTTAGTTTCTACTTATATAAGTATAACATTTTTTTTACAGGCTTTAAATTTGTCTTACTGACTTTTAATTTTTTATTGAGGTATAACTGACATACAATGCTATATTAGATTCAGGTGTATAACATAATGATTCGGTATTTGTATACCCTGTAAAGTGATCGCCACACTAGGTCTGGTTACCATCCATCACCACACATAGTTATAGAATCATTTTCCTGTGATAAGAACTTCTAAGATTTACTCTTTTAGCAACTTTCAGATATGAAATACAGTATTATTAACTATAGTCACCATGCTATACATTATATCCCCATGACATATGCATTTTATAACTACAAATGTGTACCTTCTGCCTCTTTTCACCCATTTTGCTCCCCCTCACCCACTCACCTCTGGTAACCACAAATCTGTTCTCTTTATCAATGAGCTTGTTGTTTTCAATTTCTTCTTTTTTTAAAAAAAAATTCTTATTTAAGTGAGCTCATACAGTATATGTCTTTGTCTGACTTATTTCACTTAGCATAATGCTCTTAAAGCCCATCCATGTTGTTGCAGATGGCAAGATTTCATTCTTTTATTATGACATAATAATATTCAGATGTTGTATATATGCCACATCTTATTTATTCATTCATGTATCGATGGACACAGGTAGTCCCCATAGGTTGGCTATTGTAAATAATGCTTCATAGGGGTGCATAAATCTTTTCAAGTTAATGTTTTCATGCTCTTCTGGCCAGAAGTGGGATTGCTGAATTATATGGTACTTATATTTTTAATTTTATTGAGGAACTTCCATACTATTTTCCATAGTAGCTACACCAGTTTATATTCCCACCAACAGTGCACAAGTGTTCCCTTTTCTCCACATCTTCAACAATACTTATTTCTTGTCTTTTTGATAAACAGCCATTCTAACCAGTGTGAGATGATATATCATTGTGATTTTGATTTAACTTTCTACCTTTTAAGTTATAATTATTATAATGTATTAATATCTTTGTTATTATTTTTAAGGTGATAATTTTTTCAGGAAAATTATCTAAATTTTAAATTAGTGACATTATTAAGGTCTTACTATTAAATATCTAGAAGAGCAAACATTTTAATACACTATAATCATAAACACATCCTTACCTTCTGAGACAGCAAACCTATGCCTGGGGTCATTTCCAAAGGAAAAAAATTTGAGACAAAGAAAATATACGATTGTATATAGATTATGACTACAGAATTGTTAATAACAAAAAATACATAACTCACCTAAAAATCAACATGAAAGACTTTATCATGTACCAGCAAATCTACAAAGTACAATGTTATATGCAGTCGTTAAAATCATCACTCTGGCAGATTCAGAAAAATGCGTATATGGTACATTTAATTAATACAACTTTATCTGTGCTGTGGTAACAGCTTTTCAAATATTCTGCCAGCATATAAGCTAGATATTGGAAGGAAACAGGAAAACATAAAAGCGTAGGTTTCAGGAGTGATTAAATAGTAGATACATATTTTTAAAAAAAAGAGGTTAGAGTGGGAGAGAGCCAAAGCATAAGAGACTGTTAAAAACTGAGAACAAACTGAGGGTTGATGGGGGGTGGGAGGAAGGGGAGGGTGGGTGATGGGTATTGAGGAGGGCACCTTTTGGGATGAGCACTGGGTGTTGTATGGAAACCAATTTGACAATAAATTTCATATATTAAAAATAAATAAATAAATAAATAAATAAATAAATAAATAAATAAATAAATAAAAATTCTGTTTGTAGCTCATGTTATTGTAAAACGGTGCTATTAAAAATTCTTATATCTTAGTATGGTTCTAAAATATGATCAATATTGACAACAATTATCAGCAAAGCTAAAATTCTTTAGATATAGCTAAAATCTTATGAAAGTGAGCTAGCAAGAGTGCTTTGAGACCTATTATAAATATGAGCAAAATGAGGCAAGACCTATTATATATGGTTGGGGACCTCTTTGTGTGTGCACGGAATTATATGAGATGCGAAGGATTGTCCCTCCTGGGTTTGAGGGGCTTGTTTGGGGTTTCCATTGAAGCAGCAGGACTCTGGAATCAGAACCACTCCTGCTTTAGGCAACATTTCAAGCCCTCTCTGTGGCCCTACCTTATCTATTAAACCCAGTTGGTGATAACCCGTGTGCCTTGGTCTTTGAGAGATTTACCTTTTGCCTGGCTGATAGTAGGATCTAGGTAATTCTGGGTCTGATTTATCGGTGTTAGATGGAGGAGAAGTACACCAGCATCAGATGTATAGCTTGATGTGTCACAAGATGCCGAGAGCCCACGGGCAGAAGATAGGAAGAGTCTCTAGGGCAAAAACCAGAATTAAGGACGAAGGTCACCAGCGGCAACCTGATCTATTTTCCTGCCAAAATAATGCTTGCCATAATTGTCATCCTATGTGTTAAATGGTTCGCATTGGGAGATGGTAGTGCTGAAACAAGGGAGCGATTGTGAAATACTACAATGTTATATAGAGGTTTTCTCCATATTTATTTTCTTTGTTTAATTTTTTTAATGTTTATTTTTCAGAAAGAGAGACAGATGGAACATGAGCAAGGGAGGGGCAGAGAGAGAGGGAGACAGAGAATCTGAAGCAGGCTCCAGGCTCTGAGCTGTCAGCAGAGAGCCCAACGTGGGGCTTGAACTCACAAACTGTGAGACTGACCTAGCTGAAGTCAGACGCTTCACCACCCAGGTGCCCCAAGATTTTCTCCATATTTAAAAAGCGTCCTTGAGTGCTTGTAAGAGTGGTTCATACCTTGGTAGACATGTTTGGGCAATATGGGATCGATACATTCTTCTTTAGTTTGGCAATCCAAACTAAATCTGGACCTTCAATCTGGGCCTTCTTTCTGTATGTTCTAGGCTCTGAGGTGCCACAGCTACTGTAAAAGGGCTGCTGCCATTGTTAATCCACAGCCCACTATGTCCTGCCTCGTGTGAACAATTTAAAGCAGCAGATGATCTCTTTTCATGCCTATACCAGTGTTTCTTTCTATGGTTTGACATACAAAAAATCTTTCACATACCTGGAGACTCCATTGTACCCCTACAGGGATTTTCCTTTATTGAGGATCTTGAAAACAATAGGTTCCTTTTCAATTGACCAAATATAAAATTATATCTTATACTAGGCGTGTTTTTCTGTAAACTGTACGTGCTCTCCAGCCCACCAGAGGTTTTAACTTGAGGGTGGGAGGCATGAGGACTCCAGAGGATAAAGGCAGCTCTGTGCTAAGGTGCAACTCCATATACAGTAATGACATCTGTTAGTTAACATCAACCATAAGCTAAGAGTAAAGAAAGCTGAAATATATATCATATATGATATATATCATATCATATCATATCATATCATATCATATATAGGCATATACATGGCAGGAGTTTCTATGAAATCAAGGCAATCACTTGTTCTATAGGAATGTCTTTCAAAAGTATACAAATGTTGGGGTGCTTGGGTGGCTCAGTTGATTGAGCATCTGACTTTTGATTTCAGCTCAGGTCATGATCCCAGCTTCGTGGGATTGAGCCTTGCATCAACCCCAACCCGCATCAGGCTCTGGGCTCCTGTAAAACTGAGTTTCGAGGCTGCTTAAGATTCTCTCTCTTTTCCTCTGCCCCACTTGTGCACGCTCTCGCTCTCTCTCTCTCTCTCCCTCTCTTCCTAAAAAAAAGAATAGTGTACAAATGTTAAAATGTTTCCAATCATTTCACCAAAATATGCCAGGCACTTAAGTGTCATATCTTTAAATTTATATGGGGAGGCTGTGCAGAAGGAGTGTATCCAATAATTAATACATTTGTTTAACTCCCTGGATGCATATTAGAACCATCTGGAAAGCAGGAACCCGGGTGGCTCAGTCAGTTAAGCCTCTGACTCTTGATTTCAGCTCAGGTCATGATCTCACAGTTCATGAGTCTGAGCCCTGCATCGGGCTCTGTGCCGACAGCACAGAGCCTACTTGGGATTCTGTCTCCCTCTCTCTCTGCCTCTCCCCTGCTCACTCTCTATCTCTCAAAAATTAAATAAAAATAAACTTAAAAAAAAGAAAAGGAGTTCAACTTGTGTTCATTGAAGTTGTCTTTATTTCCCAGTAAAATTTTCCTTGAAAAACATAGTTCAGAAGTAAGATAAAAACCCTCGATCGACTTGCCTTCTCCTTTCATCAATAAGGACACAAGACCCCAGAGAAGAGACCTTTCCTTGCTTAAGGATGCCATAGTCTAGATTCAAGTGAATCCTTCGTTTCTTTATTCCCAGAGCATAGGGTTTTTTCCTACTCCCCAGCAGTGAGTTGCTGTTATTCCTCTGCTTCAATAGAAATAAACAGAAGTTCATATACCTAACTACCTAGCAATGATGATACCACTCTTGTAGTATTGACACTCCCATTACAAATTAGGATGTTGCCATATGGAATCATTTTATGGAATGACTCATTATTTGATATAATATTGCTTATTTTAAGACATAAGTATATATGCAATATATAACATATACATATATATGTTATATATTGCATAATAATGAGAAATAATCTTTAACCCTTGCTGAGATAGGTGACTTACATCTGTTTGATTTCCTGGCCTGCTCTTCTCTTGTTTCAAAGTCCTAAACTATAGTTACTTAAATTCTTTTAAATAACAAAAATTCTGTTATTATGAGAACCTCTTTTTTTTTAAAGCTGAGGTAACTATCCTATTAATTTTTTAACTCAAACTTATATATCGCATACTACATACCAGATATTGTGCATTATTAACCCTTATCACCCAATTAACACTTATACCAATCCTACAAGGTAGGTTTTATTATTATCCCCATTTTATATATGAGGAAACTGAGACACAGAGTGGTTAGGCAATTTGTCTGAAGGAACACCCAGATAGTGGCAGAGCTGAGACCATAACCAATTCCAATAACAAAGTTCAGGCATGTGAGTCTATAATACACTCCTTCCCAGACAGCTTGCATTGAAAAAACCTGGGCTGTCAATCACTAAGTAACACTAGACTTCTGTGATTTTTCTATTTTTTATCTCAAAGAAAAAAAAAAAAAAGAGTCACTCCTAGGAATTTTTTTACCTGGCTGGATTTATCAAAATTTATAAAACTTCTGTGGAGAAGAAAATTTAGCCTATTTTATTCGTTTTACTCTTTCAAAACTATGTTTTTCTTTTTTTAAAAAAAATTTTTTTTTCAACGTTTATTTTTGGGACAGAGAGAGACAGAGCATGAACGGGGGAGGGGCAGAGAGAGAGGGAGACACAGAATCGGAAACAGGCTACAGGCTCCGAGCCATCCCAGAGCCCGGACGCGGGGCTCGAACTCACGGACCGCGAGATCGTGACCTGGCTGAAGTCGGACGCTTAACCGACTGCGCCACCCAGGCGCCCCCAAAACTATGTTTTTCTACAAACAATCCTAAAATATGCACGCAACCACAAAACACCCCAAATAGCCAAAGTGATGTTGAAAAGGAAAAGCAAAGCTGGAGTCATCCCATTGGGGACTTCAAGTTATATTACAAAGCCATAGTGATCAAAACAGTATGGTACTGGTACAAAAATAGACCAATGGAACAGAATACAAAATCCAGACATTAACCCACAACTATATGGTCAAAGAAACCTTGACAAATCAGAGAAGAATATCCAATGGGAAAAGTCTCTTCAACAACTGGTGTTGGGAAAACTGGACAGCAACATGAAAAAGAATGAAACTGGACCACTTTCTTACACTATACACAAAAATAAGTTCAAAACGATTAACAACCTAAATGTGAAACATGAAACAATTAAAATCCTAGAGGAGAATACAGGTAGTAACCTCGTTGACATTGTCTATAGTGGCTTCTTACTAGATGTGTCTCTGGAGGCAAGGGAAACAACAGAAAAAAAAAAAAACTATTGGGACTTCATCAAAAAGAAAAAAACAACAACAACTAAAAAACAAACAACAAAAAAACTTCTGCCCAACAAAGGAAACAATCAACAAAACTAAAAGGCAACTATAGAAGAGGAGAAAATATTTGCAAAGGACGGATCTGATAAAGTGTTAGTATTCATAATATATGAAGAACTTATAAAACTCAACACCCAAAACACAAATAATCCAATTATAAATGGGCAGAAGACTCGAATAGATATCTTTCCAAAGAAGACATCCAGATGACCAACAGACACATGAAAAGATGCTCAACATCACTCATCTTCAGGGAAATACAAATCAAAACTCTACTGAGATGTCACCTCTCACCTGTCAGAATGGCTAAAATCAACAACATGAGAAAGAACAGGTGTTGGCAAGGATGTGGGGAAAGAGGAACCCTCTTGTACTGTTGGTGGGGATGCAAATTGGTACAGCCACTTTGGAAAACAGTGTGGAGTTTCCTCAAAAAGTAAAAAATAGAACTATCCTACAATCCAGCAATTGCATTACTGGGTATTTACCTAAAGAATGCAAAAATACTAATTCAAAGGGATACATGCACCCCAATGTTTTTAGCAACATTATCTACAATAGCCAAATTATGGAAAGAACCCAAATATGCATCTACTGGTGAATAAAGATGTGGTATGTGTACGTGTGTGTGTGTGTGTGTGTGTGTGTGTGTGTATGATAGAGGATTATTATTCAGCCATAAAAAAGAATGAAATTGGGGTGCTTGGGTAGCTCAGTTAAGTATCCAACTCTTGATTTCAGCTCAGGTCACAAGATTGAGGTCAGGTTGTGAGATCAAGCCTTATATTTAGCTTGCCTGGGATTCTCTCTCTCTGTCTGTCTCTGCCCCTTCTCCCCCTCAACATAAATAAATAAACATTTAAAAAACTGGTAAGTAGAAATAGTGCTTTAAAAAGAAGAATGAAATCTTGGGGCCCCTGGGTGGCTCAGTCAGTTAAGCATCCGACCGCGGCTCAGGTCATGATCTCACAGTTCGTGAGTTTGAGCCCTGAGTCAGGCTCTGTGCTGACTGACATCTCAGAGCCTGGAGCCTGTTTCAGATTCTGTTTTCCTCTCTCTCTGCCCTTCCCCTGCACACACTCTGTCTCTCTTTTGAACATAAATAAACATAAAAAAAAATAAATTTTAAAAAGAATGAAATATTGTCACTTGCAATAACATGGATGGAGCTAGAGTATTATGCTAAGCAAAATAAATCAGAGAAAGAAAGACAAGTGACATATGATTTCACTCATATGTGGAATTTAAGAAACAAAGCAAAAGAGCAGGGGGGTGGAGACAGAGGTAAAACAAGAAACAGACTCTTAACTATAGAGAACAAACTGATGGTTATCAGAAGGGAGGTGGGTGGGGAGATGGGTGAAATAGGTGATGGGGACTAGGGAGTTCTCTTGGATGAGTACCAGCTGATATATGGAAGTGTTGAATCACTATAGTGTATACCTGAAACTAACATTACACTGTATGTTACCTAACTGGAATTTAAATTAAAAAAAAAAGATTTTTTTCTAATTTTTAAAACATTTCCTAAGCGCCAACATGGTACTAAACTCTAAGGAAACAAAATACAATAATAGTGCCAGGAGTGCAAAAAGCTATGTATAATATAAAGTGACACATGGTACTCATTCAATCAAGAAATATTTACTGAGTGGTTCTTCTCTGCTGAGCACTACACTAGGTCCTGAGGAAATGGAGCTCTGGACAAAAGGACCTGTCCCTCTTTAAACTTAGAGGGTAGCGAGGGAGACAGACATCAGTGAGACACAGTAATTGCTCCCATAGAACTCTGACAAGTGTATCAAGTGTATCAATGAAAGCATGCATTAAGGGGCTCCAAGCCTCATGTCAAGGTGTTTCCCTCAGAGTGACAATGAGACTGAGATCTGAATGGTGGGTAGATGTTATCTAAGTATTGGGCTGTCTAGAAAGCTAAAGAAACTACTTTATTGGCTGTGGATGGCTTCACAAGGGAAATGATAGGAACTGGGGCTGGAAAAGTTACTTCAATATTGCCACATAGAGAACCAGAAAAAGAGTGCTGTGGGAAGAAAAATGGCATGAGCCAACATAACCTCGCTATTTAACCTTTTAAGTCAGAGCAGGACAGAAGCCCACAGACATGTATCTACACATACATCCATACATATACACACTCCAGCACACTGACCACTTTGCCACCCCCAAGCTTCGCCTTCCTTGCAGTCTTTTGTACGAGACTAGCCTAATGTGTAAGTAAAAGCTGGTTGGTCAGTAGACAGAAGATATGTATGGCTTGGTTGTCCCAATAGGAACCCAAAGAAATGTTCTCCAGGACAGGGAACAACAAAGCACCTTTAATTCACACTAAAGTGTAAGTGGTTTCTATCAGGTTTTTTCCAGTGAGAAAAGTTTTGTTAGAGATCTTGAGGCTATCTCATCAATTGTGGTCCCTCCGTGAGAGGCCAAGATGAGGTTGCATATTGTGCACTGGAGACTTGGCGTTTTTGTCTTAGTTCTAACAACTGACTTGTGTAACTCTGGATAAATCATGACCAGTTTCTGAGCTTCTGTTTCCTTCTGTTCTGAGAAGGAAATACAAATGGCAGAGTTCTAAGTTCTCTTCTGGATCACTGAGGACTGTGTGACCAAAATGTGGTGCATTGGTACATTTTCTGGCTCTTCTCTGCATTAGGATTTAAGGAATTTTTTTAGGGGTCGGGGGAGTGCATGCAAGTGAGGAAGGGGCAGAGAAAGAGAGAGAGAGAGAGAGAGAGAGAGAGAGAGAGAGGGAGAGAGAGAATCTGAAGCAAGCTTCATGTCCAGTGTAGAGCCCAACACGGGGGCTTGATCTCATGACCATGAGATAATGACCTGAGATGAAGTCAAGAGTTGGATGTTTAACCGACTGAGCTACCCAGGTGCCCCTCCAAAAACTACTTTTATCTAAAGCCCGAAACATCCCCTCTACCTCTCCTTTCAATCCCATCATATATAAACTCTATTCAGACTAGTAGCCACCTGCGTATCCCTTTCCTTTTCATATAGGTGGACCTTTGCATTGGGACCCCTGCAAATAGGAACAGTAAAAGTTGTTTATGTGTATAAGGCAGGCTTTGGGGTTAGCCTTGCTTCCAGTTCTGGCTGCACCACTCACCAACTATTTAGCCTCATTAAGTAGTGTTTCTCACCTGCAAAATAAAAATGACGAGGCACCTATGTGTATATTTTAAGAGGATAGATGTGAAAATACATATGGGATACATAGCATAATGCCTGACACACACTGCCTAAGTCAGTCTCAACACCTGTTGTCAATGATGTGATCTATTAATTTCCTACTCTTCTCTATACATACAGTATTTCCAATATTATCAATAACAATTCAAGACAAAAATCATTCTGTCCACTTTACAGAAGAGGAAAAGGAACATGAGAGAAGTTTAATTAAAGTTTCCCAAGGTCACATTTCAAAGGACAGAGTAAGACTCAAATTCAGGTTTGTGCTTTTTGCTCTACTCAGTCCTGATTCTTTACCTAGTTAAAAACAGAGTAGCAGTCGTGGAAACTCTCAGCAAGACTCAACCTCAGCCTTCTCTTTTGGCGTTTTCCATGTGGCATGTACCCTGCTCATTCTACTCCTGGCATGGTTCAAGCTGGTTGCTTTGGGACCATGCAGGGGAGAAAGCTTTGTGGAATGCATTGTGAAGTCCTACTTATCTTCTGAATGAGTAAAGAATTTGAGGCCCTAGGGAAGAGGTGACTTACCAATCACATCTCCCCTTCAACAAGTCAAGAAACAATGGAGAGATAATCTATGACAGCAAGGAAAAAGCTCCCTAATTCTCTAAAGTCCCCAAAGAGGACCCTGGAGGGTTTCAAATCTGAATCATTTTGGCTGAGAAGGAAGTTGGTTTCAAAATGAACTTTCAGAAAGTTGAGATTCATTGTCAATAAATCTTCCCTACAGTTTCTGTCTGATGTTTCACATTCAGTTAAAACCTTTAATTCCCCCAGGGAAACTACTAAAACAACAAGGGGCCCTTAGGAAGATTTGTTACCAGCCCACAGAAGCAGCTCCAGAACCAAGGAGCCCCCAAAGTCAATTTGACAGGACTAACCTTCAAGCACAGGTCCAGCAGTGCTAATTTGAGGAAAGTTTTCTGAATAATCATATACTATTAGGGATTGCTAAGGCCCTATCAAATAATGTGCTCACACTCAGGAATTTCAATCCTGCAGAAAGTTACCCTTTTACCCAAACTTGTTAAGGGTAAATCATGCATTTATGTTGATCTGCATGGGAAAAGGAAAAGGAAAAGGAAACAAAAAAGCTTAGTGTCAAGTCAAAACAGAGGGCAGGTTCAAAAAATACATTCAACTAACATTACTAAACATGACTGTGTGCCAGACATTATCACCCTTACTTTGCAAAAGTGAAAAACGAGTATAGACACAAAGAGCAAACTATACAAGGTCACTTATCCAGTAGAAGACAGTTAAGAGGATTGGTTGCATAGTGGCAAGTTCAAGCCTAGGCTTCTTTCCCCTGGGCCTTGTGAACTTGTGATTTTTTTTTTTCATTTTTATTCTCTATAGAGGTAAAAATTATCCAAAAGCTCACTGTTTTGTATTCTTCTCACATTTGCTGCTCAGCTTAAAAATTATATATGTCCTCACGTTGCTATAAGTCTGTTTTGTAAACTTTATCTGGTTTCCTGAAAGATGGCTTCCCATAAATCAGTTGGACTTTCCCACGATCTCTCATTCGTATAGAGCATGCCTCACTTAAATTTCTGTTATACTTTCTTCAATTGTGATTTTTAGAAATACCAAGAGAGAAATTTTCATAATCTTCACATCCTCACAGAAACAGACACATTCTTAACTCCCTTTTGTCACACATAACTCTTTAGGACCAATTACTAGAGTTGTCACCCTGTTATACAAAGACTTTCTTGGAAGACAGTATAATCATGTTCAGTTGAGAATTCTGTGCTAGACTATAACTACTTCTTTATACGTTTGCTTATTCATTCTTTACACTAATCATATGAGACAGGTAAAATTTATTTTCTCTTTTTTACAGTTGAAGAAACTGAGTCCTGGAGAAGTGTAATAACTTACTCCAAGCAGCTGATAAGCTGGCAGCAGAAGAGAGCAAGTAGTTTTAAACTAATCTCTAGAGTCTTTGTTATTCAATCTATTTTATCATAAACTAGGGAAAGACAATAGCCTCAACCGTCATCTTGCCACTATACATACATATATATATATATATATATATATATATATATATTTATACACACACACACATATGTATGTGTACATACACATTTGTGTGTGTGTGTGTGTGTGTGTGTGTGTGTGTGTGTGTGTGTGTACACACACACACATATATAGTTCCAACTCTAGTTTCAAAGTCTCTCTTTTTAGAAAACTTGGAAACTAATTTTAACTACCCTTATGAAATCACAAATCACAGATTTTTTGGTTTGGATGGACCTTGCTAATCTGCCAAACCACAGTTCATTAACATCACTTCTGTACTATCTTAACTGTCAAAAAGATTTGGAAGGTATTAACATGACCCAAGGCTTTTTATGTTCCTATGATGGTATATTGTGATTATTACCACACCATAGTCATTCCTAAAATTATCTGTGGAATATTTCAAGGCTGTAAGAGAGCTCACTATCTTAACTTCAAGAAATGAAGACGTCAGTGCTACTAAATGGCCCTGTTTCTAGCTGTGTGTCAACTCTTCTCACTAAAGTATATCAGTGTTAAGATGAAAATGAGGGTTTACCTTGAACGCATCAAGGGGCCTAAGGCATGTTATTGTCACAGCTATTGTTCTAGCTATCCAGTCATAATTCTCATGAATATCTGATTCTGAACGGTGATAACACAATCGAGCATGATACCTATGTACATACTTACTCACAACTAGGAAATTGCCACGCTATTTATTGGTCTTCACCATGTGGGGTTTCCATGTCTCATCTTTAATTTTGGCATAATAATGCTTAAGCAGCAATGATGTAGCAATAACCAAATGAGACAGAACAGGGAGCACCCTACATTGTGCCTGACCAAGAGTAAGGTGTTCAATAAATGCTTGTTGAAACACAATCTGAGAATGATGGCACCACTTTTCCATGAAGGTCGTATTACTAAGATGGAGACATGTCAGAAAACTGTGCTGCTAGTGTTTCTGATCACCATGGTATTGCTTCTACAGCTGCTGTTTAACAACCTCAGTTAGAAAAACCAAAAGGATCATCAACCCAAAGGAGCCTCTGGGCAAGCATTTAACCTCAAGTTATTGCGCAATCTGTTGATCCACCTTTTATCAAGGCTCACTCCAGACACTTCACATGTCCCTGCAGATTAAGCTGCTAAGACTTCTAAAAGGTACAAGGGGATTTATCCACTCCGTACTGCAATCAGACAAGTGGTCCCCAGTCACAAAACAGCATCAGCACACAAAACTCTTCTGTTTCTAGGATAAGACACTGCCAAAACTGGGATGGCTTGAGTAAATTCCTCTAGGAGCTAAAATCCAAGTTGGTAAAAATGTATATAAAGCATCATAACTCAAGCTTAATTACCTACTTAACTTTAACATTCTAAATATGAGGATTTGGTGAGGGTTTTTTCCCCCTTTTTATTTCAGGACAAAGGAAAACCTTCAAATTCTCTATATAATAACATAGATGATTTTCAACAAACCAATGCTGGTATGCACAAAGCTATGTCAAAATGCCTAGGTCTTTGGTTTTGCAAACTCTAGAATTTTTTTTTACATATATAATAATATCTTTTTTTTTTTACTCAAAGATAATCAAATCTATGTTGAATTATAATTCTGTCCTATTTTCCTGTCGTTTAGTTGTTCTGGATTTTTTACATCATTTCTGTGGACAAAACAATGGATAACTGGATGATCAATCGATGGTACTTGAATTCAAACTCAATGTTTAGAATCATTGAAATGTCACCTCCAGCTTCCTTTCATATTTAACACAAAATAAGGATATGTCACAACTTTGAATTTGGGTATTTTATTATTCAAAGTTCACGTGCATAAAGTTAGTGAAAATAAAATCTTTTCTAAACATCAAGGTCATTATGTAGTATGTGGAGACTTGCACAAAAAGAGCAATGACTTTGAGTCAAGAGAAATGAGTGAGCTCAAATCACTTATTGATTTCGTGACCCAAGGCAGATCTTCACCTCTGTGTGCCTTAGTGTTCTTATCATGAGGTTCAATAAGGGTATGAAGAGCAACTTCAGACAGGTACTGTGAGTGTTAAAATGAGGCAGTGAAGGTGGAACTCCTGTGACATAGGAGGGGCTTACTGTTTTTCTGAAGGAAATAATTTGTGAGTTAAAAAACAAACAGGAAAAATGGCCTTTTTTTTCTACCAGACTATAAGCTCTGTGAAAGCAGGAACCTTGTGCCCATTTCATCCTTGTGTGCCTAGAACTTAACTATGGTGCATGCTTGGTTCAATAAAAGTTGAATCAAATAATTCAGTAATGGTTAAATTGAATCTGCTTGTATTAATGTCTGTAATTTCTTTTTATTCTTTTTAATTTGTGTGAGACAAGTATAATAGATACTATTATTTCTATTACATACTGTCATTTCCCTAACACTGCAGTCCTATATCTAAAACAAAACATGATATAAAGTACTCAAATATTGTTTAAAAGTTAACCTTAAGTAGCAACTTATTTTTTATTATTTTTTTAATGTTTATTTATTTTTTAGACAGAGAGCATGAATGGGGGAGGGTCAGAGAGAGGGAAACACAGAATCCGAAACAGGCTCCAGGCTCTGAGCTGTCAGCACAGAACCCGACGCGGGGCTCGAACTCACGGACAATGAGACCATGACCTGAGCCGAAGTCGGACGCCTAACCGAATGAGACACTCAGGCGCCCCTTAAGTAGCAATTTAAATGTAATTTGGTTTAAGTAAAATCAATAGACTCTAGACCTTACAATGGGCAAAGTAATCCACTGAACATGCTGGTGATAGACATGTAAAAATAGAAAAATTTATATAATCTACTATATGCAGATATTGTTGTAAGAACTTTACATGTATCAGTATATTTAATCCTCATAATAAGACAGGTTCTATTATTAGCCTATTTTTATAGATAGGGAAAATGAAGGAATAATCTATATATGGCTTTATGGCTAATTAAAAAGTGAGGCTGCACTATGAACTCAGTCCTTCTGGCTTTAGGAAAGCATCATTAACTACTTTCTATGTCCCTTCTGTAAGGTGTAACTCATAGCCCCGTCTTAAATGAAAGATGATTGCCACCGCTAATTGAACAAAATTAAGAAAAGTAAACCATGAGGAAGAAAGGAGGAAAGAAGAACTGATTATCAAAACTCAAAGACATTTTGATTTACACTTTTAAAAAGTATTTGATTCTATAAATATCCTAAAGAATAAAACTCATATAATCATAACAAGTAATCCAGAAAAAGCACTTGCCAATATCTAACATCCTAAAGAATAAAACCCATATAATCATAACAAGTAATCCAGAAAAAAGCACTTGCCAATATATAACATTCATAAAGAGAACCAGGAACAGAGGGGGACTTCTTCAGTTTCATCAAGAATATCTACAAGAAGAAAAAAATACAGCCAACAGCATATGAAATGGCAAGAAACTGGATGCTTCCGAAGATTGGGAATGAAGCAAGGATGTTCTTTCTCACCAGTCCTATTCAAAATTGTACTAGAAACCCTAACTAGGGGAATAAGATGAGAAAAACGTATAAAATGTATACAAATAGGAAAGAAACAAAACTGCCTTTATTCGAAAGTGACATAGTTGTTTATGTATAAAATTCCAAAGAGATTACAGAAATCTCCTGAAAAAGTAAGTTAATGTAACAAATTCACAAAATACAAGGCTACTATATAAAAATTGCTTTTCTATATATCAGAAATGAACAATTAGAAATTAAAAAAAATTATAGTAGCACCAAAACGGAGAGAAATATTTGTGGCTCCTTTCTTTCCTTCGTCTTCATTTCCTTTGCCTGTCTTTGTGTTTTCTTTTTATTTACATCTTGTCTCCTTTCCTTCCTTCCTCTTCCTCTACACACTTTCATTTTTCAAACTGGGATACACCTCACTGCAATATGAATGTTACATAACTTACCAAGCAACAGGCTACAAATAGGTAATGGTCTTGGTGAAAAAATGGAGCCTTTCCTCATTCCATACATGACAATAAACTCTATATTGTTTTAAAATAAAGGTAAATAAAGTATATAATGATATATGGTTGCATTTTCTTTCTGAATTTGAGACAGATGAAGAGACTGTATGAAAAATTGAACAATGGAAGAAAAAGAGTATGGCTGCCACAGAATCACTGAATCAGAGAAAAAAAGATCTAGATTTGTAAGAGGCAAAGATACTGAGGGATGAAGGGCAGAATCCACTCAAAGTTATGAGTGACTGACCTCCTACTAAGCTCAAGTTTATCATCTCCATCTCCTTCAGGCAAACCTAGCATGGATTTGATTATTGGCAGGCCAGCCGTTAGCAAATGTATTAGAATCTATTAAATATGGTCTCAAGACCAGCACAAAAGAGTGATGCTCTGTAGATGAAGTTCCAAGAGTTAAAAAAAAAATAGAGGTAGCAAAGAAAATATGTGAATTGATCCTCCCCCTGAAAACAAATAAGCAAGCAAAAAAAAAATCATTATTTTCAGCCATGTCACAAGTACCTGTTACATAAAATCTTTCACTTATAGCCCCATCTCAAGCATCCACTTGCATGGCTTCATTGGAAAAATAACAGAAATATCCAAGATGACCTCTTTTCTGATGTGAGAATTTAATACAGGATATAGATGGAAACAAATAAGGTGTTATCTAAAGCATATATATTTTAGTATTCAACTAATTCTTCAAATTACTTGAATTAATCCATTACAGATTTGTACTCTTTCATACATTCATATTCTTCAGAAAATTTTGGATTTTGAGTAGTGATATCCAAGGACATGCTTTCCCTAGAAGTATACAATAATTAAAACAAAGGGAGAAGGTAATAAGGCATAACAGTTTTTCTGTGTGAATTAAGCTTGGTAAAGTACCTGAAATATAAGTGTTCATTTGGGGAATGATCGTAGCTAAATCCAAATATGGTTTTGCATTAGTAGCCAACAAATTATTTTATAAAGCATGGAATACCAAGTATGCCAAATAAAAGGAGTCACTTAATGAAATTTAAATAGGGACAATTCTTTTGAATTTGTACTAGCCTAAAGGTAAGAGAATTTTCATAGTGGTAAATGATGTACTGGAGTGCTTCTACCTCTAGTATTCTACATTTCTATCGGTCACTCAATTATTAAAACAAAACAAAAAAACTGGCCTCTTTATAGAATAAATAGCAATAGACACCCAAAAGGACAATAGCAGAAAAACAAAAGACCATCTGGTGCTATAGGTAACAGAGGACAGTAATATAGACTCAAGGCTCCTTGAATGGGAAGGTTTCTTTCCTTCTACAGATGAGAGCCCTAAAGTTTAAGCAGGGCAATGAATCATTTAAAGCAGTGGTTCTTGGGGTGCCTGGGTGGCTCAGTCGGTTAAGTATCCAACTTCAGCTCAGGTCATGATCTCGTGGTCCATGGGTGCGAGCCCTGCATTGGGCTCCGAGCCTGGAACCTGCTTCAGATTCTGTGTCTCCCTCTCTCTCTGCACCACCCCACTTACACACTCTCTCTCTCTCTCTCTCAAAAATAAACAAACATTAAAAAATTAAAAAAAAATAAAGCAGTGGTTCTTAATTAGAGGTGATTTTTGTCCCTCAGGGAACATTTGGAAATGCTTGGAGATATTTTTCGTTGTTAGAGAGCTTGAGAAATAGGCATACTATTGGCATCTAGCAGAAAGGGGCCAGGGATGCTGCTGAACATTCTACAATTCATAGGCAAATCCCCCCATCCCACCCCAACAGAGAGTGATCCAGCCCAAAATGTCAATCGTGTGGAGGTTTAGAAGCACTGAGTTGACACACAAACAGGTAAGCTAGTTACCTTTCTATTTCTAGCAGTAAGGGAGAAGGTTAAATCACTAAATATACTATAAATCATTTAAATCATTGCATTTTCCTTGTCACGATGGAGCAGAGACTGGAAAGTTCTTGATAGTGCCAACTCCAGTTGACATTCTATTACATAACACGTTGGATTCAAGAGTCTGATCAAAGAAACATCATCAGGACAAATTTCAAACATGTGGAAATGTACTTTAACTCTGGTTGAAAATATAAAGTATCACACAGAAGAATTAAATGTGCCTCTAAAAATAGTTCTGTTAATTACCAGCCACTGCATTCATAGAAGAATTTTACAAAAGTGACTACTATCTACATTGGGTTGATCTGGCCAAAAGAGAAGAATATAAGAGAACAGTTAAGCATGCCAATAATAGCCCTAATCCATCACTCCTAACTCCTCCTCATTCCAGCCAGGATTGGATTCCTTCCTGAGAAGGAAGGAACTCCAGCATCAATTTGAGGACATGTGTCGGTAGGGAGTTCTACAAGGTGCAGCTCGGGGGGACCCATAGAATGACAATAATGTCCACAGATCCACCTGAAACTGCTGGAGAGCTGGAAAGACCACAGAATGTTAGAGCTAGAAATAAGGGAGAGATTATTTCAACCACCCTCATTTTTAGTCCAGGGAAACAGAGGCCCTGAGACGGGAGATGGAGGAGAGTGACTGGTCCAATGTCAAATAACAAGTTAATGTCAGAGCCAGAATCCTGTTCTCTGGAATACCCTGGGCACCATTCAACATACGGTAGATGTGCAGACTAAGTAAATATGTCCTCTATCTACCCTGTATGAACTTTGTTGAGTTCTGTATATGTAGTTGGTTTTACTCACATAGTGAAAAGCACTATATTTAATTCTACTGAAGAAATTTTCCAGGAGATTGGAAGTCTGACAAGAAAAAGCAACTTTTCCAAGGTCACAAAGCTGGCAAGTGGCAGAGCCTGGATTTAAACCAATGTAATTTCATTCCAAGTGCAAAATATTGAACTATTTGGGTTACTCAGTATGCCAGGGAAAACAACAAGGTAGATGAAAAGAGGCCAGGATTGGCACCATATTGGAGATAAAAAGCACAAGGACTTCTCCTGATAAAAACATGAAGATACAACATGTTCCAGATTAAAAAATAAACCTGCCTCATTTATTTTCAATATCTAGCCTCCTTTTTTTTTCTTCAATTCCCTGTCTCATTCAGTATATTACTGTAACAAGGAGATGAACTACTGGAAAGAGTTTTCCAATAATTTAACAGAAACTTTTCCTGTGAATTACCGTAAAAGAAATCACAACTGCTTCAAGCAGCAGGTAATCTAGGATATACTTATTCTTTGGGGCAGTTGGGGGGGGTTAGTGGTGACCCTTTTGCCAGTCTAATGAAAATTATCAGTACCCTCAGAAGAAAAGTGAACACATATGCACATAGTTTTGACACACTTTCATATGCAAACCATTCATGGAAACCCCAGAAGCCCATGAATGGCCCTCAAATTCTTTAGGTGAAGAATTTTTTTTTGTTTTAGAACAAGCTCCTGACATCAAGAAGATGTATGACTTTGAACAAATTAAATGAACCTTGGCATCTCAGTTTCTCCAATTTAAAGAGGTAGATTTGCACTCTAGATTTGTCATTCTATGTTGCTGATGGAAACCGCAGAATATGGTCGAAAGTACTCCAGAGGTACTCAGAAAACCCTGTCTGACGTCACAGATGTGTGCTCCAAGGAGGTTTACTTCCCCCGTCTGGGGCTTATTCTCTGCAGTTATAAAGTCAAGAGTTAATAAAAGATGACCTGTAAAGTACCTTTCAGCTCTAATGGTTTGGGATTCTTAATTCAGGGAAGAATAATGTGGGTCAGGAAACAGCTTTACCTCCTTAATGAACATGTAAACCCAGAGTCACCTGCTTATAACAGAAACTTTTCTGGACCTCTCAGGCTACTACTTATACAGACAAGACATCATACTAGCTCCTGGCCAGGTCCTAGGGTGTGACAAGTGAGTAGGGATGCTGTAGTAGTGGATATCAGTGTTTTTGATCAGCTCCGTTGCCAAGCTTTGTAGCCATAAACCCCTGGGGGACTGAACCCTATCAGCAGCCACATCTTCACTTACTAAAGAGTACAGTGATAAGGACTCAATTGGGTTCGGGGAGAGAATGGGTCAGGAAGTAACTTCAAAACTAGAGGAAACTGAACAGCTGTTTCTTGGACAGAGGGGCGTTGTAGCCAATACTCTCAGTGTCAGAAGTATTTAAACTACATCCTCTTAGGCAATCAAGTATCCTTTTGAAAGCAAAGAGCTTTCCCCAAGCACAAAAGGATCAGAATAAATCTTCCTTATCTTAGGGAAGATCACACCCTATACTAGCATTCACTGATAACATTTCTAAATTTCTGAGATCTGGAGACTTGAGTTAAAGTATATCCCTTTTCTGGGTCTGAAGTTACTCATATTTGCAACTGTCGAGGGTGGGCAGAGGTTGGGGAGCATGGAGAGGATTAGACAAGACTACCTCTGAGGCATTTTACTGTTTGAAGATATTGAGTGTATTTTTCTCAAGCCAACATATTTCTTTAAACTCAATCCCCCAAACCTGCAGTTCTGTTTAAGGAATCAGACATTGAATCTTATTCCTGGACTTTTTGATATAACCATGCTTCCCTTGGCCTCTAATACATTTGCAGAGCCATAACAGATAAAGCAAGTTGCAACCTTTCAGACCACACCACATTGAGGATTTCTTTGAAATAAAAAGGGAATAAAGAGCAATAACACATCTTGATAGATATCCTTCTAAAAAGACCCCCAATTGTTTGCTTTCACCCAGTTATTTTGCATCCACTCAGTTTTTTAGCAGGCATGTTTTGGACACCTGCTACATTCTAAAACCTTAGGAATAAGACATCACTTCTGGTTTGAGTGTGTTCATGGTTGAAGGGAAGATGGACAATGACAACACCATGCTCACAGTCCCTCTACCATGGTTTTAGAATTTGAAGGTCCCTTGAAGGACTCCTAGTGTAACCACCCATTTGAAGCTTGACATTTCTTTACAGTGGCTATGCCATGTGGTTATCTTCCTAATCTTTGGCCAACTCAGATAATCAGGAGTCACACTATTTCTTGAGTTAGCCCACTTCATTTTCATTTCTGATTCCATTTTCCTTGGAAATTATATAAGAGCACAAAATAGGTTCCCATTACACAAAGGACATAACGATATCAATAAAGGAAGATGTGAGAGGGGGCATCATGGTCATGTATCAGCTTGGCATCTGATTTCTGACACAGGGCTCATTAACACCAGGCAAATGCTTTCCCATTTCTTGTGCTGGTTTTCCCATCTCTGGAATTGGGTTATGTGAAAGAAAAGCTTTGCATTTGCATGAACACTAGCTTAGGAAATATAAAATCAGTTCCATTTCACTACAACTGACTCAAATCAAGTGAATCAAAAAGGGACTATGGACTTCAGTGATTCTAGTTCTCCAGTCTCTGTTGAACCTAATTGAACATTCTTTTCTGACCAGGCAATGATAAGACTTAATTTGCCCCATCGTCTGCTTCTCTCTCATCCAGAGTGTTAATTTTAGTTCTTCATTAGCCCAATCACCATGGACCTCCTAAAACCCCAACTTTCCCTTCAATAAACTTCTCAGTGAATTTTTTCACTAGTGGTGTGTTCCTTCAGTTGGCAAGTTAGTAAACTTTCTAATTATTTTTTAGCTCTTAGGTGTTTTCTGATTTATTCTTTTTCAGTAGGTGGACTCTAAGGTCCTGTATACCTGTAGCAGCCCATGAACCTATATTTCCAAGGAAGCCAAAGGTAAGCCCACCTGCCACCCACTGTCCGAAGGTTAGTATGTAAGGATCTCTGGTTCCAAAGAACCAAGGACATTCTTCTGTGCCACATCTCTGGTTCTTTCTAAGGCATTACCACTCTGCCTTGGAGAGAGTTCTATTCCAGCCACTCCTGTTTAGATCTCTTACTCGCTCTCTTTCATTCTCATCCTCCATATTGAGGAGAAGAAGCTGTAAAGACTAGTTCTAATAGATAGATGATATAGATATAGATATAGATATAGATAGATATATAGATAATAGATATGATATAGATAATATAGATGATACAGATATAGACAGATAGATAGATATAGATACAGATATATAAATATTTGTCTCAAAAAAGAAACAAGAATCAAAGGCAAAGTCAGAAATCAATGGCTAGGATGAGCCTAGACCTGGACACTCAGAGCATTCCTACCTGTCTTCCTTTTCTCTCCTGGAATGACCAACCACAGATTTGCACCCTCTCTTCTTGTCCTTCTACCACAAAAGCAAATAATTTAGAGACCATCTAGCCAAAGTCCTCATTTTACAGCAGAAACACTGAGACTCAGAAATGTGAGGTGCAATGTTCAGGTATGCAGAATCATTTGGTGCAAGGTCAAGTATAGAAGATGGGGTTTCCAATTCCGAAAGCAGTGCTTGTCTTGTGGCCCCATGCTCTTACTCCCTGTTAATTTTTTAGCTAGTGTAATTTTTTTTTAGTTCATATTGTCTTAGGGAGCAATATACGACTGATTCACCCTTTAACCCTTTAAAGTTAATACCACTGGGAAGAGACAAATGCCTTAAGTAAATACTGTTATCAAATTGCCATTTCTGCAGAAAAAAACAGCTGAGATAGAAGGATCTTTCCTTCTTCTTTTTTCTCTTCCCTATCCTTCCTTCTTTCTTCCATGGAACACACTCATGCAGTTTCCATGATCTGAAATTCCCTTTTCCATCTTTATTTCACTCCCTAAAGTCAAGTTTGTTACTCTGTTTATATCACCCTCAAGCTCTCTGGCCAATTGTTCACTGCAGCATTTATAATGCATATGTAAGTTGTTTGATTAGCTATCTCTCTTCCTTATAGGATGTTAGGTTTTTGAAGACAAAGAATGGATCCTGATCAGCTTTATATTACTGGCACTTACCAAGTGCCTGGCACACCACAGGTACCAAATCAGTGTTGAATCATCGAGTGGAAGAATAAACAATGAAAGAAAAGCATTTCTTTGGGGGCAACATGACCCTGCAACCATGAGAAGTTGTCACAATTCTACAAGAAGACTACATCATGCTGTGTGTTCTCGTTCACCCACTCACACCTTATTTTAGTCATAATAGTATTTCACCAACTGCTGTTCCACAGTTGTTGAAACTGCAGATGTCTAGGATGTAATCAAATCTCTTGGTCCCCCAAACTTTGAATATAAAACCTTACTGAACGTATATTTCATCTTAGGTGACATGTCCAAATTCTGCAGATTTCCTTCTGGTGAGAACACTGGGCGCTTTAACACTTTGAGAGCAGGTGCTGAGCTGTTGTTATTCCAGAGATTCTGCAAATTCAGAAGTAGTGAGCAGGGGGTATGACTGGCAGGCTACTGCGATGACTTCATGTTCAAGTATAAAGAAGAGACTGCGTTCCCAATGAAGGATCAGAGGATGAAGTCATCATCTTGGCTGTGTTTGGGAACTGAAGTTGTCCAACTATATGGTGGGACATTCAATATGCTAAATGTGATAGGGGATGGAACTGATTCACCGGATACTGAGAAAGAAATGTAGCCCGTCGTGCCTTAGAAATGGCATTTCTTCTGCTGCTCTGGCATCTCGTATGTCAGCAACTGAGTTTTCAAAGAAAGATTTGTTTCTAAAGGAGGTGAATGAGTTGGGCATGTGTTATAAATTGTTACTAAAGCACGGCATAGATGGTAGGGACTTCACAAGGCAGCAAAGGGTAATGGATGTGGCTTTCTTCTAGTCTGCTACTCACTAGCCATAAGGCCTTGGGTGACATGTAATTACTCTGTGCCTATTTTCTCATCTGTAAAATGGGAGATAATAACAGTAGATATCTCATGGGGTTGTTCTTCAGCTAAAATTAATAGATATAAACCACTTAATATAATGCTCAGCACATGGTTAACTATGTGTCAGATGTTATTATTCTTTTAGGTAATGTCTTTATAATCATTAAGGTTTTGATCCATAGAATAAGATAACCCTGGGCTTGTATCTCAGCTTTTACCACTTAATAGTTGCATGGATCTGACAAGTTCATGAACTGTTAATCCTGAGTTTTCTCATCTGTATGAGAGAAAGGATGAAATCATCTAAAGCATAAGATTTTTCTGAAGATTAAAAGAAATAGCATGGCAATGTGCATAGCATGATTCCTAGTGTATTTGAGTGCTCATTAGTATCATTACCAAGAGTACCATAATACTCTTTATTTGCCATTTGGTAACTGAGGCTCTGGGGACTCAAAGATTCAACCATTGTCTTTAAGAATCTCAGGCTGGTGTGGGAAGTGGAAGGATGTTTTGGTGCAATGGGGGAAGGAGAACCTTGGCAGTATGTAGAGAAGACCATAAGGTCACAGTGGCAGGAGTGATACTCATGTTATTTTTGAGTAGAAATTTTCAGTGCAGAACAAGGATGAAAGGCTTTATAGGCAAAATTAATGAACTTAAAGCCATAAAAGATGTATCAGTGTTAATTTTCTTTTCATTGTTATTGTTCTAAATAATATTCAATGAACAACTTTATACACAGTCTAAATATAATTTTTTCCTTAGGGTCAATTCCCAGAGATGAAACTGCCAGGTCAAATGGTCAACATTCTTGAGAATTTTGCAAAATACTGTCCTCTTTTCTACCAGGATGATGTAACAACTTTAAGCAATGTAGGAAGGTGCCACTCCCAGAAACCTCGACCACACTGGCTATTAAATTTAAAAAGGAAAATTCAGCAGAAAACGGCAGCTCATTCTTAATACACACATACACACACACACACACACACACACACACACACATTGTCAATTTGCAGTCTTTCTTTGTTAATTTTCTCTCATATCTTTTATTTTGCACCAGTATGTAAATATGCACATTAAGAATATTGGGTGCCTGGGTGGCTCAGTTGGTAAAGCATCCAGAACTTGGTTTTGGCTCAGGTCATGATCTCATGGTTCATGAATTTGAGCCCCACATCAGGCTGTGTGCTGACAGTGTGCAGCCTGCTTGGGATTGTCTCTCTCCCTCTCTCTCTCTGCCCCTCGCCTGCTCATGCTCCTTCTCTCTCAAAATAAATAAAGAAACATAAAAAAAGAAAGGCAGCTATTAAGTGATTAACACTGCCACGTATTGAAATATTTTTCCTAGTTTGCCTTTTCAATTTATATATGATAGTATTATTTTAGTGTAAACAATTATAATTTTTATAACAAAAGCAGTCGGTCTTTTCCTTTATGGTTTCTACCTTTGCTTTTATACTTAGAGATGCCGTCTTCAAATCCTAATAAATATACAATTTGGGGGACTCATTCAAGTTCTGGTACTTGACTGTTAAACCTTCCTATTTCTTTCACTGGCATGAGCACTTATCGTCTGATTTTTAACTCCAAGCAGCAGGATCCACTCCTTGGGTCTCTGCTGTGTTTGACTGACTTGTTTGTCTACCCTGGTACCCTTATTAATATGTTTTTAAATAACTGGTAATAAAAATCTAACCTTTTTTGTTTCAATTGCTTCTTGGCCATTTACTTCTCCAGATAGTTTTGTCAATTTTTAACAACACTCTATAAGTCACTTAGAATTGTGACTGGAATTCTGTATCATTTTTGTACCTTTCTTTGGGGGAGAACTGACTCTTTACTTATCAAGTATTTCCATCAAGATTCTGCTTCTTCTACACTTATTCACGTCTTCTCTATTTCTCATTGAAGTTTTGTGTTCTTCCTCATATACATCAGGCACTCTCCTTGGTAAGTCATCTCCAAATAATTTATGTCTTTGCTATTGTTCTAAGTAAGATAATTTCCCTTTAAAATTTAAACATGATTTTGTTGATATATGAAAAATCTGTGACTATCTAAATATTTATGTATTATTTATTAACCCACCCAATTACAAACTTCAAAATTTATACTAATGGTTTTCAAGGGGTGCAGAGGTTTTATTTATTTATTTATTTATTTATTTAAATTAATTATTATTATTTTTTTTTTTTTTTGGTAAGTGTATTAATGGCCACAGGAAGGTTTCTGTTTTGATTAGAGAAAGGGAGGCTTGGGAAGACATAACCTATTCTGTTCTTCAGAAGAACTAATTAACAAATCAGAAGAACTTTTTGTATAAGAACTAAACCTCTGTCTTGAGGCCCTTAAATGAGGCCACACTTAGATCAGATGTATATGGGGCTATAATAGGTTTCATTTCCTTTGATGCAGCCTACCAAGCTCAGTGGTGGGAGAGGGGATGCAGGGAGGACACAACCTCCTCAAGGAATTCTTCCATTTAACCTGTTTGCCAGCCAAGATGGATTCAGAAATCCGGGCAGGGGATGTGGATACAGACTTCACAGAGTAGCAGAAAAACCTATGGGTTGAGAATATGGAGACTGTTTCTGAGCTCTAAGTTAGTTATGCAACCCGAGTCAAATAGTATTGGCAATCTGGACTTCGGCAGACTACAAGGTTAGATTATATTTCTGATTTGTGACTCTCTTTTGAGTTCCTTGTATTTTTACAAATTAAAAAAAAATTTAACGTTTTATTTATTTTCGAGACAGAGAGAGACAGAGCATGAACAGGGCAGGGGCAGAGAGAGAGGGAGACACAGAATCAGAAGCAGGCTCCAGGCTCTGAGCCATCAGGCCAGAGCCTGACGCGGGGCTCGAACTCAACAGACCTCGAGATCGTGACCTGGCTGAAGTCGGACGCTTAACCGACTGAGCCACCCAGGCGCCCCATACAAATTTTTAAAGAATAACCTACAGAAACAGCAATCTTTTCTATACCGCATGACAATGAGATATTCTAATTTAATAACTGTCCTTTGATGAAAATCTTTCCAAAATATATGATCCACTTTCCAGCCCTTGAGTGAACAAAACCTTACCTATGTTATCAAACTCGGTGTCATATAGGTCTTCGGCTTGCAGGTCATTTTCACCTAATCTCAACTCGGATTTCAGCCCCAGCTATGAAACTTCCATGCCAGTTCAGATCTGCCACATATTAATGGAGTCTCATATCAAATTCATTCCATGTTTCTATCTGCATTTTGTTTCGAACCCTCCTCTGATGCTGCAAAAATATGCTCAGTCTAGTGCAAGGGTAGCCTGGGTAAATGGAGAATATCAGGGACTTAATGCCCCTGAAACAATCTTCAATTAAAGGAGGCTGTAGATAAATATTCTAGTCTCCTATTCTATTGGTAGAAAATTCTGGGAGTCATTATGTATGTTTTACAGGAGATCCTGGTACAAACAAGCCCCCATTGCTCACCGTGGCAACTTTCATAAATCACTTCATAGTGACTCTTTTTCCCTATCTCATTTCCTCTGCGTGTGTTTCCCAGGATCATCACCCAAATAAACTAGTGACACTCAAGTCCTTGTCTCAGTCTCTGCATTTGATGGAATCTGAATTAAGGTACTTGAAATCATTGGGGCACCTGGGTGGCTCAGTCGGTTGAGCTTCTGATTTCAGCTCAGGTCACGATCTCACAGTTCCTGAGTTCAAGCCCCGCCTGGAGTTCACTTGTGAGGCTCACTTGTGGGGGTTCACTGCTGCCAGTGTAGAGCCCACTTCAGATGCTCTGTTCACCCTTCTGCCCCTCCCCTGTTCACTCTCAAAATGAATACACACACACACACACACACAGATACTTGAGATCATCATTCCAAGCAATAACTGTAATTGTGATTTTTAGAGATACACAGATTTTCAGTGGCATACTCCAGGATCCAATGGGTCTGGATAAGAAGTCCTGAAACATGCTATCTTATTTTCTTTCTTTCTTTCTTTTTAATGTTTATTTATTTGAGAGAGAGAGAGAGAGAGAGAGAGAGAACAAGCAGGGGAGGGGCAGAGACAGAGAGGGAGACACAGAATCCGAAACAGGCTCCAGGCTCTGAGCTGTCAGCACAGAGCCCGACGCGGGACTTGAACTCACGAACCGCGAGATCATGACCTGAGCTGAAGTGTGAAGCTTAACCAACTGAGCCACCCAGGTGTCCACTGTCTCATTTTCTTAGGAAAAGAATCCCTCAAATTGACATAGTCTTGGGTCTCTCACCACTTCTGCAGAGGTCTGGGATAAAATAGGGACACCAGTGTCATTATTACCCATCTGTCATTCTATAGCTTCTTGTCTTCAGAATTTATTAAAAATCCAGAGTTAAACAGCTTTCCTTTTCTCACCATTATGAAAATTACCCTTCACTCATGACATCAATTATGTTTTGTTGACTTTGTTCAAAGACCTGCCAATGATTTCTTTATGACTAAAGTAATAAACACAAGCATTGTCAGTTTGCATCCTATTACTCCTTATAGTAGCAACATTATTTCCATTTGCTGAACTTAGGTCAGATAGATGCTCTCTGGCAATTATTTTAAAAATTATGTTTCTAATTCCACTGACAACCCATCTGCAAAGTAGATCTTAGTAATGAAGCTGACTTTAAGGTAAATTAAGAAAACTGCCAGAGTGAAACAAGTGTGGATGATGGAATTGTGTCGTTGTTGTTACCATTCATTACCCCAGGAATGTCTGACACTAAAACACATGATTAAATTTCTCTCATCAGTGTCCATCCTTTGTTAAATTTATTCCTAAGTATTTTGTGGTTTTATTTTTACACTGTTATAAATAATATTGTTTCTTTTGCAACTTTTTATTATTGATACAGGGAAATAAAATGGGTTTTTAAAATTTATACTATGTGATCTTGCTAAATTATTAATTCTAGTAAGTTGCTTTTGTAAATTCCTTAGGGATTTCTTTGATGTACTTTATAGGTTTCCAATCTTTATGATTGATTTTATTTATTTGTTTGTTTAGATTTATTGCCCTAAACTGGAGACTTCAGAATAATATTGAATATTCATTGGCAAGAGCAAACTTTCCTTTTCCCTCCACTTAAAGAGGAAATGATTCATATTTTCTCATATAGCAGAATGTTAGCTGGAGGGTTTTTTTTTTTTGTAGATGTCCTTTATCAAATTGAGAAAGATGTCTTCCTTTCTAGGTCCTAGAGTTATAAAAGGATATTATTCTGTCAAACACTTTTTCTGCATCTATTTAGAGTGTGTGGGTTTATTTTTTCTTTTGATAACGTGATGAATTAAACTGAATTTCAAATTTTTGAACAAACCTTGAATTTCTGGGACACATGGGTGGCTCAGTCAGTTGAAAGCCCACCTCTTGATTTTGGCTCAGGTCATGATCCCAGGGTCATGAGTTTGAGCCCTCATCGGGCTCTGCACTGAACACTAAGAGTGGGGACTGCTTAAAATTCTCTCTCCCTCTCACTCTGCTCCTCTCCCCTGCTTGCATGCATGCTCTCTAAAATTTAAAAAAAAATCCTTGCATTTATAGGGTAAAACTTAGTCATGATATGCTATTAGTTTATCTACTGCTAGATTTGATATGTTAATATTTTTAAGGATGTTTGCATCTATGTTCCTGAGAGATATTGGTATGAATTTTTCTCTTATTTGTAATGTATTTACTACATTTTGGCATCAGGAATATGGGGACTTCAGTTGAGAAAAATTCTTGAGTTGAGGAGAGTTCTTTCCTCCCCTATATTTTGAAATAATTTATATAAGACTGGTATTATTTCTTGTTTAACTGTTTGATTGGATTCAACACTGAAACAGAGAGATTTTTCTGTGGAAAAGCCTTTGATAACAAATTAAATTTTTTTAATAATTTAGAGCTATTCAAATTTTTATTATCTCTATGAGTCAATTTTGGTAAGTTATATTTTTCAAGGAACATGTAATTTCTCCTACGTTCTTAAATTGATTGGTATAAAGGTGTTCATATTACCATATTATCCTTTACTGTCTTGAGTATCTGTTAGGATACTTTCTTTTGCTCTTGCTATTGGTTTTTGTAAAATGTTTTTCTTTTTTTTTTTTTCCTTGATTGGCCTTGCTAGAGGTTTAATAATTTTTATTAATTCTATACAAAGAACCAACTATTAGCTTTAATTTCTCTCATGTTAATTTATGTTTGTGTCTTATTTTTCCCCTTTTACTTAGGCTTTAATATGCTCTTTTTTTTCCCCTATCATCTTAATGCAGGGACTCACATCATTATTTTAACTTTTTTCCCCTAAAATAGATGTTTAATGTATAAATTTCCCTCTGTACTACTCTGACTATATCACTGTACTCTTTGTCATTCATTTCTAGTGTGCTTTATTATTCTTTATGTCCTACATTTCAGTTCCTATCTAGCATAATATGTTTTTGGCTGAAAAAATTTCTTCTAACATTTTGTGTTGTTAGTGCAGGCTTGCTAACAACAAATTCCCCACATTTTGTGTTTTTGAAAATGTCTTCATTTCACCATTGTTTTTCAAAGATATTTTCATAGGATATGGAATCTTGTTTCTGTTGTTATTTGCTTGTTTTTGTTTTTTGCTTTTTTTGTTTTTTTTTTTTTGTTTTTTTGTTTTTTAGTTTTAGTTTAGTTTTTTTTTGGGGGGGGGGCAGGTGGTATTTAAAAGATGCCATTCCACTGTCTTCAACCTCTTTCTTCTTTCATATTGAATAATCTCAAGTCCATTGACACTTTCTTCCCCTATCTCCAGTCTTCTGTGAAGCACATGTGGATTTTAAAACATTCAGTTGCTGCACATTTTAATTACAGATTTTCCATTTTATTTCCTTTTATATATTTCATTTCTCTACTTAAAGTCTTCATCTGTCTACCACTAAGACTGTGTTTTCCTTTTAGCCCTTGAAATTATTCATAACAGCTTCCTGAACATTTTTATTTGTTAAATCAAACTCTAGGGCCATCTCAGTCTCTCTATACTGACTTCATTTTTTTGCTTGTCTTGTAATTATGTTATTTGATACTGGGCATTTTGGATGATATGTTTAGATATACTATATTTTGTTCTTTGTCTCTGCCTGATGATTGTGGATTTTTGTTCAAGCAAGCAGTTCAATTACTATGCACCTTGAACTTGTATTTGCTCAGTTTTGTGCTTGTTAGGACATATCTGTGTAAAGTCTACAATATTTCTGAAGCCCCTATAATGTGGTGAGACTTAACATCTAAGCCCTGTATCTTCTGTGGATATTATAAAAACTCAGTTTTAGGCTTTAAAAGTGGTGTAGAGTAGGCCTCACTCTAAGGGTAGGAGTCAGAAAACTATTGCCTGTGTGACTCAAGCCTGGCTCAGTACTTGGGTATTTTATAAATAAAGCTTTACTGGAATACAGACACACTCATTATTTATGTGGTCTGTATAGATGCTTTGACACCACAAAGGCAACAGAGAGCATATGGACCAGAAGCCCTAAAATATTTACTGTCTAGCCCTTTACAGACTAAGGGTTCTGATGCCTGCTCTAGGACATGATCCATATTCTTAATGCATGGTCTTTCTGCTGTCTCAGCTGACAGCTCAAGATATTAATAAGATTTCTTCACTCTGGCTGGGTGTGGAACATCTGTGCCTCCCATAAGTGCACAACCTTCGGTCTCTCTCTTCTGCTCTAATCTCTATAGCATTTGCTTGCTTATAAGCCTCCCACCATCTCTTTCTGTACTTGGGAAGCTCAGTTCTTACCCAGAGACTTGACAGAAGCACCTTCCAGGATCCCCACTCAGCTCAACTCTACCCTCCTGGTGTGCTCTCTTATAGATTCCAGAGGCTTCGGCAACTTTTAATTCTGCTCTCTGCTGTAACTTCAATAGGACCTCTGTGCTTTGCTCACAGTACAGTTCCCCGTCGCAGTTTAGAAAGTTGTTCCCAGGCAGAGAGCCAGGATAATCATGGAACATACTTCATGAGTGTTTCTTTCAAAGATTTCAGGCTTGCACTATCGGTTGTTCAATGCCTTCAAACAGTTTCCTCATGTATTTGTTTAATGTTACAGTGTTTACATATGATCACAAGTATAAGTTCATTTATCGTCACTTTGAAATACCAAATCCACTTTGTAATCCATTTTTTTGTAAATGTATGTGACTGAGTAAACATACGAAAGCATTTTACCTGTTAATGTACACTGAGCTAGCTATAAGATTATAGTAAAATATGTTATTCGAGAACAACTCATACGGAATAAGCTTGAATTTAGAATAATGCATCATTCTGTTCTTCCCTTAGAAGCTGTGAAGAATTTCTTCAGTTGCCTTCCAGATCCCTAACATCCCTCAAAGTAAATGAAGCAGATTAACCGATATTATATAATCTATTATTATTTTAGTCTGTTTACCTATTCTGAATCATTTATTAATATTCTTATCTCTCTTCTCCTTCTCTAAAATGTTGAAATTCAGACGGTAGGTTGACTTTGAACATTTCCAGTTTTATTGGATTTGCTAAAGAATGCAACATCATTCTTACCATAGAAATCTATTTGACTATTCTCTGCCCCTTCATTGCATAGAAGGAAAGACATCCTATGTTACTTCTGTGTAAGTCCATAGGGGTTTTGAATTATGATAGAGTGCGTACTTCTTCCCTATTCACCCAAAATAGGAGTTTCTTTGTTAAAGGGTCACAATTTTAATAGCACAAAATCAGATCACTAAGTGTTTATTTTTATAACTATTATCATTATCAAGGAATTGGACAAATTATGTTTAATTAAATGATACTCATCTGTTTATAATTGGATGCAGGCTTACTGATAATATGTTTGATAAATACATTACGGCTATAAATAATCTCTAAAAATAAGAAAGGCCTAGTAAATATTTGAATAATGGGGTTCTGCTATTACTACCTTTGGTAAGGAAAACTATATTTTCAGTTAGATGTCAGATATGCAACATAGTCACAGTACTCATAATTATATGAATATATATTGGAGTGTTCACACTTAAAGTTTCTTTCTGGTTATGTCTCACATAAAGAACTTAGGTTGAAATAACACTTTCACATACTGGAGGCTATTATTAAGTCAAAGTTGAACTTAAAATTAAAAATAAAAAAAAAGACAGGCTTTTAAAATAGACGTGCTAATAAGACCTTAAGTGAACTTTCATGTTTTGGCTGTGGAAATTAGCAGACTTTTATCTATAAAAAGGGTAATTGGTATGTTAGGTAGGTTACTTTCTGCTGCAAGTAATAGACACCCCAGTTAAAAGTGGCTTTAAAATAATGTATTTTTCATATAACTAAATGTGAAGTATGATTTCAGAATTAATTCAGTGGTTCAATAACATCATCAAGGACTGGAGTTCGCTTCTCCTTCCTCTGCCATCTTCCACATGTTGGTTTATGCCCTCAGACATGCACCTTCATAGTTTCAAGCAAGCTGCAATGGTTACAAGTATTATTTACCTCATTGTCAAGTTGCTTAGGCACTGATCTATTTGAATGTTTTACACAGAACACACCAAAGTGGGACCTGTGGGACCTGATCCTATAGGAAAGCAGTTAAACAGGTATAAATATAAGACTATAATATCAAACTAGGCTTAAGTATGTGGCTAGCAGGGGTCAATTGATGTTGGTGATATTTCCCTATTTCCAGTGTTATGCTGGTCCAAGCTGAACAATTGGATTTGGGGGGGGGGGTGGAACATCCTTGAATTGTAGTATATGTTATTTGCATAGTGTAAATACTCCCATCGTGGCCAATTTTAAGCTAGGAAAATGATGTTTTGAACGCAGAGTTACGAAGAGATGGGAGGGGCACACTCTTAAACGTGAGTAGTTTCACCACACAAATGTATTAGTGTAAACCTGAACAGCACAGATAATTGTAAAACGTGGCAAACAATTCAGAAGAGATGAGTTTTAGTTACTCATTGTGTTCACCCTTAATATCGTTTACTTAGTTATGAGCTTGTACACTTTATTTTTTAATAATGGCCGTGTATAACAACTGGCTTGCAGAATTCCTGAAAATATAATGACCGGCTGTTCTGAACTAGCTTGAGCACACCACGATCCCCCACCAGCCATCTCCCTTCTGTCTTTATTAAATTTACAGCCTTATACCATGTGCACACATTTTATTAAGCATTATACACAAAAATATTTTGATTGCATTCACCATAAAAGTAGATGCAACTTTGTTCCATCGAATATCCAAGGCAGAAAATTGGGCAAAGCTTGAGCACATTAAAATATTTTATAAACTCAACGAAAAGGCCTAAGTGATAAAGTCTTATCCGATTTTACTGATATTTGATCAAAAGTAAAGAAAACTGAAAAACAGCATCTTGAATAAATGATAGAGCCACACGTCTTAAATTCTGAGTCAGTGTTCCTCAGCCCTGCTCTGGTTCCGGTGTGGTCCTGGTCAAGACGCAGTGAGTCATGGGGCATGGTTTTTCTCACTTGGAAAATGGGAAGGCAATACCAGTCTTGAAGGTCTCCTCTAGTTCTAAAATTTGTCATTGTGATTTTCTAGAACATCTATGGCTTTGAGTATAACTTGTCTGAGTCTTTATGCTTAAAGTGAGTTTCTTATGGACAATATATATTTAGGCAATCTCTATCTTTTAATTGGTATATTTGGACCATTCATATTAAGTTGATTATTGGTTTTGGTGGGTTAATATTGACTATGTTTGCACCTGTTCTTTTATTTATTGGATTTGTTATTTGATCCCACTACCGTCACCTCTTTTCAAGCATGCTTTGGTTTTAATTGAGCATACTATATGATACCATTTTATACCCTCTATTTGTGTATCAATTAAAATTAAACATTTGCCCTAGGGTTCACAATATGCATTTCTAACTAATTTAAATCTGCCTTCAGATAACACTATATTTCATGTGTAGGGTAGGTGCCTTAAAACAAAGTAACTTCCAATTCCTCTTTCTCATCTCTTGGGACACTCCTGCCATCTATTTCACTTAGTTCTATGTTTTAATCAATTAATACATTGTTACTATTATTGCTTTAAACTGTTTTCTTTTAGATCAAGAATAAGAAAGAAATTTATTTTACTTCACTTATTCTTTCTCCAACCCTCTTCTTTCCTTTCATATCGGGAAGATACACTTATTCAAGCATATTACCTATATTATTTTCCTTCTGCTGTAAGGACTTCTTCTAAGATTTATTGCAGGCAGGTGTGATGGCAATAAATTCTCCCTAGTTTTTGTTTGTCTCTTTTTTTCTTTCACTTTTGAATTATAATTTCATTGGATGTGGAATTTTAGGTTTGTGGGTTTTTTTTCCCCAATCCATTTAGTATTTCACTCTTTATTTTCTTGTTTTCCTGAATAATTTTTAGAAGTCTGTTGTAATTCTTCTTCTTGTTCTCCTTCAGGTAAGGTGATTCCCTCCCTTCCTCCTTCACCCTCAGGTTCTTTCAAGATTTTCTCTGTCATTGGTTTTCTACAGTTCAATTATGATATATTCCTATAAGTGTGTGTGTGTGTGTGTGTGTGTGTGTGTCTGTGTGTGTGTGTGTGTGTGTGTGTGTGTGTCTGTGTGTTTGGTTTTCGTTTTGATGTTTCTTGTTGTCTGAGCTCTGAGATCTGCAGTTCTTGTTTTCTTTAATTTGAGAAAGTTCTCAACCATTATTACCTTAAATATTTCTTCTGTTATCTTGTCTCTTTTTCTGGTATTCTTATGACAAGAATGCTATACTTTTTGATACTGTTCTTGGATGATCTGTTTGTTTTTTCATTCTTTTTTTTCTCCTTGCATTTCAGTTTGGAAGACCCTATTGACTTATTTTCCAGTTTATTGCTTCTTTCCCTGGCTGTGGACTATTGATGAGTCAGTCTACTGATGAGCCCATAAAAGGCATTTTCATTCTTGTTATACTATTTTGTGTGTTTGAAAAGGCTTTATTTTTTACAGCAGTTGTAGGTATACAGCAGAATTGAGCAGAGACACAGAGATTTCCCATATATCACCTACTTACACATATGCACAGCTTCCCCCATGTGCAACCAGAGAGGTACATTTGTGACACTTGGTGGGCTTAAGTTGACACATCATTGTTGCCCAAAGTACATGGCTTATATGAGGGTTCACTCTTAGTATTGCACATTGTACACAAATATATAATGACATGTATCCACTATTGTATCCTACAGAAAAGTTTTACTCTCCTAAAACTACTACTCTGCACTCTGCCTGTTATCGCTGCCTCTCCCAAAGGACTGGCCACATTGATACTTTTACTATTTCTATAGTTTTGCCTTTTCCACAATGTCATATAGTTGTGATCCTACATTATGTAGTCTTTTCAGATTGGTATCAGATTGGTTCAGATTACTTTGTAATATGCATTAAGAGTTCTCCCATGTCTTTTTATGTCTTGATAGTTCATTTCTTCTTAGCACCAATATTTCATGGTCTGGACATACCTGTTTATTTATCAATTTACTTATTGAAGGACATCTCAGTTGCTTTAAGCTTTTGACAATTTTTAATGAACATCTACTTGTAGGTTTTTGTATGAACATAAGTTTTCAACTCACTTGAGAAAATACAAAGGAGCACAATTACTGGATCATGTGATAAGAGTATTTTTAGTTTTGTTAAAAACTGCCAAACTGTCTTCCAAAGTGGCTGTATCATTTTGCATTCCCATCAGCAATGAATAAGGGTTCGTGCTGCTTCACATATTTGCCAGCATTTGGTGTTGTCAGTGTTTTGGATTTTGGCCATTCTAATAGATGTGCAGTGGTATCACATTGTTTTAATTTGCAATTCCATAATGCCATAAATTGTTGAGTGTCTTTTCATATGTTTCTTTTCCATCTGTTTATCTTCCTTGGGGAGGTGTCTGTTCAGGTCTTTTGCCCACTTTTTAATCAGGTTGTTCATTTTCTTATTGTTGAGCTTTAACAGTTGTTTATATATTTTGAATAATAGTCCTTTTCCAGATCTGTCTTTTGCAAATATTTTCTCCCAGTCTATGGCTTATCTTCTTATTTTGTGACAGGGTCTTTCACAAAGCAGCAGTTGTAATTTTAATGAAATCCAGCTTATCCATTAGTTTTTCATTAATTATTACTTTGATATTATATATAAAAAGGCATCACCATACCCAGGTTCATCTAGATTTTCTCCTGTTATAGGAGATTTATAGCTTTGAGTTTTATATTTAGGTATAATGCATGCATTTAAAGTTGATTTTTATGAAGGGTATAAGGTCTGTGTCGAACTGTGTGTGTGTGTGTGTGTGTGTGTATGTGTGTGTGTGTGTGTGTGTGTGTGTGTTTTGTATGTGATTATCCACTTGTTCCAGCACCATTTATTGAAAGGCTATCTTTGTTCCATTGCATTACCTTTCTCCTTTGTCAGAAATCAGTTGACTGCACAATGGTATTGTAATAGCGTTGTAGGGTGACAGGATAGCCATACTTGTTGTGAGCATAGCACAACATAGAGTTGATTAGTGATGGAAATTAATGTAACATTCTGTGTCAACTACACTTCAGTTAAAAACATAAATCCATTGTCTACATTTATGTGGGCCTATTTCTGGGCTCTTCCTTCCCTTTCATTGATTTATCTGTTGTTTCACCGATACCACACTGTCTTGATAACTGTAGCTTTATGTTAAGTCTTGAACTTGAGTATTATCAGTCTTCTAACTTCTCCTCCTTCAATAATGTGTTTACTATTCTGTGTCTTTTATCTCTCCATATAAACTTTAAAATCAGTTTGTCAATATCAACAAAATAACTTCCTGCTATTTTTATATAGATTATATTGAATGTGTAGATCAGGTTGGGTGGAACTCATGTCTTGAGAATATTGAATCTTCCTATCCATAAACACGGAATAACTCTCTTCAGTTGTACGTTGGCTCCTTTCATCGGTGTTTTGTAGATGCACTCATACAGATCTTATCCATATTTTGTTAGATTTGTATCTAAGTGATTTTTTTGTGTGCTATTTTAATTTTTTTCATTTAAAATTCCACTTGTTTACTGTTAGTATACAGGAAACAAATTGATTTTTGTACATTAAACTTATACCCTACAACTTTGTTTATAACCATTTATTAGCTCCAGAAATTTTTTGTTGTTGCTGTTGATTCTTTTGGATTCCCCACATAGATAATCATGTCATCTGCAAATAAAAGAGTTTTATATCTTCTTCCCAGACGGTATACCTTAAATTTCCTTTTCTAGTCTCACTGTGTTAGGACATCAAATAAGATATTGAAACCAGTGGTGAGAAGGGACATCCTTGCCTGTTCCTAATCTTAGCAGGAAAGCTTCTAGTTTCTCATCATTAAATATGTTAGCTGTAGGTTGTTTGTAGATTTTTTTTTTATCAATTTGAGACTAATTTGTTGAGAATTTGTGTCATGAATGGGTGTCAGATTCCGTCAAATGCTTTCTCTGCATCTGTTGATATGATCATGTGATTTCTCTTCTTTAGCCTATTAATGTGATGGATTACTTTAGTTGATTTTTGAATGTTGAACCAGTCTTGCGTATCTGGGACAAACTGTAGTGTTTTTTTTAGCATTTTTTTATTTCTATCATCTCCGTTTGATTCTTAAACTTTCCATTTTTCTTCTTATATAATTCATCAGTTTTTTTGCAGGTTTTCGACTTTTTCTATGAGAGCCTTACAATACTAATCTCCTGTTGGATAATTCCAACACCGATATCATATCTGAGACTGTTTACAATTGTTGTTTTGTTTTTAATACTGTGACTTTTCTACCCTTTATATGCTTGGGGATTTGCTGAAAACTGCACATGCAATTGAATGATAGGAACAAATAAATTTGCCTTTAGTTGGATGATTTCTGTCAATACTGGTAGAAGTTAGGTTATAATTGAAGTTTGCAGGAGGTATAGGTGTCAGAAACTTCAGCTTCCTCTAGTGTCCTTATTTTTATTTTCTTTTTTTGATTTTGAGTTTTCCTCTACGAGAGTCTGTGCCTTGCAACTCTTTCAGCTGAATTTGCTGCTCTTATACTGGAGTCCACCTGATATAGTGGTGAGATGTTGTGGAGAAGAAGGCTCTATACTATTTCAATTAAATCTCAGTTATTCAGTGTGTATCACAGGGATGTTATCTTCAGAAGTGCTTCTCCACTGATATAGCTTTATTGCTCCTGACCACTTCTTCCTTTCAGACTGCAGTGTTTCTGATCTATTTCCTTGAACCCTTACACTGTCAACGATGCTGTTTTTTCTCCTTATTAAGACATTGCGTGTGAATGGGGCTTGAGTGAGAAGATTCCCAACTGATGAGCTTCTGACCAAGTCTTTCCTTCTGGATAACGGTCCTTCTGCGGCGTTGTGGAGAAAACCATTGATTTCACAATGGTTCCTCCTTCCTTCGCCTTCAGTGGAGGATTTTACTCAGTCTCCATTTTGAGAACCCGGTGGGGTTTCTGGTATCAGTGCAAGAAAGGTGGGGGGGGGTCTCCTCTAAGACTGCAGTTCCAACGGATCTGTCGGTGCCGAGATGGTTGAAGCAACCTCCAGCAATTAAACAATGTTACCAATTAAATTTTCCTCCTACTTTGTGGCTTCAGTTGTGGCTAGGTAGTTCCATACCATATGTCTCTGGATGAATCTATCTTTTTAGGCTTTGTGGTAGCGATTTGTCCTGCAACTTTACTTCACTGATGGGTCCAAGAAAAGCAATTGGCTTTCACTTTGTCCAGCTTTTGTTGTTGTTGTTGTAAGAGAAAGAGTGACAACCTCAAAGATCCTTACATGTTGGAGTGAAACCAGGAGTCTCTGATTTTTAAATATTTTACAGAAGCAGATGTCTCAATTTCTATTTGTGTTCCAATAGACTAAAAATAGCTCTTAAAAATATTACTAATGATCCTTCCACTTCTGCAAATTCTGTGAGTCCCTGAGACTATAAACTATGATATTTGTTTTGTAACTGATGATCGAGGCTTGAAATCACCATGAAATACACTGCAGAGAGCTACAGTTCAAGAGCTGTCCCATGATCTTCCCACTCAGGTGTTCTCAGTGGAATGCAAAAGCTAGAATTTGGCTTTTCTCCACCAACCCAATTAAGATCTCTTCCAGCTCATCAAGCTGAACAAAAATTACATTGAGGGCATGTGACAATGGAAAATAAGAGGACATGGCATGAAAGAGTTGGGCCAAGAAATTTTATGTTGAAATCTGAGTGTGAGGTATCTCAGTACAAGAGACATTTCTGAATAACTAGGTCATTAATGCAATACGAAAGGGCTTTGTAATTTGTAGGTTTTTCAATTTATTCTATTGGCTATTCCTTTAGGGTTTTTTTTTAGATATTTTGATACTTTTTATAAAAAGGTATCACAACATTGGCATAACTGAGCACTTTAGTCTTTTGCAAGATAAACATTAGTAATATCAGACCTGTTCCATAAAAAAAAAAACTCAGCTGAGAAATACTTCTTTAAGTTAATGTAAAAGAATATATACACCAGAAATTTGTACACTTTTTACCTCTTAGTAAATTCCCTAATAGTAACCTCGGAGACTTTTAGGTTCTAATATCAAAGCTGTTAAACAAAGTAATCGTGAATTGATCTAAAATGAAACAGATTTTCTTTCCATGTAATATGTAGAAGAAAATACAACCTATCTTTGTTTCATATACGCTTCCATCTTAATAATTTATATTTCATTTTGTCACAAATGATACTTGTCATCTGTTTCTTTGGCATCATTACATTTTTAAAAATAAAAACAGCATGCTTTTACCTAAGTATTTATTTATCTCGTATGTTTACCGGGATACTTCAACTGGTTTTGTACTTTAGGACATTTGCTGGCAGATGGGTCTCATACTTTCCCAGCTTTAGCTAATAAGCACAAAGTTGTCTCACAGATAAATGGGAGATTAGGTATATAGCATTTACCATGAATAACATAAACACACATAAAGAGAGGATCTAATCATGAGTTGATTCTTTAATCTTTTCAGCCCTAGTGGAGGGTGGGCTGAAATTCAACCATTTCTTCCCCGAGCACAAAGGACCACATGAAACACTTGAGATGCTTCTACCTAACACACTCTTTTGGGGCTAAAATAACAAAGACTAAGATCTGCTTAGATTTAATCCCTTAAAAAATATAAATGTTACAGACAACTAGACAAGCATCTTATTATAATGAAACATGGTTTAGGGCAAAAGGCTTGAAGAAAATTAAACACTCAAAGGAATTTTTGCTTAACAATTACAGCTCATGAAATCTTATCTTCCATATATCCAAAATAGTCTAGTTTTAGGTAGACTCAACTGAGACATCTGGAAAATTAGGTTATTTGAGTATTATTATTCTAAAAGTAACAGCTACAACAACAACATGATCAGCAGGTACCATGATTTGAAAAGAAAATTGTACTTGTTTTGATTCGATCAGTCTAAATGTAAGAGATAATTATTAAGCAGAATTTTAGGAGAATTATGTAAGACAGTTCATAATAGTTACATACACTAGCAATAACTCAGAAACTGAGATGTAAGATTCATTCCTTTTGTGAGTAAAGCAAAAATATAGTGGATCTCATTGGCAAAGTCACCAAAGAGAAATGATCTCAGGCCAAAATTAGAGTAAACTCCTATTAAACATATTAACATATTTAAAGGAAGAAGGTACTAGTCAAAGTGGAATAGAGAATTTCTTGGTTCTTGGTCAGGGCTGAGGAATAAGAAGAGAGATACATGCTTTCGGGTCTCTAGCTCTGTTGTGAGACCTGTATATTCTGGTATATGAGTATTTATATGTTCCTTTCAGTATGTGTATCTTTATGGACTTAGTTATACGGAGATAGATCAGGTTATCAAATTATCCGTTACCTCCATTTTTGTTTCTGCTATGCCTTATTCACCTAGCAACATTATGAGTCTAATTTGCTATCCCCTACAGTATGTCTACGGGAGAAGAATATGCTTATCAGTCAACAGAATCTTATTCAAGGTGGTCATACTTCTCATTATGAGTTAACACGCTGACTTTCCATTTTCACACATCCATCTTAGAATGTTTGGTTAACCAAGAAATTGATGTTGTGTTGAAACATCAGGCTTCTAAGCTTTCGTGTTTAAGAGCTAGCTTTGGATGGACATACACTTAGGTAATGCCATGCTGTGGAGATGAGATGCCCTTTTACAGATGACACCCAAGCGCCAAATAAGGTCCTTCTACAAACTTCAACAATTGTATTGGTCACCTTTTGAAATATATCCTTGATACCACCACTATTTACCACCTTGGTACAAAGCACCATCAACTCTCATCTGGAACCAAAGCCTCTGAACTTGATCTCTATAGTCTATTCCCCACAGAGCACACAGCCAAAGTGATTCTTTAAAATAGAAGAAAAAATAACATCCTTAGGGGAGAAATATCAATCCTTCTTTACATCCACCTTCCGAAACCCTGCTCTCTGAAAATTGACCTCACCTCTTAACTTGGTTGTTGTTGACTCTGTTCCAGCTACTCTGATCTCTGCACTCCCTGCCTGGGATTCTCTTTCTCCCCCAGATCTCCTCCTCATTCCTTTCGGATCTCCACTCAAAGTTCACTTCATCTAAGAGGATTTAAAGATGGCCATCCATTTAATATAGTACTTCTTCCAAACCTGTCATTCTCTCTCTATACCCCTTAACTTACCTCCCTTTTATACAGAGAATGTCTACCATTCAACATATCACATGCTTATTTGTGGGCTGGAGGTGCAAGTTCCACAATAACAGCGACAAGTTTTTGCTCACCAGTGTGTGGAATAGGGGTTGGCACATAGACGGACTCAGTACAGTTTTTAATTTAACAGCTGCAAGAGAAAAACATGTCATAACAAAAAGGCTATTTGATTAAGTTCCGGGATTCTAAGTCTGCCTTTGCCCTCAAATAGGCATCTGTGTGACATCAGCAAGTCACTAGCTCTCTACCTTCAAGTTCTTTATCTGTAAGGTGGAAATATTAGCTCTGGAGCTCAAATCCTATATGTGAAGGATTTTACATGATAAAACCCTGAACAACTATGAGAGGTTTGGACAAATAAGATGCTCAAGCTTACAAACAGGATAGGTGGCCAAGTTGAGTGAGAACACTGTATTCTGAGTGTGTAATGGTGATTGTGAGTTTTGGTTCCTCCACTGACCAGCTCCATGATGTTGAGTCATTTACCCAACTCTTTTAAGCCTTATTTCCCTGGCAAATGAGAAACTCTTTCTTTTTTTTTTTTTTTTTCAGTATGATTTTTTTCCCACTAATTTTAAAGAAATCATATCTTATCAGGAAAAATGATATAACTAACAGTAACTAAGGACTTTTTATTAGCCCTTTTCCCATAGCTCATCAGCTAACAGGAATTTACAGAACATGCACAAGTGCCTAGCACTGTTGTAGGTGTTTGGGATAAATCAGGGCACAAAAGAGACAAATACCCTGGCTTTGTGGAGTTTAACTTCCACGGTGAAGAGACGAATAAGCAATAAATACAGAAAGCAAATGAAATAGTATTTTGAAAGATGTTATATGGACAAAATAGTATAGTAAGGAACTGGGGATTATGAAAGGAAGAGGTCAGGTTGAAATTAAATAAGAGGTCATGACATTTGAGTACACAATCATTGAAAGACTCTTTTTTCCTCTTCCTCTTCTCCCTGCCTCACTTTTTTCCCTTAAAGTTTTGAAACTGTTGCTTCCATGCCTTGGCTATTGGAATGATGCAATGAACATAGGGATGCATAAAAAATTGAAACTATACTATAAATATATTTTATTAAAAATTATAGAATTATGTATTCCCACTGAGTAGTACATTGTACTACTATTGACGAAATACTATTATAAAAGACCTTCAAAATTAGTTATTTAGTCTTTTCATGCAGGAATCTGTAAGCATCTTAGTTATGACATACAGGTGATCTCATTGGGTCTCTTAATATGGATTTCCTTAAAAGAAGTAATATTTTATATCCATTCATCAGTGGATGGACTGTGGGCTGTTTCCATAATTTAGCTATTGTAGATAATGCTGCTACAAACACCAGGGTGAATGTATCCCTTCGAATTCGTATTTTTGTATTTTTTGGGTAAATACCTAGTAGTGCAATTGCTGGGTTGTAGGATAGTTCTATTTTTAACTTTTGGAGGGACCTGCATATAGTTTTCCAGAGTGGCTGCACCAGTTTGCATTCCCACCAACAGGCCAAGAGAGTTGTCCTTCTTCTACATCCTTGCCAATACCTGTTGTTTCTTGTGTTGTTTTTAGCCATGAAGTTGTGGTATATATGGGTGGAATATTACTCAGCCATTAAAAAGAATGAAATGTTGCCATTTACAACAATATGGATGGAGCTAGAGTATTATGCTGAAGGAAATAAGCCAGTCAGGGAAAGATAAAGACCACATGATTTCACTCATAAGTGGAATTTAAGAAACAAACGAACAAAGGGAAGGAGGGAGAGAGAGAGAGAGAGAGAGAGGCAAACCAACAAAGACTCTTAACTATGGAGAAGAAATTGATGGTTACCAGAAGAGAGGTGGAGGAGGAGTTAAAGAGGTGATGAATATTAAAGAGTACACACGTGATGAGCACTGGTGTTGTACGTAAGTGTTGAATCACTATACACTTGTAACTAATATTACACTATCTGTTAATTGGAATTTAAATAAAAACTTAAAGAATAAAAAAAGCAACATTTTCATTGCAAATGAAATAAATACCCATTTTCTTTAAAACTCATGCATATTCTGTAGTCCAGGGTTTTGGGAATTCATGATTTTTAGTGTTAACTTTTCTATTCTTGGAAACATCCATAGAAGGGAATGGAGGAAGGACAGACTCCTCATTTGGCTTCCTAGGGCAGCTACATGCACACTGCCCAGGTAGTTGTACCTTGTAAGATGAGGGTGGCTAAAGCCTTGCGTGGCTTTGCAAAGGCTCTTTAGGCTAACACAATGAATCATTTCTCTCCATCAGCCTCCTGGATTTTATTGTGTGACTAAAGGAGCCACCAGAGGAGAAACTGTTGAGTTGGGCCCTCTAAGAGAGAGGTTATTGAGATTAGATTAGACTTAATAACTTTGGTCAACTACTCATCACAGAACATAGACATATGGACCAGTCACTGTCTTAGCACAGATACTACTCCCATTTTTAGAAAAAAATTTATGCCCCAGTGATGACCTAGTTTTTAGGGCATGACTAATTACTAAAAAGTCCAGTATAACAGAATAGTCACTTTTAGCCTAAAATCTGAAACTGAAGAACCACATCAGCATTTAGATTGTTATCTTTTTATAGTGACCCTCCTCTTTGTGTTTAAAACCTTTCTACCTACAAACTGGAGTTCAAGATTAGTGTCTATTTGTTAGGACTTCTGGAGTTCTTGGAAGTGATAAAGTGCTAGACAAATGCTATTATTTATAGTCTGTCCCCGTTCAATGAAAAGGATCCATAGACTGCTGCTGCCAAGAGTAGCATTAGTTACCCAGCCAGATAGTTTCATTTCAAGGTTCCCATTGGTTGAGACTGAACAGAATTCTTGAGCAATGAAAATCATGGCACTCCCTTGTGACTAGAGAAGCCTGTTTCAGACCCAAGCTGCCTCTGGTTTCTGGTAGTGTCTGCCTTACACGGGTTCTCACATGGTTTGCCATGACGACCAAAACCATTTTGCCAAGGAATAAATTATGGATATGACAAGCAACCATCTCTAGTCTCAAACCCAATTCATTTGCTTTTCTAATTTTCATTTTCAACTTTTTGGCCAAGATTTATCTCTGTTATAAGGAGACAAATACCAGTAGGCCAGGTTCCTATATGCCTACATCTTCCATTTGGTCCCTCATTTGGTGTAAGACCATGTATCAAGGGAGGGAAAGGTGATTGAGGAGTGAGGGGGAGGGAACAAAGTGCACAAATATGGAGCAAAACATCTCAACTGAGTTAAATAATTATTGAATACCTGTTATGTACAGGACTCCATGTAAGACACAGTATATAATCAGAAACAATGAAGAGCTTAGTGATTTAAGTAAATATAAATACCTTAAGATAAATACAAAGTTCTATGGTGTATCAGAGAGAAATACAACAGAAATTATTTGTGATATGCAAAAGATTCATTCAGTAATTCACTCATTCATTCATTCACATATTATGCATTTGTAGAGCAGTTTGTCCTCAAATTTGGCTCTCCAGGATTGTATTAATGGTACAAAATGCACTTGGTAACATTTCCCCTCTTTAGACTGTCTTTCTAGAATGTAAATGATTTGTTTTATTGTCTCTAAGCATACCAAAAAGACAAAACTTATGACAAAAAACATTCCCACATAAAATTTACTGAGAGTTAACTAAGGCACCGACTATAAACAATAATTTTCTATAAATCAGGATCCTACTCATCTCCATGAGTGTCTAGATGTTACCTGGACAAGTTATTCTGTGCCTCAGTGTCTTCATCTATGGAATCTGAATATTAAGAGCTACCACCTATCTAGAGATTTCTACGTGCCAGATGCTCTCTTAAGCAATTTATACTATTAACTCATTTAATTCTCAAAGCAACCCAGTCAGGTAGATACTACTATCCATGAGGAAATAGACACAGAGATTAAGTTAGGAGATTTAACAATTGGCAGAGAAGGAATATGAATCAAGGCACACTGGCCCTCAAATCCAGTCTCTTAAACATTATACTACTGTCTCTTGGTTAGCAATTGATAATCCTAGTAAATCTCCTTAAGGTGGTTTGAAGATTAAATGTGTAAAATTAAATATGTAAAACACTTATAATAGTTTCTGGTGCATAGTAAGAACTCAATAAATATGAGATACGTAGCTGTTTATGCTTCATCCTCCTTTTCTAGAAACACAGTGTCAAAAGTTGACATCTTTAAAAATTAGTAACCGTGGTTTCTTTAGTTGCCCCAGTTAATAGAAAAGTGTTCATTAAAGCCACATCATTTTACATCCATTGAATTAGCAAAAATTAAATATAGTAATAGCCAAAGCTGGGACTCTGACAAAATACATTGGCGTGTCCCTTTCAATAGTAATGTTTTGCAGAAACTTGAAAAAATATATTCCTTTTTATTTGTGAACCCTCTCACTTCTTAGGTGGAAGCATAATGTGGGGAAAGTGGCCAAGTCTTCAGATGAGACAGCCCTGGTTTCCAATTTTGACTCAGATGAGGAGGAAAATACAAAGCGGTCCTTCCACTTACTAGTTAAGTCACCTTGTTGTATTAGTTACCACTCTGAGTATTTTTTCCTTCCATCTGCAAATTGGGATGTCACTTGCCCCAAAAAATGTATTATAGGAGATAATGCAGGTATTATATGGCACTTTGTATGGACTGAACATGCATTAGTTTGCTTTCCTTAGATATATGTTCCATGGGATGATCCCAAGGAAATGAGTCAAAAAAAAAAAAAAGCTGTATATAATATTGTAAATTTTTAATAAAAATTATAAAAGTTAATAAAAATTTAATAAAAATTATAACAAACTAAAGGCTCATTAATGGAAATAAATATATTAAGTTGCATTGATATTGTGATCCCTATGCAGTTACTTATGTTAAACACAAAAATACATAACAAATTAGAAGTTATTATTTATTTTTATAACTAAAACATTGAAATTATCATTTTTTAAATGTTTATTTATTTTGAGAGAGAGAGCGTACACATGTGAGTAGGGGAAGGGCAGAGAGAGAGAGGGAGAGAGAGAATCTCAAGCAGGCTCCACGCTGTCAGCTCAGAGCCCAGTAAGGGGCTCTATCCCACTAATTGTGAGCTCATGATCTGAACTGAAGTCAAGAGTTGGATGCTCAACTGACTGAGCCACCCAGTCACCCCAAACATTGAAATTATTTTCTTATAACTTCTATGTATAAAAAATTTTGGCCCTAGAAGATGCCATATAAAACAACTGTTTTAAAACATTTTTCCCTGTTGGCTTCCGTCATTGTTGGGAACATGTTATTTGTCTAGTAAATAATTTTTGATATCATTAATATGAACTCACAAGTACCTCTATCTGAATATACTTCCTCTGAGAATAACTAAAGTGTTCTAACATTTATGTTTATGTTTCCTCCTGAGCATTAATGATCTTCCTTTACTGCACACTTAATTCAGATGGTTCTAGAACCAGTGTTGCTGAAGTAAAAACAGTACTAAAAACGTCCCAGCTTTTCAATTCCTTATCATATATACAAAATAAGGATTAAATATTTACTGAACATTATTGAATAGTTTTATAGTTGACAATGTTGAACTATTTAAAGCATTATCATTTCCCTCTTTCTATTTCTTGTCACCCAACCAGCATCGTTATCAATTTATTAAATATTAGTTAACTTAAAAAACTCCTTTAAAATGTACTTAGCAACTTAGATAAACTAGATACTAATTTTTTTTCTTATAAAACCAAAAATTATATATGTTGTAAGTTTTATGTGTTTTTATTTGGGATATGTTACTGTCACAATTTCTTATTTTTTGCTTACAAAATGTCCCAGTTTCACTTTTGCAGAGAAAAGCTTAGACTGGTTTAAAAAAATGTGCTTTGTGATATTTTTAGCTTTTTCATATATATTCTGTCTTCCTAAGAAGCAAAGAAATACAGAGCTTCTGTGAAAGAAAAAAGAAGAAAGGAAGGGGAGGAGAAAAGTAAAAAGGAAAAAAAAAACTTTCCACATTACTTCTTTGAAGGATTCAAGAATTAAAGATAAAATTGTATATAAATTGTATGTAGGAAGATGAGGGGTACCTCAAATGCCAGAAAGAAGGTTGCTAGTGCATTCATGGGGAGGACAACACCGAAGGCCTTTGCTCAGTGAGAAGACTTGATTCTACACGAGATTCTGTAGATGAACTGAATTCACCAGCATTAACTTGAGTGTATCATCCATTAATATGCCAAGTTTTAGCAAAGAAATCTCAGATCCACATCAGCCTCTACGGGAATCGCTGACACAGGTGGAAAGATTTATCGCATTTGATAGTATCAATTAAGATGCTGAAAAATTTCATTTGGACTAGAAGCTTTTAGATTGCTCATAATTTAGTTTGAAAATCCTGTCCAACAGAAAGTTTTCATTCATCCCCCAAGATAACAAAGGTGGGAAAAAGAAAGACAAAATGGAAACACATTTTGTTAGCACTTTCTATTTGGAGGAGGTTGTAATATTATGGAGAAAATGGAAGATATCTTTCTCAATGAAAGCTTCAATAAATATACTATATTTATTTTATTTATGTAGCTAAGAAGTAAAGGACACTATTAAATGAAAGCATAAAATAGAAGTTTGGCAGAATCAGAAAAAACAGGAAAGAAGAAAAGCTAATGACGAATTTCAGAAAAAATATATAAAAGCTTGGGATTTTTAAGAAAGCTCTAAAAGTTGACTCTCTTGATGAAATGTTAGGATATGATGAAGCAAAAAGGTCAAATGCAGTCAACAATTTTTAGGTATAACATATTTAACTTTCGAGGGCAAAGTCTATTACAGTGTTGCCTCTACCATGGATTTGTAGGTATCCTATTATTTATTTCAAGCTACACTACCATTTGTAAAAAGGCTTATATTAAAAATCTACCCTGGGTAACCATGTGGTTGATGAAATTATCACACCAACATCCAGTTTTTTGCTTTTTGAGTCAAAATGCTTTATCAGTTTTAACATGGTCATGATGCTGGTTTTCCCCTCAATCATGAGAGAGCTAACCAAGTTCATGGAAAGTGAGAAAGGGTGTTTTCTGTTCAACTGGACAAATTAAGCTTGCTCATTTGAAAAAAAGAAAAATGTACTGGAAATTTGAAAGTGGCAAGGGGATTTTGAGCCTGACAATGTTTCTCTCTACTTAACAAATTCATTCTGAACTTTAAAGAGTCTAATTCATAATTAAGACTCCGATATAAGTAAAGAATAGGAGGCAAACAATAAGAACAGAGTGACAATTAATTCTCTCCATTTAAATTATCTCCCAAATATTATGGCTTAAGGTAAAACCAACACGTTAATAACTGTCATTTCCAAAACCTTGACTAACCAATAAGTACACATCACTTCATGTCCATTTCTCATCTATTTTAAATGGAACAAAGTGATTTTCAGGAGTTTGGAAGTGCATAATTACATAGACTAAAGTCTTTGGACTTTGATCATAATTATAGTGCTTTATCCATCCATCACTTGTTGCTTGAGGACTGTTCCTTGGCGAGTTATTTAAAGGAGATAGGAACTCTGTCAGGACAAATTTGAGCTGCAAAACAGCTAATCAGAAACTTGGCTCTCTTGACTTAAAACAGATTGAAAATTGCTACTTTAATCTCACAATCCATTTGGCTTTTAAGTAAAGTGAGAACATGAAGTCTCTCTTTAGGAAGGCATGTGTCTGTTGTTCATATCATTGGGTACCTTTTTTCAAGCTTCCTATTGGGACACTGGGTACAAGTTTGTCTCACTCTATGGTCTCAAAATTGGTTGTGCAAACAAATGAATCATCTGCAGTGCTTGATAGAAAATGCTAGTTTTGCATTCCTTCCCCTCACCCTCAATTTCCCAGAGAGATGTATCAATGTAATTGTAAACCTAAAATTAACTGGGAACCTTATAGCATCAGAAGGTCTAGAGCTGTTTTTTCAATAGTGGACTGAGAACTACATGAATCAGAAAAGTTTGTTTTGTTTACAATGTCATCCAAAGGCTCCACCTAGACTTATCAAATCATAGTCTCAGGCTGTTGATAGAACATTTCTCTGAATTCCAGAAAACATCAGAAATGAAAATGTACATCACTATGTTTTCCTGAAAGCCAACTTGGATGTTACAATTTTGGGCATCAGTTACCATCTAAGAGTTGAATATAATATACCTCCATGGAAAGCATGTTGAGGAACTTGAACAGAGGCTACTAACAGAGATCCCCCTTCCAATTTGCTGCCTTCAGGGTGGGTGTTTTGCATTTGTAGTCCTCAGCAAGCAGGTGTCTTCCTACTCTCCCATGAACTCCGTTGTATTAGCTCTATATATGTAATTCTACATTGGATTCCCTGAGGTCTAGGACTATATCTCACTCTCATCTTCTACTGCCCCCACTCAGCACCAAAAAATAAAAATAAGTCAATAAAATAAAATAGTTTCTGGAATTCTTTAAACAAATCAAAACCAAAAAAAAAATAGTTTGAGTTTCTACATCTACAATTTGAGGATAAAAATCCTTTACGTGGTGAATTAGTTTCCTATTGCTGCTGTAACAAGTTACAGCGAACTTGTGGTTTAAGCCGATACAAATGCGTGATCTTACAGTTGGGTAGGTCAGAAAACTGACATGGCTCCTGCTGGATTGAAGTCAAGGTACTGGCAGGGCTGCATTCCTTCTGGAGGCTGTAGAGGAAAATCTGTTACCTCGCCTTTTCCAGCGTCTAGAAGTGCCAGCCTTCCTTGGCTTATGATCCCCTTCCATCTTCAAAATCTGTTAAGATGTTTTTCACATCACAATTCTGACTCTTTTTCTCCCTCCAATTTCCATTTTTAAGGACTCTCACGATTACATTGAACCCACATGGGCAATCCAAGATTGGCCTAATTTAAGGTCAGCTTAAACCTTAATTCCCCTTTGCTGTGTAATATATCATATTTACTGGTTCTGGAGATTAGCACCTGGCCATCTTTGGGGGCCGTTATTCTGCCTTTCACACCTGCCCACCTCCCAGGTGGATGAGATATGTAAGGTACCGGGAATACTTTGTTAACCATAAAGTTCTATACAGTTCTAATAAAATGATTAATATGTTCTGTGGTAGAAATAACATTGAACTGGATAATGAGACTTAAATTCTAGGTCTGGTTCTGCTTCTATTTTGTTCTGTGATTTGGGGAAAAACACTTTGCCCCTCTGGGATTCAGATTTCTCAATTCTGAAGTATAAGTACTGAGAGAGACCAGCCAAGATCATGCCAAGACCCATAATTGTTGTCCTTAATTCAAAGATGATATAAAGCAAAATGGAACTTCAGGTATGCCCACATGAGGACACAATTGTTGCTGGAAAGGAATCCCCAGTCTAGCTGATGTGCTACACACACAGAAGCACAACTGAGCATTACACTAAGGGAATGCATTTCAGAGTTCTGTTGGGTTCATATATAATCCTCCAAGTCCCAGCCGTGAACAGTAGATCAGAGGTTGTAATCTCTGATTACTTTATGAGGAAACTTTTACTTAAATAGCTTAAATGATTTCATGAATGTCATACAGTCAGTTAGTGATGGAGTTAAGACTGTGATTCAGATCTTTTAACAAGTTCTATGTGCACTCAACTAACACACTTCCCCGCCTCTCTCCCAAATAAATGCACTTACAGCAAAGGAGTAGCATACAGAATTGTAACCCGTCATACTTCGGGCTAACCACAAATGATCATAAAGTTCTTTGAGAACTTATTCTGGTGAATATTGTAAGGCTTTGAAGCAGTTTCTTGTTGGTTACAACTGATGGATATGTTAGTCCCTGTTGACAATTTGTACCTTCATATTTCTTTAGGAACCAATTCTTCCTGCCTTCTGCCTTGCTTCAATTCAAGCACTGATAGAGACAATACACGCAGACCGTTGCATGCTGGCTTGTTACAGACAAACAGTGATTATGGAGATGGATAAAATGAATGGAGCAACCTTACTAAAAACTGTTTTGCAATGGATGGATACATCCTTTATCTCACATATGAAATTGTATTATTATATGTTATATCAATTCTGCAAGTCTTTGTATGTGCATAAAGAGCACTGTGGGAGTATATTTCATCTTCATACTTGTCATGATCCTGATAGGAGTAAGAGCACTTGAAAAAAGAGTGATTGTAGAGAATTTAATGAAGAAACTATGTATCAAGGTACAAGGAATAGGATAGGGCTTTTTGGAGTTAATCATGGCTGAGACTGGCTACCACCTCTAAGCTTGAAAGAAAGGGAGAGTAGGGACCAGTTACTTGAACTCAAGACATTTGGACCTGTGGCAAGGGCATCTGACAGGACCTGCATCCTTTAGTAAAAAAATCCAACAGGGAAGTGGCCTGGGAAACATATATCCTAACTTCATTCCTATGCTCTTTTAACCCAAGAGGAAACCAGAGGATAAAGGAACTGTCAGTGTAGTCTTTAGAAGTAAGCTTCCAGAAGAACAGAACAAGAAGAAGAATGGAGGACACATGTGGAGAGACAAGTGGAGGGCACACAACACACCTGCCTTTCTGTGATTTCATCTGATAAATGAAATGATCTTCCACTATAAGTTCTCTGTCACCACACTTCCTTTTGGGATATATTTAGAAAACAGAGTGAATAAAGTTGACCTTTCAGCTAGTACAGCATAACATTTTCAATCAATATGTAATTTACACAGGAAATACTTCTTACTCATCCATACACCATGCTAGCAGTTTGAGCTTTTTTGAATAGAGGGGACTGGCAAAAAGAACACAAAATTATCTTGCAAGTGGTTCAAATTTTAATGTTTCATTTTCTCTTATTTTTAGCCCTCGGCTATCATATTATGTTCAAGATTTAATCTTGGTTCATTTTTATTATCACTTTAACTGCTTTGTTTTCAAAAAATTATATTTTGAAAGAAATTAATCTTTCTTTTAGAATTACTCCATTAAAAAATCTATTTTAAAAACTAGATGGCAATTCTAAAAAAAAAAAAAAAACAGGATGAAAGACAGCCTCGATTATTACCCAACAACACACTAACAGAGATTTAGCTTCTAAAATGCTAAATTTTAGATTCATCTTGAGTTTTTAACCTATTAAAATGTAAACAGAACTCATTGCTCAGTTTTCATTTTTAAGAAAATGGTAACTTACCCACTGGCTCTTATTTATTTATCTAGCATAATTTCATCTATGCTTTGATATTTTGTGAAAACCAAGTTAGCAATAAAATGACAAGGCTTGTGATTTTTCCCACCTTTTCCTCTTCTTTGTAATGGTCAATGTCATCAACAGGGGAAATCTAAGCTGTATAGTTTTCATGCCTCTGTGGTTATCAGAAGTTTTTTCAAAGACTAAAGTAAATTAGGATCAATACTGGGGCAGAAATAAACGTATAGTGTCAATATTTTTAGGTGCAAAGGAAAAAAAACAGTGAAATCGCAATTTTAACTGAGAGAATGATTATCATAGTACTTTGAAATTGGCTTTTTGGGAAAGGCATTAACATTCAGTAATAAATGGTAATAGCATCCCTCATTTATCCTATTCTGTGATAGAAGGAAATCATGCATTAAAGTAGCTTGGAGCTAAAAATAACAAGATATCTTGTTCTTTCCTCTTTTGAAAATTCCCTTTCATGACTTCTTTCAAAAGACAAGGTCAGGAAAAAGACAGATTTAACTATGTAGATGACGATGATTATGGAATGATTAAATTTGGTCTTTCTTAAAATAGATTTTGTAAACTGAGAACTACAAGGGTTGTCTGCTAAGAAAAAGCAACTCAAACCCATTCACTCACTAGGCGTTAAAGTGAATATTGTTTATTCTTACTTTGGCAATATACAGTATCGCAGGTTTCTTACAGTGATAATCCACTTATTCATTTACTCACTAAGCAGGATAGATAGGAAAATAATAATAATTCAGCTCTTAAAGTCTGTGGCAAAACATTTAAAATATTTGAGGAAAATATATCTGTTATTAAATATGTAAGTATCGCTGAGTTAAATAAATGAACATCACAGCCATATCTTACCCATTTTGGTATTTCCAGTGACTTGCACAGAGTAGATAGATGATCAGCAACGAACTTTTTTCTGCTCTTTATTTGCCACTTAAGTTTTAATTACAAATAGAGAGGACACCATCTTGCCTAACACCATTTATCAGGTGAATAAATGTTTCCTGACCCTGCCCCCCCCCCCCCCCCCCCCCGGCTACCCCACGCCGCTATCTCACAGCTCCCCATGTGCTTTTGTCCTTTCCCCAGAAACAACACTCACCATGATTAAAGCTCAGGGGATTTGGCAAAATGTAAAACTATTTTAAAGTATCATGGGTATTTTGAATTTTACAACATGTCCAAAACAGATGATTTTTGCTCCATGAATTAACAGGTTGCAGGGACAGTTTGAGACGCAATTTTCTCATTTATTTATATTTAAAGGCTTCTCTTGTCAATCACTAGAAATGCCTCTAAGGCAGAGGTATACAGGATTGATGTGTGGGTTTCTAGTCAATAGAAGAAAGTTTCTTCTAGAGCTGAGGTAGATCCAAGTACCTATTTAAAAAAGATATCCACAAGGGAAGCATTATACAGCAAATGTTTCACCAGAGCTATGCTCGTAGAATAACATTTCAAAAGAATTTCAGTAGGATAGAAAATTTTGTGTCTGGAAACAAATTTTGAGAACCAGAAAATGTTGGGTATTTTTCTCTTTATTGACCCAATCCCAAATTCCAACTAAATTTAATTTTCAAATTATCCAAGAACATCAGCTCCAGGGCCGTCCATTTTTGTTAACATTGTCGTTTATGGCAGACAGTAAGGCAGGAATCCAATCACCACTTACATTGCCTATTTCAACCTGGAAAACCACAAACTTGCTTCCTCTCTGTCTCTCTCTCTCTTTCCTTTTTCTTCCTCTCTTTTCTTTCTCCGCCATTTACCTTTCTGCTTTACTTTTCTGCTTCTGCTTTCTCAGACAGCCCACCAGAGACCTCACAGGAAGAGGAGCAAAGTCTACATAGTCCACATTAGTGTCCTACATGGTGACAAGTCATATTAATGAGAAAGATCACACATCTTCCATAATTGCCCAGGCAATTTGACAGTAACTGAGCCCTTCCCAGAGAGCCCACTCCACTTCTAGTACAAGGTTCCAATAAGCACCGGTGGTGAATGACAAGTTAACCCCTTTGGAACCTCACCATTTTCAACACTCAAAGGACCTCTCTCATTAGTCTTATAAAATAAAGTATGAAATTCCAACATCACATCTCATGCTGTTAAATTAACAACATCACACTGCTACATACGACTTAAATATCTCCCATAACTTTATGACTGGAAAAACACTGTTCAGATTTCATTTACCAGTTTAAAAATAGCAAACTCTAATTTGAAACACATACACACACATCGTGCATGCTCGCTAATATTCCCTCTTAGTACTAGGCAAATGTTTCTTCCTATAAACATAAATAAAATTCAGTATCATCATAAATTTTAAAAGTCAGATTTGTCAAAAGATGATGTTTGTTATGAAACAAATCAAGAAGAAAATATTTCTTAGAGTCAGAATGACAAGCCACAATCTGGCAGCATAACAATGGCTACTTCATCTATTTTTAATGTATAAATCAAAAGTATTCTGTGTTTATTTTGACTCGAAGATAGACCACAGATTATCATGTCCCTGTCCAATGACATTTCTTCTTCTTGGGTGGGTGAGTGCTGAGCAAGGCGAAGAACAGAGTTTAAACATCTTAAAGGGGTGTGACAATTTTTCAAGAAACCATGGGAAAATTGTCTTCCACCCTTGTCACTTCGTAGATCCAGACATGAACTAAAATCAGAAAAGATGCCCACAGACCACTTTCAGTTCACAGAAAGTCCAAAATAATATCGCTGTGCTCATAAACAAGGAGGGGTTGCCCTTTGTCCACAGCAGAAACACTCATAATACACAAGGCACTCCAATTAAGTTTTGATAGAAGTTACGTCACATTTCAACTCACCGCTGGATGTATGGGTCGGGACAGTACTGTAGGGTGGCACACCGTGAAGTTTCACAATTCATTTCCTCCAACTCTCTTTGACAGTCAACAAGTGGAGAACAATTATATAACATATACACATATACCTGTGTATATATAGATATAAAGCCAGGAGCCTAAAAGCAATAGGGTCAAATGCTATCAGACATAGAAGTTTAGACACTTCCCCCCTTCACACACATTTGCAAAGAGGCGGAGCGTTTCTTGATTTTAGCCAATGAGATTTGTCAAGTGACTAAAACCTCAGAAACACTTGATTCTTACCAGCTGGGCATCCTCTCTAAAGTTGTTCTTCCCCCTCTACCACGGCTTTAGAGTCCTGGAGGTATAGTGGCCACACTTGTGGTCAACTTGGAGGCATCGCCGAACTTCTGGTCTCTCCGGTGATTGGATGCTGGCATGAATGGCATCAGAGTTTAATTTCAGCAGCCTGGACTTTTGAAACAGAACTAAGCTGATGAGTGTCCACCCTGCTTACGTTAATTAATGTTTCCTTGTATCTGCATACTGATATGAACTGAGGACTTCTATAACTGCTCCTGGTGCTTTTTTTTTTTTTTCCCCCAGAGCTGCTTAGGAAGGGTGTGTGTGTGTGTGTGTGTGTGTGTGTGTGTTTTCATCTCCACCTCCCCGCCCGCCTCTCCCCTCCCCCCCGCCCCCCCCCCCACTTCATTCTCCCTTTCAGCCAACCGCCTGTTGTGGTCACAATCTCAAATAGCAAAGACAGGGAAATTCCTTGATTATATTTAACCTAGAACTCACTCTTCGTCTCAACTAAGAGAAAGAGATATCCATTCACATCCCTTAGAAGTTTTGCCTGCCACGAATAAAAGAAAATAACCATTACTGAGTTGGGTGTTTTTAAGATCCTACCTCAAACACACGCACATGATTTTCTTAAAGTGATAATAGTATATTACTTCAGACTCTTTTGAAGCTTACAAAATCATTTCAAATTGCCTGTTATTGAAAACATTCTAGGTTTACTTCAACCTCTGTCAGTCTGTTGTACTTTCTTACTACGTTTTCCTGTTTTTGCTGGTTTGAGTTTCACTTCGGCTCAACCTACTTTAGAGTAAAATCATTAGATTGTTCATATATCCAAAAATCAATATAATATCAGAAAATTCTACATACAGAATAATTTATTTCCTTTCTGAATACAGGCCGTAAACCGGTCCTGGTTTTGTGGATTTGGAAATTGAATAAAATATGATTCAGAAGCTAAATTAAAATAGACTCCAGCAGAAAAAAAGACCAGTTTGTGTGCCTGAGTGTCACCAACAGGGCAAGTTCATGTCTTCCACTCACTCCTAATCACAGGTCACCTGTGAACTGTGACAGGAGCAGTTGCCGAATTTTGTGACAATCTAAAATCCTTTCCAGAGAAATTTGACATTTCCTTAAAAGAAATTCCAGTTCAAAATGTGTTTCATAAAAATATTTCATTTGTTGCTTCAGCCAGGATAGAAGGGAGAAGCTATTTAAAACTTGACATTCTCTTCCCTTACTTAGCCTGAGAGTGTCTAACATCTGTGAATTGTGAAATTCACAAACATGCTGGCCTGAGCCCCAGCCAAATCAAACAGCTTGTTCTACAAAATGTGAAACTTGAAGGGAAGATCATTTTACTAATGAATTAGAGATTTGTTAATTGGAATTAGAGTGTTTGGCTTTACTCCTGCTACTGGAATACAGGTGACTGGAATATACAAAGTTCTTAAATTGAAAATAGTCAATTTCCTCTGGCTATGGCCAGGTGACTCCATCACGCAGGGCCTTGTTTTCCCCATTTATAAAACAAGAGGTGAAATAATGATCTCTAGTGCAGTGCTTCTCAACTGTTAATGCATCTGTGGGTCACCTAGAAATCTTGTTAACAGGTCCTCTAGTTCAGTAGGGGTGTGGCAAGGCCTAGGACTATTTCTCAAAACCCACCATGTGATGCTGCTGCTTCTGGTGTTAGCATCACATTTTGAATAGCAAGACCTAGTACTCCATCCAGGCCTGATATTTATTTACTTCTAGGAAATAATCAGGACTCTCCTACATATTTTAAATTACCAGGAGAGGCTCTAGGCCCCCAAATAAGTTATCAATTTGCAAACATTTCTAGCATGTTTTTCATTTCAAAAGGTTTATAGCCTAATTTGTAGAAAGGGGCATTAAAATTTTTTTTAATGTTTTATTTATTTTTGAGAGAGATAGAGAGTGCGAGTGGGAGGAGGGAAGAGAGAGAGGGAGACACAGAATCTGAAGCAGGCTCCAGGCTAACCAGCACAGAGCCTGACACAGGGTTCGAACTCACAAACCGTGAGTTCATGACCTGAGCCGAAGTAGGACACTTAACCAACTGAACCACCCAGGCGCCCCTATAGACAAGAACATATAAAATGCATGCCTTGACATCAATAGTTGTTATTAAAAAAAAAATCCTAAATTTACTTGGCTAAGAGGGACAGCTGTTAAATGGCAAAAATGTTTACATAAATAATTATGAAAAATATTGGGTACTATTGCATTGCAGAAATAAATGCAGAGTTACCTGGTCCAAGGGCAAAAAGGCAAATTCTTTAGGATTCGACATCATGCCAGTAGCATACATCATCTACAACCTGGGAAAAATAAGTGACAATTATATTATAATTACCATAATTGCCACTTATATTAATATTACATCTGTCTTCCCCCAGGGGTATCGGGTTACTATACAAATGCGTAAATTCTGTCTTTGGTGTGCAAGTTACATGTTTTTCCAGCAACTTAAGTCTTTTAGGCAAAGACTGTAATAGAATAAGTTACACGTAAGCCTAGGAAAAGACATTTGCCTTTCTGACCAAGACCTACAAGTTTGAAGGATATCGTTGGTGACAACTTTTGATGTGCACGAAGAGGAAGAGAAAGTTATGGGCATAGGGAAACACTGGCATTTATGGCCTGGAATTCTGGACAGAACGTAAGAGAAGGGGACACTTTCTCCTTCTCAGCTCCTAGCAGCTGAGAATGTGCACTCTGCCAAACTCAGGTGTTTTAAACACAAAACTTTGTCCCTGATGCCCATGTGAATTATTTCACTATAGCTCTTCTTTATGCACTGGTTACCTCCTTCCCTAGTGGCTCTCCTGCCTTGGCTCATATTTTGTCCTCCCCTCCAGAATGTTTTTACACCCCATCTGTTTATATCCACATTCCACAAATCCTTCAGAGAACAGGAAGCCTTTCTCATCCCTCCAGGTGAAAGGAAGCTACCCCACCTCTAATGTCTATATCTGAATCATATCTATACTTGTACAAGGGCATCTGCCTCGTAGATTTGAGCAATTTTTGCATAAGCCCCGTCTTATGTACTGGACCATGAACAGACTGAGGGCGGGTTTTCTAGCTGATTTGTCTCCTCATCTCCAGGGACTAGCAGAATATGGCTCAGTGGAAGAATAATGTGTTTATATCTTTGCAAAAATCATCTAATCCTAAGTATTACAAGTAATTGAAAAAGAACTTCTATAAAACACTTGACTTTTTAGAATCAACATTATTGGTGTATAATTTAAATACAAGAAAATCCACTAATTCTGTGTTCAGATTGAGGTTTGACATATTGTATGCCACCACAACCAAGATATAGAATATTCCATTACCCCGAAAGTCCCCTCATCTCTCTTTGCAGTAAATTCTTTCTCACCACTGACCCTAGACAATCACTTGCTTGCTTTTTGTCATTATACATTAGATGTATATTATCCAATGCAGTTTTCTCTGATGAAGGAAATATTCTATAAATGCACGGCCCAACATGGTAGCCACTAGTTACATGTGGCTAATGTGTTGGGGAAATAAATTAATATTTTTATTGAATTTTAATCAACTTAAACTTACAAAGTCACCTATAGCTAGTGACCACCATTGGTGAGCAGTGCAAATATAGAACATCACATAAATAAAGACACATAGTATGTATTCTTTTGTGTCTAGGTTCTTTTACTCAGCACATTGTTTTTGAGATATATCTATGTGGTTACACAGATGAGGACCCGGTTCTTTTTTATGGCTGTTGAACATGTGGTTTCTCTCCTTTTTCTTTCTTATTTTTGTTATTAAGTACACATTCTGGTGTTGGATACTCAATTTTGGCCACAAGCAAAAGTCCAATAGACTTTTGAAGAGCTCAATAATAATATATCCTATCGAGTACCTTAGTGATGTGGAATAGCTCATTTTTTTTTTCCAAGGCTGCTAAAGCCCTAGAGGAGACAGCCCATATGTAAAGAAACTGGCTAACCTGGGTTTAGTCTGATCTCTGGTGCCGACTTACCCTGACCTTAGGCAAGTAGCCTACTTTATTTGAGCCTTAGATTCTTGATCTTTAAGAGGAAGGATGTATCAGTGAGAATTCTTTTGTGATAAGCAATAGAAACTAATTCTGGCTAATTAAAAATCAAATTATGAAAATATGTTTTTTAAGAACCATGAACATTCACAGAGTGGAAGAGGAAGTTGAAAAACGAGGTTCAGGAAAGAGTTAGAATCAGGAGAGCTTCAGGGATCTAAGTAACAGGAATGAATAGAGGCACTTCATGTTGCCACCACCAGAATAAATCAGGCCCAACAGGTTTTTTTGAACTTGAGTCATTTAGCTTACAATTCAGATTCTTAGAAGGGAGATCCATTTTTGGCCAGCAGAAGTCTGAACACATTGATTGATAACCCCACCAAGACAGGACCAAAGAGATTTTCTGAAAGAAAATAAGAGTTTTTATTACCCAAGGAAAGGGCAATAGGTACAGGACAATTGAAAACAACAGATGCCATCATGAAGGGCTTAGAGTGGATGATCTCGCACATTCCTTAGAGCTCTGGCTGTCTGTGGCTGTGGGATTGGAGAAGCTGAATGTCTTTCTTTTGGGTTACTAAACCTCAGGTCCTGTCCTCTCCAAGTCATCCTGGCCTGTACCTCTTTTATAATATGGGAATCAGGAGAGAAATTTTAGCATACAAGATGATAGAGTAAATTCATCAAGTGTCAGGCATGTTGAAGGGACCGAGGAGTTGGGTGATTTTGAGTCTTACGGCATTCTTCTGTAGTACATAACTTCAGTTTAACCCCACAATCTCTGTTTTAGCAAAAACCGAGTTCTGACTTGGGAGGGGGGTGGGAAACTCTACTAACCCTTCCAACTTTGTGCTCTATGAATCTAATGTTTTCTAAAGTCAGGCACCTAGAACTTAAGGGTGCTGGATTAAGGTCAAATGTTTTATTTTATTTATTTATTTATTTATTTATTTATTATTTTATCCATGAAAATGCAGATGCATTGCAAGCTTAGCAATATGCTTCCTCTGATTTGACCTCCACCTTTTACTGGTCGCTGGAATTCATCAAATAGAAAACAATGTATAGGTGTGCCAATGTCCAAGAGTCTACTGAGAAGAAAGAAGACGCTGCAGGGGGTGTTTGAGAAAAGGGACACTTCTCTATTCAGAGGGCATGCAAGGAAACACAGAGCCCAGTTGGGGAGGGAGGAGGTTGGCAGTTTCCCTAACAGACGAACCTGATACTCTCCAAGTCACACCCAGTGTCCAAAAGCAATGTGGGTGGGCTTCTTTTCCAGACATCCCTGAACAGCTGTGTGAGGGTTCCTCACTCCCACCCCTCCTTTGCTTAATGCCACGTGAGTGAGAGATAAATAAGGAGACACAGGAAGTCCTTATTTGGCACTTTCCAGATTTTTGTTTTCCCTGAACCATTTGGCAGTTGCAGATACGAAGCACCTTACTCTGAATGCCTTGGTGTGCATTTTCTAAAATGAGGAAATCTCTTACATAATCACAATTCAATAACTGAAATGTAGAGATTAACATTGATAACATTTTACCTTCTCTATACATCTTACTCAGATTTTTCCGATTATCCCAATAATATCCTTTAGAGCAAGAGAAAATCGTGGCTATCACATGTCTTTGTGTTTCATGACACAGATATTTTTGAAACGTGCAGGCCAATTATTTTATAGAACGGACCTTAGTTTATGTTTAGCTGATGTTTCCACATAATTAGATTTAGTGATGTATTTTTGGCAGAAACATCACAAAAGTGATACTGTGTCCATCTCAATACCTCGTTTCAAGAATGGCTGTTTTTAAAGCCCACCACAAGGTTTTCCCCAGGGCTCACCTCAGCATTAGATTTAATATGAACCTAATAAAGTTAAATGTCAAGCCCTCTCACCTGCACAGTCTTGGGAACTACTTAGCAATGCAATACATTTACATGCCCATTATGTTTCTGTAAAACATACAAATGTGAAATATTTGAAGTCCAATCTTCTCATGTTACTGTCTCATTCTAATCCAATTTCCCCTTCATCACCTTTCATGCTGCACAGGGTGGTTGTGGAGGGGCAGTGGAATTTTTACGATCCAGCCAAGGGCAAGTTAGATAAGGGATTCTTTTACTTTGGGTTTCGGGGAGATATATTTATGTGGTTTGTAGTCACATCTGTGTAGAGTTCAATTATTGTGACTCATCCTGTCATTGGAATGGCTTCCAAGAATTCTCCTTCTGTCCATGTATTGACTCAATAGGCAGAGTGTCGCTGAAGCCTGGGGCTGGAGGTCTTATCCTACTATGAATATCCCCTACAATAACTGCCATGGGAATGTGTGACTATCAGAAGAGAAACACAGTGCACAGATCCAGAAAATAATCTGGGGAAAATTTTTTCTTCTTTTTATCAGGCATGTAAAATTATAATCAGTGGAATTAATATCATCAGTATTTAATCAACACCCAGGTTCTCGCCTATCTCTTATGCAGCATATACAATTACAAATTAACCATGTATTATCTGGTCATTTATTAAGTAGAACTTATCCTTATACCTGTGTTTGTAGGACTATGAATGTGTGGCAGCAAGTGTGTTTGTCAAACCTTAGAATGGGACTGTATTTATGACATTAAGGCTGTATATGTGATATATAAGAGTCCAAGATTCTATGAATATAAACCTCCAGACTACATTTACATATGATTTACCTATTTATCTATCTGCATGAAATCACTTTGTTTCAGAATGATTTGAGGTAGCTTATAAATACATACACTTATAAGAAGACTAAAGAGTACATATGCAACATTACCAAGGGCTGAAAATAGAATAAAATTGGGAGTTGTTTTTTAATGGGTATATAGTTTCAGTTTTGCAAGCCGAGAAAGTTCGGGAGGTTTATTGCACAACAATGCGAATATATCTAACACTACCAAACTGTACGCTTAAATTGTTACGATAGGAAATTCAGTGTTAGGTGTATTTTACCACAATTAAAAATAGTTTTTAATTTAAAAATATGCGTAGGTGAATAAGGAAATAAATAATCAGTATAAACATCAAGGGTAAGAAAAATAGGACAAAATCAAGGAATCAAAGACAGTATTTGCTCACAAAATGTATTACATGAACTTCTACACTTGTGCTAAAGGTCCGTGAACTTATCTGTGAACTTCTAGGAAGTCAGTGTAAGGAGGACTTGTATGTCATATTTTTGATCCACGATAATATCTTAGACTTGTTATACATAGCACACTCCAGGTACAAAATAGATATCTGTTTCACGAATAAGGAAGGGGAGCACCTGAGTGGCTTAGTCCCTTATGCTTCCGACTCTTGATTTCAGGTTAGGTCATGATCTCATGTGAGATGGAGCCACATAGGGCTTTGCGCTGACAGCACAGATCCTGCTTGGGGACTCGTGTCTCTCCTCTTTTTCTCTGGCCTTTCCCCACGTGCATACATGTGTCGCGCGCGGTCTCTCTCAAAATAAATAAATAAACTTAAAAAGAATAGGGGCAGAAAGATGGCATACACTGAGTCTTCCAAATGAATTGATCTGTGGCTTCTAGTCTTGCAAATCTGATGAATTTGTTTGATTGCTTATGACAAGTAAATGGACAGTGGATGATGTAATGAGGCCTGGCTTTCTAGTGGCTTCCAGTATGATTCTCTTGTAACACCCTATGGCACTCACTGATTTGACAGTTGATTCACATATTCAATATGTATATTCCTGAAGGGCTTCTTCTCTGTGCCCATCAGGGAACTGGGAGCTGTGGTTAGCAGTGGATCACTTTGATTCAGTCCCTGCACTCAAAGAAACTTCAGTAAATTGGAAAACAATTTTTTTCATTTCTTTCTTTCTTTCCTTCTTTCTCTTTCTTTCTTTCTTTCTTTCTTCTTTTCTTTCTCTCTTTCTTTTAAGCTTCTTACACAAAAGGATGGCTATGGTATAGTTGTGTCTCTGAGTTGCTGATGACCATTTTGCCCCTGGGCTTCGGGTTTGGGGTACCTCGTGCCTTATTGATGCTGGTGAGATAAGAACAAGAATTTGTGAAACATGTGTGTAGGTGGAAGAGAATATAATGCAGCATTCTTATTTACTTTTTGTGGTTTAAGCCCAAGAGAGTCAGTTGTGGCTGATAGACACACATTCGTTCGCAATTGTTTGTCTTATTGTTTGCATATGGATCATCAGAGCATCATAAAAGCCATGGTCTGTGGCAGAAGGGAGGTGGGTGTGAGCCAAGAACCCAAGGCCTGATCTAGACCTGTATATCCCAAAGACTATAGCATGATGATTTATTTCTTAGACCACTGGGGGCTTTTCTGGCATGTAGCTTCCTGAAACATACTGTTTGTTTATGGAGCACAGCTCCCTAAAGGGGGAATAAGGACATTCGTAAAGGCTTTTTTCATTTTTATTTTTTTGAAAATTAACTATACTCAATGTTAAAATGGAGTTTCAGAGAGCATTTACTTAGAAAATGGCCCAGAAACAGAATGACTTAAAAGTACAAGCCTGCATATAGCGCTTTACATGTTACAGAACACTTTCACATTCTCTATCAGAGTCTCCCAAGTGACGTGTAGAGAGACCCAGCTCTTCCTACTTCCATCCCTGAACCCATCTGCTCAATAAAATGACATTAATTAAATGCCTATGGTATACCTGGTCTTGTGCGGGGCTCTGGGAAAATAAAGGTAAATAAAACACAGTCCCTTTCCTCCTCATAGTACGTTTGCAAATCCAGAATTTTTATAGTGTTTGCCATTTACTGAATAGTTTATGTCCATTATCTATTTAGATAAAAACATAAAAACCCCAGGAATTAGGCCAAGGTAGATGTTATTATCTCCATTTTGCAGAGGAAGAGAAATCTGGTGACTCTGCCTTAGTCATTCAGCCAGACAATGTGAGAGCTGTGATCTGAACTCAGTTAAACCTGCTTCCCTAAAATTATTGCCACCCTTCTGACCCCCCAAAAGCTTCAGAACATATTGTGTGCATTTTTATGTCTTAGAGTCCCAGGCATGGTCTCTGGCACATATCTCTCAATGTTTTTTTCCTGGTCCAGTTAGCCTGTGATAACATAAGCACCACAAATGCCAACCCTTAAAGGAAGGCATGAGCTCATGACAAGCACCCACATTTGGGCCAGGAGTCAAGAATGTTAACTCTGCTTATTTTGAAATCTGGGTTGTGCACACTGTTCAAGCATGTGGGCGTGGATGCACTGATAAAATGCTTCTGTGGGATGGAAGTGATTCTTGGGGCATCCTTACAGGGGAATCCGCATGGGATGACCCTTGAATAAATTTTTGTTTACAGCAACATCTCTGTGCCAAGTTTCTAAGGAGTAAATTTAAAGTACGACCTTGGAGGAATAACACCAGTCTGAAAACACAACTGCTCTTGGCTGCCTTTAGGTAGGTAACACTATTTTGCCACTCAGCTACTGAACCAATTAAACCATCTGGATTCCTATTCAGTATCTGTTTATATATATATATTTTTTACTTATAGTCTGTTATATTTCTGAACAGAATAAGAGATTTTCCCCGTAGACCTGAACAACCATCTATGTTACAATAATGATTGCATAGATATCTTTTCAAAGTAAAAATCATCTTTTTCTTTCAGATCATGAGACCCTGACCATACATATATAAAGAGAAATGTGTGAAGAGAGAAGAGAAGGAAAGAGTGAGGGAGAGAGAAAGAGATAGCAGGTATAATGATGATATTTATATACAGGTGTACATATATGTGTTTTTATATATTTACACAAATATATCTGGATGTGTGTATGTATATATTATGTATACTGTATGTATATACTTACATTTCATGTGTAAGTATAACAGTATCAATATATAGTATCTATATACAGACAGTATTTACTAGCTAATTTCCCCCTACAATTTACTTCATTTGGTCCCAATAATCAAGTCAAAAAAGCAAGGCAAAATTACTTTAAAATTAAATTTTAAAAATCCTTTCATGGAAGAAAAAAAAACTTAGGTAGTTTATTCTCACGGTGTGGAAAAATTTATATGGACACTATCACAAAATCAAGACAAAGGAAAGGAAAATCATAAACCCTTAACAGTAATTATTTCTGGGTGGATGGGTTTGTGGAGTGAAGAAAATATTTTCTTGCTAATATTTTTCTATAGTTTTCATATTTTACACAGTGAATATGAATATGTTTTACACTCAGAAATAACCCACATTGAAACAACTATCAAAAGTACTTTCCTACAGAATTTGTCTCTGGAATGCATGTCTAGGAGAAGGGTGACACAAATCATGCCAGAATACATGGATCTAGAAAATGTGTCTCAATTCCCTGATGGATCTGGGTCTACATTTCTACTAAAGAGAATTTCTACTAAAGAATGGGAAAGACTTTCACTCAGCCTCATTTGAAATAGACACTGAAGTGCTATTCTAGAGATTGAATTGAATTCTGAGAGTTTACATGGGCTAGTTGGATGAAGATAGAGTTATGTGACCCATGGTCACCAGGACAAGGGTGCAGTGTTTTACACAGCATTCTCTCCACTGACAACCATTGGATCATGAAGGGAAAAATGGCTCCTATAAGACACTTGTGATGCAAGCGTGGTAACCATGGAAATATACAACTCAGCTCTTCTGACATGGACTACATAACTGCCTGACAGCCACAGCACTGCTCCTTCCAGCCACATTCTATCCCAATGTGGCCATACTATGGGATAGAATAGTGACCACTATTAAATACTGGCCATTACTAAACGAAGCCCATTCAGGAAACACATGGAACATCTCCAATGAGTGATTTTGATGCAAGAATGCTTCATTGGCCTGGCTAACGTTCCTTGAAACTGCACTTTGGTCTGAAGCTCTTTCTACTGAATCTTCCTTCTTTTCCTTTCTTCCTCTTGGTTTTCAGAAAGAGTACTTCTTACCCTTTGAAGTAATGCCACTCCTTCCCAGTCTTCTTCAGCTTCATCCTTCCCGAGGCCTCCTCCCTAGTACATCTTTTGCACATCTAATTCCACCTTGGGCTCTGCTCCTCATAGGATACAAAATGATGTAAGTGATCCTGAGAGTTGTCCAAGAATGCACATAGAAGCTCGGTATTTAAGACTGACCCACGTACCACCTAACAAGTAAATAGGGTGGCATCCAGAGTTATGTGGAACATGAGTAGTTTCTGGTTCAAGTTGAGGCCAAAATAGTACAAATTTCACTAATGTTGACCTGGAAAACACCCACTGTGGGGTTCTAAGATTCAGGCTTTTAGGGAGATACAAGTAACTGGAACTGTGTGGTTACTACTAAGTTGTACTGACTCTCTGCAGAAGGATATTGAGAAGTAGAGGGCACTTAACAGACAGTTAAACAGGCTAAGTGTGAGAGCCAGATGGCCTCTTTGGTAGCTTACAAAGAGCTGAGGACCTCTTTGCAAAAACAAACAAAGCTAAGCAGCAGACTGAGAACCTGATCAGGTCACAGAGCTCAAGAGACATTTGAATGCTCAGTCAAGGCTGGTTAGATATACCTGAGACCCTGAAATGTGGGATAGGACATTAAATAGATGCCTCTGATAAGCTGGTTCTGTAGACTCTCTGTCTTAGTTGGGGCCAATACAGCAAAGTATCACAGACAGGGTGGCTTATTAAAAAACAAATTTATTTCTCACAGTCTGGAGACTGGAAGTCTGAGATCAGGGTCCCAGCATGGTCAAGAAAGGGCCCTCTTCCCAATTGTAGACTTGTTACGTCCTCACATTTAAGGAGGGGCTAAAGAGCTTGGTGGCATCTCTAATGCCAGCACATTGAGCATTAGGATTTCAACATATGAATTTGGGAGGAGGGCATAAACGTTCATACCATAGTACTCCCCTGATATCTCAGAAATTATAGAACTTTCTTCATACTGGAAGATGCTACAGAGGCCTTTCCTGGAAAAGCAGCATGTATTTCACCTCACGAGTTCTTTACCTTCTTTCTTGGCTATGAATCTCCTAAATAGGGTTAAATATCATTTCTTGATGATAAGAGAACCCTCTGTGCATGATGAAGGAAAGAAAATAATTATGCATCAAAGAAATTGCCATAATTAGCTAGCATGTGCCAGCAAAAGTCACAAATATAACCCTGGGTTTGGATTTTGAAGGTACCTGACTGAGAGGGCTGGGATATAAGACTACACGAGAAAGAGTTCATTAACTTGGGTGCACTTTCTCATAACACGGGATTTAACACCCTGGTAAGTACCAGCATGGAAGAGGAAAGCTTACTGCTAGAGAGGCCTCTTAAAAGTCTGGAAAAAAGTGATGAGCAATGATGAGAGAAGAGGAATTGCATGACTTTCCCTGGCAGGTGACAGAGACAGGATAAGGAGGCTAAGGGAACTAGGCATGCTAGAATGGATATATATTGTAAAGCCAGAAGACCTGCCAGGGGATATGTTAGATGGTAAGGCCAACATGACCCATGGTTTTCCAAGGCCATCAAAAATATGCTAAGGAGAAGAACAGCAGCATCACTAAGAAGTTCATTGCTGGCTCTCCTATGTAAACCATAACTGGTGGTAGGGAAGATTGACACATAGCTGGACTCATTAATATCCATGGCAATGATGCACATCTCACCCCTGGTAACAGAGGCCAGATAGTGCTATTTACCTGCCAGAATCTAGGAGGTTCTAATTACCATAATGACCAGCATGGTCAGAGGTGCAGCCAAGGGGCTTGACCCACAAGGACCTGTGGAGATGTTCAATAGAACACAGCATACCTAGGGGCAACCTAAATGGGCAGTGAAATGGACAATTTTTGAATCTACAGGCAGCAAAAAGCAAGAATGGGAGAGTGGGAGCTAAAGACAGTCACAGAGCACAAAGTGACAACCCTTGCTTGATTTGTGACTTAAATCATTATTAGATCTATAACCCATTGACTGAAGAGGTAGCTGGATTCCTAGGAAAGATAAATCTGACACTATGGCAAGTATAGGCCATGGCAATTCCTTCAGGTTTCTCTGTAGAGACCTACAGCTGGAGCCAGGTTCAGACGTGTGCAGGGATCTCTGCATTTAGAAGCACTCCTCACTCGACTTAATGCTGTATTGTCACCATCTTGAAATTCTTAATTTTATTTTATTTTTTAATTTTTTAAATATTTATTTTTATTTTTGAGACAGAGAGAAACAGAGCATGAATGGGGGTGGGTCAGAAAGAGAGGGAGACACAGAATCTGAAACAGGCTCCAGGCTCTGAGCTGTCAGCACAGAGCCCGATGTGGGGCTCGAACTCACAGACTGCGAGATCATGACCTGAGCCGAAGTCGGACGCTTAACCGACTGAGCCACCCAGGCACCCCTTGAAATTCTTAATTTTAAACAAGTGACCCCACACGTTCATTTGTACTAGACCCCACGCATTATATAGCCAGTTCTTACCGCCGTTGCCTAGGTAACTATACATTGAGTACAGAAGGTCTGAGTTGACATCAATGCCCAGAAACTTCAAGTGTAACCATGGTCCCGTATTGGAGTGGGAGCTCACATGCTTAGGTAATAAGTGGAATCTCGGTTCAAATCCAGATCACAGTGGGTTCACTGTGTGTGGAGACCGCCCAGTGGTCATTTTTCTGGTCAAGTGTTTAACTGGAATCAGTATACTTGACAATTAGACTGATGCCCACATTGGGTTCTTGGCCTTTAGAGAAAGAGCTATCAGAGTGGGAAAGGTTAAGTGAAAACCTCTGAAACTGCTCATTCAGTCAAGGAAGTAAATAAAAAGGAATGCCACATTCTAGGAAGGATGGTGATCAGTGTCATCACTAAAAAAACTAAAAGATATAGAATAAGGATGAAGGGAATACCCCAATCATATCTGTTGTTTTTTTCAATATGGCCTGTGCAGAACTCAGATGGATCTTGGGGACTAAGTGTAAACTCTTGAAAGCTCAATTAAGTAATAGCCTTGATTGTAACTGCTATGCCAGAGATTACATCTTTGCTAGGGCAGATTAACAAAGTTTCAGGTACATGATATGCAGTCATCGATTTCCTTAATGTATTCTTGTCAATTTTGATTACAAAGAAGGATCATAAACAGATCACATTCACATAGGGCATGCAACAATAGTCATTTATAGTTTTGCCTCAGGGCTATGTTAACTCACCTTCTCTTTGTCATATTGTAGAATGAAGGTATCTGGGCTGTCTGGTCAACCCACAGAACATCACCCTCATTTGTTATATCAATAACACCATGCTGATCAGGCAGGACAAACAACAGATGGCCTCACTGGAAGCATTGATAAGATACACGTGCTCCAGAGCATGGGGGATAAACTCTACAAAGATTCAGAGTCCTTCATTTCAGTTAAGTCTTTAGGGTGTGTCAGGAATTTGCCAGAATATGCCTTCCAAAGTAAAAGAAAAATTGCTACATCTTGCATATCCTACCGCAAAAAAAAAAAAAAAAAAGAAGCAGAGAGCCTGATTGGTTTTTGGGGGGGTTCTGGAGGAAACACATCCCATGCCTAAGAATAGCACTCTGATCCATATACTAGGTGATCTGGCCTATACACTGAGATACAGGGAAGACTTCAAGGGTCTGGTGGCTCCAGTGGGAGAATCACAATGAAAACCCTGATATTTGGGAATATGTCCATACCATTCAGAGCAGCCAAAATAAGTCTTTTGGTAAAATAGCTCCTGCTATGTTATTGGGTCTTGGTAGCAACAGAATACTGGGCCATGTGGCACTGAACTTCTATTTGTCTAAAACTACATATCATGAGCTGAGTTATTGCAGTTCTTCTGAATCATAAAGTCAGCCCAGCACTTGTCAAGCTAAAGATGAGAGTGGTACACCCAGATTGGACCCAGGCAGGACCAAAGCTTGGTTAGCAGCATAAACAGGTAACTCAGACCCCCATGACCCCCCCCCCACAATCTACAGCAGTTGTAACAGCAGCCTTCCTGTACTTTGCACCTAAGACTAGCTGAAGGAGGTAGAAAAACCTGTCCATGGCCTCCTGTCACAAACAACCAACTACGACTTTGAGTAAGAGAGAGATGGGAATATCCAAGAGATGCAAAGAAGACAGTGCACTTGGACCAAAGTGAGAGAGTGAGGGGGATGGCACAAGATGAGAGTGACATATTGAGGAGTCATATTATACCAAGTCAGAAGAGGTGCTGGGTCTTATTCCAAGAAAGATAGAAAATATTTGAAAGGTTTCACACAGAGATGAGACATGATCCAATTAATGTTTTAAAAAGATTGATCTGTCCTGCCTGTGGCGAATGTTCTAGAGGTGGGGTGAGAGTGGACCAAGAAGATTAGTTAGGAATCATGTGGATTAATAGCAATCCAGATCAAGACAGGACTTCAGCCTACCCTATGAATGGGTTACATTGTCTATCCTTGAGTGGGATGTAGCTGTGTAGGTGGATGACACAGTCTCTCTCTTACAGCTCACATTCCAGTATCTGACATTCTGACCAACTCACTTTCCAAAATACATGTGTTATGGTATCCATATAGCTCAGCAGGATCAGTACACATGTAATAGTAAGTGTTTATCCTCTTAAATATCACTCCCAATATCTTGTCTTTTGAAAGCCAACTCCTATAGTGAATTTCAGATTAAATATACTCCACATGAAACTCTGCCCCTAGTTCCATATTGAAATAAAACAAGAGAACCACAGTAATGAAGGGAATCAAATCTCTGTGTATATATATCAATATATATGGAATTTCTTACAAAGGGCTGAATGCAATTAAAAGAAAAGAAAAGAAAAAGTTCCTACTTAGACATGCTGAGCCAGTGGGGTTGCCTAGGGTGCTAGCAACAGGGGAAAATGTCCCCAAAGAATAAAGAAACCTTAAGAACATTCCTTAACCATGGATTTAGTCCATAGGATTACTCTTTTGAAATAACATCAATGGATGATAATAACATACCCATTCCAATGAAAGCCTTTTACTTCAGTTTTTATTTACTCTCTGTTAATGATGTCAACACTTTGAATATTACAGTTTTCCAAGAGAGAAAAGGAGCAGTATTCATTTGGATAAACTAGACTCAGAAATTGTTGTGTGTTAAATTAAACATACCTGTTACCCATGTATGGAAAGAACTCTAAAGGAAGTTTTAAGGACATAATCAAGATTTATATTAAAATAATTTCTTATTTATGTTTCAGTATTTTTCATTCATCTTGCCTTAATGGTTAGGAATTTAGAAAATATAAGACTCTAGTGATACAGGGGCACCTGGGTGGCAGAATCAGTTACGCGTCCAACTTCAGCTCAGGTCATGATCTCCCAGCTCGTGAGTTCAAGCCCCACGTTGGGCTCTAGCTGACAGCTCAGAACCTGAAGCCTGCTTTGGATTCTGTCTCCCTCTCTCTCTGCCCCTCCCCGACTTGTGCTCTGTCTCTGTCTCTGTCTCTCTCTCTCTTCAAAAATAAATAAAACATTTAAAAAAACTAAAAAAAATGCAGTGATACTGTCAGGTTGGTGGTATCTCAATTAGACAGTAAAAGAAGGGCAAAGAAAAGAAAAATTCACCTTATGTGAAACCATAATATATTTTCCCTGAATTCTAAGATTAAAATGAGTTGCACCCATTCATTAAATCCACACTTAACGTTCCAAATTTTGGGGGGGAATCCAACTGTATATTACGGAGAGGCCAAAAGTTTGTGAAGTTTTTAAAATGTACTCTTTTTATTTTAATATTGAAGTGCTGTGAATGTGGGTTCCTTTGGAAAGATATTAAAATATTCTTAATTATAATCTTGACAGAATAATTGGGGCTTAGTGTTTGGGTGACAAATTATGCCATTGCTGATTGGAGCTCTAGCTTCAAGTTGGGAAAAAAAAAAAAAGACATAGGATAAAATACCTTCAGGGACAATTCATGCAAATAGCTGATAATGTATTTAAACCACATTCTGCCTTAAATTTGTTTGGAAATGAGGCACAAAATGAACCAACTCGAGTTAAATAAACATCTCATGAACGTAAAATGTATAAAGTGTGTTTACATCACCAGCATTCTGGGGTTTCAATCTCTCACGGTTCAATGCCTTAATCATTGCCTTCCTTGTCTCTTTGTGTTTCTGACTGTGAAAGACATCCTGGCCTCAGCAACCCGGGGTTTATCACGTGTCTCAGAACTCAGGCCCTTGAGCTACAGGAAAAATCACAAGAAAACTCATTTCTAGAATTCTGATGACAGATGAGCTGAGTGGATGAAAGGTAATAAAACAAAGTTCTTACAGTGGGCTCTATCCACTGCTCTAATTCCTTATAAACCCTCTGCCCTCAGTCTTATGTTATACTTAGTAATGGTCCCTCCCCATGACACCTCAGGGGATTTCAAGAGTATCTGCCTCATCTATCCCTAACACACACACACAAACACACACACACACACACACACACCCTTCTCCTTCTTCTCTGTTTTAATTAGAAATTTGATTACTTCCATAACATGTTTATTTTTAAAAGCCTGGTTATAGTGGTTAATTAACTCATAACCTGGGAATTTGCTATAATCAGAGATCTTTGTATCTTAAGCAATTTAAACTTTTTACCTCTTTTTATAAGGGCGAACTATCCCAAGTCCACTGTTTGTTTCAAGTCCAGTGAAATTTTAAGTTATGTTTGCTAGCCTTTTATTAAATTTTATCACAAAATAATAGAATATCAGAGCCATGACTTTTGAGACTGTATGTGGTATTCAAAAAACATTTTATGTCCATCTTAAAAACTATATAAATACTTTAAAGTGGAAAACATATTCCTGCTATCCACTATTTTATGTCTTGGCATTTCCTTTTAGACTCTGTTTAAAGGCCCACAAATTTATGTATGTACAAGGCTTTTGAAAATATATGTATGTGTATATACACCCATAATGATACATATGCTGTTATTACACATTCTGCCTTTTCATTTAACCTTGTATTAGGATAAATTTTTATATACTCATAATAGTCATAATTATCATTTTAAACTACTTTATGTCTATTGACTTGAAATGTTCCCACTTAGCCATTTTACTAGAATAAAAATTTTAACTTTTTTTTTCAATTTTTCATGGCTGGGAAAAATTTTGATAATCACAGATAAGGCAGTAAATACCTCTCGACAAATAACCTTTCTTCTGTTGAGTTAACATTTTATTTCTTAATTATTTTTTACACTTTTTTAAAGGTTTATTTCTTTTTGAGAGAGAGAGCAAGAGAGTGTGAGCAAGGGAGAGGCAGGGAGAGAGGCAGAGAGAGAGAATCCCAAGTGGGCTCCATGCTATCAGCACAGAGCCTGATGTGGGGATCAATCTCATGAACAATGAGATCATGACCTGAGCTGAAACCAAGAGTAGGTCACTTAACCAACTGAGCCACCCAGGCATCCCTGAGTTAACATTTTAAAATAAACTTTCTAGTTTGAAATAATTTTGATTTACAGAAAAGTTATAGAGATAACAGACAAGTTCCCACCTACCCTTCACCCAGCTTCCCCAAATGTTAACATCTCACATGACGATGGTATATCTGTAAGATTTAAAAAATGAACATTAACTAAACTAACTGAACAACAGACTCTAGAGAGAGGTACCAGGTTTTCAACTAACACCCTCTTGAAACTTTTGGCTTATGTCTTTCATTCGCTCTGGAAAGTTATCAGCCAGTGCATTTTAAAATATTGGCATACTGGGGCACCTGGGTGGCTCAGTCAGTTAAGGGTCCGACTTCAGCTCAGGTCATGATCTCACAGTCCGTGAGTTCGAGCCCCAAGTCGGGCTCTGTGCTGACAGCTCAGAACCTGGAGCCTGTTTCAGATTCTGTGTCTCCCTTTCTCTATGACCCTCCCCCATTCATGTCCTGTCTCTCTCTATCTCAAAAATAAATAAACGTTATTTTTTTTTTAAATATTGGCATACTAAGGGCACCTGAGTGGCTCAGTCAGTGAAGCGCCTAACTCTTGATTTGGGCTCAGGTCATGATCTCATGGTTTGTGAGATCGAACCCCACATCGACTCTATGCTGATAGTGTCGAATTCTCTGCTCAGAATTCTCTCTCTCCCTGTCTCTCTGTCCCTTCCCATCCCTGCTCAAAAATAAATAATATAAGTATAAAAAATATACTGACTATACTCCATTCTCCTCTTCTTCTAACTTCTTGGTCATATATGTATCTTAAATCTCTGTCCTTCTGTGTTGCATTTTGGCCCATATCTCCATGTTTACCTTTTAATTTTTTAATTCCCTTCTCTGCTGTTTCAATCTGCTGCAGAGCTCATCTGAAGTTTTTCTTTTCTTTTCTTTTTAATTGTATTATTTTTACTTCTAGAAAAATTTATTTGGTACTTTAAAAAAATTTGTAGTTGTCCTTTATAGTTTTATATTCCCACTGGTGTTTTCATGCTTGCCTTTTATTTCTTTAGATATTAGTTATCTATTGTGTAACAAATTAGCAAACTAATTAAACTTAGTAGCTTTAAACGACACATATTTATCCGTTCTCAGTTTCCATCAGTCAGGAATCCAGGTACAACCTAGCTGGGTCCCCTGCTTCAGGGATCCTCACAAGGTCTCAATCAGGCTATCAATCAGGCTTTACCTATATCCCAATGTTTGACTCATGTGCTTGTTGCTGGATTCAGTTCCTTATAGGCTGTTGGATCAAGGGCCTCAGTTTTTCACTGGCAGTTGACTGAAGGTCACACTCAATTCCTTGCCACATTAGCCTCTTAAACATCAGAGCTTGCTTCTTTAAGGCAAGTCAGTCAAGGAGGCATGAGAGGGTGTGGCAACAGACACACATAATCATAGAAGTGACATTCCATCACTTCTGATTTTTTCCATTTATTGGAACAAGTACCCATATCTGGCCCTCCCACTCAAGGGGAGAGAATGATGCGAATGTGTCAATACTAAAAGGTCAGAATTGTAAAGGGCCATTTTAGAAACCTATCTATCACAACTAAATAGCTATTTTATAGACTCTATCTTGTAATTTCAGTATCTGAAGTCTCTTCAGGCCCCGTTCTGCTCTGGGGTTTTACTTCCTCTCACTCACGGTGACTTGTTTCCTTGCATGTTTTGTTATTTTTGGCTATGATCTGTTCATTTTAGTTGATTTTATATATGGATTTTTTTTTGAGGTGTAGAATGAAAGTAACTCTCTAGAGTCAATTTTCATTTGCTTCTACCTCGTGCCTATGGGAATTTCCAGTCATTGTGCAATTAAGTTTTTGTTTTGATGTGTTTAGATCAATAACATGGTATAAATTTTGGCTGAAAACCTGCATAAGGGTTAGCCTAAATTCCAAATAAGGAGTGGTGATATTTTCTTCCTTTACTGTGTGTTTAGGTTTGTGACTTTGATTTCCCTTAATGTATCCTGTGTGATATGGGGACATGATTATTTTTATTTCATTATTTTGTACTGTGTATAGTCTTTGATGCCCAAGTTTAATGGCAAGATATATTTGTAGACTCCTTACATTGGATATATTTTTATATCCTGTTCTTTATGTCTTTTAAAACTATGAACACCAAGAATCAAGTTCACCTTGGTCAATAATCACTTTCAGAGTAAAACTTGCATCTAGTAATCCATCACATTCCTGCATTCCTACCTTCACTTATTGCTTTTGTGTAGCAGATTTTTCACTTTTCCTCTAGTTAATTGATGCATATAATATTTTTCCCCCTAAGGTACTTAGTCATTTTCAATAAGATTTTAGACAGTTTCCTAGCCCAGGCAGAAGAAACTCAGAGAAGTGAAAAAAAACTCATCCAAGATCACACCACAATAAGGTACAGAGCTAAAATTCAGACTCAGGACTCTGACTCCAAAGACAATGTTCTTTGTACGTGCTTCCCTAGGAGAATAAAAGAGTTTTATCTTTCCTACTAACAATTTAAGGAAAGTATATTTATTTGTTTTTTTCAAGTGCTCTATTCACCTATCTATTCAGTAGCTGATTGTGCAGTTCAAGATAAATCCTCAGTAGGGACTAGGCTGGAAAGTAACTGTTAGAGCTGACCATAGAAAGTGAGAGAGGAATTTTTGTTTGTTTTGTCTCTGGCTTCTTTTTGGTCAGTTTTTTAAATTGGAGAATGAAAAAGAAAACTTATTTTCCAGATGAAGGCTGGAATCCTGAGTCATTGTGTGATATATATACTTTCATTATACTTTTCCTAGCAACAAGTTTCTTGAACAGTCTGGGTTTGAACTGTGTGGGTAAATCTATATGCAGATTGTTGTTAAATACGGTAGAGCACCATAAATATATTCCCTCTTTATGGTTTTCTTAATAACATTTTCTTCAGCTTACTTTATTGTAAGAATACAGTATGTAATACATATAACATACAAAACATGTGTTAACCAATTGTTTATGTTATCGGCATGTCTTCTGGTCAACCATAGGCTACTGAAAATTTTTGAAGGGTTGAAAGTTATACTTAGATTTTCAGTTGTGCAGGGAAATGGTGCCCCTAACTCCCATGTTCTTCAAGGGTCAACTGTAGTTTAAAGGAAAAGCTATGTAGTTGAAATGCCTAAATAAGTCAGAAGATGGGGGGAGAGAAAGGAATACCGGGACTTCAGAACTGTGCTGCTTTTGCTTTTGCTTCTTCCCATGAAGGCAATAACAATGAGGTTAAAACAAAACCCTCAAAAGAGACTACCTGTTGTTTACATGGTTGTCGAATGGTTTCTAGCAAAAGAAAAGCAGAAATCGGTTTGAGCCACTAATCGCTCACCTCCTTTGGCAAACAAAACAGAACAAGATAAACTCTCAAAGGAAGAAACTCTTCTGCCTTCCCATGCTTTTCTTAAGAAAAATTTGGGGCACCTGAGTGGCTCAGTCAGTTGAGCGTCCAACTTCGGCTCAGGTCATGATCTCACAGCTCATGGGTTTGAGCCCCACCTCAGGCTCTGTGCTGACAGCTCAGAGCCTGGAGCTTGCTTCGGATTCTGTGTCTCCCTCTCCGTCTCTGCCCCTAACTCACTCGAATTCTGTCTCTGTGTCTCTCAAAAATAAACAAACATTAAAAAAAATTTTAAAAGAAAAAAGAAAACTGAGTAATAGGGTATTTACCAAAGAAGAAACAGATCTTGCATTAAACTTAAGTTAAAAAGAAGCTAATACAACCTTAAAGACCCCCATTGAGCATATAGTCCAACTTCTTCACCTTCTAGATGAGGAAAGACAAGCCCAGAGAGGGCCAGTGACTGGCTTGGGAATACACAGGGGGTTAGAAGCCAAGTTGGGATTAGCACTGCTGCCATCTGCTTCTAGTCCAATGCTGGTTCCACTCCTGCATTATCACTTGTGTAGAAAGGAAGAGAAATAACGTTCAGCATTTCAGGAATCAGCACATGTGCCTGTCCTCCTATATAACTGTTTTTCAACCTTCTTATATTCCTAGCAACTGGGTCCTGGTAAAAGAGACTCTATCCTTTTGCATTAGATGCTTATCCTTCAGAGTTTATTTCCCCATGCAGCTGAAAAGTGTATAAATGAATTCTTAACCCAGGAGAGTATCCATTGCAGCACACTGGCTCTTTGCTATCAAGGAGAAGCATGTGCCTCTGTTTAACACAGAGTGTTCATTATTAAATAGCAGACTCTATGAGCTATATAATTGACCTTAGGGCAATCCAGAATTTGCAAACAGAACTTCTGGTACAAAAGGAGAGGGTATGAAATCAGTGTCATGATGCAACAGCCATTCCCTGCAGCTCAAAGAGGAGGCTTTAAAGCATAGTCAAAGAGAATTAATATTTTCTGGTACGGATGCATCACTGGCTGCACAAGGTGATTTTACTGTGCATTATACTTTAATTATAACTGCGCTTTAGCCATCTGCTCTACTTCATTCCCTAATTATAGATGCAAAAAGCATTTCACAACTCCCACCCATAAAAAAAAGATCTGAGGGATTTCATGGCAGACTTGCTCTGAGCTCCTCCCTACACTCTTGGCCTGTGGACTCTCCCTTCAACGGTACACTTGAATAGACCAAGAAAATGTTTGTGATGCACTGATCGTGTCAAAAGGTCTGCAGTGTCTGAGCTTGTTCCGTTCATTAATTATTCTCTTCTACTGTTATTATACACACTTTGACCAGCTTCCTATGTCATGGTCATATGTGACTTCTTAGTCACATATCTTTCTTTTTATTTTGCATTTTAACCATTTTTTATTGGGGTATAATTGACACACAGCATTATATTAGTTTCAGGTATACAAAATAATGATTTGAATATTTGTATGTATTGCAAAATCATCACCACAATGAGTCTAGACATATCTTTTCTAGATCTACTCTCCTCTCTAAAAAAAAAATTAAAAATTAGTCCTTTTACTTTATTTTATTTATTTTATTTTATTATTTCTCTCCAGTGCTATTGTTTTAAGCTTTTCAAACTCCTTCAGAGAACCCTACTAGAAAGCTATTGTTGTCCTCATTTTTTATTTTATTTTTTTCAGTGCAGAAGAGAAATTTCCAGTGTTTAGAAATTTTCTTCAAGATGACACAGTTGGTCAGTGGCAGAATAAGACTTGAAACCTATCTGCAGGTATCAGTCCCCACTCTTTCCTACCCATCACTGTCATGCATCATTTGAAAGTGGTATTTAGGGGCGCCTGGGTGGCTCAGTCGGTTAATTGTGTGACCTGCTCTGGTGACAATCTCACGGTCATGAGTTTGAATCCCGAGCCCCGTGTCGGGATCTGTGCTGACAGCTTGGAGCCTGGAGACTGCTTTGGATTCTGTGTCTCCCTCTCTATGTGCCCCTCCCCCTCCCCCGCTCACGCTCGCTCACTCTCTCTCTCTCTCTCTCTCTCTCTCAAAAATAAAATAAACATTAAAAAATTTTAAAGAAAGTGGTATTTAAATTCCTGTTGGGATAGAGGAGGTGTGCTGAAGCCGGCTCATGGTGTGTCATGAAAGCAAACTGCATTTAATACTTTCCAACCTCACAGTTCAATCATTCATGTCCATAGCTTCAAATTGGCCATGGTGGGAGTACAAAATCGCCACACACTACAAATCAGAGTTCTGCCTGCTTCTCTCTGAGCCAGGTATTGATCACTTACCAGAATCCACTGAATATGGGAAATAGATCTATGCATTCTCAGAAAAATAACATAATTTGGAACACAATGACCTCTTCATCTCTGAATTTGAATAATGTTCATATGAATGCCACTCACGAATGAGAAAAAGCTCAGCTCTTCAACTAAACTTTCTCTCATGACTCTTTCAATATTCTGAAATAGGACAGTCACCTGAGAGAAAGAGGACTCTTACTCGAGGCAGTAATTTCAGAATTTTTTAATGCATCCATTGGCTTTAAAAGTTTTCATGGTTTTAAAAACAATCATCAGATTAGAAGCTTAGGTGCCCAGCAAGGCTCAAGATGATATAAAACTGTCCCAAAGCACAGACTCCAGGAAAATAACTGGTCCTTGGCCTCTGAGCTCATTCCCACTGGACACGAGAAGCTTGTGAGGAAATGCTTTCTGAAAGCTAGATTTGGGCATTTCTGAAGAAAAGGAAATGAGCACATGTGGCTTTTTCAAGGGTGCTAAAAAAAACAATTTAGAAATTCCCTATTTCCCTCTCACCAAAAATTCATGCAAATGTACACAAAAGCACAAATTCCAGATATTCACAAGATTGCGGTTCAAATCCAAGAGCAAAGTCATTAAAACACACACACACACACACACACACACACACCGCAAACCTGAGGTGAAGAAGAGTTAAAACATCAACTACGAAACCAAAAATAAGCACCGACTTTCTAGGCAGAATACGAAGTGTAAGCTTTTTACCAAACATCTAGTGCAAATCTCCAATCACAAAGTAAGAGAAGCACAACACTAAAATTCAGCACATGTTATACTGATTAGAGATTCAATTAGGTTCTCGATATAGCAAAGACAGCTGCATCAGATGGTGTGTATGCTTCCTAATGGACATTTGAATTTATATATGTGCTGATCTCAAAAATTTATTTGTGGTGACCTCAAAAGTACTTAGTCAAAGCTGATAGGAAGATTTAGTACTCATACATAATTGCCAGATTCTGCAGATGCGTTTTTTCAGCCATTACTGGAGCTACCTTTGGAGAATCCCTAAAAGGCAAGTTTATGCAGTTAGTAGAGTACAGTGCTGACAGTCAGGAGTCTTAGAATAAAGCAGCCCTTAGAATGAAGGCTTTAGAGAACCTCTAAAGCAGTGGGGAGCAGTATAAGGAGGCAGTAGAGGGCGATAACTAAGAGAATGAATTTAGAAGCTGGACTCCTTGGTTTGTTCCTACCTGTGCTACTTACTAGCTGTCAGACTTTGGGCAAATTAGTTCAACTTTATGTCGTTTGGTGTTCTCAATACTCTAAGTACTATAACAGAACTGCCTTCCTCTTGGGATTCTAGTAATAATGAAAGAATTATACATATAAAGTGCTTAGAATAGTATCCGACATGTAGTAAGTGTCTAATAAATGTTGCCTCTTAACCCACTTAACCTCCTCATTTTACAAGATGAAATACTGAGCCCTGAAGAGGTTAAGTGCATTATTTGAGACGACATGGAAAATTAGAGGTAGAATTGGGATTAGAACTCATGACCTCTTTACCACTGTTCTACCACCTTCTCCAATAGTGCTGAATAGGTTATTTACACTTATTCAGTTAAACAAGTATTATCAAACTCTTCTGGGAGTTAAGTTTCTCTGAACACTTCCTCCTATACAAAAGTAAATAACAAATTTAATTTTCAAACAAGGTCTTATGACTCTGGATGAATTGTTTCCACCCTTCAACATGCTACTGCTTCTCCGTTATGTGTTTTTGGAATGGTATCTTATTCATTTATTTGTGGAATAGGAAAAAAAAATCAATAACAACAGTAACAGAGAAGATCCCAGAAAGCTTACGTATAGGCATGATGTAAAAGTGATTCGATCATGGTTTGCATTCAAAAGACAAAGAGGACAGAACAAATGAAGTACAAAATTGGGTAAACAATTTTCAGATTCAATGCAGACAATGAGCAAGCCAGCTACCAAAGAGATTGACATGGGGGCTTGCTCTGTGTTCCTCGCGAAAGGAAATTCTCCTGACAAACTATAAAATATGGATTAGCACCACAGACCCTATAAATGGTTTGGCTTTGGTAAACTCCTTAATCTGCAGCCCTGAAAGCAGCTCATAAAGAAGAAGCTGCCAGACCTTACTGAACATTATAGTCACTGCTACTGTTCCTGCTGCTATTGCTATCAACCATGTTGGTTTCCTATCATTATTCATTTTGGGTGTTCTTCCACTTCTGAAAGAAGGATTGTACTTTTTAAGTTTTTTAATGTTTATTTATTTTTGGGAGAGAGAGAGAGAGAGACAGAGTGTAAGCAGGGCAGGGGCAGATAGAGAGGGAGACACAGAATCAGAAGCAGGCTCTGGCTCTGGCCTGTCAGCACAGAGCCAAATCCTGGGCCCAGACTCATGAGCCGTGAGGTCCTGGCCTGAGCCGAAGTCAGATGCTTAACTGACTAAGCCACCCAGGTGTCCCTGAAAGAAAGATTAATTAATTCGTTACTTAATCCATTAATTCATTAATTCAATTAATCCATTCTTGGTAAGTATCCAAACTTGTTTGAGCTTTTCAGTTTTTGCTTTGCTGTGGTCTCGGTCATCTTAGCAGTTATGACTCAAAACATGGGGAACTCTCTCCTGGATCTGCCTTCTACTTGCTGTCTCCCAAGAGTCAGTTAACTCAGCTTGAGACTCCCAGGTTCCTTGTTATAGAAGCAGGAACTCTATGAGCCTGGTTTCAGCCACTGTCCAGACTATTCAGATGGATGCTTCACCCCTGAATACGGTCTTTCAGGTTTGTTTTGTGTATGTGTGTTTTGTTTGTTTTGTTTGTTTTTGTTTTTGTTTTTACTTTATACAGCTCAGACCACAGGCCAGGCTGGATTAACAACCGCCCTCTCCTCCACCCCAAAAGGCTCTGGAATTCTACTTCAGGTCCAGCCCTCTTGTTCTCACTAGACAAGATTTAGCCGAACATGGTTACTAGCAGTATTGCTATAGCTTTTTATTAGCCAGGTTCATATCCTGGTCTCAGAGTGCTATGTGATGCTTCACAGTGTTGTAATAAGCTTATGTACTATAAGCCCTGTGCTTCTTTATATTTTATACAGATAGGATATTCTTCTCTGACCTTATCTGACTTGAGGTTCATAGAGCTTGTTGCACCTGTAGTTTTATACCTTTTATGTGCTTTGAAAACTAGCCGAAATGTCTTCCAATATTGCTTATTTCTCTCTCTTGCCCTCTTTCTCTTTCTTCTTTCTGTATTCAAATTATGTTAGATTTTTACAACTTGTGTCTCATTTGTTTCTTAGACGCTTTTCTTTATTTTTCATCTTTTTTTTTCTCTTTTGGAACTAAGATCTAGTGATTTTCTACTGACCTGTCATTCAGCTCACTTATCCTCTATTGTTTTGCTTCTAATCTGCCACCAATCTCATCTATTTCATTTATAAGTTCAGCTTAGTATTTTACAATTTCCATTTAAATTTTTATAAATTTTAAATTTTTGGTGAGATTATTTATCTTTTTTCCTCTATACTCTTCTATAATAATCCTAGTTATTTATAAGTCTCTATTAACTCTATTATGGTTTATATATAATAATATGTAATTATCTACCTTTTTCTCTAAGGTTTTCATCATTTCAGACTGTTTTTTACTATGTTGTGTAATTTTTAATTTGCTTTTAGATACTTTGGGTGAAATATGTTGGAGATTCTGAAAAATGTCATCTTCCTCCCAATAGGATTAAGATTCCTCAGTCAGGCAGACATATCTGCACATGATCTTCATCCTGTCAAGGACTGGCTTTGAACTTTGTTAGGTTAGGTCTATTTCAGCTTTGACCATACTTTGAAGGCACAGCCCTTACTCTTAACCCGTAGTTATTTCTTCCAGCCACAGTACTTTCTGGAGTCTCAACTGAGAGCCTGAGTATTGACCCAGGTTCCTCCATCTTGGTTGGATTGTGGCTCCAATATCTGTGTTCCCAATACTTCATGGGTATTTAGATCTCTGATCCTGTATTCAGTCTCCATGCTACTCTTTCTTTTGGGTTTCTAGTCCTGCACATGCCCAGTTTTAGAGTTGGCCAATAACTCCAATGAAATATTTATATTATATGTTGGAGTTTGCTGGTAGGGCTTCCACTACTCTGTGATATTTTTTTACCTTCAATTCTAGTTATTTGGTAGTCACAAAGTCCAACCTGTGGCACCTCTAACTAGTAAGAGTAGTGCTTTCTATTGGAGTTCTCCACTAGTCATCCCCAGATGTCCTGCAGTACAAACTAGAAGTTTCATACAGGGAAGATGACAAATCAACAGTTATGCTTTTTTTTCTTTCAGGATTCATAACCCTGAAATTACACCTGCATTATTTGCTCTTAAATTTCTTCTATTATTTGTTTTATATATAGATATAAAGTATATATATTTTGATAGGTACATTTTTCAGTCGAATACAAACTGTTCTATCAAGGCTGAAATCTAAAGCTACAAGGCAACTGTAAATATGTAAACAAATGTTTATTTCATGATCCCTATATAACTTAATTTATTTTCAATTTTAATTAAATTTTGAGATGGCTTAGAAAAAAAGGCCTTTTGTGAAATTTGTTTACGAAATAGAAATGAAAAATTCAGTTTGGGCAAAAATGAAGTAAGACAACATATAAACCAGAAGGGTTCACATGGTTCTATGAATATGCATCATATTTGGATCTGAGTTTCTAAGTAGCCTAGGCAAGAAAAGAAACATTATCTAATACATAAATTTCATTTCCAAAAAGGAGAGAGAATATTTTCTACTTACACAGAAAATATGACTTTTCATAATATGGAATATTTTACTATTTTTAACCATTTATTTGTTTTTGAGAGACAGAGCATGAGTGGGGAAGAGGCAGAGAGACAGGTAGATACAGAATTTGAAGCAGGGTCCAGGCTGTGAGCTGTCAGCACAGAGCCCAACTCAGGGCCTGAACCAACGAACTGTGAGGTCATGACCTGAGCCAAAGCAGGACACTTAACTGACTGAGCCACCCAAGGTCCCCTTATATGGAATATTTTAAATAAAATATTTTATGTGAGTCTTCCTATAAATGTTTTCTCTAAAATGCCATAATAGTTTTTATATTAAAAGCCAAAGTGTTGTCATTACATAATAAAAGAATAAATATATACTTGTTTGCATCAACACCAGATGACAATGACCAAACATTTACCAAAATCTGAAAAATAATACAAACTTCTACTATCTTGTTTTTGTTATATTTTCCTTTTTTACACCTTTAGAAATTCCAGTAAAATATAAATAATGAATGCAAATCCATATTTACTTCATTATGCATTTAATTTTTACAACAATATCTAAAGGCATTGAGGCATTGAGGAAATTTCACCATACATATGTGAACACTAGTCTGATATACTAGTATGTAGGCAGACAGGCATCAAGATATCAATCAATTGCTAAGAGAAAGATTATGTAGAAGGAGTCTGGTCAAACTTATCCCATGCCATTATGAGACTGTCCTCAAGGTGGATGCAGCTGAGTTTCTTCTACCTTAAGTATGCTTATGCTTGTTGAATGAATGGATGTACAAATGAATAAATAAATAGATGAAAAAATGAATATATTTTGGCCCCACACTTGAGGACAGTGCTCACCTCGCAGATGGGCATTAAATGACCCCAGCTGTGGGATTTGGAGAGCTTGGTGGGTGATAAACCATCTCAGTACTCTGCTTTCCAATTTTATCGGCATCTTTTATAAGCCATCTGTAACATTACAGTGATACCTCAATTAACAAAGCCTTTGGAACAAAGCTCCTTTATAATCAAGTTGGCAGCAATGACTAGCTCATAAACATGCAGAGCATGCTACCATGTGTCATTCTGCTCAGTGACAATGTTCCAATTAAGCTGCATGTATGCACATGGCAAAATATTGTTGTGCACAGCTACCATTGGCAAACACAGCCAATAGAGCTGATCCCAGTATTCCTGTGGTATTGTTTAGCTTGTCCTCCCTCCCTGGCGTGTTTTTTTTTTCTTTTTCTGATCTCTATTCTGCATTTAATGCTCATATCTCCTTCTGTTCTCCTGCCATTTATCCCAAACTTATCAAAAGAAAAAGAGGAGGTCCCGTGGATACCTCTTCATACCTGTGGCTTGCCTGGCTGATCTCAGTTACATCTCACACTTGTGCACTAGCTAGAATACATTCTGTAACCATGCCTGCCAGTAGTGCTGGGCATGGGTGAGGAATGTTTTACAAAGAGCACTAGAAAGAGCCTCGCGTGTTCTATGCCCCAAAGGCTCCGATGTTAACTCCCATGCTCTTCCGCAGCCTTTGTTGCCGAGCCTCAATTTCCACACTTACAAAACAAGATTGATGATCTCTAGGCATCCTTCCAGATACAACTTTCTGGTATCCCAAATCCATAACAGAAAACAGATAGAGAAAATTAACTGCCTCTCTCCCATCTCCAAGAGTGGTAAGAATTGAAAATGTCAGTTCTGGCTGATGCTGTTTTATGTTCTGAGTCACAAAAGAAAACGGATTTCTTTGATAATATTTCTCTTAATATATAAAAGATATCCTCTCTGGGATGCTTAGTAACCCCTTCAGGACAAAAAAAAAATCAGAGAATTACAAAACTAAGTGGCGTGACATCACTGCTATCTTCTCAGAATCTGGGCAGAAGTTTCAAGAGTCAGGATGTGATTCACCATGTTCTTTTCACCTTGCTTCTGCAGTCATGGAACCGTATATCAAAATTTAGCCTCCATCAGCCTTTGTCCATGAGTTTTTGTGTTAAGCCTGTCTTGTCCACTCATTTCAGGTACATAATGAGTGAAAGAAAAATTCTGCAGTAATATGCTATTGAAAAGCAAACAAGTCAACATGAAGTGTTGTGAACTGTCAAGCCCAGCATTCTCCCACTCTGGTTCTCCTCCCCTCCCACCAGCCCCAGGCATTTGGGAAGGTGGATAGAGGAAGTCTAAGTACACTATTTGCTGTTACAGGAATAGTCCTGTTGGTACTGCAACACTGGGCGTTTTGCCTGTAACTCCTCAGAGAGAATATACCAAGGGCTGTCCTTGAGCTCAGAAGGTAAGGGCTTCAAAGTTGGGAAGTATGCTTTCGCGGATGCTAAAATATGTAAAGGTATTCTTTCTTCTCCTTTCCAGTTATTCTTCCCTTACTGGGTTCTGGAATCTCAAATTGATAAGGACCTTATAAGAAATGTTATAAATGTTCTTTCTGATGGCAGAATCTTCCACTCCCCTTTGAAATAAAACCCAGCTCTTTCATAAGCATTCTCTTTCATATGGAACTCACTTAACAAGGCAACCATCTCCCTTTAGACATAGCATCAACTCCGGCAGAGTCCTTTTCTCTGTGTTAAAGAGAAATATGCATCACTGAAATTTCTAGCCAATAATATCCCTAATCCTACTTCACGGGGCCATAATTTAATCTTTTCCCTTGCTAGCCCTTAAATAATTTTAACACAGCAAGCAAATTCCCTAAAATGAGACTCCTTGAAAATTTCTCCCAAAGAAGGAACTTGAGTTATAGAATTGGTTTAGAGAGGGAATGATAATAATAAGGATGTGAAAAGGGTCACAACATCATCATTCTTCTTCTTCTTATTATTATTGTTATTGCTATTATTGTAGATGGAGTAAAAATTAGCAAGAAAGAAGAGAAACCTTCAAGTCCTCATATCTGAAATGAGTTGGTAAGTCAGTTTGATTCAGCAAAAACAGCAAGAGTCAAACAGCAGTTGGCAGGTGCTCTATTTTGGCAAGGGGATACCTCAATTTCACATTCCCCCTGTTTACTCCAGTCTCCATTAACTCCCTTTGTTGCCAATTATCTAAAATAAAAGTTCTCCTGCAAGTTCACCGATGACTGGAACGAGAAGAGATAAACTGGTAAAGTTATAAAGTGACTAAGGATAGATAAGCTCAGAGATAAACAAAGGAAGGCATAGAGAATGACACATTCAGGGCACAAAGAAGTATTTTCTAGGTAAGAAAACAAGCCACATCTAATACTTCAAAACTTAAAAGGAACAACTGAACTGCTCTGCCTTTAGATCATACATCGAAATGCAAAAGCACAAAGGGAGAATAATGTGATTAGCAGTCACATGGGTGAAAGATTTAGGGCTTTTGTTTTCCCCCCAACCAGAATGACATGATTATTTGAAAAATAGTATAAAATGGCGGCTCCATCTATGGCGGGGTGTTCCCAAATAGAGGCAGTAGAGTGTGCTGTGGTCAGACCCCACCAAGGGTATGGTTCTAGCTATCATGGCTTTAAAAGAAAGTAAATATCCTGGAAAGTTTTAGGAGAGATTTGATTAGGTTGGTAAGGGAACGAAGCTATGCCTTTAGAAAGAAGATTGAAGGCTCTTGAGGATGTTCAAGTTGGATCAGACAAAGTACACGAAGAAATGTGAATTTTTTTCTGACAAAGAGGAATTAGAACTACTACAGAGAGGAGAAAGTTTCAGGAAGCCAAAATAAGGTTCAATAAAAGGAAGCACTTTAGAAACAGTAGGAGCTATCTACCAGTGTAGTAGGACATCTCACACAGTAGAAAATATGAAGCTGAGAGTCTGTTGTTGGGGATGCTTTAGGGTCAAATTCAGGCATCGGGTGAACATTCTAAATCAGTAGGTCCTTAAAATATAAAACTTGACCTCAGAACAAGATGGTACCTTAGATTTTGAATGTGCTGTTGTCTTAAGACAAGCCTCACCTAAGTAGGAGAGAGGGTCCTCGACTAGAGTTCTAGTTTATGCTTTCCATGAAACAGTTTTGTGACTGTAGACAAATTACTTTCCTTCTCTGGACTTGTTTTTCCTTCTGCAAAAGACAGACATTTATACTTAGATCAGTGGCTTACAAACTTAAAATATTAGCCAGAAGTATATATAACTAAAATAATTTTTAAAAAATTTAAATGCACTTGAGTTGCAGTAGGGATGGGCCCTCTTTTTTCCCCAAGGCTTCTCAAGGCAGCCTCTGCAGGGGCTCTTCACAATTCCTTAGGTTCTAAGCAGCATGGATTGATTGTAAGTCATCTCCCCACCGATCTCTGAGAAGCTATAGTTTGCTGTTCTCAGTGTGATCCAGTATGTCTTTTCTTTTTTAATGTTTATTTTATTTTTGAGAGAGAGAGAGACAGAGACAGAGACAGAGCATGAGTTGGGGAGGGGCAGAGAGAGAGGGAGACACAAAATCAGAAGCAGGCTTCAGGTTCTGAGCTGTCAGCACAGAGCCAGATGTGGAACTTGAATGCACGAACCGTGAGATCATGACCTGAGCCAAAGTCGGACACTCAACCCACTGAGCCACCCAGGTGCCCCCAGAATTTCTTATTTCATAGGACAAGAGAGAGGACTGAGGGCTTTGAAAGCCATCAGGAAAGTGACTTCAGGAATTGAGATAGCACATGTTCAGACGTAATCCCCTGAACATTCTCTGGATCTCACTGTTTCTGAGACCTTGTTTATTCTTTTTCCCTGGTCTGGAATATATTTCCACGTTTTTGCACTGGCCGAAATTCTATACACTCTTCAAAATCTGCCTCACATTTCCTCCAGAAAGACTGCTTACACAAGTTCCCCTCTCCCCTCTCCTTTGCAATTTCTCAGAACACTGCATTATATTCTTGCTTTGTTATTCCAAAGGATCCACAAACTGCTTAAGGCAGCACAGTGTAAAGTGCTTGGGGTTAGAAGTCGGAGCTTCTCCACTTGCTGATCACGCAAACTTGCTGATCACGCAAACACACACTGAACATCGTTAAGGTTCAGGGTCTTCATCTGTAAAATGGGAACGGTGCACCCATTCAAAAGGGTTTTTGCTGTGTGCGTGTGTGTGTGTGTGCGTGTGTGCGCACACGTGTGCAGATCAAAAGAGATAATGCATACAAAACATCTGGCAAGGAAAAACCTGATGTTATTAATTCCACTCAACATTTCTTTTGCCCCAGAGGAAAAGAAATTTAAGCATTTCTTGGGGAGGATGTTTTATTTTTGTTTTTCATGACTTAGATATCTCTTCTTCCTGTAGTCCTTTGACCCAGTCATTGTTCAATATTTAGAAACACTGAAAAAAGTAAATATATATATTTATGGAAATATATATATGGAAATTATGTATATATATATATATACATGTATATATATATGGAGGAGGAATGATCTCCTTTATTAGCAATGCTTTATAGAGTGCATGCTTATATGTCTGATCTATTTTGATCCTTACAGCACCCTGTGGTGAATAGTATTGTCATCCACTCACAGGTAAGAAAATGGAGGCCAAAGATTGTTTCTTCCCCAAGTCACTCACTAGTTAGAAAGGAAGTGATATGCAAAATTGGTCCTTCCTTATTCCAAAACTCACAATTTTCCACCTTGTTTTGCTGCACAAGTAGACCTTTCTTGGTTTCTGCCCTTGGGAAAGTTTTAATGCTTCCTTTTAGTGTGGGTGCTGGAGAAGAAGAGCGATATCTCACTCTAGATCAGAGAGGACAAAGAACAGCCAGGGCTGCCTCATCCTTACAGGAAACAGACTAACAGTCTTGCCTCATGAGTGGGAATCCTTCCTGGTAGAGCTGCTCTGAGACATCAGGATTTACAGCCCTCTCCCGTGGGAATAGCCGTGTTCCTCCCTTGCTCCCCAAAGCCGTATGTGAGGAGTTAAACTCTTCTCCAAGGGAGTTCTTTCTTTGTTCTAGTTTTGCCCTTGCTTGTTTCCAGATTGATCCACAGCTCACTCTCCACCCCCCCAATATCCTAGATTTTGCAATCACCCTCAGGCCTTTTGAGAGAGAGCCATGTTTCCTCATGGAGTTGTCCCTACAGTCCATTAAGGGCTGTTTCCCCTGGCATGGTTGTCCCCTAAGCCCTTGGCTGAGACCGATAGATCCAGACTCATCATTGAAATAAACCCAGGCAATTCAGCAACCCCAAATTTGGGAGGTCTGGATATAGGAAAACCCATAAAACTCTTTATGCAACAGTTGCTGACAGATTTCACCTACCTTCCTTCACCATGCACCCAGCCGCCTACACTTGGCCCCAATATGTAGTCCAGGAGAGTAAGCACGTGCTCCTGGAGGGGGAACTTGGCAACAACCCTTCCTTCCCTGGGGCATGGCTGCAGATTATGCAGAACCGATAACTCACCACTAAGAGTGCACATCATGACGGCAACCATTTCAGGCACAGACGGGTTTCTTCACTCCAGCTGAATTCATGGCATAAGAACAGACTGCTGGCTCCACCCGGGCCTTCCCAGGAGCACACTGACCTTCGCTCCTGTGGGTGAAAGATAGAAATATGCCCACAAGCTACCGACCGCAGATCGCCATTAGCTTCTTCCCTGTCTTGGTTTAATTGGGGAAAATGGCAATCGGAATTAGGATTGAAACAAACACATGAGTTTTGCAGGAACCACTCCCTCCTAAAAAAACTCAGAGAACCACATAATGATGAGGAAATTTCAGACAAAGACATGACAGGACAGAAACATCGAGCATGGTTCTTTCTACCTATTCGACATATTCAGCAAAGTCCTTGCTAATCTCTTATATTCTAAGTGTTTTCAGAAGTCATCGTACTGAGCTTATGCTAAGTGTGTATTGAGTGCTGGGCACATACTCAGTGAGTAAAAGAATATAATACAAGTAGAAGACAGCCAAGACCCTCTCCTTGAGAGGTTTCAAAACCAATTGCAGAAAACTGCATGCAAAAAAACAAATTTATAAGAAGGTTTAGATTATGTGGGGAGATGAAAGCTGCACCCAAGACAGACATATTATAACATATAAATTGGGGCTCTCATCCTGGCTCAGCTGTGTGACCTGACAAGTCTTTTCCTTCACTGGTCCTCAGTCTCCCCCATGATAAAATGGGATACCAGAAGTATAATTTGTGAGGTTGTTTCTAGTGCTAGCATGCCATATGTCCCCTCCAAGAAAGCCCATGTTTCTAAGTGGAGTGGAATGAGCCCTGAAATGACAGGAGCCATTGATCCCAGCACTGGCCTGGCCCTGGGTCAGTGTGCTATCTTGATATAACTGCCTTTCACTCCCCGGGTTTCTGCTTTACCATCTCTGAAGCATCCAAGCTGGAGAAGTTCTGTAAATTCCCTTTCCTGCATGCCATTTAATGAATCTAAATATCCTATCTTAAATTATTTTTGATAAAAGTATCCATTTAAGCAAGAAAAGAAAAGAAAAAAAATAGACCCCCTGAAGGCACTAGATTGAGTATTTGATATTATTCAATTAAATTGGTTTTGACTGGAACATAGCATCTTTTGCACAAACAATGACTCAGAAAATTAATTAGCCTCTGCTTTAATTAAATAATAATTCTGTTTAACGCCAATTAAAATACCACATCTGAGTCAATTCACTGCAGCAAGGTGTATTTAATGCAGGAAACATGCTCTTTTGCCATTCGAGCTGGGTTGATGACTGAGGCGCTGGGGCTCTTGATTTCTAGATAGGCACCCAGGGGGCTCCCACCACAGGATGAAAATTTCCAGAGGCCATGGGTGCAGCACATTCTGATGAAATCTTGCATACCTTAGCTTTCTTCATCATATTTTTTTTTTGCAGTCCTATTATTAGCATTAAAGACACAGGAAAAAAAAAGTCTAATAACAGTGCTGAACTGTCAAAATGCATTTCCAGAAGCCAAATCATTTTTGCTCAGTGCAGCATCATTCCAGAAAACTCCAGTTACGACTGGACTAAAGAGATTTTCTAACTTTGCTGAACTTTAGTATGGTATACCTATTAAGTCCCTGCATAGTTGACATAGTGGGATCACTGAATAATAATAATAAAGTATCCCCTGGTGTTGCAACAGACATAATCTTTCTCTCCTTTGAAACAACATGGCTTTGGTTTATCCTGGTTTAAGGGAGTCACTATATCCCATATTAGATTTTTTGCATAATTATGCTATACCCCACTATGTGTCTTATTTTCTTGACTCACTAGCTATGTTAATAAAGGTTACACTTTTAAAAAGTGGTTTATAATTCATAAGATTTTCCCATGCATTAATAATAATTTTGGAGTCTCATAAGAATTTTTGAACTTTGGTCAGGTATTATTGTCCCTTTTTGCAGGTAGGAAGATTAAAGTTGAAGGGGTTTCAGTAGTTTGCCTAACTTCACAGATCTAGGGCACCCCCTAACACCAACTTGCCCACCTTTTCTTTTGATCCTGGACTTGTCTTATTGACTTGTCGGGCCAATAGATTTGGCTGAGGTGACATTCTAGGACTTCCAAGGCTATGTCATGAGAAGTTGCAAGTTGGCCTCCTGGAACATTTCTCTGGGATTCCTGAGTTTCTATGAAGATCAGCCACCTGGAAGTCACCATGCTGGTAAGGCCACACATGTTATGCTTATCAAATGTCCCAATCAATCTTAGCCTGCCAGCCATCACCACCAAGGTACGAGATATGTGAGTGAATCTGTGTAAGGACCTGGAGACCAGACTTCTGCCAGTTAAATACTATTGAATGACCTCAGTTAACACCATATAGAGCAGAAATATTGCTCAGCTGAGCCCCAGAATTCCTGGCTCACAAAAGAATGGGATTTAATAAAATGTTTATTGTTTTAAGTCTCTTAGTTTAGGGGTAATTTGTTACTTAGCAATAAATAACTGGAACACAAAATTATAAAGAAATAGGAAAGGAGATCATTATAATACTATGCAGTCTGTTGTTTGTTTCTTCAGTGAAATTAGAAGCTAAAATTTATGAGACATCTGGGTGGCTTATTCAGTCAGTTAAGCATCTGACTCTCGACTTCGGCTCAGGTCATGATCTCACGGTTTGCGAGTTCAAGCCCCACATTGGGCTCTGCACTGATGGCACAGAGTCTGCTTGAGGTTCTCTGTCTCCCTTTCTTTCTGCCCCTCTGCACTCTCTCTCCCTCCCTCCCCTCCCCTCTCAAAAATAAATAAGTAAATAAGCTTAAAAAATAAAGAATCTAAAATTTACGTCATGGTACCATAACTATTCCTTTTCCTCCCAAATCCAGAAACCAACTTCCACTGCCCTAATTCAAGACCTTTCCTCTTTTTCTTTCTAAATTCAATAACCCTTCTGGGGGTACCATGTACTAAATGCTGTGCTAGCCAGTGGCAATGAACTGAAAGCCTCATGTGGGACAAATATATATACATTAGCAATTACAATAGAGATAATTGCCACAGTGGTTGAACGCATGGAGTGTGGAGCCAGACTACTGGGATAGAAAGTATTGTTGCAGCACTTTCCAGCCAATGATCTTGGGCAAATGCTTTGCCTTTCACAGCCTTGGTTTCCTCAGTTCTGAAATAGGAATACTATCAAGAATTATCTTAAAGATTGATTAGCGAATTAAATGAAATAAGGCATGTAACAGTTATTAACTATAAATGATTATTTGGAGGAATAATTTCAACATACTTTGCAGTTGGGCTATGTGAAGGGAACAACACGGAGTACCCACCACATTAAGGGCATCTGGCTGTACAATGCTGTCAGGGACAGTGGAGTGAGCTGAGGTTTGTTTGTTTGTTTGTTTGCTTTTTCTGTTTGGTTTGGTTTGTTTTGCTCCATGTGCAGCATGGAGCCCACCATGGGGCTTGAACTCATGACCCTGAGATCCAGAGATGAGCTGAGATTAAGAGTAGAGTCAGACCGACTGAGCCACCCAGGTGCCCCTGACATTGTGAAAAAGCACATCCATGCTTGACATAGATATCTTTCCTTGTAGGGAAAACTGTTGGCCCTTCTAGTGTGGAAGGGGTCCGATGTGGTCAAGCTGCCATCAGTGGCCAGTTGGTTTCCTGGAGAAATAGTGCCATATGAAGGGATTGGTACTAGATTTTCAGAGACAGTAGTAGCTATCTCAGCCTTGGTAAGTGGCTGTTTTGGGTATGCTCTTGAGCCCATGTGTAGAGTTCATCTCTGCCACCAGGGCCAATCTGTCCATGTGCCTTCTGTGCTCGTTCTGGAATGGTCAATGACAAAGGCTGACTAATTTAAATTAGCCAAATTATTTTGTCTACTTGGCTTTTCAGTACTTCTTTAGTGCTGTCTGGTGGGCATTAACGTGTCATGCAAAAATATTTACACTTTGTGTCCCCCCTTTATATGCATTCTCATACCCCATATCCATTCCTTGGATCTCTGTTTTCAAGTATTCTTTTTTTTTAAATTTTTTAACGTTTATTTATTTTGAAAGAGAGGAGAGAGAGAGAGAGTTCTAGCAGGGGAGGGAAGAGAGAAAGGGAGAGAGAAAATCCCAAGCAGACTCTGTGCTGTCAGGAGAGAACCCCACCTGGGGCTCAAACTCACAAGTCATGAGGTCATGACCTGAAATCAAGGGTTGGAGCTTAACCAACTGAGCTACCCAGGCACCCTTCCAATATTCTTGATAAGACAGCTGGGTCATTGGCCCAGGGATCTATGTATATTCATTCATTGGGTCACATTGCAACATAAAAGGTATAATTGGGCTCATTGTTCAGCAACATGCATTGGGAATGAAGTTGATTCAAATAGAATTGAACTCAAAACCAGATGCCAAGTCATAAGATTGTACTACGAGGGCAAGTAATCCTTCAAAGTAGTTCCTGTATTTGTAGAGGGATTCTCCCAAATTCCCTAGGCTTGTTCCAACCAACCCCTGTCCCTACTCAACTCCATCACTTTTTTTTTTTTTCAATCACTGTTGACAGAGAAGTAAAGAAAATGACCTGTGGAAATTTCAGTCGAAAAAGGAAAGGTAATACTTCACTACTCCCTAGTTTGCCACTTGAAAATCATTTGTAGAAGTAGTCCATGTAGGACTACAGTAGAAGAGTAACAAGCTTTCTATAGAGAGTAAAATAGTGAATATTTTTGGTTTTGCAGGCCATATGGTCCTGTTGCAGCTCTGCCATTGTAGCATGAATGCAGCCACAGATAATACACAAACAAATAGGTATGCCCTGTTCTGATAAAACCTTATTTAAAAAAAAGGAAGCTTCCCAGATTTGGGCAGTGGCCATAGTTTGCCCCTCCTTGCTATCATGAAAAGGGGTTAAAGATTGAGGCTCATAATTTGTGTCCTTAACTCTCCTAAACAACCAAATGTCACCCTTGAAAGGTTATTTTTCCTTCAGTTTCCCCATCTGTAGCTCACAGCACCTACCACAAAGTTTGCTGTATGATAAACAATAGTTTGCTTAGTCAATAAATGCATAACTATATGATAGACTTTGGCTGGATGGCTGCTACTCTTCTTCCAAATCTAATACCCTCTGAAAATGTCGTCTGATCTAGGTAGTTTGATTTATTTCCAGACCTCTACAAATCATGGATTTTGCATGTCCCCATGCTAATGAGATTAAATAAAAATGCAGAGGGTTCTAGCCATGTAAATCAAGTATGTGTGGGCCCACATTCAAGGGCATTTTTAAAGAGTTTGAGATATCTCCTTAATCTTGCCAATCATTCTGACTCAAAGGAATCCTAAAGGGGAGAAAATGTCCAGTTTGGAAGCCAACAAAATTATATTTATTTAACCCTTAACTTTGTGTCCATAATCTTATGTTCAGCGATACAAATTCTAGCTTGTTTGCCATGAATTACTAAGCAAGTCCACATCCATTTTTGTTCATTGTAATAAGACAGCTTTAATAGCAATCTTTTACCCATGTCACAGGCAAGGCATAATAGATGAATATTAAGAATCCTGCTGCAGATTTGAAACAAAATCAAAGAATGTGAAAATGGTAGGGACCTTATATAATCTAATCCTCATTTTACATTGGAGAAACTAAAATTCACAGTAACCTTTAAGAAGACTGTGCATCAGATCATGCCACTTTCTATTTAAAATCCTTCAGTGTCCTCCTAATCATTCACTCACTCAAGAGATGTTTTGTTAGCAACTGAGCTGTACATTGGAGATTTAGTTCTGCACAAAACATACTTTTCCCTCTCTTATGGAACTTTCTGTTATGAAAGAAAAGCATTAAATAAAGCATTAGAAAACACACCAATACATCTATCAAGAAGTGCTACAAATGAAAAGGGCTGTGTAAACAGGGTGGACCATACTCAGATATTTAAGCTGTAATCTGGAGCATGGCTGTCCTGGGAAAAGGCTGGGAGTAAAGCATATGAAGTGGAAGGGACAATAGCATATGAGAAGGCCCTGAGAAGAGAAAAAAAAAGGAATCAGTTGCTTTCTAGTAACTAAGTATAGTATGCCAAGGAGAAGAGAAAAGAAGTATTTTTTGCATGAGAGTACCGTGATTACATTTGTGTTAAAAATTGTCTTCTACTCTGGCTACTTTTTGGAAGCCTTAGGAAGAGGTAAGCTTAGCAGCAGGGTGATGAATTAGGAAGCTATTGCAGTAAACCAAGGGAAGATAACGGTAGCTTGGATGGGGTTATGTCGAAGGATATAGAGAATCACTGGGAAATCTGGGATAGATTTTGAATCAACAGGACTTAATGAATCATTGGAAAATATGACTTATGGTATATATTACCAAACCTATGTAATATGACACAATCAAGACACTTAGTCGAACTTTGTTGACTCAATGATTAAGATTGAGAAAGGTGAAGCAAGGTCACATGGTCAAGGGAGACAGAACACAATTAGAACATAGGTTTCTTAACTCTAATTCAAAGGCTCTTTTCAAGTCTACTATTTCATCCTTCTGACATATCACCAGTAGAACTTTAGAATAGTAGTTCTCCTATACAAATAAAAATTTGTACAATTTTAGTGTCAGCTAGACCTAAATTTGAATTGTCTTCTTGACTTGTTACTCAGGTAATTTTTAAAGCCCTCAATGAATCAATTTCTCATATAAAAATGACAGTAATTTATTAGACAAGAATTTACTGAGTATTAATTGTCAGACTCAGTTCTAATGCTAAAAGAACAATAGGAAAAAAATGCCAAAATCACTTCAATCATTAACTTTTCTTTTTCTGTTTGGGGAAGAATACATGTACAAGTTATTGTCTTTGTTCTATCCCTATATTTTCAGTAACACAAAAAACTAGAAGCCAACATTGTCCTTACTGCCTTTCCAGCTGACATCTGGCTAGGTTCTGTGACTGGGCAGCATCGGTGGAAGATTGGAAAGCAGAGGGTAGAAAAGGCCCTTTACCTGGTCTTTGGAGCTGCTCCAGGTGGCAGCAATAACAATGGCAACAAGTATGTGTTTCTGTACTCACTCTCAGACAGCAGTCTCTAATGTCCCACCTCAGCAAAGGACTATTCACGAAAAAGGGAGTCATTATACATATTTCCAACAGAGACAATTTATTATAAGGATTTGGTTGCAAAATGTTGAAATAGTTTGAAGATTAAAAGAGAAGAGAGGGAATGTTTCCAGAGATGAGGAACAACCATCCCAGAAACTACACAAGCAAAAAGGAAGCTGTTGTTGCCCAGAACAAATGCACTAAGGCTGCTGGAACCCCCACTATTGCTGCCACTCCTGTTAGAACCTCTGCCACAACTCCTTTGCTGGCAGCTAAGGGCCTCTACTCCCTGCTGACACAGTAGGTGCTCAAGTACAAAGTTTATTACCATTGTTGCCTCTAAGACAAATTCCAAGAGCGCTATGCCACTAATGCTGTTCTTGCCACTGTTGCTGCTTCTGTTGGAATCACACTAGCCGGGCAGGTACCCTGGAGTCACACCAATTGCTATGACTGCTATTGTTACTTGATATATGGCTAGACACAATATAAAATAGCTTCTCTTTTCCTTTTGTCCTCCAGTCTCCTGACTGATCCTCTCAATGACAGAATATATCCAGAAGCTGGGTGGTAACCAAATCTGGGAAGTATAGATTGTAGGTCTCTAGCCTTTCTACCATTTATAACAACAAGGAGGGTGCCTGGATGGTTCAGAGAGTTAAGCATCTGACTCTTGATTTCAACTCAGGTCATGATCTCACAGTTCTTGAGATCGAGCCCTGCATCAGACTCTGCACTGACAGCACTGAGCTTGCTTGAGATTCTCTCTCTCTCTTTCTCTTTCTACTCCTCTCCTGCACTCTCTCTCTCTTTCTCTCTCAACATAAATAAATCAACTTCAAACCTTTTTAAATTAAAAATAAAGGTCAAGGAAGGGCCGGGATGGGACAGTGATCCAGAAGACAAATACCAGTTCATACACAAAATACATAAATAAATTTTATACTATGTTATAAGGTAACAGTGCTATGGAAAAATAAAGAATGGAAAAAATATGGAAATTGCTGAGTACAGGGTAGGGGAGCAATTTTATTTTGCTTAAATTGGGCTTAATTGAGAAAGTGGCATTTAGGCTAAGACTGAAAGGGGTGTTGGAGTAAGCCGTGTAGATATCTGGGTGAAGAGTACTCCAGGCAAAAATAATGGTAAATACAAGGGACTTAAGCCAGGAGTCTGCCTGGAGCTTTGTAAGAACAACAGGAATGCCAATGTGGCTGGAAGGAACCCAATGAGGTAAGAGGGTATGTGGAAGGACCTGAGAGCAGAGAGGAAATGGGAATGGGGAGGAAGGAATGAGATTACATCAGCTTTTATCAGCCATTATCAAGATTTCTTCTCACTCTGACTTCAAGTGGGATCCATACATAGGCTTTGAGCAGAAGAGTGATGCTATCTGAACTGGGTTAATAATGTCTATCTTACAGAACTTCTATAACAATCAAGTTAATCAAACAAGTGCCATGCCTACACCAACATAGGGACTGTAGTACACAACTTATTGCTAATTCACTCCTCATAATCAGTACTAGAAATTGTAAATACATCTTTTTTATGGAATTTGTGTTGGTCTGATCCTTTGAATATCCTTAAACATGAAACTGTCTCCTCCTTACCAAATTTAAGATTTGGTCATTGTGATGGTTAATTTTTTGTGTGTCAATTTGACTGGCCTAAGAGATGCCCAGATAGCTGACAAGGCACTTCTGGGTGTGTCTGTGAGGATGTTTCCAGAAGAGGTTATCATGTGAATTGGTAGATCACGCAATCCTTCGAGGACCTTAATAAAACAAAAAAGGCAGAGTAAGGGTGATTTTTCTCCCTTTGCTTGAGCCAAGATATTCATCTTCTCCAGCCCTAGAACATTAAGGCTCCTGATACTTGGTTCCTCAGGCTTAGACTGGCATTTACACAGTGAGGAGACAGCTGTCTATAAGCCAGGAAGGGATTTATTACTAGAACCTAACCATTATGGCACGCTGATCTGACTTTCAGCTTCTAATACTGCAAGAAAATAAATGTCTGTTGTTTAAACCATCCAGTCTGTGACATGTTGTTATGGCAGCCTTAGCAGACTAAGACAGCATCTTAACTTAAATACTGGGTATGGAGTAGCAGTATTGCATTAACACAATCTACTACAATGCAAAATTTCTTTGAAGAGCTTCCTTAGATCTTATCCAGAAAGATTTATTATTGGGATAACTTGTAGTACTTCTGTAATATTTCTTTGCTAACTTTATCATGTTCTGTAATCAGCTTCTCCAAACAACTAGATCAGTTTCTCCTTCAAGCAAACTTTTGGTAACCATCTATTGTGATCACAGGAAGACTAATCTAATGGCAGTGTGAGAATGGACACGGGTGCCATTTAAGATAGAGACTGTTGCAAGGCCAAGGACAAAGATCATAAAGGCCTAGGTAGTAGAAGATTCTGTATACATGGGAAGAAGGAACTTGTTACTGACATCATTGTGCAATGAGGATTCACAGACTTGGTTATTGAAGGCAGGTGGGATAGTCCCATGTGATGAGTGATATGTAAAGATGACTGAATTGAATTTGAATTAGACTTAAAGTTGTCTTCTTGGCTTGAGCTTTACTTCTTGCCAAAGAACTGGCAATTTGTCTTATATTTACCATTTCCAGTGACTCTGCTCATTTCTGTCTTCTGTTTCCCTCAGGCTGCTTTGTGTGGTTCTCCTGTCCTGCATTGTTGCAGAGAATAGTAAAAGATGATAGTCTAAGCATGTAACACTCCCCAGAGTATAGAAACACATCTGCAGCACAGTGTAATACAGCTTTGGTCTGGTATCAGAAAACCTGGCTTTCTGTCTTGACGTTACTGTTTACCAAACATCCACTCAATCAAAGTTCACAAGATGATGGTGAGTGGGAAAAGAGCTAATGGAGAATAAAACTGCAAGATGTTGTGTATTGTACACATATTACTTATCTTTAGAACTCTGGCAGTTTGCTTAGTTGTTTTGTTTTTGTTTTTGTTTTTGTTTTTGTTTTTATTTTGAAGGTAATATACTTTGACAGAAGAGAAAGAAATGAGCAGCAAAACCCTAGGTTTGGATTCACTAGGAATGATGGAAATAAAAGTGGGTTTTATTTTTTAATGAGTCTTGAAAGCTCACTCTGTTAGCTCAATAGACCCTTCAGAGCCGACAACAGTAAACTGTAAGTTCTCTGAGTTAGGTTCCTTCAAGGGGGGGGGGGGGGGTGGTATTAAGAATTATAACATGACAAAATAGCACCACTGCTTTGAAGGAAGCCAACAGCGTCGCTGCTGGCTCCAAATGAAAGGCTGTCAGGGCCAACCACTCCCTGTCATTTCTTTTTCTCAGTGTGCTTTTCTTTGATTCCCAAGAGTCAAAACAATGGTAACTAAGAAGCTGGCATCAGCATGAGTGACAATAAGTATTCCAAGACAGTTAGTTGATTGATTGATGGACGATGATGAATGTTGTCTAAAAAAACAGAAAGCTGTGTTTCCTTTTTGAAACCATTCAAATTTGGACAACATAGGCCAACAAGCAGACATTTCTAAATTTAATGTGCATACCATTTTCAAATATGCAAACAACAATTGAAACCACCGCCTACCAGGAATCACATACATTAATAAGTGTCAAAGTAATTGAAACATCAGAAAGCTCCTTTTCCACCTGCACAGATGCCATAAGTCCCAGTTGATGAAATGACACTAAAGAGAACACAGGTATGCAAATTCCAGATAATGATCATCATAGCAAAATTTCCTACCTAAAATTACTATTTCTCTTACTTTATCCTGTTGTAAACTCTACGGTCAGTGCCTTGGAAAGGTGCCTTCCAAGGTCACATAGCCCCAGATTTTCATTTTATTATATGTAGAGAAGACCAAAGCCTTAACAGGGTAGGTTCCTTGTAAATTACTGGCAGAGACATGGCTAATTTTGGTCCTGATCCTCAAAGTCCAGTGTTCTTTTTGCTGAGCATCTACATCAGTAAGGTCCAAAGAGGACATAGATGTCCAATTCAAAATAAGATAATTCAAAGTGGGTTTATCCTCAATGAGAATAAATACAAAGGGGTAGGTGGAGTTTTGGGAGACACAGGGATAGCATCAAAGCTAAGAGTTGTTGCAGTGGTGGTATCCTATCCCAAGATCCAAGGAGGGGGAGAAATTCACCTAGAAAAAGAAAGGCCTACAGAACAGCTACCTTAAAAAAAAAGCAGGTGACCTTCTGAGTAGAGTAGATATTACAAGAGGCAGGAACCAGAGAAATAAAGAACCTCACTTCACTCTCCTCTTGGGTCTGCCTACTAGGGATGCCTACTTGCCAAACCCAATTGAAAAGTAGAAGCATGTTGATATAGTTCACAGAGTCAGGCTTCTGGGGAAAAGTGCAGATTGAGAGCAGATATGGAAAGGGAAATGAATGCTATCTGGCCCAAAGACACACATTACAATTTTGCAATATATATACAGAAGCAAGAAAAGGACACACAGGAAGAGAATAAAAAAAGAAAGAAAGAAATTGATAGAGCAGAACGTAACTATTGAAAGCAAGCTAAAAAAAAAAGCTGTGGAGGGGACTTATGGGAATTTCCCATTGACCACCTGCTTTTAAATGTGTATGGGGGAAATTCTAAGAGGCTTTAGGATGCAGGGGCTAGAGTCGAAAACAACCTTTAAAATTGCAGCTGCAGTTTATTTTTATTTGAGCAACCTGATACACATATTTCAACCCATGGGAGGCTTGCTGGCTGGCACAGACAGGGCTGCAGAAGAACTTCTAAAACATACAGTATTGTGGTGATGTCAGCATGTAAGGATTGACACCCACCTTCAAGATTTCCCATATTATAGGGAACATAGTAATTATTTAGAATCATACTAAGTTTCATTTAAATAAAATTTTATGATATCTAAAGTGTCTCTGTATTCATCATCTCCTAACAGTCCTATGAGACAACCAATCTAGTATTTTTATTCCTATTTTATAGATTGGGAACTCCCAGGCAAAAAAGTGCTAACCTGATAGTACATAGCTGGAGGATGCCCTCAAACCCAAACTTCTGATTACAGGTTCAGTGTTCTTTGCACCCTACTCTACACTTCCTCACTTGCACATATTCACAGCTTCAAGAGGTGTGATTTGACGTGTGCAAACTCAGTTTGACACAGTCAAGTGTTAAACATGGGCAATGCTCTGTAAATTTTATCAGTCTCTCACATGATCCTAACAGGGAACGTGGGAGTTTGAGCTGGTAGTTTGCAGCTTGGAGGAACCATTTCTAAATGGGAGAGAAGTTATTTGGGTTATCATGATGACTAGAGCATATTACCAGCCCTTGGTATTCAGAGCCAGGGATTCTAAACATTTTCCAAGGAGTGGGTCAGTATTAAACAATAAGGATCGTCCTGTATAAATAAGCACCAGTGAGAAATACTTCACATTAGATTGCTTCTCTATAGTTAGCCAAGACTCTACCTAGATGAGCACTTATTAAACTTTAGTGTATGTAAGGTCCTCCGGAAGTATGTATTGTACATTTTTATCTTATAGACCTCTACCTTCTTAACCAGCCATCCATCCAATCATCCATCCATCCATCAGTCCATCTATCCATCCATCCAATCCACATTTCCATTTGGTTTTGAGACTGAGAACCTGTTTCTTAGGGACAAATTTTCCTGATTATTTATCTTATCTTCCATCTTTTGATGTTCTGACCCCATCAATTAAATCAAAATATTTGTAGGTATGTCCCAGAGATCAGGCAGCAATATTCTCTAAAGCTTTCAGTGTGCATCCAAGTTACAGAACCAGCAGTTCAAGCCCCTGCTACTCAAAATGTGGTCTTCAGACTCATGGTATATAAATCATCAAGGAGCTTGTTAAAATGTAACTTGGATTCATTCGGCCTGGGGCAGGTCAGAGAGTCTGCATTTCTTACAAGCTCCCACATGACACCAGGTGAATCTCTGAGATTCCTGACTAAGTTTCTACCCCTAGACCCTATACCTGGGCTTTGATCCTATTATTCACCCTCAATAGTTCACATGGACATTGACTAGATCAATCTTCCAGGTCTGGGGCTCAAGAATATTGGCTATGGAATTTCTCCCATCCAACCTCAGGCTCACAGAAGACTATTCCAGGCACTGTGTGAGCCTCCACAGGCAGAGAGTTGTATGATTACCTTGGTAGCCCTGGAAGCCACTACAGATTTTCAAACAGGCACATCTCTGACCTGTACCTCATGCTTCCTAAATATAAGCTGCCACCCCTATTAACTGCCTAGCCCACTCCCTAGGCATTGGTTGGTTATGTTTCCTACCAGTATCAACAGGATGATTGTCAAATCTCTGGCTGCCAGAAGGGTCAAGAATGGAAGGAAACCGGCACCATGGACGCTTGTTAGTTGTCAGTATGTCAGCATCTCAATACTCAGCATAAACAATACTCTGCATTTCCACTTCTTGAAAATTTTTTGTGACCTCTATCTTCAAACAGTACCATGATCCGTCCGATTTTCAGTACTGTTTCCTTTACACAGAATACCTTTCCTCAACTCCTTCACCTAATGAATCTACTCATTCTCCAAAGCCCTATTTAATGTAACTTTCTTTCTGTCTTTCCCTGATTTGTCTCCATTAGATGGAATTGGTTATTCACTGGAATTTAGGGTCTAACTCTACACCCCAGTACTTAATCATATTATATTCAACAAGGTGTCTATTAAGTCTGAAGACATAAATGATATTACATTACTGGTTTTATATATTGGAGAAGTCCTTGGCATTATGCATATATGATTATACATATAGGCCTATATTTTCAGACTTTATGGACATTCCGTATTCATTCACACAAAGTCCCTTGTGAACGCTATGTAACGAGAACTGACCTGTAAGCTTTGTCTAATTAATTTTTCTATTCTCAGTATCTAGCACAGCTCCTGGCCTGTTTTTGAAGTTCAGTATAGGTTGTCAAGTTGAATCATAAATTGACTTCTCTTAATGATGCCCTTGTCAATAGATTGTACAGAAGAAATGATGGGGAGACTGTTCATAGTATGGTACACAGATCCTACTGATTGCCACCTGTAAATGCAAAAGAAGCTTTCTCAATGTTTTACGCAACAAACCCCACAGTCCCTTATTTCTAAAAGTAACCCTCCTGTTGAGCCTTTTTAAAAAAAAAATTATTTAATCCAAGCTGGTTAACATAGAGTGTAATAATGATTAACATATAGTGTAATAATGATTTAATACCCAGTGCTCATCCAAACAAATGCCCTCCTTAGTACCCATCACCCATTTAGCCCATCCCCCCATCCACCTCCCCCTCCAGCAACCCTTAGTCTGTTCTCTGTATTTAAGAGTCTCTTGTGGTTTGCCTCCCTCCCTGTTTTTCTTATTCTGTTGAGCCTTTCATGATAGATGTATAGAGAGAGAGCTCTCTAGGATAATTTTAAAGGGTAGAAGTATAGAAATGGTTCAAATATGAGACATTGTTCTGTAGTCAAAATTTCAACCCCGAAGTCAGAAGCCTGAGGCTTTTTGCCCAGAGATGCCAAAGAAGGGTACAAACCAGAGGTCACGTTGCCCCAATCCTTGTAAATGGATATAAATGAGAGGGTGTGGTCCCTCCTTGTCATTCACAACCTTTCACTTGGGCTGGAAAAGCCTCTGCTAACATGTTAAAATAAAACCTCCCCTAGGGGACTCAGGCAGAGTAGAAATGCCTGTGGGTAACCAAACCCAGAGTCACATCCCCAGTAAAATGAGTCACTCTCTCTGCATTTCCACACCGCCCTACAAAGAGACTAGCCACCTGTGGCTGCTCCAGTCAGCACAGTATTTGCATAGCCAGGAAAAGTGCAAACACAAGGAATTCTACTCCTTCCAGGAGTGCCCTCTGAGGTCATACTCACCCTACCAAGCTGCTTCCAAATGTATCTCTAAGCAAAACAGCTGCAATCCCAAAGAATCCAAGCACTAACCAGTCCTTAAATCACCTGATTATGAAATTCATAAAGTGCTGAAATAGTGTGGAGATGGATTTTTAAATTCTATTATATAAGCAATGTCTCCTCAGTGCAGAACAATTAAATGCAAGTGTGCAAAAAAAAAAAAAAAAAGGAAAAAAATAATTGACACCTAAAATAAAAGTTCAGGTAACATTTTTTAATATATCCTTCAATATTTTATCAAATGAGTTTATGCGTATGTATATACATACCTATTTCCATCAAAAGTGAGATGATGCTGTAGAGTTTAAGATGCTATTTTTCATACCAAAATTATATATCATTGAAGTCACTCCATGATAATTATTAATATTTCACTAATTTTTGTGGTTGATACTCTCTCTCTCTCTCTATATATATATATAAACTATATATATAGTATATATAAACTACATATATATATATATATATATAGTTTAACCAATTCATTCCTGTTAGACATATAGTTTATTATCACAAAGTTTATATTTAATTTTTAAATATCATATGTTTACATACATCATTATTATAAACACAGCTGTGACAAACCTTCTCTTAGCTACATCTTTCCACATGTCCTTAACTATTTTCTTAATTACGAACTACCTTAAGTAGAACTGCAAGGTCAAGAGACAAGGAGAGCACCACCAAGGAGCCCTCTGGAAAGTGTGTGCCAATTTACTCCCAAGTGTACTTGAGAATCCCTTTATTTCCCCATATTACCCTCTCCAAGATTATCATTTAAAAATCTTCAAATTTATTTTGCTAATGTTTTATTTATTTTTGAGAGAGAGAGAGACACACACACACAGCGAGTGAGAGCGGGGGAGGGGCAGAGGGAGAGGTGAGACAAAGGATCTGAAGCAGGCTCTGTGCTGACAGCAGCAAGCCCTATGCGGGGCTGGAACTCATGAACTGAGAGATCATGACTTGAGCAGAGGTAGGCAGCTCAACTGACTGAGCTACCCAGGTCCCTCTAAAAATCTTCAAATTTATAAGTGAATATGATGTCTTATTTTAAATGTAATTGTTGTTATTATTGATAAGATTATTACTGTGTTTTATAGGCCACTTGAATTATTTTGTAAACTTTCTGTTCATGACTTGTACCTGTTTTTTTTTTCCGACTGAGGTATCATCCTTTTCTTGTAGATGTGTCAAAATTTATAGATTAAAGCTAATAACCTTTTGAAATATTCACTGCATTTACTTTCCTGAGTTATCACTAGCTTTTTAATTTTGTGAATGATTATTTCTTATACTACAAAAGCATTGATTTTTCATGTAGCAAATCTGTCAATCTTATTCATGAGTCTCTATTTTTGCTATTTACCATACATAACAGGATACCTACTGAAGCTGAAAAATTAACCCTGAAAAATACTCCCATTTCAAGAGGTAAGTATTGCCTTGTTTGGAGAAAATTATTCCAGGGGACTTATTGGTTACAGAAATGTGAGTAAAATACTTTTGTCCTTGGTTCATATTTCATGGACAGACAACTCCTGTTAGAGTGAACTGGCATATCCAGGCAAGTGACTGGAAGGGGCCACTGCCAAGATTTCCATGAGGAAAACCTCTGAATAGGGTCTTCATTTATGAACTGTGAAAGTAGCCCAGTGATATACTGCTAAATGTTTAGCAGTAGACTCTCTGGGGAAAAATGAAGGCCAATTTTTACATACATAAGTTTTTATACATTTTAGTAATATAATGTTTACATAACACAAACTCCGCAAATGATAATAGAACATACAATAGAATATTTTCATTGCGTTTTGCTAAATTTTTGGATAGCCAACGCATATTTGCAACTGATGAGGGAGTATAGTTTCACTGTGAATACTGGTTGCTATTTTTGTCCATGTTCATTTGTAAGACAGAAGTGATGTAACAGAACACAACAAAGTTTCTCACAACTTTGGTGTGTCAGGGAACCAAAGCAGTTTATTTGCTGAATCAGGTAATAGTTTTTAAATAATGGAATAATATTTCCTCAAGTTTTTGTAGTATGCACAATATAACAACCACAAACATGTTATCATTTTTTAAATGTTTATTTATTTTGAGAGAGAGAGTGAGAGAACACACACACGCCTGAGCAGGGGAGGGCCAGAGAGAGAGGGAGACAGAGAAGCAAAGAGCCCAACACAGGGCTGGATCTCAGGAACCCTGAGATCAAGATCTGAGCTGAAATCAAGAGTCAGAAGCTTAACCAGCTGAGCCACCCAGGCACCCCCGCTGAGCATTTAACAATTGTTTTTCCTAGGCCAGTAGAAGTCATCTCACTCCACCAATGGCAATCACATATTTGATTTGGAGAATTTTGTTTCACAGTTTATATCAATTTTCCTGAAGCCTTCAGAAAAGTCTTGCTGTTACTGAAGGAAACTGAAAGAAGTTCCTATGACCAAGTTTGGAGTTAAGTGGTATAGTGTGAACAATAATTGCCTAATGTTGCTTTTGAGACATAGAGAACGATCATCCTGATCATTATCTGCAAGGAAGAAGGATGTATTTCCAGGAACAAAAATGAATAATTTTTAAACAGCCTTATTGTGGTATAATTGACATACAAAAAGCTGTACATGTTTAAAGTGTACTGTTTTTTAAGTTCTGACATATGCACCCATTAAACTATCTATCACCACAATCAATATAATAAGTATCTCTATCAGCCCCCAAAGTTTCTCATGCTCCCTTGTAATCCGTCCTTCATGCCCCACCTTCCACATCCCATCTCTAGACAACCACTGATGTGTTTTCCAATAATGTAGTTTGCACTTTCTAGACTCTTAGACAGATGCAATCATACAGTATTACTCTTTGTTTTGTCTGGCCTCTTTCACTCAGCATAATTCTTTGTGGAGATTCATCCATATTGCTATATACAGTTTTCAGAATAGTATTCCATTATATGGATATACTGCAATTTACCTTTTCTTCATTCACATATTGAAGAACATTTGCGTTGTTTCCAATTTTGAATATTACAAATAAAGCTGACCTGCAGTTTTGTGACAGGTGTTTGTATGAACGTATGCTTACACATCTTATAGGTGAATAAATACCTAGTACTGGAATGGCTGGGTTATTCTATAGATGTACATTTAAATCATTAAGCTTTTAAGAAACTGCAAACGGGGACGTCTGGGTGGCTCAGCCAGTTAAACATCCGACTCTGAGTTTCAGCTCAGGTCATGATCTCATGGTTTGTGAGACTGAGCTCTGGATTGGGCTCTGTGCTGACAGCATGAAACATAATTGGGATTCTCTCTCCTTCCCTCTCTGTCCCTCCCTCTTTCTTTCCTTCCGTTTTGAAATAAATAAATAAGCTTATAAAAAAACAGTAACTGCTAAACTTGATTGTTTATTTTAGGTTTGGCTCATTGTCCTAATTGACCACCTTGGTATCTGGCAGATTGACAATCTACTTATCTATTTTTATGCCAAGGCCACATGCTTTTTCATTGCTATAGCATTATAATAACCCTTGAGATCTGGTAGTGTTAGTCCTCCAACTTCTGGTGTGGTGTATAAGAGTTCCAGTTTTTTTAACACCTTTGTGAACACTTAGTATGGTCAATGTTTTAATTTTAGCCATTCTGATGGATGTGCAGTGGTGCTACATTTTCATTTTGGGTTGCATTTTTCTTATGTCCAATGAGGTTGATCATCCTTTTCTGTGCTTACCATCTGCGTATCTTCTTTGGTAAATTTTATCTTCACTATTTTGCCTATTTTTGTGTTGTTTATTTCTACAGTTTTTACTTTCAAAAGCATATATTCTAAATACAGGTTTGTTGCAGGTGTGTGATTTGGAAGTATTTTCTCATTATCTGTTTTTGTCTTTCTGCTCTTACCTGTGTCTTTCACAAAGTAGAAGTTTTTCATTCTGATTAGGTCTAACATCCATTTTTACATTTTTTTTAACAGATTGTACTTTGCTGTGATAACTAAGAAATTTTTGCTTACCCCAAGGTAACAAATATCTCCTTTTATGAGTTCTCCTGTGAGTTTTGCAGGGTTAGGTTTTACCTTCTGTGATTCCCATTCATTGGTAGTGTATACATTGCATATAGACATGTTTTGATTTGTAGACATTGTTGAAATTTCACATTAGGTTTACAATTCACTTAATTTTTGTATGTGGCCTGAGGTATGACTCCAAATTCATTTTTTGCCTTATGGGTATCCAGTTATTCCAACATTCTCTCTTGAAAAGACAATACTTTTGCCACTAAATTGCCTTTATACTTTTGTCAAAAATCAGTTGCCTGTCTGCTTCTCTATTTTATTCCCTTGTGTATGAGTAGTCCAGCTCCAGGCTAAAATTCTACATGTGATCTCTCAGGACCAACCATATGCAATTACAAGGCTTTATGCAGCAGGCCTTATGGGGGAAGGGGTCATCCCCACACCAGACTTGGTGAACAGCCATTTTATTGTAGTCTCTCGAGGGAAATTCCATTAAGGACCCCACCACCTTTCCCCTGGCCAGTCATGCTCATGCATATCTGCATTATTGCCCTGGCACTTCCATTCCAAGTCTTCCTTATCAGAGCCTGGACAGAGGCACTTTCTAGGAACCTCAACTGAGACCTATTTGTGGAGGAGAGTGTAGAAGTGTGGGGAGGTTTGGCTGAGGGACTTTTCCTCACTGTGACTCAATATGTTTCCATTTTCAGCCCCTTCCACCTTCCACCCGTGGGTACTCCAGGTCCATACAAAAGGCAAGAGCTTGTTTACAGCAACTTTGCAATGATCATGGTTTATCTCATTTGTGTTACATATCCTCTGACCCATGTCTAGTGCCATCTGTAGGGAAAAATAGACACTGGGGAGCCAACCCTCTTCTCTTTTGCCTCTTGATGCACTGTCACACTAAGTGGATACAAACTTGACTGTTATTTTAAGTTTGGCTCTTTGTCCTAATTGACCACCTTGGTATCTGGCAGCTTGACAATCTACTTATCTATTTTTATGCCAAGGCCACATGCTTTTTTCATTGCTATAGCATTATAATAACCCTTGAGATCTGGTAGTGTTAGTCTTCCAACTTCTGTTCTTTTTCAAAGTCGCTTTGGATATTGTGTGTCCTATGCATTTCCATATGAATTTTAGATTCTATTTTCCAATTTCTAAAAACAAACAGCTAACAAACAAAAAACCAAAAACACAACTCTTCTAGGATTTTTATTAGAATCTATAGGTCAGTTAGGGAAGAATTGAGATCTTAACAATATAGACACTTCTCAACTATGAACATAGTATACCTTTCCACATATTTAAGTCCTTTTAAATTTCTCTCAGCAAGGTTTTGTAGTTTTCAGTGTATCAGTCTTATACATATTTTGTCAGATTTAATTATTTAATTTTTTGAGTCTATTATAACTTCTTTAATTTCGATTGTTTGCCCATTATTAGTGAATATATGTATGCATGCATGCGTATTATCATGTATGCTGCAACATTACTAAACTCATGTAGTAGTTTCTTGTAGATTTCATAAACTATTCTAAATAAATTATCAAGTTTTTTGTGATTAAAGACAGTTTTACTTCTTCCTTTCTAATCCAGATGACCTATTATTTTGTCTTGCTTGATATTACTGGCCAGAACTTCTAGAACAATGTTTAATAGAAGTGGTAAGAACAAAGATCCTGTTTTATTCCTACTCTTAGAGGGAAACCATTCAACTGTTTACCATCAAGTCTATTAACTGTAAGTTTTTCCTAGATGACCTTTACCAGGTTCTCTTCTATCCCTAGAATGCTGAAAGTTTTTAATCTGAAGTTGATGTTGACTTTCGTCATCACTTTCTCTGCATATATTAAGATGACCATTTGTTTTTTTTTAATTAGTTAGTTTTGTTAATTAATTGTTTATTAACATGTGATTGATAAACCAGACAGAAGGTGAGTGGGAGAGGGGCAGAGAGAGAGGGAGACACAGAATCCAAAGCAGATTCCATGCTATTAGCATGGAGCCCGACCCGGAGCTCCAACTCAAAAGTCGTGAGATCATGACCTGAGTCAAAGTCGGACACCTAACCAACTGAACCGCCCCAAGTGTGTTTTCTTTTTATTTCTCTTTTCTCTTTTCTCTTTTTCCTTTTTTCTGGTGGTCATGTTTTTCACAAGAAATTGAATTTCTTTCACTGAATATATTACAGGTTATGTCATGTATTCAAGTTATGCATTTCTCCTTGAGTGAGCTTTGCTAGTTTGTATTTTTTTAAGAAATTTGTCCATTTCATCTAAGTTGTTGAATTTATTGGCATAAGTTGTTTATAATATATCCTTGTCATCCTTTTAATGTCTGCCAGATCTGTAGAGATGTTATCTCTCTCATTCCTGGTATTGCTAACTGGTATTTTCTCTCCTTTTTTCCTGATCAGTCTGCCTTGAGGTTTATACATGTCATTGATCTCCAAGAATCAACTTTTAGTTTCATCAATTTCTTTATTCTGATTTTTGTTTCATTGATTTCTAACTAATCTTTATTATCTTTTTTCCTTCTTACTTTGATCTTAATTTGCTCTTTTCTTTTAGTTTCTTAATACCAAGGTCACTCATTTGAGACTTTTCTTCATTTGTAATATATATAGGCATTTGTTTGCCAAGTACAGCTTAGTGATATCTCACAAACTTTGATATGTTGTGATTCCATTTTAGTCAGTTCAAAATACTTTCTAATTTTCCTTTTGATATCTTCTTTGATCCATGGGTCATTAGAAGTGCATTATTTCCTTCCCACATATTTTGAAATTTTCCAGAGTTCTTTCTGTTATTGACTTCTGATTTAATTAAATGTGACCAGAGAACATACTTTATATGACTTCAGTCTTTTCAGTTTATTGATCCTTATTTTATGGCTCAGAATATGGTCTATCTTGGTAAATGCTCAATCACCCTTGAAAAGAATGTGCTCTGCTGTTGCTTTGTAGAGTGTTTTAAAAATGTTATTTAGGACAAGTTGGTTGATAGCATTATTCAAATATTCCATATTTTTATTGATTATTTTTTTCAATTACTGATAAATGCAGTAACTATTGATAACAACTATTTTAATATATTTTGTGTGATAGTGCTATCATGCATGCAACTTTTTGGTTAGTTTTCATTCATTTTCTCTTCTCTATGAGTTGTATTTCTTTGCTTCTTTTCTTGCTTGATAATTTTTTATTGTAAATTTTACCTTGTTTGGGTACTGAGTAGTTTTACGTTATAAAAAATATATGTTGGCTTTGTTCTGGTAACAGTTAAGCTTCTGAGAAACAATTTCATCTTCTTGGGTCTATTAAGCTATGTTAGGTGAGACCAATGTAGCATTTAGTCCAGGGTTACGTTTTCCCTGCTACTGAGGCAGGACCTTTCTTTGCAGTCTTATATACCTCTGAATTATGAGGATTTGCATTCTGCCTTTTGGGAACAGACACTATCCCTCTGTGTAAGTTCTAATTACTTTTCCCAGTAATGCCTTCAGAAGTTTTTCCCTATGGGTTCAAAGGTTTCCTTACATGCATATGCTAATCAGCACTCTGGTGGATGCTTGAGGGTAACCATCTGCACATCTCTAAAGTTCTCTTTCCTGCAGCTCTCTCCTGTCTGGCATCCTGCCCTGTGAACTCTAACTTCCTTGGTTTCCTCAGACTCCCAACTCCATCTGCTCAACTCAGGGAGACCAATGAGCTCTGCGTGGATACCCTTTACTGTAATCTAGCTTGGAAACTCACAAGGCAGTAAACTGGGGTAATTACAGGGCTCGTTTCATCTATTTCCTATCTCTCAGGGGTCACTGCCTTTCATCCCCTGATGTCCAATGCCTTGGTTGCCACTGTCTTATATATATTGTCTGCTGTTGCTATTTCAGATGAGACAGGAAACTCAGACTCTATTATTACCCTATTTTGACCAAAGGCAAAAGCTGAGAAATATTAATTTTAGTGTCATGAAATATATCAATATTTTTATAGTCTATACTTTTTGTTTTATTTAGTGTATCTTCCTCTACTTTCTTCTACAAGTTTTAAAGTGCTGCAACTAACATTTAAATTTTAAACCAATCTAAAGAAGATTTAATATATCATTTGAAGTAGAGAATTAAATTAATTTCCTTAATTCTCTCACAGTTAATTTATTTATTCATTACCATCTATTGAAGGTAGTCTGATTTCCTTATTGATATGCAAAGACAGTTCTGTCATATACCAAGATCCGATATATGCAAATATCTGGTTTTGGAATTTTTATTGTCCCATTGGTTTATTTTTCTATTATTTATACTCTTTGTTATGTATTAAGTATTTAAGTTTAGTATCTTAAAGAAGGATGATATAGTTGGTATGATTACATCTTTTCAGTCATTTGGTCATAGGTTTTATATTGTCAAAAATTTCTAGAATTACTTACACCATATTTCCCTGTGGTATTCATCCTCCTCGTAAATGTATGTCTGAAAGTCTTTCTTCATTTTCTCTCCTGGAAAAAATCCTTACGGGAAGGGATAGGGAAAATATATCTTGATCTCCTCCTAAATTAATTTCATCAAACTTATCCTATCATATAGGATTCCAATTACTACCAATAAAGTCCAAGAGGCCCCCATTACAATTCTGAATTACCAACCTTCCATACATCTCCAAATTATGGTATTGTTCATCTTGTTCCACTCAACATTGCCCACTCTGATTTTTTTGCTGTAGTTTTCTCTTCTTCTCTTCCTTCTTTTTTTTTCTTTCTTTGTGTGTGTGTGTGTGTGTGTGTGTGTGATGATAGTTTATTTTAATCTCTATTATAGTTGGCAAATATTTTAAGTGCACAGAAAAGTAGGGTTATAATATATGAAATATCCATGTACCTTCCATCCAGGATTCTCAAGTATTAAGACTTTCTTATATTTGGTACAGATCTCTTCCTCCTTTCTTTCTCTCTCATTTTTATTTAAAGATGAAATAGTATGAATCCATTTAAAATCTGTCCTCACTTCTTCCCTCTGCAGAGGAAACTCCTGTCCTGCAGTTTGTATTTACATTTTGTCTATATCCTCTTTTACCAAATGTGCACATCCACTAGCTTTTAGTGTTGTTTTATTTGTTTAAAATGTGGATAAATTGACACTAGTCAAAACCATATCTTGGTAGTCCCATGTCTTTGCAAGATTCCCAGGACATAATAAACAATCATTTTCCTCTTACTGCACGGTTGCATTTATTTCATCTTCTCTTTCTTCTTTTCTTCCTCCTTTCCTTCATCCCTTTTCTTTTTCACATTCTACTTTCATTCCTTCCAACTCTCCACCCATTTTTTTTATTCATTCATTGATGACATCCAACTCCCATTCTTAGCTCACGTTCCTAGACTTCTTTTATCCTACTTCCTTGAATGTGTACTTCTTACAAAATCCTGGGCTAGTCTAGTTTCTCCCCAAATATGCCCTGTACTCATAGATCCAGGTTTTTGCTCATGATCTTCCCTTAACTTAAAATTGTCTTTCTCCGTGTCACATGCTGTCCTCATTCTTTAAGGGACAGCTCAAGTGTCATTTTCTCTGTCAAGTCACTTGGATCATCTCAGCCATAAAAACTCTCCTTTGTATTCTATGTAGTCCTATGTCATACTGTGTAATCTGCTCACTATTTCGGGATTTGAAACTCAGCTCTGCCTCTTCCTAATTATGTAATTTCAGATAATTTTGATAACTTTGGGACTCTGATGTCTTGTGTATGAATGAAGAAAATAATTCCTATATCACAAAGTGTTACGCTGGATCAAAATAACTAATATGGTGATGGAGAGATTGAGACAGGCTAGCAAGGTCCCATAGAATGCTCATTGAACTTGAGAAGACAGACAAAAAGAGAGAGAAAGTTTGTGTGATGAACATGAAGTGACTGACATGCCCCTGCTATTTCTTTGGTCAGCTTTCATTCCTGCGTGCCCTGGATTCTATGATCATCTTACCAGGCTGCGCGTGAGATTTCAGTTTTATTTTATTTTTTTAATATTTATTTATTTCTTGAGAGAGAGAAAGAGAGAGAGATAGAGAGAGAGACAGCGTGAGCAGGGGAGGTGCAGAGAGAGAGAGAGGAGACACAGAATCTGAAGTAGGCTCCAGGCTCTGAGCTGTCAACACAGAGCCCAACATGGGGCTCAAACTCACAAACCATGAGATCATGACCTGAGCCAAAATCAGACGCTCAATCGACTGAGCCACCAAGGCACCCCAAGATTTCAGTTTTAACGTTTGTAGACACTTAGTGCCCAAATGCAAAGAAACAGCAGTCTGGGCACCTGGGTGCCTCAGACAGATAAACATCAGACTTTTGATTTCAGCTCAGGTCATGATCTCATGGTCGTGGGATTGAGCCCTGCATCAGGCTCTTCACTGACAGCAAGGAGCCTGCTTGGGACTCTTTCTTTCTCCCTCTCTCTCTGCCCCTCCCCTCATCTCTATCTCAAAATTAATAAATAAATATTAAAATAAACAAACAAACAAAAAGAAAGAAAGAAACAATACTGTTTTCCAGCCTTGGTTGAAAAACTGAGTGCATAACACCTACTGAAAAACAGAAAGCCAGTCTCTGATGTTCTGGGACTTTTCAGCATAAGTTTTGATGATAATTTCAGACATTGGAATACAACCTCTACCCAAAATGCCCTATCTCTGTCCTGAGGAAATGACTGAATGGGGAGACAAAGGAGAGTCTTGAGATTTCTAGGTTCTAGCTTTGGCAGCTGGGTAGAGTTATTAAATATAAGGAAAGTATGAAGAGAAGAAGGCCGTAGTGATATATTACTCAGAGAAAAAAAAAACAGACTCTGGCAGGAACTCTGGGTTCTCTGCCTGATAATAGTTTGTTTTCTTGGAACTACCATCAAAGTGAGTAAGCTCTAACCACTTACATTTTCTACTTTCTCCATTTAGGTTCCAAGTCTCTGGAACACAAAATATGATTGGCCCAACCCAATCTATCTACTTCATTCATTCAGGTGAAAAGAAATGCCATGGGCCAGTCAGTCACTCCAATTTACATCTGCTTTGAGAAAGAGGATAATTCCAGTTTCAGACATGTTAAGTTTGAGGTCCCTACAGCAGGGGACATTCAGGAGGCATTTGGTTACATGGGTCGGGAGCTAAGGAAAATTAGTGCCAAAAATAAAGATATCAGAGCCAATAGCACATTGGAATCATAAGGAATTTTAAATTTGTATACAGACTGAGAAAAGAGCTGCAGACAGAATCCTTGAGAACACTTTAAGAAGTAAGCAGAGGAAGAGGAAGAAGATGCCCAGAGAGACTGAAAACAGGCTGAAAGCTAAGGAACAAGGCATATGTGAGGGCTAGGGTATTTATAGGCATTCAACAATAGCCTAGAAATTCCTCCATTCCAGAAATGCATCCTTTGAAATCTTATAATACTACAGGTGAAAAAAACAAAAAACAAACAAACAAAAAAAAACCCCTCACTGTTCAGTTTTTCAGGAAATATTATCCAGAGAGCAATATTTGAAGTATTATCCTTAGGGGTACAGAATAAAATATGATGGGGAAACCCACATTTTAATTTTGTTCTGTTTCCTCAGCTTCTAATGAGCCATGGCCATTCTCATATCACCCCTTCTGAAATTTCTGTTTTGACAAATATTCATAGTGGGAGATCAGAGTAAATGGAAAGGTGCTGATAGGAGAGAATGGAGTTGAAATATTTCATCTATAGTATTGGTGAGCATATCTAGCCAGGTATTAGTACTGTGGGATAGCATAGTGACTTCCAGTGAAAACTTTTAAGAATTCAAAGAGAAATGAAAAAAAAATCTTATAAAATAAAAATAGCATGGATTTATTTTTCTGTGCAACTCTACAGGATGAAAGTGATGTTTCCTAGAGTGTGAGATTCTGTTGAGTTTTTACACATAAGGGATGGCAGTAACAATTTTGACCTAAGACATTGTTTTCCTGTAGAAAGCGATAGGCATTTAAAACGTCCTTTTTGCTTTTTGTCACAAATCTGGGAAGAGACAGAAGTTAAACTTTAAAGTTCAGTCAATGCATCAGTTTTCATAATAAGTAACTAGCCAGTTGCTTGAGTTGAACCACCTTCATAGTTTCTTCTTCATGCAGGCCTGTACATGTCAACACAATCATGTCAGCAAGAGAAAATCTGACATGATCAAAATATTCAAATGCATTAAAAAGAGAATCTATAAAAGCTCAGCCAATCCCAACTCTCAAAACACAGTATTTATAGTAGAAAAAAAAGAATAAATATTAATATTCACTCTTAAATTCTAGGTGAATGTGGGATGTGTGAAAAACCTGACTACACCTACAAAGTACTCAAACAGCAGTTCTTTGAAAACACACACACACGCGCACACACACACACACACATGTTTTTCTTTTCAATTAGTGTAACTTTTTTTTTTTTAAGAGTTAAAATACTTTGAGACTTTTCCTATGTCGTTGGGTGGGACAAAACCTTGCCTGAAGGTTAAATTTTACCTCAGAATCTATTGTAGGAAGTTATGATGTTCTGGAAAGTCTATTTTAACCTATAACATATGAACCAAACAATATCATGGAATTTCATAATGAAGCACTACCACATTACTTTTGATGTACACTAAATAAAGGATTATTGGGATTTAATCTATTGACACCAAAAGAACTTTGCAAATAATAGGTTTCAAAAACCCACCGCTAACCAGTGGGTTACCTAGATATTTTAGGTAAATACTTATTGATTAGGAATTGTGTTCTCTATCAATTGTGAATTTGATTTGGGGGGCTGAGTCCCTGAATAGGTCATTTAGTTTATCTTTGTTCTTGGCTACAAACAAATACAAATATTAGCCCTTCCCCAACATGTGGCAAAAATTTGGCCCTGGATACAGAGCCAGGGATTATGGAAAGCTCTCTGGAAATCCATTTCATGTTTGGAAAACAATCAGTTTATATGAGTCAAATGGTGGATATATAATATGATCTTTGCATAAGATAAACTGCTATAGGTCAAGGAAGATAATCAGAGTTTTGCCTCTCCAGGGTCACCTAGCCAGTAAGGGAAAGAGTGGAGATGGAATTCCCTGACCACATAACATCTCTTCACTAAATCACACTGCTTTACTCAGCAATTGGCATTTGATATTGGCTTACCTTCCAATTATCATGATATAATAGCATAGCAGCATAGATTCCCAAGTCAGAAAAGCCTATATGTGAATCCTGGCTCTGACATGTATTAGCTCATTGGCTTAAGAAAATTTTTCAATTCTCTGTGTCTCAGCTACAAATTTCTTAATTTTAAATAAAAATATTTATCTCAAAGCACTGCTTAAGAATAACTTGAAATAATGCACAATGATCATTGTACAATTACCATCACATAGTAGGTCCTCAACAAATACTAGTTCTCTCTCTCTCTCTCTCTTTCCCTCTCTCATGAAAGAAAAACATTTATTATTCATTAGTCAAGAAACCTGATTGCTGGTGACAGAAACCCAACACAAGCCAAGCAGAATCAAAAGGAGCATGTATCACTCACATCATCAAACTGTGGGAGAAGCAGACACCCTCAGACATGAGGTCCTGGGACCAAGGACTTGAGCACTGCGAGTATATTTTTCCTCTTTCCAATCACTGTCTTATGCATTCAGTTCACAACACCCTTCCACTTTGTTACAAATGTGGCTGCTGGCAAACGGCAGGTCACATTTCTCTTCTCTGCCACCACAGAGGCACGGAGCCTACTCAAATTAAAACAACTGATTCCAATTGGTCACACCACTCATGGACTAATCAACTGGGAAGGGAAAGCAGAATTCCATTAATGCTTCAGGTTTGGATACCATGCTCCACTCCCAAACCTTGAGAAAGGGACTTCGGTCATTATGGAAACACTATGAAAATAGAGCCAATCATAATGCTGGGGAAAAGAGCAAGCTACAAACAGGCACAGAAAATGTGACATCAAGTATGTAAACTTTCAGTCACACAATATAATATTTTCCTAGTATTTAAAGAATATTACATTACACATCCTATTACACCTGAAGAAATGTTAACAATGTTTTTTAATGAAGCCAAAGTCTCCAACTTACACTGAAGGGGGAAAAAAGGAAATGTAATTGTATCTCTTAATAGAAACTATACCCAGAAGCATTTTCAGAAGTGGTGGGCGGAATGTTGGTCAAACACTAAATATCCATTATTATTTCAGATTCTCTTTTATTTTCAACAAGCTGACATTGTTTATTAAATTCAGTAGAGGTATGGAATAGGATAACCTTGTCTTACCTGGCCTTAACCAATGACAAACTCTTATTGATAATAATTATTCAACTAAGAAGGTCCATCATCATCATCATCACCATCACCATCATCATCATCATTATTAAACAAAGTACCCAACTAGGTATTGACATAAAGCCTGACTTGTTGAAAAGATGTTAAAATAATTAGTAGTGTGTTGAGACAAAAAATGAGACATTTGGTCATCCATTTCTAAAGAATTTGAGTACTCTTTTTTTGTGTGTGAAAAGATCTTGAACCAGGTAAATATAAGATATAGCCCTCAGATTATTATTATTTGTTTAAAATTTACTGCTGTCTGCCAAAAGAGAGAAACCAAACAAGATCCTTACTCTATCATGAAAGAAAACAGAAGGAAATAGGAAAGAAGTTTTGATGTGAGTAGTACTAACACATCTTTTACATGGTTTAGCAAAATGTAGAGGGGTGATAGGTGGATGATAAGTTTGGTGCTTACAATTTGCATGAGGGAATTGGCACTCCTCATTTTGAGGAAACATGACATAAAATTAAATATTGGCTAGTGAAACAGACACATATTTTTCTTTTTTTGTTTTTATGTAAAGACACAAAGTAAGATTATTTCTAAAAGGATTTCCTTAAACACACTGATCATTACTTAAATAATTATTGTCATTTATTATCTACCCCGTTCCAAGGACACATATATACTTCATGTTCTTACCTTTAATTGAAGAGACAGCATTAAATATAGGAAACACCAGATTTGAGTGGATCATTAAAACTGTTAGAGGTTACTCTGTGAGGACTCATATTGGGAAAGATATAAAAGGTCAAATGACTACACACTAGGGATCCAGCAGGAACAAAAGCATCAATGTGGAATGAGCATGGCAGTTGTTCAAAAGCCTACTAAAATATGACTCAGTTTACAGGAATTTGACACTCTTACATTGTGCTAAATATACTGATTTTGTCTAGCATATCTTTAAATATAATGAAAGGATTAAAAATGCATACAATGAGCAACTGCTTCCCTTCCATCCACGTTGTTTACTCCATGCCTTCACATGAGTGAGGGGGTCGCAATCCTTAAAAAATAGGGTCTTTCTGCCTGTATCAAGGGGATAAATGCTGGTCTTCAGTTCCGATTTTGGAGCTATATTCCTATGAGACTCCTCATAGATCTTCCCTGCTCTGCATATCATCAGCCTTGGATAAACTCTGCTCACCTTATGAGCTTTCCTATCATGGTCAGGATGAAGAGGTCATCAACTTCTCAGTGTTGGGCCAAATATGTTGTAATTTCTGCTGTCTCTTCACAGCCTGGCATGGTAGGCTTTGGCTCATAGTAGGTGTTGAATCCAGTTTATTAAAGTAATTGATTGATTAATGCATAAAGCAAAAAGAAACAAGAATAGCTTTTCAAATCTCCTATTGAAAGAGATCCTCCCTTGGCATCTATCATGCCCCAATTCAAGAAGGATTTCATTAATGGACATTACCACATGGCAAAGCATTTTGTAATGTGATTAGGGGACTTTTGCCTCTAAGACACCTGTTTGGATCCATCCCAAGCAGATAGGGGCTGGATATTACTGCTGCTAATATGAAGGGAGCTTGTAATGGATTAGAGTCTCGATCCCAAGGAACAGGTGTCCTTGACATAAAATAAGCCATAATTATGAACCAGAAAGGTTAGAAACTGAAAGATCATCTAAACAAAGACTTGTATGTAATCTAGGCAAGTCCTAGAGAGGAAGTTCATGGTCCCAATGTAGTAGCTAAATATGGTGCCTGGAAGATGCTTAAAGGACTGGAGTTATTAGACCCAAATTTTATTCCTAATTTTGGCATGAAATGGCTTTTATGTTATGACAGAATATTCTAAGCTCATCTTTTATATTTCTGGCTCCAGACCTGGAAGTAGTCATCTCTCTAAAAATTCCTAGTCTCTTTTAGTGGAAAATTGCATTTCAACATTCTGGGTACTAGTAAGGTTCAATACTACTTCATTTGGACATTGTTTCTAGGTCTCTTCAATGGAAAGAACTAGGAAACATACATGTATTTGAAACAAATGACCTCGTGAGATTGTACTGATACTTGCAATTCAAATTTGGGATTACAAAGTTTTTACTTATCCTCTTTTGTATTATGTCTACACCTCCTTCTTTCCAAAAGGAGAATCCTGATTCTCAATGACATGGGAACTGTTAGAAATAGTATATCCCACACTTATCCATCTCTGTTTTTTTTCCTTTATTACACCCATAATAGCCTCAGAATAACAATACTAATGCTATACCACAGTGTAATTACTGAGGACAGGTAAACACGATTTGCTTATGCTCTTAGCCATTCTCTTCCCATTTTTAATGGTATTCCGTATCTACTGTGTCTGAACACATGACCATTACCTACCAAATGCTTTCCCTTCAACTCATTTAGCCTTGGATCTCTTAGTAACTATTTAATAGTCAAGCCCAGACTTTATGACAATGTCTCTAGTCATTTTGATTTTCTGAAGCTTGTTCTCTAGTGATCCCTCAGAATGTGTTCATGGGAAAAATATTTCCTGAGTTTTTAAATATTGATAACTTTGTGTTTTCCTTTTTAAGGTGAAAGTCAGTTGTGCTAGATATAAAATATTTGGCTTATATTTTCTTTAGTATTATAAATACACTACCAATTTTCTTTTGGCATAAGGCATTGGTGTCAAAATATTTGATGTTAGTCAGATTTTCTATTGTTTTCTTGCAGTGTTTGAAAACTAGTATTGGCAAGCTCCTGAGACTTCTCCATTCTGATTCCCTCCCTACATTTATCTGCTTCTTTTCATTCTTTGGTCTCCCCTGTCCCTAGCTTGTTCAGTTTTGATTGTCATTTATTCTCTGTGATCTCCCCTCTCTGTTATGTAAGGCTATGTCCTGGAAAGGATGCCTGGATAGTTTACAAATTCACAGGGGGCTAGACTGCTCCAGCCCCTTCTGATCTTCCTTAGCACAGTCTCCTTGCTTGAAATCCACATTACACACTAGGCAAACCCCTCCCACTTTCAGTGCTATTTTCAAGTTGGCAATATGACTACAGTAAATACTCATAGTCTTTTGTGAAATTTTCTTCTTTTTACATATGTCAAATAGATTCTCTCTGTTTTCACCCACTGAGAGATTCACACATTGGTTGGTTGTTGGTGCATTTTAGCATTTGTTCATGTTTTGTGTGTGTGTGTTTTAACTATTTTGGTTTTACTCTCTAGGTGCTCTGTTTTGTGTGAAGGAGTAACAAGATTGAAAATCTATGCTACTGTCACTATCATCCCACTAAGGCATTAATTTTTATGGGATTTAAAGAATTCTGAAGAAATATTCTTATCCATTCTTTCAAATTATATTACGGTAGGCAGCTGTTCTGAGCTACAATTAGGATAGAGCTTGAAAATATGTGGTCACTGAACTACCAAACCAAGCTAGAGTTACTGAATAAGCTTTGTACCCTAAGAGATGGGTTTCATATCACTCATATCTTCACAGGCAATGAGACAGAGAAAGGAAAATATTACATGATCCCACGTGAAACAAATCAAATAAATCCAGAATGAGGGACATTCTGCAGAAGAACTGACCTGGATTTATTCCAAAGAAATGACATAAAAACAGAATATGGGAAGGGTGACAGGCTGGCTCAGTCAGAAGAACACATGACTCTTGGTCTTAATTTGAGCCCCACATGGAGTATAGAGATTGTGAATTTGAGTCCCACGTGGAGTATAGAGATTATTTAAATAAACAAAACTTAAAAAAAAATAGAATGTGGGAAGGAGGGACTACACTAGATTTAAGAAGACCTAAGACCCTTAAAACCAATAGCATTGGCATAATTTAATAAAATAGCTTTTGATCTATGTAAAGGTGTACTTTAATGAGTTGTTATTCCATTATGGTTATGAGATGCCAACGAGAAGCAATGAAAAAAATGTCCCAGTCTGAGATATTGTCTTGAAGAAAGACATTTTGATTCTCTAATGGCTGTAAATGGAAAGTTGCAAGTATGGAAGTTCAAAGGGCTGATATAGAGTGAGTAAACCCAAGGTGTCTTTGGACATATCTTTCTTTATTGTTCCAAGAGAGGAGATTCATATTTCAAAGCATTTTCTGGGGCACCTGGCTGGCTCAGTGGATGGAGTGTGCAAATCTTGATCTCAGGGTTGTGAGTTTGAGCCCTAATTATGTGTGGAGATTATTTAGGAATAAAATGCTTAAAAAAATTAGGGGCGCCTGGGTGGCACAGTCGGTTAAGCGTCCGACTTCAGCCAGGTCACGATCTCGCGGTCCGGGAGTTTGAGCCCCGCGTCAGGCTCTGGGCTGATGGCTCAGAGCCTGGAGCCTGTTTCCGATTCTGTGTCTCCCTCTCTCTCTGCCCCTCCCCTGTTCATGTTCTGTCTCTCTCTGTCCCAAAAAAAAAAATAAATAAACGTTGAAAAAAATTAAAATAAATAAAATAAAAATTAGGGGCACCTGTGTGGCTCAGTCAGCTGAGTAATCGGCTCTTGATTTCTGCTCAGGTCATGATCTCATGGTTTGTGGGATCAAGCCCCATGTTGGGCTCTGCACTAACAGTGCAAAGTCTGCTTAGGGTTGTCTTTTTTCCTTCTCTCTCTCTCTCTCTCTCTCTCTTTCTCTCTGCCACTCTATTCCCTGCTCACTCTCTCACATGCTCAAAATAAATAAAAATAAACATTTTTTAAATTTAAAAAATAAAAAGAATTTTCTTTCTTCTTTTGTGTGTTTGTTATTTTTTAAAATAATTTCAAACTTAAAAGACTAGTTGGGAGAGTACTTCAGATTTTTTTCCCCCTGAACCATTAGAAAGGGTGTTGCTCACGTAAGGCCACACCCCCTGAATACTTTAGCTTATAACTCAAAAATGTTCTCTCTCTCTCTCTATATATATATATATATGTACACACACACACACACACACAACCATGGTACAGTCATTGAAGTTGGGAAATGAACATTAATTCATTATGACATGTAATCATCAAATCCCATTCAGCTTCCACCCAATTGTTCCAGCAATGTCTTTATTGCAAAAAAATCCAACCTAGGATTACCTGTTGTCTTTAATCTTTTTTGTTGTTGTTTTGTTTTGTTTCTTTCAATCTAGAACAGTTCCTCTGTCTTTCTTTGACTCTCCTAATCTTGACACTATTGAAAGTACAGTTTCAACTTATGTTTTTCTGGCTTTGTTGAATAGCTGTGTTGTTTGAGCAGGGCAATATCTACACCTGGAATGATATTTTCTTCATTTGTAAAAGGGTTGAACATGGTGACCTCTAAAACCCTTTCCAGCCTTAAAATTTCTAAGATTAAGCTTACTCTGTTCCACCACACTGATTTCATGCCCAAATCCAATCATTCCTCTTACAAAATAAGAATATGTGGAAAGTTAAATGTGCATCTATTCACACTGCCAGAAGGTACCATCAATGGCAGATCAGCAACTCTTCATGTAAAGAATAGAATGTGCATATCTTTAATCACTTCTCAATTAAAAGAAGACAATGTCAAAGGCAGAGACAAAGAGTTCAGTTTCACAACAAGATTGAGTCAATAAATTTAAGCCCAAGAGCCCAAGGCATTATTGAGAAATCAGAACCTATTGACTGCAGCTGGATTCAGATACACCTTTTGCATAGCCACTGTAGTCTTTGCACCAGAATTGCTTCTAACAGGAAATCTTCATATCCTGGGGCAAACATGAAATCTAAAAGAAGACAACTCCCCCTTCTTCTCACCATTATTTAGAGGACTCTTCAGATTACATTCAACCTGGATGCCAGAAAGGAAGTTACTTCCTCTTCAAGTAGAATACTTCCATGGCCCCTCACCTTGCTTGAGCACCAGTTTTATATCAAACAATGGTGGAAAGCAAACAAAACCAATCCTCAGAACTGCTGGTTTCATTTTACCAATGTGAACCCCAAGCATGCTATCCTGTTACAACTCTTAAAAGAAAAAGAAAAAAAGATTTAAAAAAGGAAAAAAAAAGCAGTCTAAATCAAATCAATCCCAACCCACGCACACTCCCTCAAACCATAACACCGAGTTAACACAATCCCAAGGTGGTAGAGTGGTTTAACCACAAATATCCTAGTGGCCTTGTGATCAGACATTTAGTTTACACAGCTGAAATAAAATGGCTGGGGCGCCTGGTTAACACAGGGAAGGAAAGATCTATAATGAATGAACTCTCACGATGGTCAAAAGTGGTCAAAGCTGCCTTTAGATAGAGACCATGTTGGGGGATGGGGGTGGGGAAGGCCAGTCTCTGCCTGAGTAAAAAGGAATAGCCAAATAAAAGAAGAGGAAAACCTATTCATTCAGCAAATATCAAGTACACACCGGAAATTTCTAAGTTGGGTGGGTGTAGTAAATGGAAAGGAAATAGAAAGATGAATAAGACATGAATATTATCCTCTAGGCTAGGCATGACACAAAGTAGAAACTTCTAAGTACAATAAGAAATAGAGAAAATCTTATAGAAAAAGCAGGATAGCTGGCACCAGTGGATTATCAGTAAATGTATGACAGATGGAAAGAAGGAAAGGCAGGCAAATGAAAGTGCTTAGTTCTCACTTTGGAAGGGGAAATGACAGGGAATCTACATTGAGTGATAAACAGAATACTATATTAGACACCTTAACCTGATAAAGAGGAAACTAACTTGAATGCAGTTCTTTAAATATGTGTGTGTGTGTGTGTGTGTGCGCGCACAGCCCCTTGGTTTGAAGTAAACTATCTTGGCTCTGTGTTACCCTGCGTGACATGTCTCATCCACTCACAAAAGGAAGACAGACCCATATATGTAGGTGCCTCTGTGGCTCAGAATCAAGCAGAACTAGATTCATTTCAAGGAGTGGCCTTCCTTATCCAAAATGTGATGTTGGCTTCTGTCCTCCAGAGAATCCAGCCCCAAGGTGTCCATAGATTGATACATCACTTCATCAGGCTAAGCAATGCCTTTCACTCATCTGGAGCACACCCTACATTTGCTTGTTCTAGGACTGTTAATCCTACATCATACTGTGGGACTCGATCACTAGTATCTCTGTACATCCAAATCCTATTCAGCCTTCAAGGCTTACTCCACGGTCAAATCATCTTGGAAGCTTCTATAACATTCCAATAGGAAGTAATCATTATTCAAAATTTCCTAGTGTCTTGGCCCTGCCTTAGACTTTTAATATATGCTGTCTTGTTTCATAGGTTCTGGTACATATCCTATTTTCTCTATAAGGCTTCATGGTAAGGGGTGGGGGTGGGGCACAGGATTTGTCTTTCTCATTTTTAACCACCCAACACAAATCAAGACTAAAAAGGACCGCATAGAAGTTCAACAAATTTGGTAACAAGTGAATAATTCTGCTGATTATGTACCCTGGATAAAGTAGCTTGTGCTTACGTACAAATAATTCCAAATTCCAGTGACTGAAAACAGCAAAAAGTTATCTCTCATTTATAATGCAAGTCCACTGTGAAGTTATTGAAGGTTCTTATGTACATCATTCTGACTCAGGTATGCAAACTGACAGGGCCTTTGTTTCCCGGAATATCATCAGTTACCATAGCAAACAGAAAAGAACATGATGAGTCAGGTGCCAGTTTGTAAATGGTTCTGCCTGGAAGTGACATATATCATATATCAATATGATCATATTCCATTGGCCAAGGCTAGTCAAAAAGGCATGTCTTATTTCAAGAGGATAAGAAATGCAATTATACTATGTACCTAGAAATTCAGTGAACAGCTCTAATGATTGCTAAAAGGATCACAAGAAATTAACTTTCAGTCTCCAAACTTGAGCTTCTCATTCAACAGCTTTAGAGAGATGGCAGTTCCTACCAAACCACCAAAAACTAACTCTAAAATAATTTACCTAGACCCCTGGAGCAAAAATCATGAGATTCCATCTTACCCACTTTTTTTTTTTATATTATAGATAGCTACATAGTTAGATAGATAAATAAGTAAATAGATATTTATGCATAGGTATTTTTTTCAATAAAATGGATCTAAGAATGCATTAAATTTATTGTATATGCAAGCAGTACACTACCACTGGAAATAGATACACTGTTCTTAGAGAAACATATGAAACCATTAGAAAGCACTGCATTTAACTTTTGAAAAGTTAATTAAACATTTAATAATAATTATTATTACTAGCTTTTTGGTGTGTGTGCCTTCTATTAACAGCATAGGCCTTCAGGGAAGGCAGAAGTGGAGATAAAGATTGTTAATGGGGTTATTGAAAGGCTTAATGATTTAGCCCTGGACAAAGACAAGAAGTCTGTCAAAAGGAGAGCCCATGGTAAAAGATACTATTTTGCTATTGATCTTAAAGGTATGTTGTTGAACTACTTCCAAACAAGTACCCATAAGAATTGAGAGATTTCTGAGACATTTTCTGGTCTACTGCTTTATCCTAAATAGAAATATACATAGATGTGCATTTCTGGATCCAGGGATAAGGAAACAAAAATGGAGACTGAGTAGAGAGGAGGAAGGGGGAAAAAAAAAGAGCTAGGAGCAAGACACTGGACTGACAAAGGCAATTGGTTTAGGATTTCAGACAACTCATCCACTGGTACCAAGTCCTGGAGGAGAGGAGAGTTCATATATAGAATCTGGGAAACAAGTAGAGCCTTAAAGAAGTTTAATAGGACCAAAAAAGTCACTTAATGGTGTTGGAGGAAAGAAATACAGTCTTGGTGACCAAAATGCTTTGTATCATATTGATTTATTAAGTCTTGTGTAAGGTCCCCAGGTCAAAGTACTATACAAGGATCCCTAAAACATTCTCCAAGTCCCTAAAAACAAAATTTCCCTAATCCACCCATGGATTCAACTCATTCAAGAAGAAATAGAGATAGAATATCTTCAAATGTTCCCAGAGTATCTGTATTTGCTTGTAATATCTTTAGCTATACCCATTAAACCAGTGTCTTCATGTGTGTCTCCCTCAAGAAGCCTCAGGGGCTGACGTAAGTCTGTTCGGTAGAACCTGGTTCCCCTTTAGAACTCGTCACCCCCATTTTAAGCTTTTGATACATTCTGATCTTTCTGAAGATTTATTTTGTGAAAAGGATCCTACATTTTAAATAATATAAGTGCAGCCGTTCTAAAATATTGCTTAGGGCAAATTAATTTCTTGACTCAGAAAGATCACAAGGAAGATGCTCAGCAAAGTAGGCTGGAAAGTTTAGACCAGGGACCTGGCTCCACTCTCTTCTCTTCTGCTAGATCAAGTTCCGCGGACGGGCCTTTTGAGACCAATGATAGCACTACAGTAGAGCTGTAGGCGTTCTGAATGCTATACTGCTTTAATGCAACCGTTCTCAGACTTTGTGATGCCGTAAGTCATGACAAATTCTGTGGCCACTCTAGCACTACTACCACGTTACAGGTGTGGCATGCAGTTGTCACTTTGGGGCACTGATTATGACTCGAGATGATGCAGGATTTCAGTCACAATTTTATGGGTCCTGGTCTATAAAAAGAATTTGTTTTCTTAAAATGTATTACAAAATTCTCCATCCCCTGGGAGGTATAGTCATTTATCAATGAGGACTGGAATATTGAATAGAGAAGAGTTACCTAATGTACTGGTTTATTGTTCTGTCGGGTGTGTTGGGAGATTCTTATACTAATATCTGACTTGCCTCAGAAAAGTTTCTGATGCTAAAGGGAAATGTTTGATAGTTTTGGATACTGGGGTCATTGTGTTAAAAAAAAAGTGCTTTCCTATCTTGTTACCCAGAACTATCTGGGAAGGAAATCAAAAAGAAAACCAAAATTCTATATCACTACTATCCTCTTCGTGGAAAACAAAGGCTTTTTTAATCTACAAGTTCATTTTCACCACCCAGACCACTTTAATTCATCTGCATGTGATGGATTATGTGTTTTCTATCTAACCACCTCTCTATCTCACTGTTCTGGGTGAGAAGAAGTGCCCATCTCTAAAGGAAATTCCTCTGGGGCGCCTGGATGTCTCAGCCTGTTGGGCGACCGACTTCAGCTCAGGTCATGGTCTCACAGTTTCTGAATTCGAGCCCCACATCGGGCTCTGTGCTGACAGCTCAGAGCCTGGAGCCTGCTTCCGATTCTGTGTCTCCCCCCTCTCCCTAACCCTCCCCTGTTCACTCTCTGTGTCTCAATAATAAATAAACATAAAAAAAATTTTAAATGAAATGCCTCTGATGAAAGTCATTAAGGAAGAAGAAAAGATATAATTTTATTTTTTGCCAAGTGTGGTCATTTAACTCTTGATAACACATGAGGTGAACATTATTTTCCTTAGACTGTAAATGAGGAATTTGAATCTGAGATAATTTATCAGGCCAAGGGAGATCTGTTCTTCCCACTTGACCACTGCATTTCTTTAGGTCTTTATCTGCTGTTTCCTGAAATTTTAGGGGAGGGGTTATAATCCTCTACCAGCAATTTCTCAACTACAGGAGAGTAGTATTACGAGGTCTCTTTGGTTGTATAAATAGGATTGAGCTCTTGTATATGGTAGATAAAGCCATAGTCAAAACTATTATACAAATGACTGAGGCGGCCTTGAGACAATGAGTTGAGAGCCCATGTTTGCTAACGAGAATCAAACACACATATTCTAAGACCCTTCACAGAAAATGCCTTATTACTTAAAATGTTAATTTCTTTTTTTTTAATTTTTTAATGCTTTTTATTTATTTTGAGACAGAGAGAGACAGAGCATGAGCAGGGGAGGGGCAGAGAGAGGGAGACACAGAATCCGAAGCAGGCTCCAGGCTCTGAGCTGTCAGCACAGAGCCCGACACGGGGCTCGAACTCACAAACTGTGAGATCATGACCTGAGCTGAAGTCGGACGCTTAACCGACTGAGCCACCCAGGTGCCCCAAAATGTTAACTTCTTGAAACCCATAATCCTGAATTATAGAAAACCAACAAAGGTTCTAAGTAGCTCAGTTTTGTGCTCCAGAGAGATTTACTTACCAGATCTACTCTCCTTAACACACCCTTCTTTCCTCCTTTGATCTCCTTAGATAAGATCACAAGTATTTCCATGGCTGGAGATTACTTTTGAACTACAACCATGCATACACATGTACATATACTTACACATATGAACCCCCCCCACACACGTGCCCATACATATCCATATTGAAATTTCATTCACTCCATAGTTTCAATCATCTTTGTTACTTTAAAGACAGTGTAAGCATGTGGTAATAGGATATTCAAAATATAAAAAACTTTGATGTAAAACTATCAAATATTCTATGTAGAAAATTGATGTAGGTTAAAGAACATAGAATATTGATGAGTAGCTTACATTAAAAAAAAAAGGAATCGCTTACATATGGATCATACTTTTACAAACAGCTTTTATTTGTATTACCTCATCTGATCCTTATAACAGGCTTACCAGTAGGTAGGAGAGATGTTACTAATCCATTTTATTTTTTTTTTAATTTTTTTTTAATGTTTATTTATTTTTGAGACAGAGAGAGACAGAGCATGAATGGGGGAGGGGCAGAGAGAGAGGGAGACACAGAATCTGAAGCAGGATCCAGGCTCTGAGCCATCAGCCCAGAGCCCGACGCGGGGCTCGAACTCACGGACTGTGAGATCGTGACCTGAGCTGAAGTCGGACGCTCAACCGACTGAGCCACCCAGGCGCCCCATTAATCCATTTTAAACATAAAGAAACTGAAGATCCATGTTCAATATGACACACAAGGTACTATAACCAAACTAAAATCTGTATCATCATAACATAAATCCAGTATGTACTTTTTATAAGTCTTTCTGATAAGTTGCTGTGGTCCTGATATCTGTATCTGTATCTTTATGTATCTATCTATCTATTTTCCTATCTATCCTGTTTATCTTTCTATCAACCAATGACTATTTATCCTTCTATTATCTAGCTGGCTAGCCTTATATTTACTATATTTGAGGTTTTTCCGGATGCCCCTGATGCTTCTGTTTATCCATTTTGGTAAAGAAATCACTTCACATTTGGTTGGATTCACAGACCCCCGACCCACCCCAAGATCTACTGTTGCCCCTCAGGACTGGAAATCTTTTCTACTTTCCTCAGCCACTGTGATGCATTCAGCCCACCAGTGTTATGCAGAAAATTTAAATACAAGTCTTTAATTTAGCAGATCCACCCACAAGGTTCCAGAAGCTTAAGTCAGCATGAGTCTTTGGGAAAATATCACTCTGGAAAAAAATAGTACATGTGAGAAAAATACTGTGAATTTAGAAGCATTTGTTTTACAAACTACAGATGCAGAGTGAGGGAAAATGACATCTCGCTCTGATATTAAGCATTCCTCCATAACACATCCATCTGCGGCATGTTTTGCAGTCACTTACCCGCTAAACCTCGCAGCACACAGATTTGCACATGAGGTACAATACAGCTGACCCCGTTTTACAGATGGAGAGAATAGAAACATAGAGAGACTAAATGAATTTCTCAAAGTTTCCAGGCAGTTCTCAGACATCTGGCATTGGACAGGAGTAAATGAAGTCACAGTTGTCCTTTACTAACAGAAAAAGGGACCAGTGTTAGTTCCAAGATTTCTTCTTAAGAGGGGTTTGTTGTCTGAGAACTGGCTCAAAAGGGGACTTATCTTGAAGGCATTTTTGTGTAGCAAACCCAGTAGATTGTATGTTGATTTGGGAGAGATTTGGGGGAAGTCAGAGCAGCAGTTTTATAATGGAAGGAGCCTTGAAATGTAAAACACAAGACTCAGCTTTTGGTCAAGATCCTGTCTCCTTAGGCAAGTTTCTTTATTACTCTGAGCTTCAGTGATCTCATCTTTAAAATAAAGGACTAGATCACTGGTTCTCAAAGTATGATCCTCAGGCGAGCAGACTCAGCATCACCTAGGAAATTAGAAATGTCGGAAATGTAAATTCTCTGGGTGCCTGGATGGCTCAGTGGGTTAAGCACTGGACTCTTGATTTCGGCTAAGGTCATGATTTCAAAGTTGTGGGATTGAGCTTTGTGGGGCTCTCCGCTGACAGCAAAGAGCCTGGTTGGGATTCTCTCCCCCACTCCCTCTCTCACTCTCCCTCCCCTGTTCACACTCTCTCAGTCTCTCTCAAAATAAATAAATAAACTTAAAAAGAAAAAAATAAATAATTGCAAATTCTCAGGCCTTACCCTTTATCAAATGAATCAGAAATGCTGGAGGTGGAACCTGGCCTAGTTTGGTGCATGCTAAAATTTGAGGACAACTGGATCACAACTTCTCCAAAGCCTTCTATCCCTACGATTCTGAATCCATCATATTATTGACATGATGAATTTCATCTCTCGGATAATTTTAAGAATATTTTGGGCTCTTCAAACCACATATTGGTTAATTTTCAAGCTCTGTGAAGAAAGTAGGTGTTAATCTTCTCTATTTTAGTGGCAGAGAAACTGAAGTACAAGCTTCCAGAAACTACAGGAATCAAGATGTGAGCAAGTATAGAGTAATATCTCTCTTCCCCCAAACAAAATGCACTTATCCTTTCTTTTGGCAACTCAAGTTTTGGAACCACAGTCAACCAAAACCGAGAATGAGCAGACATGGGACTCAGGGCTATTCTCCTTTTTACTTAATGACCTTAGCAAGATGGCACTGATTGTACCTTGCAGCCTAAAATATGGTAAAATATGGCCTAATATTAGTTCCTGGTTTCCACCTCTTCAGAGTGATACAGGGTACAGGAAACAATGTAAATCAAACTTTTTATAGTTCCTCAAAAGCAAGATATAATTTAAAAACATTTCATGCCCATAGGTTTTGCAGAGAGGTACCTGATCAGGGCCTATGAAATTTCCTCTTTTCTTTAAGAATATAGCCTGACATGCAGTAGGTGATGAGAAAATGCTTATTGAATCACATTGGTCCACACAGATTTCTGTGGGATATATAAGGTGGGATATAGTAGGTGGGATATATATCAAACAGTGTTCCATTCTACACATAACTAGAGGAACATGGAAAATTGAACCAGGAATGAGTTAACCAGACTTGAAGATACTCTGAACCTTGTCGGAGAAGGAACAATAAAAGAAATAGCAGATATTTAAAACAAGGAATAGATGATATTGGTGGAGCAAGGATAGGCATATTCAAACAGTGGAAGAGGATACAAAGGATACAAAGAACAGGAGGAAAGATGTTTGATTCTCCTCCAGCAATTGTGAGTTTAAAGTCACCAGAATCTGTGTAGACTAAGCAGATTCGAGATTGATACAGTAGAAGTGATTTAAAATGTTTGAAAGGTAATGCTGGCAGTTGAGTTGGAGGAGAGGTTGGGTAATATGCTGGTTACATGTTGTTTTCTGTTATTATACCCAGTTTATTATTTTCTGTTTTCTGCCCTATTCAGTGCCTTGGGAAATTGATACCCCAGACTTTATCACCTGGGCATTCCTGCCTTTCAACTTCAGATTGGGTTGCAAAGTAGAAAATGCAGGTAAGAATTTGGAGGGTGAGAGAAGACAGCACATCGTGTATTTATTCCACCATTTCCCCCCTACATATGTAAGGGTCAGATAGGGGCAGGTCTTGTTGTATAAACCCTCTTCCATACTCCTTAGAATATCATTCCTTCCCTGTGCCCCTTTGTGTCTGGGTGATAACTCCTTCAAATGTTCTTAATCCTGAGCTGTTTTATCCCTCGCTGGTCCTTCTAAACCTGCCCATGCCTATACAAATAGTTCAATAAACAGTTCAGTAAACTCTCTTCAGTTACCATGCGGGATGCCATCTGATGAGCTGATCGGTTGCCTCAGAGAAAGTGTTCTGAATCTTTAATCAGCATTAGAATCATGCGGAGGGCTTGTTAAACAACAGGTTACTGGACCTCACTCCAGAATTTCTGACTCAGTGGGTCTAGGATAGAGCCCAAGAATTTTTATTCCTCACAAGTTCCCAGGTAGTGGTGATATTGCTGGTCTGGGGACAATATTTTGAGAAAACCTGCCTGACAGTAATTCCTAAATATGGCCACAGATCAGGATTACTTCCTGAACTACATAAAAGTATAGATTCTTGAAATCCCCTCTGGATCTACTGAACCAGAACCTGGAAGATGGGAGTTCTAAAATGTGTATTTTGTAAGTTTTCTCAGATGAATATGATGAAACTGGATTATTTCTCCAAGATGCTTCCAAACTCTAAGATAGTGAGAAAGTGACCTGGTACTTGTTCTCTGACCTTTGGCTTGAGGGTCATGAGACGGCTCTGACCCTGCCTGAGAAAGGAACAGGAAACTTGTTCCTTCTCTTCCTCCAAAAGCCAGGTCAGCAGCTTTAACTTTGAGGAGGGGTGGCTCCTCTGAATACCTTAAGGAGGCGTGATCACCTCCTTCTCCTTTGTTTCACATCAGTACCTGGAGCAAACCTTTTGAGTGAGTGCACCCATCACAATGCATTTGCATTGTTGAGTCTCAGAGCTGACTCTGAGGGAAGATGGTGAGCTCCTTGTGGACAGGGGTGGAATTTTACCAGTATTGGTATGGTCAACAATACTGATAAACCCTTAGCAGTTTATACTTAAATACATAACCCTTAGCACATCTTTCTATCATCAGAACATCTACCTTCACACCAAGTAAATGCTAGGGGTGTGGGTGGGAGGGAAGATTGTTGACTAAATGAATGAAATGATAAGATGAATGAATAGATGTTGTCCTTTCTCATTTTTGCTATTATGTCAACACAAAATAATGACAGCCCTTTATTTTGTCCTGGGATGCTGAGTTTAGCAAGTAAATTTGCCAGTGCGGAGGGACCTGAAGTGAGTTGGGTGGCCTCATAGATCTTTTCTGTCTCCTAACTTCTTGGTTCAACAAGTAATTGAAAGGAATCAATCTCCCACTGACTGACAGTTTTGACAGCTGCTGTTCTCAGGATGTCAATGGGTAATCTGTTATTCTCCTCGCCAACTAAAAAGCGAACAGAGACATATGCTCTGTCAGTCTCACTCCTCTGATCTCATGCCTAGTGCCCAGTTCCCCCACTCCTGGCCTTTTGCATTCTTCCCTCCTTTCCTGTCAGTGAAGTGCCTTTACATTCTGAGAAACTCTGAAGGTCTTCAACCTCCAGCTAGAAGGTGGATTAGAGCTCATCTTCTCTGAGTATTATTACAGCAGAGTCTCCAGCTTTGCAAATGAATAGGGCATCACAAAGCTGTTCAAATAATAAATGCATCTCTTCTCTATGCTTAGCCAAGGGAAGTGAATATTAAAGTGAATAAGAGTAATAATAAAAAGGGAGCTAGCAGCATGGGTATAATTAAACTGAATAGCTCACACACACAAAATAAAGCTCTGAACTTGGACTTCCTCTGGGACACACCCCAGTACACCCAGACCTCGCCTCAGAAAGGTATGCACCACCTGTCATCCTAATGTAAAGCAAACACCTACACTTACCCTCCCGTCTACAATCAGGAAACAAATTCGGCTTCCTGAGTCAAAAACTCTTTCAGCCCCTGGGAGAAAACAAAACAAAACAAAGCAAAAATACAAAACAAACAAAAAACAAAAAACACGTTTTTCCCATCCTCAGTATTTAAGACACAAAAACACAATTCCTTCAATTGATAGGACGGCCAGTACTAAAAAACGAGGGTCTGACGCAAGGTATTTGATTTGTATTCAGTGATCTAAGTGCACTTCATCTGTACCAGGAAAACTAGTCAGCAAGACAGTAAGGGGCACTTTGACTCTCAGAGCTGCTCTGCACATCCCCGGTGGGGGGCCTTCTTCCAGAGAATCCTCTAGGAGGTGAAAGCTCTGAGCAGGTTCAGGCACTCTGGGTGGGGCTGCTGCCATCTCCACTTTCTCCCCTGGGGCCATTTAAAACCGTAGGAAGAACCAGTCACGCAGACTAGGTCACACCTACCTTCCTGTTTCAAGAGCTCTGGGTCCAAATCACCCCTAGGATGAAAATCAGGAAGTATTTCCTCATTACCCTTGGTAAGATGATCCTGTGAGAACACAGTCTCTGGGTTATTTTTCATTTGGAAACTTTACATCCGTGTAATCCTTTTTTTCCAAGAAACTATATACACAAAGATCTTTCCTAAGATTCTATCTTCTTTTTTGGGGGGGAGGGGGCGCAGAGAGAAAAAGAGAGAGAGAGAGACAGGCAGAGATAGATGGAGAGGGAGAGAGAGAGAATCCCAAGCAGGCTCGACACTCTCAGCTCAGAGCCCAGTGAGGGGTTTGAACTCACGAACTGTGGTGAGATCATGACCTGAGCTGAAATCAAGAGTCAGATTCTTAATGGACTGAGCCACCCAGGTGCCCCAAGATTCTTTCATTTTAAGAAAACAAAATATTCACCATAAAATTAACATGTGTATAATGTGTATAACTTTGTAAACCTCAGGAGCTTCTCTTGTTCTTTATTTAGCTTTCCTGTACTTTTGAGACCCACACATCTTCCACCCAGAGAAGCAAAGAGGGGTACACATTTCCAGGGGCCTCAGGAAGTCAATCTCTGTTTCCAACTGCCTTTTTCCATAGCCCTTCTCAACTTGGCACAAAATGCCTCTGAGGTGGAGTCTGGCTTGGTAAGAATTTTCCCTTCTGTTCATTCAGTAATCATGGTCAACTGCTTGGTCTTCAAACCGTTAGTTTCATAGAAAAGAAGGTCCTTCAGAAAAAAAAAAAAACAGTGCTTTAAAGGCTCTCACTCTAATGCCCCATTTGACAGCTGGCAGAGTTGACAAGCAGAGAGAAGAGATTTGTCTGATATCTTAAAAAGCTCAAGTTACATTACTTTACCTTTTGCTAGTTTTCATTTTTTCTCTTCTTGTTGTATCTTTTGTGTTATGCTTGGTATGCATGATGGTAACCATATTTATCATGGACTTATGAAAATATTAAGCCTAAAGTAGAGCAGAATTAATTGCAAATATTCCTTACTGTGTGAATGATGTTGAGAATTCACTTGCGTTCTCTGGGTCTAAGTGTCTCAGTTAAACGGAATGTTGGAGCAGGGATATTGAATGTGCCTTCAAACATTAATTCTTTCTGGGTTATAGTCTCAATGGCTGATGATTATCAAGGTGATTATTGCCTCTAGTAGCATAGATAAACAAGAATTAAACAAGTGTATTTTTGCACATAGGATTAGTATACATGAATTATGCACCTAAGATGATCCCTAAAAGCATATTGTCTTAACATTTAATTACGTTTATGTGATGATTTATGCCATTCTATAGGATGAAATAAACAGAAATCTTAGACTTGGAATTTTGAGTCCTGGGTTTCACTCCAGCATTACTATTTAATTTTGCGATGTGACTATAGGCAAGTTACTTAATTTCAATGAGCTTCAATGCCTTCATCTGTAAAATCATAGCAGATGTACCAATCTTGGGATATAAATATGTAGGGAAAGAGGAGAAATTTATACTACATTTCTCTAAGAGTCCTTCTAGTTCTCCCATTCAGTAAGATAGAAATCTGATATCACTCTCTAAATACTCATATATTTGTATATAAAACATCTAGATTATTTGGACATAAAAAACAAAACGTAGGGGTACAGAAAAGCAGAGAAAATGTCAACAACAGTAGAAGGTTCTAGGGAACGTCCTTCCTTTGTTGATGAGGATGTGTATTTGTGGAAAGCATGGGGATAGCATCATGGAGACAGAAAGAAGCCAGGGTTAATGTGGATCTTCTCTTTGTAGGACTTCTGTTTCACCCTTCCCATATTCTGAGTCTGATTCGCTTTAGAAGCAAAGAGCCCCCTGGAAAGCTGTAGTGGTTGTCCCCCATCTAAACACAATTACAATCCCAGAAAGCTGTATTTTGATGGGGCCTAGCAATTTAATTAATTTAATTACAATTAATTTAATTACAAACTCTTAATTTAAACCTTAAAAATTCTTGGGGTGTCTGGGTGGCTCAATCGGTTGAACGTCCGACTTCGGTTCAGGTCATGATATCATGGCTTGTGGGTTTGAGCCCCACGTCGGGCTCTGTGCTGACAACTCAGAGCCTGGAGCCTGCTTCAGATTCTGCGTCTCCCTCTCCCTCTCCGCCCCTCTCCCACTCTATCTCTTTCTCTAAAAAATAAATAAAAACATTTAAAAATTTAAAAACCTTAAAAATTCTTAATTTAAGGCAAATTAATTCATTTACATTAATAGTGATTTTAGCTAAATGACTTCCTGGCTTTTTTAATAAAGGAAAAACAGATGGGAAAGCCTATTAAGGACTCAACATTGACACACTGAGTTACAGTTTTGCAGTAATGAAATGTATTTTTTTCATAGAAAACCATTAAAATACATTGAAAAGGTAAAAGAAGTCATTACCAAAATGACTCTATTTCTTAATGAACATGACATAAAAGCAACAAACAGAATTTCTCTTGGTTTCTTGGCTTCAGGTACAAGCACACACCAACAAGCTGAGTGCTCTTAGGCACCAGGTGTCTGACACCAGCATAAATTAATTTGCATAGAAAGTCCCACACTTGGTCACACACACACACACACACACACACACACACACATCTACTCAAAGGATCAAGAAGTGAGCGAAGGAGTACAGGGCATACTAAAAGAATTTCAACACCAGGCCACAGTAAGGATAAACATACTAAATTATTCAGGGGTGATTTTTACCACCGTAGTAAGTGACCTTTGCAGTATAGAAGATATATGTTGTCAGGAAGTGTCCTTTACACAGAAGGGTGTTGTAGTACAGTCTACCTCTCCACTAGTTTTTTTGTTTGTTTTTCTCCTCCCCAGCCATAGTCCCTCTCCTTATGGCAAACAGGCACATTCTGATTTGGTTCAGAAGAGCAATGGAAGTCAGCATCTTGTATTTTGGGACGCAATTATAGATTACCTATTTACTATGTGAATAGCCTGAAATTTATTTAGATAATAACAGAGCACAATTAACTACGCAGAGGTATTTTAATCAACCACAAGTCAGCCTGTGTGGTCGAAAGACAACCTAATTGCTTAATGACCTTGAGGAGGTTACTTCCTTTCTCAGGGTCTCAAAAGGGATTGAACCAGATCAGGAGGGCTGCACATTAAAATCCCCTGGAGACCTTTGGAAACTACTGATGCCCAAGCCCTGCCAACATACCACCAATAAAATAAGACTCCATGGTGGTGAGTGTGGGCATTGGTGTTTTTTTGAAAGCTCCCCAGAAATTCTGATGTCCAGCCAAGGCTGAGAAGCACAGACTCCTTCTCAACACAAGCAGTGGAAGGCATCAAGATAGGTGAGATTCGACCTTGGAGTTAAACTTCAAACTCTAGCATATAAAAGCAAAAGATATTTGGAAGTAGACATGGACATGTTGGGCCTACTCATGGGGGACACGCCCCCACAATCTTGCCACTGGCCTGATGGCAAGTTGAAAACCCAAAAAACTACAGTCTCACAGGATCACTTAACGTGCTTGAGGAAAACCAAGATTGCTGCTTCCCAGGGTAATACTCAGATCCTAAAGTTGTGTGTGTGTGTGTTTCAGTTTTTCATGAGTGAAGTTGCTTAAGAAATAATATGCCACCCAGCAAAATAGCACCCCAAAAGTGCTATTGCCTCATTCTGGCAAGGAAAACTGTGTTTTCCCTTAGGCCTTGCTTCGTAGGCTGGAGTTGCCATGGGAAGCAAGGCTTTATTGGGATGCCAGAACAAACAGGCTCTGAAACCACCCCAGCATAACTTCTAGAGCTGCCTATAAATCAAAGAGAGCCTGAGGGTCAAAGCCACTTAGACACACACACACACACACACACACACACACACTCACACATACACATACTCCCAGAAAAATATTACAAAGGAGAAGGTGTGTCAGGGAAATCCAACTAAAATTACTGCACGTAAGTAATAATAACTGAAATTTATGTGTCCCTTTCATCCGCAGTTCTCAAAAGACACAGAATGTGCTAATATCACTTGTCTTTTGAAAGTTTTCCAAAGTTCTGAGGGATAAAAGAGGAAGGATTCTGCGTATAAAATCAGGTAGGTATAAAAGACTTTGAGGGGTCATCTGCCCCATTCTTCTGGTCTCAGGCACAGAAACCAAATCGTTTCTTTCCTTCCCGGTACCAAAGTCAGTTCTACACCATTCGAGGGTATCATCTTCCACCTATTCTATTTTTCTCCAAGGGACTTCCTACCAGGAATTATTCTGCTGGGATGAGATTTTAAAGCTGTCTCTCCCATCATAACACTCATGTGCCAGTGTGTGATTTAGGCAGGTTAGCTATTGTTAAGCTGGCCACCTCTTTTCTCCATTCTTCCCACTTATTTTGGTTTCCTGTTTTTTACCATGAATTCGCATTAGCCCACTAAAGAGTGAACTCCTTCGACTCGGGAGAAGACTATGTTATTATCCTGAGAACGCTGGCAATACCGAGGTAGCCTTGATATTTTAAAAAAACATTTCTATCTGTCTACCATATTTCTGACATTAGTGCTTAAGCCCACATGATTCTTTTCTGCCATCTGTAGAAATGAGGGATGCCTGGTCACCATCCCCGGCTGGAAAAAGCACAGTAAATATCAGTTCCCCCCACTTCTTTCCCTCAGGCTGCTCTTTTTTTTTTATTTTAATGCCAAATTAGAAATAAGACTAAATTTGGAATCCATTCAAGTAAAGTTCTAGAAAAGAATCCCACTTTTCCATTTAATGAGGGACAATTTTGTTTAAAAGACAGACAAGGGCATTTGCAAGGACATCTCCCCCACAGTGTGAAGGCTGCATGGATGGTATTGCACTCACTCATTTGCCCCAACTGTCCTCAGCTTCTGCAATAGCCACTCCCACCTAAAATGTATAGACTCAGCCCCGCTCAGAGCTCTGGGATCAGTTGTAACTCTAGCCATGTGGTTGATTTAGATCTTAGATCTAGTTGAGTACCCTGGAGTATTACCTCAAAGGACATTCATTGCCAGCCTAACCCTGACATCACATCGTGCCCTTGTGTTACTCACTTGTTTTGTCTGCCTCATCCTTGACATCCAGTCAGCACAATAACCTGAGTCCCTGTCAGAGGCCTTGTGCCTGATCTACATTCTTTGTAACTGGCCTAGCATCCCAACCTCCCTAGGACTGCATTCTTTTGCCATCTCCTAAACTCAGTACATTCTAATTGATGGGAAGACCCTTTAGAGCTAGTGATCATGGAAGAAGTGGATGGATGGGAAGCCAACTTGGAATAATTCCTGGGTTCGACCGCACTCCTGCATATGCCTTTATTCTGTTCTCATTGTGTCTGGCTTCTGGTTGGATATTAGTCAACACGGAGCTTAACCAGAATGTAAACTCTTAGAACCGGGTGGTTTTGTTTTGTTTTAACCCTATTCCCTCCTTACATCATCCATGACTAGATTTTTCCTCCTAGCTCTATCTCAACTTCTCCAACTCAAGAATAGAGGAGCTATGCTGTCAAGAAAGATACCCTGCACTACTTGTATGAAAGGTTCTAATTTCTCTATTCGCTGGCAGAGAGAATTTGGGCCAGTTACTTCACCTCTCAGCTTCCCATTTACTCATGGCACTTTTATGTGGATCAAATGAAATGTGAAAGTTGTATATATCATAAATATATAGGCTGTTTTCTCCTTTTTTTCCTAATATTATGAGAACAGAGTGGTAACACATACAAAAGCTTCTTAAATATTTCCTCAGAAAAATTTTAGAGCAATTTGGTAGGGAGTTCATTCTTCCCTGCCCAGTACTGCTGGTGTTTATTTTGGTCACAGGCTCTAAACCACAGTTTGACACTCATATAGTGCAAAGGTTTGGGACCTCCATTTATTTCTCTGCTGTGCATTTTTCTCAGGTCTTTGACCCTGGCACTTCAGCTAAAACAAAACTTCAAAGAAGTCCTAAGCTAGTGGGAGAACTTCAAAGTCTTCCTACAGGGTCAATTAGCACCTATAAAATTTATCTCTGTTGTCACTAATGACTATTAAACTGAAGTCAGGGCTAATGAGGACTGATAACCACCACCTCCTGGGTTTGCTGTTTTTCAGTGGAAAATAACCCTTAACTCTCTACCTAGACTATCTAATGTATGATTGGTTTAAAATTCATTAACTACTGTAGATTTGACATTCTTTTTATGATTCTTTCAGATGAGGAGCTTTGCTGTGTGCCTGTGTACCTGGTAACAAGCATAGCTTAGGTGCCCTCCTGGCGCTCAAAATAAGTAATCAAGACTTCCTGATGAAATGAGAACTGACTTCCAGATGTATGTGTGGTCCAGAAGTCAAGTGAGCACATCAACAGCAGGCAGTGTAGCATACTGTCTAGGTCATAGAGCAAGACTGAGATCAAATCTTACCTCTGCCATTTTGGAGTCTCTTGAGCTTGGACGGGTTAATTGGTCCATCTGTGTCTTTGTCACCTCACTTGTAAGACAGAGCTAATGAAAATACCAGGAGCTGTAGTGAGTGAAAAGGATGAATACAAAATACAGTAAAACCTTGGATCGCACCTAACGCATTCTGCGAGTTTTCTGGGAGAGGAGAAAAGCTTTCTAATACATTTTAACTTAATAAATGGGCAATGTCTTGCAACATGAGTAGTAGGTAATGCCAAATGTGACATGATCACAACAGAGCCAATGGTTCTTGAAATTCGCTTTGATATACAGGTGCTTTGGATTACAAGCATGTTTCTGGAACGAATTATGCTCACAAACCAAGGTTTTACTGTACTTAGGGGTCACAAGCATTTGGTGACCCTGTGAATGGAATTTTTTTATTAACAAAGGCAAGTGATATTTAAAGCCAATGGTAAAAATAAATTAAGTGTGAATTGCTATTATGCTTAAAGGATCTTTTCTTATAAGAGTATCTCAAATTATCATGTAATTATAGGTATATATTTCTCTACAACATAGATAAAATGATTCAATATGCAGATTTTTGCTTTGGGTCTTATTTATATCCTCTGATTATAAAATTAGCACATTGTAAATCTGTTTGGGGAGAACCAAAAAATATAAAGGAACAGGAAAAAAAAAAGCTCCACCTATATACAATTTCCCAAAGACAACTGTTATTTTGTCACAATCTCTTTTAAACAATTTTTACCATCAGGAATACTACCAGAATAAAAATAAAAACAAGTTTTTTGGATATACATGAAATTTCTGATAAATATAATTATTGGTTAATTTGCTCATAAACATGTGGCTCTTGTTATGATCATTTCCACTTGCGAATCTTGAACTTCTTCAGAGCAGGATTCTCACCCCTGACTGCACATTAGAATTACCTGAGGAGCTGTGGTAACAGACTAAATTGAAGGCCAGCTTTTACACCTGACCAATTAAAAGAGGAGCTGGTGTAGGGGATGGGCATTTGCAGTTTTAAAATTCCTCCAGGTGAGTCTAATTTGCATCTGAGTTCAGGAAGCCCTGCTTCTGAGGGACTGAATCCTTCATAACGGGAAGGATTTCCCATCTTTCCCATCTGAAAACAGTGGTGCCTATCTCTCCTTCCAGATCTATGGTACAGCCAAACCAATCTCCTTAGCGTCAAAATTCCTGGGAAAAGCCATCAGAACTTTAATCCTTGGTTCTTTTGCTGGGCTCCTGCATTCCCTTCCTTATCACTGTTCTTTGAAAGGTCACAGATTGTCACCTATCAATATATCCCATGACTTAAATAAATAAATAAATTACTTTTCAAATTCTTTCTTCCTACACAGCATTTTCCTGTCAAGTTTTCCACCCCCAACACTCATTCCCCAACACTCAGTGTTCCTTTAACACTGCCCTCTCCTGATTTACTAAGCAGATTAATATCATGAAAAGAAAACAAAAAGTGTTCCGGTAGAAGACGTGGTGAGTTTGGGTCTCAGCCCTCCCACCTACCACATGATGGAAGGACGGAATGAGTAACAACACACCATAAGCCTGTGGGACCTACAGTAGCACATCCTTGGGGGAACTGATTTGTTCACTCCCCTGTCCCCCTCTTCTACCTCTGTTTTTGATCCTTTCCTAGAGAAGATGGATAGTTTTATTTACCGGAGCACCGTGAGAATGTTTCCTAGAGAGACATTCCTACTCCACAGGCGGAAGCTGACTGCACTCCTTGCTCACTCCTACGTGAGGATGAGCCCCATCACACACACACAAAAGGACATGGAAAAAAAGAGAGTGAAAGTTAAGAAAATTTCTGGAAATGTCAGCATGTGATGGGCTTTGGAAATTCCTCCATGTCCTCTTCAAGAGAATGTAGTCTAAAACTCCATTATTTTTAAAGATTTCTTCACAGTTGGGTTTTTGGTTTGGTTGGTTGGTTGGTTGCTTTGGGGTTTGGGAAAATGTGTGGATGGGCAGAAGAAGTCCTCAGGGCAGCCTGTATTCCTCTTCTGTCCAAAAAAAGCAGACTTATTCCAAGTACAGCAGTCAAAAGAGTTACTATTTACTGAGGCTTTACTCTATGCTGTTCTAGATTGGTAAACCTCAAAATGGCATTCTATAGGAGGATGTATTCTCTAGCAAAGAAAACTACTTGCTTGAGACTTCAAGTCTCAAGGGAAAGATGTTCCTCTTCTAAATGCTGATAACATTGACCTATTGCCCTTTTGTGATCAAATCCCTTTTTATACTTTCATTTGAGTTCCTATGTCTAATGATTTTTTTTAATGTTTACTTATTTGAGAGAGAGAGAGAGAGAGAGAGAGTATGTGTGTGCAAGTGGGAAAGGGGAGAGAGGGAGAGACAGAATCTCAAGCAGGCTTCGTGCTGTCAGTACAGAACCCAACATGGGGCTCAATCTCACAAATGGTGAAATCATGACCTGAGCCGAAATCAAGAGTAGGACACTTAACCAACTGAGCCACCCAGACGCCGTGTCTAATAATGTTTTATAAGTTCTGTTAGACTATACCATAATCTTCATGATGTGTTTTTATAGCAATGCTTACCACAGTGCCTGGCACATAGCAGGGACTCAATAAACATTTTTTGTTTTAATTAATGAATGGATTTATTCCCAGTATCCCATAGTTGTTGTCTTTTTCTCCTTCCCTTTAAAGAGGTTTATAAGGGTATGAATGAATTGTAACTACAGACATTAGCATTTCTCCTGATAATAATACTTATTATTACTATTATTCTAATTCTTATTATATGTAGCAAAAGTTTTAAATAGCGTTTCTTGCAAGTTGTAAAAACAAAACATTCTTCTTAACTTTGGCTAAGCCATGTTGAAAAACAAACAGACAAACAAACAACAACTTGATTAGGGGATCATGAGAGGAAAGCTTTTGATAATCCCTAAAATAGTTGTCTGGCACTGTTGTATAAATGAAGAATAAATATGCAAAACCACAGCAACTTGGGATTTATTTCATAGAAAATGAAGTTCCAACTTCTGTCTCTTTGGTATTTAATATTGCTCATACATGTGACTAGAAACGAGACATGTCATTGTTGATAATCATTTTTAACAATGGCTCTTAATACTGACAGAGGTCTTTACACTGATGAATCACTTTTCACTCATGGATTAATCTCCTGGATGAGAATGGAGGACACAAGAGCAGAGACAGTTTGGGTTGCTTAAGTTTATCCCGAAGTGTAATGGTAACACTGCAATAGGAAACCAGTATGAGTATGCTTGACGGGAAAACTCATGAATTTTTTTTCATAATGAAGTTGAAAAAATTAATTCATTGAAGAAATGTTCAACAGAAAGAAAAGAAGAAGGAAAAGTCACCACTAAACTGTTACTCAGTGACTAATACCTTTAAAATGTGGGTAAATTTCCTTATGCTTTTTTCTACACACATATATCCTATTATAATACAATCTCCAGTCATATTTGTTTAAAACGTCAGGATTATTGTAGATATTCAGTTTTATATTCTCTTTTGCACTTTGATAGCATGTATTTTTTTTTTGTATCAGTATGTATCATTTGAACACGAGATTTAATGGCTGTTTGGATTATATGTTTGGATATATTATAAAATTATTTATTCACGTTCTCCACTGTTGATCGTTTAAGTTGTCCCAGTATATTTGAAAGCTTCTGTCATAAATGACATCTCAGTGAATCTGGGTGCCCAGATTTCTGGGCACTTGTCTCACCATTTTCTTAAGTTCTACTCTTAGATGTGAAATCACCACTGTTTTCTTTTCAGTTTGGGAAATGTACAGAACTGAAGGAAAGATAATGTTACAAGTTATCTTTAACATTGTGATTCTTTACAAGGATTGAGGTTCAGGGCATGATATGATGAAATAAATGAGTTGTGACCCGGAACCCAAGGGAACTGGCTTCAAACCCAAGACTGACCTCCAGCCCCCAGGCCCCAGCAGGGGTTTGTGCTCTGCCTCACCCAAGTGAAGCATGGGAACTTTGGAGTTCCTTATTTTAGGACCAATTTGAGGGGATTTCTGAACGAGAATGTGTATCAGAATTATCTGGAGGGAGTTGTCAAACAGAAAGTTCTGCCCCCCCCCCCCCCCGCCAGATTGCCACATTCAGAAGGTCTCCCCTGAGTCTAAGTATTTGCATTTTTAACCATTCCCAGATGTTGCTGATGTTCCCAGCCTGGGGACCACACTTTTGAAAACAACTGAACTAGAGCATCTGTTTAGAAAAGGAACCAGGATGGGGCGCCTGAGTGGCTCAGTCGGTTAAGCATCCAACTCTGGCTCAGGTCATGATCTCATGACTTGTGAGTTTGAGCCCCACGTCGGGCTGTGTGCTGGCAGCTCAGAGCCTGAAGCCTGCTTCAGATTCTGTGCCCCTCTCTCCCTCTCTCTGCCCCTTACCCAGCTCACTCTCTCTCTCTCTCTCTCTCAAAAATAAAAAAAAAAAAGGAACAGGATGGTGAGAATGCAAGGGAAATGTCTTCACTTATTTAAAACAAAACAAAGGGTAAGAATCAAAGCAAAACGAGCAAACGAGAATCAAACCAAAACTTCTGGAGAAGTACAGAGAAAGGATCACCTGATTGTCTCCCCTGCAGCCCAACCATGCCCTTGGGGACTCCTGATGATTGCTTTCCCCATAATGTTCCATCTCCAAGATGAGGTTCTTACCTTTTAATGTTCTAGGCCAGATGTGATTCCATACCCTATCTCTTGGTTCCCCGGAAAATAGCTAAGTTAGAATTGTTCAAAATTACTTTACAGATACTAAAGGCCAATTGGAAGAGAACAAAAAACAGGAAGCAGAGACAAAGTCTACTTTGCATACTACAAATATCTGACAATTTTATTAGTTAATGGGCTTCAAAAAATTATAGCTCTAAACCTTTGCACACCCAGTCTCCCAAAATGGCTATATTGCAGCTGTGGGTTGTTGGCAACTTCCTAGGCCTTTTTCCTGGTTCCCCTGCTTTCCAGAGAGAGCCCTAAACCTCCATATGGCTGGAACCACATCCCTGTTCACCTAGTGCATGCTGTCTTCTGGTCACTGAGTGACTAAAGGTATTTACGGCCAACCTACTTGGTTTATCTTGAGGGACATACTTCTTTCTCTAGCAACTAGCAGGACTTGGTAGTTGATAAAGAGCTGACCCAGCCTAAGTCACAAACACCTAGACCCTTCTCACTATGTCTAGATAGGCAAAGCCCAATAACGCTTTAGTCACAGCATGTCTACCATATGTGTAACGAGAATTATATACCCACAATATGCTGCGGGACAGAGCGGCTCCTGTCACTGAGTATGAAGCTGTGCACAATTAGATTAAAAGAAATGGGGACAGTCAGTCAGTTTCCATACACACAGGGGGGTTTAATTACGGTCTTTTGGTATGACCTAAAATGATGAGTCTAGGGCTGATGCATAAACATGACAGGGAAAAGATGGGACAAATAACACTTACTGAGCACTTACTGTATTCTGTGATTGTAGCAAGTAGTTGAGCATGTGATTCTTGATCTCAGGGTCATGAGTTCAAGCCCCACATTGGGTGTGGAGCCCACTTAAAAAGTAATAATAATAATAAAATTGTCTAAATGTGAACTATGCCGTACCTATACATAAAATACTTCAATGGCATTCAACTATACTTGGAATAAAAACTAAATTCCTTAAGATGCCCACCTCTCACTCTCATTCCTTCCACTGTCTTCCATGGTCGCCATGCTCCTAACTATAGGTCTTCTTTCTGGTCTTTGCCCAGGCCACACTCATGCCTTCCTCAGCCCCTTTGCATGTGCCATTCTGGCCAGTGGTGTTCTCCCCTAGAATAATGCCAACTCCACCTCATCATTCAAATCTCCAGCTAAATGTTTCCTCTTCAGAGAAATTCATCCCAACCACCCTCTCTAAAATCTCAATGCCTCCCCTTGCAAACACTAGCTTTAAACTGATTTTCCCACTAGATTCTGTTCATGGCCCCTATTACCATTTTAAATGACTCTATTAATTAGGTTACATGGTACTGTCTTTTTCTTTTCCCTCATGGGAATGCATGCCCCATGACAGGAGAAGCCTTGCCTCTTTTATTCACAACAGCATCCTTAGCACCTAAAGTACTGTCTGGATGGGGGAGGAAAAGGAAAAAAAAAAGATGGGAAGGAGGGACAGAGGAGGGAAGAAGATATAAAAAGGATTTCAAAGGTTTTTAACTACCTGCTTTAAGCATTTCAGTAACTAGTACATGTTTTACCAAGTATTGTACATTTTAGGTTTTAAAGGTTTCGTTTGGATGGTAAAGACCAATAAACTTACACACAATCCAACCCAGATCCCTTCCCCTCCAACCAAACTGTTTTCTTCAATCACTCTGTTTTAGAGATGGAGAAAATTGGAAGCCTGCGTGGTTGACTTGCCCAAGGTCATGTGGCAGAGCTTAGACAAGTTCTTTCCACTGCATCACACTGGAATTTCTTAAACACTCCAACCAGACTCACACCTTTTCTCTAAAGAAAGCAAGAGAGAGTTCAGAGTCCTTATTTTTAAACCTGCATTAAATGGAAACCTTTGGAAGAGCAGGTGGTGGTAATGTTATGAATCTGGCTCTGCAAGGGAACACTGAGGTCATGATATTTTTCACATTTAGTAACTTCAAAAATATAGGGATGATGTAAACTTCCTAATACTTGTTGCCAACCTAGTGATACCGGTAACTTTGGGCAGGAGGCTGTCTCATTGGTCAGGGCAAAAACATGCATGGCCAATGAGCTCTCTCCAGTCAAGGGAGATGCTCTGGTAATGCTTTCAGATGGCTGTCTTGGATTCACATCCTGCTTACAGTAACACTAGCAAGGCTGCTTAAATTTCCTATTAGATACAAGACAAAAATATCCTATGATGTGAAGAAGTTGCTAAGACCAAATAGTACCTACTTCGTGGAGTTGAAAGATTTAATGAGTGAACACATCTAATAATGTGCTTCGCACATGCTCTGGCACTTAGTAAGTCCTCATTAAATGTCACTTTTTAAAATAAAAAAAAAACACGCGTCAAAATGAGAGTGAATTTGGATGTTATTTGGATGTTTGACTTTCTGAGTGACATTGGGTCACACACTATTCAGCCTATTTTGAATTCTGGTTCAAGTAACTCATCCTCAATGGAAGAATTATGCAAGCATAGGTCAGAACTTAAAGGGACGTTCATGGTGACCACCTGGTTACAAATGGGGTAACTGAAGCAAATATCACCATCACCAACAAGGACAGAGAGACTTAATCCAGGGCAGTGAAAGACTGCAATTCAAATCCAGATCTATTTTTCCCCAATCTATAGCTTTCTTCTCTGTCCCAGAGAGCAGTGTTTATTGCATTTTGCATCTGGCCCATTTTTAAAACTTCCTTCTCTATTAAATAGTCTTAACTCCCTAAGGATAAGATACATAGTTCCACTTTTAGACCAGAGGTCCCCAGTAGGTCTACATTCATTCTACCCAACCTACTGAAAGATCTCATGACCACACTATAGATATTTCATTTCACAGAGGATCAAAACCAGCAGATTATATTTAAAGATTTTCCACACCTAAAGTCCTATGATTCTGTATTCTTAATGATGATTCCAACCCAGTCATTCTTGAATGGTTCCCAAATGTACTGTTTAAGATGGAAGGGAAATAAGTAAAATGGTTAATATCCACAATGATTGTCTAAATGGCCCTTAAAAAGATAAGTATCAATCATTTAGAAACATGTTCTATACAATATTTTATTCCCAAGAAAAAAGGATAAATTATGAATTTCTGTAAAGGACAAAGAATTTCAACCTTAAAGGTGTTTTAAGAATAGTTCTGTTGTAAATATACCCTAAATTTGATGGAATTTACATTTTCCTTTTATTAAGAATGATTCTTAGACTAATTCTAATTGGCAGCCTACAGTCTATTGTTTTATAAACAAATCCCATCAATTTGTAATCAGAACTAAGAAATCTAAAAATCATTTTTTCTTTTAATCCAGCAATGTGCCCTTGTAGTTTTTCTTTACTATTTTTGATATAAATCAACTAAATTTTACTATTCTTTTACATATAAACTACAGGGTATTTTAACTCCATCTGACTGACTTTCAACTAGCATTTAAGCTTTAAAAGGAAAGTTCAACAATTCACTTCATCTCTGTGCAGATGGAGGTAGAAAAAGCTAATGCTTGGGGTGCCTAGGTGGCTCAGTTGGCTAAGCCTCTGACGTCAGCTCAGGTCATGATCTTGTAGTCGGTAGGTTTGAGCCCCCACATCAGGCTCTGCGCTGACAGCGCAGAGCCTGGAGCCTGCTTCAGATTCTGTTCCTGTCTCTCTTCCCTTTCCCCTTTCACACTCTGTCTCTATCTCTCAAATATACATAAACATTTAAAAATAAATATTTTAAAGTTAAGGCTTGCCTCGGGGCTATTAGTGATGCCATTCTCTGCAATCTATCATATCAAGAGTAGAAAAAGAAGAGTACAATAGGTGAGGAAAGAAAACGATGGGTTTGAGTCCTGGCTCTGGTGCTGCACACATGCTTTGGCTCTTAGACAGGTCACTTCCTTTTTTCTGAGTCCAGTGTCTTGATCTGTAAAATGAGGGTGGAATCTACCCTCATTCAATCCCCCGTCATGGTAAGTCAAGGATCAGTCGATAAACACCAAAAGGTTTAAGATGTGGCACAATTACATTCCTTCTACACTCCCACGTGCCTAGGAATGACTTAGCAGCAGAAAATAGCCATGTTCCTCTCAATGTGGATTTAGCTTCTTCCAACTCAAAGCAGCTGGACAAGTAAGCAGATGTATTTGTGCTACTGCAAAAGAAAACACCAAGCTGCCTGTACTCCTCAGTGTTTTGCTGAAAGATAGTTTGGGATTTTTCACTTCCACCTTCTAGTAGTGGAAACCCTGCCAGTCTGGTGTCTGCATGTGCAGAGCATTTCTTGTGGGGGTCCACTCCCTCCTTCTAGCACACAGCCAATGAGAGTTCAAGTCCTCAGCCTCTCTGACCCAAGTCACTACAATAGCCTTCCAGTCTATACTTACTTCCCACTTCCTCTGTCTCTTCTCATCCCTGTCCCAGGCTGACCTTTCTAGAACAAAAATCTGACCACAGCCAAGACCTGCTTAAAAAGTCGATGGCTCCTGGGGTCGCCTGGGTGGCTCAGTCGGTTAAGCCTTGGACTCTTGGTTTTGGCTCCGGTCATGATCTCATGGTTTTGTGGGTTTGGCCCCATGATGGGCTCTGCGCTGATAGTGGGGAGACTGTTTGGGATTCTCTGTCTCCCTCTCTCTCTGCCTCTCCCCCCACCCCTTGCACTGTCTCTGTCTCCCTAAAAATAAATACACTTAAAAAAAAAAAGTCGATGGCTCCTGATTGTCCTCAAAATAAAATCTAAAATACTTAGCTTTATTTTCACATGATTTGGTCCCATCCTATCTTTGCAATCTCAGCTCCTTCCCCATTCTTATCCCTATAGCCTATGTCCTACCGCAAGGAAACATGTGTTCCTCTATAATAATATCAGACTCTATTTATTGAACATTCTCAAGGTGCCAGGTGCTTTTACATACATTATCTCATTTAATCAAAGAATGCACTTCAAGGTAGGTATTATTATTATCTCAGTTTTCAAGAGAGATTGAGTAACTTGCCCAAGGTTCCTCAACTCTCAGAGAGGTGAGCAGGGCTCAGACACAAGTCTGTCTCTCTATGTTATGTCTTGCCCATGCTCTTTTCTGGAGACACTGCACCTCCACTGCTTCTCACACGTTCTTTATTCATTCTAGAAAGTTCTTTCCATTTCTACTTGTTTGAAACCCACCTATTCCTTAAATCCATCTAAAATGTCATATTCTCTGTGAATTTTTTTTTGTATTCTTCTAATGGAATAAACATTCTCTGTGCTTAAGTATTTTGCTCATAGACTCACATAATATTATAAATTATAACATGTTTGTATGCATACCTGAGACTCCTATGAAATTGTGAGCTCTGGGGGGCAAAGGGCCATGTTAACTCCACACCTGGTATTTAGTACAATGCCTAGAACACATGAGGCATTCATTAATGTCTTTTGCAATGAATGAAGAATGAATATTTATTTTATCTTTATTATCCACATGTCTAAATTTAGATCTGAGAGAGATGTAGCAAAATCAATCCCTGAGCACTACACAGTACTAGGGGTTGGCACAGAAAGAAAACTTACAAAAGAGCATAGCTTAAATTTCAGATATAACTAATTTGTACTCAAAACATTATGCTACTCATGATAAAACTGATTACTCCTAAAATAAACTGCAACCATTTTCTTGTAAGTGACTAAAAAAAAAAAAATTCTACTGGTACCATGGTTAAAAATAGCCATTTTGTCTAAATTGCTCAAGCATTAGTTGTCTTCCAATCTTGGAGCAAAATAAGCTTCCAGTCTTTCTGTGAGGATAGGTGGTGATGTTTTCTTGCATGAACTCACATCTAGGCAGAAGATTGGGTGTGTTCCATAATGAGTGCCACATTTTTAGTTTATTACAACAGCCATAACAATTACAAAGACACAAGCACATGGCCCAGTGTAAGGCTTTTGTGGAAAGCATTATTGCCGTCACACAGCAAGACTTTCCAGATTTAGTCAGGCATGCCTATTTACCCACTGAGGGAAGAAAACGTGTCCGTGATTCAACATGCCAAGAAGATATCATTTGTTCAGAAACTGCCAGCTATTTTAGAGAAGGTAGATAAAGGCAAATCAGCGCCAGAAAACTGTGTTTCACATCTTTGAGATGGCATTAGTGAAAAAGAAAGCTTTCTTTTGGTAGCATCTGTTAAATATACAGAGGCCTACAAGCCTGTCAGTTCCCCTCCACTACATCACTCCTTCCCATCACTCTGTCCCAGGAAGGAGGGAAAAACAGCCAACGTAACGTTCCTGCCTCTTATCTCTTACTTTGGGGCCAAAATAATATTCTGAAACACGGAGTGTATCATGTTACAAGTTTTCCTGTGAATCTAAAATAATCTACTCTCACTGCCTAGAATAACGAGGCTTACTTTACTACCTTACTTTAAGCTGGAACACTCTCCCACATCCCATAAAATTCCTACAATACTACATTCTTCAAGTGCGACTCAATTATCACTCTCCCAAAGAAGCATCTTAGCTTCAAGTCAGAGGAAACATCTTTCGGAATAGCCCTATCTATTTTGTTGTTGTTGTTAGTTTGTTTCTGTACTTTGTATTGAGATCCCTGCTTATGGACTGTAAAAGCCCCAAGGTCAGAAAACACATCTTATTTATTTTTTGTTTCTTGCAAAGCATTAATAAAGTAGCTGATCAGGTTTTTATGTTTACTGAATAAATGACTGAACATGTGAGGTGTTTTGTTTGTTTGTTTGTTTGTTTGTTTTTGAAGTTAAACATAAGAAAGATTGAGGCCTGGCTTCCTTTTCCTCAAAGTGTAATCTCAATAAAGAAGATTTGAGTCAGGTTGTGGGAAAATATCATGAAGCCACAAACATTAAGAGACAAGACATCACATCATAACAATGGACCACCTTCAAGGTTCCAAAATGTGCTTTTAGAAGACTGCTGGTTCTTGGTGTCCTGTCTAAATCCAATTTTATAAATTAGACAAGTTAAGCTTGTAAAGCCTAGCCTTATGGAATGAATTTTTCCAAAATTTGGAAGTTTTCTTTCTGTGCCAACCCCTAATACTGTGCAGTGTTCAGTGATTGATTTTTGCTACATCTCTTTCAGATCTAAACTTAGACATAAGAATAATACAGATAAAAGAGATATATTTATTCATTCTTCATTCCAAAAATGCCTAGCCTTTTGTTTAAAAACAAAAAGGGGGCACCTGGGTGACTCAGTCAGTTGAGCATCCGATTTCAGCTCAGATCATGATCTCGTGGTTTGTGGGTCTAAGCCCGACAACGGGCTCTATGTTGACAGCTCAGAGCCTGCTTCAGATTCTTTGTCTCCCTCTCTCTGCCCTTCCCCCGCTCATGCTCTGTCTCTCTCAAAAATAAATAAACATTAATTTTTTTAATAAAAACAAAAGGATATGAAGAAAAGATGAACTTCTTGGGTTGAAAATCATTAAATGCGATCGCGGGTAAATGTTTTTAAAAATGGTACTTTGTCTTCCTGTCTTTAGAGCCTTTTGGAAGCATAGCATCCTCAGTGTTTCATGTTACAGTTGAAGAAACAGGTGCAGAGAGATTAACTCACCCAAGTCCACGGGGCAGTAAGTGGTAGAGAAACAATATGAAAGCAGGGGTTTAACTTTGGAGTTTGACATTAGACTCATGTTATGATGTTTTGTCTAAGCAACTCTTTCTACTGCCTCTTTCTTGAAACAAGACTATTCATCTATTTTCTTTGCTCCTCATGGAAGAAATCTAAGAAGGAAGCTTAAGACTTTCCCTAAACTTAAAGCTTGTTCAAGATCCTATAACTCCGAATGTATTCTTCAGATTTTAAAATATATCTTTCCTATATGTGAGATCGGACTCATCTAAGATGTATTTTAATTTTGTCTAAAATATTTTTCAAGTTGAAATAACATCTTAATTTCGCAAAAGCTCATTATATTTATTCAATCTACAAAATGAATTACATATTTATGGATTATTAAAAAATCAAATCACTGATATGGAGTAAAGTAAGGGAAGACAGGAATTAAGGCTGACTGAGGATGTTTCCCCATGACAGTTGTCAGTGGAGCTGGAAGAAGGATCCACACAGTCCAGGACTGACGCCCAAAAGTTGTTTGTCTCAAAGAGCAATGTTACCAACTCTGTTTATTTATTGTTTATTGTTTTTCTTTTTCCCAATCCAATGGTATTTGATTATATCTTCATTCAATCCTTCCTACTACTTTTTTCAAGTTCATTTTATTATGTCCTTCTACATCTCATCTTTTATATTTAGTGACTTTCTTTCTTGATTGGTAATGAGAACGTTAAGAGAGTGTGTTTTTAAGGATAGTTTTGCCTCTAAATCACACATAAATTATAATAGTAACTGTCAGGTATGAATAAATGATGGTATATCTATATGATATTATGCAACACTTAAAACACTTCTAAATGATTTCCATCATAAGCAAAAAAAGTTATAAAGCATGTTCTACAATACTATGCTAATTTTTAATGTACTTTTATGCTTAAAATATACTTCAAAGATATTCACTGGTCCTTATCTCTAAATGGTGGTTTTATAGCTGAATTGTTTCATCCTTATGGCTTTATTTTTTTCATTTTTATAAAACATGATTGATATTTATAATCACTTAAAATTTTTCTATTCAATTTTTGATCATTTTTCTAAAAGATGAATAAGATAATAATTAACATATGTGAAGTGTTTATGAAATTAAATTAAAAGAAACACTTAAATGTGTGTTATAAACTTAACCCTGCAAAATTGAATTACACAGATAAAAAATTAGAGGTAAACAGACAACAATATAAACCATCGTGTTCCTAATTGGAAGTTGTGAATTCATTTTATTTTCTTCAGGGTTTTTCCAAATTTTTGCAATGAAATAAAATGAATTTTATAAGAGGAAAACAAGAAAAAGATGTTATTCCTTGTAAAGGTTTATGCCACAAGGATTTTTTTTTTTTTTGCACATGCCCACATGACTCTAGGCTATTCAAAGAAAATTCCAGCTACTACTCTCCTTGCTTCTTTTTTTGTCTGTCTCTCATTCTATTCTCCACACTGTTGATAGGTTCTTAAGAATCACTCTCTATCATTTTCTAATCACAGGCTCCCCTGATGGGAACACTGCAAATATTTTTCACTGACTCTGAAATAGAATTTGGAATTTTTGACATCAGCAACGAACTTCTCCATTTCTATCCTCTGAGTATGTGTCTATGCGTATACTCACTTTTTCTCTAAACATATTTTTCATTCGGGTCAAAGTGAATAAGAAATTCAACTCTCTACTTGCAAGAACTTGAGTCCTTGCAAAAATAATACCATTTTTTAATAACACCATTCCCCACTCATAACAAAATGTGACAAAAATTTCCTAGATCCTCCCTGATTGCCTCTGCTGGGATAAGCAACCTGCTTTACTTTTTTATGGCCCTTACATCATATTGCCTTCAATTATAGTCTTTCATGTTAATGTACATGTTAAGTGTCCAAATAAATTATCTTAAATAGAATTTAGTACATGTATATTTACTTATTAGTACTCTTTGAAGTTCTGTGTCTTATGCAGCTGTATGGGGTCACTATCACCATTATATGGTGACAGCTTGCATATAAGTAGATGCTTAGCAAGAGAAGATTGGAAGGAATTATTAGATAACTATTTTCTTTTATAAATCATGCTGATCTGATATACTAGAAATCTGGGTTGTTAATTTGGTTTTCTGTTTCTGTTTTTGGATCAGCAAAAGGTTGTAAATTTGAACTTTCAAACGCCAGAATCGTATAATACTCCTTTTCCTGCTAGAGGGCTGTGAGGAATTGAGTCCATTTCATGAAGTCAAAACTGACAGAAAAAGTCTCTCAGTCAGAAGTATGGGTGACCACATAGGTGAGAGTTGATTGTATGTTTGGGGAAGGAGGCCCTGGGATGTCCAGTGAGGCACCCTGAGCCAGTCAGCATTTTAAGGACAGAGAACAGAGCCAGGTGATAGAGACTAGGAAGTGTGAGTGGCAAGTCAAAAGTCTAATCCTCAAGGGGCGCCTGGGTGTCTCGGTTGAGCGTCAGACTTAGGCGTAGGTCATGATCTCACAGTTCATGGGTCTGAGCCCCACATCGGGCTTTGTACTGACAGCACAGGAGCCTACATCAGATTCTCTGCCTCCCTGTCTCTCTGCCCCTCTCCAACTGATGCTCTCTCTCTCTCAAAAATAAACATTAAAAAGATTAAATATTAAAAGTTCAATCATCAGCAAATACACAAGAGAAGTGCTTTTGCTTATGTTCGCCTTTCATTCACATGCTCCCACAGCATCACGTGTGGGAGTGTTAGTAGCACTTGTAGGACCAGTAACAATATGGTCCCTTTGCATTTATTTCCCCCTTCCTTGCATATTAATAATCAGAGACATGTAGCTCTCTCTAAAGATTGGTGAAACCGTTTTCAATACTTAATGAGCCTTTCCAGTTGAAAAGTGGTCTGATCTGTTTTTGGGGTTCAGAAATATCCATAAACTCTTGAAATCTTGGTGATGAGCACAAGAAATAAATTACAAAGACATTTGGTTCACAATATCAGACACCAACATAGAAGGTGGCAGCTGAGTAGCACAGTGTCTCAATCATAGTCCTCCTCACCTGTCCCTCAGGCACTGTCTGACTCTGCAAACAGAAGTTGAAGGAACAAATACTTCTAAAACTCTTGAAGACAGTGTGGAACTTCCTTATAACCTGTCCCAAAGAAATAGCAAGAGAACGATTCTCCATACTCCTGCACAGAAGCCAATATGAGTTCAGTACAAGATTCCAGACCCCTTGAACTCTTTGAGTCCTCTGATATCTAGGTGGTGGTAGAGGTAAAACTGGATGCCAGAGAAACCCAGTAGGTCTCCAGAGACCATGAAAAAGAATGCTAGCAGCTTCACCATTAGTAACACCTCAAAAGATGCTAAAGCAGTAAAGAAAGTAGTGACAGGTACAATGTGATAAAGGCAAACCGAGCTCAGAAACAGAAATAGGAGAGCTTCTTTGGAATTTCCTAGAAACAATGGGGAATGACTTAGAAAGGATTGAGATCCTATTTATTAGGAGAGAGCAAAATCAATTATTAACAGGTGATAGCATTAGGCAGCTGTTAAAAGTTAAGGAGTTGGAGCCAAAGAGCCTGCCTTTGAAGACCACTTTCTGACCACATGGTAGCGGGCAAGAGATTTATCCCAAGCTGTGATTTCCTCCTCTGTGACATAGTAAAGGGGGACACATGTATGGCTCTGTCTTCACTGTAATCAATAATTTGCTTTGACCCATAGTGAGTTCAGCTTCCCCCCTTCCATCACACTCCTCTGACCTCACTGGATCCCTCCTAGGAGCAGGAATTAGTAATCTAATGGGTCAGAACCTAAGAGGGCCATTGTGAGAATCAACAGTGTCTTTTTCTTTTTCTTTTTTTTTCTTTCTTTTCTTTTTTAGAGAGAGAGTGAGAGTGCATGCAAGTGGAGAGAGGGGCAGGGGGAGAGGGATATGAGAAGAGAGAATCTTAAGTAGGCTCCTCGTAAGCATGAGGCTTGATCCGAGGACTCTGGGATCATGACCTGAGCTATAATCAAGAATTGAACACTCAACTGACTGAGCCACCCAGGTGCCTCCCCACTTTTTTAAAAACTGTCCTAAAGTTAGATTCCATGACCTTTTTTTTTGTTTTTCACCTTGATATCCCTTTAGGAAGCTAAAGTACACTCTGTGCTTTTTCCTAGCCCTTATGTAAGCTGAAGGCTGGGTGAGTAGACACTGGGTCTGTTTCTCCTAAGCCTTGGGCCTAACCTGTGCCCTCTTTTGTAGGCTTTCTCAGACATTAATAACATAAGCACTTTCTTTTCCATTTGGCTGCTTATCCTTTGGTGAATATGCTCTTTGGCTAGGAACCCTGAAGAGGAGGGATGAATGGTAGGATTTGGGCACCAAACCAGCCGCACCCTAAACCACACCCAGAATGCATCATTGTGCCTTTTTATAGGATTTTGGAAGGATTAAATAAGAGAATGCATATAAAATGCTAAACTCAGTCCCTGGCATATAGTACCCAGTCAATAAATGTTAATTATTGTTAATAATACACACAGATCCTAAAAATTTGCCATCGGCTATCCGTACCTGATCAGATAGCTCCCACGTTTTGGGAAAAGTGCTTTAGGGCTGAACACCCGGATGTTTGACTGACGGAAATTGAAACAAAATATGTTGTCTTAGCTTACCATGAATTTTCTTCCTGTGGTTTGATAAAGAAGTAAGAATTTCCTTTGAGGCACACCACTTTCTCTTCTGGGAGAGTTCACCCTGTGGAATGTTCTAGTTATGCACATAAGTACATATACTTTGGCCTTTGGGTAGCCAGTACTGGTGAAGAGACACTAGTGCAAATTCCTCAGACCTGCTTTGACAGATTCTGCTGAACGAGTCATCGAAGTAGGGAGTGAGCGATATCTTCTCAAAGATTTTTCTGTCTATATTAAAAGTTCCTTTTAGATTTTTTTCTTGCAGGACTAAAGACCAGAATTGGGAGTAAAGGATTGATATTCAGGGAATGGATCTGATAGAAGCAGCGCTGAAGAATAGACCCAAGCAGCGTATTGGGAGGCTAGCTGCAGGACAGGGACAAAGGAAGGCCTAGTCCCCTTGTGATGTGATTTAGTAGGTAGGCTCCAGGAAGTATTCCTGTCTCATAGTCATTCCCCTTCTAGCTTTGCAATTCTCTTTTACTGTTTTCATGTCCTCGATGGATGTTTTTAAGCCTCATGCTCAATGCTTAGGGAATAGCAGAAGAGGCCTGTCTGTGCTTAGGGGAACCAGTAAGGACAGGTAATCCACCAAAGTGGCCACGAGGCTACAAAGAGTGAACCAAAGAGCTGGTGACAGCTGCAGTCTGTATAACAGAAAATGTAAGCTTTTCTGAAGACGGTCCAGAGGTACTGGAGCAGGAGATCCGCCCAGGAATGCAGATTGGGGCATGCTTTATTATCTTTAGCTATAACTGAACAGAGTGATTTGAGAGGATGGAGAACTTGCACAATACAGGAGAAACCCAGAACTGAACAGCACAGACCAGCCTTTGGAGAAGTGGTCCTGTGTCTGCACCTTACTCTTTCTGACCTTAAATATGTCCTCTCCACTCTCCAAGCTTCAGTGTCCTCCTCAGTCAAATGAGGGCCAAGGTACATCACCTTTAGATACCTTTTGACTCTCAATACCATCACCTACATTATTTTACATTCAGTCACTCATTCAGTCAAGCGTTTGTGTTTGCCATGTTCAGACACCAGAAAAGACAAAGATGGATAGGACATGGTCTCTGAACTCAAGGCTCTTATATCTAAGGGAGAGAGAGAAATGTACAAATAGATGATTTACACACATTGCAAATGTGTGCGCAGGGGGGACAATCGCAGACTGAAGCTGTTGAGTATAGCTCCCTGGAGGTGACATGCTGTTCTTGAAGCAACCTCAGATTGTCCATTTGAATCATGTGCTCCCTTTCCTCAATTTCGTGAGATATGGTGAGTACAGGAGAGACCTCTTCTTGCTGATAGCCTTTCTGGCACAAATACGAATTAGGGGAGAACATATTGCTAAGCAGTAAGAGCCATAGAAATACGTCTGGAGAGTTGAGAGTCAGCATAGTGATAAGCAATGGGCTGGTTTTCAGTTGACTGGAGTTCTAATTCTGGATTGTGCCGTGTAACCGGGACAATGCAGGAGACCACTCCGAACCTCATTTCCTTCACCAGTGAAACGGAAATAATACCCTTGTTTGCCCCCTCCCTCCTAGAGGGCTGTCACAAGGACCAAATGAAGTACTGGATATGAAGGGGCTTCACAAGATACACGGGAGCTTCATCATTGGTGGGGAATGTATTGTGAAGAGCCTGGCCCTCTTTTAAAGGCACAAGAGGAAGGGCTGGCGTGTGGAGGCACCCTCGCAGAGGGGCAGTGTTTCATCAGAATGAGAGCTCCCATCCATCACCTAAGCCAGTGGGAGATTGCAGTCCTGGGACCACGATCACAGAGAATGGGATTTTCCTCCAAGCAGCTCCACAGACCTGTATGCCATCAGCCAGTGTGATGTGGAAAACAGGGGCAGACGTGGGTGAAAGATAAGAAGGAAGGACAGTGTCAGCAAAGGTCAGGATGTCATGCATCAGTCGCCGTGACAGCTGCCGGGGCTCAGAGAGCTGCAGAGCATGATGAGGACGGCCACTGGATTGGATTCGGACACATTCCCGAGGCTTTGCATCACACACCCAGGATGGTGGTCTTTGCTCATCGAAGCTCATCCTCCTACTTAGCCTCCCCGAACGTGTGCTTTCTGCTGTATCTGCTTTCCTCCCAGAAAGAATTATTCATCTGCACTCCCACAGCCGTGCCATCCACACCAGGGAGAGCTTCCGTCTCCCCGCCGGGCCAGAGGCCCTTGGGACCATGAGGTTATGAAACACCAAAGCTCCACACGCAGATTCCCTGGAAAGTGGACAGGGTTTGCATAGCATGTGCCTCACATCCCCATGTACCTAACACTTTACATCTCGTTTGTACATATTTGGAAAAGCAGAAAAGCATGCTGGAAAGGGTACTTGACTTTGAGCCACTTATTTCAAATCACCTGGAGGGAACAGGTAGTACTTGACCAATACTAGTTAGTTGCTGGGACATGTGCTAGGATTGCACCCACCCAGATTTTAAACATTTACCTCAGAGCTATTTTTATGATGGATAGTGTTAATACTGCATTTCAGATCAAAGAACCGAGGCACAGAGACAGTAGGTAACCTACCTAGGGTCTCCCAGTGAGTAAGGGTTGAAACTAGAAATCCGATCCAAATCAGGGCCACTATAAGTCCATGCCCTTGGCCCTGCCCTTTTCTAAAAGAGGAGAACACTGAGGGTGCCTAGGGTCCCTTCTACATCCCAAATGCCATGACTCATTTAGCTATGTGCTCTGGGAGGAAATTGCTTCATTTTTTTTAACTGTAAGGACTTTGTTTTTAATGTTTCTTTTGGGGGGAGAGAGATAGAGGCGGGGGGGGGGGGGAGGGAGGGAGAGTATGAGCAGTGGAGGGACAGAAAGAGAGGAGGACAGAGGATCCAAAGCAGACTCTGTGCTGACGGGCTGACAGCAGCAAGCCCAATGCAGGGCTCAAACTCATGAACCTTGAGATCACTACCGGAGCCAAAGTCAGATGCTTAACTGACTGAGCCAGCCAGGCACCCCTATAAGGACTATTTTTATCTTACCTTCCAGTTTATTTTCTCTTCCTGTAATACATTAGGTGCTTAAAAAATATTAGTTGAACTGAATTTTCAAAGCTCGGTTGTTAGGAAACTCAGATGAAATCCTGTGTTTAGAAGCACATTTTTAAAAATTTTTTTAACGTTTATTTATTTTTGAGACAGAGAGAGACAGAGCATGAACGGGGGAGGATCAGAGAGAGAGGGAGACACAGAATCCGAAACAGGATCCAGGCTCTGAGTGGTCAGCACAGAGCCCGACGTGGGGCTCGAACTCACGGACCATGAGATCATGACCTGAGCCGAAATTGGACGCTTAACCGACTGAGCCACCCAGGCGCCCCTAGAAGCACGTTTTTGAAATACATAATGGAGGGGCATCTGGGTGGCTTAGTCAGTTAAGCTTCCAACTCTTGGTTTTGGCTCAGGTCATGATCTCATGGTTCGTGACTTCAAGCCCTGTGTTGGGCTCTGCACTGATGCTATGGAACCTGCTTGGCATTCTCTCTCCCTGTCTCTCTGCCCCTTCCCTGCTTGCTCTCTCTCTCTCAAAATAAATAAATAAACATAAAAAATAAAAAAAATACATAATCATAATATTGTATGGAATATGTTATTGTACTATTATATACATGATGTGCATCCATACAGGTAATATATGGGTCATAACTGTGTTCAAGGACTATAACAACACACCTAGTGTCCAGAAGGAGAAACATAATATTGCCAGAATTCCAGAAGTCTCATTGAGCTCACTTCTAGTCGCTAGCACCTTACCCTAAGGATAACCACTTCCCTGACAGCAAAAGTGAATATTCTCTGCTTTTGTGCTATACATGATGGGATAATCCATATTTCTTCTTGTATCTGGCTTCTTTCACTCAACAACTTGTTTGTGAGATCCATGAATATTTGCTGATGTAATTTTAGATGATGTGAATAAAATCTCCAGTAGAGTCACTGGAAGTACCTTGGAACTGTCATCCCTAACATTAAAGAAATAGTGACACATTTAGTACAAAGAATAACAAAATCACAAACTCCCAGGATAATATGCATACTGACTTCCTGTGAAAACAGCCATCTCCCTGATGCCCTTGTTGTAGTCCACATTTCCAAAAAAGACCTTAGAGGGCAAGTTACACCAGGATTGATTTTGAAATGGAATGAATCCGGGCTCCTGGCTGGGTCAGTTGGTTAAGTATCCAACTCTTGATTTCCGTTTAAGTCATGATCTCACGGTTCATGAGTTCGAGCCCTGTATTGGGCTCTGAGTTGACAGTGCAGACTCTCTCTCTCTCTCTCTCTCAAAATAAATAAACATTAAAACATAAAGAAATTGTATGAATCCCTTCATTCAAACAAAAAAGCAAAAAACTTAAATAAAATGAGACAAAAATTTGCTTTTAAAAAACCGATCACATGTAGGGTTTGATAGTTTATTTCAGCTGTTGTTCATTTCAGTTGTTTTTAGTCATGTCTTAAATCTGAGAAAAAGTATATTTGGCTACTTTGTTGAGGGTTGTTTCCTCTATCCTGTTTTCAATAGGGACACTCATGTTGTGAAACTGCAGAAAATCAGATCTAGAGAGAATCCTGGATGTTATCAAGTACCATCCCCCATTGTGCAAATGAGGAAATTGTGACCCACATGAAGTGGCTTGCCAGTTCTAGGTACATAGCTGGGAGCAGAGCTTGGACAACTCACTCTACCTGTAGAGTATTCTACTCTAAATACTTTCAGGTTAAATTGTCTATATAATATGGAAATTTAGTAAATTTAGCAATTTATTCTGAATCAGCATTAGGTATAGGAAAACACTTATTGTATCAATGAAAATATAAGAGATTATAGTGGGGAAAATAGTTTTCCAATATGCAGGGTGCTTTTTCTGTATTATTAATTAATTAATTACTTTGTTTAATGTACTGATCCTTTCACCTATTTTGCTGGCAGCATTCATTTGCCTCAGGAAGTTATTAGAGCTACCAGAAAAGTAAAACAAAGGAAGATTTTTGTTCTGATTCTGATCTATAAAAGAAAATAATTTGAACCAACTTTATTGAGCTATAACCTGATGGCAATAAAATGCATGCATTTTCACTACACAGTTCAAGGAGTTTTGGCCAGTGCATATTCTCATGTAACTGCCATCGTCCTCAAGATGCAGAATATTTCCAACATAACAGAAAGTCCCCTTGTCCCGAGTCATTCACTGCTACCCCAAACAGGCCTCAAGCAGCAACTAACTTGCCTTCTGTGACTAAAAATTTACCTTGTATCGATAATCATAAAAATGGAATCATAAAATAAATGCTGTTATATTTTACTTCTTTCAAGTAGCATAATGGTTTGAGACTCATTCCTGTTATGTGATTAGTATTTTGTGTTTTTTTTTAGTAGTGAGCAGTATTCCATGGTATAGGCATACCATAATTTGTTTTCTCATTCATTAGCGGGTGGACATTTAAGTTGTTTCCAATTTGAGGCAATTATAAATAATGCTGCTAAGAAAATTTGCTTATGTGTATTTGTGTGAACCTGTATTTTTACTTCTCTTTGGTAAATATCAAGGAATAGAATTCTTGGGTCATATGATAAACTATAAATCATATATAGGTAAAATATATTATCCAATTATAATTATCAACTATATATAATTACAACATGTTATTTATATATATTTTATTTTAAAAGGTACTACCATAGTGTTTTTCAATGTAGCTTTACTATTTTTTATTCTCACAAGCAATATAAGAAAATTCCAGTTATTACATGTTCTCACCAACACTTTGTATTATCAGTCTTTTAACTAGAATTTGTCCATTTCATCTAAATCATTAAACTTATTGCCATAATTTAGTTTTGCCCTATATTTATTATCATATTTAGTATTAGTAGTTAGTATTATGTGATATTTGCAAGCTGTGACTTTTCTATCAGCGGTACTAGATTTTGAACAATTTTATTGATATTTGTGAAGACAGATACATGTTTTCGTTGATTTTTTTCTATTGCTTGCTCTCTATGTCACTACTTTCCACTGTTTACTATTTTCTTCTATCTACTTAGTTTTGACTTTATTACTGTTATTTTCCAGATTCTTGTGGAAACTTACACATTGCTTGTATTTTTATTTTTATTTATTTTGGTTTTTATACATTGCCTTTAGACCTTTCTTCCTTCCTTTATAATAAAGCATTTTGTGCTAGAAATTTCCCCCTAAGAACTGCTTTAGTTAAATTTCACACATTTCATGTTGCATTTTCACTTTCATTTAGTTTAAACTATTTTCTAATTTTCCTTGTGATTTCTATTTAATCAATGGTTTATACAGAAGTATATCATTTAATTTCTAAACAGTTGGGAAATTTTAATATATCCTTTTGTTGTTGTTATTGATTTTTAATTTTGTTCTATTGTCGCCAAAGAAAATGTTTTGTATGCTTTCAGTTCCTTTTATATTTACTGAGACTTGGTTTATGACCCAATATAATTAAGATGAATATTCCATGTATATTTGGGGTTGGGGGGTGGAATATTCTGCTGTTTTGGGGAATAGTGTTTAATAACATCAATTAGGTCAAGTTGATTTATAATATTTTTTCAGTTTTTCTATATCCTTATTTATGTTTTTGCTAGCCACTGGAACAGGAATGCTAACCATCTACTGTAGTTACAGACTTATGCAAGAAAATTAACTTTCATACTAATTACTACTAGTAGTTTTGTTTTCTTGCATTAGTTCTATTATTTTTGCTTGTATGTACCTCTGTTATTAGGTAAATATACACTTAGGTTGTTATGTCTTCTAGATGCATTTATCTGTTTATCCTTACAAAACATACCACTTTGTCCCAGGTAATATTCTTTTTCCTGGAGTCTTTCTGAAATTAATAGAGCCACCTCAAAGTTTTTAAGATGTGTATTTACATGATATATCTCCTTTTCATCCTTTCATTTTTGTCAATACTTTTTTTAAATTTTGGAATGTATTTTAGATATAGAGAAAAGTTGCAAAAAGTAGTACAAAATATGCCTATACACCCTTCACCTAGTCCCCCCCCAATATTAATATCTTACATAACCATGGTACTTTTATCAAAATTTAGAAAACTATCATTGATACATTACTATCAACTAAATTCCAGGATCTGATCCATTACATGGCATTTATTGATCCTTGCTCTTTTGTTTCTTCTGGTGTTTAAAAATTTCTCACTTTTCTTTGTTTTTCATAACCATGACAGTTTTGAAAAGCACTAGACAAGTATTTTACAGACTGTCTTTCAATATATGTTTGCCATATGTATTTTTTTAATGATTATTATATTTTTTTCATGATTATAAGAGTTTCTGATTTTTGGAAAGAATACCACAGAGGTGAAGTGTGCTCTCATCTCATATAGCAGGAGCTTAATGATAGCAATGACTTATCACTGGTGATGTTAATGTTGATCACTTGATTAAGATAGAGTGTTTCAGGCACTCCCTGTTAAATCTACCATATTTTTCCTTTCATACTCTATTATTTGGAAGCAAATTCCTAAGTCCAGTCCACACTCAAAAAGAGGGGAATTACCCTCCAGTTTCTAAAAGGAGGTGCATCTATATATATCACTTGAAACTTTTCTATAAGGAAGATTTGTTCCATTTCTCATTTAGTGGTTTAATCATTTATACACAGCAGTATGCACTCAGCATATTTATTTTATACTTTCAGTTATGATCCATGATTACATTATTTGGTTGTTTGCTCATATTGTTCTAGTTTTGACCATTGGGAGGTCTTTCATGTTGTCTTCTGTCACTTTGACATGCCCCACCCCTCTTTTTAAGCATTTCCTTACTTGCTGGCACTGCAAAATGTTCCAGGTTCATTTTGTTTCCCCTGAATTACGTTTAGAGTTAGAAATATGCCTAGTAATAGTAATTTTGTTTCCTTTTTTTTTAATGTAGATCCAAGTTTCTTACCTATATCATTTTCTCTTTGCCTAAAGAATTTAACTTTTTTTTTTTTTTTTCAGGGAAGATATGCTGGCAGTGAATTGTCTGGGAAAACCTTTTATTTCACCCTCACATTTGAAGCATTATTTCTCTAGATACAGAATTATAAATTGGCGATTTTCTTTTGTTTTGTTTTTCTTTTTACCACTGAAAATGTCATTCCACTCTCTTCTAGCTTGCATGGTTTCTGGTGACAAGTGTGCTGTAATTGTTGTACACTTTTGCTTTTTAGATAAAGTACTGCCTTTTTTCTTTTCTTTAGGTAAAGTACTTCTTTCAAGATTTTCTCATTTTCTTTGTTTTTTTTTTTTGAGTTAGAATATAATATGCTTCCAGGTGTATATGTGTGTGTGTGTGTATCTGTTTGCTTGTCCTGTTTGCCATCCGCTGACACTCCTGCATCTGTGGTTGGGCATGCATGACATTAATTTTGCTTAGTTCTCAGTTATTATTACCTCTTTACTTTTTTTCTTTCCTAGTCTCTATTTTCCTTCTGGTATTCCAGATAGTGTCCCACAATGTTTGGTTGTTCGGTGTTTGTTTTCTTTCTTCCTCTCTTTCCTTTTGACTTTCAATTTAAAAAATGTATATTTGCCTATCTTGAAGCTCAGTGATTCTTGAGCAATGTCAAATTTACTGATGAGTTATCAAAAGATTTCTTCATTTCTGGTACGGTGATTTTTTTTTCCTTTGTTTAATTCTAGAAATTCCTTTTGATTCTTAGTTTTTCCTCTCTCTGCTTACATTTCCCAACTGTTCTCACAAGTTATCTACTTTTTTCCTTAAAGCCCTTAACATATTAATGATAATTATTTTAAATTCCTGATGTGATGATTTCACACCTCCTGTATTTGGTGATGATTTGGAGGATGATTTTTCTCTTCAGGCTGTCTTTTTTCTTGCCTTTTGGCATGCTCTGAAGCCTGGGTATGCTTTATTGGGTAATAGAGACTATGATAAATAGGCCTTTGGTATCAGGATTTGTGTTACTCTGGCTAGAAGTTGGGCTGTGTTTAATGTCTGCTGTGTCTGTAAGTGCCGGAAGATTCAAATGCCTTTAGTGTCCTTTAGGCTTCCTTAAATAGTCCTCTTCAGAGAGAGTCTGTGTCTTGCAACCATTTCCGTTACAATTCACTGTTATTATGCTGGAACCCTGCCGGGGTGGTGGTAAGGTGGTAGAGGAACTGTTTCATAATCCTCTGACTAAAATTTCAGTCTTTTAGTGGACCTATGTCTCAGGACTGTGACTTTCACAAACGTTTCTCCAGTGGCAGAGGTTTTTTTTTTTTTTTTCCAACCCCCGTTGAGTATATTTTGTTAACTTTTTCTCTTAGCTGAGACATAAGGCTGTAAGGAAAAGAGGTGTAAGGGATTTCCTTACCTGATTTGTGATATGGCTCTGAAAAAGTCTTTTCTCTTGAATAGTACTGTCACAAAAGTTCTGAGTATATTCCACAATGATTACTAGTATGAATTGAATTGTGCTCTGCCCCCCCCCTCACCAAAATAAATATGTAGAATTCTTAACTTCCAATACCTGAAAATATAGACTTCGTTTGGAAAAAGGGTCTTTGAAGATTCAGTCAAGGTGAGATCATTAAGGTGACCTGAATCCTCTATGATTGGTATCCTTATAAGAAGAAGGAAATCAGGACGCAGACATGCAGAGAGAATGCCATGTGATGACAGAGGCAGAGACTTGAGTGATACAGTCACAAGCCAATAAATACCAAGGACCAATGACCACCATCAGAAGCTAGAAAGAAGCAATGAAGGATTTTCTCCTACATATTTCAGAGGGACCATGACCTTACTGACACTTTAGTTTCAGACTTCTAGCCTTCAGAACTGTGAAAGAATATGTTTTAAGCCATACCTATCTGTGGTACCTTGGTACAGCAGCCCTGGAAAACTAATACAATTACTCTTCCTTTCCCCAGAAGACCCATAAAAAAACCTTTCTTGAATCTTCACCATGGTGACCTGGTTGGGTTTCTGGATGTAAAACTCACAAACATTTGGGGGTCTCCTTAAAACTACAAGGCCCAGCAGTTTCTTAGTCTCATGCTATTCCACAGGAAACCTCTGGGAGTTCATCAAAATTACCAGTTAAGTGTTCTTATAGGTTTATGGTTCACGGAGCTTCCCTTCAGGTAAATGAATTTTAGCTGCATCACTCTGGATGTACCTGTCTCTCCAAATATCAGAGTGTTGGACTGTCCTGTGTCCTTAGTTCTCTAATAGGTCCAAGAAAAGTCACTGATGTCCAGTTTGCACAGCTTTTTCTTGTTGTAATGATAGAATGAGAGTGTCCAAGCTCTTTACACATCAGAACTGTAACAGAAAGTTGAGAAAGTTTTTTAGAAACCAAGATCTGAATGCTAGGTGTGCTCATTGCTACTGGGGTACCACTGGCTCTAGGTTATCTCAGTGGATGGGGCTAGGAAATACATGAATATATTGCCCCCGAGACTGCATCAATGAATTCTCTTAGCTTTAGTTTGTCTAAAAAACAAAGTCTTTATTTCAACTTCATTTTGAAAAGTATTTTCAACATATAAAGAATCCTAGATTGATCTGTTTTTTTTTCTTTTCCATTCTCTCACTCAGCACCTAGTTGTCATTTCATTTTTCTGTAGTTTCCATTATTTCTAAATATCAGCCTATGGAAATACTTCTACATCATTTGTATATAAAATTTCCTCTGGCTTCTTTTGATTTTTCCCTTTTGTCATTGGCTTTTAACAATTTAATTTTGATGTCTCTCAGTGTGGATTTCTCTTTGTTTCTCCTGCTTTTATTGAATCTATGGATTTACAGATTTAATCATATTTGGAACAACTTTAGCCATTATTTCTTCAAATATTTATTCTGCCACTCCACCACATACCCACTTACTTGGAACTCTAATTACATGTTTTAGTCTTCTTTATATTGTCACAAAGATAAGTAATTCTCTTTTTTTTCAATCTATTTATCTTTGTATTTCAGCTCAAATGATTTTTACTGTTATGCCTTCAAGTTTATTGATCTTTCCTTCTGCAGTGTCTAAGCAACTATTGTGGTTTTTGGCTGTACAACTCCCATTTGATTTTCTTCTTTTATCCCTTTCCTTACTGTGTTCATGTTAGTTTTATAAATCCTTGAGCATACACACACACACACACATGCGCGCGCGCGACAGATATTTTAAAGTAGTTGTTTAATAATTCTATCATCTTTGTCATTTGGGGCCTTTTTTTTAATAGACTGATTATTCCTCTGATGACCATTCTTATTTTTTCTGCCTCACTGTATGTCTGTTAATTTTGGCTTGAATGTTAAGCTCTATAAATACGTTTTTGAGTGTTTGGATTTTATTATATTTCAAGAGAATTTGTTTTAAAATGCAAGTAAAATACTTGTGAACCTGGTTGATATTTTCAAGAATTGGTTTTAAGCTTTGTTAGGATGATTCTAGATTTTCTAAGTCCCATGGAGTTTCACACTACAAATGTAAAGCAACACACAGAAGGAGATCCTCATGAATATTTCTAGAGTGCTTTTCCCATATAGATCTATCCCACCTAGTAATCTATGCAAATTCTAAGTGCCACAATTTACCAGAACTGCAATTTTTTCTCCTTAACTCAGCAAGACTATTCTTCTCTTGGGTTTTCCCTACCTGTACCACAGTCTAGTCTGCTGTTAGGCAGAAATCTGGGACATATTATAGGGCCTATTATATATATATATATATATATATAGTATATATATACATATAATATATACATATATTTTTCCTTTATGTCAGGGCCATATGCTTGTACTGCCTGAGATCTAATGACTAAGAAAAATTGCTTCATGTATTTTGTCTGATTTTATAGTTGTTTTTGGAAGAAAGGCAAATGCACTAGTTACTTCTTTGGAGCTGGAAAAAGAAGTCTCAAAAATAGAATTTTGAGGCAAGACAGTAGTCATAAGTTCATACTTATTTAAAGAAAACATTTAAATTTTCAAGATTAATTCATTAATTCTGACAAACGTCGGGACTACTAGGCTTAGACAATTTTTTTTCCTAGAGTACAAAGAAGGTAACTTTTCATCTATCTCATGAGACTCAATGTCCTACTTAGCAGAAAGATAGTAAAGAAAGGAGAAATCTTTTAATCAGAGAAATTTTGAGAAGAAAAAAGTAGAGAGCAGACTATGTATGAGTTTAGGTGACAATGTTCCTGTGTTTTTTACTTCACTAGCAGAACCTGAAGCTTAGTGATAATTATTAGAGGTTTTAGAAACTTTTCACTAGGATGGAGGAGCTTAAGATTGTGGAAACTCCTGGGATATGCCTTCCAAGAGCAGGGAGGGGTAAGGGCCTCTAGAAGAACCCTTGCCTTCAGCTAGGCACCACTTTCAGAATTGTACACACAGGCACAGGAGCAATGGCATGGAAATGGTGTTTAGTAGTATGAAGGAAAAAGGTCCTGGGCAATGATCTTGCTTCTTTAGTCTCTGTGGAAAAATCTGCCTACCTTGGGAAAGAGACCCAAAGGTATCAAAGGGAAATTAAATGGGGAGAGTCCTCATCCTCAGACACTAGCTTGTTTTTTCATTTGGGGGAAAAGGACAGAACAAGTCATACTTCACTTACCACCAGTCCAAGGAGCAGCAGAAACCATCTGACTTCAAGCAAAAATATAGAAGATGCCACATCAAGTTGCATCACCCTTAGGCCATAAGACTACTTACTTTTTCCCCCACATGAATCCATATCATTTTTGTGAGAAGCCAGTGTGGGAGTGGCAGGCTAGAAATCTAAAGAACTCTGGGGCGCCTGGGTGGCTCACTCCAGCAACCAACTTCAGCTCAGGTCATGATTTCACGGTTTGTGATTTCGAGCCCCGTGTCGGGCTCTGTGCTGACAGCTCAGAGCCTGGAGCCTGCCTCTGATTCTGTGTCTCCCTCTCTCTCTCTGCCCCTCCCCCACTCATGCTCTGTCTCTGTCTCAGAAATAAATAAATATTAAAAAATATATATATTTAAAGAACTAAGCATGTTCCTAGTCCTTCAAACAAAGACTGAGTTATCTAGAAAGAATGCTTAAATTATTAAGTCTGTCTACAATAAAATAATTGGAATTGAAATACTTTATTTAAAAAATGGTGCGCCTGGGTGGCGCAGTCGGTTAAGCGTCCGACTTCAGCCAGGTCACGATCTCGCGGTCCGTGAGTTCGAGCCCCGCGTCGGGCTCTGGGCTGATGGCTCAGAGCCTGGAGCCTGTTTCCGATTCTGTGTCTCCCTCTCTCTCTGCCCCTCGCCCGTTCATGCTCTGTCTCTCTCTGTCCCAAAAATAAATAAACGTTGAAAAAAAAATTTAAAAAAAAAAAAAAAAAAAAAATTAGTGTTCATTCATTTTTGAGAGCGATAGACAGAGCACGAGTGGCGGAGGGGCAGAAAGAGAGGGAGACACAGAATCCGAAGTAGGCTCCAGGCTCTGAGCTGTCAGCAGAGTCCAGCACAAGGCTCATACTCACAAACGATGAGATCATGACCTGAGCAGAAGTTAGACGCTTAACCAAGTAAGCCACCCAGGTTCCCCAAAATATTTAGTTTTTAAAAGCAGGCAAATATAAATAAATAAAGCAAATGTTATGTAATTAATGATCTGATAATATGATAAGAGTTTTGATAACAATGAAGAGTAGATGGTATGGAAACATAGGAGAATTATAAATTAATTGTAGTCAATACACTTGGAAAATCTCCATGAAGTGGATAGTGCCTAAAATGGGCCTTAAAAAAATTTAGAATGACTTCAGGTAAAGATAAAGAGAGTAAGGCATTTCAAGTGAATAAAACAACCACAAGTACAGTCAGGAAATACGAAGATGTTTCAGAAATATCAAATAATCTAGTATGTTTAAAGTTAAACCTCTTGAATAATGACTCTATTAAAGTATATTGAAGTTGAGTCAATAGTATTAAGTGACATACTAAGAATTTTTAACTTTGTCTTATTAACTTAAAAAATATTGTTCTTGTAAGCACTTTTTTAGTGCCAAGCTATATTAGTCATCTATTATTGCATAGAAAACTACCAAAAAGCTAATGACTTCAAATAACATACATTTATTATCTCCTAGGTTCTGTAGGTCAGGAATCCGGTCATGGCTTCATGGGGTTTTACAAAGCTGAATTCAAGATGTTGATTGGGAAGTATTCTCAACTGAAGGCTCCCCTCAGAAAGAATATGCTTCCAAGCTCACTCAGGTAGCAGAATTAATTTCCTTGCAGTTATTAGGTTGAGGATCCTATCTTCTTGTCAGCTAGAAGACAGAGTCTACACACAGATCCCAGAGACCACTCACAGTTCCAACATGGTTGCTTACTTTAACAACCAACAGAGTCTCTTGAGCAAGTCTGCTAGCAATATGGAGTTTTATATAATGTAATGGAGTCTTGGGAATGGCATCCTTTTACCTTTGCTATATTCTACTGGTTAAAAGCAAGCCATTGACCCCATCCACACTCAGGGGATGGAATTATCTAAGGGTATGAACACCAAGATCAGGGATCATGGGAAGATGTCTTAGAAACTGTTCATCACTCAAGCACACTGTTAAGAATCTTAAACATATTATTTCAATCAATCCTCACAACAAGCTCTAACAAGCAAGAAGTGAGAATATATCTAAAATGAACATATTTATGATGTCTCATGCATAGGTATTATAAATCATGTAAGACATATTATAGCTTTGTATTTTAACTTAGTATTCTTGACAATTTAATTTGTTGCCAACTTCACTTATTTCTATGTCAGTGAAGATATATATGTGTTGTCTAGCTATTCTATAGTATGATACATTGGGACGAAGTCTAGGTATTTTGCTCTACTTATAACTCTGATAGCAATACCTCCATAAATTAGATATTATTATCCTTATTTTAACACTGAGGAACTTGAAATACAAAAAAATTAAGGTATGTTTTAAAGATTATTCAATTAATAAAGGATAAAGTTGGAAGCCAAATCCAGGCTTGTCTCTTCTCAACCATTGCATTTCTAAATATTGTTTTTTAGTGAGAGAAAATCATGCAACTTGGTCTTTAGGATAATTCATCCTGGAAAGGTGTTAACAGGTATTGGATACATGAAGACAAAGAATACAAGCTCCACAAGGACAGAAACCATGAAGGTTTTGCTCACCACTGATTCCTAGGTGTAATGTGTGGTATGTAACAGTTTTCAACAAATATGTATTAAAGGAAGTTAGGAAAGAAGGGAAAAAAGTAGATGAAGAGAAAGTAGAAGTAATATGTAGAAGTATGAGTTGTTTAGTAAGACACGTTGATATCGCTCTTTTGACCAATCCTAGTAAACAGAATACAACAAAATCTTGCACTAAATTATGTGCACAATTTCTTACTTTACCCCATCCCAGGTCCTTACTTTTGCCCTGAATCTCATTCTATCTCTGATATGTCCTAAATATAACAATCAGAAAGGGAATAAGTCTGAAATATGGGGGCAGGAAGTTATAGAGACAGCGAGCTGCACACTTATATATTTTTTTCTTCCCCTACTAATAGAATCCCCATATCATTTGGACAAATAATGTGCACAGCCAAAAGACAAAATTCTCCAATTCCCATAACAGCTAGAGTGGCAAAGTGAATAAGCTTTAATCAATGAGGTACAAGTCAAAGCTGTTGAGAGAGATTTCTTGGAGAGTTTCATAAAAGAAGCAGGGCAGATATCTGTGAAAAGCCCCTATTTTTCCATTTCTTTTTCTAGCTGATGATATGGTTGGAAGGTGGGAACGCTCATGGCTCCATTGGCTATGAGACTGCCTTGATGATAGAAGGTCATGAATATACGTCATGCCAATAGAGTCTGGATTTGTAATGACGGTCGAGACACCATATCAGCTCTGAATTTAATTCCAAGCTCAATTTCAAACTTCTTTTACATGAAAGACAGAGCGTGAAATAAATTTCTACCTTGCTTAATTAAGCCAGTATTATTTTGTGATAGTTGTTACTGATAGTTGAATCTCAGTCTGGCTGACTTAAGATTTAGACATCTCTTTATTGAAAATCATGTATAGGCTCAGGGTATCTATTATAAAATATACTTCTTAATTTTTAAAATGTTTAATATTTTTAAGTCAAATATTTCTGCATCAATATAAATAAATCAAAGTGGCCATAGCTAAGGTAGATATTTGAAATATCTCTTCCCTAGTCACATAGATAAACCATATTCTCAGCCTCCCTTGCAGTTAATGTGTCCTTATGACTGAGTTCTGGCCAAGGAAAAGTGACGTGTACCACTTCCAGGATGGATTATAAACGTTCAACAGATAATGCTCCCTCTTTTCCTTATTTCACTGAAAGGACAGGACTGGTAGAGGCACAAAATGGAAGAAGCTTAGGATTCTGAATGACTATACAGAAGACCACTAGAATTGAATTTTTATATAAGGAGAAATAACCTTCTCTTCTTTTAATCCTTTGAGATTTGGAATTATTACAGTAGTTTGCCTACAATGACTAATTCAGCTGAATTCAATCAGCAGTGTCAGAATCAAAATATCCTGTAACCATAGCATATAAGTGCTGTAATGAGAAGTCTGGGCTCTGAAAACTATTAACACTATGATCTAGGGGGACTAATTTACTCTCTCTTATCTTTGGTTTTATCATTGGTAAGATGGGGGAAAATATCATCTACACTAGAGGGTTACTAAAAGACGAATTTACTATTCTACTTTGAATTCACATCTTCTGATTGAGCTGTATTGTATTCCATCACAACACAATCTCAACATATCTAAAAATAAACTCATCATGTTTCCTGTGTTAGGTTTAACACAATGACAACAAAAAATCCAACCCAAACTGGCTTGAGACAAAAGTGAAAATAATAGACTGTGTAACTGAAAGTCTAAGTAAGGCAATAGGTGCAGCTTGATTTATGGGCTGATATAATTAGACCTTGCTCTTTATTTCTCATTTCTATATTGGCTTCATCTTTGGACTATACCCTTACAGAAAAAAATGATAGGCAACAGCTCCAGCCTTCACATCATTTCTCAGTAACATCAGCCATAAAGTAATACCTTTAAAATGTCAAACAATTAATATAATATACAAAGCAATACAATGCAGTAAAATTAGAAATCAATATCAGAACATTCAGCTCTGCACTTATTAGTAAACTAAAAGATACACTTCAAAATAAATAATGGTTCAAATAGTAAGTTCATAATCACTGATGATATTCTTCTGCTTCTGATTAGGATATAGAAAGTGAAAACTCCCTAGCAAATAAAACCAGCCACATATAAGCTACAAAATTAGTTTTTGAAAGTTATCAGAAGCCTCAAAGTATAAAAATACCAAAATAAGTTAAGGTTAAAATCCTTTCTAGGATAAAAGACCACTACTCCTATTTTTATTCCTGGTAGAAGGAAACTACAACATATTATCATTTTTTTTCCCAAACAGTTAATATTCCTCTAACAAATTTACACACAAATGTTTATATAATAAAAATAGTAAGGATTTTATAAAATACTTTCCTAGATATTTACATTTCTGATGTTTTTCATTCCCTTCTGAAGATCTGGGCTTCCATCTACTATGAGATTCTTTTCCTAAAGAACTGATTTTTTTTTATCATTTCTTTTTTTTTAATGTTTATTTATTTATCTTTGAGAGAGAAAGACAGAGCACAAGCCAGAGAAGGGCAGAGAGAGAGGGAGACACAGAATCCAAAGCAGGTTCCAGGTTCTGAGCTGTCAACGCAGAGCTCAATGCAGCGCTGGAACTCACGAATTGTGAGATCATCACCTGACCAGAAGTTGGTCGCTTAACTGACTGAGCCACCCAGAAGCCCCTTTTATCATTTCTTATAAAACCTGTATAACGATACTCTACTGTAGGTTGTATACCACACATTTCTATTCTCCCCAAAGAAGGCATGAACATATGAGAAAAATCAAGAACAGATGACCAAGGTAATAGACTTAAATATAACTATTTCAATAATTACAGTAGGTTTAAAAATGTTTTAATGTTTTTATTTTATTTTTGAGAGTGAAAGAGTATGAACAAGGGAGGGGCAGAGAGAGAGGGAAGCAGAGAATCCAAAGCAGGCTCCAGGCTCCAAGCTGTCAGTACAGAGCCTGACAGGGGCTTGGACTCACAAACCACGACATCATGACCTAAGCTTAAGTTGGACGCTTAACCAACTGAGCCACCCAGGTGCCCCTAATGACATTAGCTTTAAAGGAATAAACACTTCCATTAAAAGGCAGAGATTGTCAAATTGAGCTTAAAATGTAAGATGCCTTGTTTTCTATTTACAACACTATAAAGCTATAAAGATCCTTAAAAAGCTAAGACAGTTTGAAATAAGAAATGTAAGAGACATGCCCATCTTTTGTCTAGCTTATTTAAAGCTACAAGAACAATGTGTTAGTGTTGGTTAATTAAGGAAATTTTGAGCAAAATCTACACCAGAAGAAGTCTGCTTGAGTGGGGATTAGGCACCTTTTTTGGCCAATACATTTAAGTGATGGAGTGGCCATCATCTGGCAACCATAAGATGAAAAGTGTGAGGAAGAAAAGCCAACATACTTAGAATAATGCAGCAGAAAGATGTCTGAGCTTAATTTTCCTGATTACATTAATGATCTGAAAAACCAATGCCAGCAACTGCCTAACTCCACACTTCTTATGTAAAAAAGAAATAAACCTCAATTATCTAATCACTGTTATCAAGAATTCTTGTGATTGCCATCAAACCTATTTCTAACTATCCTACTGTCTAAAAAGGGAGGTGGAAGCTAAACAACAGTAACCTTCCATTCCCCTGGCACCATCTTGACAACATTCACAGGTTTGATAATTCCAAAGAATGAGGCAGACAGGACAAAGGGATTCTCTGTGCAAGTGGTTTACAAATTGGCACCATCATTTTGGAGAACAATTTAACACCAATTTAGTAAAGGAGTTGAAAGTCAGGTATATCCTACCACACAGAAGTTAATCTTCAATTCTCTAGAGCAATGCTCTCATATTGATACGAAGAGATAGGTGGGAAATGTTTATTGCAATGCATTGCTCTTAAGAGTAAATAATTGGAGGCACGTCTGGATGGCTCGGTCGGTTAAGTATCTGACTTTGGCTCAGGTCATGATCTCAGTTTGTGAGTTTGAGCCCCACGTCAGGCTCTGTGCAGACAGCTCAGAGCCTGGAGCTTGCTTCATATTCTGAGTCTCTCTCTCTCTGCCCCTTCCCCAGCTCACTCTCTCTGTTTCTCTCTCTCTCTCTCTCCCTCAAAAATAAATAAACATTAAAATTTTTTTTTAATTTTTTTTCAACGTTTATTTATTTTTGGGACAGAGAGAGACAGAGCATGAACGGGGGAGGGGCAGAGAGAGAGGGAGACACAGAATCGGAAACAGGCTCCAGGCTCTGAGCCATCAGCCCAGAGGCTGACGCAGGGCTCGAACTCACAGACCGCGAGATTGTGACCTGGCTGAAGTCGGACGCTTAACCGACTGCGCCACCCAGGCGCCCCTAAAAAAAATTTTTTTTAAAGATTAAATAATTGGAAACCTTCTGTATATCCACCAATTAAAGACATGTTAAAATAAATTGTGCTATAATACTGTGGTAAGACAGTATTCAACAGTTGAATGAATTAGATGTGTATGTATTAAATACATAAATCTGGAAAACATAATTTTGAGTTACAAAAAAAGTAACATGCTGAAGGATGCATGTGAAAGATATCATTCATGGAAATTCTTAAATTACACAATCATATATTGTTTATGAGCACACAGATTGCACTGAATTGCTAGTTGTTCCTTGAAATTCATTCTCCCTTCTTCATAGTGGAAAGAATTTTAACTGAAGATAGCCACTGAATAGACATTACATTTTTCTTTTTTTTAATAGTTCTTTTTATTTATTTTTATTTTTTTAATGTTTATTTATTATTGAGAGACAGAGAGAGACAGAGCATGAGCATGGGAGGGGCAGAGAGAGAGAAGGGGACACAGAATCTGAAGCAGGCTCCAGGCTCTGAGCTGTCAGCCCAGAGCCCAATGTGGAGCTCGAACTCACAAACTGTGAGATCATGACCTGAGCCAAAGTCCGAGACTTAACCAACTGAGCCACCCAGGCACCCCGACATTACATTTTTCTACTTTTCCTATTAGAGCCTCAGAGAGCTTTTATTTATGTTGAAATATTTATGATACTTATCATACTAAAAATTAAAATCAAGACATTAAAAATATAATTTCATTATAAAAAGCATAATAATTTTTATATTAATATATTATTATATGAAAAATAGCTTTAAAATAGATTTAAAAAATATAATGTTTTTATTTATTTTTGAGACAGAGCATGAGTAGGGGAGGGTCAGAGAGAGAGGGAGACACAGAATCCAAAGCAGTCTCCAGGCTCTGAGCTGTCAGCACAGAGCCCGATGCGGGGCTGGAAATCAAGAACTGTGAGATCATGACCTAAGCCTAGGTCAAACGCTTAACCAACTGAGCCACCCAGGCGCCCCTAAAATAGATTTTTTTTAAATTAAACTAAAAATCTATTGAACTAAATAAATAAATAAAAATGAATTCATTGAAAAAGTGGCACACTTACTTTTTTTTGATGATTATTTATTTTTGAGAGAGAGAAACAGAGCACAAGCAGGGGGAGAGGCAGAGAGAGAAGGTCACAGAATTAGAAGTGGGTTCCAGGCTCTGAGCTGTCGGCACAAGATCCCAATGCGGTCTCTAACCCACAAACCATGAGATCATGACCTGACCTGAAGTCAGACACTTAACCGACTGAGCCATCCAGGAGCCCCAACATTTTTGAAAATCTTTTTAACATATGACTTTATTCAAGACAAATATAGTCTCATCTGTTTCTACATTCAGTCTATACTAATATTGTTTTTTTAAGATACATGAAGAAAAATTGGTCTGATGCAGATACATAGTTGGAAAAAGTCAGAGAAGATTACAGACACCTCGGAAGAATCCCAGCGACTCCAGGAACCCAGATTACACTTTCACAACTGTTACTTTAAAGATGGTGAAATAGCCATATCCCGTGGTTCAAAGCAGACTGCCTACCCTGTACCTTCTACCATCCTATAAACTGCTTTGAGAGAGAAATAAACTTCGATCTTCTTTGAGCCACTGCGTTTTGGGGACTCTTGGTTAGAGAAGCTTAGTTAATACCCCTTGTAATAGACAGATGCATAAGCGCAGTAGAAGATGTGATCTGGAAATATACACACCCACCACAAATCATAATTCAGGAAGGGTACAAAGGGACTGAAAGTTTATCTGTAATGTTTTCTTCATTCTCAAAATGTATTTGAAGAGAATATGGCAAAGAATCAACCTTCTTTAAATATCCATAGTGAGCACTTGGTGATTATGAGGTTATTTTCCATATATCTGAACATTTTTATGAAAAAAAAGGAGTGTTTTTTGGGGATCCCAGCAGAAGACACTTGAATCTGTATTTAACTGCATGTGTCATTATGCTCTCAAAGGGGAGAGGTGAAGGTCTCAACATATTTCCTTAAAAACATAAGTTCATTGAGCCTATTAAATAATATAATTCTATAATTACACATAGATTTTGAGAGAAATAAAGAGAATGAAAATAAAATATGTTTGCCTAAATGAATGCATTGAAATTCTTTTACACTCTATTATATTTACTTTAAGTTTCTTAAAGAAGAAGCGCATTTTCCTAGGGTTGGCATATTAGCATATACTTTCGTGGTATTACTGATTTAATGTTCAGTTTTAATCTTCAGTTTTAATCTGAAGATTTCAAAGGAATTTACAATTAATAGTAATCTTACATATTACAGGCATTTCAATTTGGAAACCATGTTAAAATCCACTTTTTTCTAGAACAGTAACATTTTAAATCCACATGTTAAAATCCACATGTTAAAATCCACATTTTTCTAGAACAGTAACAATAACCTTGTTCATTAGATAGGACAAGAATTATTAATATATGGTGGGGAAACTGTGACCTGTAGGGTAATGTGATAAATGCGCAAGGCCAAATAGCAGGTTATCTTCTGCATGTAGATGTCAAATAAATTTTTCATATTAACCTTCCTTCTCTAACGCCTTCATTTGAAATTTTCCAACACATTTTCCCTCACTTCTCATCAGCCCAAACAAGGTTGCTTGCCATTCCGAACCAACAATCACTGGCAAAAGAGAGAGAGAGAGACACTAGCCAAAAAAAAAAAAAAAAAAAAAAGTTAGTTCTAAAATAATCAAGTTCCATTTTCTGGGATTGTTGAAGGTTGGGAGCCACCCTCCCTGAGCACACTGCTACCTGGAGCCAAAACCAAAACAATTTCTCTTAAGAAAAATAAAGAGAAATGGACACTGGGGGAACACCTAACAGTGTCTTCCACAACAATCCTAATGTGCATTTATTTAAATTCTTCTTTTGTGCTAGGTGATGTAAGGCAGGAAAAAGAAGTCCAGGATGCAAATGCTGCCCCCTAATTATGTTAATGAGAGGATCTACACCATTCTCCCAAACTCCTTGAATTTCATTCATCTTTCTTTAGTTCCTTTGAAAACACCAACCACTTTGTATTATATACATAGTCACATGGCTAGAATTTTGCCAAAAAAAAAAAAAAAGGGAGAGAGAGATATTTACACTCATTTAGATCAGTTAAATTTCATCCACTGATTGTGAATTCTTTGAGAACAGGAGTTTAAACTCTTTTCTTTACCATTTTATTTCTAGAGACCCAGCCAGTGCCTTGCACATAATCTGTGTTCAACATGTCTTCTAAAATGTTAAATCTTATAATTTCATACCACTTTTCATCACCTCCTTTTCATCTCCACTGAAACTCTCCCTTCTAAATAGAAAGATTTATTTCCCCATAAAGTATCAAGGTAATAAGCCATTCTTATGTAGTATTGATTTCGTGCCAAGCACTCTTCCAAATATTTTATTTACACTATATGTATAGCCACCCCCCCCCACCCCCAGTCAAATGAGTAGGAGGAATCACCCAGAACAGCCTGAGTCTGGAAGTTATGAAGTCACTGTGTTCTGGGCATCTTTAGACTCAGAGCTTGCAATCACAGAGAGAGGAAAACAAATGCCCTACAAAAAAAAAAATAATAATCCTACCTATATGTTACCACCACAGTGAACAGACAGTACAGAAGAGAGACAAATGACATCGAGAAAGATTCCCTTCTCGCCTCAATTCATAAGCCCTGCAATGCCACCCCCCTTCACCCAGTGATTCGTGTCCAGAGAACTTAGTGGGCCAGGCAGTTACCTCACACTAGACACAGGACACCCATGGCTGTGGAAAGTCCCCTGAAGTCACTGGAACATACACAAGAGTGTGTGTCTATGGATATAAATATAAAATGCTTCACTCACCTCGGCCCCCAAAAATCTGCCCTTATTTGTCAGTGCTACCTTGGCTGGGTCTGGAGGGCAAGGAAAGCAGAACATCTTGAGCAGCTGATGCTCCAACAGATGCAGGAGAGGCACGTGTGTTAGAGATGGGGAAGAAACCGGTATGTATGTCTATATCCTCACCTTCACCGTCCTCAGAGTCCTGCGGGCAGATGCCCTTTTCCCAGGAAGTTCCCAATACTTTCTGTTGGGTTTTTTTTTTTCCTCTGGCTTAGTTGTTCCCTGTAAAAATAGTATTATCTCAATTTCTAAAAGGCAAACTGGAGAACAGAAAAAAAATCACTTACAGTTTTATTCCCTATGTTTTTACAAATTGACTTGTAGTTTGTCTCTAGCTTTTGTTCTAAACATAAAACAGCAATACGGAAAAACATCCATATAATATCTAGAGGGATCATATAATCTGTTTGATTCAGGAAAATTTTGAGATTGAAAGGGAGCTAAAGTTCATTACACAAATTTTTGAAATTTCAATTTGTTGATGAATAAATTAGTTACATGACATTGATGTACCTAAAAATGGTACTATTCAAAACGTATTTTCAAAAATAGAATTCGCCCTAAAAAATTCAAGTATCAGGTATCTATGTACATTAAAGTATTTAAAGTTACATTGAAATATTTTTTAAAACTTCTTTAATTACCTGAACTCAACAAATTAATGAATAATTATTAATTTTGTATAATATAATGAATAATTATTATTATTGTATAAGTTCACAAACTACTAATTTTCTTAGTTGTATCTGTTTCTAATACCATGATAATGGTGTTTCTTGAATAATTTATTTTATTCAGTATGATATAATTTTAACTTTTTCAGACCATTGGCTGAAATATTTCCCCAGACTTGCATTTTACTATTAATACATTTTAAATTGTTGACATTTTCAGTTGAATCTTCTCTACAATTTTTTTGACTGAGAAAATATTCCCTTCAGAGCACATGAAATATTTCATAAGCTCAATGCAAAATCTGAGAAATAGGGGAATATTCTATTCTACTTCAAAAAAATGTGTTAATATTTCAGCCATGTATCTTCAAAAATATAAATATTTTTACAAGCCAAAACTCATTACGTAAGTTGTCTCTTTTTTTATTTTGTTGAAAGTCTCACCAACCTTAGATACAACAAAATAAAGGTCCTTCTCAATTTTATTTCATTCTAAACCAGAATATAAATATATTCAATATAAATAAGAGCTTCACTGAAAATGAAAAATCTCTTTCCACAAGTTTACCTATTCTTAAACACAATTCAATAATTCTATAATTATTTTTTTTGTTTTGTTTTACACAATTTGTACCTTTGTCGTTTGTTTTCTTCCTGTCTGGCTTTTATAGGGATAAATGTCAACATTTTCCTCTTTGTAAACTTTACTTTCAGTAATTCCATTTTTCCAAAAGTTTCAAAGCTGAAGTTTTTTAATTTTCTTTCACCTGCATACTTACATGCAAAATTTTCTTTTTTTTTTTTAATTTTTTTTTTCAACGTTTATTTATTTTTGGGACAGAGAGAGACAGAGCATGAACGAGGGAGGGGCAGAGAGAGAGGGAGACACAGAATCGGAAACAGGCTCCAGGCTCTGAGCCATCAGCCCAGAGCCTGACGCGGGGCTCGAACTCACGGACCGCGAGATCGTGACCTGGTTGAAGTCAGACGCTTAACCGACTGCGCCACCCAGGCGCCCCTACATGCAAAATTTTCAAGCTGATTTTGAATGAGATGCAAGCAAAATATATGCGTCTCATTTAGAAAAGTTCAATGCCATCACAGGATACTTAGGTTTATTTGCAAAATGCTTCTTACAAATTCAAATATTTCAAAAACTCAATGGGTCACAAGCAGTGCAAAGAGAAAACCTCAGATTGCCATGCCGCAGTATTCTTTGTTTTCATATTCAATGTCAGCTTTCTCACAAATTTCTCTGTCTAAAGGGGGCACTTTGACTTAAACATTTCTTCATCATAAGACACGTAAGCTATGTGGACATTTTTCCACTCTGCAAGCAATAGTGTCACGGACATACCCATCTGCCTTCCTGGGCCGTCTCAATCTCACTGCTTGAACCGTCGTGGGAGTGGCATCAAGCTGATGGCTGCAGATCTCTAGTGTTTTAGTCTCCTGCCCTCCATGGAGATGAAAGCAGGCCATGACTCCAGTTGCTTTTGCGTTTCCCCATGCTCAGTTGGGCATTTCTAAAGTAACCCCCCACATCTCTGCACACAACGTTATAGTCAGCTCCAGGATGGGGAAGGGAAGACTGGGATTTGCTCTTGGTTTCTTTTCTTCCTCTGACAACCACTGGTGCTGGCAGGGATGTGTTTCCCCTCCTCGTCTTCCTAGGTGACCAGTATCTTCCTTAGACAAAAAGCTGTCGCCAAGTCTTTCAGGCCTTCATGCTAGAGTAGGAGATGGGGAATTCAGAGACCTTTCTCTCTCTTAGCAAGACTGGCTTTACATCTCCTTATTATCCTCTGGACATAAAATTCCTATGTGGTTGGTCAGAAACCGAATACTAACTTTTTCTCTCTCTGCATTGCTGGTGTATCCATCTAATTACTCTACTTTCCACTCTGCATCTCCATCAACAGTAAATGAATGCTTGGGTAAAAGTCAGGCATATGAAAATGCAAAAGAGATAAGCGTATCCATACATCTTCCAAATCATCACCCCCTCTTTCAATATGTTACTGAAGGAATAGTTAGTGGGTCGGGACACTTGGGTGGCTCAGTCAGCTGAGCTCCCGACTCTTGGTTTCCACTCAGGTCATGATCTCACGGTCAAGGGATTGAGCCCTGAATCAGCACCACCTGAATCAGCTTGAGATTCTCTCCCTCTTTCCCTACCCCTCTTCCCAGCTCACACTCTCTCTCTGAAAAAAATTATATATATAATTAGTGGGTCAAAGTAGGTATGTATGAATGTCATCAGATGATATTGACAAGCTGAATTATAAAAGAATTTCCTATAAATGAGAGCGCTAGTTTCACTGTGTCCTTTTGAGGATTACCATTTTGAAAAACTTTTGCTAATTTCAATTCAAAAAATAATCAAGGAATAATCTTTAGATTTCTTTAGTTTTATTTTTTATTTTAACCTCTAATTCTGTAGGCAAACTTGAGCTCAGAAGAGATGCAATTTAATAACCTGATCTGGGGATATAAAATGACAAGGCACTGAGCAAAACCAGAATGAAGAGACTTTTGTTACTAAGATCAACAGCTTTTTCAAATTTCACTGTCATTTGAAAACAGGCTTGATTACCTGGGTGACTAGTCTGACTACTTAGCAATGAAATGATTTCTTAGATTTGCTTAGCTCTTTCGGGTCTCCAAAGTTGTTGCCATTTTAAGTAAATGATTTTACATTTCTCTGAATGCTATGAAGTTTTATTAATTCCATGTCATAGCCGAACTGAGAGCCAGAGAGAGGTCTTCAGCGATTTGCTCAAAGTGGACAGAAAGAGCAGAATGAGAGGGAAGGTCAGTCTAAATTGGAATTCTGGCTCTACCATTAACTGGTTCTGTTATATCGGAGAATTTCTTAACATCCCACGCTGTTTCCTCATCTGCCAATCAAAACTAGTAAAGTTCACCTCCGGGCTGTAATAAGGGATAAATATCACAATACTTATAAAGGGATTTTTGTTCCAAACTTGAAAGGGAGCAGCCTGTTAACGAACGATTATTCTCATTGAGGGACAGGACAGTTGCTCATTCTGTTATAGTCCATTGCCTTTTCTTTTCCTTTTAAATAAATCTTTTTACATTTAGAACAATGACTGACTGCAATACCTGTTGTGAGGCCAAGGACTAGCAGAGATAAAGAAAGAAAAATCACACCAAAAGGGATTCTACATTTGAATTTACCTTACAAAATAATAGAATCATAAAAAGCAAGAAAGAACTAGAAGAACAACGCATGCTAATCTGTCTAACTACCGACAGAAACATAGGTGTGGAAGGAAAAGAGCTGGCCCAGAGTTCCACAGGGAGTAAACTGCAATCAGTATTTCTTTTAGAGCCCTGGTCTCTGAAATCAGATCCAGGCCTTTCAACACAATGTGCATTTTCTCCTTCTCAAACCGGGCAAGAAGAGCCATAGGTTTTACCAGTGAAAAATGAAGAGATGCCAAAATGCCAGCCAACCCCGCACACTTAGTGGGGATCCACTGAGTGCCAGTGCCTGTCCCAAGCGCTCTGGGGGATAGGGCTGAGTAAGGCACGGTCACTGCTCTCTTGTCTAGTGGCGGAAGCAGGCACACACACAAGTAACTTGATTCCAAGGCAGAATGTGATAAGTGTTATCTTAGATCAGTGGAGGAGACAGGTCACACGACTGGAATAGCATGAAGTCAGGCCTGAGGCTGAGGCCATGCTGTTATTTAGGAACGCTATCAGGTTCATCTCACAGCTTGGCAATGGTCCCAAAACCCTGTAGCTTCTTGTCCTGGGTATGCTGGGTCATAGGATGTTCCACTGCCTCTCCTGGAGCCTACTGTGAAGGCCCCTGGATCTGAGAGTGTGTAAAGACAGGTATAAAGAGAGGTTTGTTCCACTTTTTAAAAATAAATGATCCTAGAATGCCTGGCACAATAGAAAAAAAAAACATGGCTGCTTCAAGGTTACCTCTCTTCTCTCTTCCTAGCGTGTCAGGAGGTGGCAAATGTCAGAGCCTCCAGTTTCCTCTCCATTCAGGAAGTGAACAAGACCAAAAATATTAAATTTGTTTATTTTTCTAGGCTAGTTCTTATCTCATTCAGTTTTGCCTTAGCTGTCTGCAGTTCTGCCTTGCCAAAGGGGACAGTGAGGTTCTGGAGGACAAAGCCCCTCTGACTCACCTCAGCTCCCACGGCACCCAGGGAAATCTTTATTGCATTAAATACTCGGTCAAGTGCAGCTGACTTGAACTGACTCTTCTGCTATTCCTTTAACTCTTCCCCATTTCCCCACTTGCTGACAACTTTTCCAAAATGGCTTCAAATGCAGAGTTAAAAGGGAAAGAAAAGATCTTTCTCTAGCGAATATTGATTGTGTTAAACAGATTGCAAAAAAAAAAGCAAGGGTGAGGAGAGGAACTAACTTGGATAAAAAAGGGAAAGAGGACTTGAGTGAAAGCCCAGAGGTCTGAGCTCTGCCCTGGCTCCATCTGTCCGTAGGCTCGCTCTTCCCCTCCCTGAGCTTCAGCCTCCTCAGCTGACAGACAGCAGGGCTGAGTAGGTTTATTGCCAAGACTTCATTTATTTTGAGTGCTCTATCATGTTAATTATGATTGCTTTTTACACTATTTGCAACAGTAATAATAGTGGTCCAATAATATAAAATTTACAAAGCACTTACAGATTCACTATTCTCAAATATCCAATGAAGAGGGAGAACGGTAAGCTGAGAAGCCCTCCGTTCCAAGCCCTCTCTGAAGCAGACTTGACCTCTAGAGCTTAGTCTGGCCTAGATCAGATTTCTGTGGTCACACTCTGATCCAAACCAATTGGTAGGGCTTTGGAATGGATGAGGCATTGCTGTGAATGCATCCAAGAGACCCACAACATTGTGCTTCTACGTGTGCTGGCCACACCCACCAACCAGAGCTCAAGGAAGGCTTCAGGCAGAAGACCCTTCTCTCTACTTTCTCTTTTACTCTGTCCTCACTGTACACTTATGGCTTTAATCACCACCTACTAGTGATGATTATCAACTCAGGAAGTCTAACCTGAACTGGGCTTTCGGCTACCAACCCATTTTTCTAACTCATCAACATCTGTATTGTGTCCTTGAAACTCCGTGTGATCCACTCCATTGTCATTGACTTTCATCCAATCATCACCTCTTCCTGACTTCCCTGGCTCCTTCCGCATCTGCCTTGTTAACTTGGCTCAAAACCTCTGGTTCAGCTCTGATTTCTTTTCTTGGTTTTCTATTGCTAATCAGCGGCCGAGTCCGGCAGGTTTTCCCCTGGCAGTATCCTCCCCTGCCATACTTAGGCCTCATCATTGCTTACTGAGACAAATTCTTAACTTTTACAACTATTCTTCCTGGGCTATTAAACTAGCATACACTCTTTTCTAATCATGCTGCACCTCTAGTCAGAAATACCAGGAGGCCCTCCACTGCCCACCACATAGGCCATCTTTTTTTAACACTGGTATTCAAGGCCTTCCACCATCTGGTGCAATCAGCTTTCCTGGATATATATCCTGCCACTAAGTGAATTGTGCATTATTCTCCGTGCATGCTCTCCCTTGCCTTTATTTCTGTAACACTGTTACAGAAAGTTGTTCAGAAACCCCTACCCTATTTCTCCCCACCATTCTTAGTAAAACATAATTCCTGTTTCTACCTTTTCCAAGGTGCAGCTTGCATGGCCCCTCTCCCATTACACATTTCTCAGGTCAGATGTGTATGCTCTCTGTCTTCTGAACCTGTTTTTTTGTCTTTTTCTTTGTAAGAAAAGCACAGATCTTATTTTGCCTTGTTCTTTGGCCATTTGTGTGGGAGCACGCTTCCAAAATGTTTTTTTGTTACTCCAGGTTGCGTGTCAGTGTGCATCACTGGGGAATTTGACACAGCAAAGAGCTCACTACAGCTTAGATTGAATGGGGGTTACAGTGAGAAATCAGAAATATAAGGGACATGAAAGAGAGGAAAGAAATCGAGAGCCATCATGATCTTTTATCTATGATTTAAACCATGATTTCAGCTTGGAGGATACAGTTATAATACAGATACCCTACACTGACTTTCATAGAAGTGCTGTTTTTACGACAATCACAAAATGCTAGAATCGGGTGGAACTCATGAAAAGGTGAAGTTTGATGCAAGGGAGTAATTTACTCCAAACCACAAATTTCAGTCAGCAGCTGAACTAGGACGGGAGCCATTTATCCTGATACCTAGGCTAACCTATATCTACTATTATTCTTCTCACTACTTTTTACCCAATTAACTATAAGAATGTGGAAGGCCAGAATGTCTGTATTTAAGTAATATTGATCTTGGACCAATAGGTGATCGATTGGATCTCCAAAGCTCACCCCAAGTTCTCCCCTTACCACAGGCAAATCATATGACACTTAACTATGTGTAACTTCCAGACAGGAACTGGAAGTTTCTGGTGCACAGAGCCTCTCAGACTCCCGTTTATCTCATAGCACCTAAAAGACGCTCTGCCTTATTAAATATGCAAGCAGTGATCAATTGGATTGCTACGATCTTCTGCTATTCCACAGTTCTTTTCTATGCTTCAGCTTTTATTATAATTACCAAGGGGTCTCTGACCTGAACTTGCCAGGTAAAATTCCTCTTGCAAAATGTTGCATTTCTTCCATGCAATCCTATTAGTCTTTCAACCCCCTCGCACAAGAATCTGGCTCCTCAACCCGAAAACTCTGGCTTTGGGACATGAAAAGAGTACACTGTGCCTACCTAGTCAGCCCTTAGTGCAGGGACAGTGTGTGCCCTGGGCCAGAACCTGGCCCGCTACCTCAGCATCTGCACCTGAGCCAGGGGAGCAGAAACGTGGCCACCTGGTCCTTACCCTCTCCTTCCACCTGACAGGAAGATGGTTTAAGCTTTCTCTTGCACAATGTACTGGAGGCGGAGGAGGAAGGCAGACGAAAAGAACGGGTCAGGCTGATTTCATCAGCCAGCAGCCGGCATCAATATTTCTCAAAGATGTTTGGCAGCCTACACACAGCGTGCTCAGGCAGAGTCCATGTAGCAGGACACACGAGTAGTGGCCTCCTTTCCTCTTTTCACCTCTCTTTCTCCTGGCCCCAGGCAAGGATGTTTTCTTTTTTGGAGCAAAAATTGAATGTGAATAGAGTCTATGGACTTAACTTCAATTAACATGGAATTTTCTTCAATACCAAGTTGTTAACACTAGATCTTTAGAAAGAAGTATGCCATGCATTCCCCCTCCTTTAAAAAAAAAAAAAGTGTGTGTGCGTGTGTGTGCACACAATAGTAATATGCACCCTATAGAAATTTTGGAAATTGTATTATATATGTGTATCTGTTTATATACATATAAATATGCCTATAGTCAATGGATCATTTGATATAAACAATTTGTAACTTTTTACCTAAACGTGTATTAAAAATTTTAGTTCATGCTAGTAAGTTTTCTTTCACAGCATGATTCCTTGGTCACATAATACTACATCACAGATCTATAACAAAATGTACTTAGTGTTCTACATTGTTGGATATTGGGACCTCTTTTCCTGGTTAGTATATACAGCACCTTGATAAATATCTGGTACAAAATCTTTTTTTGTTATGTGTATTCATATTCATTTTCTTAGACAGAGTTCTTTCCACTTCATGAGATATGACACCAAGTTTGAATACCCAAATTTACCCAGCAGATCACAGATTGGACTGTGGGAGGTCAAGGCAGCTTGGGAAGAACGAAGAAGCAAAGAACGGAAATACAATTACCCATCTTCTGGGCTCATTATAATCCACAGGTTACTGTTTCCAAAATTCCTGCATATTAAACAACCTACCCCAGGACTCTCTCAGATGTTAATTGATCCATAGTTTCAATCATCCCTTTAATTACAGTCCTAAAGCACACAGAGACCCATGTGGATCAGTACATCAGCCATGACAAGTTCAAGTAGCATCATTCCACAGGTGAACGTAATTAAAGAAATTTCATTCTTCACTTTCATCCATAGGTGGATTTAAAAGGGACCCAAATAACCAATCCACAGCAACACTTAACAAAAAATTTCAGTCACTCTACTCCCTGCTACCACTCTACTACTCTACTGCTCTAATACCATTCTCTTAGGCTCTTCAGTACATACATTTTAATCCCCTTCCTAGCAAGAAGAATCTTGCTTCATTGGAAGAGAGAAAAACGGGAAAGAAAATGCAGGATTCTATTTGGTGGATCAGGGTAAAGAACTGAGTGTTAGTAATGTTTGTCCTGTCACATAACCAGTCCTCAAATATTTACTGAAACTGGACAAGTTCCTAGAGGGAATATGAATTGAAGAATAAAATCTCGATTATCAAGAAGTAGAGGGGCACCTGGGTGGCTCATTCCGGCAAGTGTCTGACTTCAGCTCAGGTCATCATCTCATGGTTCATGAGTTCAGGCCCTGCATCAGGCTCTGCACTGATAGGGTGGGGCCTGCTTGGATCCTCTGTTTCCCTCCCTTTGTCCCTCCCCACCTCTTCCCTCCTCTCTCTCAAAAATAAACATTTGGGGAAAAAAAAGTAGAATTAACTAGTTGAGGAGGCTAACAAATAATAAACTATCCGATAAGAGGATTGGTCTTCCATTACGGAAAGACAAAGATTGTTGGTTACTAGTCATTTGTCTCTGTTGATTCAAATTGGGAAAGGGACAAGACCCAGATCTTCAATGTCATAAACAGCAATTTATTTAATAAATATGGGCAAAGACATTGGACACCTAAGCCTAAACACCAGGAGTTAGATCATTAGATTTTTTTAAGTATTTTTTTAAGTTTATTTATTTATTTATTGAGAGACACAGCCAGACAGGGAGGGGCAGAGGGAGTGAGAGAGACACCCCAAGCAGGCTCCACGTTGTCAGTACAGAGCCCAATGTGGGGCTCAAACTCTTGAACTGTGAGATCATGACCTGAGCTGAAACCAAAAGTCAGATACTCACTCAGCTGAGCCACCCAGATGCCCCTAGTTAGATTTTTTTTAATGTTTATTTATTTTTGAGAGAGACAGAGACAGAGGGACAGAGACTGAGACGGGGAGGGGCAGAGAGAGAGACAGAGACAGAGACAGAGAATCCAAAGCAGGCTCCAGGCTGTGAGCTCAGCACAGAGTTCCACACAGTGCTCGAACTCATGAACCCTGAGATCATAACCTGAGCAAAAGTCTGAGACTTAACCGACTAAGCCAACCAGGTGCCCCTAAAATATAGTTAGATTAATAGACTCATGCATGAAATGGTGAATAAGGAATTCAAGGAATTACATAAGCAACAAGTGTCAACATATTTTAAAATAGAAAGATGTTTCAGGGTTTCAGGAAGGAAAATGGGAGGAAATTGGAATATGAAGGCTTTTTCTTTCCTTATAGTTCAAGTAAAGTTGCTAAGGGATATAGAATTAAAGTTGTAATAATAATCTTGAGGTAACACCACTTAAAAAATGAACTTGGACTCTACTTGTTCTTATTTCACAGGCATTTGGTGAGTATCTGCAGTAAGTTAGAAAATATGTCAAATTCTAGTGATAGGAGATTCATGAGACATGAAAGTTCACGTTACTGTAGGGGAAGACAATGATTTTTGTATTTACTTGAGCTTATCACCTTAGTGACACATAATACTTCAAGCTCAACAAAGAGTTGGTAGGTTTGATACTACTCTCTCTAGCTTACCCATGAAAACAGAACAAACCACACCAAAATAAAAACAAAACTGAGTCAGGGTTTTTTACTTGCTCTAAATTACACAGGGCTCCAAACCATTTTCTTTATCCTGTACTCCCATTATTGCTACAGAATATTTCATACAAATGAAATAAACTTTAGGTCTTCGATCAGCCATGATTAGTTACTCAGCTTAGTAATTGCCCTGATCATTTTCATATTTTATTTCTTAGATATTTGTCTTTTCCTTATTTTAGAAATTCATTATTCCAACAATTAAGTAACAGAGATCACAGCATCTGGGAATAAATTTCTGCTTTCTATGACATTTACCAAGAGCCAAGGAGTTGGCTTAGCTCATTAGTCAGCTCTGCATAATTTTCCATATATTTCATTAAATTTTGTACTGGAACATTAATTTTAATTTATTTGTTCATGACTTTATAACTTTAAATAAGTTTTAATCTAGTATTTTTATATTATTAAAATATGTATTAAAATAAGTACATAGCAAAAATAAAATGTGTATTATTAAAATATATAAAATGCAATTTATATTAAAATATTATAAACATATAAGTTCATTAAATATATAAACTATATTATCATATAATTATATTATTATATACTGTATATGAATATTAATAAGTATTAATAATACATAATTTGTTGATATATAGTATCTTATTTGTTATAAGATATAATGCATAATTTTAAGAATACATTTTTTAAATGTCTGATAGAAATTAAATGACTATAAATGTACTTTTTGTATGTATATTAACAAGTGAACAAGAAAGATCTCCGATATCCAAAAATTTGACAATTGGTATAAAATTTAAAGACAGACAATCACAGTTTTAGGAAATGTTTATGGACAAACCATTGTATACCAGGTATGGGCGACATTTCTGCACACCTTGCTGCATTTAATTCTCAAAACAAGACTCAGTTTGAGTTCTAATCCCTATTTCACAAATGAGGAAATGTTCTCAGAAATGTGTTTGAGCTCACCTAAGGCCATGCATCTGGCAAGCGGGAGAACCAGGATGTGTCTCAATGAATTACTTTTATCCCAGCAGTGGGAAGTGGGGAAAAGGAGGAGGCATCCAGGACATTATTGTCTTGTGTTGCTTGAGTTGGTCACCATGACCGACCTACCGCTATGAATGAAATGTTAGCACCTCCCACTGTCCTCTACTTATTTGCTGATAGAGCTCAATTTTGGAGCTACATTATGGGGGAAAAAAAACAGTTTTAAGTCCATTGCTAGTGTAACTAACTTAATTTGTCTTCCTTATGGATTTGCTTTAACTCAGCAACTGATTTCAGCTGTTCTTATGCTAATGTGTAGCCTCATCATAGATGACACCAGCAATCTTTCGCTCTCACTCTCACCATTTCCACCCCCACAATGTACTTTTTTCAATAAAACAAACCTCTTAACAGAAGGTACTTGTGAGATTTCCATCTCAAATAATACCATCGATTGATAAAATGGCATCTTTCTTCTGATGAACCTAAAAGATTCTTGCAAACATTGTTAATAACAATACAGCTTCACTCAATACTTAGGGCTTAAACTGGAGGGCATGATATCTACCATTTATTGAGCATACTGGATGCATTTCAGGCAATTCCCTTTTCATCTTCACAGCTGGGTATCATCAGCACACAGACAAGGAAAGGAAACTGAGTCCAAGCTGAGAAGGAACTCACCTGAAGTCATACAACTAGTTAGTGGTAGAACAGATGCAATGTCTGATCCTAAAGTTAGAGAACCACGTACTATTTATAAGAGAGAACCACTTACTATTTATTGCTTAATTTTTCCCAACTTCCAAGTTTCTCATCTTTAAATGAGGGCTGTTAATAGCTGTCCTGCTTATTCCACAGTCTGTTTGAGGAGATCAAAGGAGCTAATGGATGCAAGTGAGACTATTTTGCTAAAAGCATGAAGCCACATGGAAATACAAGGTTTTCTCAGTCTATCTAATGCATCTCTCTTATAATTGAGTAGGGGCTTTAGTTTGCTTTGATGTAGCCACCAACCTTTCAGAGCAGCATTCGGACTACAGTTTGGTTTCAAGCTCAATGTGAAGGTAAACAGCAATGCATAATTAGTGTTTGGTATGTCTGACAAACCTACCCCACCCCATTCACAGCGGCCAATCTTGGATGAGGTGGTTATATTACTCCAGACTAAGGGCACCCAGTGTCTACCACACCTTAATTTAACTACATACAGTTAACATCACTTCGCATAGGGGAAACACTTCTTACATAATTTGAAAATGGTAAGGTGCTTAGGACTACTAGAAAGTGTGCTTTATGAGTCAAAACCTAGATTTTATACATGGCTTTGTTACTAATTAGTTGTAAGTATTTAGGCTTTTCATCTTCCTGGGCCTCATTTTTCTCATCTATAAAATCAGAAGATTAGACTGGATAATGCAGGTACTTTGTGACTTAACCGCCATTTGATGGAACTTACCAAAATGCCTATGCTTAGAACTGGTGTCATAGAGACAGGTGAGACTATAATCCCTGTGTCAAGCGTCACAACATCTGGTGGGGGTGACAGACATAAACTAATAATAATTCAACATGGTATCTCTAATGGCTCTTCCAGTTATATGAATGTGCCAAATGAATGTGTCCCCCCTTTCTCATAATGTTTGTGTGAGCACACACACACATACACACACACACACATCCTCATACAGGACCAAAATACAGAAAAAATCAAGCAGAGACAGACTCCACAGAGCTAACTATTAATTAAAGAAGGGTTATCACAGAAAATAGAAGAATGATATTTACTCATTGGTTTCATTTCTAGTTACTTTGTCCATACCATGAGACGTTTGTGAAAGGCTTGATGCACTTCAGTAAACCTTAGTGAAAAACTGTTTCCACTTAGTTTCATAATTACTCCATCAGTTCTGAAGCTAACTGAATTCTCAGGTCTGCTCTGGGATGTCTTCTGTCATCACAGCAACCCAGGGAATGGCTTTCCTTGATGACTCTGTTCCTTGTATGCAGGAAGAAATTTTGAGGATTCTCTAAGCACAATCACATTGCAGACTCAAGTCCCAGGATTCAAACTTAGAGGCTCTGAGTACTGTGTCTGTTACTTACTGAATATATGTCTGATCTAAAAACAAACAAACAAACAAACAAACAAACCTGACCCTAGGCAAGTCACTTGATCCCTCTGGGCAAGAAGTTTGTTGTTTTTGTGTTTTTGTTTTTGTTTTTTTGCAATTGAAAAATGGTGATCACTTTTGTCTACCACCTGGGAAGATTGGGAAATTCAAAATGCTTGCAGGCTTTAAAGAGTTTCAGACATGTCAGACTGGGGTATATGTCTGGAAAGGTCAAATGAGAAAGAACAGTAAGTGTTGGGAGTGGGAGGTTTCAATAAATAACATGGCCACAGTAGTTCACACCTACAGGGCCTCGGAGATCATTTAGTCCCATATCCTCACTCTAACCATGAAGAACAAAGCCCATTAGAGGAAGGCCTAATTAAGACTTGTACCATATCATACTTGCACATATTCTAGCCAAGTAGTAAGAATTAGAAGTAACAATTACTCATACAGATATTTCATGAGTTCAGAAATGTTTAGGACAGTGACTTTCAATAATTTTTCTTCCATTTTATGTTTTGTTATTGCTACAGTACTTACACACACTACTGATTCACTGGGCAATTCCTTTACAGATTTAATTTTATGCTCCAGAAGTATTCTGTCTCAGGGCAAACTATCTCTCAGGGCAATAAGGCATAACATTATATATATATTATGTATATACAAATATATATATAATTTATATCTATAAGTACTTATTTTAGAAATACCCAGTCTTCTGAATTCCAGTAACTGTAGATTTCCATAACTTCCATTAAGCTTTTACACTTGGAAGACGAATATATCCTGGTGCTATTTGGGGAAACTACCTGCCTCTAAACCAAATCAGGCATTTCCAACCTGCCTTCATTCACTTTATTCACTCATAGACAATTTCAAGAGAGAATTCCGGAGAATTCAAGTTTTTAGAAAAAAAATTATCCATGAGTCTCCCACGTTTCTGTTCTTCCGCTGAGCAGAGGCACCAACTAGCCTTTATTCCAGAATATTTTTCAAGGATGTTCATGTTTTGAACAGCCTTGGAGATGGTGACAGTGTCTCTATTTCAACAAAGGGAGGGCATGCTGTAGATCAATACAAAATAATCAGATCCCCTAAATTCAGAGTCCCTCTCCTGTAATGTACTCACTGTGGGGGTAGGTGTCACCAGGACCTCTTTCTACTGCCTTTTAGGACCTGGGCCTCAGGGAACCAGTGTGAAAATGCTGACACAGGCTATTCTCTCAGTATAAGAAACTGTCCTTCTTCTCTGATAAATAATCTCATATCCACATCCATAAACTATCAATATCCATAAACTGTGGCAGGCTAATTTTCTAGCTTCCAAGTAAATCTCAGACCCTTTGTAGTTCTCAACACTGGTTATGGTTACTTACCAAAATACCTTCCATCAAAGAGAATCAGTTCAATCCCATGCCTGTTTGATAAATATCGGTTTACAATATGCACAAGGTGATGCCAAACTAGCCAAAGCAAGGTGAGAGGAAGTTTGGGAGAAGGTTTCCTAGATCTTTATAAATCAACCGGGAAGGGAAAGCCAAATGTGATGCTTGTAACCATTTTAGTCACCTTGCTTCAACCCTGGGGGTGACAAAAAACCCCACATGGAAAAATGTAGGAACAAAACTAGAGAGAAAAAGAACCATCCCTGACTCAAGTTGCTGCAGCCACTGTCACTGTGTTGGAGAATGTATTTCCTTATTGTTTATGGCAATTTGCTTCAGGTTCCTCTATGTTCTTTTACCCAAAAGCAACCCAACTGATACAGTAGCCTCTGAGAAATGTCTCTTACTGACTCACCACGCATTCCTTCTTGGACCTACCAAAATGAGACTTCTCCACCACTACACTGACCCAGGTCACCAATTATTTTATTTTAATTCTTGTTATGCTAGACACACAGAAGAGAGCATAAAATGTGTAAGTAAAATTTAAAAATTAAAACCACAGCAAGTAAAAATCACCACTCATATTAAGTAAATAAAATATTCACAGCATCCCACCACAGAGACCTTTCCAAAATCACAATCCCTCCCTGTCCTTCTAGAGATAACTAGCCTTCAGAATTTTGTCATAAACACTTTCCTGCAGTTTTCATAGCTTTAGCCCCTAAGCATGTCTCCCTACAGTACAGTTTAGCTTTGCCCACTCTTGTTCTTTTTTTTTTTTAATATGAAATTTATTGTCAAGTTGGTTTCCATACAACACCCAGTGCTCATCCCAACAGGTGCCCTCCTCAATACCCATCACCCACTCTCTCCTCCCTCCCACCCCCCATCAAACCTCAGTTTGTTCTCAGTTTTTAAGAGTCTCTTATGGTTTGACTCCCTCCCTCTCTAACCTTTTTTTTTTCCTTCCTCTCCCCCATGGTCTTCTGTTAAATTTCTCAGGATCCACATAGGAGTGAAAACATATAAATGTAGTCATGTTTTATGCATTAAATGTAGTCATGTTTTATGCATTTTTTTCCAGCTACTTTGTCCATTTCTATGTGTCATGCATCATAATTTTTGTGTAAAGCTTTCGTGTTTCCATTTGCATTCATGTATATTATCCCATTGCATCAATATGCCACCATTTATTTAACTATACTACTTTGGTGGGCATTTAGATTGTTTTTCGCTTGAGACAATAAAATTTCAACTACCACATATCTTGTAAAGATATCTGGGTGCTTATTCGCCAAATATTTTTTTAGGTATATACCTAGGAGTGGAATTTCTGGATCACAGGATGTACATATTTTCCATATTACTACAAATGTCAAGTGTTTTCCAAAGTGGCACATCAATTTATACTCCCACTAAAGTATATGAGATTACCCATTGTAATGCACTCTCTGCAGCACTTGATATTGTAAAACTTTTAAACTGTTGATACACAATTGAGGTAATCTCATTGTGTTTTTAATTCGCATCTTTCTGCTTACTAATTAAGTGGAAGATCTTTTCACATGTTTATAAGCCATGTGATTGTGTTTTGTTGTGAGTTGCTTGTTTAAATGTTTTGCCATTTCTTTATTGAGTGGTCTGCTTTTTAAAATGTATTCGTAGGAACTCCCATATTCTGGATACTGGCTCCAGATATGGTGGTACAAATATCCTCTCATATAATATGTGGCCTCCTTTTATTTTTGATATGGTATCTGGATGATATAAGGTCTAAATTTTAATACAGTCAAATCCATGACCTTTTTCTTTGTGGTTACTACTTTGGAGAATTTTTTTTTTTAAGTAGTGACAGATAATTTTCATGTTACACAGAGAATGCAAACATTTATTCTATTGCTCAATATGGTCTTCAGTTTGGTATACATTACTTCAGTTTGCAAAGCATTGCTGGGGTTTCTGGGTACCAGCCTTAGAGTGGCCCACAGGAGACCTGTCAGTCCTTGCTTCCTCTTCACAAGCAAAGCGGAGTGGTCCTCTGACTTGCCAAGGTCATGGTTATGGGTGGAGCTGGAATGGGATCCTGGTCTTAGGGTTCTTGTATACTTCTTGACGCCCAGGGGCCTCTGAGTTACAGTGTCTCCCTAACAAAGGGGAGGTGTGGTGGGTTAGGATGGGTAAGTGGATGGATTCCATGTGGGGAATTTAAAAGCCCTAACACAATCTAGTGAAAATCAGAAAGCTATGGTGAAAGAGGCTTGGAACCAGTCCCCAAAGATTTTATTCCCATGGGGACCTGGCTGACTTCACTGTCATCTTTTAACTTCCTCAATTCCATTAAGCCTTTGTTACTTCTGTTATCAAGTCCAGGGTTACACATGATACAGATGAGTAGGGTCCCTGCTGGGATAAACTGACTTTCTGGACATACTGTTCAGAATTCTTTTATGGTGTGTATCTGGGATTCTTAACACATCCCGAGAAAACTGGTCTCAGAATATTTGTCCTAAACAGGGAATACAATGACTCTGGACGCACCTAATAGTGCCTGTAATTACTAAATCCCCCAACCGGATCCCATCCTAACTGGGCAATCAGTTTCTTCTGTGTTTACTGGTTTAAGAAATCCCTCCTTTAACTGAGATCACAAAGAAATTCTACATTATCTTAGAAAAGCTTTAAGGTTTTGACTTCCACATTTAAGGTTTCAATCCAAATGAAATTCATGTTGTTCATGTTATGTAACAAAAGTCAGCCAACTCTCTTAGCACTATTCATTCCTTGCTTACCCCCAATACCATTTCTTGTTACAAATGAAGTGTCCATTTATGTGGAGATCTGCCTCTAAATTCCTCACGTTGTTTGTTCAAAGGATAATGACACCACCACTCAACATAAAATAAACAGACAAAGCTGTTATTTATCGTTTACTACAGTAAGAGAGAAGTCATCTCATCAAACTAGTCTCTGAGAAGAACAGCTGATTTTCTTTAAGGTTTTTAGGAAGCATAAATTTTCAGAAATGTAAATGATATCTGGAAATGTGGTTAATTCAATATAAAACTGCTGTTATTCAGATTGGCACTCAGAAGTGGGTTTACTGAAATATGTCCATCACTGATTGGTCAACGCTCAGAAAAGAGGGATGATACTGATTGGTTGGTTTGCAAAATTGTGTTTACTAAGGCAAGTTATTGTTGATTATTTGAACAAGCTTAAAACTGGCTCAGACGACTATTTGTTACCATGGCTGCAGAATAACCAATCTTTTCCTAGTTCCTTTGTGGGAATCCCTAACACATCAGTTCCATTGGTCTACTTGTCTAACCAGGTACCAATATCATGCTGTGTTAATTACTATACATTTCTGATGAGTCTTAATACCTGGTACAACAAGTTCTCCCACTTTACTCTGTTTTTCAAGCCATGTCTTAGGTATTCTTGTCTATTCTATTTCTGTATGAATTTTAGAAATTGCTTTTTAAGCTATATATGTACAAACTTGTAATTTTGTCTGTATTCTATTAAAATTCCAGATCAATTTTAGAGAATTATTTCTGTGTGGTACTGAATGTTTTAATCCAAGGATGTGCTGTATTATTTCCTTTGTTGAGACCTTCATTTATGTTCCTCAAAATTTTTGGAATTTTCTCCCTAGAGATATTATACGTATTTTGCTAGCTTTATTCCTAGGTCTATCATATTATTTTATAGTACTGTTAATGGATATTGTCTAGTTATCTTTGAGGTATTTATTCCTAGTTTAAGTATATCATGTTCAGATAACATGCTTTGTTTGTATTTAATCCTTGAGCAATTGTTAACACCTGCTACCAAAATTCAGGTCAACTTTTATAAGTAACTGTATTCATATGTACTCAGAAAGGGTGACTATTGAGCAGTTATTGGATGCAATGTTCTATACATCCGTTGGGTCTAGTTTGTAACAATATTGATTAACTATACTCTCTCCTTACTGAGTCTTGATCTGCTTGATCTACCAATTACTCAGAGAAGTATGTTAAAATCTCCCACTGTGATTGTGTAACTTTTTATTTCTCTTACAATGCATATGAATAAAAAATTGTAACTTCCTGGTGAATTAAAATGCCTATCATTATAAAGTGACTCTCATTTGCTCTAGTAATGGTTTGTGCCTTATACTTTGTCTGATATTAATATCATTGTCTTTCAGTTCGTAATTTTACAGTATATCTTTTTCCATTCTTTTTGTTTCAATCTATATTTTTATGCTATAGGTAAACTCTTGAGATAATATTAGTCAGTTGTCTAATTAATATGGCACCCTTTATTTTTAACATTTATATTTTAATATTTTTACTAATCTGTTTTAATATCTTTCTTCATCCTTTCTATTTGTACACCTCTATATACTTTCTGTATACTTTTCAATATACTTTGTCTCTCCTTTTTTACCCTCCTTGGAATTTTTTAAAATTATCTTTTGCTATTTACTTGTTTGGAAGTAATGTATTATTTATTTGTTCTTTTAGTGGTTATTGAAAAAAAAATACAACCTCATTAACATATCAAAGTCTACATTTCATTAATACTCTTACCTTACCCTCTTCCTGAATAATCTAGGACCTTAACATTTTGCTTTCACCATAACCTTGATGTATGCGCTGCTGTTTTATGAGTTTTATTGTGTTTTTAAAACTTCCTAATTTATTTTCCTAGACCTCACTCTTGTAATATTTCTAGACCTTGGCAAAGATGGGATGTCTGACCATAGGGCATCGTGTGTTCACGTAGCCAGAGCTGCCCATCATGAACTAGGTTCCATAAGGCTCACCAAATCATATGGTCTTTTAGATTCAATAACAGTCAATTATCACATGGGGATTTTATACTTGTAATTAGACACAAGCAGTGCTAGAGGACATGAGTAAGCTACATGAGCAAGTATCTCAGAAGCTCATGCCATTCACCACTGTTACTCCAATACTTCTCTCTCCACTCATACCTCTGGTTGTACAGGAGTCTTCTATGGCAATCTGATAGAAAATAGAAAATATTGAGCTTACATTATGAATAGGTTGGCTCCATCTGTGGATAAAAGCTGAAAATAGAAAGCAGCTGTACTAAAGTTCCAAACAAGAGTAGCCAGGAAAGATAGTTGTAAGGAGGAATCTTTCTAAAGGACAGAGCTTGGGGCTAGTATACCTAATCATCAACTTTGTGTGGAAAGAAAGTGGTCCGAAGTAAGAATGTATAGAGATTAATGGTTAGTGGCAAAAGTGTGACTGGTTGCTCCGAAGCTTAGGAGACAGAATGGAAGATCAATGAGGTTTAGAGAAGCTTATGGATGGACTAATGGAAAGGGGAAAGAAGCATAAAGAACTCTGTATTGTAGGTTTTCTTTTTTTTTTCTTTCTTTTTTTTTTAATTTTATTTAAATCCAAGTTATTTAACATACAGTGTAATAATGGTTTCAGGACTAGAATTTAGTGATTCATCACTTACATATAACACCCAGTGCTCATCCCAACAAGTGCCCTCCTCAATGCCCATCACCCATTTAGCCCATCCCCCCACCCAACAGCCCTCCAGCGACCCTCGGTTTGTTCTCTGTATTTAAGAGTCTCTTATGATTTGCTTCCCTCTCTATTTTTATTTATTTTCCCCTCCCCTATGTTCATCTGTTTCATTTCTTTAATTCCACATATGAGTGAAATCATATGATATTTATCTTTCTCTGGCTGACTTATTTCACTTAGCATAATATATTCTAGTTCTACCCACGTTGTTGCAAATGGCAAGATTCCATTCTTTTTGACTGCCAAGTAATATTCCGTTATGTATATAATATTACATATATATATATATATATATTCCATTTCTTCTATATCCATTCGTCAGTTGATGGACATTTGGGCTCTTTCCATAAGAACTCTGAATTGTATGTTAATGCCTACCAAAGAGCACCTGCCACAAAAGAGTCCCCAACAACCAACTAGATAAAATTACCTGACCAGTTGATGTCAGCCAGTGTCATTCATTGTACCCTCCAAGTTCTGCCCAATGGCATAATAGATCATGGAGTGGGTGAAGTAGGCTTGGAGATAATGAATGGACCCAATATCATGGGCTCTCCCTCACCACAACTGATCTAACTACTGCCACTATCTAGGACTTAACATTCTAGAAAAGAAGCCCAAAGCTAATCCCAAATATAACTGCATCACCTTGAGATCAGGTCATCACGAGGTGGTTAGTTGATTCCATTGTACCCCTTCCATCATGGAAAAGGCAAAAATTGGTACAGGTTGGATCTGACACATTTTCTATGTATATGTTTTTCTTTTCTTCAGGCAGGGGCCTCACCAACATCACTAACCATGGACTAACAGAACATTTGATGCACAGATACAGGACCCCACATAGCACTGAACCATTGAAGAACCAAGAATCCAAATCTGCAGCAAATGAAAAGCACCAATGGCACATAATCTGTGGTCTTCTGACATATTACATGCCCCAAATACTGCTAGCATAAAAGAGTAATGGAGTGTTTTTTGAAGCCAAAGCTAATGTACCAGGTTAGAAATGGTAACTGTGAGGTTGGAATGGCATCCTTGAGGAAATAGTATATACCTCAGTGAACGTCCATTCTATGGCACTGTCCCCAGTAGGTAAAATATAGGAGTATGGGAACCAAGGACTGGAAGTAAGAGCGTTCTGGCTTATCATCAATACCACTGTTACACATAGGGAATATGTGCTTCATGCTTCTGCAATGTTAGTCTTTGTAAGTCTAGAGTTAGTGTCAAACAAGATGCTACTTGAAGGAAATGGTAAACGAAGAAGGTATCGTCTCTCACACTTTATAATGATTGAGAGAAACAGGAAAGTTAAATATTAATAATAAGAGTAGTATAGGGTACTATGAAAGCACAGAGAAGAGTCTCCTAAGCCAAATAGATGTGGTGTTTTATTTGTTTGTTTTTTGGGGTTTTTTGGGGTGTTTTTTGTGGGGGGAGTTTTTGGTCATTTTGTTTGGTTGGTTTGTGTGGGAGGGAGAAGGAAGGAGGAAGGAAGGTAGGGATTAAAAGAGAATCAGAAAAGGCAGGAAAGACTTCCAGGAAGAGATAATGACTGAATTGGATTTTGTAGGAAAGAGACCAGTTAAGCATGCAAATGTGAAGGTGAAAGGCATTCAAGCAAAAGAGAAACTTACACAAAGAAGGTGTATAGATTTCAGTAAGTGAAATGGACTTTGAGAGGGAAAGGAATGTGCCAGAAGGTTAGGCTGCAGAGGCAGAAGGAGGGCAAAGCAGAAGCCTTTAATGTTAAGAATGCCTGGGGGCAATAGGAAGCCATCAAAGGATGCTAATCAGTAGAATGAAGGGATTCCTTGTGCACCAAGCAAATTGAACTGAGAAGGCTCATTCTTGCATACCTCGTCCTCCCCCCATTCAGAAAAGAGACACCCTTCTTTTGACAACAAACCCATGTCTTCTTCAAAAGATTTATAGACTTCTGGAGTAATTCCAGTGTAATACTCCTGAGTTCAGAACCAAGTGTTCTTGAGAGGGCGAGAGAGAGAGAGAGAGAGAGAGAGAATCTTTACTTTTGAGAGTGTTTTTTTTTTTTTTTACTTTTTTGGAGGGGAGATGGTTTTTGGAAACCCAGGCGCTGATTACAGAGGCAGAGGGTATAATTATTTCAATAATGAGTTGTCTCAGGAACCAGAATTTCCATTAAGAAAAGAGGACAAAGGAAAGCTACAAAATCCTCCTGAAGTAGAATACTGGGTTTTAGTTCTGCAAAGAATCACAAATTAGTGAAATCAAGGGCAACAACTTTGCCCAGAGATTCTTTCCAGTAAATAAATAAATAAGATCACAAACATATACTTGCTAATAGGCTCTCAGTTAAAAGGGACTCCATTTTGGGGGCCATTAAGGAATATTAGCACACGGGCAACACTTTCTCATTTCCTTTGAGATTTCAGAGTTAAAGCCCAGATGCATTAGAAATCTTGTTCCATTGAATATTATCTGATGTGCCAGCTTCCCTTTGGACTCTTGGTATTTATCATTAATCTCTCCTTTCTCCGTGCTCATGCAGCACTTTTTGGCAACCCATCCCTGTATCTGTCTTAACTCACAGGACTGTGAATGCATTAGTCGGTAGGCCCTTTCGGTGAATTGCAAGAAACATGGATTTTTAGTCAGAGGGAATCTGATTTCCAACCTTGCCACCGGCTGGTGGCCTGAGGCAACGGAACCTCTCTGGGTCTTGGTTTGCCAATCCATGAATTGGAGACAGAAGACCTCTCATGACATGTTATTACTGTGTTCCTTTAATAAGTGGTTCTCAGCCCAACCAGACATTACAATCACTTGGAGAAGCTTTCGAAAAGACCTTTGACAGGATCTCACACGCGGAGATTCTAATTTAGTGGACTAGGGCATTAGTACTTTTCAAAAGCTCCTCAAATGATTCTAATGTACAGCCAGAGTGGACAACCACCACCAGAAACCAAGCCATCCCAGCTAGGAAACACGGACAGAATTAGATGAGCATCAAGCTGCAGGGCACTGCTCTTCACGCTGACCTAGTGGACAGATTAGAGGTAGGTTAGAGGCTCCCTTTCCGGAGTGCCCGGGTGGCTCAGTCAGTTAAGCATCTGACTCGATTTCGGCTCGTTATGATCTCACGGTTCGTGAGCTCGAGCCCCACATCAGGCTCCATGCTGACAGTGTGCACCCTGCTTGGTATTCTCTCTCTCAATCTCTCTCTCTCTCTCCCCCCTCTCTCTGTCCTTCCCCCACTCATGCTGTCTCTGTCTCTCTCAAACAAGTAAACTTATTAAAAAAAAAAAAAAAAGTCTCCCTTTCCTCTGCATGCTGGTGTCCTTAGATTGTCCCAGCAGTGGGGCTGGGGGTAGAATATCAATTTCAGACTAGCAAAACTTTATTACACTGAGAAGAAAAAAATGAGAAAAAGAGTAGGGAAGGGGCCTGATCACTTTATTCCATCTGTGGTGGAACAGACAAAAGGCCCAGAATTGCTGCCTTGTAAACACCCCCAGACCTTTTGCAAACAGTAGTCCCTGGTAGGAAGCTTTTTCTCTTGCTTGGAGGCCTGGAAAAACATCTTGTATTAAGCAAAGGGATTAATATTTTGTGATTATTTCCAAGGAGTCTGGAATTGTACTAAGCACATGCACAGCATTCAGGCCCCCAGTGTCAGTCTGTAAAGGGGTGTCAGTCTGCCAGCTCTCAGTGGGCCTGACAGGGTTGGGAGGTTAAACACGACCTCCCTTAAGGACCGCAGGATAGACTCCCTCTGCCACACACTGAGATCTCTCAGCTGCCAGACACCTCTAGGCCACCAGGCCAGGCAGTTCTCAAACATTAGCACCCATCAGAGTTACATTAGGGACTTACAATTAACCATATACAAAACCATGAGCTTAATAAGTGTTTTTTTCCTAATATTTATTCATTTTTTTTTGAGAGGCAGAGAGAGACAGAGAGCATGAGCAGGGGAGGGGCAGAGAGAGAGGGAGACACAGAATCTGAATCAGGCTCCAGGCTCCGAGCTGGGGTTCAAATTCACGAACCGTGAGATCATGACCTGCGCCGAAGTCGGACGCTCAACCAACTGAGCCACCTAGGCGCCCCAAATCATACTAACTTTTTGCCCACGTATTAAGTACAGAGATTTTTCTTCATTTTAATGACGTGCAAATAGAAAAACAAATTAGGAGTTATGAAAGTATTCTGTCACAAAAGAGAAAAAGGACCCTTGCTCTGAGGACTTGGAAGACTTACACATACACACCCACATGCACCCCCCCCCCCACAACATACACACAGAACACGTGGTTGTCTCTATACCTCTGGCTCTTTCCCAAATGCTGTTATGTAGGATATTAATTTTATAAATCGCTTCTTTCTCTTTTACCAAAATGTAATTAGGTGAGAGTTTATAACATTTCTATATGCTGTTATTTTATATCTGTTTAGTATAATACAGTTTCTCCTTTAAAAATTGATTATTATTACTGTTATGAATTATTGTTGGAGACTTCAGAAAGCATTTTGCTTCTTGCATTCAAAGCTAGATATATATCTAATAACGCTGCCTAATTAATTTCATTGTGTAATTATTTTTGATATCTTACTGTACTATAGACTTATATGTTATTTTAAGTCTTTCATTACAACTGTGTCCTGTTGTGCCTAGAAAATTCCTGGTAATTGTCAAAGAAGCAAGCGGCATATTTGTTCTTTAAGTCTAACTAGAACTTACCTATGTTAGAACTACCTTATGCTGTATCACACATATTTATATTGCACATATTTGTTTATTGTTATTGTAAACCAAACCCTATATCTTATTTGGGCAATTCTTTCTTCCTAAAGATTGTTTAGAAGAAAAAAAATCAGACAATTTTTAAAATTATGAATAGTCAGATCAATGAGGAAAAATCCCTGTCAATTATTGGAATAGGTTATAAAGCTACCATGTGATATTAGCATAATAATAAGTATTTCAGTAAAATATAATAAGTTGCCAAGATATAGATCCCATTATAGACAGAGAGGCACTGAAAATCAAAAGTAGAGATGTCAATGGATACATAGACTAGGAATTAATGGTTACAATTTGGATAAAAATAATTTAGATCCGTCCTGTAAATTCTTTACTTCTATTAACATTAAAAATGTTACAAGAAATTAAATCATGGTCAAGTGTATGGACAGCAGAGCATGTTCCAAAGTTATCAGTGATAAAAGATGTGCCTTTATGAATATACACAGAGATAGATAATAGGTGGTAAAGCATTACTGATCTTTCTTGATAGACCATTTTTATGTGGTTAAAATTAAAAAAAAAAAACAACAACCTGACAGCAGCCAAAAAGAATAAAATAATCTGGCAAGAACAGATTCTGAAAATTTGATAAAAACAAATACTTGCTGGAAAGGACCTATGAAAATTAATATGAAAATAATAAAGCTCTAAAATAAAGGGAATAATAAACTTATAATAAAAGGTCACAAAGATGGAAATATTTTCACCTCATTAGCAATCAGAAAAGACAAATTAAAATGATGAGATACAACTTTCAACTACCCAATTAAAAAAACATTTGAATGGGGGCAACTGAGTGGCTCAGTTGGGTAAGCCAAGTTCAGCCAGGTCATGATCTCATGGTTCATGAGCTTGAGCCCCATAGTGGGCTCTCTGCTGTCAACAAAAAGCCTACTCGAGATCCTCTGTCTTCCTCCTTCTTTGTCCTTCCCCACTCATTCTCTCTCTCTCTCTCTCTCTGAAAAATAAATAAACATTAAAAAAACATTACAGTGATAATACCTAATGCCATCCAGTGAGCAGGGCAATAAGCACTCTCATCAATTACTGTTTAAACTCCTTCGGAAGTAAATTTCAATCATGTATAAAAAATATTCATTCATACTGCTTAACATTTGGGGGAATTTATCCTAAATAATTTTGTAATAAATGTGGATTTTTTGAAGAGAAACTTAGCCTTGCACCCAATATTCATGTTCCCTTTCCGAAGGGTGTGGTTATTACTGGGAAGTGACTGTCCAGCCCCTTTTGCAGTTAGATGGAGCCATATGGCTAAGTTCCAGTGAATGGAATGGGGGAAGAATTAATCTAAGCTACTCCAAGTACTCACCAGATTCTCCAGGTTCAAAGCTTAAATTTCTATGCACAGCCTCAAACAAGTTATCTAGCACTTTGTGCCTCAGTTTCTTCATCTGTAAAATGAGCTCTATAGAAGTGCCTACTTCATAGAGTTAAGCATTAAAAATGAATTAGCACTTCATAAATTCTTAGACCAATGTCAGGAGACCAGTAATTCAGTAAAGCATAAGCAAGGCCAGAGGCTCCAGGAATGGAAATATAAGGTTTCACCCCAGAGCAGATATTGTCTGCTTTGGTCCCTAGGGTCGGTTATGGGTATTAAACTGAAGGAGACTCAGACTTCTTAGCATGTACCCTCCTTTTTCCTGAAAATTCAGGACAGCAGTGTTGTGATCATTAGGCAGTGTTCACAATGGCACAGAACCTGTTCTATGATTCAGCAGACCCTCTCAGGGACATCTCATCACCGCAGATCTGGGAACATCAATCACCCTGATCCCTCCATAGAACCAAAAGAAGGCTTATCTGGTTGCAGCTTTCCAGAGAATTTGGGTATGAACCCACTTAATGTCCATGAAGATGAGATGTTACTTATATCAGTAAAGGCCTCTAGCTAGAAATTGTGATAGAAACACAGCTAAAATAGATCCTCAGGAAAACACCTTTATTGCCTTGAGCATATATTTGCCTGGCAGTAACCATTATCTTTCAAAACTTGATATACTTAACAAGCACTTATACAGCGCTTAGTATGCAAAAAGCATTGATTTAAGAACTACACCCATTAATTCATTTAATCCTCATAACAAACCAGCAAGGAATATTCAGTTATTACCCATATCTTACTGATGAGCTTAAGTAGTTTGCCCAAGGTTATGCAGATAGTAATTGATAAAACCATAATTCGAGCCCAGACAGTATGACTCCCCAGTCTGTTCTCTGAGCTGCTAAGCTCTCTCGCCCATCTCGCCTCTCTTGCTTCTCTCCCCATGCCAAAGAAGATGCCCATTAATGCTATTTTTAATACTACTTTATATTAGTATAGCATAATTTTCAATTTGCATAAAGCAGTCACAGTGATTAGCCACAGGTTCTCACCATGGTCCCAGGAAGCAGATAAGATTGTTACTGTGTCTCATTTTCCATAAGAAGAAATTTAAACTCAGAGAATCAAAGTAATGTTCAGAGGAACACATATCTAAAATTCAGATCCTAGTTATTTGACCACTGATCCATAATTCTTTTCTTCACTCCACGCTGGCTTTCTCAATTCTCTATTTTCCCTTAGGGAGAATTGAAAATAAGATTTTTTTCTTTCTTTCCATTCCCTTCAATATTAGGAGAGTGATTATATCAAAGAGATTATTTTTTTTTTCTTTAACCCAGAAAGTTAAGCAATTCTTAAAATTACTAGGAATGTTTGATTTCAATCTTTTCAGGTAACCCATTTACTTATTAAGAGTCAGAAGGCTTTTGAAGCTTGACACAATCGTACAGGATGACTGGGTAGAACATGGCAGTCCCTTTCCCCCTTCATCTTCAGCCAACGCATTGGATTGCATCTTTGCCAGCTAGTGAGGCAAGCATGTTGAGACAGTGCATAGGCAGGAACTGAAAGATGGGTAGAGAAAACCCTGGGGCTGCAAGAAGGGGACTGGGTTCCAGTCCCATATAAACTCACAACCCACCGGTGGAGCCTCAGCCAATCCATTGCACTTTAGACCTCCATCTCCCATCTGTTGAATATGGATTTCAAACTAGGTCATTGCTGAAGTCCTTCCCCACTTTCCAACTCCTCTGGTCATCTGAGCCCTTCCTCTGGCTTTTCATGCAACTTAGGAAATGTTGGGTCTCAGTTGCCTCATCTGTAAACCGGGAGTCATGATATTTATCACGATTATCTCTCTGGATTGATGGAGTATCAAAGAGGATGCTAAATGCAAATGCCTTTAAATACAACATGTGCTTTGTAACAGGCAAATAGTTACTACCCTTAAATAAATAGACTAAAAAAGGTAATTAATATTTCAGCAAGTGAAAGCATTGCTACTGATCTTCATAAAGCCCCTAATGGGTTAAATGCTTGGACATCTGGTGAAATACTAGCCTCAGCTGTTTAAGTGACATCTTCTTGGGTCAAATTTCTCTCCTCTCTCCAGTCCATCTGCTCACAGCTTGTCATGATAAACACTTCTGAGTTACAAAGCAGAGAGTACACAGCAACAAGAGAGGGACAGCATCTTGGATCTTAATTAGACAATAATATCAGAGAAAAACAGCACCCAGTCATATATTTTTCATTCGCCCAACCCCACCCCACACTGCCTACCCACCTCTGCTCCATCCTTCTTTGTCTCGTGTGTTACAGCCACATGTCAGGCAATAGATAAATGGAAGGTGAGAAATCAAAGCTAGCCATAAGTAACAGGGAGAGACAGCCTAATGGGTAAAAATAATGCCAGGTGGAAGATCTAGGTGTCATTCGTCCTTGGTTCAAGGAAAGTAGAATGTGCTATGTGATTGATACTCTCTAGAATAGAATTATCTCAGTGTAGTGTCCCAGGGGTCAGGGCACTTGGGTTATCTAGGCACTGTGGTGATTTGTTCTGAGTCCTCAGCAAAAATCAGTGAATGTTCAGCCTCAGTTTCCTTATTTGCAAACGCAGGTGGTGTTTGGTGGTAGCAATAAACAGCTGTATCAGTGTTGTCATTACACTTACATAAAAAAGTCTGTGACAGAGCTTGGCACATAGCGGGTGATAAGCATTTTTTTATTGACTCTGAATCTGGTATGCTGGAAAGAGCACTGTACTAAGAAGTTCTTGCACGCCCAATGAGGACTTTGGCCTTGTAACTCCTTAGGAGTGAATCGAAATTTCAGAGAAAGGGAGTACAGTCTTCAGCACTAGGATTAATATTCCTGGCTCTGTTTGCTCTTATGGAAAATGAGGGAGTTATTTAAGTATAAGTTCTCTCTTTGCCCAAATGTTGGGAACATCCATGCGGTGGCCCTGAATGTCTGATTACTTTTAAAACCAAAAAATTGTGCCATTCCAAATGTATTTTGTATGAATCAGCATACTCTCAATAGCTACTTCCTCTAGCCTTGAAGTAACTAACATCAAATGACCTCAGTAGCCATTAAGTAGATTATGGTGCATCCATACAATGGTAATAGTGGTTATTTCATAATGGTGCAATTTCAGATGATGATTTTTTAAAAATTATCCTTGACTGTAATTTCTGTAATTTATTATTAATCTCTCATAAAGAGGCATTCCTTATGTACTAAAAATGATAAAAGAGAGAGTTGTCCAAACCAGTAGGAAAGAAAAGAATGATGTTAGCAAGAGTCAGCTGGAAATTGACTCAGCACTCTTTTTTTTTTTTTGAAAGAAAGAGAGAGAGGAGAGAGCATAAGCAGGGGAGGGCACAGAGAGAGGGAGACAAAGAGAATCCCAAGCAGCAGGCTCTGTGCTGACAGTCAGGGCCCAATGCGGGGCTCGAACTCAAAAAACCATGTGATCATGACCTGAACAGAAACCAAGGGTCGGATGTTCAACCAACCGAGCCACCCAGGTGCCCTGCTGCATTTATTATGTCAGGTGCAAAAAATATAATCTTGCCTACAGATGCATTCTTTATCAACAAGGTCATGTGTCTCCTCCCATTGGAAGAAAAATGTGTGTGTTCTGGAACAGTCCCTAAAAGAAACTGCATCCTCTTTCTCTAGCTATGCTAAGCATCAAATGTCCTTATTCATTCATCTGACCAACAAGTACCCCCTCCACGTGGCAAGTATTCTGTGCTGGGGGATCAGGATACATAAATGAATGAAATTACTTCTGCTTTCAAGGATGTGAAATAATGGGAATTATCACACACTGCTGGTAGGAGAAGAAACTGGCACATCCACTTTGGAAAAGCAGTTTGATTAGTTGTTACAATGAGAGATGTAATTCCTTATTTTAGGACCCAGCATTTCCACACCTAGTTCTTGAATATATGTGAGTATTGTATGTGTGTAAACTTATGGTCCAATAACAAGCATGTTCGTAGCAGCCTTGTGTGTAATAGAAATGAATAAACCAGAAACAACACAAACGTACATGTGCACAAATTATAGATGCAAGGATCTATATTAATGAATTTCAAATACATAATGTCAAGTCACAGAAGACCAAGTGTAATATGATTTCATTTATAAACAGATCAAAAGAGTCAATACCAAACAATATATAATTAGGGACACAGATGTCTGTGGAAACTACAAGAATGAAGAACAACTTTCAGGAGAGTGGTTACCTCTGGGAGTCGGGGAACAAGATTATTTAATAGATGAAGAGCACTGGGAGAATTTCGAGGGTATTGAGAATGTAATGGATATATGAGTAATAATTGTATTATTACTGTTTACGCCATATACATGTAATGCATACAGTCTTTGTATGTATAACATTTCAATTAAAAATAAAATAAAATAAAATATGGGGTGCCTGGGTGGCTCAGTCAGTTGAGCGTTCGACTTCGGCTGAGGTCATGATCTCACAGTTCATGGGTTTGGGCCCCACGTCAGGCTCTGTGCTGACAGCTCAGAGCCTGGAGCCTGCTTTGGATTCTGTGTCTCCCTCTCTCCCTCTCTTCCCCTACCCCGCTCGAGCGCTCTCTCTCTCTCTCTCAAAAATAAATAATATTTTTTAAAATTTATAAAAAAATAAAATGTAAAAACAAGTGGGACAAAATATACAACCAAAAAAAATATCAATCTTGCCTTTAAAACCCAAATCAAACATTTTCTGCTACATGGAGTCTCTCCTGGTCTCATTGTTATTTTCCCTCTCTCTTGTGATTGCTTTTCCTATTTTTTCTTACACTTGTCTTCCTAGAGCTTTTAATTTCTACTTTATGTGAGCATAGTTTAAGTCAAGATCTTTTCATCTGGAGACTGCAAACATCTTGAATTCGGGATCCGTGTCACTATCTCTGCTTCACCTACAGCAACTATCTTGGGAATCAATCATGGTATAGTAAACAGATATTGGGATTGCCCTCAAGACAAGTTAAAATCTTGATTTTATGACTTACAATTCATGAGATGTTGGCATCAGCTTCCACTAAGGAATGCCAATAACTTCCACCTATCAGAATCATAAATTCAGGATTTTTCTAAGAGCTCATTGAGATACTGTTTACTAAAGCATTATATGAATGTCTTTTCGGGCCCTGGAACACGGTAGTTTCTCAACAAATAGTTGTTAAATAATTTTGATACAGCGTAATTTACGTTTCAGGCTGGTAATAAATATGCAAGAAATGTGCTTTACAAAGGATGATGTGAGTTGTTTAAGTGAAGGAAGGCACTGAGTCACCCAGGAATGACCCACCTAGGAATAAAGAGTTCACTAAAAGAAGTGAATGAGAATTTGTCAACGTTGCACATTCTGAGCCAGAAGGGGCTATTGATCACTTTGCTTCCCAACCCTTTGTGAGAGGGAAGTTGTCAAAGGCCAGTGTACTTTGGGGTCATGGAGAATTATAAAGTACGCGCTCTAAGACACAAAGAGGAGCTGCTAGGAAGCAGATGCCTGACAGATCTGATAGCAGCTAAAATAACAGAACCTGCTTTTACCATGAAATGAAGTCAGTATTTGTCAACACTTTCCTCAAAATATAAAATTGGAATTTTTTAGACTTACTATTCTAGACAGTGTTAGAAAACTTGAAAATTGACTTCCAGTTTGTTAAAAATATTTTATAATATGTTCTAAAGGTGTTTACTAATGTGTCTCTGAAAAAGAATGTTTAAAGAGAATAAATGGGGAGCAATCGGATTTATTGTATTTTAAATCTATATGTATTAAAATGTCTACTTGGACTAGCATTTTCTGATTTCCAAAATGCTTTAGGACACATTGTTTTATTTAAACATCGTGAAGTCAATATTACAAATCCCATTCAATACAAGACAGGTCTGAGATGTAGACAGTAAGTGACAGAGCCAGTTTCAAAATGTACCTTTACTGAGTCCAGATGCCACCCATTTACCTTGGATAGATCACCTCCCCTCTTAGACACTCAAGTATTTTATTCACATGTAAAAGCTCTGCCTGGCACAAAGTGAGCATGCTTTACATACTTCTTGAATAAATGAACTCATTCAACATCTTTAAAGACTTACTATACATCAGACATTTTTTTTTTAAGTTTATTTATTTTGAGAGAGAGAGGGAGGGAAAGAGAATCCCAAGCAGGCTCCACACCGTCAGACTCCACAACGGCACCACCGTTAACACATTAACCCACGGGCACCATGCGGAGCCCAATGTGGGACTCGAACTCATGAAATATGAGATCATGACCTGAGCCAAGATCAAGAGTCAGAAACCAGAAAAATAATGAAGAGGAAAATATGGAACCCAAGAAAGAGACGTTTCAATCCAGGACTACAGGGAAGCCCCAGGATGATGCCCTTGCAAGAAGACATAGAAAACAAGAAATCATGACTGTAGCTGGGTTTCAGAAACCCTGGGAGAAAGAATTTCAAGGGAAAAAAAGAAGAAGAAGAGGGAGGAGGAGGAGGGGGAAGAGAAATGGAATTTCTTATAACTGTGTTATCAGGAGCTCCCAAATGTGGGGATATGGTAAAGCTATGCTATTTGATTTTCAAAAATAAAAGAATGTTCATAAAAAAAGAAATTATACAGAATCATGGTATAAATATAAGTAAACTAAAATGGAGCATAATATTGAGCAATTGATGGAGTATAAGAAAAGTGAATCCACTTAACACAGATTCTGGGAAAATTATCCACCAAGTAACCCAAAGGGGTCATTTTATTAGATTTCTAGAAAAGGAAATCACTCCTAAAACACTAGCATATTTAGTCCTGAATTGAACAAGATTTATAGAATCGTATTAATGGCATCTGCTTATTGGTATTCAACTTGTAGATCAACTTCTACCCAAAGTATAAACGCCAGTATCATTAGTTTCAGAAGATAACACAAATGTCAACCTTCAACATGCTGGTGAACATGCTGGTGAAGGGGAATGGCTGACAGAAATTGGAGTTGGAAGGGAGAAGTGGTGTGAAAATAAGGATAGGGATCCTAACATCCTCACTTTACATAGTGAGGAGACAGGCAGTGCTGTCTGAAGTTGGTAAAGCAAGAAACAGAGATAGAAGCATTAAAGTTATATAATCTTAAGTAGTATAACTAACATTTAAAATGCAATATTATCAATTGAAGAACTGAAAGTAATAATAAAAGTATTTAAATATTAGGAAAAAAATGGGAAATAGTGTAATAATGTTAAATTCTCATCTTATAAAAATAGAATCAATAAGGTATCATGTAACATTTACAAATAAGAGTACTAGAGATACGAACACATTAACCCAGCAGATGAACTAAACCCATAAGTGGTTAAATGTCCTGGACAGTGTGAAAGAATAAGCCAGAAGACATGATTTCCTTGGAGGACTTTCTGTATTTTATTTTTCATGATGTTCATATAATCTTTAAAAATATATATAAATAATATTAATGGCAGAAATTTTTAAAAATTAAAAATCATTAGACGTATACCCATAACTTTTACACCAGGATGTTAATTGCAGTATGTTCATAAAGTTTTCTTTTCCTTTTCTTCACAAAGTTTTTAATTGGATTCAAAAACATCCATCAATCAAGAAGCGAATATTATAGATCCTGTGTAGAGTTTAATGTAGCCTTTATTTATTAATGTTTATTTTATTTATTTATTTTTTTTTTGAAAAAGAGAGAGTGAGCAGGGTGGGTGCAGAGATAGTGGGCTACGGAAGATCCCAAGAGGGCTCTGCACTGACAGCAGTGAACCCAATGCAGGACTGGAACTCGCAAACTGGAAGATCATGTTCTGAGCCCAAGTCAGCTACTCAATCAACTAAGCCACCCACATGACCCCAATGTAGCCTTTCAATAATGATGTGGAGGGAATTGTTCTGACATTGGTGGATTTCGAACAAACGCTGTTGGTGGGGGAAGGGAAGCTGCAGAATAGGTTCGGTGTGATAGCGTCTATACAAAGCACACGTTTCCATTTCTACAGGTACAAATGCATAGAGGACTTCAGGGAATACTGGTAACGGGTTAACCGGAATGGTGAAGGGGAACTTAAGCCGTCTTCTACTGTTTGTTTATTTTTTCTTGACTTGTTTTTTTTAATTCAATATTTGTTTCTACTTTTTATTTTGGGAAAGCAGAGTGACAAGTATAATAAATCCCTATGTATGCATCTCCCAGCTTCAAAAATTATCAACATAAAAGCCAACCTTATTCTATCGATTCCCCTACACACTACCACCCTTGACAGAGAATTTTGAAGAAAATCTCTGATGTCATATTATCTGTAAATACCTTAGTATATACAAGATAGTGATCTAGACTTAAAGAAAATATTCATTTAACGCCATCAAATATCCACTCGTGTTCAGTATCCCAATAGATTCATGAATGTGCTTTTTCTACAGTTTGTTAGTTTAAGTCATTATATGATATATCTTGATTTTCTAATATTTTAATTTGTGTCATGAAATATTTAAAATACACAGAAATACAGAAAATAATGAACATATGCATATAAACATCAACCAGATTTATACATCATTTGTAAACATTTTATTGGCCTTAGAATTTAAAAGAAACAAAAATATATTTTTGTGAGAAAAAGCATAATCATTCTTTAAGAAATACATTTTTAAAAACATAAAAATACTAAGAAATAAAAAGTTCATGATACAAATTTGTCCTACATCTCTCTGAAATTTTATTTCCCTTTTTTCTCCCCAAAGATCATATCTGTCCTGACATTAATATGTATCCTTCCCATCATATATTTTATGAGCTTAGTATATACATAAGCAATTACAAATAGTACCTTGTATTATTTTTTTTAGTTTTAAATGGTACTATGTTGCATGTATCCAAATGTATCTTTTTTACCCTCAACATTATGTTTCTGATTTTTACCCATTTTGGTACACGAAGATTAAGTTCATTTATTTTAATTACTGCCTCAAATTTTGCTGTTTATAGAGGCATTCTCCTATTCATGGACATTTAAATTATCCCAATGTTGTTTTATATACTCTATCATAATGATTTTTGAGAGAGAGAGACAGAGAGAGCCAAAGAGAGTATGCACACACTCCAGTAGGGTGGGGCGGGGAGGAAGAGAGAGAGAGAGGAGAGACTCTTAAGCAGTCTCTGAGGTCAGCACAGAGACTGATGATGCGGGGCTTGATCCCACAACCCTGGAATCATGACTTGTGCTGAAGTTAAGAGTCAGACACTCGACTGACTGAGCCACCCAGGTAGTCCTATCATAATGATCATTCTTGAACCTATATCTTTCTGTAGATATGAGAGGTTTCTAAGGAATATACCTAGAAATGGATTTCCCAGCCTAAGATATGTCATTTTCAAACTTACTTGAATTTTCCAGTTGTGCTCCTAGGTTATCTCCCAGTTTCCCCTATCACTAGCAGTATATGGGCTTCCTTTCACCACATTCTCATCATTCTTGGTATTTTTCAAGTTTTTAATGTGCTAATCTGATGAGTGTAAATGGCAATTCATTGTGATTTTGATGAACTTTTCTCTGATTGCTAGAGAAGTTTCTTATATTTATGGGCCTCTTAGATTTCCCTTTCTTTGAAATTCCTTTATTAAATATCTGTTCCTATTTGTATTGGGTTATTTGCCATTTTCTCATTGGTATTGGGAGTTCTTTATGAATTCTGGACACAATTTTTATCATTCATTATCATTTATTTGAGTTGTAAGAATCTTCTAGTCTTTAACTTGCTCTTGAATTCATAGTATCCTGTTATAAAGAAATTTTAAATTTTAATGTAGTCAAAATTAATATTTTCCTTTTATGGTATGTGCTTCTGGAGATTTGTTCAGGACATTCTTCCTAATTCCAATATCATTAACATATTCTATGTTTTCTTCTAAACTTTTATAGTTCTGAGTTTTATATTTTAATTTGTATAATAAAAATTTGTTACATTGATAATTAAACCTTAATGTCATTATTTTAAAAAGAGATAGAAATATAAAATTATTCATGATTTTAGACCTCCGAAACCAAGTACTGGTAACATTTATTCAATTTACTTCTTTTTGTTTTATATATATATATATATATATATGTATCTATATATACACACACATATATATACACACACACACATGTATATGTGTGTGTGTGTATATATATACAAAATATATACATGCATATATATATACATGGCACCCTTTTGTATATATAAGTGAGATGGTATATTATTTTTATTTTTATATTGTTTTATACTTTTTTATTAAGTAGCACTTAATTTTATATATACATATACAAAGATGTATATATATGTATATATATATATATATATATGTATGTATATGTATATTATGTATAGTCATTCACAGAGAGATTGAGGCTGGAGAATCCGGACATCCAAGATTTGGACAGGGAACTTGCATGAAAATTTTCCCTTATGGTATGTATTTGTGATACACGCAACCCAAACCAAGTATATCAATTAACTCTCTTGTTTTTATACAACTTCTATGTGTCTTTCACTGTAGAAACGTACATAATCTTCCTAGTAATTGTTATTCATATTTCTGCCTCCTCCACTAAACCATTTGCTTCTTGATGTCAGGGACATATCTCACTCATCTTTATATCACTAATTGCCCCAGCAAATAGTAGGTGCTCAAGAAATGTGGAAAGGAAGATTGTGAAGTGAATACTGAATTAATGAGTAAGGAGATTCAAGTTCTAGTTCAATAAGTAGCTACCAAAGGACTGCCTTTGGACAAATTTCTTCGAAGACTCAGTCTCTTCATGTGCAAATTGACAGGAGGGGAGTAGATGACCTATAGGTTTCCTTCTTCCTCTGACAATCAGACTCTCTCATTCTTTAAAAAGAAAAATGTGTATGGGGCCCATAAATATTCTTTAAAATATTTATATGTCATGATCCTATTAAGTAACACAGTCTTTCAACAACCTATGACATCTTACACTAACAGGTGTTTACTTAAACACAGATGGAAATCGTGGTCCCTTAAGACTGCCAATTTTTCAGTAGAGATGTCCTTGCAGGTTTGGATGGATGAGCTGTTTTCTGGTAAGTAGCCATCAGAATACCAGAGAGTGAACTTAACATAAGATACCCATTGGAGCTCTCTTACCACTGAGATTTCTGGCAGGACACAGGACCAGGTCATTTCCTGGCTAGTTCGCATTTCCATCTGTCCCCTGGACTCCAACTTGCTAAAGGGAGTTTGTGATTACATCTCCCTCTAGCGACTAAAACCTTGGCATAGTGCAAAGTCTCCTGTGGCACACGAGAAAAAAATATTTGGCTAGAAAAAATATAAATAAAAAAAGATAACATAGGAGTCCTTTGATAATTCAAGGAGCAGTCTCTCACTGTTTCTCTGCAGGAGGAGCAAAGTTCATCATGCATTCCCCTTGTACTGAGGGAACTAATGCTCAGGCTGCATTTTCTTGGTGTGTCTGAGAATCAAGTAGTCAGAAGTCTTCCCCATTAATATAATGCACCAGACTGACCATCAACCAAAGTCTCATATAAGTAGAAGATTGGATAATCTCCAACACAAATATACAAGAACATAACCCTTCTTCTACTCATTGTATATATAATTGACCACAAAACTGGTTCTGGTTGACACAGCCATGGGATTTTTTTTTTTTTATACTAAGGGAATAAGAAATCAGGAATACAAATTTTCAATCCAATCATGTATATTTGTAAGATAAATTAATAATAATAATTGGCAAGATGAACTCAAACTCCATAGTTGGAGAAGTAAGACAGGCCAGAGAGAAGGCACTTCATCTTTTAGGATCATAATGACCTCCAGGAAAGCTGGTAGAAATGAGACCATTTGCATCTGCACCATCCCTTCAGCAATACTCCATTGTGGTTCAAGGGAAAATATTAGGCAAACAAACAGCTACTTTATTTTCTCCTTATTCTGTTTGTGGCAAGTACTATTGTGATGGTCCAGTTCTTATCACAGACAAAATAAGCAGAAAATCTCCCCTGCATTGGCATAGAACTTGCTAGAGGTCTCATAAGCAAGGGGCCAAACCAGTGATATCACTTTGCAACTTGAACCTCAGAACATCTCACCTTTCACATCAAATACCCTAATCCCTCCATTCAGTACAACTTCAGGTCAAGGGATTAGAATGTCCTGGACCCTAAAGAGAGTGTTTGCCATCACAAACAGGTTCATTTCAGGAAACTTCTTTTCATTAAAACTCTTATATCTGAAATGGAAGCTAGGAATTGGGCTCTGGAGAAGAAGGGATTTTCACCAGCTCATTGGGAAGTCCCTCTGATTTCTAAGTTCCATTTCTCAGTTCATTTTACCAAGCTTTTAATACAGCTGGCCCTGTCATTTTAGATCAACACAACCAGGTTTTTTTCACAACTGACCTTGCAGATGGGCAATTAAAGAAGTCAAGTTTGTGATTTCTATACACTTCTCATTGGACTGGCCCAGACGTTACAGACCAATCTGTCAAAATTCTTAATTTTACAGCAGGGAAAACTAAGGCCCAGAGTGGGAAAAGAGTTCCCAAGATCACACAGAAAGGGCTAGCAGTAGAACTATCAGGCAGCTCTCAGGATCCCATGGTCTTTTGTGCCATGTTCCATATTCTGTTTTTGTCTTTTTTTCCCCCAAACCAGACCAGAGATCGCATACCCAAAAATACGTAGATTTATTTTCATCTCTTCAAAATAGTCTTAGAAATTTGCAGATAGTTCAATAGCAATACTTTTATTGGATACTCTTACACTCTTACTTAGCATTCCTCTGGGCATTGTACCGAGTCTATGCCACATTACTAGTGATTTCCTTAGCCACAACTGTCAGCTCATTAGAAGCCCCGACTGTGTTTAATTTTGCCTCCAGTACTTGGCATCCTTTTTCGTACATAGTAGGTCACCACAAACATTTTTTGAATAAAGTTAGCTAATATTAAAAGGAAAAAGATCAAGTTCACAAAATCAATGCTGGAGCTGAGTAGTCTGCAGCTTAGGATTCAGATTCCCTGTCTAGAGTGAGTCTGGCCCAAGGAGAAATTAGAACGTAGAGACTACGTCTTATTCACCACAGAATCTCACAACACCAACTCCCAATTCTTGCACAGGAGGACAGCTCTCCCAGATATTCAATAAAGGTCTGATGAATCACGGAGTAGTACGTAGGAATTTGGATAAAGGCAGGAACTACTTTTTTACAGGTTGCTGAAATAAGAATGTAATGGTAATATTTCTTGGTTGGAAAATAAAAAAAATAACTTGGGCTCCTATCAAAGTTACAGCCCTCACCCAGCCACTGTGAACCATGACCTGGGATGAAAAAGCATTGTATGGACCACTGATTGTACTAGGAATTGACATCTGCATTTCTTTAGCTGACAACATCCTGATCCCAGAATGTTGTTAAAGAAATTTTCTCTTGTCTCAGAGTTTTCTCTTTTGCAAAAAGATCTCATCTTGCTCCTTCCAAGATGCCGTATGTACTCATCACCAGCAGGTCTTACACACTAAATAAAGCGTATTGATACCTATAGTAACTTTTCTGAATACCTCTTGGTGCTGGTTGTGATTGGTGTTTGGAATTACATATATTTATGCTCTCCTGGGAAATCAAATTACTAGCAAATGCCATCTGGGAATAATGAACCGTGGGGTATTTTCTGAAAACACACACTCACATATGTATGAATTCCAAGGTTATTAGATAAATGTGCTTGGGCAAAACCAATGCGACCTAACTACCCAGGGATGTCCCTCTTTAGTCTATAATTAAATAATGAGACTCAGACTCATATTTCCATCTGAGCCCCTATTCTATTGGGAATAAGAGTGAACGAACCTTAACTTTTGCCACACATTGTCCTGGGTAAGGGTGGAAATGTATAAATCCTGGAGGTAAATAAACTTCAGGGTTTTGAGTTGCCATGTAGTGTAATTAAAGATATAAAAAAATAAACTCAATTTTGGAGGTAACTACCAGAGTAGTCAACAGTGCCTTGGGAGTTTTCTCACCAGCCAAAATTATTTTTCTTTATGGAGAAATATTCTTGAGACATTTTATTTCATTCTTTAAGGGGAATTTCCCCTATTTGAGATTTTTAATAGTCAGTGTAACAAATAAATATATATACATATATATTTATGAAGTGTGTTTTTTCGCTGAGGTGGTTTGTGGAAGAGACACAGAGCTGGTTACATTCAGTCCCATCCATATGAAAATATGGGAAGGAACTTTGTTTTCCACACTGTTCTGTTTTTCTAGTTGTCTTGACATAACTTGCCATCTAGAGTGCTTATAAACTGTATGAACAATTAAAATGAGTGCGCCCCGCCTGGGTGGCTCAGTCTTTTCAGCATCTGACTTCAGCTCAGGTCTTGATCTCATGGTTTTGTGAGTTTGAGTCCCACATGGGCTCTGTGCTGACAGCTCAGAGCCTGGAGCCTGCTTCAGATTCTGTGTCTCCCTGTCTCTCTGCCTTTCCCCACTCATGCTCTGTTTCTCTCTCTCTGTCTCTCAAAAATAAATAAAAACATTAAAAAAAAATGAGTGCCCCCATGTGGGACAAGTCAGATGAGGATCCTGCAAATATCAGGACTGGATGAATAACACTTCTGTGAGGAAGCCAATGAGGTACCTTGCTGGTTGCGATCTTGTCAGCTAGATGCCAACAAGAAATACAAATTAAAAAAATAAATAAAATAAAATAAAGTAATCCTCAACCCAGGCAATGTACATTTCTCATTCCAGGGAAAATTGAGTGAAAGGCTGTGGCTTTGATTGCGCTCCTATGTAGCCCCCAAGCCACAGCCAGCACAGGCTGTATGTCGAGTGTGTGTACCAGTAAGAGCTGGAGATTTTCAGTTGCTGATGCTGCTACTCTGCATGACTTCTATTCCCATGTCCTCTTGAGTTCCCACTCACATTAGCACCAACTCTCTTTTCCTCCACAACCCAAGGTATCCGATCCAGTCTCCAGATGAGAAGTATTTCCGGTCCCCTTCCCATACCATATCTTCTCAAATCTGATTTTAAGCATGTGTATCCTACCCAGACCCCTGATATTAAGGCTTTCAAAACTCCAAAGCTAAGGGCTATGTTTTTCTTTACATTTCTCCTAAGTCCTCTCTTCTTTGACGCCATACAAAGAATGCCTCTCTAGCTGAATGGAGGAGGAGTCAAAGGAAACATTAGGACTAAAAGTCACTTCAAAAATATTACCTTATGATAACTTGGACATGCACAAAGAGAGAAAAAAAGGGATATAAGCTCAGAGCAGTGTTATTTTAAGACAATAGAGACAAACAGAGATCAACTGGTTTAATCCTTCCATCTATAGTGGGGATAACCAAGATCCAGAGGTAACAAGTGCCTTGCTCAATCTGACAGTGTAAGCTATTGGGACATATTCATATTCTTATGAACTTAGTTTAGAGAAAACAATATACACTTTCATGTTGGTCAAATACATGTTTTAATCCACATTGGAAAGGTATTTTTTAAATTAGAATATGAAATTAGTAAATTGTGTCATTAACCAGCATGCGTGATCTTGATAACTATTAAACATCTCTAATGGTTATCTGTAAGTCAGGAAAATATTACACTTTGTAGACTTGTTATAATAAAACTGCATGTGAAGTATCTAAATATTTGGCACGTATTTGATCTGTAAATATCATATTAATTTCTTCATTTATTTATTTATAAATAGGTAGTTTGGGGCGCCTGGGTGGCGCAGTCGGTTAAGCGTCCGACTTCAGCCAGGTCACGATCTCGCGGTCAGGGAGTTCGAGCCCTGCGTCAGGCTCTGGGCTGCTGGCTCGGAGCCTGGAGCCTGTTTCCGATTCTGTGTTTCCCTCTCTCTCTGCCCCTCCCCCGTTCATGCTCTGTCTGTCTCTGTCCCAAAAATAAATAAACGTTGAGAAAAAAAAAAATTATAAATAGGTAGTTTATTAAGTTTTTTTGTTTGTTTGTTTGTTTTTTAGAGAGAGAGAGAGAGAGAAGTAGAGAGAGCATGCACAGGGGAGGAACAGAGGAACAGAAGAAGAGGGAGAGAGGGAATCCTAGCAGGCTCCAGGCTCAGTGCATAGCCCAATGCAGGCCCCAATCTCACAACCATGAGATCATGACCTGAGCAAAAATCGAGAGTCCGATATTTAACTGACTGAGCCACCTAGGCACCTCTGTAAATATCATATTTATAGTCATAGCTTATCATATGAATATGTAGATGAAAGATGCTTAGTTATATGTTTAAATAAATAAATACTTAATAATATGATGTTCTGAAGGCTAGAATATCCTTTAAGAGGCAAGGTTAACCAAAAATACTCTTTTTTTTTTCTTTTGAGAGAGAGAGGGAGAGAAAGGCAGAGAGAGAGAGAGAGAGAGAGAGAGAGAGAGAATCCCAAGCAAGCTCTGAGTGGTCAGCGTGGAACCTGATGCGGGGCTAGAAATTACGAACTGTGAGATCCTGACCTGAGCTGAAATCAAGAGTCAGACACCTAACTGACTGAGCCACCTAGGTGCCCCTATCCCAAAGTACTCCTGAACCTCTATTATTCACTTCCAAAAATATGCCTTACGCTAGGAACACTGGAACATTTACAAATAGAATTTTCTGACTTTTTAGTTAAGATAATTCAACCAGTCAGAATACTTGAGTGTGAAAAGTAATAGGATACAAAAGATAGATAAAATGTATAGTACCTTTTTTTTTTCTTTTAGCACAAGAAAACTGAGCCTTCCAGAGGGGAAATGACTTCCCCAAGGTGGTAGATCAAGGCTTATAGAGCAAGGCTTAGAAGCTCAAAATCCAAATTCATTTAAATTGAGTCACAGTATCCTCTCTGTCCCATTTGTAACTTATGAGCTGGGAGACATAAGCCTCACTCTTAGAAGGAATCCAAACTGTTCATCTGACTTCGTGCTACACCTGATATCAACTGTTAGATGTACTATAAGTTGCCTTATATAACTCTTTAGACTCACTCCACACCAATAAAACATAAATTACAAGAAATATCTGATTCTCCCAAACTTCTTGTCAGTGGATTTCTTGTTTGCATCAGCTTTTTTTTTTCTTATTTCCAATGCCTTTTAAAACTATCCAATGTCTTCTAAAACTACCTAGTTATTGACATGTTATTTCAAAATCTTTTTAAAGCCATTCTTTTGCTTTTTTGAATTTCCACAATTCTTTGTCATTTGTTCATTTTTATTTGTCAAGATATTCAAGCAAGGGGGAAAACAAAACAAAACAAAATACAACAACTGATTTCTTTACCAGTTTCAACCTATTCCTACAATAAAGTGGAAAGACTAATTTTCTCATCACTTCCTTCACTTAACCAGGTTAAAAAAGATAAAAATAAACAAATGCAGGAGTGATTCAGGAATAACAAAGAAATTTTACCAAAACAATCCCAATCACAAAGACACAAAAATGCTTGTTAAGTACACAGGATAATGGAAAGACAGTGAGAACTGCCTTTACCATAGACACACCTGAAATATGTTCTCAACCCAGTCATATTCAACTTAACAAAAAGATGCTGATGTTAGACTGGTTTTGTAAAGATTTTTCTTTAATTGGACCTCACCCATTTATAATCCATGTAAACAGACATAAAGACAAAGGACAACATTCTCAGCATCAGTACCTGGTAAACATACAGTAAAAGTATAAGTAAAAATGCCAACAGTGAGACTCACGAACAGGTTCAAACACCATAAGCTCAGCTCCTGAGAAAATAAGAGTTGTAGCCCCATGGTTAGGCAAAGGGAATGTTTTTTTTAGAAATAAGAAAATTCTCGGGGTGCCTGGGTGGCTCATTGGTTAAGTGTCATACTCTTGATCTCTGCTCAGGTCATGATCTCACAGTTCATGAGTTTGAGTTCCGTGTCAGGCTCTATGCTGACAGTGTGGAGCCTGCTTGGAATTCTCTCTCTCTCTCTCTCTCTCTCTCTCTCCCCCCACCCCACTTGTGCTCTCTCTTTTTCTTTCTCTCTCTCAAAATAAATAAACTTAAAGAGATCATTTATAAATAAGAAAATGTTTCCATCAGCATGAAGCACAGTCAAAAATTATCACAACTAATGTTTGTGACGTGACACTACAGAAGAGAATTCGCAGGGCTGGGGGAAATCTGTGTGGCCAATTATTTTCTAGTTTACACTTTCTGATTTTTCAGAATACATTTTTGCTGCATGAATTTGGCCCTTGCGTCTCCCAGTCTTAAAATAAAATTGAAACAATGTTTTCGATTCATCATATATATACAATGGAATACTACTTGGCAATGAGAAAGAATGAAATCATGCCATTTGCAGCAATGTGGATGGAACTGGAAGATATTATGCTGAGTGAAATAAGTCAGTCAGAGAAGGACAGACATCATATGTTTTGACTCATATGTGGATCCTGAGAAACTTAACAGGAAAATAGGGGGAAGGGAAGGGGAAAAAGTAGTTACAGAAAGGGAGGGAGGCAAATCACAAGAGACTCTTAAATACAGATAAAAAACTGAGGATGGATGGGGCTGGGGGAGAGGGGAAAATGGGTGATGGACATTGAGGAGGACACTTGTTGGGATGAGCACTGGGTGTTGTATGTAAGTAATGAATCATGGGAATCTACCCCCAAAACCAAGAGCATACTTTACACACTGTATGCTAGCCAATTTGACAATAAACCCTATTTTTTAAAAAAATTGAAACAATGTTTACCTCACCTGTAATTTGGTGTAAATTTTGAAGAAAAAGCAAGAGAATTTCTTAAAGGTAGTAACGGTAAGAGAGAGGTATCAAGAATAACTTCCAGGTGTTTGTCCGGAAGGTCTGGAAGGATGGTGTTGTCATTAACTGAATCAGAGAAGTCTATGGAGGAAGCAGGTCTGAGATTGATTTTCCTCCAAAAGACAGTGCCCAGCTCAATAAGCACATGTATCGGAATCCGAAGGAGTCAGAACTCTGTCTAATCCATCATTTAGCCCAGGCCTAGCACAGGTGGAAGATGCTTTGTTGGATTCTTTGGCAACATATCTGTATGCATGGCCACTTGAGAGATTTCAATATGAAATGAGTCTCTTTCTAAGAAAGTTCTTTATCTTCCAATGAGATTACCTGCAGAAACATGGGTCATGGTTATCTAAGTGATAGATTCCATTTCATAGGATACTTGCACTTTCTGATTATTTTATTGTTTAAAATATACTTTTTATTGATGGAAAATAAATGCTTTTGATATGTATTAGAAATTATACCCAGAACACTATATTTTTAAGTGCCATAGACTTTTACACATAATCAGAAGACAAAATTTCAGCAGGAGTGAAGGACATAGTGATTGAAGGACCAAGATCAAAGCAGTTTTAACATGATATTTTTCTATTAATAATTTGAAGAATGCACGGCACCTTTCTGGCTGACAAATTCCCTTCCTTAGGAACTGTAGGGGTGCTAAATTATTCATCTTTCTTATTGGGAAGTCAATGGATATCTAAGATGTATAAAGAAAGAAATAGAAACTGCAATCTTTTATTTAGAATGACAAAGGTATCCAGAAAAGCAATAAAAAATGAAGATCTGTAAATCTCAGTCAATGCTGAGAGGAAGTATATAAATTTCATAGGAGGGAGTCATTAAATATTACGTCCATTGCAGATGAAGCAGAAAACAGACGACACACTATTGTTGAAGAGAGTTTAATGAAAACCAACTTACAAAGCTTTAGACCATGTTTAGGTGAAACAATGAGGGATGATAAAGTACCCAGATTCTACCCAGGGTCAGGAGGAAGAAGCAATTAGCAGTACCTGGAGTGACCTATAGTTGTAGAAGAGGGTCACTCGTAAGAGCTGTAGCTGAAAGGAGATATAGCCATAGATAGGTGCCAATGTCCACCCATGGCCCAACAGAAAGGTAGCCAGCAGGACAAATGCCCTGCCTTTGATCTCCTGATGCTGCCCCCCATTGGACAAATCTATTTGGAAGACACAGGGCATGAGAGTCTAGACAGTGACATCCAAGGTCAGCCTCATAGGTCACAGTGCAGGATAAAGAATACTAAGGAATTAACTTGGAGAAGCACAGAGGATTTCAGCACAGATATTCTGTTTAATATGGGAAGCTTAAACATACTAAAGCCTGGGAAAACACATGATGTCTACAGAAAGACATTATTAATAGCACAAATTTTGTCTTTTAAATATATATATACTAATAAAGATTGCAGTAAAGAAAAGTGTAAACCCTTGAATTCCATTTCAGTTACACTTTAAATATCTTTGATTAAGGGGGATCTGGGTGGCTTAGTTGGTTAAGCGTCTGACTTCAGCTCAGGTCATGATCTTGTGGTTCACGAGTTTGAGCCCTGTTTCGGGCTCTGTGTTGACAATTCAGAGCCTGGAGCCTGGTTTGGATTCTGTGTGTCCCCCTCTCTCTCTGCCCTTCCTCTGCTCACGCTCTGTCTCTCTCTCAAAAATGAATAAACTTAAAAAAAAAATTTAATATCTTAGATTTAACTTCCATTGTGTTCAAGTAGTATTATATTTAGTACTTTTTATAAGAAATTATCATATAATATCATTAAAATGTCTTCTATTATTCTGTCCACCTACCTATCTCTTTATTTTGATTATCTCTATTTACTGCACCTACCTTCCTACCTATCTATCTTGTGTTCTGAGACAGAGAAGTTGACAATAGAGATAGGGGTTAAGATCAATTACGAGAAGATATCACTAGGAGACTCTGTGAGATAAACAGGAGAAAGTCCCAAACACACATTGAAGAAACTGAATTAAGTACCAGATACCAGAAGGTAGCCAGGATAACTAAGAAACAAGAGCATAGGGAAGGGTCACAGAGAAAAAACAATGCATTATGTTAGGTTGAGGTCATTTCCTTCTGAACAATTACCATGGGTTCCTATTAAACTTGCTGGTTGTTCCCCACATTGTCGTATAAATGCTACCTAGCTCCAGATGCAAACTAATCTCACAGTGTTTTAGTTATATTTTCATTGTATCCCTTCAGCATACCTTGCCTGGTTTTAAAATTTACATTTTTAAATTGTATGTGACTCATTAAATTCTCCATTTAATCTTTTATTTTGAATGTTTGCATGAATTCACAGATTTTTATTGTATTCTATGGCTATAATCCAATCTTACCATTATTATTTTTTATGTCTAAGTTGTCCCAGATTGGGCCTATAGGAACCCCTTCAAGCTGGTTTCTCTGTCCTTTTGACATGTCCCCATCATTCTAAAAGTACTTTCTTACTTTCCAGAAGTAAGTAAACTTTACTTTTCCTGGAACAAAATGTTCCAGGCTTATCTTGAGCTTTCTCTGCCCAAGCCCTGGAAACAGTCATTACTTCAAGAGTATTCTCCATTTCCTTTTAGTGGAGAATTCTATTTCAAAACCAAAATCTAAGTGGTAATTATACTCATTGATATGAGTATCACTGCTTCCCTCTTGGTACATGACTATGGAATGTACACACACACACACACACACACACACACACACACATTTATACCTATGTTTATTTATATGTCTAATAGTCAAGCAACCTATCTATATTGAAAATCAAGAGTTTACACTAACATGATGGTTTTCAATTTGCTTTTTCCCTTTCCATATTTATAAGTCACTTCTTCAACAGTGAGACACTTGGCTCCCACTATACTTCTCAGTTTTGCTTTTTGTGATTAGTCTTCCTATATGTTAAACATCTCCCTCCCCTGCTGCCACATACACTCACCTTCCACTGCCCGGGCTCCAATGTTCCATGTTGAGCTTCTCTCTGCAGACACACAGAAACTCTCTTCATCCCTGTTGGGGTCCAACACCCTGTGTTGGCCTCCATACTGTGCACTAAGACTCCTCTCTCTCACCAGGTGGGCTCTGAAATCTCTTTCAAGGGCAACATATTTTTTTCTCTGTTCCTGATATGGACATTAAACTTGCTTTGGACTGAAGCACAGGAAGAGAGAGAGAAATAAGAGAACAATTTCCTTATTTTAAATGCCTATATTATAAAAAGATAGGTACAAAATCAATGAACTAATTTTCAATCATAAAGAAACATCTAAAAAAAAGAAGAGCAGATTAAAAGAATGGAAATACTAAAAAAAGTAAGTGTGGAAGTGTGGAAATCAGTAAAACAGAAATTGTATAAATGGGGCAAAAATCAATAAAAGCAAAAGTTGGCTTTTTGAGAAACACTTTTGTAAGACTGCTAAAAAAAAAGAAAAAAGAGAGAGAGAAAGAACACTAATTAGCAATATCAGTGATAAAAGAGGGGATACCACTACAGACAGTAAAAGAATAATTAGGTGATATTATGAATAATATTATGCCAATAAATTTGACAAATTATATAAAAAGGACAGATTCTTTGATAAACACAAATTACTAATATGAATATAAGAAGAAATAGAAAATCTGAATGCCATATATTTATTAAGGAAATTGAGTTCTTGATCAAAAACCTTCCCAGAAACAGAGATCTGGTCATAGATGGCTTTGTGAGGAATTCTAGCAAACAACTGAGGAAGAAATAATATCAATTTTTCAGAATATAGAGAAGAGGGAAACACTTCCCAAATTATTTAATGAGATCAGCATAATCCTGGTACCAAAATCTGACAAAGATATGATAGGAAAAGATAATTATAGATTGATATAACTCATGACCAAAAATATCTAATAAAATTTTGGCAAATAAAATCTAGAAATATTTTTAAAAACAATCTATCGTGACTAAATGATTTTTAACCTAGGACTATAAGCCTCACTTAATAAAAAGTCAATCAATGTATCTTACCATATAAATAAGACCAGGGAGAAAAATCATAAAATTATTTACTGCACCTACCTTCCTTCTCAGTAGGTGCAAAACGTCATTCAGGATAGAACTCTGAATAAACCAGGAACAAAAGGAAATTTTCTTCAATCTGACTCTGGGTATCTACAAGGTAACCTACAGTTAGCATTATTTTTAATTGCAAAAGACTGAATGCTTTCTCTCTAAAAGTAGGAACAAGGCAGTGGTGTCTCTCCTCAAACTTGCCTTCAAATTCTTAGTGGGAGTCTTAACTGCAATAAGGCAAGAAATAAAAATAAAAGATAAAGATGGAAAAATGGGAAGTAAAACTGTTAACTATTCATAGATAACATAAGTGTTAACATTAAGAACCAGTAAAATTCACATGCAAAAAAATACTTCTAGAATTAATTATTTACCAAGTTCACAAGACACAAAGTTACTATTCAAAATCAATTGTCTTTCTACATGTAAGCAAAGAAAAATTGAAAAATGAAACTTAAAATAACATTCAGTATATCATCAAGCATACCAAATATCTTGGAACAAAGCCAGCAAAAGATGAGAACCATTATCATTGCTGAAAACCATAGAATATTGCTGAAATAAATAAAACCTAAAAATATCAGAGATATACAATATATATGGATCGGAAGACAGTATTGTTAACATCCTCCCTCCCCAAAGCAATCTCTTAATTCACTGAAATTCCAATCAAAATCTCAGCAGGATCTTTGCAGAAATTAATATGGTAATTCTAAAATGTATAGAGGAATGTAAAGAATCCGGGTCAGCCAAACAATTTTAAATTTGTATCCTGTAGCATCTGTAAGATTCCTGAATCAGGAAGTGACAGTTGCCACAATAACAGAGTAACCCAGAGGAACGAAATCCAAAAAGAGAAATTAAAAAGTAAAGATTCATATAATAGCTATGTGCTTACTATGTCCTAGACATTATTTAGGTACTTGGTGTGTATTATATCTTTTTGTCCTCACAATAACCCTGTAAGGCAGGTAGAATTAGTACCTCTCTTTTACAGGTAAAGAAACTGTTAAGTAACTTGGCTAAAGTCATAAATCTATTAGATGACAGTCAGAATACAAAATAAGGGCTTCCAGATCCAGATAGTATCCATAATTGGAAAGAAACAGATAAAGACGACATTTACATTCCATACCCATATAAACAAGCTGAAATATCTTCACCTTCCCAATGTATTACCAGTATCTCTAAATAAGAGATGCTGTTTCATTATAAAGTGACACCTTGCTTTTCAGTGTATAGACTACAAATATGTTTCCAAAATCTTTCAAAATGGTTGAATGAACAATATTTTTATGGAAAGATTGAATAAAAATTTAAAAGTAGAAACACAATATGCTACTAAGGTAGAGGTACCTAGGTGGCTCAGACAGTTATGCGTCCGACTTGGGCTCAGGCCATGATCTCGCAGTTCATGAGTTCGAGCCCCACGTTAGGCTCTGTGCTGACAGCTCAGAGTCTGGAGCCTACTTTGAGTTCTGTGTCTCCCTCTCTCTCTGCCCTTCCCAGCTTGCGCTCTGTCTCTCCCTCTCTCAAAAATAAAATAAATATTATTTTAGGGGCGCCTGGGTGGCGCAGTCGGTTAAGCGTCCGACTTCAGTCAGGTCACGATCTCGCGGTACGTGAGTTCGAGCCCCGCGTCAGGCTCTGGGCTGATGGCTCAGAGCCTGGAGCCTGTTTCCCATTCTGTGTCTCCCTCTCTCTCTGCCCCTCCCCCGTTCATGCTCTGTCTCTCTCTGTCCCAAAAATAAATAAATGTTGAAAAAAAAAAATAAATAAATAAAATAAAATAAATATTATTTTAAAAAAATTTTAAAAAATTCTGCTAGGGCCAGATGAAATCCCAAGTGATTATGACCAGCAGTTATTCAGTAAAAAGGACAGACATGGACATTCTCAGACTTCCATTCATTACAGCAATGTGAGTCCATATATTAAAGAATTTTGAAAGAATCAACTATTACTATTGTATGAGGATCATCCTCAGAAAATAAAAATGTCAATAGGCTTTTCCTGTGTTAGTAAAACAAAAAAGGAAAAGAAAAAGATCAATTTCCTTATTTGCACTGAGAAACAAACATGTTATTAAATATTCATTCTAAGAATATTCATCCAGCCTTCCTAAAGGGAAAAAAAGGCTATGAAAACTCAGCTATTGCATTTGAGGAATTTACAGTTTAGGGAGAGAAAAAAAATGTACCTGGCAAAAACTGAAATTACAGTGAAAAAGGGCTAAGGGATGACTATGTAAATTGCCAAAGAATAAATGGACTGTGGAGGACTGAGGAAGACTACAGTCAGAGATGGAGAAGGAGACGACAGTTATGAAGACAGCATGATAAATCAATGGCAGGGCAAGAAGAAGAAATGCATTCTGGATAAGGGATCACCATAATCAGAGACATGGTGGCTTACAAGCATCCAGCACATTAAGGGAATTGCAAGTGATTCAATATGGCTAAAGGAAGATGTGGTCGTTGCACAGGCAATGGGGCTCAGCAGGCAAAACGTGCAGGATCTGGAGTTTTATCCTGAAGGTATGGAACCGTTGGGGTAATGTATTGGTAACAGATCATAATCTGGCCCAGGTTGGAGTCTGGGTGATAATTAAAAGGCTAACGTAGCAGTTCACAGGAAATATGATGCCGACCAAATCTAAAGAAACAGAAGTGAGACTACAAAGTGAATGTGAGGATACTCAGGGGGCAGAGTCAACAGAAATGAGCAAATCATTAATTTAGTTAATTATGAAAGTGCAGGAACTGCAGGAGAGAAACAGGGCTGATTCAGGGACTGTGGCACAGTAACTAAATGAACATAAACCTTGTTAAACCCTTGATCATCCTTCAAATTGTAGACTTCTAGACCTAAATTAAGAGAGGCCAGAGCATAAGAGAAGTAGAACCGCTAGTTTCTTAATGGGGATTTCACCCACACTTCTTTTGCAAATTAAGCTTTGATAACCTAAGAACCCTGACTTTTCTAAGCTTTGACTTTTATCAAATGACAGAATGACCCACCACCAACTTTATTCGGCATTTTTAACTTTACCCAGAACCTGAGATGTCAATTTGCTTTGTCATAAAGACCCAGGCATGTAATTCCTTTCTAAATATTGTTTGTGTCTAATGATCTGACAGTAGGTTAAAAAAAAAAGAAGAAAAGAAAAAGAAAGAAAGAAAGAAAGAGAAGGAAACAAAGAAAGAAAGAAGAAAGGAAAGAAAGAAGAAAGAAAGAAAGAAAGAAAGAAGAAAGAGAAGGAAACAAAGAAAGAAAGAAGGAAGGAAGGAAAGAAGAAAGAAAGAAAGAAAGAAAGAAAGAAAGAAAAGAAAGAAATTGCCATAGAACAGATGAAGGTGAGGCCAAACAAGTGTGTTGAATGTGAACCCCTGCTATTCCACCTGTAGTAAGTTATTTTATTTAGAAGTTTCAGGTTGAATGAGTACAAAATCCCCTGCGGAAACAGAAACCGCCCACCCAGAATGCTCTCTCCTCTTACCACAACCTAGGGGTCTTACTCTGTGCTGCTGAAAATGAGCCAAGTACTTATATGACTTGACACTGTTGGCATTATTTGCACATTGTCCAGGATATTATGCACAAAGTGATGTTCCCTTTCTTGTCTTCCTTCCCCTTCTACCTCTGTTCCTACCCTGACCCCATTCATGATCTCAAGTAAGCACTGGAAATCCAGCTTCACACCCTATGTTGGGCCACTGCTTTTGAGGAAACTCCCTGACCCGGGGCCCCTGTTTACTTCTGAGGAATACTAGCACAGATTGGTAGTTTACTGGGAATTCCCAGGACTGAGGATCAAGAGACCTAAGCCACCATCTCTTAACCTCACCTCACTTCTAGTTTCTGTTCCCTAAAGTGGAAACAGTCATGACTCAGCCACTAACTATACTACTACATGTAGAGTGCAAACCAAAGAGGATGATGTTATAAAATGGTCTTTGTAAACTGAAGCGCTACCCAAACATGAGGAGTTAGCAGTGCCATCTAGCCTGCCTCAGCCAGCTTATCTATTTTATCTGAATGACATTCAGAGCAAACTGCAGTTTCTTCTTCTGCGTGATGTGGATACAAATACTGCCTTCACAGAAAGGTTGGGAGGACAAAATGAGCAGACATGGACAGCATATTGCACAAGCCATGAAAACATGGGACAATGAATGAGAGGTGCTACTCTTGGTAGAACTGTTGCTATTATTAGACCTGCTCCTCCAACATAATCAGTACGTGATCCTAGCCAACTACGGGCTGCAGATGAGGACCATACAGAAGGGATGCTGTGATCCCACATGGTGTGTGGGAGGTAGGAGTGTGTTGCCTAAGTGTTAGGTGCGCCCCAGGCCATGGCCCTTGCTTGCTACTAGTACCTCATTGCCCACCGCTAGTAATAGGGCTTGGTGAAAAAGCGAGGCTTAGCTTTTGTTTAGAATCAAGCCTCTTGGAATGAGGGCTGAGAGAGCATCATGTGTGTCTTTACTGGCAGTGAGCTTGAGCTGTCCCTTCTGGCCCTTCCCCTGGGGATGGGGGATAGGGTCGCTAGAGACAGGTATCGTGATCTTTTCAGGTGTGGGAACTTCCCTTGAGTTCAGATCCTAGAGCCTGAGAATTGGACATGTCCTTAGACATCATTGAGCGTAATCCATTTACTGCCCAGACGGTGAGATTAGGCCCAGAGAGGAGAAGTGACTTGCTAAAGTGGTACAGCTTATCAATGGAGAAACCAGGCCCATCTTCTGACTCTCAGCTAGCACTTGCTTCCTTTTCCATCCCACATTCAGTTAATTTAGTCTCTATTGGTCCAGACCACCTTGTTGTTGGGTTTCTGAGGCTGAGCACCTGGGTGGTTTCTTATCTGAGTCCTGGAAGGCAGCCAGGCATGGGGATGGGTAAGGGTGGCTGACTCAGACTTCGGAACACTTTGTGCCGGAGGGGCCAAGGTATAGTCTGAAAGGAGGGTGTGGGCTCTGGGCACTTCCCCATAGCTCTGAATTTTGTCAGAGTGGCTGGGTACGTGATGGGGAAGGAGCGTGGTCTCACCCTGCAGGGCTCCTGCTAATGAGTTCTGGTATATACAGAGCAGCTTTGATTACTAACCTACCTGAGGATATGCTTAGCCCAGGGAAGCTGAGCAGTAAACTAGGGGAGCATCACTCACTCTGTATGAAAGAACTGGAAGAGAGCTTTGCTGTTGTGGGGAAAAAACCCTTATAATTATGCATACATTCACTCATGTATGCAAGAGATATTTATGGGTTACCTGCCTCATGCCAGGAGGTGTACAAGTAAATGTTCAGGTCCACAAAGGCAAGTAACATGAGACTTTTTCTCAAAAGAAATGAGAGATGGCCAGTAAGAGCCCAATTTTATATAGTGAGAATGTGCTGTGGCAGTGCTACGCCCAAGATGTGCAGAAGCTCCAGGGGGGACAACATTGCGTGTCTTCACGTTGGCCATGTGTGCAGAGCTGAGGAAGATTTTCCTGGAAATGATGTTTGAGCTGAATCGTTAAAGATACAGAGGAGTGTAACATCAGAGGTATGACTAGGCTGTTTTGGGGAATTAGTCATTCAGTACGTGTGGAGCACAGAATCAAAGATAAGGATTGTTAGATGACACTTGGCATGTCACTATCAATTCATCGTACGAGTGTTCCATCTCACCTTGCTACTGAGCAAATGAAAGCTTACAGAGATTAAGCCATTCTCCCGACTCAGGAGACACCAAGCACCAAACCATGATTAGACTGGACCTTCATTTCTCACGCGCCTCTTATCCTAGACTCTGAAGACTCTGATGGGCAAATTTGAAGAAGGTTATCTACAAGTCTCCCTTAACTTAGAAACGGAGCAGTATTTTGGAACTGGAATCTTATTTTCTTATGGAAACTGTGGCCTATATGTCTGCTAGAGATCCAGGTTTACCCCAGAAAAAGTTACTTCATCCACAATGCACTTATAACACTGTACCAAAATAGTTAGCAGTAACTGACTGTCAAAGGTAACCAAGTCTGTGTGGGAAAATGTGCCTCAATATGAAATGCTCTGGAAACGTCATGCTCACCTGCCTGACGTGTGAGATGGAGGCCTCAAGATCCTACTGGCAGGGTCCAGGGGGATGGGGCGTGAGAATGCAAAGGAAGAATATAGCCAGGGGCAATGAGGTCCCAGAAAGTGTAGAGCAGAACATCTTTTCCAGAACCAATTCCCCAAGGATACCTCTCAGCTCTGCAGTCTCTATAATCATCCCATCCCTTCCTTTCTCAGGAAACTCTTCCATGATGTCACTTAAAGTATGGCATGTTTCTCCTCTTTAATGCCTCACAGTTCCTCTTCCTCCTGAAACAAGCCCCTCAAACTTTGGAATTCTCGTAAAGGGAATTTTTGTCAGAAATTGTAAGAAATTAAGGAATGAAAAGACCTCCCATGTCCCTTCCACCCATACATTTTTTTTTTTTCCAGCAGATCCTTTGGAGAAAGTTAAAAGTGTGTAATCAGATCCACATTTATGATAGAGCCACATTTTGGCTAAGGATCTTGGGCCAGTTTAATTTTAGTGCCCAGTACAAAAGTGTTTAGTAGGTTTTGTCTCATATTTACTTTGAACTTTTTTTTTAAGTTTATTTATTTATTTTGAGACAGAGAGAGCAGGGACAGCAGAGAAAGAGGGAAAGAGAGAGAATCCCAGTCAGGCTCTGTGCTGTCAGTGCAGAGCCTGATACGGGGCTCAAACTTGAACTGTGAGATCATGACCTGAGCTGAAACCAAGAGTCAGATGCTTAATCTGCTGACCACTCAGGCACCCCTACTTTGAACTTATTAAATCCAAACAACAGAGTGAGACAAAGCCAGTGTGTGGGTCCTTCTCTGTGTCTGTATTCCTGAGGAGTGCTGTTGCCATAGTCCTGGGTGCTCAGAGACAGAAAATGGGGGAGAGAGGGGAAAACACCAAAGACCTGGCTGGCCATGATATTACTGTCCTTTCACCAATCTTATCTTCCTGCTCTAACATATATTCATCTTATGCTTTAGCATTTTCCAAAAACGTTTAAAGACTTAAAAAAAAAAAAAAACTTAAGATACAGTTCTTAAATGTGAATTATGGATTAATTCAACATATATACTGGGAAGAAATCTCAGAGATAATCCAGTGCAATTTATTCATCCTACAGATAAGAAAACTAAGGCACACAAAGATAATTCAATTGGTTCAGGTTCATGAAGGTAACTAGAGGGGTATTCAGAACCAGAACTCCTAGTCTGCTTGTCCCAGATAAAACCCCTTTGCAGCGTCATACTTCCACTGAACTTTGCAGTCAATGGAGCACTTTTTTATTCGTTAAGCTTCATTATTTGTTACTCACAAAACTCTAGGTTTGTCCCACATCAGATTGGTTAAAGTGATTTGCCTAAAGCCACACAGTCAAATAAACAGAACCCTGGTCTCTCATATTCCAATTTCAATGCTTACAGAACTGTAAAAATGGCTTTGTGGGATTCCCCAGAAAACATTTAACTCATGGGATACGCTGACAATAAATCATCAGTGCAGAAAATTTCTCTTTTGGGTAGTCCCAGATAGCAAAGAAAAAAGCCCCCAAATCAAAAGTGTAAACACAACTCTTCTCAGAATGAATGTTAAATGATTCATCTGGTTTTAGTTCTTTAAACAGGCAAAATTGTGCATAGCCCATCACATAGCAATTCAGAACTTTAAACTTGAGCCTGCCTTTATTGAGACACAGGGCCTAGAAAGTCAAGAATCAAGAATGACTTTCTCTGCCTCGTGTAAAGAACTGTGGTTCCATAATGTTTCGACAATTTTGTTGTTCGTTTTAGATCATCATGCCACTGGAAGTCCTAAAAATAATGTGGCTTTCTATAACATTTTAATTAAAAATAAATTCTCACGTACATTAACTCATTTGGTTTGACTCTTCTTTGGAACAAATTGTTGCCCTTGTTCTTACTATTACCATTACTATTATTATCTCCTCATTGGAGATAAGAAACAGAAGCTCCAAATCTCAAAGGTAAGAAAGGCGAGCATAAATCTAGATTTGCTGATTCAAAAGCCAATAGGTTAAATATTACTACTGGAACATTTAAACAATCTCTGGTTTTATTTGCGTAAGTCTCATAGACAAACACGTTTTGGCAACTAGACTCCTATACGGCACTTGTATGTGTACATATCAATTTGCTTCTAGGTAAACAGTGGCCCTACAGATTTGAGACCATCGGATCATTGTGTGCTAGATAATGAAAGCTTTTGCCATGAATACTACAGCTGAAAATTGGTTTCCAAAATGTATTCATAAGTCCTCATCTACCAAATACAAGTTTCCAGATATTTCTCCAATTTCAATATGTTCCTCAGTTAAACATGAATTATATTGAAAAAAAATTAAATGTGTAAATTTGTGTATGTTCCTCTGGACAACAAAGATAAAAAAGAAGAGACGATGGAAAAAAAATATTGTATCTAAAACTCTCCAAAGAGTTTACTGCCCCTTTTAAAACCTATTTTATTATTATTCCCTTTTACTTAGTGTAAGGTTTTGTTAAATTTGATTTTTAAAAGTCCATGCTTAACCTAATTTAGTGCAGAAAATAAATCCCACCCCTCCCACCCGGGTTCCAAGCAAGTAGGTTTATTTTCAGTTGTCTGAGCAGATGTATCTCTGGACAAGTCCTATATGTAATAGATAATAACAGCCAGAGCACTTTTATCTTCCTGGGACATGATGAATCTGATAGCAACCCATTGTTACGTAGCTCAAAAAATACCTTACAAATGTTGAACACTGTAGTTTGTTTCAGCCTCTGTGACTGAGAGCTAGGGGAGGTTGTTTTGGGAAGGTCAACATTTAACTCCATTCTGGAAACGCTCTCAGAATCAGGGAAACTAATATAGCACTCAGAACTCATTTTTTTTAAATTTTTTTTAACGTTTATTTATTTTTGAGACAGAGAGAGACAGAGCATGAATGGGGGAGGGTCAGAGAGAGGGAGACACAGAATCTGAAACAGGCTCCAGGCTCTGAGCTGTCAGCACAGAGTCCAACGCGGGGCTCGAACTCACGGACCACGAGATCATGACCTGAGCCGAAGTCAGTTGCTTAACCGACTGAGCCACCCAGGCGCCCCTCAGAACTCATTTTTAATCATCATTAGGCACCAGTAAAAGACAAAACAAACAATATTTATGAATGAAATTTAACTTCAATAAAACAAAACCAACCAACTTCTAGGTTTAAAAACTTATCTCCTTAAAAGAAAAAAAAGGAAAACTGTATTTTTATCAGTAACTTAAAAAAATTATTTTTTCTTGTTAGGATGTTTTTCTTTGCAAATAACAAAAGCCCATCAAATGCACAGATCTTAAAAAAAAAAATAGTAGAGATCTTCTTTGACTCACGATGGGGTTAGCACTTGATAAACCTACGGAAAGTTGAAAATACCTTAAAGTCAAAATTGTTCTTAATACACCTTACCTACAGAACGTCCTAGCTTAGCCTAGTCTGCCTTGAATGTGCTGAAAACACTTATATTAGCCGACATTAGTGGGCAGAATCACCGAACACAAAGCATATTCTATATTAAAGTGTTAAATATCTCATGTAATCTACTAAACACTGTACTGAAAGTGAAAAACAGAATGGCTGGATGGGTACAGAATGGTTGTAAGTGCACTGGCTGTTTGCCCTCATGATTGTCTGGCTGACTGGGAGATGTCATTCTCGGCCACCCAACAGCATCACCAGAGTACTGGACCACATATGCTAGCTAGCCTGGGAAAAGATCAAACAGCAAAGATTGAAGTACGGTCTCTACTCAATGGTGTACCCCTTTCTTTGCCATTGTGAAGTTGGAAAATCCTAAATTGAACCATTATTAAGTGAGGGACCATCCGCAATTCAAACAATAAGGGGTTTTCTATCTCCCCAAGGGAGTCTTGAGTTTAGCAGTTCCAGGGAAATCTAGTAGTTCTATGGGGTAAACCCATATATTTGACCACTGATACCACTGACATTAAAAAGAAAGCCAGATATAAAGTCAATGTGAGGGGTGCCTGGGTGGCTCAGTCAGACAGGCATCCAACTCTTGATTTTGGCTCAGGTCATGATCTCACAATTTGTGAGTTCGAGACCCTCATTGGGCTGACATTGTGCACAGCCTGCTTGCAAGTCTCCTTCCCTCTCTCTTTGTCCCTACCCTGCATGCTCTCTCTCTCCCTTTCTCTTTCTCAAAATAAATAAACTTCAAAATTTTTTTCAAAAATAAAATAAAGTCAATGGGAAATGATCAGTAATGTGGTTTACATAGGTAATTTAATATTTTAAGTTGTAATTGTATCCATGATAAGATATTAAATAGCTTATGTATATTTTCATTACTGTGCATGTCATAAAGTATTTATGAAATGCCAAACTCTCATTAGATTTCTAAAATTAAAAAATGTACTTCTAAAAAATTAAATAAGCCTAATTTCAATTGTCCTAATATTGATAACAAGATTATGAAGAGTACATTTCAGAACTTTACTTGTTTAATAAAAAGAGTACTAATTAGTGATATTTATCCTATAAAGATTATTTTAAATCCTTAACCCACATACACTCAAGCTTGGTCTGTGCTATTTTGAATTCCTGGAATGGCAAATACACGTAGGCTTTCTTTTCTTCCCATTAAGTATAATTTTTTTTTAAACCAGAAAACTGATTATGTTCTCAAGTTAATGGATATTGAGTAAGAGTCAATTAAATGGTGAACTTAGTGCACGTACCCACCTCCTTCTCACATTTGACACCTTTAGGAATCACTCTATGCACATATGCAAGTGTGTCTATATACACAAAATTACAAGCATAGAATTGTATATGAAGTACTTATATCTATTATATACACAGACTTCGGATCAATAAAAATGAGTTACAATGCCAAAAAATAAGATCCAACTCTGTTGGCCAGAAATTATAATATATTCGTATGTGTATGTATATATATAAAATACCCACTCACAGGATTTGATTACTGAGAAAAATCACAGCTCAGTGCACATAAAAGGAAGTACTACCATAAAAAGTAGAAGTGGTTCTAGATATGTATTTGCCAAGTTTGAAGGTAATAGACCCTTAAAAAGGAAGTCTCCTGAGGCAACTTTTAGGATAACAGAGAGAGAGAGAGAGAGACCTGTCCACATCTCTCACTGCCCAGGCAATAGATTATGCAGTAAAATAGGCTTCTGCTCTAAGCAAAAGTACTAGCTTAGACCTGTGGCACACAGTGTAGGACCTTGGATGATGGTCACATTTAAAAGGAAGAGGAAATCCTCGTATCTGCAATGCTAGATATTGGCACAATCTGACAAACAGCACATTTCTCTCTCTCTTTTACAATTTGAAGACAGGCTGGGGGACACAGAAATCCTATGCTCAAAAAGGTTAACATTGTTAAATATAAAAATGAAGAGACAAGCTAGAATCAACATTTGAGGAAAACCAATAACATGAGGGTCACCGACTTCAATAAACATGAGAACTAACACTCAAGGAAATAGAATTCTTAGTGTAAAAGCATACTCTGAAAATCATAATTCGTATCTTCAAAGTACCTAGAGTTTACCCCGTTGATGGATCAATAGCTCTGTTGTGAAAAACTACCAATTAAATATCTTGAAAATGAAATATGATTGCCAAAATCAAAATCACAATAAGTGGACTGAATAGAATAACCACAGATGAAGACAAATTTGATAAACTCTTCCAAAATACAGGGGAAACAAGGTATATAAGAAAAGTTAAAAGATAAAGAAAATAGTTCCAAAATTTTAATAATCATTTCAAAAGAAATTTAGAAAGAGAGCAGCACCTGGCTGGCTTTGTCAGAAGAGCATGCAACTCTTGATCTTGGGTTTGTGAGTTGGAGTCCCACTTTGAGTGTAGAGATCCGAAAAAAAAAAAAAAATAATAAACAAACCTAAAAAAAAAAAAGAAATTTGTGAAGATAAGTGGAAGAAAATGTAATGGAGGTAATAGCTTGGTAACAACACTATTATTGCTACCACTACTAATGATACAAATTCTGAGAACTGAAGACATGATTTTGCATTTGAAAAGTCTACCAGTTATGAAGCAGGATGAAGAAAGATGTCCCCAATCTTGATACATGAAAAGTGAGAGTGGGGAAGAAACTGCCATCCTAGAAATAAGAGTCAGATCATCAATCCTGGATAATAGAACACAGTTAAGTAATGTCTTCACAATCTGAAGAAAAGCTACTTTGATGTGTGTGTGTTTTCTTTTTTTTTTAATGTTTATTTTTTGAGAAAGAGAGAGAGCGTGCTAGCAGGGGAGAGACAGAGAAAGAGGAAGACAGAGAGTCCACAGCAAGCTCCTCACTGTCAACGCAAAGCCCGTAATGGGGCTTGAACTCACGATCCCGTGAGATCATGACCTGAGCTGAAGTCAGAGGATTAACCAACTGAGCCACTCAGGACCCCCCGATCTTCTAATTCAGTAACCAACTAAACTATTATCTAAATGTAAGAACCAAATAAATTCACTTCTAGCATGCAAGAACTTGGAGGTTAGCATCGCAAAACCTCTCTAAAAAGAATTGGATGATATAGTCCACAAATTTTTAAAAAATAATAAAACCAAAAGGAAGATTCTAGGTACAAGGAATATGGATGAGCACAGAAGTCAATAAACTTAGAATCTAAACAACCATTTATTATCACAAACATGAATCCATATTTGAAAGTAAAACCTAAGATGTTCAATAACAGATGTGTCAGAAAATTGAGGCTAGGCAAAGGGAAAAAATGGAAGGAAACTAAGTTCTTGTGTAGCTCAAGATCATTTTTTTTAATGTTCATTCATTTTTGAGAGAGGGGGGAGGAGCAGAGAGAGAGGGAGACACAGAATCCAAAGCAGGCTCCAGGCTCCAAACTGTCAGCACAGAGCCCAAAGCAGGGCTCCAACTCACGAACCGTGAGATCATGACCTTGGCGGAAGTTGAATGCTTAACCGACTAAGCTACCCAGGCGCCCCTGCAAATATTATTTTGTTAAAGATTATTCTAGTTTTAAAAACTTAATTATTACAAAAAAAAAAGAAGTGAAGTCATTATGTCTTAACTATATATTTGAATATAGACAGGATTGTGAACCCTTAGCTAAAAAGATGAGCATTTGAGTACTCTGACAATTACGATTTCATCCTTCCTCCCAGCTTGTGGTTTCTATTAGTTTTACATTGCTAATGTTTATGAACTACATATTCTGTTCTTCTATCATAATTAGCAAAATTATTTGGCATTCATTCTGTTTTTAAGTAGAGTCACTACTTACCAGCAGTTATGTTTTGTTTTGTTTTGTTTTAATCATGCCTGCTTCATTTCTGAGCTCTTTGATTCATCCTTTAACTGGCTAGATATCGTCAAGAAGTGTTTTCCAAAAGGATTCACGTGTGCTACGCTCCCTGGATTCTTTCACGTGTGAGAATGCCGGCCTGTAAGTGTCTTTATACATGACTGGTATTTTGGCTAAGAGAATATTCTTTAGTCACACTTTCTTTTCTTAGAAACCTGAAGACACTGCTCCGTTGTAATCCAGAATTGAATGTCATTGGATCAGTGTCTGATTTTGGCCTGGTCTTTTATCCCTTGTAGATTTCTCTTTCTCTAACTGGATGCTGGAACGGTTCCCTCATTATTTTCCTGCAGATTGTTTATTGTCTTTGTTCTTTTTCAAAAAGATAAAATATTACAGATCCAATTTAGCTGCTCCTGTATCCCTTCCTGATTCGATTCCCACTCCCGATCTCCATGGAACCTCTGTTTTTTGACTTTGTGTTTATCAACTCTCTGTCGGTTCCTCCACTTTTACTGCTGAAATCCCACATTATGTTTTTGAGATGTATCCATATTTCTGTACGTGGCTTTTGTTTATAAGTTTTAACTGTACATTCTCTTAATAGATATTATGTTGTTTCCAAGTCTTCACTAATGTAGTGCTGCAGTAAATATTATAGTATATGTCCCTTAGTGCACAAATACAAGGGCATCTCTTGGGGAAAAGCCGACAAGTCAAAACATATGTTACCTTCAGCTTTATTAGAGATCTCTAAAGTAGTTTCACCATCTTATTTTTCCACCATTGGTGTAGAAGAATTCCCATTTTACCACTTACTCTTAAAATAGTATGTGACACACAGCAAAGTATCACATAGGTTTTACTGTTATTTTGATTGAAGTAATAGCTACCTCATAGCATGTGTTGAGTTACTTTTTCTTTATACATTGGCTACTATATGCATGATATATTTTTTCAAGTTTTGGTAAAACTTATCATAAAAACACAGGTCCTGCATATTCTGAAGGGAGTATTTGATTATCAATTCAATTATTATCATTGCTATTAATTCATGTTTATTCTTTTTTTTTTCTTGAGTCAAATTTATAATTAACATTTTCTTCTAGAAAATAGTCATCTTCTTGGGGTGCTGGGTGGCTCAGTTGGTTAAGCATCCGACTTCAGCTCAGGTCATGATCTCTCCGTTCATGAGTTAAAACCCTGTGTCCGGCTCTGGGCTGACAGCTCAGAGACTAGAGTCTGCTTCGGATTCTGTGTCTCCCTTTCTCTCTCTCTGCCCCTTCCCTGCTCATACTCTGTGTCTCTCTCTCTTGAAAATAAATTTTAAAACATTAAAAAAAATAGTCATCTCCTCTTTTTATTCCTAATATTTGAAAACTTAATCTTTAATACCTTTTTAATATTGATTATTGAATATTTAGTACATTTATTCATTGACTTTTCTCTCTTTTCCTTGACTAGTTTGGATAGATTTCCATCTAATTTATATTAGCTAATTTTTGTTTTTTCTTTTTTTTTTTTTTTTTAAAGAATTGGCCTAGGATTTTTTTGTTTATTTTTGTGTCTTAAATTACTTTCTTTTTTACCATTTGTATTTGCTTCCTCTAAAATTCTGCACTTTTACATGGTTTCTCTTTTGTACTTTCTTGAATTAAATGTGATTTGCTCATTAACTCATAACTTATTTCCAACTGTGTTTCTTCATTTGCAAAATGTTACTGTTGTGTGTGGGTGCAGGCGTTTTCTTAAGTAAATGATTTCTAATTTAAATCCACTTTGGTTCAAAAACATGATGTTGATTCCTTGAAAGTTGATGCAGCTTCCTTTCTGACTAACTGCTTATATAGTAATGAAAAAACTAGTTTAAATAAACTAGTTAATTTTGTCTCTAAATCTGCTATGTTTAGGGCTAAATTTTGTCTGATTGCTAGATTTGTTGCTGATACATGTGTGCTAAAAATCACCCACAGCCATTATGAATTTGTCCAATTCCTCTTGTGAATTAAATATTTTCAGGCAATATTGTTCAGAAACTACAAGCTGATGATTGCACTCTTTTCTTGATAAGTTGTTGTGTTTATCACTATCATTATCATTATTATGGTGGTGTTGTGCCTTTCTTTTGAACTAGGATAATGATCTACAGTTTGTCTTTTAGGAAATATCTACTGAATTATCGGACATATTTTAGGTTGCAGACTCATTTGTATTAAAAGTACTCTTGTTTCAGGGGCACCTGGGTGGCTCAGTCGGTTATGCATCCGACTTCAGCTCAGGTCATGATCTCACGGTTCGTGCGTTCAAGCCCTGAGTTGGGCTCTGCGCTGACAGCTTGGAGCCTGTTTCCAATTCTGTGTCTCCCCTTCTCTCTCTCCAACTTGTGCTCCCTCTCTCTTTCTCTGTCTCAAAAATAAAATAAAAATAAATAAACATTTTTAAAAAGTACTCTTATTTCATGTATTTCCCAAAGGTGCTCAGCAGTCCCGTGTCATGAAAGTAATTAACTGGGAATCCATGAGAGATTGCATTGAATTAGTGGGGTGGTGGCAGGGGTGTTAATGATGTATGTATATACATGCATGGCATGCGTGCATAAATATTATATAACTGACATAATTTAGGATTAGATAAGTAAAACTTGGTAGACCTAAAAGCTTTTGAAGTATGGTGAGGATGCCATGCTATAAGTCTTCATAATTTTAGAAAATTTTCATATTCCATAACAATTAACTAATATAACAATCATGAAAAGATTAAAATTCTTTCTTATCCAAGTTAAACCTTTCCATCATAATCTTGAATGCGATATTAATTTACTTAAATTCTTACTTCTAGAGAGTTCTACAAACGTCAGTGATATGCTTGTTGGAATTCTCATGATTTCTGATAAATTTACTTTTACTTTTTCTGGTATCAATATGTATAGTGACATCTAATTAGTTGAATGATTATGAATAAAGGGTTTATTTTAAACAACCCTCTTTAAGGCTCTGGAAAGAGGAGAGTAAAGAGCAATATTTATGGACTTAAGAAGCTCACACTTTGGGGGGTCCTGGGTGGCTCAGTCGGTTGAGCATCCGACTTTGGCTCAGGTCATGATCTCACTGCTTGTGGGTTCGAGTCCTGCATCGGGCTCTGTGCTGACAGCTCAAAGCCTGGAGCCTGCTTCAGATTCACTCTCAGCTCCTCCCCCACTCGCACTCTGTCTCTCTCTCTCAAAAATCAATAAATGTTAAAAAAAAAGAAATTAAAAAAAAAGAAAAAGAATCTCACACTTTGATAGTAAAGACAAGCAAATAATAATGGTCCCATGTAAAGAATGGTATGGAAGCACAGACGAGGTTGGAGTTAAATCCTGCCAGGGGTTGCTACAAAAAGGGCTTGCAAATGAAATGTCATAGGATTCAAATTAATGAATCAGAAAATTTCAGAGAGAGGTTAAGTGAAGCAAGTTTGTTTCATTAGAACAAACTATGTGAGCAGAAGTGAAGAGTGGGGAACATGCTTGTGCCCGGTGTAGCTGGATTATGAGGGGCAGAGCAAGAACAGTGACTGATACAAATAAATATATTAATTAAGAGTAATTATCAGGGTTCCTGGGGGGCTCAGTCAGTTGAGCATTGGACTTCAGCTCAGGTCATGATCTCATGGGTAGCGAGTTCGAGCCCCGTATCAGGCTCTCTGCTGTCAGAGCAGAGCCTGCTTCAGATCCTCTATCACCCTCTCTCCGCCCCCCCCCACTTGCACTTTCCCTCAAAAATAAACATTTGTTTAAAGAATAATTTATTAGTATTTTGTCTAACACTTTTTAATGATGCTTACTGTCTGCCAGGCACTATTCTGAATTCTTTACATATGATAATTTGTTTAAGCCTCAAAATGACTCTGTGTGATGGCTACTGTCATTATGTCCATATTACAGACGAAGGGACTAGAGAGAGGCCAAACACCTCCCAAGGTCTCAGAACTAGAGAGTAATAGAAGTGGAATTAAAATCTAGGTATTGGGCTCCAGAACCAGAACTCTTTTTTTTTTTTCTTCTTTTTTTTTTAGAATGGCTATTTTCTTTTTTTTAAATTTTTTTTCAATATATGAAATTTATTGTCAAATTGGTTTCCATACAACACCCAGTGCTCATCCCAAAAGGTGCCCTCCTCAATACCCATCACCCACCCTCCCCTCCCTCCCACCCCCCATCAACCCTCAGTTTGTTCTCAGTTTTTAAGAGTCTCTTATGCTTTGGCAGAGCCAGAACTCGTAAAGACCTACACAGTATTGCAAGTAACTGCACACGGAGGGAATTTTTACAGGATCAACTGCTATCATAGGAGAACATGAAGATTTCATTTATTTTTCCATTTCTTTGGCATAAATGATTCCCTTGGGATAATAGTGATTTATAGGAACCATCCAGATACAAAGGTAGGGAAACCCAGATGGGAGCTGACAAGAACCCTAAAACCTGACTAATTTATTGTCATTTTTTAGAATGGATTATTGGTTTTCATTATGAAAAGCTAACCTTACACGCTGTGAAAGAGATTGTTAAAATAAGCCCTTGGGAGAAACCCCAGAGTAGGCCTTGTCAGCTGCTCCTGTCACTGTGCAAATGCAAACTTGTGAATTATTTCAGCCCTTACACAGCCCTAAAGCTCTTAGGGGCGAATGGTTTTATTTAAAACAATTTAAACCCACTTTAACTTAATTTACCATTGTATTCTTGAGTTCTGGCCTACGGCCAAGATCTTCCCAGTCCTAATTTGGTCCCTAGTTGAATTCAAATTTTAAATGGTATGTTCCCAGTGAAGCTCACTCCAATTTCATTTACATCCTTAGGGACTTGGGAAGGGCCTCACCCTTTAACTTCCCCATGCTTAAATGCACTGTAGTGAAAAATGCAAACATATCTTTCCAAATAGGGGTCTTGTTAACCTTGTCAACCTGAAGCCTCTTTAAAACTCCAAAGTTGATTTTCAGAGACTCTGTCCCAGAGCTCACATCATTGACTGTTTCCTTTGGCCACTTTGCTGATAACTCAAGTCCAAACCCGGGTCTCATTTCCAGCCTTTCCATGATTCTGGGTACATCAGTATACTGGAGATTCTCCCCAGGTCCTCCACATTCTCCCTCTCTCTCTTTTTTTTTTCATATTAATGTACTGTTTTGCCCCTCTGAAATATCTTTGCCCATTCTCCTCACCCCAAATTTTCCAAAATTCCACCCTAATAGCAAGGCCTCTCTCGAATACCATTCTTCTCCTGGAACTGTGCTCTTTCTCAGCTTTACATCCAAAATGCCTTTGTAAGGCATCTGAGAAAGCATTCATCAAACCCACTTGGCACTGTATTACCTTGTATTAGTACTTACCAGAGGTGTCCCTCACCTTTCCAAATATGAGCCCCCTGACGGTGATACACATAATCCATACCAAAGCTTTCACAGTGCTCTGTATAGAGCAGACACTCAGTAATTGTATCTGGAATTGAAAAACAAAATAGATGTGTTGAAATGTACAGTTTTATATTTGAGGCTAGAAGGAATAGCGAGGAGATAGCCAAAAGGACACACACCCACAACAACAACAACAACACTTGGATTCAAAGCCTGGCTTTACCACTATAATTCTGTCTCTGAGTCACAGGAGAATTAGATCATTTCTAAGGTCCCTTATAATATTTAGAATTTGCCATTCTATGATTTCTCGACTACTCTAATGCACACACAACACTGATTACTTCTATCCCAACATCTAATCCAGCTTGAAAAAGTCTTAGGCTCTGATCCACGAAACCTTGTCATCCAAGGTCCCTAATGGATCTACACAGTATAGCCTGACATTCCCTGGCATTTTTTGGCAACTATGAAGACAATAACACCAAAACCAACAACAAAAACCCTCTTTTAAAGAGGCTTTGAATGCAGATTCCGAACTGAAGCCTCATTTCACCAGAGAAAAAACTCAGGTCCAAAGAGGTAAATTGTTCTCTCCTGTCACACAAATAGTTACTAACAGAACACAGGCTCTAACCCTGAGCTGTCACCAACCAGGAAGAGCTTTTTTCCATAGGAACTAAGAATTAAAATATTTAACTGACTTAAATGGCTGAGATGAAGTTAATGAAGAGGAAAAGCAAAGAAACAAGGATGTGTTTAGAGCCTCATCTGGGGTACTTAACCGTGGTGGAAGTAATCACTGGGTTTTTGAAAGGCACTATAATTGTAGTATCTATGAATTGTAGTTCAAACACGCAGGTGGGAAAGACTTTTAATTTTCTTTATTTTTATATAATTCAATCTATTGTATGTATTGAATTCCCATTCGACCAGGTGGTGGAAATGTAATCTTGGTCACTTTAGGGTTCCTCTCCTCTTCCCAGGCTTTCAGGTAAGCCCCAAAGGATCCCATTTATGCTGTTGTACCAGGAAGCATCTGATTCTCTGCTGGCATCTAATCATCTACCGAGACATCCACCATGAATCTGATTCATGTCCCCAGGTCCATGCAGGTCCCTACTGTCATCTGTCATTCTCATAGACAAGAGGCCTGCTTCTCTCTGTATGTTGCCTTGCCCCTCTGCTCCTCCTGGGCCACATGGAGCTTAGGAGACTCTGTGAGGCTGAGGCCCTATTGACATATGTGGAGAGAGCAAGATGGAGTCACTTTTGTCAAGCAATGGCCTGCGTCAAACAGTGAGTGACACAGGCAGCGAAGGGCAGGTATTGCTAAGACCAGAACCGGCTGATGACACTCAGAAGTGGTAACTAGTCAAAACAGAGGAGGTATGCAAAGGCCCAAGACTGATTAAATCCCTTTAAAAATGGAGGAATTTTGCTCAAAATGTCAGACTTTTCAGACACTGGCCCCTCTACCTCTGACCACTTCAAAAAGGCAGCTGCCCGATGGATCTGTGAGAAGAACAGAGATCCTCCACTGTGGAACCATAGTAAGCAGTAAGGTCAGGGAGCTGACCCCGACCTGACTGAGGCCTCTTTCCAAGCTTGTGTTCACAGACTGACTCTGCATATGGTTTGTTATCTACCTTCCCCCTGTTCTCTCTTGTATGTTGTGTGACTTGCTTTGTGCTTTGCTTTCTGTGATGTGGTTAAGAAGCCAAGTTAAACAAGTGGTGAAATGTCACTGAGTTTGGAATCCTGAACCGGATTATAATTATGTTCACCTTGCTTTTTGACTGAATAAAGCTGGCATCGTGGAAAGGCACAGCTCATGCGTGCAACTTCATAGCATGCTCATGATAACACATCATGCAGTTCTTTCCACGTTGGGTTGTGCCTCTCACCGAGGATTTCCTGAAAAGCAGGACATAGGCCTCTCTCCTCCCCAATCCAAAGAAGCTGTATGAAAATTCAGTTGTCCTTCCCAGCTTCTGGGTCTGGGGCAGAGAAAGCCACAAGAGTAGCTTTTGCAGGTTTCAAAATATCTACATAGTCTTTGCTTGGTACTCAGTTCTCTCCTCACATGAGGAAATATTTTCTTTCTTTTCTTTTTTTTTTTTTAACTTTTGGTTACAGAAAATTTGAAACATATGCAAAAGTAGAGAAAATATACTGAACCCCATGGACCTGTCCCCCAGGTTCGACAGTCTCAAGCTACTCAAAGCCAATTTTGTTTTATTTATACCCCAACCCAATCCCAGCAGTGGTATTTTGAAGAAAATCCCAGGTATAATACCGTTCCATTTGTAAACGTTTGGGTAATTTCTTGATGATAGGATTATTTCAAAAAGAAAAGCATAATACTATTACAGAACAGCAGAAGAAATTTTTAATATTAAATATCTATTTGGTGTTCACATATTTTACACTTCCCTAAGACTCTACAAAATATGTTTTTTTAAAAAATTTTTAATGGCTATTTTCATTTTTGAGAGACACAGAACATGAATGGGGGAGGGGCAGAGAAAGAGGGAGACAGAATCCGGAGCAGGCTCCAGGTTCCGAGGTGTCAGCACAGAGCCCGACACGGGGCTTGAACCCACAAATGGCGAGATCATGACTTGAGCGGAAGTCGGACGCTCAACTGACTGAGCCACCCAGGTGCCCCGGAATATTTTGTTTCTTAAACAATTTGTTTGAATTGGATCCAAATAAGAATACCACATTTCTATTGACTAATAGGTCTTGTAAATGTGTTTTTATCTACCAGTAATGGCTCCATAAACAATCTCTGTGCCTCCTCTCAGGAAAATACAAAAAAAGAAAAAACGAAAGAAACAACAAAAAACCTAAAAACCTTTTCCTTAAAGAAACCAGGTCACTTATCTTGTACATTTTTGAGAAATCCTCATCTGAACCCTAGATGGGGAAACTCCCCCATCTCCACTCCCACATATACACATTCAACATTTCATCAGACATCCTCCTCGATCTACTTTTCAAACTCCTTTCCATCACTGCTTGTATTTGTGTATGGCACATTAAGCCCAGATTGGTGTGTTTTAACACAAGACAAACGCACATCTTCAAGTAAAGCTTAAAACAGGTGTTGCTGAGTTTCTGAACAGCAGCTCCCCTTCATACAGTGATACAGGCGCCTGGGATCTTTTGTGTCTCCACCACGTCTAACATAAGCCTGTTGAGTTTGCCAAGCAGGTGTCTCATTCCAGCCAGCCAGCCAGCCAGCCAGCGGAGAGGGAAAAGGAGCATGCTTTATCCCATCTGGAGGTGGTATATATATATACATTTTTTAATGCGCCCAGCCTGGATATGCTGCACACCACTTCCGCACAGGCCCTAGAGCCACTCTTCACTGATAGAAGGTTGGGATTTCACATTTGGTTTTGTGCTGGGAGGAAAAGAAATGGGGTTTGTCTCACATTGGGCAGTCTCTGCTTTTCTCCAAAGGCTATTGTTTTGAAGTTCAAAATCCAATATAATAGCCTTTATTTTTTTTTTCCCCCTCATTCTGCTATTATCTCTTTCCCAATTAATAAACTTAGATTTATCTAGTTTGGCCAGGTAGCATCATGATGTTAAAGGAAGTATTAGGGTTGAAGAAAAATAATATCAGGTATAACTTCAAACTTTTTTCCCTCCATGCGATGTAGCATTTTTTTTTAAGTTTATTTATTTTGAGGGAGAGAGAGAGAGAGAGAGAGAGAGAGAATCCCAAGGAGGCTCCATGCCATCAGCATAGAGCCCAACCAACACAGGGGTAGATCTCATGAACCATGAGATCATGACCTAAGCCCAAATCAAGAGTCGGACGCTTAACCAACTGAGCCACCCAGGCACCCCGCAATATAGTATTGTTTTAAGACAGGCTTGTGATATACTTGGGTTGAGTTTAAATCCTTGAGCTACCATTAAAATTATCTAGTTGTGTAAACTTGGTCACTTTAATTTCTCTGAGCTTTGCTTCCCACATTTATAATACTAATCATGCTTTATTTCATAAGACTGAAGTAAAAATCAAATAAAATAAAATAAGCAAAGGTTTTAATATAAGGTATGATATAAGGTAGAATATCAATGAATGGTAGATAGTAATAGTAAAGCAAATAATGAATTTTCTCAAACTGGTAAGTCATTCCCCTTTACGTTAAGCCTGGTATTACAGACCAAGCCTCTATATAGGTATATCTAATTGCTGCATTTGGTCATCAAAATCTACCCAAAAAGATTTGAATACTTGTCTCCTCACCCTAAGTATGAACAACGACAAAAATCAGAAGTAGCAGAGTTAATTGAGCTACAGAGTGACATAAAAAGTTGTTATTTTGGGGCGCCTGGGTGGCGCAGTCGGTTAAGCGTCCGACTTCAGCCAGGTCACGATCTCGCGGTCTGGGAGTTGCAGTCGGTTAAGCGTCCGACTTCAGCCAGGTCACGATCTCGCGGTCTGGGAGTTCGAGCCCCGCGTCGGGCTCTGGGCTGATGGCTCGGAGCCTGGAGCCTGTTTCCGATTCTGTGTCTCCCTCTCTCTGCCCCTCCCCCGCTCATGCTCTGTCTCTCTCTGTCCCAAAAATAAATAAACGTTGAAAAAAAAAATTAAAAAAAAAAAGTTGTTATTTTGAATACCGCAGATTGTATTATGTATATTATTCACACTTTTAAATGGATTATTTTCTTTGGAAAAGGAATCCCATTAGAATAATTTTTATTTTTGTTCTGATTCTTGTTCTCTCTTTGTTTTGTTATAGTTTGTTTTACTTTGAACTTGTCAGCTATTTGCCTGCTGCAATCTACGCAGCTGAAGTTCCAAAGGCCTGGAAATGAGAATTTGTCAAGGTAACTCTTGCCTTGCCCTTCTCCACTGCCAGCCTGAGGGATCCAGCTGGAAATAAGAGCAGCTGCTCTTGGTGCCCTAGTTTAAGACACTTCAAACACAGCTTCAGCTTTATCCTGTTTTAAGTACAGACATTTCAAGACCCCATGGAATGGGACACGACCCATCTACTTTATATTTAGATGTTACTTTTACTGAAGGTAGGCTGCAGGGGTGGGGGAGGGGAAGGAAACGATGGAGTAAAGGCCTATTGATGCCAGGTCAATGATATCTATATTTTTAGAGTACCTTTCACGTCCAAGAATGTGTCCACTATACCTCAGTATTCCCAGTCACATCTGCCCCTCAAACCTTAGGTGGATTTTAAAAAAACAAAAAAAGTGAGACGCGTTGTTTCGTTTGGGTTGATAAAAAGGTGAATCTGGCTGGGAATTGGACCTGGTCGGCTTTGAGGGTTACTCTCCTCCCAGAGAACCTTGCTTCCTTGGGTAAAAGGGAGTCACCATTCCACTGCTCTGCTAACAGCCTATTTTTACGTTCAGGAAGTAGAGTTATTGCAGAATCATGAGAATTGGATATGGAAAGAATTCACGAAGCAATCCATTCCAACTTCAGGCCACTTAAGAAGAATTTTTAGTCTGCTCTTCCTTGTTGTAGCCACCACATTCCTCTCTCTGTGCACTGAGCTGATTTCACCCAAGGCTACAATTCTGTCAATTTCATAAACAACAGCAGGGAGGTGTTAACAGTCTACTCACAGTTCCATTTAAATAGATGGCTTTCCATGAAAGAGATTACATTTCTACAGCCATTTTCTTTTATTATTTTTTTATTATGTTAATGTTTGTTTATTTTTGAGAGAGAGAGAGACAGACAGAGTGTGAGCAGGTGAGGGTCAGAGAGAGGGGAAGACATAGAATCTGAAGCAGGCTCCAGGCTCCGAGCTGTCAGCACAGAGCTCTATGTGGGGCTTGAACTCATGAACCATGAGATCATGACCTGAGCCAAAGTCGGATGCTTAACCAACTGAGCCACCCACGCATTCCTACAGCCATTTTCTTTTACAAGACAGTCATGTTTTGGTGAATAAAACCCAAAATCACCACATACTGATGAAAATATATACATGTTAAAAATTAAATAAAACAAAAATTTGATGTAAAGTACTTAAATCAATGAACAATGAGACACCAGTCAAAATATAGGTGACACAGAATCCTCACCCTTTAAAATAATGGGATTAGGGGCGCCTGGGTGACTCAGTCGGTTAAGCGTCCGACTTCAGCTCAGGTCACGATCTCACGGTCCGTGAGTTCGAGCCCTGCGTCGGGCTCTGTGCTGATGGCTCAGAGCCTGGAGCCTGCTTCCGATTCTGTGCCTCCCTCTCTCTCTGACCCTCCCCCGTTCATGCTCTGTCTCTCTCTGTCTCAAAAATAAATAAACGTTAAAAAAAATTTTTTAAATAAAATAATGGGATTCATCTTGTCATTATCACTCTGAATATCTATACAAGAGCCAAATTCGAGCTATTTAGTCAGAATGTCAGGAAAAAAAAAAAGTGAGACCTTTAAACTAGTCTCATAATTTTACTTACAATAAAACAAGGACCTACAGAAATGAAGGAAGTTGCTTAAGAGCTCCCAGAAAATTATTAGTGGGATTCTTTAGTGACTCACAAACCAGGGGTCTCTGCACTATAGAATACTACTGTCAGTTAATTGCTTAGAAACTCTGTAAATATCCGACTGAAGTTTCCAAGTATCATTGCTACCAGATCGCTTCAGCAGGATTTGGTACAACATCTGGTGTATTAGAAGTCTCTAAAGAACCTATGATTACATTGAGTTTGTGGTGAAATGGTTGGGCCTGGGAAAATGACCTACTTGAAAATGCCTTGACCTGACAGGAAAATAGCCTCTGAGGATGGAAATCAACAATGTGATGTTTTAGCGCCATCCCTCCCTCTGAATTGTTGGGTGTGAGTTCTGGTAATTACTGAACTTCTCTAAAATGAAGGGATTTAATGAAATCATTCCTAAGGCCCCTCTGCAAGCTCCACTAGTTTACCCAGCATAGATGTTCTCGCTCAATAAATACTTATTAAAGGAATTTTGCACATATGTCAGTGAAAGATTCTTTCATCATATAAAGTTCAGAGCATGTCTTTCATTGGAAGAAATTAATGAGGAAATGTTAACCAGGCATATTTATTTATTTTACAAGCAACTATACTCTATATAATCTTTGTGAGGTTATGCCTTAATGTTCGAGAATAATAAATACATGCACTTAGCTCTGAAAAAGTCAAAGACTTGAAAAATAATGTAAAAAGTAAGTAACTTCCCTATTGAAATGGTTTCTATTCATAGTAAAAATTTTAGGCTAGGAATTTACCAACATGGGAAATGTTGGTAAATGGTAAATAAAATGAAAGATAAGAAATAAAGGTGTGGGGATGACTACAATGTTGGGGAAATCTTTCAAATGAAAACTTTCTGCCACAGAGTCCAAGTCCTGTGAAGGAAAAGAGACCTGCTTGCTATAGGCGAGTATCTTAATACTGCACAGAATGTCTTCAACAGTCCACTTCCTTACTCTTTCCTCAGCAAATCCTTTTCAAAATCGTATTTTGAGATGTTTATCACCATGGAAATGTGTTTGATTTATAAATTATATGACATGGTAAATCACATTTGTTTTACAGAAATGGGCATCATTGTCAATATTTCTAGATGGTATTTATTCTATATAAATCCTTATTGGTATTCACCCTAAATATTGAATTGTTTGATATTAAGAAATAGAGGTATAATAAAATGCAGTCTAAATATCTGTCAGACAGGAAACTTTCATAACTTAGAGATTAACAGAAAAAAGTTTGACTCCCTTTTCTGAAGGCTCCAGCCTTGTGCACCTACTTTAAGTCTTTGATCTCTGCCCTTGTAACTCATTACTGTACCTTCTCGTTACACCCTTGACTTTGTCCACTGAACTTGCCTTTGATTGCCTTTGAGGACAGAAACCATCTCATCTATCTTCACATACTCCAGAAAGTCCTGTTTCCAAGACATAGGAAATTTCCTTTAATGAATGAATAAAAAGCAAGTTATATATTTTGGTGGTATTATCATACTTACTCTCTGTGTGGAGTTAGCAAAGTCCACTACCCTCTCTGATCCCAGATCTCAAGCATGAAGCATGGGAATAGCAGTGATTACTTGGCTAGCTCATAGGGTTATTGTATTCATTAAAGGAAAAAGGAGCCTGCTTGTGTATTTTAATTGTAATTGGCCCTATAAAGTGAATTATTAATCGTGCTTTCTGTGAGCCTGTGCTATTTATCCTTCAGTCTGGTTTAGCTCAGAACATGGATGTGAAGGATAGAACACTGCACAGACTCACAGAGTCTGGTCACTTTCATTCTGTTTCACACTGATTCTTCTCTCACAATGGTTACCTTTCCCAGATATGTTCCAGTCTAATGCCTCTCCATGCCTAGTGGAATTAGTGCCTTTCTATCAGATTGCCTCTCTCCGATCTCCTTTGGACACGTTACTTGCTGAATAAATCTGCATTGATTGACTGATGAACTTATATTACTTTCACTGTCCTGGTCTCTGCCTCAAAATCCCACCCTTTCTACTTTCACAGTTATCCTGGCGAACAATCGAAAGCTCCCTAGAGCCCAGCCTGGGATCACTATGTACAGCATGCGGCACCACCACATAGGAATCAAATGCTCGATGGAGTCTTCACATTTCTATAACTTAGAGCCACTGAGGACAGTGGAAATGATCAAGTCCGCTATTTTCAATGTAAGGGTGAGAGAGAAGAGCGAGAGAAAGAGAAAGAGACAGAGGAAGGGCACTGTTGAAGGTCACGTAGTTTATTAGTGGCAGAGCTGAAATTAGAACTTTAGTTTCTCAACTCCTAATTTAGAGCTCTTTCCACCAAACGATTCTGTCTCCTTTTCTAGTACTAAAGTTTGAAATACTCAGAATTGTTCAATACCTTTAAATGGCCTGGTGTAAATTCCAAGGGCCATTAGGCTCATTCCTCCTGGGGTCACTGTGACACACAACCCTAAGCCAGCCATTTTCAGGCCAACCCAGGGACTAGGAAGGGGTCTGTGTTATGGAGTGTGTGTACATTGGTTACTACAAGTATCTACAGTTTTAAGAACTCTCTGTGGATCGCATTTCCCTGCAAGTTGCACTGCAGTGACCCAGACACAACACTGACAGCTGTGGGGTAAATAAATAAAAACAGAGTATTTTGATCCTAATGGAGGGGGGAGGGGTAGTGAGAGGTTGGGGACAAGAGGAGAAAGGGGCAGACAGAATGAACACAGCACAGCTGTGAAAAGAACAGATGCTGGCCAGGAGAGAGGGAGAGAGGGAGAAGGGAGGAGAGAGAAGATTAGGGTTCTGCCAATGTCAGAAATGCTGAAGCACTTGGAAAGGGATGCACATACTTGGGACAGGTGGGAAGTGTTTACATTAAAACCAGAATATCAAATGCCTTCCTGAATGCTAGCCAGATCATTAAAGACCCAAGTTGACCCAAGGGAAAAAGCTGAAGTCCTTGCCCAGGGAGCCCATTACAGAGAAAGCCTCCTGAATTCTTTATATTCCATTCAAATACTGGATATCAGCTGTGTGTTGCTGGATATCAGCTGTATGCATCAACACATTAGGCCTTATGCCAGAGGATCTCAAGGTGTGGTCCCCACAAGTAGCATCAGCATCACTAAAGAAAGTGACAGAAAAGCAAATTTCCTGGGTCTATTCAGACCTACTGAATCAGAAATACTGGGGGTAGGGCCTCAAAGGTGTGTTTTAACAAACCTCCCAGGTGAGTCTGATACATACTCAAGATTGGGAACCCTTGTTCTCTTTGCATGATACCTTCCAGCTTTCTCAGGATTCTCCATAAGCCCATCGCCCCCAGGCAACAGGCCTCCACTCAACCCTGCACCTTGGTCTATCTGGGATCTGTGGGACCCATGCCCTGACATTACCAAGCACAAATCTCCCATAGGAGAAACAGAGGCAGGAGACTCTACTCCATGTACCTTCAGCAGTTAGAGCAACAGACCAGCTAAAACCATAGGACAAAAACCCGAAATCCGTGCATTGGGATTCCATTTAGTAAATGGTGTCCAATACACCCCCCCCACACACACAGGAGATGGCCTAGTGCAAGGACAGCACCTCAGTCTGAAGGCCACAGTCTTTGGCAGTGCCTTTCATTAAAGGAATACGTTTTCCATTAATTTACCGAAACTGAGCATATCCGTGTCTAGAGATTTGGAAAATCTGGCATTAGGAAGTTCAGTTTAACATGAAGAAAAACTTATTTGCTAACCCTTGACATTATTTTTAGGTGTTATTGATACAGTGGCTAGGAATCAAGACATCTAACTTTTCATGCTACCTTTTCTATGATCTCTGACCCCTGGAGAGTAACTCTTATTTTCTCATCCTGACTTTCCCCTCCTATAAAATGAGGAGCTTGATTACAGAAGATACTCAAGGTCTTTTTTTCAGCTTTAACAGATAATATCTGTAGTGGAGCTGGCTGGGTAGTAGAGCCAATTAGAGCAATTAATTAGGTGAAGGTTCTAAGTTCAGTTCTCTGGGTGGTCTGTAGAGTTTGGCTCGGTATGGTCCATCCTCCTTTAATGAACATTTGTTTCTAAAGGACTCTGGTGGTTCAGTGTATGGCATGGCACCAAGATATCAGTCACCACTTAGGAGAAAATGACTCAAAGTACATACTGCTTTGTACCCAACAGTGTTATGGCCTCAACTGGAAGAAAATCATAAAATTATTATCAAAGAAGCTATCTTAGAGGCAGACTAGAAAAGAGTTTATAAGCCCAGGAAACCATCTGCTGATTTTTCAGGACATTTTCCACTAGGTTCTGCCCTTGTGTTAAACACCTCAACATAACCAAGTTGGTTCTCACTTTGCCAAAAGATGCAATTCTAAAATCAAAGAATGTCAGAACTAGAGATTCCTTAAAACGGAGAGTAGGAGGGAATGACTACTTAGTCCTAATCCTGTGCCAGAAGCTATGTTACCTGCTTTCCCATGACTATTTTACTACATTGAAAAGAATCTAGGCTTACCCTTCTCAGTTCACTGATGGGAAACCAGAATTCTCAGAAGATAAAACTAAAGTGGAAGGTCCCATGAGGACTTAAGAGCAGACCCAGGACCAGACTCCCAATCCTGGGGTCTTTCCAATCTGCTTTGTTCTCTTTCCTGATATACCCCACCCCTCAACTCACTCACTTCCAAAGGCATATTACCTTTCCAGAAAAATTAGAGGTGATACAGAGTGAGAAAAATATCGAAAGGAAAAAAAAAGTCCTTTTGATTTTCCACTGCTACTGCCCACTATAAAAATAACTGCATTTTAAAACTTGAGAATAATAAAAACCTCCGAGGATAGTTAAGGATTAGCTCTAAAGAGCACCTAGGCCATTATGTCAGTGGCAGGAATTCAGGTGTGGACCTCCAGAAAAACTCTGCTCTTCCGGACTCAGGGATCACACAAGCCACAGTTTAGAGATGCTGAATAATAGCAATAGAAAAATGTGTCTGTTGCCTACGATGTGTCAACCACTGTGACACTGCTTAACTCAACCCTCAAAGTAACCCATTAAAGGGAGATAGGGACTGTTATCTTTGCCATTTCAGATTGGGGAAACTGAGATTTAGCAAAATTACACAACACACTGGAATGCAAACAGCTTATAAGTGCCAAAAGCAGCATTTGGACCAACTTTGTTTAATAGTCAATCCTGAGCTTCTCACCACTATTTTGTTCTCCCCTTGAAAATAGATGGCAAGGGCACCTGGGTGGCTCGGTCAGTTGGGCATCTGACTTTGGTTCAGGTCATGATCTCATGGCTTGTGAGTTTGAGCCCTGCATCGGGCTCTGTGCTGAGAGCACGGAGCCTGGAGTCTGCTTCAGATTCTGTGTCTCCCTCTCTCTCTGCCCCTAACCCACTCGCATTCTGTCTCTGTCTCTCTCAAAAATAAATAAACATTAAAAAAAAAATTAAAAAAAAAAAGAAAACAGATGGCGATAGTTAATACACATGCTGTCCTTCAGGGTTTATAAATCTTAATACATCCACCTTATTTAATTCCTGTAAAAATGAGGGGAGGTGTCATGTTAGGAATCATTAAACCCCATGCAGGAGATGAAAACACTGAGGCCATGAAAGGCCAAGGATCTGGTCCTGGGCTTTAGGTGGAAAGCACAGAAAGAGAACTTCTCGAGCCTGAGGACACTACATGTTCCCTTACGCCACAATGGCAGGCCAGGCTAACCAAGCGGAGATCATAGAGATGAGTCATGGTCAAGCCTCAGCCAGAGTCACTACACATGGATCTACTCTCCACTGGCCCCTGGGGAAAATGAGAACAGGACACGGTAGTCCTCTGAGGTCATGGCAGTGTAATACTCTTCTCACTACTGAGTTCCACTGGACATGGTAGTGTAATACTCAGTGCTCTCTCTTCTCCCCACTGAGTTCTCACAGGCAGTGAGACCCTAGTCATTCCTCTAAATATAAAGGGGTAAACAAGAGTGAAAAAAAATCACAGAAGATGGCTGATCTTCCTGATAATCTGCAAGTAGTTGGCTTCTTGTTTTTCTATCTATAAATGGACCAAGGAATCTTTGAGCTCTGACATTTGCTGATTCCACTGGCCTTGGGTGGTCAGTTGAAAGGGAAGAGTCAGGACTCCTCTGCCTCTCCATTATCACAACCTCCTCAGTTACAAGGTCACGGCCGCCATTCCTGTTGGTTCCACACCACTAAGTGCCACACTCTCCTAGCCATTTCTGCAGAATGCGTTCTCATCACACTTTTTGGCAAAGTGCCTTGTGGTCTGATGAGTCCACATCACACATTACAGTACATTTCAAAGACAGAATATAAATAATTATATTAAATTTACTCCTTCACCAACATTGATTTTTTTATATGAAATGTCCCCCGTTTTACAGGAAAATGTCACAGATCCTGGACTTCTTATCCCTAAAAAAAAAAAAAAACAAACATATAATATTTAAGTAGAGGGGGGAAACGATTTATATGAACAGAGTTCTTGAACTATTCAAATGCTGATTAACTTGAAAATTTTTCACTGAACTTTAATAGACAGTAAAATTCTTTTGCAATCACTCCACTGCTATCTTAAAATATCAGGAGTTCATCTTTTTCCTTTTGAGGGGTATGCCCATATTTAGCGGCCATCAAAACTCTATATTACACATATTTGTAAACACACACAACATTTCGACATACATACTGTCATAGAATGCTAAGCTATAAATGCATAAGCACTGATAAAAAGCCCCAAATGCAAGAAGAGGTGATTATTAACCTCTTTTCTGTTGATAGGAGCTCAGGCAAGATTTTTAACATTTTTAACATTGCCTGCAAAATGGAGATAATAATCTTCACGCTGCCTCCCGCACGTCACAGAATTTTTGTAAAGATCGAAGCGAATCATTTCTATTAAATAATTTTGAAAACAATATGACATTGTACATGTGAGCATTTTTACTATATTTACCTCTCTTTTTAACCTCCTCCCCAACCTTGCTCCACATAATGTTAGTCTACTATCCTATCATCGATATTGCTCTTTGACCATTTTTTTATGTCTTAGGAATATATGACTATTTAATCTTGTTGCATAAATCTTTTTATTTTTATTGCTTATTCTCTCAGTTACCTGTAATTTGTTACTACTATGCCATTGTCTGAACAACTGGGTATGCTAGTTGTCAAGCTTTATTAAAGAGGTGCATATCGTAATATTAAATTTATTTATTTATGATTAAAGAGAATCATTTTTTCTTTTCATTCACCTTCCCATTAACCTATGCTTTTTAAATGGTTTTACTAGAAAATATCACGTTCAATATTTTCATCTGAATATTTACTCAAGTAGCCTAATTGGTTGCCACACCAAAAAAAAATATACATTATTATTATTTTTCTTTTTGTAAAGAGTAAAGGAGGCAGCAATCACTGGGGCCACTTGAGGTGTCTGCCTACCACAGCCAACTTAGACCTACTCAATTAGCAATTACACATGGACACACACACAAGGCAAGACAATATCTCATGCCAACCAAAATTTTAATTGTTTTACTTATACGATGGTGGCAGCTGTAAGATTTTGAGAAAGACATTTCTTCTCTCTGAGCCTCAGTTTCTTATCACTAAAATGGGGTTAATAATACCCTTTATGTGCCTCATAGGTGACGATTAGGAACAATTGTAACCACGGGTATGAGCGCAATTGACAACCTGAAGAAAGCGGCCCAGGAGGGAACGCGTGTGTTTTCGTGCACTCTTCGGCGCTGATGGTGTTTGCAGGTAGACCTCAGTCAGTCAGGGCCCAGGGCCGGCATTCACAGTCCATGAATCATCACTCAAGCCCTCAGTCACAACATGAAAGGCAAGACTGGGCTGTTCTTTTATTTGTTGTGGTTTTATGCCCTTTCAAGCCACGCCTACCTATATAAGAACCAAGAACTTATGAGAAATTCATTTGAAATGCTTGTTTTATTGGGTATAGCAATGTTAGGTCCAACCCTTTCATGATAAGCTCGAGTTGATTTTGTTAACAGCTTGCATCTGGTTTCCAAACCAGCCCTTACATAACCCCAGTGAGTCCTAATTCAGCCTCAAACTTTAGTAAAGACAGAAACCTCGCACAGCAGGGCCAAGAGCCCCTGTTCTTACCAACCTTCAATCAACATAGCTTGGGCATTCAAAGCTATTCGAAAGGTACTAGTGTTTCACCATTTAACAACCAAGCAGAAGCATACAGATTCACCCTGGGCTCATTCCCATAACCCAGTTCAAGAGCACAGAGACCACAAAACTATTGCTGTGTGTGCCACAGCAGGTATTGCCGTGATCCCCGGCTTCTGGATCATCACAGGGCCAGGGAAATGTTGAAAAGCACAAGGCCTCGGGTAGCCTCCAGGGGAACTACTGGAATGTTGTTTATCTTCAGACCGCAACAACTGGTCCAGTGTTTCACAACAGGAAGCTCTGTCCTGGAGCTCAGACATTGAAGGCTTAGAGAAGCAAGGCCTGAAATAACCCCCACTTCTCTTCTACCTCTGTCTCTCTACCCTCCTGGACCCCTCCCCAGCCCAAGAGTTCAGATTAAAAAAAAAGAAAGAAAGAAGGAAAGAAAAAGGCACAGCCAGCCGGGGCTGTGACCTTGAAATAGATACAGCGTTCCCAGCAGCTTGCAGTTAACTTGATACTCTAGCTGGGATGGGAGACAGCCTGATCCAACAGGGCTTGAGGTGATAGGGAAACCAGAAACTGTGCCTCCTTTTATTGTCTTAACCCCTTGGTTCATAAAAATTGCCCCCCCCGCCTCTTTTTTCCTACAGCACCTGTGTTTTTAGAAGTTCAGATATGTTCTCTTGTATAAGAGAAAGAAGAAACTGATTATGATTCAAATTATAAAATAATTGTCCATGCCTGGTAACATCATTTTAGCTCCATGCGATTTGGGGAAGTTCATTGTTGAGAGTCATAACAAGTGGCTCTGTGATCTCAGACAAATCAATTAAGGTCTGTGAACCTGTGTGAATGCTCAGAGGAGAGATGACAAGGCCCCTGGAGTGGACGACAAGGCCCCTGGAGTAGGAAGGTTGCGTGAGCCTTGCACGTTCCAGCTCCAGAGATCTCCCCAGCGGAGAGTACAGAACTAGGAAGAATCTCAGCGTCTTTGTTCTTTAATGTGATAGGAACAGACTGACAGAGAAAGGAATCTTTACACGCCAGGCCCTGAGCTGGTTCCTGAGCTCTCAGAGTTAAAGGAGGGACAAATGGACCTGTGGTATTTATGAACAGGTCTCGTCTGACTCTGCACAACCTGCTTCAACTCAGCTCTTCTTTCCTGAGTAGAGAGAAGAAGGGAAGCTGGGCCCAGGAGAAATGTTCTTCTTCTGGACATGCCAGATGGAGAAGCACTGGACCTAAAGACGGGTGACTTCATCATAACTGTTTCAAAAAAAAAAAAACAAAAAACAAAACAGTGGTGCCTGGGCAGTCGGTTAAGTGTCCAACTCAATTTCGGCTCAGGTCATGATCTCACAGTTCAAGGGTTTGAGTCCCATGTCAGGACCTGCACTGACAGCTCAGAGCCTGCTTGGGATTCGCTCCTCTCCCTCTGCCCCTCACCCACACATGTACACACACACACACACACACACACACACACACATACCCTCTCTCTTTCTCTCTCTCTCTCTCTCTCTCTCAAAATACATAAACATTAAAAAAACAATCATGCCACTTCATGTCCAACTCCTTCTTGGGGGCATTTAAACCATAGGCCATAGTATGCCTACTTTCAGACAAACTGAATCAATTCATTCAATTCTTCAGCAATCACCAACAATTGCCCTGTCTAGGGCATAATACAAATCAACATTTTGCACTCAGGAAAGGCACAAAGAAAATAAATAGGTTAAAAAAATAATAATAACCTCATATCAACCAAATAAAATACAGGTATAAGTAACAGGTGATGGGGAGGGAATGTAGAAAAAACACAAATATTTCATTCCAGTTGTAGGTTTCAAAAAGGCCTTCATGAAGTTGGTGCCACTGGACCTGACCCTTAAGGGACAGGCAGGTTTCGATAGGGATAGTATGGGGGTGAGCTCATTTCAAGCTGAAGTCAAAGAAGGAAAAGAAGTGTGGAAAAGCATGAAAATACATGTGACACATGTGGAAAACAGTGACAAATTAGTCTTGAGGTCATATGGGTTGCGGACCACACCTTTCCAATCCTCCAGAAGGACTCTGCTCCCACTTGCAAACTGCCTTCAATAGCACCGTCTTTTTGAGAGCAGCATAGCGAAGAGGTTAAAAGCACAGGCCCTTGGTCCAGCTGTCTGGGTTCAAGTGCTGGTTCTGCCACTGACTGCTTGTGTTACTCTGAGCAAGCCGGCTAAGCTCTCAACCTTGGGTCCCTCTTCTATAAAATGGGGATAATAATACTCTCTGTTGTGAGTTTAAAACTAAAAGTAAGGTAGGGGCGCCTGGGTGGCTCAGTCGGTTGAGCGTCCGACTTCAGCCAGGTCACGATCTCGCGGTCCGTGAGTTCGAGCCCCGCGTCGGGCTCTGGGCTGATGGCTCAGAGCCTGGAGCCTGTTTCCGATTCTGTGTCTCCCTCTCTCTCTGCCCCTTCCCCGTTCATGCTCTGTCTCTCTCTGTCCCAAAAATAAATAAACGTTGAAAAAAAAAATAAAACTAAAAGTAAGGTAAAATGCTTGGCACAGTGCCTGGCACATGGTAAGGACCCAATGGTACGATTTTTGTCAATATTTTCCTGTTTTATTTCCCTTATTATATAAATATTCCTAAAATCTAAAGCAACATCTATTCTTATTTTACTCTATTGGCCCAGAATTTAGAATAATGCTTTACACAAAAACAGGATTTCTATAAACGCTTAAATGAATGAATGAGCTAACTAATAAGAAGTGAAAAGAGCAAATTTCAGATCAAGATTGTCCTATTATTGGGATTTGACGGACTCACATCATGTAACTACACAACTATGTTAAAGCTTTTCTGTTTTATGAGTGCTAGCAGGCATAATGCTTGTGGTTAGGGGTGCGCAGGGAAACACCTCGAGCACGCAGACATAGGCAGGGCGTCCTTAGACCTGCTACAACTCCACTGCCTGGCCTTTCTCTCTGGAGGATGCATGCTTGATCTGTGGCTAGATTCTAACTGTAAAATAAAAATAATTACAGTGACCACTTAACAGGGTGAACTTTTTAAATGACTCCAAAAACAAACAGACAAACAACAGCAACAAAAAACCTTTGAAAAGGCATTTGGCTAAAACTCAGCGGGATAATGAAGTGTCCCAGGATGCCACAGAGAATTGAAAGAAACATTAACATTGTAAATAAGCCACTTTCACAAACTCCTGTGTGATTTCTTGCATTCTGGACAGACTCAGAATCAGAGAAGAAAAAGCAAGGCCAACATCAGCAGCTATGCGGTAATCAAAACTTTCAGATGTTTATAATTTACATTGGAATACTCAGAATATATAGATAACTAGTTCTTCTGGATAAGTAATGGGTTGCATGAAAACATGCACTCCTTTCTAAATTTCCATGCAGGCCAGCTAAAACAGTCCAACCCCTGGGAAGAGCAAAAGGTAAGGATGCAAAAACTAAACCCTGTATAGAATGGACGGAAATTTTCAGAGGAACAAATAAAGAGAATTATTTTTTTAAATGTTGTGACAAATATCCTTGTACTAATGGCTTTGAAAATGTGTGTGAATTAAAAAAAGAGAAGCTAAAAAAATAAAGGGGGGCACCTGGGTAGCTCAGTCAGTTGGGCATCCAACTTTGGCTCAGGTCATGATCTGACAGTTCGTGGGTTCGAGCCCCACGTCGGGCTCTGTGCTGACAGCTCAGAGCCTGGAGCCTGCTTTGGATTCTGTGTCTCCTTCTTTCTTTGCCCCTCCCCTGCTCGTGCTCTCTCTCTCTCTCTCTCTCTCTCTCTCTCTCTCTTAAAAATAAAACATTAAAAAAATTTTTAAAAAGAAAATGTGTGTGAATATTTCTGTATGACAGATCTTAAACAGAACTGCTAAGTAAAAACAAAAAAAACAAAAAAAACAAAAAACTACTCAGTGTTTCAAGTAGCAAGTTACACTCACACTTCATGTCTGCACAGGGGGCCTATCTCTGATACCCAGGTGCATAGAATCTACTGGATTTTAGGCCATTCTCTTCAGAAAAAGAATAAGCCACAAAGTGGAAACAATGAATCCATCCATCAATGTTAATGGATCAACAAATTTTAGTATAACCACGTGATGGGCTACTCCTCCACAATAAAAAGAAAAAAACAGTACTGATGTACACAGCATCATAGATAAATTCCCCAAAATATGCTGAATGAAAGAGGCCAGATTAAAAAAAAATGAATACATATCATAAATACATATCATATCATAAATACATATCATAAATATGTATGAATACATATCATAAAATAAGTAAATGTTTTATGAATACATATCATAAATATGTAAACATATGTGTGTGTGTGTGTGTGTGTGTACACACACACACACACACACACACACACACACCATTTACATGGATGTGAGAGAAGACTTCACAAAGTGACATGAAGAAACTTTTGGGGCCAAAAGTTGGACATCCTCCCCATCTTGACTGGGTGGTGGTTACATGTGCAAATATATTTGTCACAACTCTAATCATATCTCAGTAAAGTCAATGGAAATATAAAAGAAGGGGGGGGAGGGTGTGTCACCAGGATTCAAATGTGTTTCACATTACATCTGACCCTGGATTCTAGTATTTCCTTTTATTGCAATAGCTTCTCTTATTTTATTACCCCTTCTTACTTTTTAAAAAGTGTTTGTTTAATTGAGAGAGAGAGAGAGAGCATGCACGATTGGGGGAGGCACAGAAAGAGGGAGAGAGAGAATCCCAAGCAGGCTCTGTACTGTTAGCCCAGAGCCCAACACAGAGTGCAGTCCCGAGAACTGTGAGATCATGACCTGAGCCGAGATCAAGAGTTGGACGCCTAACTGACTGAGTCTTGCAGGCATCCTACTCCTTCTTACTTTTCTAAGAGCTGAAATATCAGTCACCAGGCCTCATCTAGGCTCTTCCAGGATTGCCGAGACCGTAAATTCTGTTGTTCTGTAATCTGTTACACGCAATGAAAATTTAAAGGAGTCACATTCTGTACATATTGAAATACTCGTTCCTACAGAATGTCCACAGTAGATTCTGGATATTGGAAGACATTCGGGTGTCTTCTTGCCCCTCCAGCCAGCCTGAAATACTAACTATTCCTATTCTTCCATGCTCCTAGACATTAAAACATGTTCCTCTTTCTGCTAAACACAATCTTCCATCATTGTCTTCTTGCCTAAAACCTAATTACCTCTAAAAGTTATCTCTGAGGTTGACTGCCACTATCTCTTCCTCTCCCACCTCTATTGTAGCACATGGCACCACATTCTTCTCACTGGTTTCCTGGACTTTCACTCCTATTAAGAGCTCCTGGAGGCCAGAGCTTTGCCCACATTAACTTCAAACCCCGCAGTGACTAACAGCAGCCAATACATAGGAAGTACTAAAATACCATTTGCTGAATTTCAGGGAAAAAAATAGTAATAATGACTACCCAACTTCTAAACTCTGGTTTGGAAACTCAAAGAGGATGACATGCGACTATAAGAGCCTGATTCTACATTCTACATGAAGTTTTATGCATGCCTGAGTGGCCTCACTATAGTCTTTTTGTTTGTCAAAAGAATGTCTGAGGCCAACTTAAGTACACAGAGACTGTAATTTTGCTGTGTCGATCTTAGCTGAAACCAAGGTGCATTTGCATGAGACAGTAATCACTTAACTGCCTTGCTACTAAGAACACTAATATTTTGGTCTTTCCAGACAGGCTCGAGAATGTGATTAGGAGCCATTTGAAAAATGACACCTCACAGTAAAATGGAGCTTTGTGGCCGCTTCTTCAATCCCAGCTTCTGATCCTTTAACACCTCCTTTAGAAACATTTTTTCCCTTTTCTTTTGCATGTTTATAAAAAGGCACGAATAAGAACTGTCATCTGAAACTACCTTTACCTGCCGAATTATCCAGTATTTATTTAGGCAATATTCAAGTCTCTGTATTTAAAATAAACCTAAAATCTTTCTATATAGAACCAGCCAATGAATTCTATGTTAGATTATGTAGTCAGCCATTATTCTTTCTTTGCCAAATACGTATAAACAGAAAATTAGGTCATGAGTTTTGTCCTCATTTTTGGCCTTGCCCCTATCGTGCTGAGCCTTTACAGAAAGCATTTGTTTCAGTGTTTTCACAGTGCCATTACTGGCTAAGAGAATCTCAGGTTTGGGCAGGAACCTGATGTTGGATCCTTTCTATATAGTTCTCTGCCAAATGGGTATGGAATTTCTGTTTGAAAACACGCTTGACAGAGAACTAACTAACTAGCTAACTCACACACTGACCCACTCACTCCTGGGAGCAGAGCTCACCCATCTTTGAACCACACTGGCTATATCACCCTGTGAAATCATTTTGTCTTGATGTTCTATACCATTAGTCTTAATTTGTCCCTTAGGGCTACAGAGCACAAATATCATCTGTCCTCCACACCAGCTCTTCAGATATGTGAAGATGATAAAGATAATTCCACTGAGTCTTCTGCAAGTGACTTCCTCACCAAAGGTGGTGTGAGTCATGCTTCTCTGAGGATTCCTCTGATTGTCAATGTCAGTCAAAAGTCTGGTCCCTAGATCTAAGAGCTGCCATCCACATCTTTTCTGACAAAACAAAAGAGCAGGACCATTTTCTACTTCCCTCATCGATTAACATGAGCCCCACATCTCTTTCCTTGATCTTGTATTTCCCATTCTGCCTTCAATTTGACCTTCCAGTTCATTCTTCAAGGTCATACACTCATCCTATTGCCTTTTCTTCACCTGTGCTATAAAATGTGTGGCACATAAAATATTTCCAATACAGAAAATTGCAATGCATTCATACATAATCTTCACTAAAGCTCCTGTTTTGCCTGGTGGCAAAAAACAACTTGATATTTGCCATTCTGGGTAATATTAGTCACTTTAAATTTTAACTCTATCCATTCATGATTTGCCTTCTATCTTCTTTCCCTGAGTGTGTTGAAGCTCTGAGAAAATTTACATTCATCATGCAGAAAAACTCGGGGCCTATGCTGTATCAGTGCGAGCTGGTACTAGCCAAGACATTTCCATTTCTTTCTACCAACATCAATGCCCTTGGCCTCCGCTGCCTTTCCTCCTTACCAACCCCTCCACCTGTACACAGGATCCCACCTCCTCCTGAAAGTAAAACAGACATCCAACCCTTAACATATCTCACATCATTTCCTGCCATCTGACAACCTCAAACCTCCTTTTTCAGTCTCTCCAAGCTCCGGAAATGGCAACCCTATCGTTTAGTTACTCAGACCAAAAATGGTGGACTAATCTTTGACTTTTTCCCTTTTCCTCATAGCCAGCATTCATTCTGTCATAAAATCCTGTTGCTTTTGTCTTCCAAATGTATCCAGAGTCCAACCACTGATATCGGTCTATACTGAAGCACCCTGATCCAAGCCACCATCCTGTCTCTCACCCTCTCCAGGTCATTGCCTAATGGCACATTCCCTGATTAGCATATTTAAAATGAACTACCTTGCTTCAGGACCCTTCATCAGACTTTATTTTTTTTTCCATTGCACTTTTCGATTTCTTAAGTATTCCTTTATTGTGTAGATTTTCTCTTCTTCTCCCTCTGGTCCCATCACCAAAATGCTCAATGAAGACAGGGATTTTAATCTATTTTCTTTTCTTTTCTTTCTTTCTTTCTTTCTTTCTTTCTTTCTTTCTTTCTTTCCTTTCTTGTTGTTTTTTTTAATTACTGTAAGTGGCTCGAACAGTACCTGACATTTGGTCGGCACTCAATAAATATTCACTAACTGAAATCCCACAGGTCTCTTAACCTGGTTTCACATCACATACTGCTTTGACATCATCTTTTACTGACCAGGAAACTTCCTTCCAAAAGTATGCATCAATGATCTCTTGATACTTTCCATGCCACTCCAGAGTTGCAGACACTTCTGAGGCACATCTTCAGTCTTCTTTGTCCAGACATGAAGCAGCACCCTTCCTTATCAGTTCTGTTCCCCTGTGCTGGACTCTGAAACCTGCCAGAATCCTCTCAGAAGTTAGGCTCCTGGTCACCTGCCTCTGAGATCTGTATCACGTCATCTGAGGGAAGTGTAATATTTACCTACTCACCTCTCAACTTTTTGAAGTTAACCGCTGAGTAGGGAATTCATTTCCTCAGAAACCTTCCTGAGCTTCTCACTAGTCTGGCCACCTCTCTTCCTCATGCCCAGATTTTTACCTCCTCATGGTCAACATGGAGACACTTCTATGCCAAAACTAATCCATGCCAGGCCCTTCATTATTGATTTCTAAAAGACCCAGGCTCATACACGTCTCACAGGATTTTTCTCTGACTTTTTTTTTTTAATCTCTATCATAGGCTTCAGAAAGCCTGCTTTGAAACTAAAAAGATGAGGCTTTTCTCCTTTCTTGTGTCTGAGCTTCTTCAGCAAGAGAATAGCCTCAGGATCCAAGTATTGGAAAGAGATGAATTTATCAGTTAATATTTAAAATCTTATTCAGGGGGAACTTGGGTGGCTCAGTCAGTTAAGCGTCCAACTTTGGCTCACGTCATGATCTCATGTTCATGTGTTTGAGCCCCGCATCAGGCTCTGTGCTGACAGCACAGAGCCTGGAGCCTGCTTTGGATCCTGGGTCTCCCTCTCTCTGCCCCTCCCCTGCTCATGCTCTGTCTTTCTGTTTCTCAAAAAATAAAATAAAAATGTTAAAAAAAATTAACAAAAATAAATAAAATCTTATTCAGCTTTCCAGAAAACAGGAAGGTTGAATTCCTTGCCAGAAAGGAGGGGCTAGCAAGCATTTATAATCTAGAATTCTCATATCCCCCAACCTTTAAATCATCCAGATGCTCTTGCTACAGAATTACAAAAGACATGCTCAGAAGACCCTACATGATACCTATTCCTGTATTATTAATCTCCCATCCAGGTGAAATCACAGGACTCATTACTCCTGTCTGACTTACCTCCTATCTGGGTGAGTTGAGATACTCATGTGTAATTTATAAGAACTCCTCTTGGCCCCTAAGATCTCAGATAGTAATTACTGGCCCTGCACAGAACTGGATCACCATATGGATGGGATCTTCTAGGGATGCACGCTCAGTGGGTATCCTGGCAGGCCCATGATGGTGAGGAAAAGGGAGTCTAGGTCACTGCAAAATGCACTCATGTGTTGTAGCAGTCTAACTTGCATGTGTGGACATTCTCCTGGATAAAAAATGAGGATGCTCTGAAAAAATGCATGCCAGAGTAGAAGGCTATTCCACCTCTACTTGTGTATAAGCCAAAGCAGATTTCCACTACAAATGAATCTTAAAAATATGAAAGTACTGAAATGAAACATCACTGTTAGTAATATCCTTATTGATTGATATTGAAATGATGTAGTAGTGTTTTCTAGGTCCTGGCCTCAAAATCAGGTGAGTGAGAGGGTGTGTAGCCACTGGGGAAACATCAGGAAAGTCCCAGGACTGGGGACAAGCCAAGGGTGCATAGTCAGAACAGGAAAGACCATTATTATGACTCCAATGAGAGGGTACAATGAAACAGCCGGGGGGGTGGGGGGGGGAACTCTCAGCAACTAGGAGAGACAAAAGACAGCAAGGAGGAAGACTCATCCAGCGGTATTGCTTTTACTGCATTTCTAGCCCATCTCTCCTCTGCACCCCAGTTCTCCATATCCCACTATGAGCTCAAGTAATGCAAACTCATTTTCACATCAGCAAAAGGGATTAGGAAAGTAAATCTTCAGAGGAAAAAATATCCATGATGTCTTTTAGAGTTGCAAGCAATATAAATGATTTTTTTTTTTTGTCTACTCTCCTGTATTATTCATGCCTCAGCTCCCTGCCATGGCCATGAATAAATGAAACTTAACCAATGTTGTTTGGTCCACAGTGGCCCAGAATCACTCTAGAAGCTGAAGATCAGCTGCAACCCATTCCAAGGGCTCACAGAGTGTGAATGTGAAGGCCTTGAAGATAATCAAAATTAAAATCAAAAGACTTCCACAGCCTTTACAAACTCCCGTTGATAAAAATTCCTACACCCATACTTAATTGCATTTGAAATTCAAAGTAAATTATGGGGCGCCTGGGTGGCGCAGTCGGTTAAGCGTCCGACTTCAGCCAGGTCACGATCTCACGGTCCGTGAGTTCGAGCCCCGCGTCAGGCTCTGGGCTGATGGCTCAGAGCCTGGAGCCTGTTTCAGATGCTCTGTCTCCCTCTCTCTCTGCCCCTCCCCTGTTCATGCTCTATCTCTCTCTGTCCCAAAAATAAATAAACGTTGAAAAAAAAAATTAAAAAAAAAAAAAAAAACAAAGTAAATTAAATATTGTGACAAAAAGGCAATTCAGATCAACGGAACAAAGTGTTATCCTGTGTATATATACCACACATTTCCCTCGAACTTTTATCGACCCTCCTTTAAGAACTAAGGTATAGATCAGGAATTGGCAAACTATGGCCTGCCACCTGCTTTTAAACGGCCCATGGTCTGAGAATAGTTTTTAAATGTCTAAATGGTTGGAAAAAATACAAAGAAGAATAATACTTCATGATGTGTAAAACTTATATGAAATTCAAGTTTGTGTCCATAAGCGAAGTTTCATTTGGAGCCCAGCCATTCTCTTCTGAACCGTCTGTGGCTTGCTTTCTCACATGGCAATGGTATAGAATATGTATAGCACAGATCACCTGGCCTGCAAGGCCTGAAGTGTGCACCAGTGAGCCTTTATGGAAAAAATTATCTGTCACCGAATCTCATCATGTAGGGTCTTTTCTCATTGTATTCCTTGGCCCAGAGTCCCAGGGATAATAGGGTGCAAGCCAGCAACTGAGCAGGCCATGGTACCAAGAGCCACTGTTGCAGGGTTTCAGGAGCATAAATGAATGTTTCCTAAGGAGAAGAAAGGAAAAAAAAAAACCAAAAAACTAGACAAAACAAAAATACTGCAACTAATTATGAAGGTGCTCTAGCAAATTCATTTCGCCCTTGCACATGCCCTGTTGTTTGACATGGCCATGCATGTAATCCTCTGGTGTGAATTGATGCTTCACACCCTTTGGTGGGAGTACCCTTCTGCCCTCTGTACCCATCCCACCTTGCTGCAATCTAAGAGCCAACAAGTGGGGAGGTGGAACACTTCACGTGAAGAAGGGCGCTGGGAAAACACAAAAGAGGGACTCTGGGAGCTGGGGGGAGTCGAACTTGGTTTTCTGCTGGAGGCTACATTTTTATTTTTACTATTTTTTTTCTGACTGGCACGCGTCTTCTTTGTTTTGAATAATGGAGATAATTATACACTCAAGGGATCACACTCTAAACCCCTTGAACGATTAAGAAATCTTATTGTGGGCAATCATGAGAAAATGTAAGGGAGGATTACCTGGAGAGACAATGGAAATCATACTTCTTCAAGTCGCTTGCTTAGCAGAGAGACCTAATCACTATTCTCCCCTCTTTCCCATGGCCTTATTGTTGATATTCCAGATCTCTCTCAGGGCAAGGCAATGCTGTCTCCTAAACCCTGTTCATGTGAAGTCAGAGATTTGGATGGCCCCTCTTGGGAAAGTGCTACCTCAGTGACTTTGATCCTGACCTATGTAAGCTCCCACTTACCAGCAACTGGGAGTAGAAGGAAACCTTTCATTATGTTCAGGCTGCAAGATTCTTTGTGTAGGGAAAGGGATTCTGTGGCTCATTTGCTCAATTTAACAAATATGTATTGAGCAGCTTCCCCATGGCAGACATTCTTCTAGAAGCTGGGGGATAAAACTGGAAAAAGTATAGTCCCTGACCTTAAGGGCCTATGTCTAGTCAAGCCAGATAGACAAAGAAGTAGAAAATTCAAACATGTCATGAAGTATACAAGAAAAGTAAGTACAGATTATTCAGGGGCTGCCTTGGTGGAGCTAAGCAATTTGAAGAGTCTGCTGAATTAACTAGGAGAAGAAATTAGAGAAGGCATATGTCAGTCCCATGTGAAGGCATGCAGAGGAGGGAGAGCATGGGTTGTTCAGAAAACTAGGGTGAGAATGATCAAACCTTGGGAAGGGGAAGAAGAGGCAGGTAAATTAGGAGGGAGAAGGCCAAAGGATGGGGCTAGGAACATCAGCCAATGTGAATCAGGAGGATAAGGAATGCATCTTTCAAATCTGAGGGCAATGCAGAGCCTCAAGAGTTTCTTAATGACAGCAGGTGATCAGATGATATTTGCCTCTTTTTGTTACCGTCAAACACCTCTCCCTAGTTAAGGGCTACATATTTTGACCCGTTATGCCCTCAGTTGCATGGTGTAAACATAGTAATGATAGCCAGTACATATTGCGTTAACATGTTCCTGGCACTGTGTTAAGCACTTAACTTGAATTTAAATCATTTAATCCTTAAAGTAATCCTATGAAATAAAGAGTATTATCATCTCTGACAGGTGAGGAAACTGAGGCACGGGGGTTAAACAGCATACCTCAAAATGTACAATTCTTTCTTTTTATTTTTTTTTAATGTTTATTTTTGAGAGAGACAGAATGTGAGCAGAAGGGCAGAGAAAGAGGGAGACACAGAACTTGAAGTAGGCTCCAGGCTCTGAGCTGTCAACACAGAGCCTGACGCAGAGTTCTAACCCGTGAACAGTGAGATCATGACCTGAGCTGAAGTCGGATGCTCAACTGACTAAGCTACCCAGGTGCCCCAAAATGCACAATTCTTAAGATAAGGAGCTGTAATTTAAATCAATGCAGTCTGCCTCCAGACCTCAAGCTGAGCATGGGCCTGGAAAGTAAAAAAAAAAAAAAAAAAAAAAAAAAAAAATCAAAAGTAACTTCCAACTTTGATTCTCAGCAACTGTAATCATGGGCAAAATTTTGCTGGCTAGAGCTTTCCTTGCATTTAAATGAGAAGGATGGGCTAATAACCCTCTTCCTTAAGTCTAATATCAAGATATTTTATTTCTCATAAATGTCTGCAGAAAAACAGGAGTTCAGCATAGCAATTGGACTCTTGCTGTCCCTAAGGCAAGAAACAGAGTTACAAGAAATCAACCTTATAGAAGACATGCAATCTCTCTCAGGGATAATTCCAAATCTCTCTCCTCCTCTCCCTCACCATCTAAGCCTTCTTTCCAAGGATTGGGTTGGAAATCCAGTGACAGAGTGATTTCCATAAACGCATGTTGACTGTAAGTGGATCAGAAAATACAATACCTCTGTGACTTCTCCCCCCATGTCACTGTCATCAGGTTTTGGCTTCTTTATGGTCCATAAGCAGTGACAATAATCCAGGTTATGTTTTCTGTCTGTCAATTACACTTTAAGTTGATCAGGGTGAGACTTTTCATTAAAGAAAAATCAACAGCTCTGAAAAGGCAGGTGTTAAAGCTAACAAAAGGATTCAATGTTAAAAATGGCTAATATGTTTGCTAAATTTGGAGAGGCCAATAGGTGCCCTTTCCTGAGTTTATACCATTATAAATCCATAGTATAGAACTGAAGTCATGGTTGAAAGAAGAAAGAAAGAAAGAAAGAAAGAAAGAAAGAAAGAAAGAAAGAAAGAAGGGAGGGAGGGAGGGAGGGAGGGAGGGAGGGAGGAAGGGAAGAAAGAAAGAAAGAAAGAAAGAAAGAAAGAAAGAAGAAAGAGAGAGGGGAAGGAAGGAAGGAAGGAAGGAAGGAAGGAATGAAGGGCAGGGAGAGAGGGAGGGAGGAAGGAAGGAAAGAAGGAAGGAAGGGCAGGGAGAGAGGGAGGGAGGAAGGAAGGAAGGGAAGAAGGAAGATCTAGAGAGGGGTAGAGAACCATCCCATTTTAGTGTACTAAGGTTACTGGGGCACCATCCATGTTTGGTTGGCTTTTGATACTGGAAACATAACTCAGTGGTCTCAGCTTCAAAATTCTTAGACTTCCTGGAACCATAGGTTTAAAGTCTTGGCAAGCTTGAGGCATGGCTTCAGTCTCTGTTTCCTTAGAAAAAAATCTGAAGAGCAAGTGATTTATGGTATGTTCTTCTTCTAGAAGAGCTCTCCAACCCCTGGCCACTGAATGGACTTTGAAATATGCCCACAGGGAGCCTTTATCCAAGGACAATCTCTGAGTGCTTATTATTCACTTTACTAGTGTAGAAGCTCTTTAATCATTGTCTCTGCATTTGCTTTAATCTAGAAACTGTCAATTTATTAGCTCGTAATGTGCCTGAAGCTTCTTACCATCCTACTGGAGAAAGACTAGTATAAATTCAAAAGATGATTCTAAAAAAGTCAGATTGATGTGAAAGTAAGATTTAAAAAAGACAAAATAATATAATAATTATGGTAGAAAACTAAATTTTATTTTGGGGAAGAAGCATTCTATATTTTAAATGGAAGTAGACCTTTATTTTCTTTTTAACTCCAGCCACTACCTAAAAGATTTTCAGCACCATACATATATGTATGTATATAAATAATCAGAGCATCAAGAAAAATAATATTTATGATATAGGAGCCAACATAGTATAAGACCAAAAGAGTCAGTCATGGGGAAATGCTAAAAAGAAGGTGACATAAAGGAGTCTGGAGACAAAGGACTGAAAGAATGGCAGTGTCCTTGGCTTCCAGAGGGGACCTAAAGATTGGTCTCAGCTGGCCTAATCATGAGACTCACTGTACTCTACCTACCGGATTCCTGATCTGTTAGTTGCTATTTGTCTCGTATCTCTTCCCAGAGTTGTTTCATTCTCAAGTACAATGTTTACTTTTTTCCCCCCTACAGAAGAGACCTTAAAGATTACCTGGTTCAAGTAATTCACTTTACAGATGAGGAAACCAGGGCCCCAAGAGGTTAAAGTGAATTGTTCAAAGTCGCCCAAGTAGAGAGTACCACAAACAAGACCAAAACCCTGGATCTTCTAACGCCCAAACCACACTTCCTTCCAAGAGCCCATTTCTCCTCTCAAATAATCACCCCTTTCCTCTTCATCAAAGTGGTGATTTCTGCAAAGGCAGAGAAATACTGCAGGTAATTGCCAAATGTTACATGCTAAAATTAGCGATGGGGAACTATGTATCTATATAGAATTACTGGAAAGTGGGAGGATGACAAAATCATCATGTTTCTTTCCAAGAGGCTCTCAATACAGTCTTCCAGCACACTGGCTAAAAATAATAGGTTCTGCCTGCCCTGTCAATTGGCCATCCTGTTATTATTTCTTACCAGAAGTAGAATTTAGGGATTCAGGGATTCAAAGGATCTTAGAGATAGTCTGGACCTACTTTCTTATATGGTGAATCAGAGTTGAGGTTCAAGGAGAGAGTCTTACAAATCAGAAAAATATTAGAATTTGAAGGGATAATATTTAGTCAACTTTATGTTTAATTTAGAAAAAGAGATGTACAAAAAGTATTTAACTATTGTCACACCTATGCTTCCTACTAGCCATCTTTGACAACTGTTCATATTTTGTCATATTTATTTCAAACATTTTTATTTTAAGAGATAAAACTATGCAGATATAATTGAAATATTTTCCCCCCAACCTCAATTCTCACTGCCTTCCTTGTCAACCCAGGGATAGCCAGTATTAGAAAAAAATTTGTAAATCCCTGTAATCTACTGTGTATAAAATTACATATGCACATAGAGATACAAATGGATAATACACATTCTCCACTAGTTCCACTAGATCCTTCAGTCAAAACTATTCTGATTTTGTCCACTTGTACATTATTTTTCCTAGAAATATTCAGTAGAAAACTACCATAACATAACAAAATTGTAGACTATTTCAATCTAACACATCCATTTAACAGATAAGGTCAGATATAGTAAGTGATTTTCCCCGAGTGTCACCATTTGGTCAGAACCCAGATGTCCTCCCCCTATGCCCATCCCTACATTACCTTTTCCCTAGGAAACCCCACCTGGTTGTCTTCCCCCCCCCCCCCATTTCAAGTGCTGTGGATGTTTTGCTTCATCATTTCTGGAAAGCCACATTTCTCTCTCACACCTCCATTCAAAAAAGAAACAATTCTGGGGTTGAGAAATCTCATACCAGAAACAATATACTCTTTAACTTCACACTTTGTTCTCAACAGCAAGGCAGCCAGGCAGACACCAGGCTCAGAAACCATTATGAATCTGTCAGCAATTAGAATTCTAAACCCTATTCGGTTTTTACTTGCTTCAATCAACTTGTCACTGCAGTGAGGATTATCTACTTTCTCAACATAAACATCAACAGAAGTGAGTGCAATGGCTTGCGTCCTTGGCTAAGGCACTGCCAGGGAGAATGTTAAATAGCACATTCTGCAGACAGGAGGGATCTAGGGCCTTAATGGGCCATAATTAGAGGGGGCAGAGACTGCTAGCCTTTGTGTAAGGCTTCAGAATTCTGCTCTTGAGGATTGGGAGACATTTTGGGAAATGCAAGGAGACTATTGTCTGCTTCTCCCTTCTCCATTTCCTGAACTACAGAAAGGAACAGAAAAGAATGCATCCATGCAGTGTTTGCACTCAAATTCAAAGGACCCTGGGGATCATGCCGCCCAACCCCCTCATTTAAAGAGTTAGGAAACTGAGATCCTGACAGGGCAAGACCAGGCCAAGGTTGAACATGTGACAGAACATAGTGTCCTGACTCCCAGCCCTGTGCTCTTTCCACCTCACCACACTCCTCTGAAGGGTGGGGTGAGGGGCAGAAGGAACCTGGGAAATGAGATGCATTCTCCTCCCACGCCAAACATTCTTACAGATTTCCATTTGCACCTAATGGTGCAAAAGACCAAGCAACAAGTATAATAAGTGTGAAGACAGGGCAAGCCCTGGATGCCAGGGACACCTAGAGGAGAGCCTCAGTGCACCTCAAATCTCTTGGAAAGACAGTATATAGGGACACAGGTAGAAATTAATTTAATTCCTTTCAACAAACTATTTTGTAAGTTTAAGGAAGTTAGACTTGGGTATGTAGAGACAGAGAGTTTGGCATCTTGTACTACAAATAATAGCTAACATTATGTATATTAACTTAATCTTCTTAACAACTTTATGAGGTCAGCATTATTATTTTAGTCTTTATTTTACACATAAAGAAACTGAGGCACAGAGTGTTGGCTAACTTGCTCAAGGTTATACATACGGCAATAGCAGAAATAATGCTTCTAGATGGTCTGGTAGATGGTCTGGCCCTGGAAACTCCACACTTAACTACAGGAGTGGGGTGACCAACCATCCTGATTTGCTTGGGACTATCCGAAAACCCCTTGACCCTTGAGAAACCGGGACAGTTGATCATGTTACACATAACTACACTAACTCTTTTGTGTGTCAAAAACTAAACCCAAGCCTTAAGAAGTGACCCAATTAGTCAGGTTGCCATACCTGTCTTCATTCCCTTTGGTAGGCTGTGGTCAGAGAGAAGAACTTAAATATTAATATGTGCCAAGTACTATATTGAAAAATTTTCATGATTTATGTCACCTGAAATCTCACATGCACCTTGGATAAGGATTCCCTCCAGCTCTACATGCCTATAATCCATTAATTCTAATAATTGGAGCAATTCTTCCCTCCATAGGGACTTTCTATTCCCTACTAATAGATTTAAAAAAAAAAAAGAAGAAGAAAAGAAGAAAATCAGAGAGGATTGGGTCAGTTGCATAGAGTGTCAGAGTTAGCAAGTGGGAGTGCCAGGATTTGAACCCAGGCAAGCCCGACAAATATGAAAATCGTACCTTTTTAGGTTTTTTCCCAGATATGAACATTTACACCTGGAAATTCCTCTTTCTGAGTAGAGATTTGTGCTCCCTCCTCCTTTCCACTTAGCCAAGAGATAAAGAATCAACTGGCCACAAACTGAGCCTACACCCCACCTCCGTGCTCTGTCCACACTATTTCCCCATCTTAGATGTTTGCGCCTCTACTGTTGTGCACGTATAAAATTCTTACCCATCCTTTAAGAACAGTTCGAATACTACCTTCCATAAAAACCTTCTGTGAATATCCTGGCTTAAGTATTCTATCTTCTTTCCCTAAAAACCCTTTACCTTTTTAAGATAGGTATCCTGACTCACCTTATTCTAGAGTCCCAGAGAGCAGAAACAGGAGGAAGTCGCGCTTGGCTCTCTTTCTGTGTTGGAAACCCCACCAAGGTCCTACCACATTCTGTTTCCCACTACCCTCCAGTACAAAAAATAGCACCTTCACACAGTCAGTAGTCAGTAGTTCAGTCAGATGGCTTATTGAATGACTATGTGAATGTATCAGTGTGTTTAGTTATGAACTATGGTGGATGTACATGGAAATTTGGATAATGAAAACAAATGTCCAGGATTTTTGTATACATCAAGGGGGGATTTATTTGGCACTTCTAGACCAGGCTCTACTCTAAAACTAAAGCAAAAGATTAATTAAGGCTAGTTGATTGCATTAGGTACCTACTTCTATACAAGTTTTCTTAAATATTTCACAAAATTACTTGGTGTTAAGAATAATGGTTTTGAAATGGTTTAATAGAATAAATACAGGGCAAGGAATCGGTTTCGACTTTCTTGGTAATGACCCAAACTCACTGTGTGACCTTTGGTTCTCCTTTTGCCCAAACGGTAGGACGGTGGTAGAATTACATTACTTGTAGGATCCCCTCCAGCTCTACATGCCTATAATTCATTAATTCTAATAATTAGGGCAATCCTTCCCTCCATAGAGACATTCTGTTCTCTACTGCTACAGCCTTGACATTCATCAAATTCAGGATTAATAGTAATATCAATAACAAATTGGGAAAGGACTGGTTGAAGTTACCTGATGAAAAAAGGGTGTCCTGTTTAAAGGAAGGAAGCCAGAGATTCTGAAGGGATGTGATGTGTGAAAATGCAGGATGGGGGTTTAATGAGTTTGAGGCGTGAAAAACCCAAGCTTCAGGACCACATTCTCTGGCAGTGTTGAGCACGGCATGTTTCCATGCCCTCTGTGGCCGAGTTCTATTTTAGAATGTACTCACGCCTGAATCGTCTAGCACAGCTGTGACCGTCTGTTAACTTTTCAGCACGATTCTCCATTCAAGCAGATGGCTCTTGGGTTTATTTTGACAGACCTGGGGAAAAGGCAGCTAGAGGGGTTCAAACCCAAAAACCATCAGAGAGTCAACTGATGGCAAAGACGTGGAATTAACTGAGATCGAGATGCAGCAAATTTAGCCCAATGAACCATGAAAGATAGAAGACTCCTCTATGAAGGTCAGAAGCAAATGGTATAGGGAGCCTTGCTGGATAGCCCCTCCTACCAAGAAATGTTTCATTCAGCAATCAAGAGGCTCTCGAGACTTCTCTGCCATTAACGTTCCTTTCTAGCTAGGACATAACCCTTAAGACCTTAACCCATGGAAAAAATGAAAGCACAGATGAGTGGTTTCACCATACTCCCACCCTTCTCCCTTCTGGAATCCCTTCCAAGGCCCAAAGTGCAGGGCTGTCAAGTCCTGCCCTGAATGCTTTGGTTAAGTGGATGCCCAGCCCAACTGAGGAAGCTCTGTCAGGGTTGGGTTAAGCTCTCCAGCTGCTGGGAAGGGCTGAAGCGGTCACCATGGAAACAAGACCCTCATCAATCATTTAGTGACTCACAAGGGGACCACTGAGATGCAAAGGGGACTAGAGTCCCTGAAAGACAACACCTTTTTCCTTAAAAAGAGCTATCACGCTGCATTCTTGAAAAACCAAGCAGCCATTTCCAGAACAAAGTGGAAATGGCTAGGGTTGCTTCTGTCTCCTGAATTTAGGCCTAGATGCTATGTTCCCTGAGTCTGTGAAGGCAGGAAAGCCCCCATCTGTGTGGATGTTGCTGTTGCATCTAGTTCTATTTGACGCAACTCAATGGCAGAGGGAGAAGAAAACTTTGGGTATTATCTAATCAAAATTCTCATTTCTTAAAGAAATAACTGAGGGATCAGGGGGTGAATAACTTGTCCAAGGACCACACAGTGAATCAGTAGGAGACCCAGGACTACAGTCAAGGCCTTGCACTCCAAATCTGTTACTGCTTCCACCATCCTGGGATCAGAATGGATTTTACTGTGAAGCTAATAAAGATTATATTCAAAATACTTCCTTTAATGGGTCCCTTTCAAGGTTGTGAGAGGGATCTTAGCAATGAATTCCATGGACTTTTTCTTTTCTTTTCTTCTTTTCCTTTCTCCCCTTTCTTTCTTTTCAATTTCCAGAAGTAAAATATTTTAACTGAAATTGGTTAAAAACACTTCTCCTTTGTAGGGGTGGCTGGGTGGCTCAATTGTTTAAGTGACTGACTCTTGATTTTGGCTCAGGCCATGATCTCGCAGTTTGTGGGTTCGAGCCCCGTATCGGGCTCCATGTTAACAATACAGAGCCTGCTTGGGGTTCTGTCTCCCTTTCTCTCTGTCCCTCATCTGCTCTCTATCTGTCTCTCTCAAAATAAATGAACATTTAAAAAAAAAAAAAACAAACAAATGCAGAATTCTGTCTCTCCATTGTCACCTTCCCCTCCAGTTGGGAGCTAGAATGGCCATGGGCATGTGGCTAAAGATAAGATGAAGTAGGTTAACATTTATTTGGGGGGTTAGTAAGATATAATTATGTGGTTCCCAGTCACTTTCATGAAGAGTGAAGTTATTGTTTACCTTGATAAGGACTGGTCTCAAAGAACATTTCTACAACTAACTAGCACCAAGATTCAAAAGAAGGGCATGGCCAAAGTTCAGTTTCCTGGTGACACAAATGGGTCCTAAGGCATCTAGCACAAGAAACATGAGGATAATACAGAGCAAGGTTTAAAACTGATAGATTCAGGAGGTAGTCTGTGAAAATTCTTCCAAATCTCATGTCTTACACGTGGAAGAAACTTGATAGATATTTTTCAATATCGATAATAAACCGTGAAGCTATATGAAACTTTTCTAAACTAGAAATAATTTTATACAAAACATTTCAATCAAGTGAAGAAAAATAGAATTATCTGTTCTCTTTACAAAAAATAATTTTAAAACATATTGTCATAGGAAGAAGTAGTCTACCAATATATAGTCAACAACGGGTTTGAAAAAAGTGTTAAAGGTGTGTTTTTAAATTGAAGTATAATTGACATAAAATGTTATATTAGTTTCAAGTGTACAATATATGGATAGATGTGTTAATTAATAAAAGTATTATGTTATTTTCTGAATTTTTTATTTTGTAGTATTTGTCAGATTTGTAATCGCTACTTTTTTTGTAATTGAGATGTATTTTGTCATGCAAAAATATTCATTTTTGTGCCCAATTTTGTATTATAATATGATATTATTTTTTCTCAAAGAGAGTCCATATGTCATATAAACTGAATGAAATCTGGATCTGTCCCCTGTCTGCAATGCCTCTTTAATAAGGTTGCATTAACCATAGGATTACTCCAAATGACAGGACCTGTCCTGGGTGGGGTTTGTGGGTCAGAAACCCATATTTACTGTACAATCACTCTAGCACTACTCTCACGGGAATTAAGCAGTTTAGAAGAGCGTTCAGAGCATTTTACTCTGTGCATAGGAACAGTCTCCCAATGCCAATCTATGTCAATTCCATTGCTGGTAACAGTGCCTTTTAACACTTCACTATTACTCATCAGTGTTATGTTTGTATATTGCTGATCTCCCAAGCAACCAAACCACTTAATCTCACTTGATTTTACCAAATTCAATTCATCTTCCAAATGGGCACATTTGTGAAATATCTCTGGGAGATAAGTTATTCTAGCCCTTTTTACAGAAAGAGAAGATTCAATCACAGTAATGAATTATTCAAATTTCAACTACTCAATTCTATCTCTGAAATATTCTCTACTAAGAGACTTGCTGTGAAGGTTAAACAAGATAACATATATGAAATATCCAAGTCCTGACACTAGAGCATGAGTGCTTGGTAAATGTTAGTTTAATGTTAGATGATTCTTTACCCATTCTTTGCCAGCTTGAGTTCATGAAGCACCCAGATGCCTGGAGGCATTTCTACAGTTCCTTGAAAGAAAATGTGGTCACCGTATGCAAGCTTTAAATTTCTCTGCTCCAACATGAACCATGGATTGTAAACCTGAAGCAAGAAACCCAACCCATAAACTTTTTGAAAACTTGAATGGTTAGAAAACCTTAAAGAGAACAGATTTGTGAGGTGATATCTTGTCAGACAACCTAATTGATTCTCAACGTACCTACTTCCCAGTTACACGGTATTCATCAAGTCATTCTATTTATTACCACTTTGATTTCTTTCTCTGCAAAACAAGGATATTAATAATTTATGGGCCTGTGAGAGAATCACAAAAATAAAATATATGATACATTTGAAGATGTATAGATAATGAGTTGTTATTTTTGTACAGCAAAGATGGAGAACTAATGTTGAGAAGCAGGTAATTTGTCTCACCTCCCTCCTTCCACTTTCCTCAGAATTACTAAGTATACTGATGAGAGTGACACACTTAATATGATTCCAGAACAGAATGTTAATGGATAACGTAAAAGCAAACATGTACTTGACAAAAGGCAAAAAATAAGAGTTGTCCAAGAAAATTTCACCAACATCTTTGTTGTCACAGAGAGCAGATGAGATAGAAACTAAAGTTGATAGATCAAAGTGAACACGTATCATTTAAGTAAGAAATATAATCAAAGAAAAGGTGAAAATAATACACATTTAAGGAGGAAAGGGAAGTGTGAGTAGTGTATGTGATTTAAGTCATGTTCTTCCATAGAGGAAGTCAATAGATAATACCTGATGTTGATATATAAATACATAGAAATATAAGCATATTTTCAGAGTTTTCAGGGTAACTACCATCAGAACCAGAAAAGCTCTAAAAATAAGTTGCCATTAAACTGGAAGTTGGAGATGAGTTGGGAAGCTGCTGGTTTCCAACAGAAGCTCTTCTGTATCATTTTATTTTCTTTAACATTGGATGAAATATGGAAGAAAAACATAAACAATTCAAAAAGGCACGTGTTCTGGTTTGTCTTTGGTGACATCAAGATAACCTCAGATATTCAACATTTATGTTATTAAGGATTTAATTTTCAGCCATCTTTGTTCATCATTCTATATGTGTTATTCAAAAGAATAGCCATTGGGCACAGGTGGCTAAATGGAATTTAATTAATGAAAATAAAGTAAAATTTTTGACTTCTAAGTCTCATCTGCCACATTATATGGCTTGTGGCTATTGTGTTAGCATAGAATTGTGGAAGTTCCATTATTACAGAAAACTCTACATCCCCACTCTAAGCAATCTCATCCACATGTAGTTTTAATGACCACTCATTCTTGGATGACTCCTTGATCTTTATTGCTAGCCAAAGATCCTCTCTCTTGAGCAACATGCCTTCAACATGTACCTGATGGGTAGACAGGAGTATTTTCATTTGATGTCCCATAGCCCTTCATGCTCAACTTACCCAAATCTGGACACGTTGTATTTTTATGAAAGTCACTTTTACTTTCTACATTCATTACCTGTAGCATTGGAACCATCACCTAATGAGAAGTCATTAGAATCAGATGGCTGGTATTCACTGCTTGCAGGTCATTTTCCCTGAAACCAATGGCAGTCTGGGAGAGCCTCTGTTCATCACTTCTTCTGGATACCCCTCTTGTGGCTATAGTATCTACCAGGTCATCATGTCCTGCTTATTCTAGGTGTGGCCTATACTTCCACTAATTGAGCTGTGTTCTAAAACCATCAAGCTCCTGACTGGCCCTCCACTCAGCTGGTCTTAGGGTTGTTGTTTTTTTTTTAACCCCAACAAAATGCCATTTCTCACTTTCCATACTTATGATACATTCGGAGTATTGCTATGTTTTCTTGATGTAACCACAACAAAATCTGGAGCATTAACAGGGTTTTGCTAAAACCAAAACATCATTTCTTTCTAAAGTCAGGGAGAAAGCCTAAGTTGAGCAACTGCTCTGTAAAACCAGATCACAAAAAGGCAGTGGTTTCACAGAAGCTTAAACACATGCTACTGAGATGGGTTGAACCCAAGATGCCTATGGCATCAGTATCGTAAAAACATATCTACTGATTACATGATATTTAAAGGTCTATGTTAAAGGAGAAATCAGGATGCTTCAAGGACTTCACAATCAGGCAAGAAAGCAGTCTAGTGGTTATGTTTAATATAAGCGAGGATCCAGTAGGATGGTCAATTCAACAACTAACTTTGTTCTAGTGGGCCTTTTGTACTGCAGAAGTTAGATAGCTATATATTATAGTCTCAAGTTCCTTCACAGCTAGATTTCTAATTTAATCCAGGCCTTCTATCTACAAATACACAATCCTGGATACGTTTCTTTGCCTCTTCATGCTTTGCTTTCTTCAAGATGGAGGTTGTAAATTAATATATTCTTGACATATTCATTGATACAGTGTATGAAAAGGCCTTAGCATACTGCCTGGTACTCATAAACACTCAGTAAATTATTGCAATTATTAATAAGCAGAAGAAATGGAACATCCTTCCCGTGTCCTGCTTCAGGACAAATTAGGAAGAAGGGGGCAGAAAGTGTCACATTTACTTTTCTCGTGCAGACCTAGCAGATGCAATGTATCTCTGGAGCCAGCAGGTCTAATGGAAGCTCCTGATCATTAGATTGTAGTTAAGGGGTGTGATTCTGGTGCCTCTTGTTGGGATAGCAACTTTCTAGTTGCTTAGCTTCCTACCTATGGCAGAGATAACTAATCCTTTGGTGGACAATTTTGCAGTGGTGTTCTGAAAATCACTTCTAGAGTTCCAATCTAGAGCTTGTGCCTCCAGGCTTTCTAACAATGCTGTAAGTACTTAATTCCCTTTATTAAAACCCTTTTGTTTAAAATATGAGGTGGTTTATATCATGTAAAATGAATCCAACCTGAGATGGGCAGAATGGAAGTAGTGTCATCATGTCTCTGCCATTAACAAGCTGTGGTGGCTGTGTGAGGTCTGTGTGTCAGTAACCGGATCATATCATTATTCCAGGTCTCCGTTTCCTTATTTATAAAATGGAAAGTAGTACTGAAGTAGGACATGAAAATGGCATTTGATTTATTCTGCTCACTATGAGGAATTTTCAAAGACCATAGTCTTTCAAGATCCCCAATGAAGTAGATGCTACAACTGTACATTTTCAGCATTATCAGTGTATCATATGTGCAGCTATCATACAAAATCATTTATAAATCTAGTTCAAAAAATTTCCCTGACCCATTGGTTATAGGGAAATCTCCATGAAGCCAGGTGTGGGGTGAGAAAGAGAAGAAAATGTAGTAGGATTAGGTATCATGGTTTTCTGGGATGCTTATTCATGCAACTTACACATGACTTCAGAACCTGCTTGAGACTTACCATGTATATGACACCTCCAATTAATACAGAGTGCTGCTGCACATGTTCACATTTTTGACTTGGGTCAGACAAAATCAAGTTCATTATGGGCAGCTAAATCTGTGCTGCAACTTGGTAGCTTATGGTCAAGTGTTCAAGTCTCTACTAGGACCCAGTAGCAATTCAAAAGGAAAATTGCTATCTAAGAGAATGGAATATCTTTGCTCAAAATCCTAAGGTCTACTCAGTGATTCATCTACAGGGGCTGGCCAAAGGTTCCATGCAGTATCTCAATCTGACACAGATACTTCAAGCAACACTGGATCAGCTGAGTGTATAAGCCAAATGATAAAACTGCTTGCACTCACCCTAGGCCTGTTCCAGGTCCTTCTCCTATTCTGCGCCCCATTCAAAACTAGCAACCTTTTGCACTCAATGTACAATGGGTTCAAGTAGCAGACGCAAATGAGATATATGTTGCCTCCAAAATCTAAAGAACCCCTTTAGGCACTGTGGCTCTTCCTTTGTACAAGGAGGGCAAAATTTTGCAATTTTCCTTTGGACGTGTATCTTAACATGTCCCAGACCATTGATCCTCTAGAAAAGTCACCAGTGTGACTTTTGGTGACAAAACCTGGGGGGGGGGGGGGGGCGGTATATTTCCACACATGTGGTACACAATTGTTAGAACAGTTTCTATTCCCTGTTCACCTGGTTAAATCAATATGCTATCATCAGTGAAACAGACCATTGTGATGTCTTACAGAACTGAGATGTGATCAGTTTCCCTTTGACTAAAATACGACATAGGTTTGGAAGGTTGATATAATCCTGAGAGTACTGGTAGTCTCAACAGCTGAAAGCAAACTGACTCTGATGATCTTTAATAATAGGTGAAAAGAAAAAAAAAAACGAAAACAGTACGCCAGGTGTCAGGGAATGTATTGTTCTGCTCAAGCAAAAAAAAAAAAAAATATATATATATATATATACACATATACACACATACATATGAAGGAGGAGGAGGAGGAGGAGAAGAAGAAACCTCCACACATCTGGATTCAAATTGTAGCTGGAGTCAGCACTTGATTAAAGTGTACAATAATCCATTCTCACTGTTTGAAGACTTATAACCACATTCAGTTTCTAACAAGTAAAAAATGTGTGATTCATGAGTAGGTAAAATATGCCCTCAAATAATTATAGGTTTTGCTAATTTATACCAACAAAAAAACTGGAGAACATGAATGGAAACCAATGCTAAGGATATCAGAGCAGAGTAGAAGAAATATAATACTGGAGCAAAGTTTATTGATTACAGTGCACCAAGGCCACAATTCTAGATTCAAGGTATAAGAACCACTAAAAATGGCTCAATTTGTTTGCGTGGTGAATTGTATTAAACATGGGGCCAAAGGAGGTATATACTGAATGAAGCTGAAATTCTCCAGGAAAGCATCTAAAGGCTAAAATGGATGATTATATAGGATCCCACCTCCCCTCTATGTTCCCTCTGAACATCCCTAGACACTTTCTTCACCAAAGCCATGAGAAATACATTTGTGAGGGGAATCTCAACATGCTGAGGACATGGCTCCATTGTGACCATTCTTTCTAGGCCAGAAATGACCATGGGAATTGTTGCCATTGAACTGGGCAATTTGAATTCAGTGAGGATAATGGTATCCTGGGGTAACACGTGCTGATTCCAGTCATGCTTCCATTCACTCCTGTGTATACAGAGCAAATAAGACTTGAGTGAGCTGCTCATCTATTTTTGCTCTAGGAACAAAACAATCAACTAACCAATGCCAAAGACATCTGTGGATCAAACCATTCTGACTATTGCTTTGGCTTAGCTGCCCAGCACGGTAGCCATGCTCACCATGTCCTCTAGATTGAAGACATAAAAAAAAAAAAAAAAAAGATAATCCCACTTAAAAATAATGTCGGTTGCCAGGAAATTTGTCACTGAGGATAAAACACATACTGTAGCGACAGAAATTAACAAATAAATTTAAAAGCCAAAAAGGAAAAGCAGTGATTCCTAGGAAGTAGCATAGGTTTACTAGGAGTAATCCATACTAAAGTGGTCTCATTTGTTTCTTAAATGAGATTACTGAATCAAAAAAAGTATGTTATATACAGTATGAAATTGACAGGTTTCATGTAAACACAGTGTGATAGAGAAAATGTAAATTTCATTAACAGTAGTGTGATGGCAAATGAAGAAAAACCACACTCTAATCTGCACTGGTCAGGCTATATTTGAATTGCTGGGCCAGTGTTGAATACAATATTTTCAAAGAGTTGTTAACCAAACAGAATACCACAAATGAGACAAGGGCAATAAGGGCTCTATATAACTCATCCTATAAAGAACGGTTATGGGAACTGGGGGGTTTTGCATCAAAACACACACACACACACACACACACACACACACACACACACACACAAGCATTTCTTTGGGGAGAGTACCAATTAGCTGCCTTTATTTCAAGTGTGACCACATGGAATACAAAATTGATTTATTCTGAGTAACTTAAGAGGAAGATCTAGGATTAAATAGATAAATTTCTAGAGAGGAAGATTTGGGTGCAATATTCAGAAAAACTTTCTACTTGCTGCAGCTGCTTTGCAGAATTAGCTGCCATAGAAAGTCAGAGATTCTCTGCCCTGGAAATATTTTTGCAGAAGCTCAGCCTGCAGCTGCTACGCATGTTTGGGTTGAGGGCATTCTTGACATGATCTTGACATATTCTCTATCTATAACATAGCATCCTGACCCTTCCTACCTAAAACTACAAGAGTTCATTACATTGGGACCTATTGTTTTGTGACTTCAATTTAAGCACACCCCCCCCCCCAACTATGATACACTGATTTAGAAGTCATCCTTTCCCTGGGAATGGAGGTACCTGGGGAAAAAACAAAACAAAACAAAACAAAACAAAACAGCAGACCAGAAATAAGAAATTGGAAACTCTAGGATCTAATCCCAGTATTGCCAAAAATTCACCATCTGCTTTTTGAGCAATTCTTTGCAAATTCCATTTGGTTTCACCAAGGAGGAGACCTGTAAGATGTTTGCTAAGAACTTTTTAAGACTGAGTGCAAAATACCCCATCAGATACAAGATCTAGTCTCAGGAGCAACCTTACGACTTTGCCTCTCATATTTCCCATTGGTTGCAGCCCTCAAATGAAATCTAGGTCATGCATTGTTTTGTCTTGGGATTTGAAGCTAAAGCGAGAGTTTAGCAGAAGATATCATAAATTCTTCCCTGTGGCCACAGAATTATTCTAAGGGGTTGCTACAATAGAGTGGAATAAGCTATGTATTGATCCGGTCTCAGTCACTTCCAAGGCCTCAAAAGGAGTTCTTCCCTAGCCTCTGGGAAGCAGGTATCTGCAAGGAAATCTGTAGGCCTAGCCCCCTAACTGCCTTAGGAGCACGTTGTGGGAGGCGCAGACCAAAGGTGAGTTTACACATCAGTGACTAAAGTTTCCTGCCACTAAGCATAAGAAGTCACTCATGAGCAGCGTCCCTAAACCACAGCTACAGGATGTGGGCACAAGCCCTTGTATAATTGTTGGCCAAGAGCCAATGAGCATTCATCCCTGTGCAAATACTTGGGCTTTTTTTTTTGTTGTTGTTAACCTTTGAAAACCACAGGCATTAGTCTCTCTTTCTTCCCCTTGGCATGAGTCATCTTCTTTTCTCCAACTTGGTCTCTTGTGTGTAAAGAATTTTTGAGGAGCTTTTAAGCCTAAATTTAATACTTTTGCCCTCCCCTGTCCTGCCCTACAAAATGCCAGGCAGAAGTAAAGCTGCCTTACAAAATATCTGCTGGCTCTGCCTGCTTCCGCAGCTTTGTTTGGGCTTTTTGATCAGATAGGAAATCAGAGAGTTCTATGAGTGACCTTAGCCTTTAAGACAGGTAATTTCTGGAAATCCCCCCCTAAACAACGGTGACCTATTGTTTTCTCACCTCAGCATTAACCCAGCAACAATGATGCCCTGATTTAGATAATATGCCTTTCCCTGGGAATAGAGATATATGCAAAGAACAGTGGGCCAGAAATAGGAAATTATAAGCTTTAGAATTTAATCCCAGGACCAAAAATCCACCATCTGCTTTTTAAACAATTTCTTTCCAGTTTACAGACCTTTGCTTCATATTCTGTGAAATGAAAGCATTGGATTGGATGGTTTCTATGCTTCCTTAGCCCCCAGGCTCTGTAAATCGGCTTTCTTAGTAATGTTTCAGCACGGGGACTGGGAGAACAGGTCTCAAGGCAAAAAAATCCAAATCATGCAAACTGGCTTCTCTTTTCTGCCTTAGAGAATGGCCAAAGGTCAGGCTTCCAAAGAGGCCCAGTTGCCCACTTGAAGGTCAGGCTTAGCAGTTAGTTACAGCTCCCCTTCTTGGAAACATTAGAGATTTCATTAACCTTGCCTCTGTACCCAAATGTCCAACATCCTGGTGTGAAAATTCAGACTAAACCCACTCCAGCATTTTTTTTCTTTTACTGAGAGGATATTACAGAGTCTAAATCAACATAAAGAGAATGTTCTAACCATCAGAACTGCCCAAGACGTATCAGGAGACCTTGAGCAATCTGTCAATAAAGATGCTCAAGCAGTATTTGAAAGGTGACATATTGGGTATTTTCTAGTGGGATTTCCTGAATAAGATAAAGATCAGATAAACAGGATGACCAACCATAAAAATGTTATGATGATATGCCTGGTACTTCATGCCTCTTGTAAATTATCCTATTCCCAACCAAATGTATGATGTCCCTTTTGGAAACTTTATGGGTGTAGCTCAGATGCCAGTCTGAATGAAAAGCCCAAGCATATATTAGGTCCCCTTGTTTGCAGTTTGTATGTCCTGTTGAGCTTAAAACCCAAGTGAGAACACCAAGCGTCAAATGCAAGAATGGTGGGCAGTAGGTCCATAGTGACCAAAAAAATTCTGAGAGATAACTAAATATAGTTGCCTTAAGATGTCCTACGTTCTGCTTCCAAGTCATATCACTCTACAGGCATGTGCTCAATGTTTTTTATTTAATACAATAACTTAACCTTATTTCATTGAGTTCTTCTCACAAGATCTTTATGAAGTGGGAAGAAAAGGTATCATTGTCTCCATTCTACAGAGGAGCAAATTAAATCCTGGGAAAGTTGAGGTAATTTTCTAAGGTCTCATATGGCTGATTCAGTTATTTCCAAAGGAAAAAAAATCAAATTGATTTAATTGTCTAACCATTAGCCACAGTTATTTGGAAAATCATAAGGTCTCTAGCCTTAAAGTATTATATCAATCACCCATCTATCAATCCCATACACAATTCTATCTACTTTATCTAGTCCTGACTTGAACACATCAAGGGATGGAGGACTCACTATTCCAAGGAGCAACCCATTCCATTTTTTACATTCCTACCTATAAGAAGTTCTCTCTTATCTTGAACTGCCTTCCAAATTCCTAAATCTTCTCACCCTCTGGTCATAACCTGCTATCGAGGCCCTATGTATCAGTTTATGGGCTATCCACTAGAGAGTCTTTGTGAAATGTTAAAAGCATTCCCTTGTTATCTCTGAGCTCGTTCTTCTCCCTATTAAACAGCTTTGGTATTATTAAATGCTTATCCTATTGTTACAGGCTGGACCTCAGGGCTGAGAGATACCTCCTTCCTCTCATCTTCTGCACTGGTGATGCTGCACTGTGTCCTTTAGAGAGTCACTTGGAAACACAGTCTGTCCTCGGTTACAAGGGGGGCAAATGTGCAGAAAGAAGTCTATTGTCAGGTTGATCCTTAAATGGTAATGGAAAAGAATGTGCTGGACATTTCAGATGCTTCTGCCAACAAATGCCACTATCTTGAGGCAAATAGAGATTTTCGGGCAGCAGTGTTATAATAATTTGCCAATTATGCCTGCTTTAGAACCATTGCCAAAACAATCCAACGACTTTTCATTCCACTACTGTTGACAGGACAGCTAAGAATTTCAACATTTCCTTTTACAGTCTGAATAGAAGTTCCCTGCCTTGGGGACTGTAACAATATTTGCCATCAATGGGGAGGGGGGAATGGGTGCTGGGAAGGGGAAAGAGGGAAAGGGAGAGAAACACTAATGGAAGTAAACAAAGACAAAGACGAAATAAAATGATGGTTATTCAAGGCGTGGGTTTTGAATGCCTGCATCAAATTGATGTTTGTGAATGAAACAGAGGACAAATCTTTGAAATTGAGGAAGTTTTTAGAAGAGAAGACTTTAAAAACACTCTGAACAACCCCTCCCTCCACCAAAAAAAAAAAAAAAAGGTACAATTTTTAACATGAATACCAACCAAGGTGTCTCAACTTTGGGTCCTGGGACATGCTTAAAAAGCTGATTATCATAATATTTATGGTGTTGATCATTCAAAGCTTCTTTTCAAAATAAATAGAAAATAAAACTGAAAAATTAAAAAAGAAAAGAAACTTGAAGAGATGAAAACAGTTAAGATATCTCCTGAGTTGTGTCCAAAATGAGACATGTCGGGGAGAAAAAAAAGAGAAAATATGAGATAAAAGAGCAAAGGAAAGAGAATAAGGTAGGACAGTGTTTTTGAAAATGTGCTCCTGGGGCGCCTGGGTGGTGCAGTCGGTTAAGCGTCCGACTTCAGCCAGGTCACGATCTCGCGGTCTGTGAGTTCGAGCCCCGCGTCGGGCTCTGGGCTGATGGCTCAGAGCCTGGAGCCTGTTTCTGATTCTGTGTCTCCCTCTCTCTCTGCCCCTCCCCCGTTCATGCTCTGTCTCTCTCTGTCCCAAAAATAAATAAACGTTGGGAAAAAAAATTAAAAAAAAAAAAAGAAAATGTGCTCCTCTATACCTTCTGGGACCCAGAGACATTCCACAGAAGGTACCTCTGAGACCCAAAAAAGAAGAAGCCAGGAGCATTCCAATATCCCCTTCAATCTCGGTGGCCTCACTTCTATCTGTTTCACATACTGGGCACCCAAAACAGATTTCAATAGAAGGAAAGGGTCTGCTGTTGGAAAAGAAAATGAAATAAATGTTTGAACAAAAAAAATGCAAAACAAAGTGAGCCATTAAAAGTTCTTGAGCAGGGACTGATAGGGCCAAACTGTGCTTTAGAAATCTGGCAACCAAATGCAGGATGGATTAGAACAGTGTCAGCCTCGGATCAAAGATTCCAAGTAAAAGGCGATGACAATCATCCAGGTGAACAGAATTAAAGACTTGATCGAATAATATATACCTGCGGATATGGAAAGGAAAAGGAGTTCACGAAAAACTTTCAAAGAAGAATGAACTTTAAGGTTGACATCTGGGCATTGGGGTACAATGCTAAGCCACACATACATTTGGTCCTGCCATGGTCTGACAGTTTGTGTGCTCCAACATTCATGTGCTGAAATCTTGAGGCCAAATATGATGGTATTAAGAGGTAGGGTCTCTGGGAGGTGATTAGGTCATGAAAGCAGGGCCTTCATGAATAAGACTAATGCCCTTATAAAAGAAGATCAAGAGAACCCTCTTGCCCCTTTACTGTCTGAGGATATAACGAGAAGTCTGCACCTGGGAACAGGGCCCTCACCTGACCAGACCAGCACCCTGAACTCTGCATTCAAGCCTCCAGAACTGTGGGATATGAATTTCTCTTGTTGATAAGCCACCCAGTCTGTGGTATTTTGTAATAGCAGCCCAAACAGACTAAGAAAGATACTAGATGAAATTATCTGGCAATGAATTTAGATATATCAAAACTGATGGATTTCACGAATGATGACTGGGACCCTAAAAATGCCACAGAGAAACCCAGGATTTGGAAGATGCTGAATATGAGTGGCCATTGAATCATATAGATGATCAGCAGACAGAAATACAAAACTAAATCTTGAAGAAGTATCAGGGATGGAAATGGGGATTTGGAAGGCATTCTCATAAAAAGAGTAGCTAAAATAGTATAGTCAGACCCCAGTGAAAGACATCAGAATCAAACGGCTCAAGCTCAAGATCCAAAAAATGTCTACGTTTGGAGGACAGAGGATCAAGAAGCCAGAGACTCTGCCCTCAGTTTATGATCAGGTATTCAATGATAATATTATTTGTAAGCTTAAGAGCATTTATTTTCTGGTTAGGAAATTTGATTGTTCTTATATGAGGTCTGAAGTGTGCATCTATCAGTCTAATCAAGATTATAGATTTCCTAAGATACTAAGTGTTCAATACCATGTAATAGTATTTAAAAGGAACTAAGTCAGTCCAAATATATGGTGGTCTGAAACAGAATCTTCAATGAAGGTAGATCAGTGGATGGCATACTTATAATGCCAGAAGGAGTCTCAAAACCCAATACTCCCACGGGCAAGGGAATAGCCGAGTTTGTTGCGGTTTCCAATGAATGACATCAGCCCCATGTAGGTTTCAATCAAAATGGGTTCAGTTAACACCATCAGTCCCTTTCTTCTTCCAGATCCAGTGGAATTCTTGTGGGCATTCTGGATAGCTGCAACAAGTTTAGACGTGAACCCAGACAACTGAAGAGGAAAAGAAGGCACAGAGTTAGTAAATGCAGAGTCGGTCCAGACACACTTCCTCCCTAGCCAGTCCTCACAAAAGTTGACCACTGTCCTGGGGCTGCAGCTATCCTTACTTCCTTATATAGATGTCATTTCTCAGAATTGTCAACATTGCTTCTGTTAGTCTTTTAATAAATCAGTCAATAAATTATGTACATAATGAAATTATCTGCCTCATCTTGTTTGTTTTTCATCCTTCATAATTTGTACAGCATTTAGTAGTCAGCTTAATAAATATTTGCTGATAATCTATTATGAATCAGATGCCTGCTGGCTGCTGAAGATTTAAATACAAGTAAGATATAGTCTCTGTGTCCAAAGGAGTAACACTCTAATAATCTAAGAAATGAACTTGGTAAATCATTATACAAAGTTCATGAAAATGAACAGCAGGCATAATAAGATGGTAAAGGAATGCAAAAGAGGGAGAAATCATACGTAGGAAGAGGATCAGAAATGACTTCAAAAGAAAACTCTTGAGACAATCATTAAAGGGTTCCTAGAGTTTCAATAGGTGAAATGGAATTAGGGAGGGCTTGGTTGGCAGCTGTTTTTTCTATTCAACCCAGCATCCTATCAACCATTTCAGATTCTTCTTCCAATACGAGTACCTCTTTGTTTCTTTGGAGGACCACCCTCTCCCAGTTTAGCCCAAAATAGTATAAGAGGAGTCTACTTTAGCATATGGCTCAGGTCTAAGCAATCAGAGGAGTCCATTTCTCTGGTCACAGAGATTGGTGCAGGTAAGGGCACATGACCAATGTTGTTGCAAAACTGATAGAAAGCCTGGAGGTTTTCGAGGTCATTTTACCATGCATAGTGAGAACCTGAGAATGAAGCCAACGAAGGTGGAAGAAGTAAGATACAGAGAGAGATGAATTATTGACAAAATCATTCAAATTATTAGGTCAGCCTATCCTGAACTTTTAAGTTAAGTGAGGGGAAAAAAATCCTTATTTTGGTCAAGCCAAGTTGAATTGGGTTAAGGGGAGGGTAATTCAGGGAGCATTCTGAACAGAGATATAGGGGCGCCTGGGTGGCTCAGTCGGTTAAGCATCCAACTTCGGCTCAGGTCATGAATTCACAGTTCATGGGTTCGAGCCCCGCATCAGGCTCTGTGCTGACAGCTCAGAGCCTGAAGCCTACTTCTGATTCTGAGTCTCCTTCTCTCTCTGCCCCTCCCCTGCTCACACTGTCTTTCTCTGTCTCTCAAAAATAAATAAATGTAAAGAAATTTTAATTAAAAAAATAAACATGTATAAGCAAGGAAATGAAACAAAAGTTCATGTTTCTATTTCCAACAAGCTCTTTTATACTCATGATCTCTTTCTAACATAAATGTATTAGGTATGTCAAAGAAGGTATCACCATTTCCATATCAGAAAACCAAGGCTCATAGAAGGTAAATGACTTACCCACAGTCACTCCACTTTCTGCAGTATGGTAAAAAAGAACATTAGGAATAAAATCTTATTCACAGTGAGATCCAAATCTGTTTCCTAGGCAACTGGCTCACTAATCTAAATTAAGACTATTAGAGTATATTCCAATATCAATTCAAATTATTAAGCATCCTCTATAAAGTGTCCATTATTCTTCCCATGATTCCAAGAGGAGACCAATCTTTGCTTTAAGGGACTAACATAAGAGTGATCTTTCAGTGAAGAAAGAGAATCCTGTAGTCTTTCCCCATAACAATTTTCCATGGAGATTTTATCCTGGATACCTAATTTTATACCAAATTGCCCCTGGGCAAACTACTTTTTCATTCCAGTTTCAGTTTCCTTATTAGTAAGGAAAAAACATTTAAAAATTAGAATGTATCGACTATTGGCAGTTGGCAACCCTACAAAAAAAAAAAAAAAGGAAAGAAAGATAGAAAGAAAGAAAGAAAGAAAGAGAAAGAAAGAAAGAAAAAAGTAAAAGAAAAAAAGCCATACAAATAAAACTTCTATAATTTTATACCTGTGTGGCATTGTAAATTCATTTCCCCTTTTTGAGTCTTAGCTTCTTCTTTTGAAAAGCATTGAAATCTATGAGGTTTTTTTTAGATAATGTCATAAGTAACAAAAATTAGTGGCTATGATAAGAAAACAATATAGTTTGCTGGAGTACCTCAATATCTCTAGGTTTTCAAAATAAACAGATGTATTTCTCTACTTTTCTTTAAAGTAATATTTACCTAATTGAATATGATCAAAACATCAAATAAATAAATAAATAAATAAATAAACAAACTCAGAGGGCACCTGGATGGCTCAGTCAGTTAAGCATCTGACTCTTGATTTCAGCTCAGGTCATGATCTCGCAGTTTGAGAGATAAAGCCCCACAACATGTTCCACACTGATAACACAGAGCCTGCTTGGGATTCTCTCTCTCTCCCTCTCTGCCCCTCCCCCCCCCCACACACACACAGTCTCTCTCTCTCAAAAAAAAAAAAAGCTTAAAAAATAAACTCACTTCACTGAGGCTAAATAATGTAAACTAACACAGAAGTAGGGTTTTGCTTGAGTTTCAGTCTGTAGAAGCGAAGACAGAAGACACTTCTTATTACTCGTTTGCAGCCCCAGCATCCTCTTGGAGATCTAAACATTGCTGTCACTGAGTGACACAAACTATAGTCATAACAGCCTGGGGATTCTGGAAGGAAGGACATCCTTCCTTTCAGCTAATTCTACCAGTGCTTTAGCTGATTGAATAAGAAAAGCAGAAAGAAGTGGTTTTTCTTCAACTTCCAAAGAGAAAATCAAAAAGGACAGAATAAGTTAATAACATAGGCATTGAATCATTATGGTTGAAAATCATGGCATTTCAAGGTTAGAAGTGACTGTAAGCTTATCAATTCTAGCCATTCATCTGTTGTTTTTGCCTTGACACATCCTCACCAAAAAACTACATCCCTGGACATGGACATATCCAATGATGGGGAACTCACTGCTATCTAACCACATATATTCCATCACTGTGTATAGTGGGAAAATGCTTGGCATAGATGCATAGGGCCAGGTGTGCTTCCTTGCCCTATCAGTTACTAACGGTTAGAGTTTGGAAAAACCATACAATCTCACTGAGCCTTAGTTTCTAGATCTGAAAAGGGAAACTAATAATGGTGATGATAGTGATAGTAAAAGCCAACCTCATGAGATTTGTACAATTTTTATCATTTGTATCATTTATATAATTTTTTAACTCTTTTTTTTTAAATTTTTTTTCAACGTTTATTTATTTTTGGGACAGAGAGAGACAGAGCGTGAACGGGCAAGGGGCAGAGAAAGAGGGAGACACAGAATCGGAAACAGGCTCCAGGCTCTGAGCCATCAGCCCAGAGCCCGACGCGGGGCTCGAACTCACGGACCGCAAGATCGTGACCTGGCTGAAGTCGGAGCTTAACCGACTGCGCCACCCAGGCGCCCCAATTTTTTAACTCTTAATATGAGCTTTTTAAAAGTAACAGAGTTCCCTGAATGTCAGCCTCAGGAGATTGTTGCATGAATTTAAGTGAATTATTCAAAAGCATTTTATAAAGCATATTATTTATAGGTACAAATATCTTCATTATTTATAGGCAAAAACACTTTAACTTTTTTCTTTCAAGTTTATTTTTATTTATTCTGAGAGATAGAGAGCAAGCGGGGGAGGAGCAGAGAGAGAGGGAGACAGAATCCCAAGCAGGCTCTGTGGTGACAGCCCAATAGGGGGCATGGACTCATGAACCACAAGATCATGAGCCAAAATCAGGAGTCAAACACTTAACCTACTGAGCCACCCACGTGCCCCAAGACTTTAACTTTCTTAGTTCTATTCCCTTCAATTCCATATTTGGAATGCCAATTTCCTTAATACAAATCAAAGACTCCAGAAAACATTTTTTTGACTCCGATATGAGCTTTTTAAAAGTAACAGAGTTCCCTGGATGCCAACAGATACATTAAGTTCCACTCAGACACTATAATTACAAAAAACATGGGTTGAGTATCAAAGTATCTCCCCCAAGATATTTATCAATTATAAAGGGAAAAATACTAACTTTGCAGAGGGGAAATCCAGCATACATCTTAAATCTATCTATCAATGTTAATACTGCTAGTAATAAGACACACAGGCATCATAAGCCTACAATATGATGCAGTGAAGACATAAATCATTTCTGTAGTATCTGCTCCAAAAAAAAAAAAAAAACCTCAATTTAATCATGAGAAAACATCAGGCAAACCCAAATTGAGAGGCATTCTACAAAAAAACCGACCAGTATTCGTGAGAAGTGCCAAGATCATGAACACAGAAGAAAGACTGAGAAACTGTCACAGTTTGGAGGAGAATAAAGAGACAGAACAATTCAATGTAATACATAATCCTGAACTGGATCCTGGGACAGACAGAGGCATTAGGAAAAACAAAACAAAAAAAACAGTGAAACTTGAATAAGGCCTGTAGTTTACTTAATATTATTGTACTGATGTTTAATTTTCAGGTTTTGATAACTCTACTATAGTTATGTAAGTTGTTAGAATAATTTGAATGCCAGGTACACGGAAACTTTACTATCTTTGCAATTTTCCTGTAAGCCTAAAATTATTTCAAAATAAAAAGCCTTTAAACTCTAGATTGAAAGAAAATCCTAAATATTAGTTCCCCAAGATTCTTGAAGTTTTCAATTGATCAAGGAGACAAATGCAAAAGAAAAACAGGTACAAGATGACACCTTTACTTTGTTTCTCTTATCTCTATATTTTTAATACGAACCTACATCAAAGTTATACAAGTATTACTGTCTATTTTTTTTCTGAAAAAATTGTCATTGAATGAATTCTCGTCCATATAATTAAATTAAATCAAAAAGTTGATTTTTGGGGGCACCTGGGTGGCTTAGTCAGTTAAGCGTCAGACTTCGGCTCAGGTCATGATCTCACATTTCATAAGTTCGAGCCCCATGTCGGGCTCTGTGCTGACAGCGCAGAGCCTAGAGCCTGCCTCAGAGTCTGTGTCTCCCTCTCTCTCTACCCCTCTCCCGCTCATGCTCTGTCTCTCAAAAATAAATAAGGATTAAAAAAAAAAAAGATCTGTAAAAAGTTGATTTTTGTCCATTGCAAATTTAGCCATTGTTCAGTTTTCTTCTGAGGAAAACAGAGGAAGAGCCTGTGTAGTTAGAATATAGTGATCAAAAGAAAGAGATCGAAATGAAATCTTAGGCCCAAAGCATCCTGTCGGCCATATTATGTTGTATTATGTATGTTGTTGTTGTTGTTTTTAATAATCCTGACAGTTGTATGGAAAATTTACTGTTAGGGTCAAGATTAGAAGCCAGAAGATAAGAGGAGCTTGAAGATCACTTCAGTAGTCTAGGCAAGAGATGATGGTGGCTTGGACCAGGAGAGAAGTGGAAAACATGATAACTGGTTAAATTAGGGATATTATTTGGAGGTAGAGCCATACAACTTGCTGGCATGAATAAATATAAGGGATGAAAAGAACAGAGGACTCAAAGATGACACCTAGATTTTTGGTCTGAGCAACTGGATAGAAAGTGATATCATTACTGGGTTGGGAAAGCCTGGGGCAGAAGGACTTGGAAGTGGTGAGGTGCAGGGGGCAAGGATTCTGTTCCAGACATGTGGTTGATGTGCCTAACCAGTAAGCCTCTTAGTAATTTCTAATGGCCAATTGGATACATGAGCATGGGACATGAGGAAATAAACACATGATAAGACCATATGTATAGTTAACAATTCCAAAATAGTAATTATAGATCCTATAGTAAAGAACAATATTCATAAAGTATAAAAAAGATAGACTATAGGGCAGGGGTTAGAAATCCACAAATTCAGAAAGCTTTGTTGGACAAGATGCTAGGCATCGGGGGCAATGCATAGGGGATCTAATAGGTAAACTGAGGGTCCAAGTGTTTCAGAGATTTGTCCAATGGCTAATCACTAATAAGCAACTGAGCAAAGTCTTGGAATCCCAGTCTCCTGACTTAAGTGTGTTAAAGTCCTCTTTCTATAATATACTGCTATTATGAGCAGTAAAATTATACTATTTAGAAAAGGATTTGTGTTCCTTATTTTTAAGAAGGGATAGGAAAAAATTATACTCAGTAATTTTCAAAACATGTTCCTTTGAACACTAGATTTCTTCATAGGTTGGATGACCATATAATTTATCATCCAGACAAAGATTCTTTTCAAAAGAAAGGAAGTGCCGTTATTAACAATGTTGGGATGACAGATATTCCTGAGGGTTTGGGGAGAAGATATGGAAGCCAAGCAGGTAACATCCTCCAGTCCCTGCAATCATACCAATTAGATCTGCTCTATTTTTAACCATTTTACATATTTCAATTTCAAGATTTTATTTTTAAAAGTCTTATGCTTCTAAAAAATTTTTTGAAAAACACCATACTAAGCTTGCCTAGCAACCTCTAGCTCTGACTTGGCGTAAGATGCATAGGGCCTACTCAATCTGCAAAGATCTATATTGTCTATACTCCTATTCATCCTTCCAAACCAAGCTCAAATACCCTCTCTCTCACAATGCCTTCCTGTATACTCAAGGCAAAAATTAATATTTTATTCTATTGCATTTCACTTTTATCTCCATTTAAATATTTCATCCAGTTGTCTAAGAATTAGAGTCACAAGTGTGGCTGTTTGTCTATGTAAGTGAACCAAAGTTTCCTTACCTTAGGACTATTGTTATCTTGTGCCATATAATTCTTTGCGTCAGGGGACGATGTCCTCTGTGTTTTAGGATGTTAAGCAGCCTCACTAGCCTCTACCCACCATATACCAATAGTACCCTCACCCTAAGTGTGAGAATCAAAAATGTCTTGAGACACTGCCAAATGCCACCCCGGCAGGGGGATGGGAGGGTGGTAAAATCATCCCCTGTTGAAAAGCACTGAACTAAAGGAAGTATGTATGATATAACATGGGTATTGAGATCAAACAGATCTGGTCTTAAGTTGCAGATATGGCACTCATTAGCTGTGTGACTCTGGGCAAGTTATCCAACCTCTCTAAATTTTATAGTTCCTTTTCCACACAAAAAAGAATATTAATAGCATCAAGTACAGAGGGTGGCTGTAAAGATTAAACCAACTTTAATAAATGGAGAGTTTGTCCATAAGCTCACATGTGCAGGTACACATATTCATGTATTTTAGGAAGAGTTGGGGAAGTGGAATGAAATGAGGCTGGAATTTGAAGTCAGACTGCAAAGGCCATTAAGGAAGCCTATTACCAATGATCAAAAATACTATCAACAAATCTTCGACAATATCGCCATCAAACTAGGACTTCTTAAAGACCAAGTTGTAATTCACCACAGCATTCCCATTGCCAACACCCTCTGGACTGCCGGGATACCTTTTCATAGATAAATAAATGCTTTTAGATTAGATTACTGACTGCTTCTCCAGTCCTCATCATAAGCTTCATTTCATGAGAATCCTCCGTGGCCTCAGAATCTGAGTGCTGGAAAGAAAAAGTTGATGCTATTTCATACCCAATGAACTTGGCATCTCATTAGAGTCAGATGCCACTTTATTTCTAGTCATTTCAGTGCTCCCTCTAAAAGGAGGAGGGACCATGAAGACAAAGTGACAAGCAGTGCATTGAAGGAAAGGCAGACAAAAGGCCAAGTCCCCAAACTGGCTCTTGAGCATTTCAAGCACCTGAACTCAGTCTGTGTGACAGGAACGCGGTGTCATCTGATATGAATGCCACCAGCCACATACTTTTCTCTAAAAGCTTTTATACACCCACCCCTGGCTCCTTCTTTTATTCCAGTCTCAAAAACAGAGGGTCAAGTTTAACAACTCTGATTACATAGGAGCTGTGTGCTGGTTAGGGTAAAGTATAGCGGTGTGGGTGGGTGGGTTCGTTGGAAGTAGGGGGTAGTGCTGAACGTTCTTCTGGACTTTACAGCAAGTATTTACCACCTGAGTGACTGCACTCCTGGTTTACTTCAGGTGCTGTCTGCCAGCAGTTCACTGCCCAGAGTCTCAGTTTTCCTTATTACAACCATAACTTGCTTCCTGTTTACACTGGGTAAAGAGACCAGGTTTCATGCCTGCAGGCGTGCATTCCTCAGCTGAGCAGGTTTTCCAAACCTTCAGGCTATAGGTTTCAGTGTTCCTCTATAGGAAATGAAGCATGCGGAGATAAAGAATAAATCCATCCAATACCCAGTACTGGAAACCACTTGAAAAGTCACACAGCTGGATAGAATGTTTATATCATCCTGACATATTTTACCTGGAATTATCTTTACGGAGACACCTTGACTGTGGTATGTTCAGGTATGTAGAGAGAAAAAGGAGGATGAGGCAGAAACTTCTTTCCTCCAAGAGAGGTTCCTATATATCCTAATCCGCACCCTCTTCCTATTCCATTCCCCAACTCTCCCCTGCCAACACATATGCGTACATACACATGCTTTGAATTCTAGCTAAAATGAATTATTCTTTATTCAAGAACATTTCATGTACTTTTGTAATTTGCAGGTTCCAACCATCTTTCTTTTATTTAAAATGTATTTCCCCCACCTCCTTTGATGCTTAAATCACTCATACTTTGAGTTTCACTTCAGATATCATTGTATCTGTTAGCTTTTGGACTTTCTTGTTCCCTCTTCTGGGCTCCCATAGAACCTTGTGAATCCCACTCTATTAACAGTCTTAGCATATTAAATTATAATTTGTTAATTACTTTTTTTTTTACCTTCTCCCTGTACTCTGTAAGTGTCTGGAGGGCAAAATCTGTTTTATTCTCAGTATCCCAGTTTACTAGCACGTTGCTCAGCATGTAGCTAGGTGGGTATTCAATGAGTATTTGTCAAAATGATGTGAAGGGAAACGAAAGTTACATTTAATTGCTAACATGTTGGTTCACTTTCATAATTCCCTTGAAAAGAAGGGTAAATATGCCAGAAAAGAGTAAAAAGGATTGGTCCGTAGATCCTTTTGGTTTGGTTATAAAGCATTCATGACCATTCATTGTTATTTACCAGCTCTGGGCTCAGTCATTAGTCCCTTCCAACAAGACTCTTCACACATCCTAAGAACCCAGCAAGAAAATGGTTAAAACGGGGGCGATGAGACTACAAATTATAAATAAAAAGTATGTGAAACAATTGAGGATAATCAAGTTTTGTCAGAAATATATCACATTACATATCACATCAATGAATACACACACACACACACACACACACACACACACACACACAGAATTTCTTCAAGCTCATGTCCATTTTCCTGCTTATTTACAAATTATTTGGGTGTGGAAAGGGAGCTAGTTTATTTTAATACCTTAGTCAATTCACTTAATCACTCTAAGTACCCTCATTTTAAAAACAGAGATAGCTATCTTGACCTCACAGGGTTTTTGTTAGTTGAATTACATGAAAACATGTAAACTGTAATCAATAAATATAGTCTGATTACATAATATTACATGAGATTATTTTTATGTGTTGTAACAAGAAAGTCAATGCCAAAAATGATTATTTCCTATTCTCACAACTGTTTTATATGAGTAATGCAAAGTATATGCATACACAGATTGGAATAGGTTGGTGAGGCTGAGAGATAAGCAAGAATGTCTGGAAAGAGGCCATTTGACCATCATATTTGCCAGACGTGAAGTGCTATAGAGTTAGTGAGAAGAATAAAAGGAAAAAATAATGTATTTTGACACTGTATTGCATAAATTTGATAGTAATTTTTAGATTACTTTAGGAGACTTGAAGATAATACAAATTTGAATTTGAATGCAATTAATGTGTTTATTAATACTCTTTCCTATGGTACGTGCCTGACCAACCAATCCCATGACTCATCTTTGATCCAAAGGTGTATGGTCTGAAACCTCTATCAGCAGCTCAGCTTTCTCTCCTGAGCTTCAGACCTAAATTTCTAACTGCCTGACAACTAACCCAATCTCATGTTCCATGGACATGTCAAACCAACATGTCCAAACCTATTCTTCTTTCAGTTTTCCCCATTCAAATTAATGGAGTCACCATCTTCCCAAGCCAGAAACCACACCATCTTCAACATCTTTTTCTCCTCCACCTACTATATCCTGTAAATTACCTGCTCCCATTAATCCTGTATCTTGAGTATCTCAACATATCTTTATCTTCTCTCCATTCCTACTGCCCTTAAGCCCTTATACCTATTATTTGAGTCATTATGATCATGAAGGGGAATATGTAAGATTAAACTCCAGCTACAATAAATTACTCTGTGTCTAAGAACACTCCTTGTACCTTCATGTGCCTCCACATCTCTTCATTGGATTTAACTTCTGATTTAGTCCATTTAGTGCTCATTTTAAAATCTTTGCATTTTTATCTATTCCTCTATTCAACAGTGCCTTCCACAAAGACATAAATTTTATCTCATTTAGGTTTGTATCCTGAACAATAAACCTCTACTTTGTAGGTGTCAGAAGATATTTGTTGAATAAAGAGATTCCAGGTGCTTTATAAGAAAAGACTCTGAGTAAGAATAAATTTGGATTTTTAAGTGTATTTTTTAAAATAAGTTATGGCATCAGATTGTAAATAATTTGGAAATTTTGACTATGTGTAACACAGCTCTACAGGATTTATTTTTCTATACCATAATAGATTTGCTAAATTGAATTAAATTGCTTCAGGTATTTGATTTAGTTATGCATTTTCCCCATATTTTCTACTTTTTTCCCATTTCATTTATAAGGGAAATGGAAAAACTAGTTTTATATCTTCCTTTTAAAATCTTATGTTATGCCAAAATACCCATATAAAAGGAATTCTGTATCCACAGAATTGTCTTTCTTCTTATTTATTCTTTTACATTAATATAACTGAGTATAATCAAAGCCAATTTTGGAAAATATCATAAACACAAATAATATTGTGACATAAAACCGAACAACAAAAGAGAAATTAAGACTCAAAGAACTGGATCAGAGTACTCATCATCTCACATCACAGATGGAGATCACTTGTTTTCAGAAAGAGTTGGGACTTGGGGTGGCCTTTAATAAGAAATAGTTTGGCAAACTATTTGGCCAAATAGTTTGGCCAGACTGTTGCGGGGGGGGGGGGGGGGGGAAGCTTTGGAAAAATAGTTTAAGGAGAAAAGCCATGAAGGAAATATACTTAACAGATCCACAAAACAGTTTTATTGACTTAAAATCACTAACCAACTGAACAAGCATTCATTATGCTCACATCCACACTTGTTGTGACACACACACACACACACACACATGCACGCACGATATTCTTACGCCCATCCAACAAGAGCAGTATAAACACTGAGTTTTCCTTTTACCTTTCTACATTAATTAATTCTATGTTCTATTAACCACAGTCATGGTTTTGGGGGAATAATGATTCTATCCTCCTTTCAACATTTTATTTCTTATCTTCCTTTTAAAATTATTTGATTGTATTGGGGCACCTGGGTAGCTCAGTCGGTTAAGCATCCAATTTCTGCCCAGGTCATGATCTCACAGTTTATGGTTTCGAGCCCCATGTTGGGCTCTGTGCTGACAGCTCAGAGCCTGGACCCTGCTTCGGATTCTGTGTCTCCTTTTCTCTCTACCCCCCCCCCCCTGCTCACACTGTCTCTCTCTGTCTCTCAAAAATAAATAAATGTAAAAAGAATAATAATAATAATAAAAATAAATAAATAAATAAATAAATAAATAAATAAATAAATAAATAAATAAATTTATTTGGTTGTATTTATATGTATCAGAATAAAACAAAGTACCATCAAGAATTAAGAGTAATGCAGTGCCATTTCTCTGTAGCTAATAGAATTTGTTCTTTAATCCCTTACCCTGAATATCTTCTAGCCAAGGACACTCAGGGAATAAGTACTTAATGCATCAAGTATAAGGAAGAGGGGACTTGGCTCAGGAAGTGATGGGTGTAATAACCAAGTCACTTGGTACTTATTTTACCTTACAATATGATACAATTACTATTAATGCAAAAATATATGTTATTTTAATGGCAAAAACAAGACTTCCTTTAGAGGAGGGAAATGGCTTTAGAAAAAATGCATTGTCAAGCATTTTGAGTTCTATTACCAGGTGTCTGAAAGAAAAAAAAAAACACAAACAGATAAAATACTCTGAACTGTGAAGAAGGAGGAGGAGGGAGAAGAGGAAGAGGAGGAGGAGGGGAGGGAGACAAAATATTTGGGGAGGAGCACGACAGGATCCAGAGGAGCAGAGAGAGGATTATAAAGCAATGCATTAATAATGCATTATTATTAATAAGGTCTTTTACAAACAGAGAGAGCTGATATTCCATGTGAAATTTGGGCCCATTATCATGATTTAAAAAATTCTCACTCCATCTCCCCAAAGGCCTCATGGAGTCTACTCTCACATCAATGCCTTTGTGTAAGTGTTGTATTATTGTCATTGGTTTTCATTTTGTTCTCTTTTGTTGCTTTTGGGTGGTAGAGCCAGGCTAGGGGCTGAAGTTGGACCCTGGGCTGCAGCATTATAAAACTGAGCTATCACAAGATCCATACAATGAACTAATTTAGTGCCTGCAATAGCCTGGAGCCAGAGGTAAGTAAACCTTGAGACCATAAGCCCCTGAGGATGTTTACATAAATCTTGAGGAGACCACTGTCCTTTCTGATAGCAGAAGGGATTTAATCCAACTTCAAGTATACATTAGGTGAAATTAAGACTCCATTTATCTTCTAATCACGTTTTGCCTCAAATCATTTTTAAAGTAGGAGACTTACCAATTAAAAATATTTTTATACATATACATATTTGCATGAATAGTGTGTTTAAAATCATGCAGCCACTGCAATGCACGCCATCCAACCACAGAAAGATTTTAGGTATATATTGTTATCTTTTGAATTTACAAGAAACAGAGAGTTATGATATTTGGAAGTAAATGACAGCATATAAAGGTAAACATAGCAAGGACAGAGAAGGCAAGGATTTCTAGGCCTATACACACACTCCTGTGTGTATATGTGTTGAAAATATAAAGTTTAATCTTTCTCTGCATTTACAGCTCCAACCATTTTACTTCCTGCCTACCTAGTATCCTAGCACTGCCGATGTTTCCCTAGGGGAGATGAAAAAAAAATAGTAGAAGGACTTTCCCTGCCACTGATAAAATCTATTTGGGGAGATGAGATTGAAAGACATAAAAATACTCTTAATTGCTGTACTGTTTATGCACCATTTACATTCACAATATTCGATTTAACCTTACAAAGGTCCAATGAAGTTAGGAGGAAGGGCAGTGTTCATTATGTCCATTTTAGAGATAAGACTACCAAGGCCCCAGAAAGAAAAGTAATAAACATAACCAAGAGCCATATCTGACTTCATATTTCACGCTATCCCACCCACACTCCTTCTTTTGAATGAAATAATTAGAATTTAATTACATACAGAAAATTATAAGTACCCATAGAGAAATTTATACGTATGGCAAAAAACAGACACAAGTAATGCCATTTTTAAATAATATTACACTATAATTTTTTATAAGAAATTAGCAAGGTGGAAACATCACAATATGATTAACATAAATATTATATATATTTTTATATATAAAACAGCTCCACTGTTTATTAAAAATTCCTATAAACCTTTTAAAATTTGTATCTGTATAAGCCCAGGCTGTATCTTAACTTTTCTTTTTTTTTGAGTAGTACTTATTTTAGAAGCAGATAGCTTCACCATCAAAGCTAGTCTAATGAGGCTCAAACTGCCTACCTTACAAATTTCGAGGAACTTCTCACTGGTGTACTTCATAGGGTGCTCAGTGAAGGTCGCATAAGGCACTTCAGTGGACCATGGGTTCCAGCGAGATAAGAGGGACTGCTGTTCCAGACTCCCCCAGTAGATCCTAAGGCCTTCTCCTTGTCTCCTACAAGAAACAAGTTTCCTTAGATTAGCCATGTGCACTAGCTTAAAACAAAAAGAAAAGGATGGGAAAGTCACGTGATGTCTCAGTCAGATTTATAATGATGCTGAGTGACTTGCCTACTAACTGATTGTTCCAGAAACTCGGGAGGTAAGAATAAAAGGATACATTTGGTTTCAAACATGATGGGTTCAAGGTGTCATTGAGAATCCTATGTGGAAATGTCTACTTGGAAATGTGACTCTGGTGCTGAGGACTGGGGCCAGGGATGGAAACATGGATATTGCTCTCATGCCAATATTCTGATGGTAAGGGTTGTAAGAAAAAGGGAAAGGGAAGAGTCAAGGTGGTGGGTCAGGAAGTGGATGTGTCAAGGTGGCAGGCAGTTTCAAGGAGAAGAGAAATGACAGCACCTTCATTTTCCACAAAGCAGTTAACACAAGAAAAGATCTGGGACTTCAAGAATAGTAGTGTATAGATGATCCTTAAAAGCGATAATGACCAATTCAAAAAAATGCCTGTGACCACAGCTTTCATATCTCATGGTTCTCTATTATCTGTACACATTCTATCCAACTAAATTGCAGCAACATACATACCATAGCTCGTAAATAAATTGTGTCTGCCTTTTCCCACACTATCGGGTAGAGCCCAGGCCTGGATATCTGGTAAATCCAAGCGCAAAGCAAGAGGAAGCTTGGGAATGATGGGAGGGAAGTCGTGGCAGCAGAGTGTGGCCACATTGAATAACAAAATTGTAATTCCTGTGGTCTCTTCTTTTACATGTGCCCATCAGAATTTATGGTTTGTGGTTTTAGACATCTCTGAATGCAAAGAGATCCCTGGAGGTTAAGCCAAGCTCAGGTGCTTTGCATTCAATGAGCTTTAAAACTAAGTTGCCTGTAATTCTAAAGAGCCCCATGGAACATCACAGAGCTCTCATTTCTTCTAGAAATTAAATCCTGGGATCTAGAATGAAAACCCAGAGCTTAATTGTGGTGCCTGCATAAAGCTGTTACTTCCTGTATTAAGGAATTCCTTTGGGAATGCTATTGTGGCTTCTGTGTGTTTATCCAAGTAGAGATGTGTATAAACACAATCTCACACATATGCATATGCCACCCCTCTTCCCGGTTGGCTGATCTCTGAGATTCTTGTTCTAAAATGAAAGTACGAAAAGAACCTGGCACATTCTACTGCTCTGTTCTCAGATTTTTTATCATTATGTTTGAAAGCTGACACCCAACCTTTTTTGTACTTAATCCTTTACCCACAAAGAAAAAGTGGAAAAGAAACATATTGTATATACCTCTAAAGTTCTCTTTCTAACCTCTCACCTTCCCAGCTGTTATTCTGACATTTATCATCCCCCCAATATGTTCCTTCTGTTTCATTTCTTCTTTCTTTCTTTCTTTCTTTCTTTCTTTCTTTTCTTTCTTTCCTTCTCTTTCTCTCTCCCTCCCTCCTTTTCTTTCTTTCTTTTTCTTTCTTTTTCTTTCTTCCTTTCTTCCTTCCTTCCTTTTTCTTTCTCTTTCCTTCTTTCTTTCTCTCTCTCTCTCTCTTTCTCTCTGTCTCTCTCTCTCTCTCTCTTTCTTTCTCTCTCTCTTTTCCTGGCCTGGTAATAAACTCTAAACTCAATTACTATTCTATGCATGCTGGTTAATGGAGCATTCTGGCTTTAGCCCATTAAGACAACTTGCACAATGGAATCATTTACTGCTTCATATGTCAATTTATGTGCTGGGTGCAATTTTGCTTTTATCCAAAGGCGATGAAAATCTGCCAAGATAGCTTCTCTAAGAAGTACACTTTATATTATTTTACCTTAGGGAAGCCTCAAATGAAGTTTAACCATGAAATTCAAGAGGGACCCTATTTCTAAATAACCAGTCAATTTGAGCATGGCAATGACATTTCTCAGACATGTAGCATACTTCTGAACATACAAGTTCAGCCAACTTTCTCTCCTGAGCTCCAATGGTGATACCTAAGAAGATAAATCTACAACTAAAAAGTCTCTCCAAAGGTAAAAAGGTATTCTCGGCAAAGACCTTAATACCATAGGTTTATGAAAACCTACCATCTCCTCTTCCATCCAGTGTCATTAGGACAATTGTGCGGAACACAGGTGCCTTTATGACCAGGACTGCTTCATGAGTTACTTATGCTCACCATGCAAGATGTTGTGGGAGGTAACAGTGAAGTGAAAAATGCAAAAAAATAGGATGTCAGATAGTCTTGCATTAGAGTCTTGCTTCTGACACTTAATGCTGTGGCACTATGGACAAGCTCATTTCATTTTCTGAATCCATTTCACCACATGTTCTTTAACATGTCTCCATGTGACATCTCAGGACCTCGGTAACTGTGTAAATGATATAGATGGCTGTGGTCATGACACTACTAACATGCATTCAGTCAAGGACATACAGTATATAAAAGAAGCCTCTGGTTATGGCTTTTGTAGTTTAGAGGCATCAAATTAGCCCCCTGACCACACTTTCTGCTGCAAAGACTATACCAAGCATTGTCCCATCACTCCTAGGGAACTTTAGCACCTATTGTGATCCTTCGCAAACATGTAAAAGCACAAATCAGCCACCATATGATGGAATAACATTTTAATGTTTATAAACTATAGAACGTGAGAGCTAGAAGGGTTCCTGGAACCTAAAGCCCAGTGCTGTCTTTCTGGAGATGAGAAAACTGGCACACAGAAGGAATAGGGTTTTCCCAAAGCATCACTACACACAGAGGTGAGCTGGTGAGAGCCTTGGTCTCCCAAGACTTCATTTAGGGGTCTTTTCACCATTCTGGACTCTCACTACAAAGTACATTCCAAGTTATGGTCCTGCTATTCCACAACACAGTCTTACTTCCAATCGACACAGAGTTGAAAGAGTTGCCCTAAGAAGACCATCATCATCTGTGGGCAAAAAGCCCATCTAGAGATCTTAGCTAAAGGTCAGAAATGAAATCTCAGTCTCAAAAGGAACTGTAGATTTTTATATAAGCTCGATATTATCAATTATGAGATTGTAGGAAAATAAGGTAGCCCTGGAAGTGAAGAGGGAATTTACAAAAAAGTTAGGTCATCAGGGTAAGAAGACCGATCTTTCTCACTAAGCACTATGGTCAAGTTAATCAAAGTGGGGGTACAGTCCTAGGTAAATAATGCCAACATCAAATTATTAAGCAAAGGACAATTTGGTAGCTTTCTTCTCCAAATCATACTGAGTGGAAACCTTGGCTTTGGGCATTTCACAGCACCTTTCTGATCTTTGGGTAATACCCATTTCACGAGGAAAAAGAGGAAAATGGATGAGCAAGTGTCTTGTATGCTGTAAGGCATAGTAGCAACTATCAAATGTTGAGTTCCTAGTGTGCATTATAATGCTTACCTGTCCTGATAGAAACTTTATATTTTTAATTTTTTTAAACTATGACAACAGTTTTTTCGACTTCTTTGGTAGAAATAAATGAAGCTAACAGGAAATAAGATAAAGAATATGACCAGGCTTAATCAGATCACCAAGTCAACAAACCACTGGAAGAACAGAATTACAAAGGGGAGGAAAAATACCATAAGTCCTGCATAGACAAAACAAGAAAAGCAAATACCTAGCACAGAGAAGGTGTTGGAATCTTCTACAGTTTTCTTCACCTATTGATCCCTCCTCCCCCGCCTGATTCTGAGTCTCAGAAAACTTTTGTGTTTGGCTTCCGCTTTATCATGTTTCGGTGTATATAATTTCCTATTTAAATCCATCAGAGAGACTTTCATTTAGCTTAAAACACCCCTACAGCTCTTTTTTCTTCAGACTGAATCAGCATAGCTCTGTAAAAGTTTTCTAATAGGTTAAGAACAATCTTTTAAATCACCTCACAGGTGATTCCCTGAAACAGTCCTAAGATGTTTATCTTCAATTCCAGTATTTAATCAACATATTCTCTGTGCAGTGTGTTGTCACAGGTAGAGAAATGAATAAGACTCAGTCTCTGAATTCTGGAAGCCCATGGGCTGACTATCATCTCTTTCGCACACCTCAAACAGGTACAAATAGAAAACCACAAGCCTCATTATAGAATTAGAAGTTTACCTATTACAATTTATTTTGTTCCCATTTTTCTCCTCTCAAGGAAACCAGTTTGTTCTGATCTCCATTCACACAGTAATAGAAGCAAGAAGATCAATGTACCCTTCACTTCTGCTAAATCAAAAAACCTCCTAGAAAGTTCTAGAAGTAAAGGAGATTCTCCATAAGGACTCCTAAGAACTTGGTGGAAGAAGAGGGTTTATAACAGCTGGAGATTTTTAGGATCCTAGACTGTCTTGAGTGGGAAGGCCCTTTAAGAGATGTGATTCCAATTCCTTCATTTTATAGATATATAAACCAAAGACCAGAATTTTCAAAGATCAGAGTTCTTCCCTTAGTCTTGTTAATTATGGGTTCTACTCAGTGACTCAGACTCAGAATTTGAGTCAAATATGGTTGTTGCCAGGGTGGAAACTTAAGCAATTACTACTTTAAACCATCATAGCAGCCAAACAGATTTGCCTTCTACGCCACAAAAAGCAAATGTATCTTGAAGAAATGAGGTTTATACAGAAGAAACTATCATCCAAGGACCAAAGGATCAATCATGAAAAATAAATGTTTGAGCAACACCAAAAAGAGGAGCTCCAAACTGAATGGAGGAAAAACTTTCTTCAATAACAAGTTTAGGAAGACAATACATTATTTTTGACAGGAAATACACCTCTCCCTGAAGTCATTTTCAGCTGAACCAGATAATTATGCCAACCAGTCACCAGTTTTGGTTAATTTGCTCCTTCCACACATTCTACTTCCTTCAGAGAGAAGCCGTGCGACCTTCTGCATAGCACAACACAGCCATAGCACAACATAGGTATTATTTCTCATGACTTCCCACTTGTCTCCCATCCTGGCCCTCAAAGATGCTGAGCTAAGGCTTTACACCACCTGATAGGAGACATGAATGAGGATGCAAATCTCCAGAAGGAGAAATGGCAGCTTCCATTATTACCTCCACCAGCTGCCCCTCCTTTCTACTCATCTCAAATCTCAAAGTTCCACCACAGAATTAAAAACATAGCTCGAGGCACCAAACCGAGATTTATGAGGAAGCACAGACATTAACTCTTGCTCTAAACTCAGGGCGTGTGCTTGTAAGTATGGGTGAGCAAACAGAGGGAGGCCGCACGGGGGAGGAGGGCAGGCCGCCAGGGGGAGAGAGCTGTTCAGAACAACACAATATATTTTCTTAATGTCTCCTTTCTCTCTACCTTACAGCCTGTATTGTTGAAAGGCGGGCCTTCTAGAACCATGAAATGTTAGTCCCTTGCTTATTTAATCTGGACAAAAGGTGGGGGGGGACTGAGTTGGCACCCTGGAGGGTATTCAATGCTCCTTTCTGCTTATTGAATGACCTCAGACGAAATATTTTCCATGACAAGAACCCAAAAGACGCTGGCACAGTGTCAGACAATAAGATTTGCAGAATGTGTTTACATTCTCTCTGTGTCCCCAGGCTGTTCTAACCCATAGGCAGGTGGTGCCTTTATCTGCTCTCTTTGCTCACCTGGCTCCCTCCCAGAAGTTTCCAGGGCCTTGGGCTCAGTGAGATTAACCATTTACTGGCATGAGTAACCAAGAAATTCTGTGGGTTTCATTACTTGAGGAAGAAGTAAGTGATAAAATAAAACAGAGCAGCATTGTCCCTAAAGAGAAAATTCTGGGGCAATGTGGTACAGTAGTAAACCCTTGGATGACAGGTAGGAGGCCTGGGTCCAAAGGCTAAATCTACCACTAACTTGCTGGATAATTTGAACCATTTCTTCGCTCTGGGATCCAGAGGACCATATACAAAACCAGGTAGTTGAATTAGGTCATCTTTAATCTCCTTTTCTTCCCCCAATAAATTAATATCTATGCTGAAAAAAAAGAACCAAAATAATTTGTATTATACCAGTTGGACAAAAAGCCAAAGGATAAATGAGTGATGGAGAAATTCTCAAATGGCTGCTGAGACCCCATCTTTCTTCTCCTAGAAGAAGAAAGGATTTTAAATTACTGTATAAAAGACCTAGAATTAAACCAAAAGCAGAACCCAGAGAAAGTAGGATGAATACTTATAAAAAGGACTACAGAAAAAGGCTATGGAATCTCCCAGGATGAAAGTCCTTAAAAGAAATGTTTATTTGGTTGGAAAACTTTTTTTTTTTAATGTTTATTTATTTTTGAGATAGAGAGACAGAGTGTGAGCAGGGAAGGGGCAGAGAGAGAAGGAGATACAGAATCTGAAGCAGCCTGCAGGTTCTGAGCTGTCAGCACAAAGCCCAACGCAGGGCTCGAACTCACAAACTGTGAGATCATGACCTGAGCCAAAGCCAGATGCTTAACCAACTGAGCCACCCAGGAACCCCAATTTGCTTGGGAACATAAATCTGTTTGTCCGAGAGGTGGGCCACGTTCAGGGCCGAGGTGAAGAAGACTAAGGTCCAAACCAAAGGTACAACCTAAGATTCTGGGACTCACAGTGTGTGTGTGTGTGTGTGTGTGTGTGTGTGTGTGTGTGTGTGTGTGTAAAATAACATACAAAGATATTTTATTTTCTAGAACTGGTATGAATGGATTATTTGGATAGAAATCATTCTATTTTTTAACATTTATTTATTTTTGAGAGACAGTGCAAGCAGGGAAGGGGCAGAGAGAGAAGGGGACAGAGGATCTCAAGCATGCTCTCTGCTACTCCATGATGACAGCAGAGAGCTGGATGTGGGTCTCGAACTTGTGAACTGCAAAACCATGACCCGAGCTGAAGCTGGACACACAGCCAACTGAGCCACCCAGGCACCTCTGGATAGAAATCATTCTAAAACTTACATACTTAATTTTTCAAACAAATTATATTAAAAATAATGAATTCCTTTATAGCTTAATAAAAGTCATCCCAGGGGTGCCTGGGTGGCTCACTCTGTTAAGCATCCAACTTCAGCTCAGGTCATGATCTCACAGTTCATCAGATAGAGCCCCATGTCCAGCTCTGTGCAGATAGCTCAGAGCCTGGAGCCTTCTTCAGATTCTGTGTCTCCCTCTCTCTCTCTCTCTCTGCCCGTCCCCTGCTTATGCGTGTGCGCTCACTCTCTCGCTCTCTCAAAAATAAATAAACATTAAAAAAATAAAAGTCATCACAAACCAAATTTTAAGACCTAAAAGGGATATATTACTAATAATTTATATTTTATGTCCTTGATGCCCTAATTTTACTAAAATTAGGAATGAAGTCTAAAAAGTTACCTACATTAACACTCAATCCTAATATTTTCCTATCCTGTATGAAAGCCAACTGTTGTACATGAAGAGTAAGGCTATTTACCCAAGCTCTAAAAGACCCTTAACTGCCAAGTTTTTTAGTTCGTATACTGGCTGTCTCTTCCCTCATTGTCAGGCTGTCATTTTTTCTGCTATCAACATTCCTGACTCTAGCAGCTCGTCTTCTAATTTGCTGTTTCTAAACTTCTATTGACAGGGAACCCAGGATGCCTTACTTTGGGAGTCATGGACAAATAATTAAACAAAACAATGCTCTTTCCCCTGCCCTTTCCTGTAAGGGAAATTTATAGCAAAAGCTCTGGTATCACAGATGACATTTAAGTGGACAGTTAATCCAATAAGGTTGATGGTGAATAACTTTTAGATGGGCATCTAAATGGCTCATGTTTGAGAAAGTCCATTTGGAGTTCTATTATCTGTTAGAGTGAAATAAATCAGATCCCAGAATCAATAATGACCATCACCTATCCACCAAAGGAGAGGACATAAAATTTTGCCATCCTTAAGTTCATACTCTGCTAGGCTAGCACTATCATATTCTGTACAAGGAGTCTTAAATTCTGATTTCTCCTTCAAACTGTTTAGAATATAACTCTCACAATACATAACAATCACTCTGAGTAGCAACATCATCAGCAAATCTCTGCTAGTATTTCTCAATAGAGTCTAGAGAAAATGCTCTAGATAAAATTGTAATGAGGACTCAGAGGCAGGAACAACCCCTTAGAGCTGAAGGTTGAACCAAAGAAGGCTTCATTCATTCAGAACACGTTTAGGAGGTCAGAGCGTGGACTGACATAGAGGACATTCAGTGACATAGCTGGTAGGGTCTGCCTATTCCTAGAAGTACTCAGAGTAAAGGTGTGAAGCAGGACTGTGTGTATAGTGATGGAAGAGAAAGGCAGTGAGGACCTCTCTGGTCTAGCTTGTGTTCTTCCTCTTGTAAACAGCGAAGCAAATCAGGAGCGGTCTCAAGAAGGACAACAGTAAGCCTGTTCCTTTCCAGAAAACGGATGGAAAGAAACACACTACAATATTAACATTGTTGCCACCACAGGATTATTTTCCTTCTTTTAAGCTTCTTACTTTCTGGAATGAGCATGTATTATTTTTACATGGAAATGAAGAACTACATATTTAAGATGTTGTCATCCATCACAACCAGAGCCCAGAATAATTAGTAGCAGCAGTAGGCTGAGACCTCTACATTTCAGTCCTTACACTAACTCACAAGTTTGGCTCATTATCTCTGTTTCACAGAGAGGTCTAAAGCCATCAAGTCGTAAGTGGCAGAACTAGGGTTCACATTCAGATCTCTCTGGTTCCACAGCCCCCCATAATTCCATGGAACCCTGTCGGTGTACAGGGCAGAGACAAAAACAAACATTTACACCGACCAGCTGTGTGTTCCCCTTGTGAGCCTGAGTAAAGACAATCATTATAGAGCTTACATTTTTATTTGTAGTTTCTCCTCACCTGAAATAATCTACCTTCTACCTTTCACCACCATGCTGATTCAAAGAGTTCAGAAAACTAAAAGGGCTTCCTGTTACTTTTAAGATCCAGAAACACTTGCCCAGCCTGTCATTCAAGGCTTTTGCACTACAGCTCCAGCACTCATTTCCAAAACTCAAAGCCACAATTCCTCAATGATCCATCCAAACAATTCAACTAGCTGAGCTCACAGCATTTGTGGTCATTTTCCCAAAATGAAATTATCCTGTGTATTTGTCTCATATCATCAAATGAACTGTGAGCTGTGCAAGAATGGGGTCCATGCCTACATCATATATGTTCCTCCCATGAGATCTTACAGTAATGTTCATTTTTTTAAATAAGTAAACCCACGGTCTGTACTGTAAAAAGTATACATCAAACAGAAAATATTCCCTCCGACCAGATTGATCAGGCTGTTGCTTTTGTCTTTCATTAACCTACATTTCTGAATTGTACCACTTAAAACCGAGCCCTTAAATTGTTTTCTGTTTGTTTAAGGGAGGTGTATGTAAAATGGCATATTTCAGAGAAATGCCCAGGACAGAAGGGGCTGTACCTTTGGTGGCAGGGTGTCTACAATTGTGCCCTGAAAGCACCGTGTCGCAGAGGCTGGCAGGCCAGGTCCATACCGAGGCCCTTCCATGCCAAGAGGCTTCCATGTATAGAGAAGGGAGGGCAACTCTTGCAAAGCTACCAAGGAAAACGCCACATTATAAAGGAAGCAATTCTGAGGAAACTCCCTCTATTATAAATTGGGATATTTGGCAAATCGCCTTAGCCTCAGGTTTGTGTAAGTTTTGGTCTTCTCTCTTAAAAGGAAGTTACTTTTGAGCACCCCAAAAAACCAAGTTTCAACAGGCACAGAGTAGCTAAGTTAAAAAAAAAGGCTTCTAAGAAAAACATTTTTCTCTCAAGGGAGATCGAGAGTAGATTGTCTATAATAAATACACAGACAACTAGAGAGACCAGTTTCCACAGACTTGTGGCCCAGCTCTCAGGGGCCTTTGGGAAATAGCCGGGGCTGGCTTCCCAGAAAGGCAACAGGCACAGAGAGCTCTGCCTGACAAACGAAACTCGAATCTTCTCCCTAACACTTCCCCTTGATCCTGCTCCTCAAGGCGGCAAACATTTTGCTTTCTCCACTTTGGAAGAATTTGAAATGGAACAAATTTCAAGAGAGTATGTGTGATATACTTATTTATTTTCCCCTTTATGCTTAAGGAAACATTTCATGGGGAAGTTTATTTGTGGTATTCCATATAGTAGGTTATGTAGGCAATAAACGAAAAATGTCCAGGGGCGCCTGAGTGGCTCAGTCGGTTAAGCATATGACTTCAGGTCAGGTCATGTTCTCGAGGTTCGTGAGTTCGAGCCCCACATCGGGCTTTGTGCTGACAGCTCAGAGCCTGGAGCCTCCTTTGGATTCTGTGTCTCCCTCTCTCTCTCTGCCCCTCCCCCATTCATGCCGTCTCTCTCTCTCTCTCTCTCTCTCTCTCTCTCTCTCTCTCTCAAAAATAAACATTAAAAAAAATTTTAAATATATCAATCTCTAACTTCCATACACAGACATAGTCCACAATCAGCATCACTTTCTCTCTTGGTTACGGTCAACATGAGCCATTCAAACAGTTCAGCAAGAATTGTGTGTTCGGTGGTGCCCCCCTCCATGCCTGCCCAAAGTGATTATGCTCCATAACAGGTCACATTCAGACAACAAAAATGCCCATATGATTTATGAGGTACTTTGATAAAATAAACAAGTCCTGGACTTTAGAGGATGCACCTGGGTTTGAATGTAGGGCCTTCATTTACTAGGTGCCTCAGGAAAAGCACATCGCCCCTCATAGTCTGTTTTCTCTTTTGCAATGAAGATACAGATACCTACTCAGCAGAACTATCATAGGGCTGGATGCAGTGTGCATGGCACCTCTCATCAGAGGCTTCGAGCACGCTTTTTGCAGAGCTCTGAAAAGTAAATCAGAAGACAAAAAAATTCTGAATTCTCTTGCACTCTTGCTAGTTCCTTTTGCATCCACCAAAAACTGCCAAATCATACACTTGGGGGTGGGGTGAGAAAGAGGGACAAAGAAGGAACATGGGATAACATAATAAGCTATGTACAAAGTTAATAATTCCAGACATTTCATGAAATAGAACTGATTTACCTACATTCCACCACGTATACTTGCTTTGGGATACAGGAGCTAGGGGTGTGTGTGTGTGTGTGTGTGTGTGTGTGTGTGTGTGCGCTTAATCTTCATGTTGCAGTTGTATTACTTTGCATACATATGAGCTTCGTGTTTTATGACTTTGTTTTCACTTAAGATTTACTTCTACCACAGAGCTTTACTTTTCCACCCAGGCCCAGAGCAACAATACAGATAGAGACCTGGGATCCCCGCTCTTATTTTTCAATCCTGGCATCTAGTCCCTCAATGTGGCAGCTTTCCATACATGAGTGAGAACAACCAGCCCATATCTCTAAGTTCCACCCCAGACCGACTTCCTAAATGGTCACTCTCGGTCACCCTTCAGGCTTAAGTATATGTCCACTGGCAGCAGGGCATGCCCTGGGAAGGACAGGCTCTGGAAGCAAATGCAGGGCCATTTAGGCCAGGAATTCTAGGGTCTCAGGTACCCAGAGCATGGCCTCGAACAATGCTTGGCAAACTTCAATGTGTGCTTGAATCACTTGGGGACTTTGTTAAAACACAGATTCTGATTCAGTTGGTGGGGTGGTTTCTAAGGTTCTGGATTCTGTACTTGTAATAAGCTCCCAGGTGATCTTGATGTCACTGGTCCTAGTAACAAGTAGCTCAGTGGGGAGGGGCACATGCTGTGGGTAGGCATATCCCCATGTTCCTGGGGGCTCCTTAGCCTGTGGGAATGGTCAGAGCTAGATAAGGATCAAAAGAGGGCTGTCTATGGTGTTGGACTAAGGCAGGAGTCATGATTCACTAGGGGAAGGCCTAGTGGTTTTTATTTGATTGCAAGGCAAGAATCTAAGAGAAGAGGGTTCTGTCAATGATCTATGGTTAAAGGCAAAATCCAAAGCCTGCAATTAAGATAGTTTTCCTATCATATAATGGAATTACAACATAAAAGTTCTCAAAAAATTATTTTTCATTAAGAAACAGACTAATGGAGGGGCGCCTGGGTGGCGCAGTCGGTTAAGCGTCCGACTTCAGCCAGGTCACGATCTCACAGTCCGTGAGTTCGAGCCCCGCGTCAGGCTCTGGGCTGATGGCTCAGAGCCTGGAGCCAGTTTCCGATTCTGTGTCTCCCTCTCTCTCTGCCCCTCCCCCGTTCATGCTCTGTCTCTCTCTGTCCCAAAAATATATAAACGTTGAAAAAAAATTTTTTCTAAATAAAAAAAAAAAACAGACTAATGGGGTACCTGGGGAGGGTGGGGGGAGTGATCAGTTGGTTGAGTGTCAGACCCTTGATTTCAGCTCAGACCATAGGGTCATGGAATCCCAGGGTCATGGGATCAAGCCCTGAGTCCGGCTCCACACTGAGTATGAAGCCTGCTTAAGATTCTCTCTCCATTTGCTCTCTCTCCTGCTCACGAGAGAGAGACAGAGACAGAGACAGAGAGAAACAACAACAGACACCTAGTTGCTTCAGCCATTCCTCATTTGACCATCTGACAAAGTAAAAATTCCCTGACCAGCCAGGTCACCCTCTCCTGAATATGTTCCAGTTTTTCAATGTCGTAATTAAAGTATGTAGCCAAGAAAGGAAGACAATACACCAATAGTGACCCAGTCACTGTGGAATATACCATGACAACCCCTTCCTTCCTTCCAGAAGCTGTACATCAGTGAATTTAGCCAACAACAACATTAGCTGTGCGGGTAACTTACCACACTGCTGACTCACCTGGAGTTCACCATCAAATACAGTTTCTAATTTCTAAGTCTTTTTCACACCTGCTGCTGCTGCTAAAATACATTGTGAAGAGTTGATTTTTTAAACTGACTTTGGAGAAAGTAGACATGGAAAATACAGCTCATAGTTAATTTCCACCTTTGGCACCTGATCTTTCATAAGGAAGCTTTTGATCAGAAACTAAAAGGCAGAACAAACAAATCCTCCCGATGACTTATTTAGGCTAAATGCTCAAGGCAAAAGCAAAAGGAATTTAATGTGTTATATCCTGGTAGGACAGGCATTAAATCACCAGCTCATCATAAAATGTATTTCCATTTTAGAATTAGAATTCCTATTTTAGAATTAAGGGAGGTAGAGACCAAATAGATAATAAAGAAATTGATGGACAGATGGATGGAGAGAGAGAGAGAGAGAAAGAGAGAGAGAGAGAGAGAGATAGCCTACCTTGGCCAAAGCTTAAGAAATGGCTTAAGTGTTTAAAAAATGAAGAAAAAAATTGTTTAAAAATGAAACCGAATAAATCATCTTTCCACAACATAATTAGGAAGTGATAGGACATTTCAATATCTGGCAAAGTTAATTCTTTTTGCATTATAAGCATTATCCAAATGGCTGTAAGAGCCACAAAGACAAAATCTGAGCATGGTCTTTAATTAATCTTGCATCATGCATCATACTACAGCAGCATGCACCCTTGGGAAATTCTGATCTTTGAAATTAAAATTTGAATGCACAAACAATTCCCCAAAGATGCTTTTGAGTATGACAGCCTTCTTCTACCATATCCCCACATATTTCTTCAGAGAGCTGAGAAGAAACGAGTCTCAGAATACCAAAGCAGCTTCTTCATAATAATTTAAAGGTCAAAGAGACCAGACTTTTTTTTTTTTTTTTTTTTTTTTTTTTTTTTTTTTGCAATTTGAGTGATGCCCCATAGAGTTTATTACCCTTATTGAATATAAACAAAAAGGAATTCTGGTTTAAAGCCACAGAGACAATATCATTCTAAAGATGTAAAGTATTGAAATTTACCTTAGCGGCAATGTTATTCATTCAATAAATGTGTACTCAGTGAAACTATGCTCAAAACACTGCCCCAGGCAGCATTCATCGACGATAAACAGGGAGATTCCTTTGCATGCATGTTGCTCAAATTCTTCTAGAAAGGACATAATTGTCCTAAAAAAGGAGAAAACCATGAAAAGAGAAGCTATCATTACAGACAGGAAGTTTTCACAACTGACTTGAGGATCAGTGAATCCTGAAAGAGGTGGCAATAAGAACATGCAAAGATAATAAGAAGTGAATATTCAAAGACCCGGAGAATGGGGCGCCTGGGTGGCTCAGCTGGTTGAGCATCTGACTTTGGCTCAGGTCACGATCTCACAGTTCATGAGTTGCAGCCCCACATCAAGCTCTGTGCTGACAGCTCGTCAGTTCTAGCCCCAAGGACACAGAGGAAGGATGTTCCAAATAGAAGGACATAATGCAAAGGCATGAAATGTGGGGAAGTATTGGAGTTTTTCTACTTCTTACCCTAGGCCAGGTAACTACTGAGTGTTGTCTGTGAGCTTAAAGTCTTTAACCAGTTCCTTCCTGCTCTAGAATGAGAGAGAAATTTTCTCACCACCACCTGTGTATGTGTTGAGCAATTAGGGATATAGTAGAGAAGCACATAATTTGCACACAGTAGGCTCTCTCTGGTTAAGTCTTGGTATGGTACAATAAGAAACCTAGCTGCTATTTATCAATCAGACCCTTTATACTCCTCATCTGCACATCTTATGGCCATCTTACAGAACAGATATTATTGTCTGTATTTCTGAAAAAATTGCAACTCAGACTATTCAAAAAGCCTACCTAAAAGTAGTGAGATATTCTCTTTGGCTTGTTTGACCTCAAGCCCTATGTACTCCCTCCTACGGTACACAGGCCACTCTCCGTCTCTCCGAAGAGGAAGGAAGTGGCTGGTAGTATGTTTTTTCCAGCCAGACTCTTCACAAAAATCTTGCATGATACAGAGCATCTCAGCAATGTTAGTTTATCATTCCACTCTGCCTTTGCTCATTCTCCTACACCTAAGAAGCCAAGTGGGCCCAAACACAAATTTTACAATATTATATCGTGACATTATGCTTTCAATCCGGCTGTTACATAATTTAGAATCGGTTCCAAGAAATAGCTTTTTTCTTTTCCTTTACTTTTTCTCTTTCTTCCCACCTATAGGATCTTACATATCACTGGAGAGGAAACACAGTGTCTGAACACTGGATCCCAAATCTTCACTTTTATCATTCTCCGTAAACTTAAACTCCAGTCTTCAAAAATCACTAATCAGTCCCCCATGGACAGAACCATCTGGTGGGAAAGGTAAACTTATAAGGAGACATTCACATTGTTTTATACACCCAGTTATCTCTTATTCTGAGAACTTTATATAGTATTCCGAGAAACTGTAAAAGCATGTACAGAGACTTTTGAATGTTCCAAGGTAACTTAAACCTACTGTACTCGAGAAGTTAACCAAGGAGTTAACCCGGACAGATAGATTGGAGTTAATAGAAGACAGTGAAAACTCAGCAGAGGAGTTCATCTTTATCCTGTAAGACATTATCCTGTAAGCAACTGCAGGCTGAGGAAAGCTTTAAAAAATATATTTATTTATTTTGAGAGAGAGAGAGGACACAAGCGGGGGAGGGCCAGATGGGGAGAGAGAGAAAATCCCAAGCAGGCTCTGTGCTATCAGTGCAGAACTTGATGTGGGGCTCAAACTCATGAACCATGAGATCATGACCTGAGCCAAAATCAAGACTCAAATGTTCAACTGATTGAGCCACCCGGGTGCCACAAGAAAGCTTCTAATAGGGGGAGAGATAGGAACTTGACCATGACTTTGATTTATAAAGATTAAATGGTCAGAACTTGAGGGGTAGAATGACTTTGGAGGGTATAATGTAAAGGAGACCAGTTAGGAGCCTCAATGTGGAGAAATCATGAGACCTGGAGCAGGGCAGTGCCAAGGAGAATACAGAGGAGAATGAGGTAGAATTCAAGGTTAAAGATAACAGAATCTGGAGGTCCGGTTGAAAATATCCTTGAAAAACTGTTCAGTGTACCCTTTTCACAACCATTCTACGACCCTGAGGTTCGCATCCCGAGTAAGTGAGCAGACAGCGATGCCCTTGCCCAGAGCAGTCACTACAGGTATGAAAGGGAGAGAGGTTCACTCCTGGGCCAGCTGAATTTGAAGAGTCTGTGGTGTAGCAATGCCATTCTTGACGTTTCTTTGCTCCCTTTCCTGCCACATCTTTCCCCACTTTCCAGAAACTCTGCCAAACCCTCTCCAGGGGTGAAAGAGCTCTTTACTTATCCACACCCCTGATCAGGAAGCCCGTGGTGTTAAGTGCGGCAGGAAAGAATAAAGTGGCTGCCGCCCCTCCCCCGCAGGCATGTTGCCACCACAGCCCTTCCCAGTTTGGGAAGGTGGAGGTGCAAGGTGAGGTCCTCCCGTCCAAACAGACCAGGCCTCCAACTCTTTGGAAATTGGGAGCTAAGCTAAGGTCACTGTCAGAGGAACCCCCACATCACCTCATTTATAACCCAGGGAATAACAAAACAGATACGGGTGGCATGGAATCTCTCCTCACAATCTGGCTTCAAGTCGCCAACTTTAAAGAAAAGAAATTCCTAATGAATGAAATAAACCAATTAGAGAGCTGCCTAAACCAAGCCAAAGCTCTGAAATGGAGGCTGCAGGTTCTTATTAGGCACAGTGATCTGAACAAGGGCCAATACAAGTGAGACACGGGGCCCGAGATCCCTGAATTCTGGCCCGTCTGTAAGGCAGCCGAATACTCCACACAGTACAGGTTGCTCTCATCTGTTTCCTCACAGTTAAGGATGTCTTTACAAACGATGCTCCCTGATTTCCCTTCCATGATAATCTGGCCAGGTTTCTTTGCTCATTGCCATGTGGCATTTAACTGCCATGTCTGGCAAGAGCCCATTACCAAAGGACGTGTGGGAAAGAATGAAGACTTAGGATAATTCACCACCCTAAAGCTGTCGCTTGGCTGTTTTTGCAAGAGTATGTTTAATTCCATATAGAATTTAGGGCTACCACTTAAATTCTTTTCCTAGCCTGTAACTATTATAAGTTTGAAGAGGAGGGAAGGAGAGATACAGGTGGTGGTAGACATACATTAACTGATCACCAATCACATGCCAAGATCCTTACATTATGTTATTTTTAATCCCTCCACGACCCTGTGAGTCGTGTATTGTTATGATTGTCATTATTCTTATCTCATAGAAACTGAGAAACAGGGAGGTGAATCTTCCTTCATAGAAGGGAAATTGAGAAACAAGGAGGTGAAGGAGGTTTTCCAAGATTACCCAGGTAGCAAGTCAAGGAAACCTACTAGTTCCAAAGTGTGGCACTGTTGCCAACCTAATTTAATTGCTGTTTTTACATAAAATTTAATGGGGAGAAAAAAACAGGTAGCAAGTATGGATAAGCAAAAAAAAAAAAGAAAAAAGAAAAAGAAAAAAAAAAGAAAAAATTAGGAAAATTACATTTAATCTCACCACCCAGAGATAATCACTCTTAATATTCTGTTGTAAATCCTGCAACTGCGAACGTTTTAACTCCCTTTCTGGAGCTCCTACACCGATGCTGCAAAAGCTTTCAAACAAATTACAACTTCTTGTCATCTTCAGGATCATCAAGAAAAAACAGGAAAAATATTTTCAAGTTTTTAAAAAGTTGAGTGGGAGAAGTAGTCATCAAGTCTTACTCCATGCTTGAATGCCGCTGGTGTCCGGAGAATTAGAAGGCATCTGTATTGTTAGTACCTGTCCCCTAGAAGCTCGCCTAAAATGGCAGCCATGGATAAGCACAGGTCTGGCCAGAGCTCTGGGAGATCGCTGAAACAGCAGCCAGAGGGGTCCACTGTATTTCCCATAAGCTTGTTGTGTGACCATGGACAAAAAACAATGCCCCCAGCTTCAGTCTGTCCATTTCCCAAGGGTGTTTATCACTCTTACTCTCCTTAATTATCAGGATTGTTGTCAGGAGTTAATGACATAAATATTTATGAAAGCACTTTGAAATAAACAAAGCACTATGCAAATGAAAGTTAATTGCCAAAATGTCTAATAATTAAGGACCTAACTTCTGAAATAAAGATTTCGCCAAGGGGTAAAGGAAATCATGATACTATCCCTTTATAACCCTAAACCGTAAATTAGTGGCAAAACCATAATCAAAATGCTACCATAAGAAAAATCATACATTTTCAAAGGCGTAGAATACAAACAGTAATAATGATGACGATGATGATGATAATGATGGCTAATAATTATTCCCTTTGACATTCTATTTTCAACATTTTGTAAGTGATTTGCATGGCTTTCTCATTTAATGCTCAGAATAACCCAACATGGAGACATATTATCTCTGTTTCACAGATAAGGTAGCTCCATTAAAATTTACAAAGTGTTTTTACATATAAACCGATAACCTCATTTGATTCATATACCCTTATTAGTTTCTATTTTGTTAGATGATGAAATTATGACCCAGAGTCAATTTGCCAAGTTCACAAAATTTGCAGAGGTCAGATTTGGTCTAGAACTTGGTCTGCCTAGGTTTTGTTTTTGTTTTTGTTTTTAACTAAACTGCCACTGTCTCTGTATTCAGGCACATAGTCACAGAAAGTTTCCCCATTCAGTTAGCTCTTAAATAACCCAAAGTCAGTACCTATTATCCCTATTTTGAGAGCGAATTTACTTTAATTTTGGCCTATGTAACTTAAAAGATATCTGCAGAGGTTCTCCAGAATGGCCTCATCCCAAGCCTCTTCTTCATGTACGACAGTTTACCATCAAACAGAGCCAAGCCTCTCTGCCCTGGAACCATTCAGAGATTTCTCCTTAACAAAATCTTGTTCCTTCCAAAGAGATCCAATGGCTCTCTGATAAATGCTCCCCCTGAATTTCTGATTTTGTTGATGACAAACAATATCCATTTTACTGATCCCTAACAGGGCTGAAGACAGCTTTCTGTGTTAGGGTAAACCATGGAAGAAACTTTCATCTTGAACACTTCTCTTTACTTCATCAGCTCTATTAATTCATCATCACGAAGACTTGCACTTCAAATATGGATGAATTTAGAGCAAAGGAAAGTACACACAGTATGCACGAGAGGGGCAGTGGTTGGATGTTTTAAAGCAATTCAAGAGGAAGAAACCATGTGAATTCATTCACTGGCAGTAGAATGAAGGGACACATATGGCAAACACTGATATGTCTGATTTGATGAGGTTCTGAATTATATAAAGCAAATCTAGAAATGGACAGGCTAGAAAAGTAGGTTGGGACCTTATTTCAAAAGTCTTACAAGCCAAGATATGAAGCTGTTTGTTACTTCTTCTCATACTCTGCCAGTGGAATATTCCTACTACCACTGTAGGGCCAAGGCCACTTGCTTTAAAGACCAAATTCATTTGCAAATTCTTGCTTTATCCTTACCATGATATAACTATGTTTCCTACTGTATTTCATTTATATGGATTGACTTTAATAAAAAATATTTTAAAATCCCAGCCACTTAACACTGGACACAGTTTAGACTTTAGGTAGATAAGGCTGTGGCCTCTCAAAGGTCCTAGCACAACTCCATTACTTGAGATTTTCTGGATACCAGTTTGTGAAGCATAAGGAGATAAGGGGGCATCACTAGTGGAATTTTGAGCACAGAGATGAATTGATCAAAGTGATACTTTAAGAAGATAATCCCATGGTGTTAAATTGGATGAATGTGAGGACTGGTGGACACTGGAGGCAGGAAGATCTAATAACCTCATAGTACTCAATATTTATTTAGTGCTGTATCAGACACTTAAGATAAATAGTCTCAACTAATCTTCATAATCCTATGAAGTGCAAACTATCATCATCTCCATTTTACAGATAAAGAAACCAAAGGAAAGAGAATGTAAGAGACATTCTGAAGAGAATACAGTCAGTAAGTGCCTGAACCTCAACTAAATCAGCACAAGTCTGGAGAGTCCAGGCTCTTAACCACCCCATTAAAGTGCACTCGAAACCACCCTAATCATCGAAATGAGAGGTAATAAAGACCCAAAGTAACATCATGACAGTAGAAATGGAAGGGGTTAGGTTTGAGAACTGTGGCAAAGATAGACTTGACAGAATTTGACAACCTGGTTAGATTTGGAGGAAAATAAGAAAGAGTCAGAGATGACTGATTTGTGAAACCTGGATAATTGGGACGATAATGAGGCCATCTTCATAAATAAAGGCCTACAGAAGAGAAGCGGGTTTGTTGGGGAAGCATGAGATAGGGGGAAGATGATGTGTTGAGTCTGAGATGCCTGTGGGGCATACAGGTGGAGACAGCCAAGGGGAAGAAATGCAGGTGTGGAGTGCTTCCCACCACTGGGCCCCCAGACTTGCTAAAGTTTCAATCAGCTATTTTCAGCCTATTTTCAGTCTTAAACTCCCCCTGAACATTAGTGAGTGACACAGGAGAGACTTTTCCATAAATGCTTGGAATCGGAAAAGAAAAAAAAAACCTACTCACACACAGATACAAGCACCCATAAACTCAGCCACCTCATAATAAGCTGGACGTTTTTGCAAGACCATCTGAAGCTGGTCATTTTCCAAATTCAAAATATTAGGTGCCCAATCAGTGGCTTGAGGATACATGTAGCAACAGCTGAGTAATTCCTTTCTTCCCTGCGGCAAGCTGCCCTTGCAGAAGGTGAATTGCCTCCTATATGAACATGAAGCCTCTTTAAGAGTTTTCAAAGTGCAATTTGGCTCCAAATGATTTCCTCTGCCTAGGGTTAGACCTAAGAGGGCCCCCAACCAAGCTGAGGTGGGAAGAGAAAAACAATGAAGGGGACATTGGAGAAGTCCAAGGTTGGCACAGGAAACAAGAGATGGAATACAGAAGCCACAGGGTCCTTTAAAAAGCTGACTCTGTGGGTACCTGGCTGGCTCAGTCAGAAGAGCACAGGACTCTTGGTCTTGGGGTTAGGAGTTCAAGCCCCACATGGGGTGTAGAGATTACTAAAAATAAATAAACTTAAAAAAAAGTTGACTCTGTGTTTCAGTTACTAGGGACTTAGGAGCATGGGATTGATTGGGCTTGCCCTTTATAAAATTAAGTGCATCACCCCAAAAGTAAACAGTGAGTAGTATAAAACTTTTTATACTGGTGCTATATGCTATATGAGCCATTCCTTTCCTCCTGCAATATATATTGACCTCTGGAGCTTGCTCTTACTTCACACTGCAATCTCACTATAGATTCCGGAAAGAACTAAACAGAATATATAAACTTTGCTGTATCAGTTTTTCACAAATAGCAGCATCTGCTGGTTACAGACAATATATTATTCATTAACAACAACAACAAAAAAAAGTGAAGCAGCTACCTTATTGGTCTAAATTCAAAAAATTTTGAGAATTTTATTTTTTTGGCTAAACTTTGAATGTGTACACACACATATACATTCTCTCTTCTCTTGCTGTTTTTGATATAAGCTTTCTATTAAAAATCAAAACGCTCATTTCCATGATTATAGCACTGGGTGATAAAGTCCTACCATCGTGGACTTAGTCCTCTAAATCTTTTCCCACACTGTCACCTAAGAGATTTTTTCCTTTAAAAATTTATCTTACCAGGGCACCTGGGTGGCTCAGTCAGTTAAGCATCGGACTTCACCTCAGGTCATGATCTGGGGGTTTGTGAGTTGGAGCCCGGCATCAGGCTCTCTGCTATTAGTATAGAGCCTGCTTCAAATCCTCTGTCTCCCTCTCTCTCTCTGCCTCTTGTCCATGTGTGTGCTTTCTCTTTATCTCAAAAATAAACAAACATTTAAGAAGGAAGGAAGGAAGGAAGGAAGGAAGGAAGGAAGGAAGGAAGGAAAGAGATAAAGTTATCATACCTTAAATTGGGGGGAAAACATACAAAGATGAATGCATTTGAGTTATGCTTCAAGAGCTATATTTTTATTGAAAATTGTAAATAGTCATTAAATATTTGAATACACAATAGCTATTAAGTATTTAAATAGTCATTACAAAAGCCCAGTGAGTTTTCTGGGCAACATTAACTTAGCATCCTCAACCATACTAACATCTGTACCAACAGATATTGTGATGTCCATAGCACTTAGAACAGTAAAGCAACACCAGGACTTCTGAATACTTCTTCTCTGGAATATCAGTGGCCAGAGCAAATTGCTCAGATATTACAGGCACTTTCCTGAAAAAAAAAAAAAAATCACAATGCCCTTCGAACTGCTTGGGGCTGTCATGTATTTCTTGTGTCTTTTCTCCTCTAATCCACTGGCTTCTACTTCCCCTCTCATTTGTGCTCATATCCAACGTCTACCATCACCACATTTTCAGATTACAACCTAAAACAAGCTTTTTAATAGCTCTCAGTGACGTTTATAATCTTGCTCCTTCTAGAGAATCGTAAGTGTACAGTAGTATTTACAGGGGAATTAAACAAATTGCTTCCATTTGAATTCTAGAAAAGATGCAAATTAAATATTACCAATAAACAGTAAACAACTGACCCTCTGACAGAGTTCTGAGCTAGAGCATTCAATGACATGTGGATTCCTTTATCAGGGATTCAACAAGCCCTGACTATGAAGACAGTCTGTGGTAGCAGCTCATCAGGAAAGTTAAGGCCCAGGGTAACCAGCACGTGTTTACAATGGAATTGTGGAACTGTTAGGATATGCAGTTGTACAAATAATGCTATTGGAGTCAGAAAAGATGGCAGTTAATAGGAGTTGGAGCTGAGCCTTGTTTTGTGTAAATGAAGATTCTCAGACCAAATTAAAGTCCATAGTCACATCTGCACACAGAGACTATATGTGCAGCATGTTTTGAAGGCCACAGAAAAAGCATGAGACACAGTCGCTCTCTCAAATGCACTACGTTCAAACTGGAAAGAGAAAACAGTTGAGAGTAAGTAGAGCTAAACCCTGGGCTATGTAGCAGGTACTTTTGCCTGCTCTTTGCATCAAATTCTGTTGAAGTAGCTAACCATCTACAACCTTCTTTTCCTTTGCCATTCTCATACAGAAATGAAAAAAGCTAAAATACTTGATTTCTCTACTTAGGGTAGGGACACCATTCCAGACAGTGAGATATAGGAAGATTCTCTCTCTGAAATGAAAAGGCAATGCCTCACCAGAAAAAAAAAAAAACAAAAAAAAAAAACAAAAACCAAAAAGCTCCTTGCCTTGTCCTTCTTCCCTTTCTCTCCCTTTCCACCTGTTTGATGTGTAGAACTGAGGTCAAAAGATACAGCACTGTCTTGTAACCATGAGGTGACAGCACGAATACTGCGGTCTCCAAGGGAAGGACAGCAGAATGGGAGGCTGAATTCCTGATGGCCTTGGTGAGCCATCACTAGATGCCAGCTCTGAACTTTTTCATAAGCAAGTGTTTAAAGCACTGTTAGTCTTAACAGCTGCATACAATCCTTATAACAAAACCACTTAAGCTCACCCAAGTGAAAAAGACGAGTTCCTTATAAGGATATGCAGATCTCTCCCAAAACTTAATAGAGAATTACAGTCTAACTTCCCAACAGAAAACAGAAAGTGTAAAGCTGCCCAGGAACCCAGACAGCTATTCCTTCTTTCTATCCCAGTCCACATGGTCTCTTATGACTGAACTTCTCTGTGCAGCTATATCATTATTCTCTCTTTGGAAAGAGAACGAGATCTTTTTCTCGTTCTCCCCATAGCCCCATAGGTTCGTGGCTAGCCTACAAACCTGGAGTTGCACATCTCCGCCCATCCTACCTCAACTCCAATTCCCAATTCCCAACTAGTATCTCTGAATCTCAATTCCACATCCCCAGGCAGGAGAATATGACTGACCCTTTGAGGGAGAACAATCTGCTTCCATGGTCTGGCTGTGTATGACGGGGCAGGGAGCGGGGTAACACAGAATAAACATTTATTCACTTACTTGTAACCAATAACTATGTGTTGAGCTCCTGGTCTGGACTGGTACTGTCCTAGAAACTGGGGACACAGCAATGAACCAAAATGAGTCCCAGCTCTTTTGGACTTCAGCTTCTGCTTCATGGACTCAGGCAAGAAACAAGCAAACATATAATAGGTGGTGGAAATATGTGATACAGAGAAAAAGAAGTAGGATAAATCAAAAGACTGATATGACAGGGAAAATTACTGTTTTCTATGAGGTGGTCAGGGTTCTGGGAAGGTGACATTTAAACAGAGATCTGAAGAAAATGAGGGAGTATTCCATGTGATAGATATCTGGGGAATAACATTCTAGGCAGAGAGAAGAGCAAACGCAAGGACCCTAAAGCTAGAACATTTGCTCGGCAATTTTTCAAGAAACACCACGGGAGACAACATATCTTTAGCAGCAAGAGCTAGCGGGCAAGTTACAGCAGATAAGTCAAGCGAAGGGTCAGACCATGTCTTCTGGGTCTCCACTTTTGAGAGCAGTACCTCTACTCATGCAAAACCAAGATAAGCTAGAACATATTTCTCAAAAATGCCTACTACCAACTGATATAAGTGGCCTAGAATATGTACTTGGAAAAGAGAAATCATTGTGTGTGGAATGTCAGAGAAGTTTCTATGGAGAAAGCACAAGGCAGGATTGCATAAGAGAAGACCATGGGTTTTGGAGTCAGAAAGACCTGAGTTCAAATCCTACCAGGACCATTAGAATTGCAGGTTCTTCGACAAGAGATTAGCCCCTTTAATTCCCAGGTCAAAGAGAGTTAATGCATACCTTCAAAGATTGTTGTGAGAAACAGCTATGTTAAATTAGGCACAGTGTCTGGGTTATTTATACACAGAAAGGCACTGTGGAAAAAAAAAAGAACTTTGGTGAAACCCCTCTTTTAGACATCCACAATGCACATTAGTCTGTTAGTACTCTGGAACGGCATTCATCGGAGACCTATTTGACCTCGCACAGTCTGATACTTCTTCACTTACTTGGGGCACTGAACACCCTCCTGATGTGTGTGATTCCGTGGAGCACTTTGGGCCTGATGTTCTCATGGGACGGAGAAGCTGCAGTTATGTCTCTCAGTGAACCCTGCAGCACCAAGGGCCCACTTTCCAGAGGCCTGGCAGGAGCTGGCAAGAAAGACTCACAAGTCCAGTCCCCCGACACTTGCCAAACTGCTGGGAGCACCTTTCTTCTCCCAACAATGGGGCTTCCAGAAAATAACAAAGTGAATTCTTAAGAAAAAGTGAGGAATTTGAAAGCTAAAGGAAAAATGGGGGAGGGGACTGGCAGGAAGTTTTCTCCCTAAAGTTAATGGAGAAACACTGTTAAGAGTCAGGAAACACGAACAGGACTACATTGGATGCCCATCTCTATCACATCTGTGTACCTATTTTTTTTTTTATCAAATGTCCTTGATCTGCCCCCACTTTTAATACACTTTTAATACAATTCTGATCATAGGAGAAGAGGAGGAGTCTCCAGTGATATTGCCTGCTGCCAAACACGAAAAGAGCAAAGTAAATTTAAAGTATTCGCTCTTCTATCCAGATCTTTGGTTTCTTTAACTGACAATCAGGTTTGGGTCCTGGCCCTGCTAGTTACTAACTCTGGGATCTAGACAAGTAATTTAACCTCCCCATGCCTTACATTTTCTGTTTTTAAAAAGAAGAAACCAAGTTTTACCTCTCAAGGTTATCACAAGTATTAAATGAAAGCGGGGTGACCATCTCTCGCCATGCTCAGTTTTACCGAAAGTTTGTGGAATGACTAACTGGTAGGGCTGACCCTTCCGCATCATAAAAGTACCCTCTCTCTTGGCTTCCATGATTCCATCCAATGTTATTTTTAATAACAGTGCTAAAAATATCAATTTCATAGTAAGTAAATCTAACTGCATTCAGTTACTCTCTATTAAGACGTATTCATACAAAACAGCACTGAGGATTTCCAACAAATCATATTACAAGAAAATCTTATTTTGTTTGTTAATTTATATTACTGATCTAAAAGAAATGATTATTTGGCTTGTTGAGAGAAGACTCAGAATAGAGCCTGGCAGTCACAAAGGAGGCATTCCAGCCCTGAACTCTGAAAGAAGCTAAATGCCAATTTAATGAATCTGAAAATTATTACTAGTCCATCAGATCTATTGACCCATTACTGTAAAACACTAGGCACAAGCGTGGTGCACAAAAAACTGAAGTTTGATATAAAAATTAAAATGAATGATTGAGGAACTCCAAAGCCTTTAATAATTAATACATAAACCTCCTGGTAATTTAAATTATGGGCGAGGTACCTCAGACCCAATACATTAATTCACCTTGAGAGAAGTTGACTTAAAGTTTCCTTTTTAGATATGCATGGTTTACTCAGTAATCATAATAAAAGAGAACCACAAAATTCCACATCTACAGCATCACTCACTCTCGACCAGCCCTGGCATGCCAGGCTGCAGAGCACTTAAACCCACACACCAAGAGTTTAACTTGAGCTTGGCTGGGGGGCTTGGACGAGACTTTCACTATTCAGACACAGAAAATATTAATTATCATCAAATCTGTCATTATCTTCCCATCCCCCCTCCACATCCTCGTCTTGCCTATCTGATCCTTTCTCCCTCCAGCCAGCAAAATGAAAAGCAGTGATTTGCCGAGTGGATTGTGGTTTTACTCGAAAAGAAAAGGGGCCAGCTGTGTATGCCTACTAGAAATAATCAAAACAAGGAGTTGGGAAAGGTATTCCTTGAAGTGCCCCTAGGCATTTGTATAGAAAAACCCAGAAAATATTACTCCATTAAATCAGCTACAAAAGAAACGCAGAGAGAAAGAGGGGAAAGGGAGAGAAGACAGAGACTAGGGACTGGCAGAAGCTAACAGAACTGCAGTGAGAAAACAAGAGAGAGGAGGGATATGGAAGGAGAAATGAGACCAAAACATAATGAGACACAAAACCACGTGTTTAATGCCCTCTCCCCAACTCCCTCTGCCTTTCGAACTGCATGTCTGGGCAGATAAAGGTGTTAGAAGAGTGTGTGGAAGCAGTCACCAGAGTTGGCCTGGCATGCTGAAAAGAACAAACGCCTACCAGCTATGACTTCAGGTGCACCTAGATGACCCACTGCCCAAAATAACACCACTTCATGCATTGGCTGATGCCTAAGATTCCTCGCTTCCTGCTTCATTTATTTTGGAAAGGGCTGTGATGCCCACTGACATTGCCCTGGGTTAGGAAACTTTCAGTCTTTTGCAGCCATTTATATTCTCCTTGTGGATGCCTTTCAAGGTCTTTCCTGGGTGCTAGTTTGGACCCAGGGGTAAGAGGAGAAAATGTGAAACTCACAGGTACTTAAGCTGGAAAGAGTCAAATCAGAAAGCTAAAGTCGTCGAGGACAACTAGAATTCAATCCTTGTGAACCCCAAGATGACAATGATTGTTTAGTTTGTATTTAAAAATTAAGGACACTGGAAAAATACCAATTACATTTGACTTTTATAAGATTATATGTGCTGCATAATTAAGATAACATAGAAAGAGTACCAATATCACACACAAACACGCATGCATACAATGCTACATGAATACAGCTCCGGCGTTGTTTGGCTCAGGAGCTAAGTGTCATTTTTAAAAACCAGGTTCTTAAAATCCTTTTTCTTTACTGTCCTGTACATTTCATGTCCGTTCCTTCATGGTAGTAAGATAGCTAAAGCTATACCTGGTCTCACATACAGACCCAACAATGTAGAGGTATTTCTTCCCATTTTTTTTTCTAAACCTAGGAAGAACATTTTTCCTTGAAGTCTTTAGCAGACTTTTACTTTTGTGAGTAGTGGTATTGCTTAATGGCTAGGAGCACAGACTTTGAGGCCAAACTCCTGGGTTTAAACACAGTTCTACCACTTATTAGCTGTGTTTCCTTGGACCAGGTACTTAACCTCTCTGATCTTCTGTTTCCTCATTTGTAAATGAAGTTCATAACATTTACCTCATAGGACATTAACTGAATTGGTTTATATAAAGACCTTATGACAGCACCCGGTTCATACTAAATCTTATTACATGTTAGCTAATGAGCTTGAACTAGGTTACACTCATGCCTAAAGCATTGACTGACAAGGGAGGGAGCTTAACCAATCACTCATCTCCTGGAGCTGGAGATCCACCTTCTGTGAATCACATGACTTCTCAGAGGACAGGAGGGTTGATACATAAATGAAACTGGATCTGGTTAGAATGGAGGAAGGCGGTAAGTGGTTGTTGGGTAGGCAATCAACATTGGCTCCTACATGTATTAGAGTCATGAATCCTTATTATAGCCCTGAGACACAGATAGCATCATCCTCATATTACAGAGAAAATCTAAGACTCAGAGAGGTTAACTTGCCTAAGGTAATGGAAATAGCAATGGTAGGGTTGGTACTTGAAACCAGAAACCAGAATGTTTGCTAGTCCTATGTTCTCTCCATAATGGCAATCAGCCTCACTTTAATGGAAGATGTAAGGCTTCTCCAAGTCTCCATTAACATAGCTTCCCTTCAGCCCTATAGAGAGGCACATGCAGAAAGGGTTTATGGTTATCTCTATTCGACAGCTTAGAGGAGGGAGATGAAAGAGGAACTAGTTAAGAGGATCTACAGGTTCTTTAGTTCTCCTTATTGATACATGTATTTAAATGAACTGTGTTTGCACCTCTTCTCACTCACAACACTCATACTTTTAAAAATGTATCTTCTCCTATGTTCTGCTAGACTGGAGAGATAAAGCTAAAAGTAAGACCCGGTTCATCATCTGAAATACCTTCTAGTCCAGCACGGTAATAGATAGTCCTGTGAATGGCTGATGCTGATATGGGATTTTGTTAACAGCAAAATCTCTGAGTAGCAAAAGAGAACGTATAATAGTATCACTACCCCTTCTGTCCTCTGTAACCCGAGAGATAACAGAAAGTGGCTACAGAGCCAGCTCAGAGATCTTCCAGATAAAGAACCATGGCCTACCAGAATATTCTAACTCCTTGTTTAGAGAACTATTCCTCTAATTTCTCTGCCTTTCTGAAGGAATGGATCCTGCTTACCTTTCATTCACATATCCCCCTCTGTGACTTTGCTTAGACACCTTGCTAGAGGGAATCACCTCTCTGTACTATTCCATCCAAAGTCACAATCTACAAGTTGGTAATGAGTCTCTAGATGCAACATGGAGCAGTCATCAGGGGATTCTGCCTCTGTGTGATGAATCAGCTCATGTCAGCTTTCCTCCAAATCAGATGACTTTCTTTAGTTTGGTTTAGTTTTTTTATGCTACCTTTCACTGAGGGCTTACTATGTGTCAGACTTTGCATAATATGTCATACATACATATATGTCATCTAGTTTAATCTTTACAATAGCCTCTGAGACAAGTAAAATTATGTCCATTTTACAGGTAAGGAAAATAAAACTCAGAAAGGCTGAATACAAGTTACACAAGTTACTAAGAATTGCTCCAAACAGAAAATGGCAGAGCTACAATTTGAATGTAGATGTATTTCACTCTAAAGGCAATGCTTTTAGTCACTAGGCTATATATGCCTCATTCTGCGTCTAATCATGTTGCAAAATATAGTAGAGAATATTCTAGATTTTGTGAAATCTGCAGATTTACCAGGTGTGCCTTCTGCCTTCAACTGAATCATGCACAGGAATGTTGGACAGGACAGAACAGGGCCCTTGCTATAAGCCACCAAGCTCTGTCCTCCAGTATGCTAACTGTCCACTTCTGAAGCAGGGGTTGGCAAACAAGGGTGTGTGGCCAAATCTGGCCCACTTCCTAGTAAAAAAAAAAATATTGGAACAGAGCCCAGAGCCACATCCATTCATTTATATTGTCTATGATTGCTTTCACTCTGTATAACCAGAATTGAGTAGTTGTGATAGATACCGCATGGTTCATAAAGTCTAATACTTTTTCTATCTTTTACAGAAAAAGTTTTGCTGACCTCTAGTCTTGAATATACCTGACTTCAAATACAGTCTAAAAAGTCTTGACTTGTGGCATTTTATTATTTTATACTCTGTACAGATCTCCTAAGGACACTAGGCATAAGTGCTAGGCACTTTTCTCCTTTCGTATCCATATCTAAACTATTTAATGAGCACATGGACTTTAGTGTGATGGAGAGAAACAGGATTGTTCATAACATTTACCACATTACTGAGACGAAACATTTTGGATCTGGATGAGCAATCCGCTCTGTCTGCAAACTAGTCTGCTTCCCAGCCCCAGCTTCCAGCAACCCACACTGATCTATGGGACCAAGAACTATGATAGCCCTTCTGACCTCTGGACCCCTACTGCTCTCCCCCCAACTTGGGCAGTAGTCACTATCCAAATGCTCACTTTGGGAACACCTGAAGGGATAATCCAGGCTATAGGTCACCCATGTACTTCACTGCTCCTGAGCCTTGGGGCCACAGCACCATTTTAACTCCATTAAGACAGAATGCCATGGAAAGAAAAGTTACCAAGGCTAATTCAAGCAACCAAGGATATGTCCAAGCATATAGTGATAAAGGTCTTTGGTGTAAATGGATGTACCCTGTGAAAAGGGTCAATTAGCCAGGAGACACACAGCCTGAGAAAGCACATGTTCACAGATCTAAAGCAGGTGGATAGATATGAAGAATTCAGCTTTTCTGTGGCCAAAGATGAAAAGAAAAGAAAAGAAAAAAGAAAAGAGAAAAGAAGAGAAAAGAAAAGAAAGAAAAGAAAAGAAAAGAAAAGAAAAGAAAAGAAAAGAAAAGAAAAAAGAAAAAAGCACTGATATGGCAGATTTGGCAAAATGCAAGAGGCTTCTAAGAGTTATAGCTCAATAAAAAGTGGAACAGGCTGCCAGAGGAGGTAGTGAGTTCCCCGTTTCTGAGCATGTCAGAGCAGACATTACTTTCCCCTTCACCAGAGAATAGTGATTCCAACATAGAGCATTCAGTTGGACTAGCAGAGCTGAAAAACACATTCTGGTTCATGGATTGATGCTACTGATGCCGCTCATATGGCTATTTTGAAGTTGCCCATAACGTACATAATTTTCCAACTTGACCTTGCTACTCGATTAATTGGCATTCAGTACTTCAAGGCCATAAACTTTCACCTAGTCTTCTCTGTTCTGTACACCAGTCAAATATGGGCTGACTGCAAAGTCCTACTGAATGGCACATTTTGATTTGGGGAGGTTGGAGTCACAAATGAAAAAAAAAAGCAGATTAAAAAAAACTGCTTCAAATAGAATAGAGCTGTGTTACATTTCCCTTCTTCACTTTATCCTACCATCTGCATTCTTTTCTCCACTGAACTGTCAGATTGCTCAATCAATTATTCTCCTTACTGTGAATGTACTATTTTCTGATACATGTATGTGGTCTTGAAATTCCCCTGGGATCTCAGGGTATGAGGTGCATATGTGTGTGCTAACGGTGACCTCGGAGAGCTGGAGAATTTTATCTGGGGCAAATGCAGCCTAGGGACTTACCCTCATCTCATACTCCATTCCTTAAAATCCCTAGGAGGGCTAGAGATTATAGAGGAAGCTGCCTTGGTTGGGCAGAATGCCACAAGGCTACATGTTTCACACAGACCTCCTGTTCTGTGTTATTTCCTCTCTACCCTTCTGTTGCCAAACCACCATAGTTCAGCTAATTCTTCCCCAAGCAGCATCTCACCCAGTGCTGCAATTACAGTGGAGACAGAAATTTACTTGTAAGTTAAGTAATAAGGAGACCACTGTGATTCATCCTGATAGCGTACTGGGTCATTAAATAGATGATACATAGATAGAGATTTAGGTTTATAGATATATATAGATACATAGATATATTTATTATATACATATATGTGTATATATGTGTATACACACAAATATATATATATATATATATACACACACACACACACACACACACACAGTCCAGTAATCACCAGTTATTATCCACTAACTAAAAAAAAGGAAGAAGAAATAAAAATTAGGTGTTTTGACAAAACCATGCCTCTGTTGCATGAAGAGATCTCTGTTGGTCTCTTCCTCAGGAAGCACCTTGCTCAAGGGGGCATGTGTATGTTCCAATAGGAGTACTAAAGCAGTCATCACAAGTAATCCGAAGGCATTATTTAGAATTTCCATAAGCCAAGCCAAGGAAGAATCTAGGAATTCTTAACAATGTCTGGTTTCATACTTTATAGTCCATACACATGATCTTGTTGCCTTAAACACCAGTATTTCAAAGCGTGCTTCAGGCAGTATTTGGGCACTAGTCCTGTGGTCTTGACGTTCTCAGGAGAGAACAGAGAGAAATTATGGCATCAGAGCCTAAGAGATTTTGCTCATCGCCCAGTTTTATGGAGATTTGCTTGTTTGACTTTCTAGCAGTAACCCAACACTGAATTCCACTCATTTCCCTTGAAACCAGATTCTCCTGACTCCTGCATCCCTATCAATGGTAGCATCCTTTTCCTTGCCTCCCAGACTTCCAACCGTAGCCATTTGCCACTGCTATTCTCCTGTTCTTCCACTTGTGCACTTCCTAGCCCCATCTTCCCTCTCCAGCGTGGAGTCAAGATCCTCCGATGCTGCCTCTTCATCTTCATGGGCATTTCACTCACTCACGCTCTCTTCCTCTTTCCTATTCTGATTCTGCTGTGGCAGCAACCTAACCTAACCAATCTCCCCCCTTCCCCATCTTCCCATGCAAATCTCCCCGCCCCCCTCCTCATGCAAACTGTGGCTGGGGTCTTACTGGAGCAGCACTTCACATTTTCTGCACCTCAACAGCCCTTATCCAATGCTTAAGGTCCACTTCCTGTAACCGACTTTACATGATCTCCAACTTACCTGAGCAAAGACACCCCTCACTACTCATAAGTATATGAAAATAGTTGTATTTGCCTCTCCTATTAGCCCAAAATGAAGACTCTGAAGTATGAGATTGTCTATTTTTTTCTTTGAATACTCAACAGTTTACATGCCCAACCTGGAGAGGGCATGTCAAAAAAAGAAAAAAAAATTTGTTAATGGATGCATTCCCTCATTTAATACTTAGCAATAGCTTCATTGCCATGGAGAAAGTACATGCATTTTATAATGACATGCAAAGCCTCCCTTCTTCATCTGGAACCATTTGAGCCTTATCATCCACTGTACATTCATTATGCTCAAGCAAAAGTGTACCTACTCATTAGTCTCTGTAGCTTTATTTTTGCTATCCCTTCAATCTGGACCACCATTTACCTCTAACTCTCTCTTTACATCCTATTTCTACAAATAACCTGGTTCCATCCTTCAAAGATGTTATATACAACTTTTTTGTTATGTTCCTCAGATGGAGCCATGCTACATGAATCTTCTTTCCAGTGTCAACCCTCTTCAATGGCATAACCTTACTGTGCCTTAAAGCCAAGCTGTCCATATACTTGACTTAACTTATCTCTGCTATTAGAATATGCACTATTTTGGGGCACCTGGGTGCTCAGTTGGTTAAGCGTTCGACTTTGTCTCAGGTCATGATCTCACGGTTCGCGAGTTTGAGCCCCACATCGGGCCCTGTGCTGACAGCTCAGAGCCTGAAGCCTACTTCGTATTCTGTGTCTCCCTTGCTCTCTGTTCCTTCCCGACTCGCTCTCTGTCTCTCTCTCTTAAAAAAAAATAAATATTTTTTATAAAAGAATATGCATTATTTATAGCAGGGACTGTATTACTTAGCTCTATATCACCACAACAGCTAACACAGTGATGTGCGCATATTCTCACCCGATGCATTCGCATTGCATTTGAGCAGACTGTTTGAACCTGGCTTGAAATATTGCCTTTATGTATGCTGCTTGGTGTCTGAGCCAAGCTGTCAAGTAGAAGCTTGATTTGGAGAAGCTCAGTCAAGGAGGAAAAGGCCTCAGACCTCCCTACAGGCAATGCATTTTCCATTCTCTTCTTCCTAGAGCAATCAAAAAGCACAAATATGTGTAGTGCCTTAACATTAATAAATATTTCATAAATGAGTAGTTTTGTGGATTATAATTATTACAGTAAATTATGACTTCGCTTTTACACATACATCAAAATTCACTAAATTCCTAAGATATGCTCTTAGAGAAACGCAGTGGCTATTATTTGTTTTACAAAAGCACTGATCAAGATTAAATTTAAAGTAGGAACTGAGAACTGTTCATATGCTTTCAAAAATGATAAAAACCATCAACTCTCCAAATTTCTTAAACTGCTGAGGTATTTCTTTTTTCTTTAAGTGAGTTTCAAAGCCCACTTTCTTTTTTTTTATGTTTATTTATTTATTTTGAGAGAGAGAGAGAGGGAGAGAGCAAGAACACACAAGCCGGGAGGGGCAGAGAGAGAGAGAGAGAGAGAGAGAGAGAGAGGGAGGGAGAGAATCTGGCAGGCTCCATGCTGTCAGTGCAGAGCTCCACACCAGACTCGATCTCATGAGATCATGACCTGAGTCGAAATCAAGAATCAGATGCTTAACCAACGGAGCCACCTAGGAGGAATTTTATTGCCAGGTTGAGGGACAAGCCTCATTTCCTTTAGTCTAGGAAAAAGATAGGAGATGGAAAGTCCTGGGGATTCTTTTGCAAAAAAATTTGAATCAGTGATGAAAGCTTACCGAAATTAACTTACAAAATCTTTACTCTGACATCATGGTCTTAGAGAATTCTCAGTGGGCCCCATGCCTCAATTAGTACTCTTTCTACCACACACATGAGAGGCATTCAAAGTCCAAAAATCAGTGAATTTATTGTCCTGTGAGTCCATGTACTGACTTAAGTTCTGTATAATATAAAAAAAAAAACTCCAAAGAAAGATTGGCATGGATCTTGATATTTATCCAGACTGGCTGAGCAAATGGCAATTACATTTTTTCCTATTCCAAAGAAAATAATATTTTGTGTAACAGCACTTAGAGACTGGATTCTATATCCCATCATTAAGGGATTTCCCTCCAGTGATCGTGAGATGCCCCATTCACCTAATATTTTCATTTCATTTGAGCTCCAAGAAAATTATCAGAGCTTGGCTGAAGCAGGTGAGAGTAATGCCTATCTTAGTTCTACCAGACTCCCCAGACCCTGAGCCATTCGTTCTTTCCCTAAAAATCTTTCCAGGGATCAATGAAAAAAAAATTGAAGTATACAAATTTTAAAAATAAAGGATTTAAGGTATCAAGGCATTTGGGGTACAAAATAATCTGTCATCAAGCCATTTTCAACATACATTTTTTCACTGGCTTCCAGACAAACACAACATTATTTCCACATAGGAGTGGGCAGACACTGCCTTAGTCACCTTTTTTTGTGCTGGTCAATGGAAAGATCCCAGGGGCAACTTCCAATTTGCCTGGGCACGTCCAAAATTTCTGTGGGTTTTAATTTAATGATTGCTAAAAACATCTTAAGCACAAGCTAAGGGTCACCCTAATACAGTCATAATGTGGAAGAGAGAGCTCACAGGGATTTGATAAGACCCAGATGCAGGGAGAATTAAGTACTGATTATCTACTCTAGGCTGACCACTGATGAACAGAAATAGAGGAAGAAAATAACCTGTCATCTGAAGGGCAGACCAGACTCATCAGGTAAGTGTATCAGCTGTTTGTTTTAAAATGTCAAGGACAAATAACACAAAAAGATGCCATTTACATCATCTACTATGGGAAATGAATTGACTCGTTCAGTGTCTCATAGGGACAATGGCAACAAAACTGGGACTAGAACCCAAGTCTCTTGAATCTTTCTATGACTTCCAAAATTACACTGCCTGTCACGTCCTAGAGGTAGTTAGCTTAGGGAGGGTAGAAATGGAGGAAGACATGAAGACTTGATTTTCAAACCCTTCGGGGTATCCTTCGTGCCCCCTTATGTAAGAAGAACTCCTCTGTGCCCTTCAGTACTCCATGTTTACACATAGCAGCACTTTTCACATCATACTGAAACTGACATTTTACTTGTCTGCCTCTCCAACCGCTCTGTAAGCCCTTAAAAAGAAAGATGTCTTATTTGACCTCTCCAGAGCTCAGCACAGTGTGTGGCATAAGGAACTAAATAGTTGTTGAATTAACAAAATGACCCTTGATTCTTGATACAGTGCAAAATAATAGGACCAATAGATGACAGCTTCAAATAAGAAGGTCTTCACTTCAACTCAATACAGGAAAGATCATTCTTACCAGAGCCTCCCAAGAGTGAGAGAGGCAAGGCAGGAAGTAGTAAATTCTCTTTTACCAGAACCCTTCAAACGGGAAGGCTGGATAACCAACCACCTGTCACGGTTATTGGAGACAAGAAACCTGCTTTGGGTGGTCTCCAATTTAGTGATTTTATGACTATTCCATTCCAGCCCCTAGGTCTCAAGACTTATCTCAGAGAAGTCTCTAGCGCCACCTTCCTGTAACCTGGGGTACTTTATAAAGGTCTGTCCTTGCTAGAGCTGACTAGTGGCCTTGCTGATCTTATTTAGTATTGAGACTTTGCAGTTAAAAAAAAAAAAAAAAAAAACACTGAACTTAGTAGGTGAGGTCTATGATTGGGAAGTCAGGTTAATCTTCCACTACTGAGCAAGAATGACCTTGCTCCTATCCCACGAGAAGCATTATGTAGACGTAATAAACAAGGTCTCAATATATGCTAGTAGAGGAAAACACAGACAAATCAAATCTGAAGAACGATCAGAACCTTATAGCTCACCTGAACTAAAATGTTCATATTTTGGCCTCAGAGGGAGACATCTATAACCACATTGCTAGTGCCTGGTAGAGTTGGCACAAAATTCCGCTGATTACAAGGCCAGAATTCTTTTCATTACCCAATGTTGTGAAGCCCACTATAATATAACACTTAATTATACAGGTTCAGGAATACAAGTCAAAGCAGATCCCAAATGTAATAATAGATGCTAAAACTACATATGGGAAAAGCATGCTATAACATGGTTAACCTATGACGTAAATAAATTATAAAGGGATTGATTGTACTGTATTTTTCCCATCAAAGACTGAGCTGTACTCCTCTATCATGTGGGTCATCTGTGCTGTAAACGCTAAGACACATGATTTCATTAGAATCCAAACCAAAGGAGGGTCACTGGGGCATCAGGGTGTATAGCAAAGGCAAAATACACAAGCAGTACATGAGGCTTTTGAATTTACTACCTCATTTAGACTGGCCAACTAACCTGCAAAGTCGTTATAATTATCTCTATTTTTAAAGATGAGACTGGGGCTCAGAGACATCAAGTGTTTAACCTGTGGTTATATTACCAGTAAATGACAGAGTCTGGATTCAAATCCACATTTGTTCGGTTCCCAAGCCGGAGCTCCTCCCCAAGGGATCAGGACACCTGAGCCATCCATTCCCCTGTAAATGAATGGGACTTTACATAAGCAACTTTCTCTTAGGGTCTTAGGTAATCTCGAAGGTCCATTCTAGTTATAGAAGTTCTCTGGTGCAATCTCAAATATCCAAGCTTTGAAACGGAAATATATATATATATTCTATCAAAAAAATAATGTGAAACATAAGCCTGCACAATATTCATAACATCTGGATTGCTTTCTTTTCTACTTTCTGCTACGGCATGTTTAGCTAGAGTTCTCTGAACATCGGCACCAAATGAAGACCCTCAGTATTGACGCAACATATTCACAGTTTCTTTATATGCATGGTGTGTGGGCTTAAGTGAGGCATCTACTGCGTGCAGAGATCTGTAAACAGCTGCAGCTTAAACAGCATCATTGTAAATGTAGGCAGGAATTAGCTAGTGCTGAAAGACAAGGGCCATCAAGTTGGTGGGGACAGTCAACACTGTGCACGAAGGCCTAAGACTGTCCCTCTGCCTGTAAGCCTACATATCTTAGAGGACTAACTAACTAACTAATTTAAAGAAAAGAGCCCATCTCTTCAAGGCACTGTGCTGTTGTGAAAACGTCCTAGCCTAGGGATCAGGAGACCTACCTCTATACTGAGGACTTTGGGAAGGTGACTTTACCTTCAAGTGAGCCTTAGTTTCTTCATTTACAGAATTTAAAAGTAACCTCCCTCCTGCATTTATTATAGGATTGGGTGTGTGTGTGTGTGTCTGTATCCAAATAATGAGTGCAGTGTCTTGAAGATTCTGGGACACTGAAGTACTGAGAGCTGACATTATCCTTCTCTCTCCAGCCAAAATTTTGCCTGATAACTTTCACCTCCATTGATTCACTCCCCTCAAAAACAGAGATGGGATTTTTGTTGCAGACTTTTGTTTAGATTCTGGGTTTTTTGTTTTGTTTTTTGTTTTGTTTTGTTTTCGCAGTCCCATGGTAGGAAAAGTATGGGTTTTGTCTTCAGTTTCATCCCAGGTAAACCACTGGCTGGCTTTTTGTTGCTTTGGGTATTTTTGCTAACCTTTCTCTTCTTGAGTTTCCTGATCTGTAAGATAGGGATACTAATACCTTGCCAGTGGTGATATTTGAATTCACAAGAAATACTGAAAGAGCCTAACACAGTGTCTGGTCTACAGTGGCTGTTCAATAAATTGTAGTGGTTACTATAATTATTTTCCACCCTTTTCAAATGGCCAGTGACAGACACCAGGAAAGATCACCACACCCCCCATCCCCACCCTCACCTGCCAATCCCAACCCTAACACCCATTCTTGCTGTGTCACTCCCCTGCTGTGGGGACCAGGGCACACACTGAGTGCTGAATGCATATAGGAATACTCACGCCTTGTCATTCTCCTTGTTCCATGGGCCACCACATAAGCACTTCTACTGCCACCCAGCAACTGCCCAGGGGAACTGCATGAATTTCATATGAGTAGAACTGAAAGGGATAGTTATTTGAGAAGGCTAAGAAGCAATGAGGGGAATCCTGTTTAGAAAGCCCCTTTCCCAACCATGACAATGTAAAAAGGCAGGAGAAATTAAATGTTAGTATTGGGTCACATTTAAAACTCCTGACAGGTATGGTTTCTCTAAAACCACTTGGAGTTTTTATCTCCTCAGCTTATTATTATCATTATCATTATCATTATTATTTAAGAGTGCCAAAATTTCAAATTATAAAATTTTAGTTCTGAAGGGCACCTGGAAGATCACAGTCTATGCTTCTATTACTCTAATAGATGTTAAAAACAAAAAAAGTCCAGAGAAGAGAGCAGATAGCCAATAATAGTCAATGTCAGGGAGCTCATTTATAGAAGGTCAAAACGCTAATTCCACATCAACTGTCTACCTGGCTGATGCTCCACTCCCTAGATGCTTCTAGAGAGCAGATTCTCTGTTCCTGATGACATAAAGAGAAGAACACCTAAAAATGTGGGGACTTATAGATTTAGTCAATGAACAACCTCCTTAGTCAATTACCCATCTTTAACTTCTCTCAGCCTTGCATTGGGGGTCCACAGTTTGTATTTATAAAACAAGGGAGACTGAACCAGACACTCTAAAATTCCTTCAAGCTCCAACAGCCTGTGTTTCTTATCACTCATTCTCATTTAATGAATTATCATAATAGCACCTTGGAATAACTTAAACACATCAAAATTAACAGTTTCTTTCTGCAGTAAATTAAAACCAAAAACCAAACCCTGAACTCTGACTCTCTGCCAAGCATCCCCAGGTTTCCCTATCATTCTTCCAGATGGGGTCTCACTGAGACATACCCTACGTAGCCCTGGGGCTCAGCCCAATCTGCTGAACATGACTCTTCTCATTTGTACGTAAGCTGGTACGCATGGGTAGGGTCTCTCCTTTCTGAGGCAATTAGTCAGGGAACATCAGTGCCACCCCTGATGAAAAGGGATCCAAAGGCTTAAAAAGAAAAAGTAATACATGGCTGGTGATTAAGACAGGATTCAGAAAATCATGGGGGGTGTCACAGCATGTGACCTTGATGCCGCACGTTCTTATGGAAAATGTATGTTTAGGATAGATCTTGATAGAAGGATAAAAAACACTGAACTCGGACACAGAAGGCTAAATCAATAGGCTTTTACCTGTGTTTTTGCCTTCTGTTTTGCTTTCTGCTATGTGTTTTTATTTGTGTTTTGTTCTGTGTTCTTTTCTTCAGAAAACAAAATGAGGATGTTAACTGGGGTATTTCTGAAGATAGACGATCCAAAAACCAGTTATAAGATTTAATTGCTGATTTATCATAGTCTCATTTGGTGAAAATGGAAGAAAAATACATAAAATAAGAGAATTTTCCCCACCAAAAGAATAGAAAATCTAAATTGATGGGGCTTGAAAAGCCTACATTTTTAAGTATTGATTACAACTAATAAGAACAAAGTCAAAAGTGTCCTATGTTTGAAAGATCCAAATTCTCTAGCTTCCCAAACTCTGTGCTTTGGATTCTAGCAAGGATCAGGCTCTTTTTCAGGGAACTCATTTCTCTCTTTAAAGCCAAATCCCTGACCTGGATTCCATTTGTGCTTCAGAATTCTGCCATTACGCCACTAAAGACCGCAAGCACTTCCCTAAAGAAATACAGTGCCTCTAACAGTGACGGGTTTTCTTGCTATTCAGAGCAACGGACTTTTCTAGAACCTCAATCTGGATGCCCTCACACTTAGGTACATAATGAGTAAGTATATGAGAATAAGTTTTGGGGTGGTTTGCAAGCATTTCCCAGCAGGGATGGGATCCTGCCCTCTGCAGGAACCCCTAGGCAACTACTTCCCAAGGAGGTATTTCTCATTTAAATATAACCTCCTGGCAACCAAATATTTATCTAGAAAAAATTAGGAGTGGCTCTGTCCAATCAGGCACCTGGGTTCAGCCAATTACTCAAAAATAACAGGATCGTGGCATTTGAGGAACGCCTCCTCCCAGGGCTTCGCCAAGAAATAGCTCAGCCACCCCCCCCCCCCCACCATCCACCCATCCTTGTCAACACGCCTCCCCGGGCATTATGAGTGAGTGGACAGCACCGCACCCAAGATCAAATCCAGGGCATTCTTGGCACAGACCCTTAAAGGCAAAGTTGCGAGCATGCGTGACAAAATCCTTGCCTCCTGCCCGGTTCATCATAGTATGCCATGTAACGTGATCCTTGCTGAGGATGGTAGCTCCATAAAGCCCCAAGGCAATGTATTCAGACTTATCTCCATCCGAGCAAATATCAAGCGACTTGGCTCCATTGGAAGCCAGGGAGATTCATCAACGTTGCCCACAATGGGGTGATACTCAGAATCTCACATATAAACTCTTGTTTCCACACCTAGGTTAAGCATCCAACACCTCTCATCAAGACTAATTCAAAGATCTGATCAAACTTTGCTCAGGGCTCTAATCCATGCCACATACCACCACGTCAATCATTTGTGCACCACCCATTGAGTACATAGCTCTGTGCTTGCCACATACAAATGTGTTACCAGCTGTGGAGACACCAAGAGGCATAAAGCCTCTCTGCTCTACAGCTTTTATGACTCTTTCTGGCCAATCAAAATACCTAAAACCTGCCTATCCTGCCATTAACACTGTCCATGAACAGGTTTTCCTTCCTCCCATTTCTCTCTCCCTCCACTCTCCTTGTCCTCCAGTTGCCTAGGAAACTAGTCATGGTTTCTGAAACAACTTTCCACACTTTGTATCATCATGTCTTTTGATAATACTCTTCCCCCAGCCCATGAAGCACTTACTCTTCTCTATCAAAATTCATTAGTCCATTGTATCTTTAGCAATAATTTCAACCTTAGAAAACATTGCATGATCTGTGCTCCCATAATGCATTGCTTCTATCATTCATTTAGAGTTTGTCATTTATGTGTGTTATATGAGGATTATATGCATATGTGAGTATGCATGTACTCTCCCAGTCCCAAATTAGATCTCAAGCTATTTGAAGGCAAGGCCAATATATAATTTATCTCCTTTCCTTCCAGAGACTACTACACCACTGTTCTCCATTTGTTGAATCACCACATTAGAACTGTTGCAACTAAACCTTTTCTCCAGGATCTGGGTGCAGCAATATCCAATTTACCATGAGGGAAAGAGCACACACATACAAGGAAAACACATGATGATGGTAACTATACAAAATAACTGAAACAATTTTGTAACTAGAAAAAAAAAATCAAGGAATATTAATGACCTATCATTCCTTCTTAATTACAAATTGGGTCTGGACCAAAACCAGCTTCCTCTGCCTGCTGCCCCATCATCAAATGGTACAAAATATAATTCTAGATGTTTTAGGTGGGCATACATTGGATTGCAGGTCAGTTCTCTGGTCACACCTGTAGAGTTGACCCTTCTTATACACCCTTCCTGCTAAGTCTGAATTGGGGGCCACCATGTTATTCTTAGGAGTATTTTAACGTGTGCTTTCCCTCATCATAGAAACAGATGCCTGACTTCCCATTAATATGGCTTACACACTCCCAAACCAACTCATCAAGTTTCTATTCCCACCAGAAAACTGGCACCAGCCTCCATTAGTTTGCCACTGAGTAACGGGCCTAAAGCTGAGTGAGTGATTAACACTCCTTTCCTGAACTTTCAACCCAGACCCATAGTCCTAACTGCCCCACTCAGTGGCTCAGTAGCTTCTCAGGGAGTAGTTGTCCATTAGCATTTTGCAATACCTGGAAGGATACATGTAGAGTGCCATCTTCCTAATAAAAGCAGAACAAACTGGAAAGTGAGAGGGAGCTAATATGTTTGGAGCACCTACAGCAGTCACCACCCTGGCACTTCTCGGGTGTTCTCACTTCATCTTCACAACTCCTTGGGATGGATATTATCAACCCTGTTTTAGAGAGAAAACACTGAGAAAAGTTAGGTATCCAAGCCAATAAGTGCCAGATCTCAGACTGGAACCACAGTCTGTGGCATCCTGAACCATATGAACATTCTACCACATGAAACTGCCAACCCCATCATTGCCAACCTTCAGGACTTGGCAGAATCCCTTCTCCTGTCCTATGACTCTATTAGGATGAGGTCTGGCTGTATATAACATAAAAAATCCCAACTAATGATAAAACATTCTCTCTTGGTAAAAGAAGATCAGAGATGGGCAAAGTAGAGTGGAAGGGAAGTTCCACAGAGTCATTCAGAAGCCAGGCTCCTTCCAGCATCCCCTTTTGCCACCCTTAGGTTGGATCCTCAGATCCATGGTCCAGGATGGGGGCTGGAGCATTATACCCATGTTACAGGTAGAAAGAAGGGGAAATGGAAAAGTACAGAGAAGAGTGTTGCCTTGCCTTTTGAGGAGTCTTCCCAGAAGGCCTTCCCATTTCTTCTGCTTACATTTCATTAGCCAGAACTTGGCCAAATGGACATACTAAGCTTTAAGACAGTCTGAAAAAATGTCATGCTTCTGTTAGATATATGGCTGTTCCCAATAACTTAGTGATCCTTTCGGGGGAGAAATAGAATGTTATTGAGAACCAGCACCATGACATTTGTATTGCACAGATATTTCTCCTACTCTGAAGGTTAATTTACGGTTTTAAAGACAGAACATTCAGGATTCTAATGTAGATGGGAAAAAGTAGAAAAAGAAAACTGGGTCATTTTTATTCATTTTTAGACATACTCTACAAAAAAGGTACAAATTGTTGCTTTTTGCCTTACTGGAAGGATCAGATGAGCCAACCATGTCAGGCTTCTTAGTGTGACGCCACTCTTCGGAAGAGAGGACTCATGTGGCTTCCAGTGCCATTACTCACACTGACAACCACAGTAAAGATTTTGTGGCCTGAAGCCCTGTAAAGATTATGGTCTCCTCTACCCATGTGTAAGTCATACTAAAAGCAATATGGAATCAAAGAGCAGAGTATGTTCACGAACGCTGAAATTAAAATAGTTTCTTTCAAGATTTGCAGATTTAAAATTTTGAGTAAGTACATCAGGATTAAACTTCTGTCACTGGTGGCTGTACTTTGTTGCTGCCCTATGCCTGTGCTGGTCTTCCTGTTGGGTCATCTGGTGCTATTTATAATTTTTCTTGGATTTCAGTTGCCCCCAGGCTTTCTTATCCTGAGTCCTATGGAGTGTAGAACCATTTCTGAAAATAATAATTAATGTGGGGAGAAAAGTCCTGTTCTACTTTATCTTACTCACAGAGAATATTTGGAGAAGGAGAGGATAAGAATCCAGGTAGTTACTTCTCAGGAAAAGACAACAGACTAGACCCTGGTTCAATTGCCTCTCACTTCACTTGCACCTAGTGGAAAGACTATACTTTCTGGGGTTTTTTAATACCTTCTTAGGTGAGGTAAACACTCTGTTGGATGGATAATCTAGTATTCACACATGTTTAAATGAAGAATAACTTAACCTGTTTCATACTCGACTGGGTCTTTTTTAATAAAGAGATAAATGAGGAATAATGAAATAAAAATATGAACCATAGGGGTGGGTTGAGGGACTTTGGACTAAGAAGAGTAGGGGTGAGAGAGAGGAGAGAGGAATACATCTACTGAAGCTGAAGAAAAGTGGATCAAACACCAACTCTGGCCCATTTTCTCTTCTCCTGTTCCATCCTTCCAATAGGTCAGCCAAATTAATGTACAGATGTTCCAGCTGCGCCGCCAATGTTAAACTTTCCCAAAGCAAACAACCGTCATTGGACAGAGCTTTTTTTGATTGCTGACAATAAAGTTCTTATTTTATCATGTCATGGAAGCAAAACTAGAACGAATATCACAAAATAGCGGTTAATCACTGGCCCAAGAGACAGCAGAGACCCTGAAGATCATCTAATATAACTAACCCCTTTCGTGTGACACATTTGTAAATTAATGCTCTGAGAAGGGAAACAAGATCTTTCAAGGACACACAGCAAACCGAAGATTGAATAGGGATGGAGAATTCAGGCAGATTTGTCTTTGTCCCAGAAGCAGAGACTTCAGATTGCATATCTAAGTAGTCACATTCCTTTAACTAAGAATAACAAGGGCAATGCTCTGCCTTATGAGGGTGAATGAGCTAAAAAGAGAAAACCCCCAACTCCCACCTGCCTCTCCATGTTACACACATTGCAATCACCTCCCAGTACCCTGCTGCCTCCATTTCTGAACCCAAAACATTTCCTAAGAACTCAGGTGAACCTCACAGATCTCTTGGTTTGAACCAAAATGCCATAGCATCAAGATGCACATCTGATTTTAATCTCCCAAATCTGTTTCCATCATCACTGATAAAGCCTTGTGTTTATATAATACCTTCCCCCAAGAAGCCCAGGGTGATTTATGAACATTATCTCATTACATAATAAGTAATTATCCTAAGAGATAAGTGGGCAATTTTATTCATTTTGCACACTGAATCAGACCCATTTCCCAGCAATCCAGAAACAGCCCCACAGTTCAGAGCGAGGGCTTTCAAACTAGCTTTAACTGTGAACCCCTTCACTCTCTACTGAATGCCAGCGCAAATGACAGATAAAAGTAGAATTGCGCTAGCTCCTCCAAAATAACATAGCTCATCAACATCTAAATACAAAACTCATCTCCATGTTGGTGTCCCTCAGGCCCCTCATAGCTAGCAGGCCATGGTGGCCTGTTGACAGTTTCTCAGAAGCACCAGTTTCTCTGCTCCTTTGCACATATTCATCTCACTGCCTGGAACGCTCTCTCCATAACCCCCTTCAGTTTGTCAACTCCTTTTCATCCTTCCGATCCCAGCTCCAGAATCCCTTCCTTAGAGCATCCTTCCCTGATCTTCACCCTCCAATGTTAAGTCCAAATCCCATAATAAATGCTCTGGTAGCCTTCATATGGTCAGCTACCTCTCAGATGGCCTCCAAAAATGCCTACTTCCTGATATGCATGTCCTTCTGTGACAGCCTCCTTTGGATTGTAACTGGATTTACTGACTTGCTTCCAATGAGTAGAAGGTGGCAGAGATAATCTAGTAATAGATATCCCATCCGAGATTAGGTTATTTAAAGACAGTGCCTTCCATCTTGCTCAACCTCTCTCTCTCTCACTCTCTTCCCTTACTGCCTCTGAGGGAAGCCAGCAGCCACGATGTCAGTGGCCTTAGGGCAGGAACTGATATCTTTGATCAACTGCCAGCTAGGACCTGAGCCTGCTGACAACCACATGAGTAAGCTCGAGAGTCATTCTCCCCCATTGAGCCTTGAGATGCTGTGGCCCAAGTGATCTTGACTGAAGCTTTGGAGACATCCTGAATCAGAGGACCCAGCTAAGCCACACCCATATCCCTGAACCAGGAAAAATAAATGTTTGATCATTACATGGCAATAGATAATTCACACACCCTGCAAGCTCTCCTTCAAAGCAGATCACTGTTGTAATTTTAAGCTTCTTGCTAGGGTTGATTGCTGTCTGATAGAGCAGAAACTCTGTTTATCACAATGGTATCACAGTACCCAGCACAGCAATTGGCGATGGCGAGTTCTCAATAAATACCAGTCACGTGACTAGTTTACCCATCATCCCACAGCCGGCCCCTTTCTCCAGTTTCTGTTTCTTCAAAGCATCTCTTATATTGTTGCCACCTTTATCTTCCTAAGTAGAATGTCAGTATCAGGCTCCTCCCCCCAAACCTTCGTCACCTTACATCCTAATATGACTAAAACCCAAACCCCGCATGTTATTACCCAAAACCATTCAGAAGCTTCCATGATAATTTCCCAACAGCCACAACCTAGCCCTATGGGAATGCTTGTCATGATCTCACCATTTGGGCATTCATCTACTCATGCCTGGACTATAGCACTCCCTTCTCTCTCTCCCATCCTACAAAGACCCGCTCAGATTATATCCCCTCCATTAGACCTCCCCATAATTTTCAGTAGAAATTCTTTCTCCCTCTCCTATGTCGGCGACCCTGTTGCCTCTCCACTGGAGCACTAAACAAAGCCTGCTTAAAGCATGAGCACATAATGTGTCTATCTGCCTTCTTGTGAGCCTGTGAACATCTTGGGGACAAAGTCCAGCTCTCGTCACTTTGTCATGCTCAGTGCCTGCCACCTGGCCAGGGCTCAGGAAAGACTCACTGAATGTAACTGAATTACTACTTGGAAAGAATATACCTCTAGGGGGCCGCTTTCTATTTGCAAAATGCTGCTAGGAGGGCAGATTATTAAATCAGTGCATTTTTTTTTTTAAAGCAAAGACCACAACCACCTCTGAAGCCAAGAAAAAGATGCAATTGGAGGGAAATAAATCGGTACCTTTAATCCTCCACTGAGTTTGGAAAAACAACAAAATGCCAGCTTCCAGCAGATCATTTCTTTTTAATTAAAAGTTAGCAGGATTCTTCAGGAGCACTCAATTTTCTGGTCAGGTCAACAAAACGTAACCAATACCTTTCACACCACGCCCCCCCCCCCATCCTCCGCCCCCACTCCTAGAATTAGGCAACCCTTGGAGGCGGAATAGACTTCAGCTGTTTGCTCTGTGCTCATAATTAGATTGTCTAGACAGGAGATGTTGCTGGAGCAATAGGAAAATATTTTACAAGGTGTTCCGCAGAACCACACTTATAACAGTGATTAGAACACACTGACAGACGCAGAGACAGCAGAATTGGCCTGGGCCACGAGCTGGTTTCACCTAGAGCAGAGCAGAGGCACTTTGAAGCCCTTGTCTGGAAAAAAAGATGCCCAATTAGAACTCTGGGGGCACAGAGCAGTTCACTGGCCTTTGGTTCCCAGGGAGCACCGGTGAGCTGATGGAGTCATGTCCGGGATGCCTTCTTCCCACCCTGCACGTGCTGATACTAAGTCAACAGGGGTGGCTTCCAAGCCCTGTTTCCACCAGCATCTCTACAGACAGGATGAGTGGTGGTGACCTCTGCAAGGAGTTTCCCAAGCCTTGCTTCTGCTGCACCGCCTGTCCCTTATATTATGCCGAATGCAGATTTTAAACAGCATGGAGAGAGAAATGTGTGATGCCTACTCTTGCAGGAAGACATTTCTTGGCATGACCTTCCTGCTCAGCTTTTGTTGGCATATCAATGTGACAGCAACAATATTTTCCAACAGAAAACCTCTCTGGAGACATTTTTCACAGGAGTAATTGATTAGGTAAAGTCATCTGGCCCTGTGAGACGAATGACTTTTGGAAAACCGCTACACAAATAGAGGACCACAAAAAGCACAGAATTTCAAGATCAAACAAACAGTAAAACAAAACAAAAAATGCAAGCCAAAAACCAAAATGCCCTATAGACTTTATCAATGAGGAAAGTGAGACTTAGCGAAAGGAGGAGACATATCATGAAAGTGGATCAAGACCCAGGTCCCTGAATCCTAAACTACTATCTTTCCACCAAATCTATTAGAGAAGCAATAGCTTTGCCTCTTCATACCATGTACCAGAGTGTCCACTCCTATCAAAAATTTTTCTGAGCATTTTAAATGTATGATCTCATTTAGTTCTCAACACACACCAGTGAGATAAATACTATTTCCCTCCCCAGTTTACAAATGAGGAGACTGAGGCACAGACTGTTGTGGGACTTGCCCTCAGTCACTCATAAGCAGATCTAGGATGGGTTCCCAGGCAGCCTGACTTCAGAACCTGCCCTCTAAGCTCTAGACTGTCTGTACTCAACCTGCCCATTACAAAGTTCAGATAGGAATAGAGACAATGAAACGTAGTCCATTTACCTTCAAAAATGACAATACACTTGAGGTCTAGTAGGAATTAGGTGCTTGAGGATTTGAAATCAGAGGATCTCATGTTTCCAACCCCACCACCATCTATTTACATGATTACATACAGTCACTTGACCATTCAAAGTCACCGTTTCTTCATCATTAGCTCCTGTGGGCATATTAAAAAAAAAAATGGGAGGGGCGCCTGGGTGGCGCAGTCGGTTAAGCGTCTGACTTCAGCCAGGTCCCGATCTCGCGGTCCGGGAGTTCCAGCCCCGCGTCGGGCTCTGGGCTCTGGGCTCATTAGCCTGTTTCCGATTCTGTGTCTCCCTCTCTCTCTGCCCCTCCCCCATTCATGCTCTGTCTCTCTCTGTCCCAAAAATAAATAAAAAACGTTGAAAAAAAATTTAAAAAAAATGGGAGAGTTAACAAGTAAGTATGGATTTCTAAAATTCTTAAAGTTACACCTTACTTTATTTTAGCACCTTTTAATTTACCAAACACTTTCACATTCGTCATTTAAATTGACAATGACCTATGAGTTAGGCCTGGAAAGGATTTTTATTACTGACATTTTATAGAATGGAAATTGAAAGCCCAGGAATTAAAGTGCATTGTCCAAATTTGAACAGCAAAAAAATTGGCATGGTTAAGGTGAGTCAAAGCTTTAACCTATGGTTACGCTCATAGAAGTCTAGTCTTCTCCTCTCTCCCCCACTTCTCTGAAAGGTTACAGACACAATGGGATTGTGCAGGTTGATTTTTAATTAAATCTGAAAATAAACCCAATCATGATACAAATAATGTTTAGGGTCCCTGTCTCAGGTAAGAAAGAATAACAAAAGCTGTGTAGTAGCAGCAACTAGTTACCCTAGAGGACAAACCAGGCCTTTTACCCTGTCCTGGTTTGTCTCTGGTTAATGTTCTGATCCAAAGAGAACAGGCCTTCGTCTCACAAATAACTGATCCTTAGCCTTTAGTCATTTATTGCCATTGCTCTCTCCTTCTTCACATGAAGCCAAAAGGCAAACAGTGTACAAAACAAAACAACTTTGTTTTGTAAGCACCAGTATGTGGGATTCGCTGGCACATGTTTTAAGTTCCAATAGTCCTCTTTGTGGCTTCTTAAGAGAAGGAGAGCTTCATTAGCAGCTGGTGATTGTCTTCCCCCAGAGGGACAGAGAAGAGGAAAGGTGAGGAGAGAGGATGAAAAACACAGAGGTGAGATCACAAGGAGAGAAACAAGAGAAGAAAGGAAGAGAAGGGAAGGGGGAGAGAAGGGAGAGAAGGAGAAAAAAAAAGCAAATAAAATATTATTTAACCAGAGAAAAGAATACTGGACAGGGAGTAGGAAGAACTTATTTCAAAACCCAGCTCTAATACTAAATAGCTGAGGGTGCCTGAATCCCTGAACCCCTTTTGTCTTGTTGTATCTCTAAAATGTATTCACTCAGCCCTATTTATTCTTGGGGGTTGAACATCAAATGGCACAGGGGAGGTAAAAGCTCTAGGGAAACAAGGTCAGCATTACTACCTACAGGCAGAGGATGTTAATGTTAAATTACTGCATTTTCCTATGACAAGGGAATTTGCTCTCTGTCCAAGGTTTCCTCTGGAATCAGTTTATAATTATTCAGCAGCTGATTTCCCCTTGCCTCTTCCCCTTTCTTTGCCTGTTGCTGCCTGAACTCTGACCTTAGAAGGGTGACTCAGTGCCCAACCAAGGAGGGCCAACTGACTTGGAAACAAAGATAACAATCAAATCAACCTATTGAGTTCCATGTTAACAAAAGCTTTTATCTGGGAGAAAAATCAGAACTTGTTAACAGCTGATATCTATGAGGCATATTACAAAATGCTTTTAAGCTATCTCATTAGAACCTTACAATAGACTATTAATGAAGCGGAATGATAATTAATGTCACCTTTTGAGAGATGAGGAAACAGAGTTAACAGCTGTAAAATTGGGGCTAAAATCTAGGACTCCACTCCTAGTCCAGGAATCTACAATGGAGGTTGCTAGAAAACTGAGCAGAACTGTAAACACGGCCCCTTCATCACACTATGTTCCTACTTCCTGGGGCCTTTACATTTACCAGCATGCCAGTTGCTGGCACAGGCTTTCTCTCCTCAACCCCAGAATGCAAATCTGGAAAAAGCCACACAAGTTAATTAGGAGGGCTGGAATTACATCAACTCCCTGTGTTAATAATTGAGTGCCTCATGGGAAATAAAATATAATATGCCATAAAAAATGAAATCTGTCTGGTAAAACTAATGAAAGAAGGGAAATGAAAGATGAGAGAATGTGGGAATAGTATGAAAATACAGATTTCTTATCTTTCAAAATGGAGGTTCAATATATGCTATTGAAGATGACACATCAAGTGGAAACATTATTTAAATAATCACTGAAGTAACTGAAAATAATCAGTATATTTTCATTTTATTTTTACTTTTTTATTTTTTAGAGATACAGAGAGAGTGCTCAAGTGGGGGGGGGGGGGGAGAGAGAGAGAGAGAGAGAGAGAGAGAGGGAGGGAGAGAGAGAGAGAGAAGAATCTTAAGCAGGCTCCACACTCAGCACAGAGCTCAACGCATGGCTTGATCCCAGACCCTGGGATCATGACTGGAGCCAAAATCAAGAGTTAGTCACTCAACTGACTGAGCCACCCAGGTGCTCCTCCCTACCCCCCATAAGCATCTTTTTAAAAAAATTGAATGACAGCAGGGGAGGAGCACCTGGGTGGCTCAGTCAGTTGAGCGTCTGACTCTTGATTTCCATTCAGGTCATGACTTCACTGTTCATGAGTTCATGCCCTGCATCAGGCTCCCTGCTAATAATGTAGATCCTGCTTGGGATTCTCTCTCTCTCTCTGTCTGCCTCTCCCCTGTTTGCACTTTCTCTCTCAAAATAAATAAATAAAATTGTTAAAAAATGAATGACGGAGAAGTACAAAAGACGATGAAAGAAACAGGTTCTTATTTGTTAAAATACATGGGCTTATATTAGCAAGTGAATAGATAACAGTCAAAAAGGCTAGGATAGGGGCATCTGGGTGACTCAGCCGATTAAGCATCAGGCTTCAGCTTAGGCCATGATCTCTCAGCTCACAAGTTCCAGCCCCACGTTGAGCTCTGTGCCGATAGTTCAGAGCCTGGAGCCGGATTCAGATTCTGTGCCTCCCTCTCTCTCTGCCCCTTCACCGTTCTAAAAATACTCTTCTAAATTACATTTACAGTCATTAGTAGAAAAAGACTATAAACTTAGTTGTTAAAAGGAAACTATACTCAATAGAAAGCAAAGGAAATCTAGAAAATATGGTAATATATTTAGAATAACATAATAATACAAAAATCAAGAGGGAAGGATGAAAATAAAAACTGTCATATCAATATATGTAAATAGGTTAATCTTACCAATTTGAAGAAAAAATTTCCAGGTTGGATCACAAAACAAAATTCAATTATATGCTGTATATAACAACACATGAAAAACAAAGAGATTCAGGTTTAAAGTAAGAACTAGGCAAATATATATGAAGAAAATTAAAAAAAAAAACATAAGGTTTATAATATTCACCCCAAACAAGACCAAAAACAGACAAGGCACTAAAGAAGGTTAAGTTTATAATGAAAAACATTATAATCTAAAATAAATATTCAAATTCTGTGTTTCTACATCAAACAAGGTAATATCAATATTCACAATGTAAAGTCACAAAAGTAAAAAAAACTAATTAAGGAAAATTTAATTCTCCTCTCAGTCTATGACAGATCAAGTAGCCAAAAAAATTAATTAATTAATAGGCCAAGACAGAGAAGACATATGAAACATAATGATAATGTATCTAAACACTAGTTACCAAATTCTACACACAGAAGTAGAAACTGCACATTCAAATATTTGTGAAATGTTGATTAAAAAATAACTATTTAAGTATAAATCTATTCAGTAAATCCAAAAACACAGAAATATTAGAGAAGACATTCTCTAAACACAATGTATAAAATTAGAAATTAATAATATATGTCAAAGGAGTAAAAATCCTTCCAACTTAAAAAGTTACCTCAATCATATTCTTGAATCAAAGATAAAAAAAGAAATAACAGGGCATGGGAAATATAAATAAAATGGTACAATAGATCTGGAAAAGCATAATTAAAGAAAATTTAACAAACTCAGGTATCTAACAAAAAATAACTCTAAATAAACTAAACTTGGGGTGCCTGGGCGGTTCAATCATTTGAGCATCCAACTCGTGATTTTGGCTCAGGTCATGCTCCCAGTGTTGTAGAATTGAGCCCTGTAATGTTACAGAACTGATCATGGAGACTGCTTAAGATTCTCTCTCACTCAGGGCTCCTGAGGGGTGCAGGTGGTTGAACCTCCAACTTTGGCTCGGGTCATGATCTCATGATTTATGAGTTCGAGCCTTACATCAGGCTCACTGTTGTCAGGACGGAGCTTTCTTTGGAGCCTCTGCCCCCCCCCCTCTCTGCCCCTCCCAGCTTGCACTCTCTCTTTCAAAAATAAGTAAAACATTAAAAAAAAATTCTGCCTCCCTCTGCCCCTCTCCCTTGCTCACACACTGTCTCTCTAAAATTATTAATTCATTCATTAATTAAACTTTAAAGAAGTTACAAAATGCAAGAAAGAATATACACAAATAGCACAATAGGAGATATGGAAAAATGTAAAAGATAATAAATGGGAAAATTAATTCTTCTATAATGAACAAATAAACTCAACAGATGGTACTTTGAAATCAATCAATCAATCAACTATTAGTTACGTAAATCCCGACACAAGGAAAAAAGTATTATATATAAAATAAACTTTTATTATTCTTTTAATCATCTGTTTTCTTACTTTTCTCAGTCCAATGAAAATTTAGAAATCTGAAAAAAACGGAGTGATTTTTCTAGTAAACTATACACTACAGAAACTAACTATAAAGAGAGAGAAAGTCTAAACATGCCAATACCATGGAAAAAATTAAGAAAGTTGTAGTGCTACTCCTCCTTTGAAAGCATCAGGTCCAGGCATGTTGATAGGTGAAATACACTAATCATCTACGTAAAAGATAAAGCCATTTCTATATCTGGTAAAGTCAAGAGAGGGGGGAAAAAGCAAAACAAAACAAAACAAAACAAAACAAAAACACTTTTTTTTAAGTTTATTTATTTTGAGAGAGACAGAGACAGTGCAAGTGGGGGGAGGGGCAGAGAGCGAGAGAGAGAGCGAGAGCGAGAGAGAGAGAATCTGGCTTCACACTGTGAACACAGAACTCAATATAGGGCTCAAACTCACAAAACTGAGATCATGACCTGAGCTGAAACCAAGAGTCAGATGTTTAATCAATTGAGCCACCCAGGTGACCCAAAAACCAGTCTTTTAAAAGTTAGCTAATATTAATACCAAAATCTGCAAAGACAGCCCAATAGAAGAAAACTAAACATCAATCAAATTTATGAATATTGATAAAAGAAACACTTTCAAAAATTATAAATAATATTCAATGGAATATTATATTAAATATAATTATACCATGTGGCTTTGTACCTTGAATGTGCAAAAATGTCTCAGTTTTAAGAAATGTGTGACAGAACCCATTATATTAGATTTACAGAGAAAAATACACAATAATCTCCAAAGATGACATAAAATTATTTGCAAAAATTTAATATCTAGGCATAAAAAAATTCAGTATCTAGCCCAGCAGACTGCCTATTCTGAAAATAACTAGAAATTCTACACAAAACACACACACACACACACACACACACACACACACACACACAAAACAAAAACAAAAAAAAAAAACAGAAAAAAACAAAGAGCCATCTTCTTACCCATAAAACTTCTACCTATGGATTTAAAGAATAAAGGAAGTCTACCCAAAGTCCAGGAGGAATAAATTTGAAAGTAACCAATACACCAAGAGCCAACAAAATATGACCTATTCTTAAGAAAAAAGACAGTCAATGCAGGAAATCTTGAGATGATCCATAATTTGTAATTATCAGGAAGAACCTTAAAGTAATTATTATAATTATGCTAAGTAAGGCAAATACTAAGTAAAGTAAATTATGCTAAGTAAGGACAATACACTCATTCAGAAAATATGTGACATCTTTTAAGAGAAATAGAAAATAGAAAAGAGTACTAAATGGATGTTTTAAAACAAAAAGAACAATAATTGAAATAAAAGAAATTCTTGATAGACTTAACAGCAGAATGAAGTGACAAAAGAAAATGTCAATAAGGTGTGAAGTTGGATCAATAGAAACTGCCAATCTGAAGATGAGATAGAGACTGGAAAAAAATAGAGACTGAGATACCTGTAGAATAATAGCAAAATTTCTCTTATACATGTAATTGAAACATCAGGGGAAAAAAAGAGAATGGAACAACAACAACAAAAAAGTTTCAAAAAGCAATAAGCTCAGATTTCCTGAATTTGTTGAAACATAAAAACTTACAAATACAAGAAGCACAGGGAATCCCAAGGAAGATTAAACATACACACATACATATACCCCTATGCACATCACAGTCAAACTTCTGAAAACTAAAGATAATGTTAACATGTGAAAGCAGCTAGAGAATACACAGAATAGCAGTTCAAATAAATGTAAATTTCTCTTCAGAAATTATGGAGGCCAAAGACAGTGGAACAACATTTTGTGAGTACTGAAAAAAAAATGTCAAGACAGAATCCTCTAACTAGAGAAAACTCTTCAGAAATGAAGGGGCACCTGGGTGGCTCAGTAGATTGAGTGTCCGACTCTTGATTTGGGTTCAGGTCATAATCCCGGGTTGGGCTCGACATTGAACATGGAGTCTGCTTAAGATTCTCTCTCTCTCTCTCTCTCTCTCTCTCTCTCTCTCTCCCTCCCTCCCTCCCTCCCTCCCTCCCTCGTTTTATATGCATATTTCTGCCCCTCTCCCTGACTCGTACTCTCTCAAAATAATAAAAATTAATAAAAAGGAATGAAGGCTAAATAAAGACGTTTTTAAAAATACATCACCAATATACTACAGTACAAGAAATACTAAAAAGGAATTTTTCATGTAAAATGGCATCAAAGGGAAATCTGAATCTCCTGGAACAAATAAAGATTATCAGAAGTGTATCAGAAATGAAAACATGGGATCACCTGGGTGGTTCAGTTGGTTGAGCATCTGACTTTGCCTCAGGACATGATCTCACAGTTCATGTGTTCAAGCCCTGCATCGGGCTCTGTGCTGACAGCTCAGAGCTTGGAGCCTGCTTCAGATTCTGTGTCTCCTTTTCTCTCTGCCCCTCCCCCATGTGCTATCTCTCTTTCTCTCTCCCTCAAATATAAACAAACATTAAAAAAATAAAAGTAAATAAAACCATGTATTTAAATATAAAATACAATTATATATCTTAATTTTTTTGGAATATGTACAATTTCTTAAAACAAAATTTATAACATTATCCTGTTTAGATTAAAATGCATATAGAAGTAATATGCATGACAACTGCAACATAAAGGTCAGTAAGGAGGTGTTGTAAATAGTACATGTATGGTATGTATGTGTATATAAATATGTATTTACTTATTTAATGTACCTTATGATGTTTTAACATACTAAGGAAGCTTTCTGTCTGGGGAGAGACTGCCCCTCTTGGGGCTAGCCAATTTTTAGAGATAGCAAAGGACTCAGCCTAAAGTACACCTCTGATATTCATATAAAACAATCCTGAACCATACATCTTCTATTTGGCCCATACACCCCATGAGGCAATATTCTTCTGCCTTGATCAATCCAGGTTCAGGTACTAAGCAACAGTGGATCTCCCCTACAGCTTAAAGTCCACCAAAATTATTTAAACTACCCAATCCCAAATTGAGTACCCTGTCATGCCTTGCCTTTCCTATAGAAACTCTAGTAACAGCCATGGTCTAAGTTCTCGTATAGCTCCTGTCCTTTCAGCCTCCTGACCAACACTGGTGACTTCCTCTGAGGCCCTCTATGGTATATGGGGACTCCCTTTCTTAGACCTGTGAGTACAATAAACTTTCTTCCAAGCCTCCTTCTCATACCCTCCTATGGCTACACTGACTTTATCATACTATATCAAACATTTACAGTTCTAGAATAATAAGTTTACAAGGTTTCTATGTCAAAAGTGTAGTATTACAATATTAAATTTAAGTAGACTGTGAAACATTAAGTACCTATATTATAATTCCTTCAGCAGTGGTTCTCAATATGGAGTGATTTTGCCCTTAGGGTACATTTGGTGATATCTGGGGACATATTTTGATTGTCTTAACAGAAGCAGGGTGTTACTGGCACCTACTGGGTATAAGCCAAAGTTGCTGCTAAACATCCTACAATGCACAGAGCAGCTTCCCATACCAAAGAATTGTCCTACCCAAAATGTAAACAGTCTTCATGTTGAGAAACTCTGCTCTAAAGCAACCACAAATTTATATAAAATGTTATAGCTAAAAAGCCAACAGAAATATTAAAATTAAATTATGAAAAGTATTTAAATAATTAAAAATAAGGTTGAAAAAGAGGACTAAGAAATAAATCTAAAAAGGGAAAATGGAAAACAAATAATAGGTAGACTCAGGGCGCCTAGGTGGCTCAGTCGGTTAAAACATCCAACTTCGGCTCAGGTCATGATCTCATGGTTCGTGGGTTCGAGCCCTGAATCAGGCTCTGTGCTGACAGCTCAGAGCCTGGAGCCTGCTTCTAATTCTGTGTCTCCCTCTCTCTCTGCTCCTCCCCTGCTTACTCTGTCTCTCCAAAATAAATAAATATAAAAAAAAAATTAAATAATAGGTAGACTCAACTTCAAATCAAAATTATATAAAATGTAAAGGGACTAAACACTCCAATTAAAAGGCAGAGATTATCAGAATGGATTAAAAGTATAACTCGATTATGTGATCTTGATAAGAAATATACTTTGAATACAAAGACATGGACAGTAAATGTATTAAAAAAAGATTTGCTATGTAAAAAAATAAGTTTAAAAATGATAACCAATCCATAATGAAAAAAAGGCTCAATTTTTCAGGAAGGCATATTAATCATAAATATAATGTCCATAATAGATCCTCAAAATACATTAAGCAAAGAATAAAGAGAGAAGAAAACTCCACAATGATAGATTTTTAACATTCCTTTCTCAATCACTAATACAAAAATGGACAAAAATCAGTAAAAATATAGAAAACTTAAACAATACTGTCAAACACAATAAACTGATATTTATAAACAATCACACACAAAATTTTGTTCCAATGAATATGATACATTCACAAAAATATACTATAGTTCAGTCAATAAAACAAGTCTCGATTTATTTACAAGGATTAAAATCAAGGCCATATGTTCTCTAAATTAAAACGAAAGAATATTAAAATCCCAAGAAAAATATTTGGAAATTAGCCAGTACAACTTCTAAAGTATCCATGGTTCAAAGAAGTAATCACAAGAAAAATCAGAGAATACTTCAAGCTAAATGAGAATAGAAGCACAACATATCAAGGTTTATGAGATGCAGTAAAGGCAGTACTTAGAAGAAAATTTATAGATTTAAATAGTCATATCAGAAAAGAATAAAAGGCCTAAAATCAATGACCTTGGGTTTCAAATTAAAAAGTTTAAAAAAAGGAAAGAAAAGTAAACCAAAAGTAAGTAGAAGAATGGAAAAGATAAATAAAAAAGTAGAAATCAACTAAATAAAAACCAGACAAAAGTGAAAATTAGCATTTAAAAGTATATTCTTGTAAAAACCAACAAAATCAATACGCCCACTGACAGAAAAAGAGAGAAAACACGGGTCATCAAAATCAGGAAAGAAAGGGGATATCACTAAATGTCTTATAGACATTAATGGTATAATAATGGAATATTATTAAAAACTTTATGCTTTCAAATACAGCACTGTAAATAAATGTAACAAATTCCTTGAAAAATACAATTTGCCAAAATTGACACAAAATCAAAGAATTGTGAGTAACTCAATATTTATAAAACAAATTAACAAAAATGAGTTGTTTTTCTTTATCTCACTGGCAAAGCAAAAAAGATTCATAATGTGAGATATTGGTGAAGATGTGTAGAAAAGGACACTCTTACACTATGTGGGAGTGTAAGCTGGTGTCACCTGTTCAGAAGGCAATTTGGCAATATCTATCAGTTAAAATGCACATGACTTTTGACCTAATAATTCCACTTACAGAAATTTACATTGTAGATACATCTAGACATCTATCCCAAGTCCTATACACAAGAATATTTATAGCAGAATTGCTTATAGTAGCAAAGGTAAAAATAAATAGCCATTAATGAGGGGCTGGATAAATAGATTACTTTTTAAAATAAATATTCTGCACTATTTAAAAAACTGAGGTTGATCTATAAATAATTATGTAATAAAATCTCCAATTATATAATAAAATCTCATTGGGTCAAATAACTCGAGGCAGAATAGTTTACAACATGTGCTCCCATTGAGTAAAACAGTTTATGATAAATGTGCCTGTGCAGATGTACTTACAAATGTGTATAAACCCATTACATACAAAGACATACAAAGACATCTATACTCCTGTGCATTTGCTATTTCTATTTCTTTAAAAAAAGAAAAAAATAGCAACATGTAACTATTGACTATCACCTAGGGTAATAAATCTTGAGAACTTAGAGTATGGGGTGGGAGAGAGATTTCCTGAAAATAAACATTCTGTGATATTATAAAAATATTTATGATTGCTTATATTATTGAAAACCCACCAGTTCAAAAAGTTAGTGAGCTAAATCAATTTGTCACATCATGCATCCATGAAAAGAATAAATTAAAGCATAGATCTTTGATATGGTATGCTTTTTGTAAGGAAACCAATCACTTGATCAAACTGTGCTTTTTTTCAACATTTTAGAAAAGTTTTTCTGCTCTCACTGTGTGCCAGGCCCAATGCCAGGTGTCAAACAAACAAACAAACCAAAAGGTATTTTCCCTCAAGGAGCTCACCAGGAGATGGGAAAAGCTTACAGTCAAAGGCTCAGAGGGAGATTGCTGTCCTGGCTTAGATCTAAAATGTTTAGGAGAGGGGGCACCTGGGTGGCTCAGTCAGTTAAGCATCCGACTCGGCTTTGGCTCAGGTTCTGATTTCACGGTTCCACAGGATTGAGCCCACTGTCAGCACAGAGCCTGCTTGGGATTCTCTCTTTAGCTTTCTCTCCACCCCTCTCTCGCTAGGGCATGCACACACGCACGCTCTCCCTCTCTCTCTCAAATAAATAAATAAACTTTAAAATGTTTAAGAAAGACAATTCCTTCCAAGACCATAACAAGAACTTAGTTCAGCAACCCTGCTCTGTAGACCTCACCAGGTATCTTGGTAAATGTCAACATCTCTGAGATAGTTGAGGTCCTTTCTACTAAGCGTCCAGGGAAGATCTCAAAGAGACCTCTTTCAAGAAGAGCTATTGACCATCATAAATCCTGTCCACTCAGCTTTACAGAACAATTTCAATTTCCAAAGGCATGATACTGTTTCCCACCTCCACTCCTTTGGCTGTGCTGTTCCTTCAGCTTGGAATGTTAAATTTCTGTTCTCCATCTTTGGCTAATTCTTACCCAACGTCAAATACAGGCTCAAGTCCTTCTCCAGTAGAGCTTCTCTGGTTCCCTGCCACACAAATCGTATTGAGAATCTTTCTTCCATGATCCCACAGCTCTTTTCCCCTTATAGTCAACCATTTATTTCTCATGTGCCCTTACTTAAAGTTGCATCCCTGGTGTCTGACATAGAATAGGAACGCAAAGATTATTTGATGAATTCAACTGTACAGCTTCACTTTTCTCCCCTGGGTGTACTTGGCTTACTAAACTGAACTTTGTGACTGATTTCCCTGCATGGTATGCCCTCCACTGCACCATTTTCCAAGTCTAAGACACCACACTCACTTGTCCAGTGACATCCCAGGGAAGACAAACTTGCCCAGGCAGATGCGATAGACAGCGCTCAGGGGAATCCGCTGCAACTGCACACAGCTAAGCATGATGAAGTCATATTTGCAGATCAAGAGAGTCTTGTCTGTGACCAGCAAAATCCTCTCCTTCTCATTGTTCCAATGATCTATCCTGTGGGAATCATCACAGAGAATAAAAGTTAATGGCATGGTCTTTTCAAGTTAAAGCTAACAGTACTCATTGAAACATCTCTAACTAACACAGAAGACAGGGAGGTTTGATCACCTCAGAAGAGGTGCTGAGGAATAACTATCCTTCCTCTCTCCTTCTTTCTCTCTCTTTCAGTCCAGCCCCATGACCAAGGGAGGGGGGAAGATGGAAGATTGCTAACAAGCAAACAAAAAAATGTTCCACAGCCACAGAGTTCAGAGATGATTACCCATGAAGGGATCCATGGGGGGAATGACAAGATGGTATCATGTTGGCAGTCACCTGATTCATGTTCCTTCACATCTTCCCTGTTCATCAGAAAACCTTTATCTTCCTCCAAGGAACCCAAAACATCAATTTTTCTAACTCAATTCTTACCACAAACTTTACTCACTACACACTAGTTTATGCTAATCTCCAAAAGTCGCATTGCTGAGTGGAGAAAAAAAATGGAGACTTACACAAAGGTGCACTGACCTCCAAGCCAACACAACACCTACTCATCCTATCATATCCTTGTGGTAGAAATACAGCCAAACAAGTGAAGTGGGCCAACGACAAAGTAGACACTAGATAAGTTTTCACCAAATTGATTTGCTTTGGACTTGAGAGCCTTTTAGGGCATGCATAGAAAATTCTAACTCTAACAGAATCTCCAACAGAGAAAACAAGAAGAGATCTGAACAGTGGCGTCTGGCTAGAAGAAAGTGAGCATGGTCTATAAATGCCCTCACCCACAGCACTTTTGCTGTCTATCTACTATAGCACTCATGACTTGTATTACAATTATTTCAGTACATGTTTTGTTTTCCCCAAGAGACTGAAAAGGATGATCTGTGACTGGTTCATGCCTGAATTCTCACTACACAGAATCAATCTAATGTAAAGATAGACTAGGTAGTCCACTCCCATCCATTCTCACACAGCAAACACAGTGCTATTTTTTTTTTTAATACAAACAGAATGACATCATTCCCCTGTTCGTTAAATAGCATCTTTTTGATCCTAGGAGCAAACCCAACTCACGTAAATGGAACTACAAGTTCTTGTATGGTCAGGCCATTGCCCAACATTATCTCATAGCAGGCTAAGAACCCTCACTGTCCAAATCATGGTTCAAATGCCTCATTCAAGGAGGATTTCTTAAGGTCCTATATCAACTTGGCCCTTTATCATGCTTTCTCAAAGCATCCTGGTCCTTCTTCTTTTGTGGACCTATTGCTTTTTGTAAGAAGGAATGATAGATAAAAATGTTTAGAAGTAAGTACCATGTGGACATTGACGATCAGAATAGACATGAAAATACAGAGGGTTGGACAATGTCAGTCAAGGTGAGCTCAGTATCATGTATGTGTGTATGTTCCACAAAGGCAGAGACCATGGCCATTGGGCTACTCACTCTATCCAGCTCCTGTCAAATAGCCCACACTAAGTAAATATCTTTCTGGTGAATAAATGAGTGCCAATCAAAACTTTTGGAGGTTGCTGGGCTGGATGAGGGCCAGTATGAAAGTTGCCAGCTCTATCACTTACTTACTCTGTAAGATAGGATACTTCACATGCTTTCGACTCATGTTCCTTATCTGTGAAATGGAGACAATACTAGCACTCATCTCCTGAGTTTGTGGAGAGGATTAAGGGAAACGACTCTCAATCAGTGCTCTATAAATCAACTGTTATTATCACTGGCAGGGGCCTAAGTGTCTAAGGAATTTTGGGCAGCCCAAATATATGCCACTCCTCAGTATAGCATAATCTAAACACAGACAGGCAAGACGAGTCAGGAGTTAAGTCACTGCAAGGAAAAGGTGGATGTGTGAAAGAGAGAGAAAAAAAAAGGATGAACGAGAAGAAAAGACAGAAAAGATGATGAAGGAAAACAAGAGGGTAAGAGCATTGATCATGGCGGCCATTATATGGCATAAATATTAGCTTTACATCCCCCACAACCCTTTGAAGAAAGTCACATCTGAAGTCAGTCAACTAGAATATGATACTAGAGTCAGTGGTGTAGAGTCTGAGAGATGTGGTTTAAATCCTGGTTCTACTGGGGCACCGGGTGGTTCAGTCAGTTAAGCTTCCAACTTCAGCTCAGGTCATGATATCACAGTTTGTGAGTTCAAGCCCTGCATTGGGCTTTCTGCTGTCAGCACAGAGTGCTTTTTGTAGCCTCTGTTCCCCTCTCTCTGCCCCTCCCCAACTCGTATTCATATTCTCTCTCTCTCTCTCTCTCTCTCTCTCTCTCTCTCTCAAATAAATAAACCCTGGTTCTATGGTTTCCATCCACCCCAACAACACTGCCATACTCAACCCCTGTTCCACTGAGAGAAGGAAAGAATTCTAGATCATCTGTTTTATACTCTCAATCTTAGTCAGAAAGAGACCGGGGGACTCTGAAATGTCTTATCAGATATCTACATAAATTTCTCTAAATAGCTTGCATCTACTTAGCAGTAAGTTAAAAGCTGCTGCCTAATAAACCAGACTTGGTTTTAGTCTAAAAAAACTACAGCTTTTGGTTGAATGGTTTTGCTGAAAATGTCAGCACTCCATAATGAGATTTATTTTAAAAGGTAAAGGATTTGGGAAAAAAGAGAATTCTTTTTAGGAACACAGAGTGCTCTGCTGTGACACAGATTCTGCATAATTTACATGTCGGGAAAGTCTGAATTCAAGTAAACACATGGGGTTATAAATAGTTTGGGGCCACATCTCTAGCTCCTGGGTGGTATATGTATTTATTTAGACTTCAATCACACCTTTTTTTCCCAAATAACTCATGGAAAAAACATTGAATTTCATATTCCCGACATTAACATAATTGAACTTGGGTTGGCAACAATATCCACAACAAATATAGGGGTAGAAGTAGCAATAGCATATTGTGGAGACTTACAAAGTCCTTGGATACTGACGGTCCTATGAACCTCAGAGCAACCCTTTGGACCAGAAGTTATTACCCTTATCTTAAAGACAAGGTAGAGACATGAAACCCAGCCATGGTATTGGCTTTCTCCCCAGTACCATCCACCTCCAAATAGAGGACCCTTCAGTGTGGTATGAGAATACAGTAAAACCAACTTCTGGAAGGAGCTGATGTGATGATATATACCACCCTGGGGCTGCTGTCTCTGGGAAACCTTTCCCCTGAGAAAACACGCATCGCCATGCCTTTCAAACCTCATCCTCTTGCAGTGTTCCTTATCTGGGAGAAGAACCCTGCTTCCACCCGTTTATGCAAGCTGGAGACTTCGGAGGGAGTCATTCTGGACTCCACCTTTTCCTCAGTTCACATGCCAGGTCCTAAACATTTGACTCCCCAAAAAATCTCTGAAAACCACCTACTTACCTCCATCTGAACTTTCACCAACCTGATACGGTCCCCCTCATCTCCTGCTTAGACTACTGCGATCACCCTCTCACTAGGTTTAGGCTACTAGTCACCTAGACCCAGTTTACCTACATCTGCTCCAGTTCCCTCCTAACCTCTCCACCATACTGTAGTGAGGCAGATCTTTTGGGAAAAAAAAAAAAAAAACAAAACAGGTTGGCCTTCACGTCTTCACTTTGGCTGCAAACATTTCGACAGTCCCCCAGAGCTCTCACAAGAAATGATAGAAGTTCTTCATCTGATCTAAGAGGCTGTCCACAGTCAGGCCCTATCTACCTATTCAACCCCATCACAGGCCAAGTCTCTCCACTCACTCTTCTTGATCTTTCAGTTTCTTGTATTCACCATGCCCACTGCTACTAAGGGGACCTTTGCATATGCTGTTCCCACCTGATGTTATTTCCCTAACTGCTCTAGTGCTGAGTTCAATTACCCCTTACTGAGGCAAACTTACCCAGACCTCTGTAACTACTTCTGTTCTTTCTAATGTACACTTTCATAATACTATGTATTTCTCCTTCATAGTACTTATCCCAGATGCACTTTTACAGTTATTTCTATGATAACCTAATTAATGTCTGTCTCCTCTCCTATACTATAAATTCCACAAAGACAGAATCAGTTCTTTGCATTTTGTCTCCAAAGGTTGTATGCATCCAAAATATATTTCTGACATCAATTAGTAAAGAATGAACAATCCTTGCGCTGTGCAAGCCATATGCCTTGGCTCACGCTGTTTGGGAATCCTATCCTCACGTTTACACACTGAAATACTCCCCCATAAAGTAGCACAGTTTTAAAAACTAATCAGTAACAGTGGGAAAATGTTTGTGCCATAAAAGTCAGAAAGAGCTGGATACAAAACGTCACCTTCAGTGTACTTCCAACTTTGCAACAACAACAAATACATAGACCAAAATGGTAACACTGATTATTTCTGAGTGCTGGGATTTCAGATGACTTTCATTTCTTTCCATGCTTTTATTAGTCAGAGCTTAATTTCTTTTTATAATGAACATATTCTACTTTTATGATAAAGAGAGATTTTTAAAAATAATAAATCTCACCCATCCTTCAAACTCCCAGTTTAAACGCTATTTCATGGAGACTAACCCTTACCAATCTCCACCCCACACCCTGCCAAGTAGATGTTCTCTTTCTTTTCATTAAATACATATAAGCTTTCTATCATCAGTACCTCCGCTGTGGTTCAAGTCACAATCTTCTCCATATTACAGTGATTTCTATCCCCAGAATGTCCTCATCATGCCCCACATTTGATGAGAGACCCTCCAATGTAGAGAGTTGTTTCAGTCCTGTCTGTGTCCCCTCACTATGCCCAACACAGAGCTGAGAGAGAACCTGGCAAGTGAGCAGAGCTTGAAAAACTAAAACCATACAATTTATCATCTTAGTTGTGTGAGCCAGACTCTCCTGGCAGAGGATTTTCCACATCTCCTTTGCCACTGCTGTTCCTCAGCACTGTGTCATGTCCCTGCTTGATGAAGAAGGGCCTGGACACCCCAGTGTAAAAGGGAATTTCAAAACTCCATGAGATTTGTGGTTTCCCAGGATGACAACAGTTTTGCCAGCAGAGGGCAACATCGAACTAACAATGACACGCGACCCGTCAGAACAAGTTTCCAGGGCCCCCACCCAGTTATTCAAACCATTCCAGATGCCTTCCCAGCGGCCCCTGCCCTACACCTAACAACACTTTCGGCTGCTCTCTCAAAGCTGTGTCAAATCAATTTGTGAATTAGAAAGAATTTTCCTCCAAAAAGATTTTTTCGAACATTCTTCCACTACACTGACACACACACACACACACACACACACACACACACACACACACTCCATTCAGTAGAAACATCTTCTCTAATACTGAATAGAGTGACTATACCTGGTTTACAAATCAACCTTCCTTCATGTGTCCCTCAAGCCGCTTAGCATAGCCCAGCCCTTGAAAGAAGAAGGCAGTTTCTTGGCCGGCCAGAAATCTGCAACCAGGAGGGAAACACTGAATCATTCATTCCAAACATATTCCCTGAGTACCCACTGGGTTCCAGGCCCTGAAGAGAATCCAGTTTGGGTTTGCTCTTCAAACACAAACAGATGAAAAATGCATGGCATTGAAGCAAAGCAATTTCCCTCCCCCTGAGTTAAGTGAAGTCTTAAAAAACCTTTAGCTAAATAATCCACATTAAATTCTTTCAATAATTTGGTTATTCTTTCCTGGGGCCTCTCCAATTTGTTTAAAATAGGGGACCCTCCAAGTAAACACAGTATTCTAATAAAAACCCAATGTCCACAAATCTTCTCTGTTCTCAGATCCCCTGATTTGACTTCCTGTGGTTCAGTTTTTCTCCCCCTACCCCCATGGAGCCTGGTATGTACCAAGGTCTGTGCTAGCTACTGGGAATACTGAGAAGAATATTCTGCTCTTAAGGAATACACAATTCTTTAAGATGTAAGGTGAACCATGTAGAGAAGAGCTAATATGGCACCCAAAGTTGTGATGAGATTTTACCATTTTAACACAAGTTCACAGACTCAGGTCTCCAGATTCCCAGCCCACTGCCCACAGGGTTGAGGAAAAGGAACCCCTGACATCTATCTATTTGATGCTCTTGAAGAATGTTCTTCCATGAACACTTCATTTCCTGCTATTTGGTGTAAACTCTCAGTGTTGAAAATCACAAGTTGCAAAACATGAATGATTTTTTGGAACAAACACACAAAAAGAGTTTTCAGGAGTATTACTTTTTTCAATACTTTTTAATGTATGCCAGTGTAGGACAGACCAAGTGCCCCCATAAAACATAGACAGGATGGATCTGGAAACATCCATTCATGTATCTACAAAGACTAATTTTTCCTGAAGTAAGACAAATCCACTCTTGGGGCTTCATATGGTTCTACTTCATCAAAGGAAAAACAATGGTCTTCCCCCCTGCCCCAGGAAACAAAGGAGTCTTTGAGTTCTAAAAAAATATAATAAAACAATAAACAAGAAGTTTTAGTTAGGAAATTATACACATGTTTGTATGTGTATATGGACATGTATATATATATACATATATATATATATACACACATATATATACATATATGTATGTATATGTGTATACACATATATGTATATGTATATATGCATATATATACATACACGTGTGTGTATGTATATGTATACATATGCCAGTTCTGAAGCTTCTTAGATCTATATGCACATAAGAATAATTCTGCCACATATTTTTCTTAGGTTAAAATAAAAAGCACTCATCTATTGTGGTCTTCTCTGAATCAGGTACTGGGCTAAATATTACACACCCCTTTTAATCTTCATCAAACAATCCTGATAAATACAGGTGAGGAAACTGAGGCTTGGGGAAGGATAAATGACTTTGTTTGCCCTCAAAATGCATATGTGGAAGCCCTAACACCCAAAATGAAGGTACTAAGAGGTGGGGCCATTGGGAGGGGATTAGGGTTTGATAAGGTCATAGGGATGGAGAGCCCATGATGAGATTAGTTCCCTTATAAGAAGAGGAAGTGACAGGAGAACTTCTTCTCTCCAGGATGTGAGGATGCAATGAGAAGGCAAGCCAGGAAGAGAGCCCTCGCTGAGAACCAAACCTGTAAGTAGGCATTTTGATCTTAGACTTCCCAGCCTCCAGAACTGTGAGAGAACTGTTGTTTAAGCCACCCAGTCTATGGGTATTTTGCTATAACATCCCAAGCTGACTAATACAGGAAGTTAACTTGTTCCAAAAAAACACAGTCAGGATTCATCCAAGGTATGCTTCACCTTAAACCCTTGAGCTCTCTTCTTTACCAAACCACCATTCATTAGCAAGGCAATGAAATCTCTTCATTTAATCAATTAACATTGCTGAGTGTCTATAAAATTGACCCTTGAACAACATAGGTTTGAACTGTGTAGGTCCACATATATGCAGATTTTTTTTGTAAATATAATACAGTACTGTAAATGTGTTTTGATTTTCTTATAACATTTTCTTTTCTCTAGCTTATTTTATTGTAAGAATAAAGTACTTAATATATATACAAAATAGGTGTTAATTGACTGTGTTACTGGTAGGGTTTCTAGTCAACAGTAGGCTCTTAGTAAAAGTTTGGGGAGTTGAGAGCTACACAAGGAATTTGACTACAATTCAAAATTGAATTGAATTTGACTACAATTAAAAATAGTGGGGGCTCTGTAACCCTTTAACCCCTTTGTTGTTCAAGGGCCAATTCTACTATATTAAAGACACTATGTAGGTTCTCAGACTATAAAGCCCTCTATAATTATCCCTATCCTTAAGAGATTATAATTTAATGTAGGAGAATATAAATAAATCAAGTATTATGGTATAGAGTGATAAACAATAACATGGAAATTTGTATACAGTGCCCTGGAAATCCCAGCTAATGTCTAACATTGATTTAATGCTTACTTTGTATGAGTTTTTGGTATACGTATCTCATCTAAGTTACTTTTTTTTATACTCACAGTAATCCTGTGAAGAAGGTAGTATCATTATCCCCATTTTACAGATGAGGAACGAAAACATAAAAAAGGTTACATAACTTTCCCAGTTCTGGAATTGGAATTCAAACTGAGGTGCCTGTCTCTAGAGCCAATGTTTTTGATTAACCACTCTGCTCTACTGAAAGGCATTTAAAGCCACCTAGGAAGTGAGGCAAGGCTCTGGATAAAGTGTGTTTCTCGAAGCTTTTAAAGGATGATCAGGAGACGGCTTGATGCAGAAGGCAGATTAATTAATTTTAGACAGAGGGAACAGCATGTGCAAACACGCAAAGAGACATGTACAGAATGACTTGTTGGAAGACATGTGTTTGCACAGTATGTAAATGGAAATCATGAAAACAGAATTACCATAAAAAGGGAGGATAGCACCCACGAAGATTCTGAGTCAGGATTGTGGAGATGAATTCCAGGCATTTCTCCTTTTAAAAGCTGTCCAGATGCAGAACCAAGGTTTTGAAAGACCAAGACATTTTCAGGAGCTGATCTAGGAATTTGAATCAGACCTACGAATTCCCAGGCACTGAGGTGGAACCGTTTTGAGCCTATACTCGAAGAATTTGTAGGCGGTGCTGGAAGATTTGCAGATTTACCCAACATTTCAGACTGGAATGCCTCAAAGTATTTCTAAGGCATGCTTGTCCTGTCCAAATAATTAATCACACCCTCCCTCAGTTTATCAAAATTATTTAACCTCCAGAGATGAACTTCTGCTTCTTGGTCTCTCAACCAAGATAACTTAGATAAGAGAGCATCATTGTATTATGTCACAGTCCCAACCAGGTCCTCGCACAGAGAAATTGCTTTGTGAATGTTAATTCCGGTTTTTATACCCCTTTCCTGAAGGCAAACTACGCTTGACCAGGAGTTCTGTCAATACTCCTGTGAGCTTAAGACTCATTTTAACCACAACTGGGTCTTAATTTCCTCTTAAATTTTAAGTACTAGATTCCTGAGCAGCACTGGGCTTCCTATCACACAGGCTAGGAGTTAGAGATGTCATTCTGCCCCTTACTAGCTGTGCAATCTTACAAAAGTTACTTATCTTTTCTAAGAATCATTTTCAACATCTCTAAAATGAAAATAATAATAATACATCTATACCTCATAGTATTGTTGTGAATTTTAAAAATAGTACTATAGGGGTGCCTGGGTGACTCAGTCGGTTAAGCGGCCAGCTTCAGCTCAGGTCATGATCTCACAGTCTGTGGGTTCAAGCCCTGCATCCGGGTCTGTGCTGATAGCTCAGAGCCTGGAGCCTGCTGCAAATTCTGTGTCTCCCTCTCTCTCTGCCGCTCCCCCGCTTGCACTCTGCTCTGTCTCTCAAAAATGAATAAATGTTAATTTTTTTTTAAATAGTACTATAGAGCACTTAGTAAAATACAAAGCACATGTAAAATACTAAGTTGTGCCTTGGTGGCTCAGTCAGTTAAGCACCCGACCCTTGATTTCAGCTCAGGTCATGATTTCACAGTTCGTGGAATCAAGCCCTGTGTTAGGCACTGCTCTGATGATGCAAAGCCTGCTTGGGATTCTCTCTCTCTCCCTCTCTCTGCCCCTCTCCCACTTGTACGCTGTCTCAAAATAAATAAAAATAAAAATAAACAAAATAAAGTACTCAATTGTTATTAGCTATTAATACAAAGGTGATGATGGTGGTGGTGATGATGAAAAAGAAGGAGGAAGAGAAGGGGGAGGAAGATAAAACAACAGTGAAGAAGAATTCTTTTAAATTCCCTTTAAACATTTTTGCAACATTGACTGAATTAACAAATAAATTCATGAAAGGTGGTTAGAAGTAAATCCACTCAAAGACAGCTCCTCAAAACTATTACAGTTTTCAAATATACAAAATCTTTCCATTTCAATTTCCTAAAACTTAATAAAGTAGTCATTAATTCCATATATATAACACAAGTTTTTGTCTATTTGCCCGTTTGCTTGTCTGACACAGCTGGGTATACTTCATTATATTGGAAATTATAGTTAAGTTACCCTGACTTACTTAAAATACAGACTAAACATTTTATATGAAGTTCCCTTTGTAGACAGCTGCCATGGGAGACCTTAGAAGATAAGGACCAGGAATAGTAGAATCAAAGACCCAACAGGAAACCTATGAGTGTGTCAACTACAGGAGTCATGTTACACTCATTTAGGATTCCTGGACAGAGTAACCAATAGCAAATTCAGATATGAACCCAAGTAAGGAGTCACAAGGGCAGGCACTAAGGATTGTGCTCAAAGTCATTGATTTTGAATCAATTTTCTTCTGTGTGGCATAAGGAAGGTGTTTCTTTACAGAAACAATACCAGGTATCCAGTCCAGAAATAATCCCCCCTAATGACCTGACAAATATTTATTGAGCCATTATTATGCTCCAGGCTCTAAGGGTATAGTGGTGAGCTAAGTTCCTGTTCCTCCCATTCTTGCATTCTATAGAGGAAGGCACACCAACAAAGGATATGGGCACATAAATATAGAGATCTAGATAAAAGGGAGATGGGAATATCTGTGGGAATAGTATCTAGATAAAGTGAACAGCTAGTACAAAGACCTTGAGGTGGGATCCATCATGTTTCATAAAACAGCAAGGAAGCAGGCATGACCAAGCAAAGGGAACAAGGAGGCTAGTGGAGGGAGATATAAGCAGAAGCCATATCACATGCTAGAACCACCACAATTTCTTTGCGATTTACGGATGTTTTTCATATTATTAAGTGGTTGTTATTCTCCACTTCACAGATGGAGAAACCAAGCCCCAGTAAAGTGACATGCATCTAGTACTAAGTGACAGAGGCAAGACCAGAATCCAGCTCTTTGGACCCCCAGCCCAGGCCATAACTTCCCATCTAGCTGCTTCTCACACTTATTTTTCCTACACAGCCAGGCAACTTTGTTCTCCGTGTCACAGTACTACCAGTAAGAGGATATTTGAAAAGCTACACAAAAGACAAGACTCTGGGCACACCCCATCCTTCTCTCTTTTCCACAAAAGAACTGAATTGCTATTGAATAGCTCAAGTCCCCCACAGCACACCAGGGGCTAACAGGAGGCCCACCCCCTGAGGAGCTCTCTCCTCCCCTGAATTGACTTTGGGGTATTCACTTGATCAGAAGCCAAAGAAGCTGGCAGGAGAACAAGGCCTAATTTTGAGAAGGCAGCAGAGAGGAAAAAACAGTGGGACAAGATACAACAAATGCTCACTTCTTGCCACCTCCACTGTTTTTTTGTTTTCGTTTTTGTTTATTTTGTTTTTTGTTTTGTTGTTGTTGTTGTTCTTGTTGTTGTTGTCATATTTTAATGGAAGAGCTGTCTGTTTACTGAACTATGTTAGTTCAGCTCCTTGGGTACAGGAGACACAGCCCAGATCAGGCAAACCCAAAAAGAAGAGATAAATACTCTGAGGAATCCCACAGAAATCCAAGAGCAGGAACTATTGCACAGTTGGGCTTTATGAAAGCTGGAAAACCACAAGGAATGAAAACTACTCCCTCAGAGGCTGTCTCTATCACGATTTCTATGTCTCTCCACACATGGCATCTTCTTCCTCTTGACCGTCAGGCTCCCTCTGCTTCCTACCAGTGTTTGCTCCTCTTTAATTCCACCTTGCCTATGAACTTTGTTTCCCTCATCCTGACTGTACATGAACTTCCAGATCTACTTTCACAGCCAACTAGCCTCTATAGCTGTTTCTCCCACTTTAAATCCTCAAGATCAGGAATTCTTTTAGTCCAAATCATACCTTTGAGCTGTCTTTTTGGGTCACAGGCCAGTGAATGGATTAGCTCCTCTTTTTTTTTTTTAATGTTTATTTTTGAGAGAGAGAGACAGAGCGCAAGCAGGGGGAGGGGCAGAGCGCGGGGGGGGGGGGGCGGGGGGGGCAGGGGGCAGAGAGAGAGAGAGAGAATGAGAATGAATGGATCCAAAGCAGGTTCCAGGTTCTGAGCTGTCAGCACAGAGCCCAATGCGGGGCTCGAACCCATGAACTTCGAGATCATGAACTGAGTGGAAGTCAGACACTTAACCAACTGAGCCACCCAGGCACTCTGATTAACTCCTCTTTATCCTATCAGCTATGGCCAGGGGCTAAAGTCACACAATAGAAAATAGGAAATGCCAGTGAGCGGCATTTTATTCTTCTTTTTCAGAACTGTTTAAGCTATTCTAATTCCTTTGTGTTCCCATACAAATTTTAAAATAATATTGTCTATGCTTGCAAAAAATCTTGCTGAGATTTTGAAAGGAATTATGTTAAATCTATACGTCAAATATTGGAGAATTGATATCTTTACTATATTGTCTTCCAATCTATGAATATAGTATGTCTCCATTTATTTATATCTTCTTTGATTTCTTTCATCAGTATTTGGTAGCTTTCAGCATGCAAGTCCCATATATATTGTATTAGATTGACATTTATGGATTTTTTCTTGATCATAAATGTTTTATTTTTAATTTGTTTTCAATTCTTTAATGCTAGCTTCTAGAAATATAACTGATTTTCATACGTTGATCCTGTATCCTGAAACTTTCTTAAAGTAATTTATTAATTCTGGGAATTTTTTTGTAGATTTCTTAGAGTTTTCTACAAAAATTGTCATGCTATCTACAATTAGGGACAGTTTTTCTTTCTTCCTTTCTGATCTGTGTGTCTTTTATTTCCTTTTCTTGCCTTATTGTATAGGCTAGATCTCCCAGTACTATGTTGAATACTTGTAGTGAGAGTGTACTCTTTTGCCTTCTTCACAATCTCAAGAAGAAAGCACTGGTCTTTTTCCACTAGCATGTTAATTACAGGTTTTATGTAGATATTCTTTATCAAATTGAAAAAGTTCCCCTCTATTAACTTTCTAAGAGCTTTTATCATACATGGGTGTGCTAAATTTCATCAAATGCTCTAGCAGCATTAATTGACCTGATCATGTAATTTTTCTTCTTTAGCCAGTTAATACGGCATATTACACTGATTAATTTCCTAATATTGAACCAGTCTTCCATCTCTAGACTAAACCCTCTTGGTTATGGTAAATAATTGTTTGTATGTATTGCTGAATTCTATTTGCTAACATTTTCATAAGAATTTTTGAATTTATATTCATGAGAGATATTGGTTTGTAGTTTTATTTTTGAATGTCTTTGTCTGGATTTAGTATCAGATTAATACTGGCTTCATAGAATGCACTGGGAATTGCTATTTCCTCTTCTATTTTCTGAAGAAGATTATGTAAATTGGTGTTCATTCATCTCTAAGCATTTCATAGAATTCTCCAGTGAAACCATCTGGGCCTAGAGATTTCTTTTTTCGGAGGCTTTAATTACAAATTCAGTTTCCTAATTGTTATAGGGCTATTCAAATTATCTATTTCATGTTGAGTGAGTTGTGGTCATTTGAGTGTTTTGAGGAATTGGGCCATTTCATCTCAGTTGGCAAATATATATGTGTAGAATTTTTAGCTGTAATCACTTATTATTTTTGTGTACTTATTATTTTGTAGTTTGCAGGGTCTGTAGGGATATCCCATTTCATTTCTGATATTGGTAACCTGTATCTTCTTTTTTTTGTCAGCCTTGCTAAAACTTTCTCAATTTTATTGAACTTTTTAAAAACATGTTAACATTTATTTATTTTGAGAAAGGGAGAGAGACAGCAAGCATGCATGTGAGCAGAGGAGGTACAGAGAGAGAGGGAGAAAGAGAGAATCCCGAGCAGGCTCCATGCTGTCAGCACAGAGCCCAATGTGGGGCTTGATCCCACAAACCGTGAGATCATGACCTGAGCCAAAATCAAGAGTTGGACGCTCAACCAACTGAACCACCCAGACACCCTAAAATTTTGTTGAACTTTTCAGAGAACTTTGCTTCATTAATTTTCTCTAATTTTTATTTTTATTGGCTTCTACTCTTATCCTTATTATTTCCTTCCTTCTGTTCCCATTAAACTTTCTTTCTTATTGTTCTTGAAACAGGATTTTGGGTCATTGGTTTGAGACTTTTCCTCATATGATGTTAGCATTCTTCCTTTGGTGCTGTAAATTTCTCTCAGGACTGCTTTAGCTGAATCTCACACATTTTGATATGTTGTATTTTTATTTGGATTTGGCTCAATGTACTTTTGATTTCCATTGAAAGTTCCTCTTTGACTACTGGATTATTTAGAAACATGTGTTGTTTCTAAGTGTTCAGAGATTTCCCTTTTTATCTTCCAGTTATTAATTTCTTGTGTGATCCCACTGCAGTGAGAGAACATACTCTGAATTATTTCAATTCTTTTAAATTTGGTGAAGTTTGTTTTGTGGCTCAGGATATGTTGGATCTTGGTAGATGTTCTGTGGGTGCTTAAAAAGAACATGTATTCTGCTTTTCCTGGGTGGAGTGTTCTATAAATGCTGATTGGGTTCTGTTGGTATGTTGAGTTCTAAATCCTTGCTGACTTCCTGCCTATTTATGATATAAATTATTAAGACAATGGTGTTGAAGACTATCATCATGGATTTGTCTATTTCTCCTTCCCATTCTATCAGTTTTCATTTCACATATTTTGCAGCTCTCTTGTTTAGTGCATACAGATTTAGGATTGTTCTGTCTTCTTGGTGGATTGACCATTTTATCATTACACAATTCTCTTTCTGTCCCTTGTAATTTTCCTTGCTTGGACATCTACATTTTTATTAATTCACAGAGCACAGCATTTTAATTCTTAAACTTTATAGTTCTTTCTACTAAAAGACAAGTGGAAGCAGAGACTCCTTCTTCTTCACACAGTTTACTCTTCTTAGACCTACCCTATCTTACCTAAAACAGGGCATCTGGGGACAACCTGGATACCTCAGAGAGTAAACACAATTTACTGTTTGTTAATCAGACTGCATGTTTATTCATAAGAGTCTATAATAGTTGTTTGTATAACAGCTGTAGTGGCCCAAATGCGTTGATAGCCTCAATATTAAGATTGAGGTCTTATTTATTTATTTTTTACTAAAACACACATTGGCAGGCCCCTAAATAATAAAGATGAAGTTTAAATTATTGGTAAATTATCTCCAAAACCTATTACCTTTCTAAAAATTATTTTTCTAAAACTCCTTATTTCATATCTTTCAGTAACTCAAACAAGAAATGCCTATCATGGTCACGAAGGAAACAGAACGGCAGTAGGATGCTGTAAATAGTAAACACTTTCTAAAATAATGATAATGATAATGCCTTCATTTCATTTCCTTGGTATAAATTATCCTACCACAGGGGCACCTGGGTGGCTCAGTCCGTTAAGCGACCAACTCTTGATTGTAGCTCAGGCCATGATCTCATGGTTCATGGGTTTAAGTCCCATGCTTGGGATTCTCTCTCTCCCTTTCTCTCTGCCCCTCCCATGTTTGCGCTCTCTCTCTCTCTCTCTCTCTCTCTCAAAACAAATAAATAAACTTAAAAAGAATTATCCTACCACAAATTATTTCAAGAAACCAAGGTAAGGTCACTGAACATGTAGTTGGAAGAGATGCACACAGTGTCTGTCATGACTGGGAGAGCCTACCACACATCACTGTAAAGGGAACAAAGAGAGGTCAGTGCAAGGTAATGCAGAATGACAAGATGTTGGCAAACTGGAAATATATGCCTTATTTAAAAGCATTTGAGGGGCCTCTGAGTGGCTCAGTCGATTAAGTGTTTGACTCTTGATTTCAACTCAGTCATGATCTCACAGTTTGTGGGATCAATCCCCATGTCACACTCTACTTGGGATGCTCTCTCCCTTTTTCTCTGCCCCTCTCCTGCACTCACTCACACACTCCCTCTCTCTCTCTCTCAAAATAAATAAACATACATTTAAAATAAATAAAAATAATAAAAGCATTTGAATGACCTATGGATCTCCAGCTTGTCACTGCAGGAAAAAATAAGATGAAAACTCCTTACCCTGGCATTCAAAATTCCAGATTTTCTGGTTCCTTTCTACTTTTCTAGCTTATTTATAGCTCTCTTACTCTTGATCACTATAATCCAGACACCCTGACAGTTTGTGGATCCCTGAGCCTCTGTCTGTTATTCTACAAATATTCTTCCCTCTTTCTGGGATTTAATTCCCCATCATATATTTTTGGAAATTTCTCTTCCTTCTTTAATCCTGGATATCGCCTTCACCAGAGTCTACAGTACAAATACAACAAGTTCTATCCTCCCAAAAGATCATTTGCAGGACTGTATATCAGCATACATCATACTGTGTTTTGACTTCATTTACATATCCTCCTTCCCTCAAGACTCAGAACTCCCCGAACATGAAAATCTTGTCTTGTTGCTTCTGTATTTTCATCACTCAGGGTGGAGTCTGGCTTATGGGAGGAGTTTGGTGAACACACAAATGAACGTATGAATGAGTGAATATAAATAAATAGCAACAATGATGACAATAACAATAAGAGTCAACTCTCCTGTGGCACAGACCATGTGGCAAAAATTGTGAGCATTTTACATATTTTAGGTAATTTAACTCTTCAATTGATATCCTGTTTTACACCCCCATTTTATCAATGATAAAACTGAGGTCCGGAGGATACAAGATATTTGTATACCAAGGTCACATGGCTAGTAAGTGATGGAACTGGGCATTTCGCTGCATCAGACTTTTTTCACCTCTTGGCTCTTTTTGACTCCTCCCTAATTAGTAGCAGTCTTGGGAAAACAAACATTTCGAGGTATATTTCTGACTGCAGTAACTAAATGCCCTCACTGTCCTATAATTCAGGTCACTCAGGGACCATTAGCTATCTGGATACATCTGCTGCCATGGGGAATTTATAGAGAAAAGCAATGTGTTTAATTAAGTGGTTGTCGAAAACACCCACCCAGTATAAATGGTTTCTGGCAACAGAGGTGAATTTGTTGCTGCCAGAGTCCTGCCACAGGTCATTAACATCTTAATGGATTTGAGGCACTTTCCAGCTTGAGTGCACAAAGGATGCAAGAAGTCTCCTTGGGCTGTGGGCTGCTTGGAGGCCCAGGGAAATGGAGGCAGGACTCAATGGGTGGACCCTGCTAGTGTCAGTGAAGGGCTTCAAACAGTAGACGACTCAATCAGAATTAAATTCAAGTCAAGTCCATGATGGGTTCTGAGCCCCTCCCACATGTCAGACACCACTGGGAGGTGGGCAGAGATGGGCTTGGACAAAACATGAATCAGAGTCAGGCCCTGTCTCGAGGAATGCTTTCCTCACAAATGTGCACAGTGAACTATGCCATGTAGTATAACATGACCAGAAAAAAAAGAGAAGATTCTTCTGGTTGAATTAAGATGGAAAGGCTTTATAGACATAACACCTCTGAAGGACAGGAAAGGTCTGAACACACAGAAAGGAAGAAAGACATACCAAATAAGCAGAGTGAGTGAGTGAGTATAATCATGATGTCAAAGCACTGTGTCAGGAACATTTGGAGACCGGTGGACAGTCCAATTTGATAATTTGTAAAGGGGTATAATGGTAAATAAGGCTAGAGAGGAAAATTCATTCCATGGCATGCAGGGTTTGAAAGATGCAGCAGAAGAGTATTTAGGCAGTGAGGAGCCACTGAAGTCCTCAGTCCATAAGCATGAAAGTGATCTGGACCAGTACTTCCCAAATTTTAATGAACATCAGAATTAACTGGGGATTCAGGCTCAGCATGTCTGGGGTGGCCCCTGAGGATTAGCCCTGCTAACAAATCCCTAGGAATGCTGATACTGCTCATTCCAAGACCACCCTTTGAGTAGCAAGGGTCTAGAACAGACGAATGTACACAAAAATGGATGGAGTTGGGGGGAGATACATTTCAGAATGTTATTTTGCATAGTACATTTATTATTCATGACTAAGACAGTTAGAAATCCCTGATTTCCAGGTTTTGAGGGGTCTTTCTACTTATTTTTAAATTATAAGTAGCAGTATTTTTCATTACAATGGTAGTTCAGCACTCCTTAGAATCAGACAGTGACAAGATAAAGTGTGATTGGCCTTAGTCCATCAGTGGCACCCACCAGCCCCTATAAGTATTTGACTTTTTAGCTGATTCTGGGAAAAGACTAAATAATGTCAGATGCACAGCACAGGCAGAGTAAGATCTGGAGAGGAAAAGAGGAAAAGGTCTCTGAACCTACTCGATGAATGTCTGCCCTCCTCCCTGCAAACAACAGACAATCAACAAAGAAAACAGACACAGGCGCAAAGATCATTTACGCAATTGAAACTGCGGCCATCGCTGTATCAGGAGATGAAAATTCACAAAAGCAGCACGAGCCATGTGATGAGAAGACAACAAGGCTGGGAGAGGGGTCCTGTGAAGTCAAGCCCTCCTGTGACCCTTAATAAGTGGTTGCCCTTAGGCAGGTCATTTAATCTCTGGGTTTCTTCATCCATAAAATAAAGCCAATAGTTCCTCCTGGCCTCCTCCCATGGGTCTGTCTGAGGATCACATGTGAGGGCAGGTGTGAAAGTGATCACCCACAGTGCTGCTTTGGGGATCAGTGTGCTCCAGGGGCATTCTGTGCCTGAGAGATACTGCCCAGTCGTCTGTTCCTCAACATCCCTTTCTGTCTCAGGATGCCTTTCTTTTCATTTAAACTTCTAGGATAGCTCTTTCTTCTGTGAAATCGTTTAAAATTAAGCAGAGATGCCCTGCATACTTCCATGTACCTCACCAAGCCCAAGGAACAGAATTCTGAGTTTATCCAATATGTTTCTGCCAGAGGAATAACAGACTACAATCCAATAAGGGGTACACATGGAATCTGGCCACAATAGCAAAAAGACCATTTTCGCAAAACTGGGGGAAGCATAATGCATTGGGGCCCTACCTCTGCTACTTTGCGGCCCTGGGACACTTCCAAGCCTTGATTTCTTCACCTGCAAACTGGAGGTAATGTTTCCTACCTCAGATAATTGCTCTGAAGATTGGATTAACTGAAGAAGAACATTTTTAACTACAAAGTGCTGTAGAATATTACTTATTTTCTTTATCAAAAAATAAATGGAGAATGCCTTAATGTATTTTCATTTCTCTTTCCAACTGTGTAGTCTTACTCTGCACTACTGGTATATATCCCTTACTGAGGGCTTCAGCTACCCAGGGGCAGCTGGGTGGCTGAGTCAGTTGAGCATCTGACTTCAGCTCAAGTCATGATCCCATGGTTTGTGGGTTTGAGCCCCACATCAGGCTTTGCACTGACAGTGTGGAGCCTGCTTTGGATCCTCTCTCTCCTTCTCTCTCTGCTCCTTCCCCACTTGTATTCTCTCTCTCAAAAATAAATAAACATTATGGGGTGCCTGGGTGGCTCAGTCAGTTAAGCATCTGACTTCGGCTCAGGTCATGATCTCACGGTTTGTGAGTTCAAGCCCCACATTGGGCTCTGTGCTGACAGCTCAGAACCTGGAACCTGCTTCGGATTCTATCTCCCTCCCTCTCTATCCCTCCCCAACCAGTGCTCTGTCTCTCTGTCTCTAAAAAATATAAATAAATGTAAATAAATAAACAAACAAACAAACGTTAAACAATTTTTTTAAATATATAAATCCTTACATTTACATAACCACTGACAGTTTGGAAAGTAATCATCTAACAATAGGTGAATGATCAAGTAACTTCACAAAACCTACATGATAACAAGAAAAAACCTAAGGGAAGTGCCATTTAGAAATCATCAAAACCGTATGTATTATACCAATCTAATGGCAAATGGAGGGAAATCACTTAGCAGAACACTTGGTACAATTTAAATGTTATTTATTAATATTAGAACAATCTTTGGCAAAGATGCATGAAGAAAAGCTGGAATGAAAAAATACTACAAAAATTAACAATGGCTGTGCTTCTTTCAAGAAAAGTGAATTTCTAATGGACTGAAGACTACATTAAAACAAATGCCCTAATTTAAAAAAAATGGCAAAACCTACTTAAGTTTACTGAGGTACACTGATCATGAGTAGCAGAACCAGGATTCAGACCCAAGGCTTCTGACTCCAAATTCAAGACTCTTTCTAGGATGCCAGGCTGCCTCCTCGACTTTACTTCCGTTCTATTGTCTATATGTTCAACGTAGCCAGTTAATCGAATTTCACATATTTTTTATACCAAAGTGCAAGGATAGAAACCTGGGTGGGTTTAGGGGAAGGTAGGCAATGAGAAACACTGTAAGTATTTTCCACAAGATAAAGACTGAGAGTTACTTGACTCCCCCACCCCCCCACCCTAGCCACCAGAGGCAAGTCTTCCCATTTAGCAACAAGAGGAATGAGAACATCCCCCCCAACCATTTCAGACTAATGTGCTTAAATAAAGGTCCCATCTCCTCCTGCCTCTTTAAGCACCATACACAAAGACATCTTGAGTACATTCTACTGAAGAGCCACTTCAGTGCCATTATAACACAATTTTTGAGACTTTGGGAAGTGTCAAGATGTTCTCCTTGGTGCTGGCTTAATGGATCACTTCTGAAAGTGTACACACAATTTCTTCAAAAAGTACTTTCCCAGAAGGACCAAGAAGGGCAATAAGAGGAGGAGATAAAGTTAAGATAGACACCGTGTTGTCTTTAGAGCTGTAGAGGCATATAAAGCTCCAGGATGGACTGGACTAGAGGTCTGGGTCCTAAGTGGCATCTTCTCAGGGTACTATTCTTAATGGTTTCAGCTAACTGGGATCTAACTGGAGTTGATGGTTGCATCTCTCTAGTTCTCCTGTCGGCCTCTCTCTCCATCTCCTCATAGCCTATACCCAAGTGCCTTCAAACTAATCTTTCCAATTTAACTGAATAATATACCAGTATAAATTTAGAACATCGCAAAACAGCTCACCCGAGTTTGGGTGACATCCCTTGAAAAATGCTTTTACCGATTTAATGTTACTTTACACCCTTAGATTCTATAGAAGGCTATAAGAAACAAATATGTCAAGATTACTGTCCCTTTTGAACACACTACTTAAGACAGTATCTGGATGCATATGTAAATCCACCCATTCAACATCTCCATGTGGATGTCCTATGGACACCTCAGACACATTTTTTTCCCCAAAACTGTACTCAGCAAGTTCTATAAGAAGGGAATGACAAGATTGTTGGGATAATTAAATAACACTGCAGGCACAAAGTTTCTTCTGCATTGTTTGGCATATGGTGGTTTCTCAATAAAGTAGAATTATCGTTTCCTTCTAAGTCTGGAATGGCAACACAGGGAATCCATCAGTTTCCCAGGCCAAAGCCCAAGAATTGGCCTGAACTCCTGCCTCACAGACAATTAAACAGAGAGATCCACAAAGCCTTGCTCTGTCAATTAGTTTGCCTCTCAGTCCCATATGCACCCTTCAGTATATGCTCTATGATTAACAACAGAATTCTGTCATGCATTTTTCTTTCAAGTGTGCACCATGTTATGTTTTTGCAGAAAAGAGCACAAGAGGGTTGTAACAGAAAGAAGGGGCTTTTTATAATTTCCAGCTTGGGCTGGGGGTCAGCAGTGTAGGTGTGAGAACCCCAATGTCTTCTGCCCTAGCCAGAATACAGAATACAGACCCTCAGCAGCCTCTGCTTGTCATGACGCTTCCCTCAGCTGCCTGTCCAGAGTTAAACCTATTCTTCAATAAAGAAGGTGACTTTTGTGGAACTGGACAATAGTTTTTAAATGCTGGAACTATATTTCCTCAAGTTTTTTTCTATGTATTTACAATATCACAGACACAGACATGGCATACCTGGAAGTTTATTCTGCATTGTTAACATATTCCCTGTTGCTTTCTAAAGTTTAGACAACCAATAAAGCAATAAATTGAACTCTGATATCTAGTGTTTGCTGACTTCCATGATGGAATCACTGCCCCCAGGGTCAATTCCAGGCCATGTACATGACACCACTGAATATGTAGCAGAGAAAAGAGGTACAGTAGCAAGTTATCATGTAGTATTTCCACTACGCAAGCATAATAGGCATAAATCACCCCAACAGCAAGTCAACAGCAAAACAAAGTAAAAAAAAAATCGGAAAGTAAGGAGTTTTGACTACATCACCTTTAAGTTTAATTCACTTGGTGTGACATTTTATGTTTTAATAATTAACAACCAACTCTCAAAATTCCTGAAATTGTAATGCTGACCTCTCATAAGCCAGTGTGACCCAGCTCCAGCACGCCACTGGATCAGACCCTCGCTGATATTGCACAAGTATCTAGTGTGGCAGCCAGCCTTCCAGCCATCCATTGATCCTTCACATTTCAAACATGTACAGGCCATACACCCTCATCCATAATTCCAAATTCAATAAAGCCCTGAAAATGGCGCAGCTGTGGCTCAGACGCACTTTATGGTAAAACCAGATCTGAACCAACATGCAGTCATCTATTCTATGTTGAATATAACAGGTTTTCCTGCAAAAATTTTAGTGTGTTTGACTATGGGGGGCTGTCGCAGGCCTCCACTTGGAACATAAAATAAAATGCATACGTATTGTTTTACCTTTCTAAAATCTGAAAAATTCTCAATCTGATTCATATCGGATTCCAGGGGTTTTAGATAAGGGATTGTGAGCCTTCAGTGATCTTTTTAAATTGAAATATAGTCACACTTTCTCACCAATCAGTGCCTCCCCATCGCCTACAGGGTAGAATCTAAGTTCTTAAATAAGATACACAGGCCCTTAAGCTCACGATACTCCCCACATCACACTCCTATATCAAACCATTTCTGGGGCTCTGACCAACCATGACTAAAGGTTGAGCTGTGATGAGTGACCCCACACGTATACCTTACACCCTTTGGGAAAGAGTTGGAACCGAGCTAGTACAGGAGAGCAGTCTGCCTTCCTTGCTTTACCCCTTATGTGATCTCAGCTGTCCACTTCCTCGTCCCACATCTCCATTTCTCATCTGTCACATGACAATCACAAAACCAGCAAGGTTGTAGTGAACATAAAGCAAGTTCATGGTCATAAAGTTATTTTTTAATGTGCTATATATATATATCATTGGAAGGGTTTTTCACTCTTATCACTCTGAAACTGGAATACTTGTTTGAAAGCAAACATTCTTTCAACTGTTGGATGAGTAACTAGGGGTTTCTCATCTCCATAAAAGGAGCTAACCATTGATGTGCATAAAGCCCAGTCATTGCTGTCACACACACAAAAAAGTGTTACACTTGAAAAGAGTTATGTATGGTTGGCACAGTTGGGGAAGCTGGTCTATAGTACAGCCTCTGTAACTCATAAGAACTGAATGGACGGATGGGTCTTATCCCATTAGAAAAAAAGAGAAAGAGAAAGGGAAAAGCATAGTCCCAGGCTCGTACTTCTCTGGGCCTATATGTTTATTGGTTTATTTAGTTCTTTCTTTTGTTCTGTTTTGCTGTTGTTATTTTGGGGATTTCGTGCTGATATTGATTGCTTTTATCGTTGCTTTTGCCTTTCCTACATTGGTGCACTACAAACAAAGACTTAAGTGTGAAAGGTCATTCAAAACCTCCATGCATGCCCTTCCTTTGACAAATGCCTCCAATCTTCTTCTTGAACAGTCACAGTGACTGGGAGCCTATTTATTTAGCCCAGATGCCTGGACCATCTTCTTTGCAACTGGCAGCTTTTTCCACTACAAGAAGACAGTCTGAACCAGCTTTAAGGTTTAACAGGAAAAGAAAAGCAACTGGCAAATTCTTACTATGGTAGAAATGACTGGATTCAAATCTTTCTTAAAAGTAGCTTTAGATGGAGAGTAGGAAGAGGTATAAAAGGATTTTGGCAGAGAGAAAGACCAAAAAGAACACAAAAGAACTACCGTTGAAAGAGAAGAAATGGTTCCAAAGTGCAAAGAAAGAAAAGTCTGACAGCAAATGAAAATTATTGCTTAAAATTCCACACGCACATGATACATCCCTCATTACTGTCTGTAATATAAATGTATATACCACAAAGCAAAAGAGACATAGAAAACTGGATGCCAGATAGTCTTCACCAACCCTTTGAGCTTCCTATTAGGTTCAGAGCTAGATGCAAAACTTGGGTCCTGGGGCACACCTGTTCAGATTTATCTGAAAACTGCTGGTTTTATCAATCATCCCAGTTGACGATAAATCAAACTGACAGAATTATGGTGCTAAGTCTTAATACAGATCACACAGTCTGATTTACCTTGGGACAAATTGATACCTAAAGACCTTTATAATCATGAAACAAAAACATTCCAAACAAAAATAAGCCACATTTCTATACAAAAAAGGCCAAGCAATTAAAGCATGTACTATTAAAAAAAAAACAAAACAAAACAAAACTGCTGATTCTATTATTTGAGAATTCAAAAAGCTACTACTGGATTTTGAAAGACCATATTTGGGCATTCTTTCTTATAAATGAAATGCACTGTAGGAACAAAACAGGTTAAGTATCTACTTCTGATTAGACCTTCAGAATTCAAGGACACATCTGTCCTAATCAAGGCAGACTTTTTTATTTGCACAAGTCAAATTTTACTTTGCAGATGGCATGTGGCATTGGAAAAGGGTTGGTAAAAGTGAATAAGCAAAAAGCCTCAATTATACACTTTTTTTTTTCATAGAGATAACCCAGAGATGAAAGATATAGAGATGGACAGGACAAAAATAAAGGCAGAGGCTACCAAACAAACACAAACAAAAGGCCTTTACCAATAGACATAACTTGTGAACAGAGGAGGGACACTGATGTCTGATAAAAATCCACCATGTGCTGGGGACTTTGCTAAGAGTTTTACCATGCTGTCTCATTTAGCCTTGTAACAACTCCTCAGGTACTTATCACTATCTCCAGTTTATACATGAAGAAACAAATGCTTAGACATAGTCAGGTTGTCTTTCTAATTTCATTTTCACTCAGTCCTTAGAACCCATTTGAAACAAGAATGTAACATGGCCATCAGGCAGATGGATCCACAGGTGACCTGGTTCTACACTCCATTGATGGAGAGATTTTGTTCTGCTGGCCTAGAAGACTGGACATTCAAGCGTTGCCTGTACCAACCCCACCCTCCCAAAACTTAGTCAAAGAAAATGTCCGGCCCAGGAGTGAAAGATTAAATGCTTCTTTACTCAAGGTATAGGAATTATTGAGCTTTTCTCCTAGAGCCTTTGGAGACAGAAAACTTAGTGAGTATCCAAAATGGAGTTCTCACTATATTCTCCATTTAGTGTTATGTATTCTGTAGCAGAAAAGAGGCGCCTCTTTTATTATGTGAATATATTACTTATTATTGTAAAGACCATGGCATTCCTGATATTCTACTAGTGGGTGGAGAAAAAGTCATAGACACTAGAATTTCGGGGCAAGACACAAGGTAACTATCTTCATGGTGTCATTTTCAATGAAAGCCCTTAGAGCTAAGATAAGCCTCAGGGATGAATGGAGAACTTCTGGAAGGAATAGTCTCAAGCGTTACACTTGGTTTTTAACCTAACTCTGGACTGGTGGCTTGTCTTTTCTATCCCGCATGATTTTGTAGGGATGTTATGTACAGCTCATGTTATTGTACATAAAATAAAATTCAAACTGTATATATTGACCTCATTTGTCTTTTCTAACCTTCCTTTCCACTGTACCCAGAGTGGGATGGTTAGTAGCCTCATGTAGCTAGAATGAGAGTAGTTGTAAGAGACAGAGACTCGAACCAAAGAGATCAGAGAGAAGAGTCCAGTGCAACAGTTCTTGAGAGCTATGAAGACCTAAGGAGTCATAGTGATAGCTGACTATACCCAGAAAATTGTTGTAGGAGTCAACCCCAGTCATATATCAGCCATAGGGCACCACAAAACTTGACTCGCTAACTGGGGGTAATGCCAACCAATTATTTTGCATGGCATCCAGAAGAAATTCTGCCATAGATCTATCTCCCATTCTGTGACAGTGGTGTCAAGGAAAATGCTAGATTCCCATGGCCCCTCACTTAGCCATAACTACTCACTCTGTCAAGAGCCAGAAGCCTTGAATTGTCTCTCCAGGAGTCTTCGCCATGTGGCCTTTCAAGTCTTCCATGGCAGTCTCAATGGCCCCTGGCTGAGTGGGAAAAAGAAAATATCTAGTTTAGGGAAAACTAAGCCCTATTTGTGCTTATGATTAATGAGTATAACCCATAGCCTTCTCCAAAAAGCTCATGGGAAAGATAGTTCTCGCATTTGTCTGTTTCCTCTAGGCATAGCATGCCAGAGAGCTTAGTCTTGAACTCTGGTATTTACTAAGCTGTTCTCCTTAGGTGGGACCAAAGTAATCCAAGTTCTGTCTTCCATGATCTTACTCATACCTTCTCACAGAAAGGAAGACACCCATTTTCAGAAGGCCAGTTTTCCCAAACAAACATGTTTATCAGAAAGTTGAAAGGATTTAGCAATATGTACATTTTTAAAATCAAATCTTTCTCTCTTCAAAGAGCACCTGGCAATAAAATACCTAAGAGAAATCTTTTTCTAATATTCTGACCATAATTTTAGATGATTCTGGGAAATTAACTTTTTTGTCTCCTTACCTTGCTTTCTTCACCCTTCTCCAAACAGGTGCTTCTACTTATGGGCCTACCTCTAGCTTAAAATTTGATTAACCCTTTTCATGATAAGAAATTCATAGACCTCTATCTCAGTGATTCCTAAACTTCAGTACCCATCAGAATCAAAAACACAGATTTATGGGCTCTGTTCCCAGAGTTTATGATTTAGGAGGTCTGAAGTGGGCCTGAGAACTTGCATTTCCAACAGGTTCCCAGGTGATGCTGTTGATGCAGTACTGCACTGAGAACTACTGTTCTCTAGACAGTTATTCTCAACCTTGGCTACATATCAAAGTATGAGGAGAGCCTTTAATACTCCTAGTGCCCAGGCTGCATACCAGGGCCATTATAGAAGATACTCAGTGGCTATCTGCCATGTGGGACCCACATATCAGTACCTCAGGAGTTTTGCAGGCATCCCAGGTGACTCCAATGTGTAGCAAACGTTGAGAACCACTGCAGCCCAGGAATTATCTCGGCTTTTTTACAGGTGTGGAAATGGGCTAGTGTGGGGAAGCAACTTGTCAAGTTCACTCAGCTAAGAAGGGGTGGAGACAAGACGAGAAAACAAACATTCCATCGCTCCACCTACAAATGTAGTTCTGGCCTCATCCCAGCCCTGAGCTACTGACAAGTAGGTTCTCAGTTCTTGAATATTCTCTATATAATAGGGCTTTAATACTAAAGACCTAATCTTCTCTAAATATTAACAGTCCTAATCCTCCCAGCCTGAGACTGTTCTCTCACAAAAGGAAACAGGGACACTAGCCTGGCCTAGGATCTGTTCAAATGTCTTTTCCTCTCAGAGCTAGGGTGGTGGTAGGATTTGGGTTTGCTTGCTTTCTCAGTGTATGATAAAACACTGTAAAACATTTTGGCTACAAAGTCCATTGGTCAAAAAAAAAAACAAAAAAAAAAAAACAAAAAAAAAACCTTATGAGAATCCATATAGGAAAAACAGGAAAAGAATGACGCTGCTTCAGATAAAGTGGTAGAAAATGATGCAGAGCTCTACCCCTCCCCCACGATTCACTCAGCACAGCCCAAGTCATCCAGGAAATGTCCACTGAACAGAGTCAAGTGACCGCGGATCCTACTCCATATCTGTCATAAATGAGTTCTGTAACCTCTAGCCAATTATTTGAGTTTTCTTGGCCTCCATTTCCTTATCTATAAAGACAACTGAGGCGACAGAACCAAAGCTTTCTGAGCCAACCTGATGATGAAAGCCTCCTGGAAGTCTTTAAGAAAATAAGATCACAGCCCTTACACCGAGACATTCTGATTTTCTCATTTTAACACATTTCCTGTTGAATTGAACAGTCAGCCAGTGGACTGAATGATTTCTGACTCTTCTGCTGCTGGTTCACCATTGTCAGAAAGCGAACAAGGCAGACCGTGCCTGCTGGAAGCTGTGAATCACAAAATCAGTGAATTCTGGAGCATTAATCAAGCATGCCTTGAACACCCACTGACAAAGAAGACTGCACCAGCATCACTGGTCCCAGTGACCCTACTGGCAGGACCAAATAATGCTGGAGGGAAATTCCCTATGATCCCATGACAGTGCTCCCATCCCCCATGCCGTTCTTCCCACAATGCAGCCTGACTGCCCCAGGCCCAGTGCTCAAAATCATACTTTCTTTGACGACTCATCAGGTGATTTTTCCTGTCTCTCTTATACTTACATGATTTCTTCCTCAGCTAATATAACTCAGTAGTGAAACTAAGACTTTTCAGAAGAAGAAAAAAAGACTGTAAGGGAAATTGGAGAATAATGAAATAGTCCTAAAATAAGCATGTTGTTGAATGCTTTTACACCAGGAACTTTGCCAAAACATGTGAAGATGAATATAAAACTGTAGACTTTTTAAAAACCTTACTTGTCTTCCCTATGGAAAGCAATTGGAAAAAATGTATCGAAATGATCTATTCTTTGATCGACACATTCCACTTCTGTGAAGTTATACTATGGATGTTCTTGCATTTGTGCAAAATAACAGCTGTATATCCAGTGTTCTTTGCAGCCTTGTTTGTGGATAGCAAAATTTTGGAAACAATGCAAATATCTGTCAATAGGGGACTTGTTAGATACATTATAGGACAGAGCCATTCAATGGAATATGATGCATATGCAAAAAAAAAAGAGGCATTCTGGGATAATACAGAAAATTTTCAAAACGTATTAAGTGAAAGAAAAAAAGCATTCAGAAGGGTAAATAGGCCACATTTTTGTATAAAAAAGTGGAGAAGGGATAAGAATAAAAATTTTCATGTGCTTGAATATACTAAAGCAACTCTAGAAGGATACCTAATGTGTTAATGGTGGTCCCCTGCAGTCAGGAAGGAACTTGATGGGGCAGTGGATGGAGGTGGTGTTTCACTCTATACCTTTTCAAAAGTTAAACATTAAACAAAAGTGTGTGTGTGTGTGTGTGTGTGTGTGTGTGTGTGTGTGTTTTAAGTTTATTTCTTTTGAGGAAGAGTAGAGAAGGAGAGAGAGCATGAGCAGGGGAGGGGCAGAGAGAGAGGGACACAGAGGATCCTAAGCAGGCTCCCTACTGTCAGTGCAGAGCCCGATGTGGGGCTTGCTCTCATGAACCGTGAGATCTTGACCTGAGCTGAAATCAAGAGTCAGACACTTAACCAATGAGCCACCCATGTGCCCCAGAAGTATGTTTTTTTTTTATAGAACATTTGGGAAGTCTCCAGAGTTCTGTCAATGTCCTCACTGAGCATGGTGTTCTTATCTTCAGCAGTAACAGTGGTCATGCCTTTACAGAACAGTTAATCATTGTATCCTGTTAGAATATTTTATTTACACCCTTCTATTTGTCATCATTGGCTACTGAACTAAATTAACTTCAGCCATTTAGTGTAGAAAATTAAATAGTGTGTGAACACTCGGACTTGCATGTGGGGCAATGTTTAGATCTCAGCCTTTCTGCCCACTGTGTGACCCATACTATGTCCTCATCATTCCAGATATCAGTTTATTCATTTTCTAGGTGGAAGGTGGATAAGACAATATTAACTATAACAGAGCTGTTAGGAAATGCCAAAAATATTTGGGAACACTGAATTTTCATTCTTATTATTAATATTAAATGGAAGGAAAATAGCCGTACCATGATTTACAAGTCAAATGGTTACTGCAATGGAACTGTTGGGAAAATAAGTAAAGTTATACACCATAAGATGGCTGACAGGACTAACAGAAGCTCCAGTTCCTAGCTTAGAGACTCCTCTTCCATGCTCTTCTTTCCTGTCCTGTTTGCCCTGCACGCCTAATTGCTACTAATGCAGACTGCAGAAGTAACAGATGATAAATTGTCCCCCATGCTTGTGCTCGGGACTCAGATCTGTGGAGAAGGAGAGCCTGCTGGTGTAAAACAAAACTCCGATCCACCAAGATCTCCAAGTACCGCCTGGTTTTTCCGCCAGCGATCCAACCTGGTTCTGTAACAGAATAATTAGCTCAAAGACTCCTAAGACTAATAGGAAAGTATGATGGAATAATAAGCACTCATAATCCAATATACATATATTTCTAATGCTAAATTTTAAGAAAAATCATTAGGGAGAATCCTTATTTACAAGTCACTATACAGCAGAGCTGGCAGCATCTTTTCTAATAGTTCAGCACCAAACATCTTCAGTCAAAACAAAGACATGCGTTTCCTTACATTTCCTTAAGCTAGACTAGCCAGGAGACAGTTGTCACACAAACAATACTCACATCTGCTGGTAATAGTTTCCCATGCACTGGACTCTGTAACTAGACAGTAAGAGGTGGGGACAGTATAGAAAGGAATGCTCCCAGGGACTCAGACACAGTAAGATCGTTCTTGTGAGTGTCATCATGCCCAGATAGAAATCACTTGGTGGTAAACACATAAGGGAAGAAAAACTGCTCTAAATTGGATGTGATTTGTAAAGTTCAGGGCAAATCTGTCTCTCCTTGAAAATAAAGGAAATTCCTCTTATTTTATTATTGTTAAGTGTCTGTCCTCAGAAGAAATATCAACTTTATTACACTCTTCAAGGGATTTCAGTGTAAGGAGGGGAGATGAGAAATCTTTTGCCCAGTGAGATATGTAATTTCTAGGCCAGAAAGCAGCTCATAAAATAACAATACAACTAATATATTTATTTAGTTGTTCCCAATGCAAGAGCAAGACATAGGGAACCCTATAGTAAGAGAAGAGGGGAAAGGAGAGAGTATGAAAGCCAAATTAGTGTCATGAAAGCAATGACATCTTGCTACACAATGGGAAGTCCCAAACCTGCTTATTAAAGTCTCGTTCCTCACAATAGAACACAGGCTATAAAAAGGCCATGGGGAACCATTAATTAAATATTAAAAGATCAAATAGTTTTAGTCCCATTAGTTTGTATGTAATTTACATCCTCAAGTATAAATTTAGAGATAATTCCCCATCCCTAATCGCTTTCAACTTTCTGATAAGGTATCTGCAAATACAGAGTCCTACAGGGAGTTTAAAAATATCTTTCCCCATGCGTATCAAGTATTGTTCCTTTCATAAGAAGTTGCTTTTGAATATCAGTCTCCACAACTAAAGGGATTATCATAATATACCTCGAGTTATTAGCCTTGAGTGGTACTTTTGTTCAGAAAAGGCACTAGGCCTTTTTTAGACATGTCTGAGCAATAATAGCAAATGAACAAAAACAGGAGGAAAAAATTGTCCAAGCAGACTGATAGCAAGTGCTTCAGACATTCATTACTGTGACCTCTCATTCATTGTCCAAGGTCAAAGGCACTGGAGGGGTAGTAAACAGTGTCAGGAGCCCTAGCTCTTTGTCCTGGTACGGCCCCTAAATTGCTGGTTGACTTTGGAGAAGTCACATCTCCTTTGTGTGTTTTAGGGGTTGGATTAGATATTCTCTCAGGCCCCTTCTGGCTCTGAGCAAGAGTGTTGCTTTGTTGGAAGGGCTTGGTTTAGTAAATCAATAATAGTCTGGAAGCCTGTGGATAAGAAGCAACATCCCAGATGCCCCATGAAAAAAACATAAGAGGTTTAAGGAAGCAGATTGACTTCTTTTATGATCTGGTACTCAGAGGTCTGGTCTAATGCATAAGGTTATGGTGCTAAAAAAAAGTGCCTCTTGTTTGTCCTGAATTAATTTAAACTTCCAGAGCAGTCACATCTTTGCATATCCACTTTGAAACTCATATAACTGATCCTCCTTCCTATTATATAGCATTGGGTATCTACTCCTGGCACCTAAGAAACTGAGTGTCATTCTGCCACAGCAAGCCAAAGAGTAATTTTCCTTTCTGGCTTATAAGGTATAAATAGGAAACAACTTAAATATCCAGAAAAAGTTATATAAATTGTTGTATATCTCCACAGTAGGATATTCTAGAACTGTTAAAAATGATGCTATGGATGTAGAGTTACTGCCATAGGAAATATTTTTATGCAACAAATTGCACATGTAAGGAAAAAAGTAAGACAGGATATGCACCAAAATGTATAAGCACGCATTCAAACTTCTTTGGTTAACATTGAGTAGTGAATTATGGTGACTTTTATTTTGCTTATCGACATTTTTTTCCAATAAACTACCTCTTGCAAAATGATTTGAAAACATTTAATAAAATAACATGCTTGATCAAGGATTTCCTCAACTCATTTACTTACAGTTCTTCTGAATTTACAACATATATGCTTTAAATTCTTACACCATAATATATTTATTTCTTTTTAATTGCTGGGCATGGGATCATAGAACTATGAATCAGGAAGTTGAAACTTTGGTTCTAAGCCTCGCTTTACCACTTACTACTAGCCTCCTGGGCAAGTCAGTACTCATGACATTGGACAATAGCTATGACAATGGACAAGGAACAGCCTCCTCTGGGCCTTAGTTACTTCTGAGAATGAGAGTGTTGACCAGCTCCTTGGTGTTCAAGAGGTGTCTGTGGACAGAGAGCATCATTTTTGCCATAGAATCTATATAAATGCAGAATCTAAGGTCTCATTCCAGGCCTCCTGAATCAGACCAGCACTTTTACAAGATCTCAAGGTCGTTTGTTTGTACGGTAAAGATGGAGAATCAGTGGACCAGATCATGTATAGATCTCATTTCAGTGCTACAGAAGTGATCTTTTATGATAAATCTTTCATAGATCTGAATCATTCAGACCCAGAGCCTGGGTCTTATTGAATTATTCCCCGAGAAAATGAATTATTTTCCTTTGGTCAAACCTCTTTGCTGCTATAGACACTATACATTGACATTTATATCTCACTCTGCAGGTCATGGGGAGGTCATGGGCATCTTAATGTCATTCTCTGTGACCAATTACAGAAGTGAGAATGTCAAATCAACAAGAAAGGGAGAAAGCATTTATAAGAGTAATGAGATGCTGCTTATGGAATGTTAATAGATGTGTCATGCACTGTGCTAAGAATATTTACAAAATCAGCCTATTTAAACCTCTGTGTAAAACTGATATTTTATCCACACTTTGCAAATGAGGAAATACACACACACACACACACACACACACACACAGCACATTCATCATACTCACGTGCTAAAAAAAAAAATCTATATTCTGTCTCTTGATCTGAAGGAGAGCAAATGCTGAGTGCTTTGGGAATGTAGCCCTCACAGCCTTAAAGAATCCTCAAGTCTACTTTAAATTAATTAACAAGATTAGAAGTTTTCCCTCCCAAGTTCTTGAGAATGTAGGGTTTGTTTCTACATATCCAAAGGAGATCTTTTTCACACAGACTGCAGTCATTGACTGACTGACCTCTAAAAGGGCCATGAATGCCACTGTACATTACAGTAGGAACAGCACTAGACTTACAGACAGAAGATACAGATTCGAGCTAGAGCTATTCCAATTAATATTACATGGCTCAGTCAGGTCACTTTGACAAAGGAAGCAAAGGCAGAAGGAAATGGCAGATAAAATTAAACTTCCACCCTCAGCCCATTGACAAATATTGAGGCAGTCAGAACCTCTACCTTGAAGGCAGAACATTTCTCTAGGAACTCCCCACTGTCTTAATGCTAATGCTTTGCTAGAGGGAGAAACCACCTTAGCTGGACAATAACTAGGCCTCCAAGATCCAGTAAGTCTTCTTTAGCATAGGAAAATCCTTTTGGAAACTTCCTCTTGACTTTACTTCCCCCAACTCCCAAGGATAGAATCAGTCTCTGCTCCACAATCCTGGGGCAGCTCTTCCGGCCCATGGGTTCTGTCCGCATACTTTAATAAAACCACCTTTGTGTGCCTAAGGCATCTCAAGAATTCTTTCTTGGCTATCGGCCCATCATTCTAAAACAGCATCAACTTCACTCCCCTGAAACTTCAATATGTTTACAATAAACCAAGAGTGATGAGTCCTCCCCTGCCTACCTTACAGTGTCACTTCAGGGGACTTCACTTGATAAATTACATAGAGACACACAAATAAAAGTATCAGTCAATCAAACAAATAAGTAAAACCTCCATGGTGGCTTTAAACTGTGCTGATTTAGCTAAGCTAGAGCTACATTTTCTAGAATTTCCTTTCATGTCTGTTTCCAAATTAGAGTTGGCCATAAGAGATGTTAGTATAAGATTTGTAAGGCAGAAGGGAGTTTTTCCCTGTGGAAGATCACTTCAGACCACCTGCACTCACATTCACAGCTGCTGACCTCCAGGTTCATCTGATGCCAGGGGGCAGCACTTACAGCTATAGCTTCTTTTGCTGACAGTCAGACTTCATCCCTCACCTCCTTCCCCTGGGCTGGTAAGTGTGCAGCTCAGTGTAGAAAGGCACCAAGTCCTCTCCTAAAAGTGACTCACACCTCCAAGTTTAGACACGGCTGGAGACAGATACAGATTCCATTTTTTCCTCGTGGGTTTTGCTTGCTCATCAGGAATTCTGAGTTGTCCATCCAGGTTCCAGTTTTCCCGTACTCCCTATTCCCAGTTCATGACTACGAATCGGTTAGACTATAGCAACTTCAGGCCCATCACTAGATTGCAAAGACAACAGGTTTGCAGAGACTTCCCAACCAGCTCTCATAACTGCATCACCTTCTGATCATGAATCTCTTACTCCATACCACTCACGGTTCTCTTACCAAACCGTGACTGATCCATCATCATTACCAAAGATAAGACAACTTTAGGGGATGCTTTGATTTCCTTCACAGACTACCTTACAACTTAATTTTGCTTATTCAATTAAGTTCACATACTTTGGAAAACAAACCATATGCTTTACATATGCAAATCACACAAACACATAGTATAGCACCTACCATAGCACCTTAACACGTAAGAGTCGCAGAATACAGATGATATGGGTATATCGTACCTTCAAACATGTGCACGCGCGCACACACGTGCACACACACACACACACGTGCACACACACACACACACACACACACACACACACACTGAGTCACTTTAAAATTTTATCTTAACCAAAGATGTTTTACAAGCTACCAAATCAGGATTCATTAGTTAAAGCTTTATAAATAGTCACATCTTAGCCACCATTTACTTGTAAAACTGAGCTGAATTTTTTTTTTCAAGATTTGTCCCAGGTACACTTGAAAAATGAGATGGTCTCTGTTGCCACAGTGTATAATCTCCAATTTTGCTGCCAATTGGCTTTAGCCTGTGAGCTAATACCTACTGTGTTAACAAGAATATTGAAGGATTGGGAAAGAACATTGATAAGTAGGAAGAAGAGTTCAAGAGAGAGAACTACTCAAACCCAGGAAGCACTATGTCCTTGATCCAAATGCTACAAGTTCAAAATATCATTTTTTAGGAGTGCCTAGGTGGCTCAGTGGGTTAAGCGTCCAACAGGCTCAGGTCATGATCTCGTAGTCTGTGGGTTTGAGACCTGCGTCAGGCCCTGTGCTGACAGCTCAGAGCCTGGAGCCTGCTTGGAATTTATCTCTTTCTTTCTCTCTCTCTCTCTCTCTCTCTCTCTCTCTCTGCCCCTCCCCTGCTCATGCTCAGAGCTCAGTAAAGGAGCTCAGCTCCAGAATGCAGCCAAAGGTTGGGATTTAAAAGTGCCTGCTCCCACACAGTAATATCATCATCCCCCTGTAGACCCTGAAGTTCAACTCGTTCTCAGCAAGCCTTTCCACTCCATCACTCACATCTTTTTCAAACATGGAACAAATACCCACTCTGGGCACACAGCTTTATATTTTAGCTGCTTGGGTTTTCTCTCTATAGATCATTAATCTGTGGAGGTCAGATTTAACCTGAACACAGGACTGAGGAACCAAAGATCCATCCAAAGAGACTGGATGACCCACTTCTCTCCCATTCTACCTGGTTATCAAAACTAGACCCCCTAACTTCTCTGAAATTCAGAACCTTCACCTGTAAAATGGGGATATGGATACCTACTTCATGGTTTCTATGACTATCAGATGAAATAAAAATGTGAAAATATCTGGTAAAACTTGTGATATAGATAGATAGATAGATAGATAGATAGATAGATAGATAGATAGATATTAGAATACTGTAAGAGAAGTCTTATGTAATACTTCAGAACACCAAAAAATTTACCCGTGTAACGAAGTACTTCCGTGAGACATAAGGCTGGTGATAAGGATTGGGGTACAGTGTTGATTCAGTCACACTTGGCTGCCTTGAAATACGGCTTGGCTCTGGGTCCTTGCCTGGGTCCCCCTCCTCCGTGGACAGTTGGTCAGTCTCAGAGGGTTGGTCATCTCCCTCTTGCTTCAGAGACACAGGCTGGAATCCTTCAAAACTCCCAATCTTTGACATTTTTTTCTGCCTAAAACAAAAGAAGAAACAATCTTCTCATTAGAAAAGAAAGGGGGAGAGGTGGCAGTGAGGGGAGGAGTGACCTATGTCATGGCTAAGGCAAAAAGTCTATTGTGTGCAAATGATGTTCCTGAAACCGACCAAGGCACTAATGAATGTAATTCAATGACACAGATTCTATTTACCAGGGCAGAGAAGCAAGGCCCTCCAGATAGAGAAAAGGAGGCTGCAAGTAGGTCCATTTTCCCACCTTTTGCCCCAGGACAGGAAGCTGAGTATGTAGAAAGTAGTATGAAATAATTACCAAACAATTTATCTTCAAGATTTCATAGTATTTTTGCTTCAAAATCTACCAAGCCTGTACTTATTTAGCAGTTAAAAGCAATGATAACACACCTTCTTGTGTGCTGCTTGGGTAGTAATAGGGCACAAAAGCACTTAGAATTGAGCATATTTTTTAACTGAAAAAAAATGCAATTATAAAATTTTATATAAGGAAATAATTTAGCCAAATGCCCAAAGACATCAGTATGGAAGGTAGTTCATCACAACATGTGTCCAATAGCAGAAAAAGATGCCACTTTATGTCTAATAGCAAAATGTGTGTAATAGCAACATTAGACACCCATACAACATTGTATCTGATACCAAGAGAATAGAGTAAAACTAAGGATCCGTCAGTAGGGAATTGGCTAAATAGGTTATACCATAAAGTGAAATATAATGTAGTCATTAAAAATGTAAGTGCATATTTTTATCATGGTAAGATGTCCAAAATATATTCTTAATGGAAAGCAGTAAGCTATAAAACATTATCGATAATTTTAGTCAGATTGGTTAAAATAATTCAAAAAATATATAAAAAGAAAGAAGGAAGGACACTTGGAGTTGAATATATGTGAAAGGGCGGACCTACCCCGGCGGACTCCATCTTGTTCTGTGTCCTCCACCTTGACCACACCTCCTCCCCTTGAGTAACTTCCTGATCAAAACATGCCCCGCGACCTGGATAACAGGACTCCGACCCTTCCCCAGCCAATCAGGAAGGGTCACCAGTGAGGGGTTACCTCACCAACTGCCCCTAGACCCCAATAAAACCTTTGTGCTTTTGAAACTCGCTCTCTCTCCCCGGCATCTCACCGCTGAGTCTGCTGGTGCAGGTAGGGGATTGAGCTCGAGCTAGCTCGAATAAAGGCTCTTTGCTTTTGCATCGGACTCAGCTCCCTGGTGGTCTTTGGGGATCACGAATTCTGGGCATAACAATATGTACACATGCATTGCATGACAGGTTAGAATAAGTCTAAAGAAAAGTAAAATGGGGGCACCTGGGTGGCTCAGTCAGTTAAGCACCCGATTTTAGCCCAAGTAATGATCTCACAGTTCATGAGTTCAAGCCCCACGTGAGGCTCTGTGCTGACAGCTCAGAGCCTCAGTCTGCTTTGGATTCTGTTTCCCTCTCTCTCTGCCCCTCCTTTGCTTGTGCTCTGTCTCTCTCTCTCTCAAAAATAAATAAACTTTTAAAAAGTAAAATAGAATATTAGTAATGGTTATCTCTGGATGATAGGCGGTTTCAATTTTCTTTCTTTAGAAACTTCTAGATGCTTACAATGCTTATATATGACTTAATAAAAACACATTTATTTCTATTTTGTAAATATAAAGCAAAATTAAAATAAATAGAAAGCACACGCTAGCCTAGTAAAAAGTATCCCTACACCAGGTCACCACTTCCAAGCTGAAGCCAGATAGTCACCCCCTACTATGAGCACACGGTCCATGCTACATGAAAGGGGGGTTTTGTGCCCAGCCTCACCGTGACTGGGAATGCTATCTTACTTTCAGAGCTGCCTCAGTGTTCCGAATCAGACAAGTTCGGTTTCCTCTGTGCTTATGAAACACCAGAAAGTGAGAAACAGCCCCTATCACCAGCATGTTTACATTCATAAAATTGGAATTACAGTATTCAAGGGAGGTAAAAATAGTATGAGTGCATAATTTGTTGCCTAAAGCTGGACACTTCTGAGCATGAAAAGGGTGTTATTAACAATTATGTCAGAAGGATAGGAGTAAACCAGGATTGTCCCTGGCAAATGTGGACAAATACAGTCACCCTGAGGGGTCTGGATGCAGGAGAAAATGCAGCTGGTTAGGGGGCTCACCAGAGAAAAGCCCTCCCCAGGCCACATTCCAGGTTCCCCCCCCCCTCTCTGAGCCTCTCAGTAACCCTAGAAAGATGATTTTACCTGCCTCTCTCTGGGGATCACAGCATTTAGTGGAACCACCAAAGGCACACTCGGATAGCAGCACCTGGATGCCCACCCAGGGCTCCCAATCCTGCTTCCAGTCCATTCCAGCAGGCCCACTGTGAGGCAGGCTGGGTTACAGCAGGAAGGCTTCACGGAGTCTTCAGTAATGTTTTTAAATTAGAAAGGTAAAAGGCAGAGACCGGGCGCTAAGAAGTACAAGGCACACCTGAAGAAGCAGGAGGAATTGTGCGCATGCACGTGTGCGCACGCGCATGCGCGTGCGAGCGAGCGAGTGCAGCGAAGGATCAGTGAGGCACTTCGGCCTCCCCGGAAGGTCTGCCATCTCTATCACAGGGGCTGTTGGAAGAGTGTGTTTCTAGAGTTGCCTGTGACCTGTGAAGAAGGTTTGTGCCTTTGGGGAAGGCAAGCCTGCTTCTGTATTTGCCACACTCTTGCAAACACTGCCTAACAACAGACATCTGCAGAAGGCTCCTGTGCCTGGAAAACAGGGGGAGGACTTAATTAGCACCACTTCCTCTCCCTCAGGCTGTCTTCTCTGGAAACACTGGGCGAAGAGAATTCGAGCAGTTTTGAGAGGGAGCTGTTTGAGATCCAGGAAAGAAGGAAACTCAGCTCCAGTTCAATGCTTACAGCATGAGTAGTGGAAAATGGAGCCCAGCCGCCTCGATCCAGAACGCTTCTGGCTCTGCTCCAGTCATGGGGACATCTTTGCAAGGACAATGAATGTACCTTCCTCAACAACCGCCCCAGTATGAGAGCCCCACACATAGGAGCAACCCACTCATCTCCTTACCACCCGCTGCCCTGAAATGTTTATCCCCAGTTCAATAGATATGCTCTTTGAACCCTGCACAAATAGACTGTATATATTGAAATACCAAAAACATATTAAAACAAAACAAATCCAGACAAATTCAAAGGTTTCCACTTGTAACAGACCTATCCAAAGCCATTTATAACTGAAAAAGATCATTTTTCCCTCACGCTCCATTGAAACTTAAGTGCTAATACACAAGAGAGGCAAACTACCACAATTTCTAAAGAAAGCAAAGAGTCAAGGCTTAGAAAAAAACCTATGTCCATCTTTTTTACCTAATCTCATTCCTGGGAATTCATCTAAGGAAAATTATTCTAAAGAAGAGACTGCAATATTAATTGCTTATTCTGGGTGGTAACGTAAAACCAAAAATCAACAGAACACCTAAAAGCCAAGGAATTACGAAATCTAGCAAAGTGTTATTGTGCAGACATTTAAAATAACATGCATAAGCACTGTGGCAGCCTGGAAGGAAAGGATGGACCTTCCTTCCTTTTGCTTTAAGCAAAAGCAAAAAACAAAGATTTTCTCTAGATACGATGATATGAATATTTTTACATTGGTAAGGACCAGAAGGAAAATATTTACATTTATTGAAGTAGTTGGATTGAAAGCAAATTTTTGCATTAATTTTTTTAATTGTGTTAGTGCTTCTTTTGCAATAAAAAATAAAATGTTTAATAAAGGTGTTGATTCGCACACTATGGAGCTTTCTCCAGTGTAATCTGTGCCGTTCCCCCCTCCCGCAAGGACAAAGAGGGCGAGGAGAGACAGAGAGACCACACGAAGAGCAGACCAATCCAAATGGGTATGTGGCAGGTTAAACAAGCAAGGGAACTTACATGCCAGGTTGGTCTAGGGCACCTCAAGATGAGTATATCTCTGCATATGCCCGCCAGAATCTTAAAAGTTTATATATAGGCCATACCTGGATTCGTTCACATACAAAGTCAACATGGACTCAGCAACACTTTACTCTCTCCAGGTTATGTCCTTCAAGTGCTCCCGCTGTGGGAATGGTGGGTGGAATGTGTATTTCAAGGGCAAGTGGTGGTGAGGAACTTTGGGTTGCCCTGGGGCCAGCTTGTGGGTCATCCAGAGGTCATGTCTTCTCGATGACCTCTTCCAACATGATGCCAAATAAATACCTAAAGAAATCCTATTCTTCTTTCAGATAGTAAGAATTCTGTATTTTTCAGCTGCCTGCAAATTCAGAGCTGGAATTTAATATAGTATTGAAGTAAATAACTTACTTCTGGGTCCAAGTCTATCTGCCTCACTTTATACATGCTTTAATCTAGGGGCTCCTGGGTGGCTCAGTTGGTTAAGTGTCCAACTTCAGCTCAGGTCATGATCTCACGGCCTGTGGGTTCGAACCCTGCGTCAGGCTCTGCGCTGACAGATCAGAGCCTGGAGCCTGCTTCCGATTCTGTCTCTCTCTCTCTCTCTGCCCCTCTGCCACTCACGCTCTGTGTCTCTTTCTCTCAAAAGTAAACATTAAAAAAATTAAAATTAAAAAAATTATATATGCTTTACTCTATCTCTCTGCGATGTTTTCTGATAATAGTTCAGAAGCATATAGGGCATAAATTGTAGCTAGAGAATTAATGTCTAGTCCAACTTCATTTTGCAGATTTTGGAACACTGAGTGGAGGGACTTGCCCAAGGACACATGGCTACATAGAATCAAAATGTGACTCCTGGACTCTCCTTCACTGCTTCAAGTTGTAGCACTTAGAAGAAAGCAGAGAAGTAGTGATCACACTTAGCTGTTGGTAAACCGGAAACACTTTTGCCAAATGTCTGGGTCAGTCAGCCCTGCTTTCTTCTGGGATGGGAGAAACAGCTTCTATGAAGCAGGGCTTACCGTGTGCTTCTCTGGCATCAGCTGGTACCCAGCCCCCAGCCCTGCAGGCTAAAGCTTTCTCCTCCACTTGGTGTCAGGCTGACTTATCCATTAGGATCTGTGAGGTGTGTGCCTGGGGTCCACAAACCTTTTAGGGGTTCAGGAAATGCTTTAATTTTAAAATCAGAAGAGGAAAAATTAAATTTTATGGTCAAAAGAAATGTTTTAATTTTTTTTCTGTCAGAAAAGAAGTGAAATTTGTAAGAAACCCAAAAATTTGGTTTTGCCTAAAACCAAAAAAAAAAAAAAAAAATGGGGGGGGTAAGGGGGACTATTTAAAGTCATAGAGATGTAGGTTTCAATATTGATAATATTATGGTAGAGAGGTTCATAAATGCAAGAGTTTTAGGCCCATGGAAATATTAACATGGCCCTGAATCAAATCTATATCCTACTACTGACATTCCCTGCTTAATATTCTATTCCGGGGCTCCATCCTAAACCATCAGAACTAGAAACATGCCCCACCCCTTCCAGTGCTTTCCAAACTCTTTATTCTGGAAGATTCTGCTTCACAGTATATTGAAAGATTTCTGTCTTGTGGACAAACTGTGCAATCTTCAGATAATTATTTTTGCTTTATTAAAATCAAAGAGAGATCCAGAATAGTAGACCCCAATAAATATTTATTTTTTAGAAAAGTAGATAAATAACTATAAGGAAAACTTTTGATCAGCTTAAAAGAAGTATCTGGCCACACTGGCCACCACTCAACCAGAGGCAAAGGCGTTAACAAAGAACAGGTTGAACATAACAAAGAGTATCACAGACATACCAGTAAAATGAATAGAGATACCAGTAAAACTCAGGGCTGTTTCATGGGGAACCTCTTTTCAGGGGCCATGCCTACCACTCTCCAGCACTGCCTTCCCCTTTTTCCATCAGCTTGTAAGAAGTCCTTCTTGGCTCCTGGCCCTCTCTGCCTCCCTGACAAGGTTGAACAGCTGTTTCTCCTTTACTTTCTCTACTTTCCCTGTCTTCTGTCTCTGTCTGTCTCTGTCTCTCTCTCTCTCTCTCTCACACACACACACACACACACACACACACACACACATATATATATGAGACATGTATATATACATATATATACACATATATGAGATATGTATATATACATGTATACATACATGTACATATGTATATACACATATATGTATATATATGTATATGTATATGTGTATATGTATATATATACAGACTTATCTGTATATATATATACAGACTTATCTCCATAAGTCTCATGGGATTTTTTATTTAACCCCAGGCAATGCTGTCGCAGGTGCCTTTGATTTCCACAAAGCTTTTGAAATATTAATAGCTACTTGAGTATCTGTGTTACTACCTCTCTGGATCTTCAGGAAGACAGAATGCTTGGTTAGGAAACACTCATATCTATTAACTCCCACATCCTGTAAATGAGGAATCAGAGACCTAGATGGGTTCTGGGTCCCCCTGACCCCCACTCACATTCTGTCTCTGTCTCTCCATCTCTCTCAATATAAATAAACATTTAAAAAAAAATTCATGGTTTGCTACCAAGAACTGCTACCTCTTGCAGGTGACGTAGTCCTGAGCTGAGGAGGGAGTGTGGGAGTAAGTGCCTGTGGCTTATGTTGCTTTCAAAGAAGTCAACTTTTTTTTCTGATGGTGACATGTTTACCCACCAGAAGGGGTTAACATTCTCGAGGCACATCCCCAAAATAACAATCCACTTTTAAGTCTGACATTTTGTAAAGGTAATTTATGTGAATTTATATGTGCAGCTTTCCTGAGTCTCTGCGAGAACAGCCAAGGGATGCGCGGTGGATAAACAGTACTCTAACACCTCAAAACTCCAACGAGGCCTCCTCTGTGCCAGCTGAGATAAGAGAATTGGCAAACACGTCTTCACAATTTCACATTTTGTACGTTAGTGATAACATGCCAGCAGGGCTGTTCTGTGTCCTGGGGAAAAGTTGAACTGATGCAGGGTCTCTTCCCTCCAGGCTGCCCCCCCTGCCCCGTGCCGTGCTGCCAGTACTTTCATTCAGCAAGGGGCTGGGGGAGACCCAGGGCCAGCATGAAGAATGCATCTCCCCGCCACTCATTCACTGGGTAACCCTGAGGAAGTCACTCCTCTTTCCGCACTGCAGATTCCTCATCTACAAAATGAGAGGCCAGATTTATGATTTGCATAAATGACTAGCCCATTTCAATCAAAGCAGATCTACTCCTCTGGTTTTGGACCCTTCTGAAGCTTTCCTCTGGGGAGAACAACATATTAAAGTCTGAAAACTGCAGGAGGAATTATTTCCAAGTTTCCTTCCAACTCAATCACCCTGCAAGTTTTGATGGGCTTTTCTCCAGTACCCAGATTCTGTCTCTCTCTGTCTCTCTTTCTCTGTCTGAGACAGAGAGACTTAGATTCTAGATCTAAGTCTAGAGAGGTTGCTCATATATGGTTTCCCCCATCTCTTCTCGATTATATGACTCCCATGAACATGGTAGTTCCCTTGTGATTCACAGGTTGTGGTGTCAGAAGAAGAGAATTGTGACATCATGAATTTGGGTGTTCATCGTGGAAACTCTGTGGTGTTTGTCCTCCAACTTCCTTCTAGTGCAAATGGCTATCTACCTTGACTAGAGCTCCTAGGGACACCCAATGGGCACCTCAACCAGGTCAGGACTGGAGACATGCTTGAGCCCCAATAAGTCTTCTCACATTTCAGAAGGAAAACATGCAGAGGTTCACTGAGCCCCTCCCACAAGATATTAATTTTTCGACAGGGTTCTTCAAAAATGTATATGGAAAAGAATCGGTAAAGACAAAGATATTGAATAGAGAACTTTGTGAGATTACAGATCCCTTGTGACTCCCTGAGATTAGCTTCCTTGCACACTTCCACAAACATTTCCACCACACTTCCAGCTGGCGTTATGGTAGGGCTTGAGTTCCTGACTCCTAGCATTTATCTCACTGTTGTGTACCCACCATTACATCTCTGCCTTCACTCCTGGGCTGGAAGCGACTCTGAGCACTCATCTTTATAGCCGGCACTTGGCATGCTCATGGTACAGAACAGGCACCGATTACAAGTTCTCAGATGGATGTCCTGCTTGTTTCTCTGTCAGGTCTGAGATTGAAAGGCAAGACTTACTTACATCAGATCCATTGCTGCTGGCACATTCCTCATACCTCATATATGAATGTTCAGTAAATGTAGGCTCAGTAATGAAGCTCTGTGTACGGCATGAATGGTAATATCTTCTGGACACACACATACAAAGACACACACGGAAATGCATGCCACAGAGGTGCCTGGGCGGCTCAGTCCATTGAGCATCCAACTTTGGCTCAGGTCATGAATCATCTTATGGTTCCTGAGTTTGAGCTCCATATCAGGCTCAGTGCTGTTGTCTGCACAGAGCCCACTTCAGATGATCTGTCCCCCTCTCTCTGCCCCTTTCCCGCTTGTGTTCTCTCAAAAATAAACATGAAAGAGAAAGAAAGGAAGGAAGGAAGGAAGGAAGGAAGGAAGGAAGGAAGGAAAAGAAAGAAAGAAAGAAAGAAAGAAAGAAAGAAAGAAAGAAAGAAAGAAAGAAAGAAATGCCACAGTCTTTTCTCAGAGAATCTCATAGTCTAGTGGAAGATTGCAGACTTTGGTGATAGAGCCATACTAGGAGAATGTGCACAAATACTGTGGAAACAGAAGGGGGATTAGCAGGGGTGAGTGGAGAGAGGGTTGAGAGTGAAAAGTTAGAGGTGTAGAGAAAGGCGCCTCAGAGCTGACTGCATATTTGAGACAGGCAAGGACATTCCTCTCAGACCTGTGAGATGTGAAGAGGGGTGTGTTCAAAAGATGTCAGGTAATATGGTGTATTGTAACTGAGATGCCAACTACTCACCTCCAGCCCACACCCCTTGAGGAGCCAGTAACACTCGGTTAAAACCTTCGGTCTCTGACAAGATGAAAGTCTTAAGTCTTCCTCACACCTCCTCTCTGCTGTCACCACACCTCCATCCCTGTTGGGACAACTCCCTCACAGCCAACCCAAATGCAGAATCAGGGCTGGCCCGGGAAGCGTTCCATTGCCCCAGACACTTTGTGAGATTAACAACATCACTACAGACTGAGAGAAGTAATGGAGAGGTGAGTCACATTGCATACAGTCCAACTTTGTACCATTCATCTGTGTCTTCTTTCTTTCCAGGGTAACAACTTCTTCCTTGTGTGTGCTTATTATTTGAAGGATATATATGTTTCATCTACATATCCAAGTCACCCAGGTTCTCCCCTTCAACACCCCAAATAAATGGAGTTCTCCCACGAACATAAACTCTGGAGGTAGTTATTAATATAAACCTGTACATGGATTTGTGAATCGTGGAGGCACTGGCTGGGGATGTACTTGAAAAAGCAGAAGGAAGCCAACCTAGAAGCCAGGAGTTGCTTGTAGTGACTTATCTCAGGAAGTAGCAGAAGTGTCCTACTTTGCAAATAGTCTGACCATGAAGAAGGTAGGGGGGGACAGAAAAATGGTAGAATTCTCCTCCTGGGAAGGAGAATAATTAAGGCTAAAATCACCAGCCTTCCAACCCCCTCCAAAAGAAAGAAAAATATCAACCTTCAAGGAATTGAGCAGAAAAAAGCTGTTGGGTCATGACAATGTACTTTAAAGGGGCCCATAAGCTCACAGATAATTTTTTTCCACCTGCAAGTGAAAAGGAAAGGAGCAGAGAAATGAAAACAATCAACGAACAGCAACAATTCAGCTTACAGCAGCCTCTTTTCTTCCCTCTGCAAAGTAAATAGGTTCCCTGATTTTGAAGCTGCTGATTCAGAAACTAGATGGTGACAGTGCTTAGCAATTAGAACAGGTCTCTTTCCCATTGATTGGGACATCCCAAAGGAGTGTGTGGATTATGTCACCAGGATTACTACCTACCCACTGTTGGTTTCAGTGCCAAAGAGCCTATGACCAGATGTTCCTGGCTGGGGGTTTGTTTAAGGAAGTCGCTCCAAAACCTGGGTTTCCTGCTAGTCCAACTGTGACTTCTCATGTAAGAGTTTGTGAAATTCAGGGAGAGCCATTCATCCAAATGCTGACAACGGTATTTTTACCCCCCCAAATAAAAACTACATCATTTATTATTTTAATGACATTTTTAACATAATCATTTTTATTGAAGTATGACATGCATTCAAAAAATCATAAATGTGCAGATCATTAAATAAACACACTCATGTAAAGGATCATTAAATAAACACACTCATGTAACATTCATGTAGGTCAAGATATACCATATTATTGGCACATTGACAGGATTATTTTTCTCAAAGTAAATATTCAGTTGGTTTCATATGATGGAATCCATGACCACTGCCAGACATTTTAGATATCTAACAACACCCCCATTTTACAAATAAGAAACCAGAGGTCAGAGAAGTGACTTACACCTCAGGTCACAAAGCAAGTTAGAGGAAGAGGCGGGGTTTCAGGCTCCTCTTTCCTGGTCTTATTGTCTCCAATTCCTAGGAAGCCTTAGCTGACCTATGAGGAAGAGAAAGCTGTTCTTCATGATGACTCCTTTTTCCAAGAGTCTGAGGTTAGCTCTCTCTTGGCTCCATAAAGCCTGTCTCTGTAAAGCCCAAGGAGCTGTCTCAGAGACACTGTTCTAAAGCCCACACAAACCATTATTTCCTCTGCCAGGGGCTCCTGGTATATATCTGACACATGGTAACATATTGGTTAAGTGAATTAACAAAGAGATTTCACAGTACCAACAGATGCTTCTCAAATTCTCCCTCTTCTATATCCATGATCAGACTGGTCATTTTGACCCATGAGACCTCATTTTGCCTGTGAGATGACCTTCCCCTTTACTCTAAAGTAGTCACTGGTGAGGACCACTAACTGTGTCACATGAGGAACAGTAGAAGGAACTGGAGAAATTTAGTTGAAAATAAAGAAAATATGGAAGACATCGACCACTTTCCAGATATCTAAAAGATTATCAGAAGGAGAAGAACACATTTCTTCCTTTCGAACCTATAAGCATAAGAAAGATGAAAAATCTCTTGTTTTACATGATCAAGCTTCTCAAAAAAATGGTCCACCATTAAGTGTCTCTACTTAATTTTATCTCATTCATACCTGAATCCCTAGAGATCTGCTTTTCAGTCTCAGCATATCTTTGAAGTACTTTCAACAAAGCTCCTCTGACAGAATCCAATAGATAGATACTTTCCATTCTTTATCTTCCTTGACCTTCTCTCACTGTTGGTTGTTGATACCATCTTTCTTAAAATTCTTATTGCCTTCTGTCCCTTGGAACTACAGATTCCCAGTGTTCTTTCTACTTGTTTGTTCACTGTGTTTAGTTTCTTTCATGGAGACCCCACCACAGACACAAAACACATACTCATATCTCACAAGCTCCTGTTTGTCAGAGCGTACTCTGGATATTCTAAGCAAGCTCCTTCGTTCTCACTGTTTAACCATAATCGATAGATCTGACTGCCAAATCCATATCTCCAGTTAGAGCTCTCTCCAAAGATCAAATCCATCTAAATAACTACCTACTAGACATGTCACCTTTGTTGACTCACAGGTACTTCAAACTCACTTTATCCAAAGATGAACTCATCGTCTTCTCACATGCCCCATAAACTTGTTCTGTTTTTTATTCAAATCTCAGTGAATGAGATCACAGATATAGAGTTGCTCAGGCCAGAAAATTGCCTGACGTTCTCTTCTTGTCCAATACTATAGCTCTTGATTCTTCAGTATCTACTGAATTCTTTAATTTGTTCCACTCCTATTGCCATGGCCTTAGTTCACCTCTTGCAGATCATTATAAATGTCCTCTAACAGGTCTATCTCCAATATTTCTCTCAAATTTATGCAGCATACAGCAGGAAGACTAATCTTTCTGAACTACAAATCAGATTGTGTCACTGGCCACTTACCCTTCAATGCATCTCCACTGTACTCCAAATAAAATATGAATTCCTGAGCATGGTAGGCATGATCTGAACTCCTACTAACCTGTGGAGGCTCATGTCTCACCAAGTCTCTTCCCTCCTTTTTCTTTCTCCATCTTCTTCTCCCATCTTCCTTGCCATACCACAGCACTCATAAACTATGCTTCAGCCATAGTACTCTATCTTTAGACTCATAAACCCATTAAGCTCCTTCTCATTTCCTTTATCTGATAACTCCCATTGCCCTTCTTGTCTCAACTTAAAAGCAGCTAGAGGCTTCCCTGACCAATCTTGTCTCATGAGTTGCGTGCCTCTCCACTGTTTCCCCATGTAGACCACGTTTATCATTATGACAGTACTTATCACACCATATTACAGCTACCTGTTAATGTGCATGAACTTTCACATCCTTCTCACTAGTACATAAGATCCTTGACAACAGGGACAGGGTTTTCTTACTGTGATATGCTTAGCACCAAGCAGAGCACAGAAAAAGCATTCAAGCTGTATTAACTAAACAAATGGATCAGTAATAAATATCTGTATTCCAAGGAGCACCCGTGATAGAAAATGCAAAGGAAGTTCAGCTTAGAAAGTCTCTTTTCTCAGATATGATGGAATAAGACCTGAAAAGGGAAGATTTGAAAGCCTTTATTCTAAATCAGGCTCAGATTTACTGGTTCCCATAAGCTTAACAGGAATGGCAACTTAGAAATGCAGTTTTCCCTATGCTCTTTAGCCACCATGATCTTTTATCAACCAGTTCTCTAGTGATTTCCTGTAATTGGTCTCCATGAGTAGACTGTGAGCTCTGTGAGGGAATGAACCATGCCCTCATTTGTCCTCTTGGATGCCCACAGGACACTTAGCCCTCTGTGCAGGACAGTGAGCTCAGTCACTGCAGATGACACATAAGACATCTGCGTGACCAGAGACAGAGCAAGGAGAAAGTCACTTCCACCTCAAACTACCCTGACGGTTAGGTAACAAACATGAGAACCTTTCCTGAGAGCACTTCTAGGGATGGAAGGAGTAGAGGAGAGCTTATCCTGAAACCCAAGGGCAGTATGTGAGAAAAAACACTTGGAAGGGATGAGACAAGACCAGATAAAGGAGACTGCCATCTTAAAAATGAATATTGCTAACTTCTCATCTTGTTGGTCACCATAACTGAGAGACAGTCCATGTTTTAATAATGAAAGGTGCATTGAGGTCCAATGCTGAATGCAAAACAAGACATCAAATGGGACAAAATAATTTAGCTACAAGAAATTGTTAGAGTAATATCATTCCAAGGCAACTCTGACCCAATTCCACTCCTCCTAGGTAAGAAAGTTAACACCTGGTACTCAGCTTGTTCTATAAGATGTCAAGAGGATCCAAGAAGTTCCAGAGAGCACCACCCAGAACGAGAAAAGGCAAAAGAGCTAACGTAGAGCATTATTCTCCCATGTAAATAATGAAGGCCAGCATACAGGTATGGAGAAGTGAGAACAGTTCTGTTTCGAGAGGGACAGTCAGACTCATTAGAAGATGATTTAAGAAAAGTGGATGATTCAGAATACTAATGAATAAAAAGTTTAAAAACAGTTTGTATTAGCTTGCTGTAATTAGATAAGAGACACAAGTGAGGAACAATAACATCTATCATAAAGGGCCTTTTCTCTTTCTGTATTTTAGTAAGAAAATTAAACAAAATATATTAAGTATCTAAGAAAATATATATCTATATATGCACATGAGTAAATTCTATGTCCAAATATTAGAAAGTAAAGATAAATGTATATTTATGTGTGGTCTGCTACATCCACCGTTAAAGCAATAAGCAGCATGACACAGAATAAATAGGAAATGCACTGAGAAAATGAAAATGCTACAGGTGATATTCACATTTTCTTGGTTCTGTCAAGGTGTATCTCAAGGCTGACTTGTGGGGGAGGGATGCTCTTTGGTTTTGCTCAGCCTTTTGCAAATGTATGACTTCACTCACCAAGTGATGAAGTGGGGAGTAGGGACACAGACGAGGGAAAGACCAATCACAACAGTCATTAGTAGGTGTGGTCAACGATGCCATCTCCACATGTCAAGTGCACACATATATGTTGTAATAATACCTCTCAAGTTCTTTATCTGTTGAAAGCTGCATGCTGATGCCTGTTCTGCTTACTTTATGAGATTGTTTGTGAAGATCAAATAAAAACACTGTGAAAGTGTGGAGCGTATAATGGTGTGCCTTGATCTTGCATCTTTTGAAGAGCCATTAGTATATTATCATAGAAGGAGGAGGGAGCAGTGAAATGATATCTGAGCAGGGCTTTGGGCAGCCCCTGAAAGATGCCAAAGGAACGTGACACTGGCCAAAGCTTTTGGGGAAAGCTACCGACAAAATGTGGGAGTGATAGTGAGGAGAGGCAGTGCGTGTAGACCAGGGATGTGCCAGATCTTCCCAGGAGGTGATTGTTCCAACTAGGCCAGGGGACTAGATAGAAAATGAAGCCCACAGGGCCAGATTTTGATGTTGATTCTGCCAGAGTCACCCATACACACGCTTCCTGTGTCAATTCCTGACTCTAGAGTATCCGTTAAGAATATCAAAACAGTGAAAGAACCTCTGTGTCTTATGTAACATGTCCTACTGTGAATGGAGAAATTCAAGTGAATGGATAAGTCTGACCACTCTTTAGAGCATCTCTTTTGAGATAAATGTCACCAAAAGTGGGTTGGTGCACAATGTTACTGTTTTGCAGTATCTCTGCATCTAAGAACTTCAACTGTGACCCTTCATGGTGTTTGAAGAGTTTCCTGAAATGTCTGACATTCTCCAAAATATATTTCCTGTTAACCATGAGGGAAGTTCTATTTTCCTTTCTTAATGAACTGGGGACAATCTCTAGTACCCAGTACTATCCCTGTTAATATTATTTATCACTTCTTCTCTTGCATCCCACCAAAAATAGGCAACGTCAGGCTCTAATTGCCATTAGTGTGTGATGTTGAAATTCTGTACAGAAATAGCAATTTTCCCACCAAAACCTAGCCAGTGGATAAAATTATTAGAAAATGCTAGAGAGTAGCTGAAATCAACTCCCCCACTGGGAGTACCTGAATAGAATCTTCATTGTAGGAGGAAGCTTACGTATGCTAGTTCAACATAACACAGGCCAGTACAGTCATCTCTAAGACTCTTACTTTGTTTCACTAATAATGTTATGTATCTATAGATTTAGGTCCCATGATAAACAAAGTTAGATTAACCTGTACATCATTAGAAGCTGGGCTGATATATCTGAACAAGGAAATAAAGAGAGATATTATTTAAAATAACTGATATTTCTAGCTATATTTTAAACTCATCACCTTCCAGTGGCAATGCCAACCCCTTTTAAAAAATAACAATACTGTTTTATTCATAATTTATTTATGACAGCTAGTGTAGTTTAGATAGAATATTAGGTAGCTGATATAATATGTACTATATGTATTAATATGTACTATATGTAACATATAGTACATATTATATCAGCTACCTAATATTCTATCTAAACTCTCTAAACTATCTAAAATACAATAGAAAGATATCCAGGTATATTTTTTAAGACTATAAATAGGACAGAGCATGATCTTAGTTGTTATAAATATAAAATATAGATGTGCATAAAAGAAAGTTTATAAGGATATCTAACAAAATGCTAATATTGGTTTTCTCTAAATAATGAGATTATAGGTTTTTTCCCTTAATTAAATTTTCTAATTTTCTACAACAAGAAGTTTTTAAGTGTATTTATTTATTTATTTTGAGAAGTGGGAAGAGGGGCAGAAAGGGAGAGAGAGAATCCCAAGCGGGCTCTGCACTGTCAGCACAGTGCCCAATGGGGGGCTTAATCTCACAAACCATGAGAGCATGACCTGAGCCAAAATCAAGTCAGACACTGAACCGACTGAGCCACCCAAACACCCCTACAACAAAAATATTTTTAAGAGGATAAAATGGGAAAAAAGGTATTAGTTCTAGCCAAAACATTTGAAAACTCAAAGGTTTTTTAAGTACACACATTTTCATCACAGCCCTCTCATTCTCCAGCACCCACCATCAAAGATAAATTGTTTCATACAAAAAATGCATTATAACTTGGCTCTCAGAAATTCTCTAAAAATTAAAGTCAGAAGAAGAATAAAATTCATACACAGAGACTATTTTCTGTACACAGAGAGTTGGACTATTGGACAATGGCTTTTATCTGCCCAGTGATATGCCAAAGCTATATTCAGGAAGTAATATAATCAAAAGAATTGAGAGATGGAGAAAGATAGTATACCTCTTGGGCGAGTTTTATCACAAGAAGTTATGAAATCACTATGTAGGCCACAAGTTACAAACTTGTTACATAAATTCTATAAGGGAAAATGGTAGGGGAAACATTTGTCTTAGAGAGCTAGGTCCCGTGCACTTAAAATGAATAGCTCCTCTGAGAACAAAGCCCTTAGTTACAAATGTAAAGGACAGAGTAATTTGGCAGAAGTTACAGGTTTCCAGCAAAAGGTCACAGCATGGGATGTGGAGCCGGAGAAAAGGTATCAGTCCCCTTGTGAGGAGTGGCCTTGGGGAGGAGCACGGAGAGGAGGCTGTTGAGGGGAGCCATTCCATACCAAACGGATCTTGACATAGATCACATTCAAAAACATTGGTCTGAAACAAACCAGCGTAAAATACTTTCCTTTTTATCCCTCCATTATACCAACAGATTTGGAGGTCATAATATAACTCATCTTTTGTTGAGAAGAGGTCAAGAGAAAATGCCTGGCCAAGGGGAATCCACATCCCAAAACACAGCCCTAAATTTCCTTCACACCTGCTAGTTTTTCAATGACTCTTCATGCTTCTCCCTGAAATGCATCCTCTCTTTTAGCAGAGATGACATCACTTATATGGTATCAAACAGGTTCTCCTTTTCTTTTCCTTTCATGCTTTTTATTCCCCTCAACTTTGGCAAAACTTTAGTTCTTGTTTGTTTTCAGTTGTTCAGCTTCAATCCTGTTTGGGAACTTGGCCAATCAGTAGGAGTGGCTAAGCTACACAACTTAGCTTCCTCCACCAGAGCCTGAAAGATGTCTTTGCTTTTGATTTAAGCACAACTTTTGTGGGGGATGTGTCAAAATCACTGACCCACAATTCAGAGGCACAAATGTTTGAAGAATTAATTAAGTCAATCCTTCCACGAGACAATACACAAGGAACCATAAAGACATAAATTGATTCATTTCATGTAATCAATTCCTGTATCAGGAAATAGACCAGCACAGTAGAGAAAACTTTGGAGTCAGACAACCCTGGGCTTCCATCCAGACTCCATAGCTTGCCAGCTGCCTGAAGGTGGGTAGCAATTTAAGAATCCTTAGCCTCTATTTTCTCAAATGTGAAGTGGGTCCAACAGTTACCTTGCAGGACAGTATCTGAATTAGAAAAAACTAATGGCTCTAAAGGCCTAGCAAGGTATCTCAACTATAGTAGAGTCTTAAAACATAGTTTAAAGGTTTGAGGAAAAGGAATCTAGAAGTCTAATGATCAATGGAATCTATGGTGGAGACATTTGAACAGTTGGGAACAGAGCATGAAGTAACTAATGATGGTGGGGAAAGCCTTATATGCTTTCATATAAGACTCAGACTGTAACTCTGAGTCCATTGTCTCAGGTGTGAGTCATCTCTTCTCTCCGGGCGTTGTTTTTTTCACATGTATAGGAGGGGACTGAACTACTTGGCCCCCCATGTTCCCGACAGCTCTGTTAGTCTAAGACTACACACAGGCCTGATTTGGAGCCCCCATTCTAAATCCAAGTGGAGAGCTAAGAGGCCATTTTCTTTTCTTTTTTTTTTTTTTATTTTTTTTTAATGTTTATTTATTTTTGAGAGAGACAGAATGCGAGTGGGTTAGGGGCAGAGAGAGAGGGAGACACAGAACCCGAAGCAGGCTCCAGGCTCTGAGCTGCCAGCACAGAGCCCAATGCGGGGCTTGAACTCATGAGCTGTGAGATCATGACCTGAGCCAAAGTCAGACGCTCAACCGACTGAGCCACCCAGGTGCCCCTAAGAGGCCATTTTCAAAGCAGGTCAAATAGCAAAAATAACAAGGTTGGAATATATCTATTTTGATCACCTTTATCCCAGCACAAATCACAACTTATAGTCCTTTACAGTCCTATTTATAGAGAATCACATCTTTAAGAGCACCAGGGATAAGAAATCAATAAGAAGAACAAGTTACTAGCTTGTGTTAGTTTTGGTTTTTAATTCAATAAGCAAGAAACACTGAATGGTGGGAACTTTAGAACTTCTTGCCAGGTTTCAGTAGTTGTTCCCTTCAACCAGTGAGGGTGTCACGTCAGAGAAGATGCCCTTGCTAGGCTGGGGCTTCCTCCTGCCCACCTGGTCCATTCAAGTTCAATTTCTCCTCCCACACCAGCCAACCATTATGTTGTGGGTCATGGTCTTTTCTCCACTGTCTGTGATGACCTAGCTATAACTTCCTGGATCCCTTCACATTGTGAAATCTTCCATTTAGAACTTATCTCACTTAGAACAAAGGATTTCATCTTTGTCAGTTGACACACGATGACAATTCAAAGATGAATCAAAACTAGATCTTCTTGTGAAGTTTAGAGCCTCATAGAGAGGGTAATGATTTAAGCATTGATTCTAAGTTAGATAGGATTAAAATTAAAGGCATTTATGGTATCAAATATGTCTACACACCCATCATGGAATATAATCCAGTCGTTAGAAGTCATATGTTTAAAACAGTGAAATGACATATAAAAATTCACGGAATAGGGACACCTGCGTGATTCACTCGGTCAAGCGGCTGACACTTGATTCCAGCTCAGGTTGTGATCTCATGGTCATGAGATCAAGCCCCACATCAGGTACTGTGCTGAGCATGGAGCCTGTTTTGGATTCTCTCTCTCCCTCTCTCTCTGCCCCCTCCCCTTTATTCCCTCAAAATAAATAAATAAACTTTAAAATAACTCACAGAATAATGTTAAGTTAAAAAGCAGAGTCCAAAGCTATATATAACCTATGTTTAAAAAAAAAAATTTAAATGTTATATTATTATTATTATTATTATTATTTTGAGAGAGAGAGACAGAGAGTGAATGGGAGAGGGGCAGAGAGAAAAAAACAGAATCTGAAGCAGGCTCCAGGCTCTGAGCTGTCAGCACAGAACCTGACGTGGGGCTGTAACTCAAGAGCCATGAGTTCATGACCCGAGCCAAAGTCAGACGCTCAACTGACTGAGCCACCCAGGCGCCCCACTACAGTTCTATTTTTAAAACCTGAAATATATATAAATAAGCAAAGAAAAATACTAGAAATTAACATTGAACTGTTAAAATGAGCTTCTCTAGGAGGAGGAGGTTGTAAAAGATGTCACAGCATAAGCCTGTAGTCAAATATTAAATTGACATGAAAAGATATATTATTATGAAACAGAAGTTCAGATTATAAAATATTATATTAAAAAATCACCCACACATGTATTAGAAACACATGCACCAAAATGTTATGAATGATTATCTCTGTATGACTGGCTTATGGATGATTTTTACTTTCTTTTTACATTTTTCTAAATTTTCTAACTTTTTTTTGCATTGAACATATATTATACTTAGGATTGAGGGAATAAAAATGTGAAAAATAATGTTTCAAGATGTATATCAAGTAAATAAAAGTCAGAGTTATAGGGTTATGGGTCAAAAGGACTTTACTGAAATATAAGAGTAAACATCTAGGACCTCAGAAAACGGTGGGGAAAGAAAAGAGGTAATCGTACAAGAAATCTCATCAAAGGTAATGGTGACATAGGGAGCTTGGAAGGGCTCCATCCTAGTCAGAGATCATTATACCTGTGGGCTATGGAAATAGACTTGCTTCTAAAGTCCCTCTAATGGTTCCGCCTTACCTCCTTAAGGAAGCTTCGCTGGCTATCCAAACTCACTTGAGATATGGGTCTCGTCAACAAAATGAAGCATTACCAGCACCATAAGCTAAGTACTCCTTTCCCTCAGAGGCACTATAGGCTCCTCTAGGTTAGAAACCTTTGTGCTGCTTTGTATTCTACCCCAGTATCAACACCCTATGCTCTCAAGAGAAGTATGCTTAATGAATGTTTATGGTATATACCACATGGGATATGGCAGTAGGACAAGGGCAGAGGAGCAAGGGGAAACTGAAGGTAATAAGACTAGCACTACCCAACACCCACATATGGCCTTGATGACAATGGTTCAAAGAGATTTTGATGACTTGACAATGTTCAAGTCACTGTATCGATAGAAGTTCATCTACAGGGACTGATGCTTATGATCATTTGGAACCATTGAACTCTTATTATATTGCAGGTCATACACAAAAGCAAAGGAAGGAGAAGAAATCTTCCCCTAAGTCTACCATGCAGAGAAAATGAAAGTAGACAATTTGGATGCATATCCTTTAAGACTTCTACTTTTATCTGTAGATAGTATCTTTTCTTTTACTTCAAAAATGAAGACATGTTGTAAATATTGTTTCAAAAGCTGCCTTTTACACTTAAGATATGGAGTAATACATTGTACATACACTTAATATATTGAGTATACTGTGTGCCAAACACTTGTCTTTAACTGCATTGGCTCATTTCAAGCTCACCACAGCCCTGTGGTCCAGGTATTAGAATTACCCTTTTTACAGACTAGGACACTGAAACTCAGAAAGATTGAGGAATTTGCTCAGGGTCACACAGTTAGTAAGTGATAAGAGTTCCAAGTTGATCAAAGTTCTCTCAAACCTCAGGCCCTGTTTTCTACCACTATGCTAAACTACTCAGTTAATAAATAATTTCCTACAACAGGATATTACTGGCTGTGTAGGTTCCGTTATGCAATCATCTATATTTTTTTGAGTCATGCCCTATTGTTTTTTATTCATGTTGCTGCTTTTTTACTTTGTTTTTTTAATGACTATGATCCTCATAGGTAAAACTTTTCAAAACCCTTCCTTTTTTCAGAGTCTAAGAGTTTTGCACTCTAAGTGTTCTGTATACGTGGCCAAATTACCCCTCTCAGAAACGTAGTATAATTTGTCTCTGTAGAATATGAAGCTCACTTGTATGGGAAATCTACAACAACAACAACAACAACAACAACACCCTAAAAGAAAAACAAAAAACCATGTTCACAGATGGAGATTGGTAGCCACCAGAGGTAGAGGTTGAAGGGTGGGTAAATCAGTGAAAAGGATCAAAGGTACAGATTTCTAGTTATAAAGTAAACAAACCATGGGGATGCAATGTGCAGCATGGTGACTACAGTTAATAATACTTTATTGCATATCTGAAAGTTACTAAAAGATCTTAAAAGTTCTCATCACAAGAAAAAAATCTTGTAATTAAGTATGCTGAAAGTCATTAACTAGACTCATTCCAGTGATCATTTCACAATATATACAAGTATTGAATCACTACACTGTGTACCAAAAACTAATATGTCAATTATACTTCAATAAAAATAACAAAAAAAAAAACCCATATATCCAATTTTCCTGCATGTCAGGAGAGAATTTTGTAATTTAAAAAAATATATGTTTTGCAATTAATGGTTTCAATGAGTCCAATATTTGCTTTAACTTGCAATGCTTTAAGGGTGAGATTGAAAGGTTGAGTGTGTCTGTGTATGTTTGGACAGTTTTATTAGCTTCACAGTTTTTGTCTTAACACAAAATTCTTCATTTCATTAAATACATTAATAATTAAACAAATGTTTATAATGTCAATAGATCTTAATTATTACATAAGCTCTACTGAAAGTTATGGGTGTATGTAATGATGGTGTAAAATTTTCAAAATAGACACATCAGTTAATAAAGGTTTGCGTATCCCTGACTACAGAACGAAATGAACCACACCAGCTGGCTTCAAACATTGCAGGTATGATTGCCTAACTCGGTAATTCTACATATAAGAATATCTTGAACTTGGTACTCTATTTTTTTCCTGTGTGACATAGATTAATCTCCATAGTGGAACTGTACATAGTGCAAAATGTGTCACTTAATTAATTAATTTGAATGCATTCGGGGGAAACTTCTCTATGCCAAGCACTATGCTGGGGGAAACAGAGAAATGGAGACTAGAAGAAAACCTGCAAATACGATTTCTATTCTTAAGGAGTAAATTGTCTATAAAAGAATCGGATCTGCCAATAGATAATTACAAGATGGCTGGATAATGACAGAGAGTAATCTGTATAAAGTGCAAAGGAACATTCTAGGGGCGGTGCAGAGTCATGCTGAGCCATCTGGATATATATGGATCTAAGAGTTCTTACACAAAGCAAAACACTAAATAGCCACCAAGTGCCCAGTATGACCCACCACTAAAAGGTAAGGGTTACATTTTACTCTAGGAGTTGCCTTTTGGTTCCATGAATGATGGGAAAGAACAGCTGCCACTGGGGAAGACAAATTATATGCAAAGCTTTTTATTATAAACATGCATTTGCCAGGGCTGCATCAAATAATATGTGTTTCAATGGGTCCCTGTTAGAGTACTAATGTCCCAGTTGGGACCCAGGTAGTGTTGAAGACCCAGATATATATGGTTGGAGCTCCGTGTAAAGAGGAATAACTTTGACAGTTAATGACCTTCAAGTGGAAAGAAAGCAGCAGACAATATTAAGGATGTATGGTGTCAGTAAAGAGGTATAAATTCACTATTAGAGGAAGAGATTGATATGAGAATCCATCCAAGATTGCAGGCATATGAAATTGCATTCTTATCCTCCAGCATGGTTCGACACATGAAGTCCTGTGTTGACCACACCTGGAAGACTCTTTCCAAACATTACAAGTATTCACTGATACAGATGCTGAGCTCTTGTTTCCTCCCATGCCCCCAGACATCCTACATCTGGTATGACAGCACCTGCAGTTCAGGAGGCATTGCTGTGAAGTGTGAATTTCCTGGACCGTATGAAAGGTGTTTAAACAACTACAAAGTGAAAGTTTTGTAGAGCTTTCTAGAGAGTTCTAAGGCTATACATGATCTTTGAAATTGTGTTTAGTATGAGGCAGTGGCAGAGAAGAGAACAATGAATTTGACTTGCAGAACTCAGATTTGAGTCCCATCTCTCAGCAGTGTGCTGTATGATTTTGGGCAGATGACTTCAACCCCTGAGCCTTATTTTCTTTGCCTGAAAAAATTGAAGATGATTACCCCTACTAAGACTACTTCATAGAGGTAGAATAAAGAAAATACTGTATGTGTATCAGTCAAGTTACAAGCTCTATAAAATTACATTTCTATAATTCCCTCCCATCTTAAGGGGGAAAAAAACCTCCCTCTTTCCCCTCCATGTTGTTCCCATTCTCTCTGGATCCCTCTAGCTATAAGCTCTTCGAAAAGAACGTCCTATATTCACCAGCTCTAATTTCTCTTATTCCATTCTCTCCTGATCCTACCCAGCCACACTGCTTGTTACGTGTTCAGATAACTAACATCTCTCTCCACCTCTCAGTAGCATCTGTGCTGTCTGACCACCCTCTTCTCCTCAGAAAGCTTCTGCACTTGGACCCCAGAGCACACGGTGCTCACCTAGTGTCGGCCCTCCACTCTGGCTGCTCCTTCTCCATTTTTTTCTTGGTTCCTGTGGAACCAGAGGAAAAAATAGAGGGTAGTGGGAATAGAAGGTGTGGTCTGCTCCAGGGTGCAGATGGTATAGGGGTGCACTATCCATGGAAAATATAAATGAAAAATGCTTTTTATTACTGTGTGCTAGGGGTTCTAAATAATTTCAGTGATAGAAACCTCTTCTCTGCTGACATAGAGCTGCTCCCGCCATGCCTTTTCCCTTTTGGTACACTGTTGACTGGACTCTCCTCACCTTCCTAATCCAAAACCTTGCAGCATCCAAATCAGCCACTCAATCAATCTCTCTCATTCATTCTCTCTCTCTCTCTCTCTCTCTCTCTCTCTCTCTCTCTTTCATCTATACTAACTCCTTTGATGATCTCATTTAAAAAAATTTTTAATGTTTTTTATTTATTTTTGAGACAGAGAGAGACCAAGTGTGAGTAGGGGAGGGGCAGAGAGAGAGGGAGACACAGAAGCCAAAACAGGCTCCAGGTTCTGAGCTGTCAGCACAGAGCCTGACACGGGGCTGTAACTCGCGAACTGTGAGATCATGACCTGAGGTGAAGTCAGACGCTTAACCGACGGAGCCACTCAGGCGGCCCTGATGATCTCATTTAATTTCATTGTTGTAAATATCATGTATATATTGATTACTTCCATCTTTTATCTTCAGCTCAGATATAATCACTGAGCCCCAGATTTGTATATTAACTCACTACTCGACATCTCTAACTTAACCTGTCCAAAAGTAATCCAGTGTTCCTTCAAAACTCAGTGCTCTCATGGTCTTCTCTGTCTCAGATATAAGGCCAGTGCTTTCTACGAGTTGCTCAGCAAAAGTCTTAGAGTCATCCTTAGCTTCTTCCTGTCTCATTATTCCCCATTCAGTCAATCTCAACCACACAATTAAAACACATGTCATCTCCACCACTAGCAACTTGTCCAAGCTTCCACATCACTCATCTGGATTATAACAGTTCCTCCTTAATGAATCTCCCTGCTTCTGCCCGCCTTCTCATCACGCCACCCTCATCTATTCTCAACACCCAGACCAAGGGATCCCTTTGAAATGTAAGCCAAACCATGTCATTCCTCTGTCCAAATTCTGCAAATGGCTCCCATCATATTCAGAGTGAAAGTCAAATCTTTATTGTGTCCTACTGGGCCTGCATTATTGTCGTCTCCATCCCCACTCCCACCATCATCTTTCTTACTCCATTTCCAAAGGTTTTTCCACTGAGTTCACTGTATGCATTTTTCTTTTAAGGGGCCAAGCAGACTGGCTCCAGTTTCAGGACCTTTGCACTTGCTCTTCCAGATGTCTGGAATGCTGTTTCCTCAGTTATTTACATGGCTCATTCCCTTGTATCATTAGGATCTTCACTCAAGTAACAACTTATTTCTTCCTAAGCACCCTTTCCAAAATCTCAACTCTCCAAGACCTCCTATCCTTTTCCCTATTTTTCCTCTATATCTCATATATTGTCTATTTTACTGATTAATGTGTTTGTTTTCCATCTGTCTCATTAGAAACATAAGCTACTTGATGGCAGAGATTATTTCTCTCTCTTCATTGCTGAGTTTTTCCCAAATCCTAGAACATATATTCAATAAATAGTTTCAAACGAATGAAACTTGAAGAGATGTTTGTTTTGAACAGATATTCAATAAATAGCTTTAAAGGAATGAATTTTTTTCAGATACCTCATTTTACTCTGTGTCATATCACCTACCTACTTCCCTTGAAGCCCAGGTCTTTGAGATAATTCTGAAACAATTTCACATACAACCATGCACATAACATGAGAAAAGTTCGGTTAATTACACAAATACCTGTGGTATGTGCAGAAACATTGTTCTGGTGATGAGTGGAGTCCTTTACAAAACTAAAACCTTCCCTTCAACCCATCAGGAATGCTGTAAGCCAGAGTAAAACATTCATATATTTGTGGAATTCTCCAGCAGTGTTTTAATGGAAGAGTGTAGGGCTAGGACATCCAAGAATTTTCTATAACTATTCCTTAGGATGTGACTGCTTCCCAGACCAAAGGAAAAAGTCTATCAACTAAAAATAATGCTCCACATCCCACAAGTTAAGAACTTACGCAACATCACTTTCCTAACTTTCAGATAACCCAGAGGAATAAACTTGCTTTACAAAAAGAAAAGAAAGAAAAATCTTAACCATGTTTTTTTAGTCCAAATATTCCTTACAAGTTTCTCAACGAGTCTTTTTAAAAATTTCATCCACTTTTCTAATCATTCTGTATATTACTACTTTGCCTCTCTCCCTAAGCATCTGATACTGTCCATTGTGTTTAGAAGCACTCAATTCTATTTTTACCCCTTAATTCTTTTGAAAAACTTAAAACTAAGGTTAGTGATACCTACACAAATGTTCTGTCCTGCCAAATTATAGATTTTGATAGCCATGAACTGGGATTAAATGTCTGGTCAATAGTTGCTATGTTCCTCAAATCCATCGTGTTGTGTCTGACCTTAAGCCCGTAGCCTGTCACTTGGCACCCAAGATCTGGTGTAGACCCACATTTCTAGTCTCGATTCCCCCAGGCCCACTGGGGCTATGTATAGCTACGACAAATGTGCGTGCACTCTCTTTCTCTAGCTCTCTCTCTCTCTTGTACAGATAGTATCTTCTCAGAGAGCACTGACTTATGAGTTTGCTTTAATTTTTCTTTTACTAGAAACTCTTCCCACCTCTATCTGTCCAAAGCCCACGGCAAATGCCATTTCCTCCTTATAACCATCCTGATGGCAGCCTACAGTTTCCATGAATATCTCTTTACTCAGTGAAACCAACAACATTGGCTTTCTTCTTCTTGCAGCATTTATGATATCTTGCGTTATGGTTATTTATGTGAACACTTCCATTATTAGTAAGCCCCTTTGGGGAAGTTTCATTGCTCTTCACCCCTAAATCCTCCAGCCTAGGGCGATATACACCATAAGTGATCAAGAAGTGATTATTTTATTAGTTAATGGATTATAGAAAACATACTATTGGGCTAGTTTCCAGAATTTCAGCAATTTGCTCTGTATTCTTTGGGAATGCGGGGCATTGTGGTGCATTCTATGTGTTATCATACATCATAATTTCTTTTCTTATGTTTATGACATTGATCTATTGAGTAAAGAGTATTATCCTGCACTTGTCAATTTTTCTCTTATAGGCACCTGGAGGTTATGCTGGAACTGTGTCAGGTAGTTGAATACTTAAGCTCTTAAGTCACTGAGCTTCGACATCTGGCTTAATATCCTGGGTAGGTATGAGGGCCAATGGCATGATCTGCTGAAGTCATCATTTCTCTTCCTACCTCTCAAATAACAAGAGGCTAGGGCCAAAGAATTAATTTCACCTCTTCCCTGGTGACATTGATCTGTGGTCTGGCCTATCATTATACGGAACTAGGTTTCCCTTGAAACAGAATGATTTGAGCACATGACAGACTGGAAGAGACCAGCATTGACAAATGCAAATCCTGATAGCTGAAATCAGGTCCCACAGGGATGTGGAGATTTGGAGAATACACGCTTCATCTACAAGAAACACATGTTGCCCAGACCCTGCCGATGTGTTTTCCACGTGAGTATGTGGACCCCTGTAACCAGACCTTCTGATCTTTCTGAAAAAAAAAAAAAGAAAAAAAAAAAAAAAGAAATTTCAGATATATCAACCTGAATTTTTACAAGGGATTTCCTGGATGATAAATATTTACAACTGGTTCAATTTTGTTTACCACCGTACCACAAACAAAACACAGCCGAATGCTGGGCCCACCTGTGGGCACTGGTCTTCAGCCTGAGGACTAAAAGAACTCTAAGGCTCAACCCTACCATTAGATTCTACAATTCTGATTTAAAGATCAACTGGCATTACAACCATCTGAACGGAGTGACGCCTCTTTAGAGGGATCAACGATCTTTAGAAGATACAAAGACCTAGACTGGCTGAAGAGAAAGAAGACGCCACCCGTACTTGCAAATCTCCTAACCTTATACCTAAGAAGTTCCAGAATTTGGCTGAAAGAAAGATTCCACAAGAACCAAGTTAATAAGGAGAGAGGCTTCTCTAGACAAGTCCCCTACTTTACAGGGCATTATATTTCCCCTGAATGCTAAAGGACAAAGCACTCTAAAACTTTTAACTGAAAGACATCGTGAAGGACATCTGGGTATAATCCCCAAAATGATACAGCTCCTGCTTCTGCTGTGGGATGCCCTGCACCATTCCCTATGCGTCATGGGCAGTGAGAAGGTAGGAACGTGTGTTTGACTGACAGCTTTAATGATCACTGGCTGTGTGGCCTTGGGCACATCGTATCATCTTCCTGGGCCTTCGGTTTCTCTATTTTGAATAAGGTAATTGATTAAATGATTTCTTCAAGACCCTTACAGCCAGACAAACATTAAGAATATATAGAAATCTGCCAGAGATGGAGTTACGCAACCCACCACATTGTGGTAGGCTCATGGGGGTGAATATTAGCACTGTCATAACAAACTCAGACACACACGTGCACACACACACACACACACACACACACACACACACACACGAAACATTTCCTTCCACAACTAAGAATGATACAACCTTTTGAGCATGAAGGGAAAATTATAGCTAAAATTAGCAGCTTAAAAAATAAACTACATAATCACTGAAGATGAGATTTTCTTAAAACTATAGAACAATGAGATATAATGATAGCTGTCATAAGAGAGGAAATTGCAGGAGTCAATTTGAAAGGATTTGGGGGTGTTTCTCCCCCGTCGAGATCTGTTTTTCCACATACCACAGGAAGACTGAAAAGCTAAATATTTCCCTAGGGCTTTTGTGAGCTGCGTCTCATAATGCTCCTGCTGACATTAGGAGAGTGTCATCCAGCCCCAGATGCAAGCCTTCTTTCTCATACAGAGAGCTAGGGCAAGTCTCAGGCTGTATGGAACCATTTTCCACATCTGCATGTCACTTTCAAGTTTGCGAGGCCTCTTTACATACATATTCTTATTTGTTCTCTAGAAATAGTCCCTATTTGGTGAAGCCTATGTTTCATTATAAAATCTGTCTCTGATGAGTCCAAAAATATCCCTCCCAACCTAACTGCAAGGAAATAACACCTTTTGTTTGTCGTTTGACAGTTCAGGAAGCCCTTTCACTTGTCTTGGCTTTTTGAGATAAGGTATGACCTGCTGGGTGGTACAGAAGAGGGAGAGAGAAGGAGGAATCAAATCTAATCTTGGCCTTAGCCTGCTGATCATACTTGAACAAATCACTTCAATTCACTAAGCCTCAGTTCACTAAGCCACTGAATAGAGAAAATTATACCTATCCTACTGCTCTTATAAGGCAGTTGAGGTCAAAATCAATATATAGATAAGTATGTCAAGTGATTTTATAGGCTGAAAAACGTTGGTCTAAAAACCTCATCAACCCTGGGCAGTAAGGACAAATGGAGGACTTTCCAATGGTCGTGGAAAACTACAAGTCTAGAAGGAACTGCAAGTCAGTGGTAGAGGTGACCAGAAACCCAAGCCAGGGGGCAGGAGAAATAGATTCATAGAGAGAAACCCCATTTCTTTGCACCAGGGACAAGCCACCTGGCCTTACCTGTCTAGGCTGTGGTTGGTTCTCGGCACTTTTCTTTCTTTTCTTGGATGAAGAGGGCCAGACCATAGATAGCGGCCAGTGAAAGTGTAGTTGGTTCAGATGAAGCCTAACATGAGGGTGCCCTTGTGTTGCCACCCCCCAGTCTGAGCCCTGCCTCACCAAGTGGGTTGAGAGTTACGTGCTCAGCCTCAAACAAAGGGGCAAATGAAAGGATTGAGGATGTTTACAGGGTGGAACTCAACCTGTCAGAGACAGGTTTGTGGGTGGGGCCTTTCTTGTTCTACGGTGACACACCTCTCTCTCTCTCTCTCTCTGTCATCCCATTCTTTAAGAAGTCCTGGGTTGTGCTGCCAACTTCCTCTTTGACTGAAATCTTCTGATGGGGTAAGCAGGAACAGCCTCCTGTCCATTCCCCCCATGACATCTGTATGCTCCCATTTAGCTGTAAGGAAGCATAAGCCTGAAGCCTTTGCTCCTATTATTAGTATTTTATGATGGACCTGATTTGTTGGCTATTTGTGATTTTGAGCATTGTTACTACTTTTGCCTCAGACATGTAGAGGACATATAGAGCACTGTATCCCCATGAGAGCAAACACAAACACGTGTGGATGCAGAGTCTCTGGTCAGTGTTTCTTTTAGGGTATTTGCCCCATGACATTGTTTTCCATTTAAGTGTATGTCCCTCTCATTAGACTGTGGGCCCCTTGAGGGTAATGACCACATCTTATCTTCCCCTCTGTTCCCCATACTGTTCAGTGTGTAGCAAGTACTAAATACATGTTGAATGAATGATGATCAAAGAATATTTATTTAATGAATCCTATCTGCCATTTAATGGCTTTACAACCTATGGCAAGTCATATGTTTACCATTCTGACCTGATCTCTTTGGTCATCTGTAAATTGAGAATATCATTCCTCCTTCAGAGATGCTGCATTTGAACGGAAGCATTTGAGAATGAACTTAGGATAGGAATTGACATAGTAACAACTATAAGAAAATGTCATTGAATCATAATGAATTGATCTCAAAACCCAGATAAGACTTTTCTACATAGAGAGTCAATATAAAGTTTGAGCAGTGAAAAGACATCATGTGTCCACCTGTCTTTTTACAGGCCTTCACCATGTCGAGGACATAACTTAGGTCTTCATCCAATAAGTAGTTAAATGAGCAACCATCTTGGCCATTGTCAGTTCTCCGTGTAGACAAGCATAGAAAAATGAACTAGACCCAGTCTCTGGCATAAAAAGCTCATTAAAATAAAATGGGTAGAAAATGATGGGCACCCCAGCACCACGAATAGGATCTGAACAAGTGCTGAGGGAATCCAGAGGAGGAGGGAGCAATCCAGGAAGGCTTCACAGAGGCGGAGGCAGCCTTAGATCTGGGCTGTTAGGCGAGCTGGCATTGGACAAATGCAGATGGTAGAGCTGGATATAGATGTTAACTGTGAGATGGAATGAGCCATCCCTGATCTAACTGATTTATGCCCTCCTTACTATAGACCCCATGATGAAGAGAGAGTTTCACATAAGTAGTATCTAGGTCACTCCACTTATACACCACAAAACTGCAGGGCAATTAGAAGTAATTGCAAGACTAATATTGTTACCATCTAGCATCAGATGGGGGCAAAGGAGAAGGAGTCTGAGAGATGTGATCCCAGCCCGGGACCAACCCACGCATTGCTGTTTGAAGCATGTTGTTTTAAAGGGCAAGAGACTCTGAAAAGACATCTATGTCCATGTGGCAACTGTCTAATCATCACCAGGCTTCCAGCGGCCATGGGATGCTTCTCTCAACTTGTGCTACGCTCCTGTGACTCTCTACCCAGCAATAACTGGGGCTGCAACAGTACAGCCAGGAGGGTCACAGCAGTTGGAAGAATGTCACACAGAAAACCTGGGCCCTGGGCCCTTGTCACCACTCCCTGGAATCAATTGGCAAGTAGCTCAGACTTTCTCGGTCCTCCGTTGCCTCTTCTGTGCAATGGGAATTATAACACAGACCTCCACCTGCCTGCCCGGGCTGTCAAGGAAGAAAATGAGATTCTGGAGGTGAGATGAGCTTTGTCAATGTTAAGTCCTGGCATGAATGTGCAGCACTGTTATGACAGGACATATGACATCATGTGAGATTCACTTCACAGCTACCATCTTCAGTTATAGCAAAGGCTGTGTACGGGTCTCCTGGTGGATGACGTGGTCCACAGCCAAGGATCAGAGAATCACAGAACCATTTTGCAGGATACACACTTACACATCATTTCTCTTGGTGTCTTGTCCCTCTTCTCTCTTCTGTGACAGCCCTTACAATTTATTCTATTTCCCTTTCCTTCAATCCTGCTGTCACTGCCAGAGAATGTAAGCTGTTGCTAATTTGGGTTAGGAAACGCTGGTTTATTAGGTCTCCCCTCCTGCCATTTTTCAGATGGGACGGGGTGATACCGATGACCACCCAGCTGCCCTCTCCCTGACCTCAGCAGGACCACTCTCTTACATCCACGTCTGTGGTGGCAGATGGGTAGGAGAAAGCACAGGTAAGCACAGATCATCCTCAGGCCCTAACCAGGACCACCACGCAACCCTTCATGCAGAGAAGGATTGGTATGTAGACATGCACCCTGGACGCTTCATAAATTCTGTCTGTAAGAATCCCACATCCCTGCTCCCCATCTCTATTCCCTCCCCAGGAGTCTTCTGAGAAAGAGGAGCATAGGGATAAAGAACAGGCACTAGCAGGCATTGTTGAAGCAAACAGGAACCGGCAGGCAGGTTATCCGCCGAGAAATGAGGCAGTACGAGTTTCTTCTTCTCTTGAGTCCCACAGTACATCATAAGCATTACACATCACTGTGGCTAGTCTTCTCCCCTGATCCATACCTGTCTGCTGTCTCTAAAGGTAGGTGCCATGTCTTAAACATTCTTTTTTGGATCTGGCACAGGACAGTGGCAATAGAGGTGCTCATGAGATGTCGGATGGATGGATGGATGGATGGATGGATGGATGGATGGATGGACGGACAGACGGACAGACAGACAGGCAAATGCATGAGTGTATGCACCACTCTGCTCCCCTGTGTGGCCCTACAAGGCCTGGCCACCACAGAGACGATAAAGTAGGAGGAGAATCGCTATACTCCCCTGTGATTTTGACAGGGGACTAAATTCAGCCCAAAGCATCTTTCTTCCTCTCTCTATTTACTCTGGACAATCTGTCCCTTATCAGATGAGCTCAAGGCTGGTTGGAAATATGTGTATTTTATTTGACAATATCTTCTTCCAGTTTTGTTTTGCCACGCAGACATTTGTCTGTTTTGCTGTATGTTGTGCATCAGATAGGATTCAGACAAATTGCTTTGGCTTTCTAAACTGTTTTGTTTTCTCCATTCAGTTATCATTGATCTCATTTCCCTTCCTGCATCTCACTCTTCTTCCCCAATTCCAACTTAACTCACAGTGAGAGAGAACAATTCCACTTTTACTCAGCTCCATCAAGGGCTAGATAGGCCACAGAAGTTACAAGGCCCAAGATTTAGTACCCAGGCATAACCAACACGCATGACATTCTGTGGGTCACCTTTCCAATTTGGCCCACTTCTCCTTCACAAAATAAAGCCTGCTCTTGATTGCCACAGAATCAAAGTGGAATAGCTTCAAACCCTCTGGGCACCAAGTGGCACTCACATGTGCCATGTTTTCACATTTGGCGCCGCTGGGGAAGATGTCTCATCATTTTTAGCTTTGGTTCAAGGCAATGGGCTGGTGCCTGTTGGCCTAGAGAAGGCCCACTTCACTCTCCATCCCGATCCCCATCCCACTCCTGATCCATCTCCCACCCGAGGCGGCTTCTGGGCAAACAACCCACGCAGTGTCCCAGAGCCCTGTAGATAAAAGGGCCCCTGCTTGCCTGTGTTCTGCTGTCACCACGTTGAAATTAACTCTTAAACAAGGGCCCTGCATTTTCATTTTGCACTGAGGCTTGCAAGCCATGTGGCCAGTCTTACAAACCCAATCCCCCAAAGCAATATAGAAGGAAGAGCATCACGAAGAGGAGGATAACAGAGCAGCTTGGCCAGCCGCTGGTGGTGGAGCAAAGGGCTGCCCACATGGCAGAGACCAGCCATGGGATGCCCTGCATTATAAACATTTAACAAGAGAAAGGGCAATGTGGGGGGGGGGGGGGGTGGGGAACATGAAACTGCCACAGGCCCCACCCTGATCAACCTTCCCCATCTTGCATGGATTGGGGGCCTGACTCACGCCCAAGGTGTGGCTCACCATTCCTGCTAAGCACACGGGGCTCCTCCCTACTCATGGAGTCCAGGAGCAAGTGTGGGTTGCCCTGGAGTCAATGTGGAAACCATCCAGTCACCACTTGATATCACAGAGCTACATGAAGTTTCAGAGCAGACGTCAGGCAACCAGCACAGGCCACCCTTTATCAGTGAAATAATCCCCTCCAGGTTCAAGAACAGACCAACCCATGTTCACACTGGGAGTCTGTTTCCCATTCTGGTCTCAGCATTGATTCTCTTTTGAATTACTTCCCTTTTCTAGACCATTGGAATCCACAGAGGCAGAACCTACTCCTCTGTCACACAGGTGACACAATCCCACACCCGGGACAGCAACCAGCAGATTCTGGTGCTCAACATATATTGGTCAAATTAAATTGAGGATGGCCCTGATATCTTAAAACTGTAGTACAAGGAAGCTCCTACCACTGGCTCTTCTCTCCCATCCAAAATTCTTCTAATAGCCTGAGTCAGGTCATATGTCTCAGTAGAGAAGAAATCAAAGGAGGCAAAACTTACACGTGTAAACAAAGAGCCTATTGTAAACTACATGCAAGTAAGACAAGCTTTTGGAACACTGAGACTCCAAGGGAAGCATGAAGGTCACTATTTAGGAGAAATGAATTACATGCCTGTGTTGGTTTGGAGAGTCATTTCCGAGTGCTAGTTCACCAACTGTCTAGGTGGACTTGGGAGAGTTTCCTTCCCTGGACTTTGGCTTGCTGGTCAACAATGTGAGGAGGACTGGATGTGCTCAGAGTGAGGTCCGTTCCAGGGCTGGCATTCTGTGCTTCTAAGAACCAAACTGTTATCAACTCCATTTCAGTGTCATGACTTAAGAACTGGTTTTTAGGGTAGGATTGTATTCTAGAACCCAAGTTGGCCTGACAAAATAACAAAAGTGACAAAAAATGCAGTTCAAGAAGTTGAGTTCTGACCACAAAAGGTGACCCAGAGAGGAAGCTGTTAGAGAATTCTTCTGATGCCAGATAGAGGGGGTTACAACCCAGGTGACAGAGACACATTGGGATGGGGGGACTAGGCATCAAGGAGGGGCCCTGGAGCAGTAGGGCCCCTGCTCCCAAGGGAGGTGATTTAGACTGAGTCTTGCCACCAAGCACAGCCACTTGAATAGTCATGCTGCTCTGATGGGATATGTGATGAATGGGGGGTGGTAGGCTGCAGACCAAGGCCGTCTTACTGAGGGTCCTGAATACTAGGCCAGGAAGTTCATACTTTATTTTCATCATTATTACATGTTGGGGACCCTGTTGAGTCTTGACATTTGAGGAATTCCTGTGAGCTGTGACCAGAATGCAAGCAGACAGACTGAGATGTTGCCCAAATCACATGGGAAAGGGGATGGAGTGTTCCTTTGGCCTGTCAACCCCTGCCCCAGTCACATTCCTGAAACATCATAATTTTGCACACAGTTAACTCTCTGTGACCATCTGAACCAAAGCCAGCCCCGCAGTTTGGGTTTCATAACTCCAGGCTCAGCCTGGTCCCTTATGCCAAGGAATCCTTTGGTGCAAGGCCCAGGAAACACAGCCCGAAGGCAACATTTGATGTGCAGACAGTTCCTGGACCACCTGCCTGAGAACCTGTGGTAAAAAGTGCATATTCCCTAGCCTCATTCTCAATTTACTAGATTCAAACCCCTAAAGGAGGGTCCAGGAATCCTCATGTTAAGAAGTCCTGTTGTGAGGCAGGGGCAGGGGGTATGCTGTGGTGACTCAGTCGGTTGAGCATCCTACTGTTGATTTCAGCTCAGGTCATGAACTCATGGTTCTCGGGTTTGAGTCCAGTGTTGGACTCTACTGACAGTGTGATAGATAGATAGATAGATAGATAGATAGATAGATAAATCCTGCTGGGTGACTGGTATGCACATAAAAGGTTGAGAACTAGAGTGTTTCACTTTGTCAAACTACTGACAGAGAACTCCAATGTGAAACAGGTACACAAAAACCCAGGGGCAGGAGCTTGTGGGATGAATCAGTTTCCAATACACAGAAGTCATGGTGAAACTGTGTGACTGGAACATCGGGTGGTAGGGCAAGTGGAGCATGTGATAAAGTCAGAGGACGGACAGTTGTATGTAAGTGACCCACAAGCCCTTATTTCTGCCTTGCTTCTGATGATAGGACGTGAGAGTTCTTAGGTGGAGTTTCATGAAGGGCATCCACACTTCCAGGGAGGCTCTCTGCCATGTGAAGGGTGTGGGGCCGGTGAGGACAAGCCCCTGCTCCCTAGAGTTTTCTTACAGCACGTTTGGGACCCCAGGTGACGTGGGAACTGCACAGGGAACAACATGCCATATCCGTTTTCAGAGGGCGTCAACACCCTCCTTCCCACACCTGCTGTTCCCAAATATCACAACCTGATTTTTTTTCTCCAACCTCCTGTCTTGATAATGATTAAATATTCATGGATTGCGGTGATGCCAGCATACTTTGGGAAATTTCAGATACCTTTTTTTAAACAGAAGCTTCTTTTTTCTTTCAGATGATCCCACTTTTGAAGAGAGGGAAAAAGAATGACAAATTGCAAGTGACTCAAAAAGTAGAAACTGACAAAAAAGCTAGTAACGTCCTAAGTTTTTTGATAGTGTTTCCAGCCCAAAGTATCCCACTTAAGGAGAAATGAAGCACAGAATTTAGAAAACAGAGATGCCGAAGAGCAATCGTTCACATTACAAAAGAATTTTTCATTTTAGCACAGGGTCCATTTACATAGCAGAGTCCCTAGTTCTGTGTAAAATACAAGCAAATTTGAATATATCTGTATTATTTATTTATTATGCAAAAAGATGGTCACCACCAAGTTGCCCCTTGAGCTACCAGGAAGGACAGGCTGATCCCCAGGTAGAGCCAGTGGGCATGCATGCCAATTCAACCAGAGAAATTCCACTGCTACCTGGGTATCCATTAGAGGTTCCCAGAACTTTTAATTTTTACAAAGTTGTGGGGAGGGGCCAGTAATACACACAGAGACCTCATTCCTTAAGTTGGCATTTCCGAAAACTAAGACACATCGAGGGACGACTGCCCTGAAGTCATATACTAAATTTTAGTTTCAGAGTAGTTATTTCCCTTTTCACTATACTTTGTTACTGCACAGAAATCTTCCACGTTTATTAGAGTAGCCTCTTTATCTCCTAGAAATATTATGGCTTAAACCTAAAACCAATAATTTGTTTAAAATAGCCAGAACAACTGGTGATGAAGTTATTTCCCTTTCCACTGTACTTTGTTACCCCATAGAAATCTTCTACATTTATTAGAGTAGCTTGTTTATCTCCTAGAAATATTATGGCTTAAACCTAAAACCAGTAATTCGTTAAAATAATTAGAACAATGGGTGATGAACTCGTACACTGAAGATAAGATGTGAACTCTTGGCTTCCTAAGCAAGTCTGACATTTTTAAAGGTCTCCAGATCAGCTGAATAATGTCAGTGTTGATCACAGTTCTGTCTTGAACTCACAACACAGATAACTTTGGCCAGCACATTCCAAAATTTTACTTAAAATACCAACTAAAGCAAGGCGTTATCAAGTTGAATCAATGCCTCTGTGAGAATTAGTCATTCAGAGGAAAAAAACCTAAGAACCTGATGTTGGATCAGTTTGTGCCCTATATTTATTTATTTCTAATTAGTTAACAGATACCTATGTAGTGCTTAACTATGTGCCAGAAACTGCAATTAGAGCCTCACAAATATTAATCATATAACCCCCACAACAACCATGTGGGGGTGGGTACTACACATTATTGCTATTTCACAGGTGGGGAAATTGGGTACCAAAGGCTAACTGGACCACCATCACACCACTGTTCAGTGTGACAATTATAAAAGATGCTCTCCTGGGTCACATTTGACATAAAGGGGTACTGTATCACCATCAGGATCATCTCCCCAAACTCCCCTGGAGTTACTCCAAGACCTCCGAAAAGCAAAACCACTTAAAAGCTGTACCACTAATTTCATTATTAACAATCAGCTGATAATACTATCTAATATCAGTGCCTTGTGCTCCACCACCGTGTTAATGCTTTATATACATGCTAATTCGATCAGGGAGACATTGCCATTGGACCCATTTTGCAGATGAGGGAAGAGACTCGGAGAAGTTAAGGGATATGCTGAAAATCATGAGACCCTTAAAGGACAGAGCTGGAGTTCAGCACCAGATTCATCTACCTACATTACATATGTTGTAGCCGAGGTCTTTAATAGGTTCCTGCAGGTGTGTTTATGTTATCCACAGTGTTTTAATAATTTTTGGAGAGAAATGCTAAAATCGAATCCCTGAGAGATTTCCATGAAAAATCTATAGCCTGGTCCTGTCATGAGCCCCTGAAACACATCAGAGACTGCTGAGCATTTGCAGAGCCCTATGAAGAATCACTAAGTTAAGACGCAATTGCTGTGACCTACTGAAAGTATCTTCTACTGCAAATTATCCCTGCATGGCAAAGACGCTGGGATTACAACTAGTAATGTTCTGTTAACATTGAAATAAAAACAAAACGCAAATTTACACAGCGTGATGCTCTCAGGATTCATCCATGTTGTAGCTCGTGTCAGCACTTCACTTCTTTTTATGGCTAAATAATATTCCATCGTAGGGCGACACCCCATTCTGTTGATCCATTCAGGCATTTGTGTTTGCCAGGAGGCTCAGGGAGTGGAGAGTGATAGCTTAGTAGTTAGGGTTTTCCTTTGGGATGATGAAAAGATCTGGAACTATGTAGGGGTGATGATTGCACAACATGGGGATGTACTCAATAGTTAGAATGGTAATTTTATGTTACGGGTATGTTACCACAATAAAACAAAACAAAACAAAACAAAACACCTTAGTAGTTCATAGATCTTCCAAGAAACCTTACTTTAAAGAAACAGTAAACTCATTTGGAGTCTTTGTTTGATAGCCTATGTGTACTCTGATCTCCTCTAAAACAGAAACCAGCATCACTGATATGAACCTTCAAGATCCCATCATGGTATTTAAAGTCACCTCCCCAAATTTCCCTACTTGTCTGTTATGTTCTCAGTGGCCTGGAATAATCTGTTTTCAAATGATTTCTGAGGTTTTCCCACCTCCCTGTCCTTACTTTCCTCTTGACTTAGAACTTGGAACACTGCCACTATTCCTCTCCCTTATCAGCCATCAACGATCAAGGTAAATGGTATTATCAGGCTGTTGCTAGAGACAGATGCAAACCCCACTTCTGATACAACTTATTGTATCTTCCTTGTCATATTACCTACCCTCTTGCTCCAGAAAGCTCTCAGTGTTTCCTCATTGCAAATCAAACTGAGTACAAAATTATTGTCCTGTCATGAAAGACTCTTAACAATAACGCCTCACCCTCATCCCTCATTATTTTCCTTTACATATCATATACTCCAGCCAAACTAAACTGTCACCATTCCCCAAATATGTCTCACACACTTGCACACCCATGCCTTTTCTCGGGATGTTCCCTCTGCCCCAGAGGCCCTTCCCACCCCTCCGCCTACAGAAACCCTTCACAGCTCCCAAGGCGATTCCAAATTTACCTCTTCTGTGGAACCTTCCACCAGAGCTTGCCATCCTTCCACCTTTCAGAGGCCACCTGCCTTGACTCAGACCCTCTGTCACAGTACGGACCCTATCTGTCTCAGAACAGAATGATTTCTAGTCTGTGCCATTCCCACCTGGTCTGTGAGCTTTTTAAGAGCAAGAACCATTGTCACAATCACTGTAAGTCCATCATCCCTGCCGTATAACAGAAGCTCAATTAAAATATATCTCATGGAATGGAATGGTATAAAATATAATAAAGGCAAAAAAATTAATAAAGCCCCTGCATTTAGACTGACTTCCAGGCTTTTGAGCCTACACAATGGAATATTGTGCATAGTCTTGGCACCTGACAAAAAGTAGTTGGTGAGGGGAGGCAGGTAGATGTGCATAAGAACAAAAAGAAAGATTTGCTATTTTTAAGCTACGAGGGAGGGGAGGAGCAAGCACTCTGTCAGGCCCCTAATATATTTGTATCATTTGATGCTCATGATATCCCTTCTTTGATGACTGAAGAAACTGAGGAAGAAGAAGAGTGAATACACTGCCCATGTTTCAACAGGTCGTCTGACTCTATAGCCCATGCTGTTTTCCCAGACCACACTGCTTCTTAGAGAGAGAGAGAGAGAAGCTATGACTATCTTCTCTAACTCTAGCCCCCAGGATGATCTTACACCAGATTACTTCAGTTTACATGTAATAAAATGTAATAACAATGAAAGCCAATACCTCCTAAATGTCTATCATGTATCAATTAATAGGTTCTTTCAACACATTGTCTCAAACTCTACAGGCATCCCAAGAAGTGGATATTATAAATCTCATTACAAGGAAGGAAATGAAGTTCACAATATAGTTCCAAAGTCAAGCCACATCACAAAGCCAAAAATCCAACCAAGATCTTTATAAAGCACCCTTTCAATTTCATCTTGGCCTCTTCTCCATAGATTCTAGCCATAAGTAGTATATTAAGAGGAGTCTTTAAAAAAAAAAAAAAAAAGGAAACAAACAAACAAAAACAAAAAATACCACCATGGAAAAAATTGCTATCGTGACTATGAAGAGCATAATAAGAATTTTCCATTTGGTGATTGAGATCTTTATCCCTCAGAGAGAAACATACATAGAAACAGGTCTAGCAGGTGAAGAGGGTGGGGCAACACCTGCCTCTCCTCACTTCCTCTGAGCTTTTATCTTTCCCTAGAGTTCTTTTATTTTGATTCCTGTTGCCACCACCAAGCTAAGTCCCCATCTCTCAGGGCTGGGGAGGGGGAGAAGATAACAGAGGTACTTTCCTTTTTTTTTTTTTTTCTTCTCACCTTAAGGTAAACATAATCTTCATTCTTGTATTCCTTAGCACAACAGAGACAGGCTGACATATTCAATGTGAAATTTACCAAACACTAAGAAAAGCCCAAATGGAAACAAAGAAAATAACAACAGCACAAAATAGATGACTGATTCCAAGACCTGTAATTAGAGAAGGGGGTTACTGAGCACCACATTCTATCACATTCCCCTAGCCAAAGATTATCTTACACAATTTACCAGAACCTTGTATGGGGTCTTTCCCTCTTGACTCCATGTGGGATCGTTCTCCTGCCACGAAGAAGAAATCACCCAATCAAATCCCCAGAGTCAACTCTCAGACTACTTTGGGTTCTTCCACTCAATTCTGCTTTCCTTTCATAGAATTCAGCTCATAGATCATCTGCCAAAAGGTACTAACTGACATCCATGAGTCTTAATGAGCACTTCAGCTCATCCCAGCTCAGGCTAACAATTTTGACCACTTCCTCATCAGCATTCAGTTGACCCCTGCACCCGCCCGCCCACCCACCCATCCATCCACCATAGAGGCATTCCTTTGGAATTTGAATTTTAGAATTTATTATGACATTAAACACAGGCAGTCTCTGAGAGAGCCACCCCCATACTCCTTTACAATGCTTGCCAAGACTGAGGACAGCAGCTCTTTGCAGCTCGTGAACCTCACAGAGAAACACTCCATCAAAGCATCACCTACCACAACAGAGTTTACCTCAGGGCTGTGACTTTGCCTCTGCAGCACCTGAGAAAAACAGACGTCTTATTTCTCCTTTCACATCCCACATTGTACCCCTAAGACCAAGAACAACATTAGAAGATCGTTAAGTCATACCAGCCACTGAATTACATCATTCTTGCTGGAGGCCCATGGCTGACTTCAGGTTGTGGGTAATCACACCAAGAATATATAAACAACAACAACGACATGAACAAACACTACTCTCCTTGGAGTCCTGAAAGTGCTCTCTACTTTATGAGAGTTTCCCATCTCTCATCTCTGTTGGGCCTCCCAGCAGTTCTAAGAAATCACCAGGATAGGGGGTATAGCTCCACCTTTCCCTCTTCCCAACCCCCAGGATCATCTTTCACTTTCTCCTCTGTGTTACCTTGACACACCATGCTTCTTGTTTATGCTTCTCTACATTTGTCTGCCATATTCCCTCCACCCGAAACACCACCTCCACCTCTTCCTGCACCTGATGGAACACACCATCCTCCTGAGACTCACTCCCTGGGAAACCTTTGGTAATTCTCAGAGTTGGGTCTGTCCCCTTATCTCTTCATTTAAAAGGCTCGAAAGAAATTTTATTACCTTTTTTTTTTTAAAGTACATTGCTCAGATTAACTACCATTTTGAATTTTTTAAAAGAGTATACTATGAGTTAGCATCAAAATGAAAAGCTGTGAGCACAGAATGGCACAGACCCAGGGCGGTAGGGTGTGAATGTGGTGTGAGAGGAGCACATTTTTATCATTATAGGAATAACTGCCAGCTCCTCAGAAGAAACTCCTGGAGACAATAAACTTTATTATCTTAACAGCTTTTACAATCATTCTTTTTCAGAAGAAAATTGCCTTTGTCTAGGGCAAAAAAAAAAAAAAAAAAAGAGAGACAGAGAGAGAGAAAAAGAAAAAAAAAATACCTTGATGAATTCTTGGGTAGAAAATGTGCTTTTGAAGACAGCTACAGCTACAGAGAAGAGGGCAAATATCTACGGGGAAAATGAGAGTAATTTGGTTTTATTCCTCAGAAGAGGGAGTGTAAAAGGAAGACAACAGAGCTGTGAAGTGGAGGAAAAAGACAGAACCACTGTGATGGAAACCAAGTGAACAAAACAGAATGAGTCCCGTGAAACCCCGTGTCATGGGAACGCTGACAGGGCTCTTCCCATCGGAAGGTAGTAAAAAGCCCTGGATCCACACAACCTCTCAGAGCCTCAGTTCCTCCAGCGGAACAAAGAGAATAATAATGAAACCTAGTTCACGGGGCTGTTTTGGAAAGTGAGTAATAAGAGATGGGCGTGAGAACATTTTGAAAACCATAACGATGGTGACTATTTCCTCTACAAGATGGTTTGAGGGACACTCCAGTGTCGACAGCGAATGACTACGATGTTGATATTCAATATCTTTTTGATTATAAATGGTTGGGCCTGCGTTTTTGTTTTGTAAATGTGGCCCCAGCGAACCAAAAGCGTGATGTAACATTCACAAAGTCTTACAGTAAATAGGTGATGTCCCTTTAATCCATTTGCTTATTTATTCAAGATTTATTAGTCTCTATAACATGTATTGCACAATACAGGGCAACCATAATTCAGTCTTTATTGCTATTAGATAGGTCGGGTTTCCTCCAGCCAGAAAGGAAAGAGGATGACAGATCTTATGAGAACTCCTGTCGCAGACCCCGCATGTTCCAACCCAGCAACCTTACCCAAGGAGGACAATGGGGAATGCGTTCACAAAGCAAATCTGCCCATCCTCCTGGGATGCAGCAGTATGCCCGATGTTTTGTTGTGTGTTGTATTTTCATGGAAACTTCCTCCCAAAGGGTGAAGGATGCCTGCCACACTCCCTTAACAGACTACTCACTTCCTTCTTTGCTTTTTCTGTTCTTCCTTGTCTTTTGCCAAAAGCATCATCAGACAAACCAGAACAGAAGGTGGCCGGAACCTGGCCTGTGTGGCCACCTCGCAAAGCTCCAAGCCAGAAGGAGAGTGCCCCTCACTGAGTTCCTGGCATTTGATGTTCAGTCTGGAAAGGAAGCATGGCCATCTGCCTTGGACTCTATTAAATGGAGTCTGTGCTCACTGCTAAGTCCCATGGCCATGTGGATCGTGGACCAGTTGGAATAGAAACAAGCTCTCCAATGCAGCATGAGTAATGACAGCTCTAGGGTCAGAACAAAACCCAATAGGAAGGCAGGAAGAGAAGACGAGAGAAGTAGGTCAGTGCCTGCTCTTCAGGACCCCAAAGAGAATGGTGGGTGCTGAGACCCTGGCTGGCCAACCACTCATTCAAGCTTCTCTCCAAGGCACGCAACTGAGACAAAGGAGAAGCAGAGAACCAGGGTCAAGGAGGTTCGTGGAAAACAATGGCTCCCACACCTGTTGTTTACAGATGAGGAAACTGAGGCTCAGAAAGAGGGAGTGACAGCAGCTGAGTAGCAGAGCCAGAGTCAGAATTGGGCATCCCATCTCCCTGGCCGATAGCTCCTCTCCTACACTGATATGACTCGCATCACTGGCTGAGGAGAGCCAAGTGGGGTGAGGGCAGAAATGCGGTGGTTGTTAAGTGACTGTCTCCGTGATGCTCAGTGTAAGGAATCTGTCCCACAGCCCGAGAACCCCATCAGCAGGCCATCAACAGGCCTCCAGATAATACAGTTTACATCAAAACAACTTTTATTTCCTGACTGCTTTCTCAGCTGTGCCTTAAAATAAAATGTATGTGTCTAATCTCATCCGGCTCTGTGCTGCCTCTGCCATCAGAGAAGCAGGCGGGAGTGCTGCCGGAGAGGCTGCAGAGAGTGGGGGACTCTGTGGGGTACACCAGAAGAAGAGCGGTGGCGGTGCAGACACCCCCCACCCCCACCAGCTGAGCTGGGTGTGCATCCTGTGCGCATCTTCCTGGCTCGGCCTCTTGGCACCACAAGAGCAGAAAGGGCCTGGCCACGTGGACCTTCAATGCCACCCAAGGCAGGTCTTCCCCATCATCCTAAGGGACACCTCATCCTTCCAGTTGTTCCACCATAAACTCTGAGAGTTATCCCCGTTCTCTTTCCTGTAGACTTGGCATCCAGTCTATGGGTAAACATCATTGGCTCTAACCCCCGTAATATAGCCTGTGTTTGCTTCCTATTGCTGCTGTTAATGATTGGCCACAAATGGAGTGGATTATGTGCCACAATTGTTTGTTTTTTGTCTTATATTTCTGAAGGTCAGAAGTCTGCTAGGCTGCATTCCTTCTGGAAGCTCCAGGAGAAAACCTTTTCCTTGACTTTTCCAGCTTCCAGAAGCCAGCTACAATCCTTGGTTCCTGGCCCCTTACCCCATCTGACGTCAAAGCCAGCAGCATCTTCTCTGTTTCTTCCATCACTACATATCTTCTTTCTAACACTACTGTGTCCCTCATAAGGACCCCTGTGGTCATGCCGGGCTCATGTGAATAACCCAAAATAATCCCCCATCTCAAGATCTTTAATTTAACCACATCTGCAGGGCACCTGGGTGGCTCAGTCAGTTAAGTGTCCAACTTCAGCTCAGGTCATGATCTCACAGTTCGTGGGTTCGAACCCCATGTCAGGCTCTGTGCTGATAGCTCAGAGCCTGGAGCCTGCTTCAGATTCTGAGTCTCCCTCTCTCTCTGTTCCTCCTCCACCTATGCTCTGCCTCTCAAAAATAAACAAATATTAAAAAATAAAAAAAAAGAATTATTAACCACATCTGCAAAGTTCCAGTTGCTCGAAGGTTCCAGGTATCAGGACTAAACATGTTTGGGGACATTTTTTCGTCCTACCACATAGCTAACTTGTGATTATTTTCCCAGGACCTCCATGGCTACTCCCCTAATCCCAGCCTCCATCATCACTCACTTGGGTTGCTGAACAAACTCTTGACCGGTGTCCCTGCTTCTGCCATCCCTCTACTGGCACCACCCACCCCAACCCCTGGTCTTCCAGACTCAGCAGTCAGAGTGGTTTATTAGGAATATAAGTCAGATCATGTCCGTTCTCTGCTCAAGATGTCTTATGGCCTCCAAGACCCCCATGATCCAGCCCCAGCACCTGCAGCCCTTACCTCCTCCAGTTTCCCTTTCTCTCACTCTGTCCCTACCAAACTGGGCTCTAGATGGGTCCTCAGACATGCCAGGTGCTCTTATGCCTGAGAGCATTTGGCACATGCTGTTCCCCCTTCTTGAGACACCCTTCTCCAGAGGCCCACATGGCTCATTCCCTCATCTCCTTTAGGTCCTTGATTAAATATCACTGCCTTAGCAAGACCTATCCTGTCTGCCCACTTTAAAATGACAACATCTCTTGGGGTGCCTGGGTGGCTCAGTCCGTTAAGCAAGTGACTTCGGCTCAGGTCATGATCTCATGGTTTTGTGGGTTCAAGCCCCGCGTCGGGCTCTGTGCTGACAGCCTAGAGCCTGGAGCCTGCTTCGGATGCTGTGTCTCCCTTTCTCTCTGCCCCTCCCCTGCTCATTCTCTTTGTCTCTCAAAAATAACTTTTAAAAAAGTTAAAAAATTTTTGAAATGACAACATCTTCATAATACAGCCACCTTCCCTGATTTATTTTTCTTCCTAGTATTTACCTCCATCTGACACACTACTACACGTGGTTTTTTTTTTTAAATATTTTTCTTTATTTTTGAGAGAAAGACACAGAGTGAGTGGCGGAGGGGCAGAGAGAAAGAGGGAAACACAGAATCCGAAGCAGGCTCCAGGCCCTGAGCTGTCAGCACAGAGCCTGACACGGGGCTCGAACTCATGAACTGTGACATCATGACCTAAGCCGAAGTCAGACACTCAACTGACTGAGCCACCCAGGCGCCCCTATACTACTTGTTTAATACTACATGTTTGTACAAATGTTTAATTGGTCATTTTTCTGCCTCGCCTCTCTCCCCACCACAGAAATGTACACTGTGTGAAGGCAGGTAGTTTTACTTTTTCTGCTCACAGCCTCAGCATTTGTCACATGGCACATAGTAGGTGCTCAACAAGTATTTGATGAATCAATGAAGCAATGAATCAGTGAATGAAGTTATTTCTCTGAGACTGCTTCTATAACCATAAAATGAGAGTAACAATATCTACTTTTCATGCTTTTCTGGACATCCCTCAGGTCTTCCTGTGCAAAATCCAAAATTTTTCCTATTTTTGAAGAATGATCCAAGCTGTGAGCTATTGATAAGCTCACTTTCCTCTTATCCAAGAAAACATTTTCCTCACCTTCCCTGCTCTTACAGGCAGAAAGATAATGGGCATGTGGTCTAGATTTAGCCAACAGTTTTCTCTGTTTTATTTCTCTTCTGTAGGGTAACCTAAGATATGCCTGTTACCACTTTCATAAGACAGCTGTGCAAATACTATTGACCCTTTGATAACACAGGTTTGAACTACACAGGTCCACGTATAAGTGGGTTTTTTTCAATAAATGCAGTACAATACTGTAAATACCGTAAATGTATTTTCTCTTCCTTATGGTTTTCTTCTATGTAGTTTCCTTTATTGTAAGAATATAGTATGTTCTACATATATAAAATATATGTTAATCAACTGCTTCTGTTTTCGGTAAGACTTCTGGTCAACAGTAGGCTATTAGAAGTTCAGTATTTGGGGAGTCAAAAGTTATACGTGGATTTTCAACTGTATAGGAGTCAGCATCCTTAACCCTCACATTGATCAAGGGTTAACTATAATAGAGACTAGCAATCCTACTCCTTCTTAGATTTTTCCTTCACCAAAAAAAAAAAAAAAAAAATTCCAGTGGAACAGACATGATCATTTTACTACCACACATCACTTTTGTAAAGGAAACTGCCCATGTACAGTCTTCACTGGATGATGGGCTTTCTTCCAGCTTAGGAGTAGTCACGTTCATGAGCTAGAACCTGCTTCTTGCTGAAGCTGATTGGACCAGGAAGTGACCATGGCCCAAGGGTTGCCAAAGTATAGGCTGATCAGCAACTACAGCATAACTTAAAGGAAAACTGTACCCAACTAGGGGCTATGGTAATTAACCACAGCAATCGGAATATGCTTCTTCAGATTTTACAATATGGAGTAAATGGTACAGCCTGGTAGAAGGAAGAAAAAAGATTTTAAGAGAAGCAGAAACTGACAGAGTAGCTGAGATGCACTGAAGTTGAAGTACAGAATAAAGCTCATGGTCTCTGGCTTCCACAGTCCCTAGAGCAGATCCAGGTAGATATGTTGGATCCAGACCACCTTCCCATTCTAGGTGCTGTGAGGCCTGATGGTTAAGTCAGAGGCCTGTTTGCATAGGAGTATGTCCTTAAAATAAACCCTCTATTGCCTGATTTAACTTGAGTTTCCCTTTCTCACACCTATGTTTGCTTAACACCCTCCATAACAAGGTACCAAGTAATATCCCATTCCAAAGCCCTCTGCAATGCCATGGTTTTAGCTTTATTTAGGATCAGATTTGTCTCTGCAGGATACACCTCCAAAGTGCTTAGATTTGTAGTGGAAGACATCAGCTCTTTTCCCAACTCAGATCCACTCTTCCTGTGTTAGTGAGTTCCTAATAATAGTGTGCTTTAAAATTGCAAAGCCCGTTTGCTTTTCTGAATGCCTGTGCTTATTCAACCCCAAGGACAAGTAGTACTAAGGGACTCACTTTGGAGATATGCTTGCCATTTTAATTGTTTGTGCAGATCTTTCCACAGATATCTTTAGAAGAGAATGGGAGCCAACACTGGACTTATATTAATTGAAAATTACTTGGCAATTTCAATCAAAAGATTAGGGCTTTTTTGGCACCAGAGACGAAACCAAAGAAATCCCAGGCAGTGTCAGAGATGAGAGGTCTTGGGGAGTCAATTCCCTTATCTCACAGATGGGAAAACCGAGGCCCTGAGATGAGTGGCTTGCTCAGGGTCACATACGCAGGAACTGGGAATGTCAGGGCTACAGAACAGATATCATAACATCCAGCCTGGACCCTCTCCAGTAATATCCTTTCATCCATGCCCTCAGGGAGATAAGGAGCTGACTGAACAACCCAGGCACTAACTACATGGGTAGCAATGCATTCTGTTTACCATTTTGTTGATTTTTTATTAAAAATGACTCCAAGAAAAAATGTGACCACCTCACTGAGGCCCCAAATATCTTCAGATCCAGATGGGTCCTGATAAATATATTGAAAATCCATTGAAAAATAGTTACTGACTATGTGTTATAAGCCAGGTCCCAAGCCAAGCACAGAAGGTTTCCTCTTTTAAGGAGTTCAAGCTTTAATGAAGGAAGACAAGTGTAGAAACCAACAGTTACAACTGAAAGAGGTAAGTGAACAGAAGGTAGCCATACAAAGTCTACAAAGCGTACAAAGACACTCCTGCCTTTCTGCTCTTTATTAAAAGTCAGTAGGTTAAGCTACATTTCCATTTTCTCTAATAAAACATAGAATAGCCCCAACCCATTCATTCTAAAGTGTGATATTCATTCAGCTAATGGTTATTGAACTTGGCACTGGGAACATAAAAGGACACTGGTCAGTGTGCCCTCAGGAAAATTACAATTAACCTAAGTAATGCAGGCAAGAATCAATGCTAAAGTAGTTGTTCAACCGTGTGGAAATGCTGTGTACATAATCAAGTACTGGGAAAGTCTCTGAGTGAAAGTTAACATCTTTTTTGTGAAGGCCTCTAAGAAAAGGTGGGGGCTTGAGTTGGAAAGATGTGGCGGATGTCAGCTGCCAGATGGCAAGAAGGAGGCAGTTCCGGACTCAGGACTGAAACAGAGAAGTTAGTGTGGGAAAGTGAGAGCAAATTGACCCCGTCACACAGAGAGAGTGGGCAAGGCGTGAGGGAAGACAGGGGGCATGAGAAGGAGTTAGAGGAAATGCTGTTGGGGGGCGGGGGGGTGGAATTTGCATTTTATATCAGAAAGCGTGGATCTGAAAGGGCAGGCAGATAACCACATTGACGGAACAAAGCACACTTGGCCATCCAGCCACTCCTGACCGGGTCTTGGATGAAAATCTCTCTCCCTGTGGCAGATTCCATCTAGAGGCTGCACATCTTCACAGAATAGGAAGACTGCAGATCTTGATCATTCAGACACTCCTAAGAAGGCTATTTAATGCTTTCCCAGAGTGCCCTTCTTGGAATGAAAGCAGCAAATTGCATGCTGTTGTGTTAGTTAGCATTAAAGGATTCCTTCTCAACACTCCATCACAGGTGATCTGTGGGTTGAAGATGGCAGGTATGTCGTAGACACTGAATGTGAATTAATACTGTAAGCAGCAGACAAGTGATGCTTACTAGGCAATCCGGAGATGGCTGGTCTCTATCCACCCTCCCTATATTTGACCTCCAGCAATATAAAGTTGGGGGCCAGGGACCGGGTGACCTGGGGATACACACTGTGTGTTCAGGAAAGTTAATTTAGCCATAAGATGGGGTTACCATAAAATGGGGTCTCCAGAACTGGAAGGAGTTCTACCAAAAGGGGTTAAAAAGATGTTAATTGAAAAAGATTACATCCTATATGATTCCAACATATGACATTTGGGAAAAGGCAAAACTATGGAGACCGTAAAAAAGTCAGTTGTTGCTAGGGAGTGGAGGGAAGGGATGACGAGATGGAACTCAGAGGAGTTTTAGGGCAGTGAATATATTCCGTATGATACTTTACCGATGGATACCTGCTGTTATACACTTGCCCAAACCCACAGAATACACAACATGGAGAGTCAACCCTAATGTAAACTATGGAGGGTGGGTGATAATGATGTGCCGATGTAATTTCATCAAGTGTCACAAATGCATTCCTGTGGTAGGGGACGTGGATAATGGGAGAGGCTGTGCATGGGTGGGATCATGGGATGCATGCACTCCCTCTGTACCTTCCTCTCAATTTTGCTGTGAACAGAACTGCTCTAAAAAATAAAGCCTTGTCAAAAATAGAAAAATAAATAACATGAGTTTTAATCAATTAATTAATCAAAAGGAAATGAGAAGAACACCCATGGTACATAGGAGGGACAGGATGTGGTTACCCCTAAAACCAGAGCAGGGATGGTCAGGTGAGGAAGGAATCCTGCACAGTGGTAGGTGTCAAAGCAGGTTCTGTCTAAAAGCACCCACATGCGCATGGGGAGGGAGAATGGAAGGGAGACAATTCCTTGGGCACTGGAGGCTCACTTCTGCTTCCATCAGACTAGTTATGGCTTCACCTATTTCCCATAATGAGTTTCCACAGAAGAAGATTTTGAATAATGAGAAGGTTAAGAATGAATGAAAGCACGTGTACAGACACTTTACCATCAAAATCTGATCCCATCATTTCTCTGTGAACTAATCTTCAGTGAACTTGTTGCACTGGCCAGGCAGCCAATGCCCTTCAGGGGCTGGCTTCAACCTTCTTCCGGTTTTTGTCTACAGCTTCTTTCCCACGTTCCTTACTTACCGGCCAGACTAACTAACAATTTACACCTCGTACTTGCCTGTGCCATTCCTGTGTTCCCGTTTCTGCTGGTAATGTTAACTATAAGGCATGCTTCAAGACTCAGCCCAAAGGAGTGTTCGAAACCCCCAGAGAGGGGTCTTCTGTTTTGGTAACGCTTGGTAACTTTGCCCTAAAATAGTGCTTGTTAAGTTATAATGACGTGGTGACATGTTAATTTCTGCCATTAGACTGGCAGCCCTTCAAGGGCAGCAACCATGTTTTGTTCATTGCTGCTTTGTTAACCAACTAGGGGAGTGCCTGGCCCTTTCAATGATTTGTGGACTGAACTTTCTCATTCAAGCTGCAGTGACCAGTAGTACCCACCAGATGGCAGTGTGTGGACATTTTTCCCTTACCAATCAGAATGGAGTGGAAGGGTTTATAGCAGGTTGACTTTCATTTCCGTCCTTGCAGACAGACAAATCTCTGCAGACATTGAGACTTTTGACTGGGCAGTAGAATTCACACTGCTGAATCGGACCCTCGGGCAACCATTGGATTCCCTAGATCTCGCTGCTTTCTGAAAACATTCCTCCTCCCTTAGGCTGAGAAAAGCTCATACTATTTTGTATTCTAGGACAGAGAAACTTGGATTTGAGTTTAATCGTGAAAGGTGCAAAGTGACCATCTTTTCAGCGCTTAGAGAAAATGGCTACCACCACCCACTGATTGCTGCCATCCGTTGAGGTTCCTCAACCTGCTGCCCACACCCATCTGCCAGAACCAGACAGCAAGCCAAAGTCAGAACACGTTGGCTTATTTTGAAGGTTGGGTCTTCCTGGGTTCCTGCCCCCTTCTCACTTAAGAGCAGGCCAGTCAGGCCAGGAGACTACAGGTGCCCTAAGCATAGAGCCCTGGCCTCCTTACCTGTGAACCCTGTATTCAACTGTGGAGTTCCTCATAAATAAAGGGTTCCCAAGTGGAAGATACCTCCAGTCCAAATGAAAAATGGACAAAAATCTCAAAGCACTTCCCAGACTAGAAAAGCCCAAAGACGAGAGGGCCTTACCTTTCTACTTCTTTCTCTGTCTCTCTGTTCACTTCAGTCAGGCAGCGCAGGTGCTCTCCCCTCTTGGTACTTTGTAATCTGCATCGTCTCCACCACCGTCCACGATGCTCTAATTTCTCCAACCTTGTCCTATTCCCATGGACTTCTTTCTCCACTGCTAGAGAAGTGGAAGAACCAGCAAGAAGATCCTAAAGACCTCTACTTCTTTTAACCAAACAAGGCAGTCTTAGTTCTAAGGGCATCTAACTCTGTTCCCCCCTCCCCACAAGGCAAAATGCTTTGTTCGATAAATAGGAGATTGGTTAAGCCACAGGCTCTGGAGTCAGCAGCAGACATGGGTCAAATTCTGGTTCTGTCACATCCTAAATGGGGAAAGTGTTTACATACCTCAGAGGGATGTTGTGCCAATGAAATCACAAGGCATGTAAAGTGTTTAGCACAGCACTGGTGCATGGGGTACGAAATACATGTTAGCAATTACTATTAGCATTAGCAGAAATTCCCTGCAGAAGGCACGGCTTCCCAGAAGTAATTCTCGGTATTATACTCAATGCAGCTTCAGAAACTTCTAAGAACCCAAACCTCTTTGTAAATCATGTCATGAGATCTGTGTTGCTTTCATTTACTTTATTCCCATTCAGTAGGGCTTACTGGGTATATAAGCCGTGGCAAGCTCAGAGGAGGTTGATACAAGGATGCTTAGACATGGTCTGTCTTCTCAAGGAGCTCACAATGCCCTCAGTAGACCCACTCACCAGCAAGTACCATGCAGTGGGATTGGTGCTCTCACATGGGATGTATAAGATACAACAGGGAGAGGGAGCCCAAGCCCCAATACTCCTTATAAGGCATTGTAGACCTTTTGTGATCTAACACTTGCCTTCCTGGCAATGCCTATTCCCAAAATATTCGCCTTTCAAGAATGCGTTATGATGTCCCACCTCTAACCTTGGCACTGACAATTCTCTCTAAATGGAATACCTTCCTGCCTGGTAAAACTCCTACCAATCCTCCAAGTCTCTGCCTAAAGGTTGTTTCCTGTGAGGAGTCTTCTCGTCTCTGTGAAGGAGACATAGGGACTTCTTCTCCCATTGGCTGTGATCTCACTGAAGGTGCAAGCCACATCCTTGTACTTTGTCCCTTAACACTTGACTCAGTGCCCAACTCAAAAGGGATATTTAGTAAAGCTGACGCACTAATGAAAGATGCCCCAACACTCACCCCATGGGAACAGTGTTGCCTGCGGCTCAGTCACTAACAAGGAAAGCCAGCTGATCTGATAGGTTACCTGTCCCCACGTCACACAGACCCATATAGGAAAGCTCCACTGCCACAGAAAGTATCCTAATGTCATCCAAAGTGTCTTTCCTTTTAACTCACACCACTTTCTTCCTAGTTTTTCTCTTTAGAACAATGCCAAATAATTGCGTCCACATTCTCTTCAACGTAGCAGCCCTTCACGTATATGAAGACATCAGACAGATAGAATATCCAGAGAAGATCCTCCTTGGTGTTTATTCCCCTCGAACACATACAGTTAATCAAACCATCATTAACATACATTTTTAAAGCCCCTAACACATGCCGAGTACTTCTTAGAAGCTTCGTGTGTCATAAATTTAATCCTCATACCTCGACCATTACCCACACACACATACCTTAAGTTTTGACTTGCTTCATCATGTTGGTTTCAGCCCTGTGTTCTAGAAGCTCTAGATCATTTTAGAGTTCAGTCCTGTATTACTATTATTAATAGTGCATTAATCAAAACATGTGCCAAGCATAATACCGGGCCTCTTTTTAAATTCTCATATTGAACTGAAGAGGAAAACAACCATATTGCTTCTTTAACAGGTTTGAGGCTGAACAGTCAGAGAGATCAAGCCCTGTTCCTTATCACCTTCCTAATAGGTGTCAGAGGCAAGAGCCCAGGTCAGCTCAGCCTCCCTGCAAGGCCAGCTTCCTTTCCTCTATCCCATGCCCTCTCTTTGTGTCAGGCCACAGTGTTTGCTTTTCATCTGAGTCCGGCGTCTTCTGCAGATTTGGACATTCCTCCTTCTAGTTAACGTTTCAGGTCATTAATAAAAAGTATTGAGCAGGAAAAAGCCTTTGGTACTTGCCAGAGACCTCTTTCTAGCTTACACAGAGGTGTTTAGCAATCCCTAAGAGCCACTTGTGTTAACCAACTGTGCAACCGGTGACTATGACACGATCCTGCTCATATTTGACCACCTTATGTATAATCACATCACGGGAGGTCAGGTTAAGTCCATTGCTGAAATGGACCAATTTACCAATTTAGTGGCACAATAAGAAAAGGAAATGTGGTGTGTCTAGCGTGACCTGTTTGTGGTAAACGTGCATTACCTTCTTGTGATGGGTTCATTTTCTTTAAAGTGCCCACAAGTCAGCTGTGTAATGATCGGTTCCAAAATTTCAGCAGGCACCTAGATCAAACTCATACAATTTCCTGTCTTTGATGCTTATTCCTATGATAAGATACAAAGTAAACCCCTTAATTAAGAGGGGAGAACTTTACGAACTTGCCCATATTATCTGTTCTATTGAAAAGCAACCCCACTCACACCCCCAGTTGCATTCCAGTGCTCGGCTTGGCAGCAAAACCTTCCATTTCTTTGTTTTGGAGTGTGACCTCACTTCTGTATTCCACATATCATTTCTTCTTCATTGCCTATACAGGCAGGAAGGCACCAATCCCACTGAGCCAACCTGGCAGAGTGGTTGGCTAAATATTCTTAACCCCAAAATTAAAGATTAAAACCTCTTCAAAATTGTGAGAACAAATGGTTGCCTATGAGGCAGATGGATCTGAAGTCAGCTTACAGGAAACTGCTTTCTTCCATGACTGTGTTAAATCCAGAGGACATAGATGATGTCTGCTTATTATCATTGTACTCGCAGAGCCGGGAACGTGGTAAGTGCTCAGAAGTATTTGCTCTAGAAAACGGGGAGAAGATGGGAATGAAGATATGTATACCTTCAGGAGAGGAAACTCGAAGATTTTTTTCTTAATGTTTGTTTGTTTGCTTGTTTATTTATTTTTGAGAGAGAGAGAGAGAAAGAGAGCACAAGCCATGGAGGGGCAGAGAGAGAAGAGACAGAGAACCCAAAGCAGGTTCCAGGCTCTGAACCGTCGGCATGTAGCCTGATGCGGGGCTCGAACTCATGAGCTGTGAGATCATGACCTTAGCCAAAGTTGGCCACTTAACTGACTGAGCCACCCAGGTGCCCCTCAAAGTTTTAAATTCATATTAAAACATGTATGATTGACATGAGAACCTTTATAGAAAACAGATCTGGTCAGAAGACTATGGGAAGAATTCCTGAAGATTCCTTACAGGAGACTGGGAAAGCCACAGAGAGGTGTAAGACAAGAGAAAAGCAGAAGGGATATGGGGCTGCCTGGAAGCAATGGAATAAGCCATGATGTTGGACACAGAGGTCTAAGGCTAAGTCTCTGATGTCCCCCTATTAGATGTTTGACATTGAATAAATGTCACACCTTCACAGAACCCCATTTCCTAACTGATGTAACAAACACAAGAAGCCGCATCTCACAGGAGAGCTGTGAGCATCAACTATGGTAAAGAATATAAAAGCACATTATCAACTCAACGTCACCTACACCTAAATCTGCATTGGAGTCACCTTGAATAGAAGACCCGAATAGAAGAGCACTGGATTACCAGAACACATTTAGGATGGCTAAAAGTCTGCTTCCTAAATGTGGACTCGGGCAAACTTGAAATGTTTCTGACTTCAGAAAAACGCTGACCTCCACCAGGTAGGTAGAGAAGACAGCGCTGATGCAGTTTCAGAGCAGCTGAGAGATGAAGCCATACAGATATTCATCCAGCACCGGGTTCTCTCTCATCAGCTAAACCTCAGCACATCCCAAATGGAATGTATGATCTTCTGCAGAGAACCAATCATCCCCATTTCTGGTACTGACAGAACAGTATCTCCAGCCAGTTGGGCATGAAATCTGGGTCTTTATGCCAACTCCCCCACCACTCTAAGGGGAGGCAAGGGAAGGACAGCCCAGAGCTATCATTCCTGAGAAATCCTTGAACTGCTCCGAGTCCCAGTATTTTCATCTGTCAAATGGAGATGGTACCACATGCCCCACTTCATTTCGGCATTTTATGAGAATCAACAGATTGATGTAAAAGCTTTTGAAAACTGTAGGATGCTGTTAAAAAAAATAGATGGCCTTAATAATTGCAGTGTTATAGGACTAAAGCTGGACAACTGCCCTTGTCTATCCTGTACATAGAAGATGAAGTCTAAATATCTCATATTAAATGTCACCAAGACGTATTGGTTCAAAGAAGTGTGGCTACCACTTGTATAATTGTTCTACTTGTTCTCTAGCTAAATAGCTTAAATCTACGGAGTTCTGATGCTAAAGAAATTAAGAAAATCATCACCACATTAAAGGTGCAAAAAAAAATTTTTTTAAATACATTAATGAGATGGTGGGAAGTGGACTGACATTAAAGTAGGTTTGCAAGTGTTTGGTTTCTCTAATTAAATGGAGCTAATGAGTTTCTCCACTGAGCCCAAGCACTGGGCTAAACAGTCTAACAAGCCTCGGATTCTGTGATCTCAATAAGGGACGGCCAACTGGCAGCTGAAAATACCTGTGTCATGGTGTGATTCATCTCTCACATCTTTGAGTGAAACCTTCCCATCAGAATGCAGGAGCAGGCCGTAAGCACTGCAAGGGGTTGAAGTTAGATTGTCTAGGGTTTTCAGAAGCCATTCGAGGGACCTTAGCACCATGTCACTATGAGGTACAGAGAATCTCAAAGTGCAAGCCACCACAGATCACAAATCAGAGCTGGGAACAAATTGGCAAAAAGAAGATGGAATTTAATTTAACCAACAATAATTGAGCATGGAGGTAGGGGGTGAGGTACAGAGGTACAAAAGGCAATCCACCACCGTCCTTATAAAGCTTACAAACAATTTAGGGAGATAGATATACCAAATAAAAAGACAATTTAGAACATTCTCAGTGTTTCCCTGGTATCTCCAGATGGCATCAATCCTGGACATAGTTGATGAAGCCATTTATGACACATCCCAACTTCCCTCTCCGTTTCTGGCCATGTCCTAAACTTCTCATCCACACACAAGGAGCATGGATGGAGATTCTCTAAGCCTAGTATGTCTTCTTGGGTACCCATCCCTTTGTGTGGGCAGTCCCTTCTGCCTGGGAGGCTTCGTCTTTCCCTCTGGACACGGCCAACTGTCCTTTGTAGGGCCATGTGGGCGGTGAAGCCCTTCTTATGGCTCCATTTCTCCCAATTTTCAGACTCTAAACTCATTCCCTCTTACGGATCTTGGCAATACTGTCTCTCTCGCTCGTATCCCGAGTCATTTCTCAGGTCTCCAACACAACTTAGAGAAGCATTCCTTGATACCTCACCCACATCTAAATCAGGGCATCATCTAATTTTCTACTAGAATCCTCTTCTCTTCCTTCATAACACTTATCTCAGCTTTTAAGTAGGAAACAAATGATATTTATTTGTATGTACTCATCTAAAGTACACACACACACAAATGCTCAAGACTATAACTGATAAATTTCAAGGGCTGTTTTGTTCTTCATTGAAGATTCCAGCACATACTGGTACTCAATCAGTATTTGTTGAACAAATTCTTCCCTCAAAATTCTTAGAGCACGTTGTAAAATCTTTAAATGTAACACTTATTCCATAGTAACACAATTACTTATTGGCACCTCTGTATTTTTGAGCTAATCAAATCTGGGTGAGGCAGCCCACAGAACATCCTGTATTTGGTGATAGATCTTATCACCCTGTATTTTAATTCATGTCTATCTGTCTGCCAGCCTTTTATGGCAGGAAAGGATTGTTTCCCATTATATCCCAGGTGCCTAACACTGTGTCTAGCACACAAATTGTTTTTAAGAGAATGAATGAATAAAATCTCTTTTCCTATTTTCTCCTGACCATCCAAAGTACTCTTCAAATGTTGGAAGAATATTATGTCCCAGCACTCTGGTATTTCATACACCTTCTGTGCATGTGTTTCCTACTTGGAGCACATCCAATAAAACCTATAAAACTTGAGATATACAGAATAGATGCATAACAAGGGCATTAACTTCCTTGAAAAAAAATTTTTTTTTCCTCCACAAAATGAGGCAGAGCACTGTAGGCATGAAGTTCCTCCCCCTGTTGAATTTAAAGTATTGCATGATTTATCAAAAAGTGCCACTGGTGAATTTTCCAAGGAGAGGCCTATTCTGCAAATCTTGATGTAATCTGGCAAACTGTCACTCATTTCCAGGTAGAAACGGGCTGGTACCATGCCCTCTGCAAACACTGTGCTTGGGTATGTCCATACCACACCAAGCCCAAGAACAGGGCCAAGCTACTAAGGGGGCTCCATGCCACATTGGACAAGGAAACAGTCAGAACGAGGAGTTGAATGAGAATATAAAGTGCTTGTAGGGTACAGGATAACCTCTCCAATGACCTGAGGGCAACCACCCAGTTAGACTTGTTGTGTATGTCCTAGAAGAAAGTCTCAAGGTGGGGGGTTGGTTTATTTTTAGGATAAGGAAAAACTGTGTAACAGAGCTGTTCAAAGACAATGGGCTGCCACGGCAGGGACTGACATCTCAGACCCTGGACGCGTACAAGACCAGAATAAGAGAACAATGAGGGCTGCGCGGTGGGGGATATTTAAGCATCTGATTTGGGAATGGAGAGAGGTGGAAAGAAGTAATGAATGGTAACGGCCAACATTGATTGAGTCAGGTACTGTGCCGAGGCATTTAATTCCCCCACGACCTTCTAAATTGTGAGGGTACTCTTATTACCTTCCATTTCACCGACGCACAGACTGAGGCACACAAAGCTGAAGAGTGTGCCAGGTCACCAAGCTAAGGGTGACATCAGGACTCAAGCCATGGTCTATCCAACCCCAGAGCCTGTGTTTTTAACTGCAAAGACTACTAAAGTCCCATGCAAATCTGATATTCTGGGACTCTATGAACATTGAGATATCAAGAAAACAATCAACAAGCCATCTCAAATGGAACTAATGGAGCTGAGTCCTTCACCTTCTCCTTTCCCTTTGTCCTCCAATGTAATTCCTATGCTTGCGGCCACGGAGCATCTAACTGGGTTTCAAGTTTACTGTGTGTTTCTGTGTATATGTGTGCATAGATCTGACAGGGCTAGCTCATTTCAAGTAACCAAGTATGTCTTTGGACAGCTCTTGTCAAGATCCAATAGAAGAGCCAATTCCAAAAATATGTTCCTTTAGTGGTTTTTTAGGGTTCTCTGCTCTGCACGGATTGACAATGTGGTAACAAGAGACATTCTGGAGACTGGATTTAATGCAACCATATGCTAGACAGAATGAGAACCCATATTGCAGCAGACCAGCCGGTACATTTCCATGTTAACAGAAGCTTGATTGCAAATTACATTTAGTCTCAACAGCTCAGTTCACTGCACACAGATGCCACGGGGGACTGTAAAGTTAGCGAGATGTGGGGGAGTACAACTAACATTTTTTTTTGAAAAAAAAAATCCTTCAGCTGATAGAATGCCAAGGAGCATCAGCGCTGATGCTGAAAAGAAAATGCTGCTATATTTGTTTTGCCAGGAAAGGAAAAATAATCATTGTCGCGAGTTGTTAGTCAAATTATGAATACGAGCTCGGCTGGTAATTGTCTGATAATACAAACAGTGATATTAGGGTTGTCAGAGACTGCATGCGCTGTTTGACAGCTAACATGTACGTGCTCTCCGAACGAAGAGTTGGTTCACTGATTCCAAAAGTCAGGCAGACAGAAGGGCGGCTGAGAGGAGAATGTCCCCAGGATCCTGGCCCCATGTCGAGGACTCGATCTGGGTCAGCTTCCCAAAGTGTGGTCAGCATCTGCCCCATGCAGAGGAAGATCTGTGCGGCTGTGGAAAGAACCCGATAGGGGCTGAGTTGCAGGTCTGTCTCCCCCTTACTGTGCAACCCCAGGTAAGTCATTTAACTTCTCTGGGCATTGGCTTCTCCACTTCTCAAATGGGAACGATAATTCTCGACCAGGTCCTTCACCCGCGATTAGTGTGAAAATCAGCCGAGTGCAGTGAGCACATAGTTCTCTATAAATGTTGGGGCTGTAAGTTATCTTCTTGGCTGGGTTTCTTTTTGTTCTCATTTTAAGGGCTGAGCTGAAATGATTTCTTGTCCATTTTCTCAGGGCTGGAGCAGAATTATTTCATCCAGATATAAGCACCTTTGAGTTAGAATCATATCCATCTCCTTTCTTCTGAAGGGTCTGGCCACAGGGCACCTCTCGCCTACAGCCCACCCTGGCTCCTTTATCACATGCTTTCCCCCTGGGGAAGCTGGAGGCTTTCAGCAAGTCAAGTCAGGTAGGCACAGTGCCCTTCTTCTTCCATCCCCCAGTTCTTCACACAACTGTGGTAGAGACTGTTCTCCTTGACAATATCTGCTCTCCCCTTAGCTTCTCATTCCCGGAACCCTTTGTGGTTAAGTGTGACCATCTAGCCCGGTTCTGGCCAAAGAAACACGAGTGGGAGTGCGGTCCACAACCTCCCAGCCTTACCTGTCAACTACCTGCGCATCCGTGACCCACACTCAGTCTCTGTCTCCATTCACCAGTTGAGTGGCAAAGACAGGGCCTGAAGGAGGACAGAGCCATGCATGGAAGGCATGTGGGCCCCTGAAGCAGAACTCCCTCCAACCTGCACTGGACTACGAAGTGAATAAGCAATGAAGCCTACCATCTGAAACCCCCGTGGTTCATTGGCTGGTTGTTAAAGTAGCCAGCCTACCTTAAAATCCAAACAATCATCTATTTTAACTCACTACGTAAAGTATGTTGTTACCAGAAACACAGCATCTCCTCAGACATTCCCTGAACACTTTCATACCTCCAAGCCATTGCATATGTGGCGATTTTTGCCCCTGCCCCTCAGCTACCACTGCACTTGTCTCCCAACCAGACTCCTACTTCAGGGTCCAGCTCTGAAGCACCATCCAGATGCAAGTAACTACTCTCTCCTTTGAGCCTTCACAAACTTATACATGCTTCTTATTCAATTATAGTGGAATTATGGCCTATATACATCTCCTTCCTCTTGAGGCAGGAACCCTATCTTCTTCAAACCCTTACTATTCAATAAACAAGTCTGAGAAAGTGCCCTCTTGTCTTTTGCCTCTATTTTCATTGAGTATCCTTGGGATTAGGTGCCCTGAGGCTGTATCTCCCAGTTTAAAGATGGAGGGACACAAGGGCAAACACAAGTGCCTGCTTAACCTTAGAAGATCACTTATTATACCTCAGGCAAAAAAAAAAAAAAAAAAAAAAAAAAAAAAGGTCACATTCTCCTTCTTAGGCATCTACCAACCAAAGCATGCACCTGATACTTACAAACTTGTGAAGGCAGGGGTGCTGGCCTGAGAAAACCAGGTGTAACGTGTTGTGAGCATAGAAGAGCACCCATTAATACAGGCCTCCTCCTTCTCCCTGCTCACCCCACCCCCCCTTGCCATCTCACTAGGACTCCTAGTGATCATCCTTCAAAAGGCAAGAAGCAAAGCCGTGGCCTGTCTCCTTCTCTGTCCAGCTCAGCCAACCAATCAGGGCTGCGTCTACAAACATGGACTTCTGTTCACACTGGGACCTGGAAGCTCACAGCAAACACTTGTTGTGTAACTTAAGGACACCGTGCAGGGTTTTGTCTTTGAGGCAACAAACCATTTCAACGTTTGTTTTCCAGTGGCGACTACTGTCATTCTGTTCATGGTTTTCGTTTGGTATCTGTTCCCTCCCCCCTACTTTGAGATTTTCAGAATGAGATTTTCTTATTTTTTTTAATTTGATACTTTGGGCTTCTCTATTGGCCACTCCGACATTCTCATTGGCATTAGCTATTTCTCGGTTAACTCCTAGAGAGTGCTCAGGGATATTCAGCGAGGCAGAATGGTGGCCAGATTAGAGGCTTGGATTGGGAATGGAAATTCCCGGTAGGTCCTCGCTTTACTACATTTCTGGGATAAATCACTTCACCCTAGTCTCTTTGTCTCTAAAATAGGGAAAAATATATGAACTCTGTCCCTCTAGACCATCAGCAGGGATTATGTCCCTTTTGTTCAACTGTATCCCTACCCCTATCCCAGCACATGGTATATTGTCGACCTTCGATAAAGATTGTTGAGTGAGTGACTGACTGTCGTGAAGACCAAATAAGGTATGCATGGACTGTCCCCTAACTGAAGAATTACTTACTATTTTAAGATACTGGAGATTGCATGGCAAATATATTTCACATATACATAATACCATTTGTGTGGCCCAGGGTTGCAATTCAAATGGGAGGCAGGGCAGAGAGGCAACTGCTGTCTTAACAGAGAGGAAGAAAGGAGAAGGCAGTGTAGGTTAGAGGCCATCAGAATGTTTCTAGGTAGAAAAGAGTTACCAGTAAGATAGGAACCTTATGCTCACTTGTTATAACACAACAAGTTTTATTGGCTGGCCAAGAACACTGGCATCTAGAGTTGGATAAGAATTTTCCCAAAGAGTCACTATTTTCTAATATTTTTTATATTTATTTACAATCAGGCTAAATCTGAAAAATGACTTAAGGCAGAATTTGTCAAAACAGACCATCACGGCTGACATTTAAGCCACATTTAAGTCAAATCTCCCATCTCATAGATAAGAGACTTTGGGAAATTATGTGTCCAAGGTAACTCAGCTAATGTGATATTCAGTGCTAGTCACATCCTTAACACAGCTTTCTGAACCATACGTTGCTAGAGACACTAAGAATACTGGCCTATGTCAAGAAAGAAGAGTAAAACAGACCCCCCCCACCCACACAAAACAAAAAACAAAACAACAAGAGCAAAAGTAGAAATACTTCCTGAATTCTCTGTGGCTCTTCATCCCCTGGTTCCAGCTCTGTTCCAGACCTAGCTATTTCCTTACCCTTTGATTCTGATACCCCTACATCTTTAAAATAAGTATCTCTTTGTAGTGCAGCTAGCAGAGTTGGTTTTGTTCAGGGGACCCAGGATTCTTTAGCAATCCAGCTACTATTAGTTCCTGGAGGGAATCAGGTGTCCCCCAGCTCCTACCACAATGCCTTGTACAGAGTAGGTGCTCAGTAAAGGTAGGATATTGATACGGAAGCTTTAGGAATCATCCCTAATATCTGTTCTCCAGCAGTTGCTCTCCTTCCTCAGATATTCTCCCCCATACAGATCTTGTACTGTAATTGCCGACATACTTGCCCTATCTTGCTTTCTAAACCCAGCATAATCCCCACTGGTTCCCATTTAGAGCCAGGTAGTAATAGGGAGGCAAAGAGGTTAGAGACCACTATACTAGACTTGTAAGCTTGTTTATTGCATCAAGTTCATGAAGCATCAACCTTAAGTTGCTCAACCATTGGTGAAGGAAGTAAAAGAGAACAAAATCATCATTCTAGTCTTGTGACAGAAAGATGAATAAAATATAGTTCCCAGCCTTTAAGGAGTTTATAATGTATTGGGAGATAGACACAAACACACAGAACCAGAATACAATTTAAATATTATAATAGATTCAAGTACAGAATCCTCAGAGAGCTCAGGGGTTATCCTGGGACATCAGATCAAAGGCAGCTTCAGAGAATAGGAGACATTTGAATTGGACCATGAAACATGCGTAGGATTTCCCCAGATGGTAAGAGTCAGGAAAAAGGGCATTCTAAGAAATGGAAATAACAAGTGCAGAGACAAAGAGGGGTGGACAGATGTGACAATGGTAAGGGACTATAATTCATCTGGAATGACTAGACTAGCATTGCCCAGAATGTACGTACCCTGGAAACAAAAGTCCATGGTTAATAAGTTTGGGAAATGCATCCTTTATTCGCACTTACAAATTTAAAATGCATATTTACCTATCAAATCGTCTGAGAAATCAGTGAGGAGGCTACATGGATAGTCCTGGGAAATATGGCAGAGGTCCTGAAAACGGAGAGTGGAAGGGAGTTCAAAGGGGAATACGTGAAACAGAGATTGCAGAGGGAACATTATCAGGACTTTATTAAATGCAGAAGAGGAATGGACTTGAAAGGACCAGTTTTAACTTGTTGGACCGAATGGAAGGCAATGGGCTTTGAGAAGAAAAGAGAAGTATTTCGGGGAAGATAACATAGGTTTGGCTTCAGTCATGTTGAATGTGAGCTGACCATAAACAATCACATGAAGATGTTCCCAGATGGATGACAATACAGGTCTAGGTTACAGAAGTGATGTAGTCATTTAAGAAGTTGCCGAACAACCATTAGAACCATCTTACAAAATATCTACCCCTGGACAGGGCATTGGATTGAATGAACTCCAAAGTCATTTTGGCCCAGAGCTAGTATTATTTTATGGCTTACAGGGACCCACGCTGCATCTTGCAGATGGTCCAGCCTCTGCCCGCAGACCACATCCAAGTGTGTAACCTCTTACAGTGGGTCACAGAAGTAATGACTGTGAAAAGAAGCTTGACACGTGCACAAATCCCAGTGAAAGGAAGTGTTTTGTTCTGTTTTGTTATTTAATGATTTTATTTTTTAATTTATTTTTTTTTAATTTAACATTTATTCATTTTTTGAGAGGCAGGTGAGGGAAGGACAGAGAGAGGTGGGGACACAGAGTCTGAAGCAGGCTCCAGTCTCTGAGCTGTCAGCGCAGAGCTCTATGCAGGGCTCAAACTCACAAACTATGAGATCGTGACCTGAGCCCATGTCAGATGCTTAACTGACTGAGCCACCCAGGCACCCCTATTTGTTTTACTTTAAATTTTTTCTTAATGTTTATTTTTGTGAGAGAGTCTGAGCGCTAGCAGGGGAAGGGCAGAGAGAGATAGGGAGACACAGAATTCGAAGCAGGCTCCAGGCTCCGAGCTGTCAGCACAGAGCCCCACACAGGGCTCAAACTCACAGATCGTGAGATCGTGACCTGAGGTCAGACATTTAACTGACCGAGCCACCCAGGCACCTCAAAGATTTTATTTTTAACTAACCTCTACACCCAAGATGGGACTCAAACTCATAACCCTAAGAACAAGGGTCACATGCTAGAAGTGGTTTTTCTGTTTGTGTGTGTGTGTGGTTTTTTTTTACACGTATTTATTTTGAGAGAGAGCACAAGCAGGTGGGGGGCACAGAAAAGGAGAGAAAGAATCCCAAGCAGGATCCATGCTGTCAGCACAGAGCCTGATGCGGGGCTTGAACTCATGAACTGTGAGATCATGACTTGAGCTGATATCAAGAGTTGGACGCTTAACACACTGAGCCACCCAAGTACCCAGGAAGTGGTTTTTAAAGAAAGGTCTTTCACAAGTAAAACTTTGCAGTGACTCTGGTAAAATGGTCCCCTTTCTTTTGGCCTGGTTATCACCGAGGAGAAACACTAGAAATACAGGATATTTCAAGAACAATCATGGAAGCTGAGCATGTTCCTTGCAATGTACTTCACTGACCCTTTCTAGGGATCAGCACAGCCTGGGAGAACAAAGAGAGCACTGGGCTGGGAGTCAGGTAGCCAGGGTTCTAGTTTTGACCACATCATTAAGTCACAGCATGTCCTTGTGAAACCAACCTACCTTCCATGTGTCTCTATGCCTTTATCTACACATTGATAAAATACATTTAAATAATGATACCTGCACAGCTTATCCCAAGTTATCAGGAAGGTTCAATGATATGAGTTTGTTTTGTGAGAGATAACATTAGTAATGCAGACTACTTATCTAGATATACATTCTAAACTATTGGAGCTACAAGGGGCCCTGGGCACTGAATAACACAACATGCCTATTTTGCAGATGGGAAACCAAGGCCAAGAGAGATCAGATGATTTACCCAAGGTCAGAAAGACAGCAAGGCCAAACCAGCGGTTAGGTGGGTTCTCTTTCATCCAAGCACCACTGCCTTCTAGAGACTGAGAGCTGATACCATGGCACGAATGAAATCATAGGCTGGAAAGAAAATATGGTTGAATATGTAGTATTCAGAACTCCAACCAGCAAATAAAGCCTACAGTGTCAGTAGGCCAGGCAAAACTATCTGCCCCATATTCCTATCATGGGCAATCTTCCTTTGTTTGTGTCAAACTGAGTTGGCCACAGCTGAGTCTTCCTGACCCCTTAGTTCAATGATTTAACACACACTATGATGGTGAACATTTTTATATTGATATCCTCACTGACTAAATTAGAAGTTCGGACATATTCATTCCACTGTTTCCTATAGAGCTCCTTTCTACCCCAGAGGGAATGACCTAGGTGGGGAGCAATGAGCTGGTTTTACTCACAACACTTCTGACACCAAATGTGTGTAGGAGGGTTCCCACACCAACTGATTCTCCAGCTGTCTGGCACTAATGACCCAGAGTTAGGGCAGGTCCCACAGGTTAAGAACTCATTTCCACAAGACCGTCCCCACTTCAGATGCCAATATTAATGCCTGTACTTCTGAATAACTAGCTATAAATTCAGGGGTTCCCACAGCCCTCTCCTTGGTATGATAATTTGCTAGAATATCTCAAAGAACTCAGGAGACCGTTTCATATTGCAGACTTATAAAGGATATAAATCAGGAACAACCAAGTGGAAGAGATGTATAGGGGAAGAAGCATGGAACTTCCATGCCATCTGGATATACATGTTACCTCCCCAGACCTCTAAGTGTTCATCAACCCAGAAGCTCACTGAACCCCATGTTTAGGGGCTTGTGGAAGTTTTACTACATTGCCATGGTTGATTAACACATTGGCCATTGGTGGTCAGCTCAAGCTCCAGCTACCCCTACCTGCCCCTCTCCAGAAGTTGGGAGATGAGACTGAAATTTTCAGCCCTCTAATCACATCTCAGTCTTTCCAGGGGCAAGCCCCCACACCGAAGCTATCAAGGGACCCCTGGCCACCAGTCATCTCATTAGAAAAAAAACATAACCTATCACTCAGGAAAGTATAAGGGATTTATAGGAGCTCTGTGTTAGAAGAGCAAAACATGCTCTTATCACCCCTATCACTCAAGAAATTACAAGGGTTTTAAGAGCTCCATGCCAAGAACCAGGGACAAAGACAAATATATATTTCTTATTATGCCAACAGGGCTCATGATTTTTTTCCTTCCTGAACTGTGGCAAGAGTCCCTAACTGATCTTCCAGGGTCTCGCTTCTCCATCTTTTCTTCCCTACAGTTGGCAGTGTTATTTTCCTACAGTGTCCCCGCTTCTTCCCCTCCCCATCCCCACGGCATACAGCACAAGGCCCCAAATTTCATCTTGGAATTCAAACCCCTTCCAGCTCTGGTCCCAATCTGTCTTTCAAGCTTGAGGTCTTCTATTCCCTTACTATACACTACGCACGAAGCTCAACCTGCACTCGCTGCTAAATCCTGAATACACACATACGTCTTCTTCACACCAGTCTTTCAATCTAGCAGACCATTCACGAAGGTCCACTGCCAGTGCCTTCACACTCTCGTGGTCTTATATTTTTCCTGTTGTCAGCACATTATCTCCTTTCACAATACGGTGATGAGTGTACTTGTCCACTTCCTCATTAGACGGTCCTCATGTCAATTCATCTCCCCATCCCCCACAGCGCTCAGCTCAGTACCCAGAACATAAGTCTCAGAAAGATAACTTCTATTATTTGAAGAAAAACGAATATGTACAATATGCCAGAAGTGAAGGCCACCGTACTAAAAGACAAAACAAAACAAAAACCAGTGCTGACCGAAAATGGCAGAATTTCTGCGCATCTTCAAATCAGAGTTGGTAGCTAGTTCTCTGAAGAAGCACTTGGAAAAATTGTTTTACCTGTTCCCCTTCTTGTATGTTCAGTTGCCTATGTTGCTTTGAAGTCTGTAAGATGGCCAACATCTCCAATCAGAGCAGTGTTTCCTTTCCAGACAGGAAGACTGCCGCTAAGTAGAGAAGCCACGCTTGTTTTTGCGGTCTAGTCTGCGACAATGACTCATCCAGTAAAGCCAGAGGCTGTCTATTTTGATCTCTCTATGTTCAGAGTCTATTTACGGTTGTAATTTTCTTTCTTTCTCTTTCTCCCTTTCCACCCCTGGTGACTTATCGGAATGGTCACACGCATTTGACAAACGGAACCTGTATAAGGAGGGAGAGGAGCATGATTGAACATGCTTTCAGTTAAAGCCCACGAATGAATGCTTGTGTTTACAGCTCTGATGATAGGGTTCCGGTAATGACTTGGCCTTTTTCTCCTTGATTGAATATTCCCCTGGGCCTGCCAGTCTGGGTTCCTGTTATTTAATGAGGACATTGGAGCACAACCTCAAGATGTCTGCAGAAATGACCTTTTCTTTGGGCTCATTCCAAATGCAAAGAAAAGTAGAGCCCAAGTTAGACAGGGTGCTTCTGGAATACAGCTTTGGAATTCACTTTTTCCCTCTGAAGCTCAGAAGCCTGGAATCACACACTATCAGAGCCAGAGCGAACCATAGAGGTGATCTGGTTACAAGTTTTCATTCTGCAGATGGAGAAATCCAGGACCAGTTGGGAAAAAGTAAGTCACCATAAATCATACGGCAGACACAGTCACAACAAATTCAGGCTTGGAACCTGCGGCTCAGAGTTATAGTCAGTATTCTTTTGAGTGGCTGGAGATTAAAATGAATGGCTGGCTCACTCTCAAAAATAGCTAAATTATGGAAAGAGCCTAAATGTCCATCAACTGATGAATGGATAAAGAAATTGTGGTTTATATACACAATGGAATACTACGTGGCAATGAGAAAGAATCAAATATGGCCTTTTGCAGCAATGTGGATAGAACTGGAGAGTGTTGTGCTAAGTGAAATAAATCATACAGAGAAGGACAGATTCCATATGTTTTCACTCCTATGTGGATCCTGAGAAACTTAACAGAAGACCATGGGGGAGGGGAAGGAAAAAAAATGGTTAGAGAGGGAGGGAGCCAAAACATAAGAGAGTCTTAAAAACTGAGAACAAACTGAGGGTTGATGGGGGGTGGGAGGGAGGGGAAAATGGGTGATGGGCATTGAGGAGGGCACCTGTTGGGACGAGCACTGGGTGTTGTATGGAAACCAATCTGACAATAAAGTTCATATTAAAAAAAAAGGAAATGCAGTTGAATGTTATATCTAAATGTGCTATGGGTATGGTAGAAATTATAATCCTTCTGGGGATGAAGACTATTATCTTATATCATGACAGTTACAAATATAGTAAACAATAAATTCATTATTATTAAAAAAAAGAAAAATAAAATAAAATGAATGGCTGGCTAGATGGTTGCCTACGTAAAGGAAACGCTTCTCTTCCTTTTCTGTGTTACACCGTGGCAGCATTATGATCTGTTCTCCTTAGGCTCAACACATGCAACACTGGCAGCACAAGCAAAGGAATCAGGCTCTGTTAGCTCAATGTCTCACTGATCGCTTTAAAAGACAATATAGGATCAGTATAAAAGTCAGTGGTGGAGGGTCTTTACTGAGACAAACTCGATGATCCCACATTTGCCTCATTCAGTGTATTCTCCGCATTTTTGCTTCACCTGCAAAAATGGGGAATTAGCTTCCTGACTGTGAGTGTTCTTATAAAGTTTAAGTGAGAAAATATGATCAGAAAGTTCTTGGTAATATAAATTTCTGTTTTACTTCTGAGAAGAATTATTACTATGTGATTAGACTCCTATCTATGGGGTCTTATTTTCTCCAAGGTGACAATTTTATATTCTCCTCTCAAAAGCAATCCCTTCATTCTAAATGAGAGATTGTTCAAGATAATTTTTGGCTGTAAATTTTTCAGATTTTCAATGTAAACTATTTGGAAATCCAGAAACATTTTTTTTAAAAGAAAATCATTTATAACCTCATTACCTAGATATAACAACAATTAGAATCAGGTTATTATAATTTTGCCTTTTTTGAGCTTTCTTCCAGATCATTAAATATTATGTCTGTGTGTGTGTGTGTGTGTGTGTGTGGTGTGTTATATGTGCATACTATTCCAAAATCAAAATGTATCATAGTATATTTAAATGGCATAATCACTTTTTAAAATTTTATTTAAGTAATCTCTACACCCAACTTGGGGCTCAAACTCAGGACCCTGAGATCAAGAGTTGCATACTCTTCTGACAGAGCCATCTAGGTGCCCCTGGCATAATTAGTTTTTAACACTTAGGGAGTTAATTAGTGATTTCCTTAACATAACTTTAAGGATTGAATGAATCCCCAGCTAGAATTTCTCTGAGCCTTACTATGGATAGGGTGACCATATGTTCTCTTGTCCAAAACAGGACATTTTCTTTTTTAGAGTAGAAAGTCATACTATTGATAATTATGCTGTGACAAAAAGTATAAATCTAAACCATTCTGAGCAAAGTGGGTCATATGACCACTCTACTTACAGTCATAAGGAATTTTAATAATATCACTGACCAGAGGCAACATGGCATAAGGCTAAAAATACACTTTCCAGAATCAGAGCATTTGGGTCTAAGATCTGGTATCCACCATTATTAGCAAAAAGTGGCATAATGGCACTAAACCTGTTTCCTCATTTCTAAAACTCAGGCTGTTTACCTGAATCTCAGGCTTGTCTGCATTTGAAGAGGAATGCAAACAAAAAGCCTGCTGTAGTTGAAATAAGTTCTACTGTTGGACAATTTTTTTAATGACATTAGTGTAATGGCACTGGTCCCCCCTCGCATCAGCTTTCTTCACAAGGGTGTCCTCAACAATTCACATTCTGCCTGAATATGCAAATGGTAACTCCGATAGGAGATAAGAGAATAAACCACTGACCCACACAAGGAGAATCTATATTTGCTCCTTGTTGGATCTCATTACACTCCACACAAAAGGATAATTAGTGTTCTCTGTAAAGCTGTCCTTCAGCTTTATTGACTACTAGTTAAAATAATATGCTACAGTTTGGAAAACTTTGACCATGCTAGTCCTTTATCCTCTGATGATATTTGGGTGCTGGGATTATGCCTGTATGGTCTGTTCTGGTCACCAAAAATATAAGTTTAAATCTTCCAGATACCATATATAAGTTAATTTCCAATTTCCTAATGAGAAGTGTGCTTGGATCTCTGAAGCCTCACAATCCTTCCAGGCAAAAGAAATCATGGGCTCCAAAGGCAGTCAAATAGTTATCTTCTAGCTGGTTTCTCTCTGAATCGGGAGAAAGAGGCTATAATGCTTATAGCCCTACAAACGAAGGCAACGGGTCTTCACATATATCATGATCATCTTGTTGGAATGTTCTACACTACATAGAGCTGACCTTGCAGTGAGGACTTCATAACTGCATTATGATACACTTGTTCTTGTCATAATCATCGATGTAACCATTTTTCAGTTCGATATTCAGTTGAGAGGTTTCATTATCCCTTTTATAAAAAGTGCCTTAAGTATTAATCTTTGATTTATCAGCCTCCTTTGGATTTTTTGTACATTTCTCTTTCCTTAACCGTACCTCATACGATTCCTTATATAGAAGTAAGTGATCAATACTTGTGAAACAAACAAAATTATTCCTACCTCCTTTCTACTGCACATCTGAAACTATCACAGCTTTATAGCACCCCAAATTCGTTCCCTTTCTCCTTCACCTGTGTTTTAGTGAAAAGAACAGTATACTTGGAATTACAAAAACTGAGCTTTAATGATATTATGGGGTGAAGCTACAACTCTTTCCTACAGAAGAACTCTAATTAATTCATGTAGAAGAGACGAGGAAACTAGAAAATGACCTCTGTAACACACTAGTCATGGCAGCAAACAAGATCTACCAATAGATGCTAAAAATTGACGGGTGAAAGCTTAAGTAGTAACAGGATATGTATATGGTCTCAAAGCATCTTCTCTATAAATATTTAGTAATCACAAAAGGAACAATAGTAAATTTACAGAAGAGAAACCCAGCAGATGCCATCTTTGCCAAGTGATCAAGGTTAATATCACTAATAGAACATGTCAGTATAATAATATACGTGGTATGCCCCAAGAAGGACCTATCACCTCTGTAGTTTCCTTCCCAAAGCCTTTGATAGAATCATGGGAAAACATCAGACAAACCAAAACTGAAGGACGTTCTACAAAATAACTCGTCAGTACTCTTCAAAAGCACTAAGATCATGAAAGACAAGGACATACTGGAACGATTCCAGATGGTAGGAGACTAAAGAAACATGACAGCTGCCAGTAATGTGGGGATCAGAACTGGATCCTGGGAAAGAAAAAGGACACTAGTGGGAAAAGTGGTGACATATGAATAAAGTCCTACTTTAGTGAATAGCACTGTACCAAGGTGACTTCCTTAGTTTTGATTATTGTTCTATGGCTATTTAAGGTATTAGTGTGAAGAGGAGTTGTGTGGAGGGTATATAGGGGCACTCTACTATTTTTGCAACTTTTTTGTAAGTATAGAATTATTGCGAAATAAGTTTATAAAGTAACTGAGGTTGAGGGGCCCCTGGGTGGCTCAGTCGGTTAAGCATCCGTCTTTGGCTCTGGTAACGATCTGAGTGTTTGTGAGTTCGAGCTCTGCATTGGGCTCCCCGCTGATGGCATAGATCTGCTCAGGATTCTCTCTCCCTCTCTCGTTGCCCCTTCCCTGCTCACACACTCTTTCTCTAAGTAAACAAACAAACTTAAAAAAAAATAACTGAGGTTGAATGCTAACGCTGCCACCATCTGTGGCATCCTTAGGTAAGTCACCTAAGCTCTCTGAACCTCACTTTTCATCATGTCTGATAAAGGAACAGCACCTACCTTTTGCTACTGTGAGGTCAAGATAAAAAAAAAAAAAGAAAGAAAACTGGAGGCACTTTTAAAACCATAAAGTCTTTAAAAATACATTATTTTTAAAATTAAAAAAAAGGAGGGCACCTGGGTGGCTCAGTCAGTTGAGCATCTGACTTCCACTCAGGTCGTGACCTCATGGTCTATGAGATGGAGCCCCACATCAGATTCTGTACTGACAGCTCAGACCTGTAGCCTCCTGCAGATTCTGTTGTCTCCCTCTCTCTCTCTGCCCCTCTCCTGCTCTGCTCTCTCTCTCTAAAAAATAAACATTGAAAAATAATAAAAAATATGTATTATTTTTATTACTATTTAGCCACCTTGGCCTTTCCTGCCCCATTTATTTAGGGTTGCCAGATAAAATACAGGGTGCCCTGTTAAATCTGAATCTCAGATAAGTAATAATTCTACTATAAATATGTGCCATGTAATAATCGAGACACATTAAAATATTTTTGCCTATCTAATATTCAAATCAACTGGGTAGCGTATATTTTTATCTACTAAATCTGGCAATCCTCCTTCTACCCAATTTCCAATTTTCTGTCCCTTTCTTTAAGACATCCCTTCCTTCCTTCCTTGAACCTCTCTTTATATGATGCTGACTTTCTTAGCTCTGAGGACCTCCTGGCATAGCAAGTTCACCTAAGCACTACAGCAGCCCATGCTCCAGGAAAGAAACATGAAGGTTAGTCAATGACAGGAGTTTGATTCTGGCAAAGTGAGTTCACGGGGAATGCATGACTCAGAGGAATTTTCTCTTTCTGACTTGCAATTGTGCAAAATTTATTTTTAAATTTTTAGCGTATTTTTACTACCCATCCCTTGCAGCAGCCCAGTGATATAAGTGTTATGCAGATTTTTAAGCCACGAGGAAGAAATCAGAACTACCAACAGCACATAAGACAGATCACCTCTTAGAAGGGAGGAAATGAAAGAGAAAAAGAGGGAGAATTTGAGTACAATGCTTTCATGTATGTTAGGGGAGCACATAGGAGAAGTATGCCTTTTCCTATTTCCTGATGAGAAACTGAGGCTGAGGGAAGAATTTAGACTCTCTTTATCTCATAAGGAAGTGATCATCCTTCTGCTTTAAGGGCATTCGTTAGATCAACTTCATTCTTTTCCATACCATCTGGTCATCAAGGCTCTGCTTGAAGGTCACCTCTTTGGGGATGTTAGCACCCCTGATTCTCCAAACCATGTATGGTTTGTTTTTCTCTGACTCTCCACATCACTTTGAAAAGACCTAAGACTGTTACCTGGGGTTACAGCCACATGTGTCTGCATTTTATCTCCTTTTTGGCTTTGAGGGTAAGGATTGTGTCATGTTCATGTCAAGATTTCCTACAGTGCCTCCAAAGCAAAGGTGACACTTTCTAAATTGGGAGTTAAGGGGCCCAAGTCTTGAATCAGATTAACCACTGACTTGGCATATTGGTAACAGCACAAACTGGTGCAGCTACAATTTTCCCATTGGTAAATAGCTTCTGCTTATTCCCATATATAATCACCCAGATGGTTGCTGAGACCCTTCTGTTTCCAGCATCCTGCCCTCTGGGACTCTGGTTTTTGATAGAGTGGACGTCTGAGTCATGGTCCCATGCTGCCAGTGCCTTTCCAGCTGCTGAGAACAACTTCTTGTGGGCATCCTAATTTTCCCTTTTGGTTGAGACTCCCACATTCCCTCTTCCCCACCTTGGAGGTATATCAGAAATATTAAAAGCAAAGATCTTTTGTAGGACATGTCCCAGGCTCTAGGGATGCCTTAATAAGAGTAGTAGCCTTTCCACGAATCAACAACATGAAATCCGAGGGCACCTCGTCCCTTTCTTTCAGGAAGGATATTTGCTGCTTGGAAGGGAAGATCCAGTTTTACTCTAACCAACAGTAGTCACAATCTCTAAGTTGCATGCACTGTTTTACAAGATATTCCTTCTGTATTTCAGTAGAGTAACACACTTCATCTTTCTGGGCCACCAGATACCAACCATTTCACAATGGAAACCACACCCATAAGAGCTGTTCTCTCCTTCCAGCGTTCGATAGAAATCAAATAAGATATAACTAGCAACCACTTAACAGAGTGCATACCACATGCCAGGTGCTCCGCCAAGCACTTCACACGTATCATTTAATCCTTCTGATGTCTCTGCAACTTTGGCATTGTAATTCCCATTTGAAAGATGAGGAAACCTATGCTCAGCAAGTTTATGCAAATTGTCCAAGGTCACAGAGCTAGCAAGTCATCAGAATGGGATTCAGACAAATCGCAGCCCCCGAGATGTATGTTCTTAACTACATACTGCCCACTTCTCATGTGAAAACACTTTAAAGCCAGAAAGCATTATGCACGTGCATTGTCACTTAATCCTCAAAACATGCCAGGAAGTGATAAGGCAGGTATTTTTATCCCCACTTTGTAAATAGAGAGATCGGCTTCATTATCATACAGTTAGTAAGTGGCGAAACTAAAAGTCAAGCCCATCATCTGGTTCCGTGACCAGCTTCCCTCACCTACAGATAGAAGCATAACCTTCAAGTTCTGTCAGAAAGCAGAACAGTATATATATTTTCAATACTAGAAGGAGGTCATGCCATCTTACAAGAGGATAGCTCTACCCTCTCTGCGTCTTCTGAGTCAAATTGACTTATTTTATCTGGAACAATGATGTTTCCTGGTGTCAGCACCTCATAGCCCAAAATGGACTTTTCTCTGTCTCATGCATCATCCCCAAACCAAAATTGCTAGCAGAGTCCTGCTTCCAGAATTTTTATTACCTATAATGATGCTGTGAACCAGGCAAAGGAGCCGAGCTCTGTTCCAGGCATCAGCAGTGCCTATAAGTGCTGGCAGAGAGCAGGCTACCTTGCACTTGGTCAGGAAAGTTCATCCGATAGGAGACGAGAAGGATGGACCGCCATCAGTGTGATGTTCGTGCAGAAGCACTTTGCTGATCATCAAAGACAGTTGTGTTTTTTTTTTAAATCAAACAAAATATAACAAAACTACACTAAAAATCCAGTAGCCCCATTTCCTAAGCAGGCAATGAAATCTCTAACTGGGGGTGGTGGGGGGAGGTCTGATGTGAAGAATTCAGCAAAGGAGGGACGGTCTTCCCTGAAATGTGTGGCCTGCAAACTTCTGGAATCCTAAAGTAGGACTGGAAGGCACTGCTTCCTGCGAGCCCTGTGATTAAGAAGACATATTCGTAGGGAGTCCAAACAATCCTGGAAAAAGATCATATGGTCTGACGGGCCCAGGGCTCAACGAATATTAAGCACCTTCATTTACATAGCACTTTATAGTTCACAGTACACTTTCAATTAGGTCATTTTTTTGGTCCTCCACAATGACGGGGGTCAGCTGGGATTAGTACCCCATTTCACACCTGAGAAAACTGAAGCCAGGAGAAGAAAGAAGTGTGCCCATGGTACACAGTCTATAGCACATTTGTCACTGACTCCGGAGGTTTTCTCTCTATTATGCCACATTATCCTAAAGCAAATGTTGAAAACAGTAACACCTATTTATCGGTTGAGTATAAGCAAACTTCCTCATGTAGTTGCATCAAAACTGATTAAATGAATAAAACCTACCTTACCATCCAAGATCGGAAAGTAAAACATATAAAGAAAATTCAGTATGGGCAGCTATCTGAAGATCACCAGCCACTAAACTGAACTAAGGTGAATCACTTAGGATCTCATTCCAAGGTCTATTATCACTTTGGTAGAGAGTGTGTTTCTCTTTCAGGATAACAAACTAAATGTTGGGATTTCTTTAAAATGAGTATGCTCTACAAAGATAGGTCTAGTCTCTGCCATCATTCCACAAACCTTTGTCTTGCTTCATGCCAGCTACTGACCTTCCCAAACTGAATGTGAAAACGCTTCGGTGGGTTTGGTTTCATGGGGAAGAAATAATGATCAGCATTTTTAGCACTGACCATGAAATAACAAAGGTTTACCGGAGATAAATATTGTCCTCATCTGTAAAATGGGAGGACGTTGCCTCCTGCTACCAGGATTATTTATTGGAGCATTAAATGAGTTAATAGAGCCCATTCACACGGTTCATCTGTATTTTTTAAATAAAATTCTTTGTTCTAAAAAAAAAAAAGAAATATGTACCTAGGAAACAAGTAAAAAAGGAAGTGTCCACTTGAGGGGGGGTGAATATCAGGGCTGCACAAGAGGAACCTAAGCCCTCCTGGTCATGGACCTCTCCAGCCCCGCAGAGTCCAGTTACAGAGGTCACTGCTGTCTTCACTGTGCAGAGAGAGCTCCCACCACCCTTCACAATCCCAGTGCACTTTGCACCTCCTTCTCCACTAAACCAGCACCTTTTGTTATCGAACCTCTGCCTGCCTTCCACACTGGACTGAGCGCTCCTTGAGGACGGACGCCATGTCTTACCCTGTGTCCCCACTCCGGAACATTCCCCATACTGTCTCCATCACACTGGACCTCACTAATTACTGTGTTCTAAATAAGTGTATGAGCTAGTGAGTGAGCAAATTAACAGTAAGTATCTTTAGGAAGGTAATGTTCTTGAAAAAGCTGAACCACCAGAGCAGATACAATTTAGATAATACTCTGTTTCATTACTCTAATGCCTTTCAAAACCTAACAATCATAAGGTAACATCTCTAGTTTGTAAAATGAAAGGATGCCAGCCTTGATGAACCTGCCAAAGCCAGGAAGTCAGGGTGTGAGAAAGAGGGATCTAGGAGTATAGCTCCCAGATGCATTCCTGGTCCTTAAGAGAATCACTGCTGTCAAGTTCATCAGCCAAATCCTCCTGATTACCAGAGGTCAAAAGCACAAGCAGCAAACCCTTTCTCTACTGACTTAGGGCAAGGAAAGGCTGACAGAGTGCCAGGAAGTACAATGAATGTTTTACCTTACAAATGCTGAGGAGACAACATGTTCCTTTTAGCATTAATTGCTTCATTCAAAAGAAGCTATTTAGAATCAGTCTGGTCTTTTTCCTTGATGAGCAATTTCAGGCTGCCTACCAAAGCTTTTGTTTGTTGGGAGGAGAGAAGAAGAGAAAGCATTTTGTTAAGGCATTTTAATTTTCATATTTAATGAAACAGATTGGGTAGCAGGTTCCTTTGATTTTAGTTTTCTGTTCCCTGAATACCTTCTTGTGTGTTACATATTCTGCGGGAGCTTCCTGCAAGAACTGTTCTACATCTCACAAGTTAAGGCTGTCAAATGTTACCCACTGAATCAAATGTATTTCTCGTGCCAATATTCAGTTGTTATTATTATTGTAGCAGACCAATCATAAATCTCAAAGCTGGAGAGAAAGGGAACATGTACTGATGTTTCCCCATATTCTCTTGAGCACATAAAATTATATAACTCTCTGAAGTCCTCTTTTTATTGCTGGGCCTAAAATGTTTTGCATTCTTCACAGGATAAATTCTTTAAAAGGGTCATTTTCCTTAGTAAGAGAGAATTAGTCAATCAATCAGAAATTTCATTGGTTTTAATGAATTAGCCAAGATGTAGAGAAAAACACCACTGGATCGGAGTCAGGAGGCAAGCTCCCTCACTTCAGCTATTATTTATTATAGCGTTTTCTCCTTTTTCTTCCTGATAAAAGGAGGGCAGATACTTGGCCTGTTTTGTTTTGTTTTTTTAATTCTTTTTCTTATTTAGAACAAAACAGGAACAGAACCTGGCCCATAATAGGAGCTCGATCAAAATCTGTGGAATGAATAATCCAACTGTTTGACTTGATTATCTTGGGCCTTAATCTCCTTGTTTGTTAAAAAACCAAAAGTGTTGATTATGTCTGTGTTTTCTACCTCACAGATGAGATAAATGATGGCTTTGTGAAACTGTTGAGTTATGCACATAATTAAAGGAGTAGCATCATTAGTAATAGCAGCAGGTTTGCACCTGATCAACTGTGTGACCTTGGCCAAAACATTTCAATTCTCTAGAATTCTCAAATTCTCATCTATCTTGGACTAGACAATCCCCCAATTTCCTTCCAGCTCAAACCAATATCTGTAAACCAGTCAACAAATGCTTATTTAGTACCCATGCTATGCAAAATACTCTTCTAGAAAACACAAACACACACACACACACACACACACACACACACACACACACACACACAAAACACCAAGGTATAATCTAAGAGATTTCAAAGAAACATAAGAGCAGTAACTTTTCTAAAATAATCTGCCTGGTTATTTTTCTAATATAAAAGCAGGCCATTAGGGGAAAGCATGGGAAGATGTGAAAACCAGATTTCACAAGAAAAGTCATTTGGGGAAATCAAAAATTGAGTTAGCTGCTGGTATGCATCTTGTGGAGATCATTCTGACCTTCCAAATTGTGCAACAAACTTGGATTTGACATTTGGTGTTGGCTTTTACAGTCTACCTAATGAGAAATATCTTTACAAAGAGCGACAGCATGCTGCTTAAAACTGTTCAAGAAAATGTAGATTTGGGGGAGGGGACACCAAGAAGCAACATACATATGTTATTGTGATTTGAAACACACTACTTCCTTGGGGCACCTGGGGGGCTCAGTCGGTTGAACGTCTGACTTCAGCCCAGGTCATGATCTCACGGTCTGTGGGTTCCAGCCCCGTGTCAGGCTCTGTGCTGACAGCTCAGAGCCTGGAGCTGCTTTGGATTCTGTCTGTCTCTCTCTCTCTCTCTCTCTCTCTCTCTCTCTCTCTCTCTCTCTCTGCCCCTCTCCCACTCATGTTTTCTCTCTCTCTCAAAAATAAACATTAAAAAAATTTCAAAGAAACACACTACTTCTGTTAAGTATGTGGACTGCTCAAGGCAATTCCAGTCACAGAAAGAATAAGCCTATTAACAGCTCTCAGAGGAATTCATTGATTCAAGGAGTAAGAGAATTTCCTCCAAAATTCAGCAGATCCAGTGAAGGAATCAATCCATCAACAAATATAAATGGTATATAGATGCTACCTACCACAGGGAATTAAACATGTAAGACCACAATACTTGCCCTCAAGCATGTTTGTATGATCGTCCATAATATAAAGCTAAAAAGCCTTGTAACATAACATGTCCAAAATTAATTTCGTACTTGTAATCTTCAAACCTACTCTTCCTCATTCGGCCTATCTTGAAAGATTACATGTCAATTCAGGACTTAAGCTACACAAACCAAAAACCAAAAGCCTTTCTTGACTCCTGCTCCCTCCTTTCCTATGCCAAATGAGTTACCAAGCCTTATTGTCATAAATGATGCCCATGAAAGCCAAAGGAGGGCATGGGAAGAGCCCTAGGCAGAGGATTGCATTCATCAGAATAGATAAGGCTCTGCTTCAATAGCAACTATCCCCTGACATATCAATGGCTTAACACAACAGATATTTACTTCTTGCTCATGTTACAGTCTGATGTAAGTTGGCTGTCCTTGGTGGTTTTTCTAAGCCATCACTCAATGATTCAAGTTGATTCTAGTTTTTAGCTACAATAATAAGTATAATCTTCCAGATTTGTCATTAGAAGACAAAGAGAAATAAAATATAAGAGCTATTTTTAACGGTCAAGCTTAGAAGAGGTTTACATCTCTTCTGCTCACATCCCATTGGCCAAAACTCAGTCCAATAAAACTCAGTCCTAATCTAACCTCAAAGACGCTGAGTAATGTAGTTTCTTAGTGAATCCAGGAAAAGAAAAGTATTTGGTAAACTCAGAGCATTATCTTTGCCACCAAGACTGATATCTAAATTAGATTATCTCTCCTATTTAAAGAGATTTTTCAGGCACTAAGAACCACAGATTCTCAGGGTTCTCTACCTAACTGACAGAATCTACTCATAGTTGAAGTTCCATGGTTTCATTTTCTAGGAAAATAAAAATTTATAGAGCTGTCTTTTCTCTCACCTACCTCACTCTGGGATAAAATACTTTTGTTCATACAGTACTGTACAGTCTAATAATTTACTTTTAGCATTTCTACAAGTATTCTCTTTTTTGATTACAGAATAAAATGTTTCACTACTCATGTGTTTTCCCATTCTGCCCACAATCATTTGAAACTATAAACATCCCAACCAGACCTGGACTCTGATGGGGGTATCTGATCATGGAGAAAAATCAGAAGATTTTTCAAAACCCTGAAATCATTCAACCCACACCAACAAGGTTGACCAGGTTTGCCTTTTCTGCTCTAATGTACACAAAATTTCTTGAACTCTCTTAGCCCTCTTGCTTCTCTAGGCCAAGTTAGCCAACTAACCCTCATTTATCTCTCAGGTGTAAACCTAGATATGATTTTCCTTTGGAAGACTTTCCTGGCCTCCCAAGTCTGGTTGGGTGTCCATATTATGGAATGCAAAGTGCACTGTTCTTCCCTTTCTCACAGCTCTTCTTATATTCTGTGTTGAATAAGCATCAGCTATTATTATTATTTTGGAGGGAAGAGTGTTCAGAATTTCTCAATGAACTATAAGCTCTTTGACACACAAATGGAGTTGTCGTGGTCATAGTAGTACTGTCTGTGTCTCCATCATCTAAAGCCATCTAGATCTTCAAAATCATGTTTGTTGACTGAATGAATGGACATATGCAAGAATCAGGAAAAAAGCAGCTAAATAAATTTTGGAGTAATTATAAGGGAGACCAAACAATGCTGGCAGTTGGTGACCATAGTTGAAGCTCATGTAGATGGGAATACAAAATTTCAGAGGAGCAGTGCCTGAGTGGCTCAGTCAGTTAGGCATCTGATTTGCCTCAGGTCATGATCTCATGGTTCATGAGTTCAAGCCCTGCCTTTGGCTCTCCGCTGTCAGCACAGAGCCTGCTTCAGATCCTCTGTTCCCTCTTTCTCTGCCCCTCCCCTATTGGCCCCCTCTCTCTCAAAACTAAATAAATATTTTTTTAAAGAACATTCTGGGGCACCTGGGTGGCTCAGTCGGTTAAGCATCTAACTTCGGCTCAGGTCATGATCTCACAGTTCATGAGGTAGGGCTCCGCGCTAACAGCTTTGCTTGGGATTCTCTCTCTCTTCCCCTCCTCCATCTGTGCTTTTTCTCTCTTTCTCTCTCAAAATAAATAAATAAACTTTAAAAAAAAGTTTCAGAAGGATTAACTTTTAATAAAACTTTCTCTGGTCACCTCAACTTAGAAGTGTTCATACTTCATAATCATAATAGTTATAATTCTTTAGGCCTTTCTTAAAGCACTGCACATATGTGACTTTTTATCATAACATCTTTGTCTTATGTCTTTAACTAGATGGTGAACTCTAGAAGATAAGGACTGGTCTCTGTCTCAGTATATTTCTCAATACTTAGTTCAATGTCCTATGTGTAGTAGAACTCCTGAATATGTATTCTAAATACTGTATTCTATAAATGCATGTTAAGTTAAAAGTAGACACAACATACAGAATTTTATATCTGAGTATCTGCCCAGTGTGTTCATGTCAATTCCAATCCTATCTTAAGGTCTCAGTTCCCAGTCTATCTTCCATTCGATATTTTTGTTTAGGAATGTCAATGACAAATAGTTTACAGAGCATTAAAAGTAGATACAGGACTTCTGGAAAATCCTTACTCCCTAGATCTTATTTTTCTTTTTTTGGAAGAATTGCTACCATTATCCTGGCTAAATCACAAATACGCTAGGTAACTCAATTCGGGTATTGTTTACTGTCATATTTGTAATGTGGGCAAGATTTTTAATCATTTTATAATCTTTATTACATGCCACCTGAGGGCAGATTGGCTGTTCTCCTTGAGGGAAGAGACCAACAGATTCTTGGGTTAATTCCAACTTTCATGAGATGGTTTCCCCCAGTCAACTATCCCGTTTCTTTCTTTGCGTATCCCCCTGGGACCAAGCAATTTAGCTTTTGTCTATAAAATACTCAAATAGGTAAGAAGAGTAATTCATACTATACTCTAGATCAAATAGCCTCTTGTTATTCTAAATTATTCCCGTTCACATCATCCAATATAGAAAGAGACAATGAGATCAATTGTCAAAGTAAAGATTACTAAAAACAAACAAACAAATAGAAAACCAACCACAAAACTCAAAAATATTAAAAGGTCCCAGATTTGATCAATAAGAACTTCATCACATTATCAAATTCTCAGGGAGAAACTGAGGCCCCCAAATTAACATCCTTTCCTATTGTAAATTTTGTGCCAAGAAACAAAATCTTTCCTATTTCCTTTTCATTTCAGCCAGAGAATCAGCTGATTCAGAACCCTGAGCAGAGCATGACTTCCTGTATCACCTCCAGCCTGAGCTCTTTACTAATAGAACAGGGATAGGTCCTCAAAGGGCCTTCCAAAATCAATTAATCCAACTAAGCCTTTCTTATAACTAGTCCCACTAGTTATAAACACCAGAGAGTTAACATTTATAAATGTTAGCACAATGCCTATTCCACCCACTTGAAATATACAAAAACAGGAGCAAACCCCCAACTCCTAGAACCAAGACCCCAGTCAAAATGGCACACCTAGATCTCTCCCAAGGTCTGCAACATTAAGACACACATAGCTGTTGCCAAGATCCAAGAAGATAGCCAGGGTATCTGAGTAAAAGGGAATAGAGAGAAAAAATAATATCTACACCTTTTAGCCTTACCGATCTTTGCCTAGTGTCTACATCTTGAAACATAAAAATAGTGAAAATAAGGTATCTTATCATTAAGAATAAGGATATTTATCCTAATTGAAGGTGAGGAGAATTCACTTATACATATTCTCAGCTTTTTTTTTTTTCTTCAGAGAGTGAATTCCTTGCTTTTTTTCCCCCACCCCCAAAGTTTAGAAATATTCACTGGCAGGCACCCCAGTCATCAGGTCATTGTTGAGTTTGTTTGTTTTCTTTCTTCTCTCCAGCCTCTGAAACTTAACAATATCCAGCTTTATTTTGAACCCATGTTCCTAGTACTTCAGTGCTGGATAAGAGCAACATAGCCTCCACACCCTGCTCTAAGCAGGCATTCTTAGGGCAGTGGCTATTGCCACTGCCTCTGGCAAATACTGATATGTGTGGGTTTGTAACGGCAGCTATTGTTACACACCATTACTAATATAGGGACTCTTTCATCATGAGAGTCATCAAGTCATGAGTTCTGAGTTTTCCAGTTGCATTTATTTTCAACCAAATCTGGTCTGTCCGTATCTCCCAGCATTGGATAGTCACATTTTCAACATGCTGCTCTACCGGATCTATGTTTAGAAGGCTGGACACCATCTCTTACGGATTTACTATATTTTCTTTTAGTAGGTCTACTGTGTTAGCCACCCTTCATATGCCCTCTTAGGTCTAGTAGGTTCTCAACCGTGTCCCACACAGCAACTTGGCCATTTGCTCATGGGGCTCTGATACTGATGCCATCCCCAGCGCCTCCTCATCTGCTAGCATGGCCTCCATTGTGCTAGCTGTGGCCAGAACCAGAGTATCTCCAGCAGCCTGGCCACGGGACTGGGACCCCACCTGACCCACAAAGGCGCTGGTTCCTTCTACCACTTCTGAACTTGGATACAGTTCTAACCCACAGGGCGTGGAGCTTGGCTTCCCCAGGTACTAGCCCTTTAAAGGTGCCAGGTTGTATAACCTAAAAGCACAAGGGTGTCACTCTATAAGAAGGAACTTGACTACTGAGTGACAGATGGTGGTAAGGAGCTGGCAAATAAATTCTTCTTCTGACCTCCTTCCAGAGATGACCCACATGAATGAACCACCACTGGTGATTTTTATGAAGAAGGGGCCAGCTCAGTAACTACCTCCTTGTATTTGTTTACTCTTTTTCCTCCTTGCTGTCTTTTCCCTCACCTTTCCTGACTGAGACTGGACCTTCCAATGAAGTATTTGTATTCAACTTTGCCTCAGGTAAAGGAATCAAGACAGTTCAAACTGGAGAGAGAGAGAGTTTTCCTTAAGGGGAAGTTTGATATCTCAGAGGACAAGCAAACGGATATGACAGGCAAAGGGGATACAGCCAAGTCTGACTTGTCTTTGAGAAGAATATTTTTAGTGTTTTTTTATTATTTTTATTTTAAGTTGTGTTAAAATATGTATGACATAAAATTTACCATCCTAACTAATTTTAAGTGTACAGTTCAGTAGTGTTAAGTACGTTCACACTGTGGTACATCTAATTTCCAAAGCTCTTTTCACCTTGCAAAGCTGAAATGCTATACTCATTAAACAACAACTCCCCCTTCTGCCTCCCCCCCCCACCCCTGGCAACCACCATTCTACCTACTGTCTCTATGAATTTGACTCCTCTAGATAGCTCATATAAATGGATTCATACATTATTTGTCTTTTCAGGACTGGCTTATTTCACTTAGCATAGTGTCCTCAAGGTTCATGCACATTGCAGCGTGTATCAGAATTTCCTTCTTTTTAAAGGTTGAATAATATTCCATTGTATGTATATTGCTTATTCATTCACCTGCCAGTGGACGCTTGGGTTGCTTGTACCCTTTGGCTATTGTGAATAATGCTGCTATAAACATGCATGTACTCATATCTATTTGAGACCCTTCAGTATCTATTTGAGACCCTCTTTCACTTCTTTGGGGTATATACCCAAGAAGTAGAACTGCTAGATCATATATTAATTCTATTTTTTAATTTTTTGAGGAGCTGTCACACCATTTCTCATACGGCTGCCCCATTGTCCACTCCTACCAACAGTGCACAAACTTTCTACATTCTTGCCTAATCTTATTATTTTGTATTTCTTTGTGTATACATATTTTATAAGAGCTGCTCCAGTGAGTGTGAGAGGGAAATGAAAGTCAAAACCACATTGATATTGCACAAGAGTTATAAAGAATTGTTTTCATTTTTAGTAGATTAAAATAGGTAATGAGCCTGAGGAACGCTCTCAGATGAAGAGAAAGATGGTAAGAGTTAAAACTGTATTTTTATCCATTCATCAGTTGAAGGACATTATATATATACACAATGGAATACTACTTGGCAATGAGAAAGAATGAAATCTGGCCATTTGCAGCAATGTGGATGGAACTGGAAGGTATTATGCTAACTGAAATAAGTCAGGCATAGAAAGATACCATATGTTTTCACTCATACGTGGATCTTGAGAAACTTAATAGAGGACCATGGGGGAAGGGAAGAGGGGAAAAAGTTACAGGCAGAGAGGGAGGGAGGGAGGCAAACCATAAGAGACTCTCAAATACAGAGAGCAAACTGAGGGTTGATGGGGGATGGGGGAGAGGGGAAAGTAGGTGATGGGGATTGAGGAGGGCACCTGTTGGGATGAGCACTGGGTGTTGTATGTAAGCCAATTTAACAATAAATTTATATTAAAAAAAACGCTATTGTTCCCTCCTTGACCCTACAATTGAATGCATTTCCAAACAAAATCAAGAGTAATAGCATTTAGGCAGGTTTATCTAATGCTAACTGCTAAAACCTAATATAATTTAGAGACCGTGCCTCACCTGCTGTAACTTTGTGGCACTTAGCTTTTGTAGTTTTAAAGCCCAGGCTTACAATCCTGGTGGAGTAGTAAGTACATAGTGCAGGGAACCAATGGTCAACCATTAATATTTTAAAGCTTGTGTAATGAAGCACAGTTGCATTGGGGAAATATAGGCCAAGGTGAGCTGTAGAGATCCATATCAGTGGAAATCCAGCTCTCTGATTAAAACATGCCAATCACTGAAGTCCAAGAAACGAGAGAATTTGGCTTACCAAAGTATAAAAGCCTACATCTATTGCCCTAGCTACTGTGTAAGGCTCAATTTCTCCTGGGGCTCAGCCTCCAAATATTAACCCTTGGGACTATTTAGCAAGAGTCCTGACCCATGTGTCAATATGTTGGAGTTTGCAGTGGAAGGCAATCTATAACACTTCTCTTTCCTCTCAAGATCCAATCTATTTGAGAAATGATTCAAGAATTATCAACGATCAAAACAGCAGTTTTACTACATAGAAATGGCTTTTATTCCCCCTCAGTTTCACGCTCAACTCCTAAACTAAATATAGGCATCCTATGTGTGCCCTGAAATCAAGTCTAAGAGTGGCTTATATGAAGCAAATATGAGTGGTCTCTTCTCTTTACTTCTGCAAAAACAAATTCCTACTTTATGTACAAACAGAACTTAGGTAGGAATAGATTCCTCCTTACATCTCCCCCTAGCCACAGCTGTGGTTTAGCTCAACAATTCTATTGTAGTTGAGAATTTTCTAGGAGTCTTGTACCCTCTCAAGGTTATAACTGAGGAATTCAGTCAAAAATTTATTGGACTCTCACGTACCCTTATCTAGCTAGAGTTTCTATCACCCAAGTACCAGATGGACCAAATACCAGCAATTAAGCCTTCTACAAAATGAAAAGTAGGATGCTGGGCTCCCTCCCCATGACAGAAGCCAAGCCTGAATCTCCCATTGGCACCACTAGTCCTCTTCTTCCTCATCAAACTCTTATTTGGAGGAAGCTGGGTGGTGTGGGAGAGCTCTTATTCTGTGTGTCATTCATGGAATAAATTCAGTGGTCTAAATCCTCCAGACTTTAGTTCCAGCTATTTAAAGAAGAGATTTGGAATTAAAACACATACACTTAACTTTCTCAAAGTATTGTCTTTTTCTTTCAAGAAAAGTTATCTTTATTGCCTAGATGGTTGGGAAAGGGCTCTTAAAAACATAGGGATATAAAAACATTTCTCATTTAATCTCCAAATACTATTTTGCTGCACATAGAAATAAGACTGGAAAGCTCTATAAAAAATAAAAATAATCCATACATTTTATTTAAGTTTTCTATAACAACCATGAATTATTTTTAAAATCAGAAAAGAACACTAGAAGCTTTTTTAAAAACAGAGTGTAATGCTATCATTTGGACACATTCACATAAGAAGAAAATTACCAGATTTCATATGGTACTATTTTCTCATCTAAGAAGTTGGAGAAATGTGGGGCACCTGAGTGGCTCAGTCAGTTGAATGTCTGACTTCGGCTCAGGTCATGATCTCACAGTTTGTGGGTTCGAGCCCCATGTCGGTCTCTGTGCTAACAGCTCAGGGCCTGGATCTTGCTTTGGATTCTGTTGCTCCCTCCCCCCCTCTCTCTCTCTCTGCTCCTCCCCTGCTCACACTCTGTCTGTCCCTCACAAAGAAAGGTTAAAAAAAAATTTAGAAATAAAAAATACGGAAGTTGGAGAAATGCAAGTATTTACCGCTTAATTCTGAGAAACATAATAATCTGAACACACAGCACATAGGTGTCTGGTACAAAGTCTGTGCACGACAAGCTGGTTTCCTGCTCTCAGAAATCAACAAAACTTGCCCTAGAGTTGGTGCCAGTGGAGGTGTATTCACTAGTTAGCTCCCAAAATACGTCACAGTAAAATTATTGTGATAGATAATTTTCCTCATGTAATAAAGGGTTTTTGGTATTTTAGCTGCTGTCAGGTAAGGGAAAAAAATTAAATCGAGATATCTGGATATTTTTCATCATGAACAATATTTGTTAAGAAGGAAATAATACCAATTACACACAAATTCTTCCAGAGTATATAGGAGGGAGAATCGTCTAATTTTAGGAGATCAACAGTACTCTGATGCTGAAACCAGAGAGAAAAGAAAAAAAAATGAAGGACTAAAATTATATACTAATATCTCTCATGAACATAGATGTAAAAATGTCTATAAAGTACTTTCAAATAGAATCTAAGAGCATATGAAAAGAGTGTTATGTCATGGTAGAGTTAAGCACAAGAATTCAAGGCTGGTTTAATATTCAAATATCTGTCAATGTAATTCGTCATATCAACAGAATAAAAACAAAAAACAATACAGTCTCTCAATAGCTACAATGAAATTTTTTGACAAAATTTGACATTCATTCCTGATTAAACAAGCAAACAAACAAACTTATAAGTAGGAATAAAATAGAACTTCCACAACATGATAAAGGGCACTCACAAAGAATTAAAATGCTAACATCATGGGGCACCTGGGTGGCTCAGTTGGTTAAGTGACTGACTTCAGCTCAGGTCATGATCTCACGGTTCATGGGTTCAAGCCCCACATCAGGCTCTCTGCTGTCAGTGCAGAGCCTGCTTCGAAATCTCTCTCTCTCTCTCTCTCTCTCTCTCTCTGCTCCTCCTTGTACTCTCTCTAAAAAAATAAATAGCACCCCCCCAAAAAAGCTTAAAATGTTAACATTATACTTAATGGTAAGAGACTAAATGCTTTCCCCCCAAGACCAGAATCAAGACAAGAATGTCTGTTCTGCCCACTTCTACTCAATTTTGTACCAAAAGTACAATCCAATGCAACAAGTCAAGGGGGAAAAAGAGGCATACAGAATGGAAAGGAAGAAATGAGTCTCTATTTATAGGTAACGTGATTGCCTAAAGAAAGAATCTCAAAAAGGTACTCAAACAAGTTATTAGAACTCATATGTGAGTTTAGCAAGAGCACAGGAAATATAAGGTCAGTAATATTTTCTACAGCAACAATGAATAATTAGAAATTAAAATTCAGGGATGCCTAGGTGGCTCAATCAATTAAGCATCAGACTTTTGATTTGGGCTCAGGTCATGATCTAGTAGTTTGTGAGATTGAGCCCCAATCAGTATCTGGGCTGACAGAGCAGAGCTTGCTTGGGATTCTCCCTCCCGCTCTCTCTCTGCCCCTCCCCCTCCCCACTCACACTCTTATCTCTCTCTTTCAAAATAAACATTTTAAAAAAGAAAAGAAATTGAGGGACAGCTGGGTGGCTTAGTCAGTTAAGCATTTGAAATTGGCTCAGGTCATGATCTCATGGTTCCTGGGTTCAAGCCCCACCTCAGGCTGTTTGCTATCAGTGCACAGAGCACACTTCCGTTCCTCTGTCTTCCGCTCTCTCTGCCCCTCCCCTGTTCACGTATGTGCACTCTGTCTCTCAAGAACAAACATTAAAGAAAATTATTTTTAAAAAAGAAATTGAAATTCAAAAAAGTAGTATTTACGATAGCAGCAAATAACATTAAATACTTACGTATAAAATTTTCAAGTTATCTGAAAGTTAAAATGTTATTTTTTTCGGGGCACCTGGGTGGCGCAGTCGGTTAAGCGTCCGACTTCAGCCGGGTCACGATCTCGCGGTCCGTGAGTTCAAGCCCTGCATCAGGCTCTGGGCTGATGGCTCGGAGCCTGGAGCCTGTTTCCGATTCTGTGTCTCCCTCTCTCTGCCCCTCCCCCGTTCATGCTCTGTCTCTCTCTGTCCCAAAAATAAATAAATGTTGAAAAAAAATTTAAAAAAAAAAGTTATTTTTTTCTCTAAACTGATCTATAGAGTCAATGCAATTTGAGTTGAAATCCCAGTATTTTTTTTAAGCAACTGACAAGCTGATTCTCAAATTTACAAAGAAAGGTGATATGGGATGCCTGGGTGACTCAGTTGGTTAAGCTTCTGACTCTTGATTTTAGGTCAGGTCATGATCTCCTGGTTTGTGGGATCGAGCCCTGCATCTGGCTCTGTGCTGACAGCACGGAGCCTGCTTGTGATTTCTCTCTCTCTCTCTCTCTCTCTCTCTCTCTCTCTCTCCTCTCTGTTCCTCCACCACTCACTTGCACATGCTCTCTCTCTCAAAAAAATAAATATAAAAAAAAGAAAGGTAATGAAACCAGAAAAGCTGAAAACAATTTTGAAAGGAAAAGTCAAGTTGGAGGGGTTATGCTACCTAAGTTCCAGATTTACTATAAACCTGTAATACTCAGAACAGTTTGGTGTTAGAAAAAGGTTGTTAGAGGTATAGATCAGTGCAACAAACTAGAAGCCAAGATCAGACTCACATGTAGTCAATGGAGTTCAATGAAGGTGCAAAGGCAATTCAACAAAGGGAAATCTTTTCAATGAATAGTGGGAACGACTATAGGTCCATTTGCAAAAAACAACAACAACAAAGAAACACAAATCAAAAAAGAACCTAGACCCACACCTTGTACCTTATGTCAAGTATAACTCAAAAATGAATCATAGACCTAAATGTAAAAACAATTAAACTTCTAGAAGAAAATGGGGGGTGGGGTAGATAACCTTTGTAACTTCAAAACACGTGAAGAGTTCTTAGATAAAGCATAAGCCATATAAGAAAAGTTGATACATCGGAGTTTATCAAATGTAAGAACTTTTGCTCTTTGAAACACCTGATAAAAGCATAGAAGTCACAGACTAGGTGAAATCATATCACAAATGATTTGAGTATGGACTGGTAGCCAGAATATATAAAGAACTCTCAATATTCAACAATTAAATACAAATTTTAAAGTGGCCAAAACATTTGAATGGATAAATTACCAAAAATAAAAAAATGGCAAATATGCCATGCAAATTAAAACCACAATGTAATACCATTACATGATTAGAATAATTTTTTTAAAAAAAGAATCTGACAATACAAAGTAGAGCAAGTAAAACTTCTACATTGCTTATGAGAATGCAAATTGTTAGAGCCACTTGGGAAATCAATTTGGAGGTATCTTATAAAGTTAAACATAAACCATGCAACTCAGCAAACGTACTCCTGGGTATTTACCCAACTAAAATGAAAATCTATGTTCACACAGAAACATGTAAATGCTTCTAGCAGCTTTATTTGCAATCACCCCAAACTGGAAACTAGGGTACTTACATACATCAAAATACTACTCAATAATAAAAAGGGCCAACTACTGATATATGCAACAGCATGGATGAATCTCAAATGCATTGTTCAAAGTGAAAGAGGGCCTCCATAGTGGATGATTTCACTTGTAGGACAATCCTGCAAAGCCAGAACTAGAGGGAGAACAGATCCCTGGTTTCCAGGGGAGAGGAACTGACAACAGAGGAGCCCCAGCAAGTCTGGGGCAGTGAGAGAACCATTCTCTGTTGTTACAAGATGGGATGTTTGCCAAAGCTCACAGAACCGTGTACTAAAGGGATGAATTTTACTGTATGCTAATGTTACCTTAATTTTTTAAGGTGAGAAAAATAAACATTTAAAAAGATTAAAGAATTTTGTATTTGTTTTTGACAGAGAGAGACAGAGCATGAGCGGGGGAGGGGCAGAGAGAAAGGGAGACACAGAATCAGAGCAAGGCTCCAGGCTCTGAGCTGTTAGCACAGAGCCCAACGTGGTGCTTGAACTCACAGACCTCGAGATCATGACCTGAGCTGAAGCCAGACGCTCAACCAACTGAGCGACCCACGCGCCCCGAGAAAAATAATTCTTGATTTTATAGCAACCGTTCCTCTCACTCCACACACTAAGGTGTACTATAAACCTATAACTCAATGTAATATTTCTATCCTGAGTTTCTACTCTGCTGTATTGACAAACTTATCACCAGTTCTTCCTGAGACTTAACCCCCTTCCCCGTTTCTCCCAAACTCACACCATTGTTAGCATGCTCTCTGCAGCAGCAAGGTGGGAGTGCCAGGGCAATGGATTCATAGTCACAGGGCCACACATGGCTGCATCCATGGTCTCACGTTGCATGGCCCATTATGCCTGGTAACTCCCCATTGTTTTCCTGTCTCTCTTGGGGAAAGGGAACTTTTCTTACAAGGCTGCTGTGTATTAATTTTCACATTCTGTTCCACGCATGAGGCAGCCATTTCCTGTTTAGGATCTATCTAGTTACTGTTCCATCAGGGCTGTTGGGAAGTGGGGGCAAGATCTTTCTTTCTTTTTTTAATATGAAATTTATTGCCAAATTGGTTTCCATACAACACCCTGTGCTCATCCCAACAGGTGCCCTCCTCAATGCCCATCACCTGCTTTCCCCTCCCTCCCACCCCCCATCAACCCTCAGTTTATTCTCAGTTTTTAACAGTCTCTTATGGGTTGCCTCCCTCCCTAACTTTTTTTCTCTCTGGACCACAGAGCCCTCTGAGTCATGAGGTCTGTCTCATCTCTGTCTGCCCCCCTCCCTCTTCTCCCTCATTGTGTACACAGTACCCAGATGAATACTCCGCTCTCTCCCTCTGCTTGCTCCTGGCCAAAATACTTTGTCTATACCCTTAAATACCAACCTTTCACCTTCTCCACAAAACTCTCAAAGTTCCCCCGAGGGCTTAGGCTTTTCCGTGACAAATGTCAGAAAGACAAGCAGGCTATTTCTGAGTTCAGCCCTTTCACTGCCTCCCCTGAGGCAATCAAGTTCAGAGTTAAGTACAGGGGTGCAGGGAGAGGGAGGGGAGATGGAAACACTAGTTGCAAAAAAAAAAGATTGATATCTTAAAATATTATTCCACCTCACTTGGATATGAAATTTTAAAGGTGCCACCTTTATTGCAGTTTCCTTTACAGGAAGATGGAAAGACCTGATTTGACATTATTAAAATTATGTTATTATGTTATGAAATTATGTTGTTCTACAGAATGTGGGAACAAAGATTTTTTGAATGCAAGGAATAATGTGTGAGCCAACGAGTGTAAAAGAATGTGCATAAAATCATACTAAGAAAAGTCGTCGGTCTATCAGCCTTCTGGACAGCTGTTCTGAGGCAAAAAAAGAAAAACAGATTCTAAAAAATAAAATTTTTGAAAAGTGTGCTGCCAAACGTTAAGAAAAAAAAAATCAGTGAAAAGAGTAATTAATGCACATATTCCGTATTCTCCTCTTTTCATCTTCCCAGTGGCAATCAGGTACTTTTGAAGGAGACATTTAGAAACCTAAGCTCCCTTAAAACATTCTCTTTCTAGCAAGCAGCTAGTCAGAGACCTACCTTTTCTGAGAGCTGCTGTCAACATGAACCTTTCTCCAGCCCCAAAAGAAGTCAGCCTGCCTTGCTACCAGAATGTCTAAACAATCACATGTTGGATTCAACTGTAGAGCACACTTTCCAGAGGTTCCAAATTCGGGGAAGCTACTGTTCTGACATAAAGGAAGCCCTGTATTTCACAAGCCAGCAACCTGCTGGGAGTTAGAAGGACCACCTTTAGTTGGGTAGTCAACCAACTTCGTTTACCCCTCTGTGCACATAGAAGTGAGGTGCTAACTTTCCCACCACACAAAATTTGCAGGCAGAATATAAATGGTTCGGGAGGGCATATCCCAGAGATAATTCGAAGGAAGTGGGGTCTAAAAGTCCTATAAAATCTCCTGCCACCAATAAGACCTTAGGATTCTATAAAATGCTTTTGCCAAAGAAGTGAGAAAAGAATACTATGTTCTAAGAAACGTCACTTCCCTGATGAATCAAAGCCTGGCTGATTCCATAGAGAAATGAAATGATGCCACATGCAGGAATCGCATAACCTGAGGGAGAAGTCAGAGATAGTCTATATAATTAGAGGATTTTTTAAGTGTATTTATTTATTTTGAGAGAGAGGGATAGCACACACACAAGTGGGAGAGGGGCAGAGAGAGGAGGAGAGAGAATCCCAAGATGGCTCCCCACTGTCAGTGCAGATTCCGAGGCAGGACTCCATCCCAAGAACCGTGAGATCACAACCTAAGCCGAAATCAAGACTCGGATGCCCAACCAACTGAGCCACACAGGTGCCCCAAATTAAGAGATATTTTAAAAATTATGTGTTCATTCAGTAAAATATTGGTAGTGATATATGTAATATTTCACTCACAGCAAGTTTGTGATGTAGGACTGCACTGGGATTGTAGGATTTTCTGAGTGCAGAACAGACCTTCCTAATTTGAAATCAGGAAAGAAGAACAGCATGAATCAGTGGGGGGAAACAGGCTAATGTATGGAACTTCTAAAAAGTAATGATGTTGCAATGTTTTCAAGTCTACATGTTATTGCAAAGGTAATGACTAATAAAGTAAATCAACAGAAAAACAGGGTAATTTAGGATAGACAAACTATGAAGCAAAAGGTATGTTTGAGAGAATTTTCAATTATATAAGCCACTGGTTTGACAAAAAAAAATTTCACTTTGATCAATTCCACTCATAAGAAACTGTGTTCAGGTGGAGAAATTGTTTCCCCACTTTTAATCGGTATATATTACACACAGTAGGTCTGAAGTTCTGTGAACCCCAAAGAAGTGGGATGAAGTCAGTGAGAGCTTTCCTTCACATTCTTTTCCACAGGTCACATGAGGAAATCAAGCCATAAAAGTCATGTGATTGCAGGGGGCATAGGGAAAATTTCTGTACCTGTTGCTCAGTTTTGCCATAAACCTAAAACTGTTCTAAAAAATTAAGTCTACAGAAAAAAAAAAAAAACATCAGAGGACTTCATTTTACCTAGATGTCTCCAAGAAGAAGATAGTATTTTTCCCCAAGATTTAAAAAAAAAATCATATTATGTGCATTTAAATTTTCTACATTTTAATATTTACTTCTGAGCAAGACACAGAGGGACAGAGTGTGAGCTGGGGACGGGCAGAGAGAGGGAGACACAGAATCTGAAGTAGGCTTCAGGCTCTGAGCCGTCAGTGCAGAGCCCGATGCTGGGCTCACACCCACAAACTGCGAGATCACGACCTGAGCTGACGTCAGACGCGTAACCAACAGAGCCACCCAGGTGCCCTTTAAACTATTTCTAAAAGAAACACTTCATTTTCTTCCTAAAAATTGCTACTGTGAAGAGTGCTGGACTACGAGTCAACATGTAGTCCCAGCTCTGATCACAGGTCCACAGGCCACCAGCTAAGTGAGTTTGTGTTCGTTCCTTTTTCTGGCCCTCCATGTCATCAGATAGAAATTGGGACAGTATCACCCTTCCTTACCTAAAATGACAGGAATATGAAAAACCATTAAAAGAACAAGGTTATATACAAATGTAAGGAAGGAAGAAAACAGTAAGAATCTTTCATCCATTCAACAAATATCATGTGAATTCCCAACATAAACCAGGCTCTCGGCCAGGCACAGAGAATTTTACAGTTAAAAAAAAAAAAAGGCAGACAGGATTGCAATCTTTCTGGAGTTTACAGTCTAATGGAGAAGACAGGTGCTAAATAATACAAATAAACATATTTAAAGTTGTGATGTTTGCCATAAGGAGAAGTTAAAGGCAGGTTGGAAACTAATGATGGGTGACCTGAATTAGATGGGTACCAGGGTAGTGGGTAAAGGAGTCAAGAGTTTCTCAGAGACATGAAGCATGAGGAGCTGGTGAGTAAAAATATGAGGAAAAGGAATTGCAGGAAGTATTCCAGGCAAAGGGAAAAACACTTGCAAAGGTTTTGAGGGGGAAATAAACTTGACATATCCAAAGCACAAGCATAAGGCCAGGCTAACCATTGGTTTTTGTTCATGGTACCATGACGGTAATCTCACACTGCTTTCGAGACAAGACTAGAACAGTTGTGAAAATTGGCATCCTGATTTTTCCTCAGGCTAAACTTTGTACCCTCAACAAATGTTTCCAACTTAGAAGGTCTCTATATCCAAAGAAAATTCCCAGTCACTGTATGTTTACTATTTATTATACCTAAAGGATGTTTTAGACATCCTCTTTTCTATAGGCTTCCAAGAGAGTCAGCTGGTTAAAATTAAGTGTTTTAAAAAGAACATTGATAGATCAGAATCTATCCTGAGAAAAGCTAAGTGGACTCAAAATCTTAACATGTAAGCAACAGTTAAAGGTTTTAAGGCTGATAGTGCTGGAAAAGAGAAAACAAAGGTGACACAAACCAGATCCCACATACCGACACAAGCTATCTAACGGAGGAGAGGATACAGCATAGTCTCTAATGGATACCAGAGGATTTCATGGTTTAAGTTCCAAGAAGGGCAAAATGTTCCTTCAGTAGGTAAAAAAGAACCACTAAGAGTAGGAGATGTCTAATTTGGCAGATGGAAAAAATAGGTATTCTTCTAGAAGTCACAAAGAAATCATAAATGTAAGTATAGATTAGATCACCCCTTGGGGACACTTAGAGAAAATTCAGAGAGAAAATCTTAAGAACTATTGTAATGGACAACCTCTAAAGTGTCTTCTAGCACTAAGAGATGCCATTGAAAAAAGCCTCCTTAACAGAAAGATTTAAGAAACTATTCTCAGTAAAAGAGAAGTTTCATCTCCCAAAACTTTAATCATCTAGGACATTGGAAGTATAATAAAGAGTGGATGGTTTTCATAACACCACCACGGGAGAGTTTTTGAGAACTTTCAGCTATCAATGGTTTCTATAAAGCATTTTAGGAGTGGAGAGAAATTCTCATTCATTCAAAATCTTTCTTCTCATTGCCTAACGTGGGTTTAGAATTTTGGTACAGTTTGGTAAGGGAAATTGAGGTACAAGGTGAGAGCCCCAGGATACCTGGATTGAGCATAAATGTTATGTACCAGAACTCAGAAAAGCTGTTTAAGGACTTCTGGGGGTGGATGGGCATGGGTCAGGAAAGTTATAGAGCCAGAGCAGACACTGAAGGATAAAGAGCTATAAGGTAACAAGACAGAGAAAAGCACATTTTTAATGTTTATATTTAGAGAGAGGGGAGAAGAGAGAGAATCCCAAGCAGTTTCTGTGCTGTCGGCACAGAGCCACCCAGGCCCTGGTTCAATCCCATTAACTTTAAAAAATCATAACCTGAGCCAAAATCAGGAGTTGGATGCTTAATCAACTGAGCCACCCAGGTGCCCAGAAAGTATTTTAATATAAAGAGCAAATGTGACCCAAGAGAGACAGCACATCCAAGAAAGCACAAGGATCGACAGTTTGGGTATAAGTTGTGTGAGCGAGTTTTGGGAACATATGCAGAAGCTTTGCTCGTGAAAGAATAAACCTTGATCCAGTAGGTCAAGGGTCCTTAATCTGGAGTTTCTGTTAGTCTTCTGAACGTATGAATATAGTCTCTTATAGGTGCAAATAAGAGCTTGTTCTGTGATGCCCTAGAGCTCCCTTAGGGAACGTGGCAACTGAGCCTCAGCCAAGGGAGAGCCCTGGGCTTTATTTATGTTGACCTAAGTAGGATTTCTAGACAAGATGGGACATAGATTCTGACAGAGATTTTATCAGACCATCATGCCGATGAAATCTTAAAAGATGACTGACTATGTTACATTCTGCCTATATCCCCCTCCCGATCCCAACGCAATGACGGATTGGAAATCTAGATAGCACTTACTGAGTGTCTATTATCTGCCAAGCAGTGCATAAGTACTTTATTCTCAACACAGGCCTGTAAAATAAGTGTTATCCTCATCTTACAGAAGAAAAAAAGAGACTCAACGAGGTGAAATCCTGTATTCACTTCATTCATTTATTGAGCTGAGATATATTGGTTAAGGGCCTCTTACTTGCTGCTATGGGGGAACATCTACCAAGTGCTACTAAAGGGGAAACTACCAGGTGCTAATATAGGAGGCACCTATTGCTTTATGTGTCCAACACCCCTTCTTTTTAGAACATTACAACTTTTCTTTTTGGATCTTCCCCTTTCTCCAGTCTACCAATATGGGTCACAAAAACTTCCATTTTTTGGTCACCTAATCCCTACTTCCGGACCACAAGTGATGGTCATTGGACTTAATATTTTAGGATTTGGGGCTAAGAGAAAATTGGGATGAAGTCTGGTCAATGGTTGAAAACTAAGATGAAGTCTTCGGGAGCTGTGAAGGACCATGATTCTTGTCAGCTGGAGGAAGTCCATAGTAAAAGGGAAAATGAAGCTGGCACAGTGAAAAACAGCAGAGACAGGAGACAGACTGGATGCAGTCCTATATCTGCTCCATTGCTTTGCCTTCCTAAGACTGGGTGTTTGCCTCTCCCTTGGATTCCATGAGTATATCCCAGTGTCCTTCAAAAATTCTTTCTTTTTGCTATTCCCAAAAAGCAATCTCTTCTACCTAGCTCTTACTTTGGGCCACTTGATGGCTCCCAATTTCAAATAAAGTGCTGATTTCTTGGGAAAAAAAATCTTTCTGCTTAAGCTTGCCCTTTAAAAAAGAAAGAAAGAAAAGAAAAAACTAATAGCTTGTTACCATACTAAGCATGGAAGACACAGATGAAAAACATACAGTCCCTGACTTACAACACTCTTATGAGGTGTTTCATAAGGACATGTGTATGGGCATAGATCATTACAACGTACTCATTGAGGCTGGGTAGGGACATGACCCCTTATGATGTGTACCTGACTCATCCAAGTACCCTTTCCTTTGCCATGCATTCTCTGCAAGATCTTGATCTTCCTCCCTCCAGGCATTGGCATCTCTAAGAATCTGGCTGTAGTGATGCACACTAATTGATGTAAGATCAGAGGTCTGCAAACATTTTTTGCAAGAGGTCAGAAAATAAATATTTTGGCCTTGTAGGTCACATAGACTATCACAACTGTTCCATTCTCTTATAGTACAATAGCAGCCACAGAGAATGCTTACATGAATGATCATGCCTGTGTTCCAAGAAAAAAAAAATTTTTTTTTTTAATTTTATAAAATCAGGTAAGAGGCCGAATTTCATCCACAGGCCATAGGTGGCCAACCCTAGCTGCGGGGTATCTGGGAACAAAGTGAAGTTTAAGAAAACATGATGTATGGGGCGCCTGGGTGGCTCAGTTGATTGGGCATCCCACTTCGGCTCAGGTCATGATCTCTCAGTTCATGAGTTCGAGCCCCATATCGGGCTCTGGGCTGACAGCTAAGAGCATGGAGCCTGCTTCGGATTCTGTGTCTCCCTCTCTCTCCACCCCTTGCCCACTCACACTCTGTCTCTCTTTCTCAAAAATAAAACATAAAAAAAATTAAATAAAAAAAAACCATGATGTAGTATATTAGCCAACTTAATAAGATATTTATTTAAAAATATAAAAATAAAAAATAAAAAAAAACATGATGTAAAATGTTAATTGACTGACAAAAGTACGCACCAGGTACAGCAGAAACTCTGAGAAAGCACACAATGTATTCCGGGAGCATTAGGATAAAACATTTCTGCAAGAGAAGACACTGGAACTGAGTCTTTAAACACAAAGTAATGTTAAAGCAAGAGGAGATGGGTCGGAAAAGCAGCATTTATAAATACAATGAGCTTAAGAGACCCCGCAATTTGAATGATTGCCAATAGTTCCCTGTTACTGGGGCAAGAAGTAAAAAGTTAGAGTGTCAAAAATAAGAAAGCAGGAAAGCAAGGAGAGTATGAAACACACAAAAACAATGCATTAGGAAGCCATCAAAGAATTTTAGGCAAAGCAGAGTAGACATTATCTGATTTTTTTTTCTCTTTAATACTATTTCAGGGCCATAAAAAGTATGGTCAAGGATCCCAGGTAGGAAAACACTGCAGTGTTTGGAATCAGAGTGGCCTAAGGGCCTGGATTTGGGCAAAGAAGTCAATTTAAGCATTAGAATCAATAGAATCCAACTTGGAGATAGGTTATATGCAGGGCGAAGATAAGAAGGAAAAGATTACCCTTAGGACAATTGGGCAGATAAAGGGAGGCAGTCACAAACATTGCAATATTTGGGTCAGGGTTGAGTTCAGTGTCAGATACCTGTGGGACATTCAAGTGCAGATGCAGGAGACTGATCAGATGGCCATGAAGGTAGATCAGCTTTTTACATACATCTGTGAGGCAGGTGCTATTATTCTTCTCATTTCACAGATAAAACAGATAAAGTTCAGAGGAAAGGTTTTTTAACAACAATTCCAGCTGGATTTCTTATTTCTTGACTTGAATTACAGAATTAGGAGTTAACTGAACATAGAAGCAGGTAACGATCTCATTTACACAGAGTCTGTAGGATGAGAAAGGAGAGAGATTGAAGCTGACACCCCAGACACAAAGTCTATAGGAATCACAGACAGCAGTGTCCATGGTGGTTATGTCCCTGCCCTGGAGCCAGAATGCCTGGTTCAAATCCCAACTCAGTTGCTCACTAGCTGTAGCAGGATTCAAGTAAGACAGTTAGACACCTCTATTCATGCCCCCTCCTCTGTAAAGTGTGAATTATAACAGCACTGACCTTCTGGGCTGGTATCAATCAAGTGAAAGGATAGATGTAAACATCTGGCCATGCAGCATGGCAAACAGTGAATACTCAAAATATTTGCTATTTGTATTAGCATTCCCTTGAAAAGGAAACAGAAAATAAATAGTAAAATCGGAAAAGTGGGAGAAAGTGCTGTCCGAGAGGCCAGCGAAAGAGAAACTTCAAGAGACAGGAAACACACAAAGCACCAAATATTGTAGAGCGGTCAAGAAAAATGGGCCTCAAATAGATCTGTCGGTTTACCCACTTTAAGGTCATATGCAGAGTAGTGGAGGCAGCAGCCAGGCTGTGGCTGGTTGAGGAAAGAGTGGGTGATGGAGAAGCAGAGTCAGTAATAGCTAAGTATACACTAAATGATTTGTAGGTGTAGGAAGCAGAGAATGCTGGCTAACGGAGATGTCAGTAGAATGTAGTTTCTAATAAGTGTGGGTTGTTTAGGTAGGAAAAAATGGGTAATTTTCTATGCTGAAGGGGAAAAGCAAGTAATGAAGAAAAGGTAAAGATACAAGGAACAGGACAGAACTGCTAGATCAAAGATCTGGAGGAGGAAGGGGTAGGTGATGAGCTCCAAAACTCATGGAGAAATTGACCAGAAAGGGGAAGCAGCACCTATTCCACAGAGGCAGGTGTAGCCAAGATAAGGAAAGGTCCCAGCTGTGATTCTCATCTGATGACCTCGACAACATTTTGATGTAGCAAATATGGCCTTGCTGAAAGTGCTGGAGAAACAGGGTAGAGCAAAGGAGTCTCTAGAAAAGTCTGAAATGTCTGTTGTAAAAAATAGGAAAAGGACCAAACTCTGGATACAGAAAAGACTATGCAGGTGTCACTGAGGGCCAGATAGAGGTTGGAACCATGAATCTATAGTGGTAATCAATTCATGCAGTGGCATGATTTCCCCCAGCTGGCTCACTGGTCTAAGTGCACGAGCAAACAGAGAGAGGAGCTGATTCAGGATGTGCAGTATCCAAAGAGAGGGACTTAAGATACCAAGACTAGAATGGCCATCTAGGCTGGACAGGATGATGAGATGAACAGGAAAACAGAGAAGGACTGTTAGTGGGGGGAAGCAGGCATGGACAGCACAAGGAAGCCCAAAGACAACAGAGAAGAGATGAAGGGGTTAAGAGATGGCACCACTAGAGGTCTGTGGTCAGAGGGATGAAATTTTGAAGTTTCTGAAAGTAAAGGAATCTCTGACAGCCTTCTGGATATTGATCACTCAGAACGACAGAACAATGGCCAGACTTAGGAAAGGAAAGAGAACAACAAGTTGTGTGCCTCAGTCTTCAATGAATGTGGAGAGAGATTAAGAGATCCATGGTTGACCATGGGGGCAGGTCGTGGAGCGTGAAGGATTTGAATGGTATAGCCAAATGCCATGGTTTTTTTGTTTTGTTCTTTTTGGAGTTTTTTTGTTTGTTTGTTTCATTTTTGTTTTTTTTGTTTGTTTGTTTGTTTTAAAGAGAAATAGGGAATTGGAGGAAAAAGGATGAAGGAAGGATTTGGAAGCAGCAACGTGGGTATAAGAAGAGGTCACATTTCTCTACTTCAGGATAAGATTTAAGAAAAATGTCTTGGCAGTCCAGATAAGAGAATTTCCAGGTAAATTTTACCCACTGGGGAGACCAGGTTCCATTTCCGGCAGAGGGTAGGGAAAAACCCTATAAAAAGACTAATAACATGAGAGAGTTTGCTGGCGTGGACAGGCAAGCTTCAAAGAGGCAATGCAAAGGGCTGGAAGGGATAGTGTGCAGAAGGGAAAGGAATCAAAGCAGCTCAGGGGTGCAGGGATGTGCCTAGAGGAGCAGTAATGACCCAAGGGCACAGTCGCCAAGGAAAGCTATGATGTGAACCCTGGCAGAGTTCGCTGCTTTCAAATTTCCAAAAGAAACTTTGGAATAAACTTGTTTTGATGCTAGAAAACCATGGCATTTGCTCAGGGTTCCAAACAGTATGTTGGTAAAAATACGATGCCTCCAAAATAATCTTTTTTTTTTTTTTTTTTTTTTTTTTTGCATGTGCCAGGGCAGGATTTTCTTTTACCAAAAATGTAGCCCTTGGTGGAAACACCAGTGACTCCAGTAACAAGGGAGGGGGGGTCCAGATCTCTCCTGGTAGCACCAACCGCTGCCTAAGCTGGTCAAGCAAGCTGTCCTAGCTCATGCAGTCAGCCCGGGATAAAGCTTATATTGAACCCCTTACCTGGTGGACTCAACCTGTACCAGTTTGTCCCTACATAAAGCAGTCCATCAGTAACTATTCAGCTATTTCTCAAGGTCATTATAGAGCACAAATGAATTAAGATTTGCAAAAGCAATGAACTCTGCAAGCGGAGATCCACGGTACAAAGATCAGGCACTACCGTTACCAAGTAATTTATTATGTGACAATTTGAGACACATACCAGAAACGAAATATGAAGTGCAATAGAGTGGGGGAGAGAGGTAGAGCCAAGACCCATGGGGAGTGACTTGGCAGGGGTTCTTGGAGGAGGTGAGATAGGAGCTGGAGATTGGATGTGCTACATTTTCCCCAAAGATTCCTCGCCTCTAGCTGCTCACGCGTACCCTTCCTCTCCCCGTTTCAATGAAACCTAGAAATTTGGTGGTCAGCAGAGAATGAGGGAAGGCGACAAGGCCTCACCCTGCTCACTGAAGCCAAAGCCGAACCGGGGGGGGGGGCGGGAAATGGAGCACAGCTCACCTACCTCACAGGCCATCGCCTTCCTCTGGCAGACACACTCCTTACTGCTCCAGCTCAGCTCCTGGGGCCTGACCTCTTTTTCAAGCCTGTGGTCAGCCTGCTTATCGGGCCTGAACTCCTTCAGCTGGATCTTGTTTTTGATTTGGCTCCTTTCTTCTCAGCTGTTTCCATTTTAGGCCTCTGTTCCTGACTTTTTTTTTTTAATTTTTTTAACTTTTATTTATTTTTGAGAGACAGAGAGAGACAGAGTGTGAGCGGAGGAAGGGCAGAGAGAGAGGGAGACACAGAATCTGAAACAGGCTCCAGGCTCTGAGCTGTCAGCACAGATCCCCATGCGGGGCTCAAACTCATGAACTGTGAGATCATGACCTGAGTTGCAGTCGGATGCTTAAACGACTGAGCCACCCAGATGCCCCAGTTCCTGACTTTTGAAAGCAAAAGTAGCCAAGCCCTTTCCCTCTGGCCAGGCCAAGGCAAAAGGACGGTACTTGGGCACCACAAACCTAACGAGACCAAAGATTGGTGTCCATCTTTGGCCTTCTGGTAGAGGCCTTATTTGGAACAGCTGAGCCTCCTCTAGGAGTGTGGGGCTCTGGAGAACAGGGCTTGATAATTCAGCATGTGAGCATACGGTGAAGAGAGATTTTAGCAGTAAGGAAAAGGCAGAAGCCTTATTTTCCCAGACAGTGGCTAAAAGCCCACTTCCTTTCCATTTTGAGCCGTTGAGCTACTGAGGAACATTAAGTCAAACCCCGTTTACTGTCTCGCTTTATCGGGCTGTGAGGCCCAGAGTGTGGAGAGCTAGAAAACTCACCCATCCTGCCGAATAAACAACAAAAACGCGCAGAAACCTTTCCCTCCATTTCTGCGCCACAGATTTGGGGGTGTGCCTCCACCTCCAGGAGCAAGTGGCTTCCTGGAAGGCTACAGGGGGTGAAAAAAGCAAGACTGAGTCTCCCTATTGCCCACTCTCACGCCACTGCCTTGCCTGCCCCCCCTCTTCCCACCCACAACCCCTCCTACTCCCCAAGGGGTGCCATTTTGGAGCCAAAATCCACTTTGTCAGCACAAGAGCAGCCCTGCCTTCGCTTGCTCCACACACCATGTGACCCTGGAGAACCTCCAGGGCATATTTCATCTGGCATCAGCAACTAGAGGTCACCGTGACCCAAAGCTTCCTGCGTTCCCAGGCCTGGCAGCCTTGCCAAAGCCAGCCATGGCGGGGGAAGGAGAGCGCCGCTTGGGGGGAGCTGACCAAGTGTGGTGTCGGCCGCCCTGCCTGCCAGCAGACAGCAGCGCCGGTTTTCCACTGCCGGCCATTCATTGGACTTGGCCAGCTTTGTTCCTTCCCTGGGACCTAGTCAACAAGCTGAGACCAGAGGAGCTGTGGCTCTGGCCTGCAGAGCGAAGCCATTTCTGTGTGCATGCATGCCACGGGCAGCGACTCCGCTCACGGCCCCCAGGACGCCGAGTTCCCACCTGTCCTACCTGCTGGGCACTGCAGGGTGACAGGGTCCAGGACGCCCAGGGATTGCTGCTCCTTCCCCCCCCCCCAAATAAAAGAGAACAAATCATTGTAGGGGTCAGAGACTTCATGCTGAATTTTGCTCAGAGTCAAAAGACAATGAAGGGGAACCTTTAAGGCCAGGAAACAATTTTAGTATCAGTTTACAGGGTCCCCTTCCATGCAAGAATCGTAAAGTTTTAGGGGTTAGAAAGTTTTAGGGTTAGAAAAGATCATAAAGTGGCCAAGTCAGTGGTTCTTCATCCAGCTTGGTAAAGAGACCCTGGAGTAACTGATGAAAAGAAGCCACTCCCTGCCCTGGGGGAAAAGCCGCAGACACTTGAGATTTTGCTCACAATTTGAGGCATGCAGAGACTCCTGGTGCATGTGCCTCGGCCTTCTGTACACCTCCCTTCCTTCCCAGCCCTCTCATTTTGCAGAAGGGGAAATGTGAGACCCACAGAGGACAGTGACTCTTACAAAGTCAAGGCTACATGTGGACCTGTTGAACCCAGATCTTCTGATTGATTCAGAGGTTTTCTAACAAATCACATCAGGGCCCTCACCTCCGGCCCCCCTTCCCTGTCTTATTTTCTTTGCTCTTAATGTCTCTCTTTCTCTTTGTTTCTTCCCTTCCTGCTCTCTCTCCTCAGGTCTTCTCTCTTTCTTTCTCCTATTCTCTTTCTTCAAATTCTGTTTCCTTTTGTGCTCTCCTTTCTCCTACTCTCTTGTCTTCTCCTTCTCTGCCCTGCGTCTCGAGCATCCGATCAATCGATCAGTCTCGGTTCCGTGTTCCTCTGGAACACAGGCCACTGGCTCCTGTGGAAGGATATAATGTGTAAATCAAGAAAAGAATAAGAATAAAATTGATGAAAGTGGTGAAATCAAGGAGAAAAATCTCATCTCTCTCCCCAAATCTCCAGTATAGATCTAGTACAAAGGGGTCTTTTTACCCTTAGTAAAGACAAATACATAAAGGGGGAGGAATACAGAAACCAATAGGTTAGAGGTACTCACCGTATCATTGAAGAACTCCAGGGAATTGACTTTTTCAGGGTGTCTACAAGGTCAAAATTGTTTTCACCATAATGCTAAGACATTATTTGTCATTTTTATTCTGTTAACATTTGATGCACAAATGGCGCAAAAACCACAGTGGGTAAAAATTGGGGGGGGGGGGTCCTAGCATGTGTCAAGGCGTTGAAACCAAATTGGACTCATGGCCATCTTTTTCTTCACTGCCACGAACAACAGTTGTTTTAAAAAGTAATATTTCCTTGGGGCGATGAGTGGCTCAGTCAGTTAAGTGTCCAACTTCGGCTCATGTCATGATCTCACGGTCCGTGAGTTCAAGCCCCACGTTGGGCTCTGTGCTGACAGCTTGGTTTCTGTGTCTCTCTCTCTGCCCTTCCACTGCTCGTGCTCTGTCTCTCTCTCTCTCTGTCACTCAAAAATAAACATTTAAAAAAACTTTTAAGTACATGTTCCTTAAGAATACTCATAAAGAAGCAGATACAAATATGTATTTTCTTAAATTTAGATTAAATTTCACTAAATTAAAAAAAAAGCCTTGAGTGCACTTTTTTTCTATTCCATGAAAAAATGAACAAAGTGCACAAAGCACTTCAACTACATACTAAGTAAGGTACAACAGTTGCCTCAAGGAAAAGTAGTTACGCAATTGAGATGTAAGCTTAACCAATCACTTTTTTCCAGTTTTACCTGGAAGACCAAATGGCAAACTGTGGTTGTTTAAACCTGTGCATTTGGCAGACATTTTCCTAATAATGAACAAAGTAAGAATGTTACTGCAAGGGCAAAATTGACAATATGTTTTGCCAGTCATAAATCTGAGTTTTCAATCAAAAATTAAAATGATGGAAATGTGTATCTACCGCCATAAAGATAATGGTTTCCCCATACTTAAAACTTTTCTGGTTAGATCAGTGGTGATAATGACAAATGTGATTATTTGAATTTCAGAATGGAATATGTCAATGAAAGATTGGTCTAAGTCAGTGAACCAGTATTTTCCAAATGACTGATGCAAGGTGTTACAAAACCATGCCCAGGAAAATATCCACTGAAAAGGCAAGATAGACTAGTGGATTTTAATATAACTGAGTACAAAATGTTCGTTAATAGGTTCCAAATTCCACAATGCAACTAAACTTTAAGGAACCACCACATATTGAGTTTTGATGTAGTAGCAAAGAAAAATGTCTACAATTATCTAAAAACCCTATTAAAATATCCCACTCTTTTCCAACTGCATATCTGTGTAAAGCAGAATTTCTTTCATCTACTTCAATTAAACAACATATTATTGCAAATGTAATAGAAGATAAGAAAAGCTACTAGTCTTCAATTAAACTAAACCATACTTCAAAGAGATTTGCAAAAGTGTAAGATAATATCATTTTTTTTCCTTTTGGAAAAACATGAATTTGTGAAATTTTTAAAACTTTCTTAGTTTTAATTTCTAACACACTAAATAGGAATAGATATAACCCACATGAGCAAAATCTCTTTGGATCCTTCCATAACTTTAAAGAGTGGAATGAATCTTGAGGCCAAAATTTTGGAGCACCACTCCTATAGACTGTTCTAGAAGGAAGCAGAGATAAATCAGTGCAACGCTGGTTTGCAGGCCATCTGGTATGGGTAGGACTCATGCTAAGTATTATGGGGGATCCAGCTCTTACAGCTCTCACAGTCTAGCAGGAAGATAAGGCACAAGGGCCAGAAAGTGCACTTGGACTACAGCAGTGCCACTGGAGAAGAAATGAAATGCCACCAAAGCCCCACTTGGGTTGGAGGTAAGAGGGTCTAGAAAAGTCTTTACAGAGGAGATAACAGTTGAGAAGCCTGGAAACAAAACAAAACAAAACAACCCCTGAGCATTCAGAAAACAAAACCAAAAAAGGAAGCAGAGAAGATGTGAAGGTTTGGTGACTGCCAAGCAGAGGGAAGAATATGGGGATGGGAGACGGTATATTGAGTGGAGAGCAAGCATTCCATTAGGCACAACTGAGATACAATATGCAGAGCCTCTTGGGAGAAGCCTCCTATTCCATTGATGCTCAATAAATGCTTGCCAGATGAATCTGTGTATGAAATAAGTGATTGCCTGGGTCATGGATGGGTTTGGCTGTGTCTTATTACCCCCACTTCCACGGTATATGTGAGAAAATTTTGTGAAGAAAGTTTATAGAGGCCAAGGAAGTGAGAAGATTCATCATCTAATGTGCAGAGCCGGGCCCTGATCAAACTCCCTCTTCTGGCCTCAAGGTCTCCTTTGCCAAACAATTCCTTCTGAAGTCAGGCCCTGGCTGACATTCCTCTCCCTCAACTTGGGCGTGACACTGAATGAATAAGGGTGAGACTGACACAAGCCTGGAGATTCATCGTTGGAAGAACTTCTTCTGAACAGCACTCCCTGACCAGAGCAAGGATTCAGAGATGAAAATGATGCTCTTCTCATCCTCACAGTCTCTTGAACAAGACATTCGGGGGAGAGAGACCCATCTGACCATGACTAAGAGAGTATAGTGCTACCCTCCTTACAGAGCACAGACAGGACCTCCATCTGAAGGATGATGAAGCTTTCAAGAGGGGATGGAAAAGGCGGGAGTGATTCAAGACATTTTGAAAGGATAAAGACTGATTAGATACAGAGCACTCATTCATGAATTCCAAGGCTTCTGAACGTCTGTGAATCAGTCCTCTTTTTCTCTGGATCCCCAGTACCAAGCACAGTGCCTGTCACAGCAAGACATTCCATAAATGTCTGATGCACTATTCTAAATGCAAGGGTGAAGAACAGATATGATGCCAAGACTCCACTTTTTCCCACTTTTTTCTACCTTTCCATTAAGATATTATTGATGTGTCACATATAGAAGCTTCAGGTGTATGGCATGATGATCTGATACACATATACATGCAAAATAATTATCCCAATAAGGTTAGTTAACACCTCCATCCCCTCACATAATTACCATTTTGGGTGTGTGGTGATGATAACTGTAAGATCGACTTTCCTAACAACTTTCATAACGTTATAACGCAGTATTGTTAATTGTAGTCACCAGGTTGTACATTAGATCCCCAGAACTTATTCCTCTTATACCTGGGAGTTTGGACCCATTGACCAACACCTCTGCATTTCCCTCCACCCTTTGCCCCTTGAAATCATAATTGTATTCTCTATTTCGTCTTGTTCGCATTTTTTTAGATTCTACATGTAAAGGGGAATAGACAACATTTGTCTTTTTTCTGTCTATTTCACTTAGCATAATGCCCTCACTTAGCATAATGCCCTCAACACCCATCCGTGTTGTCACAAATGTCAGGGTATCCTTCTTTTTTATGGATGAATAATTTTCCATTGTGAATATATGTCACATTTTCTTTATCCGTTTATATGTTTATGGACAATTAGGTTGTCTCCATGTCTTAGCTATTGTGAATAATGCTGCAGGGAACACGAGGGTGCAGATAGCTCTACCAGAGTGATTCATTTCCTTTGAATGTACACACAGAAGTTTTAAGTGCTGGATCATAGGGTATTCTATTTTTAATCTTTTGAGGAACCTCCTTATTGTTTTCCATAGTGGTTGAACCAATTTACCTCCCACCAATAGTGCATGAGTGTTCCCTTTCCTCTACAAGCTGACCAAAACTTGATGTCTCTTATCTTTTTGTCAGCAGCCATCGTAAAAATTTGAGGTGACATCTCATGGTGGTTTTGATTTGCATGTCCCTGATGATTAGTGATGTTTGGCATCTTTTCATGTGTCTGTTGGCCATTTCAAAGACCCAATTTTGAATATGCCACATGTTTCCTATGCTCTGGCCTAGGATTCCCCAATCTCCCCTTCTCCACCATTACAAATCTTGTCAGTTTCTGGTACCCCAATCTGCCACCAGCAGGCAGCCTCTCCCGGACCAGCAATCAACAGGTGAAGGGGTCCTGTTCCACTGCAGACAGAGCCTTGGAGGTACCCAGAACAAACAAGACAGTAGCCACTGGAGACCAAGTCTCCGCCTCAACTTTACACAGCCTCTCTCACTCCCTCTCAGCAGGCAGGGGACAAAAGCATTGCATTGGTACCCTCCTCATGAGTCAGAATCTCTGTAAGAAAGGCTACAATCAATACACATGACACAAGACTGATATGATGCCCTGGAACTGAGGGACCGTCTGTGAAACTGATGCCAATCACTTCCTAAGGCCGCGTGTTACACTCCTCCAGGATGGATGGGCTTGCTTCCCACCTCAACCAGAGCAAGGAGGAAGGCTTCAGTGATGGATGGCAGCAAGGGATTATCAGCCCTAAAGAAGGGGTATCCTGTAGTTGTCTCACCACCCCTATCAGCACTGACACACACAGGGGATGCATCCTTACCCATCATGTCTAAAAATGCCCACATTGAAAACACTTACCCTTTGGGGGATTGTCTGTCAGTATACGTGACACCATGAGAAAATTAATTATGCCTGGGTGAACTTTAGTGCCGTAACTCACAGAGCTGTGTTCGCCAGAAAAAAATGACGCAAATTTAAGATGCAAGCAAGAGCCAGTGGGGAAGTGGAAGCATTTTAGCAGCATAAGTAGCAAATTGTATTCCAAACTCAAGGACCTGAAGCAGCTGTTGGTCCACCCAAGACTCCCTAAGCACCACTTAAGGGGAATCTCAGCGCACGTGGAATACATGTTTTCTGTTCATAAACAAAGTTGTAAAGGTGGGAGATTCAGCAATGGAGTGAGGGGAGGGACAGGAGGGGGCAGCTATAGAGTGGAGGAGAAGGACGTATAAGAGAGGGCTAATTGTACTGGGAAATGTCTGTTCCTCTTGTGAGATCCCAATAGAAGGTTGCTTGGCCTGAACTTCTACTTAGTCAGAGTGAGCCCTCCCACCACCTGTCCCATAGGACACCCTTCCTATAATCCTATCACAGCACACATAATGCATTGGGGTATGGTACTTCCAAATCTGTCTCACTATAGGACTCTGATGGCCCCTGAGCTCAGAGCCTTGGAAGAATGATCTCTGTGTCCCCAGACTTGCGAGCAGGGCCAGGGCCATGCTAGGAGTCCTCATTGTATTCAGAGGCTGTATTTTGAGTGAGACTCAAGTGACAAACTGAAAAATGAACAATTGGTTACAAGTGGAGGTAGACGTAAGCAAAGTCAACGACCCAAGAGCTGCTCTGATCATGTCCTTTTCAGTAGGCTGCTTTCTCTACCAAGAACAACACTGTCTGATCTTAACTAAAGGCAATTAGAATGCCTCCTAGAGGTACAGCAAAGATCTCACTTTAAAGAAACAGATTTTGGTAATATGAAAAATTAGGATTGTGTTTCCTTTACAGAAAAATGCCTTTAGAAGGGGGGGAAACATTTTTAAGAGTGTGAACTTAAAATTTCCCAGAACCCACATATTGTAACTTACTGGCCTGAACCCAAACTAAAAGTGGCTTCACCTGTCTTCCCATTGTCCATCACATCCTAAAAATTATAGGAAAAATCCCTGAGATGAAAGAACACATTAAGCTGCAAATGCAAATCAGTCAGCTTCCAAGATTTAAAAGGCTTTCTCTGTGGCGTCTATGTAAATAGCCCATAAAATCCCTGTAAGCCCACAAAATAAGGGACCATTTTATTCAGCTCAGAAACAATCCATACAACACAGAACAAGACATCTCTCCAATAAACTTATGAAAACCTGCCTTCTGGTAAGCCAAAATTAATATTCCTCCCGTTCTCTTGGGTTATGTCTGTAAGGTCACTACGGCCAGAACTTCTTCTGAATTTTGAACTCTATTCAATTAATATTCTTGTTTACAGAGATTTGAAAGCATTTAAGGAAGGTCAAAAACTAACACCAAGTGAAATGCAGCTAAATTCCCCACTGTTGTGCAAGGTTTACCCTAACTCACGGCCCCTTCCCATTTCCCTATCTCTTCTTTATTCACTCTTCCTCTCCAGATTCTGCTTTTTATTTCTTTTTCTCTTCCCTTCCTTACTCTGTCTCTTAACCTCTTTACTCTGTTCACTTCCCATTACACAGGGTTTGCCTTTGGGGTATTACCCAATTATCCTGGAAGATTTAAAAGATTTCATGCAGGCAAATCTGTGTCTTCAGTATCCTTTCATTCACTCACAGAATTGAAGAAGGAAAAGAGCGTATGATTAGAATAAAGGGAAGTTGTGTTCCTCAATCTAAGTAAGTTAGAGAGCACTAAAAACACAGAGAGGAAGAGTTAATGCGGTTTAGATTTTTTTTTTTTTTAGCGTGTATTTATTATTGAGACAGGGAGAGAGAGAATGAATGGGGGAGGGTCAGAGAGAGAGAGAGAGACACAGAATCTGAAACAGGCTCCAGGCTCTGAGCTGTCAGCACAGAGCCTGACGCGGGGCTCAAACTCATGGACCGCGAGATCATGACCTGAGCCGAAGTCGGACGCTTAACCGACTGAGCCACCCAGGGGCCCCGATGTGGTTTAGATTTTCAAATCTTGACAAGTTTCATCCATGAAATAAGCTCAAACTTGTAGCACATAGAACAATGCCTTTTATGGTGTGGGCACTCAAAATGTCGATTTCCTTATTTCTGTCTTCATCACAGTTACTAGCTATGCTGGTCAGTCCTGCCACCAGGTTGTGCTCAATACTTGGTAGCAGTAGTTTTGCCCATAGGCTAAAGCAATGACCTTCAGCTCTGAAGCTAAAACGGCTGGATCTAGAACCCTTACACCTGTTCTCCAAGCCACTTCTCAGAGCAGCCAGCCTGCTGCTCACTCACAGACACAGAAACAGGTAAGTAGTAGGTAACTCTGAAAACCAGGAATTTAAGAAGAAGAAGAGGAAAAAAGGAAGAGAAGGAAAGACAAGGGAAGAGAAGGGAAGGGGAGGGAAGGGAAGGGAAAGGGGAAAGGGGAAGGGAAAGGGAAAGGGAAAGGGAAAGGGAAATGGAAGGAAAGGAAAGGAAAGGAAAGGAAAGGAAGGAAAACCAACACCAGAAGACAAAGCCACACACTTAACAAACAAAAGGATTAACACTAAAGAAATAGAGTACATAGAGAGTAGGGGCACCTGGGTGGCTCAGTCAGTTAAGCATTGACTTTGGCTCAGGTCATGATTTCATGGTTCGTGAGTTCTAGCCCCATGTCAGGCTCTGTTGTGACAGCTTGGAGCCTGGAGCCTGCTTTAGATTCTGTGTCTCCCAATCTCTCTCTGTTCCTCCTCTGTTCAAACTCTGTCTCTCTCTCAAAAATAAATGTAGATTAAATAAAGATTTAAAAAGAGAGAGAGAGTAAAGAGGAAGACATTTAAGTCAATGATTAATATCTTCAGAAAGATGAAGGAGGTTGTCATATCTGCAAGAATGTGGCAGCTAGAGATTTGCTTCTCAGAATATGGTCCACATCCCCATAGCCTGGACACCTGTCAGAAATGCAGAATGCCAGGCCTCACCCCAGAATGACTAAAACAGTACCTGTAGTTTTATGAGCCCCACAGGGGATTTGGATGCTCATTACCATTAGTGGAGCACTGTGTTAGAGGGCTTGGAGTTTGAAACTCTGATTACTGAAAGAAAGAAAAAAGATTAGTGGATGGGAAAGCAGAAATAGATTTAGGTAAGTTGAAAGTTAATAACAAGCCCCATCTGAGGTACTCTCCTTCAGCATCGCATCTGAGCTCTTGTTGGCAAATTCTACACTAGGAGAAAACGAAGGAAAACATGATTTTCTTAGAATCCTATACCTAGTATATGAACTACCAGTAAAGTAAGAGAGCAAAATAAAGACAGAGTTAGGATTACAAAGATTAAGAAAACTTACTACCCTTCTGCCCTCATTGGGGTGGAGTCAGAGGTGAAAGTATTTGAAAGAATGTATGAGACCCAAATAAATAAGGCAAAGAATAAATAATATGTAAGAAATAAGAAAGAGTGGTAAGTAAGTAGAAAACCTAGATCAGGTTTAAATAATTCTTTTTAAAAAATTTAATGTTCATTTATTTTTAAGAAAGAGAGAGAGCAAGCGGGGGAGTGGCAGAGAGAGAAGGAGAGAAGGAATCCGAAGCAGGCTCCAGGCTCTGAGCTGTCAGCACAGAGCCCCATGCAGGGCTTAAACCCGTGAACCGTGAGACGGTGATCCGAGCCGAAGTTGGATGTTTAACCGACTGAGCCACCCAGGCGCCCCAGGTTTAAATAACCCTTGCTGCATAACTTTAAAATATTTATAACAAAATATAACTAAAATCCCAGATAATCTCAAAGTGGCAGGTGGAAGACAAAAGAGAAAAGCTACTTAGGCTCTTGTTTCATTTAAGGAAGATTAGAGGTTTTGAATAACTCTAGACAATAGTAGCAAAATATGTTTAAATGTGTATGTCACAAAAGATTGAATGCTGTCTGATTCCATTTATACGTAACTCTAGAAAAGACAAATGTAACCCATAGTGACAGAAAGCACATCCATAATTACCCGGAGCTGGGAAGGGGTAGGGGAATGGGAAGGGGGGATGTATCGTATGGGAAGTGGTACAAGGTATTTTGGGGGTGGTTAAAGTGTTCTACATCCCAATTTTGATGATAACTAAATGTTATTAAAATTATTAAATATAAATTTGCCAAAATCTATCAAAATATACACTTAAAATGGGTCCATGATAAAAATGATGCTTCCCTAAAGTCGATTTAAAAAAAACTTGTGGGACACCTGGTTGGCTCAGTTGGTTAAGCGTCCGACTTTGGCTCAAGTCATGATCTCACACTCCGTGAGTTCAAGCCCCATGTCGGGCTCTGTGCTGACAGCTGGGAGCCTGGAGTCTGCTCTGGATTCTGCATCTCCCTCTCTCTCTGCCCCTCCCCTGCTCGTGTTCTGTCTCTGTCTCAAAAATATATAAAAACATTTTAAAAAATTAAAAAAAAACTTGTGTTACATATACAAACATAAGTGTTAGGAGATTAAATATTAGATTTTCCACACTGAAAACACTAAAAGAAGAGGGGGTGGAGGGAAACTTGATTAACTCAACAAATACAAGTGGGGAGAGAAAAAGCGTAACAATAACAATAGCTAACATTTAACCAGTACTCACCGTTTGTGAAACCAAGCTTTAGATACTTTACATACAATAATTTCCTTAATCCTTAAGTCAAGTCAATAAACTATGTGTGATTATAGTCATTCTCATTTTATTGATGAAGAACCTGAAACACATAGGATTTCTGTTAACCGATGTCAAACATGTAGTGTGACAGAGCTGGGGTTCCAATCAGATCATATAACATTCTGCTGTACTGCTTTTCGTAGTAAATAGAAAACATAAAGTAAGGTGGATGAAACAGTTGCAAAGCTGTAATTTATCAAAGTCAAAGAATTTGTAATATAATTTCCCATTATAAGTCAGCTGCTAAGATTTTTTAAAAGAAAGAAAGCTTAGCTATATGTTATTTACAAAAGACATACCTAAAATAAAAAGATCCAGAAAGAATTGAAAATGATATTTAATGCATTTGAAAGATATACTCAGTAAAATTCTAAAGATGTAAGTAGGTGTATTGATAACATAAAAGAATTCAAGATGAAAAATATTTTAAAACATCAAAGAGGAGTATTTTAAGTTGATAAAAGATACAATTAATCAAGAAAAGAGAAAACAAAGCTGTTATTAAGCTTCTATGTACCTAATACCACAGATTCAAAGCATATAAGGCATAAACTATGACAGAGCCAAAACTTAGTGCATGTTTTCAATACATCTATTTCAACAACTGACACTGGAAGTAGACCAAAACCAAATAGGGACCTGAATAATTCAAATGAAAGTATAAATTATTTCCACATATTTAGTTATCCACTAAAATCAACCTTCTATCAGGCTACAAATAAACTGCAGTAAATTCTGTAAAACAATAATTTTTTTAGATAAGATTTTCTGACCTCAATGAAAATTAGAAATTAACAACAAAGTGAATCCTCTTGAAAGGAAGAAAGAAAGAGAAAGAAAGAAAGAAAGAAAGAAAGAAAAATAAACAGGAAGGGAGAGAGGGAGGGAAGGAAGGAAAGAAAGGGAAGTGTATATGCTTGGAAATTTTTAAATATTATTTTAAATAATGCTTTTGGTCAAAATCTATTTAGAAATTAATGACAATAAAAACTCCACATCTCAAAACCGGTGGGATGTAGCCAGTGTAACAAAGCAATACTGAGAGGAATCCATATGTCTTTTTTTTTGTTTGTTTATTTGTTTTGAGAGAGAGAGAGAGTGTGTGTGTGTGTGTGTATGTGTGTGCACACAAATGGTGGAGGGGCAGATAGAGAGGGAGAGAGAGAAACCCAAGAGGGTTCTATGCTCAGAACAGATCCCCACATGGGGGTCAATCTCACGACCGTGAAATCATGACCTGAGTCAAAATCAAGAGTTGGACACTTAACAAACCAAGCCACTCCTATGTTCTGAAGTGCATTTAGTAACAAGCAAGAAATATTGAAAATAAATTAGCTATAAATCCAGTTAAAACTACTGTAAAATAGCAATAGGATAAATCCAAAGACTGCTGAAAAAGTAATATAAAATAAATATTAATAAAATACAAAATTCTATGATTTATGGTTGATCAATAATTCCAGTAGCTATTTCTTAAATGACTAATAAAATAGATTCCTGGTAAATCTTATAAAGAAAAAGAAGGAAGGGTGCCTGGGTGGCTAAGTCAGTTGAGAATTCAACTTCGGCTCAGATCATGATCTCAGAGTTCATGGTTCGAGCCCTGCATCAGGCTCTGTATTGACAGCTTGGAGCCTGCTTTGGATTCTGTGTCTCCCTCTCTCTCTGCCCCTCCCCTGCTTGTGCTCTCTCTCTCTCTCTCTCTCTCTCTCTCTCTCTCTCTCTCAAAAGTAAATAAACATTAAGAATATTTTTAATTAAAAAATAAAATAAAATTAAAAATTAAAAAAGGAAAAAGAAGGAAGATACAACCATATGAAAAACAAAACACAGGATCATTACCAATACAGAGGATATTTTGAAAATATTAAGAATATTACTTATAAGTTATATCAGTAAGTTTGGAAATCTAGACAAAATGGATAATATAAAATCCTGGGAAAGTTTAAGTTACCAAAAAGACTCCAGAAGAGTCTTGACAAATCTGAATAGCAAGTGATCAAAAGAAAAAAACAAAGAAAAGTCAGAAATCTTTCCATTAAACCAATCTCAGGTGATTTCATAGACTTCTCCTAAACTTTTAAGGAAATAATTCTGAAATTCTTTTTAATGGACACCTTCCCATTTGATTCCATAAGATTGGCAAACCCTGGTATTATTAAACCACAGAGAATTAGTACCCAAAGTAGTCAGTTGGACTTATGAATATAGATGGAAAAAAATCCAAACCAAAATGTCTTAATTGTACCTTTTGCAAGAAGTTATTAGGTAAGAGAGAGAGAGAGAGAGAGAGAGAGAGAGAGCGAGAGAGAGAGAGAGAGAGAAGAGAGAAAGAATATGTTAAGACATGGAAAGACCTCAGTGGTAATTTAGTCCAATCACCTCACTTTAAAGAAGACTTTTATGTCCAAAAAGGGGAACTTACTAACTCAGGTGTCACAGCAAGTGAGTGACACTAACTTGTCCCCTTAACTCACTACCTGAGAGTCTGTTTAAAGTCTTACATTTCTTCCTTTCCCTCATCTCACACCTAAATCACAAACATCCTTTGTGTGTAGATCGGGTGCGGGGAAATGGCCTGAATATATAGAGTTAGAGATGTTTTATTAACAGTTTAAGGACCTTTATAAAAAACTGAAATAAAGTTGGGATTTGGGGAAACAACGCTCACATTGGAGTCAAGGTCAAGGAGAATGACCCTGACTTCTCTCTGTTAGAACCAAAATACTGCAATCTTCAAACCATGGCTCTGACTTACTATAAACATTAAAATGTCCTTCTGGGTATGTGGAGAAGTCTCTCAAATTTTCTTGGCATATATCACCTTTCCTGATTTATTTTCCAATTCTGGTAGCCAATGGAGAAGAAACAAATTTTTTATATCAAGAGAACTTCAGAGGATGTGATATGCTTAAAAAATGAAACTTCCAGTGCCAGAAAAGCAGAGGGAAATTGAAAATGAAGAAGTTAAGACATAAGTTCTATAGATTGAGAGAATAATACTTCCTAAGCATTAAGATTTGAAATGTGTGGTTCAGCTGCTTTCATTCATTTATTCATTCAGTGAATACTTAGAGTATATACTATGTTGAAGGCTCTATGATAAAAGCCATACAGTGTAACAATTATAGTTGGTTGAGTGTCAGACTTCAGCTCAGGTCATGACCTCGCAGTTCATGGCTTTGAGCCCTTTGTCCAGCTCTGTGCTGACAGCTTGGAGCCTAGAGCCTGCCTGGGATTCTGTATCTCCCTCTCTCTCTGCCCCTCTCCCCACTTACACTCTGTTTCTCTCTCTCTCAAAAATAAGTAAACATTTAAAAAGTTTGGTTTTTTAGTGTTTTTTAACGTTTATTCATTTTTAAGAGACAGAAAGAGACAGAGCATGAGCAGGGGAGGGGCCAAGAGAGAGGCAGACGCAGAATCCAAAGCGGGCGCCAGGCTCCGAGCTGTCGGCACAAGCCCCACGCGGGGTCTGAACCTACGAACCTGTGAGGTCATGACCCGGGCCGAAGTCGGACGCTTAACCGACTGAGCCACTGAGGCGCCCCCCGAAAAAGTTCTTCTAATTTGCTTTCTTCTGGGTGAAAAACAAGAATCAGGATACAAATACTTCCCATACAGTAGCAACTCCTATAAGCACAAGGCTTTCCTGCAGCAAAATGTGCTCTTACTACCACAATGGCTGAAGTGAACTCAATCAGATATAGTTCTCTCTCTTAAAAGCTTACTATTTATTTGGTAGGAAGAAAAGACACAAATAATAGCAACAACATCAGGCAACTGAACCCGCCACACATCCCAAGCCTGTAATTCTCTGTCTAGAATTTGCCAATAGAAACTTGACATACGCACTTGGAAAATATTTGTTTACATAACTGACAATAGAATAAAACACTCAGGAGGTAGCAAATGTAAGATCCGGGAGGGATCTTTCAGATGAAACCCCAAACTCCATTTCCCAGATGGCAAAGCATAGATCTCGAAAGGGAAGATGACTCCTCCAAGGCACCAGAGTGGCAAAGCTGACAATAAAATTTAAGTCTCCTGACCCCTTGGGGTCCTTAGACCAGGCAACAGGCCCATGAACTAGTCAGCCAACTGTAGTGACCACGAGGCACCTGCCCTGGCCTCCCCTCTCCTTCTCTGGGTTCTGCTAGGTCTCCTGTGTTGCCCACAACCCCCCAGGAGAAGTCTCACTGCCGCTGCTCCAGCCACTGTTCGAACCCAGTGTCCAAGCCAGAGTCGTCAAAGTTTCCAGGCCTCTGGCTCCATGGCTGTGCTGGCTTCCAGGCGGCGTAAGTGAGAAGAGCCTCCTCCCCAGCTCACTGCCACCCTTGGTTACCTGGGCCTCAGTGGTTCTGCCTTTGCCAAGAATCTTGCAAAATATTTTTTAAACAGACCCGCCAGCTTCCGCCTGCCCTCTCCTTCCACAGCCCATGCTAATTATAGGCACTCAAAACCGTCAGTGGAAAAATAGAAGAAATGAACCTGCCATCTTCCCCCTTCTTCTTGTCTTTCTTTTTTCCCAAGCTTTGTTCCCCACCAAATTTCATCTCTCTTCCCCTAGCTATGCATGTGACTGGACACAAATGTAGGTGAATATCTGCTGTGCGTGTGTGTGTGTGCGTGTATGTGTGTGTAAATGCAGCAGGGATGTTGCAAGCAGTCGAATACTCTGCTATGCTTGGAATTAATTTGCTAGTCTTTCTAAGGGTCAGTCACACAGCTAGTGGCTACTACGGCTGCATTTCTTTTGTTTTGTTTTGTTTTGTCTTTTAGAGAGAGAGGGGGCTCAAGTGAGCGAGGGGCAGAGAGAGAGAGAGAGAGAGAGAGAGAAAGAGAGAGAAACAGGGCTCACCGGGGCTCATGTTTTTTATGCAAAGCAGGGCTGGAACTCACCCGATGTGGGGCTCAACCTCACCAACTGTGAGTTCGTGACCTGAGCCGAAGTCAGATGCTTAATGCTGAGGCACCCAGGCGCCTCAGCTGCATTTCTAACCCCTGAAATTTACCTCTCTGAGCTCAAGAAATTCAAGAGAAATTGTAAAGCTAGAGTCACAATCGGTTCGACCACACTGCAGGGGGAAGGGAACAACTGAGAGTACCTGCCTCCTTAGCTCAGGTATAAGACGTCAGAAATGTGGAATTAGATTTGGGGTCAGTTGTAGAGCCTCTATTAAACAGGGATGTGTACAGACAAAGCCCAGAAGACTGTTGGTAGCCTTCAGTAGTCAGTCAACAGAGTTCACCAACTGTTGTCTGGCCTTCTAAACAGAAGCTTATCGGAGTGCCTGGGTGGCTCAGTTGGTTAAGCATCTGACTTCGGCTCAGGTCATGATCTCGTGGGTTCATGGGTTCAAGTTCTGTGTCGGGATTTATGCTGACAGCTTAGAGCCTGGAGCCTGCTTCGGATTCTGTGTCTCCCTCTCTTTCTGCCCCTCCCCCATTGTTCTCTCTTTCTCTTTCTTTCTCTCTCTCTCAAAAATAAATAAACATCAAAAAAATTTAAAAAAAAAGAAGCTTACCATGCTGCTAGGTTTTTTCCTTCCTGGATAAAGTGTATATATATATCGATATCGATATATAGGTATATAGATATGGTCAAGAAGGTTTACATTGAGCCAAGCATCATGGTCCACACATTCATCTTCTCTTGATTAATCTTCCCAAAAGCCACATAAGGCCCAGAGAGGTCAATTAATGATCTGTCCAAAATCATGTGGCCAAAGATTTCAGAGCGAAGCAAGGACCCAGGTCTTTGAGACACAAGCAAGCCAACAATAATAGTACGGTGTTGATGGTGATAATTATGGTTACCTACTTTGTGCCAAACATCACACTCTACTGCTATACTAAAGTTATAGAACACAAAACCTTTTGGATAGATAGTATTATCATGTATCATACATTATTGTACAAAATTAAACAAATAAAACCAGTCTCAGAGACATGAAAATGTGTTTAAAATGGCACAGCCAGTGTGTGGTGAAGCCAAGATAGTTAGTTAGTTAGGTAGTTTTAATTTTGATATTTTATTTTTTATTTTATTCTTCTAAGATTTTATTTAAATTCTAGTTAGTTAACATATAGTATATAGTGTCATTTCAGGAGCAGAATTTAGTGATTCATCACTTACATACAACACCCAGGACTCATCCCAACAAGTGCCCTCCTTAATGCCCATAACCCATCTAGCCCTTCTCTCACCCACCTCCTTCCATCAACCCTCAGTTTGTTCTCTATAGTTGAGGGTCTCTTATGGTTTGCCTCCCTCTCTGTTTTTACCTTATTTTTTCTTCCCTTCCCCAATGTTCATCTAATTTGTTTCTTAAATTCCACATATGAGTGAAATCATATGGTATTTGTCTTTCTCTGAGTGACTTATTTCACTTAGCATTATGTACTCCAGTTCCATCCATGTCGTTGCAAATTGCTTCATTGCAAAAGATTTCATTCTTTTTGATGGCTGAGTAATATCCCATTTTTTATACACACACACACACACACCCCTCACATCTTCTTTATTCACCATATATATATATATGTATATATATATATATGATGTATATACACACATATATACTGGTATTTATATATATATATGATGTGTACATATACACATATATATGTGTATGTGTGCATATACCACATCTTCTCTATCCATTCATCAGTCAATAGACATTTGGGCTCTTTCCATAATTTGGCTATAATTGATAGTGCTAGAAGCCAAGATATTTAAATCTAAGTATGCCTAAATTCAGAGTCATAAGTTACTGAGTACATAATGCAACATGATATATCCATCAGCTCTAGACAATTGTTCTTCATACAGCCCTGAAGGTATACAGCAATAAAGAGATTCCAGAATTTAGTGAGACAAAGGATTTTAGACCACAATCTACCTAGGGTAAGCACTTTCATTGATAATCTTATTTTTTTTTCTTTTTCTTTTTTAACGTTGATTCGTTTTTGAGAGACAGAGAGAGAGAGAGTGCAAGCAGGGGTGGGGCAGAGAGAGAGAGACAGAGAGACAGAATCTGAATCAGGCTCCATGCTCTGAGTTGTCACCACAGAGCCCCACATGGGGCTCGAACTCACGAACCACGAGGTCATGACCTGAGGTGAAGTCAGAGGCTTAACCGACTGAGCCACCCAGGTGCCCCTTAATTTTTTCTCTTTTCTCCCCTTATTCTGTAGGAGGTAGGTAGGAAATTAAGAATATACCTGTAGGACATAATTACAGAAACACATTTTTAAAGAAGAGGATTTCAGGAGAAATGTAGTGGGATTGATAGTGCTCTTCAAAGCAGAGTAGTTAATGACTCTGTGGCCATCTTTTTTTGCAGAGGCATAGGCTTTGCTCAAGGCACACTACTTTAAATTTGAACCACTATATGTTTGTGCCTGTTCAGGTACAAAGTCAACAGTGCAATATCTCAGTTCTCCAACTAAAACAATGTCTAAGAAAATATCTAGTAAATAAGAGATACTTTGCGTTTCAACACAGATCCATAACTAACCCATACTGAGTGCTTGAAAAGTGTGAGGTGTGAATATTTTCTAGCAGTAGATAGGCTCAATTAGATTCAGAGCCTGGGATATATTGATTTCTGTAGAGCCACTTTTTAAAATTGAGGTGTAATTAACATACTAAAATGCAGAAATCTTAAGCATTCATTTCAATGAGTTTTAACAATTTTGTATACCTGTATAATCACTCCCCTAACAAAATACCAAATAGCTCCATCACCAAAGAAAGTTTCTTATATCCTTTTCCAATCACTAATAATAACATTATTATCCTGATTTTAGCTTTTATTACGAAGTCCTCTAGAATATTGTTTAAGTCTTTTGTGGACTTATTTTTCATACATCTTGAATAAACACCTCGAGTAAGACCTGCTCAGTCATGGGGTACATCCATGTTTAATTTTATAAGAAATTGAAGTACAACTCTCCATAACCATGTATCATTTCACTCTCCCATTAGCAAGGTATGAGAGTTCCAGTTCCTCCATATCATCACTAACTTTTAATATCAGTCTGCTCAATTTTTGCTATTTATAGTTTATCTCATTGTGGTTTTACTTCTCAATAAGTACTTTCTCATGTGCTTATTGGTTATTCATATATATTCTTTAGTAAAGCGTTTGCCCACTTGTCCTCATAGAATATTTTTAAGTTCTTTTCCAATCTGATTCAATGCCACAATATTGAACTATTAATTTGGTAGTTCAGGTATTAATCTATTACTTTCAGAATTAACAGTGATATATTTGCCTGAGTAGCCCATGAGTGTCTTCTTGGAAATTATGGGGCAGGTGTTGCTTAACTAAAATAACTTAGCACTCCCAGTAATAACCTCCTAGGCTTTTGAAAAGAAGAAGGAGAGAACATTAAGCCCAGAGCTTAATAGCAAAGTTCCATATAGAACACTTAAACCTTTCACTAACTAGCTGTTTATGCTGATGGGCCCATTCTGATTTTATCAAGGAATGCATTTTTTATTAAGAACAGTGCCAATTATAGATAGAGCACTTACATTTAAAATATAGGTGATATTCAATCAGCAACCTGCAGCTTGCTGAGAATGGGGCAGACAAAAGGTGCACTCTAAGACCATGACAGCTGAAAGAGAACTTAGAGCTCATCTCAGCCAAACCACCTAGTGTTGGAGAAGAGAAAACTGAGGCCCAGAGACTTAACTAATTTCCCAGCCAAGAACAGAACCCAGGTAATTTTACCTACAGCCTAATGTTTCTTCTACCATAACATGATGCCTTAGGGAGAAAAGGTACTCTCATCTCATTTACAGTCTAAATTAGAAAAAAAAAATTTCAAGTCAGTAGAAGTTTAGAAAAATACTAGATGGGAAAATAAAAGCCAACAGAATGGCTGCTTGGAGTCACTCACAAATTATGGAATCTAAGGCCAGGTAACCTGGACATGAGTCCAGCACTTTCATTTATCAACCACGTGGCTTTAGACTAGTCATTTCAATTTAGCATTTTAATATCTGCAAGTGACACTGAGGCTGAAGATAATAAATATGTGGTTCTATTCAGACACGGAAATCCATATTGAGAAGGGGTTTGAAACAGAGAACCTGCTGGCCTCCAGAGCTAGAAGTCAAAGAATAATTGGATAATACTGTTCATGCAAGATGGGTGACAAAAACTGGGCTCACTGCTTGAAGCTAGGGATTTGCTGTCTGTGGGCATAGAGGGGGTAGCAAAAATATGTTGCCAATTTTATCCCTGAAGCTGTGACTTATAGGAAGCTGTGGACCCAAGCAAGTAGGACTAAAAGGCATAGCCTCATGTGGAACTGAGCTAGACAACACATTGACTCAAAGATTGGATCTCAGTATCCCTAAAATCACCATAGAACCAAAACGCCAGAATACTATTTTAAAATTAGGCTCAGGACTAGTTTATAGGGGAGGTGGTTTCAAATGCTTACAAGACTATATAAACTATTGACCAAAGATGAAGAGAGACAAAAATAATTCCTCTGACTCAAAATAGGCACATCAGTCCAAATTTTAAAACTTCCAAAGAAATCTAGAGATAAGAAGGACACCAATGACATCAACAACTAGAACATGAATTCACTCCTTGTGAAATTACTTTTAAGAGATAGTATGACAAAAATTTTAAAATAAGAATGTTAAAATAGCCAGAGATAAATGAAAGAATAGCATAATTAAAATGGTCAAAGATATGAAAAAAGCACGAATAATACAAGAATAGGTAGATATGACAATAAGAATAATAAATGATCACAGTCGAAAAGAGGACAGCATAGAGATGCCTGGGTGGCTCAGTCGTTAAGCGTCTGACTTTTGATTTTGGCTTAGGTCATGGTCCCGCAGTTTGTGAGTTCAAGCCCTGCGTCATGTCCTGTGCTGGCAATGCAGAGCCTGCTTGTGATTCTCTCTCTCACTGCACCTCCCCTGCTTGCTCTCTCTCTTGCTCTCAAAATAAATAAATAAACTTTAAAAAGAGAGAACAGCATAGAGATTAAAAGAATAGAAATATAAAAGAATAGTTAAGAACCATGGAGAATAAATTAAGATAATCCAACATAAATCACTAATAGGCGTTACAGAAGGAGAGAATGGAAAAAAAAATCAAATAAAATATCCGAGGAGTTTCCTGACTTAAAAAGATAAAATAAGTCCTTAGAATAAAAGACACTCTAAATACCAGTGTAAATTAATAAAGACAAATCTACAACACAGCACATCTTAATGAATCTGCAGAACTTCAAGGACTAAGAGAAAGGCCAAATTCCACAAATAACAACAATTACACTGATGGCAGATTTCTCATTAGCATGAATAGATTCCAAAAATAATAGGATAATATATTAAAAGTCCTGATGAAAAATATCTGGCAATTTACAATTTTAATCTGTTAATCTATCATTAAAAAATAAGAGTAAACTATATGAGGTAATATGGACTATAATCAGAATGTACTGATATGTATAAAAAGGATCATAAAAATAATGGTAGCATATATACAATTTTTTAGTATTTATACCAACATACATACTTTTTTTTAGTATTTATACAAACAAACATATTATACTTTTTTTTAGTATTTATAGCAACATATATATATTACTATTGTGTATATTTTGCATGAGAAAGAAGGCGATACAACACATATTTGGGTTTATTTTTCCTAAAAGAGACCTTGGAAGGATAAATCAGAAAATAATGAAATTGTTTACTTACCAGGATAATGTGACACTTCCATGAGTATGTTTTTTGTAAGGTTTTAGCATATGAGATCATGTTAATTATCTACAAATTCAAAAAACAAAGTTAAGTCAATAAGGATGGGAAAGGAAACAGAATAGTCATGTAAAAACAGGACACAAGAATATATCAAATAAATAACTTGCTCACACTAAAGGTGGGCGAAGAGCTATTCAAGTAACTTTTGATACGGGGCTTTGTTCTAAAGAGAAAAAGAAAAATAACTGAAGGAAAATACTGAATTGTTTTTAATTTTTTTTTCACAGTGTTAGGAATACAGCAATATTGACATAATTTTTTGTGTGCTGCAGGTTTGAACAAAAGAGTAAATAACACTGACATTATCGGGAGCTAGGGTGCTTACTGGGAGGAAGGAAATACAAATAACGGAATGGGGAAGGCAAGGAACAATCTTGTGGGGGTGGAACGGAATTGGAAGAACTAGTTTAAACTCTTGATTTCTTATCTATTTCCTCTACCTATCCACTGCAAGATCTTAAAGTTCCCATAGCAATGAACATACCTACTACCCAGATCCTGGTTTCTAGAGAAATTACTAAACAGACCAGTGCTCCTCGGGAAAATGCTAACTCAACAACTGGGCAGAGAAGGTACAAAATAAGTATGGAACACCTTGTCATGCCAGAAAGTAAATGACTCCACACTGTCTAAAAAACTATGAAGTCATATGTCAATACACAGAAGCCTGCTTGGAAGGGTTCTCATTTTAAAATCTAAGAACATTTGAGAATCAGAATTAATAAGAACTGTTGTGAATTATAACCAGTTGAATATAGTAAGAGTTCGTGAGTCCATATTAATAATAAATAGATGGCTAGATAAGTGTAGATGGATGGATGGACAGATAGGAGGAATGCTTCTTTATGGATGGATGCCAACTGGTAATACAGAAGGGATTTTGAAATTAGATTTGCAACTATTATAGTAAAAAATAAACTTCGGCAAAAACAAACAACATATCCTGGCTAGAGGAAGACAGTTTTGTGAGGAACAAGATATTAACAAAGTCTAGAAGTGTTTCACTACAAACTACTTATAAATTTTAAAAGGGAAAAGTGGAGAAACCAAACATTTTAGACAAGTTATCAAAATGAACATTACCGGGACATCTGGGTGACTCAGTCAGTTAAGTGTCTCTTGATTTTGACTCAGGTCGTGATCTCACAGTTCATGAGTTCGAGTCCTGCATCTGGCTCTGTGCTGACAGCGTGGAGCCTGCTTGGGATTCTCTCTTTCCCTCTCGCTCTCTCTCTGCTCCTCCCCTGCTTGTTCTCTGTCTCTCTGTTTCTCTCTCTCTCTCTCTCTCTGTCTCCCTCAAAAATAAATAAACATTTTTTTTAATGAACATTACCAATGAAGGGCAAACAGACATCATGTGCCTCTGGATGTGATGCCCCGAGAAAGACACAATCATTCATGAAGTACATGAGTCACAAAGGAATATCTGCATTTTATCATGAGGATACATCTGAAAAATCCACATTGTGACACAATCTGTAAAACATCAGGCCTGTATTTTTTCAAGATTACTAGTGACATAAAAAACAAACAAACAAAAAAGCACCTGAAGATCTGCTCCTGATTAAAGGAAAATAAAGTGATGACACTTGAATGCACCACATGCCCCCCCCAACACTGAATCCTGAATGGGGGCGGGGGTGGGGGTGTAAGGGTGATACAGGACATTATAGGGCACGTGATAACTCTGGGATATGATCTATAGAAAAAAGTTTCGTATCAATATTAAATCGCAAGACACTGATGAAAGATGGGAACTCCTTGAGTGAAAGGCCCATTTATTATGCCTCTCCCTCTATACATTTTAGAATCCAAGTTCAGTGAGAATATTAAATATTAATTTTTCCCTCTTCATCACTATCTAGTCTGTCTGCAGAAGCCCAGTATGGCCAACATTTCACATTCCCTTATCACTCCTCCTCAACTAATTGAGGCTTCATTTCATTCCTCACGCGTATGCCGAGGAGGAGAGAGAGGGTGCCAGGCTCTCAGCAGTCTGCAGCCTGCCGGAACCCAGCTCCGTGGAGACTCCTTCATAGAGATCTAGGCCCTGATTGTATTTGTGGGAACCGAAGCTGTATTGAATTGAGCCCACAACCTAATTAGCAGATTTTGAACCGCAGAAACCTTCATTATGCTATAATCCCACATCATCTTTTGAAGCTCAGAAAAAAAAAAAAGTAGATCTGTTCATTAATTTATTACAATAAGTGCATCATCTCTGCCTTTGAATACTCTGAGGCTAATGATATGTCCCAACGTGTGATGCAGAGGATGACTCAAATAGTTTTTCTTCTAGGGGATTACTCTGTATGCCCACACGTATGCCGCCATGAATGAACCTTTCTGTACCTGCGTGACTGCCTCTTTCAGTAATGTGTGCACATGTGCGTGTGTGTGTGTGTACGCATGTAGGTTATTGATCTGTGCCTCGGTGTGGACACCCCTGTGTGGATAAATGACTCTGCATTGCTGTACTGCAGAAGTTACACATCTGTAAGTTACACGTTGCTGAGCATAAAGTAGATCATCAATGTATCTGTTAAGGCTCTCTCAATTGCAAGTGATATCAAACCAAACAAAACAATTGTGTAAGCCAAAAGGAAACACATTGGCTCATTTAACTGAAGTGTCCATGATTAGCTTTAACTTCCCATTTGGGAAAGGTGGGAGAGGGGAGTCACATCCAGAGGGACTGCTCCTCAGTAGATAGAGACCCTGCTGAGCAGGAATGCCCTGGAGTCCCTGGCCTAGAGTCCTTGTTTTGGCCACCTCATCTGGGGCCTCCACCATCTGTTTGTTTTCAGGCAATTCCTGGGGCAAATAATAAATCGAGAAGTCTTATCAAGCCACAGTATTGGAATCCAGAAACTGGGCTGGGAATTTCTGTTTCCTGGCCGCAGGCATCTCTCTGTCCCCTCCCCCTCAGCTTTGTGCTCTGTGTCTTGGTCAGTCAAAGGCCAGTTTGAAACAATGGCCACCCAGGGCATCAAACTTCAAGCCCTAATTCAATCTCCTGCCATGTTGCTTGGGTCACTGCCTTTGCTCACGCTAAATAGACTGGTTGGCGGGGGGGAGGGCATGTTTTTATAGCACTGTAAGACTGGAATAGCTGGGTCTTCATTTATCTTAGACTTCAGGCTGTAGGTAGAATTTTCCTACCAAATTCCCTCCTTTTCTCTCTTTTTTTTTGCTACTTTTTAAAATATTGTGATTATTGTGGATTCACATGCAGTTGTAAGAAATAATACAGAGATGCCCCTCAGACACCTTTCCCATTTCCCCCCTTGTTCACATTTTGCAAACTCATAGTATAATATATCACAACCGGGATAATGATGTTGATACAATCTACCAATCTTATTCAGAGTTCCCCAGTTTACTTGTGATTATTCGTGGTGTATGTGTGTGTGTGTGTGTGTGTGTGTGAGAGAGAGAGAGAGAGAAGGTGCTCAGCATCATATGTTATTATGGGAAGACAAATTAAAACATGATATCACTACACACCTACCACATGGCCACATGCGGTCAGAATACTGACCACATGAAATGCCGGTAAGGATGTGAAGCAATAGAGTCTCCTGGTCAACAATTACATGGCATATCACATTCCACTGGCATCGACATTTTACTACTTCAAGTGAGGTGTGGCAGCTTTCTTCCATGGAGGCTCCTTTACCTTCCCCACTTTTAAATATCATCGTCCTGAGTATTCGATGATGTTAGAATATTTGTTCAATCATCAGTTACGGTTTATGAAACTCCAGAGAAGAAAGATGGTCTACTGGGTAAAGTCCCATTTCTGCTTTTTATGCAGTTGACATTTCTTCTTTTTAGCACTTGAAAAATACTGTGCCTCTGCCTTCTGACCTCCATGACTTCATACAAGACATTGTTGTCATTCCGATTCGTTGTCCCCAGTAAGTAATGTCTCGTTTCTCGCTGGCTTGCATTCTCTCTTGAATGCATTTTGAAAACTAAAAATTTTGTCTTCAGTTTTCAGAAGTTTAATTATACTGTACCTTGACATTGATTTTGGAGGGGGGAGATTTATCCTGTGTATGATTTGCTCATCTTCTTGAATCTATAGGTTCCTGGTTTTGCCAAATTTGGGGAGTTTTCAGTTCTAACGTTTTGAATATCATTCATCTTCTTTCCCTTTTCCTCTTTTGCTCCCTGAGGCTCTGTGTTGTTGTGTTGTTTTGTGTTCTGTTCTGTTTTGTTTTTCAGTCAGTCTATTTTCTTTCTGTTGTACAGATTGTGTGAATTCTGTCTATCCATCTTCAAGTGCGCGGATTCTATTTTTCATCAACCCCGCCCCCCACTACTATGGAGCCCAGCTAACAAGTTTGTTTGTTTGTTTTTTTCTAATGTCTGATCTTATATTTTTCCATTCTGTAATTTTCATTTGGTTCCTGTTTATAAATTCCACTTCTTTGCTGAAGTTTTCTATTTTTTCATGTGTTTCAAGAGAATCTGTAATGGATTGTTGAGTCGTGTTTGTTTGGCTGCTTTAAAATCTTTGTCATAAAATTCCAATGTCTGATTCATCTTAGCGCTGGTGTCAGTTGGTTTTCTTTCTTATTTGAGTTGTGATTATTCTTAATTCTAGGTATGATGAATGATTTTCTGTTGTATTCTAGACACTGTGTCAATTAGGTGACTCTATATCCTATTTTAATCTTTTAATTTTACTGCTCTGCTTAGATTAAGCATGCAGATACGTCCTGGCCTACTTTCTTGGTTTGTGGTTCCAATGATACTGTAAATTTCATAGCATTTTCAGTGTCACTTTTGTCATTATTGGAGTTCCCTGTTGGTGCTGCCCAAGATGGTAGGAAAGTTTCACCAGGCTGGACCACTGAGGGTCTCGTGGTTGAAAAGGGGAGTCTCAGGTATGTGGGCACAAAGAAGCTTCCCTGGGCAGACACTTGTTGTGGTAGGGTCTCCCTACCCATGCTTCCCAGCTCTGTCACTGTTTCTGGGTAGGAAAAGAGTATCTCTGGCTCTTGGGGTCAAAGAGACTTCCCAGGCTGTCATTCTTCTTTTGGATAGGTCTTCTACCCATCCTTTCTGATGTCCCTGGGTAAGGGAGAAATTTCTCAAACCCAGCTAGGAAGAACTCCAAATCAATCCCTTTTTCTGGTTGTTTCCAGTTCACCTTGTGTTGTCAGAGAGATCCCTACTCAATCTTGGAAGGAAGGAGCCTAGGTGGGATGCCTCTTGTTGCTAAGCTGGAGTCAGGAAATTCTGGGCTTCCTTTTTCTCTTTGGTGGGAGATATAAGGAGTCTCGCCATTATGTTCTTCTTTCTCCAATCCTGGGCCCTAAACCAGTTTGCCTTTTTCTTACCACCTTTAAGAGCTCTCCTTTCAGCTTTCTGTTATGTTGTTTACAGGGTTTATACTTGTGCTTAGAAAGGAGGTACACAATCTATGCCATCTTGTCCGGGTATCATTCTCTTTTCACCAGTGGATCACCTTCAGTCTAGGTTGGTCTCTTTCCTATGCAGCTTTGCTAAAAGCCACAAGAAACAGCTAATAGATGCTAACATCATGAAAAGTATTGCATATTTCCCAGAAAAGTAAAGAAGCCTTCTCTGCCTTTCATCCAACTCAGCCAGTTCTACAATTTTTGGTCGCTCACTTATAACTTCTCCCTTCCTGGATCAATTTCTATATTCTTTGGGGCTATGACTATAAGCAAGATCAGCTGGCACTTAAAAATAAATACTATTATTGTAAGAAGAGGAGTTACATACGGAATTGGGGAGGGGGGGGTGCGGCGACTCACCAGATGGAAGAATCAGGTTTGATAGGTCAGAAATAGACAACTCCAGAAGTCTTAGTACGAGAAACATCCTGAGAGCCTCATCAGTCTTGCCCCTGAAATGAATGAACAAGGAAGTTTTTTCCCTCCCCATCCTTGAGTTATACTATTAAGATTCAGATTTCTAGAAGAAAGGGTCTTTTTACCTACATTTGTCACAGACCCATCCCTTGGCCAAAAGAAGGAAGAGCTCTTTGATTAACAGCTTTCCCAATGCAGCACATAATGGAAGAGAGACAATTCCTTAAAAAAAATTTCACAGGGTTCCATCACCCTCTTACACTCACTAACTAGCTCTCTAATTTGTGGTCTTCTCTTGGTCTATACCACCACTGCTCTAAGTCTTGCCTTCATATTTTCTTACCTAAAATAATATAGTTTTTGACCTAATCTCTCTTGTCAAGATTCTTTACATTCCAAGTGACAGAAATTCAACTCCAACTAGCACATGCACTCAAAGAAAAGGCATTAACTTACATAACTAGTAAGTTCAAAGAAACACCACAGCCACAGCTGGCTCTAGGGGTTCAAAAGAAGTGACTAGGACCCAGACTCTCTTCTCCGACTCTTACCCTTCCCTGACTTTTCTTCAAATGTAGGCTAAGATTTAGCTCCTTATCACAATTTCTTATCATGAGATCTTTATGACTTGGTACTTCTCCAGCTACATCATTTGCATCTGTGACTTTGACTTTAGAAACTAGCAACTCAAGGGGCGCCTGGGTGGCGCAGTCAGTTAAGCGTCCGGCTTCAGCCAGGTCACGATCTCGCGGTCCGGGAGTTCGAGCCCGGCGTCGGGCTCTGGGCTGATAATGGCTCGGAGCCTGGAGCCTGTTTCCGATTCTGTGTCTCCCTCTCTCTCTGCCCCTCCCCCGTTCATGCTCTGTCTCTCTCTGTCCCAAAAAAAAAAAAAAAAAAAAAAAAAAAGTTGAAAAAAAAAAAAAGAAACTAACAACTCAAACTTCTTATATTCCCCCAAAGACTCCGAGCCTGGAACCCTTTGCTCGAAGCTGGAAAAATTCCCCTTCTTCAATGCATGTTCGTTAAATTATTAGCTACTCTGCATGAAATCTACACAATGTCATAATCTGTCCTGTATCATTTTAAGAATACAGTACCAATAGTAGTTAACATGTAAGGGCTTCTGGTGCCAGACTGCCAATTCCAGCTATACAACCACGGACTGTGTGATCCTAGGCAAATTATATAACCTGCCTGTGCCTCAATTTCCTCATCTCTAAAATCGAAACAATATCATCTATTGAATTAATCCATGTGAAGTGCCTACAACTATGCCTAGTACGTAGAAAGTACTCAGTAAATATTAATCATTCTTACTGCTATTTTTTTAGGTCTCTTATGTGCCGAACACTTGGAACCATCTCATGTGATCCTCACGACAATCTTGTAATGAGAAATACGATCATCCACATTTTCAACGTTAGGAAACCGAAGCTTGAGGAGATTGAATAACTTGCACAAGGTCACGGACCTAGTAGGCGATAGAGTCGAAACTGGCGCATATCTGCCCTGGGACACCTTCATGACCATCAATGTCTTAATGCTAGTACCCAGAGGGGCAAAACTAGGTATGTTCAGAGAAAGAGAATTGTCTAAATGAAACTTCCTCAGTCTGCGTTTGCTGCATCTTGCTTGTGAGCTGGTCTTTGCACATATGGGCCTTGCTCAGTGCCTCTGAGTGTGCCTTCTACTTAATATATTTTGAGGTCCGTTTCACCAATCCAGCCTGAGTGGCAAAAGCATAAACCATCCATCTCTTCCCCAGCCTCAGGGATAAAGGCTGAGTGTGTGTTTTAAATACAGCTGTTGTAAGTTAGCCACATCCTGGGTAAGTCACCTTTACAGACAACCCACACTTTCCCAAGAAAGCATCAGCTTTATGAAACCAGCATTAAGGATTATTTTTCTTAAAACGGTTTCATGATGCAGGCCTCTTTGTTGGGGAACCCTTATTTGTGGAGACCGTATGAATTTTAACAGTCCTCTGACCTTTCTAAATCCCTCGATCCAATGGGATGCTTTATGAGCCCACAAGGGGTACATACACAGTTATAAATATACAGAATAAAAGATAATTTTGTTAGGTTGGGTGTTTGGTGCCATCGTATAATAAGTAGCTAAATTTTTCACTTTCTACCTCACTATGACACTGTTAGTGAGGTCAAACGACATTGTGGAGACTTGATCACACAGAAGGGATCCATTGTTAAACTGGGAGAGGTGGTTTCAAGAATAGCAAAATTCAGGGCACCTGGGTGGCTCAGTCGGTTGAGCGTCCGACTTCAGCTCAGGTCACCATCTTGTGGTCCGTGAGTTCGAGCCCCGCGTCGGGCTCTGGGCTGATGGCTCAGAGCCTGGAGCCTGCTTCCGATTCTGTGTCTCCCTCTCTCTCTGCCCCTCCCCCGTTCATGCTCTGTCCCTCTCTGTCTCAAAAATAAATAAACGTTAAAAAAAAAAAAAAGAATAGCATAATGCTGGGTAGTGGAAAGATTCCAGAGTGCTAGGTTAAAACCTTGACTCTAGCAAATATTTCAATTACTTGTCACCTCTGAGGCCTCATTCCTCTTGTAGGGGTCGTGTGGGTGGGAGTGCTAATCTCTAAGCACCTTTCCAGTCTATGCATACAGAGCTCACAACTTGGTTTCAATTAACACACAGGGCAAAGGGAGACTTTGATGATCCAGAAGAGGTTCCTGCCATACATATATTTGTATGTTCATATACATACAAAAATAGGAACTGACCTTCAGAAATGGCGATCATCCCTTCTTGTCTTCCGGCAGTGGGCCATTTTCTCCTAGGGTTTTATTTCATTTTTTTTTGTTCCAGCGAAAGTTTTGCCCACAGCTGTTAACACTTTCTCCCTTGGGCCACACAGGAGAGTTGTTAAAGAATTTGCAGAAGGTGATGGGAGTATAGAAATGAGGCCACAGAATGTGTGGGGAAAAAAAAAACCCACCCCATAATGGCTCTACAGGAAGTGCCTCCTCTTGCACGTGCCATCTTATTATCATCTCTGATGATTTCCCTTTTTATTGCCTTGTGTCTAGACAAAATAAAACTGCTGGAGTTTTACAAAATGATTTCCAATCCAAAAATCTTTTTTTTTTCCTTCGTGTTACAGCCCAAAGGAGATATTTTCCACTCTAAAGATTCAGACCCAAAGAGATACGGTATCAGTGCAAACCTTATGGCTGAACCATACAAACATCATGTGCTGGCAACACAAACAGTAATAAGCCCAGGGTCTCAAATGCCGCTATGTGCTGAACATTTTTGGATTCACTTACTGATTCCCAAGATTTTTTTTTTTTTTTTTTTTACTTAGTCTGTACCATGTTTCAGGACACTCCCCAATCCTGATGGGCCTGAGAGAGCTTAGAGGAAGAATGATAGATGTGATGTCAAACCGTTAATTTGGCAATACTTCCAGAAGGGAGCAAGAGTGATTAATTCTTACACTTCAGAAATTATTCCCCTTGGGGGGTGGAAACAAAACTCAAGATGCCATTGGAAGAGTAAAGCATGAGTAAGGGTAAAACATCTCAGGCACTTGGGATTGTATATCTTCTTCAATATTCACATGGCGTGGAAGCTTTCCAAAGGTTCCGCAATCATTTTGATTAGTAGTCCAAGACGATGTAGTCCCAAAGGAGTGGGTGTGAACAAGAATAAAAATGAAAAATCCTACCCTGGTCTGGTCTGGGACTATGCATTCAAGCTGTTCATCTATCAGCACTGAGAGAATGTTTCAACCATTCCAATTGGCATTGCCTGGGTCCCTACTATGTTCCAACACTCATACTAGGCTCTATCATGGAGAGTCTAACAGGATTCTTGACCTCAAGGAGTTTATAAAACAGCAGGGGATTTAGCACATGCATATGAATAATTATGATTCAAGGGAAAATGATGCGATCACAAAGGATTCATAGGAGAGAGAGATTACTTTAGCTGGAATGATCCTTGACACTCTGTTCATTCATGTACTTAACATCTACTGAGATCTGTTGATTGGATCCAGCTCTCTGCTGAGAAGGAACCACACCCAAATGAGGGAGAGAGAGAACAGCAAGGGCACCTCTGGTTTTACAGTAATGGAAGTAAGTGGGAAACAGCCTCCTTTGCCTTTCTCTCCTTCCAGTTCCGACTCCCATACTACCTTGTAAGTTGTTCCTGAGAATGCTGTTTTGAAACTGGATTGCACGTGAATTCTTGCCTTGGGGTCTGCTTTGGGGACCCCAGCCTAAGTGGGGAACATCACAAAATTTTCAGACTGAAGAAGATGGAATGTGAGAAGACACTAGAATAAGGCAGCACACTGTGGCAGTGAGGGCTTTAGACTGGGAATTAGGAGACAGCATCTCACGGTTCACTGGCAACCTTGGGAAAGCCCCTCCTATTTCTGGCCTAAGTGTCCACACACAAAACTTATAATTTGGTCCAGAGGAACCAGGTAACTAAATACCAGCTAAAATCTCACTTGAAAAAATGGTTTGGTTAAGGCAAATAGATAGTTTTTTAAAGACCATATACACACACAAACACACGTCTCAGTAATATACATGTTAAATCTCTGGCTTTTGTATCAATTCTTATAGCATCCTTCTCCATCTACTTGGCTTTGACAAAAAGAGCCATATCTGTATTTTCAGAAAAACAACAACAACAACAACAACAACAACAACAACAACAAAACATTAAGCTCCATGGATTTCAAGATCTTTCTCTGCCTTAAGGAGGGGTCTTACTCATTCTAATGCTTTTCCACTTCCTCTCTGGGTTCAGTGAAGAATCACGGACTCTTATATCAGTTTTTCTTGGTGTTAGGGAGGTAGTTGAAAGAGTTGACTAATAGCCATAAAACAAAAATTGCCTTCTCTGGGCAGCTTCCACTACAGGAAGAGCATAATGGAAAATACCTTTCATTTTAGAACTTTCAAAAAAGAAACTGGTAAATCTTTCAGAGAAGCATTGAAAACACGGTTGTGATGTTTCTGTTACACAATCTTTAAATTTCCCTGGTTTGTCAGATGAATCATTCCTCTTTCCCTGTATTGCTCTGCTGGGTTTTTGACTTAAAGAATTCCCTGAATAACTATTCCCTACAACTCAGGCCAGGAAAAATTTCCTAGATACTTCCGAGAAATAGCGAGCTCTGCCTCATATATTTAACCACTGGATCTTCGCGACAGTCCTAAGATTCAGACCCGTTTGTCAGCCTCACTGGACCACATGGTGCTCTCTGAGTCCACACAGACTGTGTATAACTCAGTGCCCAAGAGGAGTAGAGAGATGACCAGCACTCGCTGGCTACTGACCAGTAGACTCTGAAATTAAATCTTGCTGCAATTGACCTAGAGATTCAGTGTGCACAAGATCAACCGTTGATCCCCATCTCTACCTGAGCCTCTACCTCGGTTTCCTCAAATCGCTGGTCCCCAACTCTGCCTCTTTGGGAAGCCCCAGAAGTCTGCAGGGCTCTGGCCAATTCCATTTCTAGGAGCTGTCCCCGTAGCCAAGGCACTGCACTGTCTGGATCCTGCCTCTCCCCCTGACCTTGGGCAGCACCCTCATGCTCCTGCTGCTGGATTTTCCTTCGCTCTTCCTCACCTTCCTTTTCTGGTGCCAGCCCCTGCCTGAGCTCAGTGTGGATATTGGGCCCTTGAATATAGACCACAGCCTGCCCAAATGCCAAACTCTTGCCGCAGGCAGGTTTCCTCAGCCCTCAACCCATTCAGCCCCCGCCTATCCCCTCCAGTGCAGTTCTTACTGCTGTGATCCAAGTATACTCAGAAATGCAACACTGTTTCAGTAACCCACACATAACTTTCTTTACAATGGGGATGGACAATCTAGGGTGAATATATATTAGTGACAATGGTGATGATTAAAATAGTCACAGTTTAGCAGGTTGTTAACTCTGTGCCAGCTTCTGATCCATGTACTGTAGAGGCATTTTCCCATTTGACAGATTGAGAACTGAGGTTTAGAGGTCAAACAACCCGTTCCAGTATCACTACTAATACTGACGGAATCAAAACTGAATCCAAACATCTAATTCCAATATCTGTCCTCTTTTCCACTTATGCCATAGACTGTGTAAATCTTGACTATTCACAAGAACGTTTTTGAGCCTTATAGTCCTCCTTTTCCCCAAGTAATGAATAGCAATTACATAAGTCTTTGCCCCTGCCGATGAAATGGAAAACTAGACCTGGCCATAGATGAATTCACTGAAATCCTTGCACTAGAATGCTCTGCATTTGGCAATTATACGGTATTAATGCTGAGAATAAAATCATATTTGCTTGGGAAGTCCTTTAGTGCTCTTAGACCTAAAATATCATGTTTGCTATACAGGATGTTTATAGTGTAGCCCTTTAATATATATATATATATATATATATATGTATATATATATATATATATATGTATTTATATTATATATTTATTTATATATATTATATATATGTATCTACATATATATGTATGTATTTACATATATATGTATTTACATGTGTGTGTGTGTGTGTGTATATATATATATATATGCATTGATTAAAAATAGACCTTAGCCAATGAAGGACACAGTTAAATAAACTCTCTAGGGGTACATTTCTGCTTATGCCAGATACATTAGATCATCCAGGGTAGCAGAGTTTTATTTGGTCATTTTCCAGGAATATTCGTGAACACTCTGATCACTTGAATGAGTTAATTTTCTTCACCCAGGATGAGCATTACAGTTTCAAAGAGCAAACCACACTTTGACATAAAATATAATACTATGGTCCTTTCATGGAGTACTGTCATTATAGGTTTAAATGAATTAACTCTAATCCTTTGTTCGGATTATATCATGCCCCTTCTCAAACATACCCAGTGGCTGTCCATTTTCGATGTAATACAAAGAGTCTGTCATCATCATTTCTTCCCAAGAAGACTACCAACTGACTTTCTGAACTTCTTCTCCACTTCAGGCACCCTAGACCGCAGCTCTTTTCTCTACGCAATAGCTCTTCTTACCTCAGCTAACACTTTCTTAACCAGGTTATCCTTTTGCTAGCTTTTACCCTCCTTACATATGAAAAACAGACCTGTCCTGCAAGGTGCATCTCAAATTCCTTCTTTTCCATGATGTCCCACCCATGTAACATCTCTAGCTCTGAAGCCCCTGTGATACTGGACTTATCTCTTTCTTATAGCAAAGGTCACAGACTACCTTATAATTACTATTTTATGGATACACATCCTCTCTTTCTTTACTGTTACTTCTTTGAGGATATGGACTGACTTTGGATATCAAAATTCGTTTATTAACCAAACATCTCCTCGACATCTGCCTTGTGCCTATTATTCATAGGAGACATAGATCCCAGTAAACCCTTGACCTTGGCTCGTCAGATAGAAAAATGAGACATGAAAAAAATTAAGTTCCTTGTGTAAGTCTTGAGTAGTGGGTATAGCTCAAGTGCTGTAGGTGGCACTCGTCATTCATAGGCCTCCTTACTTCGAGAGAACCGACTTTCTCCTCTGGTAATGAAAGTCACTTCTCTTAATGACATCCTTGTGGAAACTTTTGGCTCTGCTCAGTAGCCATCTTTGGATCCCAACCCAACTACTAGTTTTAAAGGGTGATTCAACCGCTAGCCCCAAGTAGAAATGCCAATGTCACCGTGCCCTTCTCCAATTCAAAAGAGTGGGCGTCATAGAATTCCAGTGCCATTCCAATGCCGAAATTGAGGTGGTGAATGGCATGCTTTCAACATACACAAGCCAGTCCCCGGAGTCAGTTGTCGCCCAAAAAATTTCAATAGGCTAAGCAGAGGATGGACTTTGGTGACAGTGTGCTTCTTAGTAAATCAACAAATTATTCTTTCATCTGGGGTGAAAATATGAAAAATAAAGAGAACACTTAATGTCACAGAAGGTCAGATCCCATAAAGGGCCTGTGTGATACATCGTCCAACCTTGTCATTTTAGCAGATGGAAAAACTGAGGCTCAGAAAGAAATACTTGAACCAGGTCACAAAGAAAGCCAGCGGAACTGTAGGGAGCCTCTCACAACCTGACACCCTTAATTCCCAGTCTCCAGGTCTTTGCAATACCCCTTATGTCCCTCTTTTAGTCTGTACTGTCTCCATATTTTCCCCTCAAAAATAGAATCTTATTTTCATAAAACCTCAGACATCATTAGGTATTTTGTGCTTCAGATTTACCTTAGCTCTTAGTTTGGATTTAGTCTCTATATGTTCCTTCCTCTGTTTTCTGAGCAGAACCCATTTAATTTTGACCTTAGAAGCCAGGTGAAGGTAGAAAGACCTTAGAGTTAGCATGTGCCACAGCGGCATTCTCCTTTGCTTTACAAAATATTTGCAGAATAAACAACAGTGAACAGTATCTCAGTGTCTCCAGCCACAAGTGGTGGTGGGAACCAGGTCTATTCCAATCTACTTGTTTCAGCTGCCCCCTGTATGCAGGTCTTTGGGCCGAGACCAGAATTCCAGGACCAGTCCTGCTGGTGAGCTACCATGCCTCTCATGCAAGTAACTCTCCCCCTCCCTGGATATCAGTTTCCTCCTTCTGTAAAATAAGGTTCCTCCCAGTCTCAGCAGATTATGTGTTGTGATATGATGCTTTATCTAAATACTTAAAGAAATTATTTTATGTTCTGTTTTGTTGCATACTTTTCTTCCAGCAAGACTGAGCTCCTTCTCCCCAGGGATCATTAGTAGGCCCCAAGTAGCTGAGATGTAATATAAAGAAGCTGTCAGGAGTCCTGGACACAAGAACCAACTCTAATACCTGATGGCCCAGTAATTTACATAGCACCCCTTCCATGGGATTCTACTTGCTTATCCGCAGACATAAGATAATACCTCCTCTTTGCTTTTCATTCATACTTCATTTTAATTTATTGAAAATCTACATTAAACCAGAATTGGTGGGAGATTTTTGAGACATAACAGCTATCTAAGTAATCTATAAATTAGGAAACATCTTATAGACAGAAAATATTACCAAGATTTTTATTCACCTCTGACTTACAACTTCCTATATGTCTAGCAGATGCGGATGACTAAAAGAAGGATAAAACACATGCTAAGCTAGTGGAAAAATGAATGCAACCAAAAAGCAGGTAATTGGCAAAGAAATTTATTCTTGGTAGTTCAAAAAAATACATTAAAGTTGTCATTATGGGGGAAAGCTCATCTTCCTTTGACTTTCTGATACTTATTTTATGTCTTGATTTTTTTTTTTCCAATTCTTAAAGATGAGAGATTTTAGCTTTTCAATGCTTAGGGCCTCTTAAGAACTTAACCAGCCCTGTTATCCAGCAGGTAATGCAATTCAATTCACTTTATGGAGCGCCCCATTGGTTCAGAAAGAGATCTCAAAGGGGTGGGCATTAGTGACCCAGAAACATCCCAAGCATGGGGGGAGGGAAGTTGATTTTTACATCAGAAGCCAAATTATTAGGTTTGAGATTTGTGTCCAGTTTTATATGTGACACGCAGACAAGGACAAATGGCTCATTGTGTGAATCTAAGGACTCTGTGCAGGGCAGTTGAAGAATCTGCTGGGTCTTTTCCCCTATTTGAAAGTCTATCACGGTAAACTCAGGTTGTCCGAAAGAGATTACACTCTCGTCTGCCACCAGAGGGCCCCATCACCAGGTAATAGGGCCAAAAATTGCCAGCGTCTGAGTGAATGACTCAGATGAGGAAGCATCCATGTTCCCCCTTGAAGATGGCAGTTAAAGCCATGACCTTGAAGGTGGCAGTTGAAGCCATGAGCACCTCACCCTTGCTCTGTGTGTGGTTTTGGTTTTCTCCCTAATGAATAACAGTAGTAGCACCCCCATTTTCGATGCTATGCGACATATATCTTATTTAATCCTCACAAGAGTCCTGTGAAGTGGGTAATACTGCTTTCTGCTTTTACAGATAAAGAAACTGAGACTGTCGGTGGTTAACAGTATGCCCAAACCACACAGCCGGAAAGGGACAGGATTAGGACTGGAACCTGAGGCTCCGATTTCAAAGTTCAAATCCATAGTCACAGGGTTATGTTTTTCCTGAATAATGGGAGCAGCTTTTAGTTCATCATCTTGGGCCCTGCAGTAAGGTTAGGAAATGTAAGGACCATACTAACTGAGAATCCAGCTTATAAAATGAGCCAGTTTCTAGGGGGAAGTGGGCTTCTCAACTAAGAGAAAAGGGAGCAGAGAAAGGAGAAGGAAAGGAGAGCAGGTACAGGAGACTCGTGCTTCCCTCAAATGGCTGTGTTGGTCTGCACTTCAAGCATTCCTGGAGCAAGGGCGTTTCAGCTCTAACTGTAGCTGCTGACAGCCTAAAATTGAGACAAGTCTGAAGCCCAGACATAGAGAGGAGTGTCTCGAGAAATAAAGCAATCTAAGAAATAATAGCCAAAGCCCAGGCAGAGATGACTGAAACTGCTTCTGAGCTGGAGAGGAGAAATGGTATTAAGGACCATTGATGCCTTGCCTTAGACTCATTACCCAACTCAATCCCTAGGGACCTGTGCTCAAATCCTGAGAAAAGAAAAACCTGCAAATAAGACCTGAGTGGGGTGTATTCACCCATTATGTCCATGAGGCTTTGGAGTAAGGGGTCGCCTCACTGTGGAATCAGTGGAAGAGACAGTGGCCCAGAATTGGGAGACATTGCATGTTACGATAATGGCCACATCTTGCAGACATCAGCAACAGGAGCACCAGTACCATCAGTGGTCCAAGATGTGGCAGGCAGGCACATGGTGCTCTTAACCATAGACAGAATGGCATTTTTTACTCTATTGGTAGATGCCAAGGGCCTTAGCCACAGTAGGAAGCAAAGCAATGTCCTGAGGTGGGATTAAGAGGCCAAGAGAGAACCCCAAGAGAACCCTTGGTATTACACCCATGGTACCATTCAAGAGCAACACCAGCAGCAGCATAGTAATGAAACTACCAGGGAAATAGATACTTTGGCAACCAAGACTGAGGAGACATATTTGTGCATCCGTAGGTATACCTCTGGGCCACCTGAAAATAATTGGGGGGATAGTTAGGGAGGGTTAGAGATCCAGTATTTTACTGTGTTCTTAAAATGTCTAGAGGAAGATGAAAGTCTATTTAACTTTCATTAAAATTAACTCATCTTCATTAAAATTCATTCCATTCATCCACCACGGTGAGGACATCCTGGAGAAGACAAGATTGATAAGGAATATGATCTCTCACTTCATGAAGGAAGTGAGACCCAAGAGTTATAACCTGGCTCAAGAGTAGCAGGGAGGGAGCTTTCCTGCCATAGCCTCTATCAGGAATGGCTTACACAGCTTTCCTGAGGATGAGAAGATAGGTCCTAAAGTAATGGATCAATGGCCTGGTTCCAGCAAATTTCTTCATTAGGGAATGGATGTTTGTAGAGAAAATTCCATAGTGGGCGAGGGTTGTGTCAGTTCACTTGTTGGAAACTTCCAGCTCTAATGTTCTGGGGTTCTTGGAAATTTTTTAAAGCCAGAAAGGAAGCTACCTGAGAATGATCTCCTTTCTGAGATGCCATTTGGATGACGACAAAATTCACCTGTTTTCCTGAAATAGACATGAAAGTCTTTCTAGAAATGACAGGAAGGCAAGTGAACATTCTCTCATAATAAGCTGGTGTTCAAAACTAGAATTCTGCTAAAACTGGAAAGACTTTGGCTCTTGGTACACGTTTTCAGAGCCATAATCATGTATGAAGTTGTTTCCCTTTTGCTATGCAAAGGGAAAGAGCAGAAGGGGACCGCAATTTTGATGGAACCTCCAAATGTCTGCACTCAATGATGCCATGGATTTCTCTTTTAGTTTGCTGTCACTGAAACCTATATTCTGCCATTTCCCCCTGGGTTGAGAATTGTCTCCATCCTGTGATAACATCTGCTTTTTTAAATGTTCTACTGACTTCCTAACACTTTTGATGTATTTAACTTCCTAGACACTTCCTAATAGGGCGCTGAAAAGGTTGGGAGAGTGCCAGAGAAGGGGCAGTATCTGGTCCTTGACAATACCCTAAGACTGAGGTGAATGGAGCAATCAAAGAAAATTCAACAAGAATACAAGCCTGCAGACACAGAAAGTCAGCTCCAGCTTTACAATGGTCTTTTCTCTCTGAATGTTTTCATAGAGCAACATCTCCCTACCCAAACTCTAATGCTCTGGCTATCCTTGTACATTTCACCTATGACCCTGTGTTTCTCTAGGCTATAGATCCAAGAGAGGAATTTCTGGGTCATGGGATACACACATATTCAATAACCTGACAGATTGTGGTCCAGAATGGCTCATCAGTTTCCACTCCCCTGCCCCACTCCCAGCGGTGCATGAGGATTCTCCTTTCACCACATCTGTGCCAACAATATTACCGTTTGACTTTTTAATTTTTATCAGTCTGATGGGTGTAAGATGAGTCTCATGGTTTTATTTTATACCCCTCTGATTACTTGTGATGTTGGGGATCTCTTCATGAGGTGAGCATGTAGGTAATTTGGGTTTCCCCTTCTGTGAATCGCCTTTTCATATTTTTATTAATTCTTCTTTTTTTTTCTTGTTGACTTGCAGGAATTGCTTAATTATTCTAGATATTAATCCCTTGTCAGTTTTAAGTGTTGTAATTATCTTCTCCCAGTCTGTCTCCCATCTGTTATCTTTATCTACAATGCCCTTCATTGAACAGAAATTCTTAAGTTTTATGTAGCTAAATCCATTTTCCCCATTTAGTTTGCACTTTTTGGGGTACTGCTCAAGAAATCATTTCCCACCCCAAAGTCACCAAGGTGTTTTTCAACATTTTCTTACCAGTTTATAATCTATCTGTATATTTAGGTGTGTAAGGCATTCAAAATTTTATCAATTTCCATTTTTCTCCATTTGCTAAGCCACTTAGACATTACTATATGTTAAAAGATCTGTCTTTCCTCCAGTGATTTATGTTAATCTATTACATATGAGGAAATCATATAATTTATAATCCAAACTGGGAGAGATTTGAGAGTAAAAGGTGATATTGTAATTTTGCTAAGCCAACAGGCATAAAGTCAGGTCTTTCTCAGACAAATTACAGTAGCTACCTTAATTTTATACCGTATTTTATGTGGGACTATCTATGGCCCTTTAATCTGCTCTATTATTCTATTTATTTATTTATTTATTTATTTATTTATGCCACTTTGTTTTATTTTATTATTATACAATAATATAGGGTAGAGCAAATACTCCCTTTTGCTCATCTATTCCAAGATTGTCATTTACTTAGGAACTTTCATTTTTCAAAATATGCTTTAGACCTAGTATTTCAAGTTTCTCTGCAGAAGCTCTAATTGGAATTCCATGTGCGATTTATTCAACTTGAGAAAATTTGACATCTTTAAAATGTTAACTTAGCTCATCTATGAACATGGTTTATCTCTACATTTTTTTCAGATCTTGTATGCCTTTTGTGCAGATATTAATTTCTCCAAAATCATTTTGTATGCTTTTTATTAGTTTAATGACTTTATATTTTTAAGTTTTATTGGCATTTTGTGAATAACAAATATATATTTTATTTATTCTTGGTGAGAGTATTGTTGGTTGTAGTAAGATCATCTTTTAATCAGAACTAGAGTTCTACATCCATCTAAAAGATTATGCTAGTTTCCATAAATAGGTATGACCTCTGAATCTTTTTTTCTTTTCCAATATTGATACTTCCTTGTGTTTCTTGTTCATTTTATTGGTTATAGTCTCTACCATTCAGTCAACCAGTAATAGTGACACAAAACTTTCTTATCTTGTAAGAAATATATCTAAAATTTCTTCTTTAAATAAGACGTTTGCTGGAAATATTTTATATATAGCTTTTAACTAGTTAATCAGATTCTCTTCTATATCTAACTTTGTAAAAAATTATAAGTCAGAATTGAGTTTTATTCAATAATTTTCTGCCTCTATTGAATTAAGCATGTGATTGATTTCCTTAAATTAATATATTGTTCTTTAAAAGGTAATGTTGCGCTTTGTGATCTATTATTTACTCAAGGATTTTCATATCTATGTTTATAAATAAAATAGGCCTAAAATTTTCTTGCAGACAACATTTTTATATACTCAAAAAATCAATGGTAAACTAGACTCAGAAAATGACTTAATGATTTTGACAGCCCAGCTTCTTTTATTCTTTCACTGTCTAAGACAGTGTATTAAAAAAATGCTTATTTCTTAATTTTTTAAAAAAATCAGTCACAAATTATTTGGGCCTGTGATCTTGGTAAAGGGTCAGGGTTGGGATGAGGACTTTTCTGATAATCATTACAGTTTCTATTATGTTTTTTAAAGTTGATTTTATTCTATTTTAAATTTTCTATTTCTTCTGCTGATTCTGGATTAAAAAATAGTTGTATCTATTTCATCTAGGTTTATCAGTTAATATGTCTTCAATGGTATTTGTTGTTTTTGTAATTTGCCTTATACCTGTAATTATATAATCATAAATCCCACCTATGATTATACATGGCTCATTACATCTATAGTAATAGCTTTTGTTCGTTCTGTATTGTGTGAATTTTCATTTTCTTTTTATTTTATTTCTTTATCAGTATTACTAGTTGCCTATATAACTTATTCATCTTTCTGAAGAACTCAAACTTATTTTTTACACTCATCTGTATATTGTTATTGTTCCTTACTTTATTAATTTTATCTCCTCTTTATGATTTCCTTCTTCCTTGTTTGTTTGGGATAATGCAACACTGTTGCTGTTTTTCTTTTTTAGTAGAAATCTTTTTTTAATTTTTATTCCTACAGATGTATTTAACGCACCAAATTTTTATCTAAATGCTGTTGTTCAAATTTCTTGTGCCTTTGCTTCCTTTTATCTGTTTGAATGAACAGTTTTCAAGGACTCTCCAGCTCCAGATATTAATTTACCTTTATTCCACCATTGTTCTGCACGTTGTCTCTTTATACATTTTGAACATACATTGATATGTTGGAAGCAGATATGTTTATGGTTGTTATATCTTCTTGATCTGTAGGTCATGTTATCAGTTTATTACACCTATCTTTTCTCCTGACTATAATTTTTCTCCACTTCTAATTTGTTCAACTTTGAAATTGCTACTCTGACTTACTATCAGATCATATCTACTATCTTTTTTATGCCTTTATGTTTAATTTTTCTGTGTATTTTTTAAAATAAATATAGCTTGTATTTATCATGTAAAGGTGCATCTTGGGTATTTAAAAATAATTGTTTTTAACATTTATTTATTGTTGAGAGAGCATGAGCAGAGGAGGGGCAGAGAGAGAGGGAGACACAGAATCTGAAGCAGTCTTTAGGCTCTGAGCTGTTAGCACAGAGCCCAATGTGGGGCTCAAACCCATGAACCGCGAAATCATGACCTGAGCCGAAGTCGGACACTTAACCGACTGAGCCACCCAGGTGCCCCACAGTGGATTTTGTTTTTAATCCCACTTGAAAGAGTCTGTTTGGGGTTGGTGACTATAATCCATTTATATTTATTTTACTTACTGCTTTATTAGAACTTACTACTACCAAATAGTTTTTTTGTTTTCTATTTACAAATGGTGTCTACTTATTTTCTTTGCAATATACCTTCCATTGGATAGATCAGGTTTTTTTCTGAATATTTGAAAATAATGCATTCTGGGGTTACCTGGGTGGCTCAGTTAAGCATCCAACTCTTGATTTCAGCTCAGGTCATGATCTCACAGTTCATGAGATAAAGCCCCCGGGTTTATTCTTAAATTATCAAGATTCATAGCTATATTTAAAACACAAACATTTAAAAAGTGAATCAATATCTATGTATTTTCGTTAACTAGACAAGGGTTTTAACATGTTCTCATGTACGTTTTATCTCCCTCTGCACCTCCACAACTTGTTGGTATCATTGGTAACATAGAGCATAGACTATTCTATACCTTTGTATTTTATTAAGTGGGGTAATGACTTTACTAAGTTACTTGCTTGGTTTTCTCCAATATCCATTCTCCCTTTTTCCTGCAGGGGTAAAGCTCCTGGCTTTTAGTTCAGCACACAATCACCCAAAATCAAGATCACATTTCCCAAGCTCCTTTGCCACATAACCATGTGATAAAGTTCTGTCCAGAGATATGTGAGAAAAGATGTGTGCAATTTCTGGAGCATGTACTTAAAAATTAAGGACATGATCTTTCTTTTCCTCTTCCTTCAACTCGAAACATATATGTAGTTGTGAGACATTTTGACCATTGATGAAATATACACCCTTAATAAGGGAGATTAGCAAGATATAAAAAGCCAGGATTTTTTGGCAAACTGGGGAAGCAAAACTCTCCCTCCAGCCCTGGACCACCTACCACCTAATTCTTATCTGAAAGAGAGAAAGAGATGATTCATCCCTTGTATGTTAGTTTTCTATGGCTCCTGTAACTAATGATCACAACCTTAGTAGCTTCAGTAAATCTATTCTCATTTGGTTTTGGTGACCAGAAGTCCTAAATTCAAGGTTCAGGCAAGGCTGTATTCCTTGTGGAGGCTCTAGGGATAGATCTGTTTCTCTGCCTTTTCCAGGATCTAGAGTCTGCTTGCCTTCCTTAGACCATGGCCTCTTGCTTGTATCACTCCAACCTCTCCTTCATTTAATCATGTCTTATAAAGGATCCTCGTGATTACATTGCACTCAGATAACCCATAGTACTCTCCTTATCTTAAAATCTGCAACTTAGTCACATTTGCAAAGTCTCCTTTACCATGTAAGGTAACATATTTATGAGTTCTAAGATTAGGCTGTAGATATCTTTGGAAGGACCATTGTTCTATCTACAACATCTTATTTAAATGGGGTGCCTGGGTGGTTCAGTTGGTTAAGCCTCCAACTTCAGCTTAGGTTATGATCTCACAGTCTGTGTGTTTGAGCCCCACATTAGTCTCTGTGCTTACAGCTCAGAGCTGGAGCCTGCTTCAGGATCTGTGTCTCCCTCTCTCTCTGTCCCTCCCCTGCTTGCATGCTGTCTCTCTGTCTCCCAAAAATGAATAAATATTAAAAAAAAATTAATGACTGTTATGTTTGGTCAACTTTACACATGGCTAGGCCTAAATTCTAATATTTCCCATATTTCCCCAACTCTATTAATTTATTCTTATTAATGCTTACTTTTATTATCTTTATTGCCTCTTTTCTTGTTGAGGCACTTCTTTCAAGAGTGCTTCCAAAGAAGTTCTTTGTTTTAAAAACTCTTTTCAATATGTCATATACACTCTGCTTCCCCACTTAAACAAGGCTGCTTGAAATGTTCTCTTTTGGTCTCAATCATCCCTCCACAGGGCCAATAATCAATGGTACTATTAAAGAAACCTATCTTGCTCAAATTTATATGTCAAGGGCCTAAAACAGTATCTAGAACACAGTATTCACTCAGTACAAGTTTGCTGAGTGAAGCACTGAATTAGTCTTAATACGACAGTACAACCAAAAGGGGAACTCCAACAACATAAGGAATATGGCAAGAAAGACACCACAGAAAATGTTCATCTACCACTCAAGTCTTACATGTCTTGACTTCCAGATATATCCAGGTCTATATATAAAATGGGCTTGATATAAATGTATAAATATAATATCAATCATGCATATATGAAGTATATGTGTGTCATATGTTCTGTAAGGTACATAGGAATTGTCTTTTCAACTTTATAGGATTCTCAGTGTCCCTTTTTATTTTTTATTGAATATTCTCTCCAGCAATTGATGATGCTGTGCTGCCATTGATGACAAGAGCCCTCTCGTATTATGGTTAAAGGCGCAGACACTAGAGCCAAATAGTCTGGGTTTCAGGTGACGACTTTGTTTTTTTACCAGTTGTGTGATCTTAAACAAATTACTCAACATTTTTGTGCCTTAGTTTCCTCATCTGTAAAATGAGGTAATAATGATAATAGAAACTAATTCCTAGGATTGATGAGTACATTAAATGGGTTAATAAACATAAAGTACTTATATAGTTTCTAACAAATAGTAAGCTCTGTACATGCTAGCTATTTTTTAATGGCATTTATGAAGCCTTCAGTCAAGACTAAATGAATCAATTAAATCTTCTTATACTTTATTGTGAAGTTTGTATGAGCAGCAGCAAAATGAAATCCACCTCATCCCAAGAGAGATGGTCATAGATGGTGGATCTGCCATTAACCCTTCTTCTTGCTTTTAGGAGAAGTGGTCCAACCCACTCCCTGGGGTGGAGTAGAGTGGGGTGGGGTAGGGATAGGATTAAGGCACCATTTCCAGCTCTTCCCCTGCAAAGGGATTGCCTGTAAATAACCTCTAGTAAATTTAATTGGGAATGATGATTGGAAGAATGGGAGACTGAATTTGGCTTTAACTCAAAGCCAGATTATCCAACCCAGATATATTAGGAATATAAAAAGCAGATATTTTGATTCCTGAATCCAGTGACTATTCAAAACTTTTATGAGGAATGGGCATAATTGACACCTCAGAGTAGTGTTGCCAGAGGAAGTAGAGGATGCCCAGTTACATGTGAATTTAAATTTAACTGGGTGTTCATTTTGCTTTGCTTTGTTTTTCTTTTGTCTTGTGCTAATCTGACAACAGTACTCAGGAGCCCTAATAATCATCTCACCCAATTCCCTCATTTTATGATGAGTAAACTGAGAAATAGATGATGAAATAAAGTCTCCTACATGTAGTGAATGAGATCCAAGACGTAAACCCAGGCCTTCCGACTTCTTTTCTTAAATGAAGCACAGAGACTGTCAGCAGTATTCAGGTGAAAAAATGAGTGAAAGGGAAAGAAACATCTCTGGTTTCTACCCCTTGACCCAGTTACATAAAAATATCTTTCTTAAATTTGTAATCCAGCTCCCCAGCCACTTTTGAAACCCTATACTACATTACCTTTTTGTTGTTGTTCCTAAAATCATTAACCCATTAATTAAGATCGCGTGGGCTTGCTCTAGAAAAGCTGATTGAATTGCTTTTGTCTGTTCTACAATAAATGACAGCACAGAGGCAGGTTGGCATTAATTACGTGAAAGCCCTATTCATCTCTATTGATGTTAGTTCACATGGAATGTTTTATAATATCAACATTTTATACTGTTTACTCCCTGCTCTTTTTATCAGAAGCAGCAGCAGCATAAAACATTGCACCTCTAAATGAACTACATTTCCAAGAGCCTGTTTTTGGCTGTGGAAGTCACATCTCACACATAAATTGATTCTCTTTTTTTCTCCTTGTATGGATTTAAATTTCAACAAAAAGGCATTATTTCCTCTGGCTCCCTTAGCACAGGATAGCGGACATTACCATATTAACAATTTCAGGATGAAAGGGAAAAAAAAATAAAAAAACAGGCCCCATTTTCATTGAAACTCTTCCCAAACTGTTCAATTTACCGAAAATAAATTCTCACATCCAACCCCCTAAATCACTTTGTTTTTTCACTGAAGACACTTAGTTCCATCTTCAGTAGGAAATACACCATGATTAGGGATAGGGAAATATTTATTTTTGACAGAGACAGAGAGAGAGACAGAGCATGAGCAGGGGAGGGGCAGAGAGAGAGGGAGACACAGAATCCAAAGCAGGCTCCAGGCTCTGAGCTGTCAGCACAGAGCCCGACGCGGGGCTCAAACTCACAGACCGCGAGATCATGACCTGAGCCTAAGTCGGACACTCAACCGACTGAACTACCCAGGCTCCCCTGATTTTTTTTTTTTAATGTTTATTTATTTTTGAGAGAGACAGAGACAGAATGCGAGTGGTTTAGGGGCAGAGAGAGAGGGAGACACAGAATCCGAAGCAGGTTCCAGGCTCCAGGCTCTGAGCTGTCAGCACAGAGCCTGACGAGGGGCTCGAACCCATGAGCTGTGAGATCATGACCTGAACTAAAGTCGGATGCTCAACCCATTGAGCCACCCAGGGGCCCCTAGGGAAGAATTTAAATTAGTCTCCCTGGCTTTTCTACTCCATTTCCTTAAAATGCTCATCATAACCTGCAGTGCAGGCAAATTATTTATGCATGTGTCTGCCTTGTCTGCTGGAATGGGAGCTTCCTGTGGGCAGGGACTATATAGAACCCTAACAAATAATGAATTACTACATTTGTTAAGCACATCACTGTTTGCAGAGAAAAATGCTAACTACCATTGAGCTTACCATCCTTCAGACAACGTGCTTAGCACCTTATATTATTTACATTGCTTACATTACACCTTAGTACATTACTGTTATTTCCAACTCTCTCGGAAAGTCATGGGTGAAACCAGCTCCCCTCTACAGAGGGCAGGGAGAGACCAAAGAAACAGGCAGACCACCCCAGGTTATGATGTGGCAGTTTTAACAAGCAAAAAAATTTACATACAGACTAGTTTGGGGCAGAAGCAAGGTGAGTGGATCTCCACATTCACCCCCCCAAATCCTAAAAGTTTGTAAAGATGTTTCACCTTGGTTCAACCGTGTATACCATGCAGGTATTTGCAATCCACATCACTATGTCAAGGCTATGCCTTTGGGGAAGCCTCTTGAATGGCTAAAGGAAGTGGAACTCACATTCCAAGGGCAGGAGAGGGGGTAAGGAGCCTCCAATCACCAAGGTCCAGCCCAGCCGTCAACTGGCAGTCACAGCTTTTCAATGACCTTCCTCAGTATTCATGACAGTACTGAGTAGTAAGAAATATTAGCATACCTCATTTGCAGAAACCTCTTCTGAGGTTTGAGGAGAAGAGAGAATTAAAAACAGCGAGAAAACACTAAAAAGGGTATTTAAATCTAGATCTGCACTGGAAGCCCCTTGTTTTTTCAGCCATTCGCTGTAATGGGTGAAGACCTCAGATGTGACAGACCATGATCTTCGTCCTTCTCCACCCTTTACTTAATGCCAAGGAATTCGTAAGTTACGTGTGCTATTCCAAGGGCAGCAGAAGGTAATCCCAAGGCCCTAGAGAGGAGATCATTGACACCATCGGTCATCTTCCAAGGCTTCCAAGGTCATCTGTTTTTGCACTGTTTTCCCCACCTTTCTACAGTGAGCAGTGCAAAGAATGCTGAAGTGTCTACCTCAAGTGCCAGTGTTCTGTGACAAGCAGGGCACTGGAGTGAAGATCAGAGACCTGGATGCCTAGCCCTGGCAGTGATTTAACAGAGTTTTTTCATCTGTAAAGTCATGAGGCTGAACTACATAAAATTTCCTTCTTTCTAGCTGTAATCCTCCTATAAACTACTGGAATATGGGTTTCCTGAGAAACCCAGCACCTGGCACAGAGTAAGTTCTTAATAATAAAAACTCCGCTGACATAATGAAAACAATGAGTGAACAACACATATATGGCCCTTAGCTCAGTTCCCAGGAATCATAAATAAGGTTTCCTTTCACTTCAGTGCACGAGAGAGGATGTAAGTGCACTGTTTGCTATGCTAGAGCTTTCAAGCCTTCTCACACACTTCCATCTGGCCCTGATTTTCCATTTTCCCAATTTGGAACAACTTTTCCCATTCATTGGAATCACTTCCTTTCTTATGTTTACAAAACAGATGATTTGGGGATTTTACATAATTCATCCTAAACACAGACTAACTTAAAGTGAGTCCAAGTACCATCCACTAGCAGCATGGAATATTGCATTAGTTATAAAAACCGCCATTCTGTATGCCTTCAAGAACCCAGTGAGGAACTTCGACCTGACAATATTTTTAATCACAGGACGTTGCCCTTGTGGGCTTGTCCTGAGTGCACTATGCATGTGTTTATATTCCTAGGCAGAGCTTAAAGTGATTTGGTTCATTATAGTCTGGTTGTTCAAATGAATGCAGAAAGATGAGATTTTTAGCATAGTTCTGACTTTCTATTTACATACCTTACTTAATCCAGATGTAAACTTTTAGAACAGCTGTATCCTTTAGATTCAAAAGATTTATTGGTTGCTTGTATGCATTCTGAATCCTGGTTGGGTATATCTTGGATTTCTTTTGGCAGGATCAGTGGAGGCAGATCGGGGTAGGCTGAGAGAAAATCTTGTTGATGAAAAAAGTAGGCCTGAGATATCAATGTAGGGAAAATTATAGTAGTCATTAAGCAAGAAACTTATTTCAAAGTTGGGCAAGGAAAAAAGAAAGTGGTTTGGGATTTTGGTCTAGTGTTTTCCCACCTTCACTATATAAGCAAACAGTTAAACAGAATTGTATGCCACGTACTCAATTCTAAACACCTTACATCTATTGACTTGTGTAAAATTCCTAACACTTCTATCAGCCACATATCACTTACAAAGAAACAAAAGCTTAGAGAAGCAAAGTCATTTGCCGAAAGTAATTCGGTTATGTAAGAGGCGTAAATCAGGTGTGAAACAAGACAACCTGGCTTTGGAGTCAATGCTCTTACCAACCATACCACACCAAGCTGCCTCTGAAATGTCCTTAAGCTATTTCAGTGGCCTTCGAACTGGCTTCCTTACTCCCCATCTCGTACACCCCACCTTCCAACCTGTTCTTCACCATCATGATCTGCTTATAATGCAGCTTTGACCCATGTCATCCCCCAACTCAAAATACTTCAGTGGCCCCTAGCTGCCCTTCCAAACCCAGTGACACATCCTCAGCCTGGTACTCCAGGGCTCCACAACTTGGCCCCAACCTTCCTTTTTCAACCTATGTCCTAAATTTCTTTCTCCGCAAATCTTGTGTTCCAGCTAAACTTAAACCCTCTCTTCCTATTCCAAAAACATGATTTGATTATCCTGTATCTATGGCCCTGTCCACAGTCCATCAAAAACCCTCCCAATAGCAAGGCTAATATAAACCTCACCTCGTCCTCCAAAATGCAAAAATCACATACTCTGGTATGGACTGAATTATGTCCCTCCAAAACCCGTATTTTGAAGCCCCAACCCCCAGCATGACTATATGTGAAGATAAGTCCTTTTTGGACATAATGAAAGTTAAATGAAGTCATATGGGTGTGTCTTAATTCAATGTGACTGATGTCCTTAAAGAAGAGACCTCAGGGATACACATATAGAGGAAAAGTCATATGAGGACACAGCAAGAAGGCAGCTATTTGCAAGCCAGGAAGAGAGGCCTCACCAGAGGCCAATTCTGTTGGTGTTTTGATCTTAGATTTTCAACTTCCAGAATTATAAGAAAATAAATTTCTGCTGCTTACACCACCCAGCCTGTAGAGTTATGTATAGCAGACTAATACTCTCCCTTGTTCCTTAGGATAGGGAGTCTCAATATTGTGTTCAATGACTGGTTTTGAGTCCTTTAAATTTAATAATGTGCTAATATGGGACTAAAAATCTGGGTATATAAACTCTCTGAAAAAGTCACTAGTAATGAGAATGCAATCACTTCTGAGGAAGAACAGTGATTCCCAATGATTAAATATCACTCATAGTTATTGCACTTGTGGGGGGGGGGGTCATTACACAGTAATGTAATTATTTTTATTGTAGATATGTTGACTGATCTGACAGTGCTTTCTTAAATATTTGAAAGACAACATTCCTTCACATTCTAGAGAACACTCCGGAAAGCAAACACAGGCTTGATTGTGCCATGTCTCTTCTCTCCCACAGTCAGGAAGTTACTCCCTGTTCATACTCTTATTTCAGGAAAGACTTCAACCATCAGATTGTGTACAACCAGTCACACCACAACCTAGTTTTAACACACTGTCCACATTTCATCTGCATCCCTGAGAAGGCACATCAACAAACCAGTTGAGAATTCTTGTGCTTGGGCAATGATCATCTGAGAGTCATAGGACAACACGATAGGTAAATATTAGAAATAAATATTAAATTGATTCCTGTTGTCACAGGACTTTGCATTAATGAATGATCAGAAACAACAGATCAGAAAGTGTTGGGATTTAGGAGAAAAGATTACAAGGTGATTTTAGTTTAGTGTTTGTTTGTTTTTTTAATGCTTTGCTGCATTTGCAATTTTTCTCTGGTGATTAAATATTACTTTTAGAATCAAGGGGGAAAAAAATAAAGAAATTCTACTCTGGATAGAGCAGAATCTCTATCCAGTCTCCCAGGTCTCTCCTTATAAGGTCTCAATAGATCTACCTTCTCAAATTAGCACCATTTTTGCCCTGCTCCTTGGTCATCATTTACATTCACTAGACCAATGTCCTTTCCCTCAGGTCAGTCAAATAAATTAACCATATTAATGTGAGCTAATGAGTTAATAGGGTTAAGTGCCCTACAACTCTAATTAACATTTTTGAATTTCGATCACACCTTCAGAAAACACTTCCAAAATGTGGACTCTCTGACCCTGCAGCTACCCAGCGGTCCATGAAAGTGTGGGTGGGGCTAGACCAGCCTTCCAGTCACTAACCAAAATGTGGTCACTGATTCAGTAACCCTACTTTATACTGGAGTAAATAATTAGTCCTGTGGTTGCAAATGGACAGCCACAGCACCGAGCCAAATTGCCAAACCCTGGTTTATTCTCATACCTCTCTCTTAACCACCTTGGTTGATCCATTCACTCTTAATGTGAAAGAGTAAAGAGGTCTTAGAAAGAGAAAAGAGGGCACCTGGGTGGCTCAGTCAGTTAAGCGTCCGACTTCAGCTCAAGTCAGATCTCATGTCCTTGAGTTCGAGCCCCACGATGGGGTCTGGGCTGATGGCTCAGAGCCTGGAGCCTGCTTCCGATTCTGTGTCTCCCTCTCTCTCTGATCCTCCCCCGTTCATGCTCTGTCTCTCTCTGTCTCAAAAATAAATAAACGTTAAAAAAATTAAAAAAAAAAAAGGAAAGAGAAAAGAAAGTATTTAGATACCTATGCCTATGCCTCTTCAGTAGAAGAGCTCTTCAAATAGAGATTTGGGTTTTGTTTTGTTTTGTTTTACTTGACACATCTTAAGTTCGAAATGGATTTGCCCTGTGACTGTTCCCTTTTCCATGCCCATTTGATGACTCCCAGGGTCCATAAACTCTTCAATCCATTGTACATGGGAACAATCTCTGACTGGAAAGAGAAAACCCAAAATAAGAATGCCATTACTTTAGAGCTTCCCAGGCATCCTCCTACCCCAAAAAAGACAGTAAAAGTACTTGCTTTAGAAGGAAGAAAGCATAGCAAACTAATTAATTTCTCATTGAGACATTCCACTAATTAGTTAAAATAAAATATGCCAGAGCTTGGGTTAGAACTATATTTCAGAAACCCAGGCCAGCATTATTTCCACTACATTAATGATTCTCAACCTTGGCTGCACACTGAAATCGCCTATATAGCTTTAATAATTACTGATGTCCAGTCACACCCCAAGAGATTCTGATTTAATTGGTCTGATGGCCTGCGTATCCAGAGCTTTAAAAGATCCCCAGGTGATTCTAACATGCAGCCAAGCTTGCAAAACCACTCATCACAGTGTGCTGCCTCTTCTAGTGACTAATGGCCAATGGTCTAGGTCCCATGGACAGTGAACAAAGAAGTAGATGGTGCCCTCATTGCTCACCTCAGCTTCCCCTCCCTGCCCCCTCTCCCTACTCACATATGTGCAGGTATGTACTTAGGATAATTAGTTGTTTATTTAACTAGTAGCTGCTATCTGTTTACAGCAAAATTTTTTAAACATTTTCCTAAAGAGCCAGATAGTAAATATTTTAGACTTTTTAAGTCATACAGTCTCTGTACTCAACTGTGCCATTGTAGCAAGAAAGACAGAAAATATGTAAGTAATGGACATGGCCATATTCCAATAAAACTATATTTGTGAGAATAGGTGCCTGGCCCTCAAGCTACAGTTTGCAGACCTTCAATTTAGAGTCTCTAGGACATATAAAGCAATTACTACATTTTTCAAATGGGGGCTACAGTGACTCTGATGCTAGTGGCCTTCAGCACTCCATTGTAACTGTTGGAGTGTATTTGCCTGCCTGAAGGAAAGACTTCCTGCAGAATAGTTCTCCTCTGCCTACTCCTGCTGTTGAATAGAGCTGCTTTTTCAGGGCAGAGGCCACGGTGGTCCCCAAGAGCCCATACCCACAGATGTTCAGTACCTCCCTCTGGACACCTCCAGCTCCTTCTCTGTGCGTATATTGATTGCATTACTTGTCCCCTTCTGCACTATTACTTTGCACATTCTATTTCCCATTCTAGACCATAAGCAACTGAATGATAGTTACCGTAATGAATACTACTACTAATTAGTATTATTATTATTTGCATGCACAGGTTGCACTGCAGTTCACGGCCACTTTCACATCCACTAGGACTTCGTCATCCCCCTGGGAGACAAGTGGAACCATGATGATCACCACCTGGATGTCGAGATGAGAACACTAAGACTCAACAAAATTACTGAGCATTAAGAGGCAGTCTACACTTGAATCCAGATCTTGTGATGGCAAGAAGGCATGTTTAATGCAGGTGGGGAAACTGCATATGGAATCAGAGAGCTGCATTCAAATTCATTTAGTAGTGGCTATGAAAATAAAAAAAACACAACACACTTTTACATTCATTGTGGAGGTCAAGGCCAAAGAGCACCAGATTAAACAGCCAGTGAAGAAACTCTATGGCATTGACGGTGACCAACATCCACACCCTTCCTGATGAGGCGGGCGGGAAAGAAAAAGGCATAGATTTGACTTGCTCCTATGATGCTTTGCATATTGCCAACAAAGTTGGGATCATCGTAATCGAATCCAGTTGGCTGATTATAAACATAAATATTTGTAAAACGAAAAAAAATCAGTCGGTAGTTTTGTAATCTTGAGTAAGTCAGTCAACGCCTCGAAGTTTTGTTTCTTACACTACAAAAATATGGACACCAGTATATATTCACCTTTAGGGTTTGTGCTGAGAATTAGAGATAATTTGATTAAAATTTCTGGTATTAATTAGTGTAAATACTGGCAGCTACCATTACTACCACTACTAATGCCATTATTATTAAAGCTACTACTATTAAGACTACTGTGGGGCGCCTGGGTGGCGCAGTCGGTTAAGCGTCTGACTTCAGCCAGGTCACGAGCTGGCGGTCCGTGAGTTCGAGCCCTGCGTCAGGCTCTGGGCTGATGGCTCGGAGCCTGGAGCCTGTTTCCGATTCTGTGTCTCCCTCTCTCTCTGCCCCTCCTCCGTTCATGCTCTGTCTCTCTCTGTCCCAAAAATAAAATTTAAAAAAAAAAAAAAAAGTTGAAAAAAAAAAAGACTACTGCTTATCCAGGATTCTTCCCATTTTGCACATGTTCCATCCACTTCCATTCACTGTTGCATGCTTCATTGTTTGAGCACAGTGCCTTTATTTGATAGGTGCTTAATTAATACTGAGTGAATTGAATGAATTAGTTTACTAATGGGGCGCCCGCGTGGCTCAGTGGGTTAAGCATCCGACTTCAGCTCAGGTCACGATCTCACTCACAGTTTGTGGGTTCGAGCCCCGCATCGGGCTCTGGGCTGACAGCTCAGAGCCTGGAGCCTGCTTCTGGTTCTGTGTTTCCCTCTCTCTCTTCCCCTCTCCTGCTCATGCTTTGTCTCTCTCTGTCTCTCAAAAATAAATAAATGTTAAAAAAATTAGTTTACTAATGATTTGGTTATATAGACCTGTATTTATAAGCTCCTTCCTTTTAAAAGTGATGAAAATATCCCCCAAAGCAGAGGAAAATTGGATGACTCCTTTTTAAAAAGACAATATATAAAAGAAATTTCCTTCTCAATTCAAAGAATCTCCTTAGCCAAGTGTACATGCCCAGAAACACTTTACTCAACAACCTAAAGTAAGGGAACATAACTTCCAGCTGACTTCTCTTTCTTATAGAATCATTAATGCCTAAACGTCAACAAAAGAAAAGCTGTCAGCAGTATTTTCTGGATTAGTAGATGCTCAGCTTTGGCTGAATCATCAGTAAAAATGATAATTTTCTCTCGACTTAGAATTTTTCTTGGAAGATATGACAAACACTCCTGGAGAGCCCTGGAGAGGGTCAAAAGTTCAGAAATATCTCATTCAAGCACCCCAATCATCTCTCATTTGCTCCACTGGGAAATCAGCAAATCGATTAAGACATACTGAATCCCCACTATGTATCAGGCACTTTACTGGGCACTGAGGTGGTGACAGAAGCAAAAGATGTGATCTATGAGTTCAAGCAGTTTACGATCTGATGAGTAAGAACAGATGTACGATTCTGAAATGGACTCTGTAAAGTATGCTCTGGGGTGTTGGCCTAAAACTCAAGAGAGAGAAAGAGAGAGAGAGAGAGAGAGATCAGTATGAGCCAATATAGGCAGGGAAATCTTCCAAGGGCAAATTCCCACCTCCAGACTTCTAGTGGTACATGGACTTGTACTGAGTACTGGCACCTGGTCAGGCATTTGAGGAGGTAACGGCTGGAAGAAGAGGAAGAGACTTTACCAGCTGGCTCAAAAAGAGGTCTGAAGAGCAAGTTCTTTAAGAGTTCTGCTCCAGGATGTCATTCAGGCATCCTTGCTCTCCTGTGACTCCTCCCTGCTCTAAGTCCTTAGGGTCTGCACTATTCAGCCAGAGGATGAGTACCAAGAGAGTAAGAATCACATGAGGAATAGAATCACATGAGGAAAGTTTTTAAGGGACACATCACTTCGGTTCTTCTTTCATCAGTCAAAACTCAGTCAGGACCACTTTTATACACCATACACAAAACTAAATTCAAAATGGATGAAAGACCTAAATGTAAGACAGGAGACCGTCAAAATCCTAGAGGAGAAAACAGGCAACAACCTCTTTGACCTCAGCTGCAGCAACTTCTTACTTGCCTTCTCCAGAGACAAGGGAAACAAAAGCAAAATGAACTATTGATACCTAATCAAAATAAAAAAAGCTTATGCGCAGTGAAGGAAACACTTAACAAAACTAAAACACAACCGATGGAATGGGAGAAGATATATGCAAATGACATATCAGATAAAGGGTTAGTATCCAAAATCTATAAAGAGCTTATCAAACTCAACACACACACACACACACACACACACACAAACACACACACAAAATAATCCAGTGAAGAAATGGGCAAAAGACATGAATAGACAATTTTCCAAAGAAGACATCCAGGTGGCTGACAGACACACGAAAAGATGCTCAACATCACTCATCAATAGGGAAATACAAAGCAAAGCTACAATGCAATACCACCATACAATGGTCAGAATGTCTAAAATTAACAACTCAGGAAACAACAGATGTTGGCAAGGATGAGGAGAAAGGGAGACACTTTTGCACTGTTGGTGGGAATGCAAACTGGTGCAGTCACTCTGGAAAACAGTATGGAGGTTCCTCAAAAAATTAAAAATAGAGTTACCCTACGACCCAGCAATTGCACTACTAGGTATTTATCCAAAGGATCCAAAATGCTGATTTGAAGGGTCACATGGGCCCCAATGTTTATAGCAGCATTATCAATAATAGCCAAATTATGGAAAGAACTCAAATGTCCAGTAACTGACGAATGGATAAAGAAAATGTGGTGTATATATATATATGTGTGTGTGTGTGTATGTGTGTATGTATATATGTATGTGTGTGTGTATATATATATATATATGTATGTGTGTGTGTGTATATATATATATGTATATATATATATATATATCCATCTAGTAACTTCACCAAACTGAAAGTCCAGCATGCTGAATCTGTCCTTTCTGTCTGATCTGGATATATTTCCTTATGGTCCAATTGGTCCAATGACCTGGAAGCTACATGGAATATATAATTATATAATAAGAAGGATAGCCAAAATAGAAATAGTCGTTCAGAAAGGGGAAGAATGGACGACACACAGAAGTGATTAATCCATAGCAATTCCTAAATCCCCCTGGGAAGGCATTTTGAAGGCCTTTTAAAATGAGAATACAGAAGATTAGTTGACTGGATATTGATGATACCCTTGGGAGGAGCTCTCCTGTCCATTTGTTGCTATGACCACTGATGTCCTCCTTGGGAAGTTCTTCCTTATCCATATCCTCTGTGGCCATATCTAAAGTGAATGTGCTTTTTTGCAGCAGTCCAAATTTTACAGCCAACTTCTTGCTGGGGCAAATATGAAGAACTGAAGAAAACATAAAAGCATTTTCAGTCCTGGGCCATGGTTTCTTTGATGTGACAATGCACCAGAAAATTTGGTAGGTTTAGAACCTATTTCCTTCTTGTCAGTTTCTTATGCAAATACACACAAAGTCTTTCCTAGATAGAGGGGAGCATGAATATTGGTGAGCATTACTGGTTTCTGCTATAATTACCCACTGTGTAAAAAGGGGGGGGAGAAATAAGTATATGCATTTATATTTGCTTATTATTTTAAAAATAAACAGTAAAAGGACAAACACAGTGAGAAAGGGAAAACAGAGTGAAGAGAGACAGGGGTGGGAGCCAGATTTTCCGTTTATATCTGTTAACATTGTTTAGAGTTTTGAACCACATAAATGTATTACCATTTCCAAAAAAATAGCAACTTTTAAAATGAGCATAAAGAAAACCTGGTGCTCACTTCATCCAAACAGTCTGTCTTCCTTTGGCTCTTCAGTAGCATCAATTCACTCTGTGGGTTTCACTGATTGTGTTTACTTCCACCAATACGATTATATGAGCACATAGAATCAGGGACAAGAGCCACCTGGTAAGATTCACCCCTAAATTCTCCGCTCAAGAGTATAACGTTCTCTAGCTCCTCATAGAGGGGATGGCAAGAAGTGGGCATAGCTATAGGTGCCCCTAAAAGGCCAGAATGGCATATAGATATAGGTGCCCCTGAAGAAGATTATAGAAAGGACAACTCTAAAGAAGAAATGAATATCAATATTGAGCCATAGCATTCTTTGACATAAATAGAGCCTTTTTTGAAAAGGTCACATTTGAGTAAAAGGAAAGAAAGAAAGGACTTCCCAGACCAGCCTGCAAGAGAGAACTGTGATACTAACCCATCCAAGGATCGAACTGAATCTCTAGTCCATACTCAGCCCCCCACAAATGAAAGAGACTAGGCAACACAAAGGGATTTTGAAGTCAGTCATTATACAAGGCATAGCTCTACAAATGTGTTCTAGAGTAATCAGCCACAATAGGTTTCTCTCTATATTAAAGGGTAGTCTTAAAGAAGACGGAACGAACTTGATCCATGTGGTCCTAGAGAACAGAATGAAAAGCCTGGATGAAAATCCCCAAGGATTTCCCAAAGGTAAACTTTGTTCCAAATTGAGAAAAATTTTAAACAATTTTCTAGAGATAGCATGGACCACTGTGCCACTTTGAGGGAGGGATGTAACATAAGCATGGGGGTCAACTGGGTAGAGGTACTGTGGGAGCACTTTGAGATAGATGGTCCTTGTGGATGACTTCAGCACTCTCTCTCCTATTCTCTCCCTCTCTGTGTCACTGCTTGAACAATATGCATGGGATGTGGACCAAGTAGTTAGTTGCAGTCAAACGTAATCATCATCTCTGAAACCACAGCTGCAAGTGACAATGGCATGTGGAAAAAAATGTAGTTGTTGGGCCTTTAACACACCAAGGAATAAGCTGTAGAGTGCACATCACAGAACTCCATGTGAAAGATTCAAAGCCATTAAAAAGACAATAACAATAATAGCTGATATATATTGAAGTCTTAAATATATGTGCTAGGTGTGGTTGAGTGTTTTTCATATATTAAATCATTTAATCCTCTTGGGGGGGTGGCCTTTGAGAGATGCTTAAAAAATAAACAAGACACTGACATGTTGATATAGTGAGAAGGTAGAATATGATTTAGTTCAGGTCCTAGGTGAAGCCTGTATTGGTTTATAGCAAGATCCAAATAATATCCTTAAACCCTGTATGGCACTGGAGAATTCTGGTTCGGTATTCATCAGATGAAGGATGATGTCTGCAGACAAAAAAAAAAAAAGATGTAGATTCAGAAAATACCTTAGGGTAATCATTTATCAACATGCAGCTCCTGGGAGAATGGAGTAAACAGATTTTTTTTTTAATTATGGAGTTTGGAGAGATTTGGAGAGCCTGGTATTAAGTATTCTGCTCTATAACCAGAACTGTTGAATCACCAGGAATAGACTTAAGTGTTTCTATTGTGGTGGTTGAGCATGAAAATAAACAGATTGAGCCAACCAGATTGGCAAGTCTCTTCACAGTTCAACAGTTCACATCTAAGAATCACAAATAACTCCAAATCACAAACCCCTGAGAAAGATTTTGAATTCTAGCAAAGGAGAATGGTAAAGACTGGGGCTAGTAACCAGGGAATCCTCATTTCAAGTCCCAGTTTTGCCGCAAGTGTTGATAACACTTGGCCACAATCGCTAATCTTCACATTCAGCAAGCCACTTGTGATGGATGTGAAGAGGCATGGCCTTGATCCCCCTTCAAGAAAGGTCCTGCTTCCCCAGCTGCTGAAACTGCTATCATGGACTGCCTTTAGCTGTCAGCCTTCCAGGGCTGCAGGGCTTCAGGTGCAGAGCTTCCTTGGCCAAGGTGACTCCTTCCTTGTGTGGTACATATCCAAGAACTGATAGAGACTGGACTAAAAAGTCCTGGCCATTGCAATCAAACTGGAGCAACTCTGGTGGACCATTTTAACTCCAGAGCTTCTTGTGGTGTTTGTTGAGGTGACCAGGCAACCGAGTTCCTGAATGACAGCTCCACTTCTTCTGCCCTCTCCCACATTTGCCCTTTTCTTCCATGGGTGCTGATCCTAAGGATATAAACATCCCAGCAAACATCCTATGAACTAATCTTTGTAGCAGGGTCAACAGCCAACCTTCCACAGATCACTAGTCACTGAGCTAGGGTTTAACTGGATCATCTTTCAACGAAACAAAGGTTGAATTTGCATGGAGTGACCTTGAAAAATCAGTTTACCTCTTGGGGCATTAGTTTCCCATCTACAAAATGGGAAATGCATATAAGGGCTCTTCTATATCTGTAAGCCCCTATTATATGGAATCTGTTCAATGGCCAGACAGAACAGGAAAGCTCTGTCTACATGGTGTGAATCCAGAATGTGAAAAATTCAACCTGATTAAAACATTATCTTCCAACCTAGCTCTCAGGTGCCTACTGTGTCACATTTCTACCCTATGACTTAGACTTCAAATCTGTCAATAGCTGAAATATAAGGAAGTACCTGTGAAATTTAGATATATCACTTCTTTTCACATGAACAGGCATTGAGAAAGAAAGTAACAAGGACTTAAAAAAAAAAACACACAAAAACAAAAAAAAACCCAAAACTCTGGCCTCTGCAGAGGAGAAAAGGGTTTAAACTGTGGAAAACAAATTGTCCTGAATCAAATATATTTTCGTTGGGGCAGGGGTTGGGTACATGAGGCAGTGTACCTCGTGTTTAATGCTCTTCAATCTGAAAACATCATGTTCTTCATAACCAGAACCCACTAGGCTCAGGAGTATCATAGAGCAGGCACTAGAATCCAAATGACCTATCTTGAACCAAGGGCTGCTTCAACAAGATGTGCCACTCAAGGCAGCTCAGGCATCCTGGGATGAATTCCTCTTCCGTAAAACGGACATTTTAACAATTTCCCTGCTTTTCTTCAGGGATCCTGGGAAGATGATGTGACATGTGGATATAAAAACACTTTGATAAGTAAAATAGCAACACATATGTGTAATATGTTTTTGTCATTTCTGTATTTCCAATTCTCACAGTCAGAAAGAGTCCCAGGTTATTGAACTCACCTTATCTTCAGCATCTTTCAATAAAACAAAGGTCAAATTTCCTCAAGAGAAAGAGGATTCTGGGAAGATGGTGGAGTAGAAGCATTAGGAAACTTCCTCTCTGTCTAGACAATAATTGCACTGGCAGAATTTATCTGATATAACGATTTTGGAACTCTGGAGTCTACTGAAGGCTTTCAACTTCCAGAGAAGTCTTGGAAAACAAAGTGCAGTTCGTTTCCATCAATTTTAATGTTCAGATAGTAGCAGCTACCCATCCCACACCCTCAGCTCCATGGCAGGGAACTGTGACCATGTTTCAAGAGCAGCTTCTACCAAAAGCCAGGATGGGCAAAAAGGGATCTATCTTCGAATTATCTGAGATCTTTGCTGCTGATCAGTCATACAAAGAGGTGGGTGACCTCTTTCTTATACTTTCTTCTATTGTTGGAAGTCTCTCCCCACTGGCTGAAGTGAATTTCTGGGGATTTAAAGGGCCAGTGTACTTTTTCTTCCTCCCTTCATTTTTCTCTTTTTCCTCTTTTGGAGGCTAGACATTAAAGACTAGGACATGCAAAAACAAATGCACATATAGAGAAAATTAAAAAGTATGTGCCCAAGGAAAAACACAGATTCAGAAAAGGACTGAGAAGACCATAAGGTTACATCTCATGCTAAACCTGGGCACAGAGAGAGTCTACATCAAACAAAACAAAAGCAAAAACAGGAAACCCGGGGGGGAGGGATAGAATCTGATTTCCAGAGTTACCACCTTATTAGATTTGAATGTCCAGTTTTCAACATGAAATCACAAGGCATATAAGGAAACAGAAAAATGTGTCATATTCAAAGGAAAATGAAATCAACAGAAACTATCTCTGAAAAAGACTTGATGGCAAATCTATTAGACAAAGACTTTAAAACACCTCTTTTAGTGTGGGAAATAAATTTAGAATTCTGTATGCTTGCACCAATGAGTTAAAAGGCTTAGAGCAAAAGCTGCCACAGGGTGAAAATACCCAAGGCCAGTAAGACCAAGCATAGAGGCAGAAAGCAACCACTGCACCCAAAATTACCTAGTGAAAAGGGTTACCCTTGAGGCATCATGCTCCAGTAATCTTTAACTTTGGAGATAACAGTCACTTGGCTGTATCGCCCACAGAGAAACTCTTGTCCATCTGGTGTCAGATGCCAATATATTACTGTGATTTAATCTCAACTTCTAATGCCACTCGCACTCCAAACCTTTTGCTTCTTACACACACAAATTAATGGCCACTTTCTTATTGTTTTCTTCTGCACGTTCACCACATATGTAAAACCTTGAAAGCTTAATAAATACAGAGACAAAACCCCTGTTCAGGGCTCTTCTCTCCTCCTGGACATTAGCCCCTGTCATATTAAAAAAAAAAAAAACTTTTTTAAGTTTATTTAGTGTTTTTCAGAGAGAGGACAGAGCACGAGAGGGGTAAGGGCAGAGAGAGAAGGCAACACAGAATCCAAAGCAGGCTCCAGGCACTGAGCTGTCAGTACAGATCCTGATGTGGGGCTTGACCTCACTAACCGTGAGATCATGACCTAAACCAAAGTCAGACACTTAACCCACTGAGCCACCCAGGTGACCCATAGCCTCTGCCATATTCAATTCTGCTTCCACTCTCTTGTTGGACAAGAGAGAACTCCAGACTCAAAGTCAGTGACATTTTAGAGATGTTCAAAGAACTAAAGGATGATGTGGAGAAGGTAAGAAAATGGTGTATGAGCAAAATGGGAAAAAAAAAACTAAAAAGAAACCAAAAAGAAATTCTGAAGTTAAAAATATAATAACGAAAATGAAAATTTCACTGGAGGGATTCAAAGACAGATTTGAGCAGACAGAAGACAGAATTATCAAATTTAAAGATAGGATAATTGACATTATTGAGTCTAAAGAACAGGAAAAAAAAAGATTAAAGAAAAGAGAACAGAGTCTAAAGGACATATGGGATACCAAGTGACCAACATACACATTTGGGAATCTTAGGATGAGAAACAGCAAAAGGGGTATCTGAAAAAAAGAATGTTTAAAAACTTCCCAAAGTTGATGCAAGGCTCGAATGTAAACATACAAGAAGCTCACCAAACTACAAGGAAGATGAACTCAAAGAGATGCACACTGAGACACATTATAAACAACTATTTGAAAGACAAAGACAAAGAGAGAATCTTGAAAACAACAAGAAAGAAGACACTTGTCACATACAAGGAATTCTCAATTAAATACCAGACTTTTCATCAGAAACCTTGGAGGCTAGAAGACCGTGGGCCCATATATTCAAAGTGCTAACAGAAATAACTGTCAACCAAGAATCGTACATCTGTCGAAACTGTCCTTCAAAAGCGAGGGAGAAATAAGATATTCCCAAGTAAACAAAAGCTTAGGGAGTTCATTACAACTAGACCTGCTTGGCAAGAAACTCTCAAAGAAGTCATGTGAGGTGAAATGAAAGGACATTAGATAGTAACTATAAGCCATATGAAGAAAGATCTCAATAAAGGTAAATAACTCGGACAATTATAAAAGCTAATATTATTGTACCAATAATTTGTAACTACTTTTTGTCTTCTACATCATTAAAGAGACTCATACTTTTTTTTTAATGGTTATTTTTGAGAGAGAAAGAGAGAGCATGAGTGGGGGAGGGGCAGAAAGAGAGGGAGGGGCAGAGAGAGAGGGAGAAAGCGGGTCTGAAGTAGGCTCTGTGCTGACAGCAGAGAGCCTGATGTGGGGCTCAAATTCACAAACCAAGCCATGAGATCATGACCTGAGCTGAAGTCAGACTCTTAACCAACTAAGCCACCCAGATACCCTGAGACTCATACATTTTTTAAAAAGTGAAGAGATTCTTGGATACTGTGAACAAACTGAGGGCTGATGGGGGGTGGGGGAGAGGGGAAAGTGGGTGATGGGCATTGAGGAGGGCACCTGTTGGGATTAGCACTGGGTGTTGTATGGAAACTAATTTGACAATATATTATATTTTAAAAAATTAAAAAAATAAAACAAGTTATAACCTTTAAAAATAAGTAAATTAACTAATTAATTAATTAAAAAGTATTAGTCTAGGAGTGTCTGGGTGGCTCAGTCAGTTAAGCATCCAAATCTTGATCTTAGCTCGGGCCTTAATCTCAGGATTGTGAGTTTGAGCCCCACAGTGGGCTCCATGCTGGGTGTGGAGCTTACTTTAAAAAAAAAATGTGTTAGTCTAAAAGCTAGTGTTGTTGTAGGGGCATATGGGTCGGTTAAATGTCTCACTTCAGCTGAGGTCATGATCTCACAGTTTATGGGTTCAAGTCCCACATGGGGCTCTGTGCTGACAGCTCAGAGTCTGGAGACTGCTTGGCATTCTGTGTCTTCCTTTCTCCCTCTTCCCCTCCCCTGCTTGCATTCTGTCTCTCTCTCAAAAATAAATAAACATTAAATTTGTTTAATAAATAAATAAATTAAAAAATGCCAGTGCTATTATAGCTTCAGTGCCTAATTCCACATTGTCTTTTCTATACAATTTAAGAGACTAAAGAACATAAAAGAATTATTAGTTATGTTTTGGGGCATACAAAACATAAGGATGTAAGTTCGTGATGCCAATAACCAAACAGGGTGGGGACAGAACTGTAAGGAGCAGAGTTTTTGTATGTTATTGAAGTTATACTGCTTATAGCAAATAAGAATGTTATAATTTTAGGATGTTACTGATAATCTCCATGGTAACGACAAAGAGAATAGCTATTGAATACATGCAAAAGAAAATAAGAAATAAGCGTAAACATTTTATTACACAAAACAATTAAAGGCAAAAGAAGTCACCAATGCAGGAAATTAGGGGCAAAAGATATATAAGGCAGATGGAAAATAAAGAGCAAAAGATACAAGTAAGTCCTTACTGATAACAATTACTTTAAATGCAAATGGATTCATTTCTCCAGTCAAAAGACAGAGATTATCAGAATGGATAAAAACACAGGTTGCAACTATATCCTCTCCATAAAACACTCAGTTTATTTCCAAAGACACAAATAAGTTGAAAGTAAAAGGATGAAAATTGATATTCCATGCAAATAGTAACCAAAAGAGAACAGAACTATACTACATAAGACTAATACTATATAAGATAAAATAGACTTTAAAACAAATGAAAAAAAAATGAGACAAAGAAGGAGTTAATATATTAATAAAGGTTCAATAGAACAAGAAGATATAACAATTGTAACATTTATGCATTTAGTGACAGACCGTTAAAATATATGAATCAAAAACAGAATTGAAGGGAAAAATAGCAGATCTGTAATAATAGTTGAAGACTTCAATCCCCCACTCTCAATAATAGTTAGAACAATCAAACAAAAGATAAGTAAGAAAATAGAAGACTTAACACAATGAACTATTTCTAAGAGATATATACAGTACACTCTACCCAACATCAACAGCATGCACATTGTTATCAAGTGCAGAAGGGACATTTTCCAGAAGAAACCATATGTTAGGCCACAAATAAAATCTTAATAGATTTTAAGAGATAGATATACACATTTTTTACACCAACCACAACAGGATGAGGATAAAGTTAGACATGAATAATAGGGGGCGTCTGGGTGGCTCAGATGACTGAGCGTCCAACTTTTGATTTCAACCCAGGTCATGATACCAGGATCATGGGACTGAGCCCTGCATAGGGTTCTGAGTATGGAGCCTGCTGAGGATTCTTTCTCTTTCTCTTCCTCTGCCCCTCTCCCCATCTCATGCCCTCTCTCTCTTAAAAAACAAATCGTAATAATAAAAATAAAATAAAATAAGAGACGAATAACAGAAGTAAAACTGGAAAATTCACAAATTTGTGGAAATTAAACAAGAAACTCTTAAAACAAAGGGTCGAAGAAGAAATCACAAGAGAAATTAGAAAATACTTATAGATGAATGAAAGTGAGAAAACAACATACCAAAACTTAGGGAACATAGTGAAAGCAGTGATAAGGGGAAATTTGTAGCTATGAACAATTACATTTAAAAAAAAAGAAAAGAAAACTCAAATCAACAATCTAACCTTGCAAACTAAGGAACTAGAAAAAGAAGAATAAACTAAACCCAAAGTTAGAAAAAGGAAGGAAATAATAAAGATGAGAATAAAGATAATGAAACAGAAACTTTTTAAAAATAGAGGAAAATCAATGAAGCCAAAGGCTGATTCTTTGAAAAGAAGAACCAAATTGACCAACTTAGCAAGCTAAACTAAGAAAAAAAGAGAAGATTCAATTTCTAAAATTAGAAATGAAAATGGGGATATTACTACCTTATCTACAGAAACAAAAAGAATTATAAAAGAGTACTATGGAAAATTATATACTAAAAAAATTTAATAACCTAGATGAAATGGACAAAATCTAGAAACGCAAAATTCATCAAGATTAAATTATGGGAAAAATTAGAAAATATTAATAGACCTATAACCAGTAAGGAGATTGAATGAGTAATCAAAAGTCTCTCAGAGGCACCTGGGTGGCTCAGTTGGTTAACAAGCACCTGACTCTCAGTTTCAGCTCAAGTCATGATCTCACGGTTCTGTGAAATCCAGCCCTGGGTCAGGCTTTGTACTAATAGCAGGGAGTCTGCTTGGAATTCTCTCCCTCTCCCTCTCTGCCTCTCTCTCACTCTTTTTCTCTCTCTCTCCCTCTCAAAATAAATAAATAAACTTAAAAAGAAATCTCTCAACAAGAAAAAGCCCTAGACCTGAGGGCTTCACTGATGAATAGAGAAAGAATCTATCTCAACATGATAAAAACCACATGTGAAATACCCACCGTGAACATCATACCCAATTGTGAAACACTGAAAGTTTTTCCTCTAAGACCAGGGACAAGGCAAGGATGTTCATTTTCACCATTTCTATTTACCATAGAACTGGAAGTTCTCACCAGAGCCAATTAGGCAAGAAAGGGAAATAAAGAAGTAAAATTATCTCTATTTGTAGAAGATATGGATCTTAGATGTAGAAATCCCTAACAATTCTATCAAATAAAAACCCCACAAACAAAAAGAAAAACAAATAAACAAAAACCTGGTAGAGTTAATAGATGAATTCAGTAAAGTAGCACGATACAAAGTCAACATGCAAAAGTTAGTTGCATTTCTATGTGCTAGCAATGAGCAACCTGAAATGGAAATGACAAAGACAAGTCCATTTAAATAGCATCAAAAATGTCCATCAAGTGATGAATAAAGAAGTTGTGGTTTATATGTACAATGGAATACTACTTGGAAATGAGAAAGAATGAAATATGGCCTTTTGTAACAACGTGGATGGAACTGGAGAGTGTTATGCTAAGTGAAATAAGTCATACAGAGAAAGACAGATACCATATGTTTTCATTCTTATGTGGATCCTGAGAAACTTAACAGAAGACCATGGGGGATGGGAAGGGGGAAAAAAAGTTAGAGAGGGAGGGAGGCAAACCATAAGAGACTCTTAAAAACTGAGAATAAACTAAGGGTTGATGGGGGGGGGGGTGGGTGGGAGGGGAAAGTGGGTTGTGGGCATTGAGGAGGGCACCTGTTGAGATGAGCACAGTGTGTTGTATGGAAACCAATTTGACAATAAATTTCATATTTAAAAAAAATAAAATAAAATAGTATCAAAAAGGGGATGCCTAGGTGGCTTAGTTGGTTAAGCATCTGACTTCACCTCATGTCATGATCTTGTGGTTCCTGGGTTCAAGCCCCGTATCAGTCTCTGTGCTGACACCTCAGAGCCTCGAGCATGCTTCAGATTCTGTGTCTCCTTCTCTCTCTACCCCTCCCCTGCTCACACTCTGTCTCTCTCTCAAAAATAAATAAACATTTAAAAAATTTAAATAGCATCAAAAAGAGTAAAATAGGAATTAGCCAAAAAGATAAAAGACTTATTAAAACTACAAAATGTTACTGAAATTGAATAAGACATAAATAAATGGAAAGACATCTCGTTAATGAACTGCAATATTTAATATTGTCAAGACGTCAATAGTATCCAAAACAAGCTACAAATTCAATGCAATCTCTATCAAAATTCCGATAACCTTTTTTACAGAAATAGAAAAACCCATCCTAAAATTTATATGGAATCTGAAGAGATCCCCAAATAGCTAAAGCAATCTTGAAAAAGAAGAAAAAAAACTGGAGGATTCACACTTCTGATTTCAAAACTTAATACAAAGCACAATAATGAGTAGAGTGTGATGTTGGCATAAAGAAAGACATATAGGCCAACAGAATAGAATATAGAGTCCAGAAATAAATTCTTGTGTTACGGTCAAATGATTTTTGACAAAGGTGCCAAGACCATTTAATGGGGAAAGGACAGTCTTTTCAACAACTGGTTCTGGATAGCCACATGCAAAAGAATGAAATTAGACCTTTTACCTAATAGATAAAAATTAGCTCAAAATGGATCAAAAACTTGAATGTAAGACCTAATGCTATAAAACTCTTAGATAAGAACATAGGTCAAAAACCTTACGACATTGGATTTGGTAACTTCTTGAATTTAACACCAAAGGCACAGGCAACAAAAGAAACAATAAACAAATTAGACTTCATGAAAATTTTTTTAAATTATGCATCAAAGGATGATATCAACAGAGTAAAAAGGCAACCCAAAGAATGGGAGAAAATATTTGCAAATCATATATCCGATAAGGGGTTAATACCCGGAATAGATAGAGAACTTCTAAAACTCAACAATAAACAAAAAATCCAATTCAAAAATGGGCAAAGGACTTGAATAGGCATTTACATAAAGAAGACAGAGAGATGATCAATAAGCACATGAAAAAATCCTCAATATCACTAATCATTAAGGAAATGGAAGTCAAGACTACACTGAGATACCACCTTACATCCATTACAATGGATACAATAAAAAAAAAGTATTGAAAAGGTAATGGAGACACTGGAATCCTTGTGCTCCATTTTTGGGAAGGTATAATGATACAGCCGCTATGGGAAGCAACATGGTAATTCCTTAAAAAGTTAAAAATAGAATTAACATACAATCCACAATTCCACTTCTGGGGATATACCTAAAAGAATTGAAAACAGAGTCTCCAAGCAATATATGTTTATGGCAGCGTTATTTACAATAGCTAAAAAGTGAAAGCAACCCATGCACTTAATAAGTGCTTCAGCAGATGAATGGATAAGCAAAAGGTGGTATATACATCATGGAATATTACTCAGCATTTAAAAGAAAGGAAATTCTGCGATATGCTACACCATGGATGAACCTTGAATATTATGGAAATCAATAAAACAGTCACAGAAAAATAAACCAGTCACAGAAAAAATACTGTATGATTTCAGTTTTTTGAGGTACTTAGAATAGTTGAAGTTATAGAAATGGACAGTATAATTGTTTTTGCCAAGATCTGGAGAAAAGGGGAGAATGGAGAGTTGTTGCTTAATGAGCATAGAGTTGCAGTTTTATAAGATGAAAAAGGTTACAGAGATAGATAGTGGTGAAGTTGTACAACATCATAAATGCATATAATACCACTGAAGTGCACGTTTAAAAGTGATTAAAATGATAAATGTTACATGGTGTATGTTTTACTACAATCTAAAAATGAATAGACTTCCAGGGAAGACGACAGATTAGGAGGACCCTAAACTTCCCCCATCCCATGGATAAAACTGGGTAACACTCACATCAGTGTAAATAACCCAGAAAAATGACCCGAAGACTGGCAGAACAAACTCTCCATAGCTAAATGTAGAGAAGAGGCCACATCAAAGAGGGTAGGAAGGGTGGAGACATGGTCGGGAGCTAAACAGACCACAGGACTGTCCAAAGGAGGGAGGGACACCTTTGGCACGGAGAAGGGAAAGAAACTGACTCTCACACCAGGGAGCCCACATGAGAAAACAAATTCCCATAACATATGGCTTTGAAAACCAGAAGGACTACATATCACAGGTTCTTACAATCAGTGGGGCTTAGCACCTAGAACTTTAAAAATCAGTAGGCTCAGCTCTGGGAGAGCCAGGAGGGCGGAGTTCCTGCCCTTAAAGATACAGCACAACAAACAGCCCCACAGAGATACAACATGGAAGCAGCAATTTGAAAAATGCCTGGGGTATACAAGAGGGAGGTTTATTTACTAAACTCAAAACATGTGCTAGAAGGACAGCAATCACTGGAAGACTTCTTCAAGAACAAAAGAGCTGACAGGAACCATTTCCTTCCCCTGCCCACCTCCCCCTGCCCCCCCCCCCCAGCTAGACACAGGAATACCTATGGGAACCAACACAGTGCCAACACTCGCTCCCTAACTGAAGAGCACACTCCACCCCCACGTTTTCTGCAGACATGCCCCTTCCAGCTAGGTCTTGGCTCCAGATATCCTTCCAGAGCAGACACACACAAACCTTGCCAACATTGCAGGCCCAACCTCTGTGTTCCCCTTCAGACCTGTCCTCTCCAATACACTCTTAGCTGGAGTTTGTCCAAAATGGTGCCACAAGCCTAGCAGTGTTCAAGCAACCCCAACAGGGAACAGCACTACTCCAAAGTGACTCCTGCCCTGGGGAAAAGGAGAAGATAACCACACACAGCAGTTTGCGGCCCCAGCAGTGGTCTGAGGGCAGCCAGCTGGTCTGACTACAGGCCCCACCCACCAATGAAAACTTCTTAGAGGACAACACAGGGAGAGCACCCTGAAGTTTAGTGCTACCACATCTATGGCAAACGCCTGCTCTGAATCAACTCAAACCCAAGGTGGCCCCAGACTGGCAAACTCACAGTATGGGAACAAAACCCTACCCACAATAGGCAAGAAGAGCCACTGTAGATGACTGGACTGAAGGCAAAAGTGGTTCTGCCACAACAGCAGAGAACACACAACACACACAGGAAACCCCTTGAAGCACCAGGTTCTGGTTAACAGAGCATATTTCACTACAGGGCACTACCGGACCTCTTCTTCATAAGGTCACTATTTTCAACCACAGGAAACATAGCTGATTTTCCTAACGCATGGAAACAGACACAGAAAGTTAGACAAAATGAGGAGACAGAAGAATATGTGGAATAGATTAAGGAACAGAACAAAATCACAGCAAGAGAGCTAAATGAAACAGAAACAAGTAATATGCCTGATAGAGAATTTAAAATATTTTTCATAAAGACACAGATTTTAGAAAAGATTGGAGGACCTCACTGAGACCCTTAACAGAGAGACCAAAAAAAAAAAAAAAAAAAAAGAAAAGAAATCAGAGTTGAAGAACTCAATAACTGAAATTAAAAATACACTAATGAGGGGCACCTGGGTGGCTCTGTCAGTTAAGCGTCCAATTTTGGCTCAGGTCATGAAAGCTCAGAGCCTGGAGCCTACTTCAGATTCTGTGTCTCCCTCTCTCTCTTGTCCCCCTCCCCCCGCTCCCCCCACCTCATGCTCTCTCTCTAAAATAAATAAGCATTAAAAAAATGTTTTTAAATACACTAGTGACAATAAATAGTAGGCTGGAGGAGGCAAGAGAACAGATTAGTGACCTGGAAGAGTAATAGAAAGCAATCAAACTGAACAGGAGAGAGAAAAATAATAATAATAAAGGAAAATATACTTAGAAAACTCAGCATCTAGCATAATAACATTCATATTACAGAGATCCCTGAAGGAGAAGAGAGGAAAAGAAAGGGGGCAGAAATTTTATTTGAAGAAGTAATAGCTGAAGACTTCCCCAATCTGGGGAAGGAAACGGAAATTCAGATCCAGGATGCACAGAAGGTCCTCAACGAAATCAAGTCAAGGAGGTCCACACAAACACATGTAGTAATTAGAATGGCAAAAAGTAGTGACAAAGAAAATATTAAAAGCAGCAAGAAAAAAGAAAACAATTACATACAAGGGAAACCCCCGTTAGACTATCAGCTGATTTTTCAACAGAAACTTTGCAGTCCAGAAAGGAGTAAAATATCTGAAGTGCTGAACGAAAAGAACCTGCAATCAAGAATACTCTCTCCAGAAAGTCTATCATTCAGAGGAGAAGAAGAGATAGTTTCCTAGACAAACCAAAGTTGAAGGAATTCATCACCACTTAAAGCAGCCCTACAAGAAATGTCAGAGGGGATTCCTGGAGTAGAAAGGAAAGACCATAAGCAGGAGTAAGAACAGTATGAAGCACAAAAGCGGTAAAATTAAGTATATCTATAAAAATCAGTCAAGATATTCAAAAAATGAAAGGATGTAAAGTATGACACCAAGTATCTACAATGTAGCAAGGGAGTAGTAAAGAACAGGTCCAAACCTAAGCAATCATCAACTCAATATAGACTGCTTATGCAGAATATGTTATTTATAAGCCTAATGATCACCACAAATCAAAACCCAGTAATAGATATACAAAAAGTAAAGAACAATTTAAGAAAGAAAACAAATTCCTTACTAAGGACTTCAAAGTCCTAGCATGCTCTGGTTCCTTCTAACCTTTCTCATATCACACAAAAACATTTTTGTTTCCTATGTTCCAGCCATACTTGTCTTCTAGATGTTTTTCAAATAAGCCAAATTCCTTTTCACTTGGGAGTATTTGTATAGTCACTCTTCCTTTTCCTAAATCTTAGTACTGGCTCCTTCTCTTGTTTCCAGCCACAGCTCACATTTTACACCCTCACAAAGTTCCTTCCTGAACACACAATTTAAAATACACCCCATTACTCTTTATCCCCTCACACCATTCGATTTTATTCACATCCAAACTATGTCATTCTTGTACTTCCATGTTTGTTTGTTAATTGTTTACTCCCATAAGAACACAAATTCCATAGCAGCAGGAATATTATTGTTGTTTCCTTACTACTAAATCCTCAACACATAAAATAGTGCCCAGCAACATAGTAAAAACTCCATACTTTTTTTTTATTTTGTTTTTAACGTTTATTTATTATTGAGAGATAGACACAGAGTGTGAGCAGGGGAGGGACAGAGAGAGAGAGGGAGACACAGAATCTGAAGCAGGCTCCACGCTCTGAGCTGTCAGCACAGAGCCCGTCGTGGGGCTCAAACTCACAAACCGTGAGATCATGACCTGAGCCAAAGTCGGACGCTCAACCGACTGAGCCACCCAGGCACCCCTCCATACGTCTTTTTTTTTTCAGTGTATGAAATTTAATGTCAAATTGGTTTCCATACAACACCCAGTACTCATCCCAAAAGGTGCCCTCCTCAATACCCATCACCCACCCTCCCCTCCCTCCCACCCCCCCATCAACTCCTCCATACGCCTTTAATTGAACAAGTGAGGGAAGGAAGGCAGGAAGGCAGGCAGGAAGGAAGGAATATGAGTTTTAAATTTTGTCCTGAACTGTTTTACTGTTTTTACTCATAACACTTCTTGCACCAATTGTATGTTGTTGTTTTTTCCTTCAAACTAACCAATTATGATACCAACTGGACATTCTACAGTTCAATTCAATCCTTATACAAAACTGTCTCCACTTCATATTTCAGCCATATATATTAGATCCTCAGGTTATCCACATTTCTGTCTGACTTGGCTACAAGTTGGAGGATTCTCATAACTCACCCTCCCCATTCTCCACATTTTATAATTTGCTAGAACAACTTATAAAACTCAGGAAAATGCTTTACTTATAATTACCAGTTCATTATAAAGGCTACAACTTAGAACAGCCAAGTAGAAGAGATACATAAGACAAAGTACTGGCGGGGGAGGGGTAGGCAGAGCTCCTGGCTCTTTTTAAGCACACTACTCTCCCAACATCTTGTGCATACAACAGCCTAGAAGCCCTTTATCTTATTTTTGGAACACTTTTTCTTTAATTTTTTTTAATGTTTATTTATTTTTGAGAGACAGAGATACAGACAAAGTGCAAGCAAGGGAGGGCAGAGAGAGAGGGAGACACAGAATCTGAGCTGTCAGCACAGAGCCCAATGAGGGCCTCGAACCCACAAACTGTGGGATCATGACCCGAGCTAAAGTGGGACACTCAACCAACCAAGTCACCCAGGTGCCCCGTATTTTTGTAGAGCTCTATCTCCAGCCGCCCCCCACCCCCCCTACTCTTCCTGGAGTTTCATGGGTGAGTTTCATGGCTGAGAGTTCTGACCCTCTATTCACTAGTTCTTTCCCCTGATCAGCTCCATCCTCTGGGTATCTAGGGGCTCTAAGTCATTTTATTAGTATAAACTCAGGTGTGATCCAAAGGGGCTTGTTGTGAATAACAAAAGACACTCCTATCACTCAGGAAATTCCAAGGCTTTTAGGAGCTCTGTGCCAAGAACCAAGACAAAGGCCAAATGGAATAAAACCTTGGATTGTGAGTAACTTGCTCTGTGAGTGTTCCACAAGATGAGCAAACATTTCTAATAACTTTTAACTTGATAAATGAGTGATGTCTTGCAATAGGAATAGTACGTGATGCTGAACATCACATGATCACAACCGAGTCAATGGTTCTTCTCTCTCTCTCCTCCCTCCCACCCCATTACGGGATTGCGGGTGATCCCCAATGCAATGTCACATTTCCATGAAATCCTCAAAAGGAGGCAAAGCAAGTGTCATTGGATAGGTTCCTTGTTAAAGTTTCATGAAAAGAAAAAGATTCCATTGAGCCAATAGATAGAAGCGATTCATTAGTAATAGTGAAAGTCATGCTACACAATAACCCTCCTCTCATCTCCCTCATGCTGGCCACAAAGGTTTTCAAAGGTAAGTGAAGGTTAATGTGTTTATTTTTCTTTTATATTTTGTATTTTCTTTATTATATTGTATTACATTACAGTATTGCATTCATTTTTATATGGATATTTTGGGGTTGTGAACAAATCATCTGAGTTTCCATTATTTCTTATGGGGAAATTCGCTTTGATATACAAGTGCTTTGGATTACAAACACTTTGGATTACAATTCTGGAACGCTTGCAAACCAAGGTTTTACTGTATATTTTTATATTATATCACAGCCCCTAAGAGTAAACTTAAATCCTGGTGTAGAAGAAGGGTCTATAGCTAAGGTAAGGACAAACTGGGGAAGAAGAATCACAGGCCTCAAACCGGAAATTAAGGGTTGAGGGTTCTGGATTTCTCAATCCAGAAATTAAGGGTTGAGGAAGTGGGAGGTGAAGGGATGGAGGAGAGGGGTATAGGGTAAGGAAGAGTACAGATGAACTGCAAAAGAGGAAGCCTCCCTCTTTACAGTCTATGAGACAGGCATCAAGATGCATCAGAGATAGCTACTGGATTATAGTGTTCAGACATGCATTCCCTGCAGATATTCCCAGGAGCTAGAGAGATAAGTACTCTTTTCAGGAACCTGAGAGGTTGTGCTCATTCATTGAGGCTGAAGGGTAGGTATGTCAGTGAGCTAGTTGGGTACAATCTAGGGTGACCAACTCGGCCCAATTTACCTGGAACTGTCCCACTTTTAAAATGGAAATTCTCCTGTCCCGGAAACCTCCTCAGGCCTGAGCAAACAAGGAAATTGAGAGTGTTTACAGGAAACCACCTGATGACATCTGTGTGATTACAGTGAGATAGGCCCAGGGGAAAGTGGCATACACAGAAACAGAATTGATGTTTCTTTAGCCTAGAGATTCTTGTACCTATGCCAACTCTTAACAATATGTGCCATAGGGAAAAAAATGAGTGGAGAAGGGAAAGAAAACGCAAATAATCTCAATGAAAAAGTATATCGTACTGGCACCAATGAGCCTCAATTCCTCTGAGTCGTTTTTCCAGCAATGAAGATAGAATTTATGCCAATTCACCTGGCCCCTCACACTAAGCCCCTCTTGTGGTCAATTTCTTCATGGCTAAGAGATATCTACAAGACCACCTTCTCATATCACTAGAAAATGCATTTGATCAACTTCAACATCTTTTCCAGAGTCAAAGATACAATAAAACAGGAAGTAGGAATATATGGATATTCCATTTTGATTGCTGATCCTTTGTATGGGAGAGTTTCTCTCTTCTAGTAGCTTAGAAACATCTGTTTGTCCATGGTGTTCTGGGTCTTTTTTTTTTTTGGTTCATTGTGATAGGCACCACACATACATGGTGTCACATCCTTTGGATTGAGAAAATTTAAGAAAATTGTTACTTGGTTTATTTCTTCTCCACTGTTTAGTCTTTCTTTCTTCTAGCTTCTAGTAGTTGATGTGGGAGCTTACAGTTTAGTCTTTCAATTTTGTTTGTTTGTTGTTGTTGTTGTTGTTGTTAACCATCTCTTTGTGTTTTTATTGTAATTACTGAGTTATTTATTTATTTTTTATTCCAACCATGTTTCACACATTTTTATTACCACGTTTTTAAAATTTCTAAAAAAATCTGTCTTGTTTTCAGGTGCTTTTGTTTGTTTTGTCTTTAAATAGATGAGACATCTTTTTGTTATTTCCAAGATATTCTATTTTCTCTTATCTCTCTGAGGAAATTATTCATAATATTTTAATTGGTGTCTTCCATTATGTCTGTTTTTTTCAGTTTCCTTTTTATTTGTTATTTTACTTATTTATTCAGTCTGTTTGTGAGAGATTTTTCTCACATATCTTTCATTTTTTCTTATAATTATCTGTTTCCTCTGCCAAATTTTCTATTACTGTGAGAAAATTTTCTTGTTTTTATTACAGAACTCGTTGTATATAAAGGAGGTTAGCCTTATAGTTCAGCATGGCAACCATTTTCCTACCAATTAATCATTTGTCTTATTTGAGAACCTATATAAAAATTTAAATTTTGTATGATTAAGTTTAGTCATTGTTTATTTCAGAAGTTTTACTAATACTGAGGCAAGCCTTCTATAATCCAAGATTGTATTTTATAAAATATTGCACTTGTTTCTAAAACATTTAGTATTTCTTTTACATTTATACCATTAGTCCATCTGGGACTAATTTTGGTATAAAAAGTAAAGTAAAGATTTTACTTCATTTTTTCCCCAAATAACTAGGTACTTGCCCCAACATTAATTGTGAGAAATTCACTGATGTGAAATACTATTGGTATCAGTTAGGGTTACATTTAGCTAAATATCTTAGAGACCTGATCAAAGTGATCGAATCAAGTAGATTTTTTCAGAAATCTACTTTTTAAATCAGAAATTTGAAGGTAAAAATCCTGGACTTGGTTTTGTAATGCCATTAGATCCCAGGCTCTATTCTGCTCTTTATATCTTTATTCTAGTGGTTGCCTCATGTAATATAAGCCTGCACCATTCATCGCATAAAATATTCAGGAAGAAAGAAAGAAAAATAGAGAGAAGAAGGAGAATAAAGAGAAGGTGAAGTATATTATAGATTTTATGAGTATCTTATGGATGATACTTCCTGTAAGAGAGGCTAGCAAATAAATTTTTAAAGCTATACATATTGCTACACTAAAAAAATATTAGGCTTCCATTAAAAGAGAAAAGGAGAATGGATTTTGGATACACAACAGTGGTGGGTACTAAATTGTTACATGTGGACTTGATAAATCACCTAATGCACTTGATTGCATATAAAATAATGCAGAATATTTTACAAAACCATTAGAGCATATGGAGATTAATTATCTATGTGAACTTGAAAATGAAGAAAATTAAGAAGCAAGGCAATTATTAACTTCAGGAAAAACAAAGAATTGTACTAAACTCAAACATCATGGTTTACTCTTTATTTCACATATAAACCTTGAGATGCCTAGGTGGCTTAGTCAGTTAAGGATCCTACTTTGTCTCAGGTCATGATCTCACAGCTTGTGGGTTTGAGTCCCACATTGGAGGCTCTGACAGCTCAGAGCCTGGAGCCTGCTTCAGATTCTGTGTATCCCTCTCTCTCTGACCCTTCCCCACTTGCACTCTGTCTCTCTCTGTCTCTTAAAAATGAGTAAACATTTAAAAAAATTTAAAAAATAAACCTTGCTTTTATAATCAGAACAACATAATGGCATCTGGGTGGCTCAGTCAGTTAATTGTCCAGCTCGTTTTCAGCTCAGGTCATGATCTCACAGTTTGTGGGTTCAAGCCCCACATCTGGCTGTGTACTGACAGCATGGAGCCTGCTTGGGATTCTCTTTCTCCCTCTCACTCTCTGCCCTTCCCCCATTTGTGTTCATTCTCTCTGTCTCTGTCTCTGTCTCTCTCTCTTTCTCTATCTTCAAAAATAAGTAAACATTAAAAAAGAATTTTATAATCTTAACAATGTAAACACAGAAGTCTGACTTCAGAAGGGAAGAAAAACTATTTTAAATATAGCCTTTAAAGTTTCCTTTTTTCCATCCTTGTTCATCCCCTGAGCTCCAGGTTACATGTATCAAGGACCCCCTGAGACTAATAACAAAAAGAAATCACAGACTCTATGAGTTGAAGTGGACTTTATATCAATTAGGATAACTCACCAGCTTAATTTTTCTCTGCATTATCCCCAACAAGTGGTTACTTAGCTTCTGCTTCAACATCTTCACTGACAGGAAGCTATTTCTCCGGACAGTCCATTCAATTCCTACACAGCTCTAATCACTGCCAATCATTCCCTATAATCAGGTCAAGGTCAGCCTACTCTAACTTTGTTGTATTCATTTTTCTACTCCCTAAAGTCATACAGAATTCCTCTTTCACGAGAAAGTAATCAGCTATTTTAATACTGTTGTCAAGCTATCCACTCAAAATCCCCCCCATGTTAAATTCTTCTCCAGGTCCTCCAACCATTTTTAAATGATACGATTTCACATACTAGTGACAATTGGATATCTTCTTTTGGATGCGCTTCATCTGGTTAATGTCCCTCTTAAAGCGATGCACCAGAACAGGACACATGATTGTCAGATTAAGTGGCAAAAAAAAAAAAAAAAAAAAGCAAGAAAGAAAGAAAAGAAAAAGTTTCTGAATTTTACGTTATATTAGGAGGCATCATATAAGTTTCCTTTGGGGTCCTTTTGGCAAAAGATAAGACTGTTTGTGCTTAATAAAAACTTATGGAAAATTATGAATTCTATTCCCCAGGCCTTTACCAAACACCTCTGTCCCCATTCGCTATCCACAATACCGAAAAGGTTTTAAAGTCTAGGTGTGAAGTAAGAGAGAATGAGGTCTGGGTGAGCCAACCTCTCTTCCAGGAATCAAAGAAGAATTATAAACTAAGATTTTTTTTTAAACCATCCTGAATATCAAATAACCCTAGGATGAGATCTTTTTCCAATACCTTGCCCTACCCACAAGGAGAACATGTCCCAATTTACTGGAGTCAAATGGCCAGACTGTTTCTGATCTGCAGTCTCTGTCAGTATTCTTTTCTTCACATCTACTAATTCCTCTTCCTTATATTCATTTAGAACACACTAATGGAAGTAGCCTGCCACGTGGCTTGCCTTTTTGCCACTTTTTCTCAGGAAATGTGATTAAAGAACTTGGAGTGGGCTGTTTTACACACAAATATTCAGACAGTCTCTTAGCAATAAATGGCTGTCGCTTCTATTATCTGTCTGGCTTTGAGTTCTATTATCTGTTGTGAATTGGTGCAGGGCTCTGTAAAACAGTTTTTAGGCAGCCTCATTACTCCCTTCCACACCTTCTGCTCCATCTGAGAGTGCTGCTGCTATGATTGCTGGGTAATGTTTGCCATTAGACAAGGCACATAAAAGAATCAAGCTATGACTAATTCGCTTGATGGCTGTGTGCCCTGTGTCATGCTCATTAACACCTCTCAACTCCGTTATTAGAGAGAATCACAGAGCAGATCTCAGCAGGCTCACATTTATACTATAGGATGCTTTATTTTTCCATCGGAGCCACATCCTTATCACTGACTTGTTCTGATCACCCTTACCTTCTACCCCAGGTCTATTCTACCCTGCCACACTTAACTGGGTCTTTCACTGAGTAAATAAATGCTTATGGGACTCTGTTGCCAATAGAGGGCTTTAGATTGTGAGGAAATGGGGTTCTATGCCATCTAATGAATCATATACTCGTCTTTCTGCTGAAAAGTCATCAGAGATGCTCCTTGTGGAACTCCAAAGAGAAAATGATAACAACTTAAAATATTAAAGTATACCCAGCCTTTTTATAAGCATTATTTCCTATGAGGTTTACAACAACCCTTTATGGCAGGCTGTATAAATAGTACTCTATCATTAACTTTAACACTAGATTTTCTAACTCAGAAGAGATACTATATAAAAGAAAAGTAAGCCATCTACAATGCTGGGCAAAATATAAAGAAATAATATTAGTTGTGTTTGACTTTCTCAAGCTTATTGATCAAAGCAGAGAGAAAGGGAGAGAGAGAGAGAATATTTTCCTTAGTACTGACTCACAGTGTTTTGAACCAAGGCTATAGGGGCATCATACTTTCCTACCTTAATCATTAACTCCAACTGTAAGTTTACATTGTAGCCATCACTAATGTTTATTGATATCTAGGTATCCTCTACCTCTGAGGACATGGAAAGCTGCACTAATCCATCTCCTGAAGTTGGACATAGCCATGTGATTTGATTTCACCATGAAAGTTGAGTGGATATGACAACTACAGTTTGCATGTGGAAGTATTTAACTGCAGATTCTTGAGACTATACCTTGGCTTTTCCTTTGCCACAAGAATTATGGAAGTATATATCCATATGGAGGTACCATAAGATCTAAGCAGCCTTAAATACCAAGTTAGCACGTTGGGGACAGTTGCCCTGGAGAAACACCTAGACTTTCAGTAGAATTCGAGCACTAGACAAAATTTTGCTATGGTAAATTACTAAGATTTTGGAGTTGTTTGTTACCGTAGCGTATCTTAGTCTATACTGACTGATGTAGTCTTCATTTGCTCTAGATGTATCCTAAAATTAAGCTATTTGTAGAAATGGAAAATAAATGCGACCTAGCCAAATGAAAAAAAAAAAAGTAACTGAAATTAAAGTCAAAAGTCCAATCCACTCTAAGACATGAACTCTACCAGGTACCATGCATTGGTTGTCAAAGTTTTTCACTGCACAAAGACAAACATCAGATGAGGACAAGTGAATTCTGAAATCTAATTCACGCTTTATTTACCAAGCTGTGCATTATGTTTCAGAGCTGTGCCCACCCACGGGTAACTTTTTCCAAATCGCACAAAAGTGCTTTATATGAAAGCTGAAACACTGAACTCAGATCTCACATGTAGGATGACTTATGAGACATTACTCAACTTATCTAAAGCTTCCTTTTTTTATCTTTAAAATATGTACAAAAATCTTTACACTTTGATTGTTAAGAGATTTAAATTGAACAAATTATGTAAAAATGTATACATAGTGTCCATATAAACCAACTACACTCAAGCCTGAATAACCAACTTTGATCATTTAAAGACTCCATCAGAAAAAGTAGAGGTAATCTAAATAAGTGGTTTGAGAAGCTTCACAAATGTGAGTTATATTGCACTTGGTCCAGTGTTATGATAATATGTGTGTCCAAGTGACAAAAACCTGGTTTGAACCAGTTTAGTAAAAAAAAAGAGTAGAAGGTAATCAGTTCCCATAAACTAAATAGGATTTGAATAAGAAAAGCAGGAGAAGAGGAGAGATGAAGCTTGACTTTAGAACAACTAGAATCAGGGACTTGAACATGACCATGCCTCTCTCTTTTTCTATGTTTGTTTTTTTTTCTTTCATTTTTGCTCTTTTTCTCTATTGTCACAGTCTTTCCTCTCACTGCAAACTGGATGTTCTGAAGAAGAAAACAGGGCTGCCAAAAGTTCTTGAGATTCCCACCAGAATACAACAACTAACACTTTCTCTCAATTACATTTCAAAAAAATTTAGAGATAATTCTGATTACTTCATCACATCAAGGGCCTACACTTAGACCAATAAACTGTTTCCAGGAAACAAAAGACTCCAACTGTTTTAACTTGAGTAATATGCCATTTTTGGACCAATAAACACTATGGACAAAGATGGGATCAAGGTCATGGAAAGTCATAGTAGTCCCATTTAAAATCAATTGGTTGGAATGGGGAAAAAAACAATTCCTAAAAGAAATAAAAGGTATAGATTAGACAACACTATAGATGTCTTTTTTAGATAATATTTTAAGGTGAATCGGTTGGGGAAAGTGAGGATAACAAAAACAAATTCAACATTATGATGGGGAAAGGAGAACCAATTATCTCTACCATGGGTCCAGTGGCAGAATTTAGCAATGTATTTCTATTTGAATAATTATCCAGAAAGACAGATTTCCTGAGGCAGCTGGATGTTTTCCCATCCATTACCTCTCCTATTACAGGGTACCATTCACTCATCAAGAGACTTAGGTAAAGAAATCATCTAACTACATTTTCCTGGAATTCCCTTTGTTATGTGACTATACATTAGTGTTTGCTAATAAGAAAAATTCACATGACATTTTGGTAGGCAGAAATGATTTGAGAAATCAGCGTGGCCACACTGGTGGCCAGAGGTAAGTTACATAGTTGATTGAGAGTTTTATGAAACTCAAGAGTTGCAGCAATTTCCTGGTGAACTTTTTATAACTACTTTACTTTAGAATTTCAAGATGTTTCTCTGATATTTTGACTGCATCCTTCTTAATCTTTCCTTTCTCAGTTAATCCTTAATTCCTACATTAAAATAGTATTATATATTCTATATAGAATCCAATATTTTACATATTCTATATCCTACATAGAATTCAATACTCTATATATTTTATATTCTATATAAAATACTATTCCTGTATTACTTAGAATAACTGTGTTTTCCTTTCCTAACAAATTGTGGTACAGGTGGAGATCTAGTTAAATAAAAGCAAAGAGATTCTAGCCTGGTTGGCTATAAAGTACCTTCAAAGATCAAGAATCAGGGTGGATTGGGTAAAGAAAAAGATAAAAAAGGGGCACCTAGGTGGTTCAGTTGGTTAAGCATCCAACTTGGGCTCAGGTCATGACCTCGTGATTCATGAGTTCCATCCCTACATTGGGCTCTGTGCTGACAGCTCAGAGTCTGGAGCCTGCTTCAGACTCTGTGTCTCTCTCTCTGCCCCTCCCCTGCTGGTGCTCTGTCACTCTCTTTCTCTCTCTCTCAAAAATAAATATTTTTTAAAAAGAAAAGAAAAATACAAATAAGAAAGAGAATCCATGCATTTATTGCCCAATAAAATAATACAGCAAATCCCAAGGTCCAACATGAGAGGACATACTTCCCCATAAAATACCCAAGAGTAATTTTTCCTTGTGTTACAAAGAGTAAGTGGGACAATTGGTAATTGTAAGATGAAATAATATTGTATCAACTTCAATTTCTTGATATTGATCATTGTACCATGGTCATGTAAAGAATATTCCTATTTGAAACACTGAAATTGTCATGTTTTGCAACTTACTCTCAAGTGGTTCAAAGAAATTAGATGGCATTTAAAAAAATGAAAGAAAAGAAAACTGGAATTCCCAACCCTACCTAGCAGAATTGAAGAGCCCACCTGTTGTGTGTCAATGGAGGCCAGTTTGGGAACCCAGCTTCTACCACGACATTATAGTAACAATGCACTGCTTTCTTGCCCTTACCCCTGCCAAAGTGGAATCAGAGAAGACAAGCTCAAATGGAGGGTTTGGATAAGATCTGGTTTGTCATAACATAGTGCCCAAAATGTCCATGTTTTGCTGAGAAAAAAAAAATTCATGCCAACACCAGAAAGATCTCGAATTGAATGAAAGAAGAAAATCAATAGATGCCAACACGGAGATGACAGTGATGTTAGAATTATTTGACAAATGTTGTAAAGCAGCCATCATAAAAAGACTTTAATGTGCCATTATGAACACAGATGAAATACATGAAACAAAGAAAGTACCAGTGAAGAAGGAGAGGTCCTGGCAAGGAATATAAAATAAGAACCAAAATTTTAGCACTTAAAAATACAACAACTGAAATTTAAAAATGGATAGATTCAAAGGTAAAATGGAGGAGACAGATTAATTAGTGAACTTTCTTTTTAAGTTTATTTACTTATTTAGAGAGAGAGTGAGAGAGAGCAGGAGGGGAGGAGAAGAGAGAGGGAGAGAGAGAGAATCCCAAGCAGACTCTGCACTGTCAGCATGGAGCCTGACATGGGACTTGAACTCACAAACTTTGAGTTTGTGATCATGACCTGAGCCAAAACCAAGAGTCAGGTGCTTCATCAACTGAGCCACCCAGGTGCCCCTAATTCGTGAACTTTAAGACCAACAGAAATTACCCAATCCAAAAACAACAGAGGAAAATAGACTGAAAAAAAAATGAGCAAAGCCTCAATAACTTGTGGGAATAAAAAGAAAAAAATCTAACATTGGTGTCTTTGGGGTTCTAGAAGAAAAGGAAAAAAGGATGGGACTAAAAAATTACTTGAGGAAATAATGTCTGAAAATTTCCCAAGTTTGTTCCCCCCCAAAATTAACAAACACAAAAATAACACATAAACCTCCAGATTCAAGATGTTGTGAAAGGATTTTCACAAGCATCAAAATCCTAAAGAGAAAAACCCCAAAGAAATTCACACCAAGACATCAGAGTCAAAGTCCTGAAAACTAAAGACAAAGAAAAAAATATTGAAAGCAGCGAAAGAGAGTTAAGAGCATAACTTTGTGAAAACCACCATTCAAATTACAATGGATTTCCCAGCAGAAATTATAGAGGCTAGAAGGAAATGGCAGAACATTTTTCAACTGCTTAAATGAAGTGTCAACCTAGAATCCAATGTCCAGTGAAAATATCCTTCAGGGGAAAAGGGAAATCAAGACATTCTCAAAAACAGGAAAACAAGAGAATTTGTCATCAGAAAACCTACCATAGCAAAAAGAAGAAAGAAGTTCTCTAAACAGAGAATAAATGATAAAAGAAGAAATCTTAGAGTATCAGGAAGAAATAAAGTATATGGTAAGCACAAATATAAAGATAAATACAAATTTGTATAAAATACAAATAAGACTTTCTTCTTGAATTTTTAAAATTATTTTTCACAATTGAAGCAAAAGTTACAATTCTGTTTAATATGGGTGTCAATGTATGTAGAGAAAATATTTCAGAAAATTATATTTTAAATGGGGGAAGGTTAAGAAATACAGAGGGAGATAAAGTTTGTATACTTCACTCAAACTTGTTAAATGATGCCAGTAAATAGTGATAAGTTATGCATATGTGATGTAAAACCTAGAGCAACCACTAAAACAGCTATACAAAGAGATAAGATTGTAAAAAACAAAAGATACAGAAAAGTAAAAAGGGAATTCTAAAAAATGTTCAATTAACCCCATGAATGGCAGGAAAAAAAGAAAACATAAATTAAAAAAAAACAGAAAAATAAAGCAAAAAATAAAATGACAAACATAACCCTAAGATATCAATAATTATAAAAAAATGTAATGGTCCAAATGAATTAATTAAAAGACATTGACAGAAGAGAAAAGAAGAAGAAAGTGGTAGAAATCACTGTGCTGACATTAAAGCTTTATATATATATATATATATATATATATATATATATATATCTACACTAATCAAACACCTCCACTATTGGTGGAAGAATAGAAACATAGATCAACAGAACAGGATAAAGAAGTAAGAAATAAAGTCACAAAAAATATGCCCAACTGTTTTTTGACTAAAGTACAAAAACAATTCAATGGGGAAAAGCCATGCTTTTAAACAAATGGTGCTGGAACAATTAGATATCTATAACCAAAAAATTTTTAGAATAAAAAATAAACTTCAATATAATCCCCACATCTCACACAAAAATTAACTCAAATCGATCACAGACTGAAATGGAAAATGAAAAACTATAAAATTTTATTTAAAAAATAGGAAAAAGTCTTCAGTATCCTGGGGCAAGCGAGAATTCTTATAATTGACACTAAAAGCATGATCCATAAGAAGAAACAAATGACAAAATGGAATTCATCAAAATTAAATTTTTGATCCAGAAAGACCCTATTAGGGGATAATAGAACAAGGATACAGACTGGAAGAAAATCTTTGCAAACCACATATACAACAAAGGACCATTATCCTGAATATATAAAAACTCTCAAAACTCAACAGTAAAAACAAACAACCAAGCACATGGAAGATGTCCATCATCATTTGCCATTAAAGAAATGCATATTAACACCAGGATGAGATATCACTACACAGCTATCAAAATGGCTAAAATAAAAAAAACAGTGACACCATATGCTTGAGAAGATGCAGAGAAACTGGATCACTCATACGTTACTGCGGGGGGAATGTAAAATGGTACAGCCACTCTGGAAAATAGTTTGGCTATTTCTTTAAAAATGAAACATGCAATTACCATATGAACCAGTAATTGTACTCCTGGGCATTTATCCCAAAGAAATGAAGACTTGTAATCATTCCAAACCTTATATGTAAATGTTTACGGCAGTGTATTAGTTTGCTAGTGCTGCCCTAACAAAGCACTACAAACTGGTTGGCTTTAACAACAGAAGTGTATTGTCTCACAATTTGGGAGGCCAGAAGTCCAAGATCAAAGCGTCAGAGGATCGCTTCCCCCGTGGAGGGTTGTGAGAGAGATTTTGTTCCATGCCTCTTGCCTGGCTTTTGATAGTTGTCTGCAGTTCTTGGTGCTCCTTGACTTGCTGAAGCATCACCCCAATCTCTGGCTCCATTTTCAGGTGGTATTGACCTTGTGTGCATCCCTGCGTCCAAATTTATCCTTTCACAAGAACACCGATTCATCTCAATGCTTCAATTTAAACTTGATTAACCCTGTGAAGACCCTGTCTCCAAATACAGTCGTATTCTGAGGTACTGGGGGCTAGGACTTCAACATAGGAATTCTGGGGAGACACAATTCAGTTCACAATAAGCACCTTTATTTGTAACAGCCCATTCCCGGAAGCAACTTAGATGTCTTTGGGTAGGTAAATATTTAAACAGGCTTTCTTGATCTACACCGTGGAATATTACTCAGTAATGAAAAGAAAAAATGTTGATACACGCAACAATCTGGATGACTTCCCAGGTCATTATGCTAAGTGAAAAAAGAAAATCTCAAAAGGCTCCTTAACATACTGTGTGGCTCCATTTATATAACATTCTTCAAATGACAAAATTGTGGAAATAGATAACTGATACGTGGCTGCCAGGAATTAAAGAGGGGTTGGGGCAGGAGAGAAGTGTGTGCAGCTAAAGAAGGAAAAAGATGGATCCCTGTGGTGATGAGATGTTCTGCATCATGACATGAAAATCAATATCCCAGTTGTGATACTGTACTGGGCAAAAGTACACAAGAACTCTCTGTGTTTTTTTCTTACAACTGCATGCCAATTTAATATGATCTCAAGATGAACTTTTAACCTAAAGAAATAAAATTTTTTTTAAGTTTGTGCTGGTTTTCCTGCATTATTGTAATCAAATGTGATAAAAACAGAAGACTTAGAAAATAGAGAATAATATGTGGAGAAACATTTTAAAATCATTCGTAATTCAACATAAGGTTAGATTGTTGTTTCTATTTTTTTGTTGTTGTTTTTAAAAAAAATTTAATGCTTATTTATTTTTGAGAGAGAGAGAGAGAGAGAGAGAGAGACAGAGCACGAGCAGGGGAGGGGCAGAGAGAGAGGGAGACACAGAATCCAAAGCAGGCTCCAGGCTCCAGGCTCTGAGCTGTCAGCACAGAGCCCAATGCAGGGCTCAAACTCACGAACTGTGAGATCATGACCTGAGCCAAAGTCAGATCCTTAACTAACCGAGCCACCCAGGTGCCCCAAGATTGTTGTCTCTAAAAAGTAATGAGTTACAATATGTATGTAAACTACATGACATCTGGGATCAGCCTGCCGCTTAAAGTGTAGGTAAGATTGAGTTAAACGCATCCTTACTCACATGTCCCTTTCAGTGTCCCGTGAAAATCAAAACAGTTTCCCCAGATCCCTGTGCTTGCCTGGAGGTAGGAGTAGAAAGTGTTTCAACCTCAGAGATACGTGTGTTTCTAAAGTCCTTCTTTGACAGAATCAGTTCCATGTGTGAATCATTTGCCAGATAGGCTCATGACATTTTCAAAGCTGCAGCCCAGCCCCTTCCATGAAGCTCCACTCTCTGGAGATATGTGTGTCCTTAGTGGGTTTTACCAACCATCAAAGAAAGGTGGCCAAGGAGAGGAGTACATCACACCAACGAAACACATTCAAATTAAACACCAGATTCCTTTGTACTAGTAAGCCTTGGCTTCACCCACAAATGGGTATTATAACTGCCCACTTTTCTCCTGAGGCCTTCAGCCTTATGCCACCTTTGAATGTCCTGTCTTTTTCCTCTTACCCCCTCACTTTTCTCCCCCAATTCCCAAGTCCCTGTTCATCATTTATTCAAAGGAGTTTAGCCTTCTCTCTTGTTATCTTGGTTCTTGGTAGCTCAGAACCTCTGAGTATCGCTTTCTCACTAAGCAGCTTGTCAAGGATTTTTCTAGCCCAAGATATTTTCTTCCTTAAGAAAACTCCTTGTGCCGTTTGTTAAGAAAACCCATTTATTTCCCTTACCATGCACTTGCTCAGGGGATATGGGCTAGCCCTGTGTCAAGGGACATAGCTAGAGACAGAGAGGTGATCAGTTATCCTGATCTTTGGTTTCTCTGAATCATTTCTAACAGTGGCCTCTTCAAAGTTGGTTCTCTTTGGGGGAACGAAGGCATCACAGCAGTAATTACACAAAATATAATAATGCTAATAAGGATATCTGTGGCATTCTTCCTTCTTTCTTGTTAACCAAACCCCAATATTGCCTGAGCAGCAATATGCCGAATTCATTGGATTAATCAGGATAGGTACTACGGGCTAAATTGTAGTCCCCAGAACTCAGACCATGTTGAAGTCCTAATCCCCATTACTTCAGAATGTGACTACATTTGGAGAGAGAATCTTTAAAGAGGTAATCAAGTTAAAATGAAGTCATTAGGATGGCCCCTAATTCATTCTGACTGATACCCTTATAAGAAGAGGAGATTAACACCTAGTGTGTCACATAGAGGAATGACCATGTGGAGACACAGATAGAAGACAGTCATCTACAAGCCAAGAAGAAAGGCTTCAGACAAAAACAACCCTGCTAACACTGATATTGGATGTTTAGCTTCCAGAAACATGAGAAAATAAATTTCTGTCGTGTAAGCTGCCCAGTCTGTGGTACTTCACTATGGTAGCTCTAGGAAACTAATACAATGGGTCAAAGTCAGTCATGGAAATTTGTTTTTATTTTGCATATGGCCCAGCTATAGAAAATTAGACATAACAAGAAGCCTTTTAGGACTTTCAAAGAAGCCTCCTATGTTGCACTTTAGATGTTATTCTAGGAAGACATGATGCTTGGAATGGTAACAGCCATCTTGAAAGCATGGAAGAAAGAAAAAGGAAATTCCACAGACATTGATCTTAACCTTTGACATTGATGAGTTGCTGACCCAACGCCAGAACTGCTCATCTCCGGACACCTTGCTTTGAAACTTTTATTAATAAATCTGAATCCTTTGAATTAGTTTTGACAGGGTCACTCTTTTTTTCAGCCAAAAACATCAAAACTGTCACATTTCCAAGCGTTACATTCATTGTTTTCACATGAAGTCAGTTCAATCCTTTGTCTGAAGTCTGGAAGACTCAGTCTCAGAGGTAATATTAGTAAAGCAATCAGAAGAATGACTTTCATCACTTTAGAAAAGTAGAGGGGAATGAACTAGAGGTACAATAGGAAAATGCCATTGTATTTAAATTGTATCTAAAGTCATGTGGTAGAAGTATCCCCTTCCTAGCCTTGTCATATTAATTCTTTATTCAAGAGACCTTTACTGAGTGCTGTCTACTTACACTGCGCTTGGTGCCATTTCCACTGAAAGGGATATTAGGCTTATTTATACTTTTTCCTGACTCTGGTTCAAGATTGTTTATTGTGTATATGGAGACTAAATATTTTAGCCAGACCCATTTGGCTGACGAATCGGACCAAAGGGGTGAGGTCAAAGCTGGCCTGTTGCCTTTGGCTCTAAAAGCAGCCAGGCACTGTCCTTTTCACTTTCTGCCCCGCGCCATGATAGAGTCCACCTTTCAGAGGAAAAGCATCAGTCCCATCAGAAAATACCCGAAGAAACAATGTCACATGGCACCGTGAGTCGGGAACCGCCTTGGGGAAACTGTGCGAAGTGAGTGTCTGCTCCAGGCAGCGGCCCACAGGCGCAGGCTGCTTTCCAGAGGGCAGTACAGCTCGTGAAAGCATGCTGGCGCCACTAAGACATGGTCAACTGCCACTCTCCCAGGAGCCTTTGCTGCTTCAGAGGTGGGGCGGCAGCTGACACAATTGGGGGCGAGTTCAATCATCCTTCTGAACCAAGCAATTCATGGCTGGCGTCGGGAGGGGAAAGTAAAATAAGCCTTGGGTTTTTGTTTTTGTGCGTACGTGTGTGATGACAGCCAAGGAATCCTTATTTTCTTTCCAGGTGCCCAATAACTGAAAAGCCACTACTGAGGGTGCCAATGCTACCATCTCGGTATTGTTGTTGCCCCACTGAGGGGTGGGTAGGGGCTGGCAGTCAGACAGACGGTGCTTTAATTGGTCTCCTCCTGGAAGGGAAAGAGCCAAACGTTTGCGGGATGCTTCCTGGAGCCAGTTTCAGAGTAATAAAAGTGCATCTTTGATACACAGAGAGTTTATGTTCTTCATAAAAATGCTAATTGCAATCTTCGCAGAGAGCAGTGGCAAGAATGCTTTTCCCCTTAGGCTTTTCAATAGGGATACGGTTGTGCTATGTGGGTGACCTTGTATTCACTAACTAGGGACAAGGCTTCAGTCCTCTCCGCAGCCTTTCGAAACCTGCTGTAAGGATTCCATCACTGCGCGTCTGAGACCATTCAAACTCTTTTCATGGAAAACTGGAAAGCGATCTATTTGTTTCTTTAAAAAAAAAAAATCTCTTAATACAAATACACAGAGGGAGCTTAGAATATTTTTCCCTCAGTGAGTATGTTTTTCCAAGGTCAATTTGGAGGTTCTTCCTATTTGGCTGAGAAAAACTGGGGCCCCGGTAAAGGCGTCCACAGCTCTCTCTCTCTCTGTGGCTTGGAAACCTTCCCCACCTACAGATGCTACAAGAAGTTGCTGATGTTTTTCCAGGGCCCCACTGTTTGCTTCTCTCGCTACAGAGAAGGAAGACAGGGTGATGAGTGAGGTTTTATTTGTCCTGCAGGATGACTCATTCAGCAAGAGTTTCTGACCCAGAATTCTCATCTTTCTTTGCTCTCTCCATCCCCAACCCCCAAGCTTCTTTTATATTTTGGTCCTTGGGCAGGTTTCCATTGACCTTCTCTTGCCATCCTCTCCCTCAAATCTCAAAAAAATAATAAGTTTTTTTTTTTTTAAGTCAAACTTCCCACAATTGCATTCAATTTACTCTGGGAACTCGTTTAAAGGGCAGGGGTTTTGAAATATGATCAACAAAATAATCAGTTCTGGGTTACATTAAATAGCATCCTTCCAGACTGACCTAAGACTTGAGAGGGAAAACAGCTCCCTCCAATCCCTCCCACCATGAGCTGGACTCTATGTCTCAAAAACTTTGTATTGAATGGTTCCCAAAATGATGTCTGCCTTTCCAACAGGGAGAGTGCAAAGTCTTTCTCAGAACCCAGTCTCATCTTTGGCCCAGCTACAGGCAGTTGTTACTAAATAGCCTGACGCTCCTCTGGTGCTCACAATGTCTCCACAGCAGACGTTCTGTGCTCTCAGGAAGGCTGGTCTTTTTTTGAAAAGGGGTGGGGTGAGAGGGACACTCAATGTAAGGGAATCAAAACATAGTAGACTAACCGGACCAAAACATTACAGCATCGAACCAATTTTCACTGCAGCCACACAAATCCAGGAGACCAAATATTGAAATTTGCCTTCATAAGATCCCATTTCTACCATCCCTGCCATCTCTTCTAATTCATTATAACATGTACAAGATGCTGTTCTTTCAACTTTGTCCTTCCCCGTCTGTAAACTGGAGAGAGAAAGAAGGAACACAGAGCCGTGAATTCTTGTGAAGGTGCCACTGTCCAGCTGTATAATACCCTTTTACCCAGGTCACATACTAAATAGCACATGGAACCTATCTGTTCTGTGAATGTGGCACAGTCCAGACCGAGGAGCCAGGGTTACTAGGAGCTTCAGCGGACTGCAACTGACAGGAGGTAGTCTCTACCCCAGGCAAGAGGGCCCAAGGCCAGGAGAGATCAGCCAAATCAAAGGCAGTGTGTTAGGGAAAGCAGGGCTTTTAACTCAAGGAAGATGTGCTACAAACACCACATTTAGATCATGGCTAGTGTCACAGAACCACATGTTCGCAGCCAGATTGATCAGTATCAAATGCTCCGATGTTCTAAAGATATGAGTGAACAGGTACCTAAGGGTGGAATGAGGGGATGGAAAACAAGCTGGTGAACATGTTACACCTCAGCGAGGACTGAAAAGATCTGGCTAGAGATTTTGAATTCTGCACTGATGAAGGTGTCTTCTGTCAGCCAAGTAAAGAACAGCTGGGTGTGGTAAGGTGAAAAGAGGGTAAATACAGGAAGAAGGAACCATGATAGCAAGACGGTAGTCAGCATGGTGTGAGGGAGAAGCACAAGACTATACAAATGAGGAACGAATAAATGACACGAAAGGAGTAGGTGACAGCAAAGGGCATTGATGACATTTGAGAGGGAAAGTGACACAATTAGATAAATATGGCAACAGTATGTTGCAGGATTTGGGGAGAGTAGGAAGACAGAGAAACCTGTGACTTACCCTGTTTTCCTCCTAAACATTCTGTTTTATAATTAAATTTTTTTTCATCTCTGTCATTATTTTTTTTTGTTATATGAAATTTATTGTCAAATTAGTTTCCATACAACACCCAGTGCTCATCCCAAAAGATGCCCTCCTCAATGCCCATCACCCACCTTCCCCTCCCTCCCACCCCCCATCAACCCTCAGCTTGTTCTCAGCTTTTAAGAGTCTCTTATGCTTTGGCTCTCTCTCCCACTCTACCTCTTTTTTTCTTTTTCTTTTTTTTCCTTCCCCTCCCCCATGGGTTTCTGTTAAGTTTCTCAGGATATAATTTAAAATTTTTAATGTCCTTTTTAATGCATCTTCCCCTAAGAAAGCAGGTACAGATCTTTTTTGTCTTGTCTACTCCAGTGTCCCCAGCACCTGCTAGTCACCTAGCATGTAGGAAGCATCTAAACAATTTGTGTGTTCAATCAATGAGTATACGGATAAATGAATATAAAGCTTAAAGAAACCTCGGGTAATGACAGGCAGGATAGAAGCAGGGATAAATCCATGCGAGTCTCATGAGGTGTTAAAACCAACAGCATGTGGTAACAGACTAGATTTGGGGCCGCTGGAGGGAGTAGTCAGAGGGGAGAGATTTGGGAACGAAGTGTCTGAGTGAAGGATGCTGCTTTGGGTGGGAATAGAAAGTGACATTCCCAGGAGCCCAGCGTGGAGCCAGGTCCAGATGGAAATGCAGTTGGCTTTGGTCTTGCTGAGTTAGGATAGTCATGGCTATCTTGCCTATATGTCCAGAAGAGCTGAAAATACAGACTGGGGGCTCAGAAAAGAGGTCAAAGCTGAAGAGAGAGCTTTGATTTTACCTGTGGAAAGGCACAGGTAAAAGCTGTGGGCAAGGATGAACTTGTCCAAGAAAGCGGGCAGAGACGAGAAAGCAAAGACAGAGCCTTAGGGAGGGTGGCAGGATGAGCCAGTGTCTGAAGTTTATGAACCACGTCTTGATCTCCTGATTCAGTTATCTGATCTCTTATTCACCGGCCAACCCAGAAAACACCACGTTATCTTTGTCCGGCCCAAGGAGAGAAGGCCTTTAAATGCACGCTGCATTCCAACCATTAACTACAATCACCAGCTCTTGCATCAACCATTAACAGCTAGAAGCCGCTCTGAGATTGCCACTCGAGGCTGTACGTTGCGAACTTATTTTTCCCTCTGATGCTGTTTAGCTTCTGATGATGTTATTAAAATGAAAGAATTTTTTTTTTAATGAGCTGGAAGGGAATCCACTTAACCAAATTGTTTGTAAAAGGAATAAAACACATCAAGACTCTCTGCTTTGCACCATCCACCAATATAGGATCCTGCAAGAACCTTCTTATGTAAATATTTACAAGGAGGGTAAAAAAGGAAAGTGGTTTGGGGAGCCACCAGATGGAATAATACAAGAACAAACTTGCAAGCAGTCAAAATGGGCTGTAGCAATAACTGGGCACCCTCTCAGGAATCTACTATTGCCTGGGGGCTGAGGAAGAAAGAATATAGAATAAAAGAAATAGCAGCTCCCACAGAGCGTCTCCGGAGCCCCATTTTAGCTACTCTCTGAAAACTGGGTTTTCGTTTTTATTAAAATCTTCAAAACCTAATTATAATAAGGTCTCTAATACTAATGTTTATGGATTGACTCATTATCCATCAGTCTTCTATAACCAACCTCTAGTGTCTCCCCAAGTCTTTCGGAAGATGCCATTTTGGTGCCTTGGGGGCTGGTGAACAGGAGTTCATCATCTTCCTCTTGGGTTGCCTTCCCCAAGCTGGTCCCTTTACATTTCGTTTCTGAGGTTGCTGTCTGTTCATGCCGCTACCCATGAGCCTGTCATGCCTTCCCAGTTTCTGCCTCTCTGTCTGCCTCATATGGACTATTTACAAAGAAAGGATCATTAAGATAAATAAATTGTATAACGTCTCTGTGACTGCTTTCCTGCCCTCCCCCACCTCTCCCTGGGCTCTCCAACCCAGAGAACATTTGAAGCAAACTTGACTCACGATGCATTTTGCAAATAAACCACAAAATAACATGATTGTAAAAATGTTAGCTGCAAAAGTAATAAATAAGGAAATAAATAAGTGTGTAACCACAGAGGCTTGTCTGGCTCCTCGGCCCTCTGACCACAGAGGCCCTCTGCTGTCTGTCCTCACTAAGGGGGAGGCCAGGAAAGTGGGAGAGCACTTCATCCTTGCCCACAGGCCTCATAGGTGGAAGTTACATGGAGAGAGGACTTTTTCTTTCTTTGCAAGGTAGATAGTTCTATGGCAAAGCTACCCAACAACTGAAAACATTATCAGAGAATGGAAGACGTGGGCTACTTGCCTCCGTCGTTTCAGATTCACTTACCATTTTTGAGCATGTAATAAGGGTCAGGCTCTGGGCCTGGATGGGTTCATGGTACATCTCTTTAGTAACCCTAGGAAGTGGATAGGCTTAGTCCCAATATGCAGAAGCAGAAAGTGAAACCCATCACTTTCCAATGTAGAGGTCGGCCTAGAACATTTCACAGATGCTATGAAATCTCCATAATGATTGGAATGAATGAAGGAGTAGAGGAGAAACGTGTGTGATTTTTTTCTGCCCTATTTTCGGTCCTGACTTTTTAGACCCCCTCATTTACAAAGATTTTGCAATTAACATACTAAAGTCTAAACAGGAGGCTTGCCAAGTTTTTTTTTACTTACTTTTACTTTGAAATCCTGATTGCCCAAAACCCCTCTTCACCTGTGGGGTGGACACCTGTGTGGCTGAAGGATTCTGACAAGGACATGACCAGTTCGGCCCAACCAAAGATAAAATGGAGGTTGAAAGCTGGGCCTGAAACCAGATAATAGAGGGAAAATCTTCAGTTCGGGCCCAGAATCCAGTGTTCAGCAATATTTTATGCCCCAGGACAGTGTTTAACTATTGGGGAAGGAAAAGAGGGCCATTGTTATTTAATATTTACAATACACCAGGCACTTTGGTCAGAGCCCCTGAGTCACACAACCTGAAAGGAAGCCCTATTCACATCATGGTCCTATGGATGGTGCCCCTCCCCCAGTGTTGTGCAGTACACATGACCTGTCAAGCATTTCAAGATACCCTTTCTTCAAGGAGACACCCAAACAAACCAAAGACAAACAAAAAAAAACAAAATCCAAGAAAAACACAACCTCAAATAAGCAACAATCAAACGATGGAGACAGATGTGTATGCAAATGATAATCAGGGGTTAGGAGTAGAGACAAGTGCAGTTATAGGCTGAAAATGGAACCACCATTCAGTTGACCAATCTCACATCAATTAATGTCTTTGATTTTCACAACTCCATGAATAAGGGTTTTTACCCCCATTTTCTAAATGGAAAAACAGAGGTTCAAAGAAGAAATATGATTTTTCTGAAGTACCCATCTCTTAAGTAGGAAGCTAAGTCCAGTACCCAAGTCCCTAGGCCATGCCTCAGAGCTCTTCCCTGCTCCTCACCGCCATATTGGAAATGCCTCAGAAGAGGGACCAAAAGCAGCTCAGTATGCCAGTATCTGGAGGGGGCTGCTGAAAGCCACAGTCAGGAAAGAACCAGAAGAAACCTTAGGAACATGGGAGACACAAAGATTACAAGGATACTGGAAGGAGAGTGTATGACAAAAAATGACCCACAGCATCTTGGACTTATTAAACATCAAATCAAATCATTCCTTCTCTAGGATGTAGCATCCCAGATGGGGAAGGTTTATGATTTTAATACAAATGTTATCGTAACTTAGTTGGGATACAACTCTTTCAAAAATCCATTACATGTTTGTCTATATTCTGAAACAAAGCACAAAAAATGCAATTTAGCCTTTTTGGGAGGAGTGGACTATAGGCTGTCACATTCTTCACTGAACTCTAATGCACAATGACATTCTAGAGGACTCTAAATTTAAGGGACTCTTGACCTCCACACTCGGTTCAGATTGCAGCGATTTTTTTTTCATGCTTGTGGATTTGTGGGAGGGCTTTGTTTTTTGTTTTTCTGTCTCCTCTCCTCATACTAAGCCATCAACCTTGTACTTCTCTCCATTTTCAGTAGCCTGCCCGTGCCAGCACCTTCTCCCACTTTTAATTTGCTGTGTTTGGTCTCATATGTATTTGCAGGTAACCAAATTTGTTATTAGTCTGTATAAATTAAAATTAATCAAGCTCTGAGTAAAGGACTATAGCCCATCAGCAAACTAGGTCAACATTGGTGCATTAAGTCTGAGCCCTTCTTGTGGCTGTATCCATGTCCTGTGCTTATTTGCCAGGTTTACTTGTATTTGTTCAGTGAATGGCCTTTAAGACCCGACTTAAGTAAAACTTCCTTCAGAATCCTGTGAATCCCCAGCCGAAATTACTTCTGCCTCTGAACTCTCAAACTAGTACATGTGTCTTGGGGGGATGGGTCGTCACCAATGCCTATCTTGGGTTTGTTGTCAGTGGGGCTTTTCCCTTTAATAAAAGTAAAGTTTAAAGACAGGATTTGTATTTTATTTGTCTTAAGATCTTCTGCCAACCGAGGCTTTGTCCATAATTAAGACACAGAGACTGTCCTTAAGGGGATTTTATCCTAGTAGAAGAGGCAAATGGGAGGGGGGAGAAGGCAGAAAGAGTTGAAAGGGAAGGAAGACAAGGATAAATGTGGAGAAGGGGAGGAAGAGAAAAAAGAAGTAGAAGACCCTCTAATCCCTTAGCTTAGTCTATTTTCCCAAACAAATTAGGAGCCACTTCTGGCATTTCCTGAGTTTCTCGCTAAAATCTGTCCCGTGACTGTCCACAAATGCAGACAACTGCCATCAGAGCCAGGACGGAGGGACCGAACACAAGCACTCAGATGTGCCCCCAAACCATGCCCACCAGAAAGGACACCGAAGGCCAGGAGGCCCCGCTGCTGGGAGGCTTGTGGGAGGAGGGAGCAGCCCCAGCTGGCAGGAGACGCTGTGGGCTCTGCCCTTTCCTGCCTCGCCACAGCCTGGCTCCACAGCACCAAGTGAGCATGTCCTGGAGTGAACTCATCCGAGGCCCTCCTGCTTTCGGACAGGTATTCAAATGAGTGAATGTTTTATTTTAAAAGACTTTGTTTAAAAATATGGTCTCAGAACTTTCTCTGATCCTCCTGCTCTCATAGTCCCCAAGGCCAGTATAAGAGAACTGTCCAGTTTGAAATCAACAAAATCAAAGCAATTTAACCTTGGTTGGACTCCCAAATATATACCCTATGAATATTCTGCTTTCGAACTTTCCACAACCTGTCTTCTCCAGATCAGTGGTTGAATGAATTGTCATGAATTTTGATGACATGAATTTTGATGCATAACAGTACTTTCCCATGTGTATGGTGTTGCCCCATAAGGCATTAGCCTTCGTAAGCTCTCTTGGCTTTGATTGATAAGGCTGCTGTAGTGGGTGCTACATGTTGTTTTGGCCTTCTTAGCACCTATTTTCTCCTATTCTGGCAATCACTTTTCCTTTAGAGAACCACCCCTCCCTCTCAATCCATGTGGTATATGAGGAACTGACCTTATTCCTCTCAGCTCCCAAGCTTTGGTCAATCAGCACATCTAACCTCACTGGCCACACTAACCAAATAAGAGATGGGCACGTGCCCCTGTCAGTCCACTGAGAGTTGATTGTGGATTTTTTGTCAAAATTACTTGGGGGGGGGTGGGAAGAAAACCAACTTTTGGTTAAGGTTTTTTAACTGATAGCATATAAATGTGCAGCTGCTGAGAAACACTAACAAACAGATACCTGATAAAGAAGCCAACACAGAGAAAAGCAGAGCTGATAAAAGCAGAGAAGCATTATTCTGATTTTCTTACTTGATACCTGTTGCAATTTTTCAGTTATGTACCCAATATGTGATTTATTGCTTAGTCTACTTTGTGTTGGGTTTCTGTTAGTTGCAACCAAAAGATCCCTGGTTAATATAGGTGCAGAGACAAATATAATATAAAATTCCTATCTTCATAATGCTTTCTACTTTGCAAAGTACCATCAAATGCATTATCTTATTTAAATATCATAAAAGATTCAAAAGTTGGCCATTATTGGGCAAAAGGCATGAACAGACACTTTTCCAAAGAAGATATCCAGTTGACTAACAGACACATGAAAAGATGCTCGACATCACTCGTCATCAGGGAAATACAAATCTAAACCATGATGAGACACAACCTCACACCTGTCAGAATGGCTAACATTAATAACTCAGGCAACAACAGATGTTGGTGAGGATGCGGAGAAAGAGGCCCTTTTGCACTGCTGGTGGGAATGCAAACTGGTACGGACACTCTGGAAAACAGTATGGAGGTTCCTCAAAAAAATCAGAAATAGAACTACCCTAGGACCCAGCAATTGCACTACTAGGTATTTATCCAAAGGATCCAAAATGCTGATTTGAAGGGGCGCCTGCACCCTAATGCTAATAGCGGTGCTATCAACAATAGCCAAAGTTTGGAAAGAGCCCAAATGTCCGTTGACTGCTGAATGGATAAAGAAGATGTGGTATATATATACACAATGGAATTTTTTACTCAATGACTGAAAAGAATGAAATCCTTCCATGTGCAATAACATGGTTGGAACTAGAATGTATTATGCTAAGTGAAATAAGTCAGCCAGAGAAAGACAAATATCACATGATTTCACTCACATGTGGAATTAAAGAAACACAACAGATGAACATAGGGGAAGGGAAGGAAAAATAATATAAAAACAGAGAAGGAGGCAAACCATACAGACTCTTGAATACAGAAAACGAACTGGAAGGGAGGTGGGGGGGGGTGTGGAATGGGCTAAATGGGCTATGGGCATTAAGGAGGGCACTTGTTGGGATGAGCACTAGGTGTTACATGGCAGTGATGAATCACTATATTCTACTCCTGAAGCCATTATTACACTGTATGTTAATTAACTTGGAGAAGAAGAAGAAGAAAAGAAGAAGGAGGAGGAGGAGGAGGAGGAGGAGAAGGAGAAGGAGAAGGAGAAGTTGTTAGCAGCCATTATCATGCCCCCCTTTTAAATCATGAGAAAATGGAGGTTAACAAAATTAGCCAAGCCCTGGTTGCTGGTAAGTAACAGAGCCAGACAGGCATCCAATGTTCCTGCTCTAAATTCAGTAGCATCCATTCTTGTTCCAGAGAATTTACAATCAAGAACAGAAGACAAGCTGAGCCCATGTGTAAAGTTGAACAGTCAAAGCCAGACAGTGCATACAATGGTGAAATATACCTAATGAGGCAGCATTGTCTGTAAAATTGATGGTCTTTGGAATAAATGATCTGTGTGTCCAGAGGTGGGAGAGTGCTGAGGATTTTCAGCATTCACAGAAAGCATGGAGAAAGGACAGCAGTGTTGTTAAACTTCTCCAGAGGATTTTAAGGCATTGGGATGTCAGATCCAGAAAGCCTTTTAAAAATGTTCTAGTCCAGTCCTGTATGAAAGAAAGAGAGGAAAAGAAAGAAAGAAGAAAGAAAGAAAGAGAACAAACTGAACTGGTTAGAGAAAGGGAAAAAGGGGCTTGTTGTTATTTTATTATTGGTCATTCATTTATCACCTATGCAGTTCCAGGCTCCATTTGTGTGTATTATCATCAATGCTCACAACACTGCAAGTCAAGTATCATCCCCATTTTCCTGATTTGGAAAATAAATCTCAAAGTTTCTTCCCTTGATGTCTTTGTACAAGCTGTGCTCTTGTCTCAGATAGCCTTGCTTTTCTTATCTGAATGAGGAGCACCTAGTTATCTTCTAAGACAGTCTGAAGACTCCTCCCACAGGGACTTTTCTGCCCTTCCCCACTCACTGGCCTCTCCCTGCGTTCAAGCCCGGCCAGCAGCAGGGAAGCACCGCACTCACTAGAATTTGAGGTCTTCGTTCACAACTCTTCTCCCTCTACCACACTGCCAGTCCCTTGAGATTAGATGCCATGTTTGTTGGTCTTTGTACATCTGGTGCCTCCCTTAAAAGCTGGCACCAGAGCAGATGGGAAGAGAGAGAGAAGGGGAGAAGTGGAAACAGAGGACACAGGCTTAGCCTCCAGGGAATGTCCATAGTTGCAAAGCTGTGAAAGAACAGGAGGCGGCCAGGATGAAGGTGTTGGAGAAGAACCAGAGTAATGCTGGGTCTCAGGAAATGTTGGAGGAACGGTTGTCAAAAGCATCAATGTGGCAGAGAGATATCAGAGAATGGGACTGGAGAGAAGGTGAGGCAGTGGGTAGCCATGCTGGTTTTGCAATCGGCTCGTAATCCCTTAAAGGAAATTATCAGAGGGTTCGGATTTATCAAAAGACATGCTTTTCTCTTTGGGCAATCTGGAGGATCTATGAAGTTGAGTAATGGTGTAATTATACTTCTCGGGCTGCTTTGCCTAAGTGACCTGGGTTGAAAGACCTCCAGGGCTTCTGGTTTCCATTTCCAGAGCAGGGACTAGTTGCAACAGATCAGCTCTCCTAGGGGAAAACCCACCACAATGATGGTGAAGCACATTTCACATGCCAAGGAAACTGGGATTCAAAACCAAAGTACAAACTGAACTAATAAGCTTCACAAGGGTTGATAGTTAAACTGACAGGTGAAAGATTCTTAATGTATTACTACACGAAATCTAGGGGCTTTCCCCCTAATTTTGGTTGTAGCATGAAAGGAGACAAACCAGGCCCTTCTGTATAGTACTGTTCATGGCTACCATCAGAAACCCAGTCCTGGGTGGATTAGCCTTGGGTCTCTGTCCAGAGGGAGAAAAGAACAATGAGCCAGAAGACCTAATTTCAGCAGTTCCACTTATCAGATGTGTGATGGCTGGGCAAGACACTTCCCCTCCCTAAACCTCAATGTTCTTATCAGTGAAGTGGGTAATATAATAATACCTTCCCCACAGTGTTGGTGTGGAAATCTAATAGGACACTGGTCTTAAAAATTGTTTGTAAACTCTAAAATGCTATGCCAATACTATACATTTCCAGCACAAATAGAAATGCTCTTTTTACCAGTGTTGATAAAAGGTGGAAACAAGCTCAAAGTTTGAATTCCTCAGCCCACAAACTCAACCCTTTTCCATCTTTTTCTGAATTTATGTTTCTCCAATCTCAGTATACCCATCTGCTGAGATAGGGACTTTCTTTTTTATTCTTTCACTACCTATTTAATGAATACCTATTACATGCTGGGCATTATTCTGGGCACTGGAGATGTAAAGGAAGAACAATGGCAAAAATAATCATAGCGACTACCCAGTGTTCCTTGAGCACTCTCTATGTTGCAGGTTTTAAATCAGGCATTTGACATGTACTAACTCATTGAATCTTTGTAATGTCACTAAGGTAATATTTATTATCTTCATGTCACAGACGAGGACATTAAGACTTGAAGAGGTTCAGTAATTTGCCCCAAGTCACACAACGGGTCAACGGCAAAGCCAGGGCCAGAAGAAGGACTGACCTAGGTTATTTGTCCCTAAGTCCTGTGCATTTGCCACTGTGCCAGACTGTCATGGTGGGCAGGGTCTCCACACGCCCAGAGCTCACAGGCTAAATGAGGTTTAAGACAGATCAATAAGGAGTGACAATACCTGCCTCCACAGGGGAGTACCTGGGAAGAGCAGCCCCTCCCAGAGAACAGAACTCTGTGAATCTGTTGATCAGCGCCCAGAGTCAGGATGGGATGCATGGAGGGCACCTAAGTCCAACCATGTGCTTTGAATACTGAGTATTTTTCTCTGAAATACTTATAGCCTTTTCGATCTCATCATAATACTACCCCTCGTGATTCTGCAGGATTTTGTGACCTGTTTACACTCATGATCTCATTTGATCCTCCCAAGAGTAATGTGAGATGGGTGGGCCTAGGACAGTTACTCCCAGAACTGAGGAAACTGAGGCCCGAAGAGAGAAGGCTGCTGGTCCTGAGTCATCCACGTAGCAGTGGCTAAGTGGAAACTGAGGAAATGAGGCCCAAAGAGAGGCCATTGGTCCTAAGTCATCCACTTAGCAGCAGGGACTGCTGCTTAACAGACCAGGGACTTCAAACCAGGTCATCAGACTGGGGTCCAGGCTTCATGAATGTCCGGCTTTAAGACAACATCATCTTCCTATCTTGGCCCAGAAGCTTTGACAAACTGAATTACCTCTTTGGCCAAACCTGCAGATGTGTCATCAGAGATCTCAGAGGAGGATTTTGAAGTTCTTCTTTCATATGTGTGTGTGTATATATATATATATATATACACACACACATATATATTCATATGTTCATATATGAATATATACACGTTTAAAAGTAAGCCACTTTGTATTTATAGAGTATCTTTTGTCACTTAATTCTAAACACTTCTAGGCTCAAAGTTTAGAGACTCTCAGGACTAATTAGCCATTGACTTGGATCCTCTCTGACCTTGTCTAATGTCATCATCTAATGTGACCATTTTGGTCATTTTGAAACACTGCGGGTCACAGTACATATCACTTCGGGAGGCCTGGCACATGCAGGGCATATGGGTATCAGAAATGCACTGTACTTATTTCCTAGGGCAAGCAGAGACCTCCAAGCAGGTTCTCCCATGAGCCTGACCTTAACATATGAAAATGATTTCCAAGCATCATGAAAAAGTTTTCAGAGACTCTGAACATGTTTTTTCACTTTTGTATAAGCAATATATTTTTAAATACCAGAATAGGTGTTTTTATTTTCATTTTCTCTCTCTCTCCCATGTTTCCCACTTCACTAAAAGGTATCCGGCCATACAGCCAAAGGAAACATGCAAGGAGTTACTTTTATAGCCATTGACACTTGGTCAAGGACAAAAATTATTACAACTGATTCTTGTATGCCTCAATGGTTATGAGGGATAAGAAGGTTCACGTCTAGGGGCGCCTGGGTGGCGCAGTCGGTTAAGCATCCAACTTCAGCCAGGTCACGATCTCGCGGTCCGTGAGTTCGAGCCCCGCGTCAGGCTCTGGGCTGATGGCTCAGAGCCTGGAGCCTGTTTCCGATTCTGTGTCTCCCTCTCTCTCTGCCCCTCCCCCGTTCATGCTCTGCCTCTCTCTGTCCCAAAAATAAATAAACGTTGACAAAAAAAATAAAAAAAAAAAAGAAGGTTCACGTCTATGTAGAAGTTTGAAAACTGTCAATTTGAAGTTAAGGCCCCTTCCCTTCAACCAAACATTCTTGGTTCTGGGTCTATGGGAGAGTTTCTGAGAATAAAGCAAACTGAACTGTGGATTCCTGGTTGGGGAAGGCCCAGGTTGAAATATGTTGTGATATTACCTATGAAGCTCAAGCTTTGAATATGTAATCTGAAATGTATGAATATCTTTACAGTGCCAATAGAGCAAAAGCCGATGTAACCCATAAGCCCCTGGGCATATGATGATCATCACCAAGATGAGAGGCTGTGGAAAGGACAGGCCAACCAGACTGCGGTTTGAATGCATATCCTGAAGACTCTGTCCTCCAAAGATATCCTTTGAAAAACATAGCTCTGATCATGATACTCTACAGTTTAAAAGTCAGCCCTTTCCATCTAGCCGCTGAGTGGCCCATGTTCCTCCCTGGCCCCACTTCTTTGCACATATGTGCCTGGAATGCCTCTCTCCGACTCTTTCTCCCTGGGAAATTTGGCAAGCTCGAATGCCACCTTCTCTGAGAAGTCTTCCCTGACTACCAAAACAGTCAGTTGTTCTTTCCTCTGTGCTCCCTTAGCACTTTGTACACAGCTCTAGGGTAGCATTAAACATGTTGCCTTGTAATTTTTTATAGGTCTTTTTCTTTGCTACATTAGACTCAAATCAGACCTTATCTAGTCTCAGGGTCTCACACAATGACCGACACATAGCAGGCACTTACGTGTTTGACAAAAGGAAAGGGGGGGAGGGATGAAGAAAGAATAAAGGGAAAGAGAGGGAAGGTGAACAGGAGGGAAAGAAAAGACACAGGAAGGAATGGAAGAAGGAATAAATAGTGTTCTATGTCCCCAACTGATAATCCTGCTGTAAAATAGGAATAATCTCTTCTTCCTCTCCACAGACATGGAGAATCCATATTTATTTCACAGTCTCTCAATTAAGTGCCTCATTTGGATCCAATAAGACATTTATTGACTCTTGGTTTTTCTATTGATTCTGAAAAGGCCCCTAGAAAGATTTAATAAGTGTAGAAAAGATAAATAAGTGTACAGGTAATAAACTCTAGATTACATAAGCAAACATTACTTAATTACATTCCTATTAATACACTCACTCTGTAATGAATTTTTGAGGCATTTAATTATCAATTTGACAAGATAATCTAGGGGTAGTTAATGATTATACCAGTAAATTGTTTTTAAAAATCACTGACAATTATTAAGTCTCGTAACAGACATCAAATTAACTTGCTAGAACTGTCTGGTTAAATAGACAGCAGTTAATTATGAGGTACTTTCACATTGCCTCAAATTTTAATATGTAAGCCGTTTTAATTGTGTAATGTCAAAAGTGTTGTGTAAAGGAGCAGTTTACCCATGGGGAATACTCATATTCTGTGTAGTGTGACCACAGGACAAGTACGAGCATGATCTGAGATGCGTAGCCTGGTTTGTCCCACTCTCCATCTTGGAACAGAAAAACAGAACGCTCTGGAAGAGACAAATGATTGTCATACAGTCAGGCCTCTGAGGTCATTCTAACTTGTCTCTCAGAGGGAACTACGGAAAAGTGGTCAGATTGTAAAGATTTAGGCTAATGATGGTAGTATTTGCCACCTTATGAACATCAACTGTGGGCCAGACACTGTATCCGTTGCTTCATATAGATAATCTCTTTAATGGTTGAAAGATAGCAAATCCACCAATACGTAGGTTTCCCTTGGAATGCTGAGAGAGGCAGAACAAGAAATCACACACACCAAGCCACTGAAATGACTCATCTCAGCTTAAAACGGCAGCCAAAGGCTATGGCCACTTGTCAGGAACATGTCAGACAGAGAGCAATGGTCCCAGTGTTGAAGATATAAACATAGTTGAAGACCGCTTACTTTTTAGGGGTTTAGAGTATCTCTTTTGCATCCCTCTTGCCAAAAGGCCCCTATCTGCCCTGATGGCTGGGCCACTTTTTACTCAATGAGCAGTGGAGAGGAGACACTTGATAAAGTACCTTTATCGTGACCTTCACAGTTCTAGATTTGATCTTCTTTCCTGCAACTGCCTTACTCACTCTATATTTTACCATCATTTTTACACGTGACTTACCCCTTGCCATCTAAACCCAGGTTTCTTGGGTCCCGTCCTCTAGGTTAGTTCTCATGCTGCTGTGTGCAATGATTGCCAGCCCAAACTAAATATTCAAAAGAGTATTTCCTGAGTTGAACTGAGTTAAGTTCAACTGAGTTCAGTTAACGGAGTTAAGCCAGGAAGGACTGGACTGGATGGGAAGGGGTTGTACCAGACTGCACTGCATTGGGCTGGACTATGGAATTAAACGTTGTAAAAAGGGAGAACAGATTCCAGAACCTATGTTTCTTCTGCTTTGGGGCCGAGACACTTTCAGTGATAACAGAGCAACACGAGAACTGTGCATGGACTCTGTAGCCAAACTACAAATTCCTAAGTTCACACCTCCGCACCACCACTTACTAGCTCCGTGCTGTAGGAGAAGTTCCTTAAATTCCTTGTGCCTCCCTGAGTAAAAGCTAGGGTAATAGTCCCTACTTTACAGGACTGCTGTGAAAGGTCTATTCAATTAATTGATGCTTGTGAAGTCCTTGGAATAACGCCTGGCACACAGAACATATATAAGTGTCCTTAAGTTTTTAAAATAAAAATAATTTTAGAAAACAAAATCACTACTTTGAACTATATTCCACTTTATACTTTATGAAGTGTTTTCACATATGGCGGCTTCCATCATGTATCCACAGGAAGGATTACCCCCATGAATCCCCATCTTGCCTGAAAGCAAGTGCAGATCAAGAAGTCAAGGAGGCCTTAAACGGTTATAGACTTGAACTCAGTTCTGTCTTACTGAAGACGTATTTTCACTTTGGAAGGTACTAGCATCTTATGATGCTGCTGACAGTTTTCAAACATGGTTCCAACTACAGTGTAAGCTCCTGGTCGCCTGATAGGCAAGAGTCATGCATAGTCATAGTAGCTTCTGTGTTAGCAGAACAGCCTTTTTCCTGCCCAGCACTCAGCAGAGCAAAGGATCCCAGCCTGGATTAAGTTCTATGGAATGAGTTCTGTGATGTGGTATGATAGAAATAGCCCCAGTGAGGAAGTTGGGAAACCTGAATTTGGCCCCTGGCTCAACCACTAACTCTGGTGATATTAATAACTAACATTTATTGAGAGCTTACTGTGTGCCGTGCACTGTATTTATATCATTGAAACCTCACAACAACAAACCGTGGGCATGATTATTATTGCATTTTGCCGAGGAGAAAAGTGAGGTACGGTGGGTGAGTGACTTGTTCAGGTCAAGCTGCTGGTAACTGCTATGATAAGTCTTATTTGGAGATTGAGGGGATGGGACCACTCTGACCTCAAAGGCACATTCCAACCCAGTCCATCTATAATTGAGTGAGCTCTTGCCTAATCCTCTCTCCTCTGGGGGGTAATTCTGTGGTTCTGGGCAACTCTATGGTAACCTCAGACATCACAAGGCCTCTCAAGATAAAAACTGGTGAATCGTTGCATAATGCAGGATTTTCTAATCATGAAAGACCCTTATAAGTGAAAAAGTGGAAAAAGATAAAAACCCCAAATCTTCCCCAGCTTACCAATTTCATACAGACATTTATTACATTTGTAACCATGGGGTTCATTTCATTTTGCATTTTTGTTTCTTCACTAAATTTATTGTCCTGAACATTTTCCCAATAATCACTGCTAAAATTTTTCATAATTATCATTTTCATGATTACATAAACAACCAGCAACAACTATCAAATTAACTAATGACCCTGTTGCTAAACTTTAAGTCATTTCAGGTATATTTACTCTTATATATAATGTTGCAATAAATATCATTACGCCATTCAACACTTTTTTTTTTTTTATCAGTCACATTGTTTCTATAGCAAGCATTGCCCAGAAGGCAAAGCTAAAGCACAGCTATGTTCATGTCTGTGGCCCATACTCTGAAAAGGGAGAGTGCAATATTGATGGTGACCACAAGTGACCCTGGACTGTTGAAATCTTAAGGCATTGAAGAGTGAATCTGATTCTAGATTTTGAGTAAACGTGACTGATTTGCTAAGGGGAACCAACATTAATTTAATAGAAGTTTTGATTCCAAGGCAAAGCTGACTGTCAAGGTGGGAAAGGTTCGTGAGAAGTGTCTACAAGAAATAGGAATAAAAAGTGATCTCCAGGGAATTTTGAAAAGATCAAACCCTCAAGAGATTAACACTCAGGGGACACAAGTAGACCAGTTCCTTTGGACCTCACTTTGATATTTTGATCTTAATACTCAAGAAACATGGCCACAGTGTCAGCTAATCAGGAGAATTGGCCAAACCTGGGATTCATATGAATGCATATATTTTAACTTAAGACAGTCATTTGCCAGTCAACAAAGTTCAGTCTTTCAGCATGCATGTCCCAATTCCGATTTCCTTCTTGACCAAACCACTCCCATGACGTATCCTCCACTATTTCCCATGTTGTGTGTTTTCGTCTTCCTTTTACTGCTTTGTGTTTTTTTTTTTAACAACAGAAGACTTTAAAACTAATCATCTACATTTTAAATCTGTCATTCTTTTATAGTTGCCTCATCCATGAACTAATTTTAAAGTATTTTCCAGTAACCCATCCCCTTTGAGCCTTTCCAATGTAACTAATTTAGTTTTCATTGAAATTAGTCTCTTTATTTTCACATTCATACTTCATCTGTTTGCATAATATTTAAATCATATAATTATATTAACTAATACAACCAGCATAAATATGTTGGGGGGGGGAGGGAGGAAATCAACAATCTTTGCTAAACATACAGCTCAACTAGTGGGAAGATATGGGCACCAGGGCACTGGACAGCAGCTTGGCATCCATGAGTAGTGTGTTAGGGCATCACTAGGAATCCTTACAAAGGGAACTGAAAGCTTCTGACAGTTAAATGGGAGTTACATCTACTGATTCACCAACTGCTCCTCAACCTGGAAGAGAAGGAGAGAATGTGAAATGAACGCCTGCACTCTGAATGCAGAGATCATGTTTATCTGTTGTCTCTATGTCAACAAGGGACTGAAGAGACACTAGTCTGGGTCTGTGTAATTAGAGCTAAGGGTCAGAGATTGTGTCCTTTACTTTCTTGGAAACCTCATTCCAGTATCATAACTCAGTGGTTCTTACACCTTTTGAGGTGGTCCTAGACCCTTCTGATTAAATATAAGAAGGTTTTTCTCCATGAAAATGTACAGATGCATTAGCAACCCCATGCAATGTCAGAGAGCTCATGATTCTTCTCATGAAGCCTGATCCTACAGGATTCTGTCCATCCTAGATTAGGGATCCTTATTATAAAAGGGAGGGGTATTATGTTAATGTAACAGTTCCGTCACTTAGCTAAAAATTCTGAGCCAAAATACAGCGTATGCTTGAAAGCCTTAAACATTTGAGCTGGATAAGCCCTTAGAGATCATATGGTTTCCCCATTTTAAAAACTGAAGCTCAGAGACAGAAGCAGTTTGTCTGAGGTCACCTGTCCATGACACAATGCTCAGATGATTTTTTATGCTCTTTTAGCTAAAGAAAATAACTTATTTTTAATGGCTAGTGACCAAGACCATAAGCATACTTGAGGCCTAAATATCTAGCTAGGCTCCAGCTTCCAGAGTCACCAAAGGTCAAAGAATGAGAGGTGTAGGAATTGGAGCTTGAACCTATAACATTAACAAAAGCTGGGTTCCACTTCAAGTTTTACTACAAAGTCACTGATGTTGGGAAATCATTGCTATTCATTTGGTCTAAGTTTTCTTGTTTATGAAATTAGATCATTCAACTAGGAAATTTCAAGGTTCATTTCCAATTTTAAAAACAAAATCTGGTAGTCCTCCTTTTCTTGGCCTTTTTTTTTTTCTCTTAGGTCCAACCCAGAGAGATGACCACTAGGGGTCAGACCTGCAAGAAAGAACCAAAATTTTGGATTTTTTTTTTTCTTTTTTTCCCTAACTGGGAGGAAACGAGAGATGGTCTAGCGTGGCAAGTAGTGCCACATTTAAAGTCTTTCAACATGCGAGACTGTACTGCATTCTTAGATATTTCTAAGAAATGGAGGTTTCACAACCCTTTCCTCCAAGAAAGTCGTCCTTATATTTAACCTAGAGCCCCGAAATATAGTTTCAATCTATCTCTTATTGTGTTTTCTGAGTGGAGACTAGTAATCAACAACCCTTATTATCCTTTGGGTAAGATATGTATTGTTCTGAGCAAGTGTCAGTTCATGTGTCAGTTTCCATATCTGTAAAATCAGGTCTAGGATTAGAATCACTCTTCCAATAAACGGCACTTAAGTACATGGTACCCTTGAAAGGAAACACAGACATGGACTGGCCCTCAAGGAGCTTTGATGATCTCTAAGATCTATTACATGTCATTTTCTTTTTTTTTTTTTTTTTAACATTTATTTATTTTTGAGACAGAGAGAGACAGAGCATGAATGGGGGAGGGGCAGAGAGAGAGGGAGACACAGAATTGGAAGCAGGCTCCAGGCTCTGGGCCATCAGCCCAGAGCCCGACGCGGGGCTCGAACTCACGGACTGTGAGATCGGGACCTGAGCTGAAGTCGGACGCTTAACCGACTGAGCCACCCAGGCGCCCCCATGTCATTTTCTTAAGTAGGACCTCATTTTGCACTTTTCAAAACAAAGGAGTCACAATAATATCCTTTGAAACCTCTTATGGATTTATAGTTGTAGGATTCTAGGACTACTGGCTGGGCCAGTCTGTCAGTCTTCTTCCAGAATTATTTCCTTTATACCTTTTCCCCCCTTCAAACCCTGACCATATTTTATAACTTTCTCTGTTTTCTCTGACTATTCTTCTCATCCAGATCTCGTCATCGCTACTTTTCCAGGCTCGATTGTCTATTCAGTAGCATGAAGAAAGCTCTGGCAGAGAGGAAGCCTGCGGCTCCTTGGCCTCAGTAGCATGAGACCTTCAGTCCTCTTCCCATCCCACAAGGAGTTTAGTTTAGTTGTTGTTTTGTTTTTAAAATACTTTTATGTGTTGCCTATATTTTAACATCTCTATACATGTGTAGAAATTCAACCACTATAAAAGTGTGTACTTTCAAGAACAAAATTCCCCATTTCTTCTTTTTATTCCAATTGCATATCTGAGGTAAAGGCTATACACACTTTGCTGATGATCTTTCCAGATTTTCTTCTTTTTGTATACACACATAAGCTTTTGTTTTTACCAACTCAGCATTCTCAAAGAGGTATGTAAAACCACTCACTAAAGATAGCTGTCTAGTGGAAATGAACAAACTGCCGATACATACGGTAACAAGAATCAAAAATAGTATGTTGAGTGAAAAAAGACTTATACAGACAAGTACATACTATATTATTCCATTTATATGGAAGTTCTAGAACAGGCAAAATGAATCTATGGTGATAAAAAATCAGAATAGAGTTTCCCGCTAGGTGGGGAAGACAGGGATTTACTGGAAGGAGACGTAGCAGAACTTTACAGGGTGATGCTAATGTGTTATATATCCTAACAGGGGGTTGGGATTCACAGATGCATGCATTTGTCAAAACTCAGCGAATGTATAGTTAAGACTTCATTTCATTGTATATGAGTATATATGGAAAGAAAAACAGCAAACAAATAGTGAACTCTAGCTAATGATATTCATGCTGAAGAATTTAAGGGGAAGTGTACGGATGTCTGCAAATTATTTTGAAATACATAAAAACGTGGATTAATGGCTGGATAAAGGAATGGTTAAATGGATAGATAATTGATAAAACAGGTTCATTCAAATGTTAATGGTATAATCTAAGTAGTGGGTATATAAGTGTTATAAAATTATGTTATCTTTGATATAGATTTAAAATTTTTTCCCATAAAATGGGGGGGGGGAACAAGCTTTGAAGAGCTTTAAACTCAGACAGTAGACTATTATTGATAATGTCATCACATTTTTCGATGCCTCAGGAAACCGCATAATGGTAACAGGCCTAATGCTCTCCCCTAGATTCTTACCAATTAGTAGCTACATCATTCATATAGGTTCCAGGAAGATTAAAAAAAAAAAAACCCTCAGGAAAAAATAGTGATAGCTACAGTTTATTGGACACTCCTGTACACCATAAAGTCCAAATACATTATATCACTAAACCTTTTCACTTTGAAAAGTAAGTATTAGTATCTATTCCTCTTTTAAGAAAAAGCAAGGATAATAAGGCTCGGAGTTAAGCAGCAATGAACTCAAAATCACATGGCCAGTGAATGGCTGGGCCAGGATCAAAACTAGGTCTTACATAACCCCAAAGCCCACATTCTGCTCACTAGAATGCACTGTCTCTCACATGGTGTCCCTCTTGGCCTCTGCCTGATAGGAAGAAACACTGACCTTGCATCAGGGAATTCAGGGGATGAGCAGAAAGGGACCCCTAAAGTTGTAATGGAGCAGTAGCTGCCTTGGTCACCTGGGTTGCTGTGGCCATGGGCTGAAGTTAGCTCCAGAAACCCTCAGCATGTCTCAGTGTGGCCTTCAACATGAAGTGGCAAACTCCCAGCTTTGAAGATGGAGCTGAGGGTAGTAAACTCTAAGCCACCAGTAAAAATCAAATGTGTTCTGATGTGTTGCATCAAAACCTGGGAACCTCATGGGTTCCACCCAACCCCTCCCTCTCCCTGTAACAGCTGCAAATGTTTCTCTTATTTCTCTGACATCTGGTCCACCCATGTGTAAACAGAATGAAGGCTCAGAGAGAGGAAAGGATCTGAATGCCCCATTTCTCAGCCTCAAAGATATAGTGAAATGGGACAGATCCTGGATTAGGGTACTCTTTAATTTTTAATATAATTTGGGCCACAGTTTCCAAAGGCACTTTAGGGGCCTCTTCTATGAGTCCTTTTTCATGCCATTGTGGGAAGGTTGTGTTGAGGAGTGGTGAGAGCTTCGGACTAAGAATTAGATGACCCAGATTTCAACTTGGGCTCCTTCACTAACTGCCTGTGAACCTGTGCGGAGGTTTTTCTTTCTGGGTCTCATTTTACCATCTGAGTTATAAAAGGGTAGAGCCCTCTGTAAGTTTTCATCCAGGAGGGTTTTCTTTTCTTTTTTTCTCTTTTTTTTCTTTTTCTTGGATTAAAAAAAATATTTATTTATTTTGAGAAAAGGGGGAAGGGCAGAAAGAGGGAGAGAGAGAGAGAGAGAGAGAGAGAGAGAATCCCAAGTGGGCTCTGCACTGTTAGCACAGAGCCTGATGTGGGACTTGAACCCACAAACTGTGAGGTCCTGACCTGAGCTAATACCAAGAGTCGGATGCTTAACTGATTGAGCCACCCAGGTGCCCCATCCAGCTTTAGTCATTAATTTGGGGGCACAGGTTTAGTGGTTACCATATTACTGTCTCTGGTCAATAAATACACTCCTAACCACTGCGTCTCCCACTGTCTCCGTGGCACTAGAAAGATTATCAGCCCCCAAAACCTTTTATATCAAATAAGTTTCACCTGGTTTTCTCAAAAAAAATATGTTAGGACTAACATCAATGCTAAAGATAACACTGAATCTATCAATTATTGCTTCTGTTTAAAAAAAATTAATTATTTACACAAGGTCTTCTGCCTTGTTCAAAATTAAAAGCAGATTAATTATTTGTTGAGCCTGATTTCAATGTGAAAGGTATAAATTTGGTATTCAAATATACTTTTAAAAATTTCAATACATTTCCATTTTCTAAAAACTAGATCATTGTAAGGTTCTTGTTTAATATAAGCATGCTATTAGCCTTGATAAATTAATGCAAACAAAATAATGCATTGTGAAAATACAAATATACCTTGAATGCTAAGGTAAAGAATGTAGACTTAATTTAGTAGGCAATGAGGGTCTGATGAAAGTCTTTAACCTAAGGAATAATACAAGCTGAGATTAGAAATCATTATTCCAAGAAATTGCTCTTTGTAACCCAGCCATTTGACATCAAGAAGGTAGAATTCATATTTTATGCCCACTTTCCTCTTCACAAATCCCCTCTTTTCATCTATTCAAAGATGATCTTTTGGGTTTAATTACTACAGTGAATTTTTTCCTCAAATACTAATCAGCGAGATGAGGCAAAAGACAGAACTTGAAATAGAAGGAATGAGAAATGGAGACGCAAGAGAACCTCATGGTATGGATCCATCTTGTTTTGAGGTTGTGTTTTATTAGGGGCAGCTCAGAGCTTCCTTGAGTGGAAAGCAAGGGAATCTCATGGAATGGGGAGCTACGTTATTTTGAGCTTGTGTTTAAATACTGGCAACTCAGAGCTTCCCTGAGTGGGGACCCCTTCTCTCAAGGAACCCACAATCTTACTTTTCATTCTTTTAAAGTTCCTGTTGGCCCCACTTCCAAGATGGTTGAGACTGCTGGGTCCTACTCCAATCCAGCAGAGGGCGCTGTTGGAGTACAATTGGTGAGGGTGGTGGGAAACTCTGGGAAGACAACCTCCACCTCCAACCACCAGGCTGGTTTGGTGTTACAGCCTTCTGGGCTGACCTGCAAGACAGATCCTTGGTCCTTCTTGCCCTGCTTTATAGGATTCTATTCATAGCCCAGTTAAACTCTGCTGAAGACCCTGTTTTCCAGCTCTACCTTTCTTCCCACTACAAGAAAAAAGTGACTAACTGATCCTCAAAAGATAAGAAATGAGTTCAGAAATGAGTTAAGAAATGTGACACCTATGCAATTGCACTGAAAAGCTGCTGAGAACTGAGAAATCAGGAAAAGGTTAACCAGGTCAGGTGTGTGTCAGAGACAGTCAAACTAGCATAAGCAAGATCACCTATCTACCTCTCCATATCTCATCATCTACAAGGGAATTCAAAAATTGGGGGTGGGGTGGGGAGTGGAAATTCACAAATTTTTAAAAAGTGGGGCTGATAGCATGGATAGAGCCCAATAATGACACAAAATGAACTTTGAAGTAGGAATGGGGAGCAGAAATCCAGAAAGAGTTTTGAGACCGAGAATGATGTAATCAAAGCTTAGCAACTGGGCTGCCTAGAAAAGGATTTATCCATTGCAACCTAGAGACTGAGCTTCAGCTCTTACCAAAAACATAAGCGCCAAGGAACAGTGCAGATCTGGGCTCCAGCCCTGGCTCTGAGACTTCCTTTCTCTGTGTCTTGGACCAAGTCCCTTGGGTAGGTTTCTTTGCCTCGGTTTCCTCATCTATCGAGTGAGGGAGGTGAACCACACAATCTGTCAGATGCATTTCTCATTCTACATTCTGAGTCTATGTGCTGCTAGCATCTTAGAATTATAATTTAACTTTTCTTTAGGGAATTCACATAAGGAAGGTTAAGGATAACTGTTTGTTCAGTCACTGTTCAATGAATACATACACCCTTCGTCAGGAAGAATGGCTTGAGTTAGAAAGTTCTAGCCACAACCCTCCCCAGTCATTTCTGCCCCTTAACCACTGGCAGTGGGAGTGTGGTGTGAGGGCATCGGTTTCTTCACTGGTTTGTGGGCTCCAAGGTGGATTGTGGAATTTGAACCCAGGCAGACTCTGACTTTTCAGCAAATAGACCATGAACACTGGAAGGAAACTTGCAGTGCAACCACTTTCGTTATCATTTAATAATACCAAGACAGACATCTCAAGGCAACACAGGCATTGGTAGAATAAGTCTGGATTATGGTATCTTCCTAGGCTAGTTGTAACTTCCACTGTATAAACTCCGCACTTGCTAATCCCATGACCCCCCCAGTACTATTTAAATTTTCTTTTCCAATTATCATTGGGTCCTTGCACTGCCTACAGATAATCACAATCCTGTCAAACCATTTCACACAAAACTGCCACTCAAACATAGGAGCACTAAGTCAATAGTTTGAGTGATGCCATGAAATTTGGACCTTTGGCTTCAATTATAATTAGGAGGGCTTTAGTCGGTTCACTAATCATAAGTGGGTTTATTTCTCAACTTCACACACTGACTTAGGTCTAACTGAACCCTCACTTATTCATTTACTTATTTATGTAAACTGACTTGAGAAAAGATATTTAAGGAAGATTACAGTAAAAAGCATAAGTGCTTTTAAAACCACCCTGAAACCTAAAGGCACTATTGCAACCCCAGAATAACCCAAAACAAATTTTAAATAATGTTTTTTTACAGTATGACTACACTGAGGGATTTTTTACGTGGGCCTATACCTAAGAGCTATTAAATACTTTAACAGACAATACGCCAAGAGCACCCTCATAACAAAGAACGTTCTACATGTCAATCTTTTAGTGGAACTTAGTAAATGTCAAACATATACTGTGGAGTTGTACTGCTAAGGCAGAGTTCTGAGGCCCCCAAAACAGGTAGTCTTGGATAGTATAGGGCTTCCTGGAAACCTAATACAGGATAGGGGGAACTCTGAAGCATCTTAAAGAACAGCTGCTTAGCAGGAACCACGGTGCTGTCTCCTCAGATACTGGTGTCTCAGCCGGACTAGGAAGTAGATAGTAGACAAGTCTAGACAGAGGTTGCTGACCAGGCCCTAAAGTTCAGATGTGCCGTGTTGGGGCCCAAAGGAAGGCCTTTGGGCTCTGGATATACAGGGAGTCCTTCAGACTTGAGATGCTGAGACTGATCAGGCTTCCTCCCTGAAGAACAAGGCTGCCGGACTTGGCTTTGTGTCTACTGAGTAGTCACTTCATTCCCACTCCTTCCCCCCATCCAAATACACGCACATACAGGCAAGGTGGTTCTTCGTGGTCTTTACCGGAGAATCACAGCATGTTAGAGCTACTCGGGGTCATTTTACCCATTTATTTTACAAAGATGGAAGGGAGCTGCCACTTGCTTAGGGACAAACTGGGATGTGACAGATGCCAGCTGCAGAGTCTGTCCCTCCATCTAATCGATGTGTCTCACCGAAACACAATGTAGACAATGCCATGCCCCTGCTCGGTCACTTCCATCCATCTCCCGTGGCCCTTGGGGGAGACTGCAATGTCCCAGCCTGGCATCAGAGTCCTGCAGCTAATAGTCCTTTTTGCTTTTTCATCCCAGCTCCCAGTTTCCCTTCCTGATTGCTAGCTGGCCTGCTCCTCACATGACTCTTGCTCCTACTCAGACCAGACTCATTTCAACCCCTGTCTCGAGACTGATCCTCCTCCCCATTTCTAGTTTCTGAGAGGCTGTTCTCAGTGAATTGAAGTATTCCCCAAACGAAAGCAAATCATCAAGTGGCCTCGGATACCCTTCATGTGTGCCTCTCCAGAGGGTCAAAAAAAAAACACACTTACAGCACATTTTTACTTTTAATAATATTTTTGCATAATTACCAAGGCCTCTTCAAGCCTCAGCCCCCTCCTGAGTGGTAAGAATGGCAAATACGCCCATTTTATAGGGGAGATGAAGGAAGTGAGACCCAATGCCAAGAAAGGGCATATGATTCATCCTCCAGAAAGCAGTGAGTCAGAGGGGAAGTAGAAAGAAGCCCTAGGCTTCCTGACGCTGGTGCTCCATTCACGGGGCCAGGCACCTTGCCTGCTGTTATTTCCAAATGCTTGATATTTAAAAAAATAAGGCAAAACTCACCCCATCAGGTTTGCTTTTGAGAAAAATTATCCTGATGCAAAGGACCTTGTTATCCCCAACCTTTGAGCCGTACCTAGAATGTTAACTACTTTTTTTTGTTTGTTTTACTTTTTTATGTTTTATTTTATTTTGAGAGAAAAAGAGAGAGACAGAGAGACAGAGCATGAGCAGGGGAGGGGCAGAGAAATGGAGACAGAAGCTGAAGTAGGCTGCAGGCTCCGAGCAGTCAGCACAGAGCTCGATGAGGGTCTCGAACTCACGAACTACGAGATCATGACCCGAGCCGAAGTAGACGCTTAACCGACTGAGCCACCCAGGCACCTGTAACTACTTATTTTATAACAAAGCAGATCTGAGCTTTCTATGTTGTGACTCCCTCCTAAGGCAACTACATAATTATCTGAAGGTAATTTTGAAGAGTCGAACTGTGAAAGAAATTGGGCGAGGCCTAAAATCCAGTGGAGGTTAGAAACGAGGGCTTTGTCTCACAGACCACGTAACCGGTTCTGGAGTTTGCCATCTACTTCCAGCATCCCGTGGTGGTCCTACTACTGTTCAGGGGTTCAGAGGAATGGGAAGAGTTGGATATACAACTTCGTGTGGGGTCAGTGCATTTGGGAAATCTTGGGAAGGCTGGTTGAAAAGACAATGGTACTGGGTGTCTCTGAAGTTCTTCCCCAGAAAAGAGAAAGAAGAATGCCTGAGAACTTCCAGACTGGAGAAAAAGGAGGGAACTGGGAGCCCCCGGGGCCTGGGCAAGAAACAGCTCTGACAGGCTCTGCAGAGCAGATCTCCACATTTTCCGAGTCCTACTAATGTGCTCAGTACTAGGATAGAAACCCTCAGTAAGGTGACCCTATAATGTATCATCCAAACCAGAGCACTTAAGGGTGGAAAGGGAGCTATTGAATCATAAGACCAGAGCAGTGGGCATACACTGTAAAGGCAAAGCAGGATACGTGGTCACCTTAACCTTCAGAGTTGAGGTCAACAATGATGGGTCCCTGTCCATGGAGAAATATCCCTCCATAAGAAGGACATAATAAGCACACAGATGACCTGAAGCTAGCTGCTTATACTGAGACATTATGGAAAAGTCCCAAGAAGAGTTGAAGGAGAAGGGTAACACCTGTAGAGAAGACAATTGGCATTTGAGAATTGGTTTGGGGGGATGCCAAAGATTTGAAAGTATAGCAATGAGAGGCCAGAGAGACTTCCAGGTGATTTTGAAAAAAAAAAAAAAAAAAAAAGAAGCCTGAGCCAAGGCCCAGTGGCAGGGGCCTCTATGGGGCATGGTGAGGGGCTGCATCTGGGGCTGTAGAGGGAGGTGTAGTGAGACCGGGGAGGGATGAGGCAGGAAGGGTGCTGATGCCCATTTGGACTTGGTTCTAGCTCTGTGGACACCAGCAGGAAGCATAGGTGGGGTTGCAAAGATCAGCTTCCCTGGCCTTGGACTTCAGTTGAGACTACCCAGATGCCCAGACACATCGCATAAGCTGCTACTGGTCTCACGGGGCCAACCGTCCTCCCCTCCGACAAGAAAGGGAGTCTCATCATTGAGGAACTACAGGACCTCTTCTGGTTTCAGGACCAAGCACTTTCTCTCTCCATCCAGCTGCTGGAGAAGTGGGTTTGGACATTAGGGGGAAGTGTCTGTTTGGCAATCCTGAGGGCTAGACAGCTTGGGGGGGAGGGTGGATTTTAGGGGCTATCCCCTGGTAAATAGTCAAACCTTTGAGATTCGTGGTGGGATCACTTACAGTCCTAATTTCCAGGAGTGCACACAAGTCCAGAGGAAGTTGGGACCTTGGGGCTTTCAGTTAGAGGTAGGTCAAGGTAGCCAGGGAAAGTATCTCTGACACTGAGCAGCGCTTTGCAGTTGGTAAGTAAGAGACTTTCCAATGTGGTCCCCACATTTTGTGACAGAGGTCAGGAAGGTGTTATTACTGTGAACAAGTGACATATAAGGGAATTAAGGAGCAGACAAATGGGTGACTCATCCAAGGTCACACAGCAAGCAAGCCGTGGAGCTCCTCTCCTGGAGCCAGGCCATGTACGCATGCACCAACCCCACAGCCTACTCTCAGAAGGGAGACAAGGGAGCTGAAGAGGAGGAGAAGGAGGCGAAGGTGGCAGAGAAGGCAGAGCCAGAGGGAGGGAGGGAGGGAAGAAGGAAGAAGGGAGAGAATTAGAATAGAGGGAGGGCAAACCCTTCCATCTGGTTGTGGGGTCCCAGATGGGCCTAGAAACCCTCTCCCACTTTTTCCTCCCAGACCCAAGAAAGTGGGCCCAGGCTATGCGGTAGGGAAGGGCTGCCCAGTTATGTCTTTCCTGGGGCGCGAGAGCCTGGCCCCGTGGGGTTGCTGGGCCTTTCAAAGGCCACATGTACTGGGGGACGAAGCAGCAGGGGCGGCCCAAGGGCTGGGGCCAGGAGGAGGGGCCGGGCCTGCCTTTGGTGCCTAGAAATCAAAGCAGCCAACCTTGGGCTTTTTCTTCCCCTCACACTGAGGCACTTTTATTGGCGAGATGAAGGGAGGCAGAGCGAGCCTACAGTCCTCGCTTAGCTTTTGGAGGTTAATGACCCAGTTAGCAGCTCTTGGCTGCGTTTCCGACATTTTGCAGACATCAAGCCCCGCGTCTCTGCCAAGTACATTCTGTTCCCTGGAGCTCATCCAATGCATCTCAGATTACTATGTAATGCGACAAAGAGGGAGAGGTGGCTGGGAGGGGCGGTGGGGAGCGGGCGGGCCGAGCGGCCGGAGGGGTGGTGAGGGAGGGGCAAGGGGATGCCACTCTAAATATAGCTGCCCTCCTCGAGATGCAGGGCCAAGGTGCTTATTACTGCACTAGAGCGATCCCCTAGGGAGGGGACGGAGGCCCTGGCGTCCAGGCAAGAATTGAAGGAATCCTGCAGCGAGCGCACCCTGGGGTGGGATGGGGGGCTGCCAGAGCCTCTGGGTGGGCGGGGAGAGCGGGGGAGGGGGGACGAGAAAGGGGAGGAGCTAGGGACTCGGCCCCGCCCCAAGGCCCTTCGCGCAGCCCCCGAGCTGCTGCAGCCTGTGCTCTAATTATAGACGTGAATGGAAAGCGGCAGCTTGTGAATGATCGTCTTGCTCGCGCTGCCTTTGGAGGCTGAGGAGCAGGTGCTGCCCTGCTAGATACAAAGTGATTCATTTAAAAGCCCTCTGTCCCGCACGCACTCTCGCCGACAGACACGAATCCTTGAGCTCTCTCCTTCCACCGCACGGAGGTGGAATCTGCTGTTGGTTTCAGAGCCCTGGATCTGGCGATCCGGACAGAGATGGGGTGGAGTTTCCTAATCTCTTTCACCCCATCTTTAGAAACCTCCCCGTGGGTGAGAAGAACCCCACGCCTTTTCAAGCTGTTGGGAAGTAGTATCTTGTTTTACAGATGGAGAAGTTGAGGCTGGGAGAGAAGCAGGGGTGTGCCCCCGCGCACATGGTGAGTCAGTGCCCAGCTGAGACCGAGCCTGGTCTCCTGACAGCCCTTTTGCCTTACCAGGTGGGAACCTGGAGGGGGTTTCACTTCAGTGATATCATTTTCAGGCACGGATCCTCGGCGTATATGAGCATCCCCTTCCCAAGCCTGGTTCGGCTCCCCGTCCCACCCGGCCCCCGCCCGACCCCACTGCCACACAGAACCCGGGGTAATGCCAGCTGGTTCTCATCGGTAGGCTTAAGTTCCAGGCCTGGAGAGTGGGTAAGGTGCAAACTTTGCCCATTTTCCTGTCCGTTATGTGTGAGTCAATCTGACGTGCCCTCCATCAGCATAATCCTGTCATGAGGCACGCCAGAGGAGGCAAAACCAGGACTTTTCTTCTTCCTCAGCATCTCACATGCACCTAGCACTCAGTTAGCCACGTGCTCTCATGAACATCAGCACCCAACCCCGGCCACAGAAGCACAGTAAAAAGTCTTACACCCAGTTTACTGAGGGCTTGGAGGGGGGAAGTGACTATCTCACAGTCATCTGCTTCTGAGTAGCCAGCTTGAGATCCAAACCCAGTACTCCTACCTCCATTCTGTACTGTGCCGGGTTCTCAGTCTGTGGTCTGCAAGGGGGGCCGGGATCTGCCTCCTCATAGAGAGAGGTTGCTCTGAGGCCTGGTTCTCTCCAACCTGGCTGCTGGCCTTCTCTCCCCATAGGCTCCCTCCACTCTAAACTACAGTATGCAACTGGACATGAACAGCTGCCATCTTTGGGGTCAGAATTCTCCAAGCCCTGCACATCCCTGGACTTCAAATAACGAGGCCAATCCCAGTCACCTGCTGAACCTATCTATATTCTCCTCACCTTTGCTGAACACCCTGGACTGAACTCTTTACCTATTTCTCCCCTGTCCCTTTAAGATATACACCAAGGCGGGGCGCCTGGGTGGCGCAGTCGGTTAAGCGTCCGACTTCAGCCAGGTCGCGATCTCGCGGTCTGTGAGTTCGAGCCCCGCGTCAGGCTCTGGGCTGATGGCTCGGAGCCTGGAGCCTGCTTCCGATTCTGTGTCTCCCTCTCTCTCTGCCCCTCCCCTGTTCATGCTCTCTCTCTCTCTCTGTCCCAAAAATAAATAAAAGTTGAAGATATACACCAAGGCATACGGATAAAGGGGCATCAAGTACTGGGGGGGGGGGGCAGGAAGAAGGAATGGATGTGAAGGATATTTTAATTGTTTTTTATTTGCTTCTTTGAAGCAAGGAGTGTATCTTAGTCTTCATAAGTCCCCACCTGACCCAACATCCCCAGGGTGCAGCCCAATGAACTGAGGATAGCAGACATGCAGAAATATTGAAGAATCATAAAACTTTCACATGGCTGAGGAAATGTGTATCTACCTAGACTGGCCACCGTGACATCTCTCTGACAGTACAGATGAGTGGTTGGGATCTACACTTTGCAGCTACAAGACGAGGCTCTCTCCCGATCAGTTGTACAATACTGGCAAGTTGCTTAATCCCTCTGGGTCTCTGTTTTCTCATCTGTAAAATGGGCATAATTATACCTCACAGAGGTACTGAGTGGTGTTGGCAGTGCTGATCCGGGAAAGAAGAGGAATGCTCATATGTGAATGGCTTTCTCTATGGTCACTGTGTAGTTCGGAATCCAAATTCAGCTATGGCACTTGGGTATGTTTTGTAACCTCCACATCCTCAGTTTTCTCATGTACAAGGTGAAAATACCAAGCATACCTATCTTATAGTGTTGGGTGAGTTAAATGAATTAACAGGTATAGAGTGCTGAAAATAGTGCCTGGCACAGAGTAAGTGCTCAGTACAGATGACTATTGTTTTTACTGGAATTAAATGAGAATGGAATGGTATAATGTGTGCAAAGTTCTTACCATAATGCATTGCAGAGGGCCAGCGCTCAGTAACTAATTGATTTCGTCATCTGTAGAATGGGGTTATCATAGTTTCTGCTACACAGGGTTGTTCTGAGCATTACCATAGACAATATATGAACCCTCTTTATAAAACTATATAGGGCATGTGTTATTATTCACTGTAATATTGGGGCATTGGTTCAACAAATATCATTGTGTATTAACTATGCCTGGTCCTGTTTGAGATACAGAGATAATAATATCCATGCCTTCAAGGTGTGGATAGGTAGGTAAAACCTGGGCTGGATATACAAATAACAGACAGAGGATGATGGGTGCTCTGCTTGGCTAATAAACCTCATGCCAGGAGGCATCAGAAAAGGAGAGGCAGAACCCCGAGGTGGGGAGAGGAGCTCAAGAAAAAGTACAGCAAGGATAAAGGAGCATGAACAGAGCCTGGGAGAATGAGTAGGATTTAGATAAGAGGTGAGAACTTCCTGGTAAAAGGATCAGCAAGATCCCGGAAAGGGAGTGTTGGAGAACGGCACCCATGCCAGCACTCCCAGGAGGTAAGCTAGGAGGCCAGGCAGGGGGGTCCCAGGGAGCCCCAAGGAAGCCTCTGCTTCTCACTGATGACATAGAGGGCAGATGTGCTGGGGAAAGTTTGGGGATGATGGGTTCATGGTCAGACTGCAAAATCTTATGTAGTAGAGTAGAGACACAGGGGAGGAGTGTTTCTGCAGGACCAGAACTGCAGAGGCAGAAACCGGGGGTTTTCACAGCTCCTTAACAGCACCTCTCAGATTTCATCATTGCATATTTACCGTTGTGTTCTGTTCTTTACATTGACACATAAGCTCTAAGAGAAATGGGAATGGGAGTCTTTCCTTCCTGATTTGTCCCTAGAGCCTGCCGGGGTGACTGCACACAGTAAGAGCTCAATAAAGACTCACTGAGCAAATGAATGCCTCCTTGAACCTAAAGCCAAATGGACCAACAGAGTGGCCTAGAAGTGGCCAAAGGGGTCTCTAAGGAAGTTTTTCCTACCTTTAACTTCAGCCAACAGATTGCCCCAGGGTGACAAGAGTTTCCAATTTACTACACAGGAGTGCAGAACTTGTTTCATGATCCCTCAGGTATATCTATTTTTAGAAAATAAAACCAGAAAGGACTGGGAAGAAAGGTAAAAAAAGAAACCTGGGGTAGAAAGAAAACTCCACATGTAGCCTTCCATCTCTTATTTAGTCACCTTAATTAGCCATCTTCTATTTGCAGTTCTCTCCACCTTAAAAAAGGAAAAAAAGAAAAGAAAAAGAAGGAATAGAGAAGAAAATGAGTTACCCAAGAAAGCATGAGTGTGGGGAACTGGTCTTGTCTTCTAAAACCCTCCATGATCCGGGTCTCTTCCCAGATCAAGTTGGGGAGCAGAAAAGAAATCCAACTGGTTTCAGTTGTTAAGGATTTGGAGTGAGTAGATAGTTGATAGAAGCTTTGCCTACCCTCCTATCCTACCCATCTTGAAAATATTAGTGCCATTGCCTTTCTTCATCTCTGTTGAGTAGACCATTTGGTCCTGTGCTTCTTGATCACAGGCACAGAATGTTGGAGATAGAACAAACAGAACCTAGAGGAAATTTAATCCCCCCCTCCCCCACTTGTGTTATAAATTAGAAAACCAAGGGAAAAGAGACAGGAAATGAGTTTTCCAAGGTCTCCCAGCCCATTTGTAATGGAGTACAGGACCCAAGACTTCTAATTTCAAGTGTAGTGCCCTTTCCAAGCCCCATGACACCTCCTTTAATGGAGTAATGTTCTTATTGGAACACCTAACATTTCTGTCTCCCTGAAAAGAGGGTATCTTTGAGAGAAGCAGACCTGGGTTTGAATCCCCCTTGTACTATATACTAACTGTATAACCTTAGGCAAGAAGCCACATCTTGTACAGTAGTAACATTAGCCATCATTGCAAGCACCTATTTTATGCTAAGTTCAGAAAAGGTAAGAAACTGGTCCAAGAGAGTTGTAGACCCAGAGTTTGAACCCAAGTCTGTCATATTCTAAATCCCATAATTTTCCACTTTAGCATACTGTTTCTGTATGTCTCAGCTTTCTCATCTATAAAATTTAAGAATAAATGAGATAAAACGTACCTAGCTCAGCACTTGACATACAATAGGTGCCCTATAAATAGCGGCTCTTATTATTTTGAACACTACATTCTGAAGACTTGCTATACCGCAGGTCTTACAATTTCAGTTATATACTCAAGAACGGTAGCTATTTATTATCAATCATCATCCCCATACACAACAGCCTCTACCTTCCCAGGCTTATCTTTCCCCTGATGTGTCCTTCCAAAGCGTTGTGTTCCAAATATGGGAGATCTAAGCAGAACAGGTAAGGCAGGATAAGAACTAAACTTGCCTGTTGATGCTGGAATGTTGAGCAGACAGCTCAGATCTGGTGACAGTAGCTACATCCACTCATAGGCTAGGGGAGCATAAGGCAACAAGCTATCCGGGTACAGGAGCCTGACAGATTTGCCAAACTAGGAGCCGGAGTACAGGGATTTAGAGTGGGCAATGCCTGAGGCAGAGAGACCACAGCTTTGGAAAGGCCAAATCACAGGAGTCCAAGCTACCCTTTCTGGCAAAAGCCAAGCAAGACTTTAGCTAGGAGGAAATAAAGCTGAGTAGGAAGATCACCAGAAAAAAGAAAATAAAAACCAGGATTAAAGCAAAATCCAGTTGAAAAGAATAGAGATTAAAATCTACCTAGCTCTTCTGAATATGACAGACGAGTCTTTTTTTCTCCTGTGACTTAAAAAGAAATAACCCTGCAATTCTCCTGGCCATAAATTGTAGATACATTTGCTTAGAGTGAAAGCACCAAAACATTCATGGGAAGTATATTCACCGAAGTCAAAATAGTATTTTCCTCTGTAGACAATAAAGGGGAGGGAAGGCAGGAGGAAGAGGGAAGTGGAAGGTGGGAGCTTCAACTATGTGCGTTACATTTAATTTCTTTGGAGGAAAAAGAAATATGGCAAAATGTTAGCATCTGTTTTCTGATGGTGAGTACATGACATCTGTTATATCTTTTCTGTATGATTACATATTTAATAATTTAAAATAAAACAAATATATATTTAAAAATTAATTATATAAAAATAAATCCATATTTAAAGTTAATTAATTGTGATTGTAGCAAATCTGGGAATTTTATGAGTAATAACATAGGAAGATAATGAGTTTTTAAAGATATGATGTCAGCTATTTCAAAGTTCTGATGTGATATTTCTCAGGTATAACAGGTCTCACCCCAATAAGAACTCATGTAAGACCATTGTGGTAGATTTACATACTGACAGTCCATATATGCATGTTAGGAGGAAGATTTCAAGATTCTTCACATCTACCATCTGGCCAACCATTCCATAAATGCTCAACTATGAACTCCTAAACTGGCTGGACAGAAAGTCCCATTTTAAGATAAGAATTAGGATCTTATACTCTCATATGGAAAGAAAATCTAAATGACTTCTGAACGATCGAAGCTAATGTTATAAATTTCACACATAACATTTATGGATGGAAACCCAGCAAGGATAAAGAACAGAGCAACACCATCAACCCCTGGATCGAACTGACATTTATAGAATAATCTGCCCAACAAGAGCAGAATACACATTCTTTTCAAGGGCGCATAGAACATTCACCAAGATAGACCATATCCCAGGTCATAAACCTTATGGATGTCTCTCATGGAGCAGAGACCTTCAGACCCTCACTCAGAAAAAGGTCTCATTTTACATAAAACTGTTAGACCATCTGGAGTCTCTGACCATAACATGACAGGAGAGAAAGCAGAATTGCTTCACGATGGGCAACACTCATCAGTAATAGCTGGCTGCCAAACCATTTGGGTGGAGACAAAACAGCTATAAAATATAGACTCAAGGGCCCAAAGTAAGCAGTCTGGAGCCATCTAGTTCAGGTGCAAAGCGTAACAAGCCCAGAAATGCCCAGAAACAAAGCACTGTGCACTGGCATACTTAATGGTTTAGTAGAAAGAGCATGGGAGTCAGCTGATGAGGGTTTGGGCATGGCTCTGACACTAACCCACAAGAGTCTATGGGCCTGTCTCTTTCACTTCTTCTTTCTGGGAACTAGCTTCCTCTTGGGCAAAATGGAGTCACTAGAAGCTAGTGACTAGGTCTCCAAGATGATTTCCACATCTACCTCTCTGTGGCTATTTTTGTGTTCATTCTAAATCTCTTGGGTCTTCAAGGAAAGGATGAATAATTCTTGGTAATTTTCATGTTTGAAGTCAGGGAACAGTGTGAGACCTCAGAGGGCATATTTGCTTACATGCACCAGCTTATTCCACCCCTACCTCCCACCCCCCGCCACCAATTCTGGATCTGCTCAGAAGTATCCCAAAGGGTTCCACAAGGACATATTTACAAACAGCTTCCAAAAAGCAGTAAAATGGCAAAACAAGCCTTGCAAGAGAAATTCTGTATACCAGACAATTTAATTCTGAACAATGGACCACATGAGGATGTATAAATAACTAATTACGCTGGACAACATGAACAGCTTTTTTGGATGATTGCAAAATTGGGGAGGAAGGAAATGTGATGGGTATTTATATATTTGGGCTTCAGTCAAAGATTTCATATTCACTCTTAAGCAATTTGACTTACAAAATTAGCTCAGACAAGAACACGGTCAAACGACTCAAAACTGGCAGAGTCTGCTCTCAGAGGAGGATGGTTTGTGCCCAAGCGTCCAGAGGACTGGCATGGAGAATGGGGTGTGTCCTCTCATCTCTGCAAGATGTTTAGTTAGAGATGCCTTGGTCTCCACAATGACCTAGAGAAGTAGAGACTGGGGCATTTGTAGAAAGTGTTTCAACGGGAAGTCAAGCTCATCTTGTTGTCACACAAGTACATATTCCTGGGTACTCAATTCCACATTTTCCCTGATTCCCTACTGTGTGATTGGTACAATGACAAATCTTGGAGATGCATAGACTGGATCTCTGTAGGAGGCACGAGATACCTTGCTTACCACTGAATATCTGGTACTGACCTCTGCCTCTGGTACCTACATACTAGGTGTACCTACATACTAGGTGTACCTACATACTAGGTGTACAGAGATACTTTTTGGATCAATGACTTGTTGAATGAAATGAGTAACACACAGTCCTTACCCAAGCAGAATCCTCAGTCTAGTGGAGGACATAAAACTGTGTAATTCTGTCTAATCCAGAGCAGGTGTCAATGCATGTGGTCACTGAGGTGCCAAGGGCTCTGTGAGCACAGAAGAGATAGAGCAGTCCATTCTGATCGTAGAGATTGGCAAAGCTCTTTCATTCCTCCTGCAGGACCCTCACACACCCATTTTTCCATTGCTACTCTCTGCCTAAATCCTGTTTATCTTCATAACATTACTTCCAGAGAAGCTTTCCCTGACTCCACAGATGCAAATAAATACTCCCTCTCTTCTGCATTGTTTTGCCTCAGGGCACCATGTTCTTTTTCTTCCAAACACATAGAACAACTCATTATTAATATTTACATATGTGTTTATTTGTGTAAAGTCTACTCCTGCACGACTGAAAGCAACAATGTGTGTGTTGTTCATGGGTATCTCACCAACACCTAGCATGATGCCTAATGCGCAGGGGTGCAGAGGACATTTTTTAAGGTGTTCATGGGATACACGAATAACTCTCAACAAAGGAAGTAGAATTTGACCAGGACCTTGAAAAGGGGGGATGGAACAGCATAACCAGAAGCAAGAAGAGGAAAGGTACAGACAGGAGACACTGACCTGGTCACAAGGAGCAGACCAGTGTTTACCACAAATCATGGGCTAAGGAATAGCAGTGGGAACAATCAGTGGTTTTTGAGTAAAAGAAATAAAGTGACCAGAGCTGGAACTTGCCAAAGTGGCTCAAGAAGCTCTATGAAGGACTGACTGGTAGAAGGAGAAACTGGAGAGAAGGAGATAGTTCTGAGGTTCCTAAAATGCTCCATGAGAAAAATGATGGAGGTCTGACTGGGGCAGCCCTAGGAGGAATGAAAAGATCAAAGACATGGTGGCAGGAGGAGTGAATGGAATTATATGTGCAGAGAAAGAGAAGAAGAATTCATCAATAGCCCACAAGTTCCCACCTGGGAAAGTGGGGAAGGGAAGGGATCTGTGAGCAGAGATTGCATACACAGCAAAACACGGATGAGCACGGGAATGAGTGAAGTAAGAGAATCTCATGTGGAACTCTGGTGTTGGAGGTGTTGAAGAGCCATCAACGGCAACAACCAGGCAGAAGGAAGGAGTTCAGGACTATGATGTGAATTAGGGCAACACCTGCCCAGAGTGTGTACTGCAGTTGGTAAGCCTTAGATGAGAACTCCCCGGGACATATCGCCTCCATTTTCCTGCACAAAGTCTCAGTGTGAGCCTCAGACAATGACCCCAGAAGAGGGGTTCCAGAATCCCCCACAATGCTAGCACCCTGTTTCTGCCTTCTTTGCTGGATACTAGATGGCAGAGGCACACCCTGCTAGTCATTTAATTGTGGCACGTGTGTAACCATTCGTGGCTCTTGGATCCTGGAAATTGCCTTTCTACCTTGAGGATCTTCTTGACACTCTCTCCTGCTGTGCCCTTCCAACCAGTGGCTGTGCCCTGAGTTTACCCTGCACTAACTCTTTCCCATGTTAACACTCCAAGTAGCCAGATCTGAATACACCCAGGCCACATTGAACCTTGTGTGTTCATCAAGGATATGATGGACTTGGAGAGAAAAAACACACAGAGCTAGAAAAAAATTCGGCTGATGGTAGAAACCTTAGCTTTGACTGACAGCAAGATCACACCCTTAAGTGTTTCCAAACTTAAATAATGGGGAAAAACAGCCAAGTGCCAGACTCGTGTGAAGGAATTTCTCAAGGTGAAGGGTACCACATGGTTAGTTGGTCATGACAGGTGACAGAGAGAACATTGTTTCTCACCAGTCATCCAGGGTCGGGGTTGGACAGGGGTGCCAGACTGATGCAGACATGCTCAGCTCTCAAAGAGTTTTTCCTTGAAGGACAAAGACAAAGGCAGGATGAGAACTCTACCAGCTGCTTCCTTCAGGAAACCCTGCTGTGGCAGAAGTAGCCCCTCACAGATCGGCCAAGAATGAAGCTTTTAAAATTACTACCGACAAGGACACAGGGTCAGAAGTTTCTAGAACTACTTTCCACTTGAGTCAAAGAAGCACAGGGGAGATGGGGGTTCTGCTGTCAGATGTGAGTGATTTTGAACCCTGGCCCATACTCTGACCCCCTGGAGATATCTTTGGAGGTAAAGGGGGGATCCTACCTAGTAGCTGACGATCTACACCAGGCATTTGTTCTTTTCAATGCCCCAAAGTGTTTATCTTGAGCCTTTCTGCAGGAGCAAGAATATTAGTGCAAGGTGAAGGGTTCTGGAACAGAACCACAGCATGCCCCTCCACCTCTCTAAACAATGCCTGCCATTTTGTCTCAATTTCAAAATTACATATCTTGTCTTTGGTAGAGACATTTTTTTTCCTTACCACGAGAGGCAGCAAACTTGGATGAGAAAAGGTGAAAGAAAAAAAAAAAAAAAGAGCACCCTTTGCCTTCCAGTCTCTTGGTTTCCCTGGGCCTCAGTTTCATCAGGTGTCCAGATGAGGGGACGATCCTTGCTTGAGCATTCTCAGGTTGTTATGAAGAGTAGTCACATGTGCATATGGGAAAAGGCTCTGCACTCTTAAACTCTCCACGCATCAGAGATTATAATCATACACTGGTTAAACCCACCAGGTAGGTTTTCTTCTACTACCTCAATTGCTCTCCATTTTCCCTGAGGTTCATGAAGTATGTTGAGAGGCAGTCACTGGCCGCCTTGGGCTGCCTGCTCCCTGTTGGTGCCAACAGTGGGACTATGGAGCACAAGGCAGATCAGCACCTCTGGTCTGCAACAGCTATTTGCACTGTTTATGTTAGAGTACATAAAATAGGAGAGGAAAGTAGACTTAGTCCTGCCGTTCGTACTCTTTAACAAATCATAGCCATGCTGATCTAAGAAAATTGGACCAACCAGACTTGCCTAGAATGTTCTCAAAATAAGAGAGTTTATTTGATGGATGGGAACCTAAGGCCAGATCATCCTGGGTTCCGGCCTCAGTGGGCCACTCCCTGGCTGGGTGATGCCAACAAGGTCACCTAACTTCTCGTTGGTATAATGTGGCTTAATACCATCAACCTACAAAAAGAGCTTTCAATATTAAATTAAATGAAGTAATAACTATGAAAGCGTCTGTGACATAGTAAATCTCTACACATACGGATCTCCTTCTTTCCCGACAGGGACAGAGAAAAGGAGTAATAAAAAGAATAGTAATAGCAGGTAATGTTTAAATAGCATTTATGGTATAGAAGGCACTATTCTTGGAACTTTAATTGTATTGGCTCAGTTAGCCTTCACAACTGTTTTCATCTTCATGTCATAGGCGGGTGAGCTCAAACTCAGCATGATTAAGTACCTACCCAATGTCACGTTGCGCACAGGAGTAGAACCAGGATATGATGCAGGCCGCCTGCTACTCAACACGTTGCACTCACCCACCTCGCGATAGCGCCTCCTGTGATTGCAGATATTAACCCACAGGTGTCCCTTCAGCTTTGTTCTGCGATTTGATACATAGGCTTTTATCCTCTTATTAATATGGAATCGCTTTCTAGAAAATATATATTCTAATTGTTTTTTTAATTTTTTTTTAACGTTTATTTATTTTTGAGACAGAGAGAGACAGAGCATGAACAGGGGAGGGGCAGAGAGAGAGGGAGACACAGAATGTAAAACAGGCTCCAGGCTCTGAGCTGTCAGCACAGAGCCCGACACGGGGCTCAAACTCACAGACCGTGAGATCATGACCTGAGCCAAAGTCGGACGCTTAACCAATCAAGCCACCCAGGCGCCCCTAATTGGTTTTTTTTTTTAATATTGCAAATGTGCTTTCCTGTTGCTTGTAGGGATTTAGCTTCTGACAAGCTTGCTAATTGAATGTTTTTTTTTTCCTCCACCTAACCTACCTTTGCAAAGTTCACATGCAGTTATTTATCGTTTAAGAGCATCATATATGTAAACTGAAGTATGTTTATTAAGGTTAGAATGAACAGCAGTTGATTTGATTTCCCTGATTGGGTAACTGGGGAAGTGAACAGGTAACTGGGTATTTACAGAAGAAGGTCAGCAGTGGTTCCTGGAAGGGGCCAGTCAGATCCATTCCAGAAGCCTTTGCTCAACTTTGTTTCCCCCAGAAGGACCCCACTGTGGGTCAGGGAAGGAAAACACCGTGTGCACATTTGCCTATGTCTGGTTCATTCTCTCAAAAGCCACACTCTGGTCTGATCTATTCTGACACATGCCGAGGCACTGATGCCTGCAGAATGAAACCAAACCTTGGCTAGGCATCAAGGGTCTCCACCTTCATCTGGCTCTAGACCACTTCTTCCATCATGCTTCAGACCCTGCTCTTCCCCAATCACTCCCTCCTCTGGGCCTTTGCACTGCTGGTACCTTCCCCTTTCACTAGTAAGTTTTCAAAACTGTTTAAACTGCACCTTCCCCACATATATGTCCCAGATACCCTCCATCCAGAACGGATCTTTTTTTTTGCTTGAGTTTCCCACTGTATAGAATTATATTGCTATTTTAGAATTGATCACTGATCATCTTGTGTGTGTGTGTGTGTGTGTGTGTGTGTGTGTCTGTTCCTTTCACCAAGAGAGAGCCCCTAATTGGTAGGGTGAAGGTGATACTCATCTAGGAATACTCCCACAGTCCATAAACACAATTCCTGAGGAGAGGAAGCTTTCAGTGAATTTTGGCTTACTTGAAATGAGCTTCTAACCCAGTAGAGTGAAATCATTTCATGACTTTGCTTTGAGTTGACAGCCCACCCCCAAAACCTAAACCCACCAATGAACTTTTCCTCCAGTGGCTGTTAAGATAGCACAAGCCATCAATCTCAGAGACAGAGGGAACACTCAGCTTTAAGCATCTGGAGACTTACTTAACTAAAGGTGTCATTCTACCAGAAAGTATGATTGTGATGCCTCTTACCATCCAGGGTATGAATAAAAATAATTATAGTGATAAATTCGTGGCAGGAGCCATTGATTTTTAGAAAGGAAAGTTAATAATGCATCATGGAATTGTAGTTATAGACTCTCACTCAGGTATCCTTTTCATATTCCCAGATAAGAAAAATTCACGCTATAGCACTTTACAGTTGGTACATCAACATGACTTCATTCTCATACCAACATAGAAAAGCTGGACCCACTCTCAATTTACAGAAAAGAAAACTGAGGACCAGCCAGGCAAAGAGACAAAAAATTATTTAGTGCTGGATTTGGGTCTCACACTCAGGACCCCTGCCTATATCCTGGGTGCTCTTCTCCTAGGCTTTGTGCTGTAGACTGAATGTCTGTGTCCTCCCCAAATTCATGTGTTGGAACCTAATTCACACTGTGATGGTATTTCTAGGTGAGTCTTTAGGAGGTGGTTAGATCATGAGAAGGAAGCCCTCATGAATGGGATTAGTGGCTTTATTTTTAAAAAAAAGCAAAGAAAAGAAAGAAAAAGACCACAGAAATTTCCCTCATTTCTTCTGCCATGTGAGGACACAGTTCTCTGTGAACCAGGAAGTAAGCCCTCATCAGACAAAGGAACTGCCAATGCCTTGATCTTGGACTTCCCAGTCTCCAGAGCTGTGAGAGATAAACATATGCTGTTTCAACCACTCAGTCTATGGCCTGTTTGTTACAGCAGCCTGAATGGACTAAGACACATCGCTCAGGGTCTCAGGAGCCTGCTCAGGGTAAGGTTTTCAGATGAGCAGTTTCCTCTCCAGGCCCTCGGGGTCCTTGCAGAAGTCTCGTCTGTGTTTGTATCACTCCAGCCACAGTTGGTGAAGTACAAGTTAGGTATCTCAGCTGTGGAATCGTTCATTCCAGAGTGTTTCCATGTTCTCTAGTAACATTTCAGGTTGTTTTTGTTTTTCTTCAATCCAATTCTTCTGCCTTCAAGACATAACTATACCTGGGGCACCTGGGTGGTTAAGTCGGTTGAGCATCAGGCTTCAGGTCAGGTCACGATCTCGCGGTTTGTGGGTCCGAGCCCCACGTCAGGCTCTGTGCTGACAGCTCAGAACCTGGAGCCTGCTTCAGATTCTGTGTCTCTCCATCTCTCAGCCCCTCCCCTGCTCATGCTCTGTGTCTCTCTGTCTCTCAATAATAAATAAACGTTTATAGAAAAAGAAAAAAGAAATAACTATACCCTAACTCTCCAAACCACTCCTTCTCCTCATCACTTCCACCCTACACAATACATTGGCTGAGTCTTTCAAGCAACTTCTTTCAAAATGAAATTGGTGACCTAACTGTACTCAGTGAAGTAAAACATTAATTCACAGTATGAGCTCCCTGGTTGCCCAGAACAGAGCTTGGCAAACAGAAGGTGTTCAATACATATTGACCGTTGAATAAAGTAAACAAAACAAGAAATAATAATATTAATAAGCATATTACTTAGAGTCATGGAAGTAATCACAATAAAAACTAGAGCAAGGATGGTTAGAAGTCATTGCCTCCGAGTGAAATGACTCATGGTGGGAAGGGCATGAATCAGGAGACTGCTGCCTTCATTATATGCCTTCTGGAGTATTTGATTTCAGGGAGGAGTCAGCCTAATCCAACTGAAGCCTTTGCTCAGTGTTCCTACCTGCAAACACTGCAGCCTCCCCACCTGAAAACGGCAAACCACCCACAGCACAAAGGCCCTGCGTCTCCACCTGTTTTAACCATGTGGCTGTGTTACTGTAACACAAATCCGAACTTTACATATATTTTACAAATCAGTTTATATTTTTCACGACTTGCAGTTTGTGAGTCATACAAAGGACCACCAGCCTCTATCAAGCGTCCCTTCTTCCACTCGCCTTCCTGGAGCTTGGAAACACGAGGCCAAATGGAAGAAATAAATAAAAGCCGACGGGGGACCACATTGCCCTTTCACACATTCCACGCCGTGTCTTGCAGAACGGTTTGCTAAACCTCTCCCCACCAGTTTGGTCAGGAACCCATAGCCAGAGCACACGGGAGCCCCCATCCACTCCCATTTCGTGCAGAGGGTGAAGGGACAGTCTCTCCAGGTTGATCTAATAGAGCCCAGGACATGCCCATGGGACTTCCAATTAGCCTGGCACTGAGGGTGCCTGCGGATGGCTATCATACTGGAAATGACACTACTGAAGCAAAAGCTCAAAACAAATGTTCAAGGCTGAAATTAAGGCAGAGAGATGAAGATCAGTGGGTGGGAGGAAAGAAATGCGTGCTCTGGGCTCGCCTGTGCTGCCCAAGTGGCTGAATGAGTCACATGTCTGAACCATAGGCTGCTCCCCAAGGACAGGAGGACAAAATCCTGCCCTGCCAGCCTCACGGGGTGGTTGTGACAATTGGAGGAGATACTGAGTGTTAAAAGGTTGGGGAGCCATAAGGCTCTGTGTATTTTGAAAGATTTTTGTTATCAGACATTGGGCTGGAAAGAGAAGGAGAAATTGTTTTTTCCCCTGGCCTGGAACTTTGACTCACGGAGTGGCTGTCTCAGCAGCTTTGGGGCAGACCTAAGGGACGAATTCTGGCCTCCTGCCTCCTGTCCCAGTTGTTAAAATCCAGCACAGCTCTGTAGAACAGAATGCATCACATAGATGTAATCTTTAAAAGCAAACCCGGAGGGGCCCATGTGCTGCCCTCCAGGCCCTCCCTGCAGAACCCCTGGAGGGACAGTCCGGCAGGCTCTCTGAAACCTGTGCTTTCTCCCCAGGTTTAACCTTTCAGAGGCAGATTCAGAAAATAGACACCGAGGGCCTACTATTTCTGGGAAATCTTCCTGCATTTACTTGAATCCTAACAACCTTGGGAGGCAGGTGCTATTATCCCCTGATTTTCAAGATGAGAACGGAGGTAAAGGTTCAGGAAGCTATGCAAAAACCTGCATACAATTCAAGGCCTGAGTCTCCAGACCTTCATGGTGACTGGATGTGGGGCCAGGAAACCAGCTTGAACAGTGTCAGAACCTGTGCTCCCGGCTAGGCGGGGTCAGAAGTGGGGGGATACACCACAGTCCCCACTCCAGGAAAGTTCTAGAAGCTTCCAGGAGGGGCTTCTCTACCCCAGCAGCAACAGTACTGCCAGCCTTGGAGGAAGATGTTGAGAGGTTTTGCCTTCTCATGTCTGTTCCCGGCTTTCCATTCTGAGAGGTCCTTGCAGGAGACTGTTATATCCATGACAGATCTCCAGGGGTCTCCCTATGGCAGGGGACCCTCTCCAAGTGGCATGCTCAAGTCAATCTCACCCAGGCAGAGGGGGCATGGCCTGCACAGTTTCCTAGCTAGTTATGGCCTCATTTGAGAGAATATGAGTTCCCTGTAGCACCTGGGGAAACCTACAGTAGGTTCCAGAGGGGCCTCTTAGTCTCTGGTCAAGACAAGACTCAGTTGAGAGGGCTATCATCCTGGACGGAAGGCAACTGTTATATTCTCTAAGGATTTGGGGAGGCCCTGCAAACTTTGTCTCAGAGTTTTTTCTATCTACCTTGATGATACAGATTCCAGTTCAAGATTAGGGGACACTGGCTTGAGAGTACCCTTAAACTAGAAATTTCACTGAATCTCTGGATCTAGAGAAAACTCTGGCACGAAGGCTGGGACCCCAGATGGGACAGGAACTTCTGCTGGTAGAGGGTATGGGTATTTCCATGGGCGTAAGAGGCATCTCTGCTCCTGGTCTCCCCAGAAGTGGTCTCCACTTCTTACAGCTATCCTTTAGGTCAACCCCTGATCCCTCCAGCTCCCACTCCAAGCCACAGGGAGGTATGCGCACCTCAGGGCACCTCACAACTCACAGACTGCCTCCCTGACTGTACCCTGAGGCTTCCTGGTCTGGGTTTGGGGGAATCAGGCTCTGTGGCTGTAGGAACCTTGGGCCCAAGGCAATCCTGTTTTTGGTACCCAGCAGCAGGAATCACCCAGGCCTGGGCCCATCACATGGGGCCATGTATTGTTGGGGCTCCAGGAGGGCTGAGGGTATGAGAGGGTCAGCTTAGGGCTACTGTGGAGGACAGGCAGAAATTACCACATAGGCCCTTTCTGTCCTCAGCCTCTGAGAGGAAGCGGGTTGGCTTCCCTGGCTGGTGGCAGTGGGCTGGTAAGGATCTGATTCTGATACCTGCATTCTGACAGGGAAGGCAGAGATCCTGGCTGGGCCTCTCTATGAAGACCTCGAAAGGGATATCTGAGAGGGCACCTGGCTGGCTCAGTTGGTAGAGCACCAGACTCTTGATCTCGGGGTCATGAGTTCGAGCCCCACAGTGGGTATGGAGATCACTTTAAAAAGAAAGAGAAACAAAGAGGGAGTGAGGGAGAGAGCAAGGAAGAAAGGAAGAGAGGGATATCTGAGGTTGGAGATGGGCAGTGATGAGGGAGCATAAAGCAAGCTGACAGGCCATAAACACCCCCCCACCACCAACCCCGCAGCACACCTGGCTGCCCAAGAACAAAGGAAAGGGGAAAAACAAATGGCTAACTGATAGAGATCATAGTCCTGCAGGACCTGATCCATCTATTTACAAATATTTTAGTAAATCACAAGAAAAAGTCAATCTTATCAATAGCCTAACCTCCAGAAACCTATAGACTCTGTTTCCTGGAGCCCCAATATCACCCCTCCATAGTGATATGGGAAACAAAGGCAGAAGGAAATGGCAGGTAGAACTCAATTTCCTTATAACCTGCAGCCCACTGGCAAATACTTGAGGTGGGCAGAGTGAGACGTTTTTCCAGGAACTCCCTACTGTCTTAATGCTAATACTTTGCTAGAGGGAAAACAACCTTAGCTTGACACTCGCTAGGCCTCCAGTATCCTGTGAGTCTTTAGCACATGAAAATCCCACTGGAAGCTTCCCATGCACTTTACCTCCCCCAACTCCATCTTCCTGTGGAAGTGTCTCATCTTCCTGCCCATGGGTCCTGTCCCCGTGCTTCAATAAAATCACTTTTTTGCACCAAAGACTTCTTCAAGAATCCTTTCTTGTCTGTCGGCCTTGGACCCCAAGAACCCCACTCTCACCCCCAAAAATCTCATCAGGTGGAATCTGCAGGATTGGGACAGAAAAGGGGGCAGTCACTGAATTTCAGGCCTCAGAGTCCAAGGTGTCTTTGGAGGGCACTGGATACTAACTTGAACTAGAAATAATTCAGAGAGCGCTTATGTGTATTCTAGCTCCCAGAGAGGAGGAAAGGATTTGGTAGTGCCTGGAGCATGATCTTGCTTGGAGAACTGCAGGAGCCACTTCTTTCCCTACAGTCTGTGGAAATAAGTTCAGGGGTCTGTCATTCTGAGCTTTCCTACATCAAGCAGGAGAGGCCACTGATGGGCAGGGTCCTGTCAGATTCCTCTGGCACAAACCCAGGAGCTCACAGTAGAAAGATCAGGTGAGAGTGTGGTTTAGCACTGTCCTGGCCAGATTGCAAGACCCTGGAGGTTTCAAGTACAGTCAAGCCCTTCCACTCCCACATCCCCTCCCCCCAGGGGTTACACAAAGTCTAGGCTTATGGGCACAAGCAACTTGTCAGGGGAACTTAAATCTAGGCAAAGGGCGAAGGCTGCCAGGCCAGCTGCTAACTCAGGAAGGGCCTAGGAGGGTCCTGGGTGGCAAGTGGAGCATGACAGATAGTTGGGGACCAGCAGTGAACAGAGATTCAGGTAGCAATGGGGGGTGGGGGGCCTAGAAGCAGGTGCACACCTGGGCCAGGCTCGGGGGCAGGCTGGGTCCTGTTGGGGTAGGGAACACGAGAAGAAAATCAAGGGTATTAGTAAGAAGATAGGATCCTAGTCCGAGAGTTTATAAAGGCAGGGGTTCAGGGAGAGGAGAAGTAGGATTGGACCCATGTTCCAAATACAGGCAGAGGATCACAGCACCGGGGCCAGGACTCACAGGTTACTTCTGTTCCAGCACTACTGACCCAGGGCTCCTTAAGTTCTAACGGACATTTTTCTTAATAAAAGCAAGATTTACCCATTGCAGAATGTAGGGCCAGGCTGAGCCTTTACAGGGCCTACATGAAATCTGGTACAAGTTACTGGACGGAAAGCTAGTGAGCCAGGAGGGGGCTACAGAGCCCGATTCCATCCCTAAATCCCTGTTTGACTTTTACTAAATCCCCTCACCTCCTTGGACCTTAGTGATTCTGTGGGGGTCACAGCAGAGGCCTGTGAAGCCCAGCATCCCAGAGGGGCCTAAGGGACCCATAAGGAGATCAGGGGTCAGAGAAGAGCAAGGCTCAGAAAGGGAGACCACAACCCTCAGCCCACAACTGCCTATGACGGCCATTTTTTTTTTTTTTTTTAAGAAGGCTCTGTTTTTAAGTTGAATGTGTTGAGTTTCCATATAAGCTTTTAGGTAGAAGCCACAACAAGAAAAATATAAAGAGGAAAAAAAAAGGGTGGGGTAAAGAATAGAAAAGGAAAGAAGGAAGACAAGGAAGACCAGACGAGAGTGCTGGGCTAGATGGTCTCCAAGCGTCTCAGTCCTGCTGGGCGCTGACTCACCACGATGCTCTCCTGCCCACATTTTCAGGAACCATTTCTGTTCCTTTCTGCCATCCTCACAGGGAAGAATCCATACATAAGCCCAGAAAAAGCCAGTGGTTAGATCTCATTTCCCAGCTCTGAAGAGTGCTGGCTCGCAGAAGAGGAAACTGGGGGGTGATGTGGGCTGGGAGGGAGGAGGCCTGAAGCCCTGAGCTGCAAATCAGGCTCAGAGGTTTGGATACCCTGCTGCGTGACCTTCAAATGCCCCTCTGGGCTCCAGAAACCCGCACACTAACACACAGGCTGAGGGAAGCATGCCAAACTCCCAGGCTAGCCGCCCCTGGAAGCTGGGCCCACTCAGAGGAATTATTTTGAATTTTCAGGAAAAACTGCTCAAAGCCAAACCTTCCCTCCCAAGAACAACACAGGCTGGGAATTTTGACATGCTTGGGAGATGAAGGCTTTGGGCCACTCTTGGCCGATGTCAGGCCAGTGAGACCCACAGATAACACCCACACCCAAATCAGTACGTATGGATCATAATTACGATTTCTTTTTACTCTAAATACTTCCCAGTCTTGCCAAGCCTCTGGGCTTCCTGACATACTTGAAATGGTTTTGTTCTACTATTTCTCAACCTGACTGTGTTATTGCACAGTTGTCTCTCAATATTCAGCCCACAGGTTTAGTAATTCCACAAGAGTTTGGAGACGTGGCACATCCAGACGACACTGAAGATTGCCTTTATGTGTACACCCCCACCCCTACCCTCAGTGAGAGCACTCTGCCTCTCTGTCACACAAGAGGAGGATTCGTTGAAACCGTCTGAGAGTATAGGGTAGTGGAATGAGCAATGGATTGGGAGTCAAGAGAGGAATCCCCTAGAGCCGGCACCAACTGACCTGCCCTCCATGTGAGCGCTGGTAGGTCACTTCCTCTTTCCAGGCCTGTTTCCTCATCTGGGAAATGAGGGGGCATCCTTTATTCACTCAACTGACATTCGCCAGGAGCTTACTCTCTGACGAAGTTCTCCTTGACCAAGGTCAAAGCTCAAGGAATGGCACAAAAGCCACATCAAGACCAATTAACTCTGGAAATCACGAGGGTATCTGATGTCAAAGTCAATTTTGCTTTTGTAAAAGAAATGGATTAGGCACATCCTCATCCCTCTGTCAGCTCACAGTAGAATGAAAGAGAGGGACACGGAAGGACAATCACCTATCAGCAGGGAAATGCTTTTCTAGCAGTTACCTGGCTATCATGGGGATACAGACAGAGTAGCTCTACAATGTGTCCCAGCAGAGGGGACAGCTAAGCTGAATACTAAAGGCCAAGCACAAGACAGAGAAAGGAAGGGAGGCAGAGGGAAGAATATGGAGAGGAGTTTGGTAGGTTCAAGAATTTCAAGCAATTCTTCTATGATGAGACAATGTGGGGTGAGAAGGGAAAAGGAAGTAAGAGATTAGGCAAATCAGATCTCCAGGAACCTGTGTGCTTCAGGCTACAGGGTTTAGGTTAGGTTTTGTTTTGTTTTGTTTTGTTTTGTTTTCCCTGAAGGCAACAAGGAAACACCAAAATGCAGGATGATAACATAATCACATTTGTATTTTAGACATCTCACTCTGCCTGTCTTACAGGGCATGGTTTGGAAGGGGAGAGAAATGGAAGGCAGGGAGATCACTCCAAGAAGCAAGAGGTCATGGTAGTGTAACCTGCATCCGGCACAATGGGAATGAAGAAAGGGAAGTGAAACCAAAGCATATAGTAAGGGCCTTGACTAGATGAGCATTTTCCATTTCTAACTTTCTAGGACTCCACAGCTAAAGAAATCTCCCCGCACACATTTCACCTCCCATGTTCACCACCCCTCTCCCCACCGCCCCCACACTGAGAAGTCTGGCTGGCCCCTCCCACTCCGAGGCTCGGATAATAGGTGTGGCAGCGGGCCCAGAAGTTCCCGCCATCTTCTCCACCAGCATGTTCTGTTGCCTGAGCAGTTGGCCGCCGCCATGAGTGTTAATTGGAGAGACATCTGAAGTGACCAGACTGGTTACGCCGCCGCCATGATAGACACACTCCATCTGCTCTAACAAGGCGCCTCTCAGTACACACGCGAGGCCAGCCCGATTCTCTGTGCCCGGGACTTGTTAGAAGTGAGACTCAAAGAAGTTAGATGCATAGGATTTTAAACTGAAAACCGTCTCGGAGAGCATGGGGTGCATGCCCTTTAGTTTGATAAGGAAAATAAGGCCTCGTCTTGCCCAGGGTTACAGTAGGAGCCCCTGGCCAGGTCTTCGGGGCTGTCCTCTGCCCGTTGTAGATGGATAAGGTGTGAAGCTGGGGACTGAGCTTCTCAAATCAGAAGCTGACCAGTAGAGGGGCCCCTGGGTGGCTCAGTTAGTTAAGCCTGGGACTTCAGCTCAGGTCATGATCTCACGGTCTGGTGTGTGGGTTCAAGCGCTGCATCAGGCTCTGGAGCCTACTTCAGATTCTGTGTCTTCCTCTCGCTCTCTGCCCCTCCCCCGCTCATGCTCTCAAAAAAAAATTAAAAAAAAAAAAAAGAAAAAAGAAACTGACCAGTAGAGTTCCCTGAGCAGATTATTTGCTCAAATTGTTGACTAACTGGTAAGTCAACCCTGGTAAGTCAGGGTGGAACTTTCATTGAAAAAAAAAAAAAAATCAATTTCTTAGAAATTTTCAATTTAAGGTATTCTATTATCTAGCTGGAAGAGATTTCAGAAATAGTCTAGTCCAATGGTTTTCTGACTGGTATTTGTTTTGCTTTAGTAGTGGGACTGGGGCTCAGAAAGGGAAGCACTCAGGCAAGAAGACTGAATAAGTGACTGGGTGTGATTAGTACCAAGCTCTTGGAACCCCAAGCACATACTCCACATGGTTTATCTTATTTGGTCTTCACAAGCCCCTCTGCTGCCCACTCCCTGCTCTGCCCTTAGTAGGGACGTGGTGGAGGAAGGCTCCAGAAGGAGTAAGTATGTCTATCTTATTTTTAGCCCTAAAATCATATAGAACATATCTTCTAATATTACCTGATTGTTGCATGGCATTGTGTAATTATTTACTCACGCTTACCCATGTAATGCCATGATAACTGTGAGGAATGTTTGGGTATGCCTATTTTATGGAAGACACAGAGGACAAGGAGTTGCCACCCAGTCCATAAGTGGGGGGCCTGAGACCCAGCTGTCTCAGTGTTTGGACCCCCATCCAGGGACCACTGTAATCAGGAGTTATCACTCATCCAGAGAGTACCCACACTCTCATCAGTTGCCTTTTGTGGACTTTGTTCCAGTGGTGAATAACAGAGAATGTCTGTTGCTAAGCCGCAGCATTACAAAGAGCAGTGCAACTTCCTTGATTGTAGTTCATCAACCAGGGAGAGTGGAAGCCATTAAAGAGGCCAATCTGGGACTTGTAATTAATCAGGAGCAAAGGTATCTTTGAGGAACCAGCAGTGACTAGAGATGTCAGAGAAGAGAAGTTCATAACTTCATGAAGCCCCATCTTGGCCTCCACTGCCGCCTGAGGCACTGAGAAGGTAAATAGGTCTGAACCAGCCCTGCCACAAAGGACACCGGCAAAGCTATGTGGCCGATGCTAAAGTCAGCAAGGTCTGCAATGCAGGTAAGATTCAATGCCAGGGGACCAAGGAAGTGCTCTTGGAACAAATGGTCATCTGTGGGCCCAAGGCATATGCTCCGTCTGGGTGGGGGAGCGAGGACCATGGCTGGGGGAGGCTCAGGACTGGGTCATCTCCTCCCCAGTGGACACTTTCATAACAGGTAGAATCTGGCCAGACTGATCCTGAGAGAGAGAAGGCAGTGGGAAATGCAGCTATAAGCAGGGCCATGGCTCTGTATGAGGAGCTTCAAATGCATTCTACTTTAGCCAGTTTGTGTTCACGTGGTGATTGACAGCTGCCTGAGTCTTAGAAGCAGCTAAAACTCTCTCACGATAATAATAGTGATAAAAATAATAAGAATAGCAGCACTAATTATAAGCATAAATATTATAATAACTACTATTAAGGACAGCTAACAGACAGAAACAGTTTTGAGTCTGCTAGAATTCTTTAATGTTCATTATTGCATTTGCTTTTCACAAAACCCACAGGAGGCAGGCAGAGCAGGAATGGCAAATCACACCCATTTTACAGAAAGAAGCTAAGACCCAGAGACTAGGAGTGAGTTGCTCAAATCATACGATCATTTAGTGGCAGAGCAGCCAGGATTCAGAGATCGGAGAGTAGAGGAGGAAAGCTGAATAAGTTGGGCCTGGGCTAAGCCCAATAAAGAAGGATACTGATTTCCCTTTGGAAGGCACGCATATCATTGTGCCTTCTGGGCAAGGGGACGTTGAAAGGCCATGCTGTTGAATGAGGAATCCAGAATGTCAGAGATGGGGAATGTGACTTACAAGGAACACTTTAAAAAGGGAGATGCTGGGCTCCTGAGCACTCAGTTAAGCGTCCAACTCTTGCTTTCACTGCAGGTCAGGATCTCCTGGTTCCTAAGTTCGAGCCCCACATCACATTCTGTGCTGACAGTGGGGAGCCTGCTTGGGATTCTCCCCCTCCCTCTTTCTCTGCTCCTCCTCCTGCTCATGCTCTCTCTCTCTCTCTCTCTCTCTCTCTCTCTCAAAAATAAATGCACTTAAAAACATTTTTGTAAAAAGGGAGATGCCTGTCTCTGGGCCTTGAGCACAGAATGGACAACATTCACAGTTGCCTTGTCCTCAACTGCATGATAGAAGCACAGAACCAACAGAGGAGAAGAATAAATAAGCCACTGAGTAGACACACGTACAGAATTGCTCTTCAAGATCATGTTTACATCTCTGCTTTGTCCCCTCCCCTGCTCTGATGGGAACTCCTGGATATCCACAACTTGATCTTCTACCTCTCTGGGTCCTCGGTGCCTGTTACATTGCCAGACACATAGGTTGCTCAAAACATGTGGAATCCATGCATGCAAGAAGGAATGAATAGAAGAATACGTCAGGGGGCACCGGGGTGGCTCAGTCAGTCGAGCATCCAACTTCAGCTCAGGTCGGGAATCTCACAGTTCATGAGTTCAAGCACCGTGTCAGGCTCTGCTGTCAGTGCAGAGCCCGCTTTGGATCCTCAGGTCTCCCCTCTCTTTCTGCCCCCCTCCCCGCTCATGCTCTGTCTCTCAAAAATAAACAAACAAACAAACAAATAGTAAGAATAGGATTACATCAACAGGAAACCTTCTTTGAGATTAGGGGTGTATGTTGAGTACAACTCCTAACTGAAATGATCTGCTCCTTCATGCCAAGAACTTGGTGTCTGTGTATCTCCTCGTGGTAATATTTACCACCAATATTTACTTCTTGGAAAAGTCAGTGAGAACCACACTGTGGAGTCTGAATGACACAAGGTTAAACAGCAGCATAAGCCCCAAGGCATCACTGAGAGGGGCTACTTAATAAAAGCCACACAGCTGCCTTCCTCTGCCCATTAGGCCTTGGCAACATTACTAACCTGATAAAAAATACCAACCACCCAAAATGATGCCTGTGTATCAGTTCCAGCCCACCTGGATTCACAGGGACGACAGTGTCAGTCTAGTTCTGAGACTTCACCCAAAAGATTGTTGACTTAGATTTAAATATCCCAAAGAAGACATTTAATTCAAAGGCATATCGGGGTTCTGTATGTCAAAGCCCTGCGTTAGACACCCAGGGGATAAGAGAATTTTTTTTTTTAATGATCAGTTTTGCGAGAGAGAGAGAGAGAGAGAGAGCATGAGCAGGAGAGGGGCAGAGAGAAGGGTACAGAAGGTCCAAAGTGGACTGTGTGCTGACAGCAGACAACCCGATGTGGGACTCAGACTCTGGAGCCCTGAGATCATGACCTGAGCTGGTCAGACACTTAACCAACTAAGCCACCCAGGTCCCTCCAGGGGATAAGATGATCTAATTGATTGTTGCTTTCAAGAATTGAGAGTATCATGAAGGATAAGATAGTACCAGACAAAAAATAAATAAATGCTAAGGAAAGCATATTAATTTCCTATTGCAGCTTTAACAAATTACCACAGATTTAGTGATTTACAATGACACAAACTTATTATCGTACAGTTCTGGAGGTCAGAAGGTTAAAATGGGCCCACAAGGCTGCGTTCCTTCTAGCAGTTCTGGGGGGGGATTTCTTTCCTTACCTTTTCCACCTTCTAGAGCTGGCTGCATTCCTTGGCTTCTGGCCCCCCATCCTGCATCTCCAAAGCCAGCCATATAGCGGCTTCTCTCCTCTCCAACCTGCTGCCTTCCTTTTATAAGCAACCCGTGATTATACCAGGCCCACATGGATAATCCAGCGTAATAATGTTCCCATTTCAAGGTTCTCCTTCTCCTTCTCCTTCTCCTTCTCCTTCTCCTTCTCCTTCTTTTTCTCCTTCTTCTTTTTCTTAAGTAGGCTCCACACCCAGAGGAGTCCAACTCAGGCTGGAACTCATGACCCTGAGACCAAGACCTGAGCTGACATCAAGAATCAGATGCTTAACTGACTGAGCCATCCAGGTGCCCCCTATTTCACGATTCTTAATTGCATCCGCAAAGTTCCTTTTGCCATGTTAGATAACATGGTCACAGGTTCTGGGGATTAGGATGCGGCCACCATTGGGACCACCCCATGAAGGAACACTTAGAAGCTTTGGACGTACAAAGAAAGCTATGATGAATTCCAAAAAGAGGCCCAACTGGGCATTACAAAGGAGGCAGCATTTGGACTGGTCCTGAAGGATAGATAGGATTTTGTACAACAACAGCAACAACAACAAAAGTGGGGTGGGGGGGCAGAGAAATGGTGAAAATAATCTGGTGAAAGTCAAATGTAGGAATATGTGGCAGGGAAGAACTGGGAGGCATGACAAAGGATATCATCTAGGTCAGACTGAAACCTTCTGTGGTTTGTTTGTTTGTTTGATGTTTATTTTTGAGAGAGAGAGTGGGGGAGAGGCAGAGAGAGAGAGAGAGGTACAGAGGATCTGAAGCAGGCTCTGTGGTGACAGATGTGGAACTCAAACTTATGAACCGTGAGATGACCTGAGCTGAAATTGGACTCTTAACCCAGGCACCTTTTGTGTTCTTCATGTAGAGGGAGATCTCAAACAGTTTTTAGAAATGTCCTGTCTCTCCAGAAGATCATTCTAGTAACAGCATGAATGATGTACAAGAGAGGTAGGATGTGCAAGAAAGGGCAAGGCAACCACTATGAAGTTACCGTAATAGTCAAACCACTAGATATGATCTAAGCCATTGGTAATGGGGCTGGAAAAGAGGGGAAGACTTAGAGACACTAGAGAAGTAAATTTGTCAGGGTTTGCCAACTATATGGAGAGATGAGAAATCTGGAAGAGACAGAGATAGAAATGCAATAACATGAATCGATACCCTTGTGTCTCGACTGTTAATTAGATGAACCATTAGCCAAAAAGGTACAGATTTGAGGAAGGAAGGGGGTGAGTTCAGCACAGGCTGTTGAGTTCAAGGTGCTGGAGGGATTCCAGGTAGAGATGGCAGCAGGCAGGTTCAATTTCAGAACTGAACCTTAACTGAGAGATCAGAGCCCCTTATGTCTGGCTGCCATCCATTTGTCCAGTGTAAGGGTCACAGCTGACACAAGTTTTTAAAATGAGTTCTGAGAATTGCCCTCACATGGCATAAATTCCAGTTCTTACTATTGAAGGAAGTGTAACAATAAGACCCACTAGTCTCCCCAGGCAAGTGGTTCTCAACATGACATTTCCACATGTCACAATGAGGGAGCAATTGTGGGTGCTGTCTTCAAAGGAACAAGAACAGTGCCTCTGTATACCTGTGATCAAAGTTGGCCTGTGTGGGGCTTAGGCCTGTGAGCAGAGGCAGAGAGAATGAGTAAGAAACAGCTCTGCAGGGGGTGGACTTCTTTCCTTCCACACACACATGTTCCAGCCAGATCCTCCTTCTACTTTCCTGTCTCCATGAGTTATTACCCTCCTTCCACTTAGATTGCTCTTTTCTCCTTCAGTTCAAAATGGATCGGCTCCAATGCCCCCTCCTCTGGGAAGTCTTCCATGGTTCACCTTCAAGGAAATCATATTTTTCCCTTACCAGTGGTTGTATTTCTTTTATGATTCTCACCTGATGTATCTATTATTTTGTATTATAATCACCTGTGTATTTAAGGCTCTCTACCCCTCCAAAACCCGAATTTCCTGAGAGTGCAGATACTGCTTGATCAATTTCTGTTGGCATGCTAAAATCTGACATAATGATTTGCACAGTCAGTGCTCTATAAACACAGGGTAAATTGGTAAGAATGGTTGTGCACTTAGGTTGTTCCCTTCTCTCCCTTTAAAAAGTGCACTTTTTGTGACCTTCTTGTGGGCAGGGATTTCTTATTACTAAACTCCTAAATTACCTCCCATGGATACCTTTCAAGTGACTGAAGCATAGTCAGTTATTGTTGAATTCGTTTTGTTAATGACTTGTGACTCTCAGCAGAGAGATTTAGAATAATGATTCCTGTATGATTCTGTTGAACCAATAGCCCATGAGAGGTTAAGGACAACTCAGCCTTGACCCACGGATGGGAGAGCTAAGGCATCTTAGACACCGAAGAGGGGAGAATATGAGCCAGAAGCAGGTGGATCTTGGCAAACTGGGCAGAGGTGAGGACTCAGGATTCAGGAAGAAAACCAGCATGGGTCAGTGAGCACAGGAAAGGAAGTCTCAAGTCTTGGATGGTAAGCCTGGGTCCATTTCTGATTAGCTCTGTGCCCTGGGGCAAATTTTTCCATGACTGACTTCTCTCATCATTCAAGTTTCTACTTAAGTATCACCTTCTCATACAGGTCTTCCCTGACCATTCAAGCTATAAAATGTCCCCATCACCTTATTATAGATTTGTTATAGCACCAATAGAGTATGTAAAATTCTGGCTGTATTTGCTTAGTGCTTACTTTCTGTTTCCCCTACTGGATGGAATACCAACAGATTGAGGGTCGGAACTCTGCCTGTCTGGTCCATCAGTAGCTTCATATTTTGCATTTGCCATATTCTAGGTACTCAATCTTTGTTGAGTGTTTTAACTATACACTAGAGGAAGGTTAGGGAGTAAGAACATTTCTAAGTAAGCTGATTAGATGATTTCTAATAAAAATAATGATTTGTATTACGATTTTTAAGAAAATTCTGGCTCTCCTCACTGACCAATTGCACATTCCTTCTGTATACCTCTGATGACTTTGGAGATTCTGAAATGAAATATAAATTTAAGAGCCCATCGTTGTTAGAGTGGCTTGCTTTTTGATGTACTTGGTGACCTAATCCTTTCTCAGGCCTATGGAAAGTTAACGACAATTAACATCCCTTGTATTTGTTGAGGACTGTAGTTTAAAGTACATTTTCTTTTTTGATTCTACCACTACCTATGGGGAAAGGTACTGACATCTTATTTCACAGGCAAGAGAACTCAAAGCTGAGAGGGGTAACGTGACTTGCCCAGGGTCACACAGTGTGGCTGTGGTAGAGGGTCCAGTTCCCTCGATCCTGAGTCTTCTGCTTTCTCACTGCACTTCACTGCATCTTGGCCTCTGGAAAGATAAAGCTCTGTATTTAAAGCTCTGTATGAAAAACTGTTTCGAAAGACAAATTCTTCAGTCTGCACTGAGTCTTCTATGCTGACATTTCATTCTTCCCTCTGCCAAGGCAAGAACAGTCCAACTGTGCCAAAACATTGGGCTGTGAGGCCCAGTGATTGTGGTCACAGAGAGAGAGAACGTTATGGAGGAAGGTGGAGGAGGGGTACTTGGATATTAGCCACTTGTAATTTTTTTTTTTTTTTTTTTTTTTTTTTTTTACAAAGAGATGGAGACATTGAAGCCCAGAAGAGGAGGGGCCTTTCCAGTTCTCCTGAATCTAAACCTTTACTTGTTTCTTTTAAACCCTTTTTAAGTTTATTTATTTATCTTGAGAGAGGGAGAGATCATGAGCAGGGGAAGGGCAGAGAGAGAGGGGGAGAGAGAATCCCAAACAGGCTCTGAGGTCTCAACATGGCACTGGATGCAGGGCTGAAACTCACAATCCATGAGATCATGGCCTGAGCCGAAATCAAGAGTCGGACGCTTAACCAACTGAGCCACCCAGGCGCCTCCCGAATCTAATTCTTTAAATCATTGTGTCTTAACTACACATTGTGTCTTAACTAGTCCGTGTCTCTGTGTCTCTGGAAGACACAGGGGCAGTCAAAACTGGACTTTCTGCTTTAGAAAGGGGTGGGACTGGTCTGCATCTCCCTTGACCTGGTGGGGACAACCTGAACTGCTGAGCAACACGGAAATAAGAGCCCCTTCTCTCAGGGAGTGGGGAAGAATGCAATCTTAGGTCTCTCAGAGCACATCCCACAACAAAGATGCTATTGGGTGTGGCAGGGGGTGGGGATTGAAGCCAGGGTCTGGGAGTGAGTGTGATAGCCTATGGTCTAGCCACAGGATGCTTCCACCCAAGCAAGTGGGCTAGACATAGGCAAGGCCCCTTAGGAGAGCAGTGCCAGGGAGGGCAGCGCCCCAGGGGAAAACCCACCCCATGAGTCCCAGATCTAGATAGCCTCCAGGGGACAAAGGGTGTACAACTTGATTTTCTCTAAACTCACTGAAAAAGACCAGTTCAAGTCCACCACTTTGTCCTCTGCAGAGCATGGCAGGACAAGCAGGGGGATTAAAAGTGACTTCATCTGTGACAGACACTAGCACACTGGAACACTGCCGTTTTATTTCTAAAGAAGCCGACCGTTTGATCGACAAACAAGGCATTGGAAGGTGTTTTCTGATTCAGGGAATTTAACAGTATTTTCTCTGTTAGCACCTAAAGCTCTCTACACACCATCAGCATTTTGTAGTTTATTCAACGTTTACATGCCCATCACCTCACTTCACCCTGCTAACGGTTCCATGAGGGGGACCAGGTTCTCATGCATTCAGTCACCGGGTTATTGTCAGGACATTCCTCTGAGCCAGGGGCTGTGAAGGATGGCTGCTGGGAACTCATGTGCAAAATGTGACAGAAGGGGAAACTGAGGCTCAGGAAGCCGGTGTGGTTTTGCCTTGCGGTGCAGAGCTCTTCCATGGGGCAACTGGAACTCACACCCAGCTCTGCCAAGGGGGTGGGTCTTTCCTTGTCGGCACGTGCCCCGCTGCCCATTTCTGCACACACAAATTCAGACGATGATCAGCGTCTCCTGTCGCTCTCTTCCTCTTCCTTTCTTCTCCTGATTTACATATTGCTAAATGATGAAATTATACAGTACATAATTCCACAGCAACTCTGCTGCTTAAAAAAAAAATCGGGAATGGAGTAATTAGGCAGAAAGGATTCTCAATTAGGCAGTGGATTCTGTTTCTAAAGCAGTAAATGGGGAAGAGATATTTTTTAACTGTCTCTTGAATATATTGCCACCGAATGATTGCTGCCTCGTAGAGCAGCAGCGTGGCTCTGAAATGGAACCCTGCGAGCTGGCCTCAGAGCAGTGTTTTGCGTCTGAACTTCCTGCCTGGTGCTAGACCTTCAGATTTTGAAAGTAACCTCACACTATAGAGTCTCTGGCACCAAAATGGGCAGCCAACACTGCCACTTCATGTAGGTGCCTTCTCTCGTTTTCCATGTTTTAAGGTGGACGATGTGAAAGGAGCATTGAGAGAGGTCTTGCCGGGATCCTTGGCTGGGAAGCAGCAGAAAATGATGGAAAGTCATTTGGGATTCCCAGGACTGGTCTTGAATTCCTGACCTGTCACCTTCAAGTTGGGTGACCCTGCAGAATTCCACCTCTCTGAGCTTTAGGTTGTAGTGGGTAATTCCAACCCCATACAATGATAGCGAAGCTGATGGGAGGTAATGGTAGAATTTAGCATATTGGTAAGAGACAGTGGAAAGTTCATTCTCTTCCTTAAGAGGGAATGTTCATTATGCCATTGGAAAGGGGACAGATTTGTTGAAATGACTTCTCTGTGGCATCAGAGGATGTAAGTAGAACCAATGAGTAGAAATTCAAGTCAATTATAGCTCCGCATAAAAATAGTGACATTTTGTAAAGTTGTTCAACAGTAGAGCTCATCAGAGGTGGGTTTCCCATCACCGGAAATAATCAAGCAATGGCTCAACAATTCTTCAGAAGACGTGCTTTAGAGCAGATTCCAGCTGCCAGGAAAAGTGGAACAGTTTGACCTCTTAGATCTTTCCTACAACTGAAATTTGATCATTCTTACTGTGGTCACTTTGCTGTTGTAGCACGAGGAAAAGACCAAAGACACTTAGTTCACGTGCAAGGGCTTATCTCTGCCTCAAGGAAAACGAGCCCAGATATGCTAACCTTGAAGATCTGGGTTTTTCTCCTTTAGCACTAATGCTATCTGTTGGTTAATACAGTGTCTCATTGTGGCCATAAGGCATGATTTCCACAGTTGATCTTAGCCAAAAGGCCAAGAAGCGATATAGGAGGCCATGTTTCCAGAAGACTGTTCGAAAGAATCTGGTACTGTATTTACTTGGTTGTTCCGTCAAAGATAAGTCATTTTTTTGAGTGTGGACACCAATAGGGAGGCCACTGACTCATTATTCAAAATTCTGTATGTTCTGAGATGGACTATACCTTTGCCATAGTGGCCAGTAAAATCTTCCAAGTGTTTATAATGGGTAAGCCTCAAAAAGCTAAATAGATTTGATGCCAGACTCTGAGTGAAATCCAAAGCTTAATCAACCATCTGAGGTTGACACATCTTAATATTTGCTGGTAAAGCAGAGCTTATCCTATGAGTTTTCTTGGCAAGACTCAGTCAGACTGAGATTCATTCTAAGCACATGATGGGAAAACCATTGACAAGAATAATCCCTCACATGGGTACTTACACAGCCATTACTTCAAACCTCTGTTAATTAAAAATGTATCAGTACCCCCATTTTGTAGTTGGTTACATGAATTCCTAGAAGAGATTATAAAATCCACATGTAAGAACCAAGGGTATCAGAGATCGGCTGCAGTTTACAAAACAGATCAAGTCCAAATAATTTAGAGAAATTAGCGATACAACTTTTCTGGTAAAAAGATGCAGATGTGGTGCTAGTCTGGTGAATACAGGAAGGTCAGAAATGTGTAGCTGGGAAAGTCAAGGCAATCGAGTTAGGAAGTGACACATTGGGAATCACACAATGGCAGGATCCAAACTGACACCTTTTCCTTCTTAGCCAGGAAAGCGCCAAGGAACTGGTAAACATGGGAACCTAGGGGAAAAGCCCAGTCCTCAGACTCTCTGGAAGCACTGTGTTCTCTAACTCTGACAATGTATCCTACACTTCAAAACTGAAGCCCAGGCGTCTGGGTGGCTCAGGCGGTTAAGCATCTGACTTCGGCTCAGGTCATGATCTCGTGGTTTGTGGGTTCAAGCCCCACATTGGGCTTTGCGCTGTGAGTGGGGAGCCAGCTTTGGATCCTCTGTCTCCCTGTCTCTCTGCCTGTCCCCCACTTGCTCTCTCTCTCTCCTCTCTCCCTCTCTTTCTCAAAATAAATAAACATTAACAAAAATAATCGGGGCCTAGCTTTAGTACATGTGCTATAGGAGAGTATACAAGGAGGGGATCCACAGTCCTCAGATTTTAAGTGTTGACCTGGTCACCCTGATGAGAAGAATGGGATGACCAGGTAGGAGCACCTCCATAGGAGAGGAAGCAGCACACCCCTGTAGTACCAGACAATGGACAAGTGTTCGTGAAACATCTTCTCTAACAGAAGTAATTTGCACTTATCAATAGATTTCAAAGGAAACTCACATTCACTGTTTAGTTCAGTCTTTATAATAATCCTATAAAGTAGTGGGGGGCTGGTGTCATTACTTCCTTTTACTGGGAAGAAGCTGAAGCTTGGAGGGGCTAAGTGATGTGGATGTGGCCAGAGTTAGTAAATGGTGGCTCTTGAGTAACACTCAGCCCTTATTCCTTGTGTCGTTCTGCACCATGGCTTCCACTATTTTGAGGGGTATGTAGGAAACAGAAGGGAAGGTGTTAGGAATTTTTCTAAACATGTGAGAAGGATATCTTTGATGTACTGGGAAGGTTTATTCCCTTCCTCATTCCACCAAACCAGAGGCAGATGTTGGGTGAAAGGAGATCAGTACCCTCAAATGGTGACAACCACATGACTGTCATGAAAACCATCCTTGCTTGCCATTTACCCTAAATATTATTAAAGGAAAAATGGTGGAAGGATGTCAGGTGGAGGCACAGGAGAGCTGTGATTCTGCGAGGCTCATCGATTTTTAAAGTTTATGAGCTTCGAGCACATTCTTCCAAAAGGACATATCTTCCTCATAGATCGTCCGAAGGAGCCATGATTCTTGTGCTAGTTGGAGGATATACACATGCATTCCAGAAACCATTAGACTACATGTATATATATATTAGATATAGATATATAGACATGGATTTCCATGTGTGTGTGAATATATATATGTGAAAAACGTATATATGAAAATTTATATGAAGAGAAGGTAAATAGCTCTGAAGTGAAGATTATGTTTTATAGTTTGGAACAAAGTAATCAATCCACAGTTTTTATGTGTCAGTATTAGAAATTTTTATAATATTTTATAACACTTCTTGACTATTATATGCTACGTACTATACCGAAAGCTTTGATGTAATAATAACAAATCCCATGCTTTCCACATACCACACTACACTGGCAGAAAGTGTGGGGCCATGATTTTAGTCCCCAAACAGTCCTGTTCTGGTCCTTATCCACACTTGTATATCTACAATCCCCTATAAAGTTCTCTCAAACTATTCCTGAGCAGCCCGAGGGAGTGACTCACGTGTGTTCCCATACACAGCATCATTTGGCATGTTTCATTTTGCTTCTTCCAGTTATTTTTGTTGACTCTGGCAACAGACTATGGAAACACCCTCCATGCTGCTGCCCCCAATTTAAGTGCATGTAGCTGTCAAAGGTGCCGACACTACTCATAAATGCACCCTCAAAGCATTAGAGCTATCTTGTGCTGCCTTTCTCTATGTTTTGTAGAATGATGTTCCATGGGCCCCCAAGTGAAGCTTTCTGGGGCTCCTGATCCTTACAGACTTCAACAAAACCATGGTTATGTATTTATTATGAGCACTCACCTTTCTGAGCTCTGGAATGAGTTGAAGCAACAGGCAGACCAAGAGAAAAAGGGGTATAAGGTCCTGAGCACGGTCCCTTCTCCTTTCCTAAAGGCTCATTTTCTGTGGACCCACCTCCACTATCTCTTGTCCCCTACGAACCTTCCCTCCTAGCAGGTTTCTTAGTCATTACTGTCAATAGTTCACCTGCTGACCTACCCCATAGAGCTTCCAGTCCTCTGCAGACAGACCTTGACCCTAGGGTGAACTCATCCTAGCCGTACATCAACATTTCCACATATATATGTGGCCTCGCAGAATCACATCTCTCATGTGCCTCCACCTGACATCGTTCCACCATTTTTTCCTTTAATAATATTTAGGGTAAAGGGCATATATATGTGGAAGTGTTGATGTATGGCTAGGATGAATATATATATACACACACACACACACACACACACACACGCCACAGGTAATAATAAGTGGCTAAATTGTGCCATGCAGGCAACTGGAGAATACAACTAACTATGGGATTGATTTTTAGGCTGTCAGGTCAAAGTTGCTTCCTCTCTGATCTTGAAAAGTGCAAGAAGCCTAGACTGTTCCAGTGGCATGGAACAGGGGCCAGGCTGCACCGTATTCGTCCAAGTATGAACGCCACCGATGTGAAATCCATTTCCAAATCCCCAGGCCAAAGGCTAATGGGACAGCCTGAGCCCCAGCTGCACTCAGACCTCCTGGAAGTGAGTTCTCTAGTCTCTTCTTGCCTTTGTTTACAGGAGCGCTCAGAGGTTCCTTGCCAGACCAACTGCCTTGCATGCCTGGCAAATGTCTGCAGCATCCTGCTTGGAAGTTTTGCCCTTAGAAGATAATGCAGAAGCTCCTTAAAGGAAGACAACTGAAGAACAATAGATCACTTCCTATGTCCACTTCACAGGGGAAGACAATATTTCAAGGAAGCGGATGTTTTACATCTACACAGTTTTCCACTTAGCCTCTGACCTCCTCTACTGCCACAGTAAATCTGATGACCGCCTAGCTGTCAGCCGTCCAGACAGTATTCTCTCCAATGTCCCTTTAGGAGAAGAAAAAGTGCACCACAGGAGAGAAAGGCTGTCTCAGGCAAGGTCCTTTTCCTTCTCTGTCTCTGTGAACAAAGCAATAGTTGTAGCCTGACATCAATGAGAAGGTGACGGGGGGCTGAGGAGGAAAGTGTGTGTGTGTGTGTGTACATGTATAGATGTGTGTGGCTCCTGAAACACTGCCTTTCCGACGATCCTTCCTCTTGGTGCCTCTGTCACACTCGAAATTGTTGCTTAGGGGTCTGTTTTGAGGTTGCAGCTATGAAAGGAATAGTTTTACCACACCGTATGGTTTTAAGGTTAGATTTCAATCTTATCTCTAGCCGCTGGCAGACTAGGTGACCTCGTACAATCCATGTAACCCCTTGAGTCTTGCTTTTTTGCATAGCTGAAAAAAATGTATTCCACAAGCATACACAGAGCAGCCAGGCTCCATGCTAGCTGCCATGTGTATGGGGAGAGGGGGAGTAATGAGAGCAGCAACACATAGTCTTTTCTACCAAGTTCTTACTAGATGAGTGAGTTCCTAAAACTCTATCTTGGCCATTGTAATGCCATCTTCTGTCCCAGTGATCAGGGCTTGCCTAGCCCTGCCCGGGAACTTTCCACTGTGCACACTTAAACACTCTCTCCTCATGCCACCTTCTAGATTCTTGCTATCCTGAACCATGATGTCCACGTACTGGTTAGAGTGCCCTACATTTTTCTATCTATACGTCCAGGGAGCCATTCCTCTCACCTTAGTAGCATCATGATTGTCTTTGTTTTTATCCTATAATTAATGGCTGTCTTATCTATATGGCTGAAACTTCCGTACGGACAAGTCTCACATCTGCTCTGCTTCTTTATTCTGTCTGCAGAGCCCGACACATTACCCGATACAGAGCAGGCACTTAATATTTGTTACACGAATGAATTCATGAACTCTGCTTTCTACTCTGTTCTTTGGTATAATCTTCTTGGGGCTTATTTAGCCCAATTGCCTCATTTTACAGATGAGAAAATCGAATTCCAGAGGGAAAAAAATTTGCTCAGCATTGCACTATGCCTGAGAGGCTGAGCCAGAACTAAACACCAGGTTTCCTGACTCCAGGGAAAGAATCCAGGGCTCTTTCCATGCTGTCCTTTTGCTAGTGGCGGGTAAGAGAAATGCCTCAGGCATGACCAGTCTCTGGCTACCAAAGTAAAGGGGTGCCAGAAATTAGCTTTCCTTAAGATCTCTCCCATCTCTAGCTGGGAGTCTCCAAGGAAGATATTCACATGGACCCACAAAGCACAGTGTCAGCAACAACCACAACTCATCAGCTGTAATCTTCTGCCTCTACTCTCACTCGTCCATAACCGGATTCCTGCAGAATCAATTGTGGAGACCCACTGCTTCTAGCCACCCTCGGGAGAACACCAAGTCAGGGCTTCTGTCTGCACGGTTTCCAGTCTGCAGAATGCAAGACGGTCCCTGGCTTCCCGAAGAAGGAAGGAAAGCGTCTCCTCCCTCCCCCATGCCTTATGTCTGTGCTCAGTCTGGAGAAAATGTGTGCAAATCCTCCAGATCAAGGAGCCTCCAGCCCTTATGTCCACAGGAGCCACAAACCAGCCTTAGGAATGGTTGGGGACAGCAGGCACCATGATACTCTGAACTGTCTCCCCCTGCACTAGCCGCCAGCCAAGTCTGGCACCAGTGGGGAGCGGGATGCCGTGTCATGCTACTTTAGACTGGGATCGGCAGTCAAAAATGTAACTTTTTATGAGGACCTGGGCCGAAGCAGCACAGAGACTTAGATGTTCAGACAGCAAAGCTGATGACCACACTTCTCCTCTGTAACAGAGGCACTTTTGCTAAATTCAAAGCATCCCGGGTACCTTTTACAATAGGTAAAACTACCTGTAGTCTGTCAGGGGCTTTTTTTTTTTTTTTTAATGTTTGTTTATTTTTGAGAGTGGTTGAGAGAGACAGAACATGACCAGGGGAGGGGCAGAGAGAGAGGGAGACACATGTCTGAACCAGGTTCCAGGCTCCGCGCTGTCAGCACAGAACTCGACACAGGGCTCGAACTCGTCAACTGTGAGATCATGACCGGGGCTGAAGTCGGACGCTTAACCAACTGAGCCACCCAGGCGCCCTTGTCAGGAGCTTTTTTAAATATGTTGCATCTCTTACTGAATGCAGCTGACTGTGCTGCTCAAGGAAGGCCCCCATAAGTATGTTTTCTGTTTATAGCACACCCTAGAGGCTAACTCAGTTGTTTAGAAGCCATAAATTTTGTGAAAATGAACCCTTGCCCAAAGATATCATGCCAGTCCAAAGGATGGTGAAATGGAACCAAATCTTATGTGGCCTTCATGTCAGGATCCTAGTGGGGAAATAGGGTTTCCCTACTCTCTGCACCCCTTCATTTGTTTACTCATTAAGACTGGGCTAGGATCTGGGGCTACCAACATAGATAGAACTCAAGCCTTAGCCTCAAGGTGCAAGCATAGTTCAACTGTGGCAGACGCAGGCAAACAGAAACAATCACACCTGTAGCGTTACACATGCTCTAAAAATGCCAGCCACTGGGGCTTCTGGGGAAGAAACAGTTAGGATTCAGATATCAGAGGAGCACAAGTCAACTCCAGAAAGATCTGAAATGAGGAGGGAAATGCCAGAACAGGAAATGGAATATAATAATGGACAAATAAGGGCCAGGAAACAGAGTGGGGAAGCAGATGGCTAACTGGGACCAGACATCAGGCAAGATCACCAAACGGTATGTATTTGGGTGGAAACAGAACCACGCCAGGAGGAGAGCGTGCACAAGGACCGGAGTAACTACAACATAGGGAGGCTCCGAAGGAAAGTAGGACCGACTGACACAGCCAGCAAAGCAGAAGGGGCACCTCACATCCTCTGCCGGGCCCGACGGATCTTGTGGGGCCCTTTGCTGACTGACTCTAATTTGATGTGTGATCCCAATTTTACCATGCCCTGTTTTTTTTGGGGGGGGGGTAACCTTAAGTAGCTTGATCAAGGTCATAATCAAGAATATTTCGGGCTATAAATAGGGCCCTGGACTCCCTCCACAAATTCTCTCTGTTGTCTGAGGACTCCCGACTCTGCAGAAGACAAGGCACAGAGAGCTCTACTCAGAACTGCGGATGTGGTGGGGAAGTGGAAACCAAGCCGACATTTGGTGTGTTGTAGCATTCCCAGCTCTGGTTTAACACAAGCGATGTGTTTCGCTCACAAACTGGCACTGAGAGCTCATTTACATTTAAATAAGAGGCTTGTTAATGCCAGCAGGAGGACGCTGTCAATGCCAAGCCTGGCTCAGGATTCCTGCCAAGGAGTTTCTAAGAGCATCGCTCTAGGAAACTCCCCCAGAAGAGAAGCAAGCATGCCTTCTCATTAAGACAACTCCACCACCGTGACATTTGCCTCAGAGTGGCAAGCCTTTGGCCGGGCTGGAAGCAGGTTGTCGAGTCTTAGGAAGTTGTCTGTTGCCAAGATAGCGGTTTAGTTCAGTTTGGCTCTACACATGTTCGGAGCCCTCTGGCACCTGTGGGGTGGGCTGGTCAGGGCAGCGGGTTCATTCCTGACCTCAGACCCTTCCAGACGCGTTGGGAGTAGTGGTTGTTACTAAGAAGCACATGCGGAAGCTCTTCTTACAACACCAAGCAAGAGAGGGCCTACCTTATTGTTGGACAGCTCTTAATATTGAAAGGTTCTTCCTGGCATTAACAGGAAATACGTCTGTTGCAAAAATAGTGTACTCAAAATGCCCACATACACCAAGCAGGAAACATAGAGGAGTGAGGTAGCCTGTTTATGAAACCCTCAAAAATGTTTGGGGTTTTAATAACCTGGAGTGTACCTGTCTAGTCTAAAGAGGAATACACTACTCAGCAAGAACTGATCTTGGGTCTTATAAACACGGATCATGTCCTACATAGCTTAACGACTAATGGAGAAGTCAAATAATTAGACAAGAATTACAACACAGTTAATAGGTACTATCAGGAGGGAAGTAGCATGCTAGGGGTACATAACTCAGACTATGAAGGTCATAAAGGAATTGCTGTTGAAGGATGAATAGAAGTTACCCAGGCAAAGGGGGGGGGGGGGGAGGAAAGAGAAGAACAGGTGCAAAGGCCCTGAGGCAAAATAGCAAAGTACATTTGAGGACTTAAGGAAATTTTCTATGGTGAGAATTTAAAGTTCAAGGTAGGGAAAGGATAAAGAAGCAAACGGGGATTCGAATTCGAAGGGCTCCCAACCCACTGAAAAGAGTTTGCACTTTAACCTAAGATCCGTCAGTTAAGTAGAGGAGTAACAGGGTCAAAGTAGATGCAGGCTGAGTCTTCTAAAGGTCGAACATCCCCAGTGACAGATGAAGACCAGCTCAGGACTTGGGAGTCAGAAAGCTGTGGACTCTGGTTCCAGTTTCAATACCCCATGAACATGGGAAGGCCTTATTTAGCACTCTTGTGAAATGGGGAGAACATATACCAATGTTGGTGAAATAATGGGGAAAAGAGAACCATCATACCCTGTTAGTACTATGGTAAACTAATAATTATTAAAACCTTATCAGGGCTGTTTCACAATATGTATCAGAAGCTGTAAAAATGTATACTCTCTTGGACTCAGCAATTCCATTTTTAACATTTAGCTTAAAGAAAAACTTAAGTATTTTTTTTCTGGCAAATATTTAACTACAATAGTGTTCAATGTAGTATTGTTTACAAGAGCCAAAAAAAAAAATGTAATTTAACTTTCTTCTGACTGCATATTCCTTAAGTTCTTTATCCTGTTGGGTTAATGTGTCCTTTAATATTTAAACAGGATTGGCTCACTCATCCCACATGAAGGGAAAACCTGTGACCCCAATCCCAAACATCTCTGATGATTCATTTTTTTTTTATTTTTTATTTTTGAGAGAGAGAGAGAGAGAGAGTGTGAGCATGAACGCAAGCGGGGGAGGGGCAGAGAGGGAGACATAGAATCCGAAGCAGGCTCCAGGCTCTGAGCTGTCGGTGCAGAGCCTGACATGGGGCTTCACCTCACAAACCCAGAGATCACAACCTGAGCGGAAGTCCAACATTTAACTGACTGAGCCACCCAGGGGCCCCATCTCTGGTGATTCGTATTCTCCTAGTTGTCTCTGCCTCCAAGATCTGTTTAGTTCTCCACCATCAGTCTGTATTTCACATGGGCTCCTGTCCTTCTGCAGTGTACGACTTTGCGTAATATACCCACCCCCACTGCCCTTTACTTCTCCCAGTACCATGGCCATAGGCAATAAGTGTGGTCAAATTTTACTAAGGGTTTGATATTGAGTAGGCAACTACCTTTCTCAGCGTTCCCTTTTCCCATTCTAAGCCTCTTTCCCCCTATTCTGCTCCGTGTGTTCCAGGATCCCTCATTCTTGGCCTCCTGGCCTACCCACCCCAAGTTATTTCCTTTCCCTTATATTTTTCAAATTTGTATGGCTCTCTACTCCTCAACTTGTATGCCATCCTAATTGAAAACTCAGGGGTGGATTCTATGCAGGGTCTTACTTGTCAACAACATGGAAGAGTCTTGAGATTTCTGTCTTCTCTTGTTCCCCCAGTGGTGTCTGTAAGTGGAAGAATGCAGCCTAAGACTTTATTTCCCCACTCATATGCATTATGCCAACTTCTTCCCATTTTAGAAGGCAAAAGAGGCGCAATAATTTTTGGCCTTGTATTTTTATTTTATGTATTTTACATTTTGTTTTTGTTTTAATACTCTTATTACCCTTGGAAATAATCTCAATGTCCTAAAATTGGGGATGAAATAAACCAATGTACAACCATGCAGAGGAGCACAATGAAGAGGTTAAGATGACACTCCAGATAGTGGGGTGCTGGTTGGGTCCGTTGGTTAAGAGTCCGGTTCTTGGTTTCAGCTCAGGTAACGATCTCACAGTTTGTAGGTTCAAGCCCTGCAGTGGGCTTCATGCTGACAGCATACAGCCTGCTTGGGATACTTTCTGTCTCTCCTTCTCTCTCAGCCCCATCCCTGCTTGTGTGCCTGTGTGCTTTCTGTCTCTCAAAATAAATAAACACAAAAAAATAAACTTATATAAAAAAACAGATATCAACACAGGAAAAAGTTCAGGAACTATGGTTAAGTGAAAATAACATATCATGAAAATCCAAAATATATATCCTAGAACTCCATTAAAATACGAGTTTACTAGTATGTATGCAAGAAAAAAGACTGGAAAATGGTGTTACTGGCTATCTGTAGAGCAGTGATTCCCAGTGGGGGTGATTTCACCAATGAAGGGCATATGGCAATGTCTCATGACATTTTGGTTGTTCCAGTGGTGGGGAGGATGGGACAGTATGCTAAGGGCATCCAGGGGGTAGAAGCCAGGCATGCTGTTAGACATCCTACAACACACAGGGCAGCCTTCGCAACAACAGACTATTCAATTCAAAATGTCAGTAGTGCTGAGGTTGAAAAACCTTTCTCTAGATGAGGAGTTTATGGAACATTAGAACTTTGTTTTGCTTGTTTGTATTTTCTAATTTTTCTACAGTGAGCCTGTAGTTCACATGTAGTTGTTGGTTTTTAGCTTTTTAAAGCACATTAAGTGAATACTTCTGAAAAAGATCTGGATCAAATAAATACCTATATTCTTGCTGCTAGATAACTCACTTGAAAGTATTTAGCATAGTGCCTCAGGTTTCCTCATCACCACAGTGTCTTTCTTTAAATCCTTACCTTCAAATTGGGACCAAGGGGCAGGAGACCTGATACCCTAGACATAGCAGATGACTGTCTCCCCAGCTGTGTTTCTAGTCATTCTCCCTATGATGGCCCATGCCTTTCGGCAATGTCATCTTACAGTCAACCCAGTGAACTTGCTATTTACTGAAACTTCTTTAACTGTGTCACATGTAGTCCCCTGAGGCATCTCACCAGAACCAGAGGTGGAGCAGGGATTTGGCCAGAGGAGACAGGGTGCCTGTGCACACCCAGAGTTCCAGGCTACTAATCCTCCATTCATGGAGTCATGTCTTGGGGGATGCAGTTCTCTTGGAGAACCTTTGCAAAGGAATGGTTCTTGTGGTAATCAGTGTGGAAGTTTAATCACTTGAAGAAGTGGTTTATTGCCCCCACAGACTCCTCTGCTGTGAACATTAGACCTAATTAGTAGTTGAAATAATGATGATTTAGCAGAGTCTCTGCATTTGATGGCTGTGGTTTTGGGGCCACCGATCACAGTTGAAAAGAAAAAAGCAGTCATCTCTGCCATGTGATGAATCCTTCTTCCTAATTCCCAGGGAACTAAAAGGCCCTGTGGGGACTGGCTTTTCATCTGCCCCTAAGATTGGTAGAAACTCAGAGGTTATAGAAATGACTCATAACTTGGGAAAAGTGACCAAAATAATAGGCAGTGGATTTCAGAGAGGGGAGATTTTCCTCATTGCCCATGGCTAGCAGGCTTTCTCTAGAATGGAGCATGGGTCAGTCAATTCTTTCTGCTACCAGACTGGGTGGGAGAGAGAAGCTGAGGCTGCTGACTGTTCAGAACATAAGCTGAAATGAATGGGGTCTGCCGCCAGATGAGTTGGGTGAGGCAGGGACTGACATCTAAGATTTTGGAAAGGAAGAAGGAGTGGATGAAATATCGGGACTCCATTTGGTCTGAAAGGTTTACATTAAACAATATGTGCTATCATCTGCCACAAATGAGGGTGAAGGGACCCCTCTGGACCTTTCAAAGGTACATTTGCTTGGTGTCCTTCTTCTCTATTTCCTCTCTTTGAAGATATTCCCAGAGCTTTGGTTCTGCTCATTTCTCCATTTTCTCCCTGAGAGAAGTTATTACCAATCTTGTCTCTAGTGATCTAATCCACATGGAACAAGGCTCTGAATCTCTTTACTGTCTGCAAACACAACTTGTTTCCCAGAAGGCAGAACTATGAGGAATAGTCTACAGGGAGGCAGAAGTAACTGTTGGCAGCCCAAAGGTGTGAGGACTTGTTTTGGAAAGGACAGAGCTCCCGAAGAAAGAGAATGTTTACATCAAGCTTGAACAGCTTGGTCGAGGATGTCATGGCGATACTGCAAATCTCAGGAAGGGCAGGGAAAGTGTTGGCTCCTCACTAGGTGACCTGGACAAGGTCTTTTCTAACTTGGATTTTGATATGCTTTCTTGCTTTTGTGAATAATACAGAACAGCAAAAGCAAAAACAATAAAATTCAAGAATATCAACAACAACAAAAAACCAAATGCTAAACTTAAGGGAACTCTTGAGAGGTTTTTTGTTTTCGTTTTTGTTTTTCTTTTTTTCTCTCTCTCTTCCATTTTTCCCCCCCTCTCTCAAGTGGTTATGATGTGCAGGAAGTCATTCTGTCCAGACAGCAATGTATAACAACGGCCTGGAACTTTTCCATTCTACTGAGTCAAAAAAAAAAGTGCCAGAGGAAGTAATATTAGTCAGTACTTAGTCACACTTGAAAACAATGGGATAGTTTAAGTTGGCTTGACATCACAGATTTGTATCTGGTTATGGCCCAAGAAGAAGCCCTTTCAGTTGGCAAATTTTGTCCAGTGTTTGAAGGGATTAGAGTCTTCCCTTGCCCCTGTATGACGGTAAAGAATACAAAATGGTTCATCACAGCTCTTTAGGGGGAAAAACTTCACATAACATTTTAGAAGGATTTGAGAAGGGAAAAAATGGAGTGGAAAATCTCTCAGCAGCAAGAAGGAATTAAGTCTCTACGAGTTGATCTTCCCCTCCTCCTGGAAAAGTGTTACTGCCTTCCTCTCACTCTGCAACCACACCTCTCACTCTCCATTTCCCTTAGGAACAACTCTAGAAATAGAGCATATCTTAACCCTTACCATCCTGTACACAAGCATTCATTCATTCATTCATTCAATGTCCACTTAATACATATTTATTCAAGGCTTGTTAGATGCCTGGTTCAGCGAGCACTTAGAGGAACAAAATACAATTTCCAACCTTCAGGGTTTTAGTGTGGATGGAAGTTTGACTAGAAGAAAATAAATTTAGTTTATAGTTTTAGTTTAATATAGTAAGTATCCTAATATATGTCTGCTCAAATTTGTATGGGCTTATGTATATAAGGGTGACAAACACTACCCTGGAAGTCAAGGAAAGAGTCCTTCCCGGATTAGGTAACATGAGGGCTGTTGGAGTATGAGTCTTGGAGTATGAGTAGTGTCAAAGCTAAATAAAACTAGACATTAGTTAAAGTGGAGAAAACATTTTGTTCTGTAATTAATGAGAGCAGGGGAGAGGGCTGAGCTCACTTCCACTTGTGCAGGGGTGATTGGACAGTTTTAAGGGCACATGAGGTAGTAAGGAGGAGAGTAGACAGGGGCTCAACTAGAATCAAGTAACTGAAATATTATTTAAAAATGACAAAAAAAGGGTTGGTAAGTATAACTGTGACTAGCCCAGTTGTGTCTGCTAGCTGGCAATCAGGAAGTCAGGATTCTGTCCTCCCACAGAGACTGGCAGACAAAAGCCCTATCCTTTCTGATAATTATATTTCAAAGCATTGGCTTTCAGTTCCTTGAGAAAGATATTCCTGGGATGTAGGAAATACCTCTATCTATATCTCTATCTCTCTCTATCTCTACCTCTATCATCTCTTTCTCCTCTATCTCTATCTACTATCATGTACCTATCTATCTCAAAGGGACAGAGGAGGTATTTGCAATTGTAAGCTTTTTGAGGTAAATGTTCTAAGAAAGAGGGAGTCAGAGGCCTATTGTCAGCGTTGGTCAAGTCTCTTTGTGCCTTTGGATGGAATCCTTTTGTATTTCTCAGTGACTGTCAGGAAGAGGAAGGGGCAGTCTGAACACAAAAAAGTGAGTACAAAGACATGAAGAAGCGAAAGGCATGGTTGGTTTGAAAATGTGTGGTTTAATGACGGGTATGTTGGGGGAGGAGTGGGAGTAGAGAAGTCTGGAAAGATAACCTAGGGTCTTCGTGGTCACGCCAAGGAGTTTGTGTTGTATCCTGGGGCAATGAAGAGATAGTGAAGATTAGTATCAGGGGAGCAGTGTGGTTTGATTTGTGGCTTGGAAATAGGCTGGCCACAGGGGAGAATGGGTTAGAGGTGGGGTGATGTGGTTGGTTCAGAAATACTGAGACAGGGAGAAGAGTGTGGACCCTGAAATGATTTCCTAAAGGAATGAAAGCCTGGATGATGGCAGGGCGGACAAAGTGAGGGGGATAGCCATTAAGGAGAAGGGACAGGAATGGAGAGCCTTTAGATGAGTAAATGAGAGGGAGGTTTCGGGGGCCAAATTGAGGTTTGGGTTCTGCATGACTCAAATGATATGGCAGACTTTGTTGGCATAACTGTACTGTTTCTTCTTCCTATTTACCTGACTCATGCCCTTAATAAGTGTCGGGAGGGAGGCTTTCTCAGGTGAATTCAGGAATCTTGTTTATGGCACTTCATGCTTCATGCAGAATTCTCTACCATTGTTAGTTTTACATCATCATAGGGAAGTAATGAGTATTTGACTTATTTTTGAGAACAGCCAAGGCAGAAAGAGGTGAGATGTTTTGGACATGGATATTGGGGTGAAGTCGAAAGAAGACCAATTTAATTCCACTGGATAATTCAATTAGGGTCTGCAATGTGTCAGGCTGTGATAGATATTTCGGGAGCACCTAAATTAGTAGTAAGACTTTTCCCTTCTCAGAAAAATCATAATTGTTTGGGTATGCAGACCTGTACACAACCAAGGGATGGTGGTGTGCTACTTTGCACTGTAAAGGGAACTTGGAAGAGGGACTAGTCAGTTTCAATTAAGAAAGCAGTGAAGACTTCATGGAAGAAAAGTCTTCATAGGAGATGTCAGGGGCAGAAAAGTGTGGGAAGAGAAAGACATATCTTGGAATTGCATGGACCACACTGAGAGCTTTGCTCTAGTTTCCATTTTCCACTCATCCTCACCTACATTTAACTAAAGAAGATGATTCTAGGATTTTGTATAAAAAGTGCTGAGAAGAGAGGTGCCTTAGCCTCTTTCTGAAGTCAGCATTAATCTCAGATCCGCCGGTCACTAAGGGTGTATTAAGCACTTGATTCTGTACTGGGGGATAAAGTGGAGTTATGAGGGAGCCCTTCTTCCCTTCCTTTCTCTTTTAACTATTATATGATGAAATACATGATACACATGTAGCACGTATTGTAATGTATTATAAAGCGTGCCTATGAAGCCACAATCCAACTGAAGAAATCTAGTATTAATAACACCACTGAAGTTCCCCATGTCTTTCACCAATCACTTCTTCCTCCTTTTATCTTGTATCCCAGTATATATACATATAGTTTTGCTTATTTTTAAATAAGTGATGTGAATATATTTATCCTTAAAGCTGTTTTTCCCGTAATATTATGTTTTTGAGAACTGACCATATCAAGTTACTCAACGTAGAGTCCATTAATGTTCAGTTATACATCATTCTATTGCAGGAATATGCTATTATTTACTGATTATCCTTGGATGGACATTTGTGTTATCTTTAGCCCTTTGCCATTATAAACGGTACAGAGTACAGCTCTCTGTAGCTTTGTACTTGCCTCTGGGGTACATGGGCAGGAGTGGAGTTGTTGGTTGTAGGATTTGCACATGTTCATCTTTATTAGATAATGGCAAATTGCTTTCCAAAGTGACTTTCACCATTTCCACTCCCACCAGTATTGCATATCAGTAACCATTACTCCACATTATCTCCAATACTTGACGTTATCAGACTTCTAGATTTTTTGCTGATCTGGTTGATGTAAAATGGGAACTCAAATTAGTTTTAATTTGCATTTCCCTAATGACTAGCTGAAACGTTCTTCCACATGTCAAGTAGCCATGTGCATTTCCTCTTCCATGAAATGTCTGTTCTTGTGCCCATGTTTCTGTTGGGTTTTCTTTTTCGTAGGCATTCTTTGTAGATTCTGGATAGTAACCCCTTGTTTCATGTTTGGCAAATAGCTTTTCCCAGCTTGAACCTATTGTGAATCTTTCGATGAACTACATTTCTTAATTTCAGTGGTGTCCAAATGATCAATTCTTTTAATTTGTAGTTTAGTGGTTTTTATTTTGTTCAAAAATCCTTTGTAATCCAAAAGCCATAAAGATTTCTAAATAGGTCATAAAGTTTGGTCTACATGAGGTAGGCACGTAATGTTACTTTCTTTTCCACATGAACAGCCAATTATCTCATTATCTAGCTTTTCCGCAGTGATTTGCAATATCATCCATACCATATATTAAGTAACCATAAGTGGATGGTTTTGTTTTAGGGTTCTCAACTGTGTTCCATTTGTCTAGTTGGCTTTTTTAATACAAACAATACACTGCCTTAACGCCCACAGCTTTATATAAGGTTTTCTCTGGGAAAGAAAATTATCCTTGTCCTTCAAAAACATCTGGGGTACTTTAGCATTTGCTTTTCTGAATAAATTTTATAATCAGTTTGTCAAAATCCATAGAAAAATTTGGTGGGATTTAGATTAGAATTCCATTAAATCTATGGATCATTTTAAGGAGAATTTATACTTTTATGATATTTCCCTATCTTTGAATATGGTATATCTTTCCATCTTTTTAGATCTACTTTAATGTCTTTTAATTTCATTAAAATTTTATGATTTTCTTCATTAAGGTCTTCTGTATTAAAAAAAAAGAGGTATTCCTAGGTACTTTACATCTTTTGTTACCATTTTATATGTTTTTTTTCAAAATTAGTATCAAACTCTTTGTGGCTGTTGCATGGAAATAAAATGAATTTTTGGTATATTAACATTATGGCTAGCAAACTTGGAAAACTTTTAAATGCTAATTATTTGCCTATTTGATTTTTTTTTTAAATTTTTTGAAAAAAATTTAAATGTTTATTTTTGAGAGTCAGAGAGAGACACAGCATGAGCAGGGGAGGGGCAGAGAGAGAGGGAGACACAGAATCCAAAACAGCTCCAGGCTCTGAGCTGTCAGCACAGAGCCTGATACAGGCCTCGAACTCACAAACCATGAGATCATGACCTTCGCTGAGTCTGATGCTTAACCAACTGAGCACCCAGGTGCTCCTACTTGGTTTCTAATTTCCTATAGTTATATCATCTATGATTGATGATGGTTTAGTTTCTTATATTCCACTTTTTATCACTTTCAATCATCTTTCTATTATAACTGTACTGACTAGAGTTCTCAGTACAAAATTGAATGAAAGTGGTGATAGCGAATATCCTTCTTTTGTTTATGATTTAGAATAATTACTTCTAATGTTTCACCATTTAGGGTAATTTTTGTATAGATAGTCTTTACTCAATTAAGGAAGTTTCTTTTCCTAGTTTGTTAAGGGTTTTTAAATTACGTTTTTATTACATTCTTTTTCTGCATCTATTGAGATACCATGATTGGAAGACTTTCCTCCTTTGTTCTGTGAAAGTGGCAAATATTAATTATAAATTATATTCTAATGTTCACCTGTCCTCATATTCCTAGGATACACCTAACATATTGGAGATTAAACTATATGGTTGCCATCTTCTTAGCTCATTACCCCTTGTTGCATCACTGATATTCTTTCTGGGTTTACTTTCTTTGAAATTTCTTTTAATTAGGGTCTATGGACATTAAGCCTTCTCAATTTGTATTTATTTCTAATGTCTTCAGTTTTTCATAGAAGTGGAAATTATAGATAGAACGCTTTTCCCACTCTCTTCCACATTATAAAAGTCGTCAGTATGACAGAACTGGACTCAAGATCCAGCCTTGTCATTAAATTATTTTGTGACCCTGGCTAAATCTCTTCCTGTCTCTGGGACTTGGTATTCCCTCACAAGATCAGAGTAAAAGTGCTCTTAGGGGTCTTTATGCTCTCAGCCTGTGAATAGGACAAACGAATGTATGTGTTGTTAGTGTTAGAGTACAGAGAGCAGAGGGGGACCGAGGAACAGAGAGCAAATTACATGAGAGAAATAGGGAAAGGGAAGACAAGATTACATGTTTTATGCCCTTCTTTGTTTACAACATTCGGGCAAGAAATTATGAATACCCCGAATCCCAGTGATTGTTTGTTTATTCAAAGACGTATCTTGTGTCTGGCACCTTTAAAAATGGTGGCCTCTTGCATGAAGGGTTCTGGCACCTGTGTCCTCAGATCCCTCAGCACTGGCAGACTGACACGTGATGCCGAAGAGATGAAACCCAAGGCCAAGTGGGAAAGAGAGGGGTACAATTTTCTGAATTTTATGGAGGACTTTCATGTGCCCTCTAGTTCACCTCACTCTTAAGGTTTAGCAGACTGGGTGTCAGGGGTATTGGGGTCCTCCTGCAGACCTGTTGCTTAAATAAATGAAAAAAAATTCAGTGTATGCTCATGTTGGATTCTTAACTTTATGTCTTGCATTCTCATCTGTAAAATGAAGGTAAAAAATAATTCCAGATCTCAGAGTGGTTAAAAAAGGATATAATGAACAGTGAAAGTTTTGGAAATGCTAAATCATTCTCTGAGGTGTTGGAATCTTCCTTTCCTTTCCCCATAGTTCTTTGTATCCATATCTATCAGCTCTATTATAGACATCTCGAAAGCAGCAACTGTCTGATAACTACCTATATCCTTCAAGGTGCCTGGTAAAGAGCAGATTCTCAGTTGAAAAGTATGCATAGTACAGTAGGAGTGTGAAAAAGTCAGCTAGCATTGGTGGGAAGTGGAGACCTCCCTCCCCGCCCCAGCTCTAGGGACCCATTTGCTTGGACCCAGCTTTTAAGACAACTCTTTACTTGTAAGGTTAAGACACAGAGTGGTCAGGTAATTTTAGAACACATCCAACCTTAAGATCTTCCGTGCTGTTAGTGGAGGAGACTGGGTGCCTTCCTACTCTTGTCGGCATCATATTTGCTCTGAGAGGCATTCCCTTCTCAAAAGGCCATCTGGAAAGCAAATGATATAAAAAAACATCTCACAGCAAAAGGGGTCAGAAGAAAGGAAACAAGGATTATCCAGCTCACAAAAAAAATTCCACACAAAGACAAGTATATGTAATAAGTTTATTGGATTTCTAAATATAATAAAGGAGTTGCAGTTCTCTTACAGAAAAAAAGGAATATCATTTTCATATTTATTCTTATAGAGCATTGGAAAAACATAATTGAGAGAAAAAACAGATAGAAGGTATATAGAAATATGTTTGAATATAATTGGATAATACATAAAGACAAAAAAAATTCCCAAATCACTTGCTTATAACAGGTTTCATTCTCTTATTTTCATAAGGAATCATGTGGGTTATTTTGGATAAGTCAGTGATGGTTCATGATGTAGTGGAGAAATGTGATTTGCTAAGAATAAAATAAGAAAGAGAAACCTATATTTTAGGAATACCATGGCTCTGTCAGTACCATACATGTGAAAAAAGACATACTCCCTATATGTTTTCCTGTGGCTTTCCCCAAGCCGGGGGATGTTATTCTGACTAGCAGCTGATCATGGTGGGGCTATGATGGACTTCCTGGGAAGTTCTTGCTCTTCGTAGATACATTTAGCATAGAGAAAACCTGGCCTCTCCCTGTCTCCCCCTTCTTTCTCTGTCCACTTATAAGTACCTTTAACATTTACACAAAACTATCCCTCATTGTCATGGTGAACAGGTTGAAACCTGGAGCAAAGCCATGTTGTCTCTTTCCCAGCCCATCTTGTTCCCGAGAAGAAAGCCCCCATATCCCAATACTTCCTCTGACATCACACAGAGATTCTTCCACTCTTACCTAGCACTACCATCTGATTCTCTAAAACATAGAAAATGACTAGTGTTGAAATTGGATAAGGTAAAAACAGAAAACGGACGTCAACAGGAAGAGTAGACATTTATAGTGACGAGTATCACTCTTTCTCCAAGGAGCCAACTGGTCTCATAAAATGATGACAGCTCAAGCAGAGTGGTCCACACTCGAGATTATGCAACAGTAATCTGTTCCAGCCTCATCCCTGGTTTATACAGGGGGGCTCCTTATATGGAAGGCAGAATGATGGCCGACTGCAGTGCCATGGAAACCACCTCCTATAGCTCATCCCCCTTTACTTCCTTTTGGTGAAAGTGGGTGGGGCAGGAGATAACTTTGCAACCAAGACGACGTCAAGAGCTCCCTTGGAGAAAGGCTAACTGGAAGCATCTCTCTTTCCCAAAGGAGAGGCGTATTCAAATGAACATGGAGCCAAATGACTTAGAAGGAAAGAGAGCGACTTGGCAAGTGTAATTTGCCAGCTGGTTGAGTCAGACGACACATTGAGAAAGATCTTTTTTGGAAGCACGTCCTCCCTTCAACCCTTTTTCCTAAAATCATGCACGGTCTACCTCGTCCCATTTATCCGGACCCTCTCCTACCACCACACCTGGATACGAATCCTTCATTCTAGGCTGTGCTGCTGCTCCGTCAGCAATAACTACAGTTGCAAGGCCAATGTCAGAACTACGGACACAAAAGCCACTCAATAACATATGCTACTCTTTTGGGGAGTCGAAGTAAAGACGCTCGAAGGATCTGGCAAGGGCACTTGGCCCCGTGAGCCTCTGAGCCTCACAGCCAAGACTTTTCTTTAGTGTTCACTGATGTTAGCCTGCGAGATAAAAGGAGAAGAAATGTGCTGACATTCTAAACCCACCAATGTTTAGTTTATAAAACACACATATGACACATATCCTAATACAGATCCTGGCCCTATTAATTCTCTTAAACAATGTTTTGTTTTTTTTTTCTTTCCTGATCAAATGTTCCAATTCCACACAGCATACACTCCCGTGAAGCAGAGTACAGGAGGCCTCAGCAGCACGCCATCCAGTGGGATATAAATATAAAGTGGCTGTATCAGCAAGGAATGCTCAGGGAATGTGTGTGCAGCCTGTTTCACGGTGCCACTCGAGAGGGGATATTGGAAATGAGTGACTTTCTTTCATTTGGCAAGCCTTCCTTATCTTAGCACCTACTCCTTTAGATGGTATGTTTTTGAAGGCTGCACGGTATGACTGGGTACCGTGTGTACATACATATGTAGGAATAACGTTTATGTTTCTCAGAATAGGCACTTTTTGAAGGCAGTAAATCTAAAAGTAAAGTTAATAGAGCCTATATTTAGTGCTCATCTTCTCACTTTGCTGATGTGTATGCTGAACAGAAGATCACAGATTTGAGTCAGTCTCGCAAAGAGGCCGGAGTCGGCAAATGGCTATATTCAGAGCTCGGGAAGTCTTGCCAACTCAACTGAAGCTGTTAAAAAGGCAGACTTGGAGAAGGTGCAATCGTTTTTCTCAAAGGTGACGGCACAGAAGGAGAAAAGCCTGTGACAAAGCCATGAAATAAAAGCTCGTGTGCGCAGCTCAGAGAGAATTACTATCCTCGGGCTCCACATCTCTATGTCACATCTCCTTCATGGCACAGATCTGCTACTCAGGGAAACCTTTCCCTTCCTTTTTTGGGGGCGTCTCATAGTTGCACATACTCCCATCAGAGAAAGAGCCCCCAAATCTGTTAAACTGATGATAAACGTGAAGTTTACAAGACAACACAAACCAAGAAACAAAGTGATTCACTGCATAGGTATCCTGATAAAAGTTAACACTACATGCAGCTGTGAAAATTCCATATCTAAGCTGAAATTTTCACGGAAGGCACGTTAAATCACAAGATAATTTTATTCATGCTGAAGGATCAGACAATCAAGTGTCGTCTTTAATTCTGTTTGCTCTTTGATATGTTTCCTGAAAAAGAATGAGGGCATAATTCAGATTTTTTTTGGGGGGGGGAGATATCCTGACTTTGTGTAATAAGGAAGTAATTCTTGCATAATTTGCTTTTCAGCTTTCCCAAGAGAATAAATGGGGAGTTAAAGGGAGAAAGTCATTTAAACGTGATTTTGCAACTACGTCACTATACATTTTGGTGACACGATTCAGTTTCCAGGGCCCTAGATCTCTTTCATCCAGGATACATCTCAGTTCTGGCATTTCAGTGGAGGAGAAGGCTGCGTGGTGTGCACATTTTCAATTTGCTACTTAGTGAGAGAGGTCTAAGGCACTTCAGCTCTTTCTGGCAATTTTTCCCTGATACACTGATGTACTTGGCATTCATCTAAGAACTAAGCAGAAGATATATAGGGTTAGTAAAATGCAAACACTGCCCAAATATCGGCTTGCCTTTTACCATTTGAAATTAAAATCAGACCATTTCTATTGTTGGCATTTAACTGATAAAAATCCCGTTTCCTGGGAAGTCTGTATTTGAAGGAATGAAACAAGTTGGCAGATACATCATAACCTGGCTATGCTATTCTGCTCCTTCTGACTTATAGTTCCTAAGTGATCATCAGCTGTCACCCACAGAGAAAAAGAGACGAGAAGGTATTGGATTTTACCCCCCTCTTTATATTTAAGTCTCCCAAGAAAGAAAAGAAAGGAGACATGCATCCAAGAAAAACCAGCGCTCCTCTTTTTGCATTTTCTACACCAGTTCGGAAATGGAGTTAAGTAATTTGATGAGGAAAGACATTCCGACTTAATATTTGCTCCCTGATCACAAGAGGAAATGGAGTCAGGAGAGCAAGTGTTAGTCTCACATCTCGGCCTGAAGCAAGCAGGCACCTTCCGCCGTGGTAACATGATGCATCAATAGTAATGGCCCAGTAGTAGTCCTGACCCTTTTCCCCACAGATAGAAATGTAAAGAGAGAAATGCTTTCCCTTCCACCCTCACCTCCAATTGTCTTGGCATATTTTAAGAGAGAAAAGGATCCATAGAAAATCCAAAGAGCTTTGTCTTTTCCTTTTTGGCAGTCACAAAAATGGGTCTGGTCTAGGAATTATTAATTTCCTGGCCTCAAAAACCCAAGCGTTTTAAAATAAGATTTCTGAAGGATCAGCTCTCCTGGAAGATGTTTGTGTGTGCGTATGTGTGAGCCTGTGTGTGTGCATGTGCACAAGAGTGTGCTTGATGACAACAAGATTGTGTTTTCCCTACATGCGGGGGGACTGTATCATATGGAATGGAAGAAGGAAAAGTCTTAATATTTTCCTCGACAGTTTTCTTTACATTGTGTAAAGGGAACTCAGGGCTTGTGACTCCCTCGATTTTTTTGAAAGGGCCGCTTTTTCATCTTCACTGCCTCACTGTCCTTTTATTCCCGCTAATGACAAGTCACAGGCTCTACTCACGTGAGTCTCCACTCAGGCATATTCGCCTGGATAATTCTGGAGTCCGCCAAATGCTTCTTCTACTAATCCACTCCTGGGTGGTGCCAATCCATCTATCCTACAACAATTCGTCTCCACTCCTCCGGCCATAGCATTTATCAAAGCTCACAGGAAGGTGAGGCACCTTTACAGTCTCTGAATGTTGCCATTTCAACCAAGGTTATGCCCCCGCTGGCACGTCCTGTGTATTCCAGGTGTGAAGAGTGGAAAGGGGGGAGAGGCCATTGGTGATTTAACTTGGCCCTCATTAATCCCATGGAATAAGCAGATGGATGGTGAGACTGCCTTGATGGATGGAGGGAAAAGCCTAGAAAGTGTGTGAGAGAAGATCATTTTAAAGGTTTCCTACAGTAGATTTAACTCAGATGAAGAGAGAATATCTTTCAATCAGTTCACAGATTTTTAACTTTAAAGCCAAACAACTATGGTTGGAAATGGTTGGAAATAAAATGGTTGGAAATAAAAGCCCGAGAGCACGCATCCAAAGGCACATCTTCCTGAGAGATGAGGCTTAAGAAAAGGAATGGCTGGTTAGTTGTTGAGCTGCCAGGTAGAGCGGCTTCTAGAATGTACACGGAGGCTTCCAATTAAGTATCCTGGGAACAACACAATACGAAACTCCCTGGAATAAGCATACACAAATCACGAAACCACCAGAGCCTGGGAAGCCCTGTCTGTCAAATGGCAAAGACCAGATTCAGAGCCGCATTCAGTCCTGCAGCATCTGTTCCCAGACATTTCAAGGTCATGGGTGGGTTGGTTGGGAAATGCCCGATGCAGTGACATACACCGTGGGCCTCCGTAAATGCGAACTGATGGGGAGAATAATATGCATCGTTTGCCTCCAGCAGTCTCAGTCTCTGTGGGGCATAAATCCTAGCCCACAGGAGAGAGGCTTAAGGATCAAGTCACCTCTGCACTCTACTGCATTCTAAATGATCTGATCTTGGTTGATATTCTGGACCTCACAGTTCCAGAGTTTTCCCCTTAATGTAAAGTAAACCAGCGGTCTCTGGGGAAATTTGCTGCAGTGTGCTTCGGTGCCACAGTTGTTTGCTCTTGGCGGTGGCCTTTCCCTACCGGCATCGTCACCACGCTGATAAGACAGAATATCTAGTAGTTTCCCACAAGATGACACAGACTGTGCACATGAGCTCTCAGTGATCGCAAGAACCACGGTGCCCACGTGGATCTGTGGCTTGAGGTCCAGAATGGCCTTTGAGAATTTCCCTGCGTGCCTTTGGACAGGGGGCACTTCAGTCTGTGCAGAGCACACCTCGTGCCCAGAGAGTGGCCACCGGGGCACTGGACTTCCAGACCTGGCTGTGTCCCCAGATCTGCCACTCACCAGCTGGATCGCTTTTGGCAAGTCACTTAACGATTCTGAGCCTCAGCTTTCTCTTCTAGGATAGGGCTATTAATAACCTTCCTCCCAGGGCTGTTTCATGTGTGAAAGCAGTTTGTAAGCTCTCTTAGGAATTATTATTTTAGAGCTCGGAAAGCCACCCCCAGGTCCTGCCCAGGAGACTCATGACAGGTTCTTGCCAATAGGGCTAACTTGAAACTGGAGAGGAAAAGTACTGGAACTACATGGTTAAGCCAGGGCAACAATGAAAGAATTTATACGTTTCTACCTAAGAGCATAGTATAACCCCTTCCCCCAAGAATGATTTCTTTTGGCCCAGAACAACTGGCCAGAAGTAAGAGTTTCAGTACAACCACGAACTTTTGCTTTGGACTTCTTCCTTTTTAGAAGTGGAGATCATGCACTGACATATTTCAACATTTTTTTATAAAAAAAATTTTTAAGTTTATTGATTTATTTTTGAGAGAGACAGAGAGGGCCTGAGTGGGGCAGGGAGGGAGAGAGAGAGAGAGAGAGAGAGAGAGAGAATCCCAAGCAGGCTCCGTACTGTCAGCACAGAGCCTGACATGGGGCTCGAGCTCACGAAACCATGAGATCATGACCTGGGCCAGAACCAAGAGTTGGATGCTTAGCCAACTGAATCACCCAGGAACCCCTGACATATTTCAACATTTTAAGGTCATTATCAGTAGGCCAGGTAACTGGATAGTACTGTTCATGGGTTGGTCACTGGGAAAGGGCATAACACTACGTAACAAGTGTCAGAGCAATTTGTGTTTTGAGTAAGAAAATAAAAACAACAAAAAAGTCATAAGCTCTAAAACCTGACCCTCAAAAAATCCTTCAGACTATTTTTAAGGATGTTTAAAGGTTTTTATAATCTTTAGCTAAACATCAAAGTTTTTTTTTTTAAGTAATGTGTTGCCAAAACGAAAATAAGCATATTTGAAAGGAAAATGAAGGGAGGAAGAACATTTTATTATGTACTAAAGATTAGTTTTGTGTGGCACTCTGGAGAACATAATTCCCAAATCTCATTCTGCTTCAGAGTCAGGGGGAGCTTAGAACAAAATATGATGGGGGAAATGGAAGGCCCGAGAGCATGTTGATGCAGGTGATGCTTAAGCAGAGGCTGAATTATCACTTGGCAATTAATCTGCAAGGGAATTTTAACTTGTTTCGTACATAAGTGGAAGAGATGATGGTGGGGCCTTTCCAACTGTGGACCTAAAGCAATAGGAAAATGAGCATGTCTTGCTTTTCTTCTCTTGCGAGGGTTCAAAAGACACATGTGTCTGCTCCAAGAGTAGAGTATCTACATTCCCTCTTCATACTGTAGGTGCTGGATTATATCTTGGCAGCTCATCCTATCTTTCAATTATAAAGAGACAAGATCGAAAATAACAGTTGAATTAGGCTTCCTCTATGCCTTTTACCTTTCCATTGACCCTGAATATCTGGGAGTTTTTTCACCTGTTAAGGAAATTCCAGAATCTGTACTACTTAAGGTAGAGGGTATTCTCTGAATATAGCCTGTGATTTTCTTCTGTTTCTAGTGACTTAAATATTCTTCCTTCAACGTCTACATCAAATCAAATGAATCAGTTCAAGATTTCATACCAAATTTCACTCCTTCATGAAGCCCTACTGATGCCACTGGGAAGAAGTGCCCTTCTCAGTTCAATATTCCTGAGTATATATTGAACCTGTTTGATCTTATTACAGCTGGACTGAATCAAAGTTATATGGGGGCTGATTCTCTTACAGTAATTATTAGATTCAGGAGATGATTAAGGGATGAAGGGGTTAGAAAGACAAAAGTAAAGAGAAATATGGACTCCTAAGGCTAGTTCTTAACTGACCATGTAGGGAAGCTGCTCACTTGGTTTAAAGTGCATCTCCAGATACAAACATTTGAGCACAGAAGGGAAGCCAATCTCAAAACCAGTCAGCCGGTAAATATTTGTATTGGACCTATAAAGTATCCATAACTCTATTTGCATCTTCAGCGTGGGAAAATGGACAAGAAATGTATTATTACCTAGAAGACAGAGACAAAGGGAAATGGTTACAGAGACTCTATGAACATTTATCAAGAAGTGGGAATCTCATGGATGGCATACACATTAGCTTGCTTCCTGTTTTCAGAATGACTTTGATTTTGGCTACCTCAAAAATAGTACAGGTGACAAAGTCATAAAAGGTTTGTTTTGTACACATAGGCGATCTAGTCTCATCTACCTTCCACACCCTCCTGGGTCTGAGTCCTTGGGGAAAATTTCCATAGTGAGAATCAGTTTCTTTTGGATGACTTCAATTCCATTTACTTTCAACCCCAAGAAAGTTTCAAGTAGACTGAAATAAAATTAGGAACTGTATTTGTCCAGTTGGCCAAAGGAGAAACAGAAGGGGGACCGGACTCGACACCATGTTCATAAATGGGAAAGAGTTGAAAGAGTTAGTGATATCTGTTCTCAAAGCAAAGATTGAGACATTAGTCTTGTTTTGCAAAGCCCCAGAGACAAATTTATATTCAGCATGAGGAAGAACTTTTGTAGTAAAGAGCTACCCTAATAGTAAAATGGACTGCTGTGAATAGTTCTACACACTGGCCAGGTCTTAAGATATGGGGTGGGGACTTGTTAGCAAAATAACAGAGGAGATTCAGGTCCTGAAAGGAAGCATGATTCTACATTTGTCTGGGAACACCACTGATGTTTGGGGTCAGCTATCACCCTTTATACTAGTATAGAATACAAGATGACATGGCAACACCTGTCTCATTCTTGGCAAACCATTGTACGTCTGGGGTTGAGAAGTGAATTAGAAGCTATATTCAATGCCAAGTTGGCTGAATGCATTACGTGGGTTTTAATAAGGCTTCTATTCAGGTAAATTAGTTAAATGCCTATCAGAGTTAGATGAATAAGGTTTTCTCTTGCCCCTAAGTGGATGAGTAGCTTGGAAAAATTTTTAAAAAGGCATATTCTAAGGAAAGATTAATGCAAATGTTTTAAATTATTACAAAGGAATTATCTATAGGACTCCTCCACTTTCTAGTATATATAACTTGGCTTGTAGAATATTAACTTTTGTTTATAACAAAGGCTGGAAATAGAGATGTATTACTGTGGTTAGAGACTGTGGATAAATTAAGTAACAGAAATAAAGAGAAAGATTTTAGTTACTTTTTTGTGTGTGATTTCAAGGGGGAAATATTCATGAATTTAATAAAAAGGCATCTTCCATACCACTTTCCACAAAATAAGCCACATGCATGCTGGACAACTAAAATAGTGTCTACAACTTTTTGCACAAAGGGGCAGGAAAGTAAAATAAAGGAGTGAGTGTTCTTTAAAGGAAAATAAACCGTATTTTATATATATATATGTATATATATATATATATATATATTTTATATATATATTTATATATATTTATATATATATATATATTTTTATTTATATATATTTATATATATATATATATATATATTTTATATATATATTATATATATATATAAATATATATATATTTATATATATTTATATATATATATATATATTTTTTTTTAAAGTTAGTTTTTTGTGTTTGCAACTAAAAAAAATGAAAGAGAGAAAACTAACATAAATCATTTATAGTTTGGCTGTTTAGGCATGAGGCACATTGCAGACAAGGGATGATTGGATTTAAACAAGAGAACCCTAGACCTAAAAATTCCTACTATTCTCATCAGGTAAGTATACTGGAAAGGTATAAAGTATTACATGTGTGAAAGCAGAGACTCTGAACGTTCAGAGAAGCTTAGGGTGCAGTGTGGTGTGCTTAAGAACATGTCAGAATATGTATCGCCATCTTTCAGGCTGAGAATGAGCTATGCCCCTCTCTTGGAGACAGACATGCATGATAAAGTCCTGGGGTAGCTACGATCATGTCATGGGACCTGGCAGCTGTTCTCATTTCACTTTCTCTGACAAGGGAAAAATATGGTTATCCATAGTGATTTTTAAATACCTCATAAACTTGGAAATATAAATATTTTGTTTAAACAGCTACAATTGCCGATCCCTAAAACCCCTCTGAAAGTTCTAGAGTTACACTTTGCATGAACTCTCCTGCCATCACTTTAATTGTAGACTGCCCCTTCTCTTAAATCCCTCCTTTACCTCCTGAACCCCATTCTTCTTGGGGACAGGTTAAAAAAACAAAACAACTCTATTTCTGTATCCAAACAACATACCCGCTGAGACTTGGCACATTCATTTATGTACTGAATTAAATATGCATTATGTTTTACTTTCCTCATATGTGACCCTCTCAAAGAGGAAAATCAATGTCAATCCTGTGAAAGCTTATAGAAAGTGGAAGTGAAGCTAGAAACCAAAAGTGGAAATACATCCCTAGAATTATAAGCTTTTCCCAAACAAACTAAAAAAAAATGGGCACGGAGGGCGTATTTTTTCTTTTTATCAAAATTAGCCAGAGTTCAAAAGGATATCAGAGCCATATTTTAACAAAATGCTTTACTGAGAAACCCAGACTTGTTCCTTTCAGGTTGCTTTTTATAAACACATTTCAGGCCTGTGATCTGTGCTCTAGAAACAACTCTGGCACTGACTACCCCCTGTAAAATACCGTGGTTCAACTATTAGGATGTAATATTATGCTCATAGGCAAAATGCTGATATGTGTAAAAATTCTGGAAGGATAATCATTTTTCCTTGCCATAAGGAAAATTACCAAGTTTCATTAGGAATAAAATAGCATGCCACCACTTAAGAATATGACTATTTTGTTGGTCAAAATGCTTTGGATTTTTTTTTTTTAAATTCTTAACCTAGTCTTAGAAAGATCACTTTCCATGTAGCTGAGAAAAGTAGGGCAGTCATAAATGAATTTGCCAAGAACTCTATGATCTGAGTCCCCGATGAAAACTCATTGAAATAAAACTGAAAGACTCTATTATCTCATCTCACTTTATGAATAAACACAATCTGGAAAATACACCCTTTTAAAGGAAGGATTTATGGATGCCATGCATATTTGACGGTAGCCTTCTTCCCTTAATATGATCCTAATTCTGTAAAGATCAGAATGCACTAATAGAATTTACTTATGGAAAGTCCAAGCACAATAACATTAATAGGTAGGATGAAAAGAAGGAAAGAATGTAAGAAAGAAATGCAGGAAGAAAAAAAGGAGGGAGAAGAGGAGGTAAAGAGGGAAAGAGGAAGAATTCTCACCAAACCATGGAGGTTTAATCAGATAATATTTTAAAGGTTTGAAATAATATGCATTAAGCTGTGCAGACAACAGTCTCTTGAGAAAAGCTTCGTTCTCGTTATCTGTCATGAAAATAACGACCTGAAATGTCCACCGTGGTCCCATATTAATGACTCAGGACTCAAATTGTTCTCAACTTGTTCTGGCCACTATTAACTTAAAACAACAGACAAACCAAAACGCTATGATCATTACTAAAAGTGGATAGGCTGAATGGGTGGCGAAGGCTCAAACTGAAGTCGATCTTCACTATCTGACTAAAACCAGAGTTACGACCAAACATACTCCCTAACAACGTTCAAAACATCACCTTCTGGCATACACGTGTTTTAATTTAGGAATCTGTAAGGTACTTCCAAGAGACAGGGAGAAAAGAAATGCTATGAGAAGACCTTAAGATAAAGAGTTCACACTTCTCTGAATTTTGTGTTCCATTTTTGATGAGTGTATCTTGGAAACTTGGGACATTATTATTTATGTTACGGCCTCTCCAGTGGAATATTCATAGTAGTGTAATGAGGCTTTAACCAGAAGGCACACATACATGTTGCTCTCTGATTGTCTTCCATGAAAGTGCACCAAGAGAGCGGTCTCAGGAAAGGGACTTCAGGCACATTTTGCAGAGGTATATCTTTTTCAGCCTACTGATTTCCTACAGATGGCTAAAGCAGGGTATGGAACATGCTGTCATATTTCATTCATAACACACATGTACTGTAGCTCTAGGGAACAGATGGACAATCACTTGTTTAAACTACAAATGTGAAATACTAAGGTAGAATGGCAATATTTCTAGAAATGTATATGAGAAAAAGAAGCCTTTCCAAGCCAAGAGGAATGGTGAGAGGCTGTGAGGTTACATCAGTGTTTCCCTGATCTCCCTAGCAGCTGCCATAATTTCCCCGACACCCTTCAAAACTTGATAATGGAGGGATCAGGGGGCAGCCGACACAGATTTGACAAGAGAAGCCCAAACCATATCAAATAGAAATAACACTGTTATTCCTGGCTGGTTCACATTAATAGGATTTTTTACTAACTAGGAAAACTGTTCTAGGTTGTGTTTTCAGAGCCCTGTCTTTAGTCTATAAACCCTCTAGGATAGCCCCATTGTAAAAGTGCTCTCTTTCTCCCTCTGAACCCAAATAAAAATAGTTGGCTAAACATAGAGTTTTATACACTTTAAACATCACCATAAACATCTCTGCAGAATCTTTCGTGGTGAGGAAACAATGACAGTGTTGATAACTCTGCTGCATTAGCCAACAGACAGCCAATAAAGTAATTTTGATCAGAGAAGGTGCCCCTACAAAAGCCATTTGTCAATGACAGGAAAAAGAACTTGCATCTTTGAGCTGCAGAGATGTCCAGCATCTCAAAGCCTTAATGCCTCATGTTGGGACACATGACTTTGTTTTGAGTTTTAAATGCAATTTTGCTTGCAAATGAGACCCCACATGGAGTCCGTTATGAGCTAGGGATCCAGACAGTGAAGATACCTGATTTTGAAATGGTGTGCAGAGCCCGTGACATAGTGGGTTTCCCTCCCCCCTTCCATGTCTCTCATTATACGGAATTACCAAGTATTTGTGTTCTTGACCATTGTTTAAAGCCAGTATATTTTAAAAAAATTTCTCTTAGAAACTCTAATTTTTCTATTATTTATGAATTTAAATAACAATCAAGACGACATATCAAAAGACAAAAGAATTATAATTGTTAAGGTAGTATGATCTTTCTATCTCTGTTATAGGCAAAATTTCACGTAACTAGAACAGTAAAGAGTGATTTGGCATTGTTTAAACCAAATGATTAATAGAAAAGACAAGAAAGCAATATAAATCATATAATTAAGAAATCCCGGAATAAAATATGTAGGATCCTTTCCTTAATATACCTTGTGAAAGAAAAGAAATCTAAATCTAAATATTTCTGCATATGTATGTGTGCACATTCATTATTATAAAAGTATAATAGGTCTATATTAAAAAGAGATTTACTTTAAAACTCTTTGGTAAAGATACTCTGAGGTTATGTGATAAAAATGTACTATAAAGATTGAAAGCAAGCAGTATTCTGGCAATGCCACAGTGATGGGTCTGTGACAGCATTTTCTTATAACTCTCTCTCTTTTTAAAATGTTTTGGCTTGTAAACATTTAGTTACATAAGGACTTAAATGTAGCAAACAAGTAGAATGTTATTGCATCTTTATAGCATAAATATTTCATAAATTTTCCTCTTTTGGCAAAATTTATAATAATATGACTGCACTTCAAGAGATAACATCCATCTCTCAATAAATTGGGCTTTTGGCCTAAACACAATTTCCCCCAAGTATTTCATAGACAACAAATTGCTGGAGCAATTCAAGCAGATTGTATTCTCTCTCCAACTGCCCAACACTCAGTGCTCTTTGAGATCATCAGCATGGTCTGATCTTGAGTTTGGAAGACAGAAATTCAGAGATACAGTCACTATTGTATCCTAAAATTCACATGCTGCCCAAAATGAATCCCATTGTATTTCACATTAAGAAACATATAAAAGACCAATGACAAGAGTAGCAAAGTAGGGAAAGGACAAAGTTTTCTGGGAAAACCGTGGAAAGCCATAACGTCGGCAGTTCTAACACAAAACTATTGGGTGAGCAAGGCGAATAAGCCGCAAATTAACTTAGATGAAGCTAAGGACCAAAGGCTTAAGAATTTCTTATTGAAAACAAGAAAATAAAACCAGTTTTACAATTATTTCTACTACAGTAAAATAAATGTAATTGGAATTCCTGAGGCATGGGTTATAATTTAAAACATGCACAAATAATTTTTCATTTATGTTCTGAGTGTTAAAAATTAAAATAAAAGTCAGACTAGAAAATTGACTTTATCACTTTATAATCAGGAGAAAGCTATTTGTGGAATCAGGGACGGGTGCACAAGGGAATGGATCTGTATCTGTTATATTTGATTTCTTAAGCTGGTGTCACGTATACAGGGATTCATTATATTATTATTTATTCTTTTGTGTATATTTAAAATACTTCATAACTTAAAAGTATATACTTGTGGAAGACTTGAAGAAACGTTTAAGAAATCTCAATCCAAAATACTTGACTAGTTTACAAATGGCAACCTGCCATTATTAAGATGGGCATCTCTCTTTAAAAGAAACGAGTTAGAACCCAAAAGAATGGTTCTGCAGTTGGCAAGCAAGCATTTCAATGCCCAGCAAGAGTTTGAATAAAGATTCCAGGCAGAGACTTTGCATATTTTTAGCTCAGAAAGGCAATTTTTTTTTCAGCGATTGTCTGAAAGTGTGGTGTAAATGTCACATCGATGATATGAAAATGTCTCCTGCAATATGTAATTGGATTTATAGCAGGATTACAAGAGTAATGAAACTGTGGTTTCACAATCTTTTCAAGCTTTCCTGTCTTTTTAAAAGTAAACTAAACAAACTACACGATTTTATTATGTGTGCTCTGATTTGCAGTTGTCAGGCAAAAAGGACCTGGGCCTGGGGGAAAAAAAGGAAGAATATGAACAGTTCTTTTATAAGCAATATTCCTCCTGGAAAAACTCAACTTTGGTAGTTGTGTTTGGATATTATAAACAAACAAACAAACAACACAGCAATATTTCTCAGATGAAAAGTGGGATGGTTTTGGAAGTGTTATGTTCTATAGAAAACAAAATTTGTCTGTATTATTATGTCTAGGTAGCATGGAAAAGGAAACTCTTAAGATAATATTGTGAGATAATAATAGGCTTTTCAAACATACCCCCCCCCCAATTTTTTTCCCCAGTATATCCCACCCGTAATTCCCTCAGAAAAAAATTGAAGTTTGGATCTCACCAATAACTGTTTTCAAATGAGCCCTGAGCACCAAAATCACTATAGACTTTGAATTTCCAATCAAATTTGGTTGCAAATTCAGTAGGCGCTTGTTTTAAACTATGTCATTTACAGCTTAAATTCTTTGTTGCCTAACATATACATTGCACACTTTTACCCCCCACCCCCCCACCCCAAGGGACATGACCGGTTTAGAGCAACAGAAAGATGTACTTTTCCAATACACACAGAAAGAATGGCTGTCCTTTATGATCACAGGCAATGTGGAAGTGATAGGATGAGACCTTCAAGCCTAAAAGCACCTGTGAGTTGGCAGACTCACCCAGGAAAAAACTGTGTGACAGCAAATACCACACTAAAAAAAGCCATTCAACCAGATGAAAAGTGAGACAAACATAGGGATTAAAAGTTACAGGAATGCAGAAGTGAATGGGATGGAGTATAATCCGTGCAAAAATGTGGAAGTCCTTGGGAACAAAGGCCCATCAAGGTCCTACATGATTAAATGTGAAATGTGTATTTGGTGAGAACTTAAAAAAAAAAAATCTCATAATCTATGTGTTTCTAAAGAAAGGTTAATATTAGACGAAGAACAGAGACCATCCCACGGTTTGATTGCCTTTCCTGTATTTTTCCCATGTCTTTTCTTATCTTGTTTCTTGTGTTTCATTCTTCTTAGCGCCACCAACTAACTGAACTTAAAGGTCAGTGCTGGCCTTGGCCGTCAGCACCCTAATGCGGGCGGAGTTGCAGGTCTTGCAGAGGATGTGTCCATCCAGAGGGTAGCAGCCTTGGTTATCTCCTTCAGACAGGAGACCACCACAATCCTGGAAAGATAGATGGAAAGGATGTAAGTGAAAATGGCAACTGTGTACGTGAAGGCTAAATTCCTTAGCTTTCCATTCAAGGCCTCCCTCCATAATGTGGCCGTTTCCTGCCTTTCCTCTTCATACACCGCAGGCCCCCTCCAAGCCTTCCCTGGGATACAACATAATGTCTTGAATGAAACTGAACAAGAGATTGGGGACATAAAGACAAACAGTAAAATGACCCCCCTTCTCCGATTACCTAATAGGAAACGCGAGTCCCAGAAGAGAAGTATACCAGGGTCTGGGTGCCCAAGTAGTAGTTTTGTTCTCCTCTCCCAAGCAACAAAAACAGCAACAACAAGGACAAGAGAAAATAAAACAAGGGTAGATCCCCAACCACTGAGTCATCTTGACCTTTAAGCATTAGTCTAAGGATCTCTCAAAAGGAATACACAGGTGCAGGGACAGAACTCCTTGGCAGTTGGTGGGCAGAAGCCAAGCTGCAGAGTGCCTCCTTCCAAGCAGACGGGCCAGCAACAGTACTACTGTCCTCAGCACCTCTGCAGCTCCATTTGGGAAAGCGTTATTCAAGAGTCAAATATTGGCCCTTACCTTTGGAGAAAATGGAAGTTTCTCTGAAAAGAAAAATACAATACTTCATCTGGTGGTGGGTGCCCCCTTGCTAACTTCAGTAGAAACTCTTCTAAAAGGCTAGAAGTGCCGCATGCTCAGCTTTTGCTGTCCACTATGACAGCAAGGAGGTCACAGGGGCTCATGTCTACATTTGAATGCCAGTAAAATTTAAGTTTAGAAGGAGTATCGCCCACAACACAACAGCAGCAGCAGCAGCAGTGGCAGCAGGAGGCAGGCTCCCCAGAGGGCTGGCTTTGCCAAAATGAGCAAGCGGATATTCCGCAGTTCTAGAGGCATTCCGGAAACTGAATAATGGAATTAAATGAACTCTTTGCATCTCAAAAAAGAAAGGACGTGTCATAAGTGACATGGCTGTAAGCATTTAATGAGCAGACATCTATGATCACCTGAAAACCCTGAAGAGCCTGAAGTCAACCACAGTGTTGGAACCATTCATGGTTCTTAGAACCAAAAGGGGCCATATGGGCATCCAGTCCAACCTCCTCGTTTTTATAGATGGGGAAGTGAGAGCAGAGAGGGAAGCGATTGGTCCAGTATCATGAAGCATCTGTGACAGGGCTAGAACTGTGGTTTGCCCTCTCCTTATTTACTGTTCCTTTTATAGTACTGTTTTAAAAATTCATAGGAACTGGAGGGTATTACGCTAAGTGAAATAAGTCAGTCAGAGAAAGACAGATATCATATGTTTTCACTCATGTGTGGAATTTGAGAAACTTACCAGAAGACCATGGGGGAAGGGAAGGGGAAAACATTGTTTCAAACAGAGAGGGAGGCAAACCGGTAAGAGACTCTTAAATACAGAGAACAAACTGAGAGTTGATGGGGGGAAGGGGGGGAGGGGGAAAATGGGTGATCAGCATTGAGGAGGCCACTTGTTGGCATGGGTGTTGTACGTAAGCAAAGAATCACGGGAATCTATTCCCGAAACCAAGAGCACACTGTATACACTGTATGTTAGCTAACTTGAGAATATATTATATTAAACAAATAAATAAAGATAAAATAAATAAATAAATAAGTTTATAGGATTTCAAAGCAAACTTAATTTGTACTGCTGTCATTTAATCTGAAAGGAGAAAAGGCACAGATTTCATGCAACTCTTGGCACAAAAAACAAAACCATCAGAGGTCAAAGCCTATTTGTATGTATAGCAAGTGTGTGAGCAATGTTGAAAGAGCTTTCCTTCTTTGCGCCTCAGTTTCTCCATCTGTGAAATGACTTCTAAGGCATCTATAAGCTCTTTCACACTTAGGATTCAGGTCAGTTTTAAGGCTGGAGGTTGCTGTTCCTCAGTAGTCATAAAATCTGGTGTAAAAGCTGGTAGTTTATTATCTTTTTCTTAATTATTATTATCTTTTCTTATGTCAAGGGAAAAGAGCTATATGGAACTTGGGCTCTAGGGCAAAATAAAGAACCCCACATAAATCAGGTGGTTAGCTACAGCTAAAGCAGTGAGTGTGGAATAAATGTAGTCCCAGAGAGCCAGAGACAGTCCCCCAGCCCTCCTGACCCCACCAGCCCCTTAGTCTTTGGAAGGTCACCTAGTGGGACTAGATGAACCAGTGATGGGAGGGTGTGGCAATAGGCAGTTCATACTCTCCCTACAGAGAGAAGAGAGAGCTGCTAACTACTGCCCTCCAACCTGGATTACAGGCCTCTTGTACGTATTCCCACAGCACCTGTGCATACTTCCCCTGGAGCTCTTAGCAGCCGCCTGACCTCCTGTCTTATGTGCATAGTCAATGCCTGCTAACTCAACCAGTCTCCATGACTTTGAGCATCAAGTTCCAACCCCTTGGAGAGGAGTGAGATCTTATCTTTCTCAATGGCTGAGAATGGATCTCCATCCCATAGGAGTATCAGAGTCACAGTTAAAAACACATTATAGGGGCGCCTGGGTGGTTCAGTCGGTTTAGCGTCCGACTTCGGCTCAGGTCATGAGCTCATGGTTTGTGAGTTCGAGCCCCATGTCAGGCTCTGTGCTGACAGCTCAGAGCCTGCAGCCTCCTTCAGATTCTGTGTCTCCTCCTCTCTCTGCCCAGCTCATGCTCTGTCTCTCTCTGTCTCTCAATAATAAAATAAACGTTAAAAAAATAAAAAAAAAACCTCATTATAACGATGACAATAATAGTAACAAGAATACCATTTCCTACTAATTTAGCACTTTGTGGTTTATGATTCTTTAACATACAGTTTTGTATTTTAGTGGCACAGCCATATTTGGGGAGGTGAATAAGAATTTGAGCCCTTTTTACAGGTGGGAAAATTGAGAGTGAGAGGTAAAGTGACTTATCCAGGGTCACCAGGATTAAATGAAAGCGTAAGATCTAAAACCCAAGTCCTATGAACACAGGTACCAGGGGTTTTCCCCAGATTGAATAACTGCTGTTTGTGAAAACCTATTTCCCTTGGGCCTTGCAGCACCTGCCATGCACTGACAGGGTGTGGGGGTGCTGACCACAGACCTCACACCGGTAGCAATGAACATGGAAATCGCGATCCAGAGCCACAATCCGGACAGTCTCCTCCTGGCCCGGGGCCGGCATGATAGGCTCTTTGCACACAGAACATCGGGGGGCAAATTTCCTGAAAATGGAGACAACAGTTCTGGTTAGACATTGAGCATAGACACTGACAAACAGGTGAGACCCACAAGTGGAAAGATGAGGGGTAGGTAAAGAGTCAGGACCTCTGCTCTGTCATCTTGCATGACCTTGAGCAAATCACGATCCTTTTCTGGGTCTGTTCCCTCGGCTGTAAAATCAGGGACTTAGACTCAGTGACTTTTGAGGTCCTTCTAGATCATAAAGTGAGATTTCGTGAGGCTGGGGAGTGAGTGTATACAATCCTTATGGATGAAGAGCATCTAGAAGCTATTGGTCACATGGTATGTGACATAGAATTCACTTGTGCATAGACTGCAAACACAAATCCTGGGTTAGGGCAGGGTCCTGGCGGCCCTTACTATGTTTTCTTTTCCTTGACCTCATCTTGTTTGACTTTCACTTCTAGACCTTATATGTACTCCCCAGGCCCTCCACAAATATTCTGAGGTTGGTAGCTGTGTCATTCCCATTTATTAGAGCCTCTTTCTTTTATACTAATTTCTACGAATTAACACAAGAAACCTCGACCACATATCTTTTCAAAACAGCAGAAGTTAGCGACCTGAAATACACCAAACTTGCTATGACCAAGCGTGTACTTCTGACATTTCGATTGTGTTAAACTCTTGTTTGAAAAGGAAAAAGTTAAAAAGCTGTCAAGTTCTTTATTCTTCAGAGGGTTTTAGCACTTCCAAAAGGTATGAACACTTATACATATAGAGACACATATATGTGTGTTTTTGAGGTTAACTGTTAGTGAGGAATTTTAACATTTCCTAATCTCTTAACATTCCTGAATGTGACCGATGGCCCTAAAATTTTTTTCTCAGAGCAGATTAAGAGGCTGCAAATATAGGCTGTGTATTCATCCCTATCTCCTGGAAATTAGGGGTAGCATTTGGGAAGGTGTGAAATAGGACATGATTTGAAATGGCCACGGATAAAAGCTGATAGAGGTAAAAAAAAAAAAAAAGGACAAACAGACTGCGCAACTCAGTTTTTTCATAGTAATGGTTTTAAGATTAATGATGTTAAAATTTATCTATTTGTAGTGAGACTTAAAAAGAAATAATGATAGTAATCTAATACTTTGCAGAGCACTTTATGGTTGTCAAAGCATTTTTACATACATTATACTCTATATGTACATATTAATTTTCTTGGCAGCAGCCAAAAGGCATCTGTATGGCTGCAATCTAAATAAATATGAATTAAGCAGCAGATCAATTGATTGCTCTGAAAGAAAAATTAAAAGGATCAGGGTACAACTGCAGCAGTAATCAGGGTTGTTATAATTGGCATTTTATGCAAGAAGTTTACACTCAGTGGTAAAAAAAAAAAAAAGGAAAAAGAAAAAGGAAAAAAAGACTGCTTTGGACTACCTGATTATTTTTGCATCTGGGTCATCAGTAGTGAAATAAGCAGGCTTCTGGAATCCGCTGTAGAATTTCCTTTCCCCAAGCCCATCAGGACTGTAAATTCTGTGGGGTCAGAAGTCTATCTTTTCTATCATTGAACTGCGCGCCTGCCCCTATTTCCTCAAGTAGAATTACTTCTCTAAGATAAAATATCTTTCCCTGAATTTGCCTATTTTAGTAGTGATTATTTGCACATCTTCGGGGATCGCTCTACTGTAAGTTTCCAGCTGGCAGGTTCTGCTCAGTCTCTGAATCTCCAGAAACAACTTCTGTGACCAGGGCAGACAGTAGAATTTCAGGCTACCACTCATAAAATGAAGTGTCTGCCATTTTCCTCTATAAAAAGATGTGACTTGGACCTTTATGTTCAATCTTAAAGTCCTTCCTCTTTGGAAAGGCATAAATTGTGTTCTCGCTGAGTAAGGATTCCTTCCTACCAATTGGCCTCATTTCCATGATGGGAAAAAACAAAGGGAAGACAGGAAGTGGTTTCACAGTCCCCACAGTGTTCCTTGGCCGGCATTTTAAAGACTGTTCTAAATCCCAGGTGGTCTGTTTCAAAGCTCAGCTCACTCAGCAGATAATAATAATAATAATAATAATAATAATAATAAAAGTAAATTTGATAAAAAACACTTTTGATGGCTCAAATGGCTACCATATATTGTGTGCTTATTAAGTGCCAAGGCTTGTTAAGCTCTCTGCACACTTGACCTCGTGTTTTTACTGACAACAACATTATGAAGAAATAGTTTTTATCATTTCTGCTTCATAGCCACAGAAGCCAAGGCTCAGGGAAGGACAGTCTTAATCATCTTGTGTGCTGGCACATTTCTGGCAATCAACAAATGGATGCTGATTAAACAAATAAATGGATGAGTGTAATGTCTCTGATAAGAAAGCACAGATAGTGAAATAAAGGCTCAACACAATGAAAGGTCAGTTAAATAAACCTGCTTTTCAGAGCTCACTGTCCTGGCACTGGGAATACAGAAATAAACTAGGACTCCTGCAGCCAGACTGGTGAGGGAGTTCTATCTATTTCTGCATTTGTTCTATTAAGTGCGATATACATATCCTGCCAAATTGCAAAAATGATTCAAGGTGGTAAGTGTAAAATTGTGTGTGTGTGTGTGTGTGTGTTCTTTATTACTAATCAGGCTGTGTATGTACTAGCTATAGCTGATTACAAAACTGCAGAACACAGAGAGGAAGATACAAATTCAAACAGGGGGACAGGGGAGGGTTGAGGTCAGGGAAGTCTTCTCAGAGGAGGTGGTAATTGAGTTGGACCTTGAATGAAGGCCATTTAGGTGAAATGGGAAAGTGTGTGTGTGTGTGTGTGTGTGTGTGTGTGTTGAAGGTGAGGGTGGACACAGTTTGCCAGGGAACTGGTTTGAACAGTCATCTGAAATAGGAAGAGTTGCTACCCAATAGGATAGAGGACTTGGGCCAGCATTGACTGGAGGTGGTTATGCAGGGGATGGCCCATTGACAAAGCCTTACAAATAGTGTTTGGGAAGCTTGTTACTCAAAGTGCTGTCCAAGACGATCGGGGAGATTGTCAGAAATTTGGAATTGGGAGGTCCCACCTCAGACCTACTGAATTATAATTTGCAGTTTAACAAGATCCCTAGGTGACTTGCAAGCACATTAACATTTGGGCAGCACCAGTTTAGAAGACAGGATGCTAAGAAGGCGAGATCAATCCCTTCTCATGGGCCTTCCGTATCTCGCTTCCACTCTCAGGCTGCTCTAGTTACAGCCAAGCAAATCTTCCTTGAATGTAGAGACGCCCTTCCCCACTTCACCCCTTCTTTATTTCCTGAGTGGTTCCTGCTGTCAGGAATTTCTATTTCTCACTTAAAATACTTTTCAGATTCTGCTTCCAGAAGCCTACCCAGATCCCGGGGCCAAGTAATCTCGGACTCTGCCAGTTCAAGCCTTCGCCTGTGCCTGTCTCATCGTGTCTGGCCCCTTCTGCCTGATATCACACATACTCTGCACTTACTCCCTCCCCTCCTTCTGGCAAGCTCCTTGCTGACAGGGGTTTTTCTCGGTGTGTCTGTGCATTTTCTACTCAGGCAGCTTCTCTCCTTGTATCTCTCTCCTTTAGCACGGAGCACCCAGAGGGCTCTCTGCAGATGTGGCTCGACTGAATTGAAAGAGATTTCCTAAAAGCTTTCCTTCCTAAAAGACCAAGCCCAAGGCCCCCCAAAACAGTCTGCAAAAGAAGGCTGTTTCCCGCTCTGTACCCTCTCGTTTGCCTTGCAATACCCACCCTGGGTGAGGCTTTTAGCTGCTTTGTGTTCTAGTACTTTCAAGGCTCTGAAACAGGGTTCTGTAAAATTTCTCTTATTTTTCTTTGGGAAATCATGAAAAGATCAAGCTCCCCCCCTACATACCTGCCAATCATGCAGACAACATTATTTAGAAAAATAATTTGTGTTTTAACATGCCATGGAATTAGTGGTGGAGGGGGAGAGATGGGGGCTGGAGATGGTTTTTGCCTTTTAGCTGCTCAAGTCTGCTTGTCTGGAGTGTTCAGACCCACACACTTATGTCACCAGTCCCAAGTCTCTAATTATGCTCCTCACTCTTAGAAATGAAAGATAAATGGCATAGATATAAACTTCCATTTGTCAGAATTGATTTCCTGTTTTAATTGGGGGGTGTAATAGATCCGTCTTTTCCAGCAACAGAAACATGTGTGCTCTGATTACATCTATCAGTCTTGGATTCAGGGAAGTCTAAGAAAGGAGGCACACAGTGACAGAAACACACTCCCCGTTGGTATCTTTTCACTTCCCTTAAATAGATGCAGGTTTTTTTCATGTGTAATTACAAGCTAAAAATATCAATAACGTGAAGTACAATTTATGCTGTGACTGCCCTTTCAAAGTGAGCCCTTACTTGTCTAATTCAGGTTGAGAATTCCTGCCTCTGGGGTTTTATAATTCATTCAGCCTCACGTCTTTTGGTGAGGTTTTCCCTTTCTTTGCTACTTGGAAAGTGCTAAGGAAATTCATTTTTTTAAAATAGGAGTCTCAAGGCCCCAAACTGCTTGTGGCAAGCTCCTCCTGGTTGTTGACAGTCAACAGAGCGGTGAAAAATAACCCACAAGACGGCACATCTGGAGGCCGTAGAATGGAGACCCAAACTGGTGAGCCACATGAGCTTTATCTCCGTGAGAGCTTTGGACTGTCCTCAAAGACTCAGACTGCCCCGTAAGTAAGCCAGAAAGCCTCCGTGCCTCCCATTTACAAATCACTGCTATAGCTTTCATATGGTTACTATATATTTGTAATGAATGTCATCAACAAATCAGCCAACTAACAAAGGGGCCAAATAAAAAGAAGGCAAAACAAAAAGCATACAATTTTCATGAACACCACAGCTATGACAGAGGAAAGAGGGCCCTATGAATGACAGAACTGAAGGACATATTTTTCTAGGCCCATGAGTAAGTTCCCTTGACCTTGAGACTCTACTTTCTAATCCTCTTCAAAAGACTGCACAAGACTGCACGCATTAATTTTATTGGAAAGCATCCTGAGGGGGAGAAGGCCTGGGTAGGGAAACAGGTTACGGGAAGATGTGACAGCTAATGGTGTGACACGGACCCAAATACGTGCGAGGCCTATACTAGGAAGACAGACTTGATTGCTCTCTGTGCACGTCCACCTCCCTGTGACCTCCTATCTGTAGACTGGCAAGACGTAGAGGTCAGCGCCAGAGAGAACTGTGGACTATTACACCTGGGGAGCTTTAAGACAGGCTCTGTTCTAATGACCAGACTGAACAGCTCGGAGAAATTGAGCGGTTTGTCCACTGTCACACATCTTGTTCGTGTTGAGGCCAGGGAGGGCTACCCTGGTATCCTGCCTATTTCCAACGTACATACTCTGCATCTGAGTCAACTTTCTCACAATCAGAGCCACACAAAGATGTGACGGATGAGCCCCAGGCAAGCCTTTGAGCAGAAACTGGGGTGAAGGACCAGATGGATTAATGGACACCCATTCCTGGATTAGAAGAGGGGATTAACAAACTCCATTTTTAAGGTCCTATCAAATCCTGAGATCCTACAGCTCTGTGAGAGAAGAATGTGTGGCCTAGACACCAGGCAGTAAGGACAGACTCTTGAGGGGACTGGCAGGCTCGAGGGGACAGAGTAGACTGCCTACTTGTGGAAGTCCTCAATGCAGTGAATGAGGCCACCAGCGTCCACGGTGAATGGGATCCCGTCAAGGCTGCGGTGGCACATGACACAGGTAAAGCAGTGAGGATGATAGGCCTTTCCGGTGGCTCGCAGGATCCGCTCCATGATGGGCTTGGAGCACACACTGCACTGTTCCAGGGTGTTCTGGGGAAGGAGAGATAAACACCAATGTTAAACTGGGACTTGAGGAGCTCGACGTATTTAATACCTTATGGCAAGATCAGCAGTGTTTGTTACAGACACAATTGGCTCATGTGCCTATCACAGTACTTGGGAGAAAGCAGAGTGCATACCTTTATTACAGAGACAAGGAAACACGTAAGATACATCAGGGGTCTTTTCTAAATTCACCCAGGTAGTAGGTGGCCAACCAAGCATTTAGAACACATGTCTTCTGACTTCCGTCCCTTTTCTACCACTATTGCAGGGTTGATGGCAAACATTTCTGTAAAGGCACGCACGGTAAATATTTCTGGTTTTGTTGCGGCAATTCAGTTCTGCTGTCATAGTGTGAAGGCAGTTGTAAATGCACAGGACTGTGTTCCAATAAAACTTTACTTACAAAAGTGGGCTGGATTTTGCTCACAGCTGTAGTTGTTTGACCCCCTGAACTGCATAACCAAGGTTCTCCACTGGAAGAACACCTCACTATTCTAAAACTTGATGAGTCTTCAAAAATCTGGGAGGGTCACCAAGGACCTTAAGATTTTAGGAGGGTGTGCCTGATGATGGAGACTCACAGAGCATGCCAGTTGTAGAACCCAATCAGGGCTCAGCATAATCCATGAGGCTTTTGATTATTTAAAGCTTTGATTCGAACACCACCTCCAAGTTTAGTGTTGTGCATCCTGGACAGAAAAGAAAGTCAACTTATCTGTCTTACAAAATATGCTGAGCTTTAAAAAATGAAACCCTTACCAAAAGGGATACCATATATTGATCAGGACTTGGAAAGATTGATAAAATTGGCTATTAACTTTCCATCCTTCCCTAGAATCCCATGCTGTCTACTAAACAACCTTGTTATATGCTATATTCCAAGTGAGATGTCTGGACTGATTCAGAGTTTACAATCTAGAATAAACCTGGGATGGGGATCTTATTAGAAAGATGCAGAACTGGAAGGGATGTGGAAAGTAAGGAGTAATTTCCCTCTTACCATGAGAACCTTTAAATAGCTCTCACACAAGAAATGCCTATAGGTAGATAACTAGTGTGCTGATGTCTCAACCACAGCAACAGTCTCTGATTGGCTTTCTTGTTTGCATCTCTCCTTCTCTAACACTTCCCTGTTCCCTAAGTGACTTCCAGTTTCCTTTCCAACACACAGATGTGACCAACTAACGTTGCTTCTAGCAAAAACTTCTATAGCCCCACAATGTGATAAGAACTAATTCCTTACCTGACATTCAACTTCCCTTTCTTCGGTCAGATTCCCCTAATGTCTCAGATTGCTCATGCTATTTCAAATTTATGAGAAACTTCCGTAATTCTGTGCATTGGCTAATGCCTAGAATGAACTACAGTTTATCATCTTGAACTTTCAAGGTACAGGTCAGAAGGCAACTCTCCAGTAAAGCCTACCTTGATGCCTTCAGTTGGAATCAATTGCTTCTTTCTCTACCCTTCCTGAGCACTTAACAGTTTTTTCACTGTATTAAAATTACTTGCACATTTGTCTATTTCTTCTATTAGACTAATCTCTTTAAGGGAAGCAACTATGTCTTTTTAAAAAAAGCTATTAAATTCCAGTGCAGTTAACATACAGCGTTATATTAGTTTCAAGTGTGCAATATAGTGATTCAATAATTCTATACATCAGCCTGTGCTCATCACAATAAATATACTTTTAATCCCCAGCACCTGTTTCATCTATCCCCCCCATTCACCTCCTCTCTGGTAACCATCGGTTTGTTCTCTGTAGTTAAGAGTCTGTTTCTTGGTTTGTCTCTCTCTCTCTTTTTTCCTTTTGTTCATTTGTTTTGTTTCTTAAATTACACATATGAGTGAGATCAGATGATATGTCTTTCTATGACTGGCTTATTTTGCTTAACATTATACTCTCTACTTCTATCCACGCTGTTACAAATAGCAAGATTTCATTCTTCTTTTATGGCTGAATAATATTACATATGTATCCCTCATCCATTCATCTGTTGACGGAAACAATTATGTTTCCATAATTTGGCTATCATAAATAACATCACAATAAACATATGGATGCAGGCATCTTTTCAACTTAGTGTTTTTATATTTTTTGAGCAAATACTCAGTGGTGTGATTCTTGGATACTAAGGTAGTTCTATTTTTAACTTTTTGAGGAACCTCCCTACTGTCTTCCATAGTGACTGCATTAGTTTCCATTCCCACCAATAATGCACAAGTGTCCCTTTTTCTCCACATCATTGCCTACACTTGTTTCTTGTGTTTTCAATTTTAGCCATTCTGACAGTTGTGAGGTGATATCTCATTGTAGTTTTGATCTGCATTTCCCTAATGATAAGTGATGTTAAGCATCTTTTCATGTATCTGTTGGCATCTGTATGTCTTCTTTGGAAATAAGTCTGTTCATGTCTTTTGCCCATTTTTAATTAGATTATTATTATTATTGTGTGTGTGCATGTTGAATTGTATAGGTTCTTTATATATTTTTGGATACTAACCCTTTATTGGATAGGCTATTTACTAATATATTCTCTCATTCAGTAGTTTGTCCTTTAGTTTTGTTGATTGTTTCTTTTCATGTGAAGAAGATGTAGTCCCAATAGTTTACTTTTGCTTTTATTCCCCTTCCTCACTAGACATATCTAGAAAAATGTTGCTACGGATGATGTCAGAGAAAATACTGACTGGGCTCTCTTCTAGAATTTGTATGGTTTCAGATTTCACATTTAGGTCTTTAATCTATCTTGAGTTTATTTTTTGTATATGGTATAAGAAAGTGGTCCAGTTTCATTCTTTTGCATGTAGCTGTTCAGTTGTCCAGATACCATTTGTTTGAAGAGACTTTTTCCCATTGTATATTCTTGCCTCTTTTATCAAAGATTAATTGATCGTGGATTTATTTCTGTGCTTTCTGTCCTGTTCCATTGATTCATGTGTCTGTTTTTGTGTTTGTATCATACTGTTTTGGTACTACAGCTTTGTAGTATAACCTGAAATCTGGAATTGTGATACCTTCAGGTTTGTTTTTCTTTTTCAAGATTGTTTTGGCTATATGGGGTCTTCTGTGGTTCCATATAAATTTTAGGGCATTTTTGTTCTAGTTTAGTGAAAAATGCTGTTTGTATTTTGACAGAGATTGCATTAAATCTGTAGATTGCTTTGGGTAGTATCAACATTTTAACAATGTTTGTTCTTTCAATCTATGAGCATGGAATATGTTTTCATTTGTTTGTGTCATCTCCAATTTCCTTCGTCAATGTTGTATAGTTTTCAGAGTATAGGTTTCTTGCCTCCTTGGTTAAGTTTATTATGAGGAGTTTTGTTATTTTTGGTGCAATTGTAAATGGGATTGTTTTCCTAATTTCTTTTCTGTGCCTCCATTATCAGTGTATAGAGATGCAATGGATTTCTGCACATTGATTTTGTATCCTGTGACCTTACTCAATTAACTTAACAGTTTTAGTAGTTTTTTTTATGGTGTCTTTACGGTTTTCTAAATATAGTATCATGTCTGCATAACTGTCAAAATCCAGACTGCAAATAGTCAAAGTCTCTTTCTTTCTTACCAATTCGGATGCCTTTTATTTCTTTTTCTTACCTGATTGCTGTGGCGAGGACTTCTAGTACTCTAATGAATAAAAGTGGTGGGGCCCCTTGGTGGCTCAGTCAGTTAAGGGTCTGACTTCAGCTCAGGTCATGACCTCATGGTTCATGAGTTTGAGCCCTGTGTCAGTGTTTGTGCTGACAGTGCAGAACCTGGAGTCTGCTTCGAGTTCTGTGTCTCCCTCTCTCTGCCCCTCCCCCACTCATGCTCTCTCTCTCTCTCTCTCTCTCTCTCTCAAAAACATTAAAAATGTTTTAATAACATTAAAAATTAAATTTAAAAGTGGTGGGAGTGGACATCCTTGTCTTATTCCTGATCTTAGGGGAAAAACTCTCAGTTTTTCACCATTGAGTATGACATTAGCTGGATTTTTCATATATGGCCTTTATTAGGTTGAGATATATTCCTTTAGAACCTACTTCGTTGATGTTTTTTTTTTTTTTTTAGCATGAATGGATGTTGTACTTTGTCAAAACCTATTACTGCATCCATTGAAATGATCATATGATTTTTATCCTTTCTCTTGTAAATGTGTTGTATCATGCTGATTGATTTGCAAATACTGAACCACCTTTGCAACCCAGGAATAAATCCCACTTGGTGAATGATTTTTTTAAATGTATTGTTGGATTTGGTTTGCTAATATTTTTTTTGAGGATTTTTGTATCTATGTTCATCAGAGATATTGGCCTGTTGTTTTCTTTTTTCTCTTTCTTTCTTTCTTTCTTTTTTTGTAAGTGTCTTTTTCTGATTTTGATATCAGGGCAATACAGGCCTTGGGGACCATGTCTTAAGAAAATATTTTGCTGTCCTATGCTATACCTAGTATAGTATCTGGAATAAAACTAAACCCAGGGTGAATGTGTGAAAAAAAAAAAAGGAATATTGTTTACATCCTACCCAGGCATCTCTGGGCTGATATGACTCTCCTGTCTCTGGAATCCATCCGAAGATGAATTGGTATATCCATCACCATCCTCTCCTCAAAGCTGTGGTTGCTGAAAGTTCTGAAATTGCTTAGTATGCCTCTGGTCACAGTCTAAACTCATGGAAACTATTAACCTATTTTCCCCCCATTTTGAAGTGGTGAAATTAAAATAGCAGAAGAACATAAGATGAAAGTCTGGAGAAAATGATGCTCTGGACAATGAGGGCCCTGCTTTTTTTCTACCCTGGTGATCTGAGCTGATGTGGCTGCAAACTGTCTTCCCAGGGCTTGTGTTTTGCTCTTCTGCGGGTTTTAACTTTTTTTTTTTTTTTTTTTTAAGGCAGTCCTGTAATCCTGTAATGGAGTTGAACAAACCAGAAAATGCTTGACCAGAAAATGTGTTTGTTTGCATTGAGGCTTGGCTGCAAGATTTAGCCCATTTACTCAAAACCAGCAGCAGCATATAAGGTTGAGTCAGTTTCTAAGGAAAGACTTTATGGTCTGTGGAAACACTGTTTAAAGGACAGGTAATCTGAACACTTATGCTACAAAGGAAAAACTGTGTAAAGTATGCCTACAGTGAGACGACTATAATATGCCCACAGATCAGAAAATGAAGGTTCCAAGAATACAGCTGACTGGAAGCTTGGGCTAGCACATGGTAGAGGAGGACATATTAAACTTCTCTAGTCAGCTCCCTTTGCTGTACTCTTCTCCTTTCAGTCTCTAGCTGGTCCACTAGGAGCTGTAGACATATCTTCTCTTAGAGCAAGGATAAAGACTCTTATAAAGCTTACCATGGTAAGTGTAGCTACGATCTGTCAGCATACAAAGTTATTACAGTGTTACTGACTCTATTCACTGTGCTGTACTTTTCACCTCCGTGACTTATTCATTGTACAACTGGAATTCTGAATCACTATGTTGTGCACGTGAAACTAATATACCATTGTATATCAGCTACACTTAATAAAAGACTTTTATAACATTAGAGTGGAGGGAGCAAGAAGTTCCTCTAGTCCAGCCCTCTGATTTCACAGGTGAGAAAAATAGACCCAGAGCACTGATACACTTGGATGTGAGTCACGGAGTTCATTAGGGGCAGAGGAGGGACTAATACCCCAGGTTCCTGAAACTACCTAATTCATACAGGGATCTGATGATCATTGTGTTACCATAGGGAAGGAAAGTTGCTAGATGAAGAATATGAATTGTTTCTCTGCCTTTGGTAGCATCTACTGTATGCCTTTGGGTAAATCATTTCTTCTCTCTCGAGCTCACTTTTCTCATCTATAGTACAATGATTAATTCCAACTCTGCAATTTTATTGCTTGTGATAGATCAGAATTAACCACAGTGGGAAAAGGGTAATGTTTCCATTACTAGAGATTACTAGAAACAACTGGACAACTCCTTGTCTGAAGTTTGAAAGGAAGGTTCATGTGCTAGAAACCTCGACTGTATAATCTTTACGATGCCTTACCACTTGAAATTCCAGAAATTACTGGTGATAGAATTTCAAGCATGACAGAGGAAGAACTTTGTGTCTCCTTATAGATGATTATTTTAAAGCCAGACTAAAAGATGCCCTCTTTGCATAAACACAGAGCTTTTGTAAAGCCAGTAAAAATGAAATGTCTAATAAAATAGTTTTTAAGGAAATAGACAAAGAAATAAGTCTCCAAGCAAATAAGTGACAGAAGGGCATCTCTAAGTATGTCTACTCAAATTGCATCTTGTGTGTGCAGTACAGGTGCTATGGCTAAGGGGAGGGCTAGGAAGAAAGAGCACACTCTAGCATAAGAATGTTTCATGACCTGGTTCTGGATCCATCACTACTGCTCCTTCCCATGGATCTCACCTTCCAATTGCACTCTGAGTGCTTTGCCACCACTTTAATAAGCTACGTTCTTTTACAATCCCAGAATATCTCACATCCTTCTTTGCCTAGAGAATACCTATTCATTCTTCAAAGTTGAGCTCCAATGTCGCCTCTTCTGAAAAACACTTCTAATTCTCCCTCTGCTCCCTCTCCCTCTCCCACTGCTAATTCTCCCCAAGAAAAATAAGTCACTTCTTCCACCCCCATAGGATTATATGATGCTTCTCTGATGACAATGATATAATGTACTTGATTTCATGATTTACATCGACCTCTACAAGCAAACTGTGACCACCCCCACCCTCCTTGCGTGGAGCCATAGTCATTGGATGAGCTTCTTAGGAAACAGATTCTGAAACAGAGATTTGCACATGGGAAGTTATTGGAGCTAAGATGCTTCTGCAGAGTTGTCCTTCCTTGAGGCTTGGGGGTAGGGTCTTACAACTCTGCATCTACTGGTCAGTGGATACAGGATGCTCTCAAGAAGGAGTGATCTTGGGTGAAGAGGTTCCCTTCAACCAACTGAGAGTAATTACCAGAGAAGGAACTCAGCTATGAATGGTCAGGGTGGGGGGAGGATAAGAGTCTTGGTCGTGAAGAAGGGTCTGGGATGTACACTATAGCCTCCACACCAGAACCATCTTTGCCTAGGACCTGCACAATCCCTGACACACAGTGGGCAACTGCTGACCAGCTGTGAGGCACCTTGCAGCTTAAGTTGAATGAAGAGTCTGGATTTCTTTTCTTTTTCCAAAATTCTAGGCACCGTTTGAGGATTTATTTATTTATTTTTTTAGAATCTTGAGAAAATGTTTTAGGCAGTTACTCTGATGAAGGTATGGCTATAGGGAGAAGATGTTAGAGTAGCAGAAAGAACAAGGAAGCTTATAAACTTTTCTGAAGTGATGGCAATACAATTGCGATTAAAAGCAAAAAAGTTAAGTGAAAATAAAAATAAAATCACAAACAAATCTTGTACACTAAACTCCCAAATGTAACTGTTTTTAAATTGGAGATACAATCTGGTTGTATCTTTTCTATCCTTGGGTACTGTATAAATAACTTGTCTAATTCACAGGCAGAAGAGCTAGAAGAATCATCTGAATATAAATGAAGCCTATAGGTAACATAAGCATTAACTACTAGTTAGATGACAGAAAAAATATGTCTAAAATTTACATATTGCATAGGTGTGTGTGCATCTTCAATGGTTAGGTATTTTAAATCAAGACACATAAGTATTTGAAGATGCAGAAGAGTATAAAGTGTTGCCATTTAGAAATGTTAAAATTTTCATTTCATAAAATTAAAATGTGATCTTATATTCAATCTTTATTGTTTTTTTTAGGTACAAAAGCAGTTTTGAAACAGAAAAGACTCTTGGAAAAAATGAGGGTGACGTCTCATTTCTCGATACAGTTTTGGTCTCGTTGGGATAAAAATAACAAGAAACAAGAAGAGTTTGAAGATATTAGGCTCTTAAGATCTTTAGAAGTGACTCTTGTCCAGGAGTTTTCAACTGTTGCCCACCTCTCTCATAATCCTTGGCTCGGGGAAACAGTTACCAGGGCAGAGCATCCAAAATAAGCCCAACTCACTCCTGGATGAAGAGCATGAAAGGATGGCACCTAAGGGGGATCCATATTGTACAGTTTAAAAACCATGATTCTAGTCCAACTACCAGATTCAAGAAACTAAGGCGCAGAGAGGGGAAACACCTAGTAGTGGATTTGGAGTTGGAATATTGATCTCTTGATTCTCCCTCCATTGGGTAATCCCTTGCCCATCACACTATACCTACTTCATATTTCAGAAGACACACTCCGTTTCACAAACATAAGGCATTCAAACTGGCTACCTACAAGTTATATGCATATAAATAAGGAGAGGAAATATGTCAAGATCTTAACACAGTCTGTCTACTGTCAATTTCATTGGCTCCCACAGGGTACGATAGAAAACTCATTGTTGTGTACCCCCATCATCTACAACAGTATGCTTGCATAAAACTGATGCTCCCCAAATACTGGTTAGACCATGCATGAATCAATACTGGATAGGCATGTCCATAAAACAAAATTATTCTCTTTAACCATGCAAAAACAGTTCTCTAGTCCGGAGCTTCTCAATTGGCAGGCTAAGGCACAGTGTGTCTCAATGGGTTCCAGGTGTACCGCATTGTAGAGGGTCAGAGGGGACCAGGGGCTTCCATAGTTCCTGAGTGGTCACCTTGGGTGAGGAGAAGCCCCACCCACTGATTCCAGTATGCTGAATGCATGCCATCATTTCCCACAAGGATCATGATGTAAAGCAGGTTGGGAAGCACAGCTTGGGCTTAGGTGTTGGTGTTCCCAATGGAATAGCAATGTGGTGCGGTAAGAAGGGACGAGGGCTACAGCTCAGCAAACCTCCACTGAAGTGCCAGTGACATTATTTAAAGTCAAATAATTATATTCCGTATCTGAATTTTGTATTTTAAACTTTTTCTGGATTTTGATAATCAGTAAGTCTTCCCAAATGATGGCAGTACTTTTGGGTTTCCCTGCAGATGAAGACAGCATTTTACCTTGGTAGTTCTCCTAATAACCTGTATTATACACTTCCCTACAGCTCTACCTCCCAGTGAGGAATACATTTCCTATTAAGAAGTTTCTTGCACTTTCCAAGTGTCTTTCACCTATATCTGTATCTATATCTTCATCTAAATCTCTCTCTGTATCTCAATTTGTATCTGTATCTAATACGTGTTTCAAAACATCGAAAATAAAAATGGTAAGCCCAGTGTCTTTCCATGCCTACGACTATGATGTTTTAAAACCAGAAACAAAACTCCTGTAGATGAGAATTCTAATTTTTCTAAATAGGAAAACTCTTGAGTCAATTTATGAGATGGTATGAAACCCTTAGAATGTGTTTTCTTTTGATGTTATTAGCCACACACAAAAATACAGCTACGAAACATGTAACTGGAAATTCAGTAAAATAATTCAACATTCTTATTTTTTTGTTTACTTCCACTAATTTTTTTGAACAAAACTCTTTGTACCCAATGCCTGTATTACCTCAGCTTTCATATAAAAACCTTGTAAGGAAACTTTTTGCATGATTTTCTGATGAGCAAAGCAGCCAGCCTCGCCACTTAATTTAGCACTGCAGAAAGCCTAAGGAGTAGAACAAAATGTCCAACATTCTGGCAGGTACAGAGGCAGAGAGAACAAAGATACCATCCTTGCCCTCAGAGGTTCCCCATGTAGTGGGAGGAGCAGACACTTCTATAAATAACTGACTAGAGGCAAAGGGCAGAACACATTGCTATTATGGAGGAATGAGTAATGTGTGATGGAAACAGAGAGAGTAATTACTGCTGAATGGTAAGGGACCAGGCAACATGGTGATGGTGTGAGGCTGGGAATCTATCTGGGTGGGATTTGTCTTGGCTCTTGGAGGAAAAAAAAAAAAAAACAAAAAAAAAAAAACAAAAAAAACCACGACATTATAACAGGCTTTGGAATTAACGTTGTGTTACAAGAGTTTTCATTATCTAAATCCCAGATATGCCTACATTGAAACAAAATTCCTTTCACAGGAAGAGTTTGTAACAAAGTCAGGGTATTGAGCAGAGCTGGTGAAGGGGAACTCCACACTGCCAGAGATGAACATCTGTGTGTCAATTGTATGCATGACTATTAATGTAGAATTTAGAAAAAAAAAAAAATCTTGCAAAATTTTCTGTGTGTATTTGGACTACATAAACTGGATTTAAAATTAAGAAACATGTCCTAAAATCACAAGCAAAAAGGCTGACACAAAGGACAAAACGATCAGTACAATTAAGTCAGTGTATCCAATTCTGCCAGGAGCCACAAATCACATTTTTGACCAAGTAAATAAAGCCCTGTTGCTTCTTCTGAAGCACTCAGGTTGCGATTACGATCTGAGCTTTAGGAAATTAAAAATAAAATCCCACTGAAGGACATTTAGTTTATCTATAGCTGAAGGCCTGGAGAGGTGGTGTTTTACCTTAAAATGTGTAGCCCTTATAGTACGCCAGCTTTTCCTAAACACTTCTCTTGAATGTCTCATAACCCTGGAGGCATAGGATGAAGGCGGAGGGGGCTGAGCCCTGATGAATGTGCCAGACCTTCATGCCAGGAGCAAAATGAAAAGATCATAGCACTCCATGGAGACTACTGAGAGAGGAGAAAAAAGAACAGAATTCCTTTCCTTCCCAGCCAAGTAAGATCACAGATTTGCCTTTACCACACTTTCAAGGTACACTCTGTTGGGACTTGTCAACTCAGGAACCAGAGCAGTGAGACTGTCATACGCAGCGAGAGAAGGAGTGACAGATGCGACACCTGGGCTAGAAAGTCCAGGCAACGTTCCTGACCTTACTGGCCTTTAGTTTGCTTATCTACTAAATAAGACTCAAAGTGTTTACATTGCAGTGCTGCTGGGACCAAATGAGATCCATAATCTCATTATGTAATAAATACTTTTATGTCATTCTCCTTACAAATTCTAAGGGTTCTGGGACATATATTTAATTACCTTGGCATTCATTGATCATTTAATTGAATTACTATATCTACGCACTACATTTCTCTTTTTTTCTAATTTGTCCTTCACCATTGATTCTTCTACATTTTATAGAAGAATTTTATATCTCTACTTTAAAAAAAATGGATTATTTAAGGAATCCTGTGTATGATACTCTGAGACACCTGGATAATACCATCATATAAAATCAGCTTCTGGATTCCTAAGAGATTTTCCCTCCTGCTTCCTGGGAATTTTGTGAAAAAAGCTGTTGTTACTTCTATTGTGAATATAATTGTACCTCAAAACCATAAATTTCTTAGTCCTTCATGAAAGTAATATATATTATTTTATACTCCGCAAACAAAAAATGACAGCTTGCCTTGGTAGAGTTTTTAAAGTTTACTCAGGGCACACAACGAAGACCTCATTTAATCTCTACAACTATGTATGACAGGAGGTAGAATGGTAGAATTCTTGTCCCAGTTACATGTCGCTTGCTTATAGATGTGGCTGGATTTGAACTTATGTCTTCTAAATTCAAAGACAAAGTTGTTCATTCTTCTTCTTGCTGTCCTCCAGTTAAGTTTCTCCTATAAGTCTCTATCTGGTTCATGTGATGCCAATTACACTGAATGTGGTTATGAATTTCTAGCAAACTGCCATAGCCTTTCACAAGTAACAGAGTTTGCCTGAGCTTGAAAAAACTTATGAAAATCATCTTGTTCAACTCTCTCCCCTTAGATGGTAGCACATTGCATTCAAGGAGGTCAACTGCTTAGTGTTGTAACTAGGGAAAGAGCTGACTGAGTTCAGGGCCTGATTACTGTGGTTTCTTTTTTTTTTTTTTTCTTTTTTTTTTCAACGTTTATTTATTTTTGGGACAGAGAGAGACAGAGCATGAACGGGGGAGGGGCAGAGAGAGAGGGAGACACAGAATCGGAAACAGGCTCCAGGCTCCGAGCCATCAGCCCAGAGCCTGACGCGGGGCTCGAACTCATGGACCACGAGATCGTGACCTGGCTGAAGTCGGACGTTTAACCGACTGCGCCACCCAGGCGCCCCTGATTACTGTGGTTTCTATATAGTGTTATTTCCCAAACACCATGCTGGATCATTCTGGAGTACCAAAACTTTTCTTTGGTGTTCTGGCCCTTGTTAGCAATAAGAATATGAAAACTAATGTTGGTTAATTATTGACATAATTACTTATATCGCCAATGAAAAATCATTAGTTGAGTATATGACATAATTTGGGTTTTTGCCACTGTCAAAACAAGGCTGTCTTATGCCGATAAGTATGGTGGCCCTCTGGCTAATAACTCAGGGAGCTAATCCTATCCTAAGCCGCATGGCATGATGTCTTAGGTCCAACTTTCATAATTCCTGCTACTTGCAATTTATAAATAGAGGTTATCAACAGAACTCAGATCAGTTCCCCTGAGGTAGTCACTTTCTGGAGTAGCTGGAACTTCACAGCTTATACAACACAATTTCAACATCCGACTATCTGTTTTTTCATCTATAGAATGGGATACTAATTATTGTCCAGTCTATCTTTCAGGCTTTTGATAATGAGATAAGAAATATAAAATGCACTCTTAAGAATGTGAAGATTAAATAGAGAATAAGCCTGTGGTTACCAGAGGGAGGTGGGTGGCAGATGGGTGACATAGGTGATGGGGATTAAAGAGTACACACATCATGATGAGCACTGAGTGATGTATAGAATTGCTGAATCACTATATCGTACCCCTGAAACTAATATAACACCGCATGTTAACAATACATGAATTAAAATTTAAAATATTTAAAAAAGAATGTAAAGAGATGTAAAGATATTATTATAAAGTTCTTTTCTCTACACAAAATTACTGTTCCATGTGAGGATTGACCCTGATTCTTCATTCTTCAGTCTCTGACTAATCAACTGAGCCTACTTTCCAGTTTTCTTATTACTGGAGAGAAGACAATATGAGATGTACATATAGACATTCATAATCCCATGCATATTGAGTTTGGGAAAATACAGTGTGCTTTTTGTTTCCTTTCCTTTTTATTTTGTTCTCAACAGACATTTTGTGTTGTTGTATTTTTCTTTCACTTACATACGTGGAACACCTAATAAGCGATGGAACAGGTACATATTAAGCATTTAGAGTGTGCACATACAAGTCTCACGGAAGGTATAGTTTGTCACAGTCTCCTCAACTAAGTCCTTGATACCTGTGCCTGTGAGGCACCATCCTGACAACCTTCAATTTACAGTGGACAGGAGGTCTCAATGAGGAAAATGACTTCTCGTTGGATCACAATGCTAACCTCAGGACTATTTGAATCTAGGATTGAAGTAGATGTTCATGGAACATCTGCATGGTATGGTGACAAAGAAAAGACCCTCTGGCAAAGGCTGTGCCTAGTCTTGGAAGGTCAACCCCTGGCAGTGAGGTCTACGCAAAGCATTGGCTTCTTTGGGCCTAAATTCCTATACCCATAAAATAAGAGACGTTATTAATAGACCTCTTGGTCTCTTGAAGCTCTGTGATGGACTTGAGGATTGAACAAAAATTTCAGCAAGGCAGGGCTCTTTCTTTGTCTTCTTCACTGCTTCATCCCCAGTTTCCTAAAAAGAATGTCTGGCACATAGAAGCAGCTCGATAAATATTTAATTAAGCAAATGAATGAATGATTGGGAATGAATACTCTAAAAAGTCATCCAATAGCACCTACCCCCAAAGACAAACCTTAAATTCCATAATCATCTTCAGATGACCTTCCGTCACCACCCTATATAAGCAGCTCCTTCTCCTGGGCCAGACTCTATCTCATTGCTTTTTTACTTTCTTCATACCCTTATTGCTATCTGATATCACCTCATGCATACTATTAGTTGCTAATATGCTTATTTTTTTAATGTTTATTTATTTATTTATTTATTTATTTATTTATGTATTTAGAGAGAGCGTGAGCGTGAGCTGGGGTGGGAGGGTGGTGGTAGGGAGAGAGAGAATTCCAAGCAGTCTTCATGTTGTGAGCACAGAGCCGGAGGTGGGGCTTGATCTCAGGAACCATGAGATTGTGACCTAAGCAGAAATCAAGAGTTGGACGCTTAATCTACTGAGCTATCCATGCACCCTGACATGCTTATTGTTTTATTTCCCCACCAGTCTGTTTGAGACACTACGGCATTCAGTCTCTGGAGCAATGTTTAATACATACCAAACACTTAATAAGTATCTTTTGAGTGAGAAAAGTATATGACATTAAACTAGCCAACATCTAAGGTCTCTTCCAACTCTTGAATTCTTTAATTCTACCTCAGCAAAAGTGTGTGTGTGTGTTTTTTTTTTAAAATAGTACAACTAATTTTGCTAAGAAAACACATGATCTGAAGTTAATCACACAACGTAGGTAAGACTCTTACTTACAGTATTTGTCTATTGTGGGTAACTGACCCATCCAGGGGCAAAACCTAAAACCAGGAGGTTTAAGCAATGATGTTTTCAGCTACATGTATACGTAGTAATGACTGCCTGCCTGCACATTTCAGATCAAAATTAAATCCATTGTGAATCATACATTAGAATCAGGATCTGCAAGCAGAGACTAGAAATATTCCCAATACCATTCTGCTCACGTGTCGGCTCCCTTCAGAGTTGCCTGAAACTCAGCTCTGCCAAGATGTTTATTTTCTACCTGGCTTTATGAATTGCAATTACTTCCTAAATTATAACAAGCCACAAGTGGTCTGAGCCAAACAACAAGGGTCACGGAAGGTCTATCCTTGTACTCCTGGGGATGACAGAAAAGCTTGTTTGAACCAAACTTGATCCTCTTTCAAAAGAAAGGGAAAACTTTAAGCTTCTAACTCTTGGGAGTGGTAAAGAGAACAGCCAGAGGGCCATGAGCTAACTTCGATTCTCTAGAGATCAGTTGAACAAATTTGGCAATGATTTGGCTTCTGTTGAAAACAAGCCCTTCTAATTACACTTCTGCCCATGGAAGACAAAAGACAGAACCATCGCTTAGAAAGGCCATTAATGACACGCCAACATCATGGCTGCGACTGTGTAGTTTTCTTTTGAGCCGGGCGCTGTTGACATGAACTTCAAACACCCGGCTCTGGAACCCATTCATGAGAATGTAACCTCCCGAAAAGCACAAAGGGAAGTCGGTGAAGTGATTTGCTTCCCTTGAACTATTCCTTGGCTGTAATATTTTCTGACACCAGAAATAAAAATAATTCCATGTTTTGGTTCCTCTCTCCATCCCCAAGGAGCCGAAAGTGGTTTACATTAAGGAGGTATGAAAGGCACAGACAACAAGTACAGGGTTTTCCATTCTGTAACTGCTGAAAGACAAAGGGGACAGAAAATACAGATGTTTTCTCTTTGCTGCTGCAAAAGGGTGGGGGACTAACTCTTCCAGTGTCTCTGGAATGCAAATTTTCTTTCACAGTTTAGCAGTCTTTTTTGGATTTCAGTACAGTGAACTAACACTTTCCTGGATTCCAAGACCTCCAGAGAACCAGATGGAGGGGAGGAATTGGGAAAAAAAGAACCCACGCTACTTGAAAAAGGTATGAATTTCTCACTCCACATCTAGCCAAAAGCTCTGAAAATTAGAAGAGAGAAATCACTTTTGGTTTGTTCAAATGCATGCCATCCTAGGGTTGTTTGTGGTGGGTAAAAAAAAAAATCTGAAGTGATTTGATGTGATTTGATGGTTTTGAGTCTGCGTTCAGTTTAAGCTAGGAAGCAAACTTTAACACAGAGGATATGTTTACTATCAAAGGCAGGAAATAATGTGGATGGAAGAGATTGCACTAGAGGATCATTTTATATGCTGGTGTTCCAAAGCCGGTGACCATGCCCAATGCCAGACTGTTTAATTTACACTCATGGCTCTTCACGATACCGTCTGACCTCTCCTTTCCAGGCACCTATCCTACCACCCCCCTTAGGCAGTCTTTTTTCCTGTCAGCCCAAGCTTCTTAACACTTCATGCTGCTTGTTCTTGCATGCCTATCCATCCACTGGTGCCTCTGCGTTGAGCATTTTTCTTTACAAGTCAGATGGCTAAAGGTTTAGGGCCCAGGGCATATGAATGTTACCTCCTTTATTAATCATTTCCCTATACTTTTGTTCCTTCACAGCACTGTGTGAGGACCCTGGGTGACACTGTACAGACTGTGTGTAGACCCTGAGTGTATAGTATTATTTGTTTATAGGCTGTGGAAAATGCTAGAACATAGTACACCAGCCCAAGACAACAACACCAATGCATATCTCAACCCACATGCTCTTTTTCCAGTGTGGCCCCGACAATCCACTAAAGAGAGGTGGGGTTTGGGAGGACATGTGTAATTTTTATTGGGATAAGTACCTCGATTCCTTCAACAGTTCTTTATGGGACATCACTTCTGTCAGTTTGTCCTTCTAACCATCATCCTCTGCACGAGTTCTAGTTTCTCAAGTTCCTTCAGTGTGTGAGGCCCGAAAACAGACACATGACACTAGGAACCATTGTATCCCCTGTTCTGCACACTCCTCTTTGTACAGGTGCAGCGGAAGAGTATGTTTACTTTTCTGTGGTCTTATATATTATTAAGGATCTTGGGGTCATAGTCTCTCCCTTCCAAATCTTTAGTTTTTTTTTTTTTTTTACATGAACATCTGTTAAATTAAATGACTTTCATGTATACTTGTATAGTGAAATTTTTAAGCTAAGAATAAGATTTGACTTTTGTCCCTCTTATACTTTATCTTGTTGGATTTGGGTCATTGTTACAGATAATTGAAGGTTTTCATTATATTAGTGATGATAATTTACTTCGTACAATTCCTCCTGTTCTTTCTCTTGAACCAATAAGTTCCGGTGAGATAAACTTCAACAGCTACATGTTGCTACTGTTAAAAGATTTTTGACATTAGAGTTAGCATCATCTTTTTTAATCCCATCAGGCAACCAAGTCCTATTATTTTGCCCACTAAATATTTGAATTCCATTCATTATTTGCTATGTCTACCACATTGTTCTATTGTCTCTCATTTAGGGGATCACAATAGCTCATAACTGGTCTCTCAACCTCCTATTTGCCCCAACCTAATGGTCTTTTTCCAGTGTGGCCCTGACAGTCCACTAGAGACGTGAGGTTTGGGAGGACATGTGTAATTTTTATTGGGATAAATACCTCAATTCCTTCAACAGTTCTTTATGGGACATCACTTCTGAGATGCCCAACCCCAGTCTACCACCAAATGGGCCTGCCTGCAACATCCCAGCACATCAGGCCCACCAGTCAGCTTTAAAAACTGAAGATTCCTGGGTCACCTCCAGACCTGTTCAATCATTATCTCTAGGGTTGGGCATCAGGCATCCGTAACTTCTAAAAAGTTCTAGGATTGTGCCAGAGCTTCTGGATCTTTCTGGATTGGCTGGGATTCGAGTTTTTATAAAGCAAAAGAGAACAAACAATGCATCTGAACAAATTTATTATGGGTATCTGGAGAAGAGTCAAGGATTTAGATTCCTTTCAGTTATTTTCTGGGAAGTGAGGTAGTCTTAGGGTTGGAGGAACCCCAAGGGAGGAAGGAGAAAAGAGATGGGAAACTGACCCCTGCAACATCAGATACCTGTTTTGTACTAAGCGCTGGGCTAGGCTCTTTCATGGACACTATCCTATTTAATTCTGTTTTTAAAAATATTTTTAAACATTTATTCATTTTTGAGAGATAGAGAGAGACAGAGCATGAGCAAGGGAGGGGCAGAGAGAGAGGGAGACACAGCATCTGAAGCAGGCTCCGGGCTCTGAGCTGTCAGCACAGAGCCCAACGTGGGGCTTGAACCCACAAACTATGAGATCATGACCTGAGCCGAAGTCAGACGCTTAACCAACTGAGCCACCCAGGTGTCCCTATCCTATTTAATTCTTAAAGCAATGTCAGGATGATGATAATATCACTATTTGAGACAAGAAAAAAAGACTGAAGTTTAGAGTTTTTCTTCATATGCACCCAAAGTCACAAATTGACACATAGGAGGAATTAAATGTGGCTGACTCCTATCTACAAGACCTTGGGATTAATAAATAATAAACAAACATTTCTTAAGCAAAGGAGAAACATTGTATCTTGTATGGATATATAAATGATGATTTTGTATATACTCAAAATGGTCTTACAGGTTTTATTAAAGATGACATCTCTACGAGAAAAATCTATGGTGTAGTAGAAAGAGCATTTGACTAGGAGTCTGGAAACAGAACATTAGTCCTAGAAACGTCATTAATTTGCTGTGATGCCCATTGATAGTTGTTTCCCTTCATGTGCTATTCCGTTCTTTCTTTATAAACTCCATTAGCTTAGGTACACAGCTGTCCGGAATAAATATGACATTTTTTAGCCTTCAGTGCAGCTAGGTTTGGCCATGAGACTGGGTTCTGGCCAAAGGATTGAAGGTGGAAAGGAAGAATCCTTGGAGAGAAGGGGTCTTCTCTCAGTCCACTGAAGTATGGGAGAAGCCATCTTGACCCCTCATTAGATGGGAGAAGCCATCTTGACCCCTCATGACCCCACGTGCTGAGCATGGCAGAGAAACAGCAGAATACTGGGTCCTGGCCTACCACCGTCCTAGATCCCCTGCTTCCTAGATCCCCTGCTTCCTTACAGTGAGACAGAAATGAACATTATCTCGTTTTGTCACGATTACTGTTTCCTGTCACTCCAGCTGAACCTAGCCCTAACTAATACACTTGCTTTATAATTCAAGTCCAGTTATTTCCCTTCTGTGCCTCCATTTTCTTATTTAGGGAACCAAGAGGTTGGGCTAAATAATACCTAAGGTCTATTCCAGGTCTCATATTCTCTATGATTACATGGGATGGCACAAGGAAAAGATGTGGAACTGAATTCAGGGTCTTGGAGAGATATCTGTTCTCCCATGTCCACTGCAGTATGGTTCACAATGGGCAACCTATGGAAACAACCCAAGTGGTCACTGACAAGTGAGTGGACAAAGAAAATGTAGTGTATACATACAATGGAATATTAGGAAGCCTTGGAGAAAAAAAACAAAAACAAGAAAATTCTGCTATTCACAACAACACAGATGAACCTGGGGGACATTATGCTGAGTAGTGTAAATCAGTCACAGAAGGACAAATACTGCATGATTCCACTTACGTGAGCTATCTAAAATAGTGAAATCTGTAGAAGCAGATAATATACTAGTGGTTGCCAGGAGGTAGAGGTAAGGGGAAAAAGGAGTTGTTATTCATTGTACATCAAGGTTCAGTTATGCTACATGAGTCAGTGCTAGAGCTCTGCTATATAACATAATGCCCACAGCTAACAATCTGTGCACTTTGAAATTTGTTAGGACAGATCTCATGTTAAGTGTTCTTCCTACAAAAACCAAAAACAAAACAAAGCGACACAAGGAAACTCTGGGAAGCGTTGGATGTGTCTATCATGACGATATCACGAGTGTCTGCATATGTCCAAACTCATCCAATTGTACACATTGAATTTGTGTCATCCTTTGTATATCAATTATACCTCAATAAAGCAGTCAAAGTAAACAACTAATCCAGTCCTAACATTAAAACAAGCAAACCAACCAAAACTTCCTTCTTCTAGCAGCTTGGCAGGCTGATCTGCTAGTGACTAGTCCTTCAAAATCTATGATTGCTACATCAGTATCCATACAAGCTATGGGACAAGAGGGATCCATCCTGTGCAGAATGCTGGTATAAACAGCTATCAAGCCATTGCCTATCGCAGGATATTCAGTAATATTACACTCAGCTCAGCCCCACCTGGAAACTCAGGAGACAAGGCTTGGGGCTTTGGTGGTACCCATAAGCTGCAACAAGCTTTTTCTGCCTGAATCATCCCACGGTGGGGACATATATGGTAGTTAGACAAGATTATAAATCTCAAGCGATTAATTGTAATCACGCCCATGGAATAACATCTTACGATTTATGATCCGAAGCATTTATGACTTATTTAATTGCAAAAACTCCCTATGAGGGCTGGAGCTAGGGGGAAGCAGGTGAGGCACCAAGAGAGCACAGTTTAAGGAGGCATTCTCTCTCAGGGTCTTCCAAGTGCCTGAGAATCCCCTTCAGTCTGGTTCTCAGAAGTCCTTACCGTTCTCACCATAGTCCCACCCGGGTCTGTTTCATGTTTTGGATGAACTTTTCGTCTCCCTAAGAAATTCTGCCCATGGCTATAACTCCTCTGAAATCTACATTTTAACATTACCCGTTTGTTTCACATCAACGGAACTAAGGACTGTTTCTGCTGTTCCCCGTGTGAAATATCACTGAGAAATGCCCAGTCTAGGCATTTCATACATCCTCTGTCCATATTTGTTTTTTTGTGGTTTTAAGAATGGATATTTGCCTGACAACTCTTTAGAGTTCACAATAAAGTGTATGAGACAGACAATGGAAAAAAAAAAAAAAACAAAGATACAACTGCTCGGGTCATAATGATAAGCTCTCATCCGCAGCTCGACGAGGCTACTGACTTATAGGTATATTTTCAACAGTCTTATCAATATTTTCCAAAGTCTTGAACTTCAAAGGGCCACAGGGAATACAATGCCATCTTTCCAAAGACTTCTCTTTGTCCTGTTTTGATTTTTATGGGAAGTCTTCCCACCCACTCATCCAAAATAATAACTCCAGTCTTCTTTGACTTCTCTGTCTCTCTCATCCTTTACACATCTAAACCAGCCAACCCAGCCTTGCCTGCCTTTCCATCCCCACTGGTCGCACCATTGTTCAGGTTCTGGTCACTCTTGGAAGGACAACGTCAACGTCGTTCATCGGTGATCTTTCTGACACCCGATTTGCTTTATTTCAGAAATCTCATATTCAAATACAAGAGCCAGAAAGACAACATCAATGGGTTGTGTAATAAACAGTAACTAATAAACACTGTGGGTGGGTGGGTGGGGGTGCTGTGGCAAATTGCAGAATGCATGCCCGACTGAAGATGGAAGGTCCTTCTAAGCTCCAGTTGACTGTTCCCAGGCAAAAACTGTGAACTTGATTTTTTAGCAAAAGTTGTAAATCTAGATTTTTATGTGAATTCTCCCAAACTAAAAGTTTACAAGTACTTTAAATTTTTATTTTTTTTCATGTTTATTTATTTTTGAGACAGAGAGAGCACAATTGGGGAGGGGCAGAGAGAGGAGACACAGAATCCAAAACAGGCTCCAGGCTCTGAGCTATCAGCACAGAGCCTGTTGTGGGGCCCGGACCCATGAACAGCAAGATCATGATCTGAGCTGAAGTTGGATACCTAACTGACTGACCCACCCAGACGCTCTGCAACTGGTTTACATTAAAAAAAAAAATCTATTTATCTATCTATCTATCTATCTTTTGAATATCAGACAAAATACACCTGAGGGTATCTGGTGTGAAAGCGGTCACTGTGTGACCTCTGGCCTATTCTGGTGGATCACCTATGCTATCCTGTCAGAGCATATTTCTAAAATGAAGATAACATCGGATCTCTCTGCTTTGCTTCGAAACCAGGAGAAGATCTGCTATGGCTGTAAGAGAAAGCCCTCTCTTTGGCCGCATAGTAAGAACTTACACAACCTTGACCCTAATGGACACTCAGTCATTCTTCTTATGTACCCGATATTCTAGCCAAGTCAGAGTGCTACCATTCCCCTGAAAATATCCTATACTTTTTCCCCCTTGGCACCTGTCTTCATTCTGCTCTTCCCACTTCGTTTCCGACCAGACAACTCCAGACTCTGGCTGTCAGCGCCCTCTTCTCTGACACCTTCCCTGAGTCGGTCTCTCTATGTAGATTGGCTGCTATCTCTCCCTCCATCCACAGAACTTCTGCAGGTATATTCCTGTGGCATTTGTTACGCTGTGTTCTAGTTTTGTGTACATGTTTGACTCCCCCACGCTATTTTGAGCTCCCCGAGAAAGGACCGAGTTTCACTTATCTTCTGCATTTCCTAGCACGGCGTCTGGTACAAAATAGTAGGCGTGCAATAAATCTTCCTTGACTAGTGGATGACTGTACAGAAGCACAAATTCCAAAAAGGTTTTAAGTGGATTTGGTGAGGGTAAACCGTGTGAATCCTCAGCTGGTTTAGGTGAGACTAGACTTCAAAGAAGAAAGCTGGGTTTAGAACACAAAGGGGTGGCCTGGAAGTCTGGGCAGCAATTCTAGCCATTCTCCTTATCTGAGGAAAGTGACAATAATAAATACTTTGTAGTTACGTAGCGTCTTTTTCACATGAGCTCTCAGCCAGGTGCAGATACGATCTTCTTCATCTTGTGTGTGAGTCTACTTGTTCCAAGGTCATAGTCAGTGTTTGGCAGAAAGAACAGACGCAAGAGCCCCCAATTCCCACGTCAGTGCTCTGAGTTCCAGAGCATACGGTCTCCATTAACAGTGCTGTCCTTGCCACAGGTACACGGCATAGACAGCAGAAGAAATGTATGAAAGAAGTTCATACTTAGATATGCTTCTCACTCACTCATGTTTGATCAAGGAGAACAAATCACAGACACTCCATAGAGTGACCTGAAGAGAGGACGAGTGCAGAATTCTAGCAAGTAATGTGTCCCCTACTCTCCTGCAAGTGAAAATTCACTTTATGGCATGGATTTGTTTTTAGTGGATCACTAGTCCTCCCTCACGTTCAGCGAATTTTTAATTTCCCTCAAGGTTTTTACCATCCTCCCCCATTCTTTCTAGGGACAGACGGATGATTTTCAGATCCTGGGGCTGTCTGAGTCTCAGCTGCAGAATCAGAGGACACATCTCCCTGCACAGAGGTCTTATCTCCGCAATGCAGCACAGAGTGGTCACGTAATGAACATTCTGATTATGCCCCTCTCGGTCCTTCCCTTCACCAGGCCATTAAAATATGTTTTTCTGGATCTAATAATAGTTGGGTAAGCTGTAGGCAATAATGAAAGGACTCAGACCCTGTGAGTGTGAAAATAAAGTTTATGCTTCACTTTGGAAGTTTCAAAGTTAGAGTTTAAAACTTCAGGCCTTACTATTGGTGTTATAATGAGAAGTAGTAGAAGTGACAAATCCAAAGTAATTGCATTTCCACTTTATTGGGTTCCTACCTCATACGCTATGAATTTTGCATGTATTTTCTAAGATCCTCAAAACCACCTTGAGAAACAGACATAGACATTATTATTCCCAATTTACAAATAAGAATGCTAAGGCTGAAAGAGGTCAAGTGATTTTCCAAAGCTGTTCAATTGGAACATATGTGGGCCAAGATGAAAAAACTAGCCCTTTTGATTCTATGTGTCCATACTCTCTCCCACCGACTGGGCTTCAAAGAATGTATCCGAGGAGGTGGATAATAAAAATGATAGATATTCCCTAATCTATTTTTGCTTACAGACGGAATTTTGAATTTTCCACTATATATGGATAAATATACTAACCTTCAAACTCCCTTGGTATCTAAAATAATTATACTACTGACCTACGACAAGCTGGAAAAACATCCTCCTTCACTGTTCAACTCCCTTCAGTTTACTTCAAGCTGGGGCAGATACTATCTTAAACTGAAGCAAAGTTTGACTTAAACAAACAACAACAAAAAATTCATCGACAGCATTTCCCGTAGGGGGAGGGGTTGTGTTTCAAAGGCCTTTTCTATAAATTGTGAAGACAAGGAGAGGAGAGGTATTGATAAGTTGAAATCTACATCAAAATAGACATTGTCAAATGAATAATGTTAGCCCAGGACCAACTGAAATATAGGTAGGCCAGCACTTTGACTATCTGGTGCCCCAAATCAGATGACACATTTAGTACCACAAATCAGGAGGAAGGAACTTGAGCCAGTAGTTTAGAAGCTTCCACCAGAGAGGTGGGAAGGAGACCAAAAGAAAAAGTCCATAACGCATGATAAAAATTACAGTAAAGTATAATAGTCTGATCAGCTTTGCAAATTAATAGCATTATAAGAACCTGACAAATGGGTAAAAATTTAAGACCCAAACACTTCCACGGAAATCTTTCTTACAGTATATTCTTTAGACAGCATGTCTTCTCTGTGCTCCACATCTGGAGAAGGGAAGTGTGGGGTGTGGGAAAGGAGGAAGGACCAGAGGTATTTTGTTGGGTGATCTGATGCTTTGGGTACTTCACTACAGAGATGCAAATGAGTGAAATGTAGGGATGACTGAAAAGGATGAGATGTCCAGAGCCTAGAGGAAGGATTTGCAAAGAACCACAGGTCTTCAAGATGGGAGAGCTGAAGGTTTATCCAGTCCAATCAGACTATTTTACTGATGGAGAACTTGAGGTCCAGCAATGAAGTGGCCGTTTTTACTGTTGAGTGGGGGCAGAGTGGCTCAGGTCTCTTGGCTCTCGGGCTGGTGTTCTTGCTTCCACAAGACAGTAGTGGAAATAATGGAGGAACGAGAAGCAAAGGTATCTGCTTAATAGTTCAGGTGGGTGTCAGGGCCCCTTGTGGCAAATATCTGAGGTTCAGAGGACTGAAGAGAAGATGGATCTGACCCAAGGATTTGCTACTTATAGCCCCATGTTTTTCACCTTTATAAATTCAGGGCCAAATCCAAGAAGAGGAGAATGGATAAGCTAGCTGGAGGTATATTCATACAATGGGATACTGCTCAACAACAAAAAGTAACAGGTCACAGATACAACAACATGGTGGAGTGGATGAATCTCAAAAACCTACAATGTTGCATGAAAGAAGCCAGACAACAAATAAACATGGCATGATTCCATTTATTTGAATTAAAAGAACAGACAGAAATAATTTATGGTGACAGAGGTCAGAAAGTAGTGGTTTCTGAGGAAAGCAGGTGGAAACGGGTTGTCAAGAGTCATGAGGGAAATTTGGGGGGTCATGTATACAATTGTCTAATCTCATCAGTAGTTTATAGGCCATCATCAGAAACACTCATGATCTAAGTATCTTACTGCATGTAAATCATGCCTCAATTAAAAATGAGGCAAAGACAATGGGGCACAGGTGGCTCAGTAAGTTCAGCATCTGACTCTTGATCTTGGCTCAGGATCCATGATCTCATGGTTCATGGGATCGGGACCTGTGTCTGGTTCTGTGCCTGGAATTCTCTATCGCTCCCTCTCTCGCTGCCCCTCCTCTACTCATGTACTCACATGCATGTTCTCTCTCTCTCTCAAAATAAATAAACTGAGAAAAAAATTTTTTGGATGAGAAAAAGGCAAGAAGACAACAAGAGATGTAATACATGATATTATAAATAAATACATCATGTTATACCAATATATAATAATAAAATATAAATAAATATAAAGTATATAAATAAAAATAGGGAAGACCTTAATTTTATGGCTCATTTAACAAAGAGGAATGTCCTACCTAGGCAAGGGCTTAACTCTAAATGCAAACAAATGGAAATTGTGTCTTTTCTTTATTTTTTTTTTTTAAGAATGAACATCATTAGAAACGGATGCTCTATTTCTTTGCTGCCTTAAATAGCTCCTATATATAACTTAACCTTTTTTTCATAATGAAATCTGTGGCTCTTTCAATCAACTCTTTACATAGAAAAGTTAAAGAACAATTTTAGAAGAGGAAGAGATATTTGAAATCATCTGTTTCCAACACAATGGTAGTTGAGAAGACTGATTTAGAAAGGGCAGGGTGACTTTCCCAGGAAAGGCAGGACTAGAAATCAGTTTTCTAAGTTCTCAGGATGAGCTCTTTTCACTGTACCATGCTGTCCCAGGGCTCAGAAAGATGCCTTGAAGCTAGCTGGCCTTCCACATCCCATTTTTACAAAGCACTATTACCAATAATAAATATTAAAAGCAGAAAGAAACAAATTCCAGATATTGTTTTTCTAATGTGCCTTCCATGTGAAAGACAAAGAATCCATAAACATTATGACTTGTGAACATATTTTAACACTAGGGTGGTCTTAATGAAGGGCCTAGAGCATAACAGCCCCGAATCTTCCTATTCCTGCTGATGAGCCAGGGACAATCTGTTGACCCCACAGCCCCACAGCTACCCCTTCACTGGGGCCTGAGAGGAAGACAAGCCAGTCCCAAAGAGCACACTGTTTCCCAAGTGGTCTGAACGCCTGCCACATCAGATTGCTTCATCGTTAGCGCAAACCTAGCCCGAGCTTGCTCAGGAGGCCCGAGGGAGCCAGAAACAAGGCCGGAGGTGGAAAACAATGTCACTGGATTTCAGAACATGCTGGGGTGCTAGTATTGGCTTGTGCAATTTCATATCACGGGCAAATCGCATCACCCTGGTTTCCTCATCTGTAAAATGCAGATAGCGGGGTGCCTGGGTGGCTCGTCTGACTTCGGCTCAGGTCATGATCTCATGGTTCGTGAGTTCGAGCCCCGCGTCAGGCTTTGTGCTGACAGCTGGGAGCCTGGAGCCTGCTCCGGATTCTGTGTCTCCCTCTGTCTCTGCCCCTCCCCTGCTCATGTTCTGTCTCTCCCTCTCTCAAAAATAAATAAACATTAACAAAACTTTTCAAAATGCAGGTAATAATGTCCCTTTGTGGGGTTGAGAGAACCAAAGGAGATGAGATGGTAGGACTCAAAGTCCGACCCTCCTCAAATGCAAGGATTCACTGTTAAAAGAGGTGGCATAATGTCCTCCTCCAGCCTCAAGAAGAGCAATATGGCTTCCTTCTCCATTTCTAATATCTGGCCCTCTAGGTCTGAGAGGAAGATGTGGCTGAATATAGGTAAAACACAGCCTCCAGTGACCTCAACTATCCCTTGAATTCACAGACACTGATTCCCAAAGAGCCATGGGGTGCCACAAAGATCTGAACATATCACTTCCTGTGCCCACCAATAGCTGGAAAAAGGAAGAAGGGAAATCTTGAACTTTCTAGACTATAAGGTAATAGAAAAACATGGGGCTTGGGAAGTACCACCCCTGTCTAGTGATAAATCTTTATATCTCTAGGCCTTCTAGGAACTAGGACTGGAATAATGCCAATTACCTGAAACTAACTAGATGGGTGCATTTTTTTCATATCTTGCATGTAAAGCAGAAATTTATAAATTACTATTTGTGGATAGTAAAACTGAACTTCAGAAAAGTAAAGTTCTCATCCTCAGTGGGTGTATGACATTTTAGTGGTGAAGCTGGGTTTTATATTCAGGCCTGTCTGATCCATTCCTATGGCTTCTCCCTGCCTCTCTTTTGCTGTTCACTCAAATCACCCTTTCAAGCAGATGTGCTAGCCCGGTCTTGGCAATGATTCCTGCATCGATTGCTAGTCCTAGAAGTGATGTGCAAAATGTTTGCTGGAGCCTTGAGGGCCCTAACTATAGAATAAACATCAGTTATCCTCATTGACCTCATAAGGGAGCTGTGGGCTTTGAAATCTAACCTAGAGTAACAACTGATGCTTGCAGAGAGCTTTTAGATATTTAGGTAAGACTATTATAGCACCAATAAAGCCATTTCCCTGTTTGTACCCAGACTGTCTGCCAGTTTCAGAGTTTAAAGCAGCTTTGGTAGCCCGAGTGCCTTTTCCTGCTTGTAGGTGCAGTCGGAGTTCTCTCTTGCCTAGAGAGTTTCAGGTAAAGCAGGAAATCCTCTGGTTATTTTCATCAAGTTAGTGAGAGCGCAGAAGTGTGGGAGATACCACTGCAAATTGCGACTCCCTTCCCCCAGTCGTAGCTTCCAAAGTCTTATGAAGACATCGCATTTCAGATTTTCAAATGAGTAACGACAACCACTCGTGTGAAACAAACTACTTCCAATCCAAGGAGCAAAGTTCTTTCTCGAGAATTCTGAGAGAAAGAGGAGACTGCGAGGGGCGAAGGATGGGGCAGGCCAAGCCTTTCTATATGACTGATTGCATCCAGTGTTTAGGAAAGCCTTGGGAAAGAACACGGGTGTATGAGTTTCGAAATGTGGGTTTGAATCTCCCCCATTATTTAGGAGGAGACTTAGGTCACACAGTCCTTTATCTTCCTAGGATCTCTCTTTTACCCTGCAAAATGTAGATTATGATGCATCCAACAGTAACAGAATACTAAAGTAAAAGAGAACATTGCTTTTCATGCTAGAACAACAGTAAATAATATTAGCAATAATAGCATGGCAAAATAATGAAACATTATGTAAGCCATAAAATGCTAAATAAATATTTGCCATCATTGAAATTGTTATTCATGGAAGCTTCCTGGCCAAACAAGACCTGGAATAGGAACGGCTGGAGATAGTGTTTTGTCTTGTTTTTTTTTTTTTTTTTTCCTCCCAAATAATACGACTTTGCACAGATTAATCTCTGTTCCAGAGCTGTTCCATATTTTCCTGAACTCGATAGAAAGGGAGACAAGATTTCCAGGGGTCCTCACTCTCCTGAAAATCATAGAGCTAAAAGGATGCTGTGTTAGGATTCAGACCCAGATCTTATAAAACCAAGGCAAGGTTCTCCTCATTTTGTTACTATTCTGCCTCCCTTTCTTGACTCTTGAGGAATGATCCCTTTATATTTCTGAACTCATTCCTGTCAATATTTTTGTCTTTCTCTCAAGGCAATGACAATATTTAGAAAGGCCTTAAAGATGGAAAAGATTCTCAAAAGCAGGGATGCAAGCATAGAAAAAGCAAATGAGGACTTTAATATGTGGTCATTGGCCATCAAATTTGAAAAAGGGGTAATTTCAAGATTTATCATAAAGTATGAACAAAGTCAACAGAACAGACTGGATTTCCCAGTTGGTTCTGAGGGTGACTATTGTTATTCTTTCCTCTGATCAAAAGCAAACCAATTTGGCTGTGAGCACAAAGGACAGAGGTCTCGTCTGTGATTAAAAACAGCAACACTTGAAATCAAACAAGTCATCTGGATTACTTCTGAGCTCTTCTCTGTCTTTAGAATCAGTCTAGGAACAGTCACAAAACAGAGAGAACAAAATATTGAACAACATATTGTTAATACATACATACTATCTTGATCAAGGATAGTGCAAACTCCTAATTCATTCACCAACTATAAAGAAAGCAACTACGTCAACTTCCTCATATGTAAATAATAAGCATTTTGATGGGATTTCTAAAAGCCCAGGCAACTCTGGGACCCTAGGATTTTATACCACACAAACACAAAGGCAGGCAACCACATTGGCCAGGAAACCTGTGAACGGACTCTCGTGGACCCAGAGCCATTGGGCGGGTTGGGGGGGGGTATGAAAAGATTCACTCTATAACTGAAAATATTTTAATTTCTATTCATTTAGGCTCTTACTGAAAGTAATGCAAACCATTTATTGAGTGTTAAAAGGCAATACGAAATACGTCCCAATTAAATGTCTTATGAAGACCTAGGCGGTGCGTCTAATAGAATTAAGCAGCTCATGGATTCAAACTGGAAGATTCACGCATGCATTCATTCATGCATTAAGCCCCCATTGTGTGCAAAACATAATTAGGAGCCCTGCGGGGATAGACTGCAGAATCAGACCATGGATGCCGCCTCATCAGGTTGCTCCTTGCCCTTTGCTCTCGCAAAAACAGTACGGAGGAACTCCACACAGGATTGGAAAGCTGACAAAACTGAAAAGTCATGGAGCACCAAATGATTATTGTAAAAGGCGAGGGCAAATAGAACAGCCCTAAGACTGGCATCAATTATTGCTATAGAATATGAACACACAGGAATGTTTTGTGTTTGCCCTCCTCCAAGCCTGTAGACTAAAGAAAATAATCTTTCATTTTATGCTTAAAGGGACAACATCAAAGAGTTTAGGGCTCAAGATGTGGGGATGCCAAAGCTCACACAAAGAGAAATCAAAACAGTAGTTTGGCAGTAGAAGCTTTTGATACATTTTCTTTATCCTCCCCCTTCTTTCAAGAAAATTAAAATAAACATTTCCTGGAGTGTTGAAAAACCTAACATGACCCTACAATTCTGGACAGAAAGTAATATATGAAATTTATCTGAATTAAAAGACAAATTGCCTGAAAGCATTTGTTCTAAATCCTAGCAGACAGGTGTTCACACAATATGCAACAAAGCCCTTGTTTCCTTATCAAAAATGTAGAGACGTGCACAGGGAAAAGATGCGCATGTGAGACCATTACAATGGTTTCTCTGGAACATATGCCATTGTTCTTGCCTCTGAGAACTGGGCAAGGGCTCGCCCTTGATTCAAGAACCGCTACCATTTTATGGACCCTGTGCCATGAGGTGGGAGTAGACATAACCACCTGTCCACAGATACCTCTGCTGATATCACAGTGAACAGGGCCCTTCCTCATAGCAGTGGATGTCCCTTCTGGAAGCCACTGCTGATGGCTGGCTAGAGCTCTTTTCCATTTGTCTCAGAGCTTATTCTCTAGTGGTGTCAGGACTCAGTGAATAATGCCTATATCTAACACTGGATTAAATGTGCTTCGTTGTGGGCCAAAGGATGCAACAAACTAGTACGTGTGCCTATGATACAATGATAAAAGGCAGAAAGGAAAATATGCAAAACCAGGCAGGAGTTCTGCCATAAACTCTTTCTAGGACTTTCAGCAAGGCAATGGCCCCTCTCAGGGTTGAGTCGCTGCATCTGTGACACGGGAAGGCTGGAACAAATTCTGTCAAGCTTTGTGAATTGTAATACTCATTCATCTCTGAATGACTGGGACACAATCCATCTATAATTTGGGAGCTGCCCACATGGATTTTCGCAGATCGTTCAAATCCTCTCACTTGGTTTCTCGGATGTTATGGCAAGATCTAGGATTGCATTATCTGGGGAAAAATGTAACCTCTGAACATTCTTTTCTTTATGAAGAGACAGTTATGGAATATCAGTATTCTCCAAGACCTTGTGCCAGGCAGTGGGGTCACAAGCAACAAGACAAACAGGTTCTCTGCATCTCCAAGAGCTCACCACCGGGTGGGGCGGGGTGGGGTGGGGGTGGGAGAATGAGGAATTAAACAGACCCATTAAAATTTCAATGGTGGGTTTTATGGTTGGCTGGTGAAAAATTTTCTAGGATCAAAGATAAGAAAGTAGGTAACTTGCCTCAGAAAGAATTCTGGTAGCATGACATCTGAACCACTGAGAGGGAGGAGCTCCAAGAACTAGGCTAGAATATTTTACCCTAGTACTAGATGAATCTTAGCACTGGATCTCAGGCTTAGATTGGAAAACAGAAACAAAATCCAAAACAGAATAAACAAACACAATCTCCAAACAAATGAAGCAACCAAACACCAAAAACTGAAGTTACCGATAAAAACGCAAAGATACAAAATGCAGCACTGACAGCACATTTCTGTGGGTTCTGACCACACGTGTCATTATGCCGACATGAGAATAGGATATGTACAGAGACAGGTAAAAATTCAGACCAAAGGTAGGAAAGATTTTTGTGGCACCAAATATAAAAGACTATATATACATTTGGCTGACTGTGGACACTTTTTAATGTGTGTTTAAATTTATTTATTTATTTATTTATTTATTTATTTATTTATTTTAATTTTTTTTTTTTTAACATTTATTTATTTTTGAGACAGAGAGAGACAGAGCATGAATGTGGGAGGGTCAGAGAGAGGGAGACACAGAATCTGAAACAGGCTCCAGGCTCTGAGCTGTCAGCTGATGCGGGGCTTGAACTCATGGACCGTGAGATGATGACCTGAGCCGAAGTCGGACGCTTAACCGACTGAGCCACCCAGGCGCCCCTAATGTGTGTTTTTAAAAGGAGTTTCTGTGAAGGATTTTGGTTTTAATAATGAGACATTGGTCTTGTTTTCCCTAAAGCGGGCAAAATAAATCTATGGTGATACACAATACTTTTCATGGTAATAATATAGTGCAATATAAACAAATACAGGAGCTATACTATACCCTGAAAAATACAAGTATAAACAATACAAGTATTTTCTGTTCCAAATGAGGAGAATCTCAAATAAGCAAAGCATCCATACAAAAAGAGTTTACGGGGCTTGCTAGGACATCCTCAAACAGACAGATTAAGCCTCTCCATAATTCTCGGGTTCTGGGGGGATTAATTTACTTCTTCGAGGTCCATGGTTGTAGAAAGGACTGTAAAGAAGAGAAATGAATTTTGGGCTGACAGAGAGTGTAAAGGGCCTGGATTTGTAAGTGAAGACATTTTGCTTCGTGAAATCTTTCATCAGATAAACCGCCAAGGCTCCAGCAGCCCTTCAAGAACAGAGAAACATGTTCAAACCAGTTTTGCCTGCAGACAGAGCGACGCTAATTGCTTTACCCCGATTCTCTTTTACCTTCTTACATGCAGAAGCATAAAAATAGCCAAGCTGTGTTCTCTGCCTCTAGGATCCAACCCTCCACCTGTGGAAAGGAATTCAAGTTTCAACGTTGTCTCACTGCCACGGTTTTCTTTGGAGCCTAATTATCAACTAAGTTTGATGACAGCGTAACTGGCTCCAGGGGCTTCTTGTTCCTTCCAAACAAAACAAAAAACAAATTCCTGAAGCAAGACCTGAAATGTACCGCCGGGAATCCAGAATCAGTGATGCAATTCCAAACTGGGGCTGGTCTCCTTATCTTCACATCAGCAACTTCCCTGGAGAGCCTGTCTCCCTACATGTGGACCAGCTTCGACGAATATTTACTGACAAATGACTATTATTTTAATAATCATAATCATTTGCAACCGTTTGTTGAGCTGCAGCCAGTAACACTTGCATAGACATTATCTCACTTGACGGCCACAACCCTGCGAGGAATGTGTGCAGAGCGGGGCTCATTAAGTTATTTAACTGGGTGAAAGTTTACACTGCTGGTGAGCGAGACGACTGGGAGCCAAGAGATCCTGGGTTATGGACCTGTCACATCATTCCCCTCCAGTCCCTCTGTGATGGAGCAGGAAGACATGGGCTGTTCGCCATTTGGGATGGTCCAGGACTGACAGAACAGCATACCTGGGATCCATGGCATATCGTGGGCTGTGTCTGCACAGTGTATTTCCCTTAGAAGAGTGGAGCTTGACAGCATGCTAACCTGTCTAACACCTCAATGGGCTGCCCTATGAAACGGTAGCTCCCCATCCCTGAAGATGTTTAAACAGAACCTTGATAACTGCTGATTTGGAAAACTGTAGGAGACTCCATTATTGGGGGAGGATTTCCTAAATAGCATCCATTTAGAAAATAGCAAGGAGTATTGTATTAGCTTTTGATGGTGGCCTAACAAGCTCTGTGGCTTGAAACAACATATATGTTTATCTCATGCTTTCTGGGGTCCGTGCGTGGTTTTACCGGGTCCTCTGCTCAGAGCTTCACAGGCTGCAATCAGGGTATTGTTGAGATGTATGTTCATCGGGAGGCTTGACTAGGGAAGATTCTGTCCCCAAACATTCCGGTTGTGGGCAGAACTCATTTTCTTTGGTTGCGTGGCTCTGGCTATATCTTGGCTCTTAGCTGAAGGTCACCCATTTAGTTCCTAGAGGTAGCCCACAGTTCCTAGAGGCCTTATTCTAGGAGAATAGGAGAATATTCTGGAGAATATTCTGGAGAAGTTCATGGGCTCTCCAACATGGTCACTCACTTCCTCAAGCCTTACAAGAAGAATCTTTTATACCAGTCCACTGAGATCGACTCTGACACAATGAGTAATCATGAGAGTCATATCCCAATGCCTTTGCCATCCTCTATTAATTAGAAGCAAGTTACAGCCCCCACCTGTACTGAGGAAGAGGGAATTACACAAATAGGTAAACACCAGGAGGTATCCCATTACAGCCTGTCCCCCAAAAGTATCTCTGTAGAAAATCTAAGATCCTTTGCAGCTTGTCTTCCGATGTCTCAGAATAAATATAACACCTTTCCATCCACTGAAGCTTTATCAAAATCTAAAAGACATGTATTTATAATCTTAAAAATTTTTTTTTTAATTTATTTACTGTTGAGAGACAGAGTGCAAGCAGGAGACAGGCAGAGAGAGGGGGAGACGCAGAATCTGAAGCAGGCTCTGGGCTCTGAGCTGTCAGCACAGAGCCCGACGTGGGGCCCAAACCTACGAACCGTGAGATCATGACCTGAGCCAAAGTCGGACGCTTAACTGACTGAGCCACCCAGGCGTCCCAACGTATTTATAATCTTTATGAGAGAGACCCTCATTGTTGTTCTAAGGGGAGGAAGTGGTAATGCGTATCCAGAGAGTGGAGTGCTTGGCCCATATGGTCTGCAGTAGTCATCTTTATGAAGCATATTAAGGTATATGTAGCTTGGCACATTATCATAATAGAGGGAGGTGCTGCTTCATCACAGAGCTAGATTGAGACTCCAAAGACTTGGGTTCTCATCCAGATCTCCTATGGAGTCATTGTGTGATCAAGTCGCATCAGAATGTTATGATTCTAAAATTATGTTAAGGAACACCCCATAAATGCTGACAGAGCTCTCTGACCTGAGTCTCTACCCCATCTATACCAAGAAGAAGGAGGCTAGGCCCACAGAGTTCTCTGATCACCTTCCAGCCTCCCTGTTCAGAAAGCTCGTCATCGTCAGGTGGCACTGAGAGGGAATGTGCCCAGTTAGAGGTGAAAAATGGCATCTGTAACCCAGGCAGGTGGGATGGGGCTGAGATCTGCCCCTGGATGCTCAGTCCTCAAAGAATCAGGACCCTCTACCAGCTGTTGGACAGCTACTGCCAGAGAAGCCCCCTATCCCTGATGCTGGGTGTGAATCCCTTGAACTCTAATCCCTAATTTTGCTCTCCAGACAGAAGTCAACATGGCCCTATGCATAGTACACCGTGACTCTTTTAGTCTCTGCACCATGGCTGGTTTCAAAGCTACAGGATGGTGCCATGTCTGTTAGGATGCACTGCTCATCTTCCTCCTCTCTGTTTGCCAACTCTGATGATCTCCACCAAAATTCACTGAAACATTGAGCTCCTGCCTGGTGTCATCTTCTAGCAGTCCCAGGTGCATTCTGGGGGAGCACAGCAGAATGATGATAGAGAAATCTCAGCACTTATGCACAGATTACTTTTGTCATCCAGGCCACAGATCCTTGCTGCAAATATCAGTCTAATTATACATCCCTCTGTTGAGCACCTACTATAAAATATGAAACACTATAGGTTTGGAATTTCACAAAAATCTCTATACAATTTCAGTATTTCCAAATCCCAACGGGTAGCCGATTTGTGACATGGTAGTCAGTTCAACAACAACCCAGGATAACCACGGAATTTGAATAGGTTCCTGGACTCTGCAATGAACTTGGCCCATAATGCTGAACCTCTTATTACAACAGGACAGATCAACACATCACTTTGCATCACTGGGTTTTATGGGTCAATATAGACACCTCTGCAGTTTGCTCAGTGCAGTGGAAAAAACTATCTTCTTCATTGTTTTTCAAGTATGTGTGTGTTCCTTGGGAGGAGGTATTTTTATCTTTTTTTAAGTTTATATATTTTGAGAGAGGGAAAGAGTGAGAGAGAGCACATGTGAGTGATTGGGGAAGGGGCAGAGAGATAAGGAGAGAGAGGGAATCTCAAGCAGGCTCTGCGCTGTCAGTGTAGAGCCCAATACCGGGCTTGAACCCACAAACCGTGAGATCATGACCTGAGCCGAAATCCAGAGTCGGATGCTTAACTGATTGAGCCACCAGGTACCCCGGAGCTATTTTTAAATAATATTTGGACTCTGGTGGTTGTGCATACTCTATTTTTAGCCAAAACGTTTAAAAAAGCTTTCATGAATCCTATGTTCTTTACCAGCAGTACTAATGCTTAGTTATGCCCAAAAATTCTAAAGAGCTTTTCTTTTTCTGGTCTATGTGGAAATCACAAAAACTGTCCGTTTCTTTCCTTTGTATACATCAGTCATTATATTTTTACAGAGCTTATTCATACCTCTGACATTTATACACGACAATTTATACTTCCTGAAATTTCTTAACCAAGTCTTTTAATCTTCAAAATATGCCTGTGAGTCAGGACGGGCAAAGAGTTACTTTTATTTTACAGAAGTGAAAACCGAGGCTTTACGGCATTTCCCAGGGTCATATGGTGAGTACACAGCAAGGGCAGGGTCAGTCAAGTGCCAAGCATACACTTTTTCCACCCAGTATTGCGGCAGATAATGGGCGTCGGGTCTGCCATTTTTAGCCATTTCGCTCCACCTCTCTGAGCTTCTGTTTCCTTATTAGGAACACGCAGCGAATAATACCTGAAGTTTGTGTTTCACACACTTGTTGTAAGGATCATGAATGAAATCTCTTCTACTGGAGAATATGAACCAGTTGTAGAAGCCCGTTACTACTAGAGGCTCAGGGTAGGCATATTGGTATTGAGGCAGGGGCCTCACAAGGAGCCTGCCGGACAGAAATAGTTAGGTTTGTGTGGAGATGGAACAAAGTGACAGGAACTGGCTGGATCCACAGGAAATGGTCTCTGAAAAGCTCCTGTGGAGGAGCAGAGGGGTGGGAGGGTCAGTGAGCCAGGGGAAGGAGTTGGGCATTCTGCAAGAGGTGGGAAGGTATGGTGGTTAGGGGCAGGGAGAGGAGGTGGACAGAATGTAGCTCTCATTTAGATGTGACACAAGAAGGTTGAGAACCAGAGCATTTTCTAACCACTGGCTTCAGCACAAGATTACTGTGCCTGGGAAAGGGGCATCACATTTGTTTGTAATTTAGCAAGCAAATGTAATTTAGCAAGCAAATCCTCTATGTGCAGAGGAACTATGGAGGCTACAGAGATCATCAAGATGTGGTCCTTGCCTTCAAAAGTGCACAGACTAGCCGAAAAAGAGACAGATGAAGGTTTTTGAGAAAAATGGAATGGTATGGGTGCAGAGTTAAGATAATAATAATGATATGCACATAACATATATGCACTGTATATGTTATGTACACAATGTGTATACTACAATAGATAGCATTATATTAAAAATAATACAAACTAACAATCATTTAGTGTATATAGCGAACCAGGTCTTGGGTTGAATACTTTACATGCATCATCTCATTTAATCCCCACAATCACCCAAGAAGGTATCAGTTTCCCTTATGATTCCTGACATACAGATGAAGACACTGAGGCACAGTGAGATCTATTAGCCTGTCCATATCACATGACCAGGAAGGATGGAGCTAGGGTTCCCAATCTAGCCCAGGTTGTCCAATTCTGTACTGAGACCCGGAGCCCCTTCTCCTGCTATGCTCTCTTTTCCAACCTAGCTTATTTCTTTCCCAGCACTTACTACCTTCCAATATTCTATATAACTTACCAATTAGTTTATTTATGTGTTTGCGTGTTTATTTATTTGTTTATTGTCTCCTCATTCAAATGTAAACTCCTCAAGGGTAGAACGTTTTGTCTGCTTTGCCCGCTGCTTTGTTTACTGCTGTATACTCAGCAGCTAGATGGTTGGGGCATAGTATGTGCTCAATAATATTTGTTCGACACATAAATGAATGAATAGTAAGAGATCATATTATCACACTGTGGGTCTCACAGCTAAGGGAAAATGTGGCCAGACGCAAACATTTGGAGGGGGAATGAGATGCACCCTGGAAAGGTAGAGAGGAAGGTAGGAGAATGGAAAAAGTTATACAGATAAAGACTGAAAAGCAGGTGGTCGGGAAGCAGATGGGAGGAACAGGGGTTGTTTGCAGGTCAGTGAGAAGGATGATGAGAGAGATTTACAGTCCACATTCCAGCAGGCGCTCAGCTCAGAACACACTCAAAGTTCTGAATTCACTCACGTAATGCTCGCTTACATAGTTGGGGAAAGGAATCTTTCCCCCGCCCTACCATTTGGCTCTTGTTCTCACCCCCTCCTAGCGCTGAAGAGCAAGACTCCCAGTAGTTTCCTCTCTATTCCCTTCCCTGTTGAGGGGATGTCAGCCAGCCCCATCTCCCACTTCCTTTCGTGCCGTCCATGACCTGGCGGCCCGAAATTCAGCAATTAAGTCTTTTAGAAGTACAAAATTGAGTAAGACTTGTCTTAGCTCCTTACCCGGGTTTCTGATTCAGCCGTGCACAGCCACCAAATGATGGAAGTAGTCATGTTTCCATCGTAAGTTGCTGCTATTTTGTTTGTACTATTTATATCAGCAAGGAAATAAATGTATGGGCTGACGTGCTGTGTGGAAAATTATCTTCTCACATTCATATGTCTGGGCAATAGAATGTTTATGTCACTCTTATTCTAGCATTGTTTCAAGAGAACATGCTGGGTTGGATGCCAGGTCTGAATAACAATCCTAGCTCTATTATTTTCTCACTATGTGATGCAGACCAGCCACATATAACTCTTAGTTTCCTCAGTTGAAAATGAAGGTGGTATGGGAAGGGACGTAGCGTCCAGATTAGTTGGAAGTTCCTGCCAACTCTAATTTTCCATCCCATTGATATTAAAATATTTCCAATCTCCTATGTAATCAATCTCTTTTCAATGGCTCCCGTCAATGGAACTGTTTGCATCAGCACTCTACACATGGTTCCTGCCATTTATTCATCCATCTACTCATAAGTATTCTTTGAAGAGCTACAGTATGTGAGGAACTAAGCCTGCTCGAAGCCTAACGAGGAAGGGGGCAGAAGGAGATAGGACAGAACCATGCCATCATCATGGAATTTCATATCCAGTAGTAGTGATGTGGCCTATTCAACTCAATAACAAGTATCACAAGGTAGAACATGATTGAGGATGTCATAAGAGAGAGGCAGAGAGACGAAAGTGGGAGTTCAGAGGAGAGAACTGTCACTTTCAGGCGGTACAATGATCTTTTCAGAGGAAGAGACATTTGGGTTGAGTCTTAAAGGAGAGGATACATGCTGGTGGTGGTGGTGATGATGGTGATGATGGTGATGATGGTGAGGGAATTCCAGGAAGAGACAATACAAGTAAAGACATGATGATGGGAAAACCTATTGCTAATGTGAGTGGAGTAAGAAGGGAGTTTGAGGAAATCGACTTAGAAGTCAGATCATGGTGGGCCTAGAACGCCAGTCGAAGATATCTAGATAATACATAATAGAAGTTATTTGACATTGCATGTAAAGCTACATTCCTGTTTGTATATCACCTTCTGACTATTAAAACACCTTTTCCAAGAGACATTGACCATGTAGGGCTAAGAGGGCAGAATTTTCCAGATAAGACCTTCAACTAATTACTGCTGAAAGTTAATGGGGCAAGGATCTAAACTGAGGGAGGCAGGATGTCTCCACTAAATAAATCTACAGAAACCAGAGAGTATTTTGTTAGTCCTCTTACCTGAGCCAAACAGAAATTGGATGCATTCTAAAATGGCAAAAAACCTTAGTATATAAGAAAGCATGAGCTGCCCGTTCTCAAGAGGTAACCTGTCCACTGGAGAGGCTAGAAGTGTTTGTGAATGTACTGATCTCTCCACTCAGTCCTGGGCAGCTGCTTCTGTACCAAAATAAGTACAGGCTATAGAGTACGAGCTCTGCTCCACAGAGAGTGGTACATAGAGACCCACCGGGGGGGGGGGGGGGGAGGGGAAGGGGGAGGGGAGAGGCTGAGAGGGTGTTGAGAGGAAAGAAAGGCTAGGTGTGAATATGTCACCAGGTATCCTTGGTAACCAGAAAACATCTCGTATATTCTGCTTGAAAGTTCAGCAGCACATGGAGGAAAAACGTGCCCTACTTCTGTCAACATCTACAGCATGGGAACAGGACATCTTTGTGCTTCAGTCAAGATGGGATCAGAGATCTAAGGCCCTTAAATATTAAGTGTCTGGCAAAAAAAGAGAAACACGTAGAGTTTAATTGTGTGTGTGGGTCGGGGGGGGGCAGGGTGGTGGTGTTGGCAGTACTAGGGTGTGGTGGTGACGAAAGCTCTCACAATGCAGACGTTCAGAGAAAGGTACTGCAAAGGACCCAGAACACTGCGGTTAACTAGTTCTGAAGGCAGCATCCAATCAACTCAAGGGTTGGGTGGACAGCCTGCAAGAGAAGGGCCCAACGCAAGTGGCTCACAGTCTCCAAAGACAGGATATGAAGACACCTTGCTATCACCCTCCATTCTACAGATCACAGGATTCTGGGAGAGAAAGAGTAACGGACTTGCTGTGTTCAGTATTGAGCCTATTAGTGTCCTAATACTTAAACAGCACTTATAATGTACCAGGAGCTGTACTTGGACATATGTGTACACATATGCATACATGTATTCATGTATGTGTTATATGTGTGCATGCAAATGAGCATATATGTAAGAATATGTATGTATACATGTGTATGTACACACACATTCTTTTTATTTTTTTCTTTTTCTGAGAGAGAGAGCGGGGGAAGGAGGGAGAGAAAGAAAGAGAGAGAGAGAGAGAGAGAGAGAGAGAGAGAGAGAGAGAGAGACTGACTCCCAAGCACGCTCCACACTGTCAGCACGGAGCCCAATGTGGGGCTCGATCTCACGAACCATGAGATCATGACCTGAACTGAAATCAAGAGTTGGATGTTTAACTGACTGGGCCACCCAGGCACCCCCCCAAACTTTCTTTTTAATTTTCATACCAATCCTGTTGTAGGAACTCTTACTACCCTCAATTTAGGTAAGAAAACTTAATGGTCATCATTCTATGCCTTTATCATAATGTAAACAAATCATTGATGATATTAATAATCAGTATTAGCTTTGGTATATGGTTTTATAGTTCACATAGAATTGTCAAAATCAGACATTTACACAGGATGTGGTGGGGTAGCAAATCAGAAGCAGAGGGGCCAAGGTCTTCTGCTTGTTAGGCATCTGCTTCTGGTCACTGAAGATGGATTTCTGCCAACCTACAACAGCGACATGATTCTCAATGTCCCCTTACCCCTCCTCCCCAGCATGATTAGCCCACTTCACTTCAGACTTTAGAGCCCAGTAAGCCATCATTGCCTTGTCTTTTGATGGCTAAATTTATGAAGGGGACTGTGAGGCTTCATTTTGGGACTCGGATGAATTCAGAGAAACGTGCCAAAGATGACACTGGACATATGGTACTTAAAAATGATTGTGACAGAATTCAGAATAAGCAGGCCCACTGATTCCACATCTGTGGTGATGCAGTTGACATGCCATTGAGCACAACATAACCGCTGTCTCGTGCATGCCACATTCACAGTCTTGCACGCGGTTCAAGGGGAGGAACAGAGTTCTCTAAGGATTGTCCTATGCCCAGCAGTTCACCGAGCAATTCAGAGAGGTATCACCTAAACACAAACAGCAGTTCGCAGTGTTAGGGAAGGGAGTGCCATTCTACATCAGTGCTGGCCCACAGAGTGCTCTGTAATGATGGAACAGCCCTTCTGTGTTGGCCAATAGAGTAGCCACTAGCCAGTGGGAATTTAAAATGTGGTTAAAATTAAACTTAAAATTTTAATTAACTTACATGGAAATAAGCCATGGAAGTAGCTGCCGTGGTGGGCAGTGAAGTTTTGGATCATGCTGACCATTTTATTCCTACTGCAAGCCAGCTCCTTTGGATCTCACATCACCCCGATGAGTGAGTGTTAGAGGACAGGAGTGGGGCTACCCATGATAATTGCTTGCTCAAAATCACACGGCCATTTCATAGTAGAGCCAGGATTACAACACAAACCTCCTGCTTATTCTGGTTCTTCTTCCACTTAAATACATATCTCTGAGATTAAAGTATGATACAAATAAATGGATTATTATAAGTTGAGTCATGGCCATGAACATTCTATTTTCTCCTTCAATTTAAGGAGTTTGGTAGCAGAGTATCCTGAAAGTCCAATGGTTACAAAAATTAGCAACAACAACAAAAAAGTCAGCCACAGGGAATGGGTTGATACATATAGGGTAGAATATAAAGTTTATCACTAACAAATACCAGAACTGACAAGTTGAAGACATAATCTGAGAATCCGATATTAAAAGTAATTAACAGCATGATCGTTTTGGACAACAAAAAACATGCTAAAAAAAAACCTATTAGAATCTTTACCAACTGACTACTATAGCTTTACATGTTACCTCTGTTACTCTTTGACTGTATTTAACTTCATTTGTTTTCGGTGTTTCTATACTAAAGCAGTTACACAGATTTTCATAAAATCTAGAAGTATTTTGGAGTCATGGGAATGCAAATAAGCCTCAGCAAAACAAAACATTTTAATTTGTTTTACTTGTTCTTTTTTTATTAACATTTACAACACAGAAATTGTGTTTGTTTTTTCCTCCCCCCACCTCCCAAATCTGTACCCAATAAAAAATGTTTCCAAACTGGGATGCCAAGTTTCCATTCAAATCCCATTTTATTTTATATCCCTGGGTGAACCCTCCTTAAAATGGAGATTTATCTACTGTTGCAACAGTGAGATAAACCACCCTGCAGCAATCTGAGTCCACTAAGCCTCCACGGCGTTGGGAAGGGGTCCTTCAGAGGGAGATCCTTGAGCAAAGCCAGTGATGCCCTCTCTGGCTACTAAAGAAAGTTGCTTACAATCCTGAAGACATTTCTTCTCACTCATCTCTTTTAGAAAGGCTGGGAAATTTCACACCTCTTTGCCACATTATCTTGATTATTATCCTGGCTTGCTTCTCGAAGGCTTGGAGACTGGCTGGAATTTTCAACGGGACACTCAGAAGGAAGCAACCGAATCGTGAAATGTTCAAGGAGGACCTTCACAGAAGAAGACATGTGAACAAACCTGTGCCCAAGCCTTTGTGTGGGACTGAGCTACCCTAGGATATGGTTGGCCGCTTTCTGTATGAAACAAACAAAATGCAACACAAACAAAAGGCACCCCCAACCCCCGAACACACAAAACCATGAGGGGGGATTTACTCTGGAGGGATTTCACACTGAAAAAGAAAGAATTTCTTGTACACATGTTCTCCAATTTTAGGCACGACACCTTCCTGGACATTTTGTCATAAAGCAGAGGACCAGAAGTGACAGCTCAAGGAGCATCTACTGAAGGTCCACTATGTTCCAGGCACAACGATAATCTCGGCCATGTTCACATGGCCTAAAATTGATCCTTGCCTCAGAAGGGGTCAGGCAGTAAGAACAGAAAAAAGTGTTTACAAAGCTGAGGCACAGGAGCAGACCAGCAGAGTGGCGAAGAGAGGGGACTCTGGGACATTCTTTGGACAACTGAGTGTGAAACACAATCATATATTACCCAAGCTCGTGAAACAGATGTTTTATTGTTGCCTACTTCCAGGCAGACTATCAACATCTGGTGAACATACACCGTGTCATCTTAGATGACCCACATCCCAGTGGGATTTTAGTGTTCCTGTCCATAGGCTGCTTCCTCTGTCATTCTTGACCTATGTGTCCCAGGATTTGGCTCAGACCTTCCTGAAGCCTCACGCCTCCAAATCCAGGCTCACTTCTCCCGGCCAAAGAAGTGACCTTAACTTCTTATGCCCGAGAAGACACTGTTCACAGGCCACTATTGACCAATATTTCAACACTCAAAGAGTTCTTGTCATCATTTCATGACCTGTCCCTTCCTTTTCAGAGGAGGAAGTATGCCCAATCATTCCCAAGATAACCCTGTCAGTTAGAAGGGATGCTTTCAGTGCTAAGGTTCAATGCTTCTAAAACCCAGAGCAATTCTGTATTAAGTTCTGTATCTTTAAGAGCAGAAAATAGCCATTCTTCCAAATGCTGGAAAGAAATAAGGCACTAGGGAGCTCTTAGGAAGCCACTTTCCATGGACAAAGCCCAGCCCTCATAGAAAGGGATCAGACATCACTTGATTTATTCCCAAGGTAAAAACTGGATTAATACTCCCCCCTAAATTGTTTGAGAGTGTTTCCTGCAACCTTAATTTGTAAGAATAGAGGAATAAATATACAAACCATGGTGTATCCATGTATTATAAATGTTATACAAGTATCTTTTTTAATGTTTATTTTTGAAACAGACAGAGAGAGAGAGAGACAGAGACAGAGACAGAGACAGAGCATGAGTGGGGGAGGGGCAGAGAGAGAGGGAGACACAGAATCTGAAGCAGTCTCCCCGCTCTGAGCTGTCTGTCAGCACAGAGCCTGATGTGGGCCTCGAATTCATGAGCTGTGAGATCATGACCTGAGCCAAAGTCGTACGCTTAACTGACTGAGCCACCCAGGTACCCCAAAATGTTATACAAGTATGAAGAAGCAGGTTATTAGAAAAGATTTCTGGTGACATATGGGAAAATATCCATGGAAATAAAACAGGTTAGGAATAAACATACACACAAACTATAACCAATTAAATATAAATATGTGAATAGATATCAAACACATAAACATAAATATGTTCCATTTTTTTTAAAAAAAGAAGAAAAATGGCAGGTTAGCTATTCCAAAATGTTTACAGTAATTAATAAGTGAATTATGGGATTATAGGTGATTCGAAATGTTCTTACCCTCTTATTATTTATTTATTTATTTATTTATTGATGTTTGTTTATTTTTGAGAGAGACAGAGCATGAATGGGGGAGGGTCAGAGAGAGAGGGAGATACAGAATCCGAAGCAGGCTCCAGGCTCCGAGCTGTCAGCACAGAGCCCGACATGGGTCTTGAACTCACGAGCCGAGAGATCATGATCTGAGCTGAAGTCGGACGCCCAACCGACTGAGCCACCCAAGCGCCCCTGTTCTTACCCTTTTAAAGACATGTTTGTGTATAAATGATGAACATTATCACAAAAAAGATGTAAACCAATAATATTGGAATCACTTAAAAAGCTTTAACAATATTGATGTCTGGGACCCACCTCCAGATATTCTGTTATGTGGTCTGGGGTGCTCTCTAAGTATCAACTTTAAAAGTACCCAGTTAATTCTAATGTTTAGCTATACAAGGGAACTATTGTAAAAATGTTTCTTTTCAACCATATGCTTTATGTATTTGAAATACACACGTTCAAAAAAGACTTTGGCTTGTATTTCAATTTAAAGTTACATTCATTAGGATTGTTGCAACTAAAATCTGAAAAACAAAACAAAACAAAACACATTAGAGACTACAGAAAGGAATGGAAGACAGAAGGGTACCAGAAGCCTAAAAAAGAAGGGTGTGGTTGCACAGCATTAAATTTAGGCTTGAGCTTCCTGGCAGCCAGGAAAAAGAAGGAAACTTAATATAAAATAAAAAAAAATGATAATTCCTGCTTAAGAAGCCTAGAACTAAGTTCTATGAGAATAATTTTATACTTTCACTAACATAGTGGAAACCACTTTTAACAAGTTGCACAACAAACGCACAGAAACCTTTTCTTACCGAAGTTTCTTAGGCTGACTTCTTGTAAAAGCCGAAGGTAGAAACACATGCGAAACATAGTGTCAGATTTTAATTTTCTGAAAACATTTCAGGGGTGAAATGAACTAAATGGTGTGGGCTTACTACAGATGACAATGTACTGATGCATAATAAAAAGGCTTATTCAAGGACATTGAAAACTCAAATGTGGATCCTTTTTGTGGAACTTCTAGGTATCTGTAACAGAGGTTAGTTTCCCAGTTTAGCATTTTGTGATACGTAAACTGACCAGAGTTAGAAATTAAGCTGGTGATAGATTGGGGTGTGGCGTGTAGTAGGCAAATATGAAAGTAGGATTTTTTTGAAAAGCATTTGATACGAATTTTTGAGAACTTCTTTCTGCCTTTTATACCAATGAGCGCACACAGATTCACACAGATGGAAACAAAAAGACACACACAAACTCGTTTGAAATTTTCAACTCGGGTCCCCTCTGGTGCCTTCCGGTCTTGACTCAGTTGTGCGCCTGTGTGTGCGCATACACTCACGTGCACATACACACACAAGTTTCCAGGACAGCAAAACATACTGGGGAGTAAAGAAATTCTAAGGAGGAAAACTTTTGACCTTTAACACAGAAGCAGTGATTTACTGATAACAGTACTTAATGTGATGGCCTTAGAATGTGCTTACCACACTTCCTTGGGAGAATCTGCTAAAAACCCTATTACACAACAGCGAAAATAACTCCAGAGTGTAGTTGAAGTCACAGACACTATGTAACCTTTCAAAACCTCAGGTCAGCTTCCAGTTAGGGCACAAAGTTTCCTTTTCAGATAGGCCATGCTGCTTCAGTGCTCCCAGGCCTTTCTGATGATCGCCAGTGGTGAGTGCACCATTCAGGGCCCTCCCTGAACCAGCAGCCCTGAGTGATCTTTGTATCCTTGTTTTCTCTTTCTGCCCTTCTGCTTTCTTGTCCCACTGGCTGAGTGATCACGACGCATGGGCCAACTTTTCCGCTTCCAATCCTGGGCTCAGATTCTTTGATTTCTTTCCACCTTTCAATTCAACATGACCTGCTGAAGATCCACTCCATCTTTAAGACCCGGCTCCCACCTGCTCCGGAAAATATTCCCTGACCACCTCGTTAGAATACATTCCTTTCTCAGCCTGTTTTCTATTTGTACGAGGACACCCTACGAGTACAACTTTTCCTTGATTGAAAACTAAAGTTTTTCCCTTCCTCTCACAAACTCCCGGAGGGCACAGCCTTGCCGTGTGGGTCTTTGTAGACCTCACAGAGATGCAAGACCAGACCACGAGGGAAAACGTTTCCTTAAATTATTATCAGCTGAATCCTCACGACAATTATCAGACACTTACCTTCATAACAAATTATTTTCTCCTCTTTCTACAACCCAAGCTAGGTTAGAAACAGATTGCTGACCATAAAATGCTGGAAGGAAGCTGGCATATATTACGGGTTTACAAGGAGTCAGGAGCTTCACATGTATAATCTGATAGTAACACTGCAAGGGAAAGACTCATCCCATTGTTTTTTATTCAAAGACCCCGAATCTCCAAAAGGTCAAAAATATGCCCAAGGCCACATTGCTAGAAACCTGTATATACACTCTGGGATGTAGAATGCAAAGTCTGTATTCTTTCCACATTACCAAGCTGCCGCTCACATACAAATAATTAAAAATTTAGCTGAACACTAAAGAGAGAGTGATATAAGCTGCCTTATATATTTTTGGAGTTTTAGAGTAACACCTGTCCAAGTGACATGGAACCACAAAACTCCGGTAATTGCTTAGAGACTTACGGGAAGATTTCGCTCAAGAGAGAAAATAGCAACAGAAGCTATCATAGCACTCAGAGGAGCTTGGAAATGATTAACATGATGATGCATACTCTGTCAACTATTAAACAGTTCTGTTAAAATTTTTTTTATGTTTATTTATTTTTGAGAGAGACAGAGACAGAGTGTGAGCAGGGGAAGGGCAGAGAGAGAGAGGGAGACACAGAATCCGAAGCAGGCGTCAGGCTCTGAGCTGTCAGCACAGAGCCCAACGCGGGACTCGAACTCACAGACTGCGAGATCATGACCTGAGCTGAAGTCAGATGCTCAACTGACAGAGCCACCCAGGTGCCCCTTAGATAGTTCTGTTACATCACACACATTGTATGCTATTATTTACACACACAAACACACACACAAAAACCCCATCAGTAGATGTACCAGAAAAATTAAAAGAGCATTGCCAACTCATGAAATTGGGATTTTAGACCACAAAACCACAAGCTTGTGGGAGTATCTTGAGCAAGTCCTTTCCTTTGCTGGTTGTTGTTCTGCCCATTTGTTCAATGAGGGGTTGAATACAGGATTTTCCATGCACCTTTTGGTGCTAATGTTCTAGAAGCCTGAGGCTACCAACTGATACACCTACCAGATCTCACTAACAGTGATGACTCTGCTCATACTTGCACTCTTCAGGTGTGCATTTGATGTGCATCAAATTATGATCCACACTCTTTCCTAAAGGTGTTATTTCTAGCTCAATGAGCATACTAAGAATCAGAGGCAAGAACAACAATGCAAACTCCTAAGATAGGTGTTTGAAAGCGATTCCCTCCTGGCTTTCCTCTGAAGTGAGCCCAGACTTCCCACTGCATCGGACATCTGTTTCTTCTTTTCGGGTGAGGATTTGGAAGTTCAGTTCTGAGACAAACGCAGGATCTGGTTTTCCACTTTTGTTGTCCATACAAAGTAAAGTTACAACCATTTCAAATTCAAGCGAACCTCCTCTCCACCCCACAACCCGCAAGAATTCTAAGAGGGCCGGGTCTTGTTGTGGGGTGGGGGAGTGGCAGTAGCAGGTGAAATCTTTGTAAAACGGAAGAAGGTGTGAGAAGCTGAAGAGAAGGATGGACCTCCACAGCAGCGAGGACAGGAAAACCCAGCATCGAAGCGGAAACAGGCAGCAGAGACATCCGGTTTGTTACATCCATCTGTGTATCTCTATACTCTAGAGCTAAGCGCCATAGTGGCCCTTTTGAAACCTGAAGATGGGTTTTCCCTTCATTCTGAGCTATCCATTGGTGCAAACTAGCTCTTGTTCAAAATGGTCCTCTGGCAGGTCATTGCCCATTGCACACCAGTCCACACTGACCTTTGACATAGCGCTGTGTCAACAGGGTAAGGGCTGGGGGGCAGATCTGCGACCTGCCCCAGTGTCTCTGTCAACCCACCACTTTGGTAGCCAGTGCCCCATGCCATGGAATGACATGAGATGACAGGGAATGGACAGGCCCATTTGTCCTAAACAAAACTTTGTGTTGGCTTCTTCATTAGTTCGTTTTCAAACGTACTTGAAAATATTCTTTGTCTTTTCAAGGAGCCAAGTTTCCCGCTATTAGTTACAAATGTCTGTTTTCATGCAACCATCAACAACTAGCAAGGAAACAAGCCAGAGGCACACCAGGGTGCTGCTAGCTACTCACTGCTTGGTTCTGAGGGAGAAGAAAGAGCAAAAGTAGCTTTTCTTCTGTCAACGAAGGAATTGTTATCAATGTTTTATGAGCAATTTGGATTATTGTGGTAGTTTTGGTCCTCATTCCTGGTGATTAGTATTATGCTAAGTGTTGAGGAATATATAAGATTTTTACAGTACTTAGGAACACAAGGTCAGTTATTTCATATAATTCGGTCTTGGCTTCCCAAGTTCATTCACGTTCTGTTCACTTTCCCACAAGTAAATAATAAAACACATGCACACACATTGATCTGGCATTAAATCCAAATGACACAGGATTTCAGAAAAGGAAGAGAATAAGAGAAGATCTCAAAAAGGCTTCATTAATATTGATTTTAATATAGATGGAAGGAGGTATAAAATCTGATTTTGAAAGTAGAATGGGGAGAGCAAATCAAAAAAACTTTCCAGTAGGTGAGAAGTAGACAGGTGAGTTCTGGCTTAGATGGAGAGAGAAAAAGAAATGAGTATGAGATACAGAAGCACCTATCAAGTGAGTGAAGTACCTATGGAGCATTTTATCGTTTATCAATTATAGTTTCTAGTTTTATATCAATTATCTCACTTGGAAAAAAAAGGTCAAGGGCGCCTAGGTGGCTCAGTCAGTTAAGCGTCCAACTCTTGGTTTCAGCTCAGGTCATGGTATCACGGTTTCCAATATCAAGCCTTGCACTGGGCTCTGGGGCTAACAGTGTGGAGCCTGCGTGGGATCTCTCTCCCCCCACCCCTGCCCTTCCCCTAGTTGTGTGTGCTCTTTCTCTCCAAAATAAATAAATAAATAAATAAAAAGTGTATAGCTTAAAAAAAAAAAGAAGGAAAACAAGGTCAAAAGTGGACAGAAACTTTACTCGATGAACAAAGAAAAAAAAACTCAAAAAAATTAAAAAAATAATTTGGGTAGTATAAATATTCCTTTTTTCCTATGAAATTTATTTTTGGATTCTCTCTGAGCAGAAGGAAAATAGTGCGAGTGATCTGTTGAAGCAAAGGCACTTAATAATGAAATATGCTTTCCCCGTGGCCTGCAGGAGCCTGCCTGCAGCTCACCACTGGCTTGAGGCACAGAGAGTGGCTAGTCTACCCTGAACAGTTGCCAAGGGAACAGGCAGCACTTTATGACATTATGGTCGGATTAGGGGAAATAGACGGACCCTGTAACAATGCCAGAAGAAGACCAGCTGCTTGGTAAATCACAATGATTATCCAAAGTCTTCTTTTCAAAATATACAACAACAGAAAATCCAAACCAACACATAATACCGTGAAAACAACTGCTTTTTTCAACAAATCCATCGTGGAGTCCTGGCCTAAACACAAAAGTCAATTACTGCTTTTTCTTTCTTCTTTTAAAAAAAAAAATTTTTTAATGTTTATTTATTTTTGACAGACAGAGAGAGAGAGAGAGAGAGAGAGAGAGAGAGAGCATGAGCGGGGGAGGGGCAGACAGAGAGGGAGACACAGAATCCGAAGCGGGCTCCAGGCTCTGAGCTGTCAGCACAGAGCCCGATGTGGGGTTTGAACTCGCAGACCTCGAGATCATGACCTGAGCCGAAGCCGGACGCTCAACCGACTGAGCCACCCAGGAGCCCCTCTTTTTTTTTTTTTAAAGCAGTTAGAATCCCCTGTTATTTTGTCTCATTCAGAGATATAATCTTAAACCCAGACTTAGGTTATTTTAACCAACATCAGCCAACAAGGAAATGAGCCTATGCTGAAGTGCTTTAATAGCAAACCTATATACCTGGCTCAATAGTCCTTGAACATCTTGGCTCTCCTCACAAAGTACTCTTGGGAATGGATGCAAAGTCTAATTATGCCTGTATCACATCAGTGTGTTTATCGAAATGCCAGAAAAGTTACCCAGGTGGCCTAGGAGCTGGCTTGAATACAAGGGATAGAGTTGGGTTTGGAACTAAATCCAAATGGCATAATAAAGCTTTGTTATCCATATGGTAGATATCAGAGTGAAGTGTTCTCAGTACTAAATTCTAGTCCATTGAACAAGTACTTATTTAGTGGCTGGATCTTTCTAGATGTTGAATACATGTTGGCTGAGGATAATAATAACTAGTGTTGATTAAGCTCTTACTGTGTATGAGGCACTTGTTTGGCTGCTTGGCATGTATTTTCTCATTTAATTATCACACTTGCCCAAAGGAAGGAGGGCATATGATCACCGTCTCTATTACACAGAGATGACCACTAAGTCTTGGAGAAGGGTGCAGTAATCTGCCTGACCCTCGGTAGCTCATGGGCAGGGAAGCCTGTTCCTGGGCCCTGCCTTTAGCCACTCTGCTCTGTTGTCTCTTAAGGCTGAGAGACCAGCAATACAGGCACAACTTTCCACAGTACGTGATAGATGAATCTATCATCCAAGAACTTACAAGATAGTCTGCCTTGAAATGCATACGTGTATGTGTGTGCGTGTGTGTGTGTGCAAGAGAAGAGGGTGAAGAAGGCATGAGGAATACACTGGAACTAAACTAAAATGAGTCACTTATGTCAGGGCAAACATGGATATGGTCAGTGTAGGAGCATAAAGGAAACTTAACCTGGCTTGCAGAAATTTGCAGCTCTTCTCAGAGATCAGCAGAAAATGCCGGCCAATCCCAAATGCCAATTCTGCTCACACCATCTCTGGACTTCTCTGTTCCCTGGATTCAGAGACACTGATCCAAAGGAGAAAGAAGACCACGAGGCAACCAATCAGCTGAAAAAACCAAATGACTTCTACGTTTATCCCACAAAAGTCCCTTAGCCTGTGAGAATCTCAGAATTCATTGCTCTCATAGCCTTCAATTTCCCTGGCTTGCAGGTCGAGTGCCTTGCAATCAACTCCTCTTTCTGCTTTGTTTTGTTCCGTGTGCAGAGTTTGGATTTGACAACGTGCATGTACAAACAACCCTCGGCTAAGCCAGAAGGAGTCTGATACTAGAAGAGAGGAAAGAAGAATCTGGGGAACAACAAAGAGGAATTCGAATCCCTCTTGACCTGGAGGAATCTATTTAGTTTATTTGAAAGGGAATATATGGGATCCAGGTGACAGGGCAGGTGAGTGGAATTTCAATTACTAGAAGTGGATAGAGAAGCTTAATGCTCTAACCCAGAGCCATATCCATGAGAGTGGGCTATAGTACTGCGAGGGTATAAACAAGAGGAGAGGAGAGATTTTAAATTTACTCCTGGGGTACTAACTATCTTCTGCTCAACTTTTTTTTTGTTTTCAAGAATTTTTTAATGTTTATGTATTTTTGAGAAAGAGACGGAACTGAGCGGGGGAGGGGCAGACAGAGAGGGAGACACAGAATCCGAAGCAGGCTCTAGGCTCCCAGCTGTCAGCACAGAGCCGGACGCGGGGCTGGAACTCATGAACCATGAGATCATGACCTGAGCCAAAGTCAGAGGCCTAACCGACTGAGCCACCCAGGTACCCACCCCCCCCCGCCCCATTCAACATCTGAACTGAGTCAGTGTCATATCAATGATAATGATGAAGTGAGGTTGTGAAACTGTTCCCAAGCATACTCCTGATCGTGGTTTGTCTTCTCACTTACTATCTCAGTGTATATTTGCGGGCAACCTTCTAATCTACTCAATGAGACAGCAAGACAAGATGGCTTCCCAAAAGCCCTGTTAGCATCTTCTAAGGTGTTTTTAGGATGCACTGCCCATGACAGATAATTAATGCTCTATTAACTAAATTCCCTTGGGGGAATAAATGTCTTTAAAATAAGCTAGATTTTGTTCAACTGGGACCCCGAATTCTGCAACAGTATTTACCTCGTGGTACCTGGCAGTTCCAAGGGGGCAGAGTGTAGCCTTTGTGCGTCTGGGGTCAAGTGGGTGGGATCTTAAAAATGCAACCAGAAGAGGGCCTAGAACTCTGACCGAACTGACACATAGGGGGCACCTAGAGATCAACTCAATGAACAAATAAATACTGATTAAGAATTCGTGTTCTGGAGACACTGCTCAGAAGTAGACTTTACCACTATCTACTAGTCTTTTAACTTAACAGTAAGTCTACTTTTCTCTTTTGGTACCAAGTGAACTATCATAATAATGGTAATGACTTAGTAGATCACTCATATGATTAAATTAGATCAAGCGTGCAAAAGATCAGCACAAAAACGAGCACAAAATAAAGCATGCATTAAGTGATGTTACTCAAGAACCCAGAGGGACGTGCATGATTGAATAAATGAGTGTTGGCGTTACTGCAATTAAATGGCCAAGGTACTTGTTATCTCACTGGAGATTAACAGATTCATGCATATAAAAATATACATAGCATAGAATTTCTATTATTCAAACGTCAGTTTTTAATCCAATTCATGAATTCCATATATATCTAAATGGTACAAGTGTGTAAGTTCTAAATGTGGCATTTGTTGCCAGGGCTGGCTCTAGGAATTGAGGGAAACATCGGAAAACACTGATACAGAGGCTAGGTTTTATTCAAAATCACCCATCAATCCCCCTATTTGTCTGGGCTCCTCCTCCTCCTCTCCCCTGTCCTCACCAATTGAGACTTTAATTTAAAGAGTGAACATTAAAGAGTGAACACCAAGAGAAGTGTAAATTTTTCTCTTGAACCAAATCTCTACTAGGAACACTGAATGTCTAAAGTCAAATTTGGAAGATGTAATATACAAAAATAATAAAATATAATTAGCTCTTGGGGGAGTGGAGGGAAATCTTAAAATCATCCACGAATAAGGGAAAAAATGTTAGACTGGGGTTAGCCCTCTGAATTATTTAATAATCACCTCTACAAAGAACACACTAATCTACCCCATCAGTGAACATTTTGGAAACTATTTACTTGGTTTTTAAAATACAATTAAAAAAAATTCTCAATAGGCACAAGAGAGAGGAAAAAATAAACACAGATGCGAAAGAAACAAACTGAATTGTGCTTTTTTGGGTTGTCCTAGTCATCTCTGCAAATTCCTTCAAAGTATGCATTTAGATCTTTTCATGTCCTGATTATATTCACCATTAAAACATCGGGTAAATCCACCATTTCTACCATTGTGGAATTAGAGGTTTATGTTAGCTGCAAGAAACAAGCTTTCAGAATTCTCTGGTTGCAAAAAGAATGTTGTTTGCCCACTGGCATTGTAGGCAACAATAAAAGGAATTGGGAAGTATTTTAATGAAGAAATTTGTAGCTGAAACACACAGAAGAAAAAGAGAATAACCAGGATTCTCCAGATTCTACTTTATTTCCTGTTGCCTAGATCATTATCTGTATAAACTGTACTTGATTTAGAAAAAACAAATTTACAGAATATTTATAAACTTGCTCACTCATGCCCTTGAGTGGGCCAGGAAGAATGTAAAGCAGTAAGAATCCTTTTCTATTTTGCATAAAGATCCACAAAATACACTACACAAGGTTTTGTGGAGAATAAAGAAGATATGACAATGTCCCACTGCTCAGAGTTTTGAGTATAGCTGGGGGACTTTAACAACCTATCCCAGTAGAATGTAATCCTGGGTAAGTCCCTTTCCCTCTCTGGGCCTCAGTTTTCTCATCTGTGGGAGTATTGGGCCCAGTGATACCTAAGGGTCTGCCATTCCCATTCCCTAATGAAGGGTCTAAGATTATTTCTGCCAGGGCAAAAGACTCAGATGTCCACAACAATTCCTATTTTAAAAAAGGCTGTATTTTCCTCCCTGACATAATGACTCTAAGCTCTATGAAATATCTGAAGAAGATGACTGTAAAGTAAGACTGATGTAGGATGATGATGAAGGTGATGGCAGCTGTTTCCTGACTACTTAAGATGTACCTGATGGTGCATTATTTAATTTATATTGATATTATTATTATCTAATTTTAGAGAGAGGAAAACTGAGTTTTATCCAGCTAGGGTATGCAGAACTAAAAGCCAAGCCCAAATGTCCAGCTCTTAGCTGATATCCATCTACACACTATACTGAAAGGTCCAAATCAAATGGCATCTCCAAAATGTTTTTCCGATTTTTCCAGTTATGATTTCTCTCCTCTCACTCATTTTTTTTGTTTTCATACAGCACTTGATCACATCCTTTCTTTGAGACACCGTAATGGCCGGGACTTCTCCCACACCTTTCATTTCCTATGCCCCTAGTACAGAACAGGTTCTCAGTTAATGTTTCAGTATGTGACTACCTATGGATCTGGCATGTTGAACTTTAAACGATGTCCTGTGGTCATTTTGATGTGTGTACTTTGCTATCAGTTATAGTCATTGAAAATATTTATAAAAATAATTTATCAAAATTATACACATATACCTTATCACTCATATATCTATATATGTGCTCTATAACTCACCAATTCTCCTCTTATGTCTATACCTTACAGAAATATTTATATATGTGCGCAAAAAGACATGTGATCCTGGAAGCACTATTTGTAATAATGGGCCAAGTCTAAATAATACAAATTTCTCTCAAGAAAATAGAAGCATGGGGTATTTTCCATAGAATGGAAAACCACTCATAAGTGAAAGTTAATAAAGTGAGATAAATGGTTTCTGCATAAGATGGAGAAAGCTGGAAGGACCACTGCTCCCATCATTTTGACAAAAAACATGCCAGACAGTCTACAAATCCACAACTTTCTCTGAACCCAATAGACAACAGAGGCTATAGAGAAACCAGGTAACCTGAAATCTAGGGAAATTCAGATGCCTCCAAGGAGAGACAGGATATAAGCACTTGCTTCCCTGAGGCAAATGCCTTTGAGCCCCATATTTTCTGGTAAGAAGAAATCATCTAGATTATTTACAAATTGTTAAAGGCTGGTAGGGCTGGTAGAGCATAATGTTCCTGGGAAGTGTAGACAGAAGGGGAATTCAATTCACACTCCTTTGTAGGATTTTCTCCACAAATCTCAGCAGACACTCTCAAGAGAGACTTGAGGTAGGATGAGAGTCCTGATAAAGTGTCTGTCCTGATGGAGGATGGTGAGGGGAGCCACAGAAGCTGCGTGAGAAGTGTAGAGCCCTGCCCTTCAGAACAAAAGTTTTAAGCCCCTGGGAAAAGGGTGGTGATTCCTGTGGCCCTTAGTACACCAGTGGAGACCCACTGTGGCTAGGGGAGAAAACAAACAAACAAACAAACAAACAAAAATGACTAGTCCTGGGGGAGAGGCAGAATCATCAAGACAGCCTGCTGCTAAGACTCAAGAGACACAGTGGCTCCCTATAACTGAGGCGGAAACGTAACAGAGAGCACCTCCCTGGCTTTATGAACATCAAGTCAAATGTACAGCAGTCTAATGTTGTGAGAAAGACAAGAGAAAGTCTCCTCTGAGGTACAGTCACAAAAAGAAGACCTAAATCTGAGGATGGAGCAGATACTAAGCAAAGCCCTTTGGCAAACTATCCCCCACTGCAAGGACGAGGTAACGGTGGAGGAATGTGGAAACTGTTGTGCACTGAGGGTAACCAAAGCAAAGAAAAACAAAACAAAGCAAACACAAAACGCCTCAAACTAAGGGCAACTCATGACCAGACGGACTCAAATACCTTGCATTAAGGGTCAAAAAGGAGAAGAGATATGCCTCTTTATGGGCATAAATCTATGGGCCTAAGTCTCTAATACCTATGTAAGATGTTTGGCTTTCAGGGAAAAAAAAAACTTACAATGCATATCAAGAAGCAAAACTAACACATTGTTAAGAGACAAAGTAACCAATAGAAACAGACTCAGAACACAAATGTTGGAACTGTCAGGGAATTTAAAATAATTCTGATTAATGTTAAAGGTTCCAATGGAAAAAGGCAGAAACAACCATGATCAGCAGACACAGACTACCTCATGTGAGACTGTTTCACTGTCTCTCATGAGAATGTTAGAAATGAGATCCCAGTAACAGAGAGGAAGAATGCTTTCGAGCAGCTCACACATACTCTCAAGAACTGAGGAAAGAATTATTAAAGTTGAAGGTAGGTCAATAGAAATGATGCAGATGGAAAAAAAAAAGTACAAGAAACTTCAGATCAGAGCCCCAAGGGCCGTAGGTCAGTATCAAACATGCATGTAGTTAGAATCCCAGAAGAAAAAGAAAATGAAGAAATAAACAAAAATTGCAAGACATAATGGCTGAGTCTTTTCCAAGATTAAGGGCACACACCAAACTGCAGATTCATGATCCAAGAAATTAAGGGATCAACATATAGCATACATAAGAAAACTAAAACTAAAAAAAACAAAACCAAAAAACCCCAGACCCTATACACATAATATTTTCAAATTGTGGAAAAGCAAAGGAAAAAATGTTGAAACCAGTCAGAGGAAAAATCACTGCCTGCATGGAAAGCAACAAAGAAATATCCAATAGAGACTTCTCTCCAGAAACTATGCAAGTCAGAGAATGATGGAAGGACATCTTAAAATGATGAAAGGAAGAAGCTTTGGACACAATTCTCTCCCCAGCACAACTATCATTCAAAATGAAGGAGAATTAAAAAAAAAGTTCTGGGAAAACAAAAATTAAGAGGTAATTCATTTCCGGGGCGCCTGGGTGGCTTGGTTGATTAAGCGTCCGACTTTGGCTCAGGTCATGATCTCATGGTCCATGAGTTTGAGCCCCGCGTCGGGCTCTGTGCCGACAGCTCAGAGCCTGGAGCCTGCTTGGGATTCTGTGTCTCCCTCTCTCTCTGGCCCTCCCCCGTTCATGCTCTGCCTCTGTCTCAAAAATAAATAAACGTTAAAAAAAAAATTTAAAGAGGTAATTCATTTCCAGCAGACCTATACTGCAAGAAATGTTAGAAGAAGTCTTGCAGGCAGAAAGAATATGATACCAGACAGAATACCTGGATTCATACACCAAAAAATGAAGAGTGCTAGAAAAGTGTAAATATTTTTTTCCTATTTTAATTACTCTCAAAACTGTCTACAGCAAAATTAGCAACAATGTGTTGTGTGTTTATAGCATACGTATGAGTAAAAAGCATGGCAAGAGCACAAAAGACAACAAGGAGATTGGCAGGATACTACTGTAAAGGTCCTGACACTGTATGTACAGTGATACCATTTTATTTGAAGGCAGACCCTGATTAATTACAGGTGTATATTATAAATCAAAAGACAACACTAACCTTATTCAAGAGTATAAATAATACACAAATAGTAGAAATAAAATGATTGTGAAAAATATGCAATCCAAAGAAAGGCTGAAAAAATAAACGGAGCAGATTGAAAAATTTTTAAAAGCTAGCAAGATTGGTGAATTTTAATCCAGCTATATTAATAATCAAATTAATGTAAATAGTCTAAACGTGTAAATTAACATACAGAGATAGCCAGTTTGGATAAAAAAAGCAAGACTCAACTTTATTTCCTGTCTAAACATAACCCACTTTAAATATAAAGATACCGATAGGAAAAAACAAAACAAAACAACAACAAACAGAACAAATGGCTGGAAAAAGAAATACTGTGATGAATTAATCAAAGAAATGTTAATGTTAATATCAATAGAGGTCAGAATAAGAATATTTTTAGAATTAAAGAAACACATCATATAATGATAAAAAGATCAATTTTGGAGTCAAGAAAACTTAATAATCCTAATGCGTATGCATTTATTAGAGCTTCAAAATAAAATACACAAACAAGAGGCACCTGGGTGGCTCAGTTGGTTAAAGGATGGCTTTGGCTCACGGCATGATCTCATGGTTCGGGAGTTTGAGCCCTATGTCAGGCTCTCTGCTGTCAGCACAGAGCCTGCTTCAGACCCTCTGTCTCTCTTTCTGCCCCTCCCCTGCTCAAGCTCTCTCTCTCTCAAAAATAAATAAACATCAAGTAAATAAATAAAATACACAAACAAAATTCATACAACTAAAAAGAAATAATAAATCTACAATTATAGTCAGGGTTTTAGTACCCCACTCAGTAACTGAATAAGCAGACAGAAAATCAGTAAGAATAGAAGAATATAAAACTATCAGTCAACTTAAACTAACTGACACTTACACACTCCACCCAACAACAGGAGAATACACATAGTTTTGAAATGCACAGAACATTCACCAAGATAGACTGTATTCTGGGACATAAAACAAACCTTCACAAATTTAAAAGAATTGAAGTACTACAAAGTATGTTCACAGACTCTATTTTTTTTTAATTTTTTTTTCAACGTTTATTTATTTTTGGGACAGAGAGAGACAGAGCATGAACGGGGGTGGGGCAGAGAGAGAGGGAGCCACAGAATCTGAAACAGGCTCCAGGCTCTGAGCCATCAGCCCAGAGCCTGACGCGGGGCTCAAACTCACGGACCGCGAGATCGTGACCTCGCTGAAGTCGGACGCTTAACCGACTGCGCCACCCAGGCGCCCCTCACAGACTCTAAAGAAATAAACGAGAAGCTATGGACAGAAAGGTAGAAAAAAATTCAAACATTTAGAAAATACTTCTAAATAATCCATGAGTCAAAAGGAAATTATAAGGGAAATGAGAAAACATCTTGAGTGAAAATCAAAGCGCAACCTACCAAAATTTGTAGGCTGCAGTTCAAACACTGCTTATTAATTAAATGTTTATATTAGAAAAGACAAAAGACCTCAACGATGACTGAAGCTTTAACTTTAAGTAAATAGAGAAGAGCAAATTAAGCCCAAGGCAAGAAAGAGAAATGAAATAATAGAGCAAAAATCAGTAAAATTGAGAACAGAAAAACAATAGAAAAAATACTGATGGAACCAAAAGCTGATTCTTTTGAGAAAAAAAAAAAATTGATAAACTCTATCCAGACCGATCAAGGGGAAAAATTAGGTAGGACATAAATTATAAATATCATGAATGAAAGATGAAAAAAAACCCCACCATAATATCTACAGACATAAAAATGATAATAAAAGGATATTATAAACCACCACTGTGCCTATAAATTCAATCAGTTAGATTAAATAGACCAATTTTCTGAAAGACACAAGCTGTTAAAGTTCACTTAAAAACAAATTAAATTTGTAGATAAAAGCCTTCTAAGAAAGAAAATTCCAGGTTCAGATGACTTCACTAGCAATTTCTAACAAACATTTAAGGAACAAAGCAATAAATAAATAAATAAATAAATAAATAAATAAATAAATACCAATAAATAGATAGACAAAACCAATTCCCACAAAGTCTTCCAGAATATGAGAGAGAAGAGGGGCGCCTGGGTGGCTTGGTCGGTTGAGCGTCCAGCTTCAGCTCAGGTCATGATCTCACAGTTTGTGGGTTTGAGCCCTGCATCAGGCTCTGTGCTGACAGCTCAGAGCCTGGAGCCTGCTTTGAATTCTGTGTCTCCCTCTCTCTCTTTTCCTCCCCTGCTCATGCTCTGTCTCTCTCTCTCCTTCAAAAAGAAATAAAAACATTAAAAAAATTTAGAATATCAGAGAGGAGAGAACATTTGCCAAAATCTTTTATGAGGCTCCTACTACCAAATCTGGAAAAAGACATTACAAAAAAGAAAATGACACATCAATAACCCTCATGAATATAGATGCAAAAATCCTCAACAAACCTCTAGCAAGTTAAATCCAACAATATATAAAATGATTAGTACAACATGACCAAGTGAGGTTTCTCTTGGTACAACATTAAAAAAATTAATCAATGCCATCCATCATATTAATAGGCTATTGAAGAAAAATATCATTGTTCTATGAACTGATGCAGAAAATCATTTGACAAAATTTAACACCCTTTCATGATTAAAACTCTCAGAAAACTAGGAATAGAAGGGGACTTCCTCAATTTGATAAAGAACATCTACAACAACCCTGCCTCTCATATTATACTTAATGGAAAAAAACTCAATCCTTTCCCTTAAGACTGGGAACAAGAATGGTAAGAATGTTCATTCTTGCTACTTCTATTATACATCCCATTGGAGGTCCTCACCAGTGAAATAAGACAAAAAAAACCCAGAAAAGGTATAGATTCCAAAGAAAGAAATGAAATGGTCTCCATCACAGAAAATAAGACTTTTTTTTTCAATAAAAATCCCTCCATGTATATATATATATAAAAAAAAAAGCTACTTGAATTCATTAATTTAACAAGATCACAGGGTACAGGGTCAATATACAAAAAAAAAAAAAATCAATCTTATCACTAGATAGCAGTAATACACTGAAATTTCTAAAATAAATATCACAAAAGCGCAGCAAAACCCACAAATACCTCATTATAAATCTTATAAAATATGTACAAGATATCTATGCAGAAACTGCAAAACACTGATTAAAGAAATACAAATCTAAATAAATGGAAAGATTTAATGTATTCATGTATTACACAGACTCAGTATTATGAGGATGTCATTTCTCCTCACACTAGTCCACAGATCCAACACAATTCCAATCAAAATCCCAGCAGGATTTTTTTGTAAAAGAAAAACAATTTTGGAAAACCAGAAGAAATCACACTGCCTGATTTCCAGATTTGTTGCAAAGCTATAGTTGACCAGACAGTGTGGGAATTGGAGAGTGGACAGATCTGTAGACTGATGCAAGACAACAGAAAATCCATAAACATACCCACAACATGTTTCATATGGTCCATACAGTTTACATGGTTCACAATCCACATATGATTAGTTACATTTCAACAAATGGTACTGGGATATCAGAGAACCTTAATCCATAATTCACTTTCTGTGAAAGCTAACTCAAAATCATGGGAGATGTAAATGTAAAACCTAAAATTATATAACTGCTAAAAGAAAATGATCTATGGCTATACCTAAAATCTTACAAGAACTATACAAACATAAAATAGAGCAAAAGAAACGTGAATAAAAGCAAGTATAACAAAAGTGGTTAATACTAATATGTAGCATTACTATTAGTGAGAATAGTGGCCATCTTTGGAAAGGAGAGGGACAGTGTTGGTTGGCATGAGGGGAGCCTCTGAGGTACCGTGAACTACTAATGTTCTATCTCTTTCCAGGGTGGTGATTATAAAAGCGTGCTCGCTTTGTGAGAATTCAGACAACTATACATTTATGATTTATAAACCTACCCGTATGTATATTATACAACAATAACACATTATTTTTTAAAAAGACACTCATTGGATTGGTCTATGAACGTCATTTCCCTCCTTTGTGACTCAATTCTCTGTATATAAATTAAGAAGTTTCGAGACACCTGGGTGGCTCAGTTGGTTAAGTGTCCGACTCAAGGTTTCAGCTCAGGCCATGATCTCGCAGTTAGTGGGTTCGAGCCCCACATCGGGCTCCACGCTGACGGGGTGGAGCCTGCTTGGGATTCTCTCTCTCTCCCTCTCTCTTCCCCTCCCCTGTTCACACTCTCTCTCTGTCTTAAATAAATAAATAGACTTTACAAAAAAATAAAACAAAACAAAAAGAAGTTTCAGGAAGACCACCTTAGTTCCTTGCTTTGAACCATGTGGTAGCTTGATGAATGTGTCTTAGGTTGAATTTAGGTGGTTTGATATTTTATACTTGGGACTGATGGAATAAATAATTTGCATGAACCTCATATAATAATATGTTCATCAAATGGATCCTTAGAAGGGCCTATCAGGTTCTAAAAGGTCTGTACTCTTTTCCCCAAGTTACCGCTCTGGTATCTCCTACTCCTCTCCAGCTTGTTCACTTCTCCATGGTTACTTTGAGCCTCTGATGTTCTTCCGACACTGAAGACACATTCCTGCCTCAGGTCTTTGGTACATAGCACACTCACCACTTTCAACTCAATGCTCAAAGATTAGCTCAAAGAAGTCTACCCTGACCGCACAACTGCAAACTATAACCTCCAACTGTCTGCACTCTTGATTCTCCCTTCCCCTGCTTATTTTTCTTTCCATTGCATAGATCACCTTCAAATATGCTACATAATTTACTTTTGTGTTAGGTTTATTGTCTATTTGTTCATCTTCCCCTGCTAGAATGTAAACACTGGGAAGTTTCTGCTGTTTTGTTCTCTGATGAATCCAAAGAACCTAGAATATCTGCAGAAAGAACTGAATGAATAATTAAGAAACAACTCTAGATAACTACAATTTTTAAAAGGGATAAAGAAGATTTTTGAGTATGCAAGAGGAAATTATCTTGTAATATAAATACCCACCACTTTCCCATTTTAAAAAATCTGTTTTGAATAAGTCTATGGATAAATCTGTTATAACGAGTTTTATTTAACAATTAAATCAGTATAAAAGAATCCTGTAGATGACGGCAGAAATTAGACCCTTCTTGAGTGAACAAACACAGAAAGAAGCATTCAAAAGAATGCCCTCAGGCTACTACCTTGACCATTTAGAGTTCTTGCTCTGCTCTTATTTCAGAGAGGATGAAAGAGAGCTACACAGTTACCTTTCTTTCTTTCTTTCTTTCTTTCTTTCTTTCTTTCTTTCTTTTTCTTTCTTTCATGTCTACAATATTAAAGTGAGAAAAATCAAGCCTATTTCAGAAGATACAATAGCTGAAATATCAACACTGCTCTGATTAGGGAATACACTAAAAACAAAACACAGTGAATTACTGTAGTTGCTGTTCAAACTTGCAATCCTATTTTAACACCATAATAAAGGGCCATAGATACTTGAATTATTCTTCACATTTTTGTAAGGTACTATGCTATTCACAAAAGGTAAGAACATTCATTATCCCTCCAACTCTGCCTCAGTCAGAATGTCAATGCATGTATTAGTACTCTCACTGAAAGAGAGAGGAAAGAACTGAGGTTCAGAAATGCCAGGAAAATCTGCCCAAGATTAATCAGCAAAGAATGATAAGTACCCTGCACACAGAGTCAGGACACCCAGGATAGGAATCCCATTCCGGTATTAACTAGATGAGTGCCTCCACTTACAGAATCGAAGGGTTGGCCCACATCAGCTACTCAAAACTTTGGGCAACAAACAGATTCCCGCTGGGCCTTGAGTTAGTATAGTCCTCAGATGAACACATCATCAATGGACTAAATACAGTAACAGTAATAAATAAGGAGTCAAAATAATGATAAATAATCCCTGACCACTGTCTATAATCATATGTGTACTTCTAGTTTCAAATACATGTTGAAGCTCTTAGGAAGAAGAAAATACACATTAGTATTAAGGTATCACGGAATTCATGAAAGTGATCTTTGAGCATTATATGTATATCAACATATATCCACAGTACAGTTTACATGATTCAGCTGTTTGTAATAAAATAGGAACTTAACAACATTTAATCTCTAAGGGCTCTTCCGATTTGAAAATGCTATGTTGTAGAGCTGAGACAGATCACTTTATGACAAATCTGGGACTCTTCCTCCCATAGCAGTGTTTTTTCAACATCTTTTCAGCCTCAAGAGCCTTTGTTTCATTTCAAAGCCAAACATGAAATGCAGGTAAAAACTGGGCTACTCTCTTTGGAAAGTGTCTCTGTGTGGCTTGGGTAAGGAGGGGGAAGCAGGAACCTGGAGAGCCCTGCCAGCCCAGCCACTTCTCACCCAGGCCCTTCTCCAAGGAAACTCCAGGGCTCTGTGTAGGAGTTTTAAAATAGCCGCTGACAAAAGGTTAAAACTCATAGAAGTTCTAATCCATCAATAAGGAAAACGTGAATACTCCAATCAAAAAAAAAATGAACAAAGGATGGAAACGGCAAGCATATGAGACTACATCCTCCTAAAATTATAAAAATGCAAGAAAACAAACAAAAAAACAAAATCCACCCCAATGGTATATCCCATTTTTAGACAATCTTTACTGCAGAAATTTAAGAGGTGCACATGTACAAGGTTAGGGAGAGTATATGGAATCAGATATTCTCGTATACCCCTGGGAAGAATGAAGTGGGACCCCCTTCTTGGAGGGCTATTTCATCAGGTATCAAAATAGAAATGCACATACACTTTTGACTCAGCAAGCTCACTTTAGAAATCTATCCTACAGAAGGTCTCAAAATTACATAAAGATCATAGCACAAAGATAAGTGCTTTCTAAGGGAAAAAATGGAAACCATGTAAATACCCACCCCGTAGAGAGATGACTCTGATCCATGCATCCTATAGAATACTATGGCACCATGAAAAAGACAAAGGTGGACTCTTATGTACTATCATTTTCAGGAAGATACCAAGCATACACTGCTAGGGGGAAAACAAAAATAAGGTGTAGAACAATAAGTATATTACTGTGTGTAATATAATGCATAAACAATTCTGAATTCTGGAGGTAGATACACAGAACTGTTAACATTGGCTTCTTCTAGAAAGAACAGTTGGGAAGAATTTCACATTTTATTTTATTTTATTTTATTTTATTTTATTTTATTTTTTTTAATGTTTATTTTTGAGAGAGAGAGAGAGAGAGAGAGAACAAGCAGGGGAGGAGCAGAGAGAAGGGGAAAGAGAATCAGAAGCAGGCTCTGTGTTACAGCAGAGAGCACAATGTGGGACTCAAACTCACCATCAGTGAGATGACCCGAGCGGAAGTTGGATACTTAACTGACTGAGTCACCCACGCCCCTCATATTTTAGTTTAGATATTTCTGCATTTCGATATTTCTTTTTTTTTTTTAATTTTTTTTAACGTTTATTTATTTTTGAGACAGAGAGAGACAGAGCATGAACGGGGAAGGGGCAGAGAGAGAGGGAGACACAGAATGTAAAACAGGCTCCAGGCTCTGAGCCATCAGCCCAGAGCCCGACGCGGGGCTCGAACCCACGGGCCGCGAGATCATGACCTGAGCTGAAGTCGGATGCCCAACCAACTGAGCCACCCAGGCGCCCCTGCATTTCGATATTTCTAACTAAATTTGGATATTTAGGTTTAGAAGATGGACTACTTTTATCATCACAAAGTCAGAACCCCCTGCTCTTCGCAGGCTGTGCCTCTGCACATAAGGTGCTTGAATGAGGAGAGGGAAGCCTAAGTTTACACATGAAGGGCAAATGCTGCTGCGAACTGCACTCACAGGCCCTTTTTCCAGTAAAGCCTGCAAAATGAAGGTGGCAGGCATGCTTTATGGGGAGCTCAGCACTTACACATTCTGCAAACAGAAGACATCAACTACATCTGATAAAGGGGAGAAAAAGGATTTTGACAACAATAAAAAAGGATTTAGCAGCGTTAATAAAGAAAGCCTTTAAAACGGCAAGCCGCTGCAAAAACAATGACTAGGGCAAAGAGGACACGGAAAGGGAGAGCAGTAGACGGTGGCGCCCAGAACTTCGCAGTGACCCACATGCCACACTTCCACAGCTCTCCAGGAAAACAACTCTGAGAAAAGGCGGATCAGCATACACACCCTCGAAGAGTGGTTTAAATTTTAAGTGGTTTTGTATCTGTTACGAATACAAAGGTTAAACAGGTATTAAGAGAGCAGCAATTCTCTCTGATTAAATTTTTATTCAATGATAGAGTAAAATGTCCAAAATGAAGTAATGGCTGTATTAACGGTTACAGGAGATGGTGTGGAACTGACAATTTAACTGGCAGAGTGGGGTCTTTCTTTCTTTCTTTCTTTCTTTCTTTCTTTCTTTCTTTGTGTTTCTTTCTTTCTTTCTTTCTTCTTCTTCTTTTTTTTTTTTTTAAGGTAAAGGTGATGTTGTAAAATTGGAAACTTCTTGCTGTGCCAGACTGAATGAAAACCTGTTAAAAGGCAGTTGACTAATTCTGGATTATTTTTATTATTGAGAAGACTTGGCTTACACTGAAGGGGGAAGGAGCGAAACAGCCACACACATGTAGCCGAACCGGCAATTAGATAATTATCCTTCCCAAATAGTTAATCACCCTTTCCAGGGAGGAGGGTGGAACCGAAATTGCAGCTGGATTTTAAGATACTGAGCAAGAAGGACTCACCAGCAGGTGACAGAGTTCATAAAATCTCAACATGCGGAGGCTTCGCAGCGGGTGGGATCTCCCTTCTCTCAGGCCTCGTTCTCTATTTCTCCCAAGCATCTTCCCAGCTTGGGCCTCCCTCCTTATTAGGACTGCTGGACCCAAGTCGGCAAGTGGCTCTATTAGGGTCCCACTAACGTGTTCCCTGACATCTGGGACCGCACCTGCTGTTTCTGTCACCTCTCTGAGTAGTATTTCAAAGCCACTGTACCTTCTAGGTTAAGGACATAAAAAAGAACTGGATCCCGTCCAGCGTAGATAGACAGAGATGTACACAGGGAGAGAGCTGAAAATCTGACCTGTGAAGAAATATGAAATGGGCTTGGATTGTTTACCTTGTAGGGCAGGCCGCTTAGGGGAGAATGGAGATTTATCTTCAAGTGTCTGGGAGAGTGAGCAGACTTTATTATGTTCCTGGACAAGGTGGATTTACGTGTCGCATTGTCTGTTCAGGTGACAATTCAAGATGGAGAAAGAATGAAGAAAGCAGTGCCAAGAGCACATAGGTCCTGGAGTCTGACTGCCTGAGTTCAAGGTCCTGCTTCCCCAACATCTGTGCCAACTTCCCACAGAAGTTCCCACCTTCTCTAAGGTCTCATCTTTCTCTTCTATAAAATAGAGTGGATCTGAGTATCCACCTTGTGAGAAGAAATGCACCATATAACTGTGCACTGAATACTAAAAGTATCATTGCTTACATTTTGTATTTCACATGCACATTAAGTACCGATCACAGACTTAGAAATGTATGCAGGATATAAAGTATTCTTTCTGAATACAGACCATAAGTTAGGCCCGTACCAGGAGTTCTCTTAATTTAGATAGTTTAAGAAACTTGACCAACCAAGGTCATAAATAAGTGTTTTAATCACAGTACTCAGTCTGGATATAATTTTTACTGACCTCAAAACACTTTTTCCCACTAGAAGGAGCTCTAGGAAACACAAATACAAAGACAAGTTACAGGCCCTTCCCTCAAAAGCTGTTCTTCTAGAGAATGTTAGGACATACACATACAAATGCATAATATAAACAAAGATAATCTGCATCATAAAGTGAGCAGAAGAGGGAGTAATTACTTCCAAATGGTGAGACAAAGAGAAGCTTCATGGATGAGGTGCCATTGGAGTTGGCCAGGTAACATTCTGACACAAAGATATGAGGAAAGGCATTTCCATGCAGGCCACAGAATGAGTAGAAGCAGGAGGTCACAAAAGGGTGGGAATTTTTGAGGAATACAAAGCAGGTCAGGATGGCTGGAGTCCAAGATGTGTGAAATGAGAGGAGACTGGATAATTCCAGTCATGTGCAAGGCTTTGATCTCTCCAGCTCTTCTAAATCTAGAAGTCTAGAAGAGTCCCTGATTTTAATCTAATGGCAACCTTTAATCCGTAGGAATGAACATTCATTAGGCACCATGGACAGGATAGACCAGAATAACTGCAAAGTGCCTTACCACAGTTTTATTTATCATGAACCTCAACCATCTTGCATGGGAAGTATTACTGTGTATGCATCATAATATATGGGATGAACCAGCCTAAGTTTTAACAAACTGAGGAAGGAGCATTTAGGAGGAAGAACAATCAATAGCTTGACTGTTTGTCTAGCAAATCCAGAGCAAAGGCATACCCTGTCAGTTTCTGCTTTCTCTTGCTTTGTTAGGTCACCAAAGCCCACATTTCACCAGTCCAGAGCCCAGTGTTGTGTTTCTAAGAAAAAGAGCTGAAGACAATTCCTTCAAGCAGCTGTTCTATTCGGTGGGAGGACCATGAAATCAACAAATTTGTTGTCAGGGCAGATTTTGTGGCGACGGGAGTCTTGAGCTCCAGTCTTAATGTTTGTTCAAATTTTAGAAGGAAAACAAAGATCATCATCCAGTAGGGAGAAAACAGGATGACAAATAAGTGACCTGGTTCAATCAGAAGGGATATTTCTAGGATTATGAAGAAGGGAGAATGATGCCTGGATCTATGTGGAAAAGTGTTAAAGTATGCTGACTGGGAATGAGAAGGCTGGAATCTAGACCCATATCTGAAAAGTAACTGTTGGAAAGCTGCTGCTAAGATGGAATTGGCTAGCAGTGGAAAGGCCTGGAAATATGACTCCAAATCCAATGCTCTCTACTAAAGCACACCCTAGAAAATGCAGACAATGGCTCACATTTGGAACAGGAAAAACCTTTCACTCTTCAGGTTGTCTTCTTAACCAGGCTATGTTGTCTTACGTTTAGCTTTAGAAAACAATGAGAAGAGTTGGAGAGATGTAGAATACATGGTGTGTGGCTAAAAACCACAACACTTGGGAAGAGGTTCTGCTATTTACTTACTCATGACGTTGCCTCCCTATCTCCCCTATTGCCAAAGGCCTTTCAGGAAAAACCTGTGATGGATGAGTGGTGTACGAATAATCAAATGGCTGGGCTTCCCTTTACTTTTGGGAGAAAGGCCAAAATCCTTAGTGTGGCCTACGTCCTTCACGGTCTATCTCTGAAAACTTGTCTTGAATCATGCTTCTCCCTCAGCCTCTGAGCTCTAATCACCCTGGCTTTCTTTTAGTTTCTGAAATACGCATGCTCCACTATCTGAGATGTCTAAGCTACTCATTTCTCATAGCTCAGTGAATTTGCAGTTCCCCGGGGAATGCTTTCTTGGCCTTTCCATCTATGGCATGTTCCTTTAATTCTCTTAAGACAATGCTCTCTTCTTTTAAAATACTCTGTCCAGGGGCGCCTGGGTGGCTCAATCGGTTAAGCGTCTGACTTCAGCTCAGGTCATGATCTCCCAGTCTGGGTTCGAGCCCTGTGTCGGGCTCTGTGTTGACAGCTCAGAGCCTGGAGCCTGCTTCGGATTCTGTGTCTCCCCCTTTCTCTTTGTGCTTCCCTTGCTGACGCTCTGTCCCTCTCTCTCTCTCTCTCTCAAAAATAAATAACGATTAAAAAAATTAAAATACTCTGTCCATCTTCCTTAACAGAACATATACTTCCCAAGAGTAGGCTGCTTGTCTGTTTTTGGTTACCACTGAGTATCCAGTGACCAACGTGTGGTAGGCTCTCAATAATATTTGTTGAATAACTGAATGTATATCCTCTTCCTCAAAAATTTGGTATATGTCCTAATTGTGGACATGGAAGAGTCAGAGGTTAAATTATCTAGCTGTGACAAGTGGAATCTGTTAGTTGTTATTTTAAATCAGACCAAGATAGAAAACACCTATTGCAATAAAAAATATAGAGGAAAAGTGTCTTTTACATACTTTGTTAGGCTAAAGAACTTAAATAACTCGATTTGGAAAATTCCAGGAAAATAAACTGATTCAAATCCAGCTATGATGAGATGATGATGATGATGATGATGATGGTGATGATGATGGTGATGATGATGGTGATGATAGTCTGGCAGAGAGTAGTTATACGCACATCAAACCACTTCCTCTTCCTTGGGGGCACACACGGTAGCTACATTTCCAGACATTCTTTGCAATTGTAGCCAAGTGACTGAGTCCTGGCCAGTGAAATGCTGAGTAGAAGGATCGCGGTGCCACATTTCACAGTCTGCCCCTTAACCATCCCCCCACCTCCTGATGACCTCCAAGCTTTTTCTTCTCTCATCTGTCAGCTGCAGAGGATCTAGCACAGGACCTCCAAGCTCCAGGGAATGGCAGAGCCAGTGGATAGAAGAAACTAGAGCCCGACTCCCTAAGCAGAAAACACCTGCCAAATATCCAGTTGGATTTTATCAGAAAAAAATAAATTACCGTATCAAATCACTGAGATTCAGGGGTTCGTTTGCTATAGCACTTAACATTATTTGTCCAAAATTATACATGAGGTCAGACATAAGAAAATTATAGTTGTTGGGGAGTTGGGGGGGTTCAGTCCATTAAGCGTCCAACTCTTGGGTTTGGCTTAGGTCGTGATGTCACGGTTTGTGAGTTCAAGCCCCATGTCGGGCTCTGTGCTGACAGTGTAGAGCCTGCTTGGGATCCTCTTTCTCTCTCTCTCTCTCTCTCTCTCAAAATAAATAAATAAATAAACTTTAAAAAAGTAAAAAAGATAATTATATTTGTTTTCTAAGTTAACTTTCTCGATAATACTTGAGGTGAATGCATGAGAGTAGATTTGATGCATCAGATCTACTTCTAACATGGCTTTTTGACGCAGTTTAACCGCTCCATGTTTTCAGCAGTTGTAGATTCCCAGGACTGAGTAAGAGTTTGGAGCCATTTTGCCTAGCTCCTAGCCACCTTCAGGTCGTAAGCACCCTCAGTCCAAGTCTTTCAGAAGACAGCACAAGCACATGAGGACTCCTTGAGCTAGCGACTCTCAGCTTGTATTAACCGTTATGAAATCCTTTCTTGTGTCCAAACCTCCTCTGTGGCTTTTTCTAATGAATGACCCTCCTAACACTTTTTAAAAAATGGGTTTAAAAAAGATCACTTTCTTCCATCTGCCCCTCCTTACTTTCTAATATGAATCCAGCTCAATATAAATTGGGAGCCAGATTGAGTGGTGAGGGCAACCAGAGTTACTTAAGCTATAGTTGCAGAATGCGCCAGAAAATTAAAGAAAAAAAAAAAATCATGGGGGTGGGACCTGGGCACTAGGGAATTCTCCTCCCTGCAAAGGAGCTTTTGTTCATACTTTAAAAAAAAAAGATTTTTTAAAATGTTTATTTATTTTTGAGACAATGCAAGAGACAGAGTGCAAGCAGCGGAGGGGCAGACAGAGGGAGACACAGAATCCAAAGCGGGCTCCAGGCTCTGAGCTGTCAGCCCAGAGCCCGACGCGGGGCTCGAACTCACCAACCGTGAGATCATGACCTGAGCCGAAGTCGGACGCTTAACCGACTGAGCCAGACTGACTGAGCCACTCAGGTGCCCCTGGTCAGACTTTTTAATGTGATGCTTGATTATTAAATGATACCAAGTAATATATTGCCAATGTCTGTTTTAGAGACACTAATTTTATTGTGGAGTGGGGACGCGGGCATCAGAATTGAGAAAAAAATTTTTTTTCCTGGTGATTCTAATGTACAGCCAGAGTTGAAGAACAGTAAAATATACTTCTAGCAAACTATCAACTATTAATGTAAATTATCCATATAGAAATATCACAAGGAAGAAAATGTAATATTGCTTACAAAGATACCTGTCCAAAATAGCCTCTGAAATCAGGCCGAATTCATTGCCTGAGGAAAAGTATCCTGTAGTCATGTTCTTCACTCATTATTTGAGTACCCTACGTTGGAAGCTAATAAAGACTTTTGGTGAGACAGGCCTGGCTGGAGGTCAACTAAGGACTTAGGTCCTGAAAACCACCTCCCCCCAAAATCACACCAACAATCACTGTATTTATTATGCGAGAGAAGCCCAAAGCTCCTTACAGACCTAGGAATGTGAGCTTGATGAGGGCTCGGACCAGAGTACCTTGTTCCCGGCTCTGTCTTAACACCTGGAATATCGGCCCCAGCACCTAAGGGTGCAAGTTCTCCTGAAAGGTTCTTTAAATGATACTGAACCCAGTCACATGGGAGACTAGAAAAGCCCACTCACTCATAAGGGAAAAGCGTCGGCTCCCAAGAAGCCCTGGATTCCCCCCTGCTAACAAATAAAGGTTATCGGCCAACGTAAGAGCAAGCATCACTTAAAGGGTAGGCTGGTGGTTACTCTGGCTTCTGAACACCAGTGAAGTGATGGATTATATCTCTCATCTGGGTCTCAATTTCACTATCGGTACAATGGAAACTTGAAACTTGACTCCATTATCTGCATAATTGCTGCCTTCCAGAATTCTCAACGAGAAGAAAACTTCTCTGTGCCTCTGAGTGCTGTCTGCCAGCCCCTCTGAAGCTACCGGCTACCACAGCTGGGCTCCCTGTGATGTGGACCAGTGCCCACCAGAGGGACTAGAGGTACATTTACTCAGAGTCCTGACTTCTTCCCCTGCATGGAAGCTTCAAGATGCTGTCGCTTCTACTTTTTGCAAAACTCTTCCCTCAGGCCAAAAAGTGAGGAACTTTTAAACTAAATGTAGCGTCATCTTTATCTTACATTATCCATACAGCTGATCCTTGAGTGCAGTGCCTCGTGTATCCCAAAGGTCTTGTTAGCAGGGTGGGGTGAATGCACAGTGGAACCAGCCTTGGTTTGGCTTTATTCTTGATTTCAGCACACGTTACGAGTGAGGGGAGAAAAGGGAGGACACATTAATCTCACCAAGCAAGAATGGGTGAGATTAATGTGTCCTCCCTTTTCTCCCCTCACTCGGAATGTGTGTTGAAATCAAGAATAAATTCTTGCTATTCCTCCTCTGCCTCAGAGCCAGATTGGTTTGGTTACTCTGACGAAACCTTTGGACATTCAGATGGTCTCCACTATACTGCACTGTGCCAGAGAAGCTGGTCCTGACAGAGGAACAGTAGCATTTTGGAAGAAGAGGGAAGGAGCGATTCTAAAATTCTGCTGGTGCAAATTTAGATTCTTGTACAAGACTTATAATGAGGTTTACTGAACCCCTAACCAAAAAGGTGGGATTCAGGGCCCCACTTCTCAGCGGTGACAAAACCGGAAATGCCCAGGACGTTGTAAGGTGGAGGCAGTGAGCTTGCATTAGGCAGGAAGGAGAAGAGTCGTTACGGTATTATTTCTGCATGTGCTGACTGGCACAGGCTGAATCTATCCGAGTGAAGCTGAAATCAGGACAGACGGAAAATAATTCCAAAGCGAGAACAATTCCAGGTATTTTATCCTTTCCCTGTGAAACAAAATCTTGAAGGACATTAAATTATCAACTCCTATCCCTTCCTAAAAACTCTGAGTGTGCTATCCATGACTAGACTGCACACAGTGCTGGGGCTGGGGAACAGACCAGGGGATGGCAGAGGAAAGAGAGCCCAGTACAGGAGCAAAAACAGGGCACTTGCGCCCAGAAGCTATAGGGTCTGTCTTCCTAGAGCTCATTCCTTCGGTACACGCTAACACAGCGTCTACTATGTGTCTGGTACCAGGTTATGGCAGGGGATAGGATAGCATCCTCAATTAAACCTGAGGACAGAAACTCTGCATGTTTCCAAAGAGTGGGGTGCAGACAAGCAAAACCCAAATCCATGCTAAAAAGTAATGAAGGCTGCGAAGGGAGACTCAAAGAGCACTCCGAGCTGCCCATATCTGCAGGACAGCCAGTCAGGTAGTCTCCATAGAGGAAGTGAAAATTCAGCTGAGACCTGAAAGGTGGGAATGTGTTGGCCTGGCAAAAGCCCAGGAAAGAGTGTCCTAGGTGGAGAAAGATTATGCACCAAGAGCAATGGATGGGCCAGTCATGGTGCACCTGGAAAACGGAAGTAGCTCTACATGACTACATGATGAGAGCAGAGAGTAGAGAGGCGAGGCTGGAGAGATTGAAAAGGCCCGCCTTCTCTCGGTCACCTGGTCGCAGAACCTCATTCATGATGCACAGGCATCACCAGCTCAAGGCCAGTGACAAAAGGTCACGTAAACGAGGGCACATTAAAATAGGTTGAGGCGCTTTGCTTTTATCATAGATTCACAGGGACAGGGAATGCTGGGAAGAGGAACCCCCTGAAGGGTTTTAAATAGGAGAGCTTGGATGAGGTTGGAATCTCAGAAAGATCATTCATTCTTCGTTTAGGAAGATATTCTGGAGTAGGAGTCAAGTGCATAAATCTAGGTGGCAAAGGAGCTGGAAGGAACAAAGAGTGGATGAGCACTCATTTCTCTCTTATTCTGCAGAACGAGGCTTTCATTAAGAGGTGACCGGTGGCCTCTCGGGGCCCTTCCACGCTGAGGCCTGCATTCCATGACTGCTGACACAACACAAGGTGCAAAAAAGGCCAGAGATCAGTCATCTGCTTGCTCATATGTTTTGAGGCTGATGGGAATTCTGATTTACAGAGTGGGATTATTAATGCATATATATATGTATTAATATATATATGTACATATATATGTATATACATATATACATATACATATGTATATACATATATATAATGTATGTATTAATGTATGTATATATGTATAAATACATATATATATTTAATGTTTATTTTTGAGAGAAAGAGAGAGAGAGAGACAGAGCATGATCTGGGGAGGGGCAGAGAGAGAGAGGGAGACACAGAATCTGAAGCAGGCTCCAGGCTTTGAGCTGGAAGCACAGAGTCTGATGTGGGCTCGAACTCATGAAATACGAATCATGACCTGAGCCGAAGTTGGGTGCTTAACCGGCTGAGACACCTAGGGACCCCTGTATATTTTAACTTTAAAGGTCATATAAACCTAAAGCTTCTGAAGTGTTTTTTGTTTGTTTGTTTGTTTGTTTGTTTTTCTTGAAGGTTTTTCTATTTGGGTCAATGAAGTTGGGCAAACCAAAAAGCTACCCTGTAGCTCAGGGAACAAGAAAAGTGTCGCAGCTGGACATTAACTTTTCAAATTTTTATATGTAGAAATGTATATTCATTTAACATTTTAATTGCCCCAGAAGGATATAAAGTGAAAAGTAAAACTCCTCCCCAGTGGTAACCATCCAAAACTTGACTATCCCTACAATTTTTCTATGTCTGTCTCTGTGTATGTGTGTATGTACATGTGCACAAACACATCCATTCACACACAAGCATCCATTTCAAAGTTTCTGTTTAAACAGAAATGAGATTTTATGTACTGTTCTGTACTTTTTTTTTTTTCTGAAAGAGAGAGAGTGAGCAAGAGAGAGGGGTAGAAGAAGAGACAGGATCTTAAGCAGGCTCTATGCTCAGTGTGGAGCCCAACGCTGGGCTCGATCTATGCCCCTGAGACGCCCAGCCGACTGAGTGACCCAGGTGTCCCTGTACCTTGTTTTTTCTTAAACTAGTTTTTCTTGGGTGTCTTTTGTAGTATTTATAGGTTGGCCTTGTTTTATTTTTTTAAGAGTTTTTTTTTTTCCAGTTTATTTATTTATTTCGAGAGAGAGAGAGAGTACAGCATGTGAGCAGGGGAGGAGCAGAGAGAGAGGGAGAGAAATCCCAAGCAGTCTCTGCACTATCAACGCAGAGCCTGATATGGGGCTCTAGCCCATCAACTGTGAGGTCATGACCGGAGCTGAGGTAAAGAACCAGATGCTCAACCGACTGAGCTATCCAGGTGCTCCTACCTTGTTTTTTGTTTTTGTTTTTGTTTTTTTAATTAAAAAAATTTTTTTAATAGCTTCCAAGTTATCATATGAATTTGCCATATTTATTTTGTAATTTTATTCAACTAGTCTCTTTACAGCATTACAAATGGTGACACAGTATGTATTCTTAAGGTATTACTGTGCCCTCATGCAAATATATCAAATGGCCTATTACTATTTGGAATTACAGTATTAAAATGCATGTACAATTAAAATCTTGAGAGATGACACTAAATTTTGTTTCCAGTAACGTTGTCTCAATTCGTCCTCCAACCAAAAGACCGGAAAGTACTTATTTCCCCAGATCTTGGCCAAAGCCAAGTATCAAACTTGTAAATTGTGGCCATTCTGGTAAGGGGAAAATGTATCTTACACTGCATTGCTTGAAATAAAATAAGAGTGAACCTCTTTTCAAAGTTTTATCATCTGTTGTTATTATTTTTAAATTTTTTTTTCAACGTTTATTTATTTTTTGGGGGACAGAGAGAGACAGAGCATGAACGGGGGAGGGGCAGAGAGAGAGGGAGACACAGAATCGGAAACAGGCTCCAGGCTCCGAGCCGTCAGCCCAGAGCCTGACGCGGGGCTCAAACTCACGGACCGCGAGATCGTGACCTGGCTGAAGTCGGACGCTTAACCGACTGCGCCACCCAGGCGCCCCAATCTGTTGTTATTATTGTCTTTTCGAGGAACTGCCTGTTGGTGTCCTCACTCTTTAATGGATGGTGTTTTTCAGATCAATTTTCTTTTTATTTATTTATTTATTTATTTATTTATTTATATCAATTTTCACGAATCTTTAACACCATCAAAATCACTGGCTCCACGATTTGCTATCTTTGTTCATGTGAACAAGTCACTGGGCCTCATTTTCCAAACGTGTAAGGATTAAATGAGCTGGTGGGTGTGAAACCACGTGGGGAACCAGAGAGCCCTGCAGGCACAGCATTCTTGTATTTAATGAAGATTTCTTCACTGGAGTGTTTCAAGTCGCTGTACGTACGTGATCTGTCCACACGGTGGGTCTGAATGAGGTAAATGCTTACTGCTGTAGAACACAAATACACTCCAAAAAGGGATCCTGGGTAGCTCTTTGTGAACTACATGCACAGGCGCCCTCAGTCGGAGGCAGAGCCGGGTAGGCCCAGCTTTCCAGGCTGCCGGCTCAGCGTGCTTTGTGCTAAGCCAGGCACGGTACAATAACCGTGACATCGCAACTGAGTTGAGAGGGACCGCAGACTGGGAGCCTCTACAAGCCCCTCCCGTGATGAGCCGGCCAGCAGAGTAGCAGGGAGAAGGGGCTCCCAGGGCCGGTGGTGCAACACTTACCGTCAGCACTGGCTAGACCCTGAGTCACTCTGGTCCATACAGTATAAAGAGAACTTGAAAAACAATTGAAGAAAGAAAAAAAAGTGCTGGCAAGGTTCAGAGGAAGTGACTAAAAGGTCTGGAAATCAGGGCTGTGCAGCAGGAGCACAGAAACTGGAATCTTGTATCCCGTGCAGGATCTTTACCCCACGGCCACCGGTTCAGTGCTTGCTTACACAGTCAGCTCTGTTGTCCATGATCTCATCCTTGTTCAATTCAGGGCAATCCATCAGTCAAGGCACCCAGATAGAGAGCTTACTATGGGATGCGGTGAGGAGCCAGACACCCCCCTGCCCTTAGGGAGAGATTATAGCTAATGGGGTACATGAGAAATAAAGAGGTAACTTAAATACCATCTGCTAAGTGGTAGGAAAGTGGTACGGCAGGGGATGAGAGCCCGAAGGAGGGGGATTCTTGGCTAGGGGATGGAGATCGAGGGAGAAAGCTGTACATGCCAAGAAGGGAAAGTATCTGCCCGGCCCCAAGGGTAACAAACAACCTCCCTGCTTTGGAAATGCGCGTGTATGTAGGGGTGCCTATGGGCACACGCATGCGCATGCGTGTGACTATACAAGTTTTCTACGGCAGTCTGAGGAGGGTGGACTTGATAGTGAAGGCAATGAAACATCACTGAAGAATTCCGAAGGCACATGATGTGTAAATGAAGGTAGGCATAAAGAAAGCCAAAGTATTCCACCAGGATTTGGTGAGGAAATATTAAAAGTAAGAGGCGAGAGTGAGGGTCCTGGAATGAAAGACAGACAGCTCCTGTGCATTCGGTTAGGGCAAGCAGGGGGTGCCAGCCACTGACCAGGAACACAGGGAGGAGCAGGGTAAGAAGGCCACCTTGTGCGTTCTGTTTTGAAAGTGCTGAAATCTGTGGGCCTCGGAGCCTGTTTATGGAGAGTATCTGCTTAGCTGACAGATGCGTAGTCCGGAGCTCAGAGAGACATCGCAGCCGCAGATTTTGGCCAGAGAGTTTTCAGCACATGGATGATCTTTGTAGTCATGGGAGCAGATGAAACTACTGAGGAGAATGTAGTGTGAGACCAGAAGAGGGATTAGGGCAGAATTAAAAAAAAACAAAAAAGCCACACTGAGTTTAAGGAGTCAAGAGAAGAAAGAAAATCTGTGAAAAAAGAGTGGGATGTTGCAAGCCAAGAAGTAGGAGGAAAACCCAGGAGTGTTCGGTGTCACAGACACCAAAGGAGACAGTGTTTCCAACAGCCAGTGTTAACAGCTTTATAAGCTGTGGAGGGCTCAAGAAAGTGTGCAAGCGTGTGCCCATGCACTCATATCTGGTTCTAGACAATATTACCACATGTATGGATTCATGTTTCCACCCACGTGGCCAAGATCCAGAACAGTTCTCTCCTGTTGCCTTTTTATAACCACATGTACTCCCACCCTTCCTTAACCCGCTTCCTCCCCCAACCCTCCCCCTGATCACCACTCACCTGTTCTGCATTTCTAGAATGTCATTTCAAGAATGTTATATAAATGGAATCATACAGTATGTGAGTTACTGGGATGGACTTTTTCTGCTTGGTGTGATTCTCTTGAGAGCAGAGTATAAGAATACTTGCTGTGTGTAAGGTCAAGGTTCGTCACAATTTATACTGATATCAAGGTGCCTAGCTGTGTGCTTTGATCAAGCGACATTTACTTGCTTTGGTGAGCAAAGACAAGTCGCTGGGCTCATCCAGACTGCACAACTACCTGAAGAGTGTGACAGGAGAGAAAAACAAAGGATTGTGGAAAGATACCACAGGATGAATTTTTATGGTGTATTTATAATCTATTTGCCAGAGAAGACACAGTATGAAAGGGTCTTCAGGGTGAATTATCAGCAATAATAACTAGTGCGTATTAAACAGGGGGAGGTAGGCACTGTGTTTGGCACTTAACCCACACGAATTCATTTAATCTTCCCGTTAGTCCTACAAGTACTATCAGCCTCCTTTTATGGATGAGAAACACCTGACTTTAGAGAAGGGAAGAAACTTGACCATGGTCACAAAGTAGCAAGTAGTTCTAGGTTGAAATCGATTATCTCTTTGATTCAAAGGCTGAGTTCTGTGCACTGCCTGACAGCCTGCAGGGATGTGGAAACTGAGTCAAGTAGCAAGAATAGTTTCGAACGTCATGAGACCCCGAGTCTGGATTTTTGCATCATGATATCTCCTGATGAGAACTTGCAATGGCAGATGAAGTACCCTTTAACTGCAAAAGGCACTGACTAGTATTGCCGTATTATTTCGTCCAGGGCATGTGAATGACTACTCTACCCTTTCAAGAAGATAACATATACCATGTGGGCCACTGGCAGAAGTTTGTCAGGAGATTCATGTACAAACAGGTCCTTCCCTTCCTGTGTTCCACTTTAATGGTGGGAAGCTCAGTATGGGTCATTTCCTCCACTTCCCCATCCTTGACAAGAGTCCTGTCTGCCGCATCTCTGAGTGGTCATCCTGTCTCTTCCCCTTTCCTTCTAGTGCAAGAAGCTCCTGTTTCACACAGTGTCCAATCTCTATGGTTATATCTCAAGTGCCCACCTTGCTTTTGGTGTAGCACCTATTGCTGAGAGTTGAATATGTCCTACGAATGGCACTGACCACTGCCCCCAAATTTGTATCTGATATTCACAAAACCCTTATAGATACTGTTACAGCCATTTTACATCATGAAGAAACTGAAAATCCTGTGTACCTCTCCCATGAGTTCAGCCCAAAGAATACACACAGGACGGTTTCTAACTGCCCTTTCACCCAAAAGTTCTCTGGTGCTGTCGGGCTGGGTCCAGAAGGGGCTTTCAGCATCCAGACTCATGGTTTAAATACAACTTGAAGACAGAATTGCTCAATCACTTTTGAAAGGGTAACCCATTGCCTAACAGCTGAAAGCGTCTCTTCCATTACTGGAATTGGCTGCCCAGTATCGAGATTACTGGAAAGGAGTGCGATGATTGGGACATTTAATCAAATATGCAAATTTTCAGGAGCATTCTAAAAAGGACAGTGTCCCTGTTTGATAAGGCAATGGATCCAGAAACAGAATGATGTAACGAGAAGGCACAGGAGCAACACTGAAGTGGGATGGGTGTGGGGTGGTGGTGGTGAGGTCTGGGAGGCAGTGAGGAAGAGGTGTTTTCAGTGGTAGGGACAAAGAGGTAGCAATATTGGATTTCTGCTGAAATTCCAGACTAAGCATAAGCTTGGGCTTCTGTAGGACTGCATCCAACAGGCTGGAGAAACTGGTGAGAGACAAGGATCCCTGATACGGAGGTCTTTCCCTGACTCCATAGCTGATTCATTCAGGAACATCACTCTCCTCATCGAAGCCTCCTTTCTCCCTCCTTTCTGCTTAGGGATCTGGATACAAAATGAGCTTCCTGCTGGGAACGTTTATGAGGTTTCTTTTGCTGCCTCAGTTCTGGCTCTCACAGACTACCCATTCTTACATGCTATTGCAGATTCATTTTAGACAGAGAGACTGCAATGTTCCCTAGAAATGCTGCTCTCACAGCAACTAGAAATCCAAAGGATTTTTTTCAAACATACCAAGTCCTTGAATTTGAACACCTCTGACAAAGGTATAAAAATGAAAGCTCGCCCTCCTCCCCCAAACCATTTGCAAATACATCCTATCTAGGTAGAAACCAAGGAGATGACAGGAACTGATTTACACATTGTCTAGCCTAAATGACAAGGTTTAGAGCCACAGTGCCTTGCATTCAAATCCTCTGACCAGCTCTGTGCTCTTGGGAAACTCCCTTACGCCCTCTGAGTCTTGATATCCTCACACTAAAACCAAAACCAAAACCAAATACAAAAAATACACCTGTACACTGAGCTTCAATTTAGATTGGAGTTTTAAAAACTGGGAAGAACTAAATAGTTATTATTATTATTATTATTATTATTATTATTCCTTAATTCAACAATTAGGGGACCTCACCTATACCAAGACAGCGCTGAGTGCTAAAGGTGGGAAGAAATGAGTACGTTACCCCTGGATGGAGATGAAACATATACTTCAATGTAAGTTAGAAAATGATACAAGTCATAAATCTGATTTCACTTCTGCTTAAAATAGATTGAACAGAACAAGATCTAATATGCAACCTTACTCTATTCCACTGGAATTTGGAAATGGGTTATAACATTTTCCTTCGACTTCAAAACATGGGACATAAATCTGAATCTTCTTTTTATTTTGTGGTTGTTATTTACCTTTTAAATGAGGTTATACATGTCCCATTTGGTCAGTTCTGTAGTTAAGTCAATGGAAATTCCAAACTGTGAAAAATATATTGATATCCTAGACAATCCAAAAGAAAGTGATCAGAATAGTTAAAGGTTCTGGTATCAGAATAGACAACAAATGGACGGAGGAGCTAGAATTTAACCAGAACAAGAGAAGATTCAGATGGTCTTGGGAAGTTTCTTCACATACCTAAAAGGCTTTTAAGTTGAAGATGTATTAACTGTCTTTTCTATGGACAGATGATGTTATAAGGAAATAGACTTCCCACCAAATTAGCCTTATAACCTTTAGAGAGTTCAAAACATGAAAAAGCTGCCTTGAGAACTGGTAAATTTCCCATCCTTGGAACTAAGCTCATTTATAAGAATATAATGGTAAACCCATTGCAAAATAACTTTGCAAAACCCATTGCAAAAAGACTGCTTTTGAAAAGTGAGTAAGCACCCCTCTGTTTATTCCTTTTGTAAATTGTTCACTTGGCTAGCTGGCACAAAATGAAAGTAGACTTCCATATTTCAAGACCCACCCATAGAAAGAAAACCAAATGGCACATTTAATGAGTTTGAAGGGGCCTTTTATGTACCACTACTCAGTGAGCGTCCGCCATCATCAGTTCTCTGTGCTCCAGCCACATTGATCCACATCCCTTCCGGATTTTCTGTCAATTGTACTGAATGAAATAACTCATTGTCCAGAGAGCCTGCTTTACAATCCAGTTTTACTCATCAAGGGAGTGCATTGGCAATATGCACTTTCTCCAACATCCCTGTCTCTTGAGCACTTATCATCAGGTACTTTTTTGGAAGGGGAGGTGGCAAATTATTCAAACTGCATGAATTTCTATAAGTGCAATAACATTCCTCAGTTTTTAAAGGGCATCTTTTTTTTTAAGTTGTCATTTGAATTCAAACTCTTTGGAAAACATGCATAATAATCTTAATGATCCCATTGAGCAGTTTAAATTCAAATTGTGGAGCATTTGAAATACCATGCTGGCAGCACTTTCCATAAATTACTCTCAAATTCAATACATCCCTACACACATGCGCGCGCACACACACAGACACACACACACAAGTACCACACTCAGAAATCCTTAAATTACAGTTTCTCTTTTGTTGTCCCATTTAAATTGTGATTTGGTTGATAAATTAGAGCTGTAGTGTCTGCTCATAAATTTCAATATTGTTTTCAAGAAAATAATTTTGTGGCAGGAGTGCATTTTTATTTCCCTCAAGGGTAAATGCAGCTTTGTTTTGTTGCAGGCTTCCTGGCTTTGGTGTGAGCACGTACTTGTGTTTGCATGTGCACGTGAGTGTGCATCTTGGTGTCTGACAAATCAAATCTGACTTATTTATCTGGCTATTCACTCTGTATACCAGAGTTTTAGGAAATACTGGAAGACTGAATCAGAAAGGTCATTTTTTTTAAGTTTATTTATTTGTTTTGAGAGAGAGAGAACGATAAAGTGTGTACCTGCTCATGAGCAGGGGAGGGGCAGAGACAGAGGGAGGGAGAGAGAGAATCCGAAGCATGGTCTGCACCGGCCGTGGACTTGATCCCGACGCAGGGCTTGACCCTACCAACGGTGAGATCATGACCTGAGTGAAATCAAGAGTCGGATGCTTACCTGACTGAGCCACCCCCCAAAAAGGTCACTTCTGCCAGAAGAGACTGCTCACCTAGGATCTTTATAATGAGCTCCTATCTAGAGCAGAATCAGACTAATTACATCTTGGGAATTGAATGATTAAAGGAAGTTCTTTTAGACAGATGAGAGAAAAGACCTAATTTTCACTTCATTTTCAGTACCATTGAAAATTAATATTTGCTCACAAAGTTTGCCAGTAAGGTTTCAGAAACCATCAAATGCATATAAACGTGCTGAGAAATATTGTTTTTAATATACAGCCAATGTAAATCAATCCAGAGTACAGGCACTGTGCAGAATTCCAAGCTTGTGCAATTCACAAAGTTTAAACACAACTTTTGCTATGAGGATAAATGTCTCTGTAATTTTGAAAATATGGCTGTTCCTTGCCACTGAAATTCATCCTCTTCCTGTGAAAAACAGTTCGAACGCTGGATACCCCTTAAAACATCAATGAAGCAGTAATGATTAGGTACTTGGGAATAATTAAAAAATTTTTAAGACTGATTAAAGTCTGTTTTGCCCCTAATGAACTTGCAATTCACTGACTTAAGAGAAGAGCTGATACAAATATGGCCCCCTAGACTGCAAATGCTGGGCATTAACTGGTTAAACTAGCATCATTACTATATTGAGTGGTATTTAGATGCCATCTCATAAAGTTGTTTATTTTCCTCAAAAATGATTTTTAAAAGGCTAACTCAAATTGTAAAGTCAAGTCTATTATACCCAAAGGGCAGCAGAAACCCTCTCCGGTGAGTGGAAGTCAGAGGGATAAAAACATCAGTACCATCATCAACAAATATTGACTGAATGCCAGCGGAGCGTGAGGCCTGGGCAAGAAGCCTTAGCGGAGGCTACGGGGAGACAGGACAGTGACATGCTTAAATAATGACAAAATTAGTCCCTCGATCTTTTGTGCCTCCTCCAACTCCCAAAGACAACTCCTATGCCCATTATGCACTTAGCCTTCTACTTGTTAGTCTGTTTGGATGGCTGTCTCCTTCAGATGGTGAGCTCCCCAAGGACTGGGATCACGTCTTTTTCAACTTTGTATCCTCAATTCTCTATACTATCTGAAATATAGAGAGTGCTCAGTGAATATTCACTGGATGAATACAAGACTGAAAACCATTTAGGCAGGCAATTGAGATGCGGAGGTAAGAAAACTCGACTCCGTCATAAAATAGATGCCGGAGCCCTGCTTCAGTTTCTTTGCTATATAGGCTACCTTCTCTGGGCCTCAGTTTTCTCATGTTTAATCTAGGACTCACACCTGCCTTGTGGGATTGTTATGGACATCAAATGAAAAACAAGTATGAAAGTACTTTGGGCACATGAATTTAAGTATAAGGTATTATTATGCTAAGCAATTGGTACAGGTGGTAAATGCTAGAAGGTATGTAATTAACATAGCTGAAAAACAGGTAGATTATGAAGCGAAGTTGCCTAATACCATCCAACGGTGACTCAGGGGATTGAGAATCAAGTTATTCTTCCTTGCAAAAGCAGAATAATCATCCTGTACCAAGTAAAGGTAACATAAATATCAAATAACAAACTGGCTGCTATACGATTTAGGAAATTCGCATGGCTCTCTTCTACCTGGAAAAATCATACTCTTACTGGGTTTCAGTTTACTAATCTGAAGAAAGAGGGACTTGGGTTAGAGAATCTTTAAGGTCCTTTCCAGCTTTAAAGGTGTCAATACTGTCACTCAATTTAACCAGCAAAATGGACTTACACTGTCTCGAAGTGCATACGTGCTTCTTCCCTGACTTTTAAGTATCCACCTTCCTAGAAAAGGAAGGGTAGCATCAACATGGCCTTTCCCTTGGCTGTTGTTCCTTGTGGTCTCAAGAGAAAGGAATTCGACCTTTGTGATGAATCCCTTGAAGATGCCAACAGAGGAAAGTGATGAGTACAAGACGATCCGTCACGTATGCAGAAAAACCTATGCACCTGGAGATACTTTTGACCTCCTGCACTCCTGAATTTTCTGCAGAATAACACACATATAATGAACACTCAATAAATCCTTACTTTCCACCAGGCTGATTTCTTTTCCTTTGATCCCAGAAGTTATAAAGTTCAACAAGGAAAAGAAATACCCAGAAATTCAAATTGTCCTCGTTCCTTCTTTTTCCTCCCATCGAATCCTACTCCACCTTCAAGGCCTGGCTCAGATGCCTTACCATCTGGGAGGTCTTTTTTTGAATCTGGTCCCCATCTCCCTCACCTTCTTCTCTGGACTCTCACCACTGCCTGAATCTCTCTTCCAGATAGATCTTGCTTTGTATTATGGTGTTGTGCTGCCTGGTCCTTCTCATTCAGCTAAGGGCTCAGCACGAGACAGCATGACTGAGTCTCGTGCAGTTTGTTTCCCTCACAGCATTGAACTCAGCCCTCTGTACACAGAAGGTGGGCATTCACTAGCTCTTATAATCGGTTAACAGTTTACTCTTCAGTTAAAAATATCCAAGAGACATATGGTTAAATGCTTGCTTCTCCCAAGGCAGTGGAGACAGTAATCCCCTCCATTTCCTGGATTCTCCTCTGTAAGAATGCAGAAACACCCTTGAGCAGAATCGGACAGCACAATTTCATAAAAACAACCTTCTTCGTTTTATTTTACTTTGAACTTAATTAATAGTAATGCTTAACCTCCCACCTCTTAATTACATTGGCAAGTTGGTGAGGTTTATTGATCCATGCATGAGGAGTTAATTCCAAAAGAGACTTTGACAAAGAGCACTTTATGGGAGAACACATCGTTATTCCAGTAGCTTTGCTGGAATGACCTGCAGACACTGTCTGGCCAGACTCAGGCCAGTCTGGCTTCCTGCCACTTGTACCAATTTCCTAATGATCTAATAGGAATGCTCAACAACCCTGTAAAGAACCAAGTCTTTCTCTTTTCTGGTCTTAAAAATGAGGTAAGATCTAGTGGGGGTAAAAGTGTATCCTTAAGGGAAAATGCAGCAGGGTTGTGCAATGTTTTGAACATTAATAGGGCCCTTCTGGAAGTCTAGCAAAAAAAAAAAAAAAACAATTAAAGGAAACAGGATGCTCGATAAACACCTGTTAAATACCTAACTACATGGCTTTTATATCTAGAAACACAGGATATTCTAAATGCTACCCCATCAACCAGTGTTGATAATGAATTCACAGACATATGACCAAAAGATGTAATCCATTGTTATGGGCTGAACTGCTTCCCCCTGCCACCACCCCAAATTCATATGTTGAAACTCTAACCCCAATGTGATGGTATTTGGCGGTGAGGCATTTGGGAGGTAACTGGTTTACATGAGGTTATGAGAGTGGGCCTTCATGATGGGCTTAGAGTTCTTAGAAGAGACACCACAGAGCTGTTCTCTTTCCTTCTCCCTGCTATGCGGGGACAGAGAAGTCAGAAAGGGGGCTCTCACCAGAACCAAAACTCAACCATCCAGATACCCTGATCTTGGACTTCCAGTCTTTAAAACTTGAGAAATGAATTTCTGTCATGTGGGCCTTTAAGCCACCTAGTCTGTGGTATTTGGTTAGGGCGACCTAAGCTGACTAACACATTTATTAAAAGAGAAAAGGAAACAACTAAATACCTCCCAGGGAGAGATGTACTACGCCGGACACTGCTTTGGTGACACTTTGGTGACACTGCTAAGGTATGGGGTTACACAGGGGAAAGAGACACAAAGAACAGAGAAAAAAATGAGCTTGCTCCTAAGCAGCTTGCGGTGAGAAGCCATGAGGGTGAGACCGTCAACGGATATAAGGTGGGGACAGAAAAGGGTTAAAACGAAGGTGAAGGAGTAAAGCCAAGGTCTAGAGAAAAACTCCGGAGACCTGAGGGGAGAGTGCTTGTCTTCAGCTTAGATGAACATAGGGAAAGATTCTCAAAACAGTGGTAACCAAACTGGGGCCTGAGGTTTATTAAAAAAAGACTTGCTGATTTAAAAAAAAATCCTATCTGATGACAGGCCATCTGCTAGCTTGAATTTACTTCAAGAGAAAGGTAGAGGCTAAGATTTAGAGTGCAGGAACTAGCTCAAAGATCTGTTTTAATCCTACGTTAATTCCTCATTTTCCAAAGCCCTTGGTTTGTTAAGCCTTGATTTTGTTAATTTGTAGAGATGAAGGAGTTGTGACAGTTCCCACTAGTCTGTCAGGGGTGGAAAAGGAGTGACTATGTGGCATTAGGAGGAAATCAGATTTACCACATGACCCTTTGGTACGTGGCTCTTCCTCTCTGACGACCTTCTTGTTAAATGCCTCCTTTCCCCCAAATGCCCCTAGTCCTCTCTCCGAGTCCTTTTCCTGTGAGGCCCTGACACATTCTGCATTATCTATTTTGTGGAAAACCTATTTGTATATTTTGTATGCTTTAGAATAGGATTTAGTGTCTGCCTAAACTAGACTAACAATATAAATCTTGACTTTTTTAAGAGTTACATGTTAGAAAGTTCAGTTTTATTTTAACTAACATGTCCTAATGGCTTTATTAATATACACTGCCTCAAATATCTCTTAGCATTAATAAAGAGCCAGCTTACAAAGTAAAAAAAAAAACATAACTTTTGTGGAAGACATTTACTCTTCTTTCAAAAAAATTTTTTGGATGTAACTTAAAACCTCATTACATATGTGTATTTGTGGCTTTCAGAGCTTAAAGAATTCCAGGAGCCTCTATTCACCTGTGACACCTTCAGCGTGTCTCTCCTCTTCTCTTGGCTACCCATATTATATTTTCCCATATTATAAACATAAAATACTGATTTATTAAATAATCTTAAAATTTTTTTAATGTTTATTTATTTTTGAGAGAGAGAGAGAGACAAAGTGCTAGCAGAAGAGGGCAGAGAGAGAGAGGGAGACACAGAATCTGAAGCAGGCTCCAGGCTCTGAACCATCAGCACAGAGCTCAATGCGGGGCTCGAACTCCTGGACTGCGAGATCATGACCTGACCCGAAGTTGGACACTTAACCAACTGAGCCACCCAGGCGCCCCTTAAATAATCTTTAAGTTCAACAAACATCTTTTTGAAGACCTACAATATATCAGGCCCTTGTCACTGTGAAGTGCCCATAAAGAGCCTCACCATGCTATAATGATGACACCGACCTCTCCAGCATCCCTTGACGCTGTAGGGAAGTGAACAAAAGAGAGAAACCAGAAAGCAGATTTTTTTTTTTAAGTAAGCCGGGCTGGAGGCTGGCTTCCCTGGCTGGAGGGAATTACCATGTCCCATTCAAAGTCATGTGAACATAAGAGAACCTCCATTCAAACTCTCTGGTCGTTTTCATCTGGGAGTCTGGTCTGTGTGTTTGACCTTGAGTGCTAGCTCTTATGATAATTCAACAACTGGAAGCTAGACAGCTGGCTTTACTCTCACATCTTTCCCTTCAATCTTTTATATTTACATTTCAGCAATGACTGCTCACAGGGTTCCAGAGCCAAGTTCTCCTCTCTGCTTCATATACGCACAGGGAGTCTCAAATCCAAGGTGCACCAAAGGGTAAAGAGGCAAAGACCCTCTCCGGAGACACTGGGATCTAGAGTGAAACCAGGTACCTTCTAGCCTAGCAGGGACAGCTCACCTGTTGTGATAACAACCATGGAAAAAAGATGAATAAAATGTAACACTCTCGTCCCAGCATACCACCCTCTCTAAGGGTTGCAAACAGTAAGAAAATAGGTCAAAACTCAAATTATTTTGATATCAATTGCAGAGAATTAAATCACAGGAACGAGGAACAAACAAAAGCATTGTGCAGGAAAAAGCCACATCTATTTGGGGGAAGTTCTAGGAAAGCTTTTTATGGTTGGTTGATACAGATTTTCAAACCATGGAGACGGGGAAACTCTGGGGCACAGAGAAGCCTAAGATATCAATGTCCAGGAGAAGATGGTCCCATTTGGCCAAGTGTGGCTAAAGAAAATGCATAGGAGAGAGGTGGGAGATGGCGAAGTATTTTGGGACTATTTCTTCGATGAGTTGGGCTACAAGCAGAGACACATGGATCTCAAAACTGAGCACGCATAAGAATCTCCCTCAAGAGGCTTGTAAAAGATGCACACTTCTTGGCTCCTTGTGCAGAAAGTCTGGTGAGTGGCCAGAACTTTACTTTATTTTTTATTATTTTTGAGAGAGAGAGAGAGAGAGAGAGAGAGCGAGCATGAGTGGGGGGAAGGTCAGAGAGAGAGGGAGACACAGAATCCGAAGCAGGCTCCAGGCTCTGAGCTGTCAGCACAGAGCCCGATGTGGAGCTTGAACCCACAAACTGTGAGATCATGACCTGAGCTGAAGTCAGATGCTTAGCTGACTGAGCCACCCAGGCGCTCCTAGAACTTTACTTTTTTAATGAGGACTTGAGCATGATTCCAAAGCAGGTGACCTCTGACACATTTTTGGAAAACCAAGCTTCTAGAGTCTCATGACTGGCCTCTGCCCATCAGACCCTGTGAGCTCTCCAACCACCAGCATGCAGGTAACATTCCATACACTGCAATGCTGACTAATGAGAATCCTTTGGGGATTCTGTTTGCACGAATCTGGGTCCTGGCCCCGTGCAGTTACTTATTGCTCAAAGCACCCACACTTTCATTTTTGGTCAGCCCTGTCAGCCTCTCTGAACCTTTTAGTTAGCTACTGGGGTAAAAAATATTGCTTTCATTCTGTTTGTGGGGAAATTTAAGGGAAAATAAATGAGGTGAATGCAGAATAGCAGCTGGTCAAGCTGAGTGTAAACAAGGTCTGACTTTCCATAGCACGTTTTTTCTTGAAAATCATTTGCTGCCTCATACCAGGCCTGCTAAGTGAAAGACTGAATGTCTTACCTAGGACTCTTGAACTTATGTTCAGGTTTATTTTTAACATTGATTTTAAAGCGCGCGCGCACACACACACACACACACACACACACACACACACACACTCTTCTGTCCCAGTCCTTTTCTTCTAATTGGAAATGTAAGGTTATAGACATTTTTCTCTTTTGAGGGTACAGAGCAGTTCAGAAGACCCTACAAACACAGATTATGTGCTGTATCTGGGCAATTATCATTCCTTTATCCTTTAAGAGACAAACGATACATACGAAAGAAAATGAGGAACAGACTCTTTCCTTATTTTCTTTCCATCCTTTTATCTCTAAAGTAGGAAGTTTACTGAACCCCTTGCCAACAATTCACTCAGCCTAATGAAGTGTACAAGTAATAGGATTAAATAATCTTAAACCATTATTACAGTGGCCTGATGCTGACATTCATCCAAACTCTGGCAAACACCGAGTAGTGAGTTCATGCTTGATTTAAAAATAAACAAACTAGGGCAGTGGGAAGGTTCTAGCATTAAGTTTCAGAGGCATTTAACCTGGAAATCTGAGACTCTCCATCTTGGTTGGAGCTGAAGCAAACCCTGTCCTACTTCTACACTCTCCAACCAAAATTTACGGAATCCAACATTTTCTAGGGATGGTTCTCTGGAGCCGGCAGCCACATATGATTAAACCTCTTCATGTCAGTCCCAAAGAAAGCAGTTCTTTGAAGGCATCATCAAGGTTCATGGTTTCTATTCCTGCCTCTGCCATTAATAAACCATATAACCTCAGGCCAATCAGCCAGCTTTCCTGGCCTTTAGGTTTTCTCAGCTGTAAAATGACGTTATTGAATTTCGACAGTTCCTTCTGGCCTTTAACAAGCATTCTAATTCTATAACAACAGAAATAAATACAGTTTGGGGTAGGAACTAGAGAAAAAGATTATGTTCAGCTAGCCTCTTCCTCATTCTGGGCAGTCTGGTTGCAAGCCTGTGCCTCACTACTCTTACCCAGGCTCGCCTTGGAGGTTGCAGAGATATGGTGAGCAGTAACCTTCATCAGCAAAGGGCTGGGGCTATCTGGCGAAAAGGACTAAATCAAAACCTTAACAAAGGACGACACAGTAACTCTTCCCCCCACCCCAGTCTCGTTGTTGTATAATTACAGGGTGATAATATGAATGCCTGTTAAAACGAGAAGTGTTTTCCAAAGCATATTCAGTCCCCAAATCATTTTGCTCATGGGTTAATTATCCCTGTAAAATTTCATGGCATGCTTCACTTAGATCATTTATGCTTTCAAAGGCTTGCCTAGGTATTTTGTAGTTTTTGTTGCTTCTGCATAAGGCCTTTTTTTTCCCCTGTTATATTTTCTGAACCTAATTTATAATTTTTATTTTGTCAGGTAACTATACTTTTATTATCTTAAAACTTTAGATTTTCTCTGATTTTCTAGACAAATTATATCATCTATAAATACTGACATGTCATAGTCTTATGATTTTGAGTGAAAAAGTCTCAAAAATAGGTCTGAGAAATGCTGTTCCATTAAAATTAAGAGATACTATATATAAATGACACTATATTTTTAGAGATAAGTAGTGAAAATAGAAAGAAATGCATGGATATAATAAACAAAGTTAGTATAGTCATTACCTCTGTACAAGAGTTTGGGGAATGTGATTAGGGACAAGAACCTAAGGATTTCAGTGGAATTTCTAGTGTTTTATGTGTTAATCTGAATAAAGGTACATGAAATTTTATCGTATTATGCTTTACATCTTTATGTTAGAAATATTACATAATAAATTGATATATATATAAAACGAAGAAAAAGATATATATATGACCATATATGTATGTATGTAAGTGTGTGTATGTATACGTATACATATGAATATATGTGACTTTGTTTCCCAATTACCCGTAATGAAGACTAGAATGTTAAAAACAATATAATAGCAGTCATACTATGCATACCTGGCAAGATCCGGGAAGACGTCTGACCATTAGTTTATTTTATCCTATTAAACACGTATCTTCCTTTTTCTTCTATTTTACTTAGGGCTTGTTTTGTGTTCTTGCAACCATTTTTGTTTTAAACAAGGATAACATTGCAATCATGGAATTACCTGGGATGTTTCATTGTGTGGCACTCAATCTGCTAATATTTCATTTAGCATTTTTGCATGGGTGAAAGATTAGCATACTTTTCTTTTGGGGGCAACCTCATTTAGGTATTATTAATCAGGATGGGGCTGGCTTTCTAAAATGATTTGCGAAGCTTATCTTCTCTTACTGAGCTCTGAAAATTGAACTATTACAGGAATCATTTCTTCTTTAAAGATCTGAGAAGTCCTTTCAGTGAAATTTCCTGATAATTTCTCAGGTCTGCATTCCACCCATGTTTATGGACTTATTCAAGTTTTTGTCCTTTGCATTTTAGGTGTGCATAGATCACAGTCTCTTCTATAAAATTTGAAGTGTAATAATTTTTAAATGTCTTCTGTACATATGCTAAGAGCTTCTTTTTCATTCCTAATTTTCTATAATTTTTGTTTTTCTCTTATCTTCACCGGATGCTTATTTTTCGTTTCAAAGAATCATCTTGTGCACCTAAAAATTCTAGTATTTCTCAATTTATCAATAACTGCCTTTATTTTAATGATCCCTTTCTTCCTTTAGACTTTGTTGCCCTTTTCTAGGTGTTTAGATTAATATACATGTGCCCTTTTATGTTGCAATTAACCATCCTAGCTGTACTTGGAATTCAACTCTGGTTGGGTCTCATTCTGGTTGTTGTGCAGCATTATCAACATCATTACTTTCTAAGGAATCTTTAACCCACAAGTGGGCTTATTTTTTTATTCTTTGATACATTTCTTGTCTTGCTGAACTCTGCCAGCCAAAGTAGGAACTGTATATGTTCCTCTTAGACTATGAGAGCGTGCTTTTTTTAAATCTCCCATGGAGATTTGGAAAGAAGATATAATCTCTTTGCTTATATGGACCAAATCAATCATATTAATCATCTTATTCAACTTCCATAATTGGTTTGTCAAAGACTACATGGAATGTGTTAAAGTTTTATAAAGAGTATGGTTTAACCATTTTCATCTCATATCTCATCAATATTTTTGTCTTATATATTTCAATGTAATGGTATTAAATGAAGAAAGGCTCATGTTCCTCTGGAACTTGACATTTATCAATAAAGTAATGTACTTTGGCCTATGTAATAGTTTTGTTCTGAATTATACTTTGCCTGTTATTAATACTGTAGTTAGTAGGTGATTAATATTATTTTCTTTTAGCCTGAATTTTCTATTACATATTTTCCTCTTTCTTTAACTATCAGTTGTATTGGTTCATTGCTTATCATCATTTTATTAACCCTGGATTTCCCAGACACTTTAGTTCAGTTAATTTGTTTGTCTGGTGGAATATTTTCTTTGAGTCATTTTCTCAGAAAAAGTAGGTAGGCGATGTATATTCTTTTTGAATGCCCATGGAATATTTAAAATAAACTATTTTTGGAGAAGGCAAAATTTGATGTACTGTGATATAACAAAAGCAAGTTACTAATTAGTACAGGATGGTATGATCCCATTGTATGTGTATGTGTGCACATGGAAACCACGCTTCCATAAATGTAACTATATACCTGTATACAGGTATACTGAAATAGAAAAGGTGTGCTAAACTGCTATATTATTTAAGTGGGAGAATTATGCATATTTTAAAATTTTTCTTTAGTGAGCATATAATACTTAAAAACATAGTTGCTGGTTTTTTAAGAATGACTACTATAAGAAAGAATATTTTGAGTTCAATATTTCTCTAATATGTCCAAAAGTAAGGTGAAAGCCACTTTATAAAATTCAGAATGAAGGTTCACTGTATTTTTTTTAAACTTAACATTATGAATAAAAGGTAATAGAGAAAAAAAATTAATTACAAAAAAAAGAAACCTAGTAGTAACAAATGAGATTTCCAATGACTGGCTGGGTCTATGAAAAGAGCTGGTCCTGAGAATCAAAGTCCAGGTCAAGTCTTGGATCTGACACTCACACTTTACAGAATGGGGCAAGCTGACTTTTCCTAAAACTCGGTTTCTTATTACTGGAAAGGAAGGCAGTAATAATCATACCTATTTTCTAGGATCATTAGAAGGTGACATAAGATAAAAGTGCTCTTTAAAAATTCAAGCACTCAACAAATGTTAGTTATTATTATTTTTAACCAGGAAAAAAAGGTTTTTCCCTTAAAATCTGAGGCATTTCAGGGAAAGCCACATGTAATGCTCAAGAAAAGACGGAGGCTTATGGTTTTTTGGCCAGTAGAAGTTCAGCATCCCTTTTGTAATGCTAGAAGGCATGATTTATGTGGTCATCAATTTAAACGTTAGAAATGGAAGGCTCTAATCACAGAGGGCTGTCACTATCTTCCTATCTTCAGGAAGTTGAATATTAGTTTCTGGGTGATAATATGGACCTAGCCATCAAATGCAAGTTAGAAGATCTGTCCCTAGCCTTAGTTTGTCTTTTGCTTAGAAAATATCAAAGCCACCGTAAACACCTCCTTGCCACCACCCCCCCCACCCGCCCTGCCCCTGCTGTCTACTTCACAAGGTTCTAATAGGAATGATTAGTAGGAGATAGCATGGTGAAGTCGCTTAAGAGATTGACAGATGTCCCTCTTTCTTGAAACATTTGTCGTTGTTGTTGTTGTTTTTTGCTTTTCCTTTCTCGCAGACTGCTTGAGGGAAAATGAAGAAACATCAAGAAGAAAGTAAGTGTCTGTGCACATGCACTTGGTGTGAGGGAGAGAGACGGACCCTCCTTGGGGGTGAAAGAGCAGGGGTGGGCAATTGAGAAGAGGGAAGGGAAGTTCACGTGGGTTTTTTGGCTTTTGTCCCAACGCTCAGCTCCTTTCCCAACATCCACATAAAGCACCAGCCATAACTGCTTTTAAAACACTATTAGGAGGAACTGAGCGTATAAAAGGACAACCTTCCTGCAGAGGTACAAAACCTACCACCTAAGGTAAGTTGAAAAGTTTGAATGTTTTAACTGTAGCCATTTAGTGACATACGGGAGCAAAAGGCCACTACAGTGTTGGTCACTAATGTGTCAAATTCGGGAACATTACCATGTTTAGTCTCCCGTGGAGTTGGCCTCCTATTCCCTGAGGTCTTTTAATTACTTGGATTTTAACTAATAAAAATGTCTGTACCAACTTCCACTGTTGAGAGAGTCAGAAGTTGGATTTGATCCACTCTGAGTAAGAGCCCTGGTTTAGGAGAAGATCCTTGGCTGCCATTTCATAAACAGGCTGAGTATCTGAGAATCACAGATGTGCCGTGTCTCCAGCCCAGACTCCTTGGTCATGCTAAAAACACAGCAGTTCTTTTGTTAATCTATATTTGTGGGTAAACCTGTCTCATACAGGACAGAAGAACACTTAAGTGGAAGGCACGGTTGCTGTCCCTCATACTCATACCAACATAAAAATCTTCTTAAGCAAAGCATGAACCTCTTCTTCTCATATATGTCCTCACATTCTTTCTATGACATTTATTTATTTCAGTATTTCCATAGCAACTGCAGCTATGAAATTTCCCCCAACATAGAGGATTTCTAAATTGTATCAGATTATGCTAAGGGGAAAAGCGATGATAATAATGTTATTAATGGATTAAGCCCTTATATCAGTATAAAATTTCATAATGTATAAAATATCACAAGTGTTCATTCCTTCGCTTTGGAGATAGGGAAGAAGTTAATATCTGTCTTTCATAAATGATGATACCAGTACTCAGACACTAAATGACTTACCCAAGGTCTCACCTAGAGAGCAAGAACTAGAAGCAGTATATTCTAGTTATATGACTTTACTTCTAAGGAAGTTTAGTGCTCTCAATTTTAATCTGTTCATTTACACAAATCCATAAGAATAATCAAAAGTAAGCTTTTTAAAAATAGATGTATATATATGTATATGTACATACATATATTTATATGTATACATTATTTATTGAGAGAGAGACAGAGTACAAGCAGGGAAGGGGCAGAGAGAGAGGGAGACACAAAATCTGAAGCAGGCTCCAGGCTCTGAGCTGTTAGCACAGAGCCCGATGCGGGGCTCGAACTCACAAACCGCGAGGTCATCACCTGAGCCAAAGTTTGATACTTAACCAACTGAACCACCCAGGTGCCCCCAAACTAAGCTGTTAAGAGATCACCAAAGTAGAAAAGCATCTCATTGATTTGGAAATACAAATACATACAAACTTAAATTACGTAATGCACTTATTTAATTGGTTCAAAATAAATATAAATAAACCTCTTCAGTCGTGGATAGGTTATAGTTTAACATATGGTTTCATATTGCTGATGGTTCTGTGAATTTGAACAATGTTTCTAAAGAAATTTAGAAATGTTTCTAAAGAAAGCAAAAGTTCTCCAAAGTGCTGTAAAGTAAACGTGGTCACAAAAATCAAAGAATTTATGCTAAGGAAAAAATTCAAAGTAAAATAATGAAAAACCTTAACTCAGCTCTTTATAGGCATGTTATTTACAACACTGAAAGAACAGAGAATACCCAATACCTTTCTAGGGGCAAATAACTTTAAAATGTAGTATGCAAACATAAGGTAAAATTAAACAGACAAAAGCTATAAAATAGAGATTATTAACAATGGAAAGCCATATACGTATTCAAATTAAGTCAATCAATAGAAAACACAAAAGCATGTATAAAAATAATTAACGAGAGTTATAATACCTTACAGAACCAAATTGGTTTAATTACATGTGTATATGTGCAAGGATTAAAGATTCCAGAGACAACAGGAAAATATGAATAATCAGTGAAGGAAAGATGAAGAAGACCTAACTGGTGTATTTTCCCTCTAAATTATGTAATTGGTTAATTTAAATATGACCTAAGTTGATTATTAATAATCAATTTAGGCAAGAATAAATGAAATTTATATTAGGTGGGTCTCCTTCTTGGACTCAGAGCATTGAATATGGGTGGTCTTTACACAGAAATAATGAACTACATCACGATCTTGAATAATGCCACCACACTGACTGAGGCCCAGAGCCTGGGTTTTCTGCACTTTCCTTCTACAGGATGTCTCTCAGACATCAGTTTCCACAAGGGAACGAGAGGCAGTTTGAATGAATGCCACTGCAGTTGGCCCTGTTCCCAGGGCTTTAGTTCCAAGAGACATACACACATCCCTAGGATCCTCCTTACTACACACTCTGTCTTCAACACCAACTTGTTTCATTTTATACCCTGAGCTTCCCCGATCCCCCCCCGCCAAAAGAAAGCTCTTTACTTTTCTGGTGTGGCAGCGTATTGGATTTACAAAAAGTTCCAAAGAAATTACAATGCTAGAACATCCATCCAAGAGCTTGAGGTCCGTGCTAAACTCTGAAATCAATATGGAACAAGGGCCTCTGAATAAAGCTTAACTGAATTCTGACAAGAATTAAGTTGCATTTTGGAGTCACCATGGATAGGTCTCATAAGGAAAAATCTTGATTAACATTTCTTATGAGGGAGGGAAAGTCAAAAGGGATGGTAAGAATTTCCATTGTTTGAGTCCATCCCACTTTCCAAGGATGTGATTCAATATCTCCCAGATACTCTACCTTGTCATAAGCTCAGTCTAGTAACAGGGACCCAAAGTAAAAGAAACTCCCTCCTGAAGAATCACTGAGCTCCTATGCCTGGCATAGAGATCGAAACCTGAGCCCACAGGCTGTACAAACCCATAATTGAGTCAGATTACACTTTTTTAGTCTTATTACTCAACCAGGAGGGCAAGAAATGCATTTAAAAATGGGGCAGGGGTGTGCCTGAGGGGTTAAAACAATTTCCTAAAGCCCAAATAATTTCACAGCCCTCGTAAGGTCCTTATATTCAGAAAAACCACATATGCCAGAAATCTTGCCAAAATTAATCTCAGAATAACATTCATTCCATTACCATTCCCTGGGCAGGCCCAGGGTGCTTTACAGGATTGCCCCATTTCATCCTCACAGGCCTTTGGGAGAATCCTGCAATCATCCCTATTATACTGTGGAGGAAACTGATGCTTAGAAAGATCCAGTAAGTTTCTGGAGGAGACTAAACATGAAGTGATGACATCAGATTCAAGCCATGTTCTTCATACCTGTTATCCTGTTTCCCAACACTTCTCAGGGTTCCTAGCTCTAAGAGACACAGGAAAAAATGAAGGAGGCTGTCACCGCAGCCCCGCGAATGGTAGCAAGAATCAACCATGCAGTCCGAAAAAGGACAGAAAATAGAGACAAGAGCTACAGAAAAACACAGTAGTCACTTCATATAAGGACAAAGCCATACGTGCTTCCAGAAGCTCTGCTGGCATCATTATCACAGAGCTCGCTGCAGTAAAGAATTTCATGTGGTGGTCCTAAGTCATTGTGAATGACAGCCCATGCAGTCTGCTTACAAAAGACAGGGAGTTCTGTAATTTTCTCTTTTCAGTAAAGATTTCAAAGGTTGATATTTGAAATATTCTCATTTCTTTTGAAATTTTTTAAATGTTTATTTATTATTGAGATACAGAGGGTGAGCATGAGAAGGACAGAGAGAAGGGAAAATGCAGAATCTGAAGCAGGCTCCAGGCTCTGAGCTGTCAGCACAGAGCCCGACGCGGGGCTCAAACTCACAAACCGCGAGATCATGACCTGAGTTGAAGTCGGACGCCTAACCGACTGAGCCATCCAGGCATCCTGAATATTCTTATTTCTTTTTCTTTTTTAAACATTTATTTATTTTTGAGACAGAAAGAGACAGAGCATGAATGGGGGAGGGTCAGAGAGAGAGGGAGACACAGAATCCGAAACAGGCTCCAGGCTCTGAGCTGTCAGCACAGAGCCCGACGCGGGACTCGAACTCACAAACCGCGAGATCATGACCTGAGCTGAAGCCGGACGTTTAACCGACTGAGTCACCCAGGCGTCCCTGAATATTCTTATTTCTTAAGGAGGTAAGCTTTGGTTCAATGAGCTTTAAGCTCATATGTAATTGCTCCCTGAGATCAACAGGACACTATGGTATTCGTGTTTATGTTCCAAACAAGCTAAAAATGTGTACTGTCAGCAAAGACTATGGGACCAGGGGTGTGAAAAACTGAATATAGCCCCAGGTCTGACACCAAGGATTGAACAGAAGAAGTCATTTTCCTCCTCTCTGTGTTTCTGTATTCTCACTTCTAAAATGAGGAGTTAGACAAATGACCTTTTTTTTTTCTTCCCAGCTCCAGCATTGTGTAGTACTATTATGAGGCTATCTATGTTTAAGTTAAATTGCCTTTAGGAAGGAAAATGGAATAAAATTGAACCTAAGAGATGCACAAACTATACTGAATCCCTCTAGATCTTAATCTTAACAAACTTTCAGATCTGTGCTACAGAGACTCGAGGGCTGCAATGAGTTAGAGACGTCAGGTCACAGGAAGATAGATACCAATGAGACCAGGAACTTTGCGATGAACTTGAACCTTGGGGATCTGCAAGGCTATGTGTAACTCCTAGGACCTTGCACCCAAAGCTTCTTTTACATAAAAACGCCCCGACACTGTGGTGAAACCATACTTCTTTTGTGGGTTTGCAAAAATGCACTGTTTTTCCCACTAACAAGTGCTAAACAGATTAAAAGTATGCAGATAGATAGCAAAGAAATGCATTTTATATTTTTAAAAAGTTTATGTTCATTCATCACATTGATCTATCTTCTGATGTGTGTGTAGCTTAATGTGTGTTCTTAAGTAGCCTGGTAAAAACTGAAAAGAGTGTGAGTACTTTTTAGCCACCTACTTATGTAATTAAAGTATAGTTGTTGTGTTCTTTTAAAAAAAAAAACAATTATTACCTCAGTCAGTATTACTATTCATTTTCCTTTAGGGGAAATTCATTTCCTTCTATAATAAAGGGTTGATTTCTTTGCATCATTGCAAACTTGCTGGGCATGGTGGTAAGAAAACGTTTGAGTGGGTGAGAAGTGATTCAAAGGGACCAGGAGTTTGAAAGAGCACGGACAAGTCCAGAGGCCCTGCGTTGTTTCTTTACCAATACTGGCAAATTCAAATGCAAGGTGAGACCTAATAAGAAGAGGTATGACTATGGGAAACCTTCTGATGTTCAGGGGGTGATGTGAGAGCTTGTACAGACATGCTTGAAAGCCACAAGGTGATGATCCAGCAGACCACTGATGGACCCTCCTCATGCCTTTCTGACCTCATGCGAACAGGGAACAGTTAAAAAAAGTTAAGGTCTGCCAATTTACACACACACACACACACACACACACACACACACACACACACACTTTGAAATCTGTGGAGAAATAAAGATCCGATGACTACATTCTATCTGGAGTGACTGGCATTCTGCCAAAGAAGACATCTTTGCAAAGCACAGGAGGCGCGGCAGAGGGAGTCTGAACTTACAATGTAGCAGGGCTCACAGTAGGCTTTCTTCTCCACGGCATAGAAGGGCTGTCCTCGGAGCTTGTTGTTGCAGATGATGCAGGTAAAACAATCCACGTGGAAGACCTGATCCATGGCAGTGCATCCTGTCCCTTCCCCAACTACGTTTTCCCCACAGCGAGCACAGCGGCCTGAAAGAAAGAAGGGATTGACTGCTAAGAGCACACCAAGGAACACCTTCAGTCCTTCTGAAGAAGCCAACATGGAGGAGACAGCAGGTTCACAGTGGCAGCGGCAGCAAGAGGGCTGACACCCCCACCACTGCCACCACCAGGCGCGAGATCACCAATATAGCCAGGACTCACCTCTGTGAGGCCGCCATGATGGAGATTTTACACGAAGCATTTGAAAAGTTGACCCTCACAGCTCAAGGACCTACAGAACGTGACAGAGTAGAACTCAGGTCTCCAAATGTCGAGGCCAGGGCTGTGCCTCCAGTCTCACACACAAGTCTAGGAAGAACATGACTCAGCATAGCAGCAGTGGAAGGCACAGCCTGGGAAAGTCTTCCTGCTTAGAGAGTCTACGTGTCCAGTTAGACTGTGAGGGGACTGGGTCCAAACTCAAACTGCGCCTCCTTTCACAAAAGCCCAGGTTGTAAAATCTCTCTGCATCCAGCCCTCAATGACAGATCAAAAGGGAGTCCCTTTTATTTCCCGACAGCTCTGACTGCTGGAAAGTTCTCTCTCATACTGAGCCAGACTGCTTCCTCATGCTCACTGAGCCAGACTGCTTCCTCATGCTCACTGCTACCCAGTAGTCCCAGTTCTGTCTTCTAGGGCCTCATTAAGCAAGTCTCCCACTACACTTGACACCCTTTAAGTTATTACAATCCAGTTAGTATTGCCTTCAAGTGTGATCATACTTTGAACGTCCCTAAAACCTGTAACAGATTCCACATACTTGTCGGGGTTTGAGTCCCGAAGGCCCTGGTTGTCCCTGTCCAGCCCAGCGTTCTGTAAACTTTCAGCATTCTTAAACTGATTTATGGGGCATGTGGACCACATATGGACATCAGATTTCGGTTTTAAAAAAATCATTGTTTTAAATAGGAACAATAAAACGTTACAGAAGACAAATATTTATGTCAGCGTGAAGCCCTGTGCTGGTTGCAATCTGTATCTCTATCTGGTTCCGTCATGGGAATCTTGAGCCAGAGGTCAGATCCACATCCAGTTTTCTTTCTTAGTCTTTATTTCGATAAGTAAAAAGTCTGAAATAATTACAGGTCGCTGGGAATGTCAGCAAGAACCTGCGCTGCGGGCTTTGACACATAAGCTGTAAGCAAACCCAGTGTTTCCCACGTGTCAGGCATTTTCAAAGTGCTTTATATACATGTTAAACTCATTTCATAGTCACAACCACCTATGTCGTAGGTCTGTTGCTCTCCCTATTGTACAGATGAGGAAACTGAGTCACAAAGACGGTCAATGAAATTCGAATCCAAGGAGTCTAGCTTCAGCGTCCATGGTTTTAACCACGATGCTGTTCTGCCTCTGTTTCGTTGTGTGCATCGGGATTGAACACAGAGCTGACATGACGGAGAGATTTCTCATGAAGACTGCTTTCAGCACTCCATCCCCTGGATTGACAACCATTTCACACCTAAAAACGGGAGGGCTAAATGTTTCAACTTGGGAGGAAAGAGCCAAATATATTTCTGATCCTCTCTGGTTGCATTGGCACTGGAAAATATTTCTATACGTTCTGTTGCGGGACTTCAATGTATTTTTAAAATATAACCCAAACGACAGTCCATTTTCCCCCGAAGCAATAAGAAATATCAAGTACTGGAAAAAGAGTTAAACTCTTGGAAACTGACTGCCACTATGGTAGCTGATACTATAAAGTCCTGATATCATATTCTTGACATTGGATAAAAACTTTTGTAATAAATCTTGTGGTTGTTTTATAAACTTCTGCCCAAGAGTCAACTTGTACCTGTTTTTATTATGAGATAGATAACCTTAGAAAAGTGCCTTTAAAATTTGGAACTTAATTGCCTTTAGTAACAAAATTAGGTTATTGCATATGGCTCTTGTTTTGTGATTATTCAGAAAAGAAACCCGGCTTAATTGGTTTACTAAATAGTTCACTGTGCTACGTCTCAACTTGATGCTAAAATTAGAGTTTCATGCCACTATCTGACATTTCATTACAGAAAACACACTGGGATTATAGGCAAATGGATCAGTTCATAAAGTCTAATGTTTAAGGAGTCATTAGCATAGTTTAGTATTCAAACTTTTCTTTTTCAACTGCTTGTGCAAACCCATCATATCTGTTTCACAACATACAGATTCGCTTCCAATATTTATATTGGAATCCTTGTTCACAAAAATTTACATTTTTAATATTAATCTGAAAGTGGTATTTATGGTATTATCGTTATTACTATTTTTCCCGCCTTCATTGAATCATATTGAAATCACTGATGTATTCTGGCGAACTAAAGAAACAATGCAATACAATAGTGATAATGAAAAATATAGGTTTAGCATCAGCAGGGAAAAAAAAATACGAATGACATGAAAATACTCTGAGCTGAACGGCACTGTTGGTGAATACTGGTCAAACAACACCAGTCAACAGAGGTTTTGTGATATATGTGCAATCTTTTAAGAATGTGATGATTATTAACTGTGGATTGGATACCTGTGAAAACTGTAATTTTACATTTCAGATCTGTTAAATTCAGGTCAACAGAATTATTATTTTTTATTACTCTTTTCCTTCCTAGACCTTAAACTGGGTTCCTTGACAGTCCACCAGGGACTACACAGTGATGTGTGGACCACACTTGGGGAAACAAAAAGAATTCTGGCTAAATGTCATGGTGGTCTATGAAGCAGCTGGAGATAGCGATTGTGATCTAAACTACGGCTGATCCACAGCATAATCTCTGGAACCCAAGAGCTCACTCTACACAGTTTATGGAGAGTTTGCTAGCTATCCCTGAGGATCTGGGAGAGAATCTCAATCACCGATTAGAGAGAAAGATCAGGGCAGACCCCTAAACATCAGGCTGAACAGAAAAGCTTTGCAATTTTCATTCTGTTCAACAAACATTCCTCAGGTATCTACTCTTGCAAAGTACTATATTCTGCTTTTCTGTGATAAACGGAAATGGAGTAGACTTGGTCAGTGCCTTTACAGGCATTACAAGACCACGTACATTCTACAATCACATGAAAAAAAGGTGCCAAGTGCCAGAGGAGAAAGTGCTGTGGAGGTGTGGAAGGAAAATCATATGTGATAGGGGACTTAGGAAGGGTTTTGTGGGAAAAGACGCATTTGAGCCCAACTCGAGGATGAAATTGTGACAGGTGGAGAGGGGAGAGAGAAAAACATTTTAGTATTTCCAAAGGGAATGAGTGGCTGGACTTGACTGGATCCCACACGTCTGCAGTGGCTTGGTGCTGGCACAACAAGGGTTTGTCTTCTCAGCTATGAAAGCAGATGGGCTGGATTCATAAGGAACAATCTTCTCCTTTGTATTTTGGAGGATATTCTTCCAGAGTGGGTCAAGCTAATACGCTGAACCCAGACATGACCAGCTCTGCTGCCTCCCATATTTTTCCTATTCTTGGGAGAAATTGGGGACACGGGCTCGAGGGCAGTCAGTCTGGCACCTTTAGAATCACAAGCCCAGAAAAAAGAGCTAAGAACAAAAAATAAAAATAGCCCTACACATCAGCAGGACAGAAAAGGTGCCCGAATGTTCCCTTTTCACATTAACAGAATTTACAAACTATGCCTTTTCGGGAAGCACTCACAATGGAAAGAAAGTCACTCAAGCATGGTTCATCCTTGCCCCTAGAGGGGCTTATACTACACATCATTAAAATGCACACCACAATCTGAATGCCCATCTTCTGGACAAGTATTCAGCACTTTTAAATGAGAAAAACCAGGGGGAATGGTACCAGACTTGAAGGCATCAGAGCATGAAGGAAACAGAGTTTGACTAGGGGCCAGTAGGAAGCTCAAGTTCAGACCCAGGGCTGGTATGAGGAGCTGGTTGGCAAACCTTAGCACAGTAATTAAAAAAAAAAAACAATGACAGAGGGTCAGACCGTCTGAGGAGAATTCTGACAGTGAATTAAGATGCCTAGATCCAACAATAAATAAATGAAAAGAACTGGTTTCTAAAGCTTGGTTATGTATTATTGCTTGCTAGGTATATCGCTTCATATCTGCTGTGGAACCCATGATGGGTTCTTCTCACCCCTTCCCCCAGTCCCCTTTGCTAACTATAGCAACCTCTGGAGCGTCTCTGAAAGGCTTCTATCTGCAACATGCCTACTGCCTAAATCAGGCTCCATTATCATTCATGGGCTATTGCAATGGCTTCCTGACTACACCAGTATCTCTGATTCACTTCCTCTTATAAATGGAAGGGCTTTATGGAAGTCTTAGTATTGAGCTAAACCTGGAAGGTTATGCAGAATTCAAACAAGTCATTTTTAGGAAGGGCACGGGTGGAGAGTGATATTACAGGTAGATCAACAGGGTAAGCAAGGGAGGTAGATTAGTGGGACACAGGTTTTCAGATTTATTGGTTCCAGTTTTCTCTTTTGGTAACGTGAATATATTTCCTTTATAATGTGAAAAAAAATTTTATTTGAAAATGTTTTTCCTGTGATCCTGGCACCATTACTATAAGAGGCCACAGGCCCCCTTTTCCAAGCCCTGCTTGTTTTGGGGGTAGGATCAAAAATGTCCAGAGTCATCTTAAAAGTTGGTGATACTGTCAAACTTCTGCATTATTCACCATCAAAAGTCAACTAGAAAATGTATGCAGACATCAAGCTAGGTCACATTTATCTTCATGTCTCCCTTGCTATCTGAGTTTTAATAGAAATTTTAGGCACAAGCAAATGTAATATTCTCTTTTTAAGAATCACAATGAATTGAAACCCTATATGCTGATCGCGTATCAGGCTTCTCATTACGCACCTTCTTCAAAATATTCTGAACAAAATCCTGTTTGGAAAGTTGAATCAATAGGGTTATATCAGGGTAATGAAGTCCTGGTAAAGTATTCCTAGAAACGAAAAGATTGTTCCAATTTATCCTACATATGGCCACTGGAGTTATCTTTCTAAAGCAGATACTCCATTAAGGCGAGTCAGAAATTATCTTCTGCTGAAGGCAGAAAAAGATAATAGAATAAGCTTGCATTCTTTATATGACAGGTCCATCTGACATTCACTGAAGGTACTAGAATGACGGCATTTTCTTTTTTTTTTTAATTTTTTTTTAACATTTATTTATTTTTGAGACAGAGGGAGACAGGGCATGAGTTGGGGAGGGTCAGAGAGAGAGACGGAGACACAGAATCCGAAGCAGGCTCCAGGCTCTGAGCTGTCAGCACAGAGCCCGACACGGGGCTCGAACTGACGGACTGCGAGATCATGACCTGAGCCGAAGTCGGACGCTCAACCGACTGAGCCACCCAGGCGCCCCGAATGACCGGCATTTTCTAATCACCAAAGCTTTTATTTTATAGAGTCCTGTAGCATTAATGCATGTAATAATAGACACCCTGCTTTTTAAACTACTTAAGTCGTAGGACAGTGATTTTCAACATCGCCAATATGCTGGATACTCTGGGGAACATAAAAAAAGTACGATTACTGGGTTCCAGCTCCAGAGATTCTGATTCCATTGCTCTGAAGTGGGATGTCGTGGGATTGAAGTTTAAAAGCGCTCCTGGTAATTCTAATGTTCAGCCAAGTTGAGCCACTGTTCCAAGGGGTACCTATTTCTGTACTGCTCATCAGGATAACAGTGGCTGAGCATTGCCCAAATAGGCTTGTTTAATATGCATTCAAACCCATTCAGGTACAGACTGTTCATAAGTTGGCTGAAAAGGTCTGCTTTCCACCAATGAGTTATCACTCTAATGCTATCTCTTTATGTCTTTCTTGGAAGACTTCTCAATGGCTTTCTAGTCACTGATAACATACATGAACAGAATCAGCTACATGTTCTCATATCTTGCCAGAATGGAAGCCAGGGAAAGAAGTTCACTTATATTAATTAGAAGCACTCCTACAGAAGTCTCATTTTGTGTTGTAAATGAATGTATCACACGGTGCTGCTGTATGGCCTCAGACACTACAGAGTCTATCAAGAATGTCAACTGGTCACCATTTAAGGTGTGATGTTACATAGCACATCGTACACCACATTCAGTCTTTTCCTACTTTCTTGGACTCTGCCTTTAAATAATGTGGCGATATTCAGTCTCCTATGGTGAGTGCCATTTAGTTGTGGGAATAATGGAATCCTTATCGGATCTTAAAAGCCGGACTGCAGGACTGCAGTTTTGTCGCCCTGCCTGTGTGTATACAATCGTATTGTACTATTTCATCATGTTGTTGCTCAGGTGATCCTTGCTGAGATGCTTGCAGATTCACTGGGCACTCGGGTGGGAGGGAGGAAGTGGCAGATGGCAGTTCCTCTCTGTCTCTCTCTCCCCTATACACAGGTGCTTGCATTCTCTCGCACGCACACGTGGGCACGCACACAGCAGGCAAAAGAGCAGTGGCCGCTACAGCACTAGACCAGTGGTAGACAGAGGAAGCCTTCCGAGAGAGACAAAGTAAGGAACATCTTAGTATAAAATAAGAGGTTGAGTAAAAATAACCAACCAACCAAACAAACAAACAAAAAAAACCCCAAATTGTCAGAGAGAACAGTACAGGAGCGGGCGAATAAAGGCCTGGGTTCCAAACCTGAGAAGACAGAGTAAAGGCTGAATCCTACTGATGAAAGGAAGGCTAAGCCATGAGGTGATTCATTTATAGATACATATTTGCTTAGGCTGGACCTTCAGGTAAGGGGGTGGTTTGGGCGGGGGAGTCCCACATGGGGTTGCAAAAGTAAACATGTTCCGCTGACTTAACTATGCTGCATTGTGAAGAAGCATAACAAAACTATAAAAGAAAATTACTGTGTTTTTTTCTCGATGCCAGGCACCGTCCTAAGCACTCCACATACATTCTTTCATAGCACTATAACGATTACCTATTTTTATTTGATAGGCAAGACATCTGAGGTGAAGTCACTTGGCCAAGGTCTCAGAGGCAGAAGGAGGTGGGCTGAGATAGGAAGCAGGGCGGACTTCTACAGTCCATCTTCTTTCTTTCTTTATTTTTAAACATTTATTTATTTTTGAGAGACAGAGAGAGAGAGAGAGAGAGAGAGAGAGAGAGAGAGAGCGCATAAACAGGGGAGGAGCAGAGAGAGGGAGACACAGAATCCGAAACAGGCTCCAGGCTCTGAGCTGCCAGCACAGAGCCCGACACAAGGCTCAAACTCACGGACCGCAAGATCATGACCTGAGCCTAAGTCGGACGCTCAACCGACTGAGCCACCCAGGCGCCCCCAGTCCATCTTAATGAGCATGTGTTTTTGTATGAGTAAAGTTTATTATTCACCCAGAACTCAACTATGATGTCTTCAGCGTTGGGTAGGAGTGTGGGCCATTCCCACACCCGGGGAAAGAAGAGCTGATACAATATCACTTCTCCAACTCCCAAATCATGGGTGTGGTCAGTGTCTGCTAGAGGTAGGCAGGTCAGTATAGGTGGCGGTACTTCAGAGAAGATTTGAAAGTACTGAAACTCAAACTCTGGATTCCCACCAGGAAAGATTAAAAAAAAAAAAATACTGATATCCATGCTTCACTTCCCGAGATTCTGACTTCTTTGGTCTGGTGTGGGGCCCTGAAATAACAATGCTAATGTGCAGTGGGTTTGAGAACCATTGCTCTACAAGGAGCTGCATGTCAATGTGCTCCACAGTGTAGTTTGTCCTAGAGAATTCTTACAAAGCAATGACAGGGCCAAAACCCTGGTTCTACAGAGATTACATCCTAATAAGTTGCACTTAGTTGTGTTGACAGAGGCAGTGAGTTGGACACGACGCACCCTGGTCCCAACCTCCACTGAACTAAGTAACATATATATGCACGGTAAACGTCAGGACAATCACTTTCTGGCAACTTCCATTCTCAGGAAAAGTAGCTCAAATGAAGGCAAAAGCCAGATAGCAACAAAAGCAAAACAAAATACACTGCTTTGCAGTTTTGAATGTAATACATGGCGCCCTTGAACAAAGTTCTATATAAAGATGTAAAGGAAACCAGACAGATCTGTGAGTCTTGCCTTTGTTACTCATTAGCTATGGGAACCTGAACACATTTCTTAAATTTCCAGAGCCTGAGGGCACTTGCTTTCACAATCAGCAATAATCAGACCCCCTCAAGGATCAGGTGGTTTCAGTTGAGTCCACTGTCCAGCCGTTCTGTCAGCCCCTCAATAAATGCACTTATGAAGTCTTTATTCTGTGCTAAGTGTGGCACAGTGGTAACATTTTCTCAGCCTCTGTAAAAAGAAGATGGTGATGATTGCCTTCACTATCTGGCCATGAAGTTCAACAACAGCCACAAAGGGCCTTGTACAGGCTCTATTCCTTCTCCCTCCAACTATAGGAGGTATAATATGCACAACTTCAAATAGAGAGCTTATTGCAACTAAAAGCACAGAGATATGCACTCTGGACCTACTTATATATTTTTTAAGTTTATTTATTTATTTTGAGAATGAGAGAGAGAGAGAGAGAGAGAGAGAGAGAGAGAGAGAATCCCAAGAAGGCTCTGAGCTGTCAGCACAGAGCCCAATGCGGGGCTCAAACCCATGAACCATGAGATCATGACCTGAGTTGAAACCAAGAGTTTCACTTAACCGACTGAGCCACCCAGGTGCCCCTGGGCCTACCTTTAAAGAGGACAGTCAATATGGGGGTTATAGAGGCAGCTGCATCTCTGAGGCAGTTATAGAAGATTTATATTCACCAAAATGTTACTCATAGAATTTAGTGCTAGAAATTCAACCCTAATCCTGCAAAAATATATGGACCCCAGAGTGATGACAACAGTCAATATTTATGCAGGACTTAGTGTTTGCCAAGCATTGTTTTAAGCATTTAGATGTATTATCTCAGGTAATCCTTCCACCAGCCTGATAGTGTAGGTCCTATCATCGTCTGCATCATAGCTGAAGAAATGGCAGCCTGAAGAGATTAAGTCACTTGCCCAAGGCCATGCAGTTAAATATTGAAGCTGGGATAGGGGCCCAGGCAGTCTGGCTTTGGAGCCCGCTTAACCTATCCCCTAACCTGGCTTATTGCTTTAGAATTCTAAGATTCCTAAAAACATCCGGCCTGGCAGGAAGCTCGTATAAACCTTACAACATCCCTGACAGGAATATCACCATCTATTTTGACTAAAGTCAAGATTTCTCTTCAACTTAATTTTTACACATGGACATTTTCATACTCACCTTCTGAATTCTTAATCTATTTTCCTACATTTAAAATTAATTTCATGATTGACCCGTTAACAGAAATAAAAATCAATATTTACTAGTACAGTTACAACTGCTATTGCAACGATTATTTTTGATTTATGTTTGGAATCTGCTTCATGGTATCTCTCATGGGAATCTGTATTTCCTTTAAGCTCGATTCCAAGCTGAAAATGCTTTAATTTGCCCAGCTACTCATAGTTTCTGTGGTAGGAAATCTCCAAATTTATTTTGGTTCTTTAAGAACAAACTTAACCCTGAGTAACTCACGAGGGTGCTTCTAAAGCTACTGTATTTCTTCCTTTCTTTCTTTCTTTATTTTTTTTTGTAAGTTTTTTTTTATTTTGATGGAGAGAGGGTGTGGAGGGGCAGAGACAGAGGGAGACAGAGAATCCCAAGAAGGCTCTGCGCTGTCACTGTAGAGCCCGGAGCCCAATGCAGGGCTCAATCTCATGACCCCAACATCATGACCTGAGTTGAAATCAAGAGTAGTACGGTTAACCGACTGAGCCACCCAGACTCCCTGCTAAAGCTATTGTATTTCAATGCCCCCAAATAGCCATGATCATCTTATGATGTTACCAAGCACTCCTTACACTTATATAGCACTTTACAATATTAAATGTGCTTTCTCACCTGATGCTTCCAAAAAGAGAAAAATGGGAAGTTATGACTAGCATTACTTTTAAATTTCTGACATATCAAGATTGAGATAATCCTGCAGGTTCACATGAAATGTCATCATTTACATGATGCTGTTTGAAGCTTACCTCACAATAACCAAAAGCTATCTAAGGCACCTATCCTTTGTTAGCAAATGAGTGAACCTAGGAGAATAGTCTTGTGTAAGACTGAGGCAGAAAAGCTGGAATTCAGACTTGGTTCATCAGGCCCCAAGTCGAGTGGTCTTTCACCTGGCCCACATTACATACACACATAGTGCTGAACCCGGAGGTGGGCAATATTCTCACCTGACACCACACCCCAGCTTTGGTTTCTCCACTTGGTGCTGAAAGGCCCCTAAGACACTGTTAAAGGGATTTAAAAGTCTAAGAAGGAAAGCACATGTGGAAAATTTAGAAAACATCTGGTCCAACCTCATTCACAGATGTGAAAACAAAGGCTGCGGGAGAGGCCGTGCCTTGACAGAAGAGATGAGACCTGGATGGAAGCCTTCGAGCTCCCAGCACAGTGATCTGGCTGCTCAAACCATCTGGGGGGGGGGGGGGGGGGGGGCGGAGCCACCTCAAATACGAGTGTTCCCCCACTAGTAGGCGCTGTTGCCTGAGCATGAGGAATTTCTCCCTCCACACAAGGTAAAATTTCATCGCATATGGGAGCATCCTGTGGGACATGGCAGTCCACAAGGATGAGTCCTGCATGATTCCAGAACAAGGTTAACTACATGACTTTCTGAAACAGCAGAACCAATCCATCCGTCTGAAACACATCTGGGTGTTCTGTAGAGGTACCTTGGGGCCATAAAAGGCCAGGCTCTGCTTCCTGTTTGACCATACCTGGTCTGAACTGATTTATTTTTGGACACTGGAGTTATATATAACATTCACTTGATAAGAGGCTTCCACTTTATTTTGTTATTTAGTTTTTTAAAGGGTACAAAACACCCGTGTGGGATAAGTAGTAGATCTCTGGTTAGAAGAACAGGGTTCTAATCCTGGCTTTATCATATATAACCTGTGGCATTGGGCAACTTCCCTCATCCACCTGGGTCAGTAGGTCCTAGGTACGTCAACAGCAATCCCAGCCCTCGGTGACTCAAAGGGTTACCAGGAGGAATTTCGACATTAAATGATAAACGACAAGAAAATGTGAGGAATTCCTCCAAGATGTATCATTGTAAAATACATTTTTGTTATGAACGATGGTATAAATCACATGCACAATAGAGCACAATGTACTTCTATATCTGGGCCTTTATCCAGAATTCATATTCTGAGGAATTCCTGTGCAAATCCACAAAATGGAATGCCATCCTGGATGTAAGTAGACAGATTTTGAGGATCTAAGCTCCTAGGAAATGCTGGCAGTGCTGTTTCATGTTCTAAGTGGAGTGGGCCGATGGATGCCATGAATATTTGACACATGATGTTACATCAGAGCTCAGAGGGAGACCCAGGCACGGAATCTTGGACCTGCGGCCATCTCCATCTCCGCCCTCGTGTGTCTGTAAAATTCTCGTTGCTAAACTGCAGTCTGCATTGATTCTGTCTCTGGCACTTGCATAGCAACACTGAGCTGAGTGCTAGAGTGACGTCTTGGGAACAGTTATTAATACATGTATGTATGCACACAGTATGTAGAAATATGCAAGATTGAAAGCAATTAGCGTATTACTTTTAGGTAATACTTCCCGCTGGGACTCTGCTCCTGAAAAATATTTCTCTCTCTCTCTCTCTCTCTCTCTCTCTCACTCAAGAAGCTTGAACAGTCATCTGCTATCACTTACCAGAATGTTTGGGATAAAAATGGTGTCAGTTTTAAGGAAACCACACTTCTCAATTTTCTTTGTTAACATCTGAATAAAACATGAGAAGGTTCCCACTTTTCCCCTCTCCCCTTTCATTCAGAGAAAAAGTTCCTTCACAATCTTGCTTTGTGTGGGAGAGGAAATAAATAGCCACCCTTCTTTGCCACCTCCAGATTAGCAGAATCACTGGGTTTAAAGTAGAAAAGTTTAAATTTCGTTCTAATAAACTCCACTGGCTATCATCATTTCTGAGGTGTGGCACAAAGTTTCATAATAAGAACACACCAAGAAGCCACATTTCTACCTTGTAGGAGCTTAGAGCCCTGTGAGATCATGAGAGAACAGCCGAAGAAAGGCTCAGAAAGTTCTACAGGAAGGATTTGGTTGGGAATGAAGGAACACTTGTGGGACCATAGTGGAGTTTGTAAAAATGGGTCATTTCCTCAAGAAGCCACGTCCATGGGAAGGGCAGATCCTCTCTATCTCCTCCGATTAGATGTATACATGGAATCAAGCATTTCTCTAAAAACCTTCCCAGGCTTTCATTTTTCATTCTCAGCTAAATTAGAGTAAGCCTGCCTGCAGGTAAGGAGAACCTGCTCACTGTTGATCTCTGGACAGCCTTCCAGACTGCAAAATTGTTGAAACACTATAAAAGCTGTTAAATAAAAGAAACAAGAAACGGGGCAAGAGGCATGTTCTATTTATGTCAGCAGAGTTATTTCTGGGAGAATCCTCTTGCACTAATGTAGTTTCCATTTTTAGATGATCATAGTCGGTAAACACATTTAATTTTTACAGGATGACTAATACCCAATTGCCTAATAACCAGTGAGATAACACAAGCGTTCTTCCTTACGAAGTAAGGCTTATAGGGAGAGCTCCCAGAAACCATACAAATCCACAGACACTGCACAAAAACAGATCAGCTCCGTGATGGGTTCTTGCATCAGTTCCTGCTAAGTGCTTTTATTTGTAGTTCTGTCTTGGGCAAGAGATACCACACAGGGGGGAGTGCAAAGTTGAAGGTCTTTAGCAAAAATTTGGACTGTAAACACAGCTTGGCATTATCAGCATTCTGTTAAGTTCAAAGAAGAGATAGTTACAACAAATACAGCTTGCTTTATTTCTGAAACAAAACTGTGCACATATTTGTGGCCATACTACTAATTAACCTGTAGATTGTTCCTTTCATCTCATCAGTGTGTTTTTCTCCCCCCTGTTACAACATGTTGGGGTTATTTTTTCCCATCTGGAATATACTCAGACTGTTCTCTTATAGGCAGTAGGGAGTAGAATATAGTGCTCACGATAAAGGACGAGAGAGACTGACTTGAGGAAGACTAAAGGAGCCATGTAAGTACACAGAGAGGCTGGAGGATGACTACGGAGTGCCATGATTATGGTCTACACATATTTGAAAGGTGTGAACGCCGAGGAGTAATTTAGCTTGCTGCAGATGGTACAAATGGGAGCGGTAGTGCATCTTAAAGAAAAGACTTCTATTAAATAACAACAACAACAAAAATTAAACACAGAAGATGTTATCCAGGGGACACAGCAAGCTTGGAACAGAAGGGTGGCTGAAAAAGCAATGGTATTAGAGGACAAGTTGGCTTTACCAGGTATAGCTGTGTGAGGTTCCAGAGAGGTTATTTAGCCATCTTGGGCCTCAGAACCCTCTTCTGTAAATTCGAGGGTGAGAACCAGAATCAGAGCTTTTATAAGCGTTCTCCAAAGAACCCTAAGGATCCCGAGGATTCAGCTGCAATGAATCTTGAGAATAGGAAGAAGGGTGGAGGAGGGGAATGACCCACCAGAGCCCTTTCTCGCTTTCATCTGTGCGAATAATTTCATTCATAATACTCACTTCCTCAGAATAATTTTTTCAGGAATTTACAGACAAAAAAGTTTGCCTAAGAAATCTGCCTACTAATGAAGTGTTAAAGACGTATTATTAGAGACTGGCTTTAGACCCATTCCCGTTCGCAGGACACCTCACAAGGCAGCAGAGTCACTGAGGTTATGCTTCCAGAAAATGTTTATTGAGTAACTACTGTGGGCCGACATAGCAGATAGAGCAAGAAGCCAGGCCCTTGTGGAGCTCACAGACAAAATGCACTTTTATTTACTTATTTAAAGAAATTTTTTTTAAATGTTTGTTTTTGAGAGAGAAAGAGAGAGACAGAGTGCAAGCGGGTGAGGGGCAGGGACAGGAGACAATTCGAAGCAGGCTCCAGGCTCGAGCACAGAGCCTGACCCGGGGCTCATACTCACGAACCGTGAGATCATGACCTGAGCCGAAGTCAGACGCTTAACTGATTGAGCCACTCAGGCACTCCTCCAAATGCACTTTTAAAGTAGGGTAGCCAAGAATTAATAAATGAATAAAGGAATTAACTCCTGCAATTCCATGAGGCAATTCAATTTAATATTTATTGAGCATCTAACTGCCAATCCAAAAGACCTCTGATACCTCCTATAGAGGGTAAACATTCAAATTACCCGGGTATTGAAGATTTACTATGTGTCAGGCATTCTGTGTCAAACTCAGGATCCTCAATGTCCACATCAGTGGCCCCTTAGTCATCTGTCTTTGTGCACAACCAACCAAAACCACTATGAGCACAGCCTGTCTCCTGCTCCAACCTGCTACGGGAGTCAGCAGTATTTGATCCCAAATTGAATCAGACCATTTGAATTTGTTATTGCAATTGTACTATTCAATGAACTATTATGTAGATTAATAAAAGAGTGAAAATGTTTTCATTTTTAAAAATAACATCTAAGTAGAATGCTTTGGGAAAGTTCCATAAGGACATTTTGCTTAGGAAAAAAAAAAAAGATGAATTGTTCAATCAGGTATGGATAAGCAAGCTTAAATGATCAGGGGGAAAAATCCAAACTTAAACATTGCAAAGAATTCTGCACTCACGTTTCACAAGTGTCTTTAAGTTCTTGCTCTCCTTTCACAGAACCCAAACTGGAAATTGTTTGAGAATTCATTCTGACATTATGCACTATGACTCATGCAAGACAAAAGGCCAACAGGCTTTACTCAAATATACCTTGGCCATGTTTTTTTAAAATGATGAAATATATTTTTGTTATTTATTAACATAAACTTTACTGAGGTAGACTTTTCATGTCATAAATGAGCCCATTTAAATTGTGAATTTTAATAAATTTTGATAAATTCCTAGGCCCTTGTAACTATAGCCAGAACCAAATTCTAGAACATGCCGATTATCGTAAAATGCTCCCTTGTGCCCCATTAGTGTAAATCCTTTCCCCTAGCCTCAGAAAACCACTGATTGTTCCCTGTCACTATAGATTAAATTCACCTTTTCTAGGATTTCACAAAGATGGAATTATATAGTACATATTCTTTTTTGGGGGAAGGGACAGGGGTTTGGCTCCTTTCACTCAGCATAATGTTTGTGCAGTTTTCCCATGTTGCTATACTCATTAGAAGTTCATTTTCTTATTACTGATGGATAGCATTTGGCTATAAAAAATACGGCACAGTTTTTTTCTTTCACCTATTGGTAAACATTTTAGTTGTTTCTAGTTTTTGGCCAATGCAAATAAAGCTGCTATAAATTTTTGTATGCAAGTCTTTCTATAGGAAAAAAAATTTTCATTTTCCTTGGGTCGATATACGGGAAGATGGAAGGTGAGCCAAATGGTAAATATGTGTTTAACTTTGTGAGACTCTACCAAACTGTGGTTGTACTATTTTGCATCCTCGCCAACAATGTAGGGGAATTCCAGTCCCCCTATCTTCTTGTTGACACCTGGTAACTAGAATGTCATTCTTCTGAATATTAGCCATTCAAATGAATGTGTGGATGCATCTCACGGGGTTTAAAGTTTATGTTTCTCTGATGACTAAACATTTGGAGTATTTTTCATTTGCTTGTTGGTTATCTCTATATTTTATTTAGAAAAGTGTCTGTTCAAATGTTCTGCCTAGATCAAAGAGGTTGCTGCCTGTTTTCTCCTGTAGGGTTTTGCTAGTTTACTATCTCACATTTAGGTCTTTAGGGAAACAATTAACAAAACTAAAAGGCAACCGTCGGCATGGGAGAAGATATTTGCAAGTGACAAATTGGATAAAGGGTTAGAGTCCAAAACTATAAAGTACTTACCAAACTCAACACCCAAAAGACAAATAACCCAGTGAAGAAATGGGCAGAAGACAGGAATAAACACTTCCAAAGAAGACATCCAGATGGCTAACAGGCACATGAGAAGATGCTCAATATCACTCATTATCAGGGAAATACAAACAAAACCACAATGAGATACCACCTCCTACTTGCCAGAATGGCTAAAATTAACAACTCAGGAAACAACAGATGTTGGTGAGGATGTGGAGAAAGGGGAACCCTTTATCACTGTTGGTGGGAATGCAAACTGGTGTGGCCACTCTGGAAAAGAGTATGGAGGTTCCTCATAAATTAAAAATAGAACTACCCTAGGATCCAGCAATTACACTACTAGCTTTTTATCCAAAGGATACAAAAATGCTGATTCAAAGGAGTACATGCACCCCATTGTTTACAGCAGCACTCTCAACAATAGCCAAAGTATGGAAAAAGCCCAAATGACCATCGATTGATGAATGGATAAAGAAGATGTGGTTTATATACACAATGGAACACTACTCGGTGATGAAAAAGGATGAAATCTTGTCACGTGCAACAATATGGATGGAACTGGAGGGTATTGTGCTCAGTGAAATAAATCAATCAGAGAAAGGTATCATATGATTTTGCTCATATGTGGAATTTGAGAAACATAACAGATGCACATAGGGAAGGGAAAGAAAAATAAGATAAAAATGCAGATGGAGGCAAACCATAAGATACTCTCGAGTCCAGAGAACAAACTGAAGGTTGCTGTAGGGGAGGTGGTTAGGAGGATGGGTTAAATGGGTGATGGGCATTAAGGAGGGCACTTTTTGTGTTTTTGTTTTGTTTTGTTTTTCAATATATTGAATTTATTGTCAAATTGGTTTCCATACAACACCCAGTGAAGGAGGGCGCTTTTTGGAATGAGCAATGGGTGTTATATGTAAGTGATGAATCACTGGATTCTACTTCTGAGGCCAAGACTACACTGGTAGGTAACTTGAATTTAAATTTAAAAATACAATATTAAGGGGCTCCTGGGTGGCTCAGTCGGTTGGGCATCTGACTTCGGCTCAGGTCATGATCTCACGGCTCGTGAGTTCAGGCCCTGCGTCGGATTCTGTGCTGACAGTTCGGAGCCTGGAGCCTGCTTCAGCTTCTGTGTCTCCCTCTCTCTCTGCCCCTCCCCTGTTCATGCTCTCTTTCTGTCTCTCAAAGATAAGCATTAAAAAATATACTTTTAAAAATATAATATTAAAATAAAATAATAGTAGTGCAAAAAATGTTCTGCCTATTTTTTAATCAAACTGTATGCCTTCTTTTTGTAAGAATTCATTTTATACTCTGGACACAATTCCTTTACCAGATACATACATACTGTACTTATTTTCTCCCAGTATATGTCTTATGGTTTCATTTTTTAAATGACATCTTTTGGGAAGCAGAGGTTAAATTTTTTTTTCTTTCTTGGCTCAACTTTTTTCTCTATATCTTCTCTAGGAAATGGTTGCCTACCCCAATATCATAAAGATTTTCTATGTTCTCTTGTAAAAGTTTTATATTTTAGCTTTTACATTTAGGTCTATGACTGAAAATGTACAAGGCCTTTACAGTGAGAATCAAAAAACATTGCTGAGAGAAATTAAAGAAGATGAAATTAATGGGAGAGATATACCATGTCCATGTATTGGAAGACAAAATTGGTAAAGTATCATTTCTTTCCTATTCGATTTATTAAATGTAAATCCTCCCAGATTTTATTGGCATGCATTGGCAAACTGTAAAATTTATATGGAAATGCAAAGAATGCAGATTAGTTCACATGATTTTGAAAAAGGAGAACAAAGTTGGATGATTTATATTACCTGATATCAAGATTTGCTCTAAAGCTATAGTAATTCAAACAGCGGGACAATGGCACAAAAATAGGCATAAATATAAACATATTACAATTACATTGTGTAATTTTTCTCTCTCTTACATACTCTCTTTTCTTCCTCTCCTCTTCCCTCCCTCCCTCTCTCTCAATTGTTTTTTTTTTTTCAATTCAAAGTGCATTTTGATTAGCTCAGTGGACCCAAGTGCATTGAAGGAGGTTCTCTCGTATTTTTTCCATAAAGTTTTGCCCTAAAATTTCAAAGTTTTAGGTTAAGTAACATGTTACGCAAAACACCATGCTTCTTTTATGCATTTCCTCTACGAAGATACTAAAAACTCATATTTTGAATTTTTTCTGATGGTGCAAAACATGCTTATGTCTTTTTATTTATTTTCTCTTCCAGAAGGGCATTTGTATACATCTTATGAAGTAAATTAATGTTTTGGCCCAAATGTGTTTATTTGCTAAAACCAATAATTTTGCATGGTCATGGAAACTAAGAAGCAGCAGAGTATCAGCAGAGAGATTTTTCATTCTGTCAAGAGATCAAAATTAGTATCGGGTTTTTGATGTTAAACAAAGAAAAACACTTTTTTCTTCCTGGTAGGGGAAAATGATAATCATTTTGCAACTCACAAAAATCAAATTTAAAAGTGTTTCATTATGATGAAGTCATCTCCCATGGATCACCACAGAAAGATATGAATTTTACAACCTGCTAAGCACATCAAATAAGTTTAACTGTATGATCACAATCTGAAGATAAAAGACTTGTAAATGGTCCTTACCCTACAAATCCAGGCTTATTTTTCATTTCTTACCATTTATCGTGCTTGAAATATTTAAAGTGAGTTATGAGGTCTTAAAGTATAAAGCACTCCCTATAAAGAAATGTTCTTCAGTAATAAGTGAATGTAATTTTTCTAACTCTGGAATAAAATATTCATAATGGATTAGTGTGAAAGGATAGAGACACAATTAATATGATTTCTCTTTATGAAAACTGGTGTCAAATATCAGGCTTGGTACGCTCTAACAGAACCTACGGATGTAGCAAAGCATAAAACGTTGTACTTTTTTCTTGTAGGTCTAAAATGTAAAAGTGTATTCTGAAGCCCACGGATAGACACATTTACTCACTATTATTATCATGAGCAAATTAAAGTTCAGAGCCCATTAGGTAACACGGTCCCTATTGCAAAAGCAACCTTTAGTAAACTACAGCAACAGAGTAATTGGCTTCATAGTGCCTGTGTTAACGTCCACATTAGCTCGCATAATGACAACCTGGAGGAAATTGCCTTATAGAGTCTGTTAGTACATATGGGGAATATTTGGGCTTTGGGTTGACATGGATACCACACTGCTGAGTTCTGTGGACATTCGGTCTGAGAAGAAAAAGCCAATTTTTTTAGAATTCTTTTGTGTCAGCACACTCAAGCCAATGGTGGTCATTGAATGGTAGTCATTGATCATTTACTTTCATGAAATTGAGTTATAGAAGACCTAAGAAGCAACCGTCAGAGATTGCTATAAAATGGCACTGTTGTCAGCCATTATTAGCGAGCAATCATTTAAAGGATTACTCTGAATATGGGTCTTTAGCAGGAGATACAGACAGGATGACCACAACTCAAAGGCCTATTGGCAATTCTGGTCTTTAACAGGCTTATAGATACCACTGTTATATCCCTATAGATCTGGTTTATCAAAGATATGTAGGACCCTGAAGTACCTAACTCTCACCTGTAGTTACAAGCCCATTCTCCTACATGGGAACCAGCTTTGAAGAATTAGATTTATCTTATCACCCTTTCCCCAGTTTCCCCAGAATTCCATCTCTTAAGGAATTCTGCATTGACCCACACTTTGTAATTTAAAGCCCTTCATTATAGGACTAGAAATGTGATCCCTATACATCTCCTAAGAACCAGTACAGATCCTTCAACCTGACAGGGAACGAGTGATTTCCCTTCCTGACTTCTGCTTCTCAAGTCTCCATGTTTTCCAACCTCTGTGTCTTTGTTTAAGTTATTCCTACTTTCTTGATGCTCTGCATCCCGTTTTCACCAGTCACAGCCACATGTTATTATCCAACACCTGTGTCAAATACTGTTTTCTCCTAGAAGCCAGGTGAGAAATGCTTTTTGCTTCCTTCCTCCCTCCTTTCTTTCCCTCCTTCTAATGAATACTGCAATGTCTCCCCTTCTGTCAATTGTATACTTAAAGCTTTGGCCCATTTTTCTGTGTGGTGGTTCATAAAGCCTTTCTCTGTATCTCCAAAGTATACATAGCATCTTCCTTCTTCAAATTATTGTCGAGATTTTAACTCTTTTCAGGCAATCATATTAATTCATTTTGTGCCACAGGCATTTATCTACATGCCTCATCTCCCCCAAAAGATCTTGAAGAACGTTTTCAGCAAAAACTATGCTCATTTGTTTACATATTCCATGTGGATCCCAATCAAAGCGTGGTATCAGGAAGATTTCAAATAAGGATATGAAATGACAAGCCACCATTTTTGAGAAAAATTTTTAAAAACTTAATTAGGACAGCAAGTCTTTGTAAGAAAGGAGTTTGATACTCATGCCAGCTAATGTTTCATAGTAAGAGTTGAAAGGTGTATCACTAATTGGTTTATAGGAATTATGTCTTGCCATGTCAAATGCAGGAATGGAATGAATGTAATTTTCACAACAAAAGTCAAATATACATAGCACCAGGGATCCAATTAAATGTTCATAATTAAGAGTTAGGGGACACACCAGAAAGCTTGGTGCAGCAACTAAGAAACTATTTATATTTGTTATTAAAAAGCAGCCCACATCCTATCAAGTAACTCTGTTTAGAAATGGGGAGCCCTTGTACCTCTGTAAGTACCACCACAAGAGCTCTGACTTCACTAGTAGGGTAGAACAAATTTGTCTAGATAGTCTGTTATATTACTACGTTAACAATTCGGAGCAAGGTTTCTGAAGTCATTATCTCTTTAAACCTGGCTGTGTCAACTTACCTGTTGTGTCTCATGGGATAAGTCACCTAACCTATCTGGGCATATGTTTCTTCATCTGTAAAATATGAATATAATGGTACCTATTTAATTAGAATTGCTGTGGGAATTACAAAGGTCAGTGCATAAAAGGAACATTGGATAGCACCTGGGCACATAAATAAGTACGACCTTTATTGTTGCTGTTATTGTCAAAGAGTCTGTAGATGCTCTATGTGACTGATTCTTGTCATTTGGAAATAACACTGTCGAGGACCTGTTTGCTATACAATTTTATTTTCTTATAATAATAGATCAAGATGGTAGACTAAGAACACATGCACTCCAGGACTCTACTGAAACAAAACCATATAAGTATCAAAAATAATAAAGGCAAAATGTAGGGGAGAAGGGAAGGAGAAGAGAAGGAGAACGTACGTGGGAGAGGGAGGTAATAACATGCAAGACATTCCACTTTATGTCTGGAATAAAAAACAAAAACAAATGAGAACAAGTTGATTACATGGAAGAGGCCACATCTGAGAATAAGGCAGGTTGGCCTGTAAAGAGGAAAAACGAAGGCTGAACTGTAGACCCATCAAGCAGCACAGATTTTTCTCAACCAAGGGTTTCTTAGACACTATGACTATAATTTCAGTCTGAATCACAGGGTTGGAAAAGGTGCACTAAGACTTCTCAGTCCTATACCTAGAGGGCACTGCCACATTTCCTAAGGCTGCTAAACATTTCCAAAGTTCGTGATGGGTATATTCAACAAAAAACCATAGCAAAAGTCAGGCAAAAATCACTCGGGTTTTGAAGTGGTGTCTGGGTCTAGAACTGCCTAAGACCCAAAACATTGCTTCCCCCATCTCATAGCCGAGGGCAAGTGGGAAGGAGGCATATGGCATCAGTCATTTCTTAGTTCTCTTTCAGTAGAGTGAAAAGGGGTGATCAATGGGGAGGAGTTCTGAAATTCATCCACGGGGAAATTAATCTAGGGTGTTTACCTGTCTACCAGGAGTGGCAGGCCCATGGGTACACTAGTAAGGGCTCTTGATAAAATATTATCTCATAGAATCTTTGGGCCAGAAGAAATAATTTCAACCAATCTTACTGGATTCTAGAACCCAGGGCCCCTAATAGTCTAGGGACCTCTTCACTAATCCACTCACAACCTCCTTTACTTGTTCTTTTACACATTCTTATTTTGCTAGTTAGTTCTGTTCCTTTTTTGGAAAATTATTTAATTATTCTAAACATAACACATGTTCATTACAGATAATTTGAAAATGAAGGAAAGTGATGTAGAAAATTATAATCTTATTATCTGACTATTGAGAAATAGTCTTCACATTTTAAAATATGTCTTCCCTTAAAGACTATATTCTGTATTTTTTACATAAATTTGACTATACCAAATACAGAAGTTTAATTTATTTTCTCCCAAAGGAGAGCATTTTCTAAATATATTAAATTATTCAAACATAGTATTTTAATAATATCCTATTGTTTGGGGTCTATGATATATTATAAAGCAAATCCCCATTTTTGGTCATTTAGACCATGTATTTGTCATTATAAATCGTTCCTCAGTGAACATTTTTGCAAATACATTTTGTTCAAATTTCTATTTTCTCAGGATAGGTATTTCTCTTTTTATTTATATCTGTCTGTCCATCTATCTATCTGGATTGAGAGATACAAAACATTTAATTTCTTGAGAAATATTACCAAATAACTCTCCAGAACAATTGGGCAAATTTACACTCCCACCAGCTGCAAATGAGAGTAGCTTCTTTTCCTAAATCATTGCTAATTTCATAGACGCAAAACTAGACTTCAGTTTTTTTTTAAATTTCCAATTTATACTAGTGAGAATGATATTTCTTTAAGTTAATTATCCAGTTGTGTTTACTACTTTAAGAATTATTTTCATCCTTTGTCCTTCCCTATTGGGATTTCTGCAACTGCATGAACATTTTCATATCATATTTATTGCAAATATAATTCCCATTTATTTGCTTCTTAATTTTATCTCTGACCTTTGCATACACTTTTAAAATTTGTTGTCAAATCTACTGTACTTTATTTTGTGATTGTTCCTTATTGCTTTATAAGTAAAGCATAAAGAAAATCCTCTTTCAACATTAGATCAAACCAAAATTTACATTTCAACTTATTTTTTAATTTCAGCTTTAAGTCTTTATCTATCTATCTATCTATCTATCTATCATCTATCTATTTATTTATTTATTTTGATGTAAGCTATATGCCCCATGTGGGGCTTGAACTCACGATCCCATGATCAAGAGCTGCATGCTCTACTGACTGAGCCAGCCAGCTGCCCCTCACCTTAGTTTTTTTTTTTTTAAGTTGTGTTCATTATTAAGCATTAAATTATTTAATCCATCTGGATTGGGTAGATAATGTAAATTAAGGTGTTTTTTTTTTCCCCTGAAAGCATTGTCATTACTCTTTATTTAAAATACTTTAAACTTTCAGGAAAGGCTTGAATCTGGTCCTATCTACATCTCCTAATTAGTCCACTCTCCCCTTTCTGTTCTTTCAAACAACCTCTCCCATGCAGGGGTACCCTAAACCATAATCCCTCTAACTCTGCTGGGATAATTAAATGAATCTGTTGGCCTATCCCATGTCTACCTTTGCTATTTGGCCAATTTGACACCTGTGCAGACAATTGTCCAACTGTTGTTTTGTAACTCTAGTCCTTATGTCTGACATCTCATTCTGAAAGTATTTTGGGGCATTTCTTTCTCCATGACTTTAAAATAGATTAGTATATTATACATGATGGAAATTATCACAGTAAAAGTAATTTAGCTTGGTTAATTTATTTAAGCATTTTGTCTTTGTATCTATGACAAATTTTTTGTTGAGATACTCAGGATAGCACTACTGAAGGATTAACCAGGACATTTAATTGCCTGAAACAAACACAGAATGTTCCACAGAACTTCAAGGTCAGTAGGTCACCACATGATGATCTGGTTTAACTAAAAGAATTGGATTCAACAGTGCATCTAAATTTCTAGGCATGGATCAGTTGAGCTATCTGTTAAAAAAATCATTGTCTATGATCAAAGATTTGAACAGCTCTGATTTGAACTACATGTGCATATAACTTCCAAGGGTGGATTAACTTAATGCTAGGTTCACATGTAGAAGACAGCATTTTTGAATTCAGGGCACAAGGTGACACTGAGTAGCTCCAATTTCAAGAATGGCTGAAAACCCTCAGGCTCTTGACCATATGTTCCTCAAACCTATCAGTGTTCCTCCTGGACTCTTTTCAAACTCAGCAAATGCATCCTTTCCATTGAAGTCATTGGGATGGATGACAATCTTCACAGGTCATCTAATCCGTGCACCTGCCTTTAGGCAGGGCTGCTCTTAAAACCACCCCAGACAGATGGTTCTTTGCTGCTCTCAAAATTCCCCAGAGAAGGAGGTTCCACAGGCTGCCACAATAATCCATTTCCCATGTCTCCCAGTCACCCCTAGGACACTGAATCCTAAGCATTTAGTTAATAGCAGGTGGCAATGAGACAACTCTTTGTCTCTCCCTGAGGAATTGGAAATTGGCCAAATTAGTCATGGGGCAATTGCCAAAGTGTACAGGAACCCCAATGCTACTCTGAGCTTTACAAATATCAAGTTAAGTGGGGGTATTTAGTGTTCCCAGCTGACAAAATACCAAATTCAGCAATGAGCAAGGCGAGTTTTATAATGTTCAGTCAGGAATTTATATGTCAGTAATAAATTTTGAGACTTAATTTCTCTCAATTATAAAATTAGAAAAATAGAAAAAAAATAAAAATAACTTGGAAATAAATTTCTAAATAATTTTCAGATGGAAGACAGCTGAATTATAAAATATTTCTAATACATTAAAAAATATATCAAAACCCATGGGCTGCAAATGAAGTCAGAAGGATATTTATAAATTTAAATGCTTTAATTATTAAACAAAAAAGGGAATAAATGAACTAACATGCAGATTAGATGCTATACAAATGAATAAATAAATAAGCTAAAACAAAGTGGGAGGTAGAAATTAATAAAGCTAAACAAAAGAAGTGATGAGTTAGAAAACAAGCAAACTCTATATGCGCATACACATATAAGAAAACTCTTAAAAAGACTTGGCTAAAGAGAAAACAAGAAAGTTAGACAAAATAAAAATTGATATAGACAGATATTTTAAAAATTATAAGTGAGTAATATACCTATATCATGCCAACACTTTTAGCATCATGGATGAAATGAAGAATTTCTAGCAAAATATAAACTATTAAATGGATTCCAATACAAGTAAAACAAAAACAAACTTCAGCAGCCCAATAAATAACCAGTGAAGAACTTAAAAGTTTGTTAAAGATTTACAAATAAAAAAGATAGATGGCTTTAAAGGCCAGTTCATCCTAATGTTTAAGGAAGACAATTTCTAAATAATTCAAACTATTCCAGACCATATAAATAGCTTGAAAACTTTCAAGCTGATTTTAAGAGGTTATCTTAAAACATCATATGAATTGAAAAGAACAGACCAATGCTAATCTATGGATATAATTATAAGAATGCTAAATGAATAACATTAACAACTTGAAGTTACCAGACTATTAAGTAATATATATTATAAAGTAAGGATTACAATGTAAAGATGGATCTACATTAGGAATTCTACTAACATAATTCATTTAAAAGAGAAAAAAAAGGGGCACCTTAGTCGGTTAAGGGCCTGACCTCAGCTCAAGTCACGATCTCATGGTTTGTGGGTTCAAGCCCCGTGTCAGGCTCTGTGCGGACAGCTCAGAGTCTGGAGCCCGCTTCAGATTCTGTGTCTTCCTTTCTCTCTGTCCCTCCCCCACTCATTGTCTGTCTCTCTCTGTCTCTCAAAAGTAAATAAAATGTTTAAAAAAATTTAAAATATAAATAAAAAAGAAAACAAATGTAAGTAAAGTTGAAATAATCTAAGAATTTAATAAAATGTAATGGCCACTTCTAATTTTAAAAATCCAAATAAGAGAAAAACAGAATGGAATTTCCTATAAGAAAAAAGTATTTGACTGAAACTAGTACTAAACATTATTTAAAAATATGAAATACTAAAGGCATCGCTATTAAAATAAGTAACAAGATGCAATGTCCAGTATCATCATTATCATTCAATATTATTTCGAAAAAATTGTAATTAAGCCATAAGACAAGAAAATTAGATAAGCAGCATAAACATAGGGTAAGAAATGACAAAATTGGTCAATGCCACTATATGCTTGAAAGAATCCAAGTGACCACAGCAAAATAATTACAGAACTAATATCATAATTAAGTAAGGTGTTCAGATGAGTAAGCATAAATCAAGAGCTTTCTTTTATACAAACAATAGCCACTTAGAAATGGAAACAAACAAAAAGACTGCAAACAAGAACAAAAACTGATTTATCTTGGAATAAAATTATTGAGAAAAAGTATATAACTTGGATGAAAAGCCATAAAAATGTATTGACGGGCACAAAACACAAATTAAATCAAGGGAGAGAATACTACAGGGAAGCCTAATTTATAAAAGTTGACTTTAGTACAGCTTTTGGGGAAATATTCTGTGAGTACAGACTTACGGGGCAATATATTAGCAGTAAATTATTTTTCAGAAGTATTACATAATTGTTTTTTCTACAGATGTTTTTATATTTTAATAGAAGCCTATTAGCGTGCGCACGGGCGCGCACGCACGCACGCGCACACACACACTTTCTGGTGAAGGAAAACAAAATTCCTAAGATAGGTTGAGAATTCTTCACAACCGCATCACAGTAATTATCAATGCTCCCTTTACTTGTACATACTCACACGGAGACTCGGATTAGAATTTAGAACTGCTATCATCACCATCCCTTAGGTAACAAAGTTCAAACACGGTGTGGGCATGGCTATGGCAGCAGGAGCTCAAGGGCAACTAGTTCTAGCACTTTCACACCAAGTTTGAATTCTACTTGGGATTCACACACACTGATACCCACGGCCAAAGCAGTGGCTGGTCTAATGTTTCTCTCTGGCCCAAGTAAGAAGACAAATTACTTCTGAGGTGAGATAAGAGAGGAAGAGCAGGAAGAAGAACATTTACAACTGTGGTAGTTTAGAGAACATTGTCACTAATATTATTCAGCTTGATATACATCACATTACTGTAGGAGATAAATTTTCACCTTCATTTTATGAATCAGATACTTGAAAAATGTTTGTCTTTTCTCTCTTCAGTAGGATATTCTTTTATGATCTATACTGGTTAATCTGATTATCACAATTAACTAGCATTAATGTGGCAATTTATAGTGTGGAGTGGTTCCTGGAAGAGGGAAATTTTGGAATGTAAATACAAGTCTATCTTTAGGACTATTAAAGCACATTCCCTTATTTCTCCTCTTCCCTAGATCTTGGAATAACTTTATTCATATCTGAATTCTATTTCACCTGATTCTAATTGTTAGAAATAAGTTTTTTTTCCACCTGGCAGCCATGTTTGTTTTCTAATTCAGAAAGAATTAGATGTTTTGATGAACATGTTCTTTTCCATAGTATCAGTCCCAAATTCCTTAATTCCCTTTAGTGTTTCATGGAGCTACTACTACTACTTAGCTCTGGAATTCCTGTCTTAACTATTTTCAGAAAAGGAAACTATCTCATATGACTACCTATGATTGGCATGGAAACCTTGGATAGAAAACTTTTCCTCCAGTCCCCTTTCTCTTTACCTACATACTCTGTAGCACACCCACATCTTTCCGCCCTTACTCCTTTGCTTCCTTTCTTCCAGCACTTCTCTGTAAATGAAATGAAGTGGGAAGGGGGGGAGGAAGATAAGGAAGGAGGGAGAAAGGAAAGAATTAAGGAAGGGAGGATCCTAGTTACATTAAGAGAGAGATTGGACCAAAATGGCATTTGCTGGGAGAAACCAGAGTTGGGTTTTTAAATACTTCTATGCTTAAATGTTCCGTCAAGAGGACTAGAGGATCAGCAAATAAGTTCTAAATACAGTAGTACTCTAAAACCTTCATATAGTGGCTTGAATAAGAATTGCTTTCCCAGAGTGGATTTATTAGCAGTGCAAAATTTGTAAGCAGGGGCACTTGAGTGGAAGACTCAGTTAAACATCTGACTCTTGATTTCGACTCAGGTCAAGGTCTTACATGTTGTGAGATAGAGTTCCACATTGGGATCCATGCTGAGAGTACAGAGCCAATTTGAAATTCTCTCTTTCTCTCTTCAAAATGAATAAATAAACTTAAAAATAAAACATTCATGAGCAAATCTCAGGGTTTTCTTTACTCCAAGATTAGACTATACAGGAAGAGTTGGGCCCCTTAAGAAACAGGCTTTTGGGGGCAACTCTATGAGAGGCCCCAAAACAAGCCTGGCAGGTTATCTTTAGAAGACCATTGAAAATTCCTCAGAGGGACATTGTGATACACAGTATAATTATTTCCCAAAGACAACCAAATACTAATGAGTACAACCCATGAATATGTTACCATTTTTGACAAAGGAGATTTTGCAGATGTGTTGCAGTTACAGATCTTGAGATAGGAACATTATTTGAGATTTATCCAGGTGAGCTCAATCAAATCCTGTAGGTCATTAAAATCATCGAACTTTTTCCAGCTGGGGTTAGAGGGAGACTCGATTATGGACAAATGGTGTGTGATGCTATGTTTCAGGGTTTGAAGATGGAGGAAGGGGACCGCAATGCAGACAGCCTCTAGTAGCTGGAAAAGGAAAGGCAATGGATGTTCTCCTGGAACCCCCAGAGAGGAAGCAGCTCTAACATTTCAGTTTTAGCCCATTGAAACCCATGTTGGACGTCTGACCTATAGAAGTGTCAGATAACAAATGTGTGTTGTAAGTTTTTAGTAGTTTGTTATAGTGGCGATAGAAAACTAATACAGGCAAGTAGTATTGACCCAATCCTTTAGTCAATAAATTACCTTCCCGTATCATGTTAAATCAATGTGAGAATGAAAAAAAAGAGGGAGAAAGACTAACATATTCTCATGCTTGGCACACCCATGCTCTATCCACTACCCCTTTTGAAAGGTGACTTGAACTAAGGTTACCTATAATAAATCTAATCCTACTTCCTTACCAAATTCCCCAAATAGTCTTCTCTTATTGTTTCTACGTTTACAAGTGAGTACACCAAGATATGTTACTTCTGGATTATTTATTCAATTCATAACTACCAAATGCTTTGCTTATTCAATAAGTGGTGAAAAAGGTAAAGGAGGTTTCCAGAGACTGGAAACACAAGACTTAGCTTGGCTGTGGCTTAGACAGCTGTTTCTCTCTGGACATCATTTTCTGCATCACAAGAATGACAGAATTAGGCGACGACTTACTTCAAGGTACTTTTCACTCTAAGCACAGATAAATTATTAAGTAGGTGCGGAGAGCTTGCAATGTTTTCCGCTTGAAGGTGGCACCAGCACAAACAACATACACACACATTACCTGATGATAACCTGATGATTTCTGAGGATCTACTAGGGATTTTTTTTTGTTGTTTTTTTTTTTTTTTTGGAAAATTGCAAGTAACTCTTACATCTGTATGTTCATAGTATTCACTTTTAAAGTCTGATGATCCCCCTGCAGGTGAACCCAGTGTTATTATTCACATAGTAATATTTGGCACTATTATTGCTGATGTGGGAAAATCAACATACGTGCAAGACTCACCAAAAACGTAGTTAGACTTGACTTGCATTTCTGCATACCTAGGCACTTCCTGTTTTGAACTATGAGAAAAAAGATAGCAGTACGCTTTTCTCTCCCCAGAAATGCCTTAAATCTGTTCTCATGAAATTTCCAGCTCTGCGATCCCCTGTGAAATGGCTTTCTAAAGTTATCTAGGCCGTTAGTAGTGTTACATAGCAATAACAATGGCTATCCCCTCATTTAAAAAAAATCACTAATATGATGTTACCTTCAATTTAACAGTAGTCACTACTGTCCCATTTTGCACAGCAAAAGGTCCAAAGATCTTTTTTTTTTTTTTTTATGACATATCACACCACATCTTTCATCACTGGATCCCGAATCTTCTCTCTTCCCATGTCCTACCCCTTTTCCTTCAACTTTGCTTTAGTCCCAGAGAATTTCTGCTATGAAGTCTGCAATTCGTTACTGTTTCCCAGGTCATCATTCTTTCTTACCTCTATTCTTTTGCACATGCTGTTTCTTCTCTGTGTAACATCTTTCCTCTCTGTCTCTACTTGGAACAATTCTGTTCTCCCTTGAAGACTTGGCTTGGTTATCACTCCTTAAAAACCCCACTCGCTCCAGGGCTACCAGACATTCACCCTCATAGCTATTATGTACAAGCCCCTTTACAACATTTATCACATGGCAAAATGATTAGTATATATTTTTGATCCTTAAAAAAATTTTTTTTAATGTTTATTCACTTTGGAGAGACAGATACAGAACATGAGTGGGGACAGGCAGAGAAAGAGGGAGACACAGAATCAGAAGCAGGCTCCAGGCTCTGAGCTTCAGCACAGAGCCTGACATGGGGCTGGAACCCATGGACCGCGAGATCATGACCTGAGCTGAAGTCGGATGCTTAACTGACTGCGCCACCCAGGCTCCCCTATTTTTGATCCTTTAACTTTTAGTAGTCCATGAATTTCTTTGGCACAGAGACTTCTTAAGTATTTACAGCACCTTTTGTTCCCTCTCAGAAAGGATTTATAGCAACTCTTGATTCACCCCACCTAGGTCACTGATGGATATATTAGGCTTTCAATAAATGTTTACTTAACTAACAAACCAAATAACCTTATAATCTACCAAGTCATTACTAGACATACTGACTCACTAGAGGAGAGAGATCACAGAAAACCTAGGAGATAATTCTCTTGCTGAGTTTCACCATCTCTGCTATTTGTTCAGTTATCAAAGGAACAGAAATTGAAAACATATGCAAGAAAGCTATGCAACCCACAAACCTACTATTATGAAAGTGTACATTCCATACTGGTGACCTATTACTTAAATAGAACCAAGTGACGAGGTGCAGAGTAGCATAATATAATAAACTTATTTATCCTCTTTTGATCAACTAATTTGTTACTGGATCCCAGGCACATTAATCACACCCTTCTGGGGTGCCTGGGTAGCTCAGTTGGTTAAGCATTTGACTCTTGATTTTGGCTCAGTTCATGTGTTCAGGGTCCTGGGAACGAGCCCCACATGGGGCTCTGCACTGAGCATGGAGTCTACTCTCTGTCTCTCTCCCCCTGCCCTTCTTCCCTACCCCCCCCCAACAAAAAATAAAACCACACCCTTCTTTTAGCCTTGTATTCCTTTAGAACCATCAAAGAGAACACAGCACATTCCACAAAGGCAGTTTTGAGGACTAACCAAAAGAACTGCCCAACACTGAATGTCAAAATGACCCGGCTTCTACACGTAGATATGTCACGAATTAGCTGTAATCTTGGTGATGTTACTGTCACTCTCTGGTTTTCAGTTTTCATTACATGAAAATTTATCAGTAATTCTCAAGCCTCCCCCACTCCACTTCTGCATCACACCTGGGGAATATGGCACACTCTACCAGCAAAATTTCCTCAACCTGATAGCATTTTCTCAGTAGAGGTGGGGCTAGGATTACATCAGAACCACAGTATACGTATAAGGTAGGTGTGTAGGTATAGTGATAAACTTCCCTCAGGTGATTCTAAGTCATTGAGGGCAGAACGAGGAAACTGTCTCCAGGTCTTTTCACCAAAAAAAAAAAATCCATGATTTTATAATTCTATGAATAAGCAGTAGGAATGGCACAGAAAGGATGTTAGTATAAAGTTCCGATTAATGGCAGACTATACTAACTAGGTGAGAAAAGTATCACCATTAAAGGCAGACATACTGAGCAAACAGAAACAGAGACTGGTTGATGAAAATTTAGGTTGTGCCTCTTACCATCTTATCTGGGTGACCTTGCACAAGGTACTGAACGACTTTTGGCCTAAAAGTTCTCATCCGTAAAATTCAGATACAAATGCTTCCCTGCAGTGAGGATTAAGTATGATCAGCTGTGTAAAGCGTTTAGTGTGGTGCTTGGCACACAGTCAGTACTCACCTACTGTCAATAATTATAAGGCCATTCTGTTCTAGATATACACAAATGAATAAGGCATGTCCCTGTCTTTAAAGGCTAGCGTTCTACCTCTGGTTTGGAACCTGACATAATTCAGCTCTAAAATGAGATGTCTAGAACTTCTGTGAATGAAACAAATATCAGATATTTTAATGTGTTTTATATTCATTCAATAACCCCCCCAAAACTAGTTAATATTTTAACATCTTAATTAGAAATTCCAGAAGATCTTAGGTAGAGCCTTCATCAGAGATTGGTTTCCAGTTTGTGATCAAACACACAAAGCCCAAGTAATCTGCATCATGCTGTTCTAAAGCTTCAGTATTGCAATAATAGAATGAACATTTTCTGAACACCAACTCTATGTCAGGCACTGCTCTAAACAATTTGTATGTATTCCTGTTAACTTATTTAAACCTCAGAAACACGATCATAAATACTATTATAATCATCCCTATTTTGTACATGAAGAAACTGGTGCAAAGAGAGGTGAAACTTGCTTGAGGTCACTGTGGCAAAGTAGAAGTTCAAACCCAGAAAGTGAGATCCCAGACCCCAAGTTTGAGACTCTCTATGGTGAGTAATGGTAGGATCCCTAGGTGGGCCAGCAAGGAACCTGACTTCTAGATCTACCTGGGTGTCCTTGAACAAGCTACTTCCTCGCCGGATCCAAAATTTCTCTGTCTAAAGTAAGGGATTTGGGTTAAATCTGAGGTCCTCCAGCAACAAGAGTATCAGAATTACATTACCTGTTCAAATATTGATTATCTCCCTTCTGTGAATTTCTAATTCATACTATCCAGTGATTTGAAAGGCAAGGATTAGTGTCTAAGGGAATCTCCATTTTTTTTTCTCCCCCCTCTTTTTCCTTTGGATACATATATTTTTAGCAGCTGTTTTCTTTTGTTTTTCCTGGCATGTGATATGTTGGCAACACAAACCATTGTGTATACACCTATGTGTTTGTAAATGTTTATGTTGCTAGTGCTGTTTAGGAGAAATAATAATTTTTAAAACAAACACAAATGGAAAGGCAACAAAATTAGGCAGACAAGATTTCACCAACAATAGGAACCTCACAATTATATTTGTCACATTATTTACTGTGTTATTTCCACCTGCACCACCACAGTAACACTTACTATCCCCCTTCTCCTGCTTAATTTTCTCTGTAGGATATAGCACCAGCTGACATACCATAGGCTTGACTTATTTATGTCTCGTCTTTCCTTACTAGAATGAAAGCCCCATAACACAGGCTTTTTGCTTGATTTAATTACTCATGTTGTGCCAATGCCTACAGCAGTACCCACACACAGTAGGTGCTCAATAAGCCTTGATAAATGGAACTCAATTGCTTCCCAATAAGTACGGTATCTAGGAATCAATGGCATGTCATTACTGAATTTCTGTCTTCTCATCTCACTTAATGATGATATCATCATTAACCTAAGATAGAAGCCAAGAATAAGCCTCAATTTATCCCTCTCTCCCCTATATTGTAACAACATGAAGGTCCTGGTTCAGGCTCCTGTCATTCCCTGTAGACTAATGCAAATGACACCCAGATTGACCTCCAGTCACTGAATCCTCTTGTGTTCAACACCCACCTCTCCCCCCGATAGTACCTAGAGTGATCTCTAATCAATATCTCTCAGGTTGTGTCATCCCCTTGATCAAATCCTTCATAGATTTTCAGGCCTTCAGGACATACTCTACACTCTCTAGTAGGAAAGAAAAAGCCATTTTGATCTGAACACTGATCATTCTTTGGTCTCATTTCCCCTCCAATTTCCTATTCTCTAGTCATACTGTCCTTTCTGCAATATTCTGATCTCTCTGAACCCATTGACTTGTTTGTCTGAAATGTCCTTAAATTCATGGTTTGCCTGGAAAATTCCATTCACATTCAGCCCCTGTTAGAACATAACATTACCTGTTAGAAACCTGTTCTAACTTTTTTCCTTTCATAGTACTTTTCACCTAACTCCAGTAATGCACTTACCATATTGTCAATGAGTTGTCTGTAAACACATCTGTCTCCATTTTGTAGACTAATGTTTAATGGAAATGCCTAGCACAGTGCTTGGTGCATAGCAAGCAGGCCTTCAACAACTAAGAAAGAATGAAGGAATAAACAAATATAAATTTCCTATCTAGAAATCCTTATCTTTCTCATTTAAACCATGTTTATAAATGAAATCAGATCCCAAACCCTTCGCAACAACAGAAAGTTTAGAATTTTCCTAGTCTTACCTAAACAATTCTTGTGGCCTGTCTAGGGTATCTCTTGACTTTGAAAGTAACTGCAATGATGAAGCCATTCCTTCCGTAGGTATCTTCTTACGCGATCTCCAAATGAAAATCCATCCTGAGCCTATGTGTCAGTGAGGATGCTGCTCTTACAAACTGTGGAGCAAAACTGTATGCACACACCTGAGCTGTATTTCCTTGATTTGCCAGAGGAGAACTGGAAGCAATCGTATCTCCACACCACCTGTGACCAGAGATGTAGAGCATGGGAGATTCCAGGATAGCAGGACGTGGGGTAGATTGTTCCCAAGGTTGCTTTAGAAGCACGAAAAGTTTTCTTTAGAATCAGGGTGTCACAACAGCTGCCTGAAGACACCACACGTCCAAAATTAGGAGTGGGAGCTAAGTCAAAGCATCATTTAATCAGTGTCTGGCTTCCTGAACCACCTTAATGAAATAAAATGCCAAAATTCACAGATACATTGACACTCCTGCTGATAGCCTAAAATAGCATCAACTTCCGACTGAGCAAGCCAATTGCTAGCTAGTGCACTGAACTCTTGTGAACGATGACATACCAATACGGTGACCTTATTTTCAAGATGAGTTCCCTTCTCCTTGCTCTCTCTCATTTCCACTTTGACAGTGAGACTGGACTTGGCCTTTTTCTAAGGCTAACTTAGACTAGAAGATGCCAATGCAGATGGATTAGTAAAAATTAAAAGTAACTATTTCCCTGTGTGAATGAAGGCAGCACTGGATTGGGATGAAGTGTAAGGAGAGGAGGTTTGTGGGTATAGATATTGCTAAAATCACAAGAGCCAGGTTTCAAGTCCAAGAGAGAACAGAGGAATACAGATGTAGATCTAAGAGCTGCTATCATAAACAGTATTACAGTAAGCACTTTTCTTATATCATCTGGACTAAGTGGCCCAGCTGGGCACTATTACTCTTGTAGGAGAACTAAGACAGTGCCCGTGGAGACATCTGTAGTGCAAGCAGTCTGGTGGTGCACCTGGATTTCTACCTCCTGCCTGATCAGTGGTGAGACCCTTCAATCAGAGGAAATCAAATCATACTGAAAAATCCCCCAAGAGAAGCGGGAGTCATAAAATGGAATTTGTCAGAAAATCCACATGATGAGCACAGACGCTGTGGGCCCAATCTTCGACCAGACCTTCTGCAAACTGTAGTCAAAGGCACAATTTATCCAGGGGTTCAGAGCTAGGCTCTAGGTTGTAATTGAAAGTCCAAGAATTACTAGACTCTGGCAAAATTATTCAACTTCACTTTGCTTCAATTTCCTCATCTGTAAAAGAACAGTACCCATGTTATAGGGTTATAGGAGTATTGGATGCGAAACTTGTAGTATATAGTCAGGGCTCGATATGAGCTAGTCTTATTGTCAACAGAACTGTTAGTAGGCATATTTGGGATCAAGCCAAGCTAGAGAATCTCTAATAGAAGTAAAAGTCTTGATGGAGCGGCATAGAGAGATTTAAGGACTCATTTAACTCTACCTTCTTATTTTGCTCTTTGGGGGAAGGACAAGATAAGGAAAATATGGCCTCTCTTCTCAGTGATCTTATGGTAAAGAAGGAGACATAGACATAGAAATGTATGCTATATATGCTCCATAGCATATATAACATATACATGTATGTGTATATATATATATATATATATGTGTGTGTGTGTGTGTGTATATTATATACATATATATGTATATACATACATATATATACATATATGTGTATATATGTATAATATGTGTACACATATATGTGTATACACATATATATGTATATTATATATATATATATATAAATACACACACATCTATATGAGAAATAAAGGCCACAGAAGCTATTAATAGAACATTAACAAGAACTAGAAAGAAATTGATTGATTTAGAATTGAAGACCATGTTCTAAGATAGTCTATAGCACCTCTCTGTACAAAACCCTTTCAAATTTTTCAAAAAGCTACATTTGCTGGTAAGGTATATTATATATTTGTATCCTGGGCTCCAGCAGACAAAAATCTTCATTTTTCTGTAGTCACTCACATCAACAATTCAAGTAAGTTAAATTCAAGGAAGCAGCAATTCCACTGTGTCCAGGTTTCTGCTGCTCTGCTGTCTCCCTGCTCCCTATTGCATGACAAAAGGACATTGGGATAGAATGTGGTCCAAGCTTGCCTAGTCTCTTATTGGCCTTTAATTGTTGAATAGAGATCATCGCATTTCTGAATGGTTTGGGCAAAAATTGCTGACAGACCCCAAACTCTTTTGATTGCATGTTTTAATGAAGACCGAAAAAGAAAGGCAATTTCAAGCTGACTATAGACAAAGAAAAATTAATTTGGTTTTCTACTACCTGCAGTTCATAGCCTGGTAGTAATTCAGTCTTCATTCTGCTAAAAAAAATACTCTGTATTGATTATGCTGACACTGACAGTAAAACTGTGTGGTGGTTGGTTTTCTTTAATTTTTTTTCTTCACATCTCAGATGAGAAAGTGGGTTATGATTCATCCTGCAGAATCTGAGTCAAAATTCATTTTTGTCTCTTTTCAATTAGATCTTCTGCATTCCACATTAAAAAGCAAGAGTAGTTTGTTCAGCAAATGAGGACACTGTGGTATGCCTTTGTGTGTTGCTTTCTCACACACAACTGAAAAACATTTTCTCTATCCTCTAATGATATTCCATTAGCAACAGAACACCATAAGAAGACACAATGTGCCAATTCAAAGAGAGACAAGCACTAACATTAAAAATTCACAGAGGTTGATTATTATACAATAATCATAAACGGCATAAATCAAGCCAGACGTTGCACTGGGAAGCAACACTAACAGCTCTTAAATTTTTGATCTATTATGGTTTAAATGTTTATTATTTATTTTGAGAGAGAAGGAGAGAGTGGTCAGGGGAGGGGGAGGGGCAGAAAGAGAATCCCAAGAAGGCTCCAAACCACCAGAGCAGAGTCTGACATGGGGATCAATCTTATAAATGGTGAAATCGTGACCTGAGACAAAATCAGGAGTTAGACACTCAACCGACTGAGCCACCCAGGTGCACCTTGGTCTGTTATAGTTTAGAATGCATTTTCCCATCTACTGATTTTACTTGATCCTATCCTTACTATATATATATATATATATATATATATATATATATATATATATATAATATGAAAAATGATCTTCTGTAATAGGTGAAGTAAGTGAAACTCAGAAATGTTAAGAGGCTAAATGCAATTGTTGAAAGTATACATAATTTAATCCAGAAAACTTAAATTAAGAATTTGGTTCCACCTCTTACCCTGTCCTTGGATAAACTTGTTTCTTTTGGGAAATGATAACTTTAATCTTAAAACTGCCATAATAATGTTTTTAAATAATGCATACCAATATGTTCCAAAGCATATTACAAATGACAAGTGTCCACAGTATCATACAGAGAAGATACAGAACTTATACTTGGATATCCTGAACTCCAAGTCCAGTGCTTGTTTCTCGGTGCCATGTAACAAAAGATACATTCTGCATTTTTATGACAGTGCTGGATTATCTACACTGAAGACCATTGTCACATTAATGGTTACCAATATTAATTTCACTTACGTATACCAAGTAACATTAGTGAACAACATTATTGACTCAGGAAAATCCTTAAACAGTGATGCTAGGGTATCCACCTCAATACAGAGTATTCCTTATGTTCTACAATCCTATTTTATTTGTGTTAACTGATAGTTAAAGCTACTTTAAATGCAGTGAATCTTCTCATAAACCTTAAGAAATGAGGAACAACATTGAGCAGAGTATAAAATGGCCTAGGAAATAGATCATTGAGCTTATCTTCCAATCCCGTGGAACTCTGAAGCAATCAATGTTGTAATTCTACATCAGACAGCTGTTTTCCTATCTACCTATGTTTTAACGTGTATAGAAGGCAATGCATAAAAAAATATCTGAGGCAAAAAAATAAGGGGCTGAAGGATCTATAAATTATGTATTTTAATGTCCTAACGAAGGAGATGAGGCCCCTGGAAAGGGGCTGAACTAAGTTGTCACAGCAAGTCAGCAGGAGAGTGTCAGGCCCAGAATCTGGCCTCAGAATGCTTGATTTCTGGCTCTTTAAACCACTACCCTGTCTGTCACGATAACGTAATGCCTCTGGATGTAAAAAATGTTTATTTTGTTAAAGTCAACTCAATGGGTGACCTTGAGGAAATTATTTCCTCATGGTATTCCATCAAGTTGTCTTCCTGATGAATTCTATCCGCATTTCCCACTATTTTGAACATGAGGGGGTTCATGGATAAACATTTTAAAATTCCAATGTGGAGTTTGATTTAATGTATTTTAAGGGGAAAAAGCAGCAATTATTTCAACCCATAAAATCAGATTATGGATATTTTTGACATGGAGGAAGATAAAGTAGGCCAAAACTTAATTGATTTAAATAAAAATATTAGGCAAAAAATAGTACAGATAGTTAATGCATTATGATAAAAATTATAAAGGTGCCTCCAGTTATCAAAGAATGGGAAGCTCTGAAGCTAGATGATTTCTAAGTGCCTCTCTAACTTTGCCATGATCCTAAGGCTAAATGGGAGATCGAGGCAGTGGGAATTAGTAACTGTCTTCTAGTACCTCCCGCCTACTGCATCTCCTTAGCCTCCTTCAACAAGTCACTCCTGCACACTGTTTCTGTTTCCTCATTGAATTTTAACACACGATACTCACAGGTATGAGTGGAGTTGAGTCCAGGAGAAGGTCTGATAGTTAGAGAACCAGCTGAAGTCTGAGCTCACAGCTGTGCAGCTGCTGTAATGAATCTGGGACAATTTAATACAATATGACTGACTTTGGAGTCAGCTAGGAAGAGAATTGGAATAAGGTCATTAATTTGGACCAGCTTCCCAGTTTATTGGCCTTGGATATTTTCTGCTTGCTTTTCTGTCTTTCTTTTCTTTCTTTCTTTCTTTCTTTCTTTCTTTCTTTCTTTCTTTCTTTTTTAATGTTTTTATTTTTATTTTTGAGACAGAGACAGAGCTTGAGCAGGGGAGGGGCAGAGAGAGAGGGAGACACAGAATCTGAAGCAGGCTCCAGGCTCTGAGCTGTCAGCACAGAGCCCGATGTGGGGCTTGAACTCACGGACTGTGAGCTAATGACCTGAGCCGAAGTTGGACGCTTAACCCACTGAGCCACCCAGGTGCCCCTCTGATTGCTTTTCTTTAAAAGCATTCAACTGAGAATTCAGATAGTACAAGGGTTAGTACATTGCCAACCAGTCTACTCCCCAGCAATGGGGGTCTCTTCATGTGAACTCCTGTGACATTTAATTTGGCCCGGGTCAACTGGTAATAGCAGAAAAAGCCTCTGAACCTAGATGAAAAGCCATGTATTTTCCACTGCCATTCATAAAATGTGTTCTTCATCCAAGCCCTTGGTGCTATAGGATTTAACAATGCTTTCTCTTCTTGACCATTATGTTACCTCATTTCCATCATTTCCCATAAAGCACACTACAATGATTGGTATATAGTAGGCACTCCATAAATATTTGTAGATTAATGAATATGTTCAATTAAAAGTACAATAGATGCCTATCAAATAGAACTCCGCAGATGTTCAAACAATGGCTTTGCTGACAGTCAACTCATTAGCCCTTCTGACAAACCTAATGTCACTTCAAAGTCTGGAAGGAGATGATTATCTGTGTATTATAGAGAAAGTTGTGGGGAAAGAGCAGGTGAGGGGTAAGGAGGATGGTTTGGAGGGTTAAAGGGAGTGGAGTTCAGAGTTATCTGTATTTGTGTGTGTAAGATCAGAAAATGCATAATTAGCACTTGCAGGTTTTGGTCTAAACTCTAGCCACACGGTTCAGCACATAACCATAAACAACCTAAGAATTGGAACTTTTTTTTTGGCGGGGGGGTGGGTACACACCGTGTGCTCATGCCAGTGCATTCTCTCCCAGATCGCCAAGTTTGCTGTCAGTCATTAAGCAAAGAAACATTTTTTTTTTAATTATGAAGTAGGAATCTCTTTTCTACATTTCATTCTCTGATAAAGAGAATGATGATCTCAATGCGACTGAATGAGTGAGTGTCTGCTGTTGATATAAAGACTGAATGAAACATCGATCCTGGGTGGTGTCTCATATGCTTGAAGGGGCCCACTGTAAGTGAATGACCTTTCATAGCTGGTTGCTATGGAAAACACATATAGACATGGGGTAAGGATGTTTCTTTCAATGTGACACCTTGCGCATCTGACCCATTTAGATTAGAATAGTAGCAAACTGACGAGTTGAGAGATTATCCTAGGTTCCAAGGACTATAAACCCCACAGTGGGAAATGAGGGAAATGGGAGGAAATATGATCTAGAACTTAAAACATCTCAACTATGTAACCTATCAAGTAACCAATTTCAATCCTTAATTTTCAGAGAAAACACATGTAAAAGAGATCAAGTCCAAGGGTGTCAATCTAGTTTCTACTGAAGTTCAAGGAATGTAGCAACTGTACCTTGCTCCACACATTCTCCATGCCTTAAAGTGATTAAAGAGAAAGAATGAGGACCCTGGGGTGACTCAGTCAGTTAAGTGTCTGACTCTTGATTTTGGCTCAGGTCATGATCTCATGGTTTGTGAGATGGAGCACCACTTTGGGCTCTGGGCTGACAGCATGGAGTTTACTCTCTCTTGCTCTCTCTCTCTCTCTCTCTCAAAATAAGTAAAGGGGGAGAGAGAGAGAGGAGAGAGCAAGTGGGGAACGGGTAGAGAGAGGGAGAGACAGAATCTCAAGCAGGTTCTGCACTGTCAGCAGAGAACTCGATGCAGGGCTTGAAGTCAAAAACCATGAGATCATGAACTGAGCTGAGATAGGGAGTTGGATTCTTAACTGACTGAGCCACCCAGGAACCCCCCTTTTGAAAACTTTTCTTTCCTAAGTTTACTTTTTATTTATTTTCAGAGAGAGAGGTAGAGAGAGAAAGTGAGTGAGTGGAGGAGGGGGAGAGAGAGGGAGAGAGGATCCCAAGTAGGCTCCACACTGTCAGCATGGAGCCTGATGTGCAGCTCAAACTCACAAAGTGTGAGATCATGACCTGAGTCAAAATCAAGAGTCGGATGCTTAACTGAGCCACCCAGGTGCTTCCAAATAAATAAATTTTAAAGAAATAATGAGAAAGTCTGAATTATAATCCATGGCTCTATCACTAACTGGTTGGCAACTTAGAAAACTCACTCACTTCATCATCTCTAAAAATGAGGGAGTTTTCCTTACACAGTCTCTGATTCTCTCCAGCTCTAACCTTTTATGATCCTAGAAGGCGCTAAACAAATATCTATTAAATGAATGAAATATTATCCCTCCGTAGTTTACTGTATACCATGTCTTGCCACAGGGAATACGCATTTGTTTCCTCACAATTTTCATTTATATGTTGATTAATTAATTAAACAAATATTAAACATCTCCTATCAGTCAGGCCTAGTTCTAGAATCGAAGATGGGGACACAGCAGTGAACTAAAAAAATTATTGCCTTCAATCAGATTTACATTCTAGTAGGGAAAGTAGACAAGAAATATTACAAATAAGTAATCTGATGAAAATGAAAAAAAAGGGTTTTGGGGATCTCTTCAGCTATTTTGTATTTAAAAATCAAGGAACTCAGGACAGTATACACACATAGGCCCTAACAAGTTACTGACTGTATTATTTTTAAGGACAATCCATTCTTCACTCAAGTTTGAAGAAGGTGTATCCAGGAGTGGGTTCATGAAAACAGCAGGCAAACCTACTTCCTCACTTTTCTGAATAACCCTGCCATTCCTTTTCCCAGCAGACGAGACTACTTTCTATTCTTTATTCAGAAAGGAATTTTTGGCCATAGAGTTTTAAAACACTTCCAGCTGTATGACCTTGAATGAGTCATCTGGACTTCAGTTTTCTGGAAAACGAAACACGATTCTGGAGAGTTTCTCAAAGTTTCTAAGTTTAAATTCTTCTTTATGATACTATAAGCCCAGGTTCCCAAATCAATGCTTAAAAATACACTCGATAGCCAAATTAATTAAAAATTAACGTGTGCTAAGATGGAACACATACAATGCTGAGGATTATTTATTTAGTGCTGTAAACATATATTGCCCCAAGCAAACATTTTACCAGAAATCACTACCACAAAAGGAAATATATCTAATATGTCTCATTAACTAGAAAACATTCTATTCCCATGACCCACAGATACCTTAAACAAAGAGCTGGAGAGAAGCAAAACCAAGAAATCCATTTTTTTTCCTAAATCAATATAACCTTTTCTCTAAGCTACGCATTTTCTAATTTTTCTCTCATTGTGGTTTTTGGGGTTTTTAATTAATTAGGTCATTTTTTGTGTGTGTGCGAAAATAAGATCCTAAAGGCCTCAGGCTCCACCTGTACTAAAGGCAACTGTGCACCTGGAGTCATTTCCCAGTTTATAGGTGACAGAACACCTTGGACATTACATTGTTGACACAAAATCATAAAAACAAAGAAAAACAAATTACTCAGCACCTCTCAGCTGAGACCCTCTAAGTGCATTTCAGAGCAGACACGTTATTCCTTGTACTGACAGAAAAGCTAAAGCACAGAACCTGGTGACTGGTCTACCTCCAGGTTTATGACCAATCTGGCAACAGGGTGCAAAGAGTGTGATGGGGTACAAAGAGAACAGGTTCTAGAGTAGTAGGCCTGGGCCTCACTGCAATTGCGCCATGTAGGGGATTTATGTTATGGGATCTCTGACTTGTAGGGGCGGGTGGTGGCCCTGGAGAGTGGGGAGTCCCTTAATTACTCAGATCCTGTGTGTCTTCATGTGCCAAATGGGGGGAAATACTGTATGATTCGCAGGGCTGCTGTTTAGCTCAAATGATATAACAAGTAGGAAATATTTTATGAGCGGTATATAGATAGCAGTAATGATAATCTGGGGGTAGAACAAGACAGTGGACGGAAGAGGCTGATTCCTAGGCCAGTTTAGACACCCAAGTCCCTGAACCATCAGAGCAGGATAGTACTTTCCAAATGCAATCTCATTGTCCATGAGATGCTGGGATACCGATCACCGCTTCCCTGACAAGGAGTTATTGGGTGTGGGCCTAGACTCTTCCAAGAACTGGTTTCTGTCTGCTCAAAAAGTTAATTCATTATACTACATGGGAATGTGCCAGCTTCCCCTCACTTGCCTTGCTTTGTTGCTAACTTTGGAAGCATGGATATTAAGTTTAATTCTTTTCCACGTGGGAGTCTTCCAGCAGCACTCGGGCTCCAGGTTTTCTTTTCTCCACACCTTCAACAGTATCTCAAATAGTGGTTTGCAGTTTCCTAGGCATCATAGTCCAAATCCCCTAGACATGCTCACTTATCAACAGGTCTTACTAGCACAGAAGAGGAATGGACTAACATCCTCATTGATTGGGGTTCTCTCTTTCTACTCACAAACATTCGTTGGACCTCCATATTGCTCTCCACTGAGAAGATACACAGCACCAAGTATGGTGAGTTAGTTTTATTAATAAAGTAATTATAGCACAGGCCCACCCATGCCTTTCTTCTCTTGAGGCTTACCACATGCTAGGTCCCCACTGCTGCTTACCTCCCGCTTCTGCCCAACTCTCCTAGTTCCCTCAGAACTGTCTTTATGTAAAATTTCCCAATATACCTCAATAACAATATTCAGAGAGAAACAAACAAAAATCCTTAGACAAATGCCAAGTTCTGTGAAGAGAATTTACCTAGTGCTGTTCTGAAGGCATAGGGATTCTTCAAATAGCTCACTAGACAATTTTGAGACTCACACACTTCACTTTTTTTTTTTAAAGGAATAAGACAACACTATGTAAGCAATGCCAAGATAATTACAGCTTTGTGTTTAAAAATAAGCTGGTAGATATTTTCATTCTATCCTCAGATATATCACAGTTCTCATTTCCAGAGATACTACATTCCAGTAATGTTGTCTTGGGTCTCAGGGTCTGTGCATCCAGAACACCATTATTTGGGGGAGAATTGTGCCATGGACACAGGGATCACAACGTGGAACCTCTCCTCCACAAACATACTTTCTCTTTCAATATGAATGAAAGTGCAAGACTTATAGGCTTGGGGTGTGTCAACCAACATGGAAAACTCTTGGATAAATTCAAAAGATGTGGCAAAAATATCTACAGACAAACTCAACTTTCCATTCCATTTCCTCCTCAAAACTGTCTGAAAAATAAAAGCTCCAATGACGGCAACTAGCCCTGTAAACTCCCTAATATTCTGGCAGTGTTGCCTTTCTCCCCATTCTTTTTAATAGCTAAATTTAAAATTCTGCCTCTCATTTTAAGTTCTGCAGTTTTCTCTAACTTATAATAATTCATAGTTCATCACCTCCTGTTCTTTCTGTACATGTATCCCTGGAACTGAGAATCTCCCCTAGTAAAAACATGCTTTCCTAGTTGCCCAGGGAAACGGGTTGCTCTAAGATGCAAGCCTTGCTGCAAATGATTTGGGCCAAAGACCCACTGCCTGGTTACTGAATCAGATCAGAATTTTCTTCTACCTCCAATTTTCTGGTGTGTTTCCTTTCTTTTCCCTACAGGGTAGTGTTTTGAGGCCCTCTCAAGGACTCCATTGGGAGAAAAGACACTTGGGCATCTGCTAGAGTCCAATTATATAAGCCTAAGTAGATGGAAAATGCTCAGAGCATGAGAGAGTTTTGTCTTCTCTTTAAAGATATGGATTCATCCATCTGATGGGCTATGGTCCATGCCTTGTGGCATTTACCTAATACTGGAATGAAACAATCCCTGTTTTTTTGAAGTAGATGGAAGAGGGAGTGCATGGAAACACTAAAACTGACATCTTTTTAGGAGAACCATTAAAAAAAATGCCCAGTTGAGGAGTAGCTTAGAGAAGTGCACCTGCTTGTAATATTTTATCAAGGTCTGACTTAAGAAAAGTCAGTTGAGATGTGCTGTAGTTATCAGCAGTTTTCCTCCCCTCATGGTCAACGGAAGGGCTAGTCAGCTAACATGGTTGGTGGGGAGGTATTAGGTGTGCAGTCTTAAAGTAGGTATCTGAACCATGGCAAAAAGCCCATGCTTAGTGTCACATCAGTTAATTCAGGAGTTATACACAGTTAAAATATATTGCCAGTGACATCGAAGTTCTGACTATACAACTAATGGCCCTGGGCAAAGATAGTCTCTCACTTGAAGATCATGACTTGGGGAGGGAAAGGATGACAAGAGGCAGGATAGCCAACCATTGACAATCTGCAGGAACAACATATGCCTTTCCGTAATGGTGATGAATCAGCACGGACTCGAGAGGACAAGAAAAAGTCCAAATCCTGAAACTTATTAACTACGAAACCTTGAACAACTCATTCAGCTTTTCTAATCTCTGTGTCCTCCCCTATAAAAATGAAGACATTGTCACCAGACCCGTCAGTCAGACTGTGACTGTGAATAGAGCTTTCGACAGATATCAGCTTCTGTCATCACCATTCTAATGACTATCATCTCTTCAGCAGTAGGAAAGGTATGTGTCCAATAGAAAAGAAGGAAACGTACACAAGAGAAGGCAGCTCAAATTCATTGGGGCACCTGGAGGGCTCAGTCAGTTAAACATCCGACTCTTGCTTTTGGCTCAGGTCATTATCCCAGGGTCATGGCATTGAGCCCCGAGTCAGGCTCCATGCTGAGGTTAGAGCTTCTTGGGATTCTCTCTCTCCTTCTCTGTCTCCTCCTCCCCAGCTCTCATTCTCTCTCTCTCCCCAAACAAACAAACAAACAAACAAGCAAACATTTTTTAAAAATTCATTAAAATACTCAAGTTTAGAAGGCAGAGGAATGTAACTATTTCTCCCACCCAAGGAAGGAGTCTTAACATAATTCATTTGTGAAGCTTCAATACCTTTGGGGGGAAGAAGGATGTTCTGTGTAGCTGTGCGGTAATGGCATCTCTAGTTGTTTTAATGTAAAGTGACTTTGCCCTCCCCACAATATCTATATCTATATCTATGTCTATGTCTGTGTCTGTGTCTATGTCTGTATCTGTTTCTGTATCTGTATCTATATATATGTGTAGATTTATCAACCTATCTATCATCTATCTAGACTGTTTCAAAGAAAGTTGCAGATATCATGATACTTCACTCTAAATACTTCAACATGTTGCCCCTAAAAATTGGGACACTGTTCTGTATAACCACAATGCCACTACCACACATAAGAAATGAATGTTGATGTATTATCTAATATATACCTCATATTCAAGTTTCTCTAAACTTGCCCTGAATATTTAATAGGTTTTTAAATTAAATCCGCCATCCATTGAGGACTCCTGCCTTCTTCTCCAACCTTATATCCTAATTTTTGTTCCTTTCCACATTGGTGATTCACTCTAACGATTTTATTCTACATTATGTTAAAATTTCCCTCATTGGAAATGACATCGCTTCTCTACTGTAATCCCTCTTCCAAATCTCTATTAGCGTAATTTTAAAGACGTAACTTTAATGCTAACCATTTATAAACATGCTTTCATTCCTGCTTGGGGATGTCCATTCTCCTTTTTCTTCTGAATTCTCAAAGAACTTTGGCCCAACTTTGATTCAGTCACTTGTCACTTTCAGTCTTGTGTTAGGATTAAACACTATAACCCTGTATATATTCTCTATTAGACTAAAGGCACCTTCAAAGGTAAGATCAATGTCTGCCTATCTCTTTATGTCTCCAACAGTTAGCAGAGTAGTCTGCACGTAATAGGCACTTGGTGGATGTTTTCTACCTAAAGTAAATTTTCCTTAAATAATCCTGACCTCAACTTGTATTTTGTTCATTTTATCTACTTAGGAGAGAATATCCTTCTTCTATTTTCTGTCTATCCAAAGCTGATCTCCATAAAACCATTCCTAATTATCCAGCTTAAACTTTTGGAGGTAATGTATATGTTTATTAGTGGGATTGTGTTGATGGCAAGGCAAATGTATACATATGTCCAAACCCACCAAGTTGTAGATCCTGGTTATGTGCAATTGTTGTTGTTGTTGTTGTTTGTTTTTTGGTTTTTTTGTTTTGTTTTGTTTTGTTTTATTGGTCAATCTTAGGAAAGCTGGGGGAAAAGTTTTTAGAAGGAAAAAAAAAAAAGTAGAGTCTGGAATCTAATCCAGTCCTGCAATTTATTAGCTGTCGATATTGGGAAGATTACTTAACATTTTGGTGGTTCAATTTCCTAATCTGGAAATAATCATAGCATTTACAGGGTTATATATTTTCTATATGGATAAAATGAGTTAATTCTTACAAAGTACATAAAATAGTGACACCATATTGTAAGCACTCAATAAAAGTTAATCATTATTCCACATTCTCTCTCATGCTTCATAATCCTTATTTGGCAATGATTATTTACCAATTGGTGACACATGTTCTATTTTTGGTAGGAACTTAAATTTAAATCAGGTATTATTAATGGATTTTTAATGGGCATATTTTATTTTCTTAAATAAAGCATGGGATAACTTTGATTATTGAGGACACTCTACATGCCAAGAACTTGGCTAAGTGCTTTCTATAAATATTTCACTCAATACTCACAATAACAGTATGAGCTAGCAATTATTTCCATATTATAGATAAAGCAAAACAAAAACAAAGACTGAGTGAGCATAAGAGAGTTGTTCAAGCTGTCCACGCTAGTAACTAGGGCAGTTCTTAAATGCAAAGATAATATTTAACTTATGTCTATTTTGCAGAGATCTTAATACATAGTCATAAGCACAAATACCATCTATGTTCAATTTTCCTTATTGGTATGTATTTAGTTGCTATGATATTTGAGGCATATATACATGTTATGTTAGTTGCTTTTTATTTTTAATATACCTTAATATGGTAACCTTATTTTTTGCTTTTAACATGATCTTTTAAAAATTTTACCTTAGATTCCAATATAAAACTTTTCCCCATATCAAGAACAAGAGTATGATGCACTCTTGGTATATTTTAATGTAACTAGAGACTCTTTTAAAATAACTATTCTCCATGCATTTGTCCTATCAAGTTATGTTTAGCTTTTAGTTTTGTTTTATTTCTTTGGATTAGTGCTGTTTCTATAGGAACTACTAGTGTTGATAGAAATTCTAGAAATCATTTGCTGCACACTCTTGATTTACCAAGGTGGGAAATGGGGCTTAAGCAGATGGAGCACATTTCAATGCTGCTTAGCTAGTCAAGGGCACAGAAAAGACCAGAACCAGAATTAATTATTCCCCCTATTGACCTATACCCTATATATAAATCAGTGCTACATTTTTCATATCCTAACCCATTCCATCTATGGCGTGGCTTTGGATCAGGGCTCTCAGTTCACCGAATAGTACATATTCCCAAATAGGAAGCAAGGGGGAGACACGAAAATAGTAAATGTCAGAAAAAATAAAAGCCCTGTGTAATGTTTCCACCTCTGTGCCTCTGCTGCTGCTCTCCCCTCAATGTAATATCCTCTCTCCACATGTCCCAAAAACGACACTACTCAAACTGTGGTCCGTGGATGGGTGTTTAAGAAATGTTTATCGCCCTGCAATGGAACAAGTACAAAAACAGGGAGTATTTAGAAAATAATATAACACTTTAATAGAGTAATACATCCCTGTTAGATCTCATAATGGTAAAACTTGGCCTTCCATTTTGTATTGTTTTTATTTCATTTTCTTAGTGATTAATTTTAACTGTGCTCTATACAAATACTGGTCTCCAACAGATGGAGAAAGAAACAGTTTTCATCACAGAAAGTTTGGGAGGCACTGCTTTAAAAGGGCCAGGTTCAGGTGCCACCGATTCCCTTAGAAGGCATTCCTGATGTTCCTGAGAAGTAGAGATTTTAAATTTTGTAATATTTAACATAAGTCTCTCTTATGCCTCTTACGGTTTTCTACCAAGATTAGTCATTACTTATGTGTTTTTCTTATCTCTCCTGAATAATTACAACCTCCCTGAGTACAGGTTATGTATTCATAACACCTCTTAATTGGCACTTAGTTCATAAATTCACATTACACTAACGGACTGGATGAAATAACCATTCATAATTATTCACAGATTTGGAGAGGGGAGAAGGTTGAAAATAATACAGTGGGACATCTTTTCCTAAACTTTCAGAGGGCAAGAATTGAGAGTACAGAATTTAGACACTATCCAATTCCGTATTTTGTATATAAATATTTATGTACTTATTTACTTAAAAAGTTTATTTATTTATTTTGGGAGAGAAAAGGGGGGTGAAGAGAGAGGGAGAGACAGAATCCCAAGCATGTTCCACAATGTCAGCGCAAAGCACAACATGGGGCTCAATCTCACCAACCGTGAGATCGTCACTTGAGCCGAAATCAAGAGTCTGACACTCAATTGACTGAGTCACCCAGATGTCCCTGCACGTATATAAATATTTAGACCAGTGAGGAGCCTGAACACATACAGAAATCCTATTTCTGCCTAATGTAGAGAAGCTTACAAACTGTCAAAAATTAGTTTTAAAATCAAATTTGTATTCCAAGAAACTGTACAATACCCTTGTGCTTTTAGTATGAGCTGAACAGATATCACATTTATGGCAGTCTCACAAAGCAATTTCCAGAACCTTCCATTTTGTGCATGTGCATTCGAACTCCAATGCATCTAGACCCAAATCGTTTGCCAGTGGAGATGCTGATACTCCTCATTATCAATTAAGAAAAACCGAACAAGGCATTCACTTCAGAAGCCAGCTCTCAACCCCACTCACCAAAGTATTCATCAGCAGGTGGATTTTCCATATCATACAGCATCTTCTTGGTTAGGTGTTCGAGCTCATCTTCAGGGCGGAATGAAGGGGGAACAGCTGGAGGCCCCATGGATCCTGTTTGTCCACTCTGAAAGGCAGAAAACACACAGTTAGTTCTTTAAATGCAATCTAGACAATCAAAGCAATCAAGTAGCGTTTGCATTGTACAGGAGAAGGTACTGGACATGGCTACTAAGAGATCTGGGTTTTAGAATCAGTTTTAACATTCTTCGGTGTCTGATCTTGGACACATCATTGTCAGTATTCACCTGTCTTAGTGAGATGAGTCATCTACCGGGCTTTAGAAAACCATGTTTACAATAGTAGGAATCTATTGCATTCAGTAATTGCTAAGCAGTCACTATGGAGCAGTTGTATATTTATAAAAACAAGATGAATAAATTGAGCTTCCCCCCTTATGGAGTTTACAGTCAAATGAGAGGTACAGGCACATTAATAATTAAAGATAAAGCAACTTTAGGAACTGCACAATCAGGGTACATAAGTGACCTCTCATGTAGCCTGAAAGGAAGTATTCCAGAGAAGAGGCAGGTGAAGACTAGGACTTATTCAGCTAAAAGGCAGGAAACTTATAGGCAGCGGTTCTTATATTCAGGTGAGAAAAGGCTAACTGGTTTAAGGAGCTCCTGGCAGTTGTGTATTTCTGCAGCTTGTATAAAGCTTGAGATAGGAGATGGGATGGATCTTATGGGGTGAAGGGGGGCAGAAAGTGAATGGCCTTGTGTTCTGGTTAAGGTGGTTGAGTAGCTTTTCCCCCTAGTACTACAAACAGCCAAATGGGGGAGGTAAAAAGCACTGATACTGGGTTGGTGTTTAAATAGGAGAGCGAGCCAGAATTATAGCGCTGTCAGGGAGTCAAGTGTCAGGGGAAAGATTACCTGAGATGTTTGACCAAGAATCCAAAGTATGTAGAGAAAAAAGAAAGGCCAGATGCCAGATGTAAAGTAGCTTTGCATGATGTAAATAAAAGGGGATGTATAATGTATAATTCTGTTTTCCTTTGCGTATATTATAACTTTGACCATTTCCGGTATCACACCCCAGCATCTTTAATCAATGTGCTTATAACAGAAAAAACTTATAAAAAGTTAAGAAATGGGGCACCTGGCTGGCTCAGTTGGGTTAGCATTCAACTTCGGTTCAGCTCATGATCTCACAGTTAGTGAGTTCAAGCCCCGTGTGGGGCTCTGTGCTGACAGCTCAGGGCCCAGAGCCTGCTTCGGATTCTCTGTCTCCCTCTCTCTCTCTGCCCCTCCCCTGCTTGTGTGCATGCTCTCTCTCTCAAAAATAAATAAATACACATTTTTTTAAAAAGTTAAGAAATAATGATGGCCATGACGACTAATGGAGAAAGCTGGGACTGAGAATGTAAATTCTTCTTACTTTTATGTTTTTAATTTTTAATTTAAATCCAAGTTAGTTAACATATAGTGTAGTATTGGTTTGAGGAGTAGAATTCAGGGATTCATCACTTACATATAACACCCAGTGCTCATCCCAACAAGTGCCCTCGTTAATGCCCATTACCCATATAGCTCATCTCCCCCGCCCCACCTCCCCTCCAGAAACCCTCAGTTTGTTGTCTGTATTTAGGAGTCTCTTATGGTTTGTCTCCCTCTTTGTTTATGCATCCTTAAGTTGTTATCAGGAATTTCTCCTTTCATGAACAGTTTACAAGAATCACTTCAACAAAACTTATAGCTGCATATTCATTCACCTGTTCTCCTCCCTATACTAAATGAGTTCTTAGATGTGAAAATCCTACAAAGCACAAATACCTGTACAAATGTGTGATGTCTGAGGCATAAAACGCCATCTAAGCATATGTCAAGTTGTTACTTGGCACCTGTTTGGACCTTTCTCTATATTTTTCATTTTTTAGGTATTTGAAATGTACAGGAGGTTGCGAGTATGGACATGCAGAAAGCCTTTAAAAGGCCCTCAATTTTTGTTTATGTTGGTTACTAATCTTACATCGGGATTTTATTTCATTGTTGGACACAATCTGGATGGAGAACGGACAACAGTGAATAAACCACGGTATGTGGCCGGTGACAGAGACAAAAAAAAAAAAAAAAATAGAGCTGCATGCTGGAATCTTTTATTCATTGTGAGATAAGGAAATTTAACATCCAAAAAGATCAGGGCAGGGCTAGTTATGATAAACCCAGGACAAGAGCCCATCCTAGACTCATTTATTCAATAAACATTAAATGTTAAATTTAAGGTCTCCTCTAAAGTGCAAATAGCATTTGAACATTGGAGGAACGATTTGCTAGTGATATTAAACTTTAAATGGCACAGATGTTATCACTTCTAGGAAAATTTTGCAGAAATAATCATAAAGTTATATGACCAAGGCCAGTCACAGGAACCATATTTGAAAAAAAAAGGAGGAACCTGAAGTAACAATGTAACTATTCATCCACGGGTAAGAGGTCACTTAAATGCACAATGATAGATACATACAATGGAATGTGAAAAGCTTTTAAAAGGGTACATTACAAATCTATCTGCAAGGTATGAAAAGGTGACATGGCCATGCGATCAAAGGAAAAGATCTAGTTATAGGATAGGAAGTGTAAATGATGGCCCCATTTTTGTAAAGTAAGTACAGTTTAATTATGTACTGTTCTTTTTTTTATTTTTATTTTTTTAATTTTTTTTAACATTTATTTATTATTGAGAGAGAGAGAGAGACAGAGCATGAGCAGGAGAGGGGCAGAGATATGGGGAGGCACAGATTCCAAAGCAGGCTCCAGGCTCCGAGCTGTCAGCACAGAGCCCGACGCGGGGCCCCAACTCACAAACTGGAAGATCATGACCTGAGCCAAAGTCGGTCGCTCAACTGACTGAGCCACCCAGGTGCCCCTATGTACTGTTCTATATATGGGTTGGAAAAAAAGTCTGAAAGGACATACACTCAAGTGTTAAAGGGGATTTACCTCTGGGTTTGGAATCCCGGGGACCTTTCAATTTCTAAGTTTGTGTTTCTTTTACAATATGTAATTCTACTTCTGCAATCCATGAAGTACAACTTTTTAAATGCAAGGAATTCAAGCGACAAAGATATGTCAGATACTAGCAAAGCCCTGGAACAGGCTTCCAACCCAGGTCAGATGGGGGCCCTGAGAGGAGCAAAAGGCCAAAGGTGGGACGCATTGGGTGTGAGTGGGAAAAAAGGCAAGTGGTTCTGTGTTTAAGACTGAAGAGGCGAAAGAAAGGAAGGGCCAGCTAATGACTACCATGCCGTACCGGATGCTGAGGGCCTCCCTAGGGGCCAAGGGCTCTAGGCCCTGTGTGAGACCACAGACAACTCTGAAAACCTGATGAGCTGAGCTCCCTTTTGGCAGAGAGAGACTGACATCCATAAAAACGCACACTGAATTTACTTATAATCTCAGGAAGCTCACAAGCCATGGGAAACATATCTACAGACCCTCAGGTTGGAATGTCCAGGCAACAGAAACCGCAGTAGGGATTTTCAGCAGCAAGGTGAGCTAATCAGATTAGAAAGTTCTCTCTGGAGTACAGGGAGGACGGGAGAGCCATGAGACTGGAAGGAGGTGGGGAGCTCATCCTAAAATATGTGTGGCCAGAGAGTGAAGGGACTTGCGAGGTGGTGACGTTATGGCTAGAGACAGAGGTTTAACTCAGGCACTGGCTTGGGGTCCTCAGGTGAGCTTGTGAACCCTGGATGACTTCAGATTCCCTTCTGTAGAATGGGCCTATCCAGGTTATCTCGCAGTTGCTAAGAGGATTGAAATCAGAGAGCTTTTGCATGTCATGCTATAGACAGCTTACCTATTTTCAAACCATGGTCATAAAGGGACTCTCTCTGGACCTTCAACCTGCCTCTGAGGGAGGGGATAATCCCAGTTCAGGTGACAGAATTGAAGGCATGGATGGGAAGCTGACCTACATCATGTTTTCCAGACTTGCAATAAGGAGAAAACTTGAGCCCCAAAGAGGGTGTCATCTGACTCCAAAAGCCAGGCATTTTTTCCAACCAAACATCGCTTCCCATGGAGAAAGTGGAGCAATGTCTGAAATATTACCTGTAACGTCAATGGGGTTGGCTGTTTTATTTTAAATCAACAACCATTAAGGAAAACCTGATAATTCCTGCTCCCAGTCTTAGGGCAGACCCTGAGGGAATGGACACACTTTAGCATTGTGTGGCCCTAATATACATGCTTTTGCCTTTTAACATAAACAGTGGCAGTGGGAAGGCCAGGTTTGTCCTCTGCCAGGAATTCAGATTCTACCCTTAGCACTTACGTTACCAGGAGAGGTTATTTCCAAGTACTCCCCTTGTCAGGACTTCATAGATTTTAAGAAAAATATGCCATTCCTTTCATTCTCCAATTATTCCCTATTAGCTTTGCAATACAGTTTCTGAAGTACCACATTTGGAAAGTCACTTTCTTTTTCTTTTACATTCTAATCCCCTATCATGCTAACCTTGGATTCCTGGTATTTCGTATGAGGAAGGACCCCAAGACGACATCTCTCCCAGTGCTTGTGAATGTTATTTGGCCACAGAATTTCATCCCCGCTCTGCCCCTGGCCTCCATCCCCAAACAGGGCACAAAACTTAACATGCATGAAGAATACTTATTGGTAAAAACACAGACTCCTTAGTGTCCATGTGTCTGTCACACTAAGGAAGACGCAGCCCAGGGCTTTCTTTGAAGTTCAGGTCCTGTAATTACTTTAGGGTTTCTCTCACTTCAATTTCTCTTTCTCAGTAGCACTCAGAATGCAGTGAATCCTAAGATGCCCAATTCATCTTTTGATAAGCAGCTTCCAGCATTGTGCTTGGGTAATAGAATATAATGGAAAATTTGTGGGGTGGGGGCTGGAAGGGATGTGTTGGATTGTACTGTTTTTTATTTCTTCAAACATAGAGACGTGCATGGTATCGGCAATATACTCACTGCAGCATAATAATAATTCCTTGCATTTTTGTGACCCTTTTCAAGGTGCCTGTTTTCACATACACGTAATCTCAAATGTTTATGCAACAGCCCTGTGTAATAGGTAATCCTGCTTCATGAGGAAATGGAGGCCCGGGGAGGGTAAATGAGCTCCCTCGGTGGAGCCCTGCCTGCTGCCAGGGGCTGTGCGAGTCAGGCGTGTTTCAACTACACCGCAGTGGTCCTCAGTTCCAGGGCCATCTGCAAGCCCTTCTAAGCTCTGTTATTTTGGAGTAATTTGGATTTTTTTCAGAGTAGAGGTTTACTGCTAACTAGTGAAACAAAAGTCCTACATAGCAAACACAAACAGAGCCTCTACACATTCTTATAAGTATCAATATTAATCACTAATATGAGTGTTCTTTGAAATGTCTACCACTCCTAGAAAAGGCAAAAAACAAACAAAACCCATTATATGACCTACACATGAGTTACTGAGAAGTGGATTTCAGAAGACTGCTTCAAAATTCTCTTAAACATACCTTTCCTAAGAAATTGCCAAGTGCCAAGCACTGTCATAAACTCAAATTATTCATGATTCCCGCCTCTGACAACTCATGGTTTAGGAAACAAGAGACATGAAAGTAGAAAATTACAGTAAGTGTAAATACTAAGCCAGAGGGATGAATTCAATGTTCTGAGATGGGAGAAGGCTACCAGTAAGGATATATCCTCTTAGTTTGATCTTGAAGGATAAACAATTGAAGAAAGAAAAAGAAAGGAAGGAAGGAAGGATGGAAGGAAGGAAGGAAGGAAGTCAAGACATTCCAAGAGTAACATGTAGAAAAGAACAGGCACGTTAGAAAAAAAACAAATGTTAAGAAATAGAGGAGGAACAGAGCTAGACGATGAGGTTAGAGAAATGACCTGTGGTCAATGTCTACACTGTTTTAGGAAACAGAACCATCAGGAGATTTAGAACTGGGTGTTCACTTTACTAAAGACACATTTTGGAAATATACATATTGGCAACATCTTCAAACACCAAGGCCAATGATGCCTTAAAAATGCAACCAGACAGCATGGCATTTCTGAGCAATTTAATGGCTATTATGTTTAAGGACCCTGATATTCATTAAGTAAGCAGAGACCACTACCTGCTCACGAAACTGACTTCCTCCTCTTTCTGAGCACATGGCTGGACTACAGTTTCCATTCTCCATCGCAGTTAGATGTGGCCATGGGAGGCACGAGAAAGGAGAAACACACCCTGTGGAGAGCGATCCACTGACCAGGCTGGCCTGCCTCAAACTGTTACAGAAGGGAGACTGGGAGGAAACATGCTCAAAGGTTCATGGTTGAAAGTAATGGGAGACTGGTTTATATTCTTTCTATTTTCCTATATTTTAATTTTTTTTACAATAAAGCTTTTTACCCTCAGATAAGGAACAAAATTTTTTTTCTTGATACAGAAGTGTCAGAAAATGGAAAATGTCCAAGCATCTGCAACTGGCTCCTCTCTGTCACGGTTTTTTTCTTGCTAGAGGCCCAGGTGATAATATTCCGGGGAAGGCTTATTATGAATACTGTAGCCAAATTTGGATCTAGGTCCCTGGTAAAAGTTATGGGTAAGGCTGTACAAAAATGAGGACTATTTCTGCAAACAAAGTGATATGGATGGAATCCTTGGTGAGCGTGGACACTGCCAGATTAAGAATAACACAAATAACAATATCCATCACATTTATGTAACAATGACAGTATTTGAAGTGTTTTACATATTCTTACATAGGAACCCATAAGCACAGAAGAGCTTATTCATCTCTCTAATCTGTGTTCTGCCTTTAACGGGTCCAGTAATTTTGATCAAATCATTTCTATTCCCCGGGCCTTAGTAGCGTTCTGTGCAAAATGATGTTTTCAAAGATTCCTTTGATTCTACCCTATCTTATTTTTGTGCCCATAATATGCAGGGCATATATCATTACAGATATTTATAGGGAAATCACAGATAATTCATATTTTCGGATACTTTGTAGTCTATAAAAACAGACACACACTGAGTAAGTGGAAACATCATCATTAGAGATTTCCATTTACAGGAGGATTTAAACCACTTGTCAGCATCCCCTGAAACAATCTAGAACTTCATTCAGCATTCTGAATCTGAGTAAGCAGCTGGCAGGTCACAGGGTTTCTGCAGCCTACTGAACTTTCACTACATGTAGGGCATGAAAATCAAGAACAAACAAAGGTTAAACGCCCGATGCTCACCCCTCCTCGGGGGGAGCCAAGAACTTCACCATCCCTCCTAAATGCAACAAGAAGCATAGTAAACAGCCTGCACTGGGGTGCAAAGAGTGAAGACCCCAAGGAGAACACCCACCACCTTTAATCTTTGTCACCGCCGATTTACTATTTAAATATATGTGTTAAGGATCCATTTTACAAAATGGCTACACTCTCTTTGTCATCATGCCAGCTTCCTGAGTGACTGTGATACTGACCTCGGTGTGGGTCATTTTTCTCCTGTGAGTGCTGACCCACCATTCATTTCCTAGTTACAAGGTGCTAGATAACTTGAACTTAGTACAAATCTGAACCTTACCAGAGAAGCACCGCCCAGGCAGATAAACACTGGGAAACGACAGCCAAGATATTCAGAGAGATTACATGATAATGAATACTCTATCACTCGGGGACCAGAGCTGCTCACTTTTCTTGTCCATTTGTAATGATGTACAAGAGGTTCCTTCTCTCAGAGGGAAAATAACTTCAATTATGTGTTCTTGAAAAAAGAAACATTGAAATTATCTTCTTTCAAAAGGTAGAATTAGTCCCATTTTGGAGCTGAAAGCCTGCCAGAAAAAAATATATTTCTGATATTTTCCTTCTTTTTTTCCCCCCTCCTATTTAACTGTGTCAAGTTTGCAGTTGGCAATTTCCTGAGGCTGCTTCTCCTTTCTGACTCTCACTGAATTATCATGCTCTACTCTCGACGTCTTACTTTTAATGGAAGGAGCACCCTTTCAGGCCAAGGGCCGAAGATTTGCTGCACACCCACTCTGCTTCAGGTTAAAAGCAGTGAGTGGGCCACAGGGAAAGAAGGGGCAAGGGGAACTGCCTATTAGCAACTAGAAACCCATAAATGAACGCTCCTCACGGTTGCATAGGAGCAGAAAAGCGTGTTCTTAGGCCTTCTATTCTTCAATCCTATTTTCTTGGAGAATGCGTAGCAAGGCTGCAAGGAGGGAGACCCAGAAGTTTTGACTTTAAAAGTTGATTCTAACTTTGAAACCCATTCCAGTCACCTTTCCACTTTCGAAAGTGTAATATTCTTACAACCTCTTCCGCATATTCCCTTTCCTATGCCAAACACCGATGCCTCCAAATCACCATTCTTAAACCAGATTGGGAGTCACAGCCAAGGATGGGCGATTCCGAGTTATAGCGTGGTAGATGTTACGGCAGCCAGGGGGAAGTACCAGGCTGTGCTGTTGGGGCACAAGGGTGCGACCCTGACGCAGCCTGAGCAGACAGAAAGCGGTTCCTCTCCACGCCCACCACTCTCAAACAGGTAGCCTCAAGAGTTCCGGGGCTTGGAACATGCGTGTTCCCAGGCCTGACATCTAAGGTACACTTTCAGTCCTCTGGTGTTTGTTTCTCTACTTTTGATTTTCTCACCCACCAACTGGAAGTTAGTAACATCTATTTCATATGAAGGACCTTTGTAAGATATTAACCATCACATAGATGGTAGTTCTAATTACCAGGAGGGACAGCATACAAACCACTAACAAAGATGATTTTCTTCTTGGAAGTGGAATGTCTGCAGAGTCACATGCTCTCCCAAGTAATGCTCTGCTTCTGTACTTGCTGGTGAAGCACTTCAGGGTAGTCTATCTGAACTTCACATTAACTGTGTTAGCGAGAGGTGGGATTCCCCTGAGTTCTTTTGACTACAGACCTTGAAATACACACCATTCACTGAATGTACGTTTTGCTGGCTCTCCGAATGGTCAACTGTTCCACGTGTTAGCCTTTCGCACCAAAAGATAAATTGTACAGCGAGGCTCTCGTGTTGGGCTCCTTGGAAAAAGTAGCCTCCCTCATGTTTTCCTGCCTAGATGAGTTTCAGGCAAAAAGAGACACAACTACAGATGCTGTCCCACGTGGTAGGAAAGAAGTAGGAAAGGTGACAGGCAAGAAACCCAGATCCTCAGCATCATGGAGAAGGAAGATCAGAGATCTCTTGCCAATCTAACTCACAGTTCCCATTTCATTGCTCTCAGGCAGGGCCTCCTTAAGGGAGAAAATGACTTGCCTCCATGGGGTGATAAGATCTCTCTCATTTTACTCCTCTCTTATATATGCTGTTCCTACCCAAGGCTAAAAGAAGCTGTTTCCACAATACTTTAGCTAAAACACACATGCATCCACCCTCCCCCATTAATTAGGACTTATGCATGTAATGTATAAGGGATTAGCTACAATAACGGCAAGGCAAATACAAGACATTATCTCCATTGGTAGGTTTCACCTCAATGAGATGCAAGACATAAATGTTTGATGAATGGAATGAACTGTCGTTCAAGGTTGTTTTCAAACTAAACCAGATCTTGGTCTTAGCTATGCCCCATTAGTGCCTGGCAGTGACTTCTGGGGGGATGGTTCATCTCCATTTGGTCGCCTGGGACGATGCTAAGAGAGCTAGGTGCTCCAACATTGGGAAAAAAAGTTTTACCACCACAAGCTGATTTCTATCTGTTGTCCCACAGAAGAGCTATCCTCAACCAAAAGCTACATTTTTAATAAAACTGTATCAGACATCACAGTGTCTCTCTTAACAGGACTCTGAATCTGACTGTGGTTCTAATCCACTGTGTTCAAAATGGGGTTTTACCAATTCCTTAGCCTGTCTCATAATTCTTGCCATTATCATGCTAAAAAATGGGAAGCTATTAAAAGAGAACATGTAATATTTACAAATGAATAAAAACATATATGTAAGAGTGCCAGTGTGAGTGTCTATGTAAGTAGGGATCAAAAAGCAGATACTAGAGGGAACTATACCAAAATGTTAATAGCTCATGCTAGGATGGTGGGATTATGAGTAATTTAATTTTTTTACTTATAATTTTTAAATTATCTACATTATTTATAGTGAAAATGGATGACCCTTAGAAACTCATAAGTAGACTTTATAAAACGTGGGATTTCTGTCTTTTCTTTAGTATTTTCACATTTGAAGCCAGAAGGGAATGGACAACCTGACGTGGCGACAATTTGTTGAAAACAGTAAAGGCACCTAGATTTTCAGTCTGATATGCACAGAAACACTTTCCTACTGTACAAGCTGTTTCTATCTAGTGGGCTTGACAGATGCCTGAACGTGACACAAGACACTGAAATAACATGCAAATCAGTTTTTCGGTTTTGATATGCAAATATGACGCTTGGCACATCACTTTCCATGGCTGAGGTAAATTTCTGTTTTTGAGTTTTTCGTGGGAAATGCACGCCAGCCAACAAATGGTTAACTCCCCATATTTCACCTAACACAAGGTGGTTTTCGTTTGAGTCAGAAAGGTTCTTGCTCAGCGATCCAAGGCACTTCGGATGCAGAGAAAGGGCGTGTGTTTTGATTGGTAACAATGCCAACGGCGGCTGCAAACAAGCGCGCCCTCCGACAGACACGTGGATCACGGTGGATTTCTGGGCCCCGGCGGGGAGGCAGGAGGTGTCTCAATGAGAATAACAGAGAAATGGTTTGTTGCCTGGCCCGCAAAAATCAAATCAAAGTAGTCCAACATTGTGGGAAGATTAGCTTCTGGCTGGAGATGAAGAAGAAGGAGTCAAAAGTCCTTGCTCCTAGGCTATTTGAGTGGTGTAGAAAACTGTCGTCTCTGGTGAAAACTACATTAAATTATCCACAAATACTAGTAATGAGGCATTAAGGCAATCATCAAGATGATTGAGATACACCCAGTTCAAGGACTTCATAAACCAGTCAGGCAGTCGAGGCTCATGAACGAGAAATAAAAGAATGAAGCAAAGCATTGACTGTTGATGGTAGTCAGTATGGCTTAGACACCTGAGACCATAAGCTCTCGGGGCTACCTACCTGCTTGGGTTCAAATCCCACATCCCCTACTTACCAACATCGTGACCCAGGGCAAGATGTTTCATTTGACTAAATATTAGTTGCCTTGATCATACAATGGGGTCAGCTGGGTTTCCCTCATGAGTTCAAGAGAAGGTCCATGTAAATCATTTGCTGCCTTCACTAATTAAGAAATTATTATTATCCTCAAAGATATGCTATGTTGTATAAATATCACATGAACAGATCAATGGATAATATGGATTCAGAAGAAAGAGAGGTTACACTGGACTGGAGCATACCAAAAACATGCCAAGAGGATCAGGGGGCTTGATTTTAGGACCTGAAGGAAAGAGAGAAAACGCTTTGTAGTTCTATGCTCCTTTCTGGCCAACGAAGAACCCCAGTATAACACTCACACACACTAGATTTCAGTGAATACTTTCCAGAGCATGAGAGTGTGTTTTCTATAAGAAGAAACAAACCAAGTTAGTGGTTTAAGTGACTATGTTAAGTGACTTAGCCAAAATCACACCCATAGTAAGTGTCAGAGCCAGGGGTTAAACATGAGTCTTCTGATCCAAGCTCAGTGTTTTTCCACTAATTTACAGCTGCCTCTATATATTCATTTAGAGATATGAAACTTACATGATCTATCATAAAGGTTAATCAAGACAGTCAACCTCACTGATTAAAGCATGATGCTAATTATATCAGAGGTTGGAGACCAATGTGGCCCCTTCTACTTTCAGAAACATTGATTGTGGTGTAATGGAGAAAGTGTGGGCTTCAGAAGCAGACAAATCTGGGGCAAATAGCAAGTTATACCACTTCTTTTGTATATAACATTTTTTTTTAAATGTCTCTTAGCACTAGCTTCTGCCTCTGTAGATGGGGTTAGGGGGCAGATAGGAGAAAGGGAATGCCCCACGTTAGGGCAATTGTGAGTAATACCTAAAATGATACATGCTGCATGCTAATATGTAACAGCTACTCATGACTTGTATTAAATGCTCCCAAACAATCCATCAGATCGGAGCTCTGGATGTCTTTCAAATGCGGCAGGAAGGTGGATCAGGGAAAATGGGTGACTCAGTGTCATTCATCAGTACTGTGGCAGAGGTTGGAACACGAGCACACTCTGATAGTGATTCGAAAGACCAGCAACTTTAATGCTTCTAACGGATTACCAACCATGATTCAAATAACGGTAATTCTCTTGAAGGGATACTCTCTCCATAAACTCTGAAAGGTGGAAACGCGTAAGTGTTTAATTTATATATTTATCGAGGTATAACCGATGAGACCGAAAATAAGTAAGGAATACGGAGTGGGTAGCAGGCAACAAGCAATGTTCAAAATATTTTACATTAACTCATTTACTCATCACAGCCACCCCATCAGATGGTCACTGTTCCGATTTTACAAATGAGAAAACTGAGGCACAGGGATCGCCCTGACTGTACCTGGGAATTTGGGATTTGAATCTAGCCATCAACTCCAGAAAGGGCATATTTAATCACCACACAAAGTGCCTCAGCTGCTCGACCCATCTGCATTTTATCAGAGGGATTTTCTGATTTTTTTTTTTTCAGGAGAATTTAATCATATATTACAAAGCTTTGAGCTATCAGAGGAACCCTTCCTAAGGACAAATACTACATTTTATGATATAGTATTTCCTCTTTGTAGAAGGATGGCAACTGAGAAAATAGCAAACATCCTGGGCAATCCTGCTGCAGAGAGACCGAACACAGGACTTTGAGAGGCATGGTCATTTTTGAGGTCTTCACTCAGGATTCACCGGGCGAAGTAGAACTGCCCTTCAAAAGGCTACTTACTTAAAGGAAACAAAACAAAAAAAAGACTACTTCCTTCATCAGTCTCTGATACAAGCCGGAGTGTTAATGCCAAATCTTAAAATAGTCAAAGGAAATGATAAATAGCACTGCACTGAAAGGTGGGCCAAGGTAAACTCCTGCCGAAGACACTAATACTCTTGCATGTGAAAACTAAAAGATAATGCTATGTTCTAGTGACCAAGGTAATATTTTTTGTCTGCCGGGTTATGGCCTAACCGTGAATGATGTACTATGAAAGTATCCCGTTGTACAAGAGCTAGAGCCTTTCCAAAACGTGTCTATTTGGGAGGAAACTTCTGATCCTTGCAGACTCTCGGCAAATTTTAGAAACAGTAGATACACTAGAGATCACTTAGTGGTAGATGAGTCACTTTATTAATACCACAACAACCGAGGGTCCAGAAGGAAACTGAGTTTTCCAAGGTCACCTAGAAAACGAGTGGTGGAATCACAAAGAAAGCTCAAATCGGAGAAGCAGGTCTAAGTCAAAACCAGTTAGTTCACTTTCTACCATGAAAGACTCTCGGAGACAGTGATGCATTCTTGATGCCCTATAAAGTATGCTCATTCTTGGCAAAAATTTTGGGAGCCCTAATCTACATTTATGCAGCATTCTGAGCTCTCAAGATGGAAGTTGCTATAAAGTGAAAATCATTGCTGTTATTCTCAGCGAGCCTACACAGGCTGCCAACAGCTGGCACAGACAGATGTGGTCCACAGAGATTCTGTCAGGCTGGGCTGGTACCATCCCTGCACAAGGCTCCTTTCCCTCTGCTTAGCAAAGGGTGTTTCTCCTCAGTTTATGCTGACCCTGTGAGCTTCTTGTTGCTACAGGTGAGCTCAGAGTCCTAACCAGGCTGGCTTTAATCCCTCCTCTCTCCTTTGTATCAGCTACTGTTCCCTAATGACATGCCTTTCAGAGGTACTTGTCACATGGCGAGAATCTTCTTCATCTGGGGTCTCACACAATGTGTGAAGATTATACAGTAACGTTTGTGGAATCATCACTCTGTACGTACGTTCTCTCCTTTAACCTCTGGAGTAATCCAATGACATAAATTCTTTTGCTTCCTCCCTTTACTGATGAGGAAACACACAGAGAAGCTAAATAATGTGCTAAAAGTCACCGAGCTAGTATGAGAAAGAGCTAGGATTTGTACCCAACCAGAAACTGTCTCCCAACTTCCAGTAACTAGATATTAAGACCCAGAAGGATGGGGTCCAAAGTGTCACTCCAGTCATAATGAAATGGTTTGATATAATTAAGTGTCATAAACATGCAAAAGGTTATTACTATAACACCACCATGAATATCATCAAAAACTCTGTACCCATCTCTGTCATTCTAACTCTGCAGTGTAAAGGTAGGAAGCAAGTTATTACGGATTCTATTCTTTTTTTTTTTAAAAATTTTTTTAATGTTTATTTATTTTTGAGAGAGACAGAGTGTAAGTGGGGAAAGGGGCAGAGAGAGAGGGAGACACAGAATCCGAAGCAGGCTCCAGGCTCCGAGTTGTCGGCACAGAGCCCGATGCGGGGCTCGAATCCACAAACTGTGAGATCGTGACCTGAGCTGAAGTCGGATGCCTAACTGACTGAGCCACCCAGGTGCCCCTCTATTCTTTCTGTAATAAAAAAATATAATGCAGTGACTGATCTAGGTCATTCAGCAGTGCCTCAGCCCTCAGGAAAATGTTTAACGTTATGGACTCAGACTTCAATGCTTCTTGGATATAAATATGGGAGCCTTGTGGCAAACAAGTAACTAGATCTTACAGTACATGCATCATGTTAAGGATAGAACTGTTTCACTTACCAGATGGGACTTAGAAAGCTTCTAATAACACAAAAAGGTAGCCTAACTGAGGAGATGTTTGTACATAATACATTTATTCAAAGTACATTTGCTATGTGCCTAGTAAGTATTAGTGTTAAGGAAATAACTGAAACTTGGGTCCTTCCCTCTAGGAAATATAATAGGAAATATTAAACATCTGGAAATATCCAAAAATAAAATATGCAAAGTAAAATGGTTTAATCCCTGCTGTCAGAACACAGGAGGTGGCTGAAGCCGGGGGGATGATGGGACACTCATAAGAGAAGGTGGCCTTTTAATCAGGTCTTAGACAAAGATGGAATTCATGCATCCAGAGACGTAACAAGATGTAACATCCAGAGCCGTGAAGACCCTAGGAAGTACACAGGAGAGTCAAGTTGAAAAGTTACCATCTTTCATTCCAGGTAAAAACACGTGTAACTGACCTCCTGCTCTTATGTATCTCTGTGATCACCTTTTGGGTGATATCATTGTCTGTGCTGTGCATGAAGATGTCAGGAAAATTTTAGTGAAAGTGAGGGAGCTGTCTGCTGATACAGTCATCCCAAATACGAGGCCACATGGGGAAACATGTCTGCAGATCAGCCCAGGACCTTGGCACAGCAGGTCAACTGAAACACACGCTTTTTGTGCTGCTGATGTTTAAAAAGGGGTTGCTTTGGGGCACCTGGCTGGCTCAGTCGGCAAAGCATGTGACTTGATCTTTGGGTTGTGAGTTCAAACCCCATGCTGGGCATAGAGCTTACTTAAAAAAGGGTCGCTTTACCGAGAGGCTGAAGAAAGTGAGCCACAAAGTGGTTGTGATGATTTCTGATGCTAACAGCTCGATGCCTGGAGGAGGGCCAGGGCGGAGAAGCCCTGGGATTTTGCTGCACAAGCTGTGGTGCCGTACAAGGGAGAGGGTCACGATGGAAGCTGGCTTTGATTGTCTGTTTGTTCGTTTGTTTTTGCAGGTTCCATGGTGTCACGTGCTGTTTTTACATAAAAGCATGGCTGTGAGTTTCCAAGTGTCCGTTCTATCTGCTCCTAAGGTATCCCCGTTCCAGGGGATCTGAGGCACTTATCACATGAAGCCAGCATTATCATAAAAACCAGACTGAAACAGCTCAATGTGTCTTCCTGCCTCTGTTACTTAATCCTTTATCTCAGTAACTAGGAGTCAAGAATTTCTTTTTCTGACTAAGAACACATGTAGAAGATAAGGACAGGAAAGCCTGGCTGTTCTGAGTTCTAGGTCCCTCTTTGCTCAAGGTCGCTGGGTGCTAGCTCATCATTTCCCCTCTCTGAACCTGGTTTCATCCAACTGGCTTCTTCCAGAGCCAGCGTCTGCTCCCCATGGAAGAAATGGATGGAAGTATTCTAAGGGGTAAAAGAAAGGGTCTTGGATGAAGATAATAACAGTGACAAGAGGTATCCAAAATTAGCAACTCAAAAATGCGCAGGCACTGTACTAAATGGATATTCTATACATTACGTGTCGTATAACGAAACCTCTTTCTACAAATGAGGAAACAAAGGCCCAGGAAAGTTAAGCAGGTTGCCTACAGACTTGTAGGGAGTACGGGAAGGGGGCAAGATTCAAATCCAGGTCTGCGTGGCTCTAGTTTTTGTGTTCTTAGTCACCAAACTACCGCCAGAAGAAGGTGAATGAAGTGCAAGGAGAGAAGAATGCCTTGACTGTTCTCTTATTCTACCTGTTTCTGACTATAGGGATTTCGGTGAGTATTTATAGAACCCATCTATATTTCACACCGCTATTTATCATCCTTTGAAACGTGTTATTGCTCATGCTCGAAGGGAACATAGAAATTAGGCCAACCTCTCGCTTCCAACTTACAGATTAAAGGGACTTGAACAATTCTGGGGGGGGGGGGGTGGGACATTAGAAAAATCAAAAGTACAGGTGGGAAAGAAGTCAATACTCCTCTTTAAGCAAGTAGAACAGTCCCTTTGAAGCTACATATACTTCACTTTAAACGGTACTTCATACAAGCATCACTATGGCAAATGTAGAAGCTTGTGGATTTAGGTTTACCAAGCTCTAACTTCCAAAGTGAAAGATTAACCCACAGCAAACAGCAAGGAGGCCAGATCGAGACTGAGGTGCCATGCTCTAATAACACACATTGTATTGAGAAGCCAGAGAATAGGATTTAATACTTGTCACACGACCTAGCTTATGTCACATCATCTCTCTAGACCTCATTCACCTATTCTGGACCAAGCAGGTTCCACTTAAACTCCACAAGGTGGGTTTGAAGATGACTACCCTTGGAAGGATTAAATGAATATTTAAGACTTCGGCAAATGTAAATGTTGACAACACCTCGAGTAGCAGACATGGCCTATGATGGAATAGGTTTATCTTCTGATCAGTCAGTGGAAGAGACACAGTGATCTCACAGGTCAGAGAGGCAAATCCATTTTAGCAATCCCATTCTGAATTTCCTAAGCTCACTCCCCGAGCCAAAAAGTGAGCTCAGATCTCCTGATATGCTGTCATGTGCTAACCAGACAAAACGTACTAATAATACCTTTCTAAAGTTTCTTTGATGTAAAAGCAAATCCCTTACAGCACAAGAAGCTATATGAGTTAGGCAAGTCACTTTGCTTCGGTGCATCTCAATGTCCCTAGTGATGGAATGAATACAGTAAAGGGTATTAATTCCTACAATGGGACCTCAGAGAGACTTTATTAGGAACGAGTGAGATCATGAATGGTGAAAATGCTCTGGAAATAATAAAATGTCAAACAAAGGCCAGGGACAGCCAACACTTCCTCTTTAAGCCGCTGTGAGAAGGACTTTGTCACCTGCAAATACAATTGATTTACAGGAGCACAAGCAAATCAACTTCCCCTGCCAAGAAGATTTGTTGCCCTTGGTGAAATAATAGCATTTTGGCCAGAGAGGAAATTTCGTCATATTCTTTTGACTTTGTTTCTGACTTTTGAAAGGTGCATGCCTTGGATTCAGGAACTGAGCATCCGGGACCCAACACTGGCCCTGACCGTAGTTCACAGCCTGGAGTAAGCAACTTGATTGCTGACTGAGCTGAGACGACACCTGCTAGCTACAGCCCCCAGGCTGAAATCCTTCCAACCAGCCAGGCAGCAGAAGGGGACTAAATGGCTACCATGTGCCCGACACTGTGATATGGAAACAGATTTCCAGAGTTCCTGCTGCATCAAGTGCATCCCATCCTTCCCTCACTTAATCGTTCCCTGTCCTCAGTGGGGCAGGCACAATGAGTCCTGTTTTACAGATCAGTTAGTTAACTACAGATCAGAAGTTAACTCAGTTAGTTAACTGAGGTGAATAGAATAGAAAGTCTAGAGCTGGAATTATAATCCAGGTTCCGAAGCTTAACACTTTTGTTTTCAGTTGAATCAAAGTGCCTGCCCTCCAGGAGCTCACAATCTAGTGGGAAAGTCTGAAAGGCAACTCAATAGACTGTGAGCTCCTTGAGGGCAAGGACCGTTTTTAATTCTTGTGTCTTCAGAGCCCAGCATGGCATCTACCATGCACAAGGTGCTCAAAGGGTATTTGCTGAACGGGTAAGCCATAATCAGATGTTTTCCCTCTTAAAATGCAAGTCAAATTGTATTACTCCATAGTGCTCAAAACCTCTGCTAACTGCTCTTGGCCCATCCCCTGAGAATTGCTTTTAAAACTTCTTTGAAGTCCTGCCTCCACAGCCTTAATGTCCATGATTCACTCCCTTGCACATCCCCCGTGCACCACTTCCGTACCCTGCAACTCTCTTAGCTTTTGGGAGATACTCGACAAAATGTTCGTTGAGTGAACATACAAATATGAGGGGGCATAGATCTGCGTTATATGTAGGTCATGAATATAATAATGCCAAGGTTAGATTTATCCATTAGCAAGCTTCACAGAAGATAAGACAAATGATTTGGGCCATCTAACGTGAAAATCTCAAAGGCTAGATGACATTGCATAGGAAAAATTCAATCCTTTTATTTTTTTACTCTTAATTAGACAAAATACATCAGAACAAAACATTTTTCTTTAAATCAAAGTATGTGCTATGCCAAATTCCATCTTTTCCTAAAGGATATGGGTGCAGGCCAAAAGTCCATCATATAGATTATTGTTTTTCTTCTTCTGAGTACTTAAGGAAAATTAAGTAAATCATTTGGCTTGCGGTGGCTCTCAGCAAGGTCATGGTCCTTCTCCCGCGGTGCTTGGGGCAGTTAAGGTAAGAACTATGTCTTCAAAATAAAGAAACTTTTGCCATCTTTGAAAAGAAGACACCTGGTTAGCCAGGGTGTCATGGGAATAGTTAGGGCCTTGGTCGAGAAATCAGAGCCAGTAGGAAAGCTGGAGAGACTCCAAAGTCATCTCTTCCATCCTTGAACTCAGTATCGAATAGACCGTGGTGTATCACGTGAGGGAACAAGATCTCTGCCCGTGTTGTGCTGTGAGATGTCAGGCATCACTCAGTTTTGCCATCTGTAAAATGAGACGGCTGGAACTGAACTAGATAATCTCCCATAACTTGGAAACTGGAAATGAGAAAGCATGGAGAAAAGAGATAAGTTGTGCCCAAGCACAGAAATCTAAAGACTCATAAGAAAGCACCACAGGCCTTTCTTATTTTGATAGGAAGCAACGCTAAGAAAATCTCCATCCTTTCAGAGAGCCTAACATTGAGGCTCTCACATCAGTACATGTATTTCACCTCAGCCCACATATGCCAGCTGCCTTTGTTGTTCCTCAGGCTACAGTCTGAGGCCCCTGCCTATTATCTAGTTGAAGATTAGAGGCAGCTTTCACATCCTTGATGCTGAGGCCCCCCCCTCCTTTCTTTTTGTTTTGTATTGCCTGCAAATGCCACACTGAGAAGAGACTGAGCAGAGGCAAAGCTTCCGCTATGCAGACACTTGCTGGCTCTGTTTGCCATCGATCCTTCTCATGGTTGCTGCAGAGCATATCCATTTCCTCCCTGGGCCCGCCCATCCTCTCAGTCATGGGTTCTTAAGCCTGGTCGCCCATCAGAATCACTTGCGGAGCTTCAAAAAGAATGCTCATCCTCCCAGCCGCCGCCCAAGAACCGTAAAATCAGTATCTCTGGACCTGAAGCTCAGGAATCGGTGTGATTAGGAGGGTCCGCAGATAGTTCTGGCGAGGAAAGGGAGCAAGAACAAGTGTGAGTTTACACGCGGATGTTATACACTCAGTTAACTTCTCTGGGGAATCGTCCATCCGCCCCGCATCCATGGTGCCCGTCGGACGTCTCCCCAAAGATATCCAGTAAGAATCACAAGAGAGGTGGTTAGGGACAACATGGAGCCACTCAGCTTAGGATAAAGGAGCTTAGAACTTTCTCCACCTTCCCTTTGTTATCACTGCCTTTGGGATAGGCCTGTGGCTACGTGAAATAAAATCATACGGAGGAAGAGCTATATACTTTGTTTGGCAGGAAGAACCATGTAGTTTGTCTGGCATGATTCATCCTCAAAGCTTCATGTTGTTACCAGTAGTGATAATGGCTACATTTGTTGTGTGGGCGCTTGTGTGCAGGTGAGTATTTTACATAGATTATTGAAGGTAATAATCCCCAAAGCACTGTGAGGCAGGTACAGTTAATACCCCCATTTTAGGTAATGGGGAAACAAGCTCAGGGGAGTGAACGGTGATCGGCCCAGTCTGGCCCAGTCTGACAGGCTGGGACTGTCTGGCAATCTATTACTACTCCAGAGCCAGGAATCCTGTATACTAGGCTATGGTGATACCCTGTACATCACCGTCTTCACAAAGGTGGAGGGAGAATGAAGCTCTCGGTAGGTGAACATTTGACTCCAAGAGGGAAAGAAAAAAAAAAAAAAAGACATCCTTGGCTCTATTCACGTTCCGAAAAATACCCCTGACATCGGCCTAAATAAAGGCCAAACTGGGTGGGGGAAAGGGGAGTGATGGTGGTGGAGGCCGGAAACTGTAAAAAAACCTTTAGAAGAAAATCAGTTGGTAAATTGAGATAGTTCGTAAGCATCGGTGACAGGACTGGCGGCTGCACTCAGCACAGGCTCTGGAATCAAATGTCTTTCCACAAGATTCAGGGAGCATCTGAAAAAGAGAGCTGTGCAGCCTCTGGGCAGTGGGCTTGTCTTGGTGGTTGATCAAACAAGTTGCACGTGGAAGGCAGAGGAGCCGCAGCTCTGTGGGTGGCTGGCACTGATTCCAGAGGTGGGGGGTGGGTAGAGAGGCTTCCCTCAGCACCTGCCCGGCCAAAGGGCGCTCCGACAGCGGGCTCTGTATTCCTGCTCGTCCTCTTCTTAGAGGAGCCTCGTCCCTGACTGGCCAGAAGTAAGCCAGAAGTTAATCTTTTTATAAGAGTAGAGGAGATTCACCGAGGGAGCGAGAAAAATGTATATAACTCGGAATTCCTTGCATCTGAAGGGTCACAAGCTTGTCCTAAGGCGGGCAGAGTGAATTTGGGAAGCATCCTCCACCAAGAGAGAAATGAAGACTTCTTAGGGAAATGGTACATCTTGCTTAATTGGGTTAGTGCATTGAGGGCATTCTGTCAGCACAGCAGGTTTTCTCAGCTGGCTTCTTGACCTTGAGGGGAGTGCGGCTGTGGACAAGAAGCATGTTCTTGCCATGCTGGTCTCACACCTATACTTGCCTGGTGGCCCCACTTAGACAAAATAGATGAGGTGGAAGGGCCCCCTTTGACTTGCAAAGCTCCTCATATTCTGAGCTTTGTTTTCGATCTTACAAAAGACACACACATTTCGATCTTGTGAAGACACACATTCCCAGACATCCCCTGGAGGGTCTGAGCTACGTCCTCAAATCCTAGTTCAGATGCCTCATTTCTTGATCCACTGAGCCCAAAGTAACTTCTTTCTCCTCCCGCCCCTCGGAGCACAGCATCGTGGTTAAGAGCATACACACCAGAGTTCACATTCCAAAAGGCTGTTCTGAGGATGATATGGGTTAATGAGGTACAGGGAACAGTGCTTGACATATAATGAGTGCAATATAAGTACTTGATAAATAAATAAGTACCTCTTCCGAGGCACCAATTACTGTCTAGCCAGTAGGGTGGTTATATGCTTTTAGCACATCACAGGGACTCTTAAGTGTCTGTTTCATTAATGGTGCCCGTACTTTGTATAGCATGGGCTCAGGACCTGCCCTAGAGAAGGCAAACAGTCAATGTTCATTGAGTTGAATCGCGTTAAGCTATTGAGTATCAATTCTGCATTCCTGTGATTCTGCAAACTGAATGCCAAAGAAAGTGGTTTTGGCTAAGTGAGCACCTTTGTTATCCTATAGCATGTGCCGAAGAACACACAGAGAGAATTAGTAAAAAGGGCCATTTTGTTTTCCTTTCAGTGTTGTATAATTTTTGTCTCATATTAACATGCCTCGGGGAATAAAATATGTATTTACATAAAAATTTCTGGTAATGGCATCTTGAAAAGTAATTAAATGAAACAACAGATTCTATCTGCGGAGGGCTCCGTTTCCAGCCCTAGGTGCGCGGCTATGTCCTAAAGGGAGACCTGCACGGCTGCTCTCCACAACGGTCTTCACCCTGAGCCATGGTGCAGGACCTGGTTCACCTCTGACGTCTGGTCTGCAGAAGTATCTTAGGAACATGCAAGAACCTCACGGGCATTGGGGTCACGGACATAACCCTGTGGGCGAGGTGAGCACAGGCATTTCACAGTGTGAGAAAGCATTCTTCTCCCTCCTTCGTGGCCCGCTTTCTCTCCCCAGAAAAGCTCAAGACAGAATTTAGCAACTGAGAACCTGGCAAAGATTTCAGAAACTCATCTAGGTTAATGGTTCTCCTCTTGCTGCCCCGGAACTTGGTGTGTCCATGATTCCTGTAGAATGGAGCTTAAAAAGCCTCCAAGTATGCAAGCAGGTCTCAGGGATTAGACTGCTTGTTGCTAGATTATCAACTCGGCACAGTGACACTGGTCTTGTCACCCAACACAATTCTGGTTGGTCAACGTGCATGTGCCATGGAGTGTAAGCACTGGCACAGGGATGCTTATTTACTTTGTAAATACGGTTTTCTGTGCAGGATCCTCAGTACAAGGGGTCCACATTCCAAAAATAAAATGAGGTCCTCTTTTTGATGGGAAGATTGAGCCTGAGATGATAATGACACAGCAACTCAGGTTCCCGGACATCCAGTGCAGGGTTACTTTAACTATGTCGTAGCTGATCCCTCTAGCTGGAAGGTCCTCGCAGGGCCGTCATTGTGTCTACTTTATATTTTATATGTAATATCTTTGCATCTATCGAATAAGATGTCTCGTCCCGCCCACTGTTCACTTACGCTTCCTTTCTTATTATAATAGTCTGTGAACATAAGGACAACACAAACTGCCCTCCCCTCCGCCAACAGGAGAGTGATTTCCTAACTGACCATTTATTTTCAAAAACTCGTTTTTAGCAATTTTAGAGGAAGTCCCCCTTATTTTGGGCCTGGTGTCTTTCTGTCAGATTAGGAAATAATCAGGGTGTACAGTCAAAAACCCAGGCGGGCAAAGCAGATGGACAGAAAGCAGTAGCTCTTACAAACTGTTTCCCTAGGAAACCAGGCAAAAAGCAGGATTTTGCGCAAATATAGAACTGGCAGTCAAAATGTGGAAATAGAAACTTCGAGTCGTGGACTGGTGGGAAATCCCAACAGCCCATCTCTGCAAACCACATCCAGGAGGTGAGAGCAAAGTAGAGGCACGTCTCAATGGGCGAATCCGGTAAGCTAAGAGGACATGCACTTCCTCGGTGACAATTCTGGGAAGAGAGCACATGTGGTTCTTCCACAGAGTCTCCTGACTCATTTATGAGAAAGGAAAAGGGAAAGAAATGAGTCCTACTAGAGCGGAGAAGCCCAAGTCTCTGCACGACAGCCGGAGTCATGGTCAAACAGGGAAGCCGCCTCAAAAATCTATACGGGCGTCCCTTTCGCCTCACTGTGATCTGAGTGAATATGAGAATAAACCTTGTGGAGTTCCTGGGCTACTCACCGCCATTGTCCCAGAGTCTGTGACAAAGTGTGACTTCAGATCCCCTTCGTACCCTTTTCACTGACTCATCCCTCCCCCCACAGGCTTCAGATAAAAATGAATGCCAGTTTTCTCTTGAACTTTCATGCGGGATCCTCTATCACTGTATTCCTTATTCCCCCTTGTAGTCATCCTGTTTTAAGATAGAAAAAAACAGAGAGAAGCCTAAGGATAGACGGTGACTGTAGCTACCCCCCAACATTCGCGCCAAGCACCCTATTCGTCTCCAGGCCCTGTGCCAGGGCCTTACGGAGCCCCTTTTCTGGCTGCTGTGTCCACACAAGATGGGCAGTGATAGGGGGAGACCACGTGTGCTGCCTGGCTCTGGTCTCGGTCAAGAAGGAGATTTCATCTGAAGTTCACGGCGATTGTTGACAGCCTTGGACATTCAGTACCACTTAGTAATTTGTATGGGTGTTTACTCCGCTTGCCCCTGCGAGCTACAATTAGGGTGAGTAGAAACGTTTATAACAAACAACAAGCCAGCCTAGTCCTACTCCTGAAATGCCTGCTGTTCCCCTTCTCTCAAACCCTCTGCACTTGCCAAAGTAACCATAACAAATCCTGCTGCGTGTCGCTTGGCCTTGGCCTGACCAAGAAACAGCCTTGACAGGAACCGGGGGTGGTCAGGGCAGGAAGAGCCTACGAAAGGAATTAACAGGAGGCTGGAAAAGTACAAGCCGAGGACTGCACGGCGCACATGTGTGTGCACTGACACATAGGCTAATAAAGGGAAGACGATGGGAAAGAAAGGCTTCTCCTCCTCAAAATCACACAATCTGTGTTACCGTTGGATTGAGAAGTCAGTAATTTCTTGTGTACGCATCATGAATTTAAACTTGGAGACAAATTTTCCCTGTGTGACATTTCTCGCTTTGCTATTAATATAGCAAATTCCCAGAAGACAGAAGGAAAGGAATAGAGAAACAGAAAAGCTGAGTTCAAGGCTTGGTTTGGCCAAGAACGAGCCATGCGACCTCGAGCAGGTGGTAAGGACTCAGGTTTGCTACCTGCCAAAGAGTAGGATAGAATATGGATATTGTGTTCACTTCAGGAGGTGATGGTAAAGACCAAACGAGGGCATATCCTCATTCATTCATCTAACAAACATTTATTGAGCTTTCCCTCATCAGGCGCTGTTTAAGAAGCTGGTATAGAGATATGGACACAGCAACGTCCTTGCCCTCACAGAGCTTACATTTGTGTGCCTAAGCAACACCTGTGTGTGTGTGTGTGTGTGTGTGTGTGTAGACGGGAATAGAGAAAGAGAAGCGATACACGCACGCACTACAAAGATACACGTGCACACACACGCTGTGCACCCACGCATACAATAGCACAATGATGATAAAGAGATACGTGTAAAAAAAACCTGTTAAGTAGTAAAATGGCATACAAGTAAAAGGTTATTATTATATTGGGGCCCTAGATATAAGCTCTCTGCAGCTGTAATATTTCATTCCTTCCCTGTTTTTATCCCCCCCTCCCTTCCCACCTTCCTTTTCCCCTAAACATTGGTTAAGAGCATGCTTAGAGTCCTGAATTAGGGTGCAGACCCATAAGAGAAGCACATCAGACCCTGCCCGCAGGAAATTACGGGTGGCACACAGATGAGGCACTATATGGCTATTGTCCTAGGTATGTGGAGATCGTTGTCCATCTGGGAGAGAGAAAGCTCAGGGAATGCCTCCTGGAGGTGAGAGTAGTGCAGTGCCAGGGGTGGAGAGAGCTGTCCCAGGCAGGAAGAGAGGAGCGAGAATCCTAACACGGACTTGTGGCACTGGCTGCCTCCAAGCGTATAAAGGGAAGATGTGCCTGGGAAGATAGAGCAGGTGGTCCACTTGCTCCCCCACAGTGGGACGTTCTCAGCTCCATTTACTCCATAACAGAAAGTCCCCCCTCCTACCAGAAAACTCGGTTCTCCTGTCTCCAAGTTTTGGTATTAAGCAGAGATCTTTGTTCCATAACGTGATTTTTCCCTAATTTCAAAATTTTCTGGTATCTATTATACAGGCCCCTTCTTGGTAGCAATGGCACAGTGAAGCTGTCAAAGACAATTTCTCAGTAAAATGATCATGAAGGCATCTTCCTGTGTTGGATCCGCAGCTCTGCTTTCTTCCTAAAGACAGATTTTCAGGAAAGCCGAGGCCTTTCCTACAAATGTAAGCAAAGGATTCTTTTCTTTCTTTTTTGCTGTTCGAGTCTGAATGCATCACTGTCATTTTCTGCTGCTGATCCGGGGGAAGGTCGGGTAGTAAAAAAAAAAAAAAATTTTTTTTTTCTTCCATTACTGTGGGCATCTGTAATATGAAGTTAGAGAAGTAAGTTATGCTTTTTGGCTTTATTTCAAATACCCTTCTTATTATGAAGGGTGTGAACTGGAAATAAAGATGTCTTCTTTCATTTGAAAGATTGTGAGCATTCTTGCTTGATAGTCCAAATAAATGGATGAAAGCTGCCAACAGTATGTGGCTTCAAATCAGCTTGTTCTTAAAGCCGCAGAGAACTGAGACAATCTGAAATGATCCAATTTAGCAACTCCTCTAATTGTTACGATTTAAGAACAAAATCCAAGGAGAGGGTAAGAGAGCATATAGGCACAGCCCACGTTTCCGATTTCCCTGAGAGTTGGAGAAGGAAAAGATGATGATGGAGAAGGAGGAGGAGGAAGAGTCTTGGGCTCTGTGTGGGTAAAACACTGATTTTAAAAAGTGCCAGAATGAAACAATTCTTTCCTCTGATGGATGCTCCTTTGGGAGCAATAAGCATTCAGTGCTTATTGACTCATATTCACCAGCGATTCTAATGACCGTTTTGCTGTTCCTTCCCCACACGGGAGATTAGAACCAATAAACATCAGAAGGTGGTGGGGAAGCCTACGAGAGGTAGCCCAGTGACAGCAGAGATGGCAGCTGACAGCCTGAGGGGACAGGAGAGGAAAATTACTGAATTTCAGCAGAGCACAATAATAGATGGTCATGAGGATGACCTTGAGTCATCTAGAGGATTCAAATGCTTAGTACGGTTTCTCTGGAAGGAGAGAAACATGAAATGCATTTTAATAAGGTTTTCAACAAAGCCACTACAATTGTTTATTATTATTATTATTATTATTATTATTATTATTATTTTAATTACTGATTTTGTCTGATGGAGGAGAACGCTTAAGCTTTGAGGAAACGTCAGGTATAAGGTACAGTGACCACACAGAGCATCCATGTACCATATTCATGAGTACATGCAAATTCACCAATTCCCCGTGGAGGCCAAATATTTTTCACACTAATTAAACATACCATACACATGCAGAGAATATTCAGAGTCTTGACAAACTAAAGGAAGATAATGACAAAGACTGAAATGCTCATCTGCTTGGCTAGCGTGGACAGGGTGACAGCAAAAGGAACACCATGACTTCAAACACGGGTGAAAGGACATAATCTTAAAGAAAGTGGCTCTTCCTTATTTTCTTGATGGTAAACAACCAACCAAACAAACAAAAAATGAGTAAACTCTCCCACAGATTTTACGATTTGCAATCACCCTTGTGCCATTATTTGCATTTTTGCCAACCACGCAGAGAGGTGGGCCTTTCAGAGACCTCCATGCTCTTGAGCCTGAGGTGTCTATGCAGTTGGGAGTTGGCCCACAGCCACAGGTTTCTGGGTGACTGGAGTCCAGGTCCACTGAGGTCTAACCTCACATGCTTCTTTCTCTGCCCGGCTCTACCTCCCCTTTGCTGGGGGCTTCTCTACCTCACATGTCCAAAAATCCGTGTCGTTACTCCTATGCTGGATGGCTGTCCAATAAGGCCCCCTTCCATGTTTTCTTATTCAGTCCTCCCAACCAATCTGTGAAGCAGGGATTATTAACCCCCATTCTCCACATGAAGAAACACGTGAAGTTCTGCAACACGTCAAGTTACTGAACTATGTCATCAGTAGATTTATACCCTAATTTCACTCACTTGAGTCTGGCTCTTTTCGTTTATTTTTTCTTTATTCCCATAAAACTCAGAAATCAACCTATTTAAACAGCTTTTTCCTTATAAAGAAAAGTTCTAGGTTTTATTCATCTGTATATCCCTCATCACATCTAACGTCATACATGGGACAGAGTGGTTGCCTGGAAAATTTCTAACATGTATGTGTATAATGGAAAGAACATAAAATTTGGAATCAGAAAAGTTGGGATTTTTATCACTTCCCTGTGATATTTGAGCTATGTATCCTTGGGCAAGTCTTCATTACCTTCATGAGTTCTCTGCTCACTGGTAAGGCAGCACTATATGACATATTCCAAGCCCAGAAAATAATCAATGCTTTCCTGGTTAAGTTACAGTCCAATTGATCTCTCCATTCTTTAGGGTGACCCACTCAGAAATGTTTTAGGAATAGTTTAACAAAATGCTTAACCTATAAAAATAAACCTGAGCTATATATAGCTACATCAAATGCAATACTCCTCAAGAAGAGAGGAGATTGGTTTGTTCTAACAGATTTTAAGCACCCTCATCTGCCCATTCATTCACTGGTTCATTTAGAACTGAGGGAAACCTACTGTAAGGCAGCACCATGGTGGAAACTGAGGTTCCAAACAAGAGGGACTTGCTTTGATGATGTTTCAAAAAAAGCTAGAATGATGTGAGTTAAGAACTTCACAGATTGCTTTCTCTTCCACTTGGTTGGGCAATTCAAAAATGCCAGAGAGCTTAGTTGAGGGTTTGGCAATTTCCCACCTAATTCAGGAGTGGCATGACCACCCTGGGGCCATGTTTGGGCTGCACCAGTGCCGTGTTACTCTGCACTTATTTCAGAGTATTAGGACCCTCTGTCCTTCCCCAACTGTCAAGCTTCTGTCTTCTAGCAAACTACCCTGGGGGTCATTCAGGCCCAGGGGATGGTGAAAGAGGCAGTATTCATATAGACACATCCATCATTTGACCAGCTTGGGTGCCTGCTCCACGTCTGTAACATTCTTCAGGCTGCAGAGGAATCTTGTAAAAGAGCTGCTTCATTTTAAGGCTCCTCTTAGTAATTTTTAATTTCACCAGTACGTAAATGACAGAGAAGCTCAAAGAATGATCTCCTCACCCCATTTCCCAGCAGGAGAAGTTCTGATAAGCCATCTATGGCAGAGTCACAGGAAGATTTGAAAATAGCTTTCAGAGAAACTCCTCTTCATATAATTCAACTGGACTCAATCAGTATTTATCAATATTTTTCAACCTTATCCATGTCCCTTATAAACTAGAGTCAAGGGGCACCTCTCTTGAAGAAATACCAGAGAAGAAAGGGCACGTTTATGACTCACACAAAGTCATGGATAAATCAGCTCTTAAAGTACCCTTAACAATTTTAAGGATAGGGTAACAAGCCACTTTCACTTAGTAACTATTCTGTAGAGAATGAAAGATAAAGAAAATGGTGGTTCCAAATTAACAATTCTATTAGCTATCTGTTGCTGCATGACAATAAAAACTTAGTGGAGGAAATCAATATACATTTATCATCTCAGTTTCTGAGGGCTATGGGTGCAGTCATGGCTTAGCAGGGTCCCCTGCCTCAGACCCTCACGGGCGGTAAGCAAGATGTCAGCCAGGGTTGTGGTCTCACCTTTAGGTTCCACTGGGGCAGGGTTTGTTTTCAAGTTTACATAGATGCTGGCAGCCTTTAGCTCCTATAGGCTGCTGGACTGAAGGCTTTAGTTTCTTACTAGCTACAGGCTACCTTGAGTTCCTTGCCACATGGCCCTCTCCATGTGGTAGGTCACAACATGAGAGCTTAGTTCTTGAAAGCCACCAAAGGGAAAGGTATCCTTGTAGGATGGGTGTTACAATCCTACAATTTGTCTAACCTTATCTGATACATGTAATAATCATCTGCATGCCATCAACTTTGCTTTAGTCTGTTGGTCAGAAGTAAGTCGTAGGTCTTGCCCACATTCAAGGGGAGTGCCACATACAAGGGCACGGGTATCAGGAGGTGGGGATGATTGAGAGCCACCTTCGAGTCTGTTTCCCTTCATGGAATCTTCTGCCTTCTGTGGAAGCCTCTGTGAGGTCACACTGGTCTTAAAGGTAAGAGGGGGGCTTTCATCTGCTAAGTGAGAAGGAACTTCAGGTGTTCATGTACACTGTCATAACTGTTTGAAACAGAATGCATATTTTCTTCCTTTGTCAAGTTCAAAGGCATAAGGTAGAAAATGGAGAAAATACTCCTGTTGTTGTTTTAAATCCTCTACAGTATAAACCCTGGATAAAGTTAGAAAATGTGGTGGGGGTTTGGGGGTTGAAATACATTACTCCTGTCTTGAAGTTCAGCCTTGTAATCAACTTCAGTGCTAATAGCCTATCTTCTATCTACCTTAAATCACCTAAGAAGCGGGGATACACAGGGTAGGCAAATGAAACACTTAAATGAGAGTTGGCACAACCTGCCCTTGGGATAAAGTGTAGCTATTCCAATAATTTAGTGTATCCTCTCAAAAAACTGAAGATGGCATTTTATCTAGAGTATTCCAGGACTAGATAAATATTCAAGGATTGCATTCCACCGGAATATGGTGGTGACTGCTATCTATTTTTTCTCCAATACATTCCCTTTTCTAATTCCTCTTTTTATCTAGTATTATCTTTTTATCTAGTCTCTGTCAAGATAAATTCTGAATTAGAGAGTAACCTCTTCCATCTGGTACTCTTTCTCTTTAATAAAAAAAAGGGGGGGGGTTAAAAAAAAGGGGGTGGTTAATCATCGAAACTTAAAACTGGCTTCCAATGAAGGAGGAGGACCGTGAGAGCAGAGACATTAAAATACAAGAAGGAAAACTCAAAATTAAGTATTCTGAATGCATAATTCCAGAGTGTTTTCTATAACAAGGTCAGCCTTTAGCATTTTTGAAGAGAAAGAGCATACCTCCTTTGATGCATATTAAAGTAGTTAATATATGTCCATGTAATGCAATGAGTGATAATCAAAGCACACTAAAAACTTTTAAAATCATTAAATGCTGGAGTTGAAATAAAACTTTATGATCACACATCCTAATTCCTACAATTCCAGGAGGACACTAGGAGCCCGAGAGTTATGTGATTTGCTTAAGGCTATATAATAACTAGATGGTGGAAGCAGAACCAGAATTATGGTAGACTGACTTGTAAGCTTACACATCTTAACACTACTTTGATGTATTGTCCCTCACACACAAACATACATACATGATCCAGGAAATACAGACTTGAAGCTATTTCTCCAATTTGCTTGAGTTATTCACAGTCTCTCTTTTTTCTGTCTCCATTCTTCCCTTCCTTTCACCTTATTTTTTTGGTTGGCTTTTTGAGCAGGGAAGGAAGCCACATGAGAGAAGTGGAGACCAGGAAATCTGTTCAGAGCTAACCATAACCCACCCCACTCCCTGTGTGGTGCCTTCTGAGAGTACCCCAGCCAACACTGACTTGACACACTGCCTTGTCTCTATAAATGAATCTGACCAGCACCATAAATCCAAACATTGAAGTTATTTCACTATTTCAATTCTTCCATCATTTTATCTGCCACCTGGAAAGACTATTCTCTGCTTTTATGTTCAACAAGTAACTAAATTTAATGCTTAGGCGTGTAGAAACTGCTTAGAAATACTTCTGGACTGCTCCAACGGCTTTACAGTCATAATTACTCTAAGCAGTGCACGGTCAGAATGGCACCAAAAGGTCATTTTGTCAATGACTTTACACAACACAACACTACTATTTCATTCACTCACCTCTAATGGCTAAGGAGGCATGTGTGCTCTGGGATTATACATTTTGAAACAATAAATATGCCCTAAGCTCTGAAGGTTTTCCATGAGGTGGAAAGAGCATTGGCTTTGAAGTCAGAGAAATCAGAGTTCAAAGCTCAGCTTCGCCACCTATCCTCAGGCAAGGTGTTTAATATCTCTGGGCTTCAGATTCCAAGTGGAACAGTAATCCACATTTAGCAGGATTATCATAAAGATTACGTGAGAAATTGTATAAGAAGGAGCCTAGCCCAACATCTGTGGCCAAGTAGGTACTCACCACATATTAGCTTTTCTTTCCCAACTTCACTAAGAGTACGGGATTAAGTTCATTCAGCAATTGGGCACAACTGTGTCAACAAAACCCACTGAGGTTTACAAATAAAAAGCTTCCCAATCTAAATTGTATTGTCCTATGCTAAAGTGTTACACGCATTCCTGTGTATTCAAGGCAGGATGGAGAAGGAGGGAAGCCAAGCCATTTCTTCTGGAAATGAAAAGTGAGAAGAGGGAAGGAAAAGAAATCAAGCATAAAATAGTAAAAATTTACCCCAAGTTTTCCCAGAAAAGAAGTTGGGAAACAATGAGCGGAACAGTGGTAGGAAGAAAGATTATTAGGAGCTTCAAAGGGAATGCTTCTGTGCCAAAATTAGGAGTTAAAAACTTCCCAGCTACGTTTTTGTAAACTGGTGTATCCTTAGTGTCCCCAAATGTGCCATACGAATGTTCACTATGTATGAGTGGTTCAGAATGAGCCAATTCAATAAAAAGGGCTTTCAGAAGAATGCAGTAAGCCAGGAGCTCAATGATATGTTCCAGAGGGCTACAGTATTTGTCAGGAAATGCCCATGGCTCTAATGGGTAGGGGATGCTCTTCCCTATGCTATATATGCAGGGATGAGATGCAAAGGACCCAAGGGGTATATTTCATTAGTTATCTCCTGAGGAGACCGAATCTTACACAATCTGCTTTGAAGGCAAGACAAAGAAAAAAAAAATTACAAAAAACAAACAAACAAACAAACCAAAACAAAACAAAGCAAAAAAAAAAACAAAAACAAAAACAAAAAACAAAACAAAGGCTCCAATTTTCCTCAGGAGACTGGGTATTGGCCTTGGCCATATTCTAACCTGCCTCTTTTCATTCACTTGACCAATAAACACTCCAGTCCCACACCTCCAGTTACAGCAGGGCATACAAAGTTTTCTGTTCCTGTCCTAGGTATGGAGAAGCAGCAACTTGGTCCACTTGCTTTATGCCATCAGGGGCAGGAAGATGCACAGAATCAGAACCACAGCCTCAGATAGCATCATGGCAATCAATGGGTTAAAGTGGCCCTTAGCTATAAGTAAATTTTGCTAAATGATTTTCCCCCATGATGTTTGAAAAGCCTCAGGGAGACATAAAACATGAGTCTAATCATTATGAATATGGTTGATGCTAATTTATTTATTATTTTAAAAAAATGTTCATTTCCTTTGAGAGAGAGAGTGTGAGTGTGCCTGCACACGGGCGGGGAAGGGGCAGAGAGAGAGGGAGAGAGAGAATCCCAAGCAGGCTCTGTGCTGTCAACGCAGAGCCCCACGCGGGGCTCAAACCCACAAACCGTGAGATCGTGACCTGCGTGGAAACCAAGAGTCGAACGCTTAACCAACTGAGCCACCCAGGTGCCCCTGGTTGATGCAAATTTAAAATGAGAAAGTATCATAGAGAAAGTGCTATCTCCATTTATTACAGAGGGTGCATATTATCAAACCATTTTATACATCTTTGATAATGGACACAAATATTGACACGATGGAACATATCTTCATCTTCTTTTGACACTATTCCATAGTTGTCTTTGAGTTGATTCTTTGTTTTCACTTGTAGGGCCCTCAATCATTCAAGAGGTGATATAAACTGACCAAGCCTACAGAGGCCCTCAGGGCATTCTCATAAATTTAGCAAGCTCAAAATGAACTTCTAGCTAGAAACAAGCTTTCTCTCACTGAACCTCCATAGGTTGTTTTATTTGTACCTCCCTAGGCATACTCATCACTTGTAGGAATGTTACTTGTATGTTATTTCATTTTCTCTATTAGAACAGACAGACCATGTTGCATCCAATATTAGTACCCTGGATGGGACTTAAGACAGCTTGGGGATTCTCCGTAAATGAGGGCTGAACGGAAACAAAACAAAACAAAACAAAACAAAACAAAACAAAACAAAACAAAACAAAAAAACGAACTTAGCTTTACCCTTGGCTATAGAACTTAGAAGTTAGAGGGAAGAAGTTTTAGCGAATGAAGTGTACAATAATTCACATATTATATGGGCTCTGTTCCTCTGGTTCCTCTCTGTCCAGAGCCCAGACATTTAGAACAGAGAACACGCTATTCATTTAGCAGCAGCTCAGGGAGCAAGCCTGAAAGATACTGTCAAAGCAGAGAAGATAATGAATAATCTTTTCTGTGGAAGGAACAGGTGATCCAAGAGCAGTGAAGGTGCAAAACCTTCAAGGGCATGGGGGGATACAGACAACTATTCTGCACCTGCTTGCAGCTCAGGGGTGAGGGGTCAGTTGCCAACAGCAAATAGAAACAAAACGGTGTCTGTAAAATCACGCTTCGCCCCACGCAGGCACACACACTAAATGTGAGGAGGAGACAAAAGGCTAATAGCATTTTTACTGGGATCTTTCAACGATCTCTAAACAATAGCAACAAATACAGCAACAAAACAACAATGAATCAAAACAGTGGCATGGAGTAAAACAAAACAAGAGCCTAGAAGACACCGTACCAAACTCAACAGGTGAGCCCTGGGATGTGGATGCCCTTTTACTTTTCCTTTCTTGTATTTCTGCAATAGGTGATTCAAAAATATAACATAGTTTAGGCAAAATAAATTGTTTACCTTAACAATTAAAGAGAAAAAGCTGACTATAACCAGCATTTGGAAAACAGACTCTCTTTTATTAGAACCCTGAAAGATTCTAATGAACCTGAGTTCTGCCTTCCAGGAATGCAAATAGCTTCCTCATTTCTGCTCCTCCCAATTCTTACTTACATTCTTGCACAGTCAGTTCAGATTCATTCAGTCCCTTGATACCTAAAATGCGAGCAGGGAAGCATTCAAAATGCAAAGATGAAGATTAATGGAGGATTTTCAAGCACTTCTATTTAAACACTGTTTTGCACAGAATGTGTTCTCACTCTTCTGTGACAGTGTTGCTAGAGCCACTGAAGAATACTTTTTTTTTTTTCATAATTAGATATCCCACAAATGCAGTAAATGATGCAAAAAGAGCACAATGTTCAGACCTGTCACTTACGGTTAAATGATTAGTCGATGTTACATTCAAATGCTACCTCCGGTATTACAGACATTCTGGGACTGAAGGGCTCTGTACCTCTGCTGGATGCGGGGGCCTATCACAGTAATTTGTCTAAAGCAGACTCTGCTTTTAGGAGAGAATGGGCCAGCACCGCGAGACCAGTTACATTCAAATGTAAATAAAGAACAGCAGAGACTTAGTGGAAGTTTCTCCAAAAAAAAATAACATATGTAACTGCCCTTTGATCGCTTTTCAAGAAGTCATTGCCTTTATTTAAATCCATATCTCCACACACACAAACACATGCACACACGTATGTGCACTCACATGCTTAATAAAAGTGTTAATTAGGCTATCTTCACTTCAGAAGGAAAATCATATTTGGTATGGGCCGAATATCAGGCAACTCTTGAAAAATAGATGATGCATGAGTACTGAAATTAATTCAGCCCTTCATGAGATATTTATTGTATCTCTACATGCGAAAGACATGCTAGATATCTGTATCTATCTATATCTATATCTATATCTATATCTATATCTATATCTACATCTATCTATCTATATCTATCTATTGTGTGGGGAATCAAGATACAAGTGAGACTAGCCCATGTGGAAATACACAGCACAGGGACAGGACTCTTGCATTAGCTTTAACATAGGATAGCTGTGTGCCATAGCTATATTTTACTCCAGGGTTTCTCTGAAACTCAGTATTGACAATAGTAGATGTAAAATGGTTCATCTTCTGAAATGTCTTTGGAAAAGCTCAGAATAAGATGACGTGGAAAATGGTGACATCTTTGATACCTCTCTGCCTCTCCCACTCCACACCCCACCCACTGGCAAATCCTGTCAACTTTTTAAGTATATCCACTATCTGAGCACCTCAGCTTACCACCTTGGTCTAAGGCACCATCAGGTCTCCCCTAAACAGCTTCAATAGCCTCTTAACTGCTGTCCTATTTCTGGCCTTTACCCCTATAGTCTATGCTCCACAGACCTGACGGTCAACCCTCTAAACAGTCAGTCAGATGATGTCACGCCTCCGCTCAGAACCATTCTCTGCCTTCTCAATTCATTCAGAATAAATTCCACGTTCTCAGCCCACCTTCTAAAACCCGACAGCATCTGCTTCTTGGCTAAGTCTCTAATCTCATCTCCTGCCACTCCCGTCCACCTGGCCTTTCTTGTCCCTGCATATTTCAAACATGCTTATGCCCCACATCCTGGTATTTCTGTTCCCTCTGCCTGGCATGCTCTTCCCCAGATCCTTTACACAACCAATACTTTATTCAAATCTCACTTCAGATGACATCTACTTCCAACAGCACTTCTATGGTTTACCCCATTGCATGCACAATCCATCTTCATATTCTTCATGTTCCTTCCCACTATTTATTAGCATTGAACCCACTGCCTACTAGTATTATTATTATTTAAAAAAATTTTTTTAACATTTATTTATTTTTGAGAGACAGAGAGACAGAGCGCAAGTGGGGGAGGGGCAGAGAGAGAAGGAGACACAGAATCAGAAGCAGGCTCCAGGCTCCGAGCTGACAGCACAGAGCCCGATGCGGGGCTCGAACTCACAAACTGTGAGATCGTGACCCAAGCCAAAGTCGGTCACCCAACAGACTGAGCCACCCAGGCACCTCATATTATTATTAATTTTTAAGTATGTATGTATGTATGTATGTATGTATGTACTTTGAGAAAGAGAGTGAGAGAGAATCCCAAGCAGGCTCTGCACTGTCAGCACACAGCCCAGTGTGGGGCTCAAACTCAGGAACCGTGAGATCATGACCTCAGCTGAAATCTAGAGCTGGACGCTTAACCAAATGAGCCACCCAGGTGCCCCCTACTATTATTATTAACTGTTCTATATCCTCTGTGATTTCAGCTCCATGAGAGGAGGATTTATTTTGTTCACTGCCAGGGTGAGCATCTCGGCAACGAGGATAATGCCTACCACATGGCAGGAGCTCAGTGGGTTCTGGAGCAGGTGTTTGAGGGATGGAAGAAGGCACACGAAAGGTGGCGGGTGCAGCAACACCTGTCATTCAGCCAACGAACTAAATCAAACTCCGGACTTTGAGGACATTCATTCATTCAAGCCATACCGAATGACAACTGTGTGTGAGGCCCTGTGGTACTGTGCTTAAAAAGTCCAAAATGGAAATGCAGGCTTGCCTATGAATAGACCAAAGATTACAAAAGCTCTAAGAGGCTGGGAGATCAAGGGCATCATCTCTCAAAGAGGTTGGGCTCAGATAGCCACTGAGATCCATAATGCTAGTTATCACCTAGAAGGAGAAGGCTAGGAACTTACTAACAATGACATCAACCCCAAATCCTTACTCCGCTACAAGGAACCCTTATGATACATGGAACCTCAGTGGCCCTCTTGACCAATTTTCATTTCAGGTGGCATGAAATTCATATTTTTGGATCACATCAATTTACTTCTATTGCTAGATCGAGCCGTTCGAATGAAGAAGCTACAAGATTTAACACTGATCAGTGCTCCCTGACCTCTATCACCCCATTGTTACTGAAGTTTGAAGAGAGGATCTGGGCCACATTCTTAGAATTCAGGAATTTATGGCGGGAGCAATGGGACAACTATTAATATTAACCAAAAAAATGTCTCCTTTTATCACGTGAAGATATTGCTTCATATTGCTGTTGTGAGGGGAAGGGGGGAGCCATTGATCAATTGGTTTGTGCTTTTTGTAGAGAAAATGGCTGGTGGCTTTTTATTTTTTCAATTTTAATAATGTAAATATTGAAATGTGATAAACTGAAGAAAATGCTGACAGGTCTGCCAACACAGCTAGATGTCAACTCTCATAGTTTTTAACTTGACTGCAAAGGGAGTCAAGTGAAATTTTTAGGGATATAAGGGATATTATGTGAAAATAATCTATTCCTCATATATTTATTAAGTGGAAGAGGCAATGCTATGTCCTAGAGGGGCGGTCACTGTGAATACAAACTATTTCTCTTTTTAAGCTTTCAATATGCAATGTCAGTACAATAACTATAATCCAAGGCAGACTTCCACAAATGCCATAAAAGAGGCAGAGCCGTTTTAAACTGGGAGGTACTCGATCTGCGACTTAAAAACTGGATGGATTTTAAAAGGCGGAGAGAGCAATCCAAGAGGAGCTAAACTGCATGAACAAATAGGTGGAAAAAGGCAACTTAGGTGGAATATGTCAGGGTTGGGGGAGGGTTGCTGAAATTCATCAATTAGGTTAGAAACATGTAACTAACAAGTGGCAACAGTGGGAGCAAGGGCCAGAAAGGTAATGAAAGACAATTGTGGAAGAGCTTAGGATGGCCACGGGGCAGCATTAATAATGGTACTGGGCAAAATAAAAAGCCTGTGGCCATGAAATGTGACAGTTCAGAATCTCTTGATTTCCTCTTGCTTCCTGTACCCAACCCTATCCACTTTGGAGGCTAGATCCAAAAACAAGAATAATTTTCAAATATGTTTGTGGTCAAAACCTTAGCACCAACCACATGGGTTAAATCCAATAGCAAAATTATAAAGGGGGAGAGGAAGTAATGTGTGTGCCAACATGGAGGTGAGTTTAGTTCAACAGGAGATCCCTGTCTTAAAAATGGCCTCATCTGGAATTGGTTCAAACCCCAATGGCTGGCCTGAAGTAGCCTTGGGTAACTGTGGAGACAAATACAAAACTAAAAGAGTGGAAAGCCTCTGCCTTGAATGATGACAAACCTAGGCTCTCATTCTGGGTTTTGTATTAAATAATATTAAACATCTACATGACCTTTGGCAAATCTCTTCCTTGTGCAGACTCTTGCTTCTCTCATCTGTAAACAAGAAGCTTGGACTGGAGGATTTAGGGTATGTCTTTTAACTTCAATAATCTGACTTCTCATGTTGCATGCTGTGAGCAGATAAGATTCTTCTATCACCTCAGGGCCGACATGGAATTTGAAATGGCCTCTTCTGTATCACAATCTCACTCCTACTGTCCATTATCAAAAGGTTCCCTACTTCCCTTCTCAGTTTCCCTAAAATTACAGCTCCACGCACTCTTTCTCTACTGGCCTCTATACCACTTTTAAATTCTGCTGGGCTCTTGTTCGTATTTGGTAGAGCTCCTAGCCCAAGGTCTTACAAAGAACGATCATCGGTAAGTATTTGTAGAGTGAAGGAATGAATGAAATGCCAGAGTTTTTGAGCAATGTAGCAAGTCGTATTCATCAAAAAGAATTCCCAGAAAAATATTGGAGGAAGTATTAACAATAAACATCAAGGAAGATCACATGGGTGCTCCTATCATTTTTTACTTTCAGGTATTTCTTGGGAATTGGCACAAAAAGTGGAAGTAAGTGTCTCCTGGAAAAACAGCAAATCACTAGGCAATCTTGCACTTCTGGGTCAGACTGTGATCCTTGCTAAAGGCTTTATCCACAGACTCATGCCTCAGAGAGAGAAGTATGAGCCCCAAGGATCTAACTTCCAGTCTTGTTTCTCATGCTTATATACCCATTTAAGGAAGCTGATTTCATCCTGACTGTTCCAATGCCGCTGGTAATTCTGGAATTAAGAGCCGTTCAGCACTTACAATTGCTTGTTGGGAAGTGACCACACACTGCACTTCCTCAGTCATCTAGCACATCTTTCGTACCTGAGTAGTTACGCCATTCGCAGAACAACCACGCCAGGGAGAGCAGCTCAGAACTTAGACATGGTGTTTGCTACAAACACCTCCCAACACCCACTCTGCGCATCACATGGCGGGTGTGAACCAAATGACTTCCCATTGTACATTGTTCATGTCACAGGCATAAAATTATAAGAGTTTCCATTTCCATCTTCAGAGTCAAAAAAAAAAAAAGAGGAAATAGCAAAAAAAAAAAAACTAATTTAACACATCATCTTTAAGAATAAATGAGGTTACAAATCTACATTTGGAAGAACAGAATCTAGTCCATATGTACCAGATACCATTTTTTTTTTCAAACTCAAAACTCCGGATTCCAAAATGTATACTCTCTCTCTATACTGAGGTAACAGCTTGTCAGAGGAATGTGGCAAAGCAGCATCAGCGCTAGCACAGCAGATGGGTAGTATTTTTATACTGGCTTTTAAGTGATAATGTGAGTTTACATAGGGTCATCCTAAATATTGTTTTAAGTACATGGAATGACTCGAGTCACTGTCTAACCTTGAGTAGGCTGTTTTGCTTTCCATTCTTGTCTAAATTTGCCACCATCAAGGCTTTATTGAGAGAAGTCTATCTTTTCTTTGAAATAGGAGCTGCACGAATTTCTCAGAAACTCTCTTTTCACATCCTTGTGTGTGTTTTAAATTGACATTAAGAACGCAGAGAAGAAAACAGCTGTGAAAACTTCCCAACTTAAGACAGCGGACTAACTCGGTCTCTGTCAACAGGTCACAGATGGTGTGCGTCCCAAAGGAAAACACATGAAGCCCTGGATGGTGGCTGGAGCCCTAAGATTGAATTTTGGCTTGCCTACTAATTGGCTCCATAGCATCTCTGAGCCTCAGTTTCCATATACCGAAGATGTGGTTACCAATACCTACTGTGCGGGGTTGTTGGGGTGGGAGGTGTCCATTGCAAATAAAGCACCTACCACAACATTTAAGGTTCACACCCTGCCCTTCTTGTGCCCCAGCCTCATTCACTGTATGATAAAATGAAGGCAACGGTTTTGCTGACCTTCAGTTTCAATTTTAAGAGATTTTTATGGATTTTAAACCCATCTTCTGTAATCAGAACAAAGTTTTCATTTTGTTCATTCACAAATAACGTACATGAAGCAAAATCTTAAGTAAACCTTGAGACGATAACTTTTACCAATACTTTCACAGGGCAGGAATACCTGAGGGAGATAACACACAGACATGATAAACAGTGGCTTCCTTTAAAGACGTCTCAAATTGGGTGGGTGGGGTGGAAGAGAGGAGAGTGAAGACTTAGAATTTTGGCAAGGTATTAGGTATTATTTCCTTCAAAAAGCTGGGGCCGCAACATAATACAGTCAGAATGTAAGCGCCCAGAAGGCAGGTAGATTAGATTATCATGTTCAATACTGTATCTCCAGTGTCTAAAAGTGTGACTGATACATAGATAGTAGGCACTCAAAAATATTTTTTCAATGACTGTAGAATAAATCATAGGCCATTCAAACATGTGCCTCTTCCCTACTGAAAAATCGTTGTTCTAAAGAGATCTGTGAGGTATGCCCTCCTTCCCAAATAACAAAAAGCTGTATTAAGAATTAAGCACCTTACCTAAGTTTGCATATCCAGAGAGTGCCTGAAGCAGGATCTCATCCTGACTTACAGTTCCCTATTCTTTCTACAAAAGCCATATTGCTCTGATGAAGCGTGTAAGTTGAAAGGTATATAGGTCAACTCATTTGATCACAGACAAGGCTGTGAATCTTTCTGACCTTTCAAGTTCCCCACCTGTAAGGATGGGTTGATAATAAAACACTTCGGAGACTCACTGCATCAAAAAGCGGTCAAGACATAAGTGAATAAATGATAAAAATGTGTTCTCGGGTCTCCTGGATAAAAAAGAAGTATGTGATTTTGCTTTGTCAGTTATAAAACACCACTACAGAAATATGTATTAACACTACAGAAATGTTACTAACACTATGGTGCTTAATTTCTAAGCTTCTGGAGTCAGGGCACTTATCTTATTCACCCACTTACGAATGAATTGGCCAGCACTCGATAGTGTCTGGCAAAATTGACATTCTGGGATTGAACGACTGGATAGATAAATACGAATGGTAAAGTCGTAGAGGGGTAAATATAAATGACTGCATTTCTGCTAAGACACTAATTGTAGAATTATAGGATGGGTCAGATCCTGCCAAATAAGGCAGAGGCTAAGATAAAACTATGTACTAAATGCAAACTTTGTAATTCCCATTTACTTCTTCAACAAAATTGATCCATGTTACAAAGGAAAAGGCACGTTGGCCTCAAGACATGTATTTTTAAAAATGTATTTAGAAACAAAATAATATGCTAGCTATGTTTAGAGAGGAAATTACAATTTTCTAATAAGACACTAACTACTCAAACACAAATTATAGAAACTATGATGGAATAAAGTGTTTTACCAGAACCCTTCTTTCCTGTGTCCTAAAATCCTACCCTTTAGGCGATCTGCAAATTTTACATTTTCTAGAAATTACCAATTTTTAGCACAGAAAAGGAGCACATACCTTTTACCACAATATTAGGCATATTCAATGTCACTGAAATGGTAAGTTCTACAGGTCAAATGGGGCATATAGCAGCATTGAACTTGAGAGGGGACAGAGGAAAGAGAAAAATAGCACAGGATCCTCAGGCAACCCTTACCACACACAGGCTTAGTGCACCACCAATCTAAACAGTGGTTTGCAAAAGATGTGGAGGTGAGAGGCATCCCTTCAGGGGGCTTTGTGCACAGGGGGGTGTTTTTGGTTATAACAATGGGCGTGTGTGTGGTGAGGTGCCACTGGAATTTAGTGGGTAAAGATTGGGCATGCTAATGTCCTGCCAGGCACTGAACATTGCCAAAAGATGAGGGAGTGTCTTGCCCTAATTGGGAATAGCCCAAGTTGAAAAACAGTGCACTATACCTTAATTAACTCTCCAGTTTTCCGTAATCTTGATCCCTGGTAATACTTCTACAGCTACCGTGACATTTAATTCTATGTGTCAATTTGACTGGGCTAAGGGATGCCCAGACAGCTGCTAAAATTCTGTTTTGGGGTGTGTCTGTGAAGGTGTCTCCAGGGGACATTAGCATTTCAATCAGGAGACAGAGTAAAGGAGATCTGCTTTCACCAGTGTGGATGGGCATCATCCAATCCATTGAGGGCTTGAATGGAAACAAAAATGTGGAGGGAGGGTGAATCTGCTCTCTGCAAGAGCTGCAACTTCTATCTTCCGCCCTCTGGCATCAGTGCTTCTGGTTCTCAGGCCTTCAGACCTGGATTCACAACTCCAGTGCCCTCCCCACCAACCACCCCCACCCTCTACCTTGAATGTCAAGCCTCTGGAATCTGACTGAATTATACTACCAGCTAGCTTTACTGGGTCTCCGGCTTGCAGATGGCAGATTGTGGGACTTCTCAGCCTCCATAACTGCTTGAGCCAATTCCTATGATAAATCTGGATATATATATACATATATATATATATATATATATATATATATATATATGTATATATATATACACACACACACATACACACACATGTATACATATATGTATACATATACATATACACACACACACGTATTCCATTCATTCTCTTTCTCTCGAAAACCCTAATATACCCTTCACGTGAAAAATCAATCTTTGATCAAAAAGATCACTAACACAGAACACTAAGCAGAAGATATGGACAGTCTCAAAATTATGTAAATGTTTTTGTTGTTTCACATAACTAGAGGACTGAACTGATGTGTCAATGGGATCTTTCACACACATCTACGCACACATTCTCTCTCCTCTCTCTCTTTCTCAGATGGCAAGTCTAAGTAAAATTTTAAAAATTGTTTTGATGAAGCCACTGAGTACATGAAAGCGTTGGAAGACACAGAATTTAAACTTCAGTTGTTTTAATAAAAGCAGAAGTCTTTTGATAGTCAAAGAAACAGGTCAACTTGAAACACCTTGTGTGAAGTTGTTTGTTCATTAATTCCAACAAGGTTATGGGACGCCTTCCAGGTTTTATGCACTTAGCAGCATACCAAAATGAGTTAGTAAAAAATGCATGTTCACAGAGCTTTACATCTATAAAGGGTGCTAAGACATACAAATAATTTAAATATGAAGCAGAAGATTAGAACTTCCATTAAAGGTGCATGATTAAGGGCCATAGGAATTCAGAGAGGGTACATTCACTTGTAGCTGTAGGGTCTGAAAAGGCTCACAGGCAAGCTGGTACCTGAAAACAAATCGCTGCTGATCCGCGCTCCCTGCCACTCTGTCTGAGCACGGCATGTGGCAACCCGTGGCTTGTAATAGATTTAGTGCGCATAGCAGGTAACATTTAACGGTATAAATTCTACAGCCAGTTCCATTACAACACCTTACAAAACCATTTGTCCAAATTACAGTTTTGGAGAAACCACCCAGAAGCTACGAAGGACAATATTTTGCTTTTTTCCACCCATGATAGCTTTTCTTATCGCATCAGAAAACTGTCCCAGCATTGTGTTCTGAATCTATGGGTTAATATTTGTCATGTGCACACACGCCAAGGGTAACAGTCACCCTACCTGCCTCAGTTTTAAGCAGTGACACGCTTGATACTTAATAAGACAAAAGAGGGTAGACAAAATAGCAAAAACTTGCTTGAGAGAGTTTGTCTTTAATCGATTAGGTGCAAAGAGATTTAAAAGGCAAAAAAATAAAAATTAAAATAAAAGAGCCTCCCATTGAAACATTTCATTTACCTAACAGCTTGAAATCTTTACTGTGGATTATCTTTTATGTGAGGCTCCCCCACCCCTTCTGAGTCTGTGTACTGCAATTAAGAAAATGTAAAGCTTAACAGCCAGAGACACCAGGGTCCTTTAATCATCCGGATCTAACATGCCTGTCCACTACACAAGAAGGGGCCGTCCACACACATGCCGATCACTGCACAGCTTCACGTTCCAACAGAGATGACGTCCGGTCATCTTCATTCTCACCTCCCACAGTCTTCCCGGGATTTTGTTTTTCTTCCCTCTTGATTCTCCTTTCTCTTTGTCTCTTCAAGGGACTTGTACTATCTTCTACTGTGTTTGATGATACCTTGTCAATTAGACGCGTTCCGTTCGGTTCAGAAGTTCATTAAATTCAGAGAACACATGATTCTCGCAAGCTCACTGATGTTTATTAATGTAACATGTGAAATGGGTAATTCAGCAGGGAATGTGAGCCTTTCTTTGCATCACTCAGCCATCTACAATAATAGTGTGTCTGGAATTCATCAGGGGATTTATGATATTATTTACATATTTAAAGAATTCTTGGAAGTCACATGCCTTTGAGAAATTCGGGAACGTATGCATTGTGAAAAAATAAATCAAATATAGGCAATATGCTGATTCACACATCCTTAAATAGCTTTGATTTTTGTGCCTGCATTGTGGGGGATGGACAAGGAAATAGGGTAGGGACAGGCAATGAGAAGCTCTTTATGTAGTTAAGCACTGGGTTTTTAATAAGATGTTTGCGATTGTTAACAGCTACAATAATATTAACCTCTAAATAGGGAGTGCAATTTTCAAAGTATTTCTTCTCTATGTGTTATCTCATTAAGCTGCGTTTTTCTATTATGCTTTTTGAAACAATAAAAACAAACATGAATGAAACAAATATTAATTGATCCATCCATCAATCCTCGATCACTTACATAACCTCGCCAGCAGGAAGGATTTCCAAGTACATGCAATGAAAGAACTAAGACTCAGAGAATGCATAGTACCCACCATCCATCTGGTGCCCTCAAATCCTTCTAAGCTCTTGTGCCAATCGAACCCATTGAGATAGAGGTGGTGAGAAAAAGCGCAATGACGCCATATCACCTCAGAATAAGTAAGGCTAGCCAGTTTAACTCAAGAAACACTGTTTAAATGCCTATTCCCTGCTGGGCATGCTTAGATTCTACAAGATAAATCTTTTCCTCTCAGAGAGCTCACAGTTTAGAAAGAAATAAACAAGTACCATGTCTGCCTAACTGAGAGAAATTATTTAAACACTGTTATTGTTTCACACAAGTAGAGGGCTGAGGCAATGACTCTTCCTTTTTCCTTTCTCTCCTCTCTGTAGCTATACTAATAGCAGGTGTTGAAATGTCAGCACGTGTGTACAAGTACATTGCGAGAATAGTCAAAAGTTTTACTTAAGAGTTAAAAAAAAAGATCAAGTACTCACTGGGCATCAGAATATTCTTGTATCCCCCCAAGGCTGCTTTCTATTACAAAAAGAAAAGACAAAGGAATATTGAGTTCTCTAAGAAAAAAACAGCCATTCTCAAGTTAATCTTTTAAATCTACTGCAAGATATGCCATAGACCGGGAGTGTTCATCCACGTAGCAAATACGGCTGGTAGAGAACATATCTTTGTCAAGAGTACAAGAAGATGAGAAGACAAGCAGCAGATGGGGAAAACATATTTGCAAAAGACACATCTGATAGAAGACTGTTATCCAAAATAAATAAAGAATTCTTAAAACTCAACAATAAGAAAATGGACAACGTGATTTTAAAAAGTGGAAAAGACCTGAACCTCCTTTGGTGAGGTATACAGATGGCAAATAAGCGTATGGAATGATGCTAAACATTTAATGTTATTAGGGGATTGCAAAATTAAACTAACAACGAGATATACTACACATCTATCAGAATGGTCAAAATCCAAAACACTGACACCAAATACTGTCCAGAATCCAGAGCAACAGAAACTCTGATTTACCTCTGTGAAAAAATGCAAAACGGAACAACCACATTGAAAGAGTGTGTCAGTTCCCTACAAAACAAACTCTTACCATAAGATCTGATGATCACACTCCTTGGTATTTATCCTCATGAGTTGAAAAATTATGTCCACACAAAACCCCGCACATAGGTGTTTACAGCAGCTTTTATTTATAATTGCCGAAACCTGGACACAAACAAGTTGTCCTTGAATAAGTGAGTGGATAAATTAACTGTGGTACACTCAGACAATGGAATAATTTTTAGCGCTAAAAAGAAATAAGCTATCAAGCCATAAGAAGACATGTCAAAACTTTCACTGCATATTGCAAAAGTGTAAAGAAGTCAACCTGAAATGGCTACATAGTGTGCCATTCCAATTATTTGACATTCTGGAAAAGGCAAAACTATAGAGATAGTAAAAACATAAGTGGTTGCCAGAGGTTGGGGGAAGGAAGGGATGAACAGGTGAAGGACAGAGGATTTTTAGCAGTAAAAGTATTCTGTATGATACTATAATGGTGGATACAGGCCATTACGCATTTGGTCCAAATGCAGAGAAAGCGCAACTCCAGGAGTGAGCCCCAGTATAAACTGTGGACTCAGGTGATTATGATGAGTCAGTGTGGGTTCATCAGCTGTACCAACTGTACCACCCTGGGGCTGAGATGTTGACATTAGGGGAAGGGGTGTGTGTGTGTGTGTGTGTGTGTGTGTGCGCGCGCGTGTGTGTGTTTAGGTAGGGGATATATGGGAACTCTCTGAAAAACTTTCTGCTCAGTTTTGCTATGAGCCTAAAACTGCTCTGAAAATGAAAGTCTACTCAACACACACACACACACACACACACACACACACACACACACACCCCTTTGGAAACCCACTTCACACTGGGAAGGACAAAAAGTCTTACGATGCTTAGTATTATAGTATTATAGCTTATAACAGGTAAAGGAAAGAGGGTCTTAAGACTCCTGGTTCTCATCTGTACTAATTGTTAATCCCCCAAACAATCAATCTCCACCCCTGTAAAATGGGACTGAATACCTACCTATCAAGGAGTTTTGTGAGGATGAGAATGAGCTAATGGATACACAAATGTGCCACCCACTTTACAGCATGTACACGTTATTGAATGGTTCTGAATTGGGGTGCCCTGAAGCAGCTTTGGTAAAGAATTGGCTCCAAAGACCTTATGTTTTCTGTTTGCATGACCAAAAAGAGGACACTCACGCTGCTGCATTCATTGTTTGCACAAAGCTGGGCTAGGGGAGTGACAATCCTGTGCTTGGTGCTCTCCCAGGGATTTTTCACACATCCTGAGGGCAGAGGCAAAAGTAAGGCAAAAGTTGATAATGTAAAACACATGCACAAACATGTGAGTCGTGCCGCGTGCCATTCCGCTTCTATGTATTTTCACATCCTTATGCCTTAAAAGACCCAACCAACGTAGCTCAGGATTCTCGTTTCTATTATCAACAAAGTGAAATCCACTTGAAGGGGAAAGGAAGAAGGAACGGAAATGGATTAAGAACAATTAGGATTAAAGACAAAGGTCAAATGGATTGCAAAACATTTTTCACCTCTCAAATTGTATGTATTGTGTGCGTTGTGTCTATTGTGAGGTATGTATGTGTGTATGATCCAACCCACAAGTGGAACCAGTATTGTAAAGTTAACATCGAATAAACAAATCAAATGTTTACCTGCGCAATGGGTTCCATGCAAGAAGCGTGATGGCGAGAACCCTTGCCAATCTGTGAGAGGGAGTGAGGGTCTGAAGCAATCTTGGGGCAGTGAGGAGTAAGACAATGGCTGCACTTCTAGGCTCCAATGGGGCCTACCCCAAGCTACCAACTTGTCTGCTTGCCTACCAGACTTGTTTAGTATAAACTGTACTCTGGAAAACAACTGAGGAAACATTTGCTGACTAAATGGATAGATGAATGGGAAAAGAATATATTCAAGGTCATCCTAGATTCATTCCTTTGTTTGCATCTCGTGAGCTCCACGGATAACCAAATACTCTAGCTCACTTGAATGTTAAAGGAAAATGATTCCAGTGCAAGGATTAGTAATCCCATTTATAGGTGCAAAAACTGAGGCACTGAAAGAAGATGGAATGTGTGAAGACTGCCTTGCTAAAAAGCAACTGAGTCCAGGTCTCCAGACTTCACTAACATTCTACCCACTGTATCCTATTCCAGCCCCCTCTATACAACAGTCATTACATCTCTGGGAGGCAGAGAAATACGTCATATAGAACCAATCTAATGCTAAAGAAATATTATTTGCTATCTTTATGAAGTATCTAGACGACATTTGTTAGCAACACTGAGATATAGGGCAGGCTGTCAGCTCTGTGCTCACTAAGAGTGCCTTGTACTTCTTGAAAGGACATCAAAAATTTCCAAGGTGTTCCATCATCATTTCACTGAATCCATTCTTATACTTTCCAAGCCTAAGTGTCCTATGGAAATGAGGCCCTAGAGGATCATCGAGTAACTTTTTGGCTCAGGCAAACTTTAATCAACCTAAAACACCAGGTCAGCAGGCCAATAATGAAGGCTGGCAAAAGACGATCTGACTGGCATAGCTTCCTGACAATGGAGGGAGAAGGGCAAATGCCCCCCAAAGGGAGGAGACTCTACAAAGTCAAACACACATATGCATGGTCTATCCATATATATATCTTGTATTGTCAATCCACAGAGCATGTCTATAATTCATGAATCCACAGATAGCAAGCCTTTATGAAAGATGCCAGGGATAAGCAGCTAAGAGTAGGACTGGAGGGGGGTAGAGATGGGTGGGCCGAAAAGGGATGCTGTTTGTTTATACCCACTAATCCTATTAGATTTGTTAAGCCACAAGTATGTCTTGCTTTGATAAAAAAACAAAAACAAACACACAAACTCGAGAAATATGGAACATTCATCTGTATGATTAAATGACCAGAACACTAGTTGCTCATTGATCATCATTGCCACTGTGTTGACTAATATATCTGAGGAGGTCAAGGTGATCAAAATTCAGTAAGGGTATTAAGATTGGACTCATGGAAGCTGCATTATTATATATTTCTATATGCCACTGTTCTGTTTACAGAATACACTCTCATAGGACTCTATAAGAGAGGCACAGTTCAATAATATATTGGATTATGCAGTGGGAGAATTATTACTTCTATCTGGAGGAATCTGTGAAGGTATCAAAGAGGTAGTATCTTTGAGCATAGTCAACCTAGATTAAAAAAAAATCTTTACAGAGGGACAATTTGATTAAAAGCAGAGGAATGGGTGAAATGTGTTCATATGCAGAGACCAGCTTTTTGTTTGTGTTACTGTGGGGAGAATGAAGGAATATTGGGAAAAGAGATTGGAGAGGTAAAAAAAAAAAATCGACAGATATCAAGATCTGGAGTACATAATTGATTCCATAGTCGTGGGAAGCTGTTCACAGCTAAATTAATGAGTAGCAAAGTGACTAAAGCAAAATGAAAAAGCATATAAAATATAAGTAGTAGTAAAGCTAAATTTACACCAGCTTATGATCAATGATTTAAAATTTTGAAGAAGGCCAAGTGTTACAAATAACATAAGGGCAAAAATTTTTGAAGTTAAGGCTATAATGATAGCCGCACCGAATTCTTTGTCTTTTTATATAGTTTCTTACTGAGATCAAAGTAAAACAACTATTGTAATTGTCTCATTCTCTCTGTTTTGGGGTATATACATTCCTTGACAGGTCTGGGAAGCTAAAATATCACTCCAGCATTAGGGAGAATGGGCACACTGGGAAGGAAAGAAGAGAACAAAACTGAATTCAGATAGGATATCCTGAGACAACCTAAACCCCTCCAACAATTAGGCAATTAACAGAATACCTGAAAACTTGCAAAATAACCCAGGGAGATGGGCCAACATGGACTAGATTTGGTAAGCCCTGTGAGAAAGTAGGGACCTGGTATTATTTTCAAAGGAGGTAATAGAATCTCCTTTTCAAGAGCTATTGAATGGGTGGTTAGCGAGAAGCGGGATTGTGTAGGAGAAAGAACAAGTGATGTGATATTGGAAAGCCTGGGCTTGACTTTTTTGTATTTTACTGGTCCTGTGATTTTTCCTTAATATTTATTTATTTTTGACAAAGAGAGAGAGGGTGTGAGTAGGGGAGGGGAAGAGACGCGGGGGGGGACAGGGATCCGCAGAGGGCTCTGTAATGACAGCAGACAGCCCAATGTGGGGCTCGAACATATGAGCTGTGAGATCATATCCTGAGCTGAAGTTGGACGTTTAACCGACTGAGCCACCCAGGCGCCCCAATGGACAGGTAATCTTGACAAAGTCTCTTCTCCAATCCTCAGTTCTTTCGCATATTTCACAGGTCTTTTGTGAACCCCCAGGGGCGTTCTCCCAGTGATTATTTGACCCCAATGTTCATTATTATTCACCATTACTGCCTCAAGCGGTGAGCATTCATGGCACCCTCATCCCAAATGGAGAAAATGAGCTTGATTTGCTCAATCTCGTAACTCTAGCCAGTGGGAAAGTCACGTTAAAAGTGAGGGCTCTGACACCCCTCCAGGTTCAACTACTAGAAATAGTTCACCTGTCAGTGGGACACAGTCTGATGTCATTTGCTATAATTTGACAAAAACAGAAGCTTAGCCGCAAGGCCTTGGCAGGTGAGCAAAAAGGTTGTCGCTGTTTTTCCCCAACACTTTGTTTTTCAATGTAATTGTTTGTTTGCTTTTTTTTGAGTCTACACAATCTGTTCTTTGATTTGGGATCTCAAACAGTTTGCTATTGCTTCACGGCTTTTGAAGATCAGCTTCTAGAAACGAAACCAAGGAGCTGTCACAGGCTGTGAGCATTAAAGCAGCCAATATTTGCAGGCATTGCAAGTGGAAGGAGAACTCAGGTTTGTCTTTCAGGACCCTCACTTGGAGGCCTGGCAGTGCCTGGGTACTCCTTGGCATGGGCCCCCTTCTTAAAATCGGAGTGTTTTCTACATGTGAGATTTTTCACTCCTTGCTATTTGTGCAAGGAAACACCAACATCACAGGCCGATGTTTATCCAAAGTCACAGTTAAAAGCTGCAATACGGTAGGTTTTGCCTGAAAAGTTCGGAGCAACGTCAGGATTATCTAATTTAAATAAACTTGTAGATGGGCCAATTCTGTCTCATCTCTACTTGATCTTTCTCTATCCTTTGAGAACATCTCATTTGAACCGCTAAAGTTTAGAAGCTCAACGTTGGAAATAGCCAAAGTGGTGACGAGTGATCTATTGAACCCCCAAGATCTGCTTCATTTGAGGACTGAATCCCCACTGCAATCTTCTAGCCTTTCCAGGACACAGCAATATCACCGCTTTCAAAAGCAACAGGAACGTCTTCCAGATAGATGTATTTTGGTTTTCCTGTGAGGGAGCTAATCCATGTTTCGTCCATGCGCCTCCCACCCATCACTATTATACTGTGATGCTTATTATGCAGTATTCCTAATTTTGTCAATTTTGTCTTACTCATTTTCTAAAACCCACCTTAAATGTTATTTCTCCCTTGAAGCTGGGCAGAACTATGGTACCCTTTTCTATGTTTTTTTTTTTTTTAAGTTTGTAAATTCCAGTGATTTTCACATACAGGGTAAAACAGTTTCAGTTGTAAAATTGAGTGATTCAGTCGTTTCTGATGTCTCTTCCCTCAACGTGACCTAATAGTGCTTACTGACAACCAAGCTCTGGGCTCTTCTAGGTGCTGCTAGGTATTGGACCTTCTCTTCTGGGCACCTTCCTGCCTTGTAGGTAAAAGAGGAACAGTGACATATTTTAGACCCACACCAATATTTGGGGACTGGATCCTGCAGATGTACCCATTGAGGCTACAGGAACAGTAGTGTAACATGCCCTTCACTGCAAAACAAAAATCTAAGAAAGGTTTCTTTTGTATCTTCTGTTCATAGTTGGCTTCCCAATAATACACATGCTTTATCTGGTTAATAACTTCTATCATTTTATTTTCTACATATAAGCTTTTCTTCCCCTATAAACTATCTATCTCTGTCCACCCAACCCTAGGGCAATTTCCCCTTCTACAAGATGCTGGCCCTACCGCATGAAACTCCTGGGCTGAGACTATTCTATTGGTCTGCCCTCTGAGTATGATTAGGATGGTTTCCTCCCTGCTGGTATTAAGTTAAAGTTCTCTTTATAATTTCTGACTAAAAGTACAGCAGGTTAGAGGCCTCTGGAATTTTATTTGTGGAGAGGAACTTGTTCTTGCAAATGCAGAATCTCCTATCCTTGTCCAAGGAAAGGACTGGCTCAGCTATTGGGGACCACGCAGACACTCAGCAGGACTGAGATATCGATGGACCTCATCATTTTGCTAAGTGCAGTGCTTAAGCATGTAGTTATTTGCATAAAATTGTGGAAAATTGTTTCATGTCATATTGTCACTGATTTGTGGAAACATGGGGAGTCTGTGTGTGTACATGTTCACGTCTGTGTGCACACACACAATTCAGAGAGAAGGAGTTTGACTGTCTGCATCGTAAGGGTTTTGTTGACTTTTGCCCCAAGTATGTGGGGATCTTGAAGTAAGGTAAGATGTGCTGTTTTTAAGGCACAAATAAGCACAAGCATTTAATTTCCAGAGTTCCTACCTCCCTAGGTTTACTCATATTATTTCCTCTATCAGAAATGTCACTCTCTTAATATTCCCTACCCTGAGGGCACAACCACCTAAAGATTTGTCAGTTTTCCACCTAAGATTCATATGCAGATGCCAGCCAGCTACTGCCATTTCTTAATTAATAAATGATAAAACACAGAAAGTCAAAATGCAGAGAAGCAAACACTAACATGGTAAATACATTTATTCCATAAACCAAATGATTGAGGACTGTATACATGACCCTGACTGGCTGCATCGTGGCTGGTGCATTAGATATACTTATTAATGCAAATTCAAAGGTACTGTGCAGTTAGTACAAATATTTTTTGCAGGTTTTCAGTGATCTTTAACCACCAAGCTCCTTTTTCAGGCTGGGCCACCTCTTAGGGGTGAGTGCCTTCAGTCCCAGGGTTCCTTTGTAACCACCTGCTTGGAACTCAGGAACTTATTTTCTCATAAAAACAGTGCGATAATTGGATGTGAGGTTCCGAGATTAACTCAAAATTCTATTAAACCTGTGATTAAGTTAACCATATTTTACTGAACCCAAAATAGAGACATGGTATGCAAAGTTGAAGTACAAGAAAAAAAAAATGTGATATTAACACGAACAACAACAATAATGATAACTGAAACTTGCACAGCCAGGAACTTTTCAAAGAACTTAATATGTGATCATTTAATCCTTAGAAGAGTCCTGGGCTGGAGAGATGAGAGGTGGTCAAGGTCCAGGGCTAGTAAATGAAGACTGGAATCCTGCCAACGGATTCCAGAGCCCATCTCTTACCCTCTTTGCTTTCTTACTCCTGGTTAAGAAAAAATGCACTGAAAGCTCTAACTCATCTCTTTTGAGACCACTCTTGCCGGGGTAAGAATTTGTAGTAGAATATGTTCCTCCTCTTGCTGTGGTTGAGGCAGTGGGAAACAAGATGTTTCCAACACAGTGTTAGAGGTTTCCATGGCCCAAGACAGAGGACAAAGAAGGAAAGAGAGGATTTGGGAGGTGAAGACCTTGGACATCTGGAGCCAGGGATCTGGAATGATGGCTGAATGCAGCAATGTAGAAGAGGCATCTGGAACAGTACCCAGTGAAAGGAGTGAGCCTAAAGACAGAGGACCATTGAACCTGCATTGTGAATAATGGGATTTGGTGAATGGTAAATGTAAGGCCTTCCCTCTTCTCTCACACACCTGGGGGTGTTGGTATTGGAAACGATGCCCCTCCCCCTATCCATAACTCTGTTATTGAAGGAGGGAACTGCGTGATGAGGGAGCACAATGGTGTAGAAGGTCTATGATCTGGTACCCATGACAAAGAAGGAAAAGGAGAACACAGAGAAGTGTCCAAGGAAAAGTGAGAGTAAAAGAGAGGTTTGTGACCATCTAATGAGGGTTCCCATGTGCAGTCCAGGCCACTATTACTTTAGCTAGCAGCATGTACAATAATGTCAGGTGCAAAAACATTTCTTGGCGACATCTGAAATAGCAGGTTACTTTAGTACAGGCAAAATCAAAGGCTCTTTTCTCCTGTATTTCAGACCAATTACGAGTTCCAAGGAGTATTTGTAGACTTAGGTCAGGGAAGTTTGACTCAGGGAGACAGTCCTGTGGCTTTGGAGTCAGAAGTAGGGTCAGGTCAGTTTTACTGTTTACAAGCAATGGAACCCAACTCAACCATCCTGATCAAGCCTTAGTTCATAAAAGAATGTAGAAAATTATTATATATGACCTTCATTGTATAGACCAAAGAGATTATGAACGAGATAGTATTTCATACACTAAGTTACTAGCCCACCAAATCATTTCAAGGTAGAGTTGAAGCTTCTAAAAATAAATCATTTGTTTCTACTCTTGCTCATCTATCAACCTTTCGGATGCAGGTTAAATTTCAACTACCCCGTGATATCTTTCCCAAATTTCTAAGAAGGCAGGCTGCTCCTACTCTCTGCCTCTTTATTCTATTTCCTGTATAGCATTTATCACTGGGAGAAGCATTTGCTGATTTGCATGTCCGTCTCTGCTAACAGACTGGGAGCTCAGATTGTGTTGTATTTGTCTGAATATCCAGCATCTGGGAGAAATTCCTGAAACATACAACATCCTTAGTTGGTTGAATAAGGGGGTGGTGTTATATTCTATGGATTTCTTGTCCATCATCTTAGCCCATGTTTTTTTTTTAATTGTCCTAAGTTTTATGGATTCATGTTTTATAAGTTGAAAAATATGATTAGGGACACTAGAATGTTTTTCCTTTGTTCTCTTTCAGAGATTCACAAGTTTTCCTAGATTGGCAAACTTCTTCTGTAGAGAGACAGATAGTAAATACTGTAGGGTTTGTGAGACATTTGGTCTCTGTCGGAACCACTCAACTCCGCTGTGTAGAGAAATCGGCTACAGACAACACAAACAAACTGGCCATGACTGAGTTCCAGCAAACTTTACTTATAAATACAGGTAGTGGACTGGAATTGGCCCATGGGCCCTAGTTTGCTGACCTCTGTCCTAGATATATAACCTGAATCCCCTTTTCTACTCTTTCCAACAGTTCCAAGTCACTTACAAAATGTTAAATACTATGCATCAAATGCCCTATTCCTTCAATGGCCAATCCTAAGCTTCAACTAAGTGCTTAACACTTGTGAAAATGCGATGCATCCTGACTCTTAGATATCCACCTTCTCACAGCACTTGGCAAATGTCCACTGAAACACAACCACAAGAACAGAAAGTAAAAGGAAAGATACACAGTGGAGCCAATATGTACACCCCTTGGCTATGATGGGCAGAAGCAGAGGTCCAATCCCAATGAGACGCATTCAGGGTTAGAAGCAATGTCTCAAGATATCAGAAGACTCTATGTCTCCACTTTATGCTGGTACAGTGTCTGACATGGAATGAATGCACAGTGAACACGCACGGAATAGATGATGAAAAAACATGATTCTGGCTCACAGACACCATGATCAGCAGGGACTGCCTATAATCATTATATAATTATAATGACATCATTTTCAAGAAACTCTCCATGTTTTTTTTTTATCTCTTTTATGGATCTATAACATTTTCTCAGTGGTTTTTGTCTCCATTACTAAATTACATGTTACTGTCTAACTGAATTATGTATCTCCTTTAGGATATAGCAAAATATCTGTCCCGTAGAGGGCATGGACTTTTGTAGAATGAATGGATGGATGGCTGGAAAGATGGATGGATAAATAGATGGATGGATACAAAGTATCAGACTGCATTATCAAGTGAAGAATATTTCATAATCTGAAACATATCATTCTGTGGGAACTCACAGATAGATAGATAGATAGATAGAGCTATAAGTATCAAACAGAGATACAGGAAAAGGACAAGGTGGATGCCAAATTATTAATGATTACCTGTGGCCGAGACAAATTCCCTCAGGAAGAATTCATCAAAGCCTCTTTGGTGCTTCAGTGGTATCCTGTTTATTATAATTAGTTTAGAAATTTGGAAGTAGCTACCTACATACCTGTCTCTGTTCCTTGATTATGAGCCCCATGAGGACAGGAATCATAGTTGATGCATCTCTCTATCTCTGTCTGAGACCCCACTTCATTTCTTCTGTGGCTCATGACAAGGCCTGATATAGTGAGAGCCTCCGTAACTATTGAGGACTAATAATTCTGGATGCCTGATAGAGGAATGCAGGGAATTTGCTATCACCTCAGTACTAGAAAGATGGTCTGTATCTAGCTCACAGTTTCATCTGTGGTTGTCATTTCCCACAGGGTGTTGGGTTTCAGGGCAGGAGTCTCTGAGTTCTCATATGGCCAAGGCCAGTCTCCTTTGGGGTGGCTGAGATGGGGGCTGGTTTTGTTGCAACTGCTGAAACTAGAGAAGAAGCATTCAATCAAAGCACTTCGGTTATCACCCAAAACCTAGAGGCCGCTTTGGCAAACAGAACTACTCCCTTCCTCCAAGAAGAGGCTTGAGCAGTCACAAGGCAACAATACTCTGAGTTAGGCATTACCTTTTACCTATAAATGGTTGTGTCACGTCACAGCACGATGCACTGGAAGCTAAAAGCGATTTTAACTTTAGGGTTTTGAGAAATATAAAACTAATTAGTGTCTTCACTATCCGTGTTTGTTTGTTTTACATTTGAAATTTCCCTTGCTGAATTTACTTAAAATATGAAATATTCTTGGTACAAATAGAACATTCCTGCTATTAAGCTGAAAATGACAATGACAATAGTACTTTGACAAGACAACATAGTGATAAAAAACATTTTGTAGCAAACGCTTCATATGCCAGAATTGGAATCAAGCAAACACTCTTTTCCTATCCTGAAGCATTACAGAAAAGAGGGAAGACCTTTTCAGAGAGAAAGAAAAAAAATGTTTTTTGACATGAACTTCTTAGCTTGGTTACGAGTGCTAAGGAATTAACACAACTTAGCAACGTGCTGGCCCAAACTGGCCAACAGTAAAAGAGGGAAAAAAATAAACCCAGTGCCAGAACCACCTCGAGCGGAAATTTTCTTGGTGCCTGGTCATCAGTAAACTCTGGACAGCCTCAGGAATACTGGAAACAAATACCAAAATGGGATCCCATTCATTTAAAATAATGGTACCATATAGAAGATGGCTGAAGCAGTGTGGGGCTGCAGAAGGGAACAGAAGGTAAAGCAGAAGAGGCAGCAGTACAAGGCCACAGCTTTTACTGCCATGGGCAAGGTGACGCCTTGATGAGTGCTGAATCAGACCTACAAACATCTCACAGCTCCTCGCCAATCTTACTTGGTGAGTATTCATTATCTGAAAAGAAAGACCCCATAAGCCAGCGATAACTATTAATCAGGATGAAACTTCCCATCTTGACTTGGCATCATGTAAACCCCCATGAGCTCAATGGATTCCAGAGGCCTGGGCTCATCATCGATAGAGTGGAAATAAGGCATGGTCCTTTAGGACCGTTGTCGGTGAAAACAACGCATCCTTTGGGCTGGCTGCAAAGCCCACAGAATCATACCAATTGTCTAATTTTCTCCAAGTAGTTCTTAAATAAAGTTTAATTTGAAGTCAATGGCATCATGTGCTCAGATCAGCTACCATTACAATGCAAAGTACCAATTTATTAATGGAACATGAGGGAAGTCCAATAAAAAATGTCCTATTTATTATAGGGCTCTATTGTCTATATAGCACCTTCTCATTGAATCTAACATTTAAACCCCACAATAGCAGGATAAAATAGACCGGTCAAATATACTTATCCCAGATTTCCAAATGAAAACACTGAGGCAAAGTAAGACCAACGGACTTGATGGAAGCCCTATCTTCTGACCACAGGCCTTGTGTGTTGGCCACCAAATCATGCAGCTCCCTTCGCCCAGAGCTGCCTCATCTCTATTATGAAAGGGTAACACTTTTTGAGAAGGGAAAAATATGCTACAGTAGCCAAGGTAGAGCAGAGAAGATCAGGCCAGGACAGCAGTGAGACCTGAGGCGAATGACCCACAGTGACTCTATTTGAAAGAATGTGCCTGAGGTAAGCTCGGGTACTCAGGTGGTCTCTACTAAACCCTTGTGGGCAGAGTGGAGGTGACGCTTGTCCTGAGGCCCGCATAATGACCAGGACTCGGGTGAACACATGCTCTGTCTCCCCTTTATTGTGTTTTAAAGATATCTGGGGGGACATGCAGAATGGCAGAGAGAGGCTTCTCTTAACCTTGGAAGAGACTCGGTGCGAGCGAGCTGTGTCCTGAGGTATAAACACACTAAATTAAACAAAAAGTAAGGGAGGGCAAAGAGAAAAGGAGCAAGTGAATCAAGTCTTCTATTTGTTTACAGTCCCTCCTGGCAAATATTTTGTCACTAATGAAAGATCCATTCATGCAGCCCTATCTCCCAATTAGGCAGGCGCTCTCAACCAGGCTCTGCAGCAGAGGTCGCTAGGCCAGATCAGTCCCCAGATGTAGTAAGCCCTGTATGAGGACCACTGGTAGCATCCCAAGGTAGGCAGTGTCTTGCACGGGACAAGCCCCAGAGCTGTCATGGTTGGGGTCTGGGTGTATACCATACTCATCTCTCTGTGAGGATACACAGGGAAATGCAGAGTAGAAATGAATAGTCCAGAACAGCAGCCCCAACAGCACAAGAGGAGGAATAAATGGACACAAGGAAGTATGTATTAGTTGGGCATTTGTTACGGAACAAATACGAAGCCATGCACCGACATGTTATCTTGCTTAATAAATGCCAGTACCCTGCTTGACGTGTGTTATTCACAGTGAGCCTCGGGTAGCAGAAGTGACCTGGGTAGATAGAAATGCCCAGGAAGTGGCAATGAGATTTGCACCAACACCACAATGATTTCAAAGACTGTGCTTGCTTTTAGAATTCCCTGATGATTCCCTGGGTTTAGGCATCTAACCCTCAGCACAATGTGATGTAAATGAAACTTGTGTTTTGTCCCCAGCTCAGAAACTTCTTGCCTTTTTCTGCCAAATGGGGGCATCAGATGAGATGAATTCTAAGCAACCTTTCAGATCTTGTAATGCTCCAATTCTGTGGAACTCAAGGGGCTTTTTGCACCTAAATGTAGCAAGATACCAGTGGTTTTGAGGTCAGGCGCCACAACATACCAGCTTAGCATGGGCAACCCTACTGGGATATGCTCACTTTTATGAACAACCTTACTTCTATGGGTTTCAGCTGCCTCCTAAGTAAAACAGAGACAATAATAACCCTGTCTTAACTAACTCACAAATTTGCAGGGAGGATCTAATGAGTTTATAGTGCTTTGTGTACAAGGAATGATTCTGCAAATATTATCAGCATTCCCCCTCCTCCCAAGGGACAGCTTGTGGGGCTCCTGATCATTCATTCATTCACTGGCAGCCAGAATGGCCTCAATATGCAGAATGTTGGGCATACTTCTTTCTAAAGTGTTCTGCTCCACGTGACTAATTAAGGTTTTCACGGCCATCCTTCACTACTTCCCTGGGTGAATCCCAAAGCAATATGAAGGGGAGAGTGATACTAGTCTACAAGGGTGAATGACTGAAGCTCTCATAGTATATTTCCCTAGCAAAACCCATTCAATGTCATTTCTTCTCTACAACAAGCCTCTGATACAGGCAAAAAATTTTTTTTTCCTCCATTTTACAGGTGTGGAAACATATACAATGTGAAAATCAGAAGAAATGTTAGAAATGACTTAGTTTTACTTCTTTGTTTAAATTTAGTAAAACTGAAACCCAAGTTTGGGGAGATATGGGCAAACATAGAAGATACAATGATAAGTTCAGTACTCATATACCTAGTATTTAGAAACACTTGCCCCTGTAAATGTTCAGAACCACATTCATTTGTTTATTTATTTTATTTTATTTTTTTAATGTTTATTTATTTTTGAGAGAGAGACAGACAGACAGAGACAGAGCGTGAACAGGGGTGGAACAGAGAGATAGGGAGACAGAATCAGAAGCAGGCTCCAGGCTCCAAGCTCTCAGCACAGAGACTGACACGGGGCTCGAATTCACAAACCACGATATCATGAGCTGAAGTCGGACGCTTAACTGACTGAGCCACCCAAGCGCCCCTCACGTTCATTTTTTAAAATCTATTAAATTTGTGTGTGTGTGTGGGGGGGGGTGGGAAATGACTTTCCTTTCTTTTCTTTTCTTTTCTTTTTTTTTTTTGTTGTTGTTGTTGTTCAAGGAATGACTTGGCATTTAGTGCAAGGTGGAATATATAATCCTTTCAGGGTAAAGAAAGCATACAACAAATTTCTTCTAAATGTACTATCCCATTACAAGTATTTTTCTATGAGGAAGAAAAGTAGGGCTCAGCGGGTTTCTCTGAAGCTACCCTTGGTTGCAAAGGACCACATGGCAAAGCTGATGTTTAAGAGAAGGATCCTGGTTCCTGCAGGAGCAGCCTTATTGGGCACCTATCCCCCAATAAAGAAAGTAACAGTGCACTCCATTGGTGGATCCACACCTCAAGAACAACATCTGATTGTGAGCCATATATTTCTTAACAGGAATGAGGGCAATAACCTGAATCCAGATGGTCCTAAAAACCATATTAAGGGATACCTGAGTGGCTCAGTCAGTTAAGCATCCAACTTCAGCTCGGGTCATGATCTCACAGTCTGTGGGTTTGAGCCCCATGCTGGGCTCTATGCTGATGGCTCAGAGGCTGGAGCCGGCTTCAGATTCTGTGTCTCCCTCTTTCTCTGCCCTGCCCTCTCCCTACTCACTCATTCTCTCTCTCTTTCTCTCTCAAAAATAAATACAAATTTCAAAAATTTAAAATATATTAATGAAAAATTGTTTAAGGATTGACAGGAGCCACTCAGATGAAGAGAATATTGAAGACATCTGTGAGTATTGTCTTCAACTTATCAAAAGAAAGCTATGTAGACAGGTAAGCCTTTCCTTCTCTCCTTCCCTCCCTCCCTTCCTCCCTTCCTCCAATATCAGAAAAAGACTCAGAACTTAAAAGTACAACCAGGGTTTTAAAATAATGGGAAATAGTTTTCAGCTTAATACAAGCTGAATAGATCTATTCAAAGATGGGATGAATTGCTTTGGAAGGTAATAAGCATCTCATCACTGGAAATGATTAAGCTTATGATAATTAAAGTGACCATTAACTGAGTATGCAGTATGTATTGAATTGGGCTGTTTACATGTATTTTCTCTTTTACTCTTCACTGCCATATGATAGGGATGCTATTACACCATTTTGCAAACGAGAAGGTTGAGGCTCAGAGAGACTGAGTAACTCACTTAATACATCACACAGACATTAGACAAATTTTGAGACCAGTTCTGTCCGATTTCAAAATGTATAATTTTCCCCTTTAGCCTATTCCTTTCCTCCTCTGCACCGAACACCAGGCCACAGCCACCTAGGAATGGATCTTTTCTACAAATATAAAGTTCAGAAAAACTAGTTATCCTTTTGTTGAGTTAATGAATCTGCTGTAGTCTGTTTTATGCCCTCCATCACCCATAATCATGGCGTTTCCTCTCAACTGTTGACCCCTTGAGTTAAAGTCACCATCAGACCATATGAACCAAGCCTCAGAAAGGAAGCCAACGTATCCTCAATCCCTAACGTTCAAAGTTAATCTCAGAACCGGAGACCTTACCAAACATGAGGACATTTATTCCGTTTCTTAGTCCGGCACCGTGTGTGGTTGCAGGAAAGTTGTTGACTGCTAAGCATTAACCAAACATCCTATTTTTAGAAGGATATTTAGCTGCATCTTTATAGCGTCTGGACTTGCAACTACCCATTTCTCCAACATTAAGCCGAGCCACACAAGAAAATTACTACGGCGATAGTATTTCCAGGGCACACTGAGTCATTGTCCGACATCTAAAATGGGAAATAAGTAATTTGTGAGGATTTGTTGGCATGAGGAGAAGGAAGACGCTCCGTGGCTGGTGTTCTGGAGTGTCAGGGTTTAACTTGGGAGGGGTGGTGTTCTATTCCCTCCAAAAGTGGGATGTTAGCTTTTTTTTTTTTGTTTTTAATACTTCAGGCATATGAATAAGAAAATAAGAGTGGGTGGAGGCCAGTATCACCAGTAATTATCAAGCTTAACTGCTACTGCGAGAGCAAGGATGCGGTTTGCTTCTGATGGTAATAGGCCTTCTTGGGAGAAAGAATGATCGGGGCCACCCCACCCAGCAGCCAGCCAGAGGAGAGGCCAAGGATCAAAGGCCTCCAGATTCAAATCCCAGGCCACACAGAAAGAATGTGGTTTCTACCAGATCAGGCCAAATGTCACAGGTATTGTGGGAGGTTGTCTGGTGTCCACATGAAATAACACAAGCATTGTGTCTGCACTTCATCCACCTGAAACCTCCTGCTGCCAGCTTTACCTCAAAAGAAAAAGAGAGAGAGAGAGAGAGAGAGAGAGAGAGGAGAAGAAAAAGAAGAAGAAGAAGAAGAATAAGAAGAAAACAATCCCAAACGATTATAGATGTGATGATAAAGTACCTGTCTTCACTGGGGTCAACACTATTTTGATTAAACCTCAGGTTCTTTTAAGATCGTTTTCCAACAAATATTTCTCTGTAATTTTGATCTGCTCATAGGTGAAGAGAAAGGAAAAGGAGAAAAGAAACAAACAAAACTCAAAATACTATTTACTCTCCCAGCAGAGCAGCATGGTGTAAACAAAAATAATAGTTATGCTCCTGGGTTCTGAACCCTCACAGTGTTGCTGTAGAAAATAATTTTAATGGAGAGCCAGAGTCTTGCAAAACACATAACGAAGCCATAATAAAATGGGATACTTATCCTGCTGCTCCGATTAGACCACTTCCATTCAACAGTTGTAACTAATGACTTGTTTTTCCTTTGGTATTAGGAGCCCTATTACTGTGCTGAACATAACATACCTCATTTTGCTTCCCTAGTCATGCTTGTCTCTTTCACTGATGACTGCAATTTGATATTTATGAAATCACATAGAAATAATGTATAATCCTCCCTATTACCCCTTTCCAAATTGTATAAAATTATTCAGAGGACAACAGATTAATGTACACTCCAATGCATGTGTCCTTTTCTCTAACCACTTCTAACTGACAGCCTCTCTCTCTCTCTCTCTCTCTCTCTCTCTCTCTGGCTAGAGAACACACTGTACTTTGGAGATAATTGACTGTGGAATATGATGATGTTTATTCAAAAACAGGTCACACAGACTGCAATTTGAGAGTCTTCCTTTATCCTCCTTACTTATTCTTATCGAGGGGAAATGCATAATACTGTTTCCTGCAAATCAGAAATGTGGAGTCTTAATTACTTCTTTAGATTTAACCTACTGAGAAAAATCCACTGCAAATGTACCCTCCTCCCTTGAGATTGGTGACATTTAGAAAACCAACTCCAGATTACTCATTTAGAACAAACTGGGATAAGATAGAGTATGCATTCATATCATTTTAACAGTATGTTCTCTTGTTTCTAAAAGAACACATTATGGAATTAGACTATTTTTTTTTTCCAGGAATAACACAAATGGACAATAACTTCTAGGAGGGAAGGTGTGGCTGAAAGAATAAATCTCTGGCTATCAACAATCTCTGGCATGGTACAGACATGAAGACTAGTCTTTGATCTGAGGTTAGAGCTTTGTCTCCTCTCTGCTATCAGTTACTGTCATTCTGACTGATTCGGGTAAAAAAAAAATGTAGTTGTCCAAAAGAGATACATAGTAAGGCCATTCGAATCCCACCACCAGATGTGGACAGGCATAAATCATCTATGTTGTAGAAGATGTAACCACATTGAACAGGTTAGATTTTTACCCTTTAAGGTGACTTTCATGAGATGTCATTACGGATCTAGTTCTCAACGGATAATACCGTTCAACTTTCATTTGAAAGATCTAGGTCAGACACTGGGTGGAGTAGGTGGCTAGTGGTTCTTAAAAAAAAACAAAACAAAACAAAACAAAAAAAAAACCAGTCCATTACTTTCAAGCTGCTTCTCAACATAGTCTAATAGAGGCTGTGTTTAGGTAATGGGGGGCAGATCACAACGACAATTAACGTCATTTCGTTATAGTCATTTAATAAATCTTTGCCGTGTACAGGCTAGATTCTCAGAGATATGGTAGCTGCTAGAAAGATAGAGGGGATGAGAGATAACCTGGAGTTTGGCTGAAAGAAGTAAAGGACTTTTGACTAACTTGTCGTTTGATGCATCACTATCAATATTTCCATGGCATTCTACCTATAAGTAGTTCGCAAAATTTGTGAGTTAATATTAAGCATGTACATTTCATAAGCTCTTTAGGCCGCTGCAAAAGAGACAGTAGTCCAATCTTCTTGTTTTACGTAGCTGAGGAAAAGGAAGAGAGGAGACCTGTTAACTTATGGATTGTTGACTGGAATCAGAGCCCAGAACGCTAAATTCTGATATACTGAAAACGATGTAAAGGATGCTGATTTACTGAGGCAATTCCCACTCTCCACACATGTGCAGCGGAACATCCTGGAGAGTCAGGCGGTGCTGTCTGCACTTCTCTCCTATGCAAACGTCCAGCTGTCACACGGCTCAAAACGTCCTGTCTGAGCATGTCAAATTAGCCGGACAAAGCCTGTTCTCACAAAAGCTGGGGGGTCGAGGTGGGGCTAGAACCAAACATACTGATAACCTCTTGAGAACAAACGGTCTTGCAAGATTTCTGCTCCACAATTCAAATGAAAGGGCTTTCGAAACACTTCCAAACTCTGTGCATATCTAAATGCACCTGCAAACTTTCTGAACCGCTCATACTGCTGCTCCGAGAAGCATTATCACAAAAGGGAACCCTCTGGAAGCCCCGGATGTGAGAGCAGAGGCTTCTGAAAACTTAGGGAAGTCAGAAATGTGTCCTTTCTCCTTCCAGATTCTGTGGAATTAGTATTAAACGCAAAATACATATTTGAAACACAGGGAATCTGTGTCATAACCTGGAACAAGAATTACTTCAATGCCACTAGGACTCTGTGTCCTCGGTTAGGGAGATGGAGGGGGAAAGGAGAACCAGAGTCGAATGAATGTTGGGCTGGGAGATCTGCTTCCCGCCCCAGTTCTATCCTCTATGCCTACGGTGCTTTGAGCAAATGGCCCTCGCCTTAGTTGGCTCATCTATTTCTTACCCACAGAAATCTTTGTGAGCAGGCATGGCATCTTCTCCGTGTCGGCATATGCAACAGCTAGTGCAGAGCCTGGCACACAGTAAGCGCCCAATAAACGTCAGTGGAACCACTGCGAAGAATCAGGGCTTGAACTGGATGTGTTACAAACGCCCTCCACCTTAAGCAGAGCCAAGAACACCTCAGGATGGTCCCGTGAATGTCAGAAAAAGAATGAAAGGGAGGAAAGCTCTGATTCCAGAGTCTGAGGCACTAAGCACTTCCTGGTCCTTTCTTTTCATTAAGGTTTATGTAACTACATTTTATGTCAGGGGACATTTTCATTCAGCCTTTTGTGCGGATCCCCTTAAAATAGAGCCTGGGCTGAACTGCCAGGCTGGCTGAGGCGGGCAGCGCAGCTCCGGTCAAAGCAAGCTAGCCAGTTTGTCTGTTAGTTCTCTGGCTCATAGAATCAGCCATGTCCGGGACCAAGGGAAAGATGAGCTCGGAAAGCTGGAAGCCTTCAAATTAATCCTCACGACGAAAAGCGCAAAAGGAGTGAAAAGGAAGAACGCTCTATTACATTCTCGAATGCACGGACGAGGAGGCTTCAGTTACCCACGGGCCGGTGCTAGTGTGAAGGATCCCCGTACGAGCGACATAGATATCTATGTCTCAGCTACATCCCTGCCACTTTCCCTGTGAACATTGTGACTGTTTTGCCTGCCATTTGTCACAGGGAGGATTGATTCATTTTATTGGCATGTGCCCCGAAGCAACCCAATTTTATTTTAATATCTCATGCCGTTCAAATAGCGTATCTGGAAAAAAATTACCACAGGGAGCAACATTATGTGAGATCTAAGGGTGTTTGTGACAAGTGTGTTCATTCACTACTAATGGAAGAGCAGTCTTTATATAGTTTTTCCTGTTATTATTCCTAATCATTTAGTCTATGGACGGCACATTCCCACCAGAGAGTGGTATTAATAGTGCTCACAGAGCTGCTATCTGCCCCCATCAAACCCCATAATACCAGTTACGTTAGCAACCGATTCATAACCTTTACTCAAATTAAATGAAGAACAGACACGGAAGCCATGATGATACAACATTTACCGAATACTTGCTCTGTGCAGAGAACTGTCTCTCAGCAATGAAGTGCGAGGCAACCTGGCTGGGTTCTGTTTATGTTGGTTGTTGCCCATGTGGTGCCAGTCATCAAGGTAGTGTGTCTTACTACACAGCTCTTGCCCTCAAGCAGCTTAACCTAGTAGGTCAGTGACAAAGAACGTGGGCCACAAAGACTGAAACAACCAACAGATCCATAGGCCTTGGCAAAAATCATGCAAAGATGGAGCATCCAAACATCCCTCCTGGTTCTGTCACCAGGTCACACTGGGTGACGCTAGGACAAACCCCCCGCCTTAGATCGTATATGAACGTGACACTTTGCTAGACTCCTGTCTCCTGGGCCAAGTACACTTCAGAAAGAAGGTCACACCCAAAATGTCTTCTCTGGGAGACCGAAGAGTCACTGGCATAAGCCAACCAAAAGAGCAAATGGGGAATGGGGAAACAAAGACAGAAAAAGCAAATACTCAAGTTTGGCAAAGGTAAGGACTACCAAGAAAGAAAAGGAACAAGTCAGTGTTGTGTGAAAAGTGGACTATCGACATTGCTATCAAATTATCATTGGGGAGTAAATTCCATTTGTCCATGGGAGTTAAGTTCTTTTTTAAGTTTATTTGTTTTGGAGAGCGAGCGAGCATGCACAAGCGGGCGAGGGGCAGAGAGACAGTGAGACAGAGAATCCCAAGCAGACGCCGTGCTCAGCGCAAAGCCCCACGTGGGGTTCCATCTCCAGACCAGGAGATCATGACCTGAGCAGAAATCAAGAGTCAGAGGCTCAACCGACTGGGCCATGGGGTCTTAGTGAAGAGGCTGTATGAAGTCTATTTCTGGCGAGGTGGGTAAAACTAGCTTCATTACTTCAGATGTCACAGAAACTACCCATGGGATTCCAGAACAGAGACATGGTTCTGAACTTTGAGCCTTTAAGGAGCCATCAAACTCTGGAGGATATTTCTCAAAGGCACAGAGGTGTACCCCAAGTCAGGGATTTCTTTCAGTTTATTTGTTTTGGCCATGTAAGCAAATAAGAGTTTAAATGTTAAGATACAGAAAACGTCTGTAGAGGTACTGCCATTTACAGCATCAGCCAACACCCTTGTCTCGCCTCAGAATCACCAGTTCCAACCCAGGACATCCTCTGGGCCAGATCAAATGCTACTTCCTCATAAAGACTTCCCTGAGAGCTCAGTGGAATGTGCCACTAAGTCCCCTGGATATCCAGGAGGTTTTATCTTTAACAGATTTGGTTACTCATCATTTTATACCTGTGCTATAGGCATCATCAGATGCGTCTTAACTTTCCCATCATAGTGTCTGGGATATGGTACACAGTAAACAAATATCTGAGGAAAAGCAGGAATGAGAGAAGAAATAAGTCTTCCCAAGCAAGTACGCAGAGAAGAAGAGATACTTTTAAATACATATGGATTGGCACGGAAGGAAGCTTCCGGGCCCCTCACGTGCTTTGGCCCCTTCTGCTGTTCTGAGAGGGGCCTCAGCAAAATTGTTGTGTCTTTCCACTCTGACTACTCTCTCTCTGTCACACACTCAGGTGGGGTAGTGTTGGAATGATCTCGGAAATCTGGGGTTTGTTTAGGCGAATTTCTCTCAAGGATACATTTAGTTGACTATTGTGCGACTACATAGTCTCCAGTCACTGTGGTATGTGCGTAGGCCATTGCCAGTTATCACTGGGGAGCAATGACCTCCTGGAAAACTGTACGTGCCCCTGGGCCCACTAACTATCCCAGCTCTGGGACTCAGAGATATGGAGCTAGAAATCCTGTGACGTGAATGTTTCTTGCGACACCCTGTGTGTGGATTATGCCAGTAGAGGAGAGAAGCAGGGTGTGAAATGTGTGGAGCTAGAAAGTGTGGGCCGAACATTCTACCAGTCATCAGATGTGTAACAGTATGCACGCAAGGAGGGCTACGTGGGACTCAGTGATGCAAAGGGTGTTGCCTTCTCTGAGGAGGAGTGTGTGCAGCCATGTACTGGAAGCAATTATAACTGCACCACTGCCTTGATTTTCCCTCTCGGACATGAATTTCACAACATAAAGTCTGCCAGTGTATGAACTTACAACAACAGCACAGGTAGTTTTCTAACATAACAGCTGACAAATGAAAGGAACTTGACAGCAGTTTCCCCCAATTTGACAATCTCCTTAAGTTCTACAACATTACTGATAAAAAGTTGTGAAGATAACGGGAAGTTTTCCAAACTTTTGTTTTGTTGTTTTTGAGAGAGAGTGCGGGGGAGAGGGGCAAGGGAGACGGAGAGAATCCTCAGCATGGCCCCACGCTCAGTGCAGAGCCTGATGCAGGGCTCGATCTCACGACCCTGGGATCATGACCTGACCTGAAATCAAGAGTCGGACACTCAACTGACCGAGCCACCCAGACGTCCCCAAACTTTTAATACTAATACAATAATAACAATAATAATAATAATAACTTTCTATCAACCATGTTAGAAGGAAAGAAGGAAGACTTAAATTATCTTTGTATTCTCCCTAAGGAGAATAATACAAAATTAGGTTGCACAGAAAAGTGACCAGAGACAAAATATAAGACAGAGTCACTGGGTATTTAATTAATTTCTAATTGAAATATTTTTTTTTCTGAATTTTGTATTTTTTATCATATTTCATGGCTTTTTATACATTTAAAATAGGTGCGCTTGCTTTTCTCATTTATAATAAATATTCATTTTTTACATACTTTGTATGGGAGAAGTTATGTCCGCCTAAAATTCTCCTGTTGAAGTGCTAACCCCTCGGACCTCAGAATGTGACTGTATCGGGGGACAGCGTCTTCAAAGAGGCAGTTAACTGAAATGGGAAGGGCTGGGAAGAAGCAAAATTTTAGCCTCCAGGGCTGTGAGAAAATAGATTTACGTTGTTTAAGCTGTCCAGCCTGTGGCACTTCATTATGGCAGCCTTAACTAGTGCAATGATTTTCTAGCAATAATTTTGTATTTTTTTAACAGCAAGATTTCTTTTTTTTAATATATTTTTTAATGTTTCTTTATTTTTGAGAGAGAGAGAGAGAGAGAGAGAGAGAGACAGAGAACAGAGGAGGGGTAGAGAGAGGGGGACAGAGGATCCGAAGCGGGCTCTGTGCTGACAGCAGAGAGCCCAACGTGGGGCTCAAACTCATGAACCACGAGATCGTGACCTGGGCCAAATTTGGAGGCTTAAGCGACTAAGCCACCAAGGCACCTCAATAATTTTGTATTTTTTACACAGGTGTCCTCAAAGTTATAAGCTTCAAAGCTTTAGGTCCTAAAAAATTTGAATGTATCTCAACACACACACATACACACACGTGTGTGTGCATGCACACACACACACACACACACACACACACTAATCTCACTATTCACTGTTGGGTATACTAAGCAATGTAGCTAGGGCCAATGCCATTTTGTCAGAGATCCTTACTTTTTTATACATACTTCTTTTTAGACACTTTCCATTTTGAACAATTTTATTGTAGTATCTATCACATGCTTCATAGAATTGAATCATTTAATCAAAATTTTATTTGGCTTCTGAGGTTTGTGTAACCTTATCATGTATAGAGTCACTATCTGAAGACTCTTCCCAGAATACTAAAGAATGCTAGATATCAGCCCAAGCCTTTTATTCAGTGTCTTGTTGAACAAATTTCCCATTTTTCAATCTAAATGTTAAGCAATAGCAAGGGGCATTCTGCAAACAGAATAGTTGAGAACTGCAATTTTCTTTTAGTTCCACGTGTTTCCTGCTATGGGTTTTATTACAGACAAAGAACGAGGAGTCTATGGTTTACATGGTGTGCAAAATTGGGAAGTGTCTTACTTCTCTACAACTTTGTCATCATCTGTAAAAGACAATAATTATTCATCATCTGCCCATCCCAACAAGTTCTTTGAGAAGCACATGAGACAATGGGTATGAGAATGCGTTGAATTAAAATGTTTCCTGTTATTTTATCAAAGGCAATCATAAAGTACCTATCAATGTAGATACAGAAGCCTCCCTGATCACCCAAATTTATAGTTCTACTTTGCTATTCAGGCCTTGGACACCCTCTGGATCTTAATTTCTTGTGAACAGGTAAGATGGCTTCTTAGAAAAGCAAAGGCAACACATTTATTTGATCTCTGACAGCCTTAAAAAAACCTGTGAACTCCCCAGTCATTGAGCAAATATGTTGGGGTAATTCTGTTTGAGACTACTTGTTAAGTTTGTTTTAGTTTCTAGAACTTCTTTTTGACTTGTCCATTAGGTAACACTCAAAATGGAAAACTAGGCTTCTGTTTTTTTTTTTAATTTTTTTTAACGTTTATTTATTTTTGAGACAGAGAGAGACAGAGCATGAACAGGGGGAGGGGCAGAGAGAGAGGGAGACACAGAATCTGAAACAGGCTGCAGGCTCTGAGCTGTCAGCACAGAGCCTGACGCAGGGCTCGAACTCACGGACCGTGAGATCATGACCTGAGCTGAAGTCGGACGCTTAACCGACCAAGCCACCCAGGCGCCCCTAGGCTTCTGTTTTTTAATAGGGAATGCTAACATTAAGTATGGATAGAGCATGGAATAAGAGTATATAAAATAGAAACCAATGACTCCCTCGGCGGATAACCTCTTGCTAATGAAAAGGGTCTTTCTAAATATGATCCATGTAGTGTAAAACACAACACAACACAACACAAAACAAAGCAGTGGAACACTGTGTTTGACTCCCTATTAATAGCCTGGTACTAGAACTCACAGAACAACCACAGAAGGCTGAACAGTCCAGGCTTCTCACATGATCAAGTTCACACTGCCCTGGTTCTCCAAATAAGGTTTTCCAAACGAACTTGGCCTAGGCTTGTTCATTTGGCATTTCTCCTGTAGGAATGCAACTCAGTGTTCTACCCAAGGGCTTCAAGAATGACAATTGTTAAGATATTTATTTAGTTATTTAATCAATCCTTTCTCAGTACAGGCTTATTTTGAATCAATGGCAACTGCTCTTAGTGAATAGAACATTTGTTTTGTTTGATTGACTCTAAACTTCAGACATAAGTGGGCTGGATTTTACAGCTTATTTTAAAATTTTCTTTCCCCTGACCCTTTTCTGATGAGCCATTCAATGATGTTGCAAATTATTCATGCAAATATACAAAACAATGTCACCATGTTACTCTGGGCATTTGGCAGGGAGTTGAGGCGTTTGGGCGACTTTATATCACCCTTGAAAAAACTGGCCACTGTTGGTTTTGCTACAAGTCTTCTCACTTGGAGACACCATGCTGTGGCAGTAGGCTGGCTCTGAGGAGGTCTTCAGCTTGTCTCGCACCTCTCAGAACTCAGTAGTACTTTCCTCTCTGAGGTTAAAGTCATTCTGCTTAGCCCCAGTCCATGGCCCACCCATCACACCCCTCACTCTGCCACTTGCTTCAAAAATGCCTGGCAGGCCGACTGGCAGATAAAAAATGAAAAGAAGAGCATAAGACTTCTATTAGAAAAAAATAATCAGGAAATTTTCCCAGCAGATAACCTCTCAATAGCTTTATTTTATTCTAACTTAATTTTAATTTTTAAAAAATGTTTGTTTATTCATTTCTAAGAAAGAGAGAGAGACAGAGTGCAAGTGGGGGAGGGGCAGAAAGAGAGGAAGACACAGAATCCGAAGCAGGCTCCAGGCTCTGAGCTGTCAGCACAGAGCCCAATACAGGACTTGAACTCACGAACCATGAGATCATGACCTGAGCCGAAATTGGACGCTCAACCGACTGAGCCACCCATGTGCCCCCCAGCAGCCTCATTTTAGTAGAGGGGTCCTCAGCAGCTTGGCCTATGGGACTTGCTCAAGACAGAAGAGAACTGGATGTAAGATGTAAAGGTGGATTGCTACACATCAGTATGAATTTTTGTAAATATCTTTTTACAAAGAGGAAGTGTGGTATAATGGCTAAGAGCTTTGGTCACGTGCTCTTGGACAAGTAACCTAATGCATTTCTATCTCAGTTTCCCACTCAGTAAAAAATCAGGGTATTAATGGCATTTTCTTTGTATGTGTTTTGAGGGGACTAAATGAACCAATGTACATGAAGGCATCACATAAAAAAATCATGATTTAACTAGGGTGATCTCTAACATTGACACTTAAGAGCCGTTTTGGGTGATTTCTAGCACTCCCACTTAGAAATAGGTTGTAAAACTTCAGAATGAAAGTACATTTTGCCACTAATAGCATTTTAAGCCTGAAGGTCTCCAAGTGATTTAAAATTGCTTAAGGGGACACGGGCTCCAAGTCGTTAAAATTCACATAGAACATAAAGCATTGGGTTAGGTGTTACTTACCTACTAACTTTGGCCAGTAACACACGTTATATTAGGGTCTTCATTATGCATGCTTGTCTTTATGCTACCACATGCAAAGATATAAATGAGCCAGTTTTGAAAGTGGTCTTACTTTTATTTTTTTTTTTTTAATTTTTTTTTTCAACGTTTATTTATTTTTGGGACAGAGAGAGACAGAGCATGAACGGGGGAGGGGCAGAGAGAGAGGGAGACACAGACTCGGAAACAGGCTCCAGGCTCCGAGCCATCAGCCCAGAGCCCGACATGGGGCTCGAACTCACGGACCGCGAGATCGTGACCTGGCTGAAGTCGGACGCTTAACCGACTGTGCCACCCAGGCGCCCCGAAAGTGGTCTTACTTTTAGAAGCCGATGGCTATAAATGTGGAGAATCAGAAAGGCAGTCAATTAATATTGAAATTAATCTAAGTCCAGGAAGAACCTTTGATTCCCCAGCTTTTGGAGGTTCTTGGCGATTACACAATCTAATCTTGTCTACTTTCCCCACTCTTCATGTCCATCAATTCAAGACTAATAGAGGTCAGACCCTACATAAAGCCTGGCAAAATTGACCCACGCTTTCACCCTCTGAAGATCACTACAACTTTTTCAGGACCTTTCTTTTAGCACTGTTACAGTTTGTGTTTTATGAGAGCTGTGGCCCATACATATATGATCATGGGGGAAAATGATCTATTCTCAAAAAAAAAAGTGGGGACATTAGCTGTATTTTTTTTTAATAATACTTGACACTAATGAATAAGAAGTTAAGAATGGTCAGTGACCAGTGTCACCAATAATATGGATCTGATCTTCCCTATCGGGGAAGACGAGCTAAGTTTTAGTTGGTTTTAGGTGATTTTTGTATGTCCATTGGCATCTAGAAAAATAGCATGTAGATGGTACATGTTATTTATTGAAAGTAAAATTTTAAGAAAATAGTTCTATGTAGCTATCTATGTAGCATTAGTAATTATAACTAAAACACACATACCTCATCAATATTTTTTCCTAAGTAATTACTGTATAACTCACATATGCTTGGTAGTACTAATGGAATAAACAATGTGGCCAAGCTACATATGCCCCTGTCTAGACAGAATTACTGTGTAGGCAGCTCGTGAGCAGCTCAGGCAGCCCTTAAGATGTCCCAGTGTTGGTGTTGGGAAAGCAGATTTCTATTGATACACATTCTGCACCATTTACACAAAGAACCACTATGGAGAACGCAAAGTATCGCAGAAGTTATTTCAAGACAAAGGGATAACTGGAAAAGGACAGAGAGGAGGGTGAAAGAAAACCAAGCCGATAAGAAGCACATGTCAAGGTGAGCAACACTTGATGTAAACAGGAAATCTCAAAGAACTGATGTCATTATTTGTCTTTTATCGGTTAAATTGCCATGGTGGTGGAGGGAGGGCTGGGGAGGGGAGACCAGATGAGGAGACCAGACAGATCCCAGGCTGCTGAGAAGAATGCCCCTGCGAATGAAAATACGGACGCTGCGTCTGAAACAGGAGGAGGTAAAACCTTCATCCCTCACCCATGTCTGCAGTGTCCCCGACTATATAGCGTTCAATCTTTAAGTGGTCAGGTGCCACGAAAACATGTCGTGGTGTCACCCTGTATCTTTTTTGGCTAAGAAATTAAAATTGGATGTTTGTTTGTTTGTTTGTTTGTTGGTTTGTTTTAAACATGCAACTTTAGTTCTTCCCCAAAACTCGTAAGTCTCAAGCCATTACTGCTTGCCCTACATTCCACTGCTTGCATAAAACTTTCCCTGCCACTGGAGAGAGGAAGTGGTGTGTCTATTGTATTCACTTCTCATTCAATAACCACCCCCCTCCTCTGCCCCTGGAGTGGAGGCTGGGAGTCTTGCTTCCGTACACAACAAAGAATCTGGAGGTACAACTCCATACCAATAAAGTGGCTTCATGTTTCTTAATAGAAAAGTTCCTCTGTTGACAAATGAGAAAGTTTATGAGCCCATCTTTTCAATAGTTTTAAGGGAAACCGCAGAAGCACCAGAGCCTAACAAATCTTCCTGCATCCACTCTGATCTTACGCGGTGGCTGGGATTATCTTGAAACAAAACCAGACCCTACCGCTCCCTTGCTAAAAATGCTCCAGTGAATTTTCATTTCATTTAGGATCAACACAAACTCCTTATCGTGGCCCGTAAGATCTGGACCCTGCTTACCTCTCCCATCTCATTTTATTGCATTCTCTTCCACCAACTATGTTCCAGCCACATTGGCTGTCTCTCTATTCTTATAAATGTCACGTCAGAGGACTCATCCTTTCTGCTCTTTGCTTGAAATGGTCTGCGTCCAGATCTTAGAAGATGTGGCTCCCTTATGTTATTCAGGTTTCAGAGCAAATGTCATCCTTTCAATGACTTTCCTAAGTTGGCCACCTAAATCAATCTCTACCTGGATATTAAAAATCCTTCTCTGGGGGCAGCTGGATGGTTCAGGTGATTAAGTGTCCGACTTCAACTCACATCATGATCTCATGGTTTATAAGTTCGAGCCCCGCATCAGGCTCTGCCCTGAAAGTGCAGAGGCTGCTTGGGATTCTCTTCTCTGCCCTCCCCTCACTTGTGCTCTCCCTCTCTCTCAAAATACGTAAACTTAAAAAAATTCCTTCTTTTTATTTTATTCTGAGCAAGTGTCACTGCCTAAAATTATGTCTTATTCCTTATCTTTTGGGAAAAAATAGAATATAAGCTTTTAAGAGGAAAGCAACGTTTTTTTTTTTTAAGTTTTCTTAAATGTTTATTTATTTTTGAGGCAGGTAGGGAAGGAGGCAGAGATAGAGGGAGACACAGAATCTATAGCAGGCTCCAGGCGCTGAGCTGTTAGCACAGAGCCTGATGCGGGCCTCAAACTCACAAAAAGTGAGATCATGACCTGAGCCGGAGTCGGACGTTCAACTGACCGAGCCATCCAGGCACCCCAGGAGAAAAGAAATCTTAATCTCATTCTGTTTCTCACTCTAACCCCAGCACCAAAACAAAATGGGCAAGAAACAGTTTTCGATAAAGGGACAAATGATCAAATGAAGCCACGTGGTACCGTCCAATAAAACTGAGTTCTTCTGCTTTAACACTTAACTGTTTATATTCATGAAAGTTTATAAATGAAAGCTTCTGGATTGGGAGAACTACTTAATCTCTGCAAGACTCGGTTTTTATCAGCAAAAGATAATAGTCCCCTTTAAAAGTGTTAGTGTTACTGAGAAGACTGTGTGTGTTAATTCATGGAAAGTGCTTAGCACAGTACCTGACATAAATGTTCAGTCATACAGCTTTAAAGTATTTATTTATTTTTTTTTTAATTTTTTTTTCAACGTTTATTTATTTTTGGGACAGAGAGAGACAGAGCATGAACAGGGGAGGGACAGAGAGAGAGGGAGACACAGAATCGGAAACAGGCTCCAGGCTCTGAGCCATCAGCCCAGAGCCTGACGCGGGGCTCGAACTCACGGACCGCGAGATCGTGACCTGGCTGAAGTCGGACGCTTAACCGACTGCGCCACCCAGGCGCCCCAACTTTAAAGTATTTAATAATCCCATCTGTCACTTAGGATTTTTGGTCTCCCTTCTGTAGCCTAAACCCTTCCAAATATTATAATGATCTCTTACGTAGGTGCAGTAGCTTAGAGTCGAAAGTACCTCCACGTCTGTCACCATACATAACTTGCCTTGCAGTCTGAAATTCAAACTGAGGTTTGATTTCCAATCCCTAAGTCTTTCTACCACAATAGACAATACATGGTGAGGAAAGGAGGGGCAGGAAGCTTAGGTAGAGGGAGGTGGGTAGAGTGGAAAGTATAAAATTTGGAACACTCGACTTAAAGTGGGCGTCGTACATTGGAGGACCTCAGAGCTTTTTACCCTTTCCCACATAATAGTACTCTGGATAAAAGGTTATCAGAATGATTCTGTGCCCAGCACTTACTCATTCATTGACCAATGCATCTTTTCCAGGATTTACTGCTTGACAATCAATGTTCGCTACATAGCAGTTAACAAAACAGACAAAAATCTCTGCCCTTATGACACATTCTATGGGGAGAGAAAGAACACAGGATTAAAATATATCAATGTCGGGGCGCCTGGGTGGCGCAGTCGGTTAAGCGTCCGACTTCAGCCAGGTCACGATCTCGCGGTCCGTGAGTTCGAGCCCCGCGTCAGGCTCTGGGCTGATGGCTCAGAGCCTGGAGCCTGTTTCGGATTCTGTGTCTCCCTCTCTCTCTGCCCCTCCCCCGTTCATGCTCTGTCTCTCTCTGTCCAAAAAATAAATAAAAAACGTTGAAAAAAAATTAAAAAAAATATATCAATGTCAGCTGCTGATAAATATTACAGGGGAAAGTAAAGGTGAATAAGGGCATTTTAGGGCCGATATTTTTTAGGGGAGGTATTTTTTGTAGGGTGCTCAGAGAAGACTTCTCCAACAAAGCAGCATTTCAGTAAAGTCCTGCAGGAGGGAAGAGAACGAGCCATGTGGCTATCTGGGGAAAAGCATTCCAGGCAGAAGGTCAGCAAAACAAGTGCCCTGAAACACGAGTGTGCCTGCATAGAGGGTGGCTGGAGCGGGGTGAAGGAGGGAGGAACAGATGAGGTCAGAGCGCTGACAAGGGACAAACAGAGTCAGGCCTTGTAAGCACTAAGCCTGCTTGTCTCAAACAGAAGTCACAGAGCTGGGAAACTGCTGGAGCGTTCTAAGCATGAAAGTAAAATAACGACTGAAACAGGATCCCTTTGTGTCGAGAACAGGCTGACGTGGGACCAGGATGGGAAGGCCACAGCGGGAAGAGGCCACTGCAGTAACTCAGGCAAGGCAGGAGAGTGAATCCACCAGGGTCCTGGCAGGCAGGGGATGTGGGGAGAAGGGAGCAGATTTTAGACAGACTTTCAAGGGGGAGATGAAAGCATGTGCTGTGTGAGAGAAGGAGAAGAGTCCAAACAACTTTGTGTGTTAGGCCTGAGCTCCGACAAGAGCAGACCCGTCATGACTGAAAGGTCAACAACCATGTGTGGGAGGAGCAGGCTTGGGTGAGGGGGAAATCAAGAGGTAATATGCCCCTTAGAGATGAGAAAAGCTTCACTACACATAACACTGTGCCGGAAGGGACAGAGACAAGAGCAGTTCAAGTTGACCACAGCAAGACAGAAAACGATGATGATGTAGGCTGGGAAATTAACCTCACTAACTAAAACAGAGTGCATGCATCTAAATGAAGATTAATCTACTGGTGATACAAGCTAGGATCTAAAGACTAGGGAACTGGGACTGGGAACACAGCTTAAATAAAAAAAAAAAAAAAACAGCAACAAAAACACACCTATTAAAAAAATACCACTTTAACAAGTCTTAGTAATAGGAAGTGTATGCAACTCCATGTCAATTCAACAATTCAAGTTATTTCACTTACTGACAGATTGATCAATTCATGCATGAGTGAGTTCCTGTTACACGCACCGTACTATGTTAGGTACATAAAAACAAAACTGGGGATGCCTGGCTGGCTCAGTCAGTGCAGTGCGCAACCTTGACCTGAGGGTTGTGAGTTCGAGCTCCACGTCGGGTATAGAGATTACTTCAAAAAAGAAAATCTTACAAAAAAAAGAAACAGAACCAAAATAGACACGATTCACACCCCTGAAGAACATAAATGTCTACTTGAAGAGACAGACCTATAAGGTAATTCAAATCCAATGGGATGTGGAGAAATTGGAATGCTCATGCACTGCTGGTAGAAAGGTGAAATGGTAGAATTCCTTTGGAAAGCAGTCCAGCTGCTTTTCAGAAGGTTCATCAGTGAGGTCACCACATAACCCCACAATTTCCACACTAGGTATATACCCATGAGAGCTGAAAACAATGCCCATATAAACATCTGTATCCAAATATAGATGGTAGCATTACTCATAATAGCCAAGGAAGAAAAGAAAACCAAGTACCCATCAACTGATGAAAGAATGAATATAATGTATGTCTGTCCAATTTAACTTATTCAGCAATAACAAGGAATGAAGTACTCATAAGTATGACAGCATGAATGAAAACTTGAAAATATTATGCTAGGAATCCAATCACCACAGACTACCTATTGTTTGAATCCAAATATCCAGAAATTGCAAATCTACAGATATGGAAACTAGATCCATAGCTACCTATGTCTGGAGGATTTGAGGAAAATGGGGAGTGTTCATAAGTACTTGGTTTCAGGTTGCCTCGGTGGCTCAGTCAGTTAAGCGTCTGACTCTTGGTTTCAGCTCAAGTCATGATCTTGTGTTGTCAGACTGAGCCCCGTGTCGGATCGGACTCTGTGCTGGCAGTGTGGAGCTGCTTGGGATTCTCTCTCTCCCTCTGTCTCTGCCCCGATCCCACTTGTGCTCAATACATACATACATATGTACGTACGCACATAAATAAATAAATGCACTTGGATTCTTTCCGGGGTGAGGAGACTGTGATGATGGTTGCACAATTTGGTGAATATACTAAAAATATTGGATCAAACTGTACATTTTCAGTGGATTAATTCTACTGTATGTGAATTCTATCTCAATAAAGTTATTATACATTTAAAATACCTACTAAGATGCATGTTACAGTCAAGGAAGAAGAAAAATGTTATGAGAAAATTCAGAGGAATGACAATAATGCGTGGGGATTAGGTGAATGGTCAAGCTTCTCCAAGAGTCAATAATGGAGATAGATCTTGAAGGCTCAATAGAAGTTTAGCAGGTGGGGAGAAACAGGAGGGATGTAGAATCCATCCTGCCAAGTAGCAGGATAAATTTTGGTTTCGATATTTAATTCTTTCCTTCCCCGAAATTACCACCAACTATTGCAACAGCTTCCAGCTCAAGAGTCTAGATCTACTGGGTCAGGAAGAATAGTTGAGAAATATTCAAGAAGTTTCCATGATAGTCTAAATATTGCAAAGCCCTTCCCATATTTTGGTAAGATGTCAGTTAACTTTTTCTGTAAAGGACCATGCAGTAAATGTTTTGGGCTTTGAAGACTATACACCCTCTGTTGCAACTCTCAATTCTTCCACTGCAGTGGGAAAGCAGTCGTAGGTAGTACATTAACAAGTGGATGTGGTTGTATTCCGATACAACATGATCTAGAAAACAAGGTCGTGTGTGAGATTCAGCCCATGGGCTGCAATTTGCTGGGTCCTGGTCCATATCCCCCAGTCTGCCTTCCTGAACTCTCTTCCAGTTCTCTGCTGGTCACTAGAAATGTTCCTGCCTCTTCAGGGATCACTAGCATCAGTTATTTCCCAGAAGGCCTGCTTGATTAATACTCCATTGTTCTTTTGAATGGGATGGATAGCAGGATTGAAAACTTGGTTTCCTCTGGTAAAAAATTATGAGTATCATAATAGTAACTATCCCAGTTTTTGTTAAAGATGGCGAGTACACAGCCACGAGTAACATGTAATATCTAACAGATCCATAAAGAATGCAACTAGCATTCTTACATTCTCTTTGTCTACATTTTTCACAATAATCCCTAAAGACACATCAAAAATAAACATGGTGTCTATGGTTGGGGAGATATAAATACACCATATATTTATGAAGACTGAATAAAAGGGGATCTATTATCTTGAACTTAGATTAGGATATTGTTTCAACTCCATAAATCTTCATATAATGTTGACTGAATCTTGGGTTTCAAATAATGTTGAATATATGTTATGTCTCAGAAACACAACTCTAAAGATGTACTCTCCAAACTCTTGGGCCCAAGGGATATTTGATATTTGGATAACTACTATGAACGAACACATGTAAACACAGACAGCTATAAATGGAGGCAAGTGATATGGGGTGAAAGAATTCTGGGCTAGCAGTCAGAAGACCTATGTTCTTTCTCACCCTACTTCTGGCATTTGGTATTAGTGGGATACCAGGCCAGTTGCCTTTGGACATGATAAAGAGTTTTCCACACATATAAAAGTGTTTGATAAATTTTATAAGGGGTTATAAAAATGTTATGTGTTATTACTATATACTTCAAAATGATATTTTAAGTAAGTCGCCTTCTGAAATAAACCAGATTTACTTTCTGAAGAATTTTCACTGAATTCCAAGGATGAAATAAAGCAAACACTATGTTATTTGCCAAGAGTATACTAAAAGTTGAGTTTTCCATATTCTAGAAAATCAAAGAGCTAAAATAAGTAAATCTTTATTACTGGGACAATGGCACTTAAGGAAAGTCAGTTATTTGACTTTCAGTATGGTATATTTCCTAATATTCTGTGTGTAAAGTCTTTCAAAGTTTTTCTACTCACCATAATAATTATACATCAATAATGGTCAAACTTCTTTGTTTGCTGGGGAAGAGAACTATAGTCTCTATTCTGAAACAGGACAGTATGAGTGTCTGTGGCTGGCCAAGAAAGAAATGAGATTTCTGGAGAGACATTATCAATTGTGAGGGTAGTTATTTTACTGTAGAACTGAAACAGAACAAAGATAAAACTCTGGTAAGTTAAAGTGAGTTCTCTTGGCTCTGTAAATGTAAAAATTACATATTGTTAAAATCATTTGTTTAAAATGATGTATTTAATTTTCCAAAAAGATTAGGGACCTGGGATATCTCTACACATCTAAATCTCTGAAAAACAGAGGATTAGCAAAATGAACAGTATTCACAGACATATCTAAGTATGTGAGGACATCCATCCTGATTATAAATTTTAAAATCAGGGGAAGAAAAAATGATGGAGTGAGTCAAATCATATAGACCCTAAGAACAAGTCTTTCCACAGGAGGAACAACTATGAGACAGAAAAAAGAACACTAGAAGGGTAGCCATTTTCTATTACTATTTTTTATGTTTATTTGTGAGAGAGTGTGTGCACACATGCATGCCCAAGGTGGGGGAGGGGCAAAGGGAGGGAGACAGAGGATCTGAATCAGGCTCTGCAATGACAGCAGAGAGCCTGACACAGAGCTCCAACTGAAGAACCCTGAGATCATGACCTGAGCCAAAGTCGGAAGCTTAACAGACTGAGCCACCCAGGTGCCCCAGTCATTTTCTATTATTAAGAGAACTTACAACACTGATGGGGAGGTCTAAGGTTAGGTGTAAGTAAGTTCCTTTTGGCAATAACTGTCACACCTTTTAAAGTTCCTTTATACTTCCGGTCTCACCTGTCTTGAGTCAATGCAGAGGAACTGTGGTATAAGAAAAGAACATTAGTGTTCACTCAGATGTGGCAGTGACTAATTGAATAACGAACTCTTCAAATCACTGTAATGTTTCATGCCTCAGTTTCCTCATGTGTAAATTTAAGTAGTTATCAATAATTCTGAAGGTGACTTCTATGTCTGACAATTTCAACAGGCTAATCTAGAGAGGTGAAGTATAAAGGTTTATTATTTTTTTCCACGTTACATTCTTCAAATTTGTGAGAAACTATTTTGTCAACCAAAAAGCACATCTTCCAAATATAGGAAGGTGATGGATACACTCCTGCAATACAGGAAAATAAACAGCTGAATCAACAATTTATTTGAAGAGGAAATGATCAGGTAGAAAAGCTTAAGGAGTCTTAAACAAGCTTGCAAAACTGTTAAATTTAACAAAGCCATATGACACAAGGCCAATAAAAAACCAAGTCTATATACTAACAGCCAACGACTGCAAAATAAAATTTTTAAAAATACCATTTACAACAGCATTCAGAATGTGAAATACTTAGGGATAATTTAGCAAAACATGTAATACATTTTTGAGAGAAATTAATAAATGCATAAATAAAATGAGTGTTATACCATGCTCATGGGTTGGAAAATAACACTGTTACAGTATAAGCTCCTTTCAAATCGATCTATATATTCAAAAAAATCTGAACCAAAATCACATCAGGCTATTTGTGGAAACTGGCAATCTAATGTTAAAATTTATATGGAAATGAAAAGGACTTAGAATAATCAAACACTTCTGAAAGGACAAAGAAAGCTTTCACAGTCTCCTTACAAAGTCTACTGGAAAAGTCAGCAATAAAGGTAGTGTGGCATTGTCTTAAGGATATATAAGTTAGTGGAATGGAATATAAGAGTCCACATAAAGCCACACGCGTATCGCCAACTGACTTTTGTCAAACGTATCTAGGTAATTCAATGGAAGGAAAGACTTTTCAACAAATCATGCTGAGAAAACTTAAGCCAATGGGGGAAAATGAATTTTAAGCTTTATCTCACACAATACACAAAAATTAATGTGGAGTGAATTATAGCCCTAAATTTACCTGTAAAACATCTAAACGACAAGCCTAAAATAAAATCTTTGTGACTACGAGGAGGCAAAAATGCCTAAGGGAAAAAATAGCAGCACCGACTATAGAAGGATAAAAACATAAACTGAACTTGATCAAAATTAAACACTCTTGCTCTTCAGAAAACAACATTAAGGAAATGAAAAGTCAAGTCATGGACCAGGAAGAAATATTGGCAAGGCATATATCAAAGGGCTCTTATTCAGAATACACAAGGTACTCTTACAACTCTCAATAAAAAGAGAGAATTCAATTAAAAAATAGGCCAAGAATTTGACGACATTTCACAAAAGAAGATAAAGGATGGCCAAAGAAGTGCATAAATAATTAACACTCACATCATTAGTCACAAGGAAAATGTAAATATAAAGTACAATTAGATATAGCTATAAAGTCTGAAAATAGCCACAATTAAGCAACCACATGTTGCTAGGCTTGAGGAGCAGCTGGAACTCTCCTACATTGCTGATGAGAATGTACAATTTAAGAAAACAGTTTGGCAGGGTCTTATGAAGTTAAATAGTTAACTATCTGCCTCAGAAATCCCAGTTCTGGGTATCTGACAAAAAGAATAGGGGCACCAGGGTGGCACAGTCGGTTAAGCTTCCCACTTCGGCCTAGGTCATGGTCTCACCGTTCCCAAGTTCGAACCCCGTGTAGGGCTGTGTGATTGCTGACAGCTCAGAGCCTGGAGCCTGCTTCTGATTCTGTGTCTCCCTCTCTCTCCTCCCCTCCCCCACTCTGCTCTGTCTCTATCTCTCAAAAATAAATAATCATAAAAAAAGAATAAAAACTATGTCCATACAAGGACTTGTACATGGATGTTCACAGCAGCCTTATTCGTAATTCAAAATGAAATAAAAAAATGACCCCCAAAAAGTGAATGGATAAACAAAATGTAGTATGTTCATGCCATGGAACACTGCTTAGCAATCAAACTAAATGACTACTGATATGCACAACAACATAAAGAAATCTCAAAAAAATATAGTGAGTAAATGAAGACCTGACACAAGGGTGCCCGCTATGATATGATCCCATTTATATGGAATTCTGGAAAGGATGAAAATAACCTACGTTCAAAAGCAGGATGGTTGCCTGGGACTGAAGGTAAAGGGGACTGAAGGCAGCAGAGCATGAGGGAGGGAGCTCTGTGAGGTAGTTGAAATGTTCTGTAGATTGTGTTGGTATTTATATGGGCACATACCTGTGTCCAAGGTGCACTGTTACATGCATTTAGAAACACACATTTTATTGTCTGTAAATGAAACCTCCGAAAGCTGATTAAAGAATATGAATCCACAAGTCCATGGACACTTGGCAAGCAGGGGACTAAAAAAGACTGTGTACATAGCAGCATCCATGTACACATGCATATTCCAAGAGGAATGTAAAATATCAGCACCACAGTGAACATGAGAATCTATCCAGCTACTCTGGATACTGAGTTGCTGACGTGACAATGCTTGTATTACTGAGGTCACCTAATATGATCTGGTGGGGTAGGTTTGGGTTCTGACACTTTGCTGAACAGCCTGTTAAGTTCTAAGGCAGGGCTCCCTCATTTTAGTAGGGCATGAGAAGTTTCTTGATGCTTCTTTATTTTTTTTTTTTATTTTTTTTCAACATTTATTTATTTTTGGGACAGAGAGAGACAGAGCATGAACGGGGGAGGGGCAGAGAGAGAGGGAGACACAGAATCGGAAACAGGCTCCAGGCTCTGAGCCATCAGCCCCGAGCCTGACGCAGGGCTCGAACTCACGGACCGCGAGATCGTGACCTGGCTGAAGTCGGACGCTTAACCAACTGTGCCACCCAGGCGCCCCATGATGCTTCTTTATTAAACAAGAATGTGCTAAGAACTGTGTTAGTTACTCTGGAAGAGACAGGGTTGTTCAGATAGGGTTGTTCACCATCTCTATCCCCTAAATCTTAGAGTTCAGGACACGCTGGGGCCCAGTTTAGTGGAAGACTGATACATGCATGACTCTAGTAGAGTAAGAGTGGGAAAACTTCACAGGAGAGGGTGAAATACTGCACGACTTGATTTTACAAAGAGAAGGCATCGTAAGAGAGATGGACACTTCAGCTCGGTCTTAATGGATCACACGAAATGCACAGGTATTTCATCTATCTGGCGGAAGGTCTGAGAAGGCATTGAGGGAAGGAGCTCTACGAGGAAAGCTATAGAGATGAGAAATAACTAGGAATGTAAGTTCTCAGTTGGAAGTCAGAATGTTTCAAGGGGGAGATAAACTTGGAAACCCAGACTGGGTTTCAATTCATTCCATAATGGGCTGGGAAATTTGGAAAGTTTTTTTTTTTTTTTTTTTTAAATGGCAATTAATGACCAGGGCAGAGCTGTAGGGTAGAAAGATTAATCTGATAATATGTGTAGGAGGGACGGGTGTGGAGAGAGACCAGAGGTGGAGACACCCAAAAGGAGGCCATTTCAATAATTCAGTTGAGAAATTAGGACACCTGAACTAGGAGTCGCAAGGAGATTTACTTAAGAAACCAGATTTGAGAGACGGTGCGGTAGAAACAGCAGGACAAGTTATATGTATGTGATGTGGAAGAGGAAGTACAGTCCTAGGGCCCTGAGCCTGGATGCCCAGCAGGGAATTAGCCGGTGCTTCCCCTCCGTTTGATGGCCTCATGGCCACAACAGCTCTCTCTCTCTCTCTCACTCTACCACAACAGCTGGAGCCCCCTTACATGTCTGACAGCGAGTAGGGCCATGGTGGCGCCATGTCCAGCGGTTGTCGATGCTGATGTTTGATGCTCCCACTATCCAAACACCAAAGCGTGCTGACATGCATGGCTTCCCCGGGGGAAAGTATGAGGACAATATTCAGAAGGTTGGAATCATGGCTCCCGTGAATTTGCCAGATGACCTTCACAGAGTGACTCTCAGTACTGATCTTCTGAACCCCTGTGAATTCTGTAGGGGTCCACAAAGCACTTTGGGAACTGGAACACCCCGTATAGAGGGAGATTACTAATATTCTTGTCACTAGGAATCTCTATCATCCTCATCTTTATATGTACAGGTATTGGCACCTGTCTGGAGGCATCTCTCTGCATTCATCCCTTTCCCCACCCTAACCATCTCCTCTTTTTGCTTTTCTGATCCTGGAATTGAGAGCTATTTTGCACAAGGATGACCATAAAGATAGTTTTTTCCAAAATACCACCAATTCCTTGCAATATACCCAATATGTACATCCATCTCCTAAAGTTAAACATTTTGATAGTACTGGAATGTTTGAAATACTACTATGTCAACATTCTCAAACATTTCCTGAAACTTAACAAATTACAGGACCCTTTACCACTGACCCCAGGAGTTCACTCCCTCTGTTCTCTTCTCCATACCGCTAAATATTCCCCAGATCCTTTTGGATGTTAAATGAAGAGCAGTGATCAGCTCTGACTCTGGATAAGAAAAACTCTGCATTGGATTTATTGAAAAGTGGTTTGCCGATCTCCACACTCTCACCATGGTGAAGGGTTTTCCAAGGAGATGTCAACAGTAGATGATTGCCGAATTTAACCTAACCCCCACACTAGGTGGGCCCTCACAGCTTTCCTGGGATGCATAGCACCAGTGCCTTTCACACACTGTGGGGCAAACAGAGTCTCTTTTACAAAGTTGAGACTGACGAGGGTTAGATTTATGACAAGGAAGTGGGTATAAAGCTGATCTACCCTCAGGTCACCGTGCACCCAAGAGTAATGACTGGCCTCCAGGTCCTGGTTCTAGGGCTTTCAAGCTGCCCCACCTTAATCTGAACGCTGGAGAAAACGCACATCCTGTCTCACTGGCATGTGAAGACAACGCACGTAGGACGAGAGTTCTGGGAACTCCATAGTAGCTAGCAGATACGAGCTTTTATAAAAGAGCCAAAAGATTCCACTGTGCCTTTAAGAGCGTTTCTAGTGGGAAAGGAATATTTCTCTCTCATAAACCTTGCTTATAACAATATTTTTCAAGGAACTCAGCTCAGATGGTCCAGGAAGCACATTATGGTCTACTGTAGCATGCAAATTCACTGCTCAGCACATTATGGGAACATAAATATCATGATCCCCACACTCTGCAGGTTTTCATGTGGCCTCCTTCCTTCTTTCCTTCTCTTCTTCCTTGCCTTTCCTTTTCCTTTTCCTTCTGCTTTCTCCTTCTCTTCTTTCCCTCTTCATTTATATTGTAAGGAAATTATAGCAGCTCATCTCAAATAGAGGAGAGATTTCTTTCTTTCACTTAAAACGAAACAAAACAAAACAACGTCTTCCTTAATGGGCTCAATGTCAAATTCCTCAGAACTTCTGAATGTAACAAAAGAGAATTGTTCTAAGGTTCGAAGGTACTTTTTCCACCAGTGACTTAAGAAACTGGAAATAAACGAAAGCCAGGGAAAAGCTGAATAGTCCTCACTTGGCAATTATTCAGCCCTTGGAAATTTCCAAGCCCTCTGCAATCATTAATTAATTAGTGAAGATGATGTTCCACTTTACTGAGGCTGGGAGCGTGACATAAAGAGGTCTAGAGGCTTTCCCCAAGCTGAAAGAGGAATGTCAAGGGAAGAACTGAAATTAGAATTAGAAGCTCATTTCTCAAGCCAGTAGTCACATCACTAAGCCAAGCAGAGTCAATATTGGGACAATAAGGTTCTCTGTGCACAGGTGCAGTTGAATACAGCAGTGTTCTGCTCAAAGACCAACTGTGGAAAAGCCCACCCCTTCATCCACCAGTGCCCCCACAACACACACAGGAAATTTCTGTAGCTTCATCGCCTCTTTCCCCTTTCCTAAAACACAGACAGATGGCTAAATATCAACCTCCAACCACTCTCCTCTATAATCACAGCAAAAATCCATGATTTAATTTTCATGACTGAAAGGCACAATATGATGTCAAAAACACATGACACTGTTGGAAATAAATATTTCCAAGAAAATTTTTAATGACATGAAATTCACTGATATCCAGAATCCGTAATAATGTAGACCATCTCGAATAATTACCTTCTCCCATAAGAAGGAAACGGAAATGTCATGCTTTTGGGGGAGTGGATAATCAAAGTTCACTCCAAGAGCCTGAACAGGTTGCTGAGGGCAGATCAAACATTAGTGATGATGCGGCTCTGCCTGACACCTTAGATCCAGGTCTTGCACTGGGTCCTACACCCATTCCCCCTACACCACTGGATTGGTTCCAAATGTTGAACAGGCACTATCTAGATAGCACCTCATGACATGATAGGTAAATAGGAAACTCGAAGACTGGCTCAGCACTTCTCAGCAGATGATTCCCTCCACCAGATACACTTTTGCTCTATTTCATGTCTGTTTCCCCCGGTGGGGTGATGGGATCCTTAAACAACTCAGGGCCCACCTCTTTCCCTCAGGAACATCAGTCAGGATGCTCTGGATGGGGAAAAACTGCATGCATAGCTGAACTTAAATGGTGAAGACAACTGTCCCAACCTACACTTTTAATCTTCCATAGGAGAATTTGTTTCAGTTGTACCAAAAGCAAGGGTAAGTTCAATAACTCCATTTTGTTCTGAATGGGTGTTTTCAGGTCCATGAACGACCACTGCAGACATGCTGTAATGTTAACAAAGGGCAAGCCTATCCAGTGTGGCTATTCTTGACAAACTTTATTTAAAAGACAAACAATAGGGGCACCTGGGTGGCTCAGTTGATTGAGCGTCCAACTTCCACTCAGGTCATGATCTCGCAGTTCGTGAGTTCGAGTCCCACATTGGGCTATATGCTGACAGCTCAGAGCCTGGAGCCTGCTTCGGATTCTGTCTCCCTGTCTCTCTGTGTCCCTCCCCTGCTCATGCTCTCTCTCTCACTCAAAAATAAATAAACATTAATTTTTTAAAAATTAATGCAAAACAAGGGGCACCTGGGTGGCTCAGTCAGTTGAGTGGCTGATTTCAACCCAGGTCATAATATCATGGTTTGTGAGTTTGACCCCCATGTAAGGCTTTGCACTGACAGTACAGAGCCTGCTTGGGATTTTCTGTCTCCCTCTCTCTCTGCCCCTCCAATGCTTGCTCTCTTTCTGTAAAAAATATAAACTTTAAAAAATAAAAACAAAACAAAAACAAACAAAACAAAGCACCCTTAATAACATTTATTTTCATGGAGGGAGTTTGAAAAGAAAGGCCTCCCAAGAGTAATATTTCGAACACTTAACATTTTAACTTGGAATCTTTATGTTGCAGAATGACCATGGCTGGTCCACTTTTGTGTAATGAGCATTCATAAGGTTACCGGGTGCCTCCAGATACTCACAGGCCCCCCTGGGAAGGGTTCTTTTCCTCTAAAGAACCTAAAATTCTTTTGGAGCACCATTAATAGAGCAGATGTTTTCATGTGAGAATCAGGGTTTAGTAAACATCTTACCGAGAGAGTAAGTATCTGACAGATTTTTGTCATAATGGTGAAAATGTGAACAGGTATATCTGGAAACTGACAATCTTGAATGGGTAAAGGATTACACACACACAGATACACACATGTGCACACACACACACACACACACACACACACACACTTCTATAATCCATCTCAACAATTACAATTCAACGTGTAGCTAATCAAGGGCTCTACAGTTTCTTTTTTTTTTTTAATGTTTATTTATTTATTTTGAGAGAGAGAGAGAGAGAGAGGCAGAGAAAGAATCTTGCATTGTCAGCACAGAGCCCTACATGGGTTTCGATCCCACAAACTGTGAGATCATGACCAGAGGCGAAATCAAGAGTCAGACACTTAATTGACTGAGCCACCCAGGTGCCCCAAGGGCTCTCCAGTTTCTGACTTCTCACAGCTCTAACCAAAAGGGTGGGCTCAGTTCCAACCAATAACTGGAGATTAGCTTGGTTTGTCCATTGCCTCCCTTGCAAGTAATTCTCCTTGGATCCTCTTGTCAGGGTGGGAAGAAACATCATCATGTTGGTTCTAGTACTCATGGAAAGTCCAAGTTGTAGGTGAAGAGGTATGTGTAGTATTGTGTCTTAACTATTCACAGGAAGTAACAATGCATTGACTTAAAAGCATATATGCTTGCAATTAAATCAAACCAAAAAAAAAGATAACTGTCATAAAGGATTTTTAAAAGTTCCTGAACACAGTTAAGGCCCACAGACTAAGATTCTTCCTGGAGGATCAGTAATGGGGATAAATAAGAGGTAATAAACAAGTTCCATAATACTGCAGCCCCCTTCACCTCACCTACCAAGGGGCCCTTGGCCACTTGTTCTATCTCAGCAGCCCTAGGCTTGTTCGGCCCTAAGCAGAACCCAGAGTGCCAACTTTGCTTGGGTTCTGAGCGTCTTTACATGAGCCTCATGTGGCCCTGTACATCTCTTACCTACAAATATGGGGACCTCCTGTCCCCACTAAGGTACAAGATGCTGCATTTCTATTTAGAGTCCAAGCACATGCAACAGCTAAGCGTGAGGAAGTTTCTGACCCACAGAGGGGCGCTTTGACCAACAGGAGACAAGAGCTGGAAGATAAACTATTTTCCCATCCTCTCCCTGAACAGATTGTCCTGATCTGCTCATACGGTCTTTTGCAAGATGATCCTTCAAGATTGAACAACTGGCTGTACTGGATATTAAACAGTAGCCATATGATCCCACACGTAGGATCTCTGCCTTTTCCTGCTTCACTCACGCTCACCTGGGACTGTACTTTCTAATGACATAAAAGGAGCACATACACTTTTGCCTTAGGGTGTGCTTTCTGGGGAAGTCAGGCCAAGATACACACTCCTTCAGCCCCATCACTATGTTACTGAGACCCCTACCTTTTGTTGCAGTGGCGGTGCGCAAGGCACTGAAACAGGATCTGTGATATAGGTCTTCTTGGGCCCAGTAACTGGATACATCCCGGCTGGGTTCTGGTTTCCTGTTCCAGAAGGAGTATACCCTTGTTCCCGCTTCCACGTATTTGGATGCCCTTGTTGACCGTAAGCTGGATCAGAGTCATTTTTGCCCCCATAGCCAGGACCTGATGGGCAATAGGCTTCATAATAGCGTCCTTGGTTGGGGGCATACCCATACCCAGGCTCCGGTTGAAGTCCTGGTGGTGGAATATATGCATAGTCCATGCCCCCCCGTGTTGAAGGAGGTGGGCACTGCCCAGAGATAGAAACTGGTTGAGTGTTATAGCCCTGGGGTCCTGGGCCTGCGCCATAAAATTGTCCTGATGAAGGAGCAGCCATGTAATGAGAGCTGGGCTGGGCTGACTTCACCTGCACGTTGAAGGCAGGCCTTGAAGGGGTGGACGCCGTAGCATAGGAGGCGGGGACTGGTTGAGGCTGGGGTTTTAGTGTTCCAATTGGTGCCACAGGGATGGGTCCTGCCTGGGGTGCAGGCTGTGGTTTCAATGTAGACTTTTTGGTTGCCGTTAGAGGGGGTTGGTTTGGTATTACCATTCTTTTATGTCCTGTGACAGGGGTAGAGACTTGAGGAGAGGCAGTCGAACTAGTAGAGCCCTAAAGGGGGAAAGAGAAAAAAAAAAATAAAAAAGATAAAGATTACTGCCAGTGAAAAATGAAAACACATAAAGGAACAAATATTAGTAACTACTATTCTTATTTTGTATCAACTCTTATATGGTTCCTCCCTTCTAAGAATTCACAAACCAACACAAAAATCATGTGCACTTTTGTGTACTAGTTATGAACAATCTGGAAAAAAAATTAATGATTCCATTTACAATTACATCAAAAGGAAACAAAAATACTTAAGAATAAACTTAACCAAAAAGGGCAAAAGACTTACATACACTAAAACGTACAAATGCTGCTGCTGAAAAAAAATTGAAGGCATAAATAATATATAAGACATCCTGTGTCCATGGATTGGAAGACTTAATATTGTAAAGATGTTAATACTACTCAGAGCAATCTATAGATTCAATCCAATCCCTATCCAAATTTCAATGGCAATATTTTTTTACAAAAATGGAAAAAATTCAGCCTGAAATTCATATCAAATCTCAAGAGATATGGATAGCCAAACAATCTTGAAAAAAAAAAAAAAGAACAAAATTGTAGGTCTCACACTGTGCAATTTCAAAACTTAGTACAAAGTTACCATAATCTGCATGGTATGATAGTAGCATAAAGACAGACATATAGACCAACAGAATAGTATAGAGAGTCCAGAAATAAACTCTTGCATACATACACAATTAATTTCTGATGAGAGTTCCAAGACCATTGGTTTGAGAAAAGACACACTTTTCAACAACCGGTGAGGAAAACTGGATATCCACAGGTAGAAGAATGAAGTTGGACCCTTACTTACACCATATATAAAAAGTAACCCAAGTTTTTAGCTCTAAATGTAAGAGCTTAAAACTTAAAACTCTTAGAAGAAAACACAGGCGGAAAAAAAATAGCAACTTCTTGACATTGGATTTGTTAATATATATAATATATATATACATATATAATATATATTATATATAATATATAATATATAATATATAATATATAATATATAATATATAATATATAATATATAAATAATATATAATATATAATATATAATATATAATATATATATTATATTATATATACATATATGTATATATAATATAATATATATATATTATATATAATATATACATATATATAATACTGAAAGCACTGGCAATAATAAACTAAGTTAAACAATGCTATCTCAATCAGATCAGATTACCAAAGATATAGTCAACATACAGCAAAAAGGAGGTACTAGAGAAAGAACAGGAGGACTGGGCAAGGGTACGAAAAAAACAAGTAAATCAAAGAGGGGTGTTGAAAGAAACAAACACTCCCAGAAGAACCAAAAAGATGCTAAATTTTAGAACAAAGATTCCTATCAAAGAGTGATTTACCAAAGATAACCCAAATGTAGACTCTTCCTCCTTTTCTAACTTCCTGATTTCCATTGCATTCATTCATTCAATTCAGAAATACTTACTGAATATCTTAAGAATGTTTAAGGACACAAAGATTGGAAGATCTCACTGCCAAACTATGAGAAGTCTTGGTTAGGCTGGGGATAAGTAAAGGCTCAGAGAAAGCTTGGAGATTCAAACATCTGTCCTTAGGCATTAGTCTATTATGGATCTGGAAATATGTCAATGACAGAATGTTTTAATTTTGCTCTGAGTTTCTATGATTAGATTTGTTGATACAACAAATGAATGACCACACCCTGATTTTGCTGTTTATTAATTTCCAAGAGAATTCACATATTCTTAGGAAGAGGGGATGTGAGGCCTTATGTTACTCTAATGTCATTTACCCACACCAAGTCACTAGAGATATATAGCTGTGGGAAAGATGCCGCTAACTGCTTCTTCATACCTACTCCCCTTCTTCACTACTCGAAGAATTTCTATTGTATTTAGGGTGACAATGTCCTCACTTAAAATACTTCTCTAGACTACAACCAGAGATAGAACGTTGCCACGGGACACAGTTCTGGCCAATGAGATATATGCTAAACATTTTAGGGAAAACAAAAATTCTCCTGATAGAAGCATCACCCCTACCTACCTTGCCAGTTTCTTCTTTCCTGCCTGGTTGGTGGATGTGGGGCTGTAGATGGTACAGCTATCTTGCCCCCACCATAAGATGCAAGTCTATCCAACTCAGATATATATAGCTTTCTGATGATCTACACTGATCCAGAGATAAAGATTAAAACACTCCCAGAGATACTTGGTTGACATACAGTAATTCTCAATGGAGAGAAAATCACCTCCTGATCAGGGACATTTGGTAATGAGTGGGGATAATCTTATTGTCACAGTGACTAGGGGATGTTATCATCATTGCATGGGCAGAAAGTAAAACACATCACTGTCAAACCCAAGATGGCAACAGCATCCCAATGAAAGTGACAGACTCTTGGGCTACATTTCTTCTTTCAACCTACCTGTGAAGTTCCCAGATGTGAGCCAAGGAGGCCATAGGTCCTCTCTAGCATCTCTCGTCTACAACACTCTCTACTTCTGGATCCAAATAACCCTTCTTCCCTGGGTCCCTTTGATCCTAGAGCACATGAAAGCTCTGACTCTGCTGGCTCCAGATGATCGCTCTGCCCCTAAACACTTCTCTATACCCAAATGCCTGTGTACGCGATGCATTTATAAATCAGCATGTTATCATTTTTGTTGGGATTCTGACAGTTACAGCTCTCTTTCCCACATTTTATTGGTCTCAATTTATATTTGTCTCCTTCCCTAAAGAACTCATAATTCTAGATTTAGTTCTTTAAGTTACCAGAGGCTGTTAAATACAGTTATCTTTTTTTTCCCCCTTATCTGATACTAGCCTCTCAGAGGACAAACTTGCCATTTACTTTTGTAATTGAAGCAACCTTAGTAATCTTGTCTTGGCAGAGTAGCTTTTCCCTTCTTTATGAAGATGGCTCCAACAGTACTCAAGAGAAAGAAATTCCATTTCCTTAGTAAGCAATGTATTAAGAAATACATCCTGAAGAAATTCCTAAATACACACACAGTTAATTAAGATCCTGACATTCTGTAGTAAAAAGCATGGGAGAGTCAGTTTGAACCTAAAAAAAAAAAAAAAGGTAAGGTCAGTTTTTTTTCCCAGTCAACCATGTCAGTCTTAAAAAAAAGTCAGCATAGATGGAATTGAATGTAAGAAGGAATAAAGCTTTTCTTTTCTTTGATGACTCAAGATCAGCAGAAACCCAGAGTTCCTATTTTGAACACTTTACAAACCCAACTATAAATGGAGACAGTGACTGAGCAACTGGGCTAATGACAGGCGTACTCTGTGCTGCAGCTGTAGAGAAGTCTGTCCCCAGAGCAGATCCTGCAGAAATCACAGATTTTGGAAATGAAAGCCAATCGCAATGATAAAGTAAGAATAAAAAAGAATTAATATAGACCTAACTCCTGAGAAGCAACATTTTCCAACAAAATTCCTCTTTTTCTTTTTTGGTGAACACACACACACACACACACACACACACACACACACACACACACACACTTTAAACCTCCGTAAAGTCTTTGAAGGAAGGCATCAGGTCACAGTTTCAGAAGTCATTGCTTTCTTCTAGGAAATATCTCACCAGTGGAACTCTCTTTGGGGGATGAGAAGGTTTCCCACAACTTTATTATGAATTCTGCTGTGTATGTGCCGGCATGCTTCTGACTATTTTCTATATCGTAACTACGGGAGTGAAAATAGCACATTTAGCTATATTTTTCCCTTTGCAATTTTACACTCTTTACCTCACTGGAGGTGGAAGGGGTAAAGAACAGGAACCATTTTAAAGCGTATTTATTTATGTTCTTCATAGTTAAAGAAAGCTATGGCAACATTTTCCTGGCCCACATTTTCAATTAAATACATAGTGAATCTTTTCTACTCACTGAATTAGTTGGCACTTCCGAGTATTTATTTTTGGCATATCATTTCTTTTTTGTTTTTGCAGAAATTCTTAAAGTTTTATCATGATTTAACATTTTTATTTTGAAAATCAAGCACATTTTAAAATTACAGGAATATATATATAATATATACATATATATTACATATACATGTATATATATAATATATAATATATATTTGTAATATATATGTTATATGACTTGAATCTCTGTAAGTCTTTTTATGTGGTTATTTTTCCATTAATTATTTTGTAATGATCATGTAAAGCTCTGTGAGGTTAATGGGAGAAGGGCAACATCCTGGGATGAACAGCACATGTCCCCCCCGTCTGCCAGGAGCTTATAGTCTGGTAGAGGGGCTACTATATAATCAACAACTGGTGGATAGATACTCCATTACCAGGAAGAACTGGTCGTGGCCATGGGACAACAACAGACAAGGGGTACCAAGAGCACCCCTCGTTCTCACCCCATGGGGCATGTCCTCAACTTCCTCTGTGGCCAGGTCAGGATAAGGTCTGGCCATTCCTCAATCTCTCCTGCTCCTCCCACCCGCTCCCTGACCACACTCACACGAGCACACACACACTCCCCCGCTCCAATTTACCACTATGTCTTCTATGCATCCTCCGTTTCTTTCTTATATCCTTACATTTAACTCCAGTCTCGTTTTCCTTCCGCTGCTGTTTGCCCTCATCGCCACTTCCCTGAGCTGTTCCTTGCCATCAGCGAACTTCACTTCTTTCTCACTCCCCTCCCTCAATAACGCCACAGTCATCTCTCTAACGTGACCCTCTGAGCCTGGTTCTCTGCTGATCGCAATCTGCCAATGGCCCTGCTTTGTGTTGAGCTTGTTTTATTATGTTGTGCTGTTTGTTTGTTTGTTTGTTTGTTTGTTTTTAATATACTTTAAAAGAATTTCCAGTCTAGCCCCTGCCTCCCTGGCCAGCTGCCTCCTTTTTTCTACCATCACTCACATCACACACTTCAGCAATTTGAGGCTTATGCAGAGACTGGAATAGATCACACAGTTATGTCTGCACTCAGATCCGTCAGCCAGGACCTCCTTCTACAGTCTCTGATCTGTTCTATCCAATCTCTACCGCGCTGCTCCCCTGCTGCTCAAACATAGCCATCTGGGCAGTTGCCTACTTATTCTGCAAGTCTCAGATCAAATGATGTGTCTTCTGTACTGTCATTCTAGACTCCCCTGTAATGATTTGGACGTTCTTTCTGTGGTCCTTCAGTTACATTCCCCATGAACTTTGTACATAGTCCCCATTAAAACAGTTACCTTCTGGTGTTTTAATAATCGACTTGCATGTTTTTTAAGTTGGAAAGAAGTCAAGCTGTAAGCTCTAGAAAGCCAAATTATCATGATCTCAAACAGACAGAGATTTGTCTTTCATAATAGAGAATCCAGGAACAGGCAGCGAAGAACTAATGTCTGCTCAACAGTGACAGCAGGGATTCAGGCTCTTTCTAGGGATCTGTTAGAAGCACTTCACTAATCTTTCTTTAAAATTCCTAATGATGACCAGTCGTCACCATATTGCCCAATGGCCCCTAAATAAATGACCCTCTTTATCTGACACAGGCCCTCCTCTCTTCTCTCCCTCTTTTTCTATTAACTCTTTCCAGGACCATATACACAACTTAAAATACCTTCCGCGTTATGAAGATTCTCTTGAGTTTCTATCTCCAGAATTCACCAGCATTCTGAATACCAGGCCCAGATATTCAGCTGTTTATTTTATGTGTCTGCTTGGACGTCTCAAATGCCTTTCAGGCTCAACATGTGAAAAACTGTCTCATCATCTTCCTTGAATCTGCCCTTCTATTCCCGTCTGGTTTTCTCATCCACACAGGTGTTGCTCAAATGAGAACACTAGGAGTCATTCTTGAGCCTCTTCCTCACATCCCATTCAAGTACTAAATCCTGTCGATTCTATTTCCTAAGCAAGGAGTTCTGCAACTCTCAAATCTTTCCACATTTCCTCATTTCCTCTGCTGTGGTGACTCTATTCCAAGATACCACCACCCGTCACTGTGAATTCTCCAACAGGAATCCAGACTGGTATCCCAGGGTGTACTCTTTTTCCCTCTTCAAGGAATCCTTATTCTGTAGACGGAGCGCTTCCTCTCAAACACAGACTTCATCACATTACTTTCCTGCTTAAAAGTTTTCAACGCTTAGGGGATTGTTTTGCACGCTAGCTCTTCTCCCTCTCCCTGAAAGGTACACACTCTATCAATCTCTGACACTGACTTTTTCTCACAGCCAGTGTGCCAGGCTCTCAGGTGCCATCACCATGTGAATTCTAAGGAGCTAATTCCTCAGGACCCTTTAAGTGTCACCCTGAGTGTGGTTCCTTGGTGAGCTCTGCTGAATCCTCCGGCAGAGTGAGCACTGATTACTGCTCTCCTAACCATATCACACTTGCACGTGTCTGTCTTCACGGTGTCAGGGACTCTACCCTTGTACTCACTACTGCTTCCCCAGTGGCTTTTGCATATCATAGCCAATAGTGGGCATTTGACAAACATTTGAATAAATGAACTACTGAATGAATTTGGACTCCAAGAAGAATTCATTTCCTTGTCAGATTATAACCCAACGTGCAAAATACGAGCTACCTCGTTTCTCTTACTACTTGACAATCAAGAAACGCTGTCATGCATTTAATGCATGCTTAATTACAGTAATCTCATTAGTTTTTCCCTTTCTCTAAATAGTTCAATGGCTTTACTTTTTGAATTGATTAATACTACTATCTTTCAAAGAAGCGTCAAAATGCTTACTTTCATTTTGATGGTTATATTGTATATGCAAATTCTACTGGATGCTGGCTCTAATCTCTTACAGATATAGTTAAGGGCCAAATTTTAAATAAAATTACTGCAAAAGAAAAGAGACGAATGCATATTAGAATAATCTTTAACAACATGTACCGCAACGAAATGCATTTGAAATACCAAGTAATCACAATGCCCCAATCTCTAGAAATTTAATTAATCAAAGTTATTTATTCAATTAAAAAAATTGAAATTCTGCTGTGTGTTGGTTACTGAGCTAGTTGCTAAAACCACAAACAGACAAAGGAAGTCAGAGTCACTGCACTCAGAGAATTCTTAATTAGATTTTTTGGACAAAACAGGGGAGCGGTAAGTAAAAGGTTTTCTATTAATAAAGAAAATTTTCTAAGGTAAGAGAAGGGGAATGTATACAAAAGCGAAAGTCCTACATAAAAGCAATTGTATAAAACTCAGAGCCCCTTCATATATTTTGATTCCAGCTAGTACAGTGACATGGAAAAACGCCTACGATGGCAAATGAAAATATAAATGCTAAATGACAAACACAGAATGTGAAATCAATCATATACGCAATACAGTTGAAGCTGTAGGAAATGTTATTTCCATATGGACAAAGAACAGATAAACCATGGAACGGGATATGGTTGATTTGTCAGAAAGGATTCTGAGCATTTCAACTTCAATTTTACTTTCATGACACTTATGTACAGTTATGGGAACAAGACTTGATGAAGTATTTTCCTTTACAGTTGTCAACTTTGTATATCCTCGTGGCAGGAAAACAAATTCAAATATTCATTGATATCAAAAAATGCGTAAAAATGGCAAACACTTAATGTTACCTGTCCTTTGTGTAAACAGTTTGAACGCTGCTTATACTTAATCCTCACAGGCACCCTTGAGACAGAAACTATTATTATCCCTATTTTCGAGATGAAGATACTGAAACACAGAGAAATTAAGTAACTGCCAAGGTTATACACACATCTAGCAGGTGGCAGATGTGGGATTCAAACCCAGGTAGCCAGGCTCCCTCGTTTTGGGTTTTAAAAACCGGTTTGTTTCTCTCCAGCAAAGTAAGAGTGAACTAGACCACATGTGGAAAAAGCAAACAAAAAAGAAAAAAAAAAAGAGGCCTTCCCACTCTATCTATGGTTTTCCCAAATTTAAGAGTCATGAGATCTAGATGTGGGAACAGACACATTTCTCTCCTAGAAGAAAAATAACAGAGTAAAGGAGACAACAGATACTCAGGGCTGGGATCTGGGAGAAAACAGAAAGAGGTAGACTGTGTTAAATTGGAGAGTCCATACTCTGTCTAAACGCCTGCTGCTACACCGTGCCAGCTAATTGCTGCCCTGTGAAGTATGGATCCAATGTTTCTCTTCTGACTTTACGGTCATTTTTCTTTGCAAACACTGAAAAGCCACAGGAAGGATTTCTGCAGGACAAATGTGGAACATGAGGTGCATTTTCAACTCCCATTCTAACTTAAGGACGCTGGCAAATAGAAATACCATGATGAATGAAATTGAAGGGTCCCATGTTGGAATTCAGGGGACAAAAACTTCTGGCTTCACCACTGTGTAGTTGGGTAACAATGAAAAAGGAACATTACTTCTCTAGATTGACTTCTCATCTGAACAAAGAAGAAGACTTAAGACTGCTGTTATTTTTCTCTTTTCGTTTTAAATGAGGAGTGCATCTTTTTCTTGAAATAAAACTCTTTCTTTAACCCAGACAAAAGATGAGCTTCACTGGATGATGCTCAGGGTTGACGGGAGCCCACCCACTTGTTCCTCTAATACTATTTCTCTACAAAAGATATAATGACATTCAAAATCCAGTGATTCCAAGAGTAAATTCTGAATGTTTAAAATTAGTTTTAATGGCCAATAAGAGCCTGATCTCATCACTAAGGATTCACACCAGGAAGGTACTTAATAAATAACGGCTGGATAAATGAATAGCTAGACTTGGCTTCTAAGTTTGTACAGTGAGAAAAAAATGCAAACACAGATCACCTATGTCAGTTATAATGCCATGCATTCTCATATTTGCTACTGTTATTTTGATTGATTGATTTTTAAATAAGTTCTATGCCCAACGTGGGTCTTGAATTCATGACAAGAATCACATTCTCTACCGACTGAACCAGCCAGGTGCCAGAGAATTCAGGATTAGTACCTAGAGCAGATCCATTTCTCACTCATTCAGGCCATATTATCCACTTGATAGATGACCCCATGAGCTAGAAAACAACCTAGCAGAACAAGAGTAGAATACATGATCATAATACTGTATATTAAGAGAAGTACTTCTCAAATCTGGCTACACAGCAGGACCATTGGGGGCTTTTTAATACAAGTTATATTTCATTAGGCCTTTCTAATTAATAATTATTATCTTAGATCCACCCAGAGATTGCAATCTATAAATTAAAGGAGGGCCACATGATTTTTTGGTGAATCCAGAATTCACAACTACCTTCTTAGGTAGTGTTGTTAAAGCAGAATAGTGAGGCATACGTGGAGTTGGGGGATAGAAATAATGCAAAGGGGTCACCCCAATTATCTTCAAAGGACAATGTTTTTGTGAGTTAGACTTAGGGAGCAATGCGGTGTTTGTTGGGTTCTATAAACTCTTCATGAGCAATATGTGTCTGGGTGAACTTGGTGATACGTTATCGTAAGTCCTAATAAAGTCCATACCTTTCGTTTCTAGGAATTTAACCTAAGGAAATTACCACAAGATAGCATAACTGTTTGGTTTCTAAAAATGGTCATGGTCATATAATATATAAAAACGAAAGGTTATAAGGTTATAAGCAATTTAAATAATCGATACATGGGAGCCGGTGAAATCAATGATGGTGCATTCATATAATGGAAAACTATTCCGCAATTAAAAACTATACCATTAAATGTTTAAAAACATTTAACATTATCAGCAATCCACCAATCCCACTCCTGGCATACACCCCACAACGAACTGAGAGCAGGGACTCTCATGAGTATCTGCACACTCGTTGTTCATAGCAGCATCGTTCGCAACAGCTAAAATGTGGCAGCAACCCACGTGTCCCTGACAGGTCAGTATATAAACCAAATGTGGTCTACCCATACAGTATTATGTTACTCAGGCTAAAATGAGAAAGCAATTCTGACACAGGAATCAACCTTAAAACACGGTGCTGGGATGAAATACGCCAGTTACCAAAGGACACGTACTATAGGATTCCAATGACCTCCGGTGTCTAGAGTCGTCAAATTCACAAAGACAGAAAGTACAATGTGGTCACCCAGAAGGGAGGGGGGAGGGAGGAATGGGGACTAATTAGCTAATGGGTATAGAGTCTCAGTCTGGGAAGATAAAACAAGTTCTGGAGATGGATGGTGGTAATGGTTGCACAACAATGTTAATGTACTCAATGCATTCTTAGAAATGGATAAGGTGGCGGGTTTTGTCATATACTTTACCATAAAAGTAAAAGAGAAAAAGAACAAGAAAGGAATAACAATAAAAAGTCAATAACCTTATACATTTAAAAAATCAGGTTTGGTGATGTTTTGTATCTGTTAATCCATATTTGCATCTATCTAGAACTCTCACACATGCATACTTACTTACATGGCTAGAAAGATCTAGTCTCAAAATGGTAACAGTGGATATTTTAAGGAGGTGATGTTTGGTGTTCTGTATACTTTTTTCTATTTTCCAAAGTGCCTAACACAACCACATATTACTTTTTTTTTTTAAATCAGAGTATATGTGTGTGTATTAAATACTACATATGAAAAATATACATTTTTTAAAGAAACTGACACACCAAAAACTATCCTAGTGTCCCAACTTGCATGTGTGAGTGTGTGTGCATAAAGAAGAAAAAGGAACATCGAAGAACATTGCAAATGGTTTATAAATATTCTTAAGAGGTGAAAAATTACATTAGCAGATGCAATTAACAGAAACTTGTGTTTCCATCTTCATAGTTTTTCTGTATTTTCCACATTAAATAAAAAAGATACCTCATAAATGGTAGCTGAGAACTGGTGAATGGTTAAAATGATCTCAAAAGATTACTTTTGGAATTAAAATCGCAGGATTTTAATTAGTGTCACTGAGTTCAAAACATTACTGCCGATACAGAGACATGACTAATACACTAATCCTCAGCTGTTGTGCACCTAAACCACACACACACACACACACACACACACACACACGCACGCACACACGCACGCGCGCGCGCGCGCCTTACAACTCTCACAAAGAGTTCCTGTCAGAGAGAAGCAGAAATAAATCTCTTCCTTCTGTGCTTCATATCAAACTTGTTCACTTCACAGTGCAGCGTTCCACAGACATGAACTACAGCTAGAGAGGGGCTACTCTTAAGAGCTTCAGAGGTGCTTCAGACACAGCAGCTTTAGTTTGGGTCGGGTGTGCACTCCAGAGTAGTTTTTGCCTTAGAAGCTTTTCCGTGTAATTAATTCTTACCACACTTCTGACTGGGTATAAGTGACTTTGAGGACAAGTGGCTCCCCAGACTACTGAAGACACCAATGCTGGCAGGTCAGCTTGTTTTCCCGGAAATAAAATCAAGTCCATTGGCAGCATGAAGATACCGCCTTGGGAACCGTCATTTCTGAGTTCCTAACTATCACACGGGGAAGCGGTGACCCCACGGAGGCCCTGCACTCATGTCATAAAACTATCATGTCATCATATTAACACCAAGAAAGCCAGCATTTCAAGGAGGGTAACCCCCACCCACCCCTCCCCCGCCCCGCAAATAGCTGTCAAATAAGATGTGGTATGTCATCACTTTTGAACTTGAGAGGTCTTTGAGGCTGCGGTTTATGTAATATCCATACAGTACGGTACACTTAGTCCCTAGCATGCATGTGGCTGGCCCTGGATAAAATGCCATTGTGATGAGGGTTATTCAATCCGAGCGTGTTCAATAATCTAGGAACAAAGTGACAGGAGAGCCTATTTCAATAGCAAATGATCTCATACACGGAATCATCCCCTTCAAGGGCCTGTGCACTTTTGTCCAATCAGGCCAGGGGTCAGGTGAAAAGTACCAAGCGGTGAACTAATTAGCCCAGAAACAACAAAACACGGTCTCAGTGACAGTATGACAGCACAGGTGTATTTTTACATGGCCAGTAGCACTGGAAGTTGGAATAATTCTTTTGGTGGGTAAACCGGCAATCAAGAGCCATTAAAATGCCCGTAACTTATGTTTAATTGCTTATTTACAAACTATTAGAGGGTGGTTGAAGAAATCATGGTGCACGGATCCGATGGGATGTTAGCAGCTGGCAAGCAAGGAACACATATTCAAATAAGTCTATAAGGAAAAGCCTATGTGGGGCACCTGGGTGGCTCGGTTGGTTAAGCTTCTGACTTGAGCTCAGAGGGTTATGATCTCCCAGTTCATGAGTTTGAGCCCGATGTCAGGCTCTGCAGAGCCTGGAGCCTGCTTCCGATTCTGTATCTCCCTCTCTCTTGGCCCCTCCCCTTCTTGCACTGTCTCTCTCTCTCTCTCTCTCTCTCTCTCTCTCTCTCTCTTTCTCTCTCTCAAAAATAAATAAACATTAAAAAAATTTTTAATAAAAAAAATAAAAGCATATGTATACTGCATATGTATATTGACAGAAAATTTGTAAATCAGTACTATGCTAAGGTTAGTAGGTTATCTTTAAGATGCACAGTCATGTGATTGGATGTTACAAATACAGCCGTGCAATTCTTTCTCTCCTTGGTATAGCAAAGGTTTTTGGTTCTAACTCCTAATTACCTGTACCCTTTCCAGTTCTCACTACCCTAGTTCAGTCCACTATCATTGCTGTCCTAATTCACTGCAATTTATATACCAAATACATGGGCACATATGCTTATATATAAATTTATTTTTATTTTTTTAAAGTTTATTTATTTTTGAAAGAGAGAGAGCATGTGGGAGGGGCAGAGAGAGAGAGTCCGCAATGCCAGCACAGAGCCTGACCTGGGGCTCGAGCTCACAAACTGGGAGATCATGACCTGAGCCTAAATCAAGAGTCCTATGCTTAAGTGACTGAGCCACCCAGGCACCCCTGAATTTTTTTTTAAACTGACCTATTATCGTCCTGTAGTACATCCTCTATGCTGCAACCAGAATATTTCAAAAATCCAAATAAGATCATCCCCTTTCTTTATTGAAATCTCTTGAAGGTTCCCACTGCTCTTAGAAGGAAGTTCAAATTCCTTCCTGAAAGAGCCACTACTTAGCTTCCTTGTCTCCTCCCTTCCCTCCCCTGGGACTGGACGCTCCAGCTATCCTGTGGATACCTACCCTGAACATTTTCCACTAGCTCCCACTTCTCAACTCTTTTTTTTTAAAGTTTATTTATTTTTGAGACAGAGGGAGACAGAGCATGAACGGGGGAGGGTCAGAGAGAGGGAGACACAGAATCTGAAGCAGGCTCCAGGCTCTGAGCTGTCAGCACAGAGCCCGACGCGGGGCTTGAACTCACAAACCGCGAGATCATGACCTGAGCCGAAGTCGACCGCTTAACCGACTGAGCCACCCAGGCGCCCCTTTTTAAATTTTTTTTTCCACTTCTCAACTCTTAATGAGTATTCATCTTTCAGGTTTTAAATGAATGACACTTCTTTGGAAGAGGCAGTCTTGAGCCTCTAAGTCTAGGTGAAGTTGTCTATCACTCGTGTCCCTTTAACAGATTGAACTTCTCAAATGATAACCCTTGTCCATTGTTTCCAATTCCTTCCGTAACCTTCTCGTCTCCCCAAGCATCCTACAGGTGAGAACCTGTCACTCTCATTCAACACAATGCCTTTAGCATCTAACAAGCCGATGCTCCATAAGTGTCTGTTCAGTAAATGAAAGTTATTTCCGTAGTGCACTATGGACAAATGCTGTAAAAGAGTAAGATATATTTAATAAAATGAGACAATAATGGCAGTAGTTGGTTAAATTATAACCGTCCCACTCTTTTTTCATCCCCTGCCAGTTTTGTAAAGTAAAAAGCTTTACTTAGATGAAAAGCTACACCATAGTTATTTAAGTATGATGGAGGGTTGTGGAATTCAATGTAACTAAAAAAAGTATTTGGGGGCACCTGGTGGTTCAGTTGGTTAAGTATCTGACTCTTGATTTAGGCTCAAGTCGTGATATCAAAGTTTGTGAGCTCTAATCCTGCATCGGGCTCTGCACTGTGGGTGTGGAGCCTGCTTCGGATTCTCCCTTCCTCTCTCTCTGCCTCTCCCCCGTGCTCCCTCTTTCTCTAAAAATAAATAAATAAACTTTAAAAGATATTCTTAGTTTATATGTTTTAGGATTGTTAGCTATAGGTAACAGGAAATGTGGTGAGCATGATTTAGTAGTGTTCGGTTATAATCAACTACTATAATAGACCCAACGATTCCAGCCTATTAGTGCTTCTCAGAAGCCATTAAGGACAAAAAGATGAATATAAGGGCAGGATCTCTTCTCTCAGGAAACCCTCAAGTCCTGTAGGGGTTTCTCATTGCTAAAATTTGCATGTTAGTGGTAGAATTTAAAATGTGACCACTTTTGAGACACAGTCTGAAAAGAGTTATCTGGGGCAGATGTAAGCACAAAGAAATATTTGAGAAAGAAGAAATAAGGTTGATTTATTTACGCATTATTATCCACTATGCTTTACAGAATCATGGAGTATTACAGCTTGAAGGAATTTGAAGGTTGCAAATTTCTACCTTCTCCTCAAGGGAACAAGGCTTAGGAAAGATTCACCCAGAGTGACGAGGCCTTGAAAGGGTCAGAATTAGAACCCAGTTTTCCAGGCTGTAACACCAGTGTTCCTGACATCACACCAGAATGACCAGACTTAGTAATAAATAAGCCTATAAAAAGGCAACAGACCCAGTTTTGTTTTCCAACAAAAGTGAACCCCAGCGTATAGACACCCGGCCGCATCGCATGGAAATCACCGACAAGGCTCAATGGGGACAAGCTGGGTTGCTGTGTTTTCATACAGGAGTTTCCAAAATAGTAGTGGAATTCAGTAAGGGAAGCCACCAGTGTGAGCAAGTGGCTATATTTGCTACAGTGGAAACAAACAGACCTTCGTTCACATATTTCCAAAGGAATCTGGGTGACCGAAAGCGAAGTAAAAAAGGAATAGGTGCTGTGTCACAGTCCTTAGGGAACTCTGTGAGCAAAATTTGCTAAGACTTATTGAATATTTCAAATAAAAGATCAAAAAGACACCATATTCACAGCACATTAGGCTCATAGCAGAGTCACTCGATGCGTGCTTATTTTTTTTCTTTCCTTTTGCAGAAAGCATGCTCGTTTTTAAATGATCACTGTATCACTGGGCTTTGGATGTACATCATTCACATTATATAGTGTATCGGAAAATAAAGTTTCTCTTCCGACACATTTGTTCTCAGAAATGGAGACTGTCCACTTATTGTGGATGGACAAAGGGGCTGAATCACAGAAGGGTATAATTTCTAAGGAGAGAGCACTTCGCCACAGAGTAGGAGGAAGGGTAGAAAATGTTTTCATAAAAAGCGACTATTAGGGACAAATAAGGGCTCTATTCACCAAACCTGTACATATCCCTTTATCCTTGTAAAACAAGCTATGAAAGCACATAATGACTAACTGCGGCAAAATTACTCACATCCTAACTTTGCATAATCGCTAAAATGGTTCTGGTTTTTTAACCCTCCTCCTTCAACAATTCTGCACTCTTAAAAAAAAGTTTTTTTTTTCAACCACAGCACAAATGGTTATAGCAAACGAGTGTACCAGGCACATCTGCTGTTCCAGAAAGAATCCACTCTCCTGTGCCAAATCCACGTCTATCGGAAGAAATAAAAATAAATTGCGAGCAGGTTCAGCAAATGCCCAGATAAATCCTGCAATGACCACATGGAGTAGATGCATTTCTGGTAGCTGGTGATGCCTGAAAAGGGTGAGGCAACAGAGGAGCAATCTGGAAGCAAAGGTTGCTCGCCCATCAGTCTTTGTCACTCCCTCCCGGAGCGCGGAGCGGAGGTAGCTCCTTTCCCATTCTCTCTGGGCGACTATTGAGATTATCGTTTATAATCTCAGAGGTGGTAGGCAATGGGCAGAGTGTTTTGCAAAATGCGAACAGTCATCTCAAAAATAACAATGACAAGAGCAATGACAGTCCTAGTTTGAATGGTCCCCCAAATCATTCCTTGCTATTTTGCCCATTTATATTTTGGAAAGCTTTGCTGGTAGAGTCTATTTGCGATTTTAGATCCTGCAGTGAAGTAAACGGGCTAGAATTTGGAGTAATCAAGAATTTATGTTTCCTCTTTTCCAGACAGCCACCGCCAACTGGAAATCTGAGCATGGCTTGTGGGAGAGATCACCATGACTTTGGCCCTGGTACCTGGTGACTGAGCTCTATGAAACAGCAAAGAGATGGTGACTAGGCCAAGAGCAAGGTATCCACACCACTTCTGATACCCTTTATCAGTTGAGATGCAAATGGCTAACAGAGCTCAATCATTCTGGACAATCTCTTCTTCCAGAAGAACCTCCTTCCGATGGTAAAATGAAGAGTAATTTCATCCTGTTGTTGTTGTTGTTTGTTTTTGTTTTTAGAATTACAAAATATGAAACAATAAGAAATTCAAGGACAAACATTCTCAGGGACCCAATTTCCCAATTTTAATTTGGGCCAAGGTCTGAAAGTCCTGGGCCAAACAAATGTGCTTCTGTTGGTCTCAATTTCTTCTTTATTTTTTTTTTTAATTTTTTTTTCAACGTTTTTATTTATTTTTGGGACAGAGAGAGACAGAGCATGAACGGGGGAGGGGCAGAGAGAGAGGGAGACACAGAATCGGTAACAGGCTCCAGGCTCTGAGCCATCAGCCCAGAGCCTGACGCGGGGCTCGAACTCCCGGACCGGGAGATCGTGACCTGGCTGAAGTCGGACGCTCAACCGACTGCGCCACCCAGGCGCCCCTCAATTTCCTCTTTATAAGCAAGGGGATATGACTGGGATATTTTAAACATCCCTGGTAGCAGGGCTGACTGGGTGGCTCAGTTGGTTAAGTGTCCAACTTCGGCTCAGGTTACAGTCTCATGGTTCCTGAGTTCAAGCCCCAAGTCAGACTCTGTACTGACAGCTCGGAGACTGGAACTTGCTTCAGATTCTGTGTCTCCCATTCTCTCTGTCTCTCTCCCTCTTGCACTCTCTCTCTGTCACTCTCTCAAAAATAAATAAACATTTAAAAAATTAAAAAAAAACCCACATTTCTGGTAGCTTAAAACATCTAAGAAACACCCTTGATCTCAAAGTCTGATACCTGAGGTCCTTTGGAATGGTATATAAACTAAGATCCTTCTCATTCTGACACTATTTTCGATTCATTTTTGTTAATCTCAAGATCTATATATGTTGCAGAATGTTTTTTATGTTATATCTGGTATTTACATAAAAATAACAGGTTATAAACTTGTACATATAGCATGATTAAAATCCAATATCTAATTGAGAAAAAAAACCTGAATTACTATAGTTATTAGAAATATAGATATTTTGCTCTTTTTTCTTCCTTCATTTTATTTTATGAAAGCATTATATTTGCATTTAAAATGAAATAGCTTTATTTACAGAGAAAAACAATGATATCTCCAAACATCTTTTCCTTTCAAAGAACAAACACACTGCATCATCCCAAACCACCCTAAAGCAAAGAAATATGATATTAGTTGCCTTAAATACATGACTTTGGAATTTCTTTTTGAAAAATGGTGTCATTCATGGAGTCATTGACCATTAACTGACCACCTTCTAAATACCAGAAATTTTGCCAGCTTCTTGGGTAACAAGTTATGGTTCCTAGCCTCAATGAATTCGACTATACTTGGGTGAAACAGGAAGAAAACCAGTGGAAACTTCTCAGATTCCCAGAAGTCTGACAAACTCTACTTGGAATATAGTGTTCTACAGCAACCCATTCATTTTTTTAAACATAGAACTGAGTTCCAGCCAGACAAAGAACACTGGTTTGAAAAGGTCTAGAAGCAGAGTCCCCCTCTCTACTCTAACTACTGGATGACATTATGTAAGTTCCTGTCTTTTCTGTTGCTCAGCTCCTTCACCTTCAAGGTGCTGGCTAAAAATGCTTTTTCACATTTCCCATGGGCAGCTGAATTCAAACATCTTCCCCTGGCCTGCTATTTCCTATCTCCCTTGTATCTCAGATGAATGTCATCACCTAGGTAATTCTTGTTGCACTCTCAAGTTAGAGAACTGTTGTTCTAAACTACATAAACTCAAGAACAGGAACCATGTTCTAATATTCATTATTCATCCTTTCATTTAGAATATGGTAGCACAAAGATTAAGCTACAATAGGCTATCAAAACATCATTGAGGAATGAATGCATTAATGAATGACTATATTCAAGTATGAGGTTATCCCCCATTTCCTTAATTTTCTTTATTTAGTCTCTGCCTGTGTGAGCCCTTGTGGATTCTGGGATGATTGGCATTATAGAAATATAAAGAACATGATAAGCAGCTTCAACAATATCATTATTTGGTGAGAATGGAGGAAATCACATTTAAAAAAAATGAAAAAACAAAACAAAACAAAACACCAATGATCTCAGGCATCAAAGGTGCAATCTATGGGGCTAGTCATTTTATTTCTAGATTTCTTCACTCAATACCTCAGCAGTTAAAAAAACAAGACAAAACAAAAAGGCAGCAAAACATACAATTTCCCAGGGGCACCATTCATAGATGGTACACAACAGAACTACTCAAGAAGATATTTTACTATTATAAACAGACAGTTCAGTTTTGTATTTATTCTGTTGTCGCTCCATGATTTTTTTTAATATGAAATTTATTGTCAAATTGGTTTCCATACAACACCCTGTGCTCGTCCCAACAGGTGCCCTCCTCAATGCCCTTGATTTTTTTTTTAATGATGGCTCAATAACATATTCAACATTCCTCAGAGCTGTGAATGACAGTGCTGGGCAAACTCTCATGTTAAGAGACAGTTTCTTCATTAAGATAGTAATACTCATAGAAAATACAGAAGATATGAACAAGATTAAAAAAGAAAATGGAGGGGCGCCTGGGTGTCTCAGTCAGTTGAGCAGCCAACTTTGGCTCAGGTCATGATCCTGCAGTTCGTGAGTTCCAGCCCCATGTGGGGCTCTGTGCTGACAGCTCAGAGCCTGGGGCCTGCTTCAGATTCTGTGTTTCCCTTTCTCTCTGCCCCTACCCTGATTGCCTGCTCTCTCTCTCTCTTCCTCTCTCTCTCAAAAGTAATAAATAAACATTAAAAACTTAAAATAAAGAAAGAACGAGAGAAAATGGAAATATCCATAATTAAACCTTAGTGATAAGAACTTGAACTTGGTAATTTTTTCTTTGTATTTACATGTACAATTTGTATGTGTGTGTATACCTGTGCATATGTATACTAATACGAGTATTGGTGTTTAACTGCGAACCTTGTTTATATGCAATTTTGTATCTCATTTTTTTAAATTTAACATATCATATAGAAGTAACAAATTTAAAAATTCTTCCAAAAAGCTGTTCATGGTGTGGTAACCAAGTGGTCAATCCGCCTCAACAGATGGGAACGCTCAAAGGTGATAACCCACTACTCAGTATACATATTTAATTTCAAAACCCAGACCGGGATGTGAGGCATTAAGATTTCCCTACTGTTTTGAGTTGTGCTACAGTCTCTTCACAAAGTAGTTTTATTTCTGATATCAACAATGTGAGGGCATGCAGTTGTATATCAAGATACCTGGCATGCACTTCTAACAAAATGTCAACTCCCCACCTACTCACTTCTCATGTAGATCAGATATCTTTCAATCAGCCAAGCTATAGGCATGCAATTCAGACCCATGCCTCTGGGCCAATCACATCATGCCAATGATAAACCCTCTGATACTGAATTGCAAAAGCCTTGTTGTGTCAAGACATTTGATATTTGTAATGGGGCATCTAAGAACATTCGTTTATTATTGTTGTTACTGCCATTATTACCATCATTATCATCACCACATTCCTTCTATCTACTCTGTAATATGTAGATTGTTCAGAAGCCAAATGTAGAATGGTAGGACCAGGGCTGTGCTGAAGAAATATTAATCTGGAAGCCATATGGTTATGATGGGCATAAAGGCAGCCAGACAAGAAGCCAGTGCCACAATCCAGGGAAGAAAAGATGAGGCCCTGACGAGGGCTAGAGTTTGAAGGAAAAGGCTCCTACAGCATTCTAGAGAGTGTGTATGTGTACAGATTGTCCCAGAATAGTTCTGGCTAGCAATTTTTCCTTTGTACAATGATATTTCCAAATTTGAATAAGGAATGGAGCCAATGAGCTCCTGTGGTGTGGCCAGTTTAGTGGAAACCCAGCAAATACGCTGGAAACAATAACTGTTAAGACAAATACTAAATGGGGGTGTCAGAACAAAGAGAAACAGAATCATGGAGGAGGGCTGCTACAACTGAAGGCCTCAATTCCAGCACTCGGAATTAAATGGCATTATTCACACTTAGACACTACGGCCCCTTTCAGGAAGAGGGTGATTTGTTGCTTTTGGGAAATCCAAGTAGCCCAGCAGTCACGCATAGGTTGTACAGAGGGGTAGACAATTTTGTGGGGGTTAGCACCGTGGATGTGTCCATGTGACCTAAATGATTGTACTTCTAGCCAAAATTCAAGGATAAATCTTGCCTCAGATTCTGAAAGTTCTCATCTGGCCATGGACATCCCTAAATGAACCCTCAGGGAGAAGGGAGAAAGGAGCATTAACAACACCCACCAAGTCATACTTCATCTCATACACTTATCGGGCTTTGTCTAAACAGTTTAACTACACCTGGGATTCAGAATTAGAAAAGAACTACCAATTTAGCTTTGTCAAACAAAGCGCTAAACTGGCCATTTTCAGTGGTGCCCACAAGTTGAAGGCCTTAGAGGTCATGGGCCATCCAACGGCACTCAGTCATGGGGTCTAGGAACACTGGGTCTGAATTCACACATGTAGCCTGGGTCAAAGCTGCCCAAGCTCCTGACCACTCCCTAGGATTCCCCAGTCAGAGGCTAGGCATCAGTTAACCATCTATTTCATTGCTTGCACTGTGCTTTGTCCTTGGATGAAGGGTAAAGAGAAATACTTGTTTCGTAATACCTTATCTATCTCAAAAATGAAAAGAATTATTTGCCCTGAGAAATATGGCACACAGCGTAGATTAACCTTAGGTGTCATCTATGCAAATAAGCAGCTGCTGTAAAGACAGAACCTAACCTCAAATACTGTTATGGAACAAACCCTACGTTTGGTCAGCTTCGATCACTTACCCAGATCTGTGATATTGTAATCACCCCCTTAGAATAAATGAACTATTATTCCACATTGAAGAACCACTCTGGCTATTTAAGTCCATGTACACGAGTGCCATGTGGGGCAACAGAAAAGAAGCAGACATGCCCAGCGCACTGCAAAACCCAACAAAACAGTGACAACAAAGCAAAAACAAACACTGGCAAAAATTCTGCAAACAATAATAGCAAACCTCACGTTTTGAACAGAGCTATACAAACTATACGTTTCCTGTCTTTAAATCAAAATTTGTTTTTAAATAAAGTCTACAGTCTTCACAAAGTCCAATAATAAAATAGCCAATAGAATTGGTGAAACATTCATGTTTTATGATCTTAAGCTTTGTTTTTAAAATACGGTCAAGTAGCTTCAATGTATAAACATTAAATTATTTGGAGCCTCACAAGTTTTCAGCAGTAAAGTAATAATGCTGTGTAACTTTTATCGTGGAGTAGAGAGTATTAAAACTTTATTTCAGGGTATAATAATTTTAAAGAAATAACTACATTAGAGTTTTCAAAATGTAATTGTTGTTTTATAACCCACATGAATGGGACAAAAAAAAAAAAACCACCAACAACGTATAGGCACTGAGAGTTTGTGCCCAATTTTCATAAATATATTGTGATGTGCACAAACCGTATGTAAATATTGCATTTATCTATCCATTGATAAAGGATGCCTTTCAAATGATAGAAGTAACAGATCTGCTTTCATTTTCCTTTAAATAAGAAATTAGCCATTCTTTTGCAAAAGTATTGAGAGCTAATTGCGGGAAGGAAACACAAGAGGAACTTACATATTGCTTAAATGGACTAAATGTATTTTTGTTCCTCCTAATTTTCTGACCTTTGCCAATGCCCAGAACTGATGGGATTAATGCAACAGTAAGCACATCATGTACATTCAAAAGTGTCTGAAATGAGATACATGTAAAGAAAAGCACTCCTCACTAATTAAATAAGCACAGCAGATGACAAGGCACTGGGCTCTTTGGAGTAGAGAGAAATTTATTCCATGAGCTCCCTGGATTCAAGGAGTTCACAAAGCAAAGGAGACGAAGTAACACTAGTTAAGTGCCTATAACATAATCATTGAGAATGCTAGGCAACGCAAGAGCAGTGATTAAATTTCAGATGGGTTATTCCCAAAGTGGCAAGCAGAGAGTGGCTCTCCCACCCAGTGCTGTCTTCTTCCGGGGGACAGAATTAGAACACAAAGATGGCTTCCTGTTGAGGGCAAGGGTAGGCCTTCATTGTAAGAGGAGGGTAGATAGATTCTTTCAGGCAAATGAAGTGAGCAGAGACCCAGACAAAAGGAGAGGGCTGGGAGGGAGAACAATCAAGTTTGTCAGGAATTTAGTAATAGTTGACACATTCTATGTGCTAGGCCTCATCTAAGCGCTTTCCATAGAACTGAGGAAGGGCCTTTCATTGTTCCCATTTTACAGATGAGGAAACTGAGGCCCAGGTCTAGGTGAGATGAAGTAACTTTCGCAACATCACAGCATCATCTCATGTTGGTACCTGAATCTAGGCTTCGTGGTTCTAAAGTTATTCTGTTGGCCTCTTCTATACGAAAAGCAAACACCTAAATCAACGCTGTAAAATTAGATCAGGATAGATTGTGAAGGGTAACATCTGCTTTTCATTTTCGTTGACAACTAATCTGATATAATTAAAGGACAAATATTAAGGTAAAGAAGGGCAGGGGAAGAACACTGAATGCTGAGAAAACACACACACACACACACACACACACACACACACACACTGCAAGGAGAACAATTACTCTCTGAAGAGAATGACTCTTGTTTCATTAAGCGTAAGGACATACACAGCTCTGATGCAAATCACATCTGTTTAGCTGAGGGTGACATTTTCAAACAGTCTTGAAAAAGGCAGCTTACGAAACATTATTAAAGCCCTATTGTCATAGCTATATACACAGTATTCTGTATCCACATGTGATCTCAGTTTAAAAGATAATATTATTTTCAAATATCAAAGTTTTTTCCCCATGCGTGGTGCCATTTACAATTCTTTCTTCACAGGACAACCAGGGGAATTTAATTATCATGTTAACACATCGCAAAACTTAAAACCACACCAACTGTGGCCACCGAACGAGAAGCAAGACCCCCCCATTCATTAGGAACCATCATGGTTCAAGGTACTATACACTTGAAATTAACATGTTTTGGTATTTTTTGGTACTGCTTGGGTTTTTAGAAGGAGAGGAAGGAGGGAGCATAAAGAAAGTAAGTTATCCCCTAAAACCTCTTAAACAATGAGCCTACTGAAAAGCAAGAAATCTATCTTATTTTAAAGGAAACAAATACTAGATCCTACAAGATTCCTCACTAATTTAAACTCTTGAGTGCATTGCATCAGATATTCAGGCCATCAATCTCTTAATCTAAATTCAAAATCCAACAGACACAAAGCACATAACCACTTTAGGAAAGGCTGTTTCAAAACACACTGCCTTTTTATTAGCTTATTATACAAAAATTATGGTAATTTCTTAATAAAGTTATGGAAACAGGCCACATTATTAATTGTATTGAAAATATCATATTTAATTAAAGATACATTATGTTGATAGAATTTAGCATCTGGCACTCAGGCTTTGCCGACCATGTAGAGTAACAGAAAGAAAATAATCACTATAAATGCCCTCTTGTGTTCCAGTCCTCATCAGAATCAACTTCAGAACAACATTTAAGGTCCATTATATTTTGTGGAAATATCTAGGATGAGGGGAGAAATGCACCTGCGACTGTCACATATGACATCACCCAGAATTCTGCGGCCCATTTCTCTTAGGATATAAATGGCTCTTCCATAAGCATGTGTTAGTGAAATGGCCCCTGTTTTGTGGCCTTTACGCACAACCAACTGGTTCTAATTTTTAAAATGGGCGCTAATGACTTGTATTAGTTTAACACCAAGTTTTCTTGTATATACTCCCAAAGTTTTCTAGATTCCTTTCTAATGTCAATTAAACATAGTCAATGGCGGACTAATGAGGCCTATTTAGTAGCGATTCATAATTTACTGCACTTGCACTGTTCCCTGCAGGGCTTTTTTCCCTCCACTAAACCACAATCATATCTCATTATTGTGGCTTCATGACCACTTTCTGGTCTAAATTTTGTCGCTGGCATTTAGTTACGGAAAAGACTTTTCTATAATGTCTATAGAACCTTTTCCTTTTAAAAATGTCAAATCAAAGTGTTCTTAACTTAAAAATACTGCAGCCAAATTGTGACAGCTAATCTCAGCAACAATAGGAAAAAACAACAACCAAAGGAGGATGTTTTTTCTCCTAGTTTAAAAGTTCTTCCATGTTGCTGAGAAAACGGAGACAAATCTGCACACAGACACTTTTGTAGGTACCAATAACCCTGCTCTACTAAAAGCAGAGTGTAAAGGATCTCTACACTTCATCCTGCCCCAAGGAGACTCCCACCAAAAGCCGTAATCTTTTTTTTTTTTTTAAGGGAGAAAGAGGATGAGCACTAGAGGGGAAATGGGGGGGAGGGGAGAGAGAGAGGGAGGGAGGGAGAGAGAGAGAGAGAGAGAGAGAATATATCAAACAGGCTCCATGCCCAGTGCGGGGTCCAATGCAGGGCTTGATCTCAGGACTGTGAGATCATGACCTGAGTTGAAATCAAGAGTCAGATGCTGAATGGACTGAGCCACCCAGGTGCCCCAAAACTGTAGTCGTTTATTACAAGATGATGCCAGGAACTGCATGTGACAGCATCTTGAAGAGGGATGAAGAAACACTACAACAGTGTTAATAATACCGCATTCTCTCTCTCTCTCTCTCTCTCTCTCTCTCCCTCCCTCTGTTTATGTTTATGTGTGTTTACATATATTTCATACACATTTATCAAAAGAACAGAAATAATCTTGGCAATTCGGATATACAACAAGTACATCATCATGTTCCCTTATTTTTTCTCCTCTGAAATACCCACATAAATACATAGTAATAGTTAGCAGGTTTTCAATTATACAGTTTTGACATTTTTCAACTTCAGAATTTTACAACCTGGATCTACAGTCCAAGGGCAAAAGCAAAGTGTATATATCTCAACCTTAGGACTCAGAGAATGCCAAGTCTCTCATGCTGGTCCATTCAGTTAGAGAAAGGGACGTTTCTCTCTGTCTCTTTCCTTCTTCACTGGTGACAGTACTGCCAGAGTTGTGAGAGAGCTGTCTCTCATGAATCCATTCAGTTGCCAAGAAAATGCCTCACACTCAAAAGTCAGTGTGCAAAAATAAGGAGAATAAAAAGGAAAAACAAACAAAAAAACCTAAAATAACCTGGCATACCTTAAGCAACATGGCGAGGCACAGGAATAGAGAAATGTAAAAGGAAGAGGGGGTCAGGCCAGTGCATTTTTCCAACTCCTATGAACAAGTTATAAAAGTCAGGTATTAAAATGCCAAGGGCAACAAGTTCAATAAACATCTAACATGTCATTCTACTTTTCTGAGGACTCCCAATTCTCTAAATGAGTCACCAGTTCTCTGTGGAACTATTTAAAAAAAAAAAAAAAAAAAAAGGTAAGCCAAGTGATTTATTTGTTCCTTTAGGATCCCTGAAAGGTAGGGTCCCTAGAGAAAAGATCGAATGACAAGTAAATTTGCTAGAACTCAGTGGAAACAATTTCATTTTTAAAATAAGAAATAGGAGCATCTGGGTGGCTCAGTCGGTTAAGCAGCCAACTTCACCTCAGGTCATGATCTCAAGGTCCGTGGGTTTGAGCCCTGTGTCGGGCTCTGTGCTGCTGGCTCAGAGCCTGGAGCCTGCTTCAGATGCTGTGTCTCCCTCTCTCTCTGCCCCTCCCCTACTCATGATCTGTCTCTTTCTCTCAAAAGTAAATAAGTATTTAGAAAGGAAAAGAAAACTGAAGAAAAAGAAATAAAAGGAAAATATGTTTTGTCAGCTCTTCAGGCAATGATGTTTCATTTTAATAATACCAAGTAACTTTTGTTCAAGTTTTCAAACTATTGGAGAAAACTGCATGGATGGAATTTTTCACGAGGAAGGAGTTTATATCACAGAAGGAAGTTAGATTGTCTTCAACAGGTTTAATGTTAAAAAAGAAGTTGGTTGAAGAGATCTGGGGTTGAGAAGTAAGATGATGTGGGAAGTATTAAAAATAAGGCCCACATATAAAAATATGAAAGGAAAAAAAAGCAAGGGAACAGGATATAGAATAATTCAGATATAAAACATGAGACATGAACATGCCAATAAATAGACATAATTTACATAGAAAATATCCTGTGATTATTTTATGCCATGACCAAATCCACACGTACACACACAAAAAATACCTAAAGTTAAAAAAAAAACAAAACCAAAAACCTAAACCTATTTTTTTCTAGTCTAAAAGTGGAAAAAGGAGCTTACTTTTTAAAGAAAAAAAAAATCCCTCATTTAATTCTTGTTCTTATCAGAGAACCTTCTTTGTCAGTTTTAACAGCAGATTAATCACTTTCGCAACCTACGGAAAAAGTTTTCTGGAAAGCATAACAGCCTGCAAGTGTAAATGACAGTATTACTTTTCCTGCAGCTCAGCCGCCTACAAATTCTCTCTCATCCATGACTCAGCAGGAGGTAAAAAGGGGCTAATGAAAGGGGCCACATTTCCTTTTAAAATGTATGAACTTTCTTTCAGCATACAGAACTGTTAAAAAAAAATCCTCCCAAACCTTGATAGAAAAGTAAAGCAGCCTTTCACGAATGCTTGCCAGTTATATACCTAGAAACATCCTTCAAATCATGCTAAAAAATAAGTGTGCTGTCTGCTCCCCAGCCCAAGGCTTCACATTATAATTGATTAAGGATCGATAGGGATTAAGGATTTAAGGATTTAGTAATACATTTCTGTATTACATTTATAGCATTATTGGGAGGAGGGGATCAACAAAAGGCTGCTTTGCTGAAGCTAAGAATTCAAGAGGAAAAGATAAAAAACATAGAACTTTGTGGTCAAGAGAAGGGACTTGTCCTGGGGCTTTCCCTCCTAGTAAAATACCGCTTGATTTGATTGAGTAAAAAGCTCTCTAGAAGTGGTCAGGTTCTGAGGGAACCATTAAAGAGGTAGGGGAATTATATTTTATGAGATCTTTTATCCTACAGAAAAAAGAAAAGAAAAAGATGTGTTCACTTTGTTGGAAATGTTTGTGAACTAGTGAGATGGTCTCATTTATAAACATTTATCAAATATTTACCGAGTGCTTGATCCCTGCTAGAGAACACATTAAGCACTGGGCATCGAGGACAGGAAGCTTAAGGAGATAGTCAAGGTCATGGTCTATGTCCTTGTGGAACTCATGAAGGGTGGAGAGTGGGTGATCGTGTGGGAGGAGGCAGTAAGTACATGAACATTTACAGGACAGGGTGAAAAGAGGAAGTTTAAAAGGAAAGGTTAGGAAGTTTAAAAAGAAAAATACAGGGGCACATAGCAAGGGTACCTAAACTAAGTAAGAGCAAGGAGGTTGATGAACAGTTCTCAAGACCAATGACATCCATGATGAGACATGGCAATAGAGAGCTGGGGACAACAGACTGTTCGAGGCAGAGAGAATAGCATATGACTGTCCAGTGGCAGTTCAATGCCCTCAAGGATCTGAGAGAAAAAAGTCCAGCATGCAGCATAAGAAGGGAAATTGTAGAAGAAGAAAATTATAAGGCATAAAACATCTAAAAAGGAAAGTACGATTAATATTTCTATTTTACTTATGATAAACAATCAAAAATGGTTACTAGTCCAAGTTTACATAGCACGTGAGTGAGATTCAAACCCATTTCTATTTGATTTCAGAATCGTTTTTCTTAATTGCTCTGTTTTATTACTGGGCTAAGGAGATAAGGTGCTAGACAGGGGAGCGGCGTGATGAGATCTGCCTTTTAGAAGCAGCTGGGGGGAAAGGGGAGTGTGGACATGGAAACCAATTAAGAGGGTATTACCAGTGTGAAAGCAACATGGTACATGTGAGATGACGGTCATCTGGAATCATTTACAGACAGTGGAGATGGAAAGAAGTAAAGGCCTGTGAAGTACTTTGGAGGCAAAATTGGCAATAAGGGAAAGAGTGGGGTGTAGAAATAACACCAGACTTCCGGCTTAGGAGGCTGGTTAGATGGTGACACCACTCCATTTAACAACACAGGAACAGAGGGAATTCTGGGAAGAAGTTGATAAATATATCTTGACATATTGAGGTTAAGCTTTCCGTGATATATTCAAATGCACCTGGCCAATAGACAGAAAGACCTGGATCTGAAATGCAAAAAGCTTGCCGAGACATATTTATATAACGACATTATAATACTGGTGGTTGACACCCCAGGAAGTGAAAGTCAACAAATCAAGTATGGGAAGTAGAACAAGAAGGGACTCTAGGAAAGATGCCCCAAACCCCTCGTTACCAAAGAAAACCAACATCTAAAGGGAGGTGGCAGAGTGGCACCTGGTGGCTCAGTTGGTTGAGTGTCTGACCTCGGCTCAGGTCATGATTTCACGGTTAGTGGGTTCGAACCCCGCATCAGTCTCTCAGGGAGCCTGCTTTAGATCCTCTGTTCCTCTCTCTCTGGCCCTCCCCTGCTTGTGTGCTCTCTGTCTCTCAAAAATATATAAACATTTAAAGGGAGGCAGCAGAAGAGGAGTTAAGGAGATCCTTAAGAGTAGAATTATTCACAAAACTAGAAAAACCTAGAAAAGTCATCAAGATGGCCTGAATGTACTGCAGGTCTCAACAGGGCAGGTAGACTAAGTGAAACTCTGGAAAAAGGCCTACTGAAAGAAAGTCAGCAGTGGGAGAGGAGGCTCCAATGTAGAACCATGGAATCAAAGGTGGATACAGAAAAAGAGACTGATGGGGAAATGGAAATGAAGGTCACAGAAGGCAAAGACACTGCAGAAGAGTAGAGTAAGAGCTGTCTGAATGAGAGCTGGAAGAATACGGTGTTATGTTCAGAGGGAGTTTTGGGTTGTTGTTGTTGTTGTTTTAATGTTATAATTCATTAACATAACAATGACAAATTCCAGGGTGGAACCCTGGGAGTGGTGGCTGCAGCTGAGTGGAGATAAAAGTCACAAGAGATATTGGTCAAGGGACAGAGAAGCCAGGGTGTTGAGCCCTCAGATCTTCCATGATGATGAAAAGCCTGGACACAGGGGACACAGTGGGCCATATGCCAAGTGGTTGATGAGTGACAGCCAGGACAAGGAGATTTAGGGGATGATGGCAATATGGAGGAGAATGTGGAGGCGCCTGGGTGGCTCAGTCAGTTAAGCGTCCGACTTCAGCTCAGGTCACGATCTCACGGTCCATGAGTTCGGGACCCACGTCAGGCTCTGTGCTGACAGCTCAGAGCCCGGAGCCTGCTTCTGATTCTGTGTCTCCCTCTCTCTCTGCCCCTCCCCCGCTCACGCTCTCAGAAATAAATAAACTTTAAAAAAATGTTTTAAATATGGAGGAAAATGTGTTTTAGTCAGATGCTTTCAACCTCAAAGAAGCATATAAACATATTAGCAAATTGCAACTCAAATGAAGAATGCAAGAGAAGGGGTGCCTAGGTGGCTCAGTCGGTTGAGTGTCCAACTCTTGGTTTCAGCTCAGGTCGTGATCCATAGTTCACGTGTGGACAGTGTAGAGACTACTTGGGATTCTCTCTCCCTCTCTGCACCTCTTCCATGCATGCACATGCTCTCTCTGTCTAAATAAGTACAATTTAAGAAACAAAGAACGCAAGAGAAATGACAATCAATTCTTCTGTTTGTTAACTTAGAGTTGACCCAAAGGAGCGATGTGACACACAATAGCTCTATTCTCGGTGAAGGCTTTTCAGCTCTCCACATGCCTAAGGTAGAACACTACTTTGCCCACATTTACTGCCCCGTGTGTCCCTCATCACTTCCAGCCAGCATTCCCAAAGAAGACGCTGGCATTCTTACGACTCACTCCTCCGGCACCTTTTCTGCTTCCTGCTTCTCAGCTCCAAGTGACAATGGCTTCTATACCTTAGACTGATCTTCTGTAGGAAATGGTTAGCCTTCTGCGATGGTCAATTTTCTAGGCCACAGCCCCCGTTATTGAACCAGACACTGATCTAGGTATGGCTATGAAGGTACTTTGTGGATGTGATTAAAGCTCATCATCAATTGACTCTAAAGAAGGGAAATTGTCCTAAATAATCTGGGTCAGCCAGACTGAAAGTTGGAATGGAAGGCCTTGAGAACAGAGGTGGGTTTCTTTAAAGGAAAAGAAATTCTACTTGAGGACAGCAGTGTCAGATCTGTAGCAAAGTTCCAGCCTCTGCCCTTTCTAACAGTCTACCTTGTGCATGCTGGATTACCTAGCCAGCCCACACAATCACATAACTGAATTCCTTGCAATAAATCTCTATCTCCTACTGGCTCTGGTAAAACACTGACTAACATACCTTCTATAAGCATCATCAGTCACACTGGCTGATCTTCGACTTTTGGTAGAAAGCAAACCATTCATAGGGGCTGCCAATGTAGCTGCATAATTATATGTAGACCATTCTTGCTGAATTATGATTTCTACCCAAAACCAAACTGTAAGGTTGCTTCTGAAGAAACATGCCTTCCTACACTAAGCCAATAACACTTCTAATATATCTTCCTAAGGGTGTTTCAACAAGATAGGGACTTCCTGGAACCCTTAGAAGGTTCCAGCTATCCCATAAGGAGCGGGTAGCAATGACACAGTACAGAAAGCTATCAACAATGTGTTAATACTCTAATTAGAAAATAATTAAAATCAGGAAGTGGGGAACAAAAAGTGTCATAAATATGGAGGAGAAAACATGACTGAAGAGGCAAAGGTCACAGACATTACTGATACATCAGTCCTTTATAAGTTATCTCTGTCTGCAATTATAACAATACTAAATGCATTTGATCGTTCTTAAAAACTGGGAAAGGAAGGCTCCATTGAGAAAAACAATTTCAGTAGTAGTACTCTCATGGGAAACATCACAGACCGTGCTGCCCTTGGGCAACATAGCTCTTGGTACCCTGTTAATTGTATTGCATGTAGTATTACAGTTTATATAAGCCACGGTTTGAACCTGAGCTCTTAACTCAATAGGTTCTTTAAAAGTATAATTAGATCTGGTAATTATGTTAGACATGGACTAACCAGAAGTACTATAATATATAATATATAATATATAATATATAATATATATAGATGCAATTTTTTTCTTTTAAAAATGTGATTGCTCTTGTCATTTTTTAGCTTAGTTTTGTTAACACAGAGATGTAATGAACATGTGTGACCTTTCTGTGTTGGAACAGGTGAAGCTCAGAATGTCAATGATGAAAGATCTTAGTCTGGCATCCTGATTTTACATATGATAACTGAAGTTCCAAGGAAGGTAGGTAATTCCAGTAACAGGACATTAGGTAGAACCAGGTCTAGAAAGCAGGCTTCCCAGATTTTTGCCAGTGTTCTTTCTACTACACGGCTGCTGGGCCAGAAAGCTTTGAAACACATTCGCATACACACCTCCATATCCCTCGCTCTCCCTACCCTTAGCAAAATCCCCCGGGATGCTTTTGGCAGGACTCAGAAATTGCTTTGGCAACTACAACAACATTCCTGGAATCCATTTGCAAATGCTGGTCAGCAAAGCCTGCTCATTCCCTTTTTGGTATTACTCACTCAGTAAAGGTTAAGTGTATGTGAATTATCACAAGTTTATTTTTATTCTCCTACCACCCCCTTTTTTTGGTAAGTGATCATTGACTACCAAGCACAGGAAATACATTTCACTGAATGATTTTCTAAAATCAAAACTCCATCTGGGCTGCAGCTAAGATAGATTTAGGGATGTTCATTTATAACATTAATACCAGCTATCCTAAGCCACTGAAAGATAATCGGGGTGGACAAGGGGTCTTTGCTTTTTCCTGAAAGTACTTCCCAGGCTGATGCTTGGCTACGCGGCTCCCTAATCTGCTGTGTACATGAAGTCCAGAAGCAGCTGGCGATCGCATTGTGACTCAGTGCACCACGGGGAGAGAGGGCCAGAGGAGGAACTAACTCAGAATTGTAGACCACACATCTCAACTAGCAAGTACTCAGTATGGTCTCATTACTTGGACAGATCAAATCGAAAAAAGGAAAAAAAAAAGTGAGAGGAGGGATGCTAAAGTCAGCTTCCTTAAAGTCAGCCCCCTTAAAAAATTCACAGGCACACACAAACACTGGCTCTCTTCATTCTGGGTTAAATTAATATCATAATAGCTAAACTTAGCAGCATAACACAGACTGATGAGGAAAACGTTACACAAAGAAAAATGTCTAAATAGAGCTGTGGTGGTCCCAAGAGGAGGGGTTGAAATTCGTACCCATAGCAGACATCTAGAGAGAGAAAAAGGATATAAGCTTGACATATTAAGACCCAAACTGCTGGCTGTTACAAAGCTGATCAACCAAGATGTCACAAATACCTTGAAAAGAAAGGAAATCATAATGGGTCACTGGGAACCATGAAGGTCACTCAAGTTGGAAGTTGAGTTACTATAACCAACCAGACTTCTGTTTAAGTGTTCCTTTCTCTCTCTCACCAGGACAGTTGGCAAGGGAGAGCAGTTCTACTCATTAAATAGTTAAAGTGGTGTTAAAAATCATAGTTCTACTTTTGTTTTGAGACAGGTTTGAGTACACAATGATATGTAGATGTAGGAACAAGTCGTCTCTTTTTGAAAAACTCATTCTACGTTTCTAACACACTATATTTAAGAGGAATATTGTTTCCTTTTCTATTCTGAAAGACGCTGGGCAATGACAAAAGAAAGAGATAGGGAGGGAGGAATAGAGAGAGAAGGAGAGAGGGAGGAAAATAGATGGAGGAGAGGAGGAGAGGAGAGGAGAGGAGAGGAGAGGGGAGGGGAGGGGAGGGGAGGGGAGGGAAGGGAAGGGAAGGGAAGGGAAGGGAAGGGAAGGGAAGGGAAGGGAAGGGAAGGGAAGAGAAAGGGAGGGAGAAAGAAAGGAAGGAAGGAAGAGAAGGAAGGATACAGGAAGGGAGGAAAGAGGGAGGGAAACATTTATTCTTTTTAAATTTGTCCTTATACACATGTACCGATAAAAGGTGCTTCATGCTGCAAAACTATTGTATATGTGTATACATATATACATACATACAAATATCTACACAAATTTATAAAAATACTTACATTATATATGGTTATAAAATATTTACATAAATGACTTACACATGTGAGCAAAAGAAAAGTAGGCTCATTATAGAAAGTTTAATATACACAGAAGTATAAGAAAGAAGTATTATCTCGCATAACCCCCAAAATAACTGTTAGCGTAGAATCCCTTTAAACGTTTTAAAATACGCAAGTGGGGGTGCCTGGGTGGCTCAGTCGGTTGAGCGTTCAACTTTGGCTCAGGTCATGATCTCACGGTTTGTGAGTTCAACCCCTGCGTCGGGCTCTGTGCTGACAGTACAGAGTCCGCTTGAGATTTTCTGTCTCCCTTTCCCTCTGCCCCACCCCCCCGCTCTCTCTCTGTCTCAAAATAAATACACGTTAAAAAAACATGCCTATGTACTTATATGTATATGAAAATGTGAGTCAATTCAGAAGATATATAGATTTGTATCTAATTATGAAAAATATATAATAGATGTGGATGGTGTTGTTTCCTACTTCACACAGAGAAAACTATACACACAAGAAATTGCAACTATCAAAGAAATAAAAACTGAAGTAGAATTTTTAAATCTAAGACACCACAATTATACATAAGGAATATCACAGATATTTTCACATTAAGTTTACACAACTAGAAAGTACTGGCATAGAGAGAGAGGAGAATGAGAGAGAGAGAGCTGGATGAGTGTACCTTACAATGAGAGGACGGACCACTTTGCAGTTGATAAAAAGGTTCTCGCTTATTTCTGCACAACTCAATATTTTCACCCAATATTACTGTTCCATGTTTCTTATGCGAAATGAGGCTCAAAGATACCAACTACACTGGTTAAGGTCGCCAAACCAGTAAGTGGTGGGCTAGAAAGAACTTCAGTGACTGCCTTAAAACAGATTATTTTACAGGTGGCAAAGCTAACACAGAATCTATAATGTTCTGTGAAGACGTGTGATTCTCTTGATCATTTTGAATTTCCGCTTCTGGAAATCTGCTCACTGGTGACAGAGATTCTGATGGAAATATCACCTCTTCAGGGGTACACAGTAAGATGCAGCCCCCTCCCCTCCCTGATTCCTATCACTCTAGACAGGATATGCCTACAATAGTTTTTTTTTTTTTCCAGACAAAAATAGCTCTGACTTTAGGACTCCAAGTGTTCAGATTCAGTGTTTTTAACCTGTTTTGTTATCTGAGATAGAGAAGATGGACCTTACAGGCACTACCACACAAAGAAAAGGACACTGGACAGCAAGGTAGGAACCTTACTCAAAAGTCATCATCACTGAAGAGTCTTGCAAAGGAGCAAGTCATGTCTTCTGTGCTTTTCCATGTGGAAGGAACTAAGGCAACATTGTATCAGCCTACCAGCTACCATGGCAGGGAGTGAGCTAACAACTAAGATGAAAAATGTCATTTCCTCTAAGCTGGTGCCTTTGGACTGAGCAGTGCCTATGCTCCTTCAATTCTATTTAAATTCTGTATATTTAAAGGAAGCTTACCAATTGGTTTGAACCAGAGCAAATCCTTGGTCCATCAAGAAGTCTGTAAAAGCCAAAAAATATCAAAGGGCTGTGACTTTTTCTGAACCACGCTGGGGATAAATCAATGGATTGAAGCAGAATAAACAACAACAACAACAACAACAACCACCACAAAACACTGCAACAGCAACCAGGAGCCTCAACTGTTCAGATGAGGGCCCCCATCAACAGACTGTGGTTGTGGGGCTCGGGACGGGTATTCAGAGGGCAGGCAGAATTCAGTCAGGCTTCTTTCCATGCACTTCCACGCATCTCCAGCCACGGCTTGAAAGCCAGCGGTCCACAAAGGTAATCCTAGGTTATCCTCCAAATCCAGTCCATAAACCAAATAACCCATTTCGTTTGGTGTGGTTTGGTCCAGTGGAGTAGAAGAGAATGACCCCCAAGTGGTCCTGACAGGCAAGAACTGATGAGAAACCATTTCTCAGCATCCTTCAGTCAAGAAGTCCCCATCATCAGCAACGCTAATTTAATAAAACCGGAGCGATGGTGCTATAATTGGATTGCCATTATAGCTAGTGGGTTTCCAGGGTAACTGTGTTCTTGCCACAGATAAAATCCACCTCGCAGCACAAAGATTAAGGGTTTGGGAAAAGTCGGCATCAAACAAGAGGTCAAGAATCCCAGCTAAAGAGGACTATATCCAAAGCAAATTGGTTAAAGTGGGCTACGTTCGAAACCCCAGCCCTGCCACGTCTTAGCTGTATGATTTCGGAAAAACACATTTCACTTCTCTGGGCCTCGTTTCTTCTTCTGTGAAAAGAGCATCATAATGGTATCTGCCTCCAAAGTTTGTTATAAGAATGAAACAGGTAATTTAAACAGTAACTGGTACATGTTAAACCCTGACTAAATCTTTAAAAAAAGGGGGGGGGGAGGGGATATTTCAAGTGCCCCTAAACCTAGATAGTCCAGAAGCCCGGAAAACTAGGAAACTAACTTTTATGTTTGTTGGTTGGTTGGCTTACCCATGTGTAGGGACAGTATCCTGAAAGCTTGTGAAGAGAGCCCGAAATGGCTTATAAAATCAGGTTGCCTTGTGCTTGTGGTCATGTTATTACTGCCCCCACGGGCCTGACTTCTGGGAATGGGCCGCCTTGTCAGAGGCAATTCAGCGAGTCTTAATTGAGGAGGGACACAGCTTTTCAGGCCACAAATTAAGGATCGGGAAATCATCGTTGCTCAGGGTGTAACAGCTAACTGGAATGTTTCCTAGCCATAAATACAGCAGGCCCATTTAGCATGTTTCCCCTCGGGGGAAAGACTCAGCCGCTGCAAAAGTAACAGTTTATGAAGAAAAAGGGGGAATTTTCCTTTTGAGTGAAAAACAAGACCAGCAACAAAAATGAGCACTATAAAAAGGTTTTTGAATGTATGAATTTCAGGGTGCGTGGGGGAGGTGGATAAACTTCGTGAGATCTAGTACTATTAAAGAGGGATTTGAAAGGTGAAGAGCAAGAATTATCTTCAGCCGGAAAACCCATCACGTTGGGTCATCTGTCCCCCTCCCCCCACCTCCCTGCCCCCAGCCCCCCCCCCCCCCCCGCAAGGAGAAATTCAGCTGACCAAGAAGAAACCCCTCATAGGAGCCTGTGCCCACACTCGCAAAACAACTTCCAGGCAGCAAACAGCAAAGCGGTGAGAAAGATGAAGTTTGAGAGCAAGAACATGCGCGCACACACACACAAAAGTTTCTGTTGTCCTAAGATTAAATGCTGAGGCAGGAAGAGATACTATTCTTGAATCAAGTGAGAAAAGATGGCAAAGCGCGATATTAAAATGCAGCACCCTGGAATAAGTTTGCCTCTATAAAAACTGTTATGTTCTGTATGTGATTTAAATTAATGCCTATATTTGTTGGAGATAAAATTAAAATGAAGATAAACGGTGCCAACATATAGCGTGTTCGCCGGAGCAATAAATAAGGCAGTGAAAGGTACTTTACATTTCAGTCACATGTATCTGAACGGGGAGCTCAAAGCATTTGAGGAACATTTGTTAATTAAATGCTATACTAGGTTTGCGAGGCACTCAGACGGTTCATATCCACGTCTTTCAAAAAGAAGACAGGGAGGTTCAATGACCTGGGGCCCTTCCGGATGTTGCTGACGTGGAAGGTCCAGGGTCCAGAAGGCAGCAGGCTTTCCAGTTTAGTGGTTTCTCGGCCTGATGGAAGGGCCCAGAGCGCAGAGCTATGCTGTCTCCTGACAGACCTCGGATGTCCAGCCTTCTCTATCAACCACCCGAGTGGCAGGCAAGATTATAGTTTTAGCAAGGGAGAAAGGCAATCATTTTACAATAATGCATTAACAACAAATCTCTCCTTCCCCCCCCCCCCTTACCTTGCAAGAGTGTCCCAGGGATGATTAAATACTGTCACATCATTTATCCTCTGCTTGAAAACTTGTCTAAAGTATTGATTAGTGATGTCCTCTCTTACGTTGATCTCTTCAACCCTGTCCTCCACATGTCCTGTCAGAGCCTCCCAGCACCCAGCTGCTGGTAGCTGGTCACCGGCTTTCTGTTTCTTGAACCCCATTCTTCGTTCCACAAACCCACAGAACCCAGTCTGCGCTCAGAGGTCTGCTGGATAGGAGGCCAGATTAGCTTATGAAGCTAAATCACCTAATACTTCGGGATACTGGGTTCACTATAACCTTTGACGTTTACATATGTTTGAATTCCCCAAATAGAAAGTTCGAAGAAGTCAAAGGGGGGTGCGTTCCCAGAAACCCAGGAAGCCCATCGATGGAGACAATGCTCCTGTCTTGAGCTACTAGGAAAGTGTGCTGTCCAGGTTAGGGCCTCTGGCTTCTGAAGGTGAGGCTGTAAACGAAACACAGAAGTCACTTGTGTGACGGGTCATGTTAGGCTGATCCAGGTGAAATTTTAGGGAGTCTTAGAGATCACCTAGTCGACGCCTGTGTTTTTTAGAGCAGAAAAATTTTCAACTGTGTTTGTATCTTCCTTTTAAACTTCCCAGTTAAAAAAACACATTCAAGTCCATTATAGTTTGATACACATATCAATGCGATAGATGCAGAATCCCTGTTCTTCCTCTTCTCCACGGGTTAGTAGTCTACCTCTTCGTGCCTGGGTTTCTCACCTGTACCATGGAGATCACGAGCTTGCCTACCTTCATGAGGGGCTAAAGGACTCTACATATGTAAAGTACTTACAACAGCGCCTGGTATATAGGACACAATCATTGACTATTAACCATTATTCTTATTCCTCATGCGATAGACATCAATGCTGCTCTCCGAATTAGTCCTGCTCTCTGCTGTCTGGCACCCTTATGGCTAAGTGGAACCATATGAATCATTGCGGCTAATGAGCTGTGAATGGAAGTCCACCTGTGTGACTTACAGGCCAGGGCATGTATTTGCCAGGTCAAGATCCTCAGAGCTCTTTTACTCTGGGGTGGGGGCCATCAATGTTAGAGATGGTGCCCATTCCTTCATCCTGCAAGGAAGCCCTTCTGACCCACTATGAACAAGTAGCACAAGAAATGAACCTTTGTTTTAAGCATTGGGATTTCGGAGTATTTGCTGCCACGGCTTGGACTACCTTACCTGATACCTCTTACTTTGGTTTACAAAATACTTTCACTTCTATTATTCACATTTAACTCTCATAATCAAAAGAAGAGTGCAGCATGGATGCATCGGGCAGACGTGAATTTCAGCCCAACCAGTGCAATCATCACCAAACGGACTGAGGCAGTCATGCTGATATAGCTACAAGTCAGGGGCTTGAGACTTCGGGTCAACCCAAGGTGTTCCTTAAACACACACTCCTCCAATTCAAAGACTTTAGGGCTCTTAACGTCAACAATGTACCTACCACATTAACCTTAACCCAAACACTAATTACAACTACTAACATTTACCGAGTACTTACTATGATATGCCACTGGTCATAAAATGTACCATCAGTTACTGCAGCAGCAGAAACCAACCAACAAACAACCCACTACTACAGAAATGATGACACAGTGTTTTATTATTACATAGAATTTTTATCGTATGCTTAAAGAAATGTCTTAAAATTATTTATACATACTACGTCTTTTATTCTGTGTCATCCACTACTTATACACAATGAAAAATATAAGTGAAACAAATTGGAAGCATTCCTAAAGCTTCTTCCTATTCAGTTTAACTCTTTCAATCACTTTGCAACTGAAGATCATGGGAGTTCCATGTCTGTCTGTTTGTTTGTTTCCATAATGCCGTCATCTCTCAGCCAACAAGAGCAATGACCAAAGACACTGGTATCCAGGATTTTCTTCCAAGTAAGTGCCCATGTGCATGTGTGACAATGTCAATGATGCCATAATTGCTATCTCAGTAACAGCACTTTGTTAGAAATGTTCAAGATGTGCATGAATATGGGACTTAAGTTGATGAGCGATAAGCATGTTAGAGGCACAGTGCTTTACTATCCACACGTAGTGTAGTTATACTTCGTAACAACAGCATGAGGTAGGCTCTGTATGATTACAACCATTTTGACATCAGAAACTGAGGTCCTTCTGGAGATTGCTGCTTGCTGAAGGACACATAGGTAGTGAGAGAAGGATCTAAGGTTTTCCATCGAAGGTAGCTGACACCTTTAAAACAACTGCTTTCAGCAAATATGGGGTCAGGCTTCTCCTAACAGCAATTAGATTAGTTTGTTTTTTGTTTGATGAAAGTGGGGGCACAAGAATTACAAACTCAAAGGAAAGTGTTCAAAGATTTAAGTCTCTTAAAGTTTACATATTGGGCTTCTTATTTTGTTTAAAGCAAACCAAAGGGAAATTGACCCTTGTATTCCTGCCAACTCCTTTCGATATAAATAGACAACTTAGCAGATGTCTGGGCCTCCTTTAAGTTATCTTGAAATAATTATTGGTAGGTCTGCAGACAGGCCTATCTTTTGAAAATACTGGCATATATGTGCAGTGAACTCAGACATACAACATCCGTATGCACACAAACCTACAAGGGATAAGCTCTTCGAACACATTTTCAACACATCTAGTTTTATTGGTGTCTATGTTTCTGCATGGACATTATCTTTGGAAAGGCAAAGATATCATCACTATTAAATATGAAGACCAAACGTATGCTTGATTCTCATGGAGCATGAAATTAGACTCAATCTATGGCCAGAGGAGAAAACCTTACTGAACAACTATAACAGTTGCTTTTTTTTTTTAAACAGTTCTTTATCTCTTCTCCTATTTTAAGGACAGTTAGCACAACTGAACAATTACTTAGGAGGTACAATACAGAGCTTTGAGCGTAGCTCTTTATACACTTATCAAATGAGTATTATAATTTGCTATAATTCTCCCTCCTGATTATATACAGTAGCTATTTCGTTCTCTCAATAATATCTTATACATTTTTTTAGAAGTTGGTTAAATTGCTTAGGAGAATATTAGGCTCAGTTTCTTTGAAGGGTAATATAGTGGGAGTGACTGTATAATTATCTCTACCGGGCTCTCACCCACTATACAATGTCGTCTACTACATCGATTGCTTTCCTGTTGAGAACTCTAGTTAATCCTACTAACGAACACACAGGAAAATGAGGCAGGCGGGTTTTATTTTTAACTCGGGACTGGGAGAATAAGAGAAAGAAATACTAAGATTGATCAAATCTGGTGCATTTGCAATTTTTATTTTAAGCCATTTTAGATGCATGTGCTACCAAATAGGTACAGTAATTTGGGAATTACCATTACTTGTGTACCAGTGTCCTATCTGGTAATCTCTGCCTGAGACCAACTATCCTCTAAGCCACTCCACAGCTGGGCTCTTCTGTGCCTGGCAATTACTACTCTATTCTGGGTGGGGAGTTTTATTATATTTTAAATTGATGTGGATTTTATTCTCAAAATGCTAAGCATTCCAAATGCTTCATACATACTAGATTTTTACAAACAATCCAATGGCTTCCAGCAGAAAGAAGTTTAACACACGTCTTTCAATAAATGCACCAGGATTTCTAGAAGAATTCCATTTTTCACTGTCATTCAAGAATCTGACCATATGTCTGTCTCCCTGAAAGACAGAGAATTCAAGGGCATGGTCTGTGGGTGTCTTACTTCTGTGCGCATGATCAGTGACTGACACAGAAACTGGCAATTGTACCCTTCTCTGCCCCAAATTATGACTAGATTACACTAATTGCATGCAGTTATTCAAAACTAGAAGTGCAAACTTTTACACACCTAGATTAGTGAATTAGACTATCATAGTGCTATTATTCAAAACAAACCATCACTAAACTGAAGTCCTAGTCATTTAAAGACATTACCACCAAAGTCCATTTGGGGTTACCGTAGGGTTGGAAGTAAGAACAGAGATTGACTACAAATAGGTACGTGATTTCTCTTTGGAGTGAAAGAAACGTCCTAAAATTAGATTGGGTAATGGTTACAAAATCAAGGAATCATTGAGTTGCAACAAAACAAAAACAAAACGAAACAAAACAAAACAAAACAAAACAAAACCCTCTGCCCAAACTTCGCAAACGCAACTATTGTTGGTATTTTTGATTGGTTATTAGGTCATCAATTCAAATGTTCAGATTGGGAGCTAGACCATATTGGCTAAAATGTCATCTCTGCACCTTGCTAGTTTAGCAAGTTATATCTCTCTGGGACACAATCTCATCTGTAAAATGGAGGGAAATAATAGGTCACCTCACTGAGTGGTGAGGAGAATCAAATAGTAACATAGTAAGTTTTCAATGTCTACTGGTTATCATCCCATGTGTTTTACTTAATTTTTATTTCTTAATATTGAAAATGATCCTTCTCTGGTGCAAGGAGTAATTGACAGGTAGAACTCCTACAAAATACTAGCTAGTTAAGCACTATCCTAAATAATCCTGTGACTTACCTCTGAGTTTCATTCACAATCCAGGGCTCCTCCAATAGAAGGATATCCAGAATTCTCTTTCTAGAGCACACTTCTAATTTCTTCTCTGAAACCTTCAGTGCTCCAGTCTTCTCCCAAACTGCTACCCCTAACAGCCCCAGCTGCCAGCACAATAAAGAGCCCAATGTACAAATTTACGGCATTGCACAGAATCCAAGCTGTCCTGCCGATCCTCACCAATGTATTCTTTGTACTATATTCTTTCTCTGTTCCACATACTTCATTCTCCAAGTACATCCAGTTCCTTACCAAGCTGCAAACACCATTCTTTTACACACATTTATTGTTGCAATTATAGTTCCTTTTGCCTGGACTACCTGTAGTCTGTTTCAAAAACTCCTAGAAACCCTTTGTGACCTAACTCAAATGTCACATCCTCTTCCTGGCCTCACCCTTTTCTGTGACCTCATAGTAAGACATACACAGCTCCATGTAAGCACACATCAACACTCTCTCTCCCCTTCAGGGCCAGCAGAAACTGTCCTTCCCATACTTCCCCCCATGCTGTAACCTTACCAAGCTCTTGTGGTTTACCTAGGTTTTACCTCTCTCTCTTTCCTCTTCCAGAAGCCCCCTGCGTTTGCTTTCCCTGTGCCATCAACCTAGCAAACTCCCACAGGTTTCTCAGACCTCTGTTTGGAGATGACAACCTCTCAGAAACCTCCCAAGGTCCACCAAGACCAGGTTTTCATTATCTGCCCCATGAGCTTCCAGAGTACCCTTTGCTGATCCTGAATATCAGTCTCTAACATCATATGGACAATTGTCTATTGAGGGACATTCTGTGAGAGGCTAGGTTTTATATAACTGTTGTTAGTCCCTAACTCCAGCACCTAGAGAGTCTTTGGTGTATGGCAGATACTCAATGCATATTTGTTGAGTGAATGTACTGATTATCTCCTTCAGAAATAATTTCAGTCTGTGAATTATATGGTAAGTGAACTCTATCTAAAAAAAAAAACTGTTATAATAAAATTCTGAGTTACCAAGTTCACCTCCCGGTTGCTGGAAAAAGGTCTTACATGCTTGCATTCTTATTATGGAGCCTGGTACACACAAGATGCTCAATTATATTTGCTGAAATTTCATAAAAGTGAAATGTTTTGCCAGATTCTGAGCCACTGAACACTTTCTACCAATGACCAATTTCGATGATGCTCCTCAGTAGATAAATTGACAGTGACATTATAAATCACAGAGCTGGAAAATTCATTTATTTCAACTTCCACATTTTATAAATAAAAAAAGTTGGGTTCAGTAAAAAAGTAAATTACGCATGATTATGCAGATAGGATCCCCAAAGACTACCTCCACCTAAATTAATGTCATTAAAGGTGTCTGACTTAGAAAGATTTATGTCATAGCTGAAGCCAGATTTAGAGTTATGAGTATGAACTATGCAGGCACCAAATACTGGAAATAAAAGTTGGAAATAAATTTGGACATAAATAGATTACGTGTGTGTGTGTGTGTGTGTGTGTGTGTGTGTACATATATATGTGTGTGATTAGATTAAACAGGTGTTGCTAATCATGAAAAGAGGCATAAATAAACTCTTGGCTTGACATGAGTCATCATTTGATGGGCTATTTCAAGAGAGAATTGATATTTCTAAATGGCTGATACCACGAGAGGCAATACTAAAGAACCACAGAAGTAGAAAATAATCACTAATGATTTCTTTTATGGAACAAATCCATAGACTATGAAGAGTTACAACTTAAGGATTCATAGTATTGGAAATTTCCACTTGGAAGACTTTAAGCCTTTAAAAACCCTCCAAAATTGACACCTAGGAGTAAGTATGTGACTCAACTAGCTATCAGTAGAACTGTAGGATAATTGGAAAACTTACTAGGAAAAATCATTTCATATCTCCGTTCTGCAGCATACTCATGTAGAAAAGAAAACATGCCGTGTGCTCACTTCTCTCTCTTCAGAATGCAAGAACGTCCCTAAAGTACCCCCAAAGCACAAGCTTATAAAGGTATGGTAAAGAACACCCGGATTCTTTGCTCCTCAGAGACAAAACTCAGCATCGGCAATCTGAAGCCTAAAATCACAAGTATCTATCTCCCGTCATAGGACTGAAGGCATCTATTCCCATGGCCCACCTTGGCTCGCTCTAGTTCTTTAAAGATTCAAGCTCCTTCCTGCTTCTTCATTGTTCTGCAGGAGAGAGGTCGCAGTTTCATGCTGAGGTGTCATTTCAGAAGTCAGCTCCTCTGAGAAGCATTACCTGATCCTCCCAGCAAACATTATTCCATATACCCCGCATCTGCCCCTTTTATTCTATTTCACTCCCTGACTTTGCTTACTGACTTACTGTTTATGTCTTTACATTCCCCTAGCTTCTCTTCGGGCATTTCAGTTCAGCCAGAGAAACAAGCTCCCTGGCCTTGGTTATCCCTCAACCCTAGTACTCAAAGTTCACACAACATAGTAGGACTCGGATGTGACGGATGAAGAATACATAAAACAGCCTGAGTTTATAACCTAGATCTGTCGTTTACCAGTTGTGAAGTCACTGGTAACTCTTCCAGGCCCTATTTACTTGACCAAAGACCAAGAATTCCAAGTATATCTGTCTCGTACTGCACACATCTCTAAGATTAGGAGCCAATATAAGCCACAAATATGGTATTCAGACAATGATAAAAGTATCACTCTACAAGACCTATTGTATGCCAGGCTCTGTTCTAATAAGCACTTTACACACGCAGTATGATGCCTTTGTCCATAAGATTCACTATTATGTTTTTACCACCAAGACAGAAATAGTTGGTGCCAGTTACTCTGTAACACAATGATTTCTCATCATATCGATTATGGGATGCATTTCAATCTCAAAGAAATTAATGGGGGGAAAGGGTGCTTCAAAGACTAGAATACAGTTTTACACATTTAATACTCCTCTAACCATCCTATGAGATAGGTCCTATTACCATCTTTGTGTTACAGATGTGGAAACTGAGGCACAGAGAGGTTAAGCAACATATGCAAGGTTACAGGAGTTTTAATGATAACGAGGAAAGATGAACAGGGACTCAGAAAACTGCAGCTTCAACTCTCCAGAAAGTACCAAGCATTGGGTTCACTTCTCTAAACGGTACAACTGAACCAGGAAATTCTCCTCCCTGAAGTGTATGGTGCTGTGACTTCTAACAATTCTCATGGCGAAGTATTATGAAAATAAAAGTAGAAAGAGAGCAGTTTTAGACACTGAACTTCCAGTTTCCCTAATTTGCATCCTCTTTGCATTTATATAACTCAGTTTTTACCAGACCAATTTGCACTCATTTAGATTTTGCTTTTAAGTTTTCTTAATCCTTTCGTTTATCTGTTTTCTGTATTCATAAAGACACTGAAAGCTATTCTGGAGATGATAGTCTATTTGTGTTTAGATCTACTTTCTGCCCTTCTCCACTCCCCACTCTCCTTGCTCTGAGCTTAGTAGGCATTAAATAAATGTTGCTGACTAATTAAAAGCAAAAAGAGACCTGATTTGGCATCGTATCTCACGGCATGATATTAAAAAAACTCCATAACTCAAGCATATATTATCGTTAGCTTCCCGAATATGATTAGTGGCAATCTTGGTGTAATTTACATAAAGAGAGAGCATGACTTTTTGAGCCCAGCAGAAAAACCCAGGAATGTGGTATGTATGGCAATAGGAAGGAAGCCAAAACACAGACAATACTTTCAGAGATGTGACTGTGATATCACCAAAATCTGATCATTGAATAGCTATTAAAGCTAACATATGAAATATGACCCAGATTCAAAAGGCACCATCACCATCAAGGCTCATTTTCAAAACAATATTCTTTTACATATAAAACGACTCAAAGCACAGAAAAGTTGTTTGTGGAGTCCTGCTCCTCCATGTGAAAATCAAGATGCGTGATATTCCAAAACTCCTATGAGATTCTAACATACTTATTATTAGCAGAAGCAATCAAGACATAAGCCCCTTATAATCATATAAGGGAAGAGTGAAAAGAAACACAATTCTATAATTTTCTAATTGTTCTTCATCAGAGATCTTGGCTAGTGGAGAAGTCACCAAGAATATAAAGTTAAATCTTATTAATCCTTTTGCATCATATGGAAAGTTCTATTAACTACATTACAAAAGCTTCCATTCTTGCATACAGGTTAAGAACTACTCCATAATTGCTTTGTCTCTAAACCCTGGGTCTCGGTATATAATCTCCCGCCCACACCACCTTTTAGTAGCAGGTAGAAATGACTTGCATACTCTGGCCAACAGCTTTGTCCATATCTGCAAAAGTTTGAAAGTTTGTGAGTAAAGGAACTTCCATATGTTTTCCAACAATACATTTTTATTTCTATTTGATTCCTCGAATTCTTTCTCCCCAACCCTAAGACACAATATACACTTGACAACATATTTATGAACAAATAAAAATACTATTCAGGATTTTAAAAAAAATTTTTTTTTCAACAATTATTTATTTTTGGGACAGAGAGAGACAGAGCATGAACGGGGGAGGGGCAGAGAGAGAGGGAGACACAGAATCGGAAACAGGCTCCAGGCTCTGAGCCATCAGCCCCGAGCCTGACGCGGGGCTCGAACACACGGACCGCGAGATCGTGACCTGGCTGAAGTCGGACCCTTAACCGACTGCGCCACCCAGGCGCCCCTAGTATTCAGGATTTTAAGAGAGCTATTAGAAATACTAGCTTTGAATGAACAGAAATAGAATAAAACCTTTTAAAAGTTATCAAAGCTCTAATAATATCCCATAATTGCTTTCTAATGGGCACATTGCTGTATTAATTCTGTTTACCAGATATTTGTACAGTATGATGCATTTGTGCATATTGCTATTTCATCCTATGGGGTGTTGGTGTTTTGAAGGAATGTTTACTTGGGCAGGAGCTTACTTGCCCTACACACGTAGGTTTGTTTGTGTATGGAGGGCCACCTGTGAGGAACCTGACATTTGATGTTATGGTACAAGCAATGTAGAAGTGTCCAGGAAGCCACTTTCTCCTGCGAGGATTTTACTTTATGAGTTTTAACCAAACCTCTTTGGCTGTTAGCTTTATAACCTGTAAAAAAGGCAAATACAAAAAAAGTGTCCTTATCTACCTTAAAGAGTCATTACGGTGTGAACATTACTTGAAATATAAATCTTTACTGATGATGGTGATTTCCTTTATTCATCGTGATCTTATGGGAAATTTTCCATGTTAGATGCCAACTAAATTTCACAAAGACTGAACATCAGAAAGCATTCCTCCTAACGCCTGGATTGGCCAAAATGGTTTTACAAAATCACCTGAAAATCTGTCAAAGTAGGCACATCTCATTGCAGATAAAGGAACAAGGTTGTGATGTGATACCAACATTGGAGGCAAGCCCACACGAGCTTTTGTTTATATGTGAACACTAGGAGTAATCACGTGGCCCACACTGTCTTTCAGTGAACATAAGCCTGGCAGGGGTGGCACCCAACAGTGGTATAGAATTGTTACTCTTTTGAAGGTATAGTGGAAACTAAGTACCAGCGGAACATGGATCTAGAGCCAAGGATGAGGCACTAGAAAAAGGAGAAGAACACAGCCCTACCTTAAAGAATTTGTGAACTTGGAAACCTTGGGGGAGAAATCCTATCTCCCATATTCAGTTGACCCTGACTTCATAACCACTCCTCCCTTGCAATCCCACTGACCGTTCATGTCTACTCTAAGATCCCCACAGACAGCTACATCCCAGACCTCACCTGCACATGTCGCCTCACTTGCATTTGCACAGAATGTGTCCTCCTTTTAGTCATTTGCTTTTGGCCATCTGGAGTCTCTTCGCCTTTACAAAACATCACCTTTATCTACTCTTTTATCTAGTCCCTGAAGCCTATTTGGTTATAACAGGCTGGAGGCTAGGCCCACATATCAACACCTTGAATACTACTATCATTAAATGCAAGGGAGATGTTCTTCCCCTGCTCTAAAGTTTTCCATGGGGAGGGATCTTCCATGGAGAAATATTCATAAAGCTGTTTGTCCCTCACACATTCCTCTCCTGATGAGAAGCTTACTGAGGAGTCAGCCCAGTGACTTAAGTGATTGCCGACTTTGAGGACAGAAATAGGGCACGTATGGTTCAGCTCCTTTCCAACCTCCATTCAGAATTGTTGCTTACACAAGAGCATGCTTTTCTCTGCTTTTCCAGACTCCAAATTGTTTGTGGCTACAGCAGTCCCACCTCAGGAGAGGCTTGCAGGTGGCCAGTGCTGACCACTGTCAGGAGGGCAAACCTATATAGTAATTTCTCTTGACCTCAAACCTACACAGTCACCCAAGGCACTTTTATCAGCCCCCGGACTGACAGTTTGGTCTCCATCCGCCTGACTCGGCTGTTTGTCAATGGCTTCTTGAACATGGGTCGAGAGGAGGGGGACTGTTTGCTGTGTCCCTTGAAGTCACAACAATGAATGCTCACCCAGCCTTTCTGCTGACCTTTATCTTGCAGCCAGTGGCAATGGTTTTTGTTTGTCTCTTTTTGGTAGCTCTGGGTTGGTACACACTCTTACATAAAAGGTACATAAAAGGTTGTGTCTCTACCACATCCACAGCTCTGTTTGAGGTAACAGCTTCAAAAGGGCATCTGTCTGTTTAAAAGAAATACATTTCCCACAGCTCTGTAACAGGTAATTCTGAATTCTGGCCACAATTAACTGGATGAGAGACTGAACCAAAACCAGCAACAGGAGATGTGCTGGAGGAAGAACTCCTTCCCAATTTTTATTGGAGAAGAACCAGCTACAATTAAGGGGCCTTATTGTTTGGAACATCTGAAGGCAAGGAGCAGCAGGCTGGTAGCAGAAATGGAATGGACGGGAAACCAGAGACACACAGAGTAGCATGAAGAAGCTCCGAGGAAGGAGAGGACGTTAGGGAGCGAAAATCATAGTGTCCTGTCCAGAAGGACGCTACCCGGGAGCAGCAACTGGAAAGAGAAAGAAAACCTGAGAGAATCTAAGCCCTAGGAATGGAGACCCAGTGGATAAGGAAACACCGGGGGTTTACTTTTGAGGGATGACAAAATCAGCTATTGTTATGTCCTCAGCGATATTCTCACTTTCCATGTGGCTGCGTTGTCTGGCTGTGGACATGGTGGTTGGACTTCCTTCCTTCTCTTTGTATCCTTACCATAAATTTTCATAATCTAAAGTCAACTGAGGTAACTAACTCTGAGCACTTCTTGGCTTCCTGCAACCTGAAAGAACCTCACTACAACAGACCCAAGGAGCTATTTCTTTATTTTAAAAGAACTTAGACAAACATGATTCTAACCATACTGGCATATCATGGTTTAAAAAACATAACCAAGCCTGGGGTGCCTGGGTGGCTCAGTTGGTTGAGCGTCTCTTAGTTTCAGCTCAGGTCATGCTCTTACCAGGTTCATGAGTTTGAGTCCCACAGTGGGCTCCGTGCTGAGAGTGTGGAGGCTGTTTGGGATTCCATCCCTCTCTCACTCTCTTTCTCTCTCTCCCTGCCCCTGCCCCCATCCGCTTTTACATGCTTTCTTTCTCAAAAATAAATAAACTTAAAAAAATATTAAAAATAAAAAGAAACAAAAAAATTAATAAGGTCTTTTAACACAATGAAAAGGAAAATGGAATAAAGAGAGTGAGACTTTATTTTTCATGTCTGCTTTCAATCTTGTAAAAACCACATGAACCATTCAGATTAGCTCTCGTCTCTTCCATGCCACATTTTCAAATTTTAGCCCCTTTTGATTACCTCCTGTACAAAACAGCAAGGAAAGGTTGTAAGAGGTAGGAGGCTTGGGAGGTAGAATTAACTCTCTGGACCTTGAGATCATATAGTCAGTACAGAAGGTTTAATCATATATCTTTCAAGCCTGATTATGCAACACCCTTGTTTCTGAACAAAGAATAAGCTAAAGGTATTTTTTAGTGCATTACACTATTCACATTTTTAATTACAGTAGATTTTTTTTTATTACTGTATTAAATACCTTATTCTAGCTGAGTGAAGTGTGTGGCTGTTTTAAGTAAATAAAACTGTCACGAGAATACCTTATTCTTCCTCCATGGTGAGGGCCTGTATCCAAACCACAGAGCCATGGAAAATAACCTTCCCAACATTTACTCTCCTGGCCACAAGTATCTGTTGAAAGAAGTGTCTGCATTGGTCTGAACAACACATCCCCAAGCAACTAAGTGGAAGGACAGGTTGCTAACATGAGCTAATATGAGGATTCTAAAACATGGCGGGGGAGCTGAGACTTACTTTTGATAAACCTCAAAAAAAAAAAAAACAAAAAAACAAGCAGTTCCAGTTTCGGATGCCTAATTCTAGCTTCACACAAACGCAAAGATACACATTCGAGGAAACCCACCTTAATATTTACAATAAAGGGATGCCTACCCTCAATGCCCTTCAGTAGAAGAAACACATGATGGTACGCCCATACTATGGAGTACGGGCTAGGTGTTAAAAACAGTATGTGCAATCCCCATTTACTGGCATGAAAAGATCTAGAATCAAAAGTAAATTGAAGCTAATATCATAACACTTATGTTTAAAATAAATGTGACCTATATAGTCATACCCATAGCTGTGTGTATTTATGTACTTGTTAAAAGACAGGAAAGATGCATAACAAACTGAAACACTGATTACGAAAAAAGTACGGAGTCAGTGAAGGGTGTGCAGCAGAAATAAACAAGAGTGCGTACTGAGAGAACACTTTAAGTTCTAGTCTACATACTCCTGATTGGTGGAATATGTTGTGATGAGCATTTATTCACATACTCCATATGTGTATGTGTTTCGGTAAAGTTAAGGAGCAGGATGCCTCCACCATACTGCACACGTGTGTGAGTGGTGGGCCAGCACTGATCAGTGGAGGGATCACTGGGTTCAAAATCAATAGGACCAAGAATGAGACCCCTTCCTGCCACTTTAGAAGTACAATTTGGGGCAACTCACTCAACATTGTGTGTAATGCTGAGACAATAGTTCCTGGCCATGCAAACTCACAGACTTGCCGGGAGGGTAGAATAAGATGGACACAAATCCACTCTATAAGGTGGGAAGTACTCTATAAATCTCAACTACAACTACCATTATTGTTCACATTATCTGCCCTCTTAAATTTCCTTGGAGAGAAATAGATAAGTTTGTGACAATAGATAATTTATTTTAAACTCCTCCATTTGAACCACGTTGTTTTATCCTGTCTCCTTTCACTAAGGTCTGGAATTAAAACAAACATCAAATGAGGCTGTAGGATTTTATTTTATCTGTCACATCCTGCTGTCATTAAACACACTTGAGATGAGTGGGTTTAGTTCAAATAAAACTGCTTCTTTCCCAAACGCAACAAACATGGGGCGGGTAGAAAAGGAAGACTGCACTTGAATTGTGTTCAGAAGCACCGCACGCTGCATTTCAAGGAGATCCATCTGGCAGGCTAACACGGTAATAAGTTCTTTTAATTGTCAGGTCACTTAGATTACAGATCCAGGCTGTCAATTTTTCCATTGCGGTTTTTTTTTTTTTTTGATTTTGGTAGCTCATTAAAAAAAAAAAATCTCCTAGTTATTCTGTATGAGAAAAACTACCATCTTCCTTCCTAGGAATTTAGGCAGCAATTCAATGCAACAAGCATTTACTCCTGCGCATCAACCATGGTGGAAATGAGCTCTGTGTTAGAAATTCAAGAAAGAATATATAAAAATCCTCGTCTTGGAGCAAGTCACAGCCAGTAGGGGAGATTAACTCTTACAACCCAAAATGATACCCTTAATGGGAGCAAAGGTTCTGGTACACCTGACGTTCCCCGTCTTTTTTAAGGGATTCCTCCTCAAATGTATAAATCTACGTAATCTTAGCAGGGTTAGCTGCTTGCTAAAGTAAAAAGAGCAAGAGTCAGGACACCCTGAAAAGGGGCACGGATATATGTGTGTGCATGCGTGTGAAATACACATTGTGGAGACCCTCCAAACTCAGGTCGATCCACTCTTCTACACAGCCTCATATCCACCTGCTCACCTCCATGCCTTATAATTCTCAGCCATGCCCCATTCTCATCAAAATTTGTACTTTCAAACTGCCATATCATTACTCATACACAGTTTCCTCTTCTGGATGTCTCCCTCCTCCAAACATCTCTTACACTTCCATTATATTGCGCATAGTCGGTACTCCATAAATAGGTGTGGAATAAGTAAAGCCTCCTAACTTTACATGCAATAAGCATTTCCCTGCAAAATGAAAAGAATAAACGATAGTATTCCAATAAACTAGGAAGGAGACCAATATGCTGGAGAATTTACCAACCACTGGAGTTGAAAAGAACCTTAGAAATGATCTAGTTTGGTCCTTCATAAGAGATGAACTAGGGGCGCCTGGGGGGCTTAGTCGGTTAAGCGTCCGACTTCGGCTCAGGTCATGATCTCGCGGTTTGTGAGTTTGAGCCCCGCGTCGGGCTCTGTGATGACAGCTCAGAGCCTGGAGCCTGCTTTGGATTCCGTGTCTCCCTCTCTCTCTGCCCCTCCCCTGCTCACGCTCTGTCTCTCCCTCTCTCTCAAAAATAAATACACATTAAAAAAATAAAAATAAAAAAAACAAGAGATGAACTAGATGTTCAGAGAAGTGAAGTGATATTCCAAAGTCAAATATTTAACTAGTGGAAGAGGTGGCTATGGAATCTGCTCTTCTGACTTGCCCAGTGCTCTATCTACACCATGCTGTTCTCTTACATTTTTGAGTGACAGGGACATGTACGGAGAAGCTCAGTGGATTAGTAAAGGTAGATGGCATTGCATTCAAAGGAAGGGAAAAAAAATCACGGGTGCTTTTTACAGCAAGTGCACTTTCTTTTATAGCGAATGATTCCTGAGACCATGTCCAAGAAAATGTACATTCAGGGACTGAGTGGACCTCTCCTGCCAATCACAATGAAGAAATGTGCACGGCTAAGCTCTGAAGAAGCCAATGGCAACAGTGAATTTCTACACTGAGTAAAATGTTCTTGGAGCTTAAGAAGGAATTTAAGGTTAGGAATATATTAGAAAGGGACACAAATGCAGATCTTGTAGGCTTAAGAAAATGCTCCCAATTCTCATCTCATTCTTCTGCATGGAAAGACAGATTCGCTTAGGTACTAATGAGCACACAGACTTTCTAACTCAGGCTGGGAGTCCCATTTACATTCAGAAGAAAGGCCAGGGCGTTAGACCAGAAGAAGGATGCTGTTTGAAATCTAAGGTATGCTGCACCTGCTATAGGACTCTGGAGCAAATCATTTCATCTCTCAGCCTGTTTCCTCATCTCTAAAATGTACCTAAGAATCCCCATCTCCAGGAGCTTTTGTGAGAGTTCAATGCTAATGAATAAATGAAGGAACTTTGCAAATGTTAAGATATTAAGTTCAAGTACTGAATTGCCATTATCAAGAAGGAAGCTCAGACTTGAAGGGCCTCTAGATCAGCCAGGCTCAGAAATGTTACCTGGTTACTACTTCAGAAGTAACAATGGGAATGTACAAACATTGAATCACATAAAAGGAAGAAAACAGAAATGGATGCCCTCAATACTGAGTATCCAATAAACCGAGGCAGAAATGAATGACCCCAGTCGATGCAATTTTGGAGATACTTAAGGGATAGGACTATCATTTAAATATAGAGGAAGGTTTTGGGGGGCCTGGGTGGCTCAGTCCATTAAGGGCCTGACTCTTGGTTTCGGCTCAGGTTATGATCTCATGGTTCATGGGTTCAAGCCCTACATTGGGCTCTGTGCTGACAGCATGGAGCCTGCTTGGGATTTTCCCCTCTCCCTGTCTCTCTGCCCCTCCTCTGCTTGTTCATTCTTTATCTCTCAAAATAAATAAATAAACTTAACATACAAACATACATAAGTAGAAGGAAATCATTTGGCATGGGTCAACTAGTAGGATATTCTGAGAGTTAGGCCTGGAAGCCAGGTCCTCCAGATCCCACGCTCCATTCATAGGAGATTATGAAAGCCTAAGAAACACACAAGGAAATGGACATCACAATGCAGCAGAGATTGCTGGTAGTGATTTGAGGCATCACTGAACTGGAAAGGATCTGGAAAGATGACTGCAGGCCATTTTCCTCTCTTTAACAATGCAGTGGAAGACCCTCTGGGGCTGGCATAGCACAGAGAAAAATCAGGTAAACAAAGAGACCCCCAGCTATCCACAAGAAGGGAAGTAAACCCATACCTAGTAAGGGCCAGTCCCGGGGTTGAATGCCATCTGTGCATTCTCTCTCATAAGTCTAGCCATGTCATAACATAAATGTAACTATTCTTTCCCCTTTTTTTAAGTTTATTTATTTATTTTGAGAGAGACAGAGATAGCGCCAAGTGGGGCAGAGGCAGAGAGAGAATCTCAAGCAGGCTCCGCACTGCCAGCTGTGGAGCCTGATGCAGGGCTTGAACTCACGAACTGTGAGATCATGACCTGAGCCGAAACCAAGAGTTGGTCGCTTAACCGACTGAGCCACCCAGGTGCCCCATAACCGTTCCTCTCTTACTGATGAGAAAATTAGGATCTTAGAGAAATGAAACATCTCTCCAGCATTCACAGAGCTGCTGAGTGGTAGATGGAGAATCCAGGTCCCAGACAGCAGAGTGAGAACACGAGCCCGTTCTGTTCGGCCAGATGAACACTCACACCAGCCCCAGCAGCCTGGGAGGTGGTATAGGTCTCAGGCGCTGGAAGTAGAAGGTCAGTAGAGCTGCGGTGTGGACAGCTGGCATTCAAAGGAGAAAGTGGTTTGGGCAACAGTGTTGCATTCACATTTTCTGAAGTGAGTTTATGTGAGGTAAGTGGTTTTATTTTTTTCTGATGAGAAATTGGGGGATTCTGGGTACCTTTTCAAAGCACAAATATTTCTCTTTGTGGCACCAGCATGGCAAAAGAATAATGAAATATGCATGAACATAAATATGAACGGTGTGGGTGACGAGTCAGAATGACTCGAACAAAGAGGCTAATAAGCGGCTTTGTTTCCCAGGTCTGAGTGAAATAGTTGATTCTGTGAACATAGGCATACAAGAATGAAAACAACACATTCTCATGGCTTTTCCCTACTAGACACAACTCTACACACTGCAGCTCCAGGCTTCATAGAACTGAAGCTCTTATTATACCATCATCCTTAACTCATAAAAATCAAATTGTATTACTCCGTTATCATAATGTTCTAAGTCTTTCTCGCTTGGTGCATATTTCACATATCATTTTACACCCTAATGAGATCCTGAATAGGTTACATTACATATACATCTGATAGAATATTTAGGACTCAATTTTCACCATCACTGAACAGCTTTATGCAATTCATATATTCAAAAGTGTGTGAATAATCAGGTACTTGTGATCATGATGGCGGGCCAATTAAGAGCTGAAGGTTGGGCCATATGTCATCGGAAGGTCCAGGCGGGATGGAAGCGCTGGCAATTAACTACTTCAGCTCCCTTGTGTGACATCGGGGGAGACTAAGGCCCAGAAAGGGACGGGTGGAAGGACACACAGCTAGACAGAGGCAGCGCATGTACAAGAATCCAGATATTTTGTTTCTTAATCTCCATAATACCTTCTTTGTCTCCCATTTGAGACAAAGTCAAGATCTTTGTTTTATCAACAACTCCTCTTTTTCCCCACAAATTCAGAACAGAACAAAGGCACTGCTCCTCTGAGAAAAGCAGAGTCATGTACACATGTCTTCTCAGTAGCAGAAAGTTAATCAAAAGTAGTCAGTGTGACCCATTGTACTTTATATCACTGAATTCATTTTTGACATTTGAAGAACCTATGGTTTTATTTTGCTTTTATTTAGAACAGCAAGTGGGAGGTAAAAATGTCAAAATAACTACGGCCTTGCAGTTCTGGTAAATCTATTCACTGGATTGTTTTAAAGACTGTTGAGGGTTTAATTTTTTTCCCCCTAATTGCCTTCATTTGTTCAGCAGACATTCCCCGAGTGCCTAACCCATACCAAGTCCTATTGTGTCGGATGCAATGGAAGATCCAGAGACGGAAGCACACACGAACCTACTCCCCACAAGTAACAGGGTTCCTGTCTTACCAGAGAAGGGGAATGCACACAGCTGATCTTAACTGTAATAGAGCACAGGATGTGACAAGTGCCTGAAGAAATGTGTACATCAAGTTAGATGGGGTGGGAGGCAAGTTTCAAGGACGACAGTGCCAGGTAGACAGTGATGATGAGGTATTATAGGTAGCTTTAAATTACAAGCTAGAAATTACAGAGTCCACTGGAGATGTGTGCAATAGGAGAAATTACGAGCTCGGTAAAGTGTACCACCATCGGATGTCAAGATGAGATATGGAGATACAGGTTTCCATCTTGATGTTTTTAGTATATAACAGCTTACCCCAAGTAAAGAAGTCAGTTTAACAGAAAGTATTGTGTTTCTACAGAAGAACCAAAGAACTAAGAGGCAGACAAGAAACTTACTGGCCGGGAGTGGAGGTGATATTTTGTCTGAGTGTCTGGTGGGAGTAAACACGCACCTGTACGCACATACCTGACTTGCTTCTGCTCAAGAATATTGATGGGGATTGAAAGGGCATACTTGCTGTGATGAGCACCGAGTGTTGTATGAACGTGTGGAATCACTAAATTGTAGACATGAAATTAATAGTACACTGTATGTTAACTAACTGGAATTTAAATAAGAATTTTTTAAAAAGGTATTGATGATATCTACTCCTTATTGGTTTGTGGGATCTTGCACAAATCAGTTCACTTTTCTGCACCTGTTTGAGAATCCCTAACATGAAGTACTGACATCGGGCTCTCTCAGTTCTCATGTCCTCCGTTGTTTTGCTTATTGCATACATATATGCAGAAAAGAGAACACCAAACCATCACGAACCCATTCTCCACACTTTACTAAATTGTGGCATCAGCAACAATAGAATAAGCCTTCTACAAGTCTCTGGCTTCCCTCTGATTCTTCTTGACTCTTATCCTTATTCAGGTAAACATGTTAGCCAAGGTCCTTTGAACGGGGCACAGGCCACCGGTGTTCTGAGGAAGGACAGGTCAGTGGGAACTACGTTAGAGCCTTTTCAGTAGCAACCCACTACTCCTCAAAAAGCAAACTGAGGAGTTGAACATACCACTTTACCACCTAGACTGCACACTACGTGAAAAAGCCAAGAAACACTTGTTGCCATTTTGCGAACTGGTAAAGGAAGGCACAGGAATTAGACCAGATGTTCGCTCCCAGTATCTCCTTCCGTCGAGGGACACAGCTCTTAAAAATACACCACCGGCTGCTGAAGTTTTGCCACTTCACTCCTCCTGGCCCAGGGTTGCTTTAGATTTAAAAACATGTTTCCAGAATCCAACAAACACAGTTTTTGCTATAGTTCGGATCTGTGAAGAGTTATCTTTACTCATGTATTTCAAAGAAGAGAAAGGAAACAAACATCAATCTCCTCCTCCCTTTCTTTTCCAACTCATGAAGACACTTTTAAAATAAAGACCCCATTATTTGAGCTTCTGGAACTATGAAAGGGAGAAATCCAAAATGAAGGCCTTATTTTATTCTTAGGTACTAGAAAGAGAAAGAATGTGTAGTTGCCATAGAGGTACCCACCACAGAACAAGACCAACGCCACAGTTCAATTGAACTGAGTAATAGCTCGGGGCCCCTTACAGGAGTGAGAAAAGTACAAGGGTTTACTTGTGCAATAACCTGTAAAGGGAGGGGATGGTAGATTAAAAAGGCATTGAAGAATTCTAAGAAATTAAAATGCGTTTGTAAGACTCCAGCAATTAGGACTCTACCCCAGCATTACCACATTGCATATTGGAATGACCCTGCATGTGACACCCTGATCAGTCACCAGGACATTCAGAAACCATTTTAATCAAGCCTGAAGTGCCAGATCTGCCAAGCCCTGCATTAAGTTTTGAGGTATGGGCAGGATATGGCTTCTCAGGGAACTCGATCTAGAAGACAGAACTAGTAGATTACAATGTGGTCAACTCATGTAATGATTGTGAAAATGCCCCCAAGAAAAGCAAAGAAAGAAAGAACATAAAATAGGCCAACCATTCAGGTGCAACTCTAGAGAGATATGTGATTTTTAGGATAAGAAGAAAACATAAGGCAGGTTCATTTTCATTAAATTTTACTGATTGTTCTATTCTTAATCATAAGTCCTACCATTTATTGGCCATTTGCTATGTCACAGATACTGTGCTAAGCATTTATCTCATCCAACCTTCCCAATAGCGCTATGAAGTGGAGATCATTTCCTCTCTAAAAAAATAAGCATAGAGGAAGGTCAAATAAGTTGTGTAAGCTTAAAAAGTAAAGATATGGAGCCAGGATTGTAACTCCGGAGCCCTTGCATCTAACCATTATTTAGCGTGGGTTCCACCCGGACAAAGGAAAAGTACATCAGGTATGAGCCAGAAGCTCAACACAGCAGTGAGACCTGTTTGTGTCAAGGCAAACCCCACAAAAGACCTGACTAAATCCAGTGATCCACTTCTCAGTCCTCCTAGCATCTGATCCCACAGAAAACCTGCTCACTTACTCAGTCTCGAAGCAGTTTTTTTCACTCCGTGTCTGGACAGCACCGTCCCTTGATTCTCCCCCTACCTAATGTCCCTGTTCATGACATCCTTTAATGGTTCCTCTGTCTCTCTCTGAGACATGAAAATACTGGCCCGGCCATAATCCATTGCCTCAGGTGATGCTACTCAGTATCAAAGTTTTCAATTCATATCCATTGACTCTTAAATCTATATTAAATCAAGATTTTGCCCTGGGGCCCCAGAGACAAATATACAACTGTCTACTCAACCATTACTTGCATGTCTAAGAGCTCAAATGTACCACACCTGAAACCAAATTCCAGATCACCCCTGCTCTTCAGAAAAATCAAACACAAAACTGATTCTCTTGCTGTCCTCCTGGCATCTCACTAATTGCCACGTCCATTCTTCTAGTAGCTTAGGCTAGAAACCCAGCAGTCATTCTTGCCTCTTCTTCTGCTCTCGTATTCTACATCTACCCTGTCCACAGAGCTTGTTGAGCACTACCATCCAAATGTATCCAGAATCCCACTACTGCTTAGCACCTGCCCCGTACCTACAACCAGCCATCATGTCTCGTGTGGATTATCACTGCAGCCAACTTTCTACTCACACAAGGCTGATCACGTGACTCCAAATGCTCCCATCTCACTCGGACTAAGAGTCAAAGTGCTTACGACAGACCACAAGCTTGTACTGTATGATGATCATTGGCCCAACAGATTCCTGACCCCTTCTTTTCTCGCTCCCCTTAAGATCACTCAGCTCCAGCTATCTTTGGCCACTTTACTCTTTCAGAAACAGGCTAGTTGCTGGCCATGCACCTCTCCCAGGTCTCCCCCACTCGTGCTCTCCTCCTTCAGGGACATTCTCCCCTCTGTCCCAAACATCTGCATGGCTCACTCCCTTCCCTACTTGAGATTTCGGCTCCAATATCACCCCCTCATCAGGCCTTCTCTTCTCTACCTACCTGATGCAAACTAGCAACTATTACTGCACTCTTACCAAAGTACTTCCTGTGTTTATCTTGCTTTTCCTCTACAGCACTTAACTCCATCGGACTTAATGTTTACTTGTTTTTTTTCTCCCCAAAGGAATATGAACGGTTTGGGGAAATACATTTTCTTTTATTCAAAGCTGTAGCTTCACCTTCTAGAAGAGAGCCTGCCATTCAATAGGTGTTCACAAAATATTTGTCATGATACAATAATCCCCGCCCCCTTCCCCATGAGGGATACATTCCAAGACCCCCAGTGGATGCCTAAAACCAAGGATAATACTGAACAGTATATATACACATATATACATACATATATATATACACAAACATATATATACACATATACATATATATACATATATACATACATATACATATACATATACATATACATACACATATACATATACATGTTTTTTCTATATATACATATCTGTGACAGTTTAATTTATAAATAAGGCACAGTAAGAGATTAGCAACAATAACAATAAAATAGAACAATTATAACAATATGCCGTAACAAAAGTTACATAAATGCGTTCTCTGGCTTTCTCTCCCAAAGTACCTTATTGGACTATACTCATCCTTCTTCTTGTGATGAAGGGAGATGATAAAATGCCTACCATAAAAAAGTTACATAAATGCGGTCTCTGGCTTTCTCTCCCAAAGTACCTTATTGGACTATACTCATCCTTCTTCTTGTGATGAAGGGAGGTGATAAAATGCCTACATGATGACATGAAGTGAGGCGAGTGACGGAGGCATTGTGATGTAATATTGGGTCACTACTAACCTGACAACAGGCCAGAAGGAGGACCCTCTACTTCTGGGCCAGGACTGACCACAGGTAACTGAAATCATAGAGAGCATAGCCATGGATAAGGGGGGAATGCTGTAATGAATAAATGGTGCCTCTGATCACTCTTATTAGAGTTCCAGAAGACAACCTGAAGAACCCATAAGAATAGTGTAAAACGTAAAGCCGCAGTGTAAGTACTTCTAAAAATGGCTTGCTGACTTAGAATCAAAGTGAAATATTATATACATCACCATAGATTTGGACTGTGAGTCACAGACTGTCAAACGTGAGAGGCAGCTGTAGTGGACCAAGATGTAGCTGGGAGTCAGACGATGCTGGTTCTGGTCCTGGCAGCACCCCTGACCTGCCATCCAACCTCAGACAAGCAGCCTCGTCCCTGTAGACACTCCTCGTCACCCAAATAAACACCGATTCATCTCTACTCTCTAACATTCATTGGTATGAACTCAACTACCACTCATTCAAAAGATACTCTTTCTGAGTTTACACAGAGGAGATAAATTCATTGCTGTCAACTCTACTTACAAGTTAGGAAAGAAGTCACATTTGAAATTGCGTGCTTTTTTTTGTAAAATTATGCCACATCGTTAACACCTAAAGTGGGAGATAGAAGGTTCTTCCTCTCCATGCACCACAGTGGGTGTTAGATGTCATCAACTACAACACAGAAGTAATAACTATTTAGGATGCTAAACTCTTCCCAAAACACACGTGCACGGATACACACACACACACACACACACACACACATACACGTTAACACAAAATTCACACCGAGAAAACAATTTGCAGTTTTCCCTCAAATGGACTCATTTCCCATCTTGAAAGGCAGTCTCACATGGGCACGAAATGTGTTTTCTCCTAAGTAGTAGAGATGACCTTTAAAAATGCACCCCCTCTTTCTTCCCCAGACTGCAATCCCATGAAGATCAAAGCCAGTTTGCTATTCTGCATTAACATTTCTGTGATCAGATATAACGTGAGCACCTCGATTCTATCTGTGTCAAGATATCTTCACACAAGTGACTCATCTGGTAAAAGCTCGGGCACTGAACACTGCTCTGACAACCATCTCCTTTGAGGTTGATTCCACGTTGGTGGTGTTACAAGCCAACGTCCTGTTTAGCTGCTTTCCTCTGCAACACAACACTGTAATTAAAACTGACTAAACAATAAATCTCAATTTCCCTGTTCCATCAGGAGAATCTTTCAATTTACTAGGCTTCGTCTATTCACCAGCTCCTCCTCTGCATTACGAATCGTTCTTGAACAAGCACACAAGTTAACTACCCACTCTTACGTTGAACGTGCAGAGATTCAGTGCCAATTCTGTCATTAGACATCATAGATCTGCTCCTTGGGGACCTGAGAGGAAACTGGGTGTTATGCCTGAGTTAAATATGTGAAGAGGCTATCCCCCTCCTCACGCAGGCCCTGTCAGCTCCAGAAAGCACAAACTCAACGGGCTGCCCTTGCAAGGAACAGGCATCTCTTTGTCCTCCTAAATACCTCTTGCCGTGACCAAGTTCCAGTTTCCAGAATCCGAAACACCTTTGCCCAATGAAAACCTTCCTGAACTTTTTACCCAACAACTCACAGACCATGAATGGCATTCTCTCAGGCTCCAAGACAATCAAGTTAGGGAGACGATGTAGAAAAAGAACGTGGTAAAAAGAGGTGAGAATATTAATGATGAGAATGGTGAGAATATAATCATGGCACTGAATTGTGTTCCAGTGTATGGAGTCGAAAAATGGATTCAATTTTTCTCGTAGAAATAAATGCAAAGGGTTGTTGGGTACCACAGAGCTACCCACTTGGACAGTTAATTACAGACTAAATACCCCTGTGCTAAAAAAGAACCGAATAGTTCCCGATTGGCATCAGAATAACCTCAGAACTCTACATGAAGCACAAAACACAGTCCACAATCTGGCTACTGATCCCTTTTCTCATGGACAGCCTCACTGTCTATGCATTAACCATGTGTGATCATTGACATTCCCAGAAACAGACAGTGGTAGGTGAGATAACACTTCAGTCGTAGATATCTGCACTCGAATTCCCAGAAGCTGTGCACGTGTTGTTTTACTTGGCAAAGGGAACTTTGCAGATGTGATTAAATCTTGAAATGGAAGGGTTCTCCTGCATTATCTAGACGGGCCGAATCGGATCACATGACTTCTAAAAAGCAGAGAACCTTTCCCAGCTGTGGTCAGAGGGAGACATACCCTTAGAAGAAAGGTCAGAGAGATACAAGGTTGCCGGCTTTGAAAGGACTGGGAATTTCCTTTAGAATAGGCCACAAGCCAGGGGATCCGGGAGGCCACTGGAAGCTGGAAAAGCCCCCAGAATTGCCCCCTAGCACCTCCAGAAACAAAAGCAGTTCTGCTAACACCTTTATCTTAGGTGAAGACACAGGTACTAGACTTCTAAACTACAGAATTTGAAGACAATAAAGAAATGTATCGCTTTAAGTCACCAAGTTAGTGGCACTGTCACAGGGATAATAAAGAACTGATAACATAGGTCAAGCTCACCCCCACTTTCCGGCCTTTGCCCATGAGTTTCATGAGCTGATGATGGCCCATGCTTACTTCTCACAGTTTTCCAGATCATAGTTAAATCAGCAACACATGACTATTTTCTCAGTCCTAGTTCCCACCGGGTATTTACTACAATACTGTCTGTTTACTACAGAAACCACTACAGTTATATGTACTGAATAAGTAATCTTAACGGGAGGCTAAGATGAAATTATTCAAGGATTTATGAAACATCAGAGATCAGAGTCATAACTCGGAGGTTAGAAAGCTAAAAACTCTTGGAGCACCTGGGTGGCTCTGTCAGTTAAGCATCTGACTCTTGACTTCGGCTCAGGTCATGATGTCACCAGTTTGTGGGTTCAAACCCCACAGGGGGCTCTGTGCTGACAGCCTGGAGCTTGCTTGGGATTCTCTCTCCCTCTGACCCACTCAGGCACATATGTGCACACGCACTCTCTCTCCCTCAAAAAAAAAAAAAAAAAAAAAGGAAGAAGGTTAAAAACTCTTATTTGACATTTGACAAATGGGGAAATTGAAACCGAGAGATAGGAAGGCCCCAGGAACACCGCACAATTTTCTGTCAGTTAATCCAGTTAATATTCAAACCACTTACACAAGTTCCTCCACCTGAGGTGAAAGGACCTCCAAGATGGAATCACATCTTTCTAATCTGACCTCTTAACGTTCCTCCCTTCTCGTACCCTTCTCCCAAAACAATGCTAAACTGCACAGGGTTTCCTGAAATTGCTTATATCTCTGCTCCTAGAGCATCATTCTCACCGGCATCACCCAATGCCCATAGCTGACCATGAATAAAGGCCAGGCACAGGCGTGACTTTTTTTCAGGGGAGAATAATGTATCTCTTTGGTGGAAAGTGACTTCAACAGCCACCACCATCCCTCCTACTCCCAACACACACAGACGTGTATTTTACATTCTCCTCCTATGGCTCCTCCTCTATCTTCTCTGTCCATGCCTATGTTAGGTTTTCCCTACTAAAGTGAAGTTCCTAAAGGGAAGGTTTATTTTTATAGCCTGCTAACTCACACAGGATCTGTTCCCATATAGACCTATTGGTTTGATGAGGGGCCAACACATTTAAAAATATTTGGAAACACTAGATGCTTTACAAGAAACTAGGTTTATTACTAAACTTAATAATAAAATAGGAACTCTCTACAAGAGTTCATAGTTTGGACACTATTTCTCTATGGAGAAATATATGCAATTGTTACTGAAAACATCTTATGACCCAGCTCCTTTCTCCAGATCCAACAAGCTCCCTGAGCCTCATAAGAAGACACTTTGCCAAAAGATACACCGACACCAACTAAGGTTTAACGAACTGCTTTCCCTGATATCTCATTTAATACACCACCTCATGAATTGGGCAGCACAGCTACCTCTGCCTCTCTTCTAGAAATACGGGATGCTCGTTTAGACAACTTTCTCGCCACAATCTAATGTGCCTCACCACTCCTAACCGACAGTCTTACCAGTCAGCTTGCCAGTAACTTGAAGCCTGCAAGTGTAAGGGGCCAGCAATTTGTGCTTTTCAAAGATTCCAACTGCCAAAAATAAATGAGAGCTTAGGACACAGCCACCATGCTTAATACCCAAAGACTTGTTTTGTTTGTTTTATTTTTCAAAGGCTGTGGCTTTGCTGGCTCCTGCTTTATATGATTTCTTATTATGCTCTATGTTGAATTATACTTTTAAATTTTTGGACAAATCACTGTAACACAGAAGTCTTGTTCAATTTAACAAGCTGTGGAGAGTGGCAAATGGGGGCAGGAGGGTTCTCTTGATGCCAACAAAATAAGACTGACTTTGAAGTATCTTGGTCACATTAACAGCAAAGAGCATCCTTTTTCTCTTACCATAAAAGTACCTTGTGAAAATACTACAGAATCTGAGACATACACAAAGTTCAGGAAAGCCTCGTGACCAGTGTACTCACTGCTGGTGTAAATATAGTGACAGAGATCACCAACACTACCTTTCCCAACAGTAGACCTTAACATTTGGTACCTGTATTGGAACGCACACCAATCCTGAGCCTTCACATGTCCATCAACTTCCAAGGTGGGAATGATTAACTGGCGAAGGAAAAGAACTGGAATGGTCATTATAAGCCCTATTTTCTAAATATTAGCTCTGCCACTATGTCTCGGTTGTTCTCATTTCTACTAAGGACAATACATATGTGGCAGTGCTCTGGAGAAGACACTTCTGGGTAGCCCTAAACTACTGGTTCTTGCAGTGAGTGGGAAATGCACACGCCAACTAAGAGCCGTGCCTTGGCTCCGAATACCCCTGCAGTGAGGTCATAGCGAATCCAGTCCAAGTGTTTGCTAGAATAAACAAGAGGCCACAGATGCGATCTGAGATGGCTTCCCTCCCTGGGCAAACAACTAGGTGAATGTGTCAAGAGGAGAAGATGGTGTAAGAGGTAAAGAACAGGAGTAGCCAGACCTCAAATGTAGATAATTTTTGCATGTGTTCTCACCGACTTCTTTCGGCATCCATCTCAACAGAACTTAAGTACGTTTCTATGAGGTTATAAATTGCACCATTTCCCCCATTTAGGTACCTGCCCCAAATCACCAGGAAGAGATAGAGAACGTGATAAAGGACTTACACATTCCGGTTTCTAGTCTGGAATATATCCACCATAAAATGTCTCCTCATTGTCTAGAGAAGTTACTTGACATGAACTGCAATGTACAAAAATTTGATTTCATTGTGAAGAAATCCTTTCTTTTAGGGGGCTAACTCTTTTCTGGGAACTATTTCAGGGTACCACTGTATAGCAGACAGAAGCATGGGCATTGGAACCAGAGAGCCACAGTTGTAATCACCACTGAGTTATGAGATATATGGCTTTGGGAAATTTACTTACCCTCCGCAAACCTCAGTTTCCTCATCTGCTCAACAGGGATATAGCGAGTATCACCTCCCAAGCTTAGACATTAAATAAGACAATGTATGCAAAACGTTTAGCAGAGATCCTGACAAATCATAAGAACTTAGGCAATACTAAGACTATTACGTAGTTAACAGGTGTGCACACGTGTGTATATGTAAGCGTGTAAGCATGTACACGGCATATGTGTGTATATGTGTACCTGTGTGTCCATGACTGTATGCATGTGTGCATACGTGCATGTGTGCATATAGGTTTGTACCACCCATACTGCTGTGTAAGTGGATGTGGGTCTACTTGTGTGCATACGAGGTAGTGGAGAGAAGTAGGAAAGGAGGAGAAGGAAAAAAAAGAGAAAACAGGGTCAGGGAGGTGGGAAGAAGCTAGATTAAAATTAAAAATAAAGGCCTTGATGGATAGTAGCTTTAAAAACACATATCCTGACAAGCAGAAGGGCAATTAGATATCTCATACCACAACAATGACACATCCTCAGATTAAATTTCTAAATCTATTCTCCCATTCTAAGGCCTTTTCTTCCCAGAAATTGCAAAACAGGGAACAAGAATAGATGTGTGAGCCTGTGCATGTTTGTTTCTTACCCACTTGGAGAAAGGGTGTGAGGCGGTCATGAGAGCATAAACTTAATTTTTATTGAAAAAAATAAACCTATTTCCCAAAGAGAAATTGGCGGTAGTGGAGGCCTCTGAGCTACTCAGTCTCAGGTAAGCAGAGTCTATAGTTATTAGGTTTATCAGTCTTTCTACATCTCAGATGCTGCAATCTGGAGATAATGAGATAAAGCACAATGCTACAGCTTTCAGTGGTAAAACCAGAGCATTACTATAAAGCAGAATGTTCTGGCAGTCAGGCTTGGAGCTACCAAAAATACATAAACTATATAAAATCAGTTTTTTAGAAAATCGTATTTGCAGATTTCTGAGCTATCAGGCAAGCCAACGTCCTCTAATCCCTTTAGAAGACATCCATGCTACCCCCCGCCAAAAAAAGGGGGGGGATTTGAAGAGGTAGCAGCAACACAGTGAGGTTCCATCAATTTATATTGTTCCTGGATTTCAATTAATAACGTGGAGCTTTAATTTACAGGGAGAGTTAATATATTCTGGTACTGTAATCGTATCTTAACATGATCCAGCCCCTCAATATAATCAATAATGAGTACAACAAAATAAAAGAATGGAATATAGATTTCTCTTAAGCTGTCCACCGACAGCCAGCTAACATGGGAAACCGCTTTGTGTTGGAACATCTCATTATTATTTTCATAAATTCAAGGTCTCTAAACACATCAACCACATATGTTCCAGGAATGACAGTGGCCCCCGCTGTGAAAATATCATGGTCATGATCGGAGGGTTTCATCTCCTGCCATTCCTGCAAGAGTCTTGGTTTCTTATCAACTAGGTCTAATCTTTACTGTCAAGCAAAGTAATGACTATTTAGGTGAATCCAGAACAGGCCAAACTAGTACTGAAGCATCTTAGGACCACCTGGCCCTTGCACCCACTGCCTCCCAGTGTGTGCATTCTATGAGAGGGATTCGTGGTAACAGTGTGAATGGGAGAGTCAGTCCCCGGCCAGATCTCTACGCCCTCCTCTGTAAGACCAGGGGACTTGAAACGTAAGACCTCCAAGGACCCTTCCCATGCTGGAGAGTGGGACAAGGGCAAATTGAAACATGCAGCATTTTACAAAAAGCTCTGCCATCAACATCAGCTATGCCTCTCCTGGTTTCTACCTTGCCCCTCTTGCCACTTTCTAGATGTGAATCCAAACTATCCTGATTCTTCTAGAACAAGAGACACAGGGGCTGGCAATTTTTACACCCGCAGCCCTCCTCCTATTCGGTCTTTCCCCTCCCTCTTCTTCACCCCAAGAGTTTCCTCATTTATTATCCCCATATTTAAGGCAGCAAAATAAGGCAGGAAGTGTAAGGAAATGTCTAAACACAATGAAACAAATCAGGGATAAAAAGTGAGTAAGCACTTAAATTCCTGCCTGATGATAACTTGCTCAACTCACCAGGTCAAGTTCCCTCTATTCATGAAATATGACACTTTCAGAACATCTACCAGAGCAGGTCATGAAAGGCAGTGTTAAGCGGTAGGGCTGATCCCCCTATTAGGGTCTGAGTTGGAACAAGCTATGTGCCTTCTTCAGGGAATGAAGGCCTCAAGGGATATTTTCTATTAGAACCTGAGGGACCTGGGGTCCAAATCCTCAGTACTGTGAGCGGAAATGCTGGCACACAAGAAGGGAAGTCCGCTTGCCTGGCAAAAAATCATGTAACAAGTCAGGGGCAGGATTTAGATGAGATTTCACAGGCTCTGTCCACTGTGCCATGTTGCCTCCACCCTCTTCCGGCTCTTTCATTCTCTCCTTTATTCTCTCATGGGCTTGGCTTTGATCCACAGGAACTCATGGTTGGATCAGGGGGAGAATGGTGAGGCTGACCCCACATGCATGGTGGCACTCTTCCAACATTACTCCCACTCTAGGCAACAAAATGGTCATTAGGTCTTTCCTGGAAGCTCCGACGTATGACATGGAAAGTTTCCACAGTGGACGGGGACTGGTTTCCACACTAGAGATAGGGATGCCTCACAGTGGCCTCCAGAGTGAGCAGAATGGTACTCAGCAAAGCTCCAGAAACCCCCAAGTGCATATTCCCATAAAAACCTGTTCTATCCATTAAGCCACTTTATGCACCAAGTTTCCAGTTCAGGGTTCACTTGAACAGAGTTCCCAGTTAATGGGAAGACCACTTAGGTACTAGAAGCAGAAGAAACAAATTTAACCACTGGATTCTCTAGGTCATTATTGTTGTTGTTGTTGTTGTTGTTGTTGTTGTGTGTGTGTGTGTGTGTTTGGTGAAATTAAATCATCGCATTTCTGGGCCTCAGTTTTGTCCTATTTCAGATGAGTTAACAACTAATTCATATGTGCTAAGTGAAATAAGAAACATTGTGAAAGTGCTTTGTGTAGTAAAGCACTTCCAAATCATGAGTGCTACCGCATGACAGTGCTACAGGCCTGGCAGCCTATGAAGAACAGAGGCTGGAGGAAAGAAGGGTGGCCCTAACGGACTCACTGACTTAGGACTGCTTTGATTTGACCCTGATGGGACATAAGACTTTCCAGCCCCCATCCTGACAGTTTTCAGATGTGTTGCTGGTATTTGCACTGAGGACAGATAGGTAGAAGGATGACAGAGAAATCCAGTATTACGTATGTTTGCTGAGTGTAGCCTGAGATTCCTGGTACTGAGTCATTACTGTATATACAGGCAGACAGGAAGACAGAAGTAGGAGATGTATTTGCAGAAACCTATCTACCTGCCTTCTTTTCCAGGCTTATCTCATGACACTTGCCCTACATACCCTGAGCTCCAACCAGGCTGAACTATTTCCAGTTCCTTAATATATCGACTTAAATGCCACTTCTAAAAAGCCTCCTCTGATCTCTCTGGAAGGCGATTGGAGCACCTTACTCTGTGAATTCACAGAGACTTATTCATTCACTCGTCATTGTAGTTATTATATATCCTGTCATCTGTTTACTCATCTGTTGCCTACATTAGAAGTCCCTTGTGGGGTGGGCAAAGGTAAAAACTGCGCTCCCTTGATTTTAATCTGCAGTGTCCTGCATTCAGTAGGGGCCTCACAATTGCTGGTTAAATGGAAGTACACAATTCAATGAATAAATAAGTTTTTAAAACAGATACTCACTGGCACAAAACCTAATTGTGATTTTCTCAATTTGTGAGGTGGACTCTGGTAAAAAATAATAATAATAATAATCCCAATATAGAAACAAGTAGGATTTAATTTATTAGACAGATCATCCAGTGAGATTCCAGAGCTGAACTTCTGTGCGATAAGGACAGACACCTCTCAACGCCGTTAGTTTTCAAATATTGATCCTGTTCCCATTTTCTTTCTCTTTTTTCTTTCTTTCTTTCTTTCTTTCTTTCTTTCTTTCTTTCTTTCTTCTTTCTTTCCTTTTGATCTACCTCTTCTTACTTAGCTGTTCTCCCTGGATTTCCTTAGACTCTTACATGTCTTTTTAAATTAAAGGCACAATCACAGCCACTGTAAACTCTGAAAAGAACCGGTGACATGTGGCTTCCTTTCTGGGGGCCTCCTAGCACTAACCCCTGGAGTGCCTAAGGACAGGCTCAGGTCCATCCTTTCCAAAGGTATTACTTCCTGCATGTGATTCCTCCCTAATCAGTCTGCCTCTCTGTCCACTCACTCTTGCTCACATAGACAGATGAAGACGGGGGTGCAGAAAGTGCAGGTAAGAGAATGGGAGCGGCGTGATTTGAAATATAGATACAGAGAAAAACATAGAAGCAATTTGGCAGAGGGGTTGAATGTAGGGGCTCCAGAATTAGACCAACTGGATTTAAATCTGAACTCTGCAACTTATGAGCTGGTTTGACCTTAGACAACTGACTTAAAATGAACATCTTTGGTTTCCACATCTGTGAAAACGGGAATAACAACTAATGCACAGGGTTGCTGTGTGAATTAAGTGAACTCTAGGAGACTTACAGAACTGCCAACATGTCTGGCACGTAATAAGTACTTAATAATAGAAACCAATACACCATAAACCATTCTGATATGATATGATAGACTATGGCATGATAGAATATAATACAACACAATGGCAGACTGTATTTTCTAAAGATGGCCACAACAGTATCTCTTGCACACATGTTCGTATAGAACCTTGCCACAACCCCATCAAAAGGTGGAGTCTGTGTCCTCTGTCCTTGAGCTTATGAGAGTCTTTGTGACTACCTCAAACAATACCCTACAGTGGAAATGACACTATATGACACTAAGTCATAAAAAATGCATGCATGTCTACCATCCCTTTGGGCGACATCTGCCCTTGTGATTGTGATCCTCGGCCATCAGGTTATGAGGAAGCCCCACCGGCCTGTGGAAGATGTACATGGAAAGAAACCATGGTTCCAGATGCACAGCTCCAGCCAAGCTCCTGGTAACAAACACTGGTCATTACTCATCTAAGCTAAAAGTGAATTTTCCACCCGCAAGTCAAGTGATCTGAGCTGGTTTCCCAGAGCAGGGATAAGCCATCCTCATGGAACACTACCAAAGTTGGAGAATCATGAATAAAATAAACAGTGCTATGTTTTTGTGTAGTTCATCACGTACCAATAGATGACTTACACTGACATAGAAAAAGATAAAATTATCTGTATTTCAATGAACTAATACTCATGTTTTGTGGCAGGAGGAGGTGCTTGCTTGCCTCAAACTTAGGTCATTAATTTCAGCAAAACACATGCTTTTTTTTCTAAAGGCTGATAAAGAATAATATATATAGTTTATAAAGAATTTTATATAGTTTATAAAGGATTTTCACAAACAAGAGCTAATGTGTTCATGAGGCATATAAATATACATGAACAAATGATAGCTTCATGTAGACTGAGTAACCATAACTCAAGGAAGTAACTTGATCCAGGTCACACAGCTACTCACAAGCAAATCAAAAGTTACAAGAACAAATCTCTTTACTCCCAGATCAGAGGTATTTCCATAATAACAAGCTGACAATCTGAAGAAAGGGGTTTGAGGACTTCAGCCCAATTCTTCGCTCAGCTACCATCACTGTGACCCTCTATAAGCCTTGGATTCTTTGAGAAAATAGATCAAAAGATCTCCAAACCCAGTCTAGCTCTAATGTTCTCAGAGTGTGCAATTCCTCCTACATCTGTTGGAGCCTTTCATAACCACTTACATCTTCTTGGTTGCATTCTTCTCCTGATATCTCACCTGCTCTCTCCACCCCTTAACTTCACACATCCACCAGATTCCACAAGTGAATTGATGTTTGTGCTACATCCCTGCAGATGATAAGTCTAATTCTACCTTGTTCTGTAGTAGGCAGGTTTCCAAAATGGCCACCGATGATTCCCACTTTATATTCACAGCCTTGCATAATCCCCTCATCCTGAGTGGGGTCTGATCCTAACCACTTACTTCTAACAAAAAGAATGCAGTAAATGTGATGGGATGTCACTTCCAAGATTAGGTCACAAATGAGTATGACTTACATCTTATGAACACACTCTACCTATTGCCTTCCAAGCTTCCATGCTTTGATGTAATGAGTTGCCATATTGAAGAGGTCCATACGGTGAGGAGCTGAGAGCAGTCCCCAACCAACAGGCAGCTAAAAACTAAGGCTCTCTGTCCAACAACCCAGGTAAAACTGAACTTGGTAATAACTCCCTGAGCTTAGAAGCAGATCATTCCCCAATTGAGCCCTCAGATGAGACTCTGGGACAATACCCTGATTGCAGACTTGGAAGATAACTGATGGTTCAGCTAAGCTGTGCCCAGATTTCTAGCCCATGGAAAAACATCAGAAAATATGTTTTTTAAGCTGCCAGGTTTTCAACAATTTGTTGCACAACAATATAGAACTAATACTTTTTACTATGTGTTAATAAGGGAGATCCTCTGAATATTACTGAAGGGAAAAGCTCACTAAAAACATGAAAGCCTTGCCAACCCCCCACCCCTGACAAATCCATCCAAGGAGGCAAAAAAAGAACATAATCCTCTTCTTCTATTTCCAAGCACACCAACAGAAATATAGCCTTAAGAAACCTAGAGAGGTCTCCATAGGGACCAGCCATATCCTGAAGGAAAGGTATGGAGGAGTTTTACTGCATCAAGACAAAAGCAAATGTCAGGCCTCAAGCATGAAAGATTCTATTCTACTAGAATAGAATCAAGTCAACATGCGTACTCCCTCAGAGTGTCTCAAGAAAATGAGAGACATCATTTAAAAGCTGCCTTATAACTGCAACATCATAGACATTGAGAGTGGAAGGAATGAGTAAGAACTAACATCATTTACAAATGGGGACCTGAGGCTTAGAGAGAGGAACTGACTTATTTTACACAACCTGTTAATTGCAGAACTGGGAGGAGAATCCATTTCTCCTGGCACAACTCAGTTTTCTTTCCACGGCAAATGCCAAAAAAAGAGATTAATTTCTAGCAAAATAGCAACTCACTTATTTTATTCTTAATGAATGTGACTTGTTAGGGTATCTTACCAGGATACTAGAAGAAAAATTCATAATGTGAATATATATGTGACTGCATCTCCCATACATGTATGTATTCAGATGCAGAAATAGTTAAATGACAAGTTCTAACTGCTTCCTTTGAAAGCAAATTAGGAGATAACTCAATGTAGGAAGGAAATGAAAGAATTGTATGCAAAAGGTGGCAAGTTTATACTGTACTACTTCCTCCTGAGAAGTTAGCAAAGTTGGTATTTACCCTAGATGAGTGGGGGAAGGATACGCTTATCATAAAATACATTATGTTTAGCAAGATACTCCATCTCATAACTGGGATGAGGTTGAAAAGAATATTTGTATAGCATTTCATAGTTTACAAAGTACTTCAATGCACAATATGCCATCAACTACTCACAGAAACATAGATGGTAAGCAGAGAATGTATTCATATCATGGGTAATAAAAATGAGGTTCAGAGAGATAAAATAACTGAATTCACGCTTCCAGACATGGCCAAGCTACAAGTGGAATTCTAGTTTTCTAAATCTAAATGCTCACTCCAAGAATCGCAGTTGCAGATCATGCTTGATGAACGACAACAATACAAATCTTGTAGGTTCTGTCAACTTACTATGTAGCCAGACAAAGACATTTCTCTGAGTAAGGGTTTCCTACACAGGAACTGAAGATGTCAGGCTAGTGTCTGTTGTTGACAAGGGCAGAGCCTTAATACAGCTGTAGAGATGAAAGAAAGGAGGAAGAAGGTGCTGTTTACAAAACATTTGGTTGACAAGCAGCTTTGAAGGTTCTCAAAGTGTGGTCCCAACTACAGAACCATTTAAGCACTTCTTGAAATGCAAATTCTTGGGCCCCACTGGAGAAATTTTGGGGTGGGGGTGTGAATCCAGCTATCTGTGTGTAACAAGCCCTCCAGGGCATTCTGAAGGACAAACAGTAACTTAACCATAGTTTTACATGCTTTAGTCTCTGCAATCGAGAGATATAATAAGAACAAATTGTACCAAGAGTCCAATGATAGGCTTATTAAATTGTGACAAGTTCATAAGTCATGATTTTTGTTTTTAAAGCGAACCTTGCTCAATTACAAGAGGGATTATGGTGTAATGCACAGAAACAGATGTTGATGATTCATGCACATGTCAGATGAAAGGACAAGACTGGTTATTGCTCTAATTCTGGCTTTCCAGTCTATGCATTAGAAGCCACAGAAATAACCAAAAGGACTGGACAAAGGATAGAGAACAGCAACATACTGTCTTTCAAATAATCTCAAAGGCTGTGAGATAGGTTCCAAATCATCTCGAACACCATGAATTTGGGTTCAAATTATCTTAAAGAAAAACACATAAACTCTGTCTTTCAGTTTGCAGAAAATTCCCTCTGGTTGCACACAGTGACTTCTGTCAACTTCAACTCTAATCTTAAAGAAAAATTGCCTATACCTAAGTAATAAAAGGACAGGAAAATCAATAGAGTTTTTTCTTTTATGTGGGGCAAAAGCCATGGCAACTCAAAGCTAGAATCACCATAAGAAACGACATCATTCCTCAGGTCCAATTTACAGATAGATATTGAAACAGACCCAGAGAGAGGTAGTAACTATCCACTAGATGTCCTGGCCAATCACGGAAATTCTGGACCTCTTAACAAATCTTAAATAATTGTTTCCAGAGGTCTAACTAGGTTGTTCCACTTGTTTCTTTTCAAGGGATGACATGTTCTTTGCAAAATCAAGGAAGTGGTCTCCTTCTGCTTGACCCTCACACTGTCTCACCTACAATCCTTCCCAGTGTCAACCAGAGTTCTACTGATAGTCACAAAGGCCGTCTTCCAAGGTCACTGGAGATTCTTGTCAGTAACAATGCTAATAAATCACACATCTGTACTAGCTATCACGGCAAACAGCACAAAGCCATTATTGGCTGAGTAGTTTGTCTTAGAAACAGAAATAGTCAATTTAGGGACCTGGAATAGAATCAAGGTCTTTTGTACTTCTTTCCAAATTTTATATCAGGGAACAGAAAACTCCAAGCCTTGCAACCAAGAATACGAGTACCATGAAATACTAGCATCATTCAAATCAATTTTTCCCATCTGTTGCCTGAATTCCTTTCCAGAATTCTTGCCAAAATTCATTTGATAATGATGATGGTGGGGGGAATGACAGTGATCACAGTGTTACGTGCAAGATAGTGTATTCACACGTTAGACACACACCCATTACTTCATGTGACCCTCATGTCAACTCTGAGATATGTTATTAACCAAGATTAATAAATGAGGTTTAGAAAGTTTAAAAAATGTACTTGGCCAATGCCAGAGTATCATTCCAAATGCCCCCAGTGAAGGCAAACTTGCAATCCTCTAAGGCAAGCTACTTTGAACTTTAACTGCCCTTACTATTAGAAAGGCATTGCCCTTACACTGTATTGCTGACCGCTTTGCTTCTAAATACTGATCCTTATTCTGCTCTCTAGAGCTAGCCTGTACATGCATCTTCCCTAGGATGAATTCTCTGCTGTAATTGTCAGTCTGGATTTTCCCAATAGACGGTGAACTTACTTAAGGCAGGGGCCATGCACAATTTTATATCTGTATTCCAGGCATACTGCTCAACACAGAGCTTTAAAAAAAATATTTTCAATTAAGACAGCATCCGCATACCATAAAATTTACTTCAAAAATGTAAAATCACTGGTTCTTAACATATTCAAAGACTGTGAAATCAATACCATTGGCTAATTCTGCCTAATTCCAGAATATTTTAATCATTCCCAAAACAACTCCTGTACATATTGGTAGTCACTCCCTATTCTCCCCACCACCCAGCCACCAGGAACGAATATTTCTGTGTCTATAGATTTGCCTATTCATATAAATGGAATCATACAATATAAAGTCTTTTGTGTTTGGCTTCTTTCCTATAGTGTAATGCTTTCAAGGTCCATCCATAGTTATAGCATGTGTCAGCATTTCATTCCATTTTATAGCTAAATAATATTCAACTTTATGGATATGCCACCTTTTGTTTATTCATTCATCAACTGATTGATATTTAAGTTGTTTCCACTTTGGAGCTATTACAAATAATGCTCCCATGCACACTTATGTACAGGTTTTTATGTGGATATATGTTTAACTCATCTTGAATATAACAGGAATAGAATTTCTTGGTCTCATGATAGTTCTATGTCATATCTTTTGAGAAACTGCTAGACTTTTCCCAAAGTGGCTGCACTGTCTTACAATCAACCAGCAATGAATGTCAGTTCCAGTTTCACTACATCCTTGCCAACAAGTGTTACTGTCTTTTTGTTTACAACCATCTTAGTGTGTATGAAGGGGTATCTCATTGTAGTTTCATTTGATCATTTCCTGGATGACTAATGACATCAAGCATCTTTTCCTATGTGCGCTAGCTTCTTCTGGATCTTTAGAGAAATATCTATTCAGATCCTCTGTTTTTTAATTGGGTTATCTGCCTTTTCCTGGAGTTGTAAGAGTCTTAACATAGGCTATATCAGACATATGACTTGCAAACGTCTTCTCCCAGTTCATAGGTTGCTTGTTCACTTTCTTGATGGTGTCACCTGAGGCACACAAGTGTCTACTTTCAAAGAAGTCCAATGTATCTATTTTTTTTCTTCAATTGTGTGTGCTTTTGGTGTTACTGACTAATTCAAGGTCATGAAGATCACTCCTATATTTTCCCTAAGAATTTTATAGTTTTAGCTCTTATATTTATGTCTTTGATCCAATGTAAGTTAATTTTTGTATGTGATCTGAGGTACAGATCCAACTTCATTCTTTTGCATGTAGATATCCAGTTGAAAAAGTATTCTTTCCCCATGAATGTCTTTGCACCCCTGTTGAAAATCAGGAGGCCATAAAAGTAAAGGTTTGTTTCTAGACTCTCGATCCCAGCCCACTGATCTACAGGTATACTCATGCCAGTACCACACGGCTTGATCTTATAGTTTTGAAGTAAAGTTTTGAAAGTGGGAAGTGTGAGTCTTTTACTTTTCTTTTTCAAGATTAATTTGGCTATTCTTGGTCCCTTAAATTTTTATATGTATTTTAGAATGTGCTTGTCAATTTCTACAAAGAAGAAAAGTGGAATTCTGATAGGGATTGCTTTGAACCTGTAGAACAATTGGGGGAGCATGCCATCTTAATAGTACATCTTCCAAGCAATGAACACAGGATGTCTCTCTATTCACTTAGGTCTTCTTTAATATTTTTCAACAATTCAACAGAAATTTTATGTTCAATTCAGCAATCAATGGTTAAAAGGGGGAAAAAAGTGAATAAATGAGTGAAGAAATCAATCAATGAATAAGAGAGAGAAACTCCAAGTAGTTCTTGGAAAATCATATACAATGGCCACCGCCTTCTTGAATCCCATTTATCTTCTCACAAAGCCATTCTCTAAGAGTCCCAGTTTTCACGATACATTTTAGTCCTTTTCTCATGTCTCCAGCCATAATTCCCATTGTTTCTTTCTCTTTTGCTCATCCAATATGATGGATAATGGTAGAGAAGTGATGGCCTGAATGACACATCTCCATTCATACCCTTACTTCAGAAGGAGCTCCAGGAAACTTGTTCTAACAGCTGCAAACAGACCACTCTAATCCTCCCTCTTTTTTCTTCCCTTGCTGGTTGTGAGGTCTGATCTACAAGTGACTGTTAAAATAGATTTCCCCATAAACAGAGTTGAACATCATAACTTTTAGCTATGCTGGGTTGGCTGATGAGAAAAGGAGCCTTAAAATTAATATTACATAGAATATTATGTCATCCAGGATGCTGTTTATAAAAACTGTTTCCTGACTTTGACTGCCTGGGTAAGGATCAATTTAACATAAGTTGGCCATTTGGGAAGTAAAACATCACTCTGTGTAGGTTGGGTGGCAGAGAGAGCCAAGAAGATTCCTTACTGCTAAGGAGCTTAGCACATCTAGCAGTATCTAGGAAGCAGTATTCTCCACTATTTTCATATAGGTGGTCCAATATAAAAAAAGAGTTCAAGACATTTCACAATGATTCAGGTAATGGTCTTGTGTACATGGCTGCTAGTACTTCAAGTTTCAAGAAATTCCACATTTCTTAAAAGAGACAAATAATGGGGTGCCTGGTGGCTCAGTTGGTTAAGTGTCCGACTTTGGCTCAGGTCATGATCTCACAGTTTGTGGGTTCGAGCCCCGTGGCGGGCTCTGTGCTGACAGCTCGGAGCCTGGAGCTGCTTCTAATTCTGTGTCTCCCTCTCTCTCTGCCCCTCCCCCATTCATGCCCTGTCTCTCTCTCTCTCTCTCTCTCTCTCTCTCTCTCTCTCTCTCTCAAAAATAAATAAACATTAAAAAAAGAGAGAGACAAATAAATATTCTATCTCTTTAGCCCACTTTAAATCTTATATTCATTTATACCAAAAGAGTATGTTACTCTAATGGAACCAGTGTTTACTACCAATATAAGCAAAGAATCCACTTAGAATTAAACCCCCTCTTTTTAAAAAGTCTGAAGTTTACATATTTTGTGGATGTTTACAGGCACATATATGTACACAGATTCAAAGCTTATTTTCATTTAAAAAGCATGAATTAGATTTAGGGAATTAATTAGTTTTGAAATGGCTTATAACTGGCATTTATTTATGACATTTCAAATACTGGTCAGGAGGTGTCAGAAACCTGATGTGGTAAAGGAAGGAGAAGATGAATCATAGAAGCCCAAGCAAAAAGAGTCATATGATAATCCTGCATTTTTTTTTTTCCTGAAGAAAGGAAATATCTATCAGTTCATCAGTCAGGTAACTGTTGTCTCCTATCGTTGAATTCAAAGAATTTATCACATTGATCTTTGTATCAGGAAACACTGAGTAATATTATCAGCAATTCTATAGAGGATACAGAAAATAACTTGATGTTTAATTTTTATACCATCCCCAAAATAACAGAATGGTATAGTATTGAAACGTTAGCTGAATCAACAGCCATCATTCAGTTGTCTTTAACAAAAGTCATTTGCCTCAGTTGTACATATTTTGTATTGATGTAAATACATATTCACTCTGGAAAAATTAGAAAGCAGCTCTACCTTTACCATGCACTAGCCCAAAGTCAAATCCAGATGGGATTATCTGACAGACCTCTAGGGTATGGATACTTACATCATTACTGAACTTGATGACAACATTTCTCATTTATTCAGTAAATATGAATTTGTCAGTCTCTTATATGTCAGGAAACAAAAGATAATCCTGCCTCAAGGACTTCATAGTCTGGTATTTCTCACAATTACTTCTTTGCTGTTCAAGCTTAAGGCATTACACACTTTTAGGTTATCTCAGTAAGGAATATCCTGTGAATAAAGTTATAAGATGTTTTACTTTACTTAAGTAATGTGTGATTCAGTACAGCAAAACACACTCCAAATCCCTTCTATGGCCTTGAACTCCAATATGACTCCACAGTTTAGGAGGACATTTGGGTGAGGACCCAGGGACCAAGCCGAGAAACACCTTCCAAAATTCACGAGTGGCCCTGTCTGCACTTACAAATGAAAACCATTACCTGCTGGTTCAACAGAAGTTTGTGCCCAGTTGGTATCTTTTATTTCAATAAAATTCCAGCTTAGAGTTTTATAAGGAAATATGTATGCTCAAACTATGAAACACCACAAATTACAGTTTTAAACTGGCACTTAATATATTCACCGAAAGGCAATGTATGACTTTCCTGGTAGTTTTTCCACAGTGTGAAAAGAACCTTAACAGTTACATTCCAGTGTGATATTTTGTGTGGAGAACAGACCAGTTATTCACCGTAACAAACGGTGATATGTAGAACTGGTTATTAACCACCTCCAACCTTCTGTCTAATGACACCCATCATTATCACCATTTTACTTTAGTTTGGCTATACAGCATATAAGAAATGGGTATCAAAATGGACAATGACAATATCTTATCAGAGATACGCCTAAAATGTAATTTTCATATGTACTTACAACGGTAAAGTCTAATCACCTTAAGCAAAAAAATAATAATAATAAATAAATAAATACATAATACATACATACATAATAAACACATAAATATATGTGTGTATATATATACACACTTATATGTACATATATACATATATATGTACATATATACATACATGTACATATATATGTATGTGTGCATATATACACATATATACATGTACATATATATACATATATGTGCACATATACACACACATATACATATATATGTAGCTGGATTTGTACTCTGCTGTTTATTTTCTTTTTAAATTGAAAAAAAAGGTAGGGGAGGACCATGGGGTTTCAGAGCAAGGCTACCACCAAAACAGATATTTAAACAGTGGGAGAAGATGAAAGAAATAAGGAAACCAGTCCAGGCAAGAAAGCTCTTTAACTTTGCAAATGTGATGTGTGCTTCTGTGTGGACACAGAGCTAATCATTTCCACTAAGATGCTGTTGAAAAAAGAAGAACGTCGGGAGTCAGCCTTGTGCATTTCTCTTTCAACCAAGGCCTGGATGGAGTGACGCTATGCAATGTAACACACAAGCACCTCGGAGCCAAGGACTCATCAAGGTCTGGCAAATAAATCAGTTAAAGGCTACCCCAGAGACCACGGCCAAGGCACCATAGATAACCCCTCACCCACCCTAGTCTCCCAGGCAGGGGCTGGCTTCTGCATGGTGTTCAGCAGGAGCCGCTTGCTCAGCTCCATCACTGCCAGGGGCTAACCTAAGGTACACACTAGGAGCACATTCTTACACTGGGGTAGGTGAAATGGACATTTCTGTGTGACAGCTTTGTACAGTCGTGATCCAAGGTACATTTTCGGCCTAAATTTCCACTCGGAAAAATGTTACATTTTCATGGCACTCAAAACAAAGATTAAAATTTAACTTTAGGATGATTTGTCACATAGGACACAAACAGAAGCATAACCTTCTAAAAAAAAAAAGGAGGAGGTATAAATGTTATTGAGATGCAATTATATACAATCTAAAAATTAATTGCCCGTCATCAAACTCTTGGCATGCACCTTCTGAGTCAGCTAACCACTCCTCCACCCCCATGTCATTGTTCTTTAACTGTTGAAGTTCTCCGACAGGTACAGACTAATTCAAAATAAACCGTATCTTCTAAACATGGACAGTGCAAATGAAGATCTGTTTTTCTTCTCAAATGGAATTTTCCCACATTTTATTTTATTGTACTCCCACTCATATCTTATATATATGAGGTTTCTACAGAGCGTTAACTTTCCCCACAGCTCTCAAAGAAAGCTATTAGTAAACAGACAATACAGATATATAGGCAACTATGGCTTTTATTTGCCCTAACAAATCACAAGACGCTCCTAAATTTTTCCCAAGAGAATATAGGGAAAGGAAGATAAAGCCATCCACACCTATTCCCTTTTTCAAACAGCTTAAGACCCAGATCTGATCTCAATTCTCAAGAAGCCAAATAAAAACCAGCAAGGGCCCATTCTGCGGGGATAGCCTGCGTCCCCATTACAGCATCGATGTGCTGTGGCTTTCATGTCCCAGTGGCCTACATGTTTGGGTTGCTCTGAATGATACAAAATATTAAAAATTTAATTACTAATTAATCTCCCCTGCAGCTGTTCATGGCTTCTGCAAGCTAGAACAGGGAGCGCAAGAGAATAGAAGATCCACGGCACCACGAGACTCCACCCTGATTACACTGACTCCAAGCCCTCGGGCCACACGAATTCCTAATAAAAAGCCTTCCATACAACACACACTCACTGAGAAACACTTTCTCAGGTTGTCTCATAGATTAGTGTTCTATGAAAAGAACTTAGTGTGGGAGCCCAGGTAGTGTAATTAGAGATGTGCCCGTGTGACCAAACAGCATTTATGTACTCGGTTTCCAAATAGACTAAGAAGTTCTAGAAATTGCTAAATGCCTTAAATTAGGAAGATAAATACATCATTTATAGGGTAAACAACATTCAGAAAGGATAAGCTCCAAATCTTCAAAGCCCTAAAGCTTTAAAGCAAGCTCCACAAGCTAACAATTCCAAAACAAAACAGGAAGAATTGAGTGAAAGGTTGCTTTGAGACAACATCTTATTCCTTGTAGCTCTAGAACAATATTGTATTTCTGCAAACGGGAAGCAATTGTAGTTACTATGCCCATTTTATTTTATTTTATTTTTTTAATATAAAAATTTATTGTCAAATTGGTTTCCATACAACACCCAGTGCTCATCCCAACAGGTGCCCTCCTCAATGCCCATCACCCCCTTTCCCCTCCCTCCCACCCCCCTTCAACCCTCAGTTGATTCTCAGTTTTTAAGAGTCTCTTATGGTTTGCCTCCTTCCCTCTCTGTAACTTTTTTTCCTCCTTCCCCCTGCCCCATGGTCTTCTGTTAAGTTTCTCAGGATCCACAGAAGAGTGAAAACATACGGTATCTGTCTTTCTCTATATGACTTATTTCACTTAGCATAACACTCTCTAGTTCTATCCATGTTGCTACAAAAGGCCATATTTCATTCTTTCTCATTGCCAACTAGTATTCCATTGTATATATAAACCACAACTTCTTTATCCATTCATCAGTTGATGGACATTTAGGCTCTTTCCATAATTTGGCTATTGTTGAAAGTGCTGCTGTAAACATTGGAGTACAAGTGCCCCTATGCATCCGCACTCCTATATCCCTTGGGTAAATTCCTAGGCGTGCTATTACTGGGTCATAGGGTAGGTCTATTTTTAATTTTTTGAGGAACCTCCACACTGTTTTCCAGAGTGGCTGCACCAGTTTGCATTCCCACCAACAGTGCAAGAGGGTTCCCGTTTCTCCACATCCTCTCCAGCATCTATAGTCTCCTGATGTGTTCATTTTAGCCACTCTGACTGGTGTGAGGTAGTATCTGAGTGTGGTTTTGATTTGTATTTCCCTGATGAGGAGCAACATTGAGCATCTTTTCATGTGCCTGCTGGCCATCTGAATGTCTTCTTTAGAGAAGTGTCTAGTAAGAAATTGCTGAGGCTGAGGTCAGAGAGGTTTTTCATGCACAATCCCAGACTTCAGCCTCTACTACAAAGCTGTAATCATCAAGACAGCATGGTATTGGCACAAAAACAGACACATAGACCAACAGAATAGAACACAGACTCCAGAATTGGACCCACAAAAGTATGGCCAACTAATCTTTGACAAAGCAGGAAAGAATATCCAATGGAAAAAAATACAGTCTCTTTAACAAATGGTGCTGAAAGAAGTGGACAGCAACATGCAGAAGAATGAAACTAGACCACTTTCTTACACCATTCACAAAAATAAACCCAAAATGGATGAAGAATCTGAATGTGAGACAGGAAGCCATCAAAACCCTAGAGGAGAAAGCAGGGAAAAACCTATCTGGCCTCAGCCACAGCAATTTCTTACTTGACACGTCTCCAAAGGCAAGGGAATTAAAAGCAAAATTGAACTATTGGGACCTCATGAAAATAAAAAAGCTTCTGCACTGCAAAGGAAACAATCAACAAAACTAAAAGGCAACGGACAGAACAGGAAAAGATATTTGCAAATGACATTTCGAACAAAGGGCTAGTACCATGTCTATTGTAGAAATAAAGAAAAGGAAGGTCAGCCTGGTGAGGTGACAGTTCACACAAGTGAAGTTCTTTCTAGAGAGATGGTCACATGGAATTGAGAAGACGGTAGTCTTCTTACTGGCAAATTTGGAGTCTAAGCTACCAAACTATCCCCAACCCTATCCTTATCTCCAAAATTTCTCCAAAAATTTTTATACTGGCATGGATAAGGATAATGAAATCCCTTTATCAATTTTGTCCATTATCAATTCAAACGCAACTTGATTCAAACGTTACCATGAAATATTAATATAAACTACGTGAAAGATCTTCCAGGTCACCTAGACACCAGCTCCAACACTACCACACTCCTTACAGGAAGAAGAGGCAGCTTTGTTCTACGAATTAGAAGACCAGCATTCCAGCTCTGCCTTCGCTGGGAGAACGGAAAAACAAGTCCATGATTTATCCTCTGTCTTCTAAGAAACTGACAGAATTGCAACGGATCCCTCGTGTAGCTGCACTTCTACCAAGAAATGATGTTCAATGGGTGGGGTCTAGTTACATACTATCTCACAGGTGCTAAATGGTAATAAGTTTTCTGTTTACTTTGGAGGTATGTTCTTTATCTACTCCTTTGTTATGTTTCCAAGACACATTTTTTAGGAGAAGTATCACAAAAGAGAGACACTGTGGAATAAACTAATTGAGATGCTAAAAAGAACCAAACTGTCCCCTGGTTGTTGTTATCATCCACAGAGAACCATTCTGACATGGTTCAGGAAAAAGACAATCATTCATCTTGCCTCTAACTGAGCCTCACTGAGCAATGTTCTTTCCTGTCTGGGGAAAAACTTGCCTTCTGCAAAGCAAGTGTTTGGCTACATGACCTCGAAAGCTCACTTAAGCTCTGATACTCTATGATCATATTGGGTCTGTGATTTACGCATTAACTACCTCTGACCTTCTCACACCTGTTCGTCCAAAACTAACACACACATATAGAAATGATCAGAAATTTTAGTTTCAAACACGGAGGTAGTATAATTGCATACCTCTGTGAAGTGTCACAGATGTATATACTTTTACATTATGAAATTTGTTTTTAAAATTACCCCCAATTCCAATGCAGCAAGAAGCTGCAGGAGTTGCTACCCATAACACCCCCCCACACCCCACCCCCCACCCCCTCCCGCCGATTCCTCCTCTTACTATGAGTCCTTGGGCATCAAGAGGGCTACCTAGGTATTAAGTACATGTGATTCCTTCATCCACCATTGCCCTTTGCATTCCACATACCCTATATGTCACAATGTCCCTAACTCATTCTTCAAGCAAGGCATTCGCTTTCAACATTCCCTGGCTTCCTCATTCCTGTTTTTCTGGTACCTTGAATCCCACGCGCTTCTCATGACATATGCAACCAAGTAAGTACAGCTGCTCCCTGCTCTGTGAGGTCCTCCTGGACACTTCTGTAGAAAGGCATATAAAGTATAATGCTGACATTCCTAGTTTTGATTTTCCAACAATTTCAACATCTGGTAAGTCACATGGTGACTGCAAGTAGCACAACAGGGAAGTCTTCCTTTTGTGTCCTTTAGAATTGTTTACGTGCTTGTCTTTTCTCTAAGACTAGGAATTATTCCAGAGCAAGGACCTGTTGATACCGATCTTTGTATTTCCAATGTCTAATCCACAGTGGGATCTCAATAAATGTTAGGTGAATGAATGAATATGTAAAATTAAGCAACATTTCCCAAAATAAAAAATAGATAAATCAGCACACAAAACTAAAGTTGGGAAATCTGAGAGCAGGAAACGTTTGCTTGGAAAAAGGAGGAAAATGCTCCATAAAATCTATTTTTAAGAGCGCAGACATTTTTTTTAAGTTACATGAATAGAGCTCTTTTGGACCTCTCACTCGGCAAATATTCCACATATATCATCATTTTCCCTCAGATCCATGAATCAAAGCAGCCTTTACAAAGGTGATTCAGAGGTGGGCTTGGGAAAGCATACAATACCTGCTTAAATAATGAGAAATCATAGACCTACTAGCCTACTTTAAGTGTTCGCGTGACTCAACAGATTTTGCAATTTGCTTTGGATCAAAAATGGAAACATCAAAGTTGGGCATTAACAGTGCATTTCTAGGACTTTCCAAGTACCTTTTAATTACAACACAACACAGTCTCCTGCAGATATCATCTTCTCTTGACACATAATTTTTAATATTTTAAGTGTGTGATTATTGTTCTCACAGCATATAATTATGTTAACCAATAAATACTAACACATCTAATTCAGTTCCACCAGAGTGAAGATAATTCAGAAAAATGGGATGTATCTCCCAATTAACTCTTGATTTCCTAAATTAGAATAATAAAACAAAAGTTAGAAAGGATCGCTCTTTAATTTTAGGCACGATGAAAGTAGATCTTTCTCCTAATTCTTAACTTACTCTATTTAAGGGTTACCATTATTAACATTTTTTAACCCTCTGAATGGTTTACTTTTTAGGAGAAAGCCATATTTAAGGGATACCGTTACTCATATGACTGTATAGTTTGTCACTGGTAAAAAAAACAAAAAAACAAAAAAACAAAAAAAAAACAAAAAAAAAACATAAACAAACAAAAATCCTGGCATCCTCTGTCTTATTCAAGAACTTAGAACCAAACACACAAAAAAGCCAAGGCCCAGCTGTGCCCACCCTGTACTCATGTGCCCTGAGAAGGTCACTTACCTGCCACATCGTAGTTGCCTCATCTACAAAGTTAGCACACTATCTGTATCTAGCAGTTGAGATATCTGTACCTTACTCAAGTGAGAAAATGCAAAAGTGCTTTACAATCAGTAAAGTACTGTCCAAATATCAGTGATTACGAGTTTGTGTGCACAGTAAGATGGCTCAAACAAAAACGGAGCTGCTGAATAATCCATTAAAATGCAGTGATTTGTGGGAGGCAGGCACAGACATAGCCTTAAAGAATGAATGCTATATTAAGCAAAAAACTCTGGGCAGAACCTCTCCAGTGTGTATTAGTGTATAATAATTTAGGAGATAAAAAAAAAAGATTAAGCAAAAGTCCTATTACAAAAAGGGTGGGTTAAAATAGTATTTGAGCAGAAGACAGATGAGTCCAGATGAAAAGTCAGTGGTTTCACTGTCCTGAGAAACTGGGCTTGAGGTATTTGCTGGGTAGAACTGGAAAAATGTTTAGCACCAAACAATGGCCATAAGCTTGCTTATGAAGTCAGCAAGGCATGTTGAAGAATAATTCTCAGACTTGGGTTCATCCTCCTGCATCCTTCCTGATGTTGTTGTTGGGTTTGTTGTTGTTATCCAAAATGAATTTTAGCTTTCCCCTGCTTAAGAACCTTCACCTATTCCCCATTGTCTATAAAAATCAGGCCAAAATGTCAATCTGGCATTCACATGTGTCCACAGACTCGCAGTAGGGAACCATCTGGTCCTAGAGCCCACTCCAAGCCTTCATTGGCCTCGTCTGCTGCTTGCCATTCTCTGAATACACCCTGGACCTTCCTGCTTTACAGCTCATGCCGTTGTCCCCTCTGCACCCCAACAATCCAATGCCACCCATCCCAGTAGCTGAACATGCAAGTCTTCGGATAAACCTTCTCAGAGTTCTGAATACTCAGAAAGTACTACTTTCACGTGCTTCTACCATATTTGCCATAGTTTAACTTCTGAAATCATGGGCTCTTGGAAGATGGTGGCTTGGCTCTCTTTTTCACTCTATCAACCACCGACTTTCCTTCTCCCAAAAGGTCCCCCCAAAAGACCATAGCGCTTGCTACATACCTGCAGCTCAGGGCATTTTTTCCAGAAATGAAATGCATTTTTACTGGAGCCAAGAGCCAAGAGCCAAGACAGGTGAGGAACCACTAAGCTCTGGTGTCTTTTGCCTGGTGCCCCCACACGGCTGATGAACCCATTATGTGTTCAGAAAAGGTAATGGGACTATGTAAAGAGGTAAAGAGGAAAGTACTGCCACCTTACGTGTGGAAATGGGTGACAGCGGAGAGGCAGGACAGGGTTTTCGTTCATGAAAGAAACCATCATGAATTCAGGAGCTGCTGTTCAAGAGCCAGAGTGAGACTCAGAGTGCCGTATGCGCTGTCACTTAGTCAAACAAACATCACTCCAGTCAAACAACAGCGACGACGGTGCCAATCCCATGTTTGCACCTAGAGTTCTGCTGGCTGTCTTCTGAGGACTCGGAAGCCCTAAAATAGATTTACCGTTGCCTTCTCAAGACCTGAAGGAGGGGAGCTGGCCAACAGCAGTGGAAGCTCAGCTTCTGAAATGTAGATAATAAACTATGGAGCAGAGAAATAGCCACGCTCTAAAGTAAGCAAAGAAATGCACAGAAGAGCTCATATCAAGGCTCCATTAGAATCAAAAAACAGATTCTAATTGCTACCACTAATTCTGGTGAGACTGAGGAGTATAATAGTGAAAGCTATTCCGAATCTTTGGAAAGAAAAGTTAAGAAAGTGATTATACTCCTCAGTGAAGAAATCCCAACCCGAGGAAATCTGAGACAGAGAAAGAGATCCCAGGAAAACATAGATGAGAGGCGCCTGGGTGGCTCAGTTGGTTAAGCGTCTGACTCTTGATTTCAGCTCAAGTCATGATCTCATGGTTCATGGAATCGAGCCCTGTGTTGGCCTCTGTGCTGACAGCATGGAGCCTGCTTGGGATTCTCTACCCCACCCCTGCCCCTCCCGCCTCACTTACTCTCTCTCTCTCTCAAAAATAAATAATCAATAAACTTTGGGAAACATTGAAAAATATTTTTAAAAAGAAAATATACATGAACATGTCCCTCATAGCATTACTAACAACAACAACCAGAAAACGAAAGCCACTTTAACATCGAACATAAGAGGTTTTTTTACAGAAGATATAGCCCTCACCTTAACTTTAACATAGCCATGCTAAATCCTATTTGTGAAGACTATACAGACATACAACAAAAGAATTCACACAGGGAAAGTCAGAAAAAGAACAGTGCAATAAAATAAGAAGAAATTTAATTTTCACAACATTTCAAACATCTTGTATTCTTTTAAAAAAATACTAGCAAATTCAATTTAAAAGCTTTCTGCCAACTAACATACGTTGATATTTATTCAATAAAAAGACAACATAGACCGCTGACCCCGAGAAGATCAAAAAAGAACGGAAAGGCAATAAGACGCAGCATGTTCTCTTGGGTAACTGTGGACTCTCTGTGGCCAGCAATGTGGCCATATTTACAGAAGGATCTTACCTGTGGAGGCCGAGGCTTGTAGGGCGAGCTGCACTCAAGGTCGGCCAAGATGCTAGTCAGCGAGTCTATCTCGGCATCCAGGCTAGAACGTCTCTCCTCAAGGGTCTTGCCTCCAGGATTTCCCTGCAAGAAGCATCATAGGCATGTTACAAAAATAATAATAGTAATAGTAACAATAAAAAATCTCCAGTTTCTAGTGATATCAGTCTATGTGCAAATCTCTCAAGATACAGTGTGACTTTGCCCAAGCTTTTCAGCACCTCAGTTTTGTTTCTGTGTTTGTTTTTGTTTTTTTAGCTTTTGCAAAACCTGGAGTAGAATTACCTTCTTTTGACAAATAAGAAAACTGAAAGATATGAAGTGATTTTCCTAAAATCACACACATTAGAGGCTTTCTTTTTTGATGAGTATACAAGCAAAAGGAAATAAATGTCTCCATTCCTGTGCTGAAGGAGCAGATCCAACTGTGGAGCTATTACAAGTTCTCTGTGTTCAGAAACCATCACACAGAATTATGACATTTGAGTGGGGACAGGAAGGGGCAAGGGCAGAGACAGACAGCCCAGGAAGAGGAATTGGTGGGCCAAGTGCAGGTACTAGGTGTGTCTGAGAGAGACAATGCATTCCAAGCACTTCACCTCCAAAGTGGGCTAGAAGGGGTCTGCTCAGGGTTCTGGCCAAGGGGCTGCAGAGAACACATGTGACAGTGGTTACTGATTACGAAGCTGGACACCTATGGATTTCACGTGGAAATGTCCCATGTTGTCACAAGTTCTGACACCCACCTGGGCTCAGAAGAACAGGGGGCCATTACAGGGCAAGACACTGTCACAAGGGCATTCCCAGGAATCGTGAGCAGACTGGAGGAAAGCAAGCAAACGGTTTGGTTCGAGCTTAAGGCAAGGTAACGGAAAGTAAGATGGTCATAGGATTTGGAAGCAAAGTGAGTTAGTCTTTTTTTAATGTTTATTTATTTATTTTGAGAGAGATAAAGAGTGTGAGAGAGTGAGTGGGGGAAGGGCAGAGGAAGAGGAAGACACAGAATCTGAAGCAGGCTCCAGGCTCTGAGCTGTCAGTACAGAGCCCGACACAGGGTTCAAACTCAGGAACCATGAGATCATGACCTGAGCTAAGTCAGAGGCTTAACTGACTGAGCCACCCAGGCGCCCCATGTATGTTTATTTTTATATCCTGCAAACTTAATGAACTCACCTATTAGTTTTAAGAGGTTCATTTGTTGTGTTTTGTTTTGTTTTGTTGTTTTTAAGAATCCTTGTAATTTTCTATGTAGCGAATCATGTCGTCTATAAATTGGGACAATTTTATTTTGGGGGAACCTGGGTGGCTCAGTCGGTTAAGCACCTGACTCTTGACCTCGGATCAGATTATGATCTCATGGTTCGTGGGGCTGGAACTCACAAACTGTGAGATCATGACCTAAGCCGACTTGGACACTCAACCGACTGAGCCACCAGGCATCTCTTAAAGTATTATTTTAGGGGCACCTTGGTGGCTCAGTTGGTTGACCATCCAACTCTTGATTTCAGCTCAGGTCCTAATCTCACAGTTTGTGAGTTTGAGCCCCAAGTCAGGCTCTGTGCTGACAGCGCGGAGCCTGCTTGGGATTCTCTCTCTCCCTCTCTCTTTCTGCCTGTCTCTCTCTCTCTCTCTCAAAAGAAATAAACTTATAAAACTATTCTTTTAAGGTGACAAAGTTACTAGTGATTGTGGATTGTATTGGGAGTGTCTCTTTCAACTCCATCAAGAAACCAAAGTATGCAATAAGACCCAACCAAAATGAAATAATGGGAAATTAGTGTCATCTCATCCACTCTACTGAACTTCTCTGAAGCAGTTAAATATCAGGATAGGCTACTAAAGAGTTTAGAAAAAGCATCAGCCAGGATGCTTGGGTGGCTCAGTCAGTTAACTGTCTGACTTTGGCTCAGGTCATGATCTCATCGCTTGTGGGTCAGACCCTGTGTCGGGCTCTGTGCTGAGAGCTCAGAGCATGGAGCTTGCTTCAGATTCTGTGTCTCTTTCTCCTCTCTCTCTCTCTCTCTCTCTCTCTCTCTCTCTCTCTCTCTGTCCTTCCCCTGATAGTACTCTGTCTCTGTCTCTGTCTCTCTCTCTCTCAAAAATAAATAAACTTAAAAAAAATTAAAAGAAAAGAAATAAGTGTATTAGCCAAGAAACCAGAATATCCTCAGCGACAACAAAAAATAGGGTACACTGACACGCCAGCATTCAATCTTACAATTCTCTAAGTAAACGTATCTTATTAGTGATGTGCTAAATCAGGTAACAATAGCATAATAGCATTGTCTGTTAATATCACTAGTTTTTTTTCCTCTAGTAGCCTGCTCACCAGACCAGCTTTCCTGAGTCCCAGAACTTAAATTTAAGTCTCTACATAAAACAGACCTAATAGGCTCTAGTGTGTCTGTCCATCACTTGTGAATTTAGCCCGTGTAAGTTGATCCCTCTGGACTTGATCTGTCCCAGGCACACAGATAACATCAACATCTATGACGTCACGGCCCAGCCCCATGGAGCCAAAACAGATTGTCGTCTGTCCCAGAAGTAGTGGTATTCTTACTTGTGAGCCGTCTCTGAATAAGGGTATTATTCATCACACTATCTAAAGCAGCTTCCTCATCATTTTCTGGTTCTGAATGTATTTGTACGACCCTTACATGGTACTCTAACCTCTCACCTTGTTTTTCTCATAATATCAATCATCTTTTAATATCTTAATATTATCTTTTAATATTATCTTTTATTTGGCTGTCTGTCATCAGTTGGCCCAAGAGAACGTGAGCTTCCTGAGGACAGAATTTTGTCCATTTAGCTCCTTGCTGTTTCCCCACAGTCTTGCTAGGGCCCGATCCATGGACGTGTTCAATAAATTCTTTGAGTAAATGAATAACGTCTGACTCTAACACAGGTCCAGCCAGCAACCTTCTTCATATCAGAACCTTTGGGGTAAAAGCAGCCAGAGGTACAACAGGCTCAGTGGATGCTCTTGTATATCGAATATGTAATATGTTCTAGAAAGGGAATCAGAGTCCCAGGGTGCATGAGTGTGCACCCAATATATTCCATGCTGTATGACCCATATTTGCAGCTTGCCCTTAAGAAAACCGAGATTGCCCTCAGCTCTCTTGCCAAAGCCAAAAATAGAAAACAGTGTCATAGCAGGTGGGTTATGTTTTTTCAGAGTCTGAATTTCCAGTTTGACCAAGTCCTGTAAGGCTAGTCGCCCTCTGTCCTAGAAAGATATGTTTCCAGAATGCTAATCCCTCTATCAAAGGCGATCTCAACTTTATCCTGCTATGAAATATGGTGGCATTATAAAGAATAAAGTCCCTTTAGTGTTTAAAATTCATGTGAAGGGGCATCTGGGTGGCTTAATCAGTTAAGCGTCTGATTCTTAATCTCAGCTCAGGTCTTGATCTCAGGGTCATGAGTTCAAGCCCCGCACTGGGCTCCATGCTGGGCATGAAGCCTACTTAAAACAAAAAGAAAAATAAATAAAATAAAATTCATGTGAACATTCTGGCGAATGGGTCCTGGTACAACAAGGAAAGATGGGACATTATTGTTTGGGAAGGCAATTGAGAACTATGTGAATCTGATTCCCTTATGCATATTTCCATTATCTCCCTATAGTCATAGATAGAGTAATATATGTGTAAGGGTAGGGAATTGGTTAAATTCTTCTATGGGCCATAGTCTCCTCACCCTCACCTGCCTTACCTAAGCCAGAGAGATGTTACAAGATTCAGATAAGAAAATGGATGGGAAAATACTTTGTAAATCGTAAAGTGCTATAATTATGATCATTTTCTTAAATAGCATTAATTATACTAACCAGTAACTGAATTAATATGAATAATACACCTATTGTTAATTATTCTTCTTCTTAAAGGGAGCATCATTCATTAAGTGTCCCCTTGGGGTATCAGTAAAGAGACAGAATTTAATCAGGTCTTCAACATCTGTACTTTACTGTAGCAGAAAGCACATCAACTGCCCTTGCTCTAAGTACTGGGATGTCTAACCACAGAAACTCAAAAGTCACAGAATTATCCTGAGCTATACAATGAAACAAGTAATTATAGTGCTTAACCAGCCTGTACATGTAAGACTTCAGTTGGCATCCAGCCTCCTTGTCCTCTCTTCCCTCCAAGCTGGGACTACTCCCCATTTGTAGTTGCTCATATTAGGTTGATGCAATTCAACAAGTTCCAGCCTAATGCCATGGGATTTTGCACTAAGATCCCTGGCCCCTTGCTGCGCTACCTGACCTTCTGATAAGAGCTCTGCTCCCATATTTCAGTCCCTATTACAGATTAGAACAGATCTCTTTCTCACTGCTGAGTCTCTATCTTATGCCTCAATTCAAATAATGGAAGTCCTGCCCATGCCCTACACTTGCACTTCTCTTAGTCCTCTCCTGTACAGAACCTTTAGATTTGGGAACTATCTTACTACTCCCAACACTTTATAGTAGATGCCAGAGGTGACAGTCTTATAACCAGTTCACAGAATGGCCCACACTTAGCAACTTGTCTTCCTCACTTCGTATCACTGCAGCCACACCCATCACTTGATGGTTAAACCGCCTGCTCGAGGCCAAATAACAAGGAGGAAGATTCCCCTGATCCTTTGCTCAATGCTTTTTCTAGATACCACATGACCTCCTGTAAAGCGTCCATTGTAATAACAACAACTCTCACGCTCTTCAACCATAACTAGAGAGATTCCAGTGTCTCAGTCCAGGTTCTGCCAAAAAAACAAAGCCTGAGACAGAAGCTGGTGTACAGGTCACTTATTTTGGGAAATGACTCCCAGGAAAGAGGACTTAAGGACTGGAAGACTTAAGTGAGGGAGGAGGAAGGTCAATCCAAAGGTGCTATACTGAGGTGGCCAGTGCTGTGGGCACTAGGGCTCCCTTCTCCTGGGAGGGCTGTGAGGAACGCTGTGAATCATGCTTCAGACCTCCCCACCTTAGGGATGAAAGACAAGAATATTTATCCTCAGGCTCCAGTTTTCCACTGGTCTAGGGTTGCCTATGGGGTTATAAACTCCCCCATACTCATCCTAAGAAGTAGAATGGTGACAGAGAAGCTTCTGGTGGTCACTGTAGCAATTAATGGTGTGTAGAGGTGGGAAGACACAGTGAGAGGCTGGATACAAATGGTGATCAGTGACTGGGTCTTTTCACTAACAGCTTTAAAACCCCCATGAGTAAGCCTTCCATAAGACATTAGTTTCTATGCGACTCTTACTGTCATCCACTCATTAACAATCTATGTGACAAAAGCTCACCAAACACAACTGGGGCTTATTATAACTTGGAAAATCATAATTCTTAGTGCCACTAGCAGAATTATAGGCTGATGACTTCTCCATTGTAAATACATAAGAAACGACTTTAAAACAGGGCCCAGAACCAAAATGTATAGCATGAAGGCTATTTCCATGAATCTGATTTTAGATGAGTAATGTTTTTGCCCACATCCTGGTAATCCACTAATTATAGGTGATAGACCAGGAGTGATAGTATTGAGCTAGGAAAGAGTATTCACTTGTATTTATTTATTCCTTCTTTATATCCAAATACATTATTTAAAGAAAGTTAAGCTCACGGGAAAGTTGAACAGGTAGTAAAATTAACTCCAACCACACATCTTTCCCCCAGATTCATCAATAGCCCATATTTTGCCATACTTACTTGCTCTCATTCTCTCTCTCATAACAAATACATTTATTTGTTTCATTTGTTATTGTAGTTACACCATTCGAAAGAAGTTGCAGAAACTTCCCCTCTATATACTTGAGCTTAAGCTTTTATCTCCTAAGAAGTCCTTGTACCGTGATCACACCCAGGAGGTTTAAGACAGGTGTACAATTCTCTAATGTGCACACTTGCTCACTTTTCACCATCAATCTCAGTAACATCCTTTTATTTATTGTTGTTATTTTCCATCCAAAATCCAATCAAAGATCACACATAGAGATGGCACGTCTTTTGGTCTCTTCCCCACCCCCCCACCCCCCGGCCTATTTTTGTCTTTCATGAAACTGACTTTAAGCATTCAGGCAAGGTGTCTTATAAAAAGTTCAACAACCTTGCGTTGTCTGTGATTATTGTGTATGATGCTGTGTCCACCCCACTGCATCACACAAGGAAGCTCAGGATGTCAATTTGGCTCGGTTTAGTGATGCCAAGTTTGATGACTTCATTAAGGTAGTGTCCGACAGATTTCTTCATTGTAAAAGTTGCTCTCTTCCCTTTTAAATCAATAAATTATCTGTGAGGTGGCACTTGAAAACTCTGCTATTATTCTGCTCATCAAGAACCTTTCACCCAGGGGCGCCTGGGTGGCGCAGTCGGTTAAGCGTCCGACTTCAGCCAGGTCACGATCTCGCGGTCCGTGAGTTCGAGCCCCGCGTCAGGCTCTGGGCTGACGGCTCAGAGCCTGGAGCCTGTTTCCGATTCTGTGTCTCCCTCTCTCTCTGCCCCTCCCCCGTTCATGCTCTGTCTCTCTCTGTCCCAAAAATAAATAAACGTTGAAAAAAAAAATTTAAAAAAAAAAAAAAAAAAAAAAAAAAGAACCTTTCACCCAAAGGTTTTAGCATCCACAGATGATCCTCATCTGAATTGATTATTACATTGGTGGCTACAAAATGGGGACAGGAAATAAATGCATTCTACTTAGCATAACAAGTTAGTTGTTAAGTATTCATTTCCAATTTTGAGGTAGGGGACCAGGATAAATGGCCAAGTCCTCTGCTATGAAAAAAACATCAGGAACCTGAGGATCAAATCAACATTCTTAAAAAAGAGAGTTCATGTTGAGGCTGTTAGGAGAAACATAGGATCAAGGCAAATGATCTAGTTAATTAAGAACCACTGTCTGTCCTAGGGAGTTTACTTCCTAGAATTAGAGCCAATGCCCAGTATCACACACTCAAACCATGCATGAGCCTGACCTCAACCTCAACGATGTCCAGAATCTTTGAGGTGGCTAAGCAATCACAGTGACACATCACAGAAGGGGGATTTAAAGAGCCAAGATTTTACATGATTGCTCAGAAACATACCGGAGAAAGAAACAAATCATCAGAGAGAAACTTGATGTTAAATGTACTAAACCTATGATTTTTTCAATTTTTTTAATATGTACTTATTTTGAGAGAGAGAGAGAGAGTGCATGAGGGAGAAAGTGCAAGTAGGGGAGGGGCAGAGAGAGAGAATCCCAAGCATGCTCCACGTGGAGCCCCGAGGGCACTTGATCTTACAACTATGAGATTGTGACCTGAGCCAATGTCAAGAATTGGATGCTTAACCGACTAAGCCACCCAGGCACCCCTAAATCTACATTTAAATCACGTTTTCCAAAGCTCAGAGAACTTGAGCAGACCCTATGTGTAACACCAAGGGACTCCCAATAGGCCCCAAACTTGGGCTCCCTTTTGTGATTCATTAGGAAAAAAAAATCTCCCTGATAGTTTAGGAAAAACAAAACAAAACAAAACAAAACTATCTCACCTTAGGAAACCCTAGAAGACTAGAAACAAAACAGTACATTCTTTTACACACAATTACCATTTTCTTTTCAGTGGACTTACGTATTAATACACTGTAGATATTACTTCATTTTTATATTCTATAATGGTCAGAAAAGTTCATTGTTCCCTTATTTCTAACATTCATGAAGAAAAAAAGAAAATGGTTGATGATACAAGGGATATAAAAAAAAACTGTATTGTCTATAAACAACAAAACTAAGTTTCAATCATTGATCATCTTTCTATTGTTAATTAAGCTGAGAATATAATTAATAAATTTTTTCATGATCATTTTTGTTACACTCCCCCCAACCAAGCACCTCTAACACAAAAAGAGTAATGGCAAAGCCTCTGGAGTCAGACTGTAGGGGTTAGAAACCTTCTGCCACCTGTCAATTTGGTGACATGAATCAATCTAAGGTCTCTGGGCCCCAGCTCCTCATGCTGTTGTTACAAGGATTAAATGAGTTCATTCACGCCAAGTACTGCTCACATCTCAAGAATTCAATAAACATTGGCTACTCGACTACTGCTTTGACCACAGTCTCAAAATAAATGCTTTGGCTGACATAGTCAGAGTGAGTATATGAGTTTGAAAAGTATTTTGATTCAAAGTAGAATCAGGTGCTGGAGTTTCAGTTCGATGAGGCTCCCGTGCTTCACACATGATGGTCCTAGGAATGAACCGCAAAGAACATAATTCAAGATCAGTGGTTCTCACACTTTAGTCTGTTACAGAACCACCCAGAGAGCTTGTGAAAATGCAGATGACTGGGATCCAACCCCCAGAACTTCTGATTCTGTGCATCTTCGGGCAGGCCCAAGAATTTACATTTCTCACAAGTGTTGAAGGGATGCCAACAATGCAGGTCTGAGGATCACACTTTGAGAACCACTGGTGTAAGTAGATTTCTAACACAATGAACACATAGAAGGGTGTGTGCGTGTGTGTGTGTGTGTGTGTGTGTGTGTGTGTGTGTGTGTGTGGGTGTCTCTTGAAGATACTAACAGGTGAACCAAATAATAGGTAAGAAAGATCTGGATAAAAATAAAATGGAGACAGTAGCAGTGCTTCTTAATATCATCCCCCATGCTATACTAATAATATCAGTCCCCTTATCACACTGATTCTGATAATGTTGAGTTGGCAGGTAGCATACACTAGTGAGAATTACAGAAAATATAACCTATTTTATCCAATAGAAATGTCACCTTATTGAAGAGACCCCAAATGCTGGGGGAAAATGCTTTAATTCATGGCTGTGCACTCTCCTTCCCACTGATTTAGCTAAAGGGCCTACCTTTCTGAAATCCATCTACCTTATTGAATGTACTCTCCTCCATGAAAACATTACTGATAACCTAATTACTGGATAATGGACTCTCCTTTGCCTAACTCTGCTGATAGCAATATTCATAGGGTAACTCCCTCACTGTCGGTTTGTGAGAATGGCTCTTCTCCATGCTGTTCTAGGAAACAGTTTGTGCTAAGCAGCATGAAGGCTAAAGAAGGCATGATCCTCAATCTCAAGGAGTTTATAGTCTACTGGATAATATTACTTTTCTATCTGCCTAATAACATCAAATACACTATGTTCTTTGAGACTCTGTAAAACCATGTGGAAGAGACAGATTTAAAAACAAAAGCAATCTCCTTCCCTAAGATGCTGGCAATGCTTCCAATGGCTGGCAGAAATATAATTCAACTTTTCTGATGTGCAAAGCAAAGCTAAAACTCCAGTCTCTTTACCATCTACATAGATTCATCTACCCTGTAGGTTAAGGACAGTGGTAAAAAGTGCCACAAAAAGCCATCTTTGGAGCAAACTCTGTTGCATTCAAAATAGAGACAACACTTTTATGATTCAAACAGAATAACAGCTTGGCATCTGGGAACATGGCATTGAATAAACAGAAAGTAGGGTAACAATAGGAGACAATGAGAGCTTTCCATGGTTCTAGTACACTTGAAGCAAAAACATCAAGATAAAACCGAAACATTAGACCTGATACATAGCTCAATTTTCCCCCATCACAGTCTCTACCATCTCATACTTTTCAGCACTAAACACACTCACCCAAAGTTGACAATGTTTGGCCAAGTCACATCTCTTTCAAGGGAACAATCCTGCCCTCATTGTTTGTTGCCAAAAGACCCATATTTTGGACCAGTTATGTAACCCCACATCAAAATGTGACCCACGGAAGCAAGGCTGGACACCTGACCAAAGGCCCATCAACCGGCTGGTGAAGAACCTTTGGCCAATGACAAAAAGAGAAGCAATGTGATTAAACGTCCTTCTCTTATCACTTTGGGTGAAGAAACGTAACAAAACTGCCATGAGGATGGACTGTGGTCACGATACGCCAAGAAGACCATGATTGTGGCTAATTACTAATAATTAGATAAGAGGCCAACTACTGGAAGGGGCTGAGGAATAAGGAATGTGCCAATAGTGGAGAAGCAGAGAATCGAAGAGGGAGAAGGAGGCAGGGAGGGAGAAGGAATGAAAAGCAAAGAGAGATGGCCTCATCCCTGAGCCTTCTGCCGTCAGACTCCATCCACATGGATTCTTGAGATAAACTCTTTTACATGGGGATACTCTGTAGGGACTCTGTTCCCCAGTCAGCCCAACTGAGGCAGCCAGTGCAAGATCTGCTCACTTGTGAGGACGACAGCCCGGGAAGCCAGGTCTACCTGTGACATCATAAGCACTGACCTTTCCTTTCTAAAACTCAATTTTTTCCTCTTGAAAATGAGGTGTATGAGCCTTCCGGGTCCACTTTTATTTTTTCAAGTTCTCACATTGTATGGGTCTATAATGACATTTCACAACTCGCCTGCCATCGTCTTTGTTGCCCGCTTGCAACCAGATCTAAACCAGAAACAGGCCACCTCAGAGCTTACGCCAACTCAGCTATAAGTAAATAGCCTCATTTCTCACTGTTCTGTGCAGATAAGAAAGCACAAAGAGGGGCAGCTGGCGGGCTCAGTCGGTAGAGCACGTGACTCTTGATCTTGGGGTTGTGAGCCCGAACCCCACATGGGGTGTAGAGATAACTTAAAAATAAAATCTTAAAAAAAAGCAAAAACAACAAAATACCAAAAAAAAATAATTTCCCTGTATTTACTCACTCATTATTTCAACATAAAAATAATATTGAAATATTGATAATACTCAAAGTAGCTCCTTGTGATTAAAATAAAGATCAGTTTGCATGAGCATAGTTATAGGGTAACATGGAAAAATGTATTACCTATGTTAATAAAATGCAAATCATAATAATAACCACAAAAAGATTATTTGACAGTAAAATAAACATTTGCCACACCTTTCTAAAGCAGCAGAATCCTCTGCTGGAAATGAAATTCTATATGAAACCTCATTACATAAACAGATAAAAACAGAACTACTCTGGTTCAAATACATCAGGAGAAGCCCAGGGTTCCACCCAGCGGGTCCTCCCCATTAGCTCCAGTAATGTCCCAGAAGCACTTCTATAAAAAGATAGTTCAAAAATCACAGCTGCAGGTTCTCTAGGCAAGCTATAGATGAAGAAATGGGATCCTTAAGGTCCACCTTGCTAGTCAGTCCCGTACATCGTTTAGCAAACACTATACTAAGCTGCCTTTTCTACTCTGTGTGTGTGTGTGTGTGTGTGTGTGTGTGTGTGTGTGTGTGCGCGCGCGCGCACGTCCATGTGTGAAAAAAGGAGGCACAGGCATATCTCAGAGATATTGGGGGTTCGGTTCTAGACCACCATGATAAAGCAGATATTATAATAAAGCAAGTCAAATGAATGTTTTGGTTTCCCCATACCTATAATAGTCATGTTTACACTGTACTGTGGTCTATTAAGTGTGCAATAACAGCATTGTCTAAGAAAAAAAAACAATGTATCAAAATACTTTGCTGTTAAAAAAATGCTAACCATCACCTCAGCTTTCAGCAGGTCACTATCGTTTTGCTGGAGGATCTTGCTTCAATGCTGAGGGCTCCTGACTGGTCACAGTGGTAGTGTACTGAAGGGTGGGTGGCTGTGGCAATTTCTTACAATCAGATAACACAGAAGTTCACTGCATTGATAGAATCTGCTGCCCATGAACAATTTCTATGTAGCACGTGATGCTGTTTGATAGCATTTTACCCACAGGACTTCCTTCAAAATTGGAGTCGGTTTTCTCAAACCCTGCTGCTGTTTTATCAACTATGTTTATGTGATATTCTAAATCCTTTACTGTCATTTCAATAATCTCCACTGCATCTTTACCAGGCCTGGTTTCCATCTCAAGAAACTTTTCTTTGCTCATGCATAAGAAGCCAAGTCCTCATCCATTAATGTTTGATCCAGGGACTGCAGAAAATTCAGCCACATCTCCAGGCTCCACTTTTCATTCTATCTAGTTCTCTTGCTGTTTCCACCATATCTGCAGTTACCTCCTCCACTGAAGTCTTGAACCTTTCCAAGTCATCCATAAGGGCTGGAATCAACTTCTTCCAAACTGCAATTAATGGTGATATTTTGAACTCTTCCTGTGAGTCATAAATGTATTTAAAGGCATCTAGAATGGTGAATCCTTTCCAAAAGGTTTTCAATTAACTTTCCCCAGAGGAATTACAGTCTAAGGTAGCTATATAGCTTTAGGAAATGTATTTTCTTAAACAATAAGACTGGAAAGTTGAAATTACCCCTTGATCCATGGGCTACAGAATGGGTGTTGTGTTTACAGGCAGGAAAACATTAAACTCATTGTACATCTCCATCAGAGCTCTTGGGTGACTGGGTGCATTGTCAAGGAACAGTCATATTTTGAAAGGAATCTTCTTTTTTTTCTCCCCCTGAACAGTAGTTCTCAAGAGTGGGCTTAAAATATTCAGTAAAACCATGTTGTCAACAGATGTGCTGTCATCTAGGCTTTTCTGTTCCACTTACAGAGCACAGACAGAGTAGATCTTGCATAATTCTTAAGGGTCCTACCATTTCTAAAATGGTAAATGAGCACTGGCTTCAACTTAAAGTCACCAGCTACAATAGCCCCTAACAAGAGAGTCAGCTTTTGAAGCTTTGAAGTGAGGCATTGACTTCTCTCTAGTGATGAACATTCTAGATGGCATTTTTTTCTCCTGAAGAAGGCTGTTTTGTCTCCATTGAAAAGCTGTTGTTTAGTGTACCACCTTCATGAATTATCTTAGCTAGATCTTCTGCATAACTTGCTGCATGCAGCCTCTATCTCAGCATTTGCTGCTTCACTTTGTACTTTTATGTTATGGAAATGGCTCCATTCCTTAAAGCTCATGAACCAACCACTGCTACCTTCAAACTTTTCTCCTGCAACTTCCTTATCAGCCTTCACAGAACTGAATGAAGTTAGGGCCTTGCTGTGTATCAGTTAGGCTTTGGGAATGTGGGGGAATATTGCAGCTGGTTTGATCTTCCATTCAGACCAGTGAATTTTTCTCCATATCAGCAATTTTCTTTCTTATCATTCATGTATTCGCTGGAGTAACACTTTTAATTTTCTTCCAGAAATTGATTGTGTTTCACTTTATTGCATTTGCAACATGGTTAACTGGACAAGAGGTCTAGCTTCAGGCCTATCTTGGCTTTCGACGTGCCTTCCTCATTAAACTTAATCATTTCTAGCTTTTGATTTAAAATGAAAGATGTGTAACATTTCCCTTCACCTCAACATTTAGAGGTCATTGTAGGGTTGTTAACAGGGCTGATTTCAATATTGCTGTGTCTCAGGGAATAGGGAGGCTCAGGGAGAGGGAGAGAGGGGGGAACAGTCAGTCGGTAGAGCAGTCAGAACACAAACATTTATGGATTAATTGTGTCACCTTGTATGAGTGTGGTTCATGGTACCCCCAAGGATCACTGATCACAGATCACTATAACAACTGTAATGATAATGAAAATTTTGAAATATTGCTTTATTACGAAAATGTGAGAGACATGAAGTGACCAAATGCTACTGGGAAAATGACACCAATTAACGTGCTCCACACAGGGTTACCAAAAAGCTTTATTTTGTTAAAAAAATAAATGCAATATCTATAAAATACCAGGTGTGCCTGTACACCCAATTGAAATATTTATAAAGATATCCATAAAATCATTTGAGATCATGGAAACTTTCCCAGAAATGCTTTGCATAATACAATTAATACAAAAAATTACAAGTAGAAATTTTAAAAGGTAGAGAAAAAAAAGAATCAGTTTGATTTTCCATTAAGGAAACATTAATTTGAGGCGTGGCAGACGGAGAACAAAAAATCATTTGAACCTATGAATTAAATAGACCGAATAAAATACAGTTGGGTCCTCACCATAGAAAATATGCAACAGAAAACAGGCCCTGCCAGATATTTCCACTATTGATTTTGCTTTAAAACCTTACAGAAGAGGGGAGCCTAGGTGGCTTAGTCAGTTAAGCATCCGAATTTGGCTCAGGTCATGATCTCGCAGTTTGTGAGTTCGAGCTTCACGTTGGGCTCTCTGCTGTCAGCACAGAGCCCATTTCGGATCCTCTGTCCTCCTCTCTCTGCCCCTCCCCCACTCACTCTCTGTCTCAAAAATAAATAAACATTAAAAGTATTTTTAAAAAATAAAAATAGGGGCGCCTGGGTGGCGCAGTCGGTTGAGCGTCCGGCTTCAGCCAGGTCACGATCTCGCGGTCCGTGGGTTCGAGCCCCGCGTCGGGCTCTGGGCTGATGGCTCAGAGCCTGGAGCCTCTTTCCGATTCTGTGTCTCCCTCTCTCTCTCTGCCCCTCCCCCGTTCATGCTCTGTCTCTCTCTGTCCCAAAAATAAATAAACGTTGAAAAAAAAAAATTAAAAAAAAAAAAATAAAAATAAATAAGACCTTACAGAAGATAGTTTCCTTATTTTGCATTTTGATAATACAGGGCCAATGAGTTAGGGCATGAGAAATTTGTGACAGAAGCCACTTTCTCACATTCCTCCACAGAATAATAGAAATAACCAAGAGCAAATGTTTGAATACATAGAACTTTGATATTAACATCATATATCAGCTCATCATCCTCAAGCTTTTTCCCCCCCTTGAATCCTTTCATGACCCCTCAAAATGATGACAAAATTGAAAACCAAGGAAAGTATTCAGTTCCCATGTGTAACACGAAGGGGCATGCCATCAAAGTGGAAAAGGAGTGAGAAATTCTTTTATACATTTGTGGCTGTGATTCTATGTGCTGAGCTTCATCAATCAGGACTTTCAGATAAAGGATGTTTGGGGAAGTGTGACTAGATTATAGATGATTAGCATGAAAATGGTAACTCAGGCTTAAGAAATATCAGAACTGGAAGGGAGCATTAAGGGGCTCTTCCAACATTTTCACTGAAAAATAATGATAGTGCCCCCCCCCCCCCCAAAGAAGTGATTTAAATGTCTGAGGTAATAATTTAGTGAAGGGGTTGAAATAGGACTAGAATCTGAACATCCTATACGGGAAAACATCTTCTCCAAAGCAATAGCTCAGACGTTATTTCAACCGTTGTTCTTACGAGCCTACAATATAAACAGAAAGATCCTCTTGTCCCATTTTACAGATGAGGAAATGTTACAAAAGACAGGAGCAGAGACATTCCCCATGGATTTCCACTTCACTGTTGGGATAAGACCAACAAAATGGAAGAGTCATCCTCAAGCCACTTCAACTGCAATACTAACGTACAGGCGCAAACAAGAGCTACCAAAATTCCTAGAAGAGAGATGCCAGAATGGGTGGGGACACTGAGGTTCACACCCAATGGAGACAGGAAGAATCTTAGCCACCATCTATCACAAGGCCATGTTGAACCAAAAAAGGAAACAAAGGACTGGAAAGTTTAAGTGATTTGCTAAAAGTCCAACAGCCAAATGATAATGATGGGTCAGGGAGACCTAAGTCAATGCTCCCTGGCCCCAGTCCACCCACCCAAAACTCCCAACTGTCAAAAAGACAGTATTAAAATGTTCTCCTAATAAACTTACAAGTGTGCTACTGTCAGAAGATGACTTAATAATAGTGAGACCCAGAAAAATGATCTTGATTACCTACCCAGAACAACCACAGAATTCTCTTTTGCCACCACGGAGGTGGGTGTATGAGCCAGGAAAGCAGAAAGGAGCAAACTAGGCATCTGGTGCTGGTTCTGCCATAATTCATCAGGTGACCCTGGGCCAATCGCTTTGTCCTTCTAAGCTTATGTTTGCTCACCAGCAATATGATGGATTTAGACTTGATCTTTACAGTTTCTTCTGGTTCAAAAGTTCTGCTTTTCTAACACATCCACCTACCTACAATCTACCTAACATTATAAGGAATCTAAAGTGTTTCATTGTTGTTGATATATTTTTCCTCACTTGTAGCCACTTACTGGAACCAAATTACTCTGTTCCTATTTAGTTTAAGTGTACTTTGATAGTTGAAAATACAGAAGATACAGAGCAGCCACTAACAAGATACAATTTGAAACAGCCACTTCAAAAATAGGGTCATAGATAGCAACTTTATAAAGGAAACTGCTTTCAGTTACCTTGTCTGGAGGACCAGCAGTTGATTAATGGAAATGGAAGAAAATAGGGGAGGGTGACAACATGCTAGTAAGCTGGCAGAAAAGGACAAGACAAAACACACATGATGCCTTACCTCACAGGCTAAAAATGGAAAAGATATGGGGAGCAGGATTACTGAAACTGTCAGGAATGTTATTTTCTAATAGTAAAAGATGCACCTGCTCCCTAATAATTGTCCCAAATATGTTCATCCTTTTACCTTGGTCACACTTGCTGTTCAAAGGCAGCTCTGGGAAGTGGCCTATGAGCTAGTACAATCGCGGTCAGCCACTCTATCCCCTGTACACAGCCTGGGATGCAATGACCGCTAGGAACGTGAGGAAAGGAAACCGTAGCTTTGTCTGCACCGCCATCATCAACAGGCAAGTGCCTGAGCTTAAAAAAGCGCTTGTGTCAATATTTCTCATTGTATTGCACAGGCAGAGTCCTGTCTGTGCAAATAATAATAATAATAGTACTAACAGTAATAGTAATAGTAAAATAAACAGAGATTGGTAGATATGATTCCTGTTGAAAAAAGAGGATAACAAGGGTCAGAGAAAAAGACCACTTTCCATGTCACTCAGGTAGAAAATGGAAGTATTAGAATTTAGGACTCAAACATTTCACTCCCAGGCTCATGCTCTGGCACCTTCCATGACACCAAGCCAGAAATGCAAATAGGAAAGGTTTTCCCTTCAAGCATCGAACTGTGATTATCCTATCAGGTTACTGGGACTCAGGTCACGGCCGTAACTATAGTTAAAAGACAATCTCCAGTCATCTATTTTGCTTTCTACTTCTCCATTGAGTACAGGTTTCATTCACCTTTCCAGAAATATTTATCAAATACTCAGGCCCTATTAATATGAAGGAATTATTAAAAAAAAAAAAAGGTAGTCAATGGTTCTCATCTTCCAAGTGCTTACAGGTGCATGAGAAAGGTTAGTTGATCCACAAACGACTGTATCACAGAGCTGAATACAGGCAGGTAATATTCAGGTATAGGAGATGCAACACACTAGAGCAGAAAAATAGAGAAATCAGAAAAGGCTGCATGTACTCGAGGAGAATTGAAAAGATCTTCAATGGAGAAAAGAGAGTTAAGATATTTCCCACACGAGCATAAAGACATCGGGGAACACTGTGGCATGCACTAGCACTGGGCAAACAAGAATATTCCTGCAGGTAAAAATAGAGGAAGATCAGGCTCAAAGGGTCAGCTGTGGTCAGAAAGTGCAGGTGGGCAAGTTCTGCACGGAAGGAGCTTGGCCTCTATCCAGGGTAGAGACCTCCAACGGGTACGTGCGTCCCCATGACGAAAAGAGAAGGTGGGCAGGGGTGGTTGTATCTCAGGACGCAGTGTGGATGTGGGAACAAACACATGGTATGAATCACATATATTTTAGGCGGTGCACAGACAATTTACATCAACGACACTCCTAGCAGGAATTCCTATTTTTACGGAAAAGTTTACAATTGATAAAAAAAAATAAGTACAGGACTCTATCAGGAAGCTGTTGATTCCACCTTAATCGGGAATGAATGTGAATCGACAAGACAGCACGCATTTCTGCGTCCACCCTCAGAAATACAAGTTAACAGAGCGCTATGAGAACACTGAATTCCCCGGGCAGAGGCGACTGAGAGTGGAAAAGATATTTATTTAGTAAGGAGCAAAGCTATCCGAGCCTCAAGGTTCTCATCTCCACTTTAAAAGCCTTTCTCGACTCCAGAATTCTGCTTACACAGAGGCCCCCACCTCTCAGTTTTATGTCCTCCTGTGAAAATGGGAATAATAATACAAACCCCACAGTGACATTGTGGAATCCAGGTGGGATAAGGTCCTGGGAATGGCATGTCCAGCAGAATGCTAAATATACAGTAGGTCTTCTGTAAATGCCAGCTAATAGTGTGCTCTATAAATGAGAACGTTACAGGATGCTACTCAGTGAGTTCTAGGAGACCCTCAGATACTAAGTAAAAAACCCTGGTCTCAGGGTGAAGCTAGAATTTGGTGGCTGCAGACAGATAAGAAGAAAGAGACTGGGTTTTGAAGGGAAGCTGGGCCTCCTCAGAGGACAAGTGTGTTAAACACTCATTAAAAGGGAAAATTCTTAGTGGCCTGCCCACCTTTATCAGATCAGAATCTTTGGGAGCAGGGCCTGGCAATCTGTATTTGACAAGCCCTTAGCCCCTCCCCCAGCTCTTTTTAACACTAAATTTGAAACCTGCTGGCCTAGAACTTGGTCGCCTGGTGCTAATGCAGTGCTAACAACGATAACTGGAACAATTTCATTAAAATCCCACAACTCGGAACGCACTTAAGGAGAAATTCTTTACTAATGTATTCTAACCCAGTTCCCGGGGACAGGAAAATGCTGGTCTGACAGCACTCTTTTCCCACCCACAGAGCCGACAGAGTAAACACAGTCCACTTCACTTCTCTTCATTTGTAGAAATGGCAACAGCACTTGCCACCTCAAAGGGGTGCTATGTGTCCCCATTTATCGGTGTTCATAAAGTCTTCCGGGTGTTCTGATAAATCAACCATAAGTTGGCATTATTCATAGCACCCTGTTGGAGCTTAATACATATTCAATTAAAAAACAATGACAACAATACAGCAATATCCACAAATTAGCATTAATTACAGCCCTGTATTCTTCTCACCCTGCTGCCACAATTCTATCTCAGCAGAGCTGTTTACATCTGGAGATTGCACAGACCCTCTCATGAATGAGGGGCAATCTTTGCTCAGTGGCGTCAGCATCGCCTCTAGTAAAGTTCCTATCACACTTGCCTCAGAGCCTTGATTTTACAGAGGATCCTCTTATTTGACAAACACTAGGACAGGAGGCAAACCTCTCTCCCCTGAAGAAAGACAGGATGCTGCAAAGCATCTGGGACTCCTCTGTTTCCCATACCCCCTTGTCTCCAAGTGGCTCTAGACTCTAGCTCTCCTTTGCCAGTGTCGTGGCCATTGCCCCAGTTCAGGCCCTCATCTGCCTCATTAGACTCTTGCAGTTGACTCCAAGTCATTCCACCATCACCACATCTGACCCTGTCAAGTCCTACTATATTATAGAAATCCATCTGAATAGAGATCGGGTGACTTTATTCTCCTTCATAAGGTTATCATTGCCTGATGATAACTAATACAGACTCAAGTTGGGAAAATCCCCCTAAATGTCGTCTCCACTACTAAAGAGAAGTGACCCATCTATTTGAATTAGGAGAGTGGCTGTAAGACCCACAGGGAACTTTTACCAAAGAGGGATAGCAGAGACGGACAGAAACAGGAGTCGGGTAGTCGGAACAGCTTAAGCAAGGTCTGTAAGGCTGTGTCTGAATCTATGGTTAGGTTTCAGGTTTCTCCAGGGGACAGCATTTGGTCCCCAGCCAAGCCAGCCACTATCAAGAAGGGATGTCACCATTCTGTCCCCCGCCTTCCTGCCCTGTCTCTCTCAGACACCACAGCACATCTTACTGTGTTAGGCTATGCTGACTCCAGTCTCCCATCCCGCATGAGCCTCTAACATGCAGAGCTGAGGCTGAGGAGTCGGAGCCCATGGGTTTGAGGGTTCATCAAGAGAAAAAGAAGGAACTTAACGTGATTTCACTGAGTAACTATTTTCACTACAAAAAATTCTCATATTTATTTTTCCCCTTTTTGAAATGGCACTGAGGAAACACATGCCAGACTGCCATGAACAGGGGCTGTACTTTCCAAACAGTAGCAAGGACTAAAAATAGAAAAGTGTGATTTGTTCAAGATGTATATAACTTCCTCTCCCATTTCCTTTCCCTGCTACCCTGAGCCAGTACACAGAAGTGGTACGTGTTGAGCCGTTTTGTTTGCTTACAACAGCATCAAAAGAGTGATAAGCCCAGTTATCGTACATACTCCATAGATGTTTCCAGAAAATTCTATTACCAAGACTAATAATGAGTCAATGAATCAATCAGTCCATCCACAAATATCAACCAGATATTCCTCAATGAGATAAAGCCTATGGGTGATCCAGGAATATGAGCTGTGACCGAGACTTTAGACCATTTCTGAAAGGGGAATGAATAAGAGGAAAGTAGAATGAGTTGAGGCCATTGAGTCCAGAACCCTCAGCTGGGGTTGGGGCCAACTCTCATACTGTGTCATCTTTGGTGGTTCACTTAAAAAATCTAGCCCTCCTCCCGGTTCCTCATCACAAGAAAGATGGGCCGGATTAGGGAACTTCCAAACCTGAGTCTCTAAGATTTTTGATGTTAAATAATTTGTATAGGTCTCTTCCATGACATATTTGTATTCTGGCTTTATCATATATAGTTTAGAGGCAATATAAATGTATATGATATAATTACATCGGTCCACAAAGAGGCATATATTAAGTGGCAGGAAAACATTATTAACTGATTAATTGTCACCATTATTATAAACCACATACTACTGGATACTCTGTATTCCTTATCTTAATTAATTCTCAAAATAACTTTCTAAGAATGTGTCATTATTCCCATTTTGCATTTGAAGATGGGTAATGCGACTGGTAAGTGACGGAGCAGAACATCCTGGCACTAAACTGTGGGGTCAGGTCACCACGACACATTACCCAGTTAGTAGAGCCAGAAAAAACAGAAGGAAGAGACTGGTGGCATCAGAAGCTACCAGGAAGAAAGTCGGATTTGAATGTAGCAATTCAAAATGGGAAGGATTTCCAATCAGTTGAGAAATGAGGATGTCTCAAGCAGCAAGAAAGACATAAGGAAAATTAACTCAGCATGGGAAGCAGACAATGAGGACATCAGCTTCACAAGAGCAAGGCCTGTAAGGGGAATAGTGAGAGATAAGATGTACTTTAAAGAGTGAGGTAGGTCATGGAATATTATGAAAATCAACTAAGAGAAGAAATTTAATGAGGCAGGCAACAAAAAGTCAGAGGAAGAAAATAACATTTTTTGAAGACTAACTGGTTAGGGATATGCAGCTGGAATGAAACAAACAAACAAACAAACAAAGCCATTTAAAAAAAAACAGAATCAAAACAATGAGTCTATTGTGATATGGAGAAGGAAGAAGCTAGAACAATGAATAGTAAAATGAAGAGATGAGAGTACACTTGAGAGTCCTTTTTGAACCAAAAATAGTAGATACTGGTAACAGACATATTACAAAAGGAAGACATATCAGCAATGACCAGAGTTTATAACTTGGAAGAATAGAAACACTTGAGAAACTTAACAGAAGACCATGGGGGAAGGGAAGGGAAAAAATTAGTTTCAAACAGAGAGGGAGGCAAACCATAAGAGACTCTTAAATACAGATAACAAAGAGTGTTGATGGGGGGAGGAGACAGGGGAGAGGCGAAAATGGGCATTGAGAAGGACACTTGTTGGGATGAGCACTGGGTGTTGAATGTAAGTGAAGAATCATGGGAATCTACTCCTGAAGTCAAGAGCACACTGTATACTTTGTATGTTATCTAACTTGACAATAAATTATATTTAAAAAAATAAGAAAATATGGTGGAGCTTCTAACAGAGTGGAAGCCTTGGGGTAAAGCAATGAGTAGCTCTGGGACACACTGAATGTGAAGAGACAAAAGACCTTCCGTGTGGGAAGGCTCTAGGATAAATGGCATGAGAGTTGTCTAAGGGAGAGAGTCATCAGCAGTTCACGTCATTAAATAAGCAGAGATCAAAGATGACTCTATTAGAGTCATGATTTCTACTGATAGCAGAAGGTCAAAAGGGAGAGCACTGAGTGGGCAACTCAATTTAGGATGGGCGTGGGGGGCAGGCTGGTACCAAAGAGAGAAAAGGAATAGTCACAGATAACAGCAGGGGAACTAAGGAAGTTCTGTAGAGTGAAAACTGAAGGAGGAAGTGAGGAGGTTCAAGTCGTCAAGTGTTACCTGCCTGAAAGAGGTAGATGTCAGAAAAAGAACAGTCACTAGGGAATCAGAGGTGGTGACAAAAGTGTACAGGAGCCATTTCAGTAGAGTGGAAATGACTTCTGTGGATGCTAAGACCATGGCTTAAGTCCCGGTTTATAGAGAGAAACATGGCAGGCAGGAAAGCAAGGAAAGGAGAGACTCTTACTTAATGAATCTGTAACTGTACAAAAAAACTTCTCTATAGTGGCCATGGCCTGAAACTGGTTTCTATCCCCACTGGGTCAAGAAAGAATTACTAAAGTGACACTGTATGACTTTCAACGAGCGAAAAGGAAATGAAAACAATCCTCTAGGTACATTTCAACTTTCAAAATGGCTTGATGTAAAATGATAATAAAAATGATGAAGTCTCCTGAATGTGTACTGTGAAATACTCTACTGGCTGCCATGTCCTTTATTTACTTGTTTGATCATCTCTTCATGGAAAACCTAAGCCTGAGCTGGCCAGGTACTATGTGAAGTTCTGAGACAGATCTTTCTAAGTCACAGCCCTGACTTTGAAGTGCACAGGCTGTAGTCAGCTGGGGCTTGGATCAGTACATATCTGATCAGGGGATAGTCGGCCATTCTCTTTTCGATATTCGCCATACAATCAAATACAATGTTGAAAGGCCATGCAGTAATTCACTGTGGGGCGATATACATTGTAATAGAAAGAATTAAAGCTCAAGGATGTTGAAATAATATTATCAAAAATGAACACTTTTAAGGTAAATCCTTACTGTTTTAGAAAGTGCTATCAAATGGATTGTTTTTATCTGATCATTAGAAAACAACAACAACAACAATAACAGAAGATAGAAAGCATGATACTAGTTTATGGCTGAAGAAACGGAGATTTGGCTCTTAGGGATGGTCTTCCCCAAATCACATCCTGTACAGTTCAAAACAAAAGTGGTTGTAGGACAGACGTAGGCTGTTTGAAGCACTGAAAGGAATAATACAACTTATGGGGAAAGGAATGAATCTGAGTACCTTCCCCCTCTCTCTCTCCCTCTTTGAGGGGGAGTGTCTCATCAGCCAAATCCTTTACTTCTAAAAATAACAGCAAAATCATCTTTTTTTATCATATGAATCCTCCTGTCTTGTATTACTCCCCATTCCACCTTTTAAAAAACTTCCCTAAAAACAGTGTATCTACCAGGTATCACCAATTTTACTTGTTTTCCCTCATAATAAAAATCGTTATCTTTACTGAAGTTTATTGGTGAAATAAATATAAAAACAAACAAAAAACTAAGGAAAGAATTCCATTTTACCGGCTTATAAACATATTTCCCACCTTTTAATGCCAAAATACACTCTTTCAATCCATAAAGATACATCCAATTGGAGAGGAAAAAAAAAAAAGAGTCTGAAGACAATAGGGCCACAGAAAAATCTACAACAGAACTCACAAGAGGAAGAGCTTCCAAATAGTGAGTACTTGGAGAGAAAATGACAATTGGTGTTTTGTGCCCTTCATCGAAAAAGAATATAAAGGAGAAGTAACAACAAAGCAGGGATGGCAAGAGAGAGACAGGAATGGACTGACAGGACTCAGGGTCTGATCCCTGCCTGGGACACTTAATACCATGGAAACTGGGACTATTACTTTGCCTCCCTGAGCCTCAGCATCTTCACTTACACAAGATGGGGATTATCCCTACCTTTCCCTTTTCAGAAGTTATTTAAAGGCTCAAGTGAGATCAAGTGTATGAAAATCTGTTATTTAAAAACAAAACAAAAACCACTCCAAGTCAAGTTTGGAATTTATGGAATTTGCAGGCCTTGGACAGGTCACACTCACAAAAGCTAATGATAAAATGATGATAAGAATAGTGTAACCCCTCAAGGACTAGCATATGTATTGCATGCAATATTATACTGTAAGTTATCTGGGGGGGGGGGGCATAAATACCTGACTTTTGAATGGATCAAGCAAAATCGGTTATGCACAGAAAACCTCCCCAAAACATTGGGAGTTTCACAAATAAAATCTGAGTTAATGCCCTAGGTTTTTGGTCTTGGCATCTTCCATTCCCTCTTTTACCCTTTCTTTCAGATCAAGTTGTTCTGTGCCTGTGTTGAGTGGATTATGTAAATACAATGGAACTAAAGGATTTGTGAGCCCAACAGAGCCTCCTACCAAATCCATGGATAAGAAGTACATGGTACATACAATCTGTGAGGGGATTGTCAGAGAAGATGCCGAAGGCCAGGATGGAAGTGTGCTTATTTCCACTAAAGAACGACATGGAAAGCAATCTCCGTGGCCCCTGGCCACCAGCCATGAACACATATTGTTGATGACTTTGGCTGCTTTTAGAGAATTCAAAATGATCTGCCTTCTCTCATTTGTAAGGGAATTGATACTAAGCCAAGAGGCTTAAAAGTCCCCAAAATACATTTTGTTTTTGTTTTTGTTCATTTAAAACTAAATCACTGCTTCCAGGATACTTGTGAGATCTAAAAAAGTTGTCTCAACTTGTTCGGACATTAAAATATATTTTAAATGGTTAAAATATATTGGTCCTTTTTTTTTTTTATATGTGAAGATCAGGTAAGATCATATAAAGTATTTTGCAATTTGTAAATTACTGTGAAGTTATAAAGAGGTGATATTTTATTACCAACGCAGTGAATTTTAGAACTGTAAGAAAAGATTAGTCCATCGAACCATCGAATTAGTTCATCGAATGTTTTACAGAGGGAGTTTGTGAAAGTATCTCTTTAGCGAAAGACTCAAAATCCTCACGCATTTAGGAGCAAGGAATGGGATTTCTGGTGATCCCTGGGGAGGCATGGGGCAAACCAAAGACAGCGACAACTGTTCCGGAACTCAGCACAGAGGCCAGCTAGCCCTGAATTGCCCAATAGTGATGACATCAACAGTAAACACTAAGTGCTGGGATATGTCAGGCACATACAATATTCTCTATACGCATCTCACAGCAACCCAAAGAGGTAGATTCCAGTTTACAGAAGAGCAAACTGAGGCATGGGAAGGTTAAATAACATGGCCATAGGCATACAGCTAGTGGGTGAGGGGCTGGGTATCTGGATCCAGTGCACACAGTGTTAGCCATCATAGTATGTTATCCCTGAAGCTTGACTTGGCTTCGATGATGCAACCAAGGAGGGCTTTTCTGTGGTGAAGCCCTCGAGGGCAGGAGAGTGAGCTTGAGATAAAAAACAAAAGGTAGCATTACCTGACTTTCATAGCTGACTTTGAGCTGTCACAACAAGAAGGGTGAGGGGGTGGGGGAACCTCTTGGGAAATGATGTTTGGAGTATAGAATGTCATAACAGCAGTAAAATCACTTAATGAGTTCATCCTTTCTAATAAAAAGTTCTTTGCCACATTCCCTGACACTCCTGGTGAAATACTCATTGAGAAGCATGGATGGGGGAAAGAGTGAGGGAGGAAACTCAGAAGCCTAGAGAACTCAACCAGAGACCATCCCGCAACCTGCTTCTGCTCTCACTTGGCATATACAGGACCTTGCAATCGGGGCTTTGCTACCTGCCTGTGGATCCCCACAGCTAAGAAGTCGCCTCAAGGACGGCAGTAAAGCTCACTGGTCTGCTCTCGGGCTGTGCATCTAACGGGAACCCTTTCGTTCACCCACCTCCCCTAATTACACACATAAAATGGAGACCAGGTGCAGAGCCCCACTCTGTGGTCACCATGCTTATTAAAGGTCTATATATTCCTGGCCTGGAACCAAGATACAAGTTATCTACGTCAACCAGCACGGCAAATCCAGAGCCACAGTCCCCTACCACATTCCCTCCCCTAAATGCAGGTGGATGTAGCGTTTAGAAGAGCAGACTACCAGGGCGCCTGGGTGGCTCAGTCGGTTAGGCATACGACTTCGGCCCAGGTCATGATCTCACGGTCCGTGAGTTCGAGCCCCGTGTCGGGCTCTGTGCTGACAGCTCAGAGCCTGCAGCCTGTTTCAGATTCTGTGTCTCCCTCTCTCTCTCTGACCCTCCCCCGTTCATGCTCTGTCTCTCTCTGTCTCAAAAATAAATAAACGTTAAAAAAAAAATTAGAAGAGCAGACTACCACCACAAAAAAGTTAAAAAGTAAAGGAAAGCAATAGGGGTTCTCCCATTGGCAAAACTACTGGAAAAGAATCCTAATACAAAGAATGGAGAAGAAATCCAGCATCATAAAATAGAGGTCCTGTAAGGACAAAAAAGGCAAACGAAAAGTTAAACTGCTTTGTCTCAATAACACAAGAAAGTCTCCCACCTTAGCTAAATAAGAAAGATCAGACAGATACACTGACTGGTGAGTGGAAACACTGGGGTGAGGGTAGGGACCTGTATCCGGGTGCAGTGCCGTGAAACCACAGACTGCCCCAAATAAGGCTTGCAGATCCAACAAAGAAAAGATAATAAACTGGAAAAAGAATCACACTGCAATCAGATTTCTCATCCGTAACACTAAATGATACTAAAATAAGAATATAGACATCTTCATTGAATACTGAAAAAGGAAATTTGATCCTAGAATTCTACCTGCCGCCAAAGCATTACGTAAATATAAAGGCAAAAATAAGTCATTTTCAGATATATAAAAACTCAGGAGCTGGATCATCCATGTAGCCTTTCCAAAAAAAAAAAAAAAAAAACCTTACTGTGGCAGAGATAAAAAAAGAACAGAAGGAATCAGAATGATAAATTCAAGAAAAAGAAATAGCAAGTAAGACACACTGCAATAAACAAGTAAAAGTTATAGTTTATGAGGTGCCTGGGTGGCTCAGTCGGTTAAGTGTCCAATGGCTCAGGGCATGATCTCATAGTTCATGAATTCGAGCCCTGCATCGTGCTCTGTGCTGATGGCATGGAGCCTGCTTGGGATCCTCTGTCCCCCCTCTCTCTCTGCCCCTCCCCTGCTCACACTCTCATGCTCTCTCTCTAACCCTCTCTCCTGCCCCTCCCCTGCTCACACTCTCATGCTCTCTCTCTCGAAAATAAATAAACACTAAAAAAAGTTACAGCGTATTAGTAACGTGGTGATACAATTTAACGTGAGAAGGGGTCCTTTCAAAAGAGTTTAAGTTACACAGTTTAAAATATTACAGCATAGTCTCCAAATTGCCTTAATAAGCTTTTCGATGCATCGGGAAGAAAAATGCTCAAACCTCACCTGGTGTAAACACTGGGCACGGGGTATATGTTCAGATCATGATTTTTCCGTGATAGAGAAACATTACTGAAAACAGTTGAGCTGCACTGTTTGATTTATTTTCATTATGAGACAAAACATATTAAAAAAATAAGTAAGCATACTACAGCTTTGAAGAAATCACTGAGATTCTTGGTGACAGCGACAAAATGAGAAAAAAAAAAAAAAAACTTCCACTGACTCAGAAAGAACCAACTCCAATTTTACATACCTCTAGGCAAAGAAAATTTTCTGAAATAGGCAAATATTGTAAATTGCTGCCTATGAAGAAACTCAAGAGCTAAAGGAAACCTAGCCTCATTGGTCATCCTGACCTATGGCCTTACTGACCACAACCAGTTTCTCCACCAGACTTTTCTTACCCAGCAATTGGCCGGTTCTTCCCTGCAGGAAGCATATGTGTGCCCTAGGTCGCATCAAGGTAGCCGTGGCAGGGGTAACGGGATTGACAAGTGTGAAGGAGTGAGTGTGTGGACACATACTCTACCCCTGATCCCCAGAAAAAGGTTTACCTCTTTCAATAGGTCCTTTAAAAATATGGAGGAGAACACCATGGCATTCCATGCAAAAAGTTTCAAACCGCTGCATGAAATATTGCGCTACCCCCTAGGGGCTCTAGGCCTGCTACTTTCCAAGAAGCTCTTAGAAGTCTAGACACCGAAAATCTTGCTCTTTTCTCGTCTGAATTTCCAATCACATGATGATTCAGAGAGAAAAGCAAACAGGAAACCTTTGAAATTCACTTCTAGAAAGTCATATTGACCAAAGCCATCCACATGCCTAGGAGCCCACCAGCCCTACTAAACACGCACTGACCTACCACTGCAACCATAAAAGGAAGAGATAACCATGAAGCAACCTGCTGCTGCTATCGCCACTGCTGTCGCCAGGGTCACAAGCAACCCTACAAACCAACCAGGGCTTGCTAACCCAAGGCCCAGGGAATAAGGTAAAGGGCCACAGAAGAAACAGGCATCTCAATCACTCCTTTGGTATGTTCTCGTAGATCAAGAGACTCTCGCGTTCTCACCGTGCAGAAAGGACAAGCACTTCAGAGTGGATTAGAGCTGCTGATCATTTCGGTTTTCTTCAGGCAAGACTGCACATTGCCTCTACTCATTTTAGCCTTTATAGCTTGGACCTCCTTTTTTACCCAGCCTCCTCCTTCCTCAGCCCACTAGCAGGCCGTGGAAGGAATGGCCTCCACAATGGAGTACATCAAAGCCATATAAAGCAAGTCTTGCGGCCTGTTTCTGCGAGTGCATAAAAGAACGTGGCCACGGCTGTGGGCCTGAGTCCTTCATGTCTACAGGTAAAAATCCATCATTCCATACCTGTGACCATGACTGTACTAGACTACGAGTCGCAAGACACACCTTCCAGTGATGGCTCTGCTAAAACTATGGTAGATTCTAAAATTATTATTGACGTACGTGGATAACTGACTATAATCTATCATTTGCCATGTACATAAAGGAGCTTTGAAAATGTTTTCAGAAGAACAGAAATGAGTTGGCTTGCAAACTTTGAAAGACTGACTAAGACAAGACCATAAATAATTTCAGAGGTTTCCTTTCTCCCTTCTCTTTTCAATTAACTCTGGGCATTTCCCCAAGTTCGGTGCATAGTTCACATTACACTGTTTTCACACAGGCCTCCGGAAAAGTCACTTCTTTCAGTAGCTCTCATGATCAACTTCTTGGGGCAGACATCACCTATCCCTCCCCTGGCCTGATTGTTCCTTTGCACGGGCACTGTGTTCTAAGATGGTAAGATGAAAATCACTGGAAAGAAATCATGGGGGCGCCTGGGTGGCTCAGTTTGTCAAGCGTCCGACTTCAGCTCAGGTCATGACCTCCCGGTTCATGAGTTTGAACCCTGCACTGGGCTCTGTACTGACAGCTCGAAGCCTGGAGCCTGCTTCGGGTTCTGTGTCTCCCTCTCTCTCTGTCCCTCCCCCACTCGCACTCTGTCTCTCTCTCTCCCTCCCTAAAAATAAACAAACATTAAAATAAAACTTAAAAAAAAAGGAAAGATGGAGTGCCTGGGTGGCTCAGTCAGTTAAGTGGCCGACTTCAGCTCAGGTCATAATCTCATGGTCCATGGGTTCGAGCCCCACGTTGGGCTCTGGGCTGATGGCTCAGAGCCTGGAGCCTGCTTCTGATTCTGTGTCTCCCTCTCTCTGCCCCTCCCCCGTTCATGCTCTGTCTCTCTCTGTCTCAAAAATAAATAAACATTAAAAAAAAAAAGAAAGAAAGAAATCATACAGACACAAATTTCCGTTCCATAAGAGAAAGGAGTTTTTAACATTAAGGAGTAACCGATGACAGGCATCATGGTCTGTTGTCTAAGGTGGAGGGACTGTGGTGACAGCAGCAAATGTGGCTGTGGCCATCCCACTGGGATGAGCAGAAAAAGGGAGATGAAAACAAGGAGTATATAGATCTCTGGAGAGTGGACAAGTTAAAGCAAACCACGGGACTGGGTCACAAAGAGAGGGGCAATGAGGAGATATCAACTGGAGGTGATGAAGAAAAGTCAAGCAGAGATCTCACAAAAAGTGGATGTTAAATATCGGGCACCTGAACTTAGAAGCCATCAGGACAAGTCCCTGAGGACTTCCAGGAAGTGTGCCAGAGCTGTCTGCATGGGGTTTCCCACAAGTCCAACAGGTTATGCCTGATGGTGTGTAAAAAATACCACATGGCATCCAACAGCAGATCTGGAGATGTCACCCTTATCTTTAAAATATTAACAAACACCTGCAGTAAACTGACAATGATTTCAGAATAAAGGGCAGATTCCACAGCTGGCAGTGCAGGCCTACCACACTACTTCGTGCTCTCCTTCAATACTCTTACATTTGTTAGTTTATTGCTAAAAGATCTATTCACCCCACCTGAAAATTAAGGCCCTACATCAGCCATCAAAGTTCAGTTCAGTTCACACTGTCTCCAAGAAGCCTTCTCATAGATCTCCAGTTAGTTAATTTATTTCTCCCACCCTCTACCACAACATAGGACTTAGCTTGTGCTTCTGATCAGAGCATGATGACTAAGAAATAATTTACTATGGAACACTGTAGCTTAAAAGCTGTGTTTGTGATTCAGAGGTACTACTGTGATTTGATTCAGAGGTGCTATCCGTGAACCATCTCCTTATCCGTCAACATCATCTCACCTGCAATAGTCACCCATAAATATCTTGTTAAACTAGAAAAAAAAAATTAGGAGATCCAAACAAAAGAGAGAGACTGTAAGAATGATCTCTAATTCCCTTGTAAACCTGAAATTCTATGAGACATTCTCCACCTGTGAAACTACTCTAAGCAATGCTATAGGCCTGCCCATTAGCTGGCTGAAATAGGAAGAAATTAACAACTGCACCATCAGATTAGAACAACACTACACGGTCCTAAGGTCGAGAGTCAGGACACTGGACCCATGACGCCAAGTTCTAAGGCTACAATCCCTAGTATATATGCTTTACTTACAGAAGCTACTCAATTTGTGTTGAGTGAATGAAGAATAAATGAATGAGTGAAATGGTCACTCCAAATCTCACAGGTCCTGAGGTCAAACCGATCTTGACAGAAAAGAAAAGATAAAGCCCTCATTTGTTTTCCAAGATACATTTTTTTCTATTAAAAAAAATTCTCAGAACAAGAAGTTTTGAATTGAAGTATTTGCCTTTTGCAAAAAAATACATAGAAAGTGTGTAGCAGGTAAAAAACTACAGGACCCCAAGCAAAACTCCAGCAACGCCTCGTCCTTCAAAATAAAACCATATAATCCCGTCATCTGAACCTCAGAGACTTACAGGCTGATGGAAGACTAAAGCAAAGCCATGTGCAAGGCCATCTGGTACAACAGGAAGGACAAAGCCAGAAGTCAAGGTTTCTCAAAATGAGGTATGGATGATAGGATCCATACCTTCGTGAGACTCAGTTTCTCCATCTGCAGACACAGGGAACTAATCCATTTAGCGAGTCCCTGAAGAGGTTGCAACTAATGGCTGGTGCCAGGGTTGGACTAAATGATCTCTAAGGTCCTTTTCCGCTCTGACAATCTTAAAATTCTATAGTTGTACTTAGTAGACATTATTTTGACCCTGACCTGAAAATCTGGCTAGAAGCATAAACAGACTTCTACATAAAAACACATTCACCAGCTATAATTTGGACTTGGCAACCTGAAGTTTCACCAGGGCCGAGAGGAAAAAGTGCAAAATTTTCTCCAGCGATTACCTTACTTTGGGCTCTATTATACAGTTCATATTCCAAGGTGGTGCAACTATGGCCAGAGCAGGGCCAAGTCGCTATCATTCTCACACAAGGGAAGGGCATACCCCTGTGCTTTTGAACTTGCCAACAATCTTCCATATCTTCAAGAATAACACGCCTCTCCTACCAGATGTGTCCTTTCCCATTTGGCAAACTCAATTTTATTTTTTATCCTTCCTTCTGTTTTGCAAAGAACATAAGCCAACATGGCAACCAGCGTTTTGTTTATTTCCTTCCTTATAAAAAAACAAAGTCATGGTTTTGGTACATTTATCAGGAAAGGTCCACAGAGGAGAAGAGTTTTTGTAATTTTTATGAAAGCCCATGTTTGAATTCTTCTTCATTAAATCTTTTGGCAAAGCCTTATCATTACCACTGTTGTTATTTTTATATAGTGATAGTTATATCAAAATATCTGGACAGCCATTATAGCTTGCCAATTTCAAATCCATCTGTATTTCATTTGGTTACTAGAGGTAGTAGACAGTTACCTTCCTTTTAATTATGAGAAAAATCGGACTCAGCGTGACCTGTTGAGAATCACATAACTAGAATAAGCTGTTCAATGAACAAACACAAGTTTTCTGTCACAAGGTCAAACAAGCTTTTAAGAACTGAAGATTTAAAATGCAACAAAATAGCTTCTATAACGTTCCAAGAGAGCAAATAGACTAAGTGAAATTTTTAATTACACAGATTCAACAATATGCAAAGAATAGCCCTGGACCAAATAAGAGCAAAGGTATATACAAGACAAATTTAAGAGTTTTTTTATTTTTCGTTGTTAATAAAAGATAACTAAAAATAAGGAAAGTTGATCATATAATTTCTATTTGCCAAGGGACCTATCTGTTGCATAAAATAAATATAAACTTTGTAGGATTCCCATCCATTAGTGGCATTTGAGCTTTGATTTTATTAGCTTACAACATTTTATCAGCAAGATTTTATAGGAAAATCAAGATTTTTGTAGGAAACCCACGATATATATATCTAATACATAAAATTTTTAATGGATTTTGAAAAATCTAGGTTCCAAACGGACTTGGAGGCCACTGGTTATAACTGGAACTCACTAATTTTAACTTCTCAATAGTACAAAAAGCTTCTTCTATTACTTAAGTTCTAACATATGAAAATATACTCCCAAGAAACTCACATGGTTTACTCCCTTCTCCCCACTCTAAAACGTTGCTCAGGTGTCCCCTTCTCAGCAAGGCCGCTGGATCACCCTTTCCTCCAACCCACAGTCCTGATTTCATTCTAATGTTCTTCGTAATCAATGTACCTATTTTGTTTACATCCACCAGTTTTACTAACATGGCAGTTTCATGCGGGTAGAATCCTGTCTGTCTTTTTCACTACAGAATTCTCATGCTATAAAAGGTACGCACACAGGCACACGGAATATTTGCTGAATGAATGAATCACTTCTTCCTTTGTCTCTCCCAACCTGAAATTTAGGCGAAAGAAAGCCAGACAATGGACTGAACCATTTAAGCAGTGATTTCCCATGGCTTTTCTTCTTTAAAACTTACTATGAGGGGAGCCTGGGTGGCTCAATCAGTTGAGCATCTGACTTTGGCTCAGGTCATGATCTCAGAGTTCGTGGGTTCGACACGCGTCAGGCTCTGTGCTGACAGCTCAGAGCCTGGAGCCTGCTTCAGATTCTGTGTCTCCCTCTCTCTCCGGCCCTTCTCTCTCTCTCTCTCTCTCTCTCTCTCTCTCTCTCTCTCTCTCTCCAAAAATAAACAAACATTAAAATTTTTTTTAAAAAAGCTTACTGTGGGAAATTGTAAACATATGTAAAGGTAGACCAAATACAGATAGAATCAACCTCCCTCCACACACTCAACAATTACCAACTCATCACTAATCTTTCTTTTACCTATTTTCTCGCTCATTAGCTCCCTATTCTTATTATTTTGAAGCAACTACCAGACACCATTAATTTCCTCCCCAAATATTTTGGATATATATTTTTCCTTCTATGTATCTATAATAGCATCATCACCCTTAAAAGACAACCATGATTCTATAACATTGCTATTTAGTTTTCTCTCCTGATATGAACAGCAGTTAGCTGCCTACATTGTGGCATCTGGTCACCCGTGCCTCTACAAGGTTACAGGCTGAGAAGTCCTTCCACTGTTGCTTCTGATTCCAGCCGTGGGTTGCGTGCAATCATCACTCCCTGGAGCACAGCACTTGTATAAGATCGATACATCCTATAATGTGCATCCCTAACCCCACTTGACCCCGCTCAGAAAAGAATATCCCAAGAAGGTTTGCTGGCGCTTTTGCTAGAAAGATGTTGCTGGCCAATTAGGACCCACAGTGACCAACCAGAGCCTTAAAATATCACTCTTACCCACGCAGAATGCAATGTTTGTGGATAGAGAAAGGAGGCAATAAAAAAGCACAGTTGGTCCCTGGGATAACAAGGAAACGTGGAATTCTCAAATGGCATTCCTAAAAAATGGCTTTCAGTTTCAGAACAAAATTAGTAGGTGAAAGGATTTCTAGGGCTTCAGAATGCAAGCCAGCAGAACTCTGCAAAGCTTCAGTGGGGCGTGTTGCATTAAAGTACCTTAGCTCTTTGTGAGTTGTAAAGCTCTCTTTAGGCTCTGGATAAATGTTTATCCACCACAGAAACAATCAGTGAATTCATGAGCTTCCTAGCATGGCTTATTAACATGACTTCCACCACAGATCTTACCTGTGCCCTGAAAGCACCTTCATCAAGGGGTGGTGGAGGAGGGAAGTTTCCAGAGCCAGACGGAAGAGCACCAGGATCATCTAGAGGTGGAGGTGGGGGTGGAAGAAAATCACCTACAGAAAGGAAATGCACACATGAAATTAGACGCAATTTTGTAGGACTCTTAAAAAACGTATATTTGCTGGCATTTTACTGCTTTTTAATTGGCCTTGACGCATCATTGTTTTGTCTCAATGGCAATTATTCCCTATTACAGTTCCCTTCAGTTAAATTGGTAGCCTTAATTTTGAGAAGAATGAGGACAGGAGTTGATACTTAGAAGTGAAATAAAAGCTAGCCTACAGGAGGAGGAGTTGGATATGTTTAGCTTGAACAGGGAAGGTGTTCAGGGTGGTGAATTGCTGAGGTGGGTAAGACTTGGTACTTACCCTCAGTAAAGTTTTCATCAAGCAGAGGCGGAAAAAATGTACCCACAGATAAAGGAAAAAGAAGATACAATTTATTAAGATGGAGAAACGAACTCTTCTGGAAGCTAAGAAAAAGGAAAACTTATGCCCAGGTAGAGCAACAAGGAAGGCTTTTACCAGAACATTTAAACTGCCCCTGAACAGCAGTTCACAGTGACCAATGAGTCCACTCTTGGCAGAAAGACAGGGGAACAAAGGCATAGCTAAAACATCTAGGGCCTGGAGAATAAGGAGCGAGTCATAATACAGCATAAATATAGGGATGTAAAAGAATACTAGTGAACAATAAAACTAAGTGCAGTGACAAAAACAATTTTTTCTTTAAGTGTGCTGCACATCTAGTAAGTAGTTCAAATTTTATCATGCTTGCGGTGGGGAGCCATCAAGCATTTCTGACAAGAAAACATTTGGTTGCAGTATGATTTACTAAAGACTAATCTAAAAGCACATGCAGGGCAGATTAGGAGAAAGGGGAATAAGAAACCTCCGATATCAAAATCTATATACAATCCAGGCAGGAAGTGATGAGGGGTGAGCATATCAAGAAAGTTCAACATCATTGCCCAATGAGAAGAGCATACCAATGTCATGTTTTTGGAAGAGAGTACCTAATCTCTAAGGTCTGAGGTGCAGACATAAATCTAAAAGCTCTGTGGCTTCATGGTATGGAAACTTTTAAAAATACTTTGCAAGAAATTCTATTAGGAATAGGAAACTTCCATTAAAAAAAAATCTCTGTTTGCCTTTTTTCTTTTAAAAATAATATTTTAGATAACAATAATAAGTAATATTCATGAATAAGTAGCTTTTCCTTGCATTTCAGTTGCTCAACACTTAGCAGCAGGGCAGGAGTTTCTGTCACTCAATGAGTTGCTTTTGGGTAGAACCAAAATATCATGACCTAAGCCTTCAAAAAAAAAAAATCTAAACTGCACAGAAGAAGGATGGTGGCTTGGATTTGATTGTTCTGATACACCTTCATTCATTGTTCTGATGGTTCCTCTGGCCCCTATTTGCCTTAGAAATAACAGACTTCAAGTTGGAAGAGTAGCTGTCTAATCTAGCTTCCAGACATATTCAGACTACAAAGCAGTGAAATACACTATATATTTAGAGTACTCTGCTTTTTAGACTCCCACCATGCACCAAACCACTGTGCTAAGATTTTCATAGGCTACCTACTAGTCCTACAACCCTTCGTCCTGATGGTTCTCGAAATTTATAGAGGTCATCAGGATCTCGGAAAGGTCTGGTAAAACATGGATGGCTGTGTTCCACCCTCAGAGTTCTTGATTTAGTTGGTCTAGGGTGGGGCCCGAGAATTTGCATTTATTTTTTTTTTAATTTTTGTTTATTTTTGTGTGTGTGTGAGAGAGAGAGAGACAGAGAGACAGAGAGAGAGAGAGAGAGAGAGAGAGAGAGAGCGAGCATGCAAGCAGGGAAAGGGTAGAGAGAGAGGGAGAGAGAAAATCCCAAGCAGGCTTTGCACTGTCAGCACAGACCTGGATGCGGGCCTTGAACTCACGAACCGTGAGATCATGACCTGAGCCAAAGTTGAGTCAGATGCTCAATCAACTGAGCCATGCAGGTGCCCCCTGAGAATTTTCATTTCTAATAAACTCCCAGGTGAGGCTGATGCTATTGGTCTGGGATGACACTTTGAGAACCACTGCATTTCAGCCAAGTATTATATTGTTCCTATTTTAGACCCTATAGGATTAGAAAGGTTAAATGACTGATGTCATATAGAAATATTTCTATTTCTCTTACTTTTCTGGGTGTGCACATCTAGGGACGTGCTTTGTCCATATCCTTATTAGGATTATAAGTCTCATAAACCTTCAGTAACTCTACCTAGTAGTTCTAAACACTGGCTACATACTAGAATCACCAAGAAAGTTTTCTAAAAATGCCAATGCCCAAACTCCATCACGCCAATTGCAATCAGTATCTTGGGGATGGGGGAAAGCGAGTTGGGGGGAGGCGTCAGGTGCCAGTATTCCTTTAAAACCCAAATGATTCTAATGTGCAGTCAGAATCAAGAGACTAATTTGACCTTCCTTTGGCCAAACACTGCACTGAAAAATATTTAACACCTGCTAAGTAAAAATGAATCGTCACCAAGTTGTTTTCCGCCTTGGAAAGTCAAAACATACAAGAAAAGGGCTCACAATGAGATCTTGAGTGATCAGCGAAGGAGGTCTAGGTTGATGGAGACTAGTCCTACTAAATTCTAGTGCACAACCTCATTTTCTGGTCCAAATTCTATCTGGACCTAGGTCGTCTTCATGCATAATTTAAAAGACAATTTCTGAGCACCTTCTTATACTTTACCACATTTTATTATGTCACAGAGAAATGTCAGAGCATTAAACAGGATAAGAAGTAAATAGAATCTGGAGATCATATTATAAAGTTAGAAACAGAGGCCCGTGAAAGCGACATGAATAGTCCACATTCTCAGGAAATTAGTCTTAGAATAAAAAATACAACTGGTTGTCCTGCAGTCTCTTCCAACCATAGTTGATCTTTGAAAAACATGGGTTTGAACTACATAGGCCAACTTACAAATTTTGTACACTACAGTCCTGTAAATGTATTTTTTCTTCCTTATAATTTTCTTAGCATTTTCTTTTCCCTAGCTTACTTGATTATAAGAATACAGTCTATGACACATATAACATACAAAATATGTGTCATCCAACTGTTCATATCAGTGATCAACATATCAACATATCAACAGCAGTTATCATTAGGGGCGCCTGGGTGGCTCAGTCGGTTAAACGTCCGACTTCAGCTCAGTTCATGATCTCATGGTTCGTGAATTCAAGCCCCACGACGGGCTCTGTGCTGATAACTCGGAGCCTGGAGCCTGCTTCAGATTCTGTATTTCCCTCTCTCTGCCCCTCCCCCACTCACACAGTGTCTCTCTCTCTCAAAAATAAAATAAAACATTAAAAATATTAAAATTGTAATATTTTAATAAATATTAAATGTTTTAAATTTTTAATATTTTCAATGTTTTATTTTATTTTTGAGACAGAGAGAGAGAGAGAGAGAGAGAGAGACAGACAGACAGACAGAGTGTGAGTATGGGAGGGGCAAAGAGAGAGGGAGACACAGAATCCGAAGCAGGCTCCTGGCTCCGAGCTTCCAGCACAGAGCCCGATGCGGGGCTCGAACTCACAAACTGCAAGATCATGACCTGAGTCGAAGTCGGACGTTTAACCGACTGAGCCACCCAGGCACCCCAACAAATAAAAAAATTAAAAAAAAAAACCAATAGTTATTAGTAGTCAACATTTGGGAGAGTCAGAAGACATATGCAGATTTTCAACGGCATGGGGTCGATGCCCTTAGCTCTCTACCATTCAAAAGTCAATTGTATATCCTTCCCAACTAAATTTTTGTCATAAAAATTAAATATATAGTGAGGCACAAGTTGGTGACAATCCTGGGAGGGTGAAAAGGAACAGAAAAGGAAGACAATGCATTTTTAAAAGAAATGAGTTGAAAACAACCAAGATCCAGACTATTTATTCTAGGCTGAAATTAGATTAAGATTTTTAAAAGTCCTAGTAATAAGCTTATAATAATTATCACATAATTTGCAGTTCTTCAAGCTGGACCATCATAGGCTTCTTCCTTCATTCTTTAGAGTGGAGCTCACATTTTAAAATGATGTGTAAAAAACAGATACACACACTGATAAAGGATAGAAAATAGGTCCTGTGGACTAGTCCATAACTAGTTGAGTTGGTAGGAATGAAAAGCTCTTAATAATTACCTTAAACCAGACTAAGAACTATTACAAGATTTCTGATTTATGGGTCACCATTTTAATAGGCCATTAAACAAAGGAAAATGCTTCTAAGTTGCAGGAAAAACAAATCCACTTAAGAGAGAAGTCATATTTCCATGTTTAAGTAAGATGGCAAAATGGAAAGAACAAAAGAACAGAGTGTGTGTGTGTGCATGTGTGAGCGTGTGTGTGTGTTTGTGTATGTGTGTCTGTGGGAGGGGAACCTTTCCATCCTTACAGACGTTTTCAAACAGTAAAAGAGCATCTGGATGGGGCGCCTGAGTGCTTCAGTAAGTTGAGCGTCCGACTTTTGATTTCAGCTCAGGTCATGATCCCAGGGTCATGGGATTGAGCCCCTCAGTGGGCTCTGTGCTCAGACTGCTTAAGATTCTCTCTCCCCCTCTGCCCCTCTCCCCAAATCTCAGTCTCACTCTCTCTCTCTAAATAAAATAAAATTAAAAAAAAAGAAAGAAAGGGTGTCTGACTTTGAAGCTTAGCTGGTGACCCTCCTAAAGAAAAACATGTAGGGGCACCTGGGTGGCTCAGTTGGTTGAGGGGCCGACTTCGGCTCGGGTTATGATCTCACAGTCTGTGAGTTCGAGCCCCGCGTCGGGCTCTGTGCTGACAGCTCAGAGCCTGGAGCCTGTTTCAGATTCTGTGTCTCCCTCTCTCTGACCCTCCCCCGTTCATGCTCTGTCTCTCTCTGTCTCAAAAATAAATAAACGTTAAAAAAATTTTTTTTAATAAAAAAAGAAAAACATGTATCAGCTGCAGTACCTTCCAACTAGCAATGGTTAGCTGTAGACCTTCACATTAGTGCATGGCCTGTCCTCTCTGCTTGCCAGGGAAATCCAAATGGAACTATCACACCCTATGAATTACAGGGACACTGAATAAATCAAACAGGCAAACCAAAAAAGAACACCCCCCCCCCCCCAATCAGGCAACTTGGACAATGCAGGGATCCATAAAATCTAAGACAGAAACATCTAGTCTTAGAAGAAGGAGGGTAGTCAGAGCCACAAGCCTACACACCTGCTTTCCTCCTTCCCCTTCTCCTCACCATCCAAAGCCTACTCACATGCAACGCACATTTATCTCTCCCTTGCCAGTTACAATAGTTTACTTGAAGTTACACAGCTAGTGAAATATGGAGCTAGAAACGAATCTTCACTCTGCATTAGAGAGAAGCTAGGAAGTATCTCACTTAATTTGCTCCATATCATCCCAAACAATTCAGCTAATAGTCAACAGATTTTTGCTTTTTGTCAGGGGTAGCACCATGGGTCAGTTAAAGGGTGAATCGTGCAAAAGTATATAGCCCCGATTCTCAAATACTATTTTCTGCCAACTTACTTTCACCATATAGCCTGTAATGCGTATCATTAACTTGAAAAGCCAGTTGAGGAAAATCTCCCAAGTACCCAGGGATGCATACTTTCTCCAGCTACCCTTCCCAGTATAGGGCTAAAAAGGCAATAGCGTTGAGAAGCATATATGGCTACCTGCTAGGAGCTGAGTAGTTGCCCTAGTAACGTCGTTTGGGCATATATGAAAGGCATCTATCCACCTGAATGCAGAACTCTCTTATCCCTTCATGAAATAAAGGTAGGCCCCCATCAGAGGGGGAAAAAATAACAAGAACTGACCAGCAAAGAAGTTTACAAATTAAGGGTTATATGTGATTGTAGTGAAAAAGCCCAAAGGAATAATTAAACTCAGATCATCAGTGAAGTCTGAACTCACTTACTATAATTTAAAAAAAGCAAAAAACAAAAAAAACTAAAAAAGCATCATTCTTTTTCTTCTTCCAACATCCATGTAAACCTACACACATACACAGGGATTCACACAGTAGCCCGTCTGTGCCTCACCAGCATCTATAATACTTGGTTGCACCTAGATGTTCATGGCCATTCTCTCCTACTGAGAATGGAAGCTCCTAACCAATAGAGCCCACTTATAATTTCTCATTCTATCTCCACATCTTGGCATAAAGTTTGGGCCACTCTCAGTAAACATAGGCTGAATAACTATATAAGAAGCCATTTCATCACTCAATTGATGTTTGTTTGGTTGAATGCCTGATGCCTTACATGTTGTTCAAATGTCAATGTTCAAATGGCCAAGGGTATCTAGATAAAATGCAGACTCTGATTCAGCAGCCGTGGGGTGAGGCCTGAGGTTCTGCATTTTTAATATGCTTGCGGGATGATGACACAGATCCATGCACAGTACATGGAGGGACATGGCTTTACGGCTCCTTGGGTTGGCAACTGTTGCTTCTCCAACTTTCTGATGGGGATAATTTTTGGTTGTTTAAGGAAATAAACTTTAAGGTACATATAAATAAAACCACTTAGGGACTTCCCAAGTTAAGTATTTAAATTATGAGTGTACAAGAGATTGGGCTGGAAAACACACACGCACACACATGTGAAAAAATACAATTACAGTGACCAAGTCGTAAGCTTCGAGTAAAAGCAGTTATCTGTTTCCGTTTACAGTAATGAATAGAGCATGGAAATATGTTCAAAAGAAAAGAATACAAAATGCCAAGCCTAAAAACTTGAAAAACAAGCCACAGCTCTACCCTTTACCTGAGAAAGAGCAATGCTACCATCTCAGGGTCAGGTTACCTCACCTATGAAATGAAGATAACAATATCCACTTCCCTGTGTGACTCTGCAGATCAAAGCAGTTAAAACAGTGACTCTGAACCTTTTTTGACCACAACCCAGAGCAAAGAAATAACCTTTTATATCAAGCTGCAATACTACCTGCTTGGACATGTATATCTGAAACAAGGGTTGCATGAAACCATACTTACCACATGGAACACACATTGAAACTTCATTATATGTATTTATTTCAAAAGGTTGGTTATTCCTGGTGGAATAACCACCACTGAAGTAACGGTGACCCACAAATGGGTTTCAACCCACAGCTGAGGTGTCACCAATCTAATTTCCATATGACTTGTACAATGCCTACGTAACAGGTGACGATTCTTCTTGCTTTCCACTTATGCACAAGACGGCAACTCAGCTGCCTACGCAGAAGGCCAGGTCTGAGAAGGCAAAAACTCTCTGCATAGGTTGAGTAAAGACAGTGAGCAGAAGATAAAGCAAACGTGACAGGAGCAGCAGTCTCCATAAGGTGACTGAGTTGTGTCACCCTTATAGCATTCTCCTCAGAGAGGCAATTTATTACAAAACAAAGCAACTAAAGACCCTTTGGAATTTCACCCTCAACGCCATCTTCTCTTTATATTAAACACACTTGCCACCAAGAAAACTACACCAGAAAGTACACTGAGTAAAATACTTTAAAAATGGATCATTCTCAGGGCACCTGGCTGACTCAGTCAATACAGCCTGTGACTCTTGATGTTGGGATCGTGCGTTGAAGTCCCACATTTAGTATTGAGTTTACTTTTAAAAAAATGAGGCATTCATGGTATAGGACAAAATGGATAATGGTATCATTTGTGTGATGACATATATGCTTGTGTTGTCATGAAGTATGTTTTACATGGATTCCTAAGAAATTGTTAACAGCAAGTTGCCTCTATGAAGAAGCTAATTTTGCCACTAGGTAACAAGAGTGGAAAAGAAATTTACTTTCCATTATACAAAATTTTAACGTGCCATTATTTTACCCATTTATATATGTACATATATATTTTTTACTTCCAGTATAGGTAGCATACAGTATTATATTAGTTTCAGGTGAACAGTATAGTGATTCAGCAATTCTATACATTAATCAGTGCTCATCACGGTAAGTGTGCTCTTAATCCCCATCCCCTATTTCACCCATCCCCTCTACACCCCCCTCTGTTAACCATCAGTTTGTTCTCTGTAGTTAAGAGACTATTTCGGGGTTGGTCTCTTTTCTCCTTTGTAATTTGTTTTATTTCTTAAATTCCTCATCTGAGTGAAATCATATGCCATTTTTAAAATCGCATGTATACACAAAACCAAAGAGACATTTTCTGTACCTAGAAATGTGTCACCTGCAAATATTGAGCTGAATAAGGTTTTCAAAACCACCAGGAAATACTGGGACATGGCAGAGGTCAAACAAACAAACAAACAAACAACATTAAGGATAAGTCTCATTTAATGCAACACCGCTCAGACTTCTCAACCTATTTACGATCCATTGGTTGTAGCTAAAAATATGAAAGGAATTGCCCTGATCTAATCACCATGTTGTCTGCAGTAGAAAGAGGATAAAAAGCCAGCTGATTCCTAGAACCAAAGCCTGTGTACAATCTCAGTGTGACCTCTGTCCTAGAGAGTGGTTAAGCCCTGTGGAGCTATTAATAAAGTGGGTTCTTATATTCCCATTCTGCTCCTGTTCCTTGAGTATTCAGCCCCTTTAAGAACTCTCTGGGAGAGGGGATAATTATGAGGGCAAGGCTAGGCATTCTTGGTTCTCTGTCCTCCTCATCCAAATGGCAACACCACCAGCTCCATTAAAAGAGGCATCTTCATCTGTCAATGAGAAGACATGTCACCTGAACCAAGTGATTCCAATTCTTCAGCTCCAACACTTGACATTTTTGGAGTTCGTGCTTTTATTATACATTAGAAAATTCACCTTTCTATTCCTTCCGTTTGTATTTTATGCTGCTTAACTAACACACAAACGGTTGCTTCTTATAGTACTTAATTTTCAAGGCAATGTCATTTAAATGAGAGGACAAAGATTAAAAATAGTGACAAACGCACTATTGATGATGGCATACGAAAATTCATACTTTCATATGCTATTCATATATAAACAGACAAATGTTCAGGATAAGACTTTTCTCAAGAAAATGTGACAACAGGTGTCAAAAGCCTTAAAAATGTGTATACGCTTTGATACAGCAACACTACTTTTAATAAATTATCCTACAAAAGAAGCGACCGAGGACTACATAGAGAAGCGTGTTAAAGAATCTCCATCATAATGAAATATAATAGAAATAATCAGAATGTTCATCAATAAAGTACTGGTACAAAAAAACCAACTGTGGTCAATCACACACTGGTAAGCTGTGTAGCCATCAAAATGATGATGTTGATCTTGAAATGACATCAATTTATTCGTTGATTGAGTACCTCTTATGTGTCAGGAATCATTCTAGACAAGAGGGCGGAAATCAAACAAGAACAAAAAAATATATAGAAAGTGCTGGACTCACAGAATTTATATTCTATCAGAAGGAGAAGAATACTTAAAAAATAGATTAAATAAAACATAATATCAAATCATGATTAGCACCATGGAAATACGGAGCAAGGAAAATCAAGGGAGTACTAGGGTGGAGGTGGAACCCCACAATTTTTAAGAGAAAGGTTAGGAAATGCCTAACCAATGTGGCATTTGAACAACGACTTAATCTAGCGAGGGAGTGAGTCATGGAGTATCTGGGAGAAGAACATGAAAAACTTTGACATATCATGTGAGGAAAAAGGTGGGCTACTGAATAGCACTTATCACATGGTCCTATTTTTTTTCTTCCTTTTATTCCCTCTCCTTTTGATTCAACTGTTCTACAATAAATGTGAATTACAGACATGCATTTTTTAAAAATCAAAAGGAAGACACTGTGAAATGAATCGCAGAATCTACTCAAACCCAGAGTTTAATTTTAATGTGCCACTATATTTACCCAAGCCCAAATGTAATGTCTCCGTCATCTTTCTAAATAACTTAGCTTGAAATGTTCATTGTGATTCTCAAATTAAAAGCAAGAAGAATTATGATCCTAAAGTAGATGAAGTCTTCCTGATTTTCAAATGGATGGTTTCACTCTACATTTAGCTAATACAGCATCCCTGGGTCTTCACTGAGTTCAACAGTCCTCATGCTTAGCCACAAGTAAACTGTCTGTAAGAAGGTGAAACACACGAGTGCATCCCATCGAATCATAACTCATTTCTCTATTATACTGTGGTTTCCACTTGTTGAAAAACACATTCAATCTCTTAGTCCAAAGCACCAAATGATTTTCAAATAATATGAAATTAGGAAGATAGTCTGGTTCTACAAATGGCCTAGAACCATAACTAGCATTTTTAATCCCCCAAGTGTTATGTCTTACAAGATATGGTCATTTGTGACCAAAACAGCAAACCATACCATATACTTTGACTTCCAGAGATGGGCACTCCAAATGAATAGGGCAATGACTTAAGCCTACACATCAGTCTTCTAGCAGCTATTGAGATTATCTTCAGCCTCAATAGCAAAAAGTGAAGGTCTCTCAGTTAAAAATTGAAATAAAAATAAAAAATTCATGTTGTGGACAGAGAATGAGGCAACAGTCCAGGGGGGAGGGGGAATCTTAATTTACCACTGAAAAAGGAAGCTGGAAAACAAATATCAGTGTGTTGAGAGAGGACTCCAAAAATACACCTTTCCTTTGGAGACAGGACATCACCCTGTGGTCGCCATTGAGGCCAGAAATTTACTCTCCCGCCAAAGATGGTGATGAAGCCTGAAGGAGTGTGGTTTCACAACAAAAACACTTGAAATACCTCAACTAACTTATTCCATCACTCTTTTATGGAAAGAGTAAACCATTTCCACTTCAAAGACAATATACTGCTTTCCTGATTTAGCTCTATTAGAGCAAGTATTCTGCTCTTTATGAGTTGAATTGCGTATCTATTGGTTTCTCCCACTAGCCTATAAGCTCCTTGAAGACAGACTCTGTGTCTTTCTAATCTCTATATAAAGCATATGCAACACATAGGAGGTTTTAAGAAGTGGCAGTAATATTGTTTTTATAAATTGTCATTATTATAAATCTATATTCCATTAAACTGAATTAAACTGAAAGAATGAACACATGCATTTTTACCATGGACAACTTTGCCTCTTTCCAATTATTGACATAAGGTCAATACAGTACAGTATCGGGGAGCGGCAGGGGCGGGGGGTCATAGGTCCTCCAAGGTGCCAAAAGTTGGACAAGCTTAATAACATCGGTCTTAAAATAGTCACTGAGTTTTGCTCAGTGGTAGTGGTGGTATTTTTACACGTTACCTTACTCAGAGATGTCCTCAAGATACAGGCCCTGAGTCCACATCCCTAAGTCATCTCCTGCTTATGGGGACATCCTAGCTCCAGAAACACTGCATCATATGTATTTTATTTGATCTTTCTTCTACAATAAAAGATCTGTATACAGGTTGTAACCCACGAGGTATCTAAAAACCTCTTCAAAAGTCCTCTTAGAATTTTGGAGAGTCAGAACTTGTCTCATCAATGAGAATTGGGAATGGAGGAGGAACAGGGAAATGAATGAAGAGGAAGGACAGATGTCACATGGACAGAATCTCAAAATGTCACTTCTTGAGGTGTTGAAACAAATCCGACTTTTAACTGAGGGTGTGGATCCGAATCTCAAGGCTCATTGTCTTCGACAACATGCACCCAGGCCCCACTCTACACTTCTTAAATCAGAATCTCTGGGGCTGGGATCGAGATACAAGCATCTTGATGAGCTCTCTGGCGGATTCTGATGTGTAGCCCTGGTTAACAGTCATTGACCTCCATGAAAAACAAAGATTGAGAACCTGGCCTAGGTTAAAGAAGACTAAGGAGACAAGACAACCAAATTCAGCTTGCGACTCTGGATAAGATCCTAGATTGGAAAAAGGATATTAGTAGGACAGTTCACGAAATCTAAATCAAGTCTACATATTAGTTAGTAGTATTGTGTCAGTGTGCGAATTACCTGGCTTTGGTCCCTGTACTGTGATTGTGTAAGATATCAATAATGGAAGAAACTGGATGACAACTCAGTGAAAATCCTTCCTACTATTTTTCAGTGTTTGTGTAAAATCTGAAATTATTCCAGAATGAAAATTCAAAATTTAGTTTTAAATTTTAGGGGGGGAAAAAAGTAACTTCCCTAGCCTAATAACTTTGTCCTACAGCTGGAGGAATTCTTGACCTGTGTAGTAAAGGGAAACAGTCAAATGGCATAGAACCATATCAAAAAACCCACTGGGACCCCCAAATCTCTTAACTTCCAGCTGAGGACCCATTTGCCACAGTACATGACAGATTCAGTGTGAGAATCTGAGACCTCTTGGGAATAAGGAGGGAACTTTTTGTGTCCCTCCGACTTCAGGAGACTATGATGAAGAGAAGAAGCTCTTACTATTTAGGAGACCTAGGATAGATGGATCAGGAAGATGTAAAATATCTTCAACTCAATCCAGGCTGACTGCAGCACAGGTAGGGCAGTAATCCACGCTCAATGATCAGCAGCAGTGAAATCCCACAGAGCTTCCTTTTTCCCACCGTTAGACCCATTCCCCAGCCTCAGGAGACTCCTTGAGGAAGCGAATGGCTACATGACACCAGGGACTTTCTATGATTTCTCCAGTCTTCATCTTTTCTGCACAAATGACTTCAAATTCTTCTCACTGAGAAATTCTTGTTACTATTTATACAAAATGATGCCAACCATTACTCACTCTCCCTCAACCCTGCCATTTCATCTAGACTGAGGCTTAGCAAATGCAGAAATGCTTTAAAAATAATCAAATAGAGACACTCATTTCATTTCAAGGTGGTTGTTTTTTGGCATGATTTTTTTTTTTCTCCAAAGGAGTACTAGGAGCTGACAGGTACTTGCTCTAAAAATTTACTTCACCATCTGCTAACTGAAATATTGCTTTCACGGATTTATATTGTATTAAAAGGTCACTGGTTGTTTAAGACTTAAACAGTTTTAATCATTCTAAAAGTCTCTTAACAGTAAGAAAAGGAAGCTCAGAACAAACAGCAGCAGGGACTCTAATTAAAAGGGCCAATTCATCTAATTTTATTTGGGGTTAATTATTCAGGATTCACTCTTTGATGTGTAAGGAATAGCAATTAGTAATTTTAGTGATTTGAGAATCATTGGAGGTGTAATCAGTTAAAATGAGTGAGTGTTTACAACACAAGATGGTGAATTAGTCTCTCTCAGCTGGAGAACAGGAACATTAGGCTCCAAGAGATCAAGGCTAAGGATTTTAGACCCTAGTAATAACAGTCACTTCAAAATAAAACACATGTCAACAGCATCTAGCATTCTGTTTGTTCTTAGCTAAGGCAAGGCACAGAAGCTTCACAAATTACCTTTAACCACATCTCCATCTTTGCCGTTGTCCCCAACCAACCACTTCCCTCTATTTGGCTCTTGCCACCATGGTAACCATAAATGCATGACATTAAAAAAGCAATTCTAAATGAATATACCAATTATAAGCAACACAAGACCCAGGATAATCATGACACCAACTCATTCCACGTCTGCATCTCTGTATGAGAGTGGGGCATCTCCATCCACCACAGTCTCTCGCTCCGTGCTGAGAAATGAGTGCAGATACCCTAACTCGCAGACCCACTTACCTTCTCGTGTATCCTCTACTTTTCTGTTTACTTCATTACAATTCTCCCAATCCTACAGGTTGGAAGAAAACCCCTTTTCTCTAGTTTTTGTCCGCAATCCTCACAGCAATATAGCAAGCCATACTGGATTATACCAAAGTGTTCAAGTTCATTTACTATTCTCCATCTCTACTGCCACCAAAATAATCAATGTTTAGTTACCTCTTACCTAGGCTTCACAAACTGCCTAATGGTTTCCATTCCTCCTTCCTTACTTCCTTCCAACTGATTTTAGACACGGCTGCCAGATTGAAAACATCCATCGGTCCCCCCACAAGCCACAACAATTTTGAAAAAGGACAAAGTTGGAGGATTCTCCCTTACTGATTTCAAACTCACCACAAAGCTATGGTAATCAACAGTGTGGTGCTGGCACAAAGACAGACATACAGACCAACGAAAATAGCATAGAAAGCCCAGAAATAAGCCCTCATGTAAATGGCCAATTGATTCTATGGCAACTGTGCTGCAGTCTTAGAGAATGACGGATTGGGAGTATTATGGGCTTCAAAGGGTTGACAGGACCTCACCCTGGACAGGCAGAATCCTAAAACAGGATGGGCCCCCTGGGAGGAAATGGAGAGAAACTTGACAAGCTCTCCTAGAACGCTCTGGTAGGTATGGATTCCCTGAGATTACTGCCTCACACAGCAACTCTGGAAGTTTTGTACTTCAGAAAACTAAAGTTCCTAATCTCCATACCCAGTAATCTGCCTGACAGCTTCTCCTTGCTTCCTTGACTCCAAGAATTTGCTCGTGCCTTGTCTCCATCAGGTCTTGTCTCTCTAACATGTCTTTATAGCAGAACCCAACCTATTCTTGGAGGGCCCAGGTCACCTGTCAACCCTGCACAACCTTCTTTGGCTGCCCAAGAGCCTGAAACACTGAGTGGCTATCATTCTCAAGATATGTGTGTGGTGTGGTGTGGTGTGGTATGGTGTGTGTGTGAGAAAGAGTGAGAGAGAGACACACACTGAAAGATTGAGGGAGAGATTCAAGTGAACATCCCCATGGGGATGATTTCTATAAAAGGAACACGCTCTTGATTTGAACAGTGACTCGGTTAGCTGCCTTCGAAATATAAAAGAAATAGGCCTGTGGTATTAAAACATATCACTTACAGTCACACCTGAACTATTTGCTAGCTGTGTGAACTTGGTCAAATCATGAAACTTCTGAGTCTCATTTTTTTTGTCAGATGAGAATAACAGCACTTGTCTTTTATACTGCCCAGAGTTGTACAGATCAGATAGATAACTGTAAAAATAATTTAAAAATCACAATGTCCTACACAAATACTATTTTTATTTTGACATGATTCTCTATGTGACTTAACCATAAACGCTTTCTTCACATTTAGAAACTTAAATACAAAACATAAGTATTATAACTGAAGAAACACTATAATCTTAATATGGCTTTTCACATACAGTGGGTCCAAAGAGTTAGGGGTGAAAGCAAAGAGAGAGAAAGATAGAGAAACAGAGACAAAGATAGAGAGACAGACAGAGACAGAGAGAAAAAAGAGCATGAGTAAGTGAGACAATAGCAAAACAAAGTCCTAGCAGTCAAATAAACAAATATTGAGCTCTCCCTGGAATGTTTAGAAATCTTGGAGAGGAATCACGTAAGGAGCCCTGAGGTGGCGCTAAGTTGGCACATCAAGTACTTCTGTGACTGATTAACTCGACATTTCTTTGGGTCTGGAAGTATTACTAGGTCATTTTTTTTTTAATGGACAAACTGTTCCTGAATAATTTTTAAGATACAAACAGCTATTGTGACGAATCAATCAAAAGAGGTCAGTTTTGTCCTCAAAACCCAGTGAAACGGCCAAGTCAAAACAACAACAACAAGCACAACCAGGCAGTCAAAAAACAAGAACATCCCCGCATCCCATGGCTCTGCGCTTGGTTCTCGAAGGGCTCTTTCTTGCCCACTCTGATCTGTAAACCCACATCCCCACGTCCACCATGGGCAAGTCCCACAGGAGAAGCAAATTTCAAAAGGTCCGCAAAGCCTACTGGATGCTTACCATCCATGAACCTATGTTTTTTGAATGAGAACAGAAAATTCAAAAAGCAATCTCTCAAAAAATCAAGTTTTGTCTCTAGGGAGGCACTCCAAGAAAAACCCCACTCCTGGTACTTCATTCACTCTGCTTTCTTCACTGCCTCCCATTAGGAAGCCATGTGATGGAAGATAGTCCCAAACGCAAAGCTTGGTGACGTGTTCTGGGCAGAAGTTCAGGCACCTTGTTATTTTGGCAAACCCGGTCTGGCTGCCCAAAGACATAATTTAGCAGAGTGAGAAACACATCCCCTCCCCCTGCTTCATCTGGCCAGCTGCCTCGGAAGGTCTTTCATTCCAGAGGGCAATGGATATATTGTCTCCTTTCATGTCTCCATCCATAGTTCCAGCTCTCTGAGTTTCAAGTTCGGTGAGCTCAGCCTTGGCATTCAAGGATCTCCTTATGTCTCATTCTTAAGAGCATTTGTCCCAGGTCTGTTTGCCAAGGACATGGTGGCAGTTCCTTTCCTGGCACTTGAGTCTGCAATATTATGCTTCTTCCTATAAACAGACCCATCCTATTACTTGAGTTACCTCTCCAAATCCTCCTGGCACTTTCGTGGCTTAACTGGAACTAATAGTACAACTTTATAAACTAAAACTCACAAAAATCATCAGATTAGAAGGGAAACAGAAAGGAATGAGCAGGGTCTGCTAGTCTATGGGTAGCAAACAAGAGTCAAATGTTCCAATCCAGCTCATTGCCGGTTTTTGTAAATAAAGTTTTATTGAAACGCAGTGACAGTCATTAGTTTATTTATCATCTATGGCTGCTGTTGTATTCTGCCGGCAGAACCGGGTAGCTGGAACAAAGGTGTTTTAGCCAACACAACCTAAAATATTTTCTATCTGGACTTACAGAAAAATTTGTCCACCCTGATCTAGTTCTTAAACTCATTTCACAGATGAGAAAATTGTGATTCAGTAAGACTGAACAATGTTCCCAGGGAGTAAGTAAAATTTGCAAAGCACAGTAACTAGGGCCATGCTGGGCATATGGTTTACACACACTCAATAAATACTGGTTCTCTCTAGTGTTTGACAGGAAATTTTATGTTTCGTAAATGTGGAACTGGGTTAAGATGATTTTTTTTTTAGACCAACAGGGTTGCCTTATTTAAGAAATTCATTGTCTAGAGTGGGGGACAGACATATAAACAAAGAATTTCAACATAATATTGTATGTATTTGTTTTCTATTGTTTCTGCAACAAATTACCACATACAATTGTTTAAAATAACATAAATTTATTACTTTACAGTTCTAGAAATTAGACGGCTGTCACGGGTAACACTGGGCTAAAATCAATGTCATACCACAGTCACATTCCTTGCTGAAGTCTCTGGTTAGAATCCATTTTCTTGTAATTCCAGCTTTTAGAAACCTCCCTCATTCCTTGGTTTGTGACCTTCGCCCACCATCTTCAAAGGCAGCAAAGGCTACTGAGTTCTTTCTCAGACTGCATCACTCCAAAAACCTGTCTCCCCAGACTACTTCTTAGGCCCATCCAGATACTCAGATCATTTCCCTGTCTTAAACTGAGTTGATTGGCAGCCTTAATTCCATCAGCAGACTTCATTCCTATTTGCCATGGAACCCAACACATTCATAGGATCCAGAGAGGAGGACGTGGGCATCTTTGGGGGGCTATTAGTGTGCTAATCTCATGGTGCCAAAAAGAAGGAATATGTGCACACACTGCTGTAACCCACAAAAGAGGGTTGATCATCACCGAGCCACAGTGTAGACCTGAACAAAAGCTCTTCCATGGCATAAATTTTCTGGCATTTCCTATAATTTTCTGAAAATGTGATCATGTTTTAGTGCATTCTTAAATTTATAAAATGCAAATTTATAAATTTAAATAGTAGATGATTTACAATATCTGATTATTTATGATAAATATTATTTAATATTACAGATGTATTTAAAGTAGATATGCTGTTTTCTGTACATATATTTCTTTTATTTTTGGAACTAGCATCTTGATGGCCCATTTAAGCACAGAGAAAGAAAACAAAAACCCTATTCGATATTCGGTGAGAAATTTTAAGAAGCAGGTTTCAATGAGATCTCAGCAAAACCAGCCACACACTCTCCCTGTGCGATTGCTCTCCTCAACCCCACTTTGTGGATAAGGAAACTCACAAGGACCAGAAACCTGCACGTACAGAACTGCCCCCTAGAAGAAGTTACCTCATCTCTGCAAACCTCATAGACAGAAAGATGTCCATGCCATGTTTCTGTGATCATCTATCTGGCAATGCCCTTAAAGGGGTTAGGGGATGGATAAAATCTATCACTTTGAGAAAAAGGAGCGTTAGGATTTAGCAAAGATGTGGAGCTACGATGAAGCACATACCTGAGATGATAGAAATGTTTCAAGTCTGTTTACCTCTTCAGACAAAAATATAACTAAGGCTCGAAGACATAAAAATAGAGCCTCTACTGTTCTCATGATGTAGAAAGAAAAATTATGTTTGTTTAGAAAAGAACATGAAGAGTCTCACAGAAATATTCACAGAAGTATATATCAACACAGTGTAACTGCGTTTACAGATCCTGAGACATCACAGAGAAAAAGACCTCGTTTGAAGAGAAATCACCCAATTATTAGAGAACGTGTGAGTGCCTAATAACTGGAAATATTCAGGTAGAGGCGAGAGACTACTTGACATGAATGTTATAAAGGAGATTTGGGCTTTCTAAATCCAAGGAACTTGGTAAATGGCCTTTAAAGACCCTTTCAGCACTGATCGGTGATGATTCCATGACTCAAAATACAAGGACCAGTTAATGGCAATAAGAGACTCAGGCTTCGTTTTAATGGTTATAGTCAGAAAATGCCCCCTGCTTCCATGACTGGACGGTCATCCTAACCGCAAGTAGGTGTTTACTGAGAATAGGACATAAAAAGAATTCTCTAGGCAAGGTCAGACACAAAGCAACTAGTAATGTGAATAATACCTATGTCTGACCCTGACTCCTCCCATGTATCACTGCCCCACTGAAAATGAAGCTATTCTGGGGTGCCTGGGTGGCTCAGTCGGATAAGAGTCCGACTTTGGCTCAGGTCACGATCTCACTGTTGGTGAGTTCGAGCCCTTCCTGGGGCTCTGTGCTGACAGCTCAGAGCCTGGAGCCTGCTTGGGATTCTGTATCTCCCTCTCTCTCTGCCCCTCCCCCCCATCTCTCTCTCCAAAATGAATATTAAAAAATTTTTAAAAGAAAATGAAGCTATTTATATTCAGAAATTCCTATCAAGCTATATTCTACTATCAGGCTGTAATTCTCCAAAGGGCAGATGGATGCTGACCTAGGGGTGTGAAAAGGGACACCTTGGCCATCAACCTTTTGCAAACCCTACCCACTCCCAAAAGGAATCCATAAACCCCCTTCAAGAAAATAGCGTAGTCCCTTGGACTTAATAGGTACATAAAAATCTGGTAGAAAGGCTTCAAAACATGTGAGAACTTTCTGCCTTGGCCCTTGTTAACTGAGATGGAGGTGATGCAACAGTATTTCTTAAATTAAGGTGTACACATTTCCACCCTTTACAATAAAAAACAAGTAAAATACCAAATTACCAAGACGGAAAATTCCCACCGTAAACAACTAGAGCTACCCAGAAGAGAAAAACAAGACATCCAGTCACAGGAGCTAAATGCCCTCCTGTTAAGAGAAAATATACACACATTCCCACGCAGAACCCTTTCCTTGTGAATAGAGCTGAAGGTGCAGGAAATGGTTTGATAGAGACATTATATTACTTAGACCAAACTGAACTAGATTATCTGTTTGTTTATTAGATTATGGCTTTAGGCACATTGTTCTTTTGCTAAGAGCTCTTGACAAGACCCCACACACACATTCTTTGGGATGAAGGCTTTTGTGAGAGTATTTTATGGTACTTAGGCTCTTGAAAAGACCTGTGAATGCTGTCACACCAGAGGATTAAACCCAATCTTTGGGGCCACCACATTAGGAGGGTCTAGTTCATTTTGCACAGCCTTAACTAGGACATGTGAGCTATCTTGGACATAACACCCAATGCTTCCAACCCATTCACTGTGGAATTTCTCATGTTAACCCCCACCCACTCATTCTAGTCACAAACCACACGCAGGATCCTTAGTGCCGACAGATGAAAATGAAAGCAGTGTCCTCCAGAAATGGAATTCAAAAGGGTTTCATTTCTATCTATCCTTAAACGGAGAGATAGTACCCTTGGTTTTATTTTTATTTAAATTTCAGTCAAGGACATTCTTAAGACAAGAAATAAATTCCCAGAATATAGCAGACTACAGGTACTGACTCAATACTTTCTTAACTGGATAAAAGATCATGGCATCCACTTGGGGTTTAATTTGGTTTTGTTTGTTTGTTTGTTTGTTTGTTTTCATAGAAAGGCTTTTTCGGCATTTAATTTTGGTCTGCAATTAAAACCAGTGTGTGGAGTTCAAAGAGTCTCATTTTTAGCCTTCCTTGACATTTACAGGACACCCAATGATAGTTCATCCCAAACCAACAGAGGTATAAATGTAGGAAGACCCACATTTCTAAAAACGAAAGGACTTCTGACAATTCATTCAAATGCCCTCCACCTTTGTTTCCCGGATACTGAAGGGCTTGGGCTGTGGGGTGCCTCCTAATCCCTTCAGTTGTAAAACAGGTATAATAAGTATTGATCCATTCTTATCCTCAATACTTATCTTGCTGCTCTGTTGATTAAGTCTATGAAAACATTGGAAATCACGGTATCTCCGTGTTTTATCAGTCATCAATAATATTTTAAGCCAAGGGTTCTTTGCACTACAATATACAAAAACCAATAAAGCTCACCTCAGGGCTTACTCCTTTCCCCCAAATCTTCCATTTGTTAAACCATGTTAAGCCATTGTATAGTAGAACTTTCTGCAATTTTGAAAGTGTTCTATATTGTGCCATGTGGGGCGACTAAGCACTTGAAATGTGGCCACCAACTGAGGGGCTATTTTTATTGTATTTAAGTTTAATTCATTTAGATTCAAATTCAATCTGTAGCTACCTCATAAGACTTTGCAGATTTAGTCATATTGTCCTTAAAATGGTTCACCCATTCCTCATCCCCCCAGGAAAAAATTCTGCTACGCAAGCAAGAAATCCAACTTTTCTGTCGAGGTGACATTAATGAATTAATTAGTTAATTAATTAATTAATTAAGCCTTATTAAAGATTTTACCTTAAGAGCCAGGGACAAGAACACACTCGTGCATTTCCATGTATTTTAAGTTATTAAAATTCCTTGGGAAGAAGAATTATGCCTTACTTTCTCTCAAAACTGGAAATTCAATACTGTGTCAAGCATGTTTGCAAGTGAGAGACCGGAATGGGGGCAGTTGTCTTAGCATGCGCTGGTCTAATGCAAAGGAGAAAGCAAACCAGATAAAAGCCCCAGGGCCCAGTACTGCTCTGCCATGGGTTTGCTGTAACCCTGGGACAAATCACACACAAACCAGGTCTCATGCTTCCTGGATGCAAAAGTTTCTCAGGAAAGCCCAGCACAGCTCGGGCAATGAGCAAAAGCTGGTAAAAGCCTCTTCTCCATCTCCCCAAAAGCCAGAAGACCAAGAGGACTGTGCAGTTAGAGAAATCTCTACTCTGGTCCTGCCCTAGCCATGACTAGCTGGCACACTGCCCGTGTCCTTGGAAACAGAGGAGAGCATTTAATAAAATTAAGCTGGGCAGAACTGGACTTATGCAGGTCCTCTATCTTTTTAAAGACACGATGCAGGTGGCTAAGAAAATCTCAGAGGGGCTAAAAAACTGGCAGAGGGGATGTGTTTATACAAGAATAGCCAGATATTAATGGGACTGACATGTGCACACACTAAATAGCAGAAGAGAAAGCAAAATTACTGAGGAATGGGAAGACTAATCAATAAACATAACTGGAAAAACATACAAGCCATTTAAAAAGCTCATTTAGACCCTTGTCTTACACTGAAAGTAGTTCCAGTTTGATTAAAAGTGGAACATTTTTTAAAAAGAATTAAAACCAGTTTGTATCTGGTTCCAAATTACAACAGAATTGAAAATAAACACTCCACAAGGTAATACACATATACACTTACATATAAAGCTCATAGTAATTGGCAAAACAGGCAAACACAAAAATATACAAATAATTCCTTTAAGCCAATTGGATCAAAAGGATGTGCATGTGAGAGACAGCAGAGCCTCTGGCTGAAGAGTATAGAATTTAGAGTCAACCACTAATCACCTTCATTATATTGAACATATCACTCAGACTCTGTTTCTCAGTTTCCCTCACTGAAAACTTAGGATATTAACACTGACAATAATAGCAATGTTTATAATCATAACAGAATATATTTATTTTAGGGGACCCTGGGTGGCTCAGTCGATTAAGCGTCCAACTTCAGCTCAGGTCACGATCTCTCGGTCCATGAGTTTGAGCCCCGCGTCGGGCTCTGGGCTGACGGCTCAGAGCCTGGAGCCTGCTTCGGATTCTGTGTCTCCCTCTCTCTCTGCCCCTCCCCCGTTCATGCTCTGTCTCTCTCTGTCTCAAAAATAAATAAACGCTAAAAAAAATTTAAGAATATATCTATTTTAGAAGCCATTTACAACAACGTGGATGGAACTAGAGTGTATTATGCTAAGTGAAATAAGTCAGTCAGGGGAAGACGGATATCACATGATTTCACTCACATGCGGAATTTGAGAAACTTAACAGATGAACATAGGGGAAAGGAAGGAAAAATAACGTAAAAACAGAGAGAGAGGCAAACCATAAGAGACTTAAATATGGAGAACAAACTGAGGGTTGGTGGGAGTGGGGTTGGGGGAGGTGGGTTAAATGGGTGATGGGCACTAAGGAAGGCACTTGTTGGGATGAGTACTGGGTGTCATATGTAAGAGATGAATCCCTTCTACTCCTGAAGCCAAGACGACACTGTATGTTAACTAACTTGAGAGTATATATTTTTTTAATTTTAAAAAGAAAAATAAATATTAATCTACCTTTGTAAAAAGAAAAAAAGTTTAGGAAGAGGTAACGCGTAGACAGAATTTTTTTTTTAAAACAATTTTTTTTAAACGTTTATTTATTTTTGAGACAGAGAGAGACAGAGCATGAATAGGGGACGGTCAGAGAGAGAGGGAGACACAGAATCCGAAATAGGCTCCAGGCTCTGAGCAGTCAGCACAGAGCCTGACGCGGGGCTGGAACTCATGGACGCGAGATCACGACCTGAGCCGAAGTCGGACGCTTAACCGACTGAGCCACCCAGGCGCCCCCGTGTAGACAGAATTTAACACAGTGACTGACTATATGTTCCAAAAGTATAACTGGTTTACAAATATGTGAAGAAGGTTGCAATATTAATAATTCAAAACAAACATTTTCTCATAAAATTGGCATATTTTAAATTTTTTTTTCAACGTTTATTTATTTTTGGGACAGCGAGAGACAGAGCATGAACGGGGGAGGGGCCGAGAGAGAGGGAGACACAGAATCGGAAACAGGCTCCAGGCTCTGAGCCATCAGCCCAGAGCCTGACGCGGGGCTCGAACTCACGGACCGCGAGATCGTGACCTGGCTGAAGTCGGACGCTTAACCGACTGCGCCACCCAGGCGCCCCAAAATTGGCGTATTTTAAAAGAATTACCAGCATATGGTTAAATAGGCACTATCATGTATTACTAATGGAAGTATAATTTGGTGACTTTAGGACAAAATTTTGGTAAAATGAATCCAGAGCATCAAAATCAACTTGATCCATATCAAGTTGATCAGCATCCATATCAACTTGATCTAATAATTCCCCATGTGAGAATCACATAAATACCAGGTGAGACAACAGGACTGAAGAGAAGGAAGGCAGAGGGGATGGGGAAGCTACATGTCCAAAGACTTAAAGAGTAAAAAACTGAAAAGAGTCTAAATTTCCAGTATTAAAATACTGGCTGCCTGGACGTGAAAATCCATGTAACTGGGGAATCCTCTTGATCTCAAAATAAAGGCCCCAAATTAATAATCAATATATATTACTAAGAAGAAAATAAGTATGCTTTTAACCTGATTCCAATGATAATAATCAGATACTAAATTCAGAACTAGGTTCAGTGGGGAATATTAGAAAACCCTGTCTTTCCCTAGGCCACGTTATATTAGAAAGGTACCATGAAAATGAAGTTCCAGAATTTTCTTTTCCATGGTTTTTATTTTAAAAAGTCAAACCATCCTTGGGGCACGTAGGTAGTTCAGTCATTTAAATGTCCTACTCTGGCTCAGGTCATGATCTCAGGGTTCATGAGTTCAAGTTCCACATCAGGCTCTCTCTGTTACCACAGAGCCTGCTTTGGATCCTCTGTCCCCCTCGTTCTCTGCCCCTACCCCACTCATGCTCTCTCTCAAAAATAAATAAACATTAAAAAAAGAAGAAGAAGAAGAAGACGTCAAACCATCCTCAAGAGAGCCATTTTGGAAAGTAAAGCTAATAAAGCATTTCCTAGGACAGTCAACAGCGAACAGGTAACATACTTGGATCAATGGGAACAAGGACCCAGTAGAGGCACTCTTCTCCCTTGCTCCTGTTCATGAATCCTTCTGAGACTCCCTAGTGTGGAGGCTTTTGTGAAGATGTGCTGTGAAACCAAGCAATCAGTCGCACTTATTAGTAAGTACGGGGGACAGCTTGGTAATGTTCCCTTCTTCATGTTCTCCCTCCTTCTAGGCCTCACTCCTCTTTTTCCCTGCTTCCCTGGGCCTGCTCTTTCCAATCAAGCAGCATATGCTGCTCTATTTTCTAGGTAATCTAGTCTCTATTTTCTAGGTAATCTAGTCTAAGACAAACACTAAACTATGTTTGGTGCGCAAAGAGCCACTTCCTGGGCTGAGGGAGTAGGAGGTATCACTGAAGTGAAGGATTGGGGTGTGCTCAACCTGGCTTCTTGGAGTATCGCCACTTACAGTACTTTTAAAATTAAGACCACAATTCTGCTATAGATGAAATACTAAATCATATTCTAGATAATGTAAGAAGACTGGTGGTTTGGGCTTCCATGCAAAAGGATGGCTAATGTTTGGTGCTCCTTGACTGGCTCAGTCAAGATCAGTCAAGATCTCCCTTGATATGGAGGTCATGAGTTTGAGCCCCATGTTAAGTGTAGAGATGACTGAAAAAATAATAAAAATTTAATGAAAAGAAAAGAGGGGCGCCTGGGTGGCTCAGTCAATTAAGCATCCGACTTTGGCTCAGGTCATGATCACACGGTTTGTGGGTTTGAGTCCCGTGTCGGGCTCTGTGCTGATGGCTCAGAGCCTAGAGCCTGCTTTGGGTTCTGTGTCTGCCTCTCTCTGCCCCGCCCCCACTTGTGCTCTGTCTCTCCCTCTCTCTCAAAAATAAATAAACATTAAAAAACATAACAAAAAGAAAAAAGAAAGGATGGTGAATGTTAATCAAGTTTATCTAAATAAATAATTACAACAAAATCAGACCAACCTGGTGTCTCTCCCAACCAAGTATGCCACTTAACATTTAAACCCTTACCAAAGAACCAAAGCTAAGACTATGTCCAGAAAATAGACAGGCAAAACAAAAGACCGCATTTTCTAATCTCCCCCTCCATAAAACAGTAACCACTCCTATACTCATGCAAAAGCCACAAGATCAATAAATACCTTTCAAAAAGAGGCTCCTAACATGTTCTTTATCTTTTAGAAATCCTTTAGACACATGTACTAAAGGTTAAAAATTACAATAGCAATGAAATGATATGATATCTGGGATTACCTTCAAAATAGTCTTGGGTGAAGGAAAGAAATAGGTATATAAATAGAACAAAACTGACTGAAGGCAAATCATTGCCAAATCCAGATAACATATTTATGAAGGCTCACAATAACACTTTTGTTACTTCTGTATATGTTTGAATCTTTCCATAGTAAAACACTTAAAAATGAGAAGTAAATATTTTTTTAAAGTTATGATAGTAACCCCCACTATCCTGAGGCTAAGAAAGCTAATGCGGCTTAACTGTCTTTACCTCATTTCTTAGTGAAATGCACTGCCCTCATCTTGTTTTATAAAATAAAAAATAGACAACTCTTCGGGATCAAGAAAAAGCCCATCTTCAGGCTAGTCTCAGCCAGTATGCTTAATGTTTCATGTGGGTTGGAAGTGCCTTAAATCCCTGTTGAATCTTTTATACACATACACAACTTACCCATATCCGAGTTCTCCTTCAATTATCTCTTCAGAAGCTTAAAGAGGCGCCTAGTGGATGCAAAACTAATAGTACCACTTGGTTCATATTTACTGGAAACTGTTTGCACTGGAAATCCAACTTGTGAACGCCCGAGGTAACTGTGCAAGTACAATATTTGCATTTGCCTAAGGAAATGAACTAAAAATACAATATCTACTGCGCCGTATAGCAGCTCATGGTTTAATATCAATGTGCTCCACATTGCTGTCAATAATACCGTTATTATTTGTACAGCACCAACGCAGTGACCTCAAAGGATACAGGGAACACTCCCAGATTTTAATTCTCCAACCATCCCCCTGAGGAACTCAAGTGTTGAGAGAACTGACACGCAACAGGATGATTCCAAACATGGGAGCAGTTCGTGTGCTCACACCCATCACAGTGAAGAGCTGGCATTTCACTCTCGGTGCAGAAATTCCATCTAGGCAAATTCTAGCGTCTTAATGGCTTTTTCTCTCTTGAAAAAAATAAGATGCATTTGGAATTAGATTGGCACCCAAACGTCTTGGTGTCCCACTCCATTTTTTTCCGCGCCCTGGGGACTTTTGAAAATTATAGGATTTAACGGTACAACAAGATGGTGAGTTTAGAAGGGGAGGCTGTCGAGCAGGAAAAGATCTTAATGCCACCAACCTCTTACCCTACTGAAATACCTCCTCCCCCCAGATTCCTAGGAATGGTATCGTCCAGACTCAACTCACAGACTCCAGCACCTGAAGAACCCTGCTCCTTTTCTTTAATAGGACCAAATTCTGGAGGAAGAGTCCAGTACTCCAAAATCCACCACCCATGTGCATTCTGAATGTTCACTGAGAAAACGAGTGCTTCGCAGATGATTCTCTTCCAGATATAACATTCTATGACTCATCAGTAAGTTCTGCTCTGGGTACCAAAAGGGAGTGCCTGTTTCTAAAGAGTTAATGCAAATACTACACCCCCCTAGTTTTCTTCAAGGAGGAACTCAAGCTCTGGCTTGTTACCTCTTGCCCTGTCCTCCAAGGATTCAGAACCACATGACCACAGCAGCCTCTGCATAAGCAATCTTAAAAGTAACTCTAGACTATTATCATGCTACTCCATGCACTTCTCTTCTCAGTCTTAGCCCCTTTTCTCATAAATCATCAGGCATTTCCTAACACTCTCGCTCGATTTGCTCACCTTACTTCTTTGCCTAGTGTGCTCACATCCTTCTTAAACTCAGAAGCCAAGGTTGGCTCTGCCATTAGTGGCCAAGAGAAATGTAACGCTTCTTAGAAATATCACGCAATGTTTTCGGGCCTCTGGGTATATCAACACACACCAGTCCCCATCCTGACTCCCATACACTAAACCCTGCTAGGAATTAACCAACTGTTAAAGTCCAGCACAAAGGGCATCTCCTCCATTAAACCCTTGCTGATTTCTTCACTCACATTATTTTTTTTCATCACCTTCTCATAGTAGATATGTGTGTCTCCTTTGGACAATTGCCACTGTTTACATTATGATTATACCGACACCTATTTACCTGTGAGTTCCCTGTTGATGGAAACCGGGATTCATTTACATGTCTTCCACAGCAAGTTTTCAGATATTATTTTTACCAGGATCCAGAATAAGAAATGCATTTTATACCAAGATCCAACACATACATAAGTACATGCACACGCACACACATACACGCGCAAAACCAAAACAAGTTTTCCCAAACAATACTTCCTCTGACTACATGCGAAGTTTTTATTGTTGCTGGCCATATGACAACCTACTAATCTGATTCAGGACCTGCTACCAGTTGTGACCCACTTGGTAACACTCTCGGTAGCACATGGTACTGGGTTTTTTACAGTGTCAATAAATGATAAATGAATGAAAGAGCCAGCCAACAAAAACAGACATGCTTTTTCACAACCATATTTGGCAACTATAGTTCTCTTTGCCCCCTTAATAAAAAGATCCTTGTAAAATTCTGGACAAAAGTAATATCCTCTTTACAGGTTGAGCACTGAGAGCTGGTTTTACCATATCCAGATCAGGTCACAATTCATTTTTTTGGTTCTAAAAAATTCACCTATATTTGCCTTCTCATTCTCCAGTCAGTATACAATGACAGAGTTCACTTTAAACCTCATTTTTAAATCAAGTATACATATCTACTGTTTTCAACCGTGGTCTATGTCTTACACAGGGCAGATGATTGATCAAATTCCACCGACTTAAATCTCATAAATGATATCAATTACTTCACCAATCAGGAAATCAAGGATTTGAGCACTTTTCCTCTGAATGTGTTTCATTCATTCCAAACATTCACTGAGCCTTATTATCAGAAACGTTTAAAACCTGGTCTTCGGCTTCAAGAAAATCACATTTTCTGAGTGTATAGATTCCATTTCACGTGAACCATGTAAGCAGGCCAAGATATCAGGTCAATACCTCCTTTTTCTTTCCACGTCGTACTTAATACCAGTAGTACTTTGCTGGTGTCCAAATGTTATTATTAATAATGGTCTTGAAATTTCACCAGGCCCTCAACTAAGAATGTTTCTATATAAACTGCCTGAAACCATACAGCTTGATGAAGTGGCACCTATGTTACCCATTAAACTGTCTTCAACTCTAATTGTCTGTCCTCTGGAACTAGAATCCCGTTCTTGCTCAGCTCTTGTAAAGACGAATGTAAAAACAGGGTATTAAGAATTGGTGTCCTCTCACTTGTATAAAGGATACTTCTCCAAATGCTCAGTCCTAACAGAAGTTGTTTTTCCATGAAGACCTTGTGAATACCTTCTAGAACATAAGATAAGGGGTTAGCTCATCCCTGTGTATAATGCCTAAAACTAGAGTTGTTTTCAAATAACACAAACATTTTATAGCCAAATTATTTCCAGGTAGGAAAACTTTAGCAATTAGTTTATCTCCAATTACAAATTTCAAGGGCCTGCAACAGAGGAATCTTTGAAAATAATAAAGTCTTGAAATACATCAAAGAAACATATTGGTTTTCCATTGAGAAAAGTTACAGAGAAATACTATAGCCCACAGTTCTCAAATATTATTAACTGAAAATGTCAGTGGCTTTAGGCTTCTATTTTGAGCTCCTGCTTATTATCCACAGCATCGCAGGGAAGTTAAGAGCACAGGCTGTGGAGCCAGACTACCTGGGCTGATACTCTGCCTGCCACACGCTGGCTGCATAACTCTGGACAAGTTACTCAGCCTTTCTGGGCCCCATTTCCTCATGTGGACAGTGGGGATGGCAATATTGCTTGCTTTAAGTAATGTCATGATTATTAATTAAATACGCATAAAATATGTAAAACAATGCCTGGAATATTCTAAGCACTCAATAAAAGGTAGACATTATTCCAGTACCCTGCCCTCAACTGTACTATATAAAGTGGAATTCTATACCTTATATTCTATACCATACACACACACACACACACACACACACACACACACACACCCCTTATATACTCTATATACCTTATACTATATAAGGTAGAATTCTATGAAATGGGAAGAATGTGGTATGCTGGAAAGAATATGGCATTTTTAGTTAGAATGTGAGTTAAGACCTCCACAATTCCACCTGCTATATTTGTGAGTTGAGAGTTACTTAACCTGAGTGCCATCTCCTAATCTGTAGAATGCTAACAAACAGAAGTACCCATATGTAACACACTCAAAGGAAATCAAAATAACTTTCACGTAGGGAAGCAGAGGAGGCTCGATAGAGAAGGTACTATTCTGATAAAGATTGTAGAATAGACACGTGGAAGTAGAAACATTGAAAAGTGTATTCTAGACAGAGAGAATCATTTGGTTGAAGACACACAAAGGAAAGCATGGCGTGTTTCCAAGAATAGCACATGGTCCAATCTGGCCAGTGCAAAGGGTATAAAGGGAAGTCACTGGTGCTGAGGTTAAACAATCAAATTCAATCAGCACGGGATCACAGATTCCTTATTGGACTGGAACTTTTCCCACAGGTACTGTGTATACGGTAAAGACTGCAATAGGCCATTAACATAATCACGTTGGGGAGCCTGGGTGGCTCAGTTGGTTAAGCATCCAACTTCAGCCCAGGTTTTGATCTCATGGTTGGTGAGTTGGAGCCCTGCGTCGGGCTCTGTGCTGACAGCTCAGAGTCTGAAGTCTGTGTCAAATTCTGTGTCTTCCTCTCTCTCTCTGCCCCTCTCCCACTCATGCTCTGTCTTTCTGTGTCTCAAAAATAAATAAATGTTAAATTTTTTTTAAAAAAAAGCAGAATCAGGTCAATATTGTAGAAGAAACTGAGTGTAAGGTGCAGAGTGAATGGAAGTCCAGGGCCTGGAGATAGGGAGTTCTAGAGTTCTTTAAGGGTCAAAACAAAGCATTTGCCAAAGAATGGAGTGCAAAGATGCCATGGAATTGTAGAAATGATGGGGACATAGAAAGGTGGATCTCAACACCTGAGTCAAAGAGAAATAACGTGGTTATGCAGCTTAGGAATAGAAGCCTGAGGAGGTGCAGATTTAAAAGAGATGAAATCAAAGAATCCAAAAGCGGTGGTCCACCTAAGGAGGGATCTTGAATAAACGCTACAATCTACTTCCTGAAGGCCACTATATAGCAATGAGAACCATGTTCATGCATGGCTATGTGAGCTGACATAATGTTCAAGGTGAATTAAGGGGTGAGACACTGGGTCGAGCTAAAGGCCTCTAATCAAGAAAGGAATTGGGTATGGGGGAGTACTTGAAGAAAAGAGATGTAAGAAATAATATAATGTCAACAACATGTGACAAAATAGGGGTTCTTCACAGGATACAAACTAACTCCATCAAATAGATAAGACAAAAACCAAGCTGTGGTCTCTATCTCATGATATGAACCATTTGCATCATGGCTCAATTATGATGTCCACTTCATCCCTTAGAAAATCAAGCAAGGCTGGGGCGCCTGGGTGGCGCAGTCGGTTAAGCGTCCGACTTCAGCCAGGTCACGATCTCGCAGTCCGTGAGTTCGAGCCCCGCGTCAGGCTCTGGGCTGATGGCTCAGAGCCTGGAGCCTGTTTCCGATTCTGTGTGTCCCTCTCTCTCTGCCCCTCCCCCGTTCATGCTCTGTCTCTCTCTGTCCCAAAAATAAATAAAAAACGTTGAAAAAAAAATTAAAAAAAAAAAAAAAAGAAAGAAAATCAAGCAAGGGCCACTAAAAAAATCTCCCTTGACATCAGCCATTTTGTTCCCACAGACATTGAGGGCAGGGAGCAAAAGTAGAAGATACAAAACATTAAGTTATAAGTTTGGGAAATCAGGAGTGGGTGGAAATTTTCCAAGGTTCTTTTCTTATTTGTTGTTTTCCCTTTTCATCACATGTCAACTCAAAAAAAAAAAAAAAAAGGGAAAAAGAGAGAAGACTTCATCATCAGTGGACAAAAGAAAAATAAACTCAAACAGCTGTTAAGTATTTTGTCTGATAATATTGAGCAAGCAGACAATAGCCTGACTTTGTCATGTAGCAAGTGTGGTCCTTCTGAGGAAAGGAAGAAACAAGAGGTGTGGAAATCAGTCAACTAAAGGAGGTCAGATCGCAAAGGCTAACTCGTCTTACAACCATCCCACACAAACAGACCTTGTTCCCTTGAAGACCATGTAAAGGATTGGTGGGTTAACGGCAAAAGAAGAACAATAAGAAGTGACGTTTGCTGGTAATGGCAAGGAAACTTAACTAGTGTCAAGGATACATCTGCTCCTGAGGGGAAGACTTAAAATCCTACTCCTGGTTTCGCAGGCCTCTGCTGAAGAGCGCCCGAGACAAACTACCATCTGCTGGTAAAGGTAAATAAAAGGTTAAGATAGATCTGAAACCAGATTATTAAAAAGGAAAAAAAAAAACAAAAACAAAAAACAAACAAACAAACACAAAACACTGGAAGACAGCCTGGTTGAATTAAAGAAAACCCAAGGGAGATGACAGCATGGGAGAGATCTGTGCCCTCCACCTTCCTAGCTTCATCTCACTCACCTCCTAGGCCATTCAGGATGATAGTAAGCACTCAGTAAAAACATGTTAAGTAAATGAGTAAAAGCCGTTCAAAACAACACTGGTCTTTCTATTTCTTGAAGACCTCAGGTCCCTTCCTGCCTCTGGGTCCCTGCATAGATTATTCTGTCTGAATTTTCCTCCCCTCCACTTGACCTTACCCTGCAAATTCCCTGACCTGCAGCATCCCTATATAATTGTATCAAATAAATATAAATAGATGAGCCATGCCGATTATACACCACAGCTGCTTCTACTTCTCCCGAGTAGCACTCGCCATGGTTACTAGTTTGCCGGAGTACTTGACTAACTACTACCAACCCCCCACAACTAGATCAGCAGTTCCAAGACACCAAGGTCATGTCTGCTTTCTCAGAACTGTGTGCCTGAGTACCTAGAAAGTTCCCAGGATCTGACTGTCATTCAATAAATATTGAAAAAAAAAAGGAAGGAAGGAAATAAGGACTCCTCGGGAACATCAGTAGAAGGGCCTACACTGATAAGACCACCGTTTCAGAGAATCTGTGCCTGCCCACAAAGCCTGATGAGTAGGAAATATGCCTTTCTATAACTACAATCTTAGAAATCTATTTGACCAGAAATGAACCCTTCACCATTATAAAACAAATCACTTTTCTCCCTAGTAGTTTTGAGAGACTGAGTCAGCTTACCATGTATGGAACCGAAGCAGAAACTGGGAGCTTCTGCCCTGCACTCATCATAGTAGCAAAAAAATATAAAGGCACGTGATGTACCATGTGCTGCAAACTGCATACAGAAAACAAGACTCCTAATGTTTTCCTGGGAAAATGGACCCTGGTACAGCCATTATCAGAGGGAAAAAAAAAAAACTGGCAAAAACTAGTGAAATTGACCATAAAAATGTACTATGACCAAGCACCCTACCCCTAGGTACAAACTCTGAGCAAACTTTTGCCCATCCTTAAAAACACTTGCACAAAGTTGTTCCTCATAACCAACCAGGTCTGTGGGACTAGGAAGTCGGAGGTAGCTTTAAGGTGTCTTACCAGGGAAATGAATCCATGAAATGCAATGAATACACACTTTGGAATATTCTGCAGTGTTAGAAACAGTAAATTTCTAAATCCTTAGAAGACTGTGCTGATCATATTGACAAGTGCCAATTAATATAATTGTTAAAACCCATTAGCAATAATAAAGCACACTCGGGGGACAGAGTATATATCAAAGATACTGTAGGGATCCTAACCATTACATGCTCACGGGGCATTATTTGTATATATGATTCAATCTATCTCACACATGCTTGACCAGTTTTGAAGTGTATACAATTTTTCTCATCTGTAAATAAAATAATAATAATAATAATAATAACACCAATATCTTAGAGCCATTCAAAGTAAACACACTAACCCATACAAATAATGCCTGATAAAACCTGAAACCTCAACAAATGTTTTCTATGTTATTATCACTAATAATACAAATATTGCTTTATTTGGGGACCAAAGCAAGACTATGTTGAGCCATAATAACATCAAGAAAAGACAAGAAATACGACCAGGTCCGTGGTACAGTACCATAATCTACAGAAACAAGAGCAAAGTAAACAAGAGTAAGATGTGTAAAGTCAGGTTACTTGGGTTTGAATCGTGGCCCAGCTACTAACTTGCCTATTACGTGACTTTGGGAAAGTTTGGGAAAGTTTCTTTCTCTGTGCCCACTTTTCTAATCTGTAAACCAGGTAAGGTAATAGCTCCTATCTCCCAGAGTTTGTTGCGACAATCACTGGGGTTAATACATTTAAAGGACTTGGAAGAGAGCTTGGCATGTGGGAAGCAGATGATAAGTGTTCGGCATTATTATTATGTAAATTAAAATACTGTGTATTTCTAAAGATTCATACATATATAATGACTATTCCAAACACATTAGAGCAAGAATCTACAAGGTGCAAGGGAAACTGGAATGAGGATGAAGGACGAAGCAAGGGAAAAGAATGAAAGAAACATAAAAACAAAAACAAGAGAGGGGCACCTGGGTGGCTCAGTCGGTTGGGCGGCTTACTTCGGCTCAGGTCATGATCTCACAGTTTGTGAGTTAGGGCCCCAAGTTGGGCTCTATGTTGACAGCTCAGAGCCTGGAGCCTGCTTCAGATTCTGAGTCTCCCTCTCTCTGCCCCTCCCCTGCTCAGGCTCTTGTGTCTCTCTGTCTCTTAATAATAGACAAAAGTTAAAAAATTTTTTTTTTAAATAAGAGAGAAGCTCTACAAGGACCAATAATGAAAATTTACCATCTTTGGAGGCCTTTCATTCATTCAGTCTAATGGATGTGATGTCCATAACGAGGAAACATCAGAGGTGTTGAAGGAGTCATGCACAGGGATTTCAACAGAGTGAAAGTCTTGAAATTCTTGGTTCTAAGAAGCCCGGAGCTACTGTGGTTCCCAACTTCATGGCTTCCAATCTCTCTTGGATTTCTAATATACAGCAAGCCACCTACACTTGGCTAATGTGAGTTAGTCTCTGTCTCCTGTTACCTTATACTATTTAACTAAGGAAGGTCCTCAGGAGGGAAAAAAGATCAGGCTTTCTCTGCACTAACTCAGAAGGCAAAAGATTTAAGAAGGCAGAATCCAATATCAGAAACATGTTTCAAAAACTTGTTTTACCCAGAGGTGCCTGGGTGGCTCAGTCCATTGAGTGTCCGACTTTGGCTCAGGTCATGATCTTACGGGTTGAGAGTTCAAGCCCTGCATCAGGTTTTGTGCTGATAGCAGGGAGACTGCTTCAGATTCTCTGTCTCCCTCTCTCTGCTCTGCACCCCACCCCACCCCCTCCTCATGCTCTCCATCTCTCTCTCTCTCTCTCTCTCAAAAATAAACATAAAAAAAAAACTTGGTTTACCCAACAAATAAGCGGCTCCAAGCATTGAGTCACATGACTTTGGATGTGCAGGCAGAGTCTATGTAACCATATATCCAGGATGCAAGTTCTGGATGTGAAGCTGAACTAGTAAACTTCCAAGCTTTTTTAGGAATGCATGACTCTAGGACTCACTACGATCCTTATGAACATAAAAAGCCTCAGGTGCACTGAGACATAGGGCAGAATGCACTTGTGATACAAATATGGAGGAGAGGACCAGTACTTGTCTTACTGTCTCAGTTGTTACCTCCCTTTGGTACCACATGCCACATAAATTTCATGAGGCGGGACTTACCCAAAGTCTGCCAGTTGAGTCCTACTGAATGTCCTAAGCAAAGTTGACCTAAATCACCCTTCTGATTTGGCCATATACTTAGTACTACTTCATTGGTTGCAGCAAATGTTAGAGAAACTTGCCTTACTTCAAAAGCAATTAATACTTACTGAGTATCTATCATGTGTCAGCTCTGACATATGTCATCTCCAGTAAACTTCCTAAAACCCAGGGAGATGGGAACACTATGTCCATTATATAAATCAGGGAAAAGGAAGCTCAAAATGGGCCAGAGCTTGTCCAAGTTCCCAGAACTCATAAAGGCAGAATCATAACCTGGACCCAAGACATTTGCCAATAAATATGATACCTTTACAACATATCACAAATATCTGTTATGAATTCAATAACATTTTGAAGTATCAAGCCCTGAAGTTAAATCCTATGACCCTCTTCTTGGGCATCCAAATATACCCAGTTATCCAGATTCCCCTTCTTTCTTGACTCTATAGCCTACATGCTCAACCAATTACAGGTTCAATCATGTGAGCACTAAGCCAGTTACTCTCTTGGGTGGTCCAGGCTCTGGAACTCTCCCTACTGCCCGGGACCACAGTAGAAAATCTAACGTGCCAAATGAGAGTAAATGAGAATAAACGGGAGAGAAAGCAGCGCTGACTCTAAATCAGGAAATACATGTTCCCTACTGCACACAGCCATGCCACTGAAAAGTCTAGGCAAGTCACTTTTGCTTTGGACCTTATTTTCTCCTGGTAAAATCCAGTAGTGAAATGAACTCAGTGGTCCTCAAACCTGGTTTCACAGAACTATATGGAAAACTTCTATAAAGCAGTGATGCACAGACTCACTGCAGGGCAATTAAATCCGAGTCTCTGAAGTGGTTGGTGTTTGTATTTTATAAAAGCTCTGCTCCTGATTTTAAGGTATAATGAGGGTCGATAGCCCAGGTGATCCTTGAGGTTTTTGTTGAGACTTTCTAAGATTTTCTACCACAAAGAGTCAGAGTTAGACCAATCAGACCATAACCCTCACTTCAGGCTTTCTGCAGCTTCCACACCTCCACATTTCCAGAATCCTCTGTAATGCCAATAACTGAAGGAAAGACACCATCTCCTCTTTCCAACAGTCATGCGGTCACCAGCATCTGTAGTTTAGAAAAGAACAATGAAAGCAGCAGTTCTATAGTAAACATGCCATTTCTGGAAAGCTTAGAAATAAAAACCAGGGCTAAACAAGACCTGCAGGAAAGGTAAAAAGAGCAATAAAAACGGCAGACTCCTGCTCTAGACAACTCTACTTGGTTGCCATTTTGAAAACACTAAGTGTTAAGGAGCAAATGGTCTTTGAATGGGGGAGAAGGGGAGCCAGGACTTGGATGCTTTCAAGGAGCAGGATGCACCAAAGAGAAGCTGACACAGTTTGAAGTCAGCACAGTATTTTAATCAGTCAGTGGGAGGCACCTGGGTGGCTCAGTCGGTTAAGCGTCCTACTTCGGTTCAGGTCGTGATCTCGTGGTTTGTGAGTTCAAGCCCCTCATCGGGCTCTGTACTGACAGCTCAGAGCCTGGAGCCTGCTTCGGATTCTGTGTCTTCTTCTCTCTCTCTGCCCCTCCCCTGCTCTCTCTCTCTCTCACTCTCTCTCTCTCTCTCTCAAAAATAAATAACCACTGGGAAAAAAAATTAAGCAGTCAATGAGTGCAAAATTAAGGCAACTTGGCAACACTGGGTCTGACAAGTAGAATGGATTTTGATTACTAAAGAATAAATGAAAATAACAATTAAAAATAAAAACAAAGGGGCGCCTGGGTGGCGCAGTCGGTTAAGCGTCCGACTTCAGCCAGGTCACGATCTCACGGTCCGTGAGTTCGAGCCCCACGTCGGGCTCTGGGCTGATGGCTCAGAGCCTGGAGCCTGTTTCCGATTCTGTGTCTCCCTCTCTCTCTGCCCCTCCCCCGTTCATGCTCTGTCTCTCTCTGTCCCAGAAATAAATAAATAAATAAATAAATAAATAAATAAATAAATAAATAAATAAATAAAATAAAAATAAAATTAAAAACAAAAGAAAAAAAAAACCTACAAAAGCATCCCGATGACACTGTCAAAGCAGTAGCTTCAGGAGTGCAAGACAAAAAAGTTAAAGGTCATCCACAGTAAATAGCAGGTTACAAAGAAGCTTTTGCAAAGAAAGAGTCGAAATGAACATGGTCCAGTTCATGAAGGGTTGACCCTGATAGCTCAATGGCACAGAGCCTAGAGAGTGGCAGAAAGAGAGAAATTTCACAAAAAAAGAAAAAAAAAGAAAAAAAAAAAACTAAAAGCCAAACACCACCTGCTACTTTCACTGGTTCATAAAAGCCATGTGAGATTTGAGTGGCAAAAGGAAGCCAAACCTGCAGGCTGACTTCAAACGATGAGACAATTCCAGCGTGCTTACTAAAGAGAGCTGCTCCTAGTCATTTCAGTGGGGCCCCATGAGCCTTTTTAAGGTAAGTATTATGGACAGGGCTCTCCTGAGATTATTAAGCACAAAACACACGTGCACGCCACTACCTTGGAGCGGACTATGAGAAAGTTGTTTTTACCAAAAAATACAAGAATTGGGAGCAGCAATGGCAGACAACTCCTACTCCCCACCGGATGGGAGGAGGAAAGTGTAAATGGAATAACCCATGATAAGAAGAGAGGCCTTTCAAGATGATGAAACTGATGGCAGATCATTATGCCTGTTCTGTATTACAACCAACCGGGGAATTCCTTATCCTCTTATCCTGATGTGTGTGTGTCGGGGGGGGGGGGGTGCAGATGTGTGTGTGTGTCGGGGGGGGGGGTGTGCGCGCACGCCTGTGTGCCTTTTACTACTCTGAGCCCTTAGATATTTCTTTATGGCTTAACATCTTCCTTTTTACAAAGTAAACTCCTGGAAGTCAAGGACTTTGGTCATGGTATACTCAGTCCTAAAACATCTGGCACATGATGGGTTTTCTCAAACATTGCTTGGTTGAGTGAATGAATGAATGAACAAATGAATGAATGAACAAATGAACAGATCAGTGTCTTCTTTTCTAGAAGCAATTTATGCTTGCATCTTTTCTTTCACAAAATCCTGAGAACAATCTAGTTCCGGTATAACAGGTAAGTTTTTCTAGTTAGTATGTAATCAAAGAAGACACAGCCTTTTCGTTTCAAGTTTACAATTTAGATGTACTGCTAATGTGATAAGACAATTTTTACCATAATTGTGCCTTAATTTCTCAAAATTGACCTCTGTATCTCTTATCTTTTCAAAATATGCACGCATAGATACAGATCCAAACACACGTAGACACACATAGATGATCTGTATCATCAGAAGAAAAATAAAGCTCAACCATATCCATGGGTGCAGGTCAAAAACCCGTCATCCTTGCCGTTGGGAAGTAAAAAGTGCCTGAATTTCCAAAGGTGAAATTTCTAGGTTGGAACATTTTAATGAAGGGGGGAAAAAGCACAGATTCAGAAGAGGTGTGGGGCAGATTTAAAGGTGCATTTGAAAATTAGGCACTGTATTTGAAGAGTAAAGAATCTCTACTTAAAGTACATTCTTGATACACATGCTGACAAAATTAAGGGCACACCGTCCTTTGCTGAATGAGAGCTTATCAGAAGTGCTAGTGTGAGCCATTTCCTTTTGTTCCCTGGAGAAAAGTAAGGCATGAAAAATACGTTGACAATGAATCATCTTAAGCTTGCACATTTAAAATTTAAGTCAGTAAGATTGATAAATTAAGGTTCTGATGGCAACAGGATTCTTTCCTGTCATGCACAAGGTAGAGCTATAACAGGAACACCTGTTTCCATCTTAAGGGTCGGGAAGGATTGATACAATGCTGAGATTCGCATTGCTAATTAGGAATGTCAGCAAAAGAAGTTCGAAGCTCTCTGTTGCTGCTGAATCAAAACAGCAAAGAAAGGTAGGGAAGACTCATGCTACCAATTTCTCCTTAGCCAGGGGGTGAAATAATAACAGCCCTTCATATTTGTTAAGCACGTACAATTCACAATTCACTTTTGCACGCAATTACCATTTGAAGCAGAAGTAAGTGCAGGCCAATTCTGTTTGTCCGCTTTGGATAAGGAGGCTAAGGGGCTTCCCCCAGGTCACACAGCCTGCAGGTGAGGAAGCCAGGCCCCAAGAGCGGGCCAGCACTTTATCACTGTATAATGCGACATTCAAACCGCAGCTAATACAGGCAAGAACTTGCCTTCTGCTATTTTACTTCGCTTACCTTACTTTCAGTAACGAACAGGGACTGCCATTTTTATTGTTAGAATAACAGTAAATAAGTGCGCCATTAAATGTTGCCCAAGGATGGAAATGGCTTCTTGTACTTCTAGCAAGTATTATGTTTTCCCTTGTGTGTACGCGTGTTGGTCATAAAAGCATGGAAAACAAAGTTCGAAGAGTGCAAATCAAGTTCCGAGAGGACGGATCACAGACACACCTTCAGTGACTTGTCCCTCGGCCTCTACCCTGCCTTTGAAACAGAAGCAAAACTTGTATTCCTTAGAGTGTTGTCATCTCCAAAATGGTTTTACAAACGGACACATAAACCCCTTCAGTGTGTTCCAAAGCAAGGAGGCCCTGGGAGCCAATGAGAGCTCTGTACAGCCAGCAGGCTTGCTCAGAACAGAAAACCTCAGCCTGACATACAACAGCAAAAATCCCTAGGCATCTTGGGAGAGCAGTTTCCATAAAAAAAAAAAAGGGCTTATATAAAAAATGCATACACAGAGCTTGACTCTCAAGGTTAGAAAATTCCCCACAGTGAGAAGTATGAACTGAAGCCATGGCCACATCACAATCTGAGCAAAAATAGCAAAAGAAACCTACTTCGGGAAGCACCTCACTCTGCCTTGTGCTACAGATTACAGAAAGTCTGTTGTTCCCCAGACCACCCATCTGTCACATTAATTTTTAACACCGACATTCTGTACAACAAACTATTCACTGTTTAAGTATCAGCGTTTGGCAAGAAAGACAGAGGGGGAGAAGAGTAAGGAAGAATGGAGGCATGGATAGATGAGAGAGGGGTTACAGAAACACAATCATCAGTGCAAAAGGAGAAAAGAGTCATGAGCACATTTCACTTTGCATAGTCACGCTGAGGCCCAATACCAGTGCTCACAGATCCCACACTCCCTCCATTAGGACCCAGTGATTCATCCTCATGACCCATTCACTAAATACACTGTCCTTTCCTGACACTATTCCCATTCACGAAAAATCTCCTCTCCAAGTCCAGATGAAATCCATCTCCAGGAACCCTTGCCCAATGTCCCTGATCAGAAGTAATATCTTATCTCTCTCATCTCTCTCTGCTGTTCCCAACAGGCTTTGCTAAGAGCTCTGTTACAATTCATTTCACATAGTTCAAATGCCCTCCATTAAATCATTAGTTTTTGAGCAGGGAAAGTATGTCTTGTTTGTCTCTATAAACTCCAAGGCATCTCTGTCAGCGGTTGGAACAGAGGAGATTTGTAGTAGTATTTCATTAAGCAGAATTCAAAGAACTTAAAAAGCTCCTTCTAGCACTGACATCCTGGACTTTAAGTCTGTGCACCTCACTTAATCATTTATTCATTTGTTCATTAAACAGCAATTTACTAAGCACCTATTGCCCATCATGCCTTGTGCTCAGAGCCCTAGGAGACTATGGTGCCCCCGTGAAGTTTACAGTCGAGTCTGGGAGAAAGGCAGTGATCAAATAATTGCACACATCCACAACAACCATGTGTGCTAAGCACTGCAATGGATAAGTTTAGGAGGATTTGGGGGCATTCATTCAACTCTGATACTGCACATTCCAGGGCAAGTTGTCAGACACAGAAAAAGGCAATCGCAGGAAAAAGATATACAAAGGCCCCCAAATGATGACACACTTAGCTTTGCTGTAGGTTTATTTTTGTTAAAAACGTGAAACAACATTACAAAAGAAGTGGATGTTCAACTTCAATCTGTGTCCATGCTTCTAAATCATCTTCTGAGATACAGATACAGACGCAGATAGATACACATACGCATACACATACAGATCGATCACGGTAAAAGATCACTGCCTTAGAACTTTGAAATTCTGAGTTTAGTCTTTGCTGCAGAACATACTAGTTAACTCTGAACTTCCCCATCAACAAAATGGAGACCATAATCTCTGCTGTGACAACTAGACAGGGTTGATGTGTAAGGATTCAATGACAATGCAGGATACACACATTTTGAAAAGTGCATATTGTTTGCACATAAAAATCTGTCAACTCAAACATCTGATACATATTCATATATAAATGTATATATATATTCATATATATACACATATATTCACATATATACATGTACATGCACATACACTTGGATTTCTCATTATGGTACAATTTTTTTCATCACAGCTGCTTTCACTCATTCTGTTGCCCTCCTTTAAACAACATTTTCTCTGCCAGCAGAAGATGGGAGAGGTCGGCAAGAGAATGGCAAAGTCTTGCTGCCTGATTGCTCTGCTCACAGCCAGAATAAACAAAGGACAAAGAACTAAGGACTTGAGTCGAACCCCAAAGATTAAGCTACACCGCTGGATGAGGACACCAATTAACATAACATCTAGTCAGATCAGTGTCAGCAAGAAGTATCTGGAAAAATCCCGAACCTTAAATGATACCATGGATTGACATTGAGGGGAAATGGTAGCATAATTTTTACTTGCCGTTTTGTCAGCAATCATACAAGAATGCAAGATGTATACAACCGAAGCAGCATAGTTTCCTATATAAAGAAGGCTGACGTGAAATTCTAGACTGCATGTCTCTTCTCTATCAATCATAAAGAACTACGAGAAAATCCTAGAAGGAAATGCTCCCGCTTTATAAGCAGCAGTAAAATCATTTATTAATGATAACATTTAGTAAGTGCTTACCAAGTGCCAGGCACTATTAAAAGAACTTTCAATTTAAAACTTTAACCTTCACAACAACCTAAGAAGTCGGAATTATTATTCCCTTTTTCACAGAAGAGAACACCGAGCCTCAGAGAAATTCACTCGTCTAAGATCACACAGCTGGCATTTACTGAACATGCTGAATAGCTACCATTCATTTGGCACTCACCTTGCTAGAAGGCAAGGAGAGGTCAGGAGGGGAAAGGTCAAAGGGCAGGTATCCCTGATCCAGAAAGGAGTCCCACACTGATTCTACTCAAAGAATCTGCAGGGAAACTGAAACATGAACATAAATTGCTAATTTTCCACGGTAGAAATTTTAAGTACCACAGGACATGCATAGTTAAGTTCCACCTCAGTGTTCATGTGGGGGAACAGGGCACAGATGACAAGTCCAGGCACTAAAAAATTACATAATTTACATGAATTACCTTCTTCTCCACAACTTTCCACATGCCAGTTGGACTTGATTCCTTTGGGACAAGCCTATGGGCTATATATTCTCTGAGTGAGTTTTTCCAGTGGGTAATTCAGCAATATGGCTCCCAGGAACTAGACTGGAAGCTACCCAAGGGCAGGTACTAGGTGCTGTATCCTCAGTGCATAGGATAGTGTCCAGTACCCGTGCTTCAACAGATATGTAATCAGGTACTGAATGAATTACTGGGTTAATGAGTTAATTAAAAAGTGAGCAAACGAATGAATACAGGAACATAAAGCCAGGTATACACCATTCAGAAGCGCAGACGACACTGGAGTTCATGAACTCTGCCCCGACTGCCAAAGCCCCCATCCCCAGGTGTAACTTTGCAAACACGAGTGCCAAGGGACTTTTGCTAGACAGCAGGTGGGAGTTCTCTTAACTGAGAGACCACACTAGTGACCTAAATGGTCAATGATTTCAAGAATACCAAGAAGCAAAACATCAACTTGTGTTTTATCCCCCATCATGGCAGGAAGCAGAGAATGAACCACAAAAGCCATATTATCTAGAACTTTCTTGAGAGCTATAAAGCAAGTCATTTGCAGAAGTCGTTGATTTTGTACATGGGGACTGTTTGGTAAAATTGAGGAAGCGAATGATGGTTGACTTCCTGGAGTGAGTCACGGCTGTAACCCCCTCTGACAGTATTAATAGAACAGGGGGAAAATTTCCAGGAAACATCAATTACCACAACGACCAAAATAGAAAAGGCGGCTGGTGACTTAATCACTAAACTTTAGGGGAGACTACTCTCTTTCTTTATCAGAAAAAGACAACAATAAATCCAACTAATACATTTAGAAACTAGTTGAAAGCATCCTTCCACACTTTGTATAGTTACCTTTAAATAAGATTTGGCTTTAGTGAAATGACCATACTTACTCTAGCTTGGTAATAGTTGAGCCAAGGTTCTAAGGTCAAAGTTAGACCTCTAAGAAATAGACCTATGTATTAAGGGATCCATTCATCTCCACTCCTTCTTTCAAAGCTTGAATTAATAGGTATTTAATGAGCACCTACTATTATGTTCCAGATTCATACTCCCTAAGAAACAAAGAACTAAACAAAAGAAGGAACTACAATAAATATATTTATAATAACACATATCAAAATAGAATATTTACATGTTTACATACAAAATACTTGGAATAATATCTGGAACATCATGAATACCACGGAAAATTTTATTCTTCTTCTCATTATTATTCTAGCCGCAGGTGGTCCAAGATTGGGGTTTTCCATTAGTCTTCAGAGGAATTGAATCAGTCTCCAGCACTTGCATGGCTATGACTCTGATTGTGCATACCAATGGACCCTGCTTACTCACTAATCATCATCACCCTGTTCTACCATCCAGACTGCAATGAAACTACATGATGCAGTTCCAAAGGATAGCATACCCAGGCAACGTATTGGACCACCTCTCCCTCATCCCAGTTCATTTGCCTCATGGCCTATTTTAATTAAATGGGTGTGGCTCAGCAAACAGCCCACCCATCCCATCCACGCACCTCACACACACAAAAATCTTCTAATCCATGGTAAATATCCTTCCTGGGCCCCAAGTACTTCACCACAGCTGTTGTACTTACTGCAGGATGGGATTTAAGTAAGAGGAAATTTTGGCAAGTACCAATTATCAGCCAGTAATAAACATACTCCCAGTTTCTTCGACATCCTGTCTCCCCAAAAAGCCCTTACTATATCCTCTAAGAGAAAAACACTGGAAGCAACACAGATGACTGCAAGTATGGCAACAGTTAAATAAAGTCTGGTATAGGGGTGCTTGGGTGGCTCATTCGGTCAAGTGTCCAACTCCTGATTTCAGTTCAGGTCTTGATCCCAGGGACATGGGATTGAGCCCCGCATCCGGCCCCATGCTGAGCATGGGGTCTGCTTAAGATTCTCTATTTCTTTCTCATTCTCATTCTCTCTCTCTCTCTCTCCCCCTCATCACCCAACCCAAAAATGAATAAATAAATAAATTCTGGTATAGCTTCTCCAAGGACTGTATGTCACTGCTGAATATGATGAGGGAAATTCTAATTCTATAGCATTAAATTGAAAAATAAAAAATTACATGTCTCCTTGATTACACATTATAAAAATTATAGAAGCATACCGCTGAAGAATAAATCAGTACGTAGAAAATGGGAGTTGAGGTGACAGGGAGAAAGGACTGTGAGTATATTTTTCAAAATGAATTTGTTCCCTTGCCCATATAAAATAGCTTGTGCACATTTTTAAATGTATGGAAAATCTTCAAATTTACCTACGTTCACAAAGAAAAAAAATATCCAAGGATTTTTCTGATTGAAATATATTAGAAAACTTCAAGTGTGTAACAAATTATCCTAATAGCAGGAACTTTTCCTTCTGAAGGATACACAAGTACTCCCCAAATTATATCCAGGCATTACTTAGCATGTCAGTCAACTGCAGGCACTTTGGAACGGAAGCTCTCATCTCCTCCCAGATCCATTTAGCCTGAAGCCTACAGAAGAAGTCATGTGCCTCAGCCTCATTCATCAGCAGCATCAAGTGCTATTTAGGAAAGTTGCTAACTTCAAAGAGCATCATCTTAATTTCTAATTATGACCATGTGAGCAGCTATATAAATGGCTGAATCCTAAAGCGTTTACATCCTTACTTCACACTGTGGTTCCAGGCTCCAGGCAGAAAAGATGGCAGAGTTTGCCTTTCCCTTCCTCTGATCACCCCTTCCTCACCTGGGAGACCTAGAACTCCCACTGTGCACCTCACCTCATACGCCCCTCCTGGTCACAAGCCTCTACTGCATCTGGCCACCTCTCCCCAACTACCCTACCCACATCACTCCCCACCCCTCACCCCTTAGCCAACTGTACCTATCCAGCCTTTAGAACCCACCTGCTTTTGTCTATGCAGGCCTAAAACTATATGACCTTTTTCAACATCCCTACGGAACTTTAAGTCTTGATTATTTTTCTAATCAGTTAATTATTATTTTTTTAAATCTCACCAAAAGCACTTCTGAGTATTTCATGTAGAAGTCCCAACCAGATCTTAAGTTTTTGTTATTGTTCTTTCCCAAGGCAGTTAAGAGTGCTAGACAAATATTGGGTCCTAAGTCCATACAGGTTTAAAAGAATATTAATTATGCATAACTGGTAACAACAGTAAACAGGAGTTGTTTAGGAAATGTATGCGTACGTATCAAGTCACAATGGCTCTGTACATTGCTACCATTAGAACAGGGGATATGGCAGCATTAAATCTGGGAGATATGATGTTAAGCACCTCCAAGACAGGGCATCGGAAATCTGCTTCTATGTGCTAATCTCTGAAACACTAACACCTCCATTTCTCTCAGCCTCAAGTTTCTTCCTCTACAATGAAAAGCCTTCAAACAGATCATCTGAACTGAACATCAGCAGGGACCTTCCACCATCCAACTAAACTCCCTTGGGTCCCGATCCTTTTACTCTTCTCTTGGAACCATGATTTTGCAAGTGAGCGACACCAAGTGACATCAACTCTGGATACTTTACCTTCATCATCTACACAAGGGGAGTAGTAACCCCTGCCATTTTCACCTATGAAAGGGGCTCTGGAGATCAAATTAAAAAAAAAAAAGTCTGTGAATGTGTGCTATGAATGTAAAATGCCATAGAATATTAAGAAAATGTATTTACGGAGAGCCTGAGTGGCTCAGTCGGTTGAGGGTCCAACTTCGGCTCAGGTCATGATCTCACGATTCATGAGTTCGAGCCCCGTGTCGGGCTCTGTGCTGACAGCTCAGAGCCTGGAGCCTGCTTCAGATTCTGTGTCTCGCTCTCTCTCTGCCCGTCCCCTGCTCACACTCTGTCTCTCTCTATCTCAAAAATAAATAAAACATTAAAAAAAATAAAAAGAAAATGTATTTACTCCCATCACTGTTAATTCAGGTGTGGGACAGAGGTATTAGGGGTATAGTATGGAAGAGTACTGCTCCAGAAGAAGCCTGTGGAGAGAAAACAGGTTAATAGATGAACTTCAAGAAAGCAGCACACTCTTCTGTCTCCTTCTGCCAGCAGGAAAGCTTTGGAGAACTGCATGGCTGAACAAGATATGTGAGTGCCTAGAGCCTCCTCAAGGAAACACACAAAATGGAAGCAAAATTACAAAGTCCTAGGGTCCATTCTGGTTGTTGCCCTTATTTCCCTTAACTGGCTTAATAACCAAACCAGTCTAGTTCAGAAAATGACATCACTGAGAACATTACCTCCAGTATCCTCAATATGTGGAGTATTTCTATGGTTTATAAACTACTAAAAGATCAGATGACACTACATAAAGATCTGTATGTGAATATATATATATATATACATATATATATACACGTATATATATACATATACGTATATATATGTATATATATACGTGTATATATATATGTGTAGATATGTGCGTATATATATATATATATATATAGAGAGAGAGAGAGAGAGAGAGATTGTTTCAAGCATTATTTGTTCTAAAAAGATCACAGGTATTAATTTGCATTTCCTTATTTACTTTTTACTCCCCTGAGGGAGAAAAACATTGTAATAACACCTTGTATTTGTAGAAGCATGTGTCTCCTAGAAGCAGGGAATACTGTATAGATATTATTTAATCAAGCTTCACCTTATCAGTGAGTAGTGAGCAATGGATCATTATTAAGGGGTCATTTTAGTTGGAAACAAAAAAGTCCAACAAAATATAGAAAATTTCAGGGTGACAAAAAATCACCTCTGGTGAGTTCAGTGAGGTCAAAAAAACCAAAAAAAAAACCAAAAAAAAAAAAAAAACAAAAAAAACAAAAAAACCTCCAAGAGGCAACTGAGACTCCCTTCTCCCATGACACAAAGTTTAGTCTGCCTGAAATGGTCTACCATTGTCAACCTTTCCATGAATGAATATTCACCTTCCCTCAAAGTCCAGCCCAAGAGCGTCCTCTCCCTATACTAGTGCAGCCTTCAGCCTTCATCTTTCCAGTCAGATTAAATTATGAATTCTTTAGAGTTTATATATATTTTTTTAATTTTATATGTATATATTGTATATATAAACATTTCTTTTTGAAAGACAGAGACAGACAGAGCACAAGCAGGGGACAGGCAGAGAGAGAGGGAGACACAGAATCCAAAGCAGGCTCCAGGCTCTGAGCCATCAGCACAGAGCCCGACGTGGGGCTTGAACTCATGAACCGCGAGATCATGACCTGAGCCAAAGTCAGATGCTCAACCAACTGAGCCACCCAGGCACCCCTGGACTACCCTAACTGTAGTGTTTAACCAATTGTACCTTTTCGTGAACTTAGTTGTGTACATGTCTTCACTCCTATACCAAACTGAGATATCTGTAGTGAGAACTAGGATCCAGTCTTCTGTGGACATTACCTTCTACCACAGAGCCTTATAGGACATAGGGAAATCTATCCATGTTCTTTCTCTAGGACTGGATCTTGGAAACAGAGATATTCAATTGAGTGATTTGCAGGACCCTTTCCAGCTATAAATTCCAAACGTTAGAAGGAATTTATGGCATTACCTAATTCAATTCCATCAAACAAGGGGCAAAGAAAGGGATGTGTCCAAGTGGAACCAAGTTTCCTGAGTCCAGTCCAGTGCTTCTTGGCCGCACTATAGGACCTTTCTAAACTGCTGACAGTCCAAGAAGAACTACCTCAGGTTTATTTCCCTAAAATTTCAAGCCAGGATCTCAGGACACATCTATTTGACAGATGACAAGGAAGTATTAGCTTAAATAACCATTACTCTGAACATCACAATGCTGGCCAACGGCTCTTCACCATGAGTGAACTTGCTGTTTGGCATCATTTTAATAAAATTCAAATGGGAAGCAAATGCTGACCCTAGACTAGTGCTTTTCAAACTGTATAAAGTAGCTCATGAATAGGTCATAGAATCGATTCACTGGACCTCCAAGGGTATTTTTAAAAACTGAAATCGAATAGAAAACATCAATGTGCATCATGTCAAGTAAGAACATACACTGTTAAGTGAAATATATATATATATATATATATATATATATATATATATATAGGTGTGCATGTGTGTGTGTGTAATTATCGATGAAAATTTATTTCTTACTGCCATTTGTCTTTTTAAAAAGTTTGAAAGCAACTTCCTTGGACCACACTTTCTGGTGATACATATTAATAGCTACAGAGCTGAGTGCCGTACAGGTAACAAGAAAGGTGGGCAAAAGCAGGTCTTATGAAACTAATAACATCTCTCAATTTTACATTTCCTATTTCTTGGGAGAGCCATCCAGATCTCGACTGAAAACCCTGGCCACAATGAAGAAATACCACCGTCCCCCCCCCGCCCCAACACACAACCACTCAAGGTTTGGACTACCACGTCTTGTGTTAGGGGACGAGGCTTCTTTGGTCCCTGCCCACCCTTTGTCTCTTCCTCCCTCTTAATGAGAAAAGGTTAGAAAAAAAAATTACCAAAAGAGAGAGGAAGGAAAGCAAAGAAAAGTTTCAGTTTTAGAGGGGTTTTGTTTGTTTGTTTACTTATTTCTTTGTCTTTCTTTCTTTCTTTTCTAAAGAGAGACCCAAACCAGCCTACAGGAACTGTCACAGAGGACTCATGTCCCTGGGCACTTTCAACAGACTATCAGAATATTTTTTGCTTTCTACTTCTTTGGCTGGATGGCCAGGTTTGAGTAATTTTCTCTTTCTCTTGGGGTTGGTTGCTAAGAGACACTCTATTACTTCTCTTTCTCTTATGACCTGATTACTGTGATCAGCAAAGACAATATGCAGGACAGCACCCTGACAGTCTTGTACAAGATCGCCAGGCTGGGTTACAAAACAATGGGATCTCTTAACCATCTCAAGGCCATCAGATCAAGTTTCCAAAATTCTTTTTTAGAAGGGTCTAAGGATTCTCCTCCCATTTTCCTCCAAAATGGTGGTCATGACAAATCAACTATCTCTTCCATTATAGAAGCCAATATTCATATTGAAATGCATTTCAACAAAGGTTCAATGCCATCTCTGTATTATCTATATATTTCATAGGTAAATAAAGAGACCAAAAAAAAATGTTCTGGGTCAATCTAAGCCTGGATAAAGGAAGGACAAGGCTGCTAGAAAACCCTAATAGGTTTGTTAGCCAGAGTCTTCCAATCTCTCCTTCTTTTGGGGGAAAACACAGCCAAAGTAAAGTTCGCACCTTGTTTATCTCTAATTCAACACAGCTCTTCCCATAGATGTTTGTTGAATGAATAAATGATTGGTGTCCAGATTAAGCTCTTCTTCTCATCCCTTGAGGCTCCTATCCACTCCCCATGCACGCACGCATGCACACACACACACACACACACACATTTCAGCAAAATGAAAAAGAAATGGCTACATGTTCCTTTTTAAAGGTTTTGATGTGCTCAAAACAGACCAGGATTTTTTTTTAAGTCAATGTAAGAAAGTAACAAAGATTCTGGATCTTTATCCAGTATATCTTCCCCTAGTTTGTATTCCCCTTATACTACCTAGAAGATTCAGGTATCTGGCCAGACATTCACTCTTGTGTTTATTTTACTCTCCTCCCCACCACAAGGTTAATTTGGAAATTTTTTAACACTTTCAATAGGCCAAGTTCACATAACATCTGTAGCATATATCCAAAGGCATCATGCTTCCCATATCCCCCATGAGTTATACCTAAAATTTTATCATTAAAACTTCCTGCCTTTAGCTTAAGGTTCTGATGTCTATTAAAAATGGAAGTCCTTCTAGCAAGGTTCCCCTTTGGCATACTATGAAGAATATCAATCTCTTAGATAGATAGATAGATAGATAGATAGATAGATAGATAGATAATGAATATAGATGTAGAGAGAGATAAACATATGTATGTATGTATCTCAGTGTATGCACATTTAAAAGATACTTCCTGGATAGATTTCAGGAGTTAGCGTATAAAATACAATAGAAACACAAAGATTATGAAATTTGGATTTAGAGATAGCTGGATTCAAATCAAAGATTTGTTCATTATTAGCCACTGGACATGAGGCAACTTACTTCCCATTTCTCTGAGCCTCAATTTCATTATTTGAACACTGGAAATATTAGTACCAAATTTCAAATAATGCTGTAAAGATGATATATCAGATACCTGGCATATAGTAGGAACAAATAAAATGTTATCTCCCTCATGAACTACATGTACTTAAGAACATCAATTTTACTTTTCTCTGGTGTACAGAAAAGAACATTTGAAGATATTAGCCTAGAATGGGAGAGCAAAGAGGGCATGGAAGTGGCAGAGCAACATGCTAAAGGCATACAGAATGGAGAGCCAATGGCCCATTTCACAGCCTAACTAAATTTACAATATTCCATGGGAACAATTTTAGTCCATGCCCTTCAGGAGTAACCAATTTTACACAATTTCTGTAGCTGAATCATACTTTCATATAATTTTAGGGCAGGAGGAAGTGAGGAGATAATATTGTTCAATCTCATTGTTTTACAATGGAGGAACCCACCCCAGGGTGGTTCAGTGACATACGTAAGCCATAGCGTGCAACAGAAAGGTGTCCTTCCCATGGACATACTTCCATCCAGTTAGCTCTTGTCACGGGTGGTGGCTGACTTCTTGATTGGTCGCCACCTCCTTTCAGTGTGGTCAAGGTAAAATTACCTTTATTTAGCAGGCCCTTTGGCTCTTCCAATTCAATGGAGTATCCATGTACAGTTCTGAGACTGTATTCAGAACAAAGTCAAACTTTGCAATAGATCCTAGCTACTTACTAACTGGGAATCATGGTTCTTTATACTCAGTCTGGGGAAAAAATAACAGTTGCTATGACAGTTGGATTTATTTCTGAAAATGGGATGTTTGAAGGGCATTTCAAGCATAGTGCCCAGCTTCTAACTAGGAGCTTTTTGCCCTGAAATTCCCTCTATGGCTCTAGCTTTGCCCTTCCTCTACTTCTAGCAACATGCCCTGGTAATGCACAGGTCTATCAGCAACAAGTGCCCTGGCAATTGTTCCAGACAAGAAAAATTCCCTGGCAGCCCCCAAAATGGGCACAGATCCTAAGACATCTCCTTTTTCAACCTTGGACTGACACTGTTTTCCAGGATAAGAGGTAATTCCCAATGACAATTTCAGTCTAGAACAAGCAATACTGTCATACAGGTTAATTTTTATCTGGGCTGTATCCAGTAGAGAAGAAACTACATGAGATAAACTGCTTGGGAATTGTATAGACTCACCACTAGCAAAACACAATGCCTCAAGAAACACTATCTTTAAAAGGAACTATGGCTGAAGCTCTCTAAAATAATACAGTCGCTTGGAATCCAAAATAAGCTGAGAGTGGAAAAAAAAAAACACCTTAATTATATATGACATGGTTCAGTGAATTGAAAGAAAAACACCACAATAAATAAAACCTATTCCCCTAAAATACCCAAACTGGGATGGGGAGAGGACTCGAAGTGATCAGTGATGGTGTAAAAGTGCTTTCAATTTTATGGAATGGGGCCTCGTCTACTGGGTGTTGAATTATGCCTGTGCCTTCTCAGGGTGGCACAGAAGGATATTCAGAAGTTTCAGGAGATGATCTTGCCATCTCTCCAGATGTGCATGAGTGTTGAATCACCTGCCTCTATCACTCACTCTGTGTTCTTTACATTAATCCTAAACAAGCACACGGACTCGCAAATCACAGAGGTGGGTAGAACTGTGGAATGACTGCTGCTGCTTCATCACCTTGATTGTGTAGGTGAAGTTTGAAGAGTCTGGTTCATTTTTCCAGTCAATCTATGCTCGAGGCACACTGCAACCAGGTAGCGGTAGCCTGTAACTGCAACACCCAAATAATTCATCAGCACAGGCAGCAGAAAAGTAACAGATTATCCTTCTTTCTTTAAAAAAAATAAAATAAAAAGAACGTAAGAATAAAAATTAAGGAGATGTACATCAAGGTAAACCCATGGACAAGATACACCGGGGAGAGCCATTGCAAAGAAGGATCATATAGGTAATTCTGATTAGTTTCCTAATAACCTTAGTTTGGTTTTTACTATTACTCATTCTGCACTCTAGCTTTTCCAGGTTGTTTCCTCAAAATTTCAACTTGCTTGGGTTCCATGAACCCCAACTGATTTATTCAACTGTAATACTTATTTGCAGTAATCAGACTGCTTAACCTAATCATAGGAATGATCTAAATTCATTTTTGCCCTTACTACCTTCCAAGACCTTGTATTCTTTTCCACTTAGAGTAAGGAAAAAACAGTTGTTTATTTTTTTAAGTGTCCTTATTTATTTTGAGGGGGATGGGGGTAAGGGGAAGAGGGAGAGAGAGAGAAAGAGAGAGAGAGGATCCCAAGCCGGCTCTGTGCTGATAGCACAAGGCTCAATCCCATGAACGGTGAGATCATGACCGAGCTCAAATCAAGAGTTGGACACTTAACCCACTGAGCTACCCAGGAACCCTGAAAAAAAGTATTTTAAAAATATAGGGGCACCTGGGTGGCTCAGCCAGTCAAGCGTCCAACTTCGGCTCAGGTCATGTTCTCGAGGTCCATGAGTTCGAGCCCCGTGTCGGGCTCTGTGCTGACAGCTCAGAGCCTGGAGCCTGCTTCAGATTCTGTGTCTCGCTCTCTCTCTGACCCTGCCCTGCTTGCACTCTGTCTGTCTCTCTCAAAAATAAATAAACAATTAAAAATGCATATATATATATATATATATATATATATATATATACACATACATACATATACACATTATTTTTTAAATGTCAACCATAAAAATATCACACAGTATTAGTACATATATTATATATATATTAGTAAATATACATACACATATCAGTATTTTATTTAAAAAGAACAGTGCCATAAGTGAGTCCAACAAGCTATGCTAACGATTGTAATGGCAGCTCTTGGTACTTGCATGTTTGTTTAGGAAAAGGAATTCTCTTAAAGAAATTTGCCATTCTCCATCTGCAGTCAATGGCATCATGTTCAGTTTTGGGTCCTGACAGAAGCGTCTTTCTAGGATAGGCTGGATAAAAGTAATTCAAGATGGTAGAAGGTATAAACCTCCAGTTACAAGATACATCAAGTCCTAGGGATATGACATACAGCATGGTGACTAAAGTTAATAATACTGTATTGGATTTTTGACACTTACTAAGAGATTAAATCTTAAAAGTTCTCATCACAAGGAAAAAAATAGCATAACTACACATGGTGATGGATGTTATCTGAATTTACTGTGGTCATCATCTTGCAATATAAACACATATCAAACTATTATGTTGTATACCTAAAACTAACATTGGCTATATGCCAATTATAACTCACAATCTTGTATTTTTTTTTATTTTTTAATGTTTACTTTTGAGAGAGAGAAAGAGAGCATGAGCGAGGGAGGGGTAGAGAGAGAGGGAGACAGAATCTGAAGCAGGCCCCAGGCTCTGAGCTGTCAGCACAGAGCCTGATATGGGGCTCAAACCCACAAACCATGAGATCATGACCTGAACCAAAGTCGGACGCTCAACTGACTGAGCCACCCAGGCACCCCTAGAAGTCAGGTTTTTTTTTAATGTTTTTAAAGTTTTAGAAACACTGCAATGGAAATGTCCAGCTTGAAGGAGGGGAGGCGGGGGAGATGAGGGATAGATCCGCTATCTTAGAGGCGTGAAAGGATTCATATCAGCAAAGGGACTGCAAGCTTTAAGGGCAGAGCTGGGACCAAAAGTAGACCGGAGGGGCAGCAGTTTCCACCTAAATATGGGAAAATACCTTTTTAATCTAAAGGTAACACAGGTAACACTATAAATAAAATCTGTTCTCACCTCCACTGTATATTCAAGCCAGAGCAAACTTAAGACATAGTAAGAGGACATATCTGCACTAGGGCGATTGCTACTAAGTTTACATCCCTCCAGGGAGCTTCAGAGTTGTTATTCTAGTTTTGCTGTTGTTGTTTGGATATAGAACCCTCGTATCTCTTACTAAATTTGCGAGTAGGTATTTTAAGCCTTACTCCCTCTGCAAAAGGGAACTACTCCCACTGTATTGTCTCAAGTATTATTACATGTAAAACTGTCAGTTTTAGGAGACTCAATCTGAACCAAGCCACCTTCATAAACTTTGTAACTATTATTTACTCGATAGATATTCACTGAATGCTTCTTCTGTGCCTCAACCATGGTAGGCATTGTGAATTTAATGGTGCCCAGCAGAGTCCCTGCTCGCAAAGCCAAACAGTCTAGGTGACAAGGTAGCTCTTGACGTTACCTCACCAGACTAAGTACCTATTTGGTTTGTCTGTTTGCTCTTCCCTGTTCCTTTCCCAGAGATGTGTAACTCAAAAGCGATGAAGGGAGAGGGCCCATTTAATGAGGACTGGGTCACAATCAGAGAAATGCGACCAGATTGTACAGCTGGTTTTCTATTGTTGTTGTTGTTTTTCTTGGAGAACAGGTGTTGACAGCTTTAAGCACTAACTAAACTCTGCAGAGATTATAAACTTAGAAGACTAAGAGATATGCCCACATTTTTTAAAGGCAGCTTTCAAGTCAAAATTAAGGTAAACTTTCCATAAAATCAGAGCTGTCCAAAGACAGAACAAGGAGTTTCAGTTTCCTCCATTAGAAATATCCAAGAAAACCTGTAGGGACACCTTGGGAAAGATGATTTATCAGGTGTTCGGTATCAGGTGAGAGACTGGTCCACCTCAGTAGTTCTTGAAACCAGAGAAGTGTTCCCCCAAAATGGTGCCAATTCTAGACCAATTACTTCAGAATATCTGAGAATAAGACCCTAGTCTTGGTATTTTTTGGAGGTCCCCGGTGATTGTTAAGTGTAGTGAGGGTGGAAAACCATGGAGAGACATTTATTAAAACGCTTGCAGTACTGCACTGGCTGTATTCTAGGAAGCCTGCAGACTTTAAGCCATAGAGCAAAAAGGAAGGGACACTGTCATACCCTTTTCCACATCAGCAAGGTCATCAAGGAGAAAGCCGAACAGGCTAGTGTTCTAGCTTGTAATAAACGAGTCCAAGTTCTAAGATGTGCTCACGAGGGAGAAAGGCCAGAACTATCAATAATATATTGGATACAGACAAAGAAAAGAAGATGCGCACATTTTGACATTCCAGAGACCATTAAGGCTCTGCATGGAATAGGTGTACTGAGTAAGATACGCATTTTATGTTGTCAGGGGGTACTTGTTTTTCTTTCGTTCATGCATTCATTTATTCATTTGTTCATTCGTTCATTTTTTTGGTTTTAACCAGAAAATTCCCTAGTTACATTCTTACCTCTTCCAAAGCTGTATTAAAGTGAATTAGATGTTTGCAAACTTCACTGGGACTTGGGGAAGACTGGCAGGAGAGACCACGCAGCAAAATTCTTGTATCAAGGGAAAAGCTGTGGCTTTCGGTATTGAACAAAGTTCTACCAAAGGCATAAGAGTAGAAGCCAGGTATATAAAATAAGCTGAGAGCCCCCATTGAATGTCTATGATTTCCAAGTACCATAATATGCTAACACTAGAAAACAGCCTATTTTTAGTACTTGAGGTTGTTTTTGAAAATCACCAATCTTTTGAACCTTGTTTTTCTTTTTTTTTTTTTTTTCCTACTACAGCTTTTCTGTGCCTTCAAAGTTACTGAGGATCATTGACCAAGATTCTCCATAGCAAAAGGGAACAGTGGTAATAAGGTTGTCAGAACCTGGGAAAGAAAAGTCCACCTCTACCCTTCACTGACCTAGAGGAAGAGAAAGGTAAATGCATTGGTCAAGGCCAGAGCAAAAGCTGGCATTAGCCCCAAGAGAAAAATGCAGAAGTTCTGATTCTCAGCCCTTATTGCAAACCACCAGCCATTCTCACTTCCCCTGCCAACAGAGCTGACTTTTGTCAGTGAGGGAAGAACTAAGTTTCACAAACAATTAGCACAATAAGAAATAAGGGTGGGGTACTAAGGGACCATAACCATGGTGACTGCTTTGTGACTCTAAGATCACTGACAGGCTTTAAAAAGAAATGGATTTGTTCTGTCAACATTGTATTAGATCGCTTTATAATGAAATCAAGTTGGTGACTGTCAGTGGTACTGGTATCGTTGAACCTTCTGTTCAGGAGCACAAAAAGCATCTGAGAATAAAGAGAGGGGCAAAGTTGACCTGACCAGTTAGCTTTCAAAATATAAAAGCTGCCATAAGAGCCACCGCAAATTAGCCAGGGCAGAAAAGCAAAAGGGGGTTTTCTACAGCCATTAATTGCCATATTACCATTATTATCATTATATAATACAGTACCATATGGAGAGCATTAAATAGTGTACTTTCAAACGAGACTCAGGCCAACTAGGTTAAGCAATGGCCTCCTTGAATCAAAACCTATTGCCCCTTGAGGCCCGCAGAGCTGCCTTGATTAAACACAGCGGCAGGCTCCAGTTGAAGGGATGATTCTTCTTTTTTGAAGGGAGGTGGAATAGAGTAATTGCCAGATGTTTGCAATTTTAGCTATAAAAAGATGGCTGCTTTCCATTCCTGAGTATGTTGAATCTTTTTTTTTTTCCTTTCTACCCAAGCTATTGTGGTTCACTAAAATAGGCCACTGCACTGATGAATCATCGTTCAAAACTGCAATAATGGAAGCAGAACAAATATGACATTTTAAATTCACATAGAAGAGAAATAAGTAAAACTGTATGGGTAATAGTTCTATGCTAAGCAACAGAAAACATGTTGCAGTATAAAGGACCTGATTTGGGTTCAGAAGAGTTATTCTTGAATCTCCTCTTGACTGTTCTCTACCTGTAAGACCAGGTCCAAGCAATCTCATCATGGAGACTTGATCTCCTCAAATACCAAATGGTGTCACTATCCCCGCCCAGCCTCACTCTCAGAAGAAAGAACTTACGCCTCGCCTTGGATGGGCGCTGTCCAGAGAAGATGTGCAAATGTATACGAAAGTATATCAAAACCATATATCGTGATATAATTGCACATACAGTGTACATTATTTTGTATGTGCATTATATTTTCTGATAAATATTAGAAACCCTCTCCCAATGCCACCACAAAATACTCAGTTCTCTGTTCAAACAGTGCCTTCTAAATCTGGTGAGATGAAAATGAAAATCTGGCTTTTACTTAAACAAAAGCAATATAACTGGATTGAGAGACTGGTGACCTCTTAGACAAAGGATGTTATCTTTCTTAATGAGTGAACTAAGCATCTCCTTGAGGGTCTGATGACATACGGACACTTTCTGTGAAAAGAGACATACACATGGACCAAGTTTAAACATAATTTCAGGGCCCTGGCTAAATCCCAAATATGAATCCTGGGGATGAGCGGGATGCGAGATAAAATTCCTAATTAATTTTTTTTCTCAGAAAATATAATTAATAACATCTTTAGAATCTCTCTGCCTCATTGGATAAGTTGGAAAATAAAAGATTTTAAAAATTAATAAAAATCACCAGTTTATATTGTTTGTTCTATATAACTTCATTTACATTATTATCTGTAATGATAGTCCAATAATAAAAATGCTACTTCTTAAAGAGACAATAAATATGAATCTTTTTTTTTCATGGCATAGTTCAAGTAAAGTCTCTGAGAAACATGTTCTACAATTTTAAAATAGTATATATCAACACATCACAATTCTAGCAGGTCAAACTAAGACATTCAATCCTAAAAACATCACCAAAGCACAAAAAAGAATAAAACTAAGGCTATTTTCAAAAACAATCAGCGAGAGTTACATTTGGACAATAATAATTTAAAAATCTATGGTTGTAAAAACTATGGATTATGATTCCCAGAGCTAATACCCACATTTTAATTTTAATAATAACAGCAACAGTAACAACAGCAGCTTCCACTGACTTAGCGATTATTTTGTGCCATACTATGTCAATGTATTCACTGGATTTTGAAAACAACTCTTTGAGATATATTTTTAAGATATATATATATATATATATATATATATATATAATTTTTTGACATATATATATTTATTTAAATGTTTATCTATTTTTTTTTCAACGTTTTTTATTTATTTTTGGGACAGAGTGAGACAGAGCATGAACGGGGGAGGGGCAGAGAGAGAGGGAGACACAGAATCGGAAACAGGCTCCAGGTTCCGAGCCATCAGCCCAGAGCCTGACGCGGGGCTCGAACTCACGGACCGCGAGATCGTGACCTGGCTGAAGTCGGACGCTTAACCGACTGCGCCACCCAGGCGCCCCGATTTATTTAAAGTAAGAACAAATTGAGACAGCTTAAGCAGCTACTTAACCTAATTAGTCCAAGTTCCCAGAGAATTAGGGGTAAAATCAAAACTTAAACCAAGATCTATCCGATGCTGGAGTCTCCGTGCTTAACCACCGCCTGCCATGAGTCTTCCCTCTTTTAGCCTTCCAGTCCTGTCCTGATCCCAAGTAGACTCTTTTTTCTGAGTCCTCTGAGAAAATAATCATAGAGCCACCTCACAGAATTTAAAGCTTTATATTGCTAGTTAACTGGTCATTTTCATATGTCAAGTTTCTAATGAAAATATAAACCACTTAAGGATTAGGATGTGTTTTTACTTGCTTCCTATCTCTTATAGAGCCCTATTAAATTAAAATGTCATGAGGCATATCTGAATTGTCCCCACTAGAGGAACTGAAATAAATGCAGAGGGTGAGGTATGAAAAAGTAAAATCCATCTACCAGGGACTACATTTAATGGGCATATGTGACACTTCAAGGTCACCTCAAATGGTGATATTTCTAGTGACATATCACGTACCTTGGCCATTTCTTTCCTGGTAAATAATTTTTATTTAGGAAAGTAGTACCTGAATACTGGAAGGAAGTACCTGATAAAATCTGTATCGTGATTATATATATGAACAGATCACTAACAAAAACAGCAAATTTACATGTCATTGAAATTTCATTTTAATGCCAATAAAACTACCAATGATATCTAACAAGTTTAAGCAAGATGGCATAATTCACGCAACCTAACAGAGATTTCAAATAGTTATTGAAGAGCTTTCTGAAATAATGTCTTCCTGACATTACTTTGGCTTTTTTTTTTTTTTACTTCTGTACATTATCCTGTACACGCCATTGCACACGTGATTCTAATGGATTTTTGCACGTTATTTGGATGACTTCAATTTTCAAACAGCTCTAAATGCTAATGATTGGGGAAAATAACAGCGATAAGATTTTCTTCTTTTAAGATAAAATACTAATAGCATTAAAACCAGATGCAGTGTAGTGCTAAGAAAAAGTCTACACATGGAATTAGGAGACAGGGATTCAAATCCCAGCTTTGCCCTGTGCTGGTTGTTTCACTTTATATTATATTCTCTGCAGATTGAGAGTGATGATACCTATCTTTTACAGTGTAGCCAAAGATTAACACTAAAGCAGAGTGGATTTTAGATGAAATAGGATAATAAATCTACTAAAAAGTTTTTCACATCCTTATGACAATGTTCTGCCAGAGAACTCGTTTTAGTGGTAGTAATAATTGTTGATTATTACACAATTGTTATTCTATATTACCAATATTTTACTTAAGGGGAAGTACCAAAATCTGGTCAAATGTGGCTTCTACATTTATAAGCCTTACTGTGGGTCCTCTGAATCTTAGATTTTTCATTTGTCTTTAGGAACTATAATAATGTAGGAACCATAATGTTACAGGATATTGTGCCAACTGGACTAGATATTATGTGGGAAAGGCATTTGAAATCTACTCATATCCACACACACACGCACACACACACACACATACACACACACACACACAAACACACACATCTTTAAAGCTGCAAGTTGTAATGAATATTTTACAGTAAAGTGCTTCTTTCATTGCTTCCTGTGCAGCAGACCATCTATTCTGTTTGAGATCAGCAACATACAAAGCAATGTAAAGAATGGATGGGAAGAGAGAATACTGGTGGTGAAAGTGCTAGGAAGCCTGAAGTGCCACATCTCAGGGACCTATACTCTTCTTTCCCTAGTGCTGTGCTCAGCCTTCCAGACTCTGGCAACAGTAAATTTAAGAAAGGATGATAAAAATATAATACCATGATTTTTTTTTTGTCTTACAGTTCCTAGGGTCAATCATTGTTCCAGGGTATGGTTTCTTTATATGGTATATTTGCCCAAAGGCTCAGGTGTCAGATTTATTTTTATAATATCCATAATGAATCCATTTATAGATGATTTACATAGGCCTGTCGTGACCCAAAATCAGCTGAGATTTCAAGCATCCCTTCCTGAAGTAACACAATAGCAAGTGCTCTATAATGCACAAGCTTGGGCATCGCTGAGTATTCTAGAAGAATCTTTTTTTTTTTTTAATCTCCTTTCTTCTGTTTTTGGATCCCAATTAAAATTCCTTGAGACAACATATGCAAAAAACTATGTTATGATGATAAAAGCACAGACGGAAAACCATAGCAAGGTGAAGAATGATTTGAGTCCCTGAACCTCTACATTGTTCACATGATAAAAGATACTTAAGACTTCAAAAGCCACTGCCATTAACTAAGGAGAGTTTGTGTACTCCCAAGACCTGCAGAAGATTCAAAAGGCATTAAAACACTGGCCCCTGGAGTTATTGAAACAAATGAATGGCTCCCAAACTTCAATTGAGTCTCAATCAGAATTATATGGGGAGTTTTGCTTTGTTTTGTTTTGTTTTGTTTTGTTTTGTTTTGTCTTCATGCAGATTCCTGGGGCCCATGCCTTGAGATTTTAAATCTGTGGTACTGACATGAGCCTCAGGGCTTGTGTGTTTTCTTTTCTTTAAAAAAAATGTTCCCCAAGTCTTTCTGATGACTGGCCAGCTTTGACCATTGTTTAAACCATACATTATAACAGTAATCATGAAAGTGTGGTAAGAGAATTCGAAATGCATGCAAGATGGCACTTGAGAAGGAGAAGAAACCATTTTTAAATACATCCATCCATACATACAAACTCATAGAAAGTTGTAAAAATTGTTTAGACTCTCAGTTTCTTCCAGTGGTAACATCTGATAATGGTAGAATACAACATCAAAATCAGGAAACTGACATTGTTGCATTACTGTTAGCTAGCTCTGACTCAGTTCCCGCCATTTTTTGACCCACATGCATTTGTGCGTGTATATAATTCTATTCCAGTTCATCCCATGCATAGATCCGTGCAACTACCTCCACAACCAAGATCCAGAACTGCTCCACCATCACAGAAAGACTCCCTGTTGCTTTTTCTTGGTATGAACACCCACTCCTGCCCCACTCCATCCTTCATTTCTGTTCCCTAGCAACCACTAATGTGTTCTCCATCTCTGGAGTTTTGTCATCTCAAGAATGTCTTATAAATGGAATCATACCGTATATGTAACCTTCTGAGACTGACTTTTTCTTTTTTCATTAAGCATAAAGCCGTTGAGGTCAATCCAGGTTATTGCATATTATCAATAGTGCAATCCTTTTTATTGATGAACTGTATTAATGCATTGTTTGGAGATACTGGACTTTGTTGAAACATTTACCTATATGAAGGACATGTGGACATTGCCTTTATAGTATTTAGTCATCATGAAAAAAGTTGCTATGAACATTCATGTACAGGTTTCTGTGTGAACATAACTTTTCATGTCTCTGAATTGAATTCCCAGGAGTGCAACTGCTAAATCATATGCTCAGGACATGTTTGGGAAAGACGCTGCCAAAGTTTTACAGAGTCGTTACACAATTTTACACATTCTTACCAGCAACATATGAGTGATCCAGTGTCTCCTCATCCCTACAGCATATGACTTTTTTTTTAAATTTCAGCCATTCTAATAGATGTATGGTAATATTTTATTGTATTTCTATATTTACTTTTATTTTCAAAAAAGAAATTAAGCTTTGTTTAGATTTAAAATATGAAGTGACGATATTACTATGTATTTATATAATTTAAAAATAAACTAGGGGGCACCTGAGTGGCTCAGTCGGTTAAGCATATGACTCTTGATTTCAGTTCAGGTCATGATCTCATGGTCATGTGACTGAATCCTGCCTCGGGCTCTGTGCTGACAGCTTGGAGCCTGCTTGGGATTCTCTCTTTTCTCTCTCTTTCTCTCTCTCTCTCTCTCTCTCTCTCTCTCTCTCTCTCTCTCTGTCTCTACCCCTCCCCCGCTCATGCACACACACTCAGTCTTTCTCTCTCTCAAAATAAATAAAAATAAATAAGATTCAAGAGTACCTCACCACACAACACCGCATTATTCACCACTTCCAAAGCCAGACACAAAGGATGAGGAATCTAGCACCTTATTAAGGAATCTACTTCCATAGTTCATTATGCTGACAGGTTACAAAATAAGAGATTTTGTTAACAATACATGAATGAACTTCTCTTTGTTCTAAAACATCTACTCGACTCTGTCCACATAAATTAATTCTATCACCAGAGCTCCTAAACAAGTCACCCAAAACGCATCAGTGACACAAAACTGTGGGAACCCTGGAAGGAATCCAGAGGATCAGAGCTCAGCTTCGCTACTTAGTGTTCTCTTGTATTGAACAAGCCACCTAACCTCTGCGCCTCTAATATTGGAGTAATAACCCCTGCCTGCAGTCAACAATTTTGTTTGTTATTTACAGCACTCCTAGGGCAAAGGCCCTACACCTTCTAGAAATGTATTAGTGAAATAATGATCCTCATCTCAGAAACGAAAGGGTTGCATTAGATAATTTTTAAGATTTATCCAGGCTCTAGAATTTCACAGTTGAGGCACTGTGATTCCTATCATTGCTATTTGAAGTTGATCATCTATATCAGTATAGGGGCACCTGGGTGGCTCAGTCAGTTAAGCGTCTGACTTCGGCTCAGGCCATGATCTCACAGTTCATGAGTTTGAGCTCCACATAGGGCTCCCTGCTGACAGCTCAGAGCCTGAAGCATCCTTCAGATTCTGTGTCTCCCTCTCTCTCTGCCTCTCCCCTGCTCATGCTCTCTCAAAAATAAATAAAGATTAAAAAATTTTATAAAAAAAAATCTTTACCAATATAACTTTATTACTAATAATTCTAGCTATACCACTACACATGTATTAGTCACTTTATACTACTAGAATTATAATTTAGAATAATTATTATAGCATGTAGTAAGATTCTGAAGTGCATTTATTAAGTAAACACTATTTTTTCAATGTTAGTTATTAGGATTAAAAACAATGTTATTTTTATTATAGCAAGAAGTGTGTTCCATGAGGGCAGGGATTAATCTCTGTCTTGCTCACTGCCATTCCTTCAGCCCCCAGAAGACAGCCTAACACAAAATCTGTTTTAAGTAAATGTTGAATAAGTACACCATGGTAATTCCTTAGAGTTGTTAAGATATTTTATGGTTTATAAAACATTTTCATCCTCTGTTATATTTGATGCTCAAAACAATCTTGTAAGATAATATCACCAGCTAATTTTATATATTAAGGAAATGTGGAATAGAAAACATCACCAAGGTCAAGTAGTGAAACTGGGGCTTGAATGTAAATGCCCTGCCCCCCAAATCAGCATGAATCTTGGCTCTTTCAAGTGTCAGTAAGGCCTGTGAATATTTGGTAAAATCTAATGTCACCCAAAGAAATTACAAATCCTTTTCTCTTCAGGAAGATGTGATGTGAAGATCAAATTAATACAATTATTATCTGACCCTTTAATGAATGAACAGCTGTCCTTTCCTCCCCACACACCCCGCCAAGGCTCTGAAAATGAAAACTCATGTACAGCACTCCACAGTCATAGACGAGGCTCAACACGCTTACCTTGAACCAGAAACGGGGCATGCCAGTCAAGCCCGAGTCTCATTAGAGTTCCTGATGTTTCAGTGACTTTGTGACTGTCCTCATGACAGCCCATGCATAATGATAACAAATGTCTAAGAAGCTGCAATCGCTCTTGTATGATTGCTGGCAACTTAACAGGACTGTCAGGACTACAGAAATAAGATGTTTCACGTTTGTACCTGCAAAGTCACAGGCCAGATTCACCTCTGGTGGCAGGGGACAGAAACTATAGGACTCCAGAGACTAGATAGCACACTGTGAGTCTAAATATTTAGATATGACTGTTCAGAATTCACAGTCAGTTCCCCTACACTTTCTGCCACCTACTATTCTAAGTTTTTACAAACAAACAAACAAAAAAAGTTTACTAACCATAAGAAGAGAAGCAGCACCAAATTGGCTTATAGGTTAAACACAAAAATGGTAGAGAAAACCCATGCTACATTATTTCTTTAAATATATTGTCATCGGTGGCCATCTGTTTCCCTCACATTTTCACTTCTGTTGAGAAAACAAATATGTCCAGCCTAACCAGTTTACATCACTTCACATCACTAATGGCTAGTTCTCTACCAAGTATCAATAACCCATGACTTCCCGATTCCTACGAACCAAGCCTGTCTTGCCTTTTCCCATCTGAGACAATGGAGATACAGTGGAATGAGCACATTTGGGAAACCTGGGCTCTGGCTCCAGTTCAGCGCAAAACTCTTGGATAACCTTGGGAAGCCAGTTCCCTTCCCTCTTAGACTGAGTTTTCACATCTGGCAAATGGAAGGACTGGATTACAAGAACTTCAAACTCTTTTCTACTCCTGCGGCTCAAAGATGTTGTGATTAATGCATGAAGAATGGCTTTGTCAAGAAAGCAGAAATGAAGGAAGACTGGCTGCCATCTCCATCATGGGAAATTCAGTTGTGATGGCAATTTATTCCAGCTACTCCCATCTACTCCAGATTAGCAAATCACCTAAAAACTATTCCCCCTTCATGAAATGGATTAATAACCTCACGGGAGCAGAAAGCATGGAGAGATCTAGCAACAAGTTTTCAGGTTTAGGACCCTCATTGACTAGAATTCATTTCAACCACTGATCAGACCTTTCAAGTCTAGGTGAAGCAAGGTAGGCAAAGCTTGAAAGCAGAGGTCTTATCTATATTATATAGAAGTAAATTAGGTAATACAGGTGGAAATAGTTTGTGAAAAGAACAACCACTTTGAAATTAACTCCAAGAAGAATCATGTAATAAAAAAATCATGGAGTTAAAGTGGATGAAGCTGCCTAACCCAATCTCCAATAAATAGAACCCCTTAACATCAGAAAGAGCCCTAGATATGAAAAGTAAAGGTTAGCTCTATTATTTTACTAGCTACATGATTATTAAATAAGTTATTTCACTTCTGGTAGTTTAGCACTCAGCAAAATGGCAAGAACATCTGCTCTACCTAACTCAGAGAGCTACAGCAAGAATCACCTTTGAAGAATTAAATGACAAAGAATACGGGAGTGTGGGGTAAACTATAAAGGACTGTACAAATGCGAAGGGATTCTACTGAAAGTGTTACCTTGAATTTGCACCCTAGGGATTTAATTTTTCAAAATTCTGACATAAAAAATGCTCTTTAAAGGAACTTTATAGAGATTGGAGAACGTAAATTTCAGACCACAAGACAACCCCAAATTTGCAAACTTGGAAACATTACCAATTATTCTCTATGATAAGCTATTGTAATTATCACATTTCATTCAGCCAAAGTATTAAAAGAGAAAAAGAGATTGTGTGTGTGTGTGTGTGTGTGTGTGTGTGTGTGTGCGCGTTTGTTTTCCAATTCCCAGAGTTGCAATTACAGGAAAATTTCAGAACCATCTCAAGAAAATAACATATTAGTAAAGTGGGAAAGCTCAATTACTTTGGTATCTACCAAAAACAGAAAAAGAAAGATCAATACCCTGTTCTGCCATCATAGTCTAAGGCTTTGTGTTCTTGGTTTTATTTGTTTATTTATTTATTTATTTATTTATTTATTTTGCAAATTTGGAGCAGACAGAAGATCCAGATTACAGTATAAAGATAATCACTGGCTACTACTTTCAAGACCAGAAAAAAAAATGCATTATCTTGTTCTCATCAGTCTAAAATAGAAGATGATGAGACAAAATCATACATACATAGCAACATTCCACAAAAAATGATGTGGACATTTAACAGGATAAACTTTGTAAGAAGGCAAAACTTAATAAAAAAAAATATGAAGGCTACTGTATTAAACATGAAAAGGCATTTGGAAACGCAGGGTCATTCAAAGAGGACAGAAGGAACACAAGTTGTTAAAAAAAGATCAGTGGAAAGTTTGAGAACAATGAGCAAAATATGAGGATCTGAAGGCCTAAAGAGCTACTAACTGGGAAAAACAATACCCCACTTTTAAGTGTGCCAAAGCTCTTTAGAGAAAGGTCATTAGCAGAATTCATTATAAACGAATTATGAGAGTTGGGGCACCTGGTTGGCTCAGTCGATGGAGCACACGACTTTTGATCTTGGGGTCATGGACCTGAACCCTACAGCGGGTGCCGGGATGACTTAAATAAATAATTTTTTTTTAAGAAAATCATGACATACGGGATCACATAAATATAAGCTTATGTGGAAAACATGTGGGTACTTGGCCATTCTCAGCCCGAGTTTAAAAATGAGAAAACAAACCCCAGAAATTGCAGACATAAAACTAAGGTGGGGAAATGGAACGGAAAACTTCCAGGTGGCAGTGGTTCAACAACTCCTGGACTAAAAGGCTCAAGGAATGGGTATAGGAGGGTAAAAGTAATTCAAACAGGTGGGTCGGGCTCCAGAACTGGCATGCCTGATGGGTAGCTATGAAGCTGGGATCTGTGCCTGAAGAAGCAGGCTTATATTGCTGTGGCCTAACCACCACCCCAAACATCACAGAGCACCTACTATGTGGCAGGGGTGCCGCTGGTGCCATTGGGAGCAAAGGCATGAGTCACGCAGTCCCTGTCTCCAAAAGCTTCAAGTACACTGAAGGAGACAGGCTCATTTACAAGTAAGTCTGTTGGAAGGTTTGTGATAAGAATTGTGATAAGAATTCTACGAGATGGATAAAGAGGTTATGGTGGAGTGAGAAAGAGTCCTCTCCAGAATATAGTTAAGAGGTCCTGGATAAGTCTAGACTCAGACAGAGGGGACCTGAGCTCAGCCCTGAGCAGGCCACACACCTCTGAGCAAACAACTTATACTCCCTGCCCTGCATTTCCCACATTCACACCAGTAAAGGGCCGACTGTATGCTTTCTATTAATTCTAACTTTCTGTCTTTGCAGTTAAGCTTCTTAGAGGTCAGGCTCTGAATTAAGTTATGAATGAAAAACCTTTATGGGCTACAAATTGAGGGAGAGTATGTACCAAAGGGAGAAAAATAGGTGAGCTGAGGCACAAGACTCCGGCATCTTCAATTCACCCTGTAGGTAAAAACTGTCTTGGGGCGCCTGGGTGGCTCAGTCGGTTAAGCGGCCGACTTCGGCCCAGGTCATGATCTCGCGGTCCGTGAGTTGGAGCCCCACGTCGGGCTCTGTGCTGACAGCTCAGAGCCTGGAGCCTGTTTCAAATTGTGTGTCTCCCTCTCTCTGACCCTCCCCCATTCATGCTTTGTCTCTCTCTGTCTCAAAAATAAACATTAAAAAAAAATTAAAAAACAAAACAAAACAAAACAAAACTGTCTTACCTACTATCTGGGGGTTTCACTAATGTTACAGAGCATTCTAAATGAACAAAAACAAAAACCAAAAAAAAACAAAAAAAAGGAAAATGGATATAAACTTTAAAAATGTATAAAAATTTAGACAAAAAAAAACATAAATTATAAAAATGTTTACAGTCACAGAGAATGCACTAACATTTCAATTAAATAGAAAGTAAAGCAAATCTCACACTTTCAACAAATATCATGTCATAATACAGAGCAGATGACGAGATGCAGCTTCATTTAAAAACAAAGTCTGAATATCCATGAACCTTTCCCATATTTATCTTTAAAATGTATATATGCAAGGGAAATTTCTTCTTTCACGTATTCAAAAAAGGTTATATTAAAAAAAGAGAGAGAGAGAGAGAGAGAGAGCGAGATTGGCAGCAGTGCAAGAAAGAATCAAGACTTCAGAAATTAAATGAGACTGAGTTGCTTGAAATGAGGATGCCATATTCCAAACTGTTTACTGCAAGAAAAGAATTACTGAGCCGAGTACTCACCCATCCAGCCATCCGCCATCCATCCAAATATATACACACATAAGAACATACAGACATACATTTGACCATACACAATCATTCCTACTAAAAACACAGTAGCATAATAGGAGCCAAGAGGAACATAAGGACGAGGGAGAAACCATGTCTTGTTGCTTAAATGGGGAAACAAAGCTTACATTCTTACAAGGAAGTATCACCATCACATGGGGCCCGAGAGCCACCTATGCCAAGAAGAGAAGGGCAAAGCAAGTTTAGCACCTGGGGAAGGACAAAGGCCGCGCTTCAGACACTGAACAGCCACAAAACTACCTCGCCTCTCCATATTCCCATTTCCGGTTTTCCATGTGAGAAAAACTCTTTCCTCACAGGGTAACACGAGAAAGCCATAAAACGATCACGGAGAAGCGCAGCATCTCGTACAGCCTACATGCTGAATAGGGGCAGAGCAAAAGCAGGAGGAATAACGGAAAAAAAAAAAGCAGAAAGGTGAGGCTCACAGAACCAGAGGTACATGGAAACATCCCACTCCCAGGGATGGGAGTGGTTTCCTCTGATCTAGGCCATGTCTGGTCATTTTGGAGAAGGTGATACAAGTAGGATTTTGACCGGGGACAAAAGAGGTGGGGGTGGTATGTTGAGAAAGAGCACATGGTCCTGAGCTGCCGTGTTCTGGAGAGGATGCCAGTGTCCCCAGAGCACTAGACAGACAGAGAACGAACCTCGCAGACTACAGCAAAGGGAGTGGGGCATCATAAGTGCACAGAGTCACCCAAGGGGCCAACCCACTGCCACACATAGCATTGGGCGTGGAGGGATCTGAAGGGAGACCACTACCTGCTTCCCTCCTCCCTCTCACATATGCCATGTATTCGCCTACTTAATATGGGACCTGCCCTCCTCCCCTGCCCCTCAGGTGTGTGTCAGTTATCATACTTACCAAGGCTTCCTCACAAGTTTGCCTCCTACTCCAGGAGCGAGTCTATCTTAGTCCTTTCATGTGAGAGAGAAGTCTATTTCAGTTCTCCCCCAAAATGAGGGGACAAAACAATAGTCCCCCAGTAAGCAAACAGGGGAAATGCAGAGAAAGCAAATAAGGAAGCCAACATATGGCCCCTCCTATCCTGATGAGGAGGGATTCTCTTCCAAATTCCAGCCCTGAGTCCTGCAACCACTAAAAAGAACAAAGACAACCAGTTCCACTAAGTCTGGGAGCAGACATGGAGCCTCCTTCAAAGCCTATAAAACTCAGGCACTGCCATAGAGATTAGTAGAACACCAAGAGCGTCACATACTGTTTTTCCAGGGTAGCACTCTGATGGTCTTATTGTTTCTCCTCCCAGAACAAAAAATCCATGGCCACAGCCCAGGAGTGCATGCTGATGCCTGACCTTCCTACCACCTGCCTGAGCGTCCAGCCATCTCACACAAGCTGGATATCTGGACTAGGCTTCTGACTCCAGAAGTCATTAAACTCTATTTACAATACCAACAGACTAATGAAGTGTTTTCTGGGGACAGGTAGAGGACTAGGAAGCAAAGAGAAAGACTGCACCATATGACAGGGCGTGACACAGTCTTACGGAAACTTGCTGAAAGAAACACACTCCCGTCACCCAAGAAGCAGTAAGAAACATCATGGAGAGGGTAACGTAAGGTCATTTTTCTAAGTGGTGGTGGGATGAGGGAGAAAACAGAGAAAGGGGTACTGAATCTCCTTTCAGGTCTCCTCTCTCTCAGCTCCCATAAATGGAACGTTCTTCTGCTTGTCAGTTATAAGTCATTATTTCATGGGTTTGGATGAGCTGCTGACATTGACTGGTAAAAATATGGAAACTCTTCCAGCAAAGAGTACAGCACCCTGCACTGTCTGAGAGGTTCAGTGTGTGAATGTGCATGGACCTATGCACCTGAGATGCTGAGCTCATGTGGATCATCAAACTCTACCTGATCAAAACTGAATGGACTGCATTACAACCTCTAGAACTAGGTTTCATTCACATTTGCCTATGACCTTCTACAAACGCAGATCTCACAGAGCTCTCTGGACAACTTTATCCTAAGTAGTCTAGGGGAGGAAAGAAGGTTAAACAACGAAGGTTAAACAATTCCAGTGAGGTACCTTCATATGGGTTTCCAATCAGACCACTGCCTGGCACCGTATGGGGCCACTTGTCCCATGTCAAGAGGGAGGGGCAGCTGGGTAGCAGACACATCTCTACATGAGATGAGGTGAAAGGATAACACGGTAGAAGGGCACTGGGCTACGAATGAAGAGACCAAGGTTCTAGTTTTGGCTCTAGACCAAACTCACTGTATAACCACAGCCACATAACCCCTAAGAGGTCTCACTCTCTATGTCCCTAAAAGAAAGGTTCGCTTTGATAGTTTCTAGATGCTTTTTAACGTTTGACAGTCTATTAACTACAATAAGCACAGCGAATTCTTGAGCTAACCTTTTTCCAACACAACACTGGACAGATGAGTCACTCTTATTATACTGAACTCTCCCACTTTGGGCACCCAACTCTAAAATCCCCCCCACTTACCTTCACCTCCAGGTTTGTATGGGTTGTACTTGGGCTTTGGAGCAACTACTGGTGCAAACTTCTTGGGTGGTTGTTGTGTGGACACTGAAATGCTGGGAGTCCCAAAGGAATGGGTGGTCTCCATCCGTGCAGGCACATGGCCAAGAGGCTCACCAGTACTTTTGGGTGGCAGCCAAGACGGATGAGACATTGTCGGAATCTGAAACTAAAAAGAAATAAACACAGTTGGTTCCAAAAATGGAAGCAACCCACCTCTCGCTTTATCATAATTTCATCTTAATCCATACTTGAAATCTTGACAAAGCTCTCTGAGAAGGAAGAAAGAGAAAAGGTAAATGGGGGGACCAGGAAGAGGAGGAAGGGAAGGAACAGGAAAAACTGACCATGGGAGGAGAAAATAGAAACTCCCTCACCAATCTTGAATACTTCTTCTGACAGTTACCTCTTTAACACTAACACTCTTCAGGAAATGGATATGATAAGAAATGTTCCCTAACCCAAAGGAGAATCTGATACCAAACAAGTTGCAAAAACGCTCCAACTTTATCAATAACCTATGGAAATGATTACCAAACAACGACATGGTCACTAAATGAAGTGATATTACCTAAGTGAGATAAAAAAGAAAGAAAAGTGTTTCTGGGATGCAGAAAAAGGTAAGATTATTCTTGTTGGGAGCAAAATGAAGACCTCACTGATGAGGCACCCCTCAGACTGGGCCCTGAACTGGCAGAGGCCAGTCCGAACCGTGTCAGCAAAGTGGCACAGGCAGAAAAGTACACAGCACTTATGCTTGGTGTGACCGGAGGGGGAATAAGGAAAAGCAGCGAGCAAACAACAAAAACATGGGATGCAACCAATGCCCAGACAGCTTTGCACCCTAGCCCGGGGAGCCTGAATGTATTAGGTCAGCATTAAGGAGGCACCCAAAGTTTATTCTTGAAACAAGGGCGTAACCAGGGCATGTCCGGATACTTTCAAGTGATCCCTCTTAGAAGAACCGTCCTGCTCCCCACCAAGGGGGCACTTGCAAATCGGGGGGAGGGGGACTTTGTTGGCCACAATGCCTGGGACCATACCGGTGCTTAGTAGCGAGACACTAGGGATATTCAACACCTGTAATGAACAGGTCAGCCCTACATGACCAAGCATCAGGAGCTGTGCTGAGCCAGTATCATAGGGAAGATTTATGAACAACTTAGCTGGTGGGGGGGGAGGAGAGGGACAGCCCAGCCAATGTACTGTTCTGATGGGATTACAATATGCTATGTGAGGAAAAAAAAAGGATGTCTTGTCTGTCAGAGTAAGCCAGTCACCCCTCCAGGGAGCCTGCAGGCTGGGGCTGAGCTTCCCGGACATCTTGCTGAAGAGGAGGGCTCTCCAAGCCTGATTGCAACAGCTCTCCAGCACAGGGAGGCCCGGAAGCCACCCTGCGCCGACTCGCAGCCCCACATCCACCCAGTAATTTATTAATTGAACTGAATTAATTGAGAGGGCTCCATGATTACCTCCAGATGTCTGTAAAAACAAAGAACACTGGAAACAGAGAAAAATAAAGGCCTCTGTCCATGGCATGGCACCGGAGATGGGGTGACAGTGATAGGAAGGGCGCAGTGTTGGCCAGGTAGTATCAGAAGGAATGGCATGACCTTGAACATCGCCCCCCCCCCCCCCCCCCGCCAACCCTGACCCTGCATCAGGGCCTCAGGTACCTCAACTCTCTCAGAGTTAAGATCAAGCCCTGCCCCCACTAACTCGCAGAGTTTTAGGACAACCAATGAGATAACAACATTAGAGTGTCTTATATACTATAAAGTGCTATGCAAAGTGAGAGAAAGAAAATGCTTGCAATAGTTTTCTCCGTTTTTAGAAGGGGATGACGGGAATCATTGAGGAAGCCTCTAAACTAGGAATCAGGAGGCTTCTGTTGCTGAAGGCAGTGATGACCCTGGCTTTTCAGTCTGGTTGTAGGGAGCTTCTTTTCCTCTCCCTCCCTTGTACCTTGTGCACAGGCTATGTACAGACACTTATTAAACTGTGAGTCCTTTGAAAGGGCAACGACCAGGGTGCCTGGGTGGCTCAGTAGATTGAGTGTCCGACTCTTGATTTCAGCTCAGGTCATGATCCCAGGGTCGTGGGATCGAGCCTGGCATCTGACTCCACGCTGAGCATGGAGAATCTGCTTAAGATTCTCTCTCTCACTCCCTCTACCCCAGCATCCCCACTTTGCTCTTTCTCCCTCTCTCTCTCTCAAATAAAAATAAATAAAATATTAAAAAAGGAAAGGGCAATGACCATATTTTACACATTTCTAAAACCACCATTAAGGCCAAGCACAAAACCAATATGGAAACCATGAGTCTGGGTTACTCATTGTTCTGAAGCCTGGCAGCAAATTAACAATCATATGAGAAGATTTCTCTCAGGATTGAAGAATACTAATCTCGGTTTTGTGTATGTACTTTTTTTAATTGAGTCTCAGTCTCCTACTGAAAGGGGATGAAAGTGTCTGTTCTGCTTTCAACATGACTAAAGTGAGCACAAGTCAGGACCAAGTAGGATAAAATAAAGCTTTAAAAACTCTCATGCCCTATGCACATTTGTAGTATACATTTTAGCTGTACGTTAACATTATCCTCGCAACTTTTCTCTAAACCTAAAGTCATTCCAAAATAGGAACTTTAAAAAATGGGTTACTATAGGATGCAGTGATTTCTAAAGCAAAGAGGCACATTTCCAGATCAATCCCACATTGCCAATTGACTGTAGAATCCTGGCTTTTTCAGATATGCCGTAGATATAAAAGAACAGGCAACTTCTGGGAAAGTATAAGAAATGCGAACTTCAGCATCAAGATGCAAGTAATTGACTGCACCATCTTTACAGTCATCCCCAGTACCTCATGGTACCCTGGTATTGCCCTCCTCATAGACACAGCTCCAGCCCCACCCCCTGAGAGTGCCAGGGCCTGGCCATCTATCTGTTCGCGGATGACCTCTATGGCATCTCCTCATACCATTCTTCCACATGTCAACAGGGGTCCAATAACACCATTCAGAGCATTTGTAATGAATTTCAAATGCTGTGCCCACCATCTACACTGCCATTTTCCTCCCATCACTTTATACCAACCTTCACTTTCTACCAAGCCCTATTTTTCTTTTCTTTTTTTTTTTAATCTTGACCCACCACAAATGTGTCTGATGCTGTGAACATTTTCCGAACTCCACCTTCCCAACAAAAGAGTAGCTTAATTTTGGGGTCTTCTAGTACTTGTATCATGCTTACAACAATCCACAGGGACTGACCCAGTGAGCGGGAAGCTTCTGAGTAGTCTCACTATATGACTTCTGAGTAGTCTCACTATATGAGCCAGCAATGCTGGCTAGAAAGTCTTTAAGCAAGCCATGTTACAGATAAGTGTGTGAATGAATGAATGTTGATCTGTTTGTTTACTCATCCCTCTTTAGAATCTCTGTATCTTCCTTCTTAGCCTCCAGTGATAGAGTCAACTCTTTTCTCTTCCTTAATTTAGCAATGGAATTAATCATTTTGATAGATTTCCAAATATTGAACCATGTCTACATTCCTAGGAAAAAAAGCCTACTCACAGTTGTACTATTTGATATATTGATGAATTAAATACGCTAATGTGTATAGAAATTTTTTTACCGATAATCGTAAGTAAGATTATCCTGTAGTATTTTTTTCTCTACTTGTTTTACTTCTCGTTATTCGGTTTTAACATGAGGGTTCTACATCCTTTTCTACCGTGTGGATTTGTTTCCTACTGAGGAGATTAGAATTATCTGATCTTTAAAAGTTTATCAGAACTTAGTGTAAAGTCATTTGGATGTGATTCTTTAATAATAGATCTGAATCATATTTCCAGTAACTTCTATGATAGCTGCAGCAGTTTTATGCTTCTTTGGAGGTTATTTTCATGTTCTGCTGGAAAATCATCCATTTCCGCTAGTTTTATCTCCCTCCCTTTCGATGCAGCTACCTCTCAATTAAAAATGCTGTCTCCTCTATTATGCATCATTTAGATCCCGAGCATCACTTCCTACTAGTCCTGAAGGACATGATTCACGTTTTCTCTCAACCGGTTCAAGTTAACTTCCACAGCACTTAGAATACTGTGCTCTTCACACATCTCTGCCTCTCTGCCGGCCTGTATCCCACACTAAACTCTTGAATCCTTGAGAGCAGAAGTAATTATCTTCCTTGAGTCCCAGGACCTAATGCATGATAGACACTCAGTAAAAACGTCTGTTAATTTAATGAATGAATAACTGTATTTGCCTGGCACTCGAGCTCCAGATGAATCATATTCTCGTCCTGTACTCAAGAAGCTTAAAGCCTACCTGCAAAAGAGACATTTACATATGTGAAAAGAGACAGCAATACGCAGTGTACAAAAAGAACCGGGGTGTGTGACAAGAGCTAGCATAGGCAGGGGTGGGCCTTGACAGGGACTTTGAAAGCTGGGTGGCTCTGAAAGATAAATGGACCAACAAAGACAATGCCTGGAAATACTACAAGCTCAAGGAAGAAGCAAGGTCTTCCCATGGGACAGGGAAACAGGCGGGTTGTACTAAAATGAGGGACTCAAGGAGAATATTTGGGGAAAAGGTTTGGAAGATATAAACTGAGCTTGCCTTTTAAAAGTTTTATACAGAGAAATGAGAAGCTAGAACTTTTATCTTTGAACAGTAATCTAACAAGAGTACCCACTCTAAGTAAGAGTAAAGCTCTATGTTCCGGATGGATTCATGGAAGGTGACAAACACAACAACACAGACATGGAGTCCCCGTGTCCCCAGTTCCAGTCTCAGCTTCGCCAGTGTGACCTTTAACAAGAGAGGATACTCATTTGCAAAACGAATGTCTGTAAAGTCCCAGTCAGCTCTAATATTCTATAGGGCTTTCCTTCTCCGAAACCTGAATTACAGCCCTGTATTTTGATAAATAGGTTTGAGGAAATCTCACAACTTTAGTGAACAGATGAACTAGAACATGTCAGTTGGGGTTTCTCAGCTTCTCCAAGAAAGACCAACATAAACACAAAGATAAGCAGTGGTGAGAGCTGGTTTTGCTGGACCAAAACTCACTCTGCTCTTACTTCCTCTGGTTCTAGGTCAGTTTCACTGTAAGCTTACAATCATTGCGAAAGCAAGAAGTGAAAGGGAAGATCTCCAGAGAGGCTGTGAAAATACACAAACACCATCACAGGAGAGGCAAACAAGAGAAATGGCCCTCATCTAAGCAAAATGCCTACTGCTGCAGGGAGGCAGAGAGCTGGGCTCCCTGGTCTTTCTGGAACTAGCGTCACATGCAAAGCAATTAAGAAGAACCTAAGAAGTTTCACTTAATTACCCTCTCCATTGCTCTTGGTCCTCTCCTCCTAGCTGTTCATTGGGTACAAAAAAGCCATGGACTGATGATAAACAGCCAGTGTTTATTGCAGAATTACTATGCGCTAAGCAATTTTCTAACAATCACATAATTCTCTTGACTATCATATGACGTAAGGTTATTATTCTCCATATTCAGCAGATCAAGAAAGACTGTAAGAGTTAGAAAACTTGCTCAAAGATACATACGCTAACCAACAGCAAAACTGAAGCTTGGGCCTAGGTCTTCAATCCCAAATCCATGGTCTTCATCATGATATCACCTTCTTCTTTGAAGGAAAGAAAAAAAAAACCCACAAACCAGAGGAAGTTACACTTAGAAACAGTCAATTGTGCTCTTATCTCCATTCCTAGCTCCTGGACACTACTTGCCATAATGTCTTCTCAATAACCATCAAACAATAACCATCATGAGCCACAGGCTCACACACTGATGAAGCCAGTAGTCTGACCAAACTACTCAAAGCACCACAGAACACAAACAGCCACAAAAGACCATATGATGCCTAAAATCCTTCCTCTGCACATGAGAAAACTTAGGACTATAGGTAAAGTGAGATCTAATACTTAGAAAGAAAAAAAAGAGCTACTGAGCCTCTCTAAAGACACCATGTGAACGACATGTCATCGTCAGCCACAAAAATAGAACTAACTAGTGTTTGCTCAAGTTTTCCTCTTTCCTGAAATCAATACTGTACAGTTCTGTGAACATTTACATGGGTCACCAAAATTTAAAAACAACAAACAAATCATTGCAGAGTACCATCTAACACTAAGCTCTAGAAGCTTAATGTAATAGTTTTCAAAACTGTCTATACACTAGACTCATCTGGGGATCTTTACATATATATGCTGATTGAAGGGCCGAAAATAATTGACTTAGAGCGTTTGTATTAATCTTTAAATCATGTTGCATTAGTCCCTAAATCTCCTTTGGCAATTAACCCAAAGCCTGGCTCGTGGTCAGTGTTTGCTAATAAATGAATGATACTGAGGGAAGAGACAAGTACTAACACATTATGTTAGTGGTAGAAAACTTGAGAGACTGGGATGCTAAGTGACTGAAATATCAGAAGTAGCTGATGGCAGCCTAAGTTCAGGATTCATGTCCCTTCACATTTTCTTTATTTAAACGAGCATTAGAGATTTAAATAATACCTTGCCTTTAACTTTGGAGGGGTTTGGCCATCTTTCCCCTTTATCTAAAGGTCAATACTTTCCTACAATTTCAAACTGCTTTCTTAACAATCTACTAAAATGATACACTGTGCTTCTCTCTCTGGGCTACAGCTAATCATCCTGTCTCCATCTCGGTGTTCAGCTGGAGGATACCTGATCCTCTGAATTAGACCCAGTTTTCAGGCTGAGCTCTGCCATGAACTCACACAGCAGCCTTCCCTCTGTGAGATGGCAGTGTCCGCCTCTGAAAACGAGGTGAATGGATTAGATGAAGACTAACGACAACCCTATTCACAGACTCTTCTGATTCCATGGAAGATCCTGACTGTAGGAGATCCTGACTGTAGAACAGGCCCCCAACAAGCGAAATCATGGAAATTCCAGATCATCTGCAATTCTCCTCTGAGCTCATCAGTAAGAAAGCACAGCCCTCTATTATTTTTCTTCTTCTTCTTCTTCTTCTTCTTCTTCTTCTTCTTCTTCTTCTTCTTCTTCTTCTTCCTCTCCTCCTCCTCCTCCTCCTCCTCCTCCTCCTCCTCCTCCTTCTTTTTTGGTCACCCGTTTCCCTGACTCTTCAATCCTCCCCATGGCAGGAGGGAATCTTAGATTGATCTCAGAGACTACCGAGGTATCAATCAAGATTTATTATGCACAAGTAAATAAGTACTTTAGGCAAACCTTTCCCAAGTGGTGTAGGTAAGTCCCTACCAGTGTAATTACGAAGCAGATCTACCGTGGCATGTGACGGAAGTGTGGGAAGACAACGCTAAAGAATACGGCAGGCTGAAAATTACACAAATTGTTAGCTGAAGAGCAAATGTGATCACTCTTCCTCTGAAGCGTCAGGTCAGAGGAGAGCCGGAAGGGCAAAGCGGGATCTGCCATGGGCTGAAAATGTCAATGTATTCACTCAACTTCTCTCTACAGGCAACTCTGGCCCAGCACTGGCTAAGCGCCCCATTCTCTGCATGGACAGCTGGCATTACTTGGAAGGGGTGACTACAGAATAACTCTGCAGAAATGCCAAACCTTTATATAGGCTATCGGAGACACAATTGGAAATACTGGAAAAAGCTCTGGACTTAAATACAGAGGACTCGGATGTAATTTCTAGCTCAGCCACTAATCAACTCGATGGTGACTTTAGTCCCTTGACCTCCTTGAACCGCAGTGTCTCTCCCTATCTATTAAACAAAAGATGCCTGCTGCCATTGCTTCCACTGCTCATGTCCTCCTACAAGTCTGCAAATTGAGTGAACTCAGGTTTCTTACACCCCTGTCTTAACTCCTGAGTCCCACTGACCAGGGAGTATAAAGTGAAAGAAGACAGGATAGGAATCCACGCAGAAAATACCAACCTGCCTTGCACAGGGTTAGTATGAATACAAATTAATGCTGAAGGCACAATCCTCATTAGTGGCAACACCACTGGTGACGGGAAACGTCCCACTGCATTGCAGATCCCAGGCAAATGGAGAAGCAGCAGGGGGAGAAGCATCATTCCAGACAAGTAAGCACTGGTTTCTGATAAAGAGGTGAAGTAGAACAGAGATCAATGTCCACACTGAGCTTTCATTTCAGATTCAGAATGTCGCAGGAAAAGGGAACCATCAACTCTGACAGGGAAACAATAGTACTTGAAGAGCAGGACACTCAGGAGAAGGTAAAAAGCAGAATGGGACCAAAGCAATTACTAACTCTCATCAGTCGAAAACAGACTTGGGTGGCAACAGCCGGGACACTGGCCAAGAAGTCATAGAGTCCCACTGTGACAAACTGTAGGGACTCATTTGTTCTTCTAATTTGAAAATCCAAAACCCAAGATTTAGAGAAGCTGAAGTAACTCTTCCAAGGTAACACAGCAGGTAATCACCATCAGGGATGGATTCAAACCCAGGTGTTTTGCTCCCCAAAAGCGTTTGCAGTAGCAAAGTTTCAATAAGCAAGGCTGTAAGTCTACTGATTATTGGATGAGAACTGGAAAAGGGGGGCAAAGGCACAGAAATGGACACAAGAGTAAAGAATCTCTCCTCCAAGAGTCAGTATCCATGCTGTGGAACATCAGCACAGAGGTCATGTGACCCCCAACCTTGTGCTCTAGGTCACATTCCATAGCAATGGTTCCGCTGGGCTAAGTGACCAAGAAAATTTTTACCCTCCCTGGACCACGAGTTCTCCAGCTCTACAATAGTTAGCATGAAGAAGACGATCTCCAAAATCCCCTCTCATGACAACATTTTATGTTCCTAAGGAGGTTTCTTCTTTTTTTTTTTTTTTTTTATTTTTTTAACGTTTATTTATTATTGAGAGACAGAGAAACAGAGCAGGAGCATAGGAGGGGTGGAGAGAGGGAGAGACACAGAATCTAAAGCAGGCTCCAGGCTGTGAGCTGTCAGCACAGAGCCTGATGCGGGGCCCGAACTTACAAGCCGCGAGATCATGACCTGAGCCGAAGTCAGACACTTAACTGACTGAGCCACCCAGGCGCCCCAACGGAGAAGGTTTGTTCTAAGACTCTGATTCTAACAACAGGTAGTTTTCTGTCCAAGGCTAAGAGAAAGGGGCAAAAAATACCTATAGCCTCTGCACTCAGAAAATCTACTAAATGTGGAAATCTGAATTTACAAGGATGAGATTCTGAGTGCCTGGTTCATACAGGTTTTAAAATCCGACTTTACATCTCGCCCCACCACGAGGATGAAACACAAGAGTGTGGAAAAGCCACCAATACAATCGCTAATGAGGCCTAGAGATCTCTCTGGTAGCACCTGAAACCTTCTCATTCCAAACCCACCACGACAGGAGTAGGTACTCAAGTTAATTGCTGTTCACTTGTCTGTGTTCCCGACAGCCTGCTCCAACTTGTTTGAAAACATGTAAACACTATGTTTTAGTGTTTACCAGTCTGTCATGCCCATTAGACAGGTCATAGAATTTTATTAGCAGTTTGAGGGATGTTTTAACTGATTTCGATTTTTTAATATTTTGTTTGGACTTTCCTTTATTAAAAATTCACTCTTGGGGCGCCTGGGTGCCTCAGTCGGTTAAGCTTCCGACTTCAGCTCAGGTCATGATCTCACACTCCATGAGTTCGAGCCCCACGTCAGGCTCTGTGCTGACAGCTCACAGCCTGGAGCCTGCTTTGGATTCTGTGTCTCCCTCCCTCTCTGCCCCACCCCTGCTCAGGCTCTCTCTCTGCCTCAAAAATAAATAAATACATTAAAAAAATTGTTTTAATTCACTCTTAGGGGTGTCTGGTTGGCTCAGTCGGTTAAGCTTTCAACTCTTGATTTCAGCTCAGGTCATGATCTCATAGTTCCTAAGATCCAGCCCTGTGTTAGGCTCTGCACTGAGAACCCAGGGCCCGCATGGGATTCTCTCTCTCCCTCTCTCTCCACCCCTCGCCCACTCGCTTTCTCTCTAAATAAATAAATAAATACACTTTTAAAAATCACTTTGATGTCCCAATAAAAACAAATAGAGCAACAGAAAAAAATTCTGCTTTAGCTATAAGTTGGCAAAGTTGAAATATTTAATTTTGTCTTCACTGAACAGGAAGCCACCATTGACAAATCTCAGGCCATATTTTCATGGGACAATACTGCATGTGACTCTATGAGGCAATGTTTATTCAGGCCATAAACCCACTAAGAGTGATCACAGCAATAAGACACAGTGTTAACCGTTATACTTGAGACTTCCAAATATTAAATTGCTCAAAAACCTGTCACCTGTCAACTATGCTCTTTGTACCCTAATATCACAACTACTGATTATAAACTAGCTTACAGCCTTTGCTCAGAGTTTAGACACTGTCATTTGAATGACTGTTATTGAGTTTGGGCAATAGTGTTATAAAGTTTCCGATGCAATCTTTGTTTCCCTATTATTTAATTTTCATCGTAAATTTGTCAAACCCCAAATCTGCTTCACTCCAGGGTTAAAATATAAGGATATTGCAAAATTAAATAAAAACACCTGGACATCGGACAAATAAAGGGGGCTAGAGAAGAGATACAGATTTTCAACCTTCAAGCACCATGACATACAGTTTTAGGAAACAAAGAGACTCAACTTCAACTTCATGCATCATCATATGCTCTGAAATAATAAATTTTCTTTAACACCAGTCCAAGAGCCCGGAGAAATTTGTCAGTACTTAAAATGGTATGAAAAACAAACCGGCTTTTCATTAGAATGTGTTATAAATTCAAATTAAGTAAGAGAGGCTAGTTTTGCAATTTCACATTTAATAGCAAAACAATTGAAACCATTTTCAACTGGTGACCTTTTCCTTAAGTCACGTTGGAAGTTGTTCCACTTTTATTTCAAGATTTTGAAACAGAGACAAAATCTGTGGAGGCATTGACCAATGGCAGCTGAGTAAAAACGAGCCAGGCTGTTTTGGATCAGTTTCAGAATGACATAGGTGAATGTTATTCCCTTTTAAATCTCCCTCCACGAGAGTACTGATGCTGTGCCCCCTGCATTTTTATCAATTACAGGCCACCGTGCATAAAAGACAATGCAACGTGTGAAGAAGGCACTAGGTCGGCTATTATTCTGGGGAAATCACTCACATACACACACGCACGCACACACGCACGCACGCATGCACGCACACAGCACACTTTAGATTTGTAAGGTAGTGGGCAACAACATTCACCAATACAGAATTTTAATATCCCAGAAGCATGAAACTGTTAATGAAGATATTTCTTCTAAGATGAGCTAAAGGTGAAATGTAATCACCATCTGTGAGTTTGCTTATACGTATCTAATGACCAGGAATTCATTACCTCACAAGACAGTCCCTTCCATGGCAGAAAAGTTGTAACTACACATAAAAAGTTATGTGGAGCTGAAGCCCTTGCTCTCTTAAAAAACATCTGTCAGTCCTACCCCTGCCCTCTGGAACCACAAGCCCTCGGATACATGGCAGCCCTCCAGATATTTAAAATAATTTGATGGGGCACCTGGGTGGCTCGGTGGGTTAAGCCTCTGACTTCCCCTCAGGTCGTGATCTCATGGTTCACGAGTTCGAGCCCCACGTTGGGCTCTCTGCTGACAGCTCAGAGCCCAGAGCCTGCTTCGGATTCTGTGTCTCCCTCTCTCCCTGCCCCTCCCCCCACTCACACTCTGTCTCTCTGTCTTTATTTATTAAAAATAAACAAATACTTTAAATAAAGAAAATCCCAAGAATAAAATAAACAAATTGATAGAACAGTTCCTTGAACCTTATTTAAATTTTTGGCAGAATACATCTCAATGTGATGGGAGTTGGGGGGGGGGGGTAGTCCAAAATGCATTACTTTCCTAGACTTCCTATGTGGGCCATGCTATGAGCCAGGTTGAAAACCTGCTGCTCTAATATTATAACAGCCACTGCAAGTAAATAAAGAACAAAGATGGCATCTTCTTTTATTTTCCTATTCCTTAATACAGAATCTATTCCATTATCAGTGCTCAGCAATTGAGTACTACATAAAAAGAAGGTAAGCTTAAATTTTGGTGAATATAAAGAATTAAGATCTGTTTTCATGTCAGTTCACATCTCAAACATCAATCTCCACAGTTCATTATAATTAGGGTGACCAGATATCCAATGCATGCTTGTTGTTTTGATCTAATTATTAACAGTGTCCCTTTTCACTCTCAAAGGTGTCCCACTTTATTATATTTTGAAGTTTTTATTTACTTTTGAGAGAGACAGAGACAGAGGGTGATATGGGGGAGGGTCAGAGAGAGAGGGAGAGCAGAACCTGAAGCAGGCTCCAGGCGCTGAGCTGTCAGCACAGAGCCCGACGCGGGGCTCAAACTCACGAACCACGAGATCACGACCTGAGCCGAAGTCAGAGGTTAACCAAGTAACCAAGTAACCAAGTAAGCCACCCAGGAGCCCCAAATGACTATATATAGTCATTTACTTATAATACTGTGATAACGTGGTTTCGGTCGCTGCATTCAAGAAAATTCTGAATATGGTAGTGTCTTCTCCCAAAGGTCAAAGACTTCCCATACTTTGACTTTATTACTGCCACTGCTAAGAGGGCCAAGCAGTAACCAGGGTTAAGTAGAGGAGGCTTTGGGGCTTCCCTGCTCCAGAAGCATGTGCTTCCCAAAAAGAAGGAAAGAATGTACTAAAAAGATTCTATAAGAGTAGGAGAATGCAAGATACAGCAGAAATCTAGCAGAAGTTAGTACCAACTACCCTACGCACTCAGCCTTTCTTCTGAAGCAAAGAATATTGCCCTAGGAAATGACACTATTTACTTCGATTACATCTTTACCACCTGCTCACTCCTGTCTCCTACCTTCACCAATGTTACCAAAGATTTCAAGTAGAAGGACAACAGGTTGGCCTGATTCATAATTTGGAACAGGAAGAATAAGGGAGCAGACAAGAAATTGAAATGTGTCCAAATGTATTCACTAGGGTACAAGAGTAAAGGTGATAGAGATCACTTATAATTGTTTTACATTTCTAAATAGGGGTTACACGAGTTAAGGGAGACGAAGTTGAAAGAATTCAATGCAGGCCCACAGGCTATAAGTCTATCGTATTTATTTTAAATAAACTATTTTATATTGATTTCCATTGCAAATTCTAAATGTATATTCTGCAGGGGTGGGGGAAGGGGGGAAGCGTACAAGATGGAAAGTCGACAACCCTTTGCCAAAGACGGAACCCTCCCCCCCAGACATGGTAAGCACTGTTATATCATCATATTGCATATCTTCTCGTAGTACTTTCCAAGATGTTTCAAACCAAAACAGTTTAGAATACTCTCCCAGCTCAGGATCTTCCCTCCTTATGGCATTTTCTCTGATAAATAGGAATTTCCCTTAGGGATTCCCTAAAGTAAAGTGGTTGCATTACCTTCTGCTATATAATTAATTGCACTGACAAACAGAGGTCTTCTAGAACAGAATTATTAATCCATCCTCAGTGTGGTATCCACTGCACACAAAGGCTCATGGAAGACATGCCCCAAATGTAAAAACTGTAACCCTTACTGTGTTGAATACGGTGGATAAGCACGCAAACCTGCCATATTGCAAAGATGGGCTTGCAGGAAGGGCTTCATCACAAAAGAGATTCTGCCAAGTTATCTGTACTGGCTTGATATTTGGAAGATGAAAATAAGACAAAGGCCATGTTCCTGTAGCTCCGGCTTGTTTTCTGCTGGAAGCATGGCCGCGGAGATGGGATTTTTCTGCATCCACATTCCCACATCTCACCTGTAGCCTTGGGGTTTTCAGGAAGCAGCTATGGTGGAGGAGTGGCTGGACTCCATGTCTCAGGGTCCAGTGGCTACTTTCCTGACCCTGGTTTCTTTTTTTTTAACATTATGAACAAAACCTTGACTTATTAGTTATTCTTTGTTAACTAGTACCGATTTCATCTTGTCAAGTTTACTACTGCAAGTTACCCAAACAGCCAAAAGTCACAATTTAGTGGAAGAATGTCATTAAACTGTGTATAATCATCAAAACCACAATGAGGTACCACCTCACACTGTTCAGAATGGCTAAAATTAACAACTCAAGAAACAACAGATGTTAGCGAGGATGCGGAGAAAGGGGAACCCTTTTTCACTGTAAGTGGGAATGCAAACTGGTGCAGCCATTCTGGAAAACAGTATGGAGGTTCCTCAAAAAGTTAAAAATAGAACTACCCTATGACCCAGCAATTGCACTACTAGGTTATTTACCCAAAGGATACAAAAATGCTGATGTGAAGGGGCGTATGCACTCCAATGTTTATAGCAGCACTATCAACAATAGCCAAAGTATGGAAAGAGCCTAAATGTCCATCTACTGATGAATGATTAAGAAGACGTATACACACACACACACACACACACACACAAACAAACACACACACACACACAATGGAATACTACTCAGTGATGAAAAATAATGAAATCTTTCCATTTGCAACAACATGGACGGAACTGGAAGGTATTATGCTAAGTGAAATAAGCAGTCAGAGAAATCCAGATATCATATGATCTCACTCATATGTGGAATTTGAGAAACTGACCGTGGCTTCTTAATCACAAGTACGGCACTGCATTCTTCAAGCCAACAGTTCTGTGGTAGCCTCATGATTCTCTGCAGTCCTGACTGTGGAAAATGTAACAATCTTGTGTGGTTCTGGGTTTTCTTACTGGAAGCTCAGGCTTGAGCCCGCTGGATATGATCCTTCCAATTATTTAGAAGCACCTAATATCATGTATTCAATCCTTCCCACCTAAAATACCTAGAGGGGTTTGTTTCCCATGGTAAACAGCAACTAAATCCCCCACGTTATCCTTACAATTGTTTGCCAATAGCAATAATGACATAATAGCAACAAAAAAGACAGGTTCAAATCATTCATTGTGCAAACAAATCCTGAGTGCTGATGGAAGAGCTCAGATCTTCGCTAGGGACCTGAGCCATGCACAGAGCTCACACAGCACCAGCCTTCAGAGCCCCGCTTCTGATGGGAAGAGGCAACACTCGGTGATGCGGAGCAAAGCCGTAGAAGGATCATCTAATCTCAGCGATCTAGCCTCAGCTCTGTCCCTAAATGGCCACGTTTTCTAATTAAGGGGCCACATGGACGAAAGTCCCCTTAAACTGTAACATTCCACATCTCTATGAGTCTTTGTACTCACGAGGGAATTTACTTGGATTTAAGTCCTAACAAAACTTCCTAAATTTCCAGTTCCCTAAATCTGAAGGTCAGAACACAAAGGTCACATAATACACAGAACTCATATAGTTAAAATAGGAACAGGAATCAGTGACCCCCAAACGCTATGTACGATGGCAGCCTCCAGCTGGAAAGCCGCAGGGAGAAAAAAAAAAAATCTAACTCGTGGTTGCAGTGGTTGTTAAGAATACTAGAGAAAACAGGCACAGTTTCTTCAGGGACTCCATCTTCTTTGCAAATGTCTGCCTCACTGTCTGAAGGAAAGGGGAATATTTACATGCACTCTCTTTGCTCAAAGTACTCAGGCCACTCAGTCACAGAGTGAAAGAAATAATAGGCAAATGCACTAATGCTTAGCTCTCTCAAGGAAAGTCATTAGTTTCTTCATGTCCTGGACAAGAAAATCTCTGCAGCTCATAAAAGAGAAGCAGTTTTGGGGACAGGAAGAAAAATGTCAGGAGAAGCATCGTCATACATCTAATGGCAGTTGGGGTACCAGCTCCAATGGTGGCCTCAGGCCAGCGCCTCCCAGGACCACACTGGGCCTGCATTGACTCATCTGCCAAATGCAGACCACACTCCCTGCTCTGAGTACCTCCCGTGTGCTTAAGAAGACCAGGAGAAATACGAAATACAAGAGCATTTTGTAATATACATATAGAGATTATTAATAAAGGAATTTCAAACAAAAGCTACAAATGGGACTTTTTTTCTTTTTAAATATTTTTTTTTAACTTTGATTTATTTTTGACAGAGAAAGAGACAGAGCATGAGCAGGGGTAGGAGCAGAGAGAGAAAGAGAGAGAGAGAGAGAGAGAGAGAGAGAGACAGAGAGAGAGAGAGAGAGAGAGAGAGAGAGAGAGAGAGAGAATCCGAGGCAGGCTCCAGGCTCCGAGCTGTCAGCATGGAGCCCGACGCGGGGCTCGAACTCACAGATGTGAGATCATGACCTGAGCTGAAGTCGGACGCCCAACCGACTGAGCCACCCAGGCGCCCCAAATGGGACTTTTCAAGCCCAGGCAGCAAAAGGAAATATAAATATAGCCATAATTTTACAATTTTATAATGTAGGGGAAGAAATGGTGATCAGAATTGTAACAAACAATCATGTCCAAAAGAGAAGAGAAACCAGCTCCACTCTGTCATAACTGTCTCAGTTCCTGTAGCACATAGAACAATGGAAAGACTGCAGGGAGGGGCAGAGACGGTCTCTCTGCTTGCAAAATACCAACGGCATGGACACTCTGGACTGAGAAAATGACATTTTCACCTCGGTAATCTCACAGTGTATGTCCTCTAAGAATGTTTGTGTGGCTCTGTGCAAGCGACTTCAGCACTTTCTCAGCCGTATCTCCAGGAAAACGGAAATAATGGTCACAATGCAGGAATGAAACATAAGACTGATAGTTCTATGCAACTGTGCGATTAGAAGGAGTATAAGGCCCAAGCTCTCGGCTTGCTCACCTGGATGGACAGGCATGCAAGGGCAGACCTTGCCCGTGAGTGGATTTCAGGACCCCAGCAGCACAGGCAGGTTCGGGTAATACTCAGGCAATAACTAACCTTAAAGGAAGTAGAGACAGCCTAAGCAGTAGGTCAACACAAGCAAATGCTGAGCTCTGGACCAAGAGGCAAAGCAGTCCTCCAGCTTTAGCCTACTGGAGAGCAGCCAGCTTAGGACACAGATGAGGTCTGAGCTAAAATTCAAGCCCAGGCCCAAGGACACACAGTCACAAGAAGAGTTATATTTCACAAAGCAAAATGGCACCCTCTTGGTCTGCACTGGGCTAGAGTTACCAAACAGATCTCCAGGGCCTTGGGACATCAGGTGACAAAGGAGCTAAAATAAGCAAGATAAATTAACCCTACCTGTAATTCACCAAAGAGGAGACCTCAATGGCAAACAAATAGAGCAAAAATAGATAACAATAAAATATATACACATGTAGGCAACTTCAATAGTAAGGAAATGCAAAACAGGACAACAATGAGATAGTACTTTTCACACACAGTTTGGCAAGAAATTAGAAGCGTCAGAAAATTTACTTTGGGAACGGTTGTGTCAGGAAACTGACACTTAAAGTATTATGTTTCTTTTATAAATGCATATTTTCTATTTCTTTGACACATATTTGATGTCCATGGCCGCTCTGGCGATACAATGGCAGACAGAGTGGTTGTGACAGAGACCATCTGGCCCTCAAAGGCTAAAACAGCTCCTACCTGACCATCCACAGAAACATTCTGCAAGACCCAGTTCTAAATTAAAAAAGTATTGTTTCCAATTACTAGACATCTAAGAAATCTGTTCGGTTTTTAAGCCTTTTCTAGGTGTTGTTGCAATGGTCTAAGATGACCCTTAATTCATATTAGGGTCTATTTGGATGTATATTCATGATATAACTTGTTTTTATTGACACTTACCAACTACCCCAAGGACATTACAATAGTCCTCCCTCTTCGGAGTGTTTCGAGATGCTGCTTCACTGCATATTCAGTTCCACGTGCAGGGGCTCCGTCGCTGGTGGTCATGTTACTGAGAGAGCCTCCTATTCCAGCACCAACACCACCATTTCACTTACAGTTGCTTTATAACGCACCTTAGCATCTGGCCAGGCTGGCCCCCGTTCCTCACCACTCCTGGTTTTCAAATTTCTCTTAGCTCTTCTGCCTACCTTTTATCAAGACAGTTTTGGAATTCATTTTTGTTAGGATTCGAGAAGAATACCCTCAAAAGCTGGGCCCAGATGACATGCAATGTAGAGGAAATTAACTCCTTAACCACCTTCCTATCTCCATTTAGGAAGGAGGTGTATTTTTCCCTTTATTCAAGAGGTCCTTGGGGGTACTCCAAAAGTTCTAGAACCTTTTCCTACAAGCCAGGCACAATTCTCATTAAAAGACGCCCTCTTTGCTTTGCAGTGAATAGGCTTGCAAAGATCACAAAGTATTCATTTTCTAATGCCACATACAAAAATGTAACTGCAAATGAGACATAAGGAGACATGTTTAACCTTACAATAACCAAAGAAATGCTAATACCAAAGAAACAACACATTGAATGCTGGCAGAAGCAGCAAGATAGGCAAGATACTGACTCCCTCATGCATTCCTGCAGCAGCTATGGAAACATCCCCGAGAATGCAAGCCATCAGTGGATTTGAATAACCATACAATGTTAACCTCTGACCTTGATATCTCAACCCTCAGACATCAAGTTTAAAATTGCTGATGGACTAAGCTATACTGATGTATAAAAATGATAATCACAGCAATATATAAAAATAATGGAATAATTAAGTAAGATACGGTGTAACCACTCAATGCAATATTAAACAGGGTTTAAAATTGTAATCACTCAAGACTATGCAGCGATACTTAACGTATGATGCCAAGTGATACATAGCACTATGGTAATTTATGCTAATAGCTAAAGATTACAAGGGAATAGACAAAAATGATAGATCATACCTGTATCTAGGTGGTAGAATTATAGGTGACATTTTTTTTTCTACTCCACGTTCTGGGCCTTGCACAATGTTACATTATTTATATAATTAAAAAATACAAAAGAGGGGGCCAATTTCCAGGTGTCTTCCAGATCAACAGTTTGCAATTCTTTTGCTCTTAAAAGTGGAAATAGGAGACTGAGCCAAGTGCACCAACTTTTCAAAGGCCCACAGATCAAGTACAGACAGAATTGAGACTAGAACCCGAATCTCAAGATTTTAGAGGTAGTATTCTTTCCGACACAGCATTTTGCGGTGTCCTTTTTCTAGGGGCCAACCAACTCTTGGGTCATTTTAATATATTTACATATTATAAATAAGTAAATGAAAAGAGCAATCATCTATTACCTCTCTTGAGAACAATGGCTTTAAAAATCTTACAAAATGTCTTGATTGGCTGAGGTTTGAACCAAATGTCTTTCCTGAATACAGCTATTCCACAGAGAAGAAATCCAGTTGACCCTTAACCAACTAAGAAGTCAGGGTCACTGATCCCCCAAGCAGTGGAAAATCTGTATATATCTTTCAAGGCCCCCAAAACTTACCTACTTAATAGCCTACTGTTGACTGGGAACCTTAGCAATCACCTAAACAGTCAAGTCACATAAGTCAAGTAACGTATATTTTGTAGATTATGTGTATTATATACTGTATTCTTTCAATAAAGTAGCTAGAGAAAAGAAAAACTTAAGCAAATCGTAAGGAGGGGCACCTAGGTGGCTCAGTAGGTTAAGTGTCAGGCTCTTGATTTCAGCTCAGGTCATGATCTCACCGTTCATGAGATGGAGCCATGTTGGACTCTGCACTGACCTTGCAGAGCCTGCTTGGTATTCTCCTTCTCTCCCTCTCTCTCTGCCCCTCCCTGTTCACATTCTCTCTCTGTCTCTCAAAATAAATAAACTTAACAAAAATATGAAAGAAAGAAAATCATAAGAGAAAACACACTTATTGTACTACGCTGTATTTATGTATTTACTTTTATTTATTTATTATTTTTTGAAGTAGCCTCCCCACCCAGAGTGGAGCCCAACGCGGGGCTTAAACTCACAACCCTCAGATCAAGACCTGAGTTGGATGCATAACTGACTGATCCACTCTACTTAATTTTTTTACAATTTTTTTAAATGTTTATTTATTTTTGAGAGAGAGACCCACACAGAGCATGAGTGGGGGAGGGGTAGAGAGAGAGGGAGACACAGAATCTGAAGCAGGCTCCAGCCTTGGAGCTGTCAGCACAGAGCCGGATGTGGGTCTGGAACTTGCGAACCAGGAGATCATGACCTGAGCCGAAGTCAGATGTTTAATACACTGAGCCATCCAGGCACCCCTGTATTTATGTTTTAATAATCCACTATACGTGGACCCACGTAGTTCAAACCTGTGTTGTTCAAGGGCCATATGTCAGTCTTTTCCACAAATGCCTGCATACTACAATCTTGCTTTTGTAGAAGTAGTACTTTCCTCATAAAGTCAGAAAACAATTTCAGGGCTAAATCAAGCATTAATTTAACAAAAAAGATAAACTTCAGCTTTGGACATTTACTTTAGAAGCTAAGAGGTCTCAACTTGCAATATTATCACTCCAGGAAAAAAAAATCCCTTCAAAATTTGAAAGGTAATGAGAACTATTTCTTTGACTCTTCTCACTGCAACCTGACAACACATTTGGCAGAGAGGTGTTTATATACCTGTATACACAATGGATAACCATAATTAGTTTCTAATATCCTGTAATGTCTAAAGATAACATTTGGAGCCCACATGTATTCGAACACTCTGTGAATTCTGAGGGGGTTCTAATTAGGTCCCAGTGGAGGTAATATTTAGAAAAGAACAAGGTAAAAGAAATCATCAAATAAAAGACAGCAAGAATAAATGGTTAATAAGGCAGAGAGGCTCCTGTGGTGTGTGTGTGTGTGTGTGTGTGTGTGTGTGTGTGTGTGTGTGCGCGCGCACATATACTAGGATTTAAGCATTATCTACTGAAGGCACATTTTCCAAGAGCTTGAGCAACCACTTCTAGCAACTGGTGAGATAGTTTCCTATTTCCTGATATGCTACAGAACTTTCTCCTTCCCATGGTTTTCTAAATATTGAGTGACGTATCAATCATCCCTCAACCTGCTGTTTTCAGTCACCTTCTGAAAAAAATGCCTCTTTCATCCTGCCTTGACACTATTCAAATCATGATAAAATAAACATTGAAGGGGCAGGGGTTGGGGTGAGGCAGAAATTAGGACGCATTTTATTGACTAGTAAATATATTCATAGAAGTATATTATAATTACAATTAAAATATAATTTTATGTTGCAGATGCCTGGGTGGCTCAGTTGGTTGAGTGACCAACTCTTGATTTCAGCTCAAGTCATGATCCCCGCGGTCACAGCATCAAGCCCCATGTCGGGCTCTGTGCGGACCGTGGAGCATGCTTAAGATTCTCGCGCTCTCTTCCTCTGCCCCTCTCCCCCACTTGCACTCTCCTCCCTCTCTCCAAAAAAAAAAAAAAAAAAGCTAAGTGTGCACGTATATAAAACTTTATGTGTATATAAAGAACAATCACCTCAGCAGAGAGAAAGAATTTGAGGGTTAAATTTACAATGAAAGATGAGTATGCTGGCGACTTTGTGAGAGTCCTCATTCAAGTTTAATCTTTCCCTCACACATACTCCTAATGCACACTTTTGTGCCTTTAATGTTAGACACGTCTTAGCCCAGTTAGTATTACATCCTCCCTGTTAAGATGTCTGTCTCTTCTGCCAGACATAAAGCTCCTTGAGGGCAGAATTATACTTTAATCATGTTTTCAAGTCATAAAGCACCTCACACACAACTTTACCAGTGCCTGGTAAAGAAAATACATGTCATTAGGTAAAATGTATATCTATTTGTGGCAAACCATGCTAAGGAGGTGGGGAGAAAATAGAGAAAATGGGGAATAATTGAGAATATGTACAAAAAATATCAATTAAAATGGATTATATGTCCCTATACTACCCACAGTCAACACAAACAAACAACCATATTAAGTTTTCCAGAAATACATTAGAAAATATCTTCTGCGTCTCGTGTCACCCCTGATGATGTCTAGGAACAAATGTACCACAGCAGGGTGAAAAGGAAAGTACAATTCAAGGTACAGTAGAAAGAAACTGGATTCAAAACCAGAATCCGCATAAAATTGAGTATCTGACAGAAGTCAGTCATTTCACAGTAAAATCTTAACACATAAAAATAAAAAAAAATAAGGCAAGAAGCTAAACACCCATAGGCTTCAGTGGATAGCACACAATGAGCACTATTGATAAACCAGCACTATACGGACTTGAACCTCGTCTGGGCCTTAGTTTTCTATCAAGGTTTTGGGCCCTATGTTTCTACAGGTAAAAATACCAGGAGACAAAACCTTATATGTTAGGAAAACAACGCACATGCCGAGGGTAAGACACAAAGGAGGGGACCATACAGTCAAGGAATATACTCTTTTTGTAGAAGTTAATGTCCCAATAGCTTCTGGGGGAAAATCTTCAAAAAAATGCTACATTAATTAAAAAAAAAAGCAGCATACGAAAAGAAATAAGGCCCTAATTATTACCATGCAATGAACATCTAATACACATACTGTTTTAGGTACTGAGGAGGGTACAAAAGAAATATCATGTATATAAACCCGAAAGAGCTTAGAGTTTAACTGGAGAGTGAAAATAAACATCATCATTACTACATGTAAAGGTGAACAAAGAGGAGTTCTTTAAAGATTCCATTTAAAGAGCTTTTGCGTCCATTATGGTAGTTAAAAAGTGGACATCAACTCTGTGATATAGACAAGACAGATATTAATAACTCATTTTACAGATGTGGAATTTTAATTTGAGAAAATCAGTCAACCCATCCATCAATCAATCACACAAACAGCAAATGACAAAGCCTGGACTCAAAGAACTAGACTCCAGATTTCTAAATAAATCCGAGTTCCACTGTATCATGCCACCTCCCTTCCAGCTTTACTGGAATATACAAGTGGCCTGGGTGAACGCAGACATTCACAGAAGACCAGAGACCGGTGAACATTGCCTGGGTTAGTAACGATTAGGAAGGACTACCTGGGCAAATGGGACTGGAGACAGGTGCCACACTCTAGAAGGAAAGGAGGCAGAGGGCTTGTTCTTCTCCAGATTCCTCAAGCAATCTCATCTACTGTTCTGCTTTCATCATATCCTGACCATTCCCAACTCCAGTCCTGACCTTTCTTCTAGACTCTGGGCTTGCACATTCAGCAATTCATTTGCAAAAGTTTCAAATCTGAAAAGTTCTTTTAAAACCTCCCATTCTATCCTATACCCATAGAGATATGGAACTTCCTTCACTATTGCCCATTTCAATGAATGGCACCAGCCAGTCCCCAAAAATCAGAAACAAGGGAGCCTACTCTGTACCAGGGTAATGCACTGGTTTCAGGCACGGTGCCTTTCCTCAACATGGTTTCAGGTATGACAGCTCCCTCGAGGACCCTCTAGAGACTACCAAGGAGTAGAATAATCCCCAGGGCCCCCAACCATAAAACCATTTTAGGAATAGTAAAATACCCAATTATTAATAATTCAGGTTGTCGAAGAAAGGAAATCGAGGAAAGGAAAGAGAAGGAGAGGGAAGAAGAAAGGGAGACAAGAAGGGAGGGAAGGACAGGAAGAAACTCGGTGGCAGAACGAAAGGTCAAAATGGGGCATTTTTTTTTAATTTTAAATTTTTTTTAATGTTTATTTATTTTTGACAGAGAGAGAGACAGAGCATGAGTAGCGGAGGGGCAGAGAGAGAGGGAGACACAGAATCTGAAGCATGCTCCAGGCTCTGAGCTGTCAGCACAGAGCCCGACGTGGGGCTCGAACTCACAGACCGCGAGATCGTGACCTGAGCCGAAGTCGGATGCTCAACCGACTGAGCCACCCAGGCGCCCCAAGATGGAGCATTTTTAATTTAATTTACAAATAAGTGTCGAAGTCTCACAATTTAACTCTGGGTTCATATCACTGTCACATATTGACAGCTATGTGTCTTTAATCACAGCATCATCATGGACATGTGCCTGACTCTCTATTACCCATTTACTAAATGAGGGACAGTCAACTCCAGAGCCTGAAATAGGTAGAAGAAAGTGATGCAGAGGATGGCAGGTTAAGGAAGCTCAAGGGCAAGGACCATAGGCTCCAGCGTCAGACTGCAGAGCCTGAACCTGGCTTTCGTCACTTACTCACTCTGTGACCTTGGCAAGCTGATTTAACTCTGTATGGCTTAGTTTTCTAATCCACGAAGATGAGTTGTAAAGATGTAACGAAATAACTAAGGAGCCAACAATTATCAGGGGAAAAGAGAATTTCCTCTTTGAAGGGACACAAACCACCTGAGAATCTGACGGAGCCGGGGGTGAGGAGAGTACACCCTCACACAAACATGGAGAATTATGCAAACAATTTCAGGAGGCACACGGACCATGAACCCTTAATTTCATAGTCCTTAGACCAGATCATCTCTAAACTTCTTCCTCTTGCAAGAGCCTATGATGTGAGCAGCACAGAAATGAGTCCCGAGGGATTTCTGTAGGTTTCAAGAGAAGCAAACACAGGCAAGCTACACTCGGACACCTTTGGTTTCCATGTGATCAGCAAAAGTCTGTCAAATGATTATAAGGAACATATCCAAGGCCTTGAGTCAAAGGGAATTCAAACCAAAGTGTAATACTGCCATGGACTGAATTGTGCCCACCGCCCCCCACCAAATTTCTATGTAGCGGCCTTAACACCCAAAGCGATATTTGGACATGGGGCCTCTGGGAGACAACTAGCTTTTGATGAGGGTGGGGCCCTAATGATGACACTAGTGCCCTTATAAGATCCCAGAGCACTTTCTCTGTCTCCTCTCCCTCCCACCTTGTGAGGACACAAATGAGAAGGCGGTCTTCTACGAGCCAGGACAAGAGCTCTCACCAGACCCTGAACATACTGGCACCACCATGATCTCAATCCTCCAGCCTCCAGAACCGTGAAAAACAAATAAATAAAAAAGAATTCTGTTGTTTAGGCCACTCGGGCTAAATGTTTTGTTATGGCAGCCTGCACCAATACGGGTTCCTTATCCAAAAGCATGCCTATAGATGCAACCCCATTTCCTCATGATGGGATAAGATACTCACCGTGGGCTTTGCCATGAAAACGCTGCCTCATCCCAAGTGACCGAGAAGCAGCATTTTTAACTATAACCTATACGGGTTCATTTTTTCACTGGCTTCTAATACTTTAAAAAATAATTTTAACAGAGGCATCTGTACTTTTTCTACTTACTCCAGTTAACAAACATAAAGAGTAAGAGGCAGTAGAAAATGAGGAAAAAGTACCTGGGCTTTAGGCATAATTAATTTCATACCTGGCTCACCACAGCTAACCTGGGTGACCTTATAGTTTTAATTATCAATTCTTCATATTATATCCATCAAGTCATACCACTGGCCTTTCAAAAATATCTGCATCCTGAGAAAAAAGTTCAAATTTATTCTTAATCTTCATAATCTGCTCTCAAATTACAGTTCCAACTATATTTCCCATAATTTCCCCCAAAGGCCCTACTCTGCAGATTCTAACCAATATTCTACGTTCACCCTCTCCAACATAGCCCATACTGTCTTAAGAAGGTCTTTCTCTTAGCTCAGTCTAGTGCATCATTGTGGGGTGAACTCCCTTCCACTCTACAGCAATCAAAAACCTACTTATCATGCCATAGCATGGATGAAACTGGAAAACGTTGCACTCAGTGAAAGAAACCAGTTATAGAAGATCAGCTGTTGTATGAATCCACTTACAGGAAATGCCCAGAATAGGCAACTCTACAGAGAAGAGAGCAGATTACAACTGCTCAGGACTAGGTGAAGGAGATTTGAAGAATAAAGAGTGATTGCCAACGGGTGTGGATTTCTTTTTGAGGTGAGGAAAATGTTCCAAAATTGATTTTGGTGATGGCTGGACAACTCTGTGAACATAATAAAGACCAATGAATTGTACACTTTAAAAGAATTAATTGTATGATATAGGAATTAGATCTCAATAAAGCTCTTATTAAGAAAGAAAGAAAGAAAGAAAGAAAGAAAGAAAGAAAGAAAAAGGAAGGAAGGAAGGAAGGAAGGAAGGAAGGAAGGAAGGAGAGAGGGAAGGAAGAAGGGAGGGAGGGAGGGAGGGAGGGAGGGAGGGAGGGAGGGAGGGAGGGAAAGAAAGAAAGAAAGAAAAAGAAAGAAAGAAAGAAAGAAAGAAAGAAAGAAAGAAAAAGGAAGGAAGGAAGGAAGGAAGGAAGGAGAGAGGGAAGGAAGAAGGGAGGGAGGGAGGGAGGGAGGGAGGGAGGGAAAGAAAGAAAGAAAGAAAAAGAAAGAAAGAAAGAAAGAAAGAAAGAAAGAAAGAAAAAGGAAGGAAGGAAGGAAGGAGAGAGGGAAGGAAGGAGGGAGGGAGGGAGGGAGGGAGGGAGGGAGGGAGGGAGGGAAAGAAAAAAAGAAAGAAAGAAAGAAAGAAAGAAAGAAAGAAAGAAAGAAAGAAAGAAAGAAAGAAAAAGGAAGGAAGGAAGGAGACAGGAAAGGAAGAAGGGAGGGAGGGAAGGAGAGAGGAAGAAAGGAAGGAGGGAGGGAGGGAGGGAAGGAGGAAGGAGAACATACCCATCCACCTAGTCTCTTCAAATGTATAAATATATTTTCCCTACTTTGTCAGAGTTAAAACTCCTTCAGTTGAACTCCCTCAGAATGTTATTTGTACCTCCAGTTAACGTCTCTCATTCTAGCTGGCAATATAATTATGTTTAGTTCTTCCAGTGTCTGCCTCCCCCACTAAACTATGAGTGCTTTCAGAGTAAAACAAAACTATGCAAGACATTTCCATAGCCAGGCCTCTGTTAACCATTAGATTCTTTTGTGCACATTAGAAAAACGCACCTGGACTTGGGCTGGGAAATAGAGTGAGGTTAGGACTTGAGTCTCTCCTGCCCTCCTGCCATCGAGCACGACATAATCTGAGTGACAGCAAGCAGCAGCCCTGCCTATACCCTTCTTCTCGCCTCCAACAGTCCAGTAAAATTCTTAACCCAAGGGAGGCACTCCCAATAAATAAATTAATACCTGCAGAATGAAAATGATACATCCGAAACCATGTCTTACAACAAGCCACTCCCAGATTCCAGCAGAAAGCTCAGGGCATTTGAATTTGGGTTTCTCTTTACCAGTTATTTATTTTCGTGTTTCTTAACAATGACATAAAAAATGTTTTTCTTACTAATTGGATTCAAAGACCTGGGGCGTATATATGAAATACAGCGAATTATTTTCACACATTTAAGTAGAAAGGAAAAACAGAAATTTTTTTTTCTTAAGTCAATTTACAATTACTAAAACAGGTCAAGATATTATGAAAGCCTGCCTTTTATAGAGGAGACAGCAAAAAAATATTACTGAAAGGAGTTTGAGCATCAACCCAGGTTTTAAAATGTTCCTTGTCTCAATTTCTACACTTGAGCAGAGTCCTGACCATTTTGTGCTTCATGCGGGAGGCTTCTGTGTCCAAACCCACTCTCCCTTGCCCATCTTTCCCTGGCTAACTCCATTTCTTTGGAGAAACATACCTTACCCACAAACTAGGCCAGGAAGAAAAAAGTGTTTTATATTCCCACAACAGCCTGCACCCGTTTGCTTTGTATCATGTATCACGACAATAATTATACAATTATCTGTGAAATTATGAATGTGATCATTGTCGTTCCTAGACCGGAAGCCCTGCAATGAGAGGGCTTGTATCAGCCTGGTATCCACAGTTGTGGTTAAAGGTCTGATACTTGGTCATGGTAGGTGCTCAAGAACTAGCTGCTGATTAAATCAATGACCTCTCCTCATTCAAAGCATTAGCTTCTTGAAAACAGGAATAGTGTTTAATTTATCTTGGTGTCACCTATTGTGCCTGGTTCATTGTCCAATAGTAGATAACATCACAGAATTCACACGCAGGTGAATGAATAAATGACCTGCATAGTGAGTCACTATTCATGCATGGTGTGTTAATGGTAAAATAGCACACTTGAGTGGGTTAGGAGGTGAAGGCAACCGTGCAAGGAAGCTGGACCCAATAAGAGATCGTGGACCCAAGACGAGAAGGCCGCAGCCAAGATCGAAGATGTCCACAGTCTAAGACTGATGCCAGTTTCATTGGGCTCGAAGAGTTAATTCTCTCCCAACTCCAATGGGTATGACCGTTTCCCAGATGCAACTGGGCTACAAATCTTGTGTTGTATCAAGCAGAACCCAAGAAAACCAGGCCGTTAGAAAAATAGAATCACTCAAAACAAAACCAAAGCTGGAGCAGCCAAAAGACCAGCCAGGGTTAAGCAACCATGAGAAGGTCAGGGTGTGCGTGCCACGCAGAAAGCAAACAGGCTGCAGCTTGAAACACGTCTCCCCTGTAAGGACTTGTCCAGAGTCGTGCCCCAGCAGCCTCTTCAAGTGGCTTTTGATGTGAAAAGGTCATTCTGCCAAACACAGTTTAGGTAGATGCCAGGGGCAGACCTCCCTGAGGGGTTGAAAGGGTCCAGAAGGTAGCGAGGGAAAGTGTGCGGATAAAGAAGGACACTACTGTGTGCCAAACCCTGCGTCAGACACTGGCAGTGCGCATCCCGGAGCTCAAGACCCGCAATCAAGATGCTGGGAACCCAACTGTGCAGTTTAATGACAACCACCATCGAAAACCCAAAGAGCAGAATGATAATCATGGGGCTGATTAGGTGAGGACTCTGATAGCATGGCCCACCCAGCATCACAGGATCTATCAAATCGATGGAGCCGCCATCATTCTGGAGCACCAGACCAGGGTGTGCATGCCGGCTCCGACACACACGGGCGGTGCAGCCTTGGGAAAGTTACGTGAACTTGAACTTGGCGCTCTTGTGAGCCCTCCTCTGTTAAATGAAGAGCAGGACAGCCCTCAGTTCAAGGTGAGTTCGGATTCATAAGCAGTGATGGAGGCCACTGAGGGACAAAACACTGCCTAACAGAATCACAAATGCCACAACAGGTAGGACCTTACATCCAACCGGAGGTCAAGCGCCTCGTTTACGAAGAGTCCACACCTCAGGCCCAGGGAGGAGAAGGGGTGTGCCCACATCCACTGAGTAAATCACCTTACCCAATCCGGGTGAGCAGTCAGGCTCGGTGATTTATGATGCCTGGTGCTGCTCGCTAGCACACGGAGCCGCCGACAGAATTGTTTGCTAACAGATGTACTATGCTTCACATGGTACCTGGCTCAAAGGCAGCAGCGTGTATGTGTTTGTTATCACCATTGATAAAATAATGCCGTTACAAATAATGTATCATAGGGTGCTTTGTAGTTTACAAAGCCTGTTCATATCCACGATCCCATTTAATCCCCACAACGACTCCAGGAATCAGGACTCCCCAGCCCTGGGCACATGGGGTCAAATGACGCACAGAGAGGTTTCTTGGTTTTCCCAGGATCCCATAGCTGGTGAGCAGAGAAGTGCAGCCCGGAAACCCACGTTGTCCCGTGTACCACACACAGGGCAGATAACCGCTAGCACGGGAGTTGAGATTTCTGGTGGAGACTTTCCACGAGCTCTACTCTAACAAACCTCCTACCTAAAGGAAGAAACTCAAAGGCATGAGAATGTCTTTCTGTTTTTGCCACAGCTGGCTTAAACCTAGCAGAAGGAATATCTTCCTTGGAGCCTGGGTTTCTTTCCCATCTACGGAGAGAGATGGCCTTCCTGCTGAGACACAGGTGATGGACCAAGAAGAGGCTAAAACCGGGAGGAAGGGGGAGCGAAAGGAGACAAATAACCACTGATAACTAGGCCACAGCCCTCAAGCACCTGGTGATGAGCTAGCTAATCCTTCTCCTTACCAGGAAGACTCTAACCACCACTTTGCTGTAGTGAATCTCTTAGCAGGAGGTAAGACAGAGAGATGATAGGTGGGGCATAAACCTCTCTTTCACACATATCTCTTCACGGAAGTGGGTAAATTTCTCAAGGGAACAGTAACAGAGGACTGGCCTGGTGTGGGTGAAGTCCTCCTAAAAATGAAACTGCCAAAGGACTAGGAAGGTTCTTCTTACCTTGAAGGTAAAAGAGTTTCATTATAGGCTTTTATCTTTCATCTATGCATGAATGCATCTATCTACCTACCTACCTACCTACCTATCTACTATCTAATCAAGAGAAGCAAATAACTCCTTTCTTTTTAAGAGTATATTATTTAAAACAGAAAAAAAAGTACTGGACAGGTAAAAGAGAGACCTTGGTTTTAGTTCTGGTTTTGTCACTAAGTAGGAGAGTGAATTAAGAAAGGTTATCAAAGCCTTCCAGGATTCTATTTCCTCATCTGTCAAGTGTGGGCTTGGGCAGATCGACAAGGACCTTTCAAGCTTAAAAAAGGAAAGGAGAGAAGAGGAAAGGAGGGGAGGGGAAGAGAAGGGAGAGGGGGAGGGGAGGGCAGGGGAGGGGAGAGGAGAGGAGAGGAGATCATGGGGCTGATTAGGGGAGGGGAGGGGAGGGGAGGGGAGGGGAGGGGAGAGGAGAGGAGAGGAGAGGAGAGGAGAGGAGAGGAGAGGAGGGGAGAGGAGGGGAGGGGAGGGGAGGGGAGGGGAGAGGAGAGGAGGGGAGAGGAGAGGAGGGGAGAGGAGAGGAGGGGAGGGGAGGGGAGGGGAGGGGAGGAGGGGAGGGGAGGGGAGAGGAGAGGAGGGAGGGGAGGGGAGGGGAGGGGAGGAAAGCTAAAATTCTCAAATAAACAGAAGAAAATGTCATGATGGTCAAGCCAACTTTTCAGAAAAGTTAAAAAAAGAAGTGTTTCCTCCATAAGTCTTGGTTTTGAATGCAAGAAACATGCCACAGTTTAAAATCACCCATATTCATGCCTTTGATGGTGAAAAAAGCCTACCACCAAAGCCAACAAAGTTTTGCTTAAAAACAAGCTATTTTCAGGAACAACTCTCCAAGTTAAAGCCCTAATTCACAAAATTGAGCTTGGCTGGTATAACACTGTCTTCTTTCTGCAATTATTAGGCTCTAGAAGGTTTTTTTCCTCCCCTTCCTAACAACATTTCATTTGCAAAGTGTTTGATCCTGAAATAAACCTGTAATCCCTCCTATGGTGAAGGGAGGGCAGACAAGGATCTGTAGTGTAGCCCAAATGCCTTTATATTTCACTGGAGATCATTACAAGATGGCAGATGTAAGGCGTAAGAATTTTGACAATAAAGTCATGCTATTTTCCACAAAATTCCAAAGAATGTTCCACAAAACTCGAGTCTGAGAAATTGCCCACAAAAAGGCTCCATTATAAAATAAATTTGACAAAACCTGAATTTAAAGAATGCTGTGGCCATTGTTTTTAACCTACAGGACTTCTTCGAGTTAAGCTTGCTGAAGATGCACGGAGAATCTCCAAAGTGAGTGGCTGGCTATAAAAACAGCTGATTCCCCAGCTGATTCGGCCATTTGTGGAGCTACTATTCCACAGAGGGCATTTCAGGAAATGCTGCCATGAAGTGACCGTGGATTATGACAAGGACAGAGCTTTATTCCTGACAACAACTCTACCTGAAAGGTAGGGTCTTACCCTGAAAGGTAAGGTCTAGATTCAGCTAGAAACTCTAGGTTTAACTCTACCTTTTCCTACTCCCAATTTTGTAACAGATGCAACAATAATCAACTAACAACTCTGACAAAGTGATTTCTATTTCTTGAGACGTTCCTGTATTATATAGAAAGATCCTCACCCAAGAGGTCTGGGTCTCCCCTATGTTTCGGGTATACTCTGTGATATTAGGCAATGCCAAGGGGAACTTCTCCCCTTTTTTCTCTGTCGTACTCTTTTTCTTTCAATTTATTCACAGGCACAACTCAGAATCCATTGTCTTTAAAGATCCGTTTTCTCATTGTCTCATTTCTGGGACAATGAGAAAATACCAGGCACAGAGCTAACAAAGTCATTGAGAGCTGGTGCTTCCCCTGTCTGTGTGAAAGACGGCTGTGCACAACAGTTTTTGTGTCAGGGCTTCGGTTTCTTGCACTCAGAATGAGGTAAGTGGACTTCATGGTCTCACATCTCACGCTTCTATGGCTTTTAGGGGTGGCTCATCATTACCTCTGCAGGCAAGACCGCGGATGTTTTGAGCAGTGGCAGCAACTTCGGGACAAGTGCTCCCTGCGTCGTCGCAATGGCACCCCCACGCAAAACAGTGCTTGGAGGAGCGTCTGGGTGGCTCAGCCGTTTAAGCATCACACTCTTGATTTCAGCTTGGGTCTTGATTTCACAATTCGTGGGTTCAACCCCGCATCGGGCTCTGCGCTGACAGTGTGGAGCCTGCTTGGGATATTCTTCTCTGCCCCTCCCCTTCTCTCGCTCTGTGTCTCTCTCAAAAACAAATAAACTTTTTTTTTTTTAAAGCACTGTTTGGATAACTCTAACACTTGCTGTTCCAGCGGAGGCTAAAACTCCAACCTCCTTATTCTGCGACCACACCATGTAATGTCTGGCCAGTCATGGGCACACTATGGTGCCTCATCAGCTCACTTGCTGAAAGTGACAGCAAATTTAAAACCACCTTGACATGGCAGAGAGCTGAAGCAGAGGAGCCACGGTGTGGAAACATATCCACCAACCACCACGGGGTTGCTGGTAGCATCCCCACTTTAACGGCCTTCTTCTACAGGAAAGGTGGTAAACACCTACATCCATTGCCCAGCATATAATGCATTCCACAAATACTCTCCTGCATAACCCACCCAGCTGTATTTTTAAGGGCAGAGGGCAAGAGTAATTTTAATACTGGCTCCTAAGGAAAAAGTAGAGATAAGGAGAAAAAACGTGCCACTTTGATATTTAAAAGAAAAAAAAACGCACTTATGTCACCCCTAAAAGTGATCTGCAAGGAAAAGATAAAGAGCACTCAAGAGCCTTTCATTATAATCCCTGTATACCCATCCAGCATTTCCTGCCTTTGTCTCTCCTACTCTTCCTCTCTCTCACCCATGCCGGAAAGCAAACCCCCTTTCGAAGACACTTAGACTGCACCAGGTGCGGGGCGGGAGGCAGGGTGCGGGTGAGGCTGGCTCTTCTGTCTCCTCTTCGTACAATACCTGGAGACTATGAGAGCATCACTCGCACACTCACTGGCTTTTCACCTGCAGTAACAGCTCTTCGAAGGGCCTGGATGGCAGCCAGAGGGCAGCACAGAGGAAACAAAAAATTCAAGCACAGTCCACACCCTTCACTTAGCCTCCTGGGGAGACTTTCCCCCTTTTCTACCAGGTCAAATTCCACCCAGTGTTCAGGGCCCACATCAAATGCTTACTCCTCCAGGGAGACTTCCTTCATTGTCTCCACATCTGTCTCCAATCCCACCAAAACTAACATCTCTCTCCTTCAATGACCACAAATCCCTGAATCAGAGGTGCAATCTAAATATGATAACTCTCGGGGCACTGGGTGGCTCAGTCGGTTAAGCATTCGACTCTCGATTTCAGCACAGGTCATGATCGCACAGTTCGTGAGTTCGAGCCCTACATGGGGCTTTGTGCTGACAGCGCAGAGCCTGCTTGGGATTCTCTCTCCCTCCCCCTGCCCCTCCTGCACTCATGCTGTCTCCTTCTCTCTCAAAATAAACAAATCACTTTAAAAAAATCAAATAAGTATCATAACTCTTATCAGGGAGATTTCTAGTCCAGCCAACTCTCTCTCCAGCAAGAGTTACCTGCATTAACTTTCACCAGCCCCACTCCCCTCCACGAAAAGATCTCTTAAGAGGGCAGAGACCGGGTCTAGCTCTGGTTGAATTCATTGCATATCAAGATAAAACCTGTCTAAAGAAAGAATTAATACAAATATATAGATAATTATCATACAGGAAAGACTCTATTAAAGACAAAGAAGGCAGGAGGAAATGAAAGATTCCAGGCTGAGAGCTAGGCAAGGCCGTGCCGGATGTTTATTGAAGACCTTCTCACACAGAACAACGCATTACCTTAAAAAATGGAGGCAGCTAACAGTAACTGAGCATAAACTGTAAGTCGGGCAGAGCCATAAACATTTTCCAGGTATTCACTCTTGGGATCCTCAAACTAACCTTGGAGGTAGGCAGCGTTTTCACCTCTAAATAAAGGGAGGAGGCAAAGGGGGTGCAGAGAGCTCACGCAAGTCGACAGGGGAAACAGAAGAACTGGCCTCAACATTCAGTAGAGAGGTTCCAACAGCGAATGTGCTGGACCATCACACTCCACTACTTCTGCAGAAGACTGCCAGCATCCCACCCAAAGGAAGCGGGATGTGGTACTTTCTACAACCCAAGGGAGGGATTTCTGCAAAAGGGCCCAAGAAATGGCATCATGGGAGTAAAGGCCAATGTACGCAGAAACACCACATTCTAGACCTCATAGGAAGATGACCTTCTTGGGATTTTGAGAGAGAAGACTCAAGCCACTGGTCGAGCTGCAGCCTTTTCTCCTGGACCAGACTTCCTCCAACTGGGACTTGCTCAATCTTTGCCGTGAGCAGTGAGGCTGAACTTCTAGTAGCACTATTGTTTTGTGAGTGACAGAAACGGGGTTGTTACCTTGACTGTGAACATTGGAAATGCTTTGTGATGATCTGACCAGCGTTTGCCTTCCAGAAAAGGTTAAAGGCCTTTTAGTGAAGGACTGGATGTGAAAAATCGAACTCAAATGGTGAAAGAGAGCATCTTGTGGCCAATCTTAATGATACTTAATTCTCAGATGAGGAATTCTGTAGTAAACAACCTCTTGATTCTGTGCAAAACATTTTTAATTTCATGCCCTGCTAATCACACAGCTGTTAAATTTCCTTTCCCATCAGTTGTAAAAAAATAAATAGATAATAATTGTAATAATAATTTAAGAAACAGTTGGGCCTCAAACAAAATTTGAACCCTAATGAATTTTCCCATCTGGAATTAATAATGGAGTGGATGGTGAAATTGCCTGGATTCAGATGATGTAAAGTTATATTACATTATTAAAAGTATCAAAATGTAATGCTCCAAACATCAAACGTTTCTAATATGCCAGCCACAGAATATAAAGCCTACCTCGCATTCTCAGGCAAGCCGGGCACTTGAGGTTTCGTTCCAACAGATTTTAACAACCCCTTTCCTTTCACTGTGACCTTCTCTCCTCTCGGCCACAAAGGCACGATATACATATGAGTACTGACCTGCCTTGGCATTAGACACTTGATGGTCCAGAGCCCAGAGAAGAGAAAGCAGTGCCTTCGTGTTGCAAACACATCAATCTAATCAATACAAGGAAATTAAAAAGCTGCCATTAACGCTGCAGGTCAAAACACGAGCTAAGAAGTAAACGATGGAAGGGAAAGGTTTTAAAGTATTTGGGGACAAGAGAAAGAGGTGGCCCAAAGGAGCAGGGAAGTAGGGAGTAAGCCAATGTTGCAGGAAAGAGGACAATGACCCGGAAAGAAACCCCAAGCCCAGAAGCTGCAAAAGGGAACATCCAGTAAAGAAGGAGGTGACACATGTGCTAAAAGAAATAAGTATAGTCAGACGGACCAGACTACCAGCAGGAGATCTGCAAAGAAGATATTCTCAGGTTTCTGTACAGTGACTCTTTTCCCATAGCCCTGGCAATAAAACATGATAGGAAATGCCTAGAGCACTAACGCACCGTCTCTTCATCTGGCTTGTTCAGACCTAAAAAGTTCATTGAACAAATTCCTTTCAGCTCTTAAAGGTGTGCTCAAATGCCACTTCCTTCAGGAAGCTTCCCCCCCCATTGCACACCCACCAGAACCCTCCTCCGGGCTCCCACGGCATGCTGCCTATACCTCTCCTTTGTCACCTACATGGATTAGCTTGGTAAAACTGGACCTCCCACTGGATTGTAAACTCTGCGAAGGAAGAAATTACATACAACCCCACTTCCAGTCCTCAGTGCCAGGTCTAGGTTTGGCATAGCAAGCATTGAAGGGATGGATATGCTTTCTCAAGGAAACCAAGGAGAGAACACTTCCTTTTTAGGTCTTCTCATTAGAGAAAACAGAAATGAAATGATTTAGCAATTTACCCACTAGCGATTCCCCTGCAAACCCCTAGAAATGACAACCACTATCAATATTTCCTTGCTCTTCTCAAGTTTACACGAGAAGCTCAGAACACGAACACAATTTTCGTAACTGTTACCATAGTCCACAGGAAGCAAAAAGTACAGTATAAAGTTATGGTGCTTTTCTGTCCTGAGCACAGGCTCACAACTGTTGGTGTGAGAATCATTTCCAGGAACCTAAGGTGCTTTCTCAAAATCTCAGGGTCCCTTCAGCCCCACCCTCCAGTCTACATTTCATTGAAAACAACAGCATTTCCTTCATGCCTCATCATTAATGATAAAGTGAATGAGTCAACTCTACAAAACAAAACAGCACCAATAATCTACAATGAATGTCACTGCACTTGGACAGCAATTTATATATTCACTGTCTCATTTCATCTTTTCTATGAGCTTCTGTCGCAAGAGGAAATGGGATAATTACTTTAGAGATGAGGAAACTCAACTCCACAAGGTATGATTTGTCCCCAAAACACAAAGCTCATGGAGGCTATGACAAGATGTAAACTCAGGATTCATGATTCAAGACGCCCCTTCCAAAGTTGTGTTCATTTATACAAAGTCGTCTGTCTTATCTAAAGTGTTGATGGCACCACAAGTCAGTAACGGAGCCCCTGAGACTTACATGCATGAAAAGTTACCTGATTCAGATAAAGAAGGAGATGGGTTTTACAAAGATACAAAAGAAGGAGAAAGAGAAAGAGACAGTGAAAAAAGAAACCACTATGGGTGAAGACAGTCAGTTAAATTTCCTGGAAAACAGGGGTCTTGAACTGTACTTAAAAGGTGTGCTAATGAAAATGAGCCCACAAACCGACAGTTTCAGAATCATCCAGCAGCTCATCAGAAATACACATTCTCCCACACTATGCTCTCAGACCCACTGGACCATCATCTCTGAGAGTGAGGTGCCCCAAGTGATTCCAGCACAGGCCAGATTTGAAAAGGGTTGCTTGAAAGTTCTGACAGGACCTCATAAATGAGAAGGTAACAGGTAGGTTCCAGGAGTTGGGAAATGACATTAATAAGAAGGAGGCCCAGAATCTAGAAAACTCAAAATACGTCAGCAAAGCAGATCTAGGGCGATGGGCTGGAGAGGCAGCATCCCCTGCAGGACTGGGTCTAAAAAGTTTCCCTATAGTCCTGCCGTGGAGAACGCTGAATGCAGGCAAGGAAGGCAGTGTAAGCACTGTGGGCTCTACAGTCGCTCAGACCCAAGTACCGAACCTTGAGAGAAATGGCGCAGACACGAAGAACAGGATCGTCATGCAACTCAAAGCAACAGTTCACGTGTGGCACAGAGGCTGTTCAGAGGAGAACCTCCTGTATGACCTGGAGGAACCCAAATTCACCAGACAGACAAGGAGGTAAAGGAACATGGCAAAGATTCAAGACATAAAACATGATCTACCTCAGCACAAGTGAGGTGCCCTGGGATTCAGCATCCTCCCGTGTAAAAGCAGAGATTAATAATCCTGACCTAGTCCTATTGTGGAAGGGATTAAGTGAAGTAATTTTATGCAACTGCTCCTCATGAAAGGCCCAGGACAGTGTTGACACTCATTAGAGCCTTCCCTTCCCTCTCAAGCTAATGCCTGGGAGGAAGAAGGAAACAGGCACAGAGCCCTCTCTGGGGCCAGTTGGTGAACTGCTGACACCGATGCTGTTTTCTCAAAAAATGTTCACAAGGCAGCCTGCTAGGGGAGTTCCTGTGGTTGGTAACCAACACACTTCTGCACATTCCATTTGAAGACCTCAGGCTCCCTCACTTCCTGCTTCTCACTCTTACTTTTCAGAGGGGCTGCATGCTCTCAAGTTTATCTTGAGCACAGCTTTCTTTCTAAATGACACGTCATTTCTACAGGCAAAAGTGCTCCAACTTCTTCTTTCAGATGGGACTCTCGGCCGCCCCGAAAATGGATCTAGCTCTAGTCTCAGATGATCTTTTGTTGGCCAATGGACACAGTGGCTGGGGGTCTCCTGAAGTATGCCTGCTAGGGGATGTTAACTAGGGTTGCTCAAAGGCAAAAACAAAGTTCCAGAGTCAAAGGAGAGCAAGTTGAATGTTGTCCCAGAGGGCTCCCTAAAAGTAGCTAACGTACATTGTCAATACCTAAGAGGGCGCCAGAGTATGAGGCATTCTGCAGGTTGATGCGACCACTCTTTTTAGAGTGATGTCAACCTGGGCTAGTATTGATGGACCACGCATAAGAAAATGACTCAAAGGATGATATGGGTAAGGCAGGGATCACCCACCTGCCTACAGTCACCTCCCAGAAAGAATGTGAGGCTGCTCTAGTGTTTTTTGCTATGTTTTATCATCTTCCCATTCAATACCCTACTCACGGTTTCTCGCCCTCCCTCCAACGCACAGGATCCTCTAACCTCATCAACATTTGGTGAATGAACACCTTCTTTTCCACCACACTGCACGCTGGAACCTTGATTCTATCATTCGTTCCACTTGCTTACAAAGCCATCTCCCTTGACCAAAATCCCACTCATTCAAGGCTTACCCAAATGTCACTTCCCCCACGAAGCCTTCCTTAATCCCTCGCCCTCCACCCAAGTTGGAAGGAGTGGTTTTTTCCTTCTCTGAACTTCCTCGCCAAGGTTCTGCTTTTTACTTTAAAGTACAGCTATCTGTGTACTGTGTCACCTTCACCGGGTGGTTAATACTTTGCACCTATCATCTTGTGTCAGCCTCGCAACATGCTAAGAGACAGAATAGGCAAGTATAATTATACTCATTGCACAGAGACAATACGGCTTAGCGGTTAAGAGAGCAGCTTCTGGAGACAGACTACCTGAGCTCAAGTTCTGCCTTTCCCTCTTATGAACATGTGACCTGGAAGCAAGTTGTGTTAAGTCTCTGGTGCTCAATTTTCCCTCTGTGAAATGGGAGAAGTAACAGTAACTTCCTCAGAGAGTGCTTGTGAGGATTGAGTGAGTTAATAATGCAAAGTGCTCAGACTAACACCTAACTCAATAAGCGTTAAGTAAAAGTCCCAGGGAGTTCAGAAGTGGCCAGGTCAGAATTTTCCAGATTTCTGTCATGTTTCTTCCCTCCGTAATGCTACCTTTCAGTATTGCTCATCCATTGAGCAAGTATTTATTGAGCTCGTAGATGAGCCAGGCATGAGTGTAGGCAACTGGGAAACAAAGACAAGCCTCTGAAGTCAAGGACCTTAAGCTCTACCAAAGAGAAAAAAAGGGGCAGAAAGGAGTCAATGCAAAAGTAAGATAAGTAAACGGACAAGACAGGTGAGCGTTTTTGTTTTGGTTCACCCTCGTGTCACCTCCCCCCATCCTGACAACCCGGTATGGTATTCCACAGTGACAAAACGATGCAGAGAATGCTTCCTGCCGGATATGAAACTGTATTTCTAGAGCTCAACATTTGTTCAGAACATTTTGCCTCATCTCACCAGTTTCTTCAGGGCATGAGCCAGGAATCACTCCGGGGCTTTTCCCTCATTATCTTAGACACGTATTTTGGGTCATCCCTCCCCTCTCATCCAAATAAACCCAGGTGCATCTCCGGGGGCTGATATGTGACTCAGTACAAGAACATTCTGTCTTGGCACTCAGCTGCTGCTTCTGGACTCACACTGTTTGCATGAGATTTATTACCAGAGGGGCATTTCACGACAAGAAAGTGTCATGCACAGAACTGTAGACTTGACCACTGTCTCCCTTCAGGATTCCAGCTATTAAAAGAGTTAAATCAAACTAATCCCATAAACAGATTCCTGAGAAACTTTGAACATAATGTTTCTGCATCTTGCAAAATAGCCATTCTTCCTCTCTGCCATCTTTAGGACGTGTTTTTTGTTTTGTTTTGTTTTGTTGTTTTCATCTAGGAGAAATATTTTCCCCAATTTAATGTTATTATGCTCATACTTCAAGGCTTTTCTACAGTGTTACTGAGTGATGTGCCCTAGTCATTTGTCATTCTTACAGTCGCTGCCTGATTTGCTAATTCACAACTTTGTATCTTCCTCCCATACCATTCTAGGGGATATATCCAGGCGTATGCACACCTTCCTCCCCACACTAGCTAAAACTCTCCAGCTTAAAGAGTAGCATTAGGGGTGCCTGGGTGGCTCAGTCGGTTAAGCATCCAACTTCAGCCAGGTCACGATCTTGCGGTCCGGGAGTTCGAGCCCCGCGTCAGGCTCTGGGCTGGTGGCTCAGAGCCTGGAGCCTGTTTCCGATTCTGTGTCTCCCTCTCTCTCTGCCCCTCCCCCGTTCATGCTCTGTCTCTCTCTGTCCAAAAAATAAATAAACGTTGAAAAAAAAATTTAATAAAAAAAGAGTAGCACTCATGGGGTGCCTGGGTGGCTCTGTCGGTTAAACGTCTGACTTCAGCTCAGGTCATGATCTCGTGGTTTGTGAGTTCAAGCCCCCCGTGTTGGGCTCTGTGCTGATAGTTCAGAGCCTGGAGCCTCCTTCAGATCCTGTGTCTTCCTCTCTCTCTCTCTGTCCTTCCCCCGCTCACTCTCTGTCTCTCTGTCTCTCTCTCAAAAATAAATTAAAAAAAAATTTCAAAAGAGTAATATTCATGTCCTTGACCAGAGGCAGATGAAATACTTGCAAACATTCTATACCTTCCTCTGCCTATACTTATTGTAAATCATGGTCTTTCCTGACCCGAAAACTGCTGACTTGGAAAGTCAGTCTATTAAGGCAAGAAAGATGTAAGAATTAAATGCAAACACCAATGTGACCTCAGTTAGTGGCCCTTCCCTCAAATCTGTGCCATTGAAAGAACTTCCACGCAGGCCTCCTGAATGCACAGGTGGAGCCTGATACCAGAGTGGCCAACATATGTTGATGTGTTTCTCCACCAAAACCTCTTGGGAAATGAGCCACAGAGTCCAAGAATGCTGAGTCCAGATCCAGCTTGTGGACTGGGCGCCAGCTGGTAGGCAAACTGGTTATGCAAGCAATGGAAACTTTAACTTAAGTGAAATAGTATAGAAAACTAAATTAAAACAAATCTCAGGAGTGCAGCTACTCAAGGTAGAAAGGCCCAGGGTCCTCCTCGCTCACCCTGTACCCCAGGATCTGAGGCCAAATACCCACTCAGGACCCTGGGGTTCCTTGAAGCATAGATTAAAAATTCGCTGATATCATCTAATTTCAACCTTAACAATTCTTCAGGGAAACTGAGGGCCAAAGATAAAGCGCAGCTCATAGACATAGAGCTACCAAGTATCACAGACATCCGTATCTTGAGAGAAATCATACTCTCTTTTCCAAAACATAGAACATTTATTTTTTAAGTGTGTGTTAATTTTTGAGAGACAGACAGAGAGAGTGTGAGCAGAGGGGGGCAGAGAGAAAGAGAGACAGAGAAAGAGACAGAGAGAGAAAGAACCCAAGCAGGCTCCACAATGGCAGCACAGAGCCCGATGCCGAGCTTGAACCCATGAACCGTGAGATGGTGACCTGAGCCGAAATCAAGAGTCAGACGCTTAACCAACTGAGCCACCCCAGGTGCCCCCCAAAACATAAAACATTTATGATCTATGATTCTGCCCTTTCAACAGGATGTAGCAGTTGGTATAATCATTGTGCCAAGCAAAATTTAAAAATGCATCCAAGGTGAAAGAGTGGGCAACAGCAAATAAGGACACCTAAATTATACCTTGGGGCTCCCAACTTCTGGAAACACAAAACATCCATTCTCCCAGTTTCAAGTAATGGTTCTGCAGTGAAAACAACAAAGTGACAGTAGCGGGATTTTTTTTTAGCCACTATACATAAATGTGTCAGGCACAAAATCAAACCGCTCAAAAATAATGTGAAATCCAGTCAGTTGCAAGTACAGAAAAACACAGCATTTGTGAGGTGTGGGAGACACGTAACCTAAATGTGCTCCTTGGGTTAGTAACTTGAACTAGGAATTCACTAAGAGAAGTGTGAGGAGCCTACAAAAGCGAACACTGAGCAAAAACATTGTGAGACACATTTGATATAATAGTCACATGACTAACAAACTGTCACATCAAACTTTCCTGCAATGTGGGAACACTTTGACACTTCATATTTTTAAAAACTGACATTTTGATTCATTACTGTAAATAGCACTTTGGGTTAAATATTGTGACAAGGAACAGATCATATATATATGTACATATACATGCACTCTATATATTACATGTGTATATTTTTCCTAGCTCTGTTACATTTGGAAATATATGAAACCTTTTCTTACAGTAACAGTTTGGGCCAGCGTGTAAACAGGCTACTGCACTCCTAAACCACCCCTTTTTCTTGTTAAGTAGGCAGATGGACAATGTTTCTTCACTCCACATAAAGCCAATGAAGCAGAGGGGTTTCAAGAGTAATAGGATGACTTCTAAAGAGACTCCAAATAAGCCTGTCAATCCCAAGCAAAGGATGTTATCAAGGTTGTGTTAATTACCTGCACCTGAATTCACAAAACCGTTCTTGCAAACATGCAGAAAACATTTATCTTGCCTTCAGAGTGGTCCTAATCTGCTTAAACAGACAGACACAGACCTACGCAACTCTAAAGCAAGGTCAACTGCTTCAAACATACAAGACGGAAAGACACAGTCCTGCTTTTTTTGTTTTTCTTTTTTCCTTTTATTTATTTAGAGTGCATTATTTATAGCAAATCACATGTTCTCTTAGCCATTGTTCAGAGTAAAGTGATTCAATGGAATTAAAGTATGGGCATCCATGGGGACCAAAAATTTTTAGAAAGAGTGCAAGAATACTCAGATACCCAAGATTAACTTTCTCCTCAAAGAAAATATAGTGTTTGATTTCCATCTAACACCAAACAATACAATTGTCTAACTTCTTAACTTTACCTACAACGTTAAAACAAAAGGTAAAATATTTATCTCTGTGAACATTCAAGTTTAAATTTCAATTTTTCCTTTGGTAATTCCAAAGTTATGCACTTTCAAAGTATAGACAACTTTATAAAAAGACCATAAGATAATCACACACACACACACACACACACACACACACACACACACAATACAGAAATAGATTTCACAAACATATTTGTCTTATATATTCAGCTTTCTCTCTGGACATGATACTATTATTATTCAACTCCTCCTCCTCCTTAAACACCTAGAAAGTTAGATATGAAAAGGAAACATGATATATGTCAGATATTATACTCACTACAAATAAGCCTTGCCTCTATTCTGAAATTTAAATTAGGCGAAGTTGTTCTTCCTGACCACATACATAAATTATTTATGTATTTCAGAAAGGATGCAGAATGTTATCAATCCAACTCATCCAAATCCTACAGAAGTTAGGAAAGCATAATGGATATCATGTAGTAAATATGTCAAATGTTGACAGGAACCTAGAAAACAACAATATCAACCAAAATCCTGGCTTTCACCGCAGCATCCAAAATCCTTACATCCTTCTTTTACAACCAAAAATAGTGGTCTAACTTTGTTCTCTGCTAAATTAGTCAATTCATTTAGTGCAGAAGACCATTCATCCCCCTATCCTGTATGTATCCAAATGTATTAAAAGTTTAAAAACTCTTACACACTAAAGTTTATCTCAAACTAAACAGATTAAAGAATACACAAGTGCACCATTTTTCCCTGGCTTACTGAAAAAAAAAAAAATCAGCTACGATGTTGTCCAAAGCACTGTAACAAATCACTGTTTGAACAGGAGGTCTCGTAATTATTTTCCCAAACTCTTAAGGGGGTAGGTTGCAACCTTAAAAGGTTGGAGACTCCACCATAGAAGGTTGAACCACTGTCTATGAAACAAAGCCCCTCCACAAGTAGTGGGGAAGAGCAGAATGGAATGTTACATTATTTGAAGACAGAAGGCCCAGATCCAAATCAAGTCTCTACCATTTATTACTTGAAGTGGGTCTGAGCTGGTTCCTTGACTCGTTTCGTCACTGCAGAACGAGGATAACACTGGACAGCATACTGGGTTTTATGGAAATTAAGACCATACAAGAAGTCATACAGAATCCAAGTTGGTGAGAACACTGTTCCCCAAACTCATCATTTGCCAACTTTCATTGCCAACTAAGAAAACTTGGAAGAGGTCAATGTGAATTCAACCAAGTTCAACTCAACAAAAATTTACTGTATGCTCATCATAGTGACTTGGATCCGTGTCAGGTGCCATATTTGAAAGGCAAGGGGGAGGGAGGGCAGGAGGGAGAGGAAGAGAGACGAAAAACAGAAAGGGAGAAAAATCGCTTCTATCCCCTAGGCCCCTGTAATCTTGTGGAAAAGACAGCATTTCACATGCAAACTACCCTAAGAATATTTCACACTACATAATCAAGTACCCACCAAGAAAGGACAGTGCCGACAATGTCTCTCATGGTAGTCTCATGTGAGGTCCTATGAGAGGTCAGGAAAGGGTTCAGAGCAATAGAGACCATGACATGATTGTTCCCTGCCCCTTTAAGCATCTACCTGTCATGACCTCATCTGTGGCATCTGATAGGAAAGTGTCTCTGCCGATGGGCACTGCTGAGTGGCACCTCAGGCATTCACTCTGGGGTATCTGTCAGCCAACACTTTCTGTAACTCCCCACCATTTCCTCATTCCTTCCTCTGCATGGAGTTCCTCTCCCAGTTCAACTCCTCTGCCCATCCTTAGGGACAGTGACGTCCCCAGGCCTGGCTCATCTCCATCCACAGCGCTCGGGCAGGGGACGTGTGGCACATTCGGAACAGGAGAAATCAGGAGATCCAAGTTCCCATCCCTTGTCCCTACTGCACTCTATAACCTTGAGCAAGTCACTGCCACTCAGTGGGCCTTAGTATCCTCACCCAGCAAATGAGTGGAGGATATTGAAAAGCCCTTCCTACTCCCAAGCGTTCAATGTCTGTGTCCTGACCTACAGCTTCCAACAGTTTCCAAGTGACAACTGGGGCTCACCAGTCACACAGCGTCTGAAGAGGCACTGACATGACCACATCGACGGTTTCTATTGTGGGGAAGGTCAGGGGCTCCTTCAGAAAATAGCTGATCTAAACAGAGCCCAAGGACTGTCATGGCAACACTTCTCACAAGCTGCCAGAGGTAGGGAGGAAAAGCAGCCAATGTGCGTGTGCAGCTGCCTCATTTCAGAACAGCACTCAAACCTCGTTAATATCATCTTGCTTAATACCGAATCCCATAGATCATAAGCTATTTTTACTATGTATTTAACAGATCTGTGTCTCATCTTCCCTGCCGGCATTTTCACAGTCCAGTACAGAGAACTCTGCTATCGGAGAGCCTACGGAACCTCGGGCCGCCCAGGGTTAACTCAGACGAAGGAGAGATGGGGAAAAGGAAAGTGAGCAGGGGGAAGAAATATAGAGTCAGAGGATTGAAGGTTTGGGGAAACGAAGGAGGAAGATGTAATAAGAGCAAGTACGAGCCAATAAGGCCAACAGTCATGTGTGAGACACAAGTCTGGATCTCCCAAGACTCCACTATATACTTAGGAGAACACAGGCCCTCCCACCTTAGTCTTGCTCAGTCTTGATCACAAGCGCCTACCCAGCACAGTGTGCTCATCAGAGCTTCTAAGGAGGGGCTTTTCCTAAATATCCCGTTTACAACCTGTCTCCCTCACGCGGAGTGTAAATTCTAGCTTATGACGACGGACCAAGCTAACGGAGGTGAAAGCGCCTGTCACGAAGACTGCCACATAACAGATACCCAGGAAACGTCCCCTTGTTTCTCTCCGCTCCACACAGCCATAGTGATGTGTGTACCGTCTTTATTCCTAACGGTCTTCAGAGAAAGGAGGAACCCAGCCAAGGCCTGAGTGGTGAGCAGGAACTCAAGGCGTAACCTTCCCTCTCCTGCTTGGTCAAACGGGGGCGCCCTTCTCAGACCTACTGCTGATTGGGCAGATAAAAGTATGGTCAGTCATTTCTTCCCTGGGAGAGGACTCTAGGCAGTTGTTGGGTCCCTTTCCAGTTCTGAAATTCTGTAAGCCTCCAAGTGTCATAGCCATCTTAAACACAAGCAACACAGAATGGGAAAAACTGTTGAAGAATATAGTTATAGGTTTCTTTATTGAGCACGATGTATAGGGCACTACCAGGAGTTGACGGGAATTTGGAGAAGCAGAACACAGTCCTGAGATTCAGAAGCCTTATAATATGTGTACAGGAGGGGCAGAGGATGGGTGTGAGGAAACATGAAAAGATGGCAATAGAAAATAGGGTTTCATTATAACACAGTCCAAGGCTAAGACTGTGTATGTCAGAGCCAAGAAGTAGAGAAAGAAAGCTTCCGTAAAAGGTAGGATACGAGCTGTCCTTTAAGCAGGAGAGCAAGGCCCACACAGGCAAAATGGAGGGAGGTGACATTTTATAGGAGCTGGTCCTATGCAGCAGAAGGGTCAGCAGTGTCTTATATGGTCCCATGTCTTATTTGTTTTATGTCTCAGATCATTTGAACAGTCTATGTTTGATGCATTAAAGGCCTGAATAGGGGTGCCCAGGTGGCTTAGTCAGTTAAGTGTCCCACGTCAGCTCACGTCATGATCTCAGGGTTCGCAGGTTTGAGTCCCGCTTCGGGCTCTGTGCTGACAGCTCTGAGCTTAGAGCCTGCTTCAGATTCTGTGTGTGTGTCTCTCTCCCCCCCACCCACCTCACTCACTCTCTCTCTCTCTCTCTCTCTCTCTCTCTCTCTCTCTCTCTTTCAAATATAAGCATCAAAAAAGTTTTAAAGGTGAGAATAATAATGGTCACCTCCACCCGTCCCTCATCATGATGCCATGTGGGGTAGTAGGAAGATGGCCCTGGCCCACTGACTCTATCAGCTGTCAGGGTCAAGCCCAATGGCTTATCTGGCTCCAGGATAGGAGATCTTACATAATTCCAGTTGGAGTTGAAGCTTCTTGACAGCCATCTTGTCCAATGCTCATGTTTTGCAGATGGGTAGACACAGTCCCACCAAAACAGAAGTGATTTCTCTTGAGTGAAGATTTCTGTTAGCCATTTCCTGTTCCCTGGACATGGCTGGTAGTCACCTGCTTCTGGGTCTTGCCTGCCAGAGGCTTCCCCTCCACTTCCTGTAACATCCCATCCAAGGCCATTTAACCATCTTTTAAAGCGGACTCCAATCCAGTTTCTACAAGAAACCCCCAGGTAGAAAGACGCCTTCAAAATTATCTCACTCACAAAGTGTAATTACTGAGCTCACGCATCACACTGAGTCTTGGTTGGCCCTGACTCAAACTCACCTCCACATCCCTGCTACCTCCCTTCTTCAATTTCTTAGCAACCCACCCTGCTCGGTAGGTGCTATGTAAATGCTTATTAAGCCAGGCTGGTCTGCAACCTCAGTTTTTCTGACACTCAGCCAAGAACCTTCTCAAACATATCATGCGGCATCTGATCATTCCAAGTCTAGAAGTATGCAATCCCCAGAGCAGCGAAAATAGTTTCAACCTCTTCCAAATCCATCAAGCTATTTACCAGACTGACTAAATACGTAGCAGGAGACAGGAGACATAAAGGAAAGGAGAGGAGGGGCGAAGGTCATGGACTACAAATTGGATAAACAGCCGTGCCTGTGAGCCGAGGAGCACGGGCATCACCATCCCGACGTCACAGGGAAGAAACCTGCAATGCAGAGATTCAATGAAACCTGCAATGCAGAGATTCAATGGCTGACCCAGGTCTCCTCCAGAGTCCCCAGTTGGAGCAAGGAGATCCAGCCCTACGGTCTAAAAGGGTACTGTTCTCACCACTGTGCAAAAGCATCAGGTGGACAGTCTCGACACGCAGCCATCAGCTGGGCCGACCCCTTGATTCTACAGCAGAGCATGGGGTACATCTGGGGAAGCCACCTTTGGCAGAGGCTTCGAAACAGGTGGCGCTCAACTAGCAAAGTCAGTGAAATCATGGCAGGAAAATTCGGAGGCAGAGCTGTGTAACTCCAGAGGCAACCCAAGGCACACATCAGATGGGAATTTTTAAAAATCTCGTTAAACACACGAGGACTCGGATGCCAGCACACAGAGTGATGGCCCCAGCCAGGCAGCAAAGGCACATTGGCACTGTGTAATTTGTCCATTCACCAATATGCTTCCCGAAAAACACCCATATGCTTTCTTTTTGCTTCCATATGCTTTTTTAGCAAGGAAACTAAAATATTTCATTAGTTTTGAGTAATTAATAATTACTTATTTCACAATACTCACCCTCATTAAAAAACGAAAATAACTGATTAAGCTGCAGGATCCTGGCTTTCGACTCAAGCTTTTTTTTATTATTATTTTTTTTTAATTCCTCCCCTCTAGGAATTGAGTAATAGAGTAAAACAGCCAGTGTGGAAACATTCGCACTATGGGGGGAAGGAGAGTTCTCATCCGCACGGCCCAGCGTTCCTCCTGACTGAGACATCATGGTTTAATGAAAAGAACATGGACTTTGTGAGCAGAAAGATCTGGGATCCAATCCCAGTTTGACCCCTGTGAGTCGTACTGCTGAGGAAATGAAGGGCGTTGAAAAGATAAAGGCTGCTGGATTCCTTCAACCCAGTTTTCCATTATTCCCAGGGAGCAACTTCACAGGCTTCCCTCCCACCATCACAAAGCATGGGTAAGGCATGCCCCGGGAAGGCTGGCAGTGTGCCAGTAGCTGGCACCAGGCCATGGCCAATAGCCTTGACATTGATCTCAGGCACAAAACAATGCTTCTCAAACTCTAATGAGCAAAGGAACTACCTGGGGATCTTGTTAAAATGCAGATTCTGATTCAGGAAGTGTGGAGTGTGGCCTAAAGTCTGCATTTCGAACATGCTCCTAGGTGATGTTGAAGTTCCTGGTCTTCAGACCAAACCCTGAGAAGCAAGGACCTAAAAAGGACCATGGTGAAATCAGGAAATAGAATCTGTAGAAACAGGACAACCATGCCTGTCTCTTCAGCTATGATGAGGATTATCAATGACATTAACAATATGCCTCTGTGTACTGAACTTGTCCTCACAACAGTCCTGTCGGTGGGGCATGATTTCCATTTTACAGACAACAAAACCGAGACCCAAAGAAATCAGGTAATGTATTCAAGATCACGCAACGAGTTCCGCAGGATTCCCAATCCCAGTATACCAAGCCTATCTGTTGTGTTCCGTTGTGTGAGTGCTAGCCAATAGAAGACAGAAAATTCAGGTAGATCCCCCCGCAGAGGTTGGTAGGAAGTCTGGTTTTTATTCTGCCTCCGTTTCCCCATGAGAGAGGTGAAGGCATTGCCCCTGATCATCTCGGAGGCCTCTTCCACCTCTGACACCAGCTTTCGCTCTCATGGCTCCCACGTACATTCACAGCGCCTCACCGAGTGCGATGCATTAGCTTCACACATGTGGCAGACATTACATCTTGGCACGATCCAGGTTCTGGCTGCTCACATCTGCACTTGTGCTGATCCGTGCACGGTCAGAAGTCTATCTCTGTTTAAAAATCCCACGCTCAGTATAACAGGGAGAAAACAACCAACGGATTCCCCAAAGCATTGACATTCCAACTCAGTTGATGACCAGCTCACAGGTATCAGGGCGCTAGGATTCTAATCTCTCTTGGTCTCCTCCTCGCTTCACTTACAAAAATTGAGAAACCGAGACCACGAGCCTGATAGAAGTTTGAAGAAAGAGGGGAAAAAAATGAGTGATTTAGAATACATTTTATACAACTGTCCAAAATTTCTTAGTCTGCCTGAAGCTGCCAGATAAGCACTTAATTAATAAATTATCATATAATGACTCAGGATATATGATCTTGTCCCTCTCTGAACTCCCACAGCACACATTCGCTGCACTCCTTTGGGGCCCATTCACCATTTTCTACCAGGGATTGCTACGGTTTATGCAATTTTCATTGTCCCTATTCATATTCAGTATGGTTTCTGGAGGTAATCACATATGTAGGACCAGATCTGGGTTTAAGTCCAGACTTTGCTATTTATTAGCTGTATGCTTAGGCAAATTATCAACCACTCTGAGCTCAGTTTCTGTACGTGAAAAATGGGGAAAAAAAGTAATTTTTTTGTTTTGTTTTGGGAGATTAAATGAAATAATATATCAAAATGGCTATCATGTGCTGATTCTGGGTTAAAAGTAATTTGTGTGAGTGAGAAAGTGAGTGAGCGTGTGAGTAAAGCCAGCAGAACAGCGGTTTCAATATTAAAATATCACTCAACAGTTTGGCACATTTAAGTGTCCAGGGTCACACTACAAATGAGGTGGAAACTCAGAGTAGGACTATAGGTGAACTACGGAAAAGTCCAACAGCAACAGGAAATGTATGTTAGCCAAACAGCGAAGAACATCTTTTGCTTAATTAGAACCTCCACTGGCCTTCAGAAGGCCTACAAACCTCCTAAAAGTATAGACAGCATTCTCTGAAGATGTGCATTTTCTAATTATTTCAAAGATTCCCCTCAGTTTTTAAATATTCCATAATTTTCTTCCCTCTACTCCCGCCCCGTGCCTCACACACAGGCACCACACACAAATTAAAAACTACTGCCTTAGGCAAGTCCCTTGACAAAATCAAAGAGACCCGTCAACTGAGGGGGGAAAAAGATGTATTTAATTTTTAAAAGGCTGAGGGATGCAAGGGCACTGTTTAGAACCTCCACGGGCAGTAGAAGTTATGGAAACAGGCACTCCAAAGCACACAGAGACACTTCTGAATTCAAGGCCTGGCTCAGCTGCGAACTTGCCATGGGGCCTTAGACTAATCAGAGACCCATGAAAATCAGGAACGAGAGAAGCTTCGACATCATCTCTTGCACCCCTCCTTCTCCTCCCATCACAGAGATGGAGAAACTGAGGTTCAAGGGAAGGTCATGGCTTCACCAGAGTCAAAGCACATTGATGAGAGCCGGAATGAACTTCAGACTCAGTAAAATGATTTCCACACTCTGTATTTCAGTACTAGGAGGTCCAAGATAAGTGTTTAGATCCAGTGGCTTCTAAATTATCTTCTCAATGATGGATAATTACTACTCTCTTCTCTGGACCTGGAAATCTCATGAAAACATGAGTTTGGTTTTGGCAAAGATCATTCCAGCTGCTTCTCAGGCCCAGCCCAGTCCCATAAGAACAAAGCAGAGAGAAAGTCTGAAAGAATGAGAGACGCTGCTATTAATCTTGTGTAGCACTACACCTGGGAATTACAGGCCTTGAACTAGATTTCACTGTGTTGGCTATTACTCTCCTGTCCTCTTGCTTATCAATCCTTCATCTGTCTTCCCTTTATTAATGTTCCCAACTATGCACAGTAAACAGCCAGCTAGGAGCTCATCCCCAGCTTCCTATAATTCACTGGATCAAAAAAGGGCAGGAGGCGGGTGGAGGAAACAGTGGTGATGTCAGGGTCAAGTAATCTTTTACAGGAAAGATTACAGGGGAATCCATAGTCTCCTAATAAAAAACAGTCAGCAGAAGCCAGCCAGAATTCTCTACTCCATTGCCCCAAGGAATTAACAAAGATGCCTGGAATCCATTTTTGCTTTAAAAGCATCTTGCATCCCTGCATTGACACTGAGATGGGTTTTGCCCAAAAGACATTGGCCCTTTAAATATTGGGAACAGAAACGACGGTTTACAGAAAGAGACAGCTCTCCTGAAACAGAGCTACAACTATGGAGTCAGAAGAAAAGTTCTAGACCAAGATCTGCCACTAATATCTCAGACAGATCGGACTCCCTCCCTGACCACAAATCTCAGTCTCTGAAAGGAGGGAATCTGGCTCGATTGGTTCTTAAAGTCCCCTCTGGCTTTGACATTCTGACCTCTCCTTACAGGTCAATGACTCAACCTGGAAAAGTCAACAACAGAAGAGGAACCCATCAACATAACCAGGGGATAAGTGTCCTAGACCCTCTAGAAATGGACCCAGATTATGGAGTAGAAAAACAAGAAGGAAGATGGATTTTTGTTTCTCTTTTCTAACCAGAAACTGAACGTTGCTGGAGGTAAGGGATGATCCGTGCATAAACACTCTATCATGGTACACACAGAATTTAAGTCATAAACTGCTCTTCTGGTACATTAAAGAACCAAGGATAACAGAGATACCGACTTCCCAGCACTGGCTCCGTAAGCAGAGTCATAAGACTTTCCTATGACTTTGGAAAAATGACAGGAGGAGAAAGAAAAGACTGGCTAAGAAACAAAATCACAGACAATAGGACATTTGACTAGAAGTAATGCCATGATCAACTGGTCCAACTCCATCTGTTGTTAGATGCTGAAATGGACCCCTGGAGAGGGAAAGTGACTTGCCAAGGTGACACAGCCAGAGCTGGGATTAGAATTAGATTCTCATGACTTCTGCTTCACACAACATAACATAAAACACATGGCTTTGCTCCCCCAAACAATGCAATTCTATCCAGGTAACTAAGAAAATCATCTCATGTATTATAATATCACTGCCTCTTCCTCCACCTCAAAAAAGCAGTAACTGATTAATTTAATTTAAGGTACAGGAGGGCTGTTTCCATCAAATTATAATCAACAATTCACTCTAGCAATATAGACAAGTCCATGATAATTAATTCAGTATTATTCATCCTTGCTAATGAATCACCCGGTGGAAAACAAGGATAATCAACGGCCTACAGGAGGCCAGAAGCCTATTCTCGTTCAAGTACAGATCTTGCCTATTGAAGAACACTGGGTATCAGCTCTAAATAGTAAACAGGGTGCAGGGTTTCAGATTCCATGAAGCGCAGCTTTAAATAGATTTGGTTTGGAAGTGGAACAGGGAACACACCACAGTCAGTGGATCAACGTTGAAAGCGGAGAAAAACAATGATTACGCTCATTAAGTGGGTACCTGTTGACACATCTACTGTCAAGTCTAATTATTTACTTAAACTGTTATTCTTTCTTCATTACTGCCACCGATACCAATTATTACCACCAGATTATTTTAAATTTCTGCAGCGTGCCCTGAGAATATGTCCTTCTCTACCCTCCAAAGGTTATTTGAGCAGTTTTTATCCTTCCCTTCTCACACCCATCCCGAGCTCCAAAATACAGAGGATGGAGGGATCAGATATAGGTAAAAGTCGCCTTTCTCAAGAGCAATTGTTTCTTAACCTTTCAAGGCTTGTTTAAACTCCTATTTGTAGTTTCAAGATGTGTTCAGTGCAGAAGGGGGGGGCACACAGCCACTTTTCAAAGCTTACTCTATTAATATTTAACAACTGGTATTTGGAGAAAAGTTAATGAACTGCAGCTTCGACATGAACAACTCAGACCTCTTCCTAACAGAGCTACCAAAACTTTGATATTACATGTCTACGGAACATTCTTTTCTAACATATTTATCCACGGAAGTACAGGAAATATATCGGAACGGAATTTTTGCAGGAGTATTTTATGGACTAGAGAGGGACCAAAAGATGGGCAGGAGCCATTCATGTATTTTTGGCCACTACGGAGTTTTTTTTTGTTTTCTAATTTTTTAATGTTTATTTATTTTTGAGAGAGATAGAGATACAGTACGAGCAGGGGAGGGGCAGAGAGAGAGACACACACAGAATCCGAAGCAGCCTCCAGGCTCTGAGCTGTCAGCACAGAACCCGAAGCGGGGCTTGAAACCGTGACCAGAGCCGAGGTCAGATGCTTAACCGACTGAGCCACCCATGCGCCCCCACTTCCGGTTTTTTTTGTAACCATCTCTTTTGTAGGAATGAGAATAAAATCTAAACAAGTGGCTGCCATCCTGATCTAATTATAGAGGAGTTTCACAGGCTGTGCGTCACCCACCTTGTTTACACATGACATGTTCTTATTTGATGTGTGTGACTATTAGCTTTAAAAACCATATTAATGAATAAAACATGTTACTGTAATACCATCATTTCCACTCAATTCTAAACTGTTAAGTCCTACAAACATGGGGCACAGCGACAGACTTTAATGTTTTCAAAGGTCTCTGTAACTAAAGCCATGCTTAAGTTCAAGATCATAGAAATAACATACCAACACAATTACTGAAATATTCAGCAAAACAAATGTTTACAGTACTTTAAGTGCTGGTATAAAATCTTCTACAAAGTTGCTACAGTGCAGGGTCTGCAGTTAGGCCCACCATATTGACTGCGTCTCCTCTTTTTGGCGCAAGTCTTCTCATAGATGACATCGAATACAGCAGACCTAGCTGAGAAGTGCAGTTATGAGCTGGTTAGCCGCAAAAGAAAACTCACATCTTGCACATTTTGCAACTATTGTGCTTCCTTTGAATTTTTTTTCTGGCCTCTGTTTTCTTGACAAACTCAACGCAAATAACACTCTTTTGCCAAAAGTCTATCTCCTTCACACAGGTCCCCCAGAACAGTGGCATCTGGATGCTATGGGTCCTGAGTTTCAAAAACCTCTAACTCGGGGCGTCTGGGTGGCGCAGTCGGTTAAGCGTCCGACTTCAGCCAGGTCACGATCTTGCGGTCCGGGAGTTCGAGCCCCGCGTCAGGCTCTGGGCTGATGGCTCAGAGCCTGGAGCCTGTTTCCGATTCTGTGTCTCCCTCTCTCTCTGCCCCTCCCCCGTTCATGCTCTGTCTCTCTCTGTCCCAAAAATAAATAAACGTTGAAAAAAAAAATTAAAAAAAAAAAAAAAAAAACCTCTAACTCACTTGCTGTATTCTTAGGATTTTGTTGTCATCGTCGTAGCCTTGGATTATGTCATTTTGAGATCTTTCTGGTGAAGCTGAGAGATGCCCCCACCAACTAGAGTTTGATCCCTTCAAAGCCAGGTAGCATGGCAGCATAGTGTAATGAAAAATTCAGCCAGTCAAGGGCTCGGAAACTGGAGAGAAGCTGTCCTGCCACATGCTAGCTGGGGACACCAAAAGAGAGTAGATAAGAACACAGCATATCATGGACACGTAAATAATTGTTAAGTCTGAGTCTTCTGCGTTGCCCAGATCTTTGTGCTAGGACTTGAAAGGGAAAATTAGCGGTGCCTGGCTGGCTCAGTTGGTTGAGCGGCCAACTTTGGCTCAGGTCATGATCTCATAGTTCGAGAGTTCGAGCCCCGCGTTAGGCTCTATGCTGCCAGCTCGAAGCCTGGAGCCTGCTTCAGATACCCTTTCTTTCTGCCCCTGCTTGCGCTCTGTCTCTCTCTCTCTCTCTCTCTCCAAAATAAAAATATACATTAAAAACTTAAAAAAAAAAAAAAGAAGAAAGGGAAAATTAAATCAAAAAAAGATAAAAGGATGGCAGTTCATTGGTTTGGCCATTTTTCAGGTTTTGGTGCTCAGGAAATACTTTTGTATTTCTTCTGTTGGGAGTAAAATCAACTGTAAACATTATTGGATAACTTGCCCATTAGCAATTCTTAAATACGAAGATGCCTATCCTCTCTTACCTCAGATAACTAGCTCTTCAAATGGTCAGTGGACACCAGGTTCAGCAAACTGCTATGCTAGCGTCTGTAAATAAAATAGGTAAATGTTACTCTTAGGTACTAAGCTATATGTATCATTAATAATCATAAACTCTTCTATCTATATAGCAGTTTCTTGTTTTGCAAAACATTTTCACATTCGTCATCTTATTTCACTCCATAACAACCCAGTGAAGAAGCAGGAAGAGAATCATCTGTTCACTTCACAGGTGGGGAAACAGAAGCTCCAGGAGGAACAGAGAGAAGGAGAAGGGAACTAACATATTTCTCATGATTAACTTCACACACATACAGGGAATGAGTATCACTGTGTTCATTTTACAGATGTGGGAACCAAAGTTCAGGAAAGGCAGGTAACTTGCCCAACACTACACAGTATAGTATACAGCAGGGTATGAGTTTGGACTTTCTGGGCTCCACCTGTTGGCCCAGTGATCTTTCTTTTATATCTTAGTCTGTCCTGGGCTATTAGGTTGGGAAAACACAAACTCACTGACTTTATCCACTAGGTTGGGGGGAGGAGGGAATAATAAAATGAAACCAGCTATTTGATTGACATGAGAAAGCAGCAAAAACACATGGGATTTAGAGCCAGTCAGACTTGTCTTCCTCTTAACAATGTCCTTGGGCAAGTTACTTAAACTCTCTGAGTGTCAATTTCCTCATATGTAAATGGGGCTTATAATATCTACTTCATAGCCAAACCTCAGTTCAACTTTTTGGGGAAGATTTTCCTCCATTATTTCCTATCTGCAGATAATGGAAAGTGATGGTATACAAAACATTAATATTTCCTCGTGTGAGCCCATGTTTATCTGATCAAAGGACGATGTGATAAACACACAATACTAGAGAATACCTGAGGGGTGGGAATTGCCTTGATCCGTACGCCTAGTTCTAAAGCACCTCAATATTAACTATGTGTATCTCACATGGCCTCACCCCAACAACAACAAAGAATATGTGTTTCCAAAGACAACACTTGAAAACTGAAAAATGAAGTGTCCCCTCAAGCCCAAGAAGCAAGAGATACGGCCTTAGGTGAAAGACCTCAGGTACATCTCAAGTAATTTTAAAGCTTGTGCCTTTGTGCCTAAAGTTTGTCCCTTAGGTTCAGAGAGATGAAGCTTCCAACAGAAGACCAAGGGAACTGAATACAGTGGACAGATTTATTGAGAAGTAGGAGACTTCTGGGAAGTTTTATTCATCTATCCCATTTTCATATAGGACTCAACTAAGATTAAAAGTAGGGCATGGCTGATAGGATACTCTGCAAGACATTCTTGTCATAAGCCACCCAAATCAAAACATTAATCATCTTTGTGACCAACTTTATCAACAAGGAAACCAAACTTTAAAGATCATATGGTTAATATGGAGCAGGTAAAAATGCAACCTCAAATTGTGATACCAAAACCAGTAAGGACCCTTCTATTACATGATGCAGCGTCCCACTTGGGAGCATATACCATCTAAAAGTCGACTGTCAAAGCACCAAAACACATTTAGTATTGAGTCCTGCTTCCTTTGCAAGTGAAAGGAGACAGAGAAGACTTCACATCTGTGGTCTAACCAGAAGGTGACACATTACTAAGCTGGGGCAAAAGAAGTGTTCAATGCAGGGTTACCATGAAGACTTTCTCAGCTCTCCCCAGGGCAGTTTCAGAGATGCAACCTTCTTGGCAAACTGTCAAAACACAAGCCACAGAAACAACAGAAGCCAGTGCCCCTGAATTCTCTCTCGTCAATAAGTCTCATGTTAAACAGTAGAAAAGCTGAAGCCTCCTAGCTAAGAAGTTCACCGGCCCTCTTCATATGGTTGAATGTCATGTGTCCTCGGTAAACTCATGGGTATTACCTAATGCAATGGAGTTCTCCACTAGACCCATAAAGACATCTTGGACAAATGACAAACCCCACTCTAGCATGTTGCTAATAAACTCAGTTATCCTTAGTTGCCTCTGTATTTATGACCGCTGACCGAGACCCTGGCAGTCTGTACCCTTGGTCAAACCACCCATCCTCTCTCAAGAAAAACGTTCTCATTTTCAGAAGCAATTTCAACCCAAAATAAAGAAACTTGTATACTCACTATTTAATTTACAAAAATCAACCTATTAATTAAATATATACAAAAGCAAGACTCACCAGGCCTATTTGGAGCTGGTATAGAATAATTGATAATTTACACTCTATTTCAGGAAAACCAGGGGTGGGCAAATGAAGCCCATGAAGAAGAAAGAGAAGAAAGAAACATGGTGGGGAATAAGGAACAAAGGCAGAAAGGAATGGAAGGTTGTGAGAAATGAAGAGAGCAGAGACAACCATTCCAATAGGTTTTTCACAAACCACAGTACCTTCTAAACCGAAATCTGCACCCCAGGACAATTTTTAAGCAACACAATCCTAGAAAGATGAACTTAACATTACAAACACAACCAACTGACATCAGAATCACTGTAGCCAATGTAAAGATACCTCTTAATACTTGATATTTTACAAGTGCTATAGGACCAATGAGCATAACATGACAGAGCCTTGTAAAACCCTGAACTAAGAAAATTAATGCAATTAACAGGTAACTTGCTAGCTCTGTGTTTGCAGATATCCTTTCTGATTATGTGAGTGTTATTCTGAAAAGAAGAGCTGAATGAGAATTGAGCTCCTGGGTTCTGCTCTTAGCACTCTAATTCCCAAGTCTTTTGAATTAGAAATTGTATAAAATGGCTTTTTTTTTCCCACTCTTCATAGGTCTTGACCACAGTTATCCCTAAACCACTTACTTGTGAAAAGGCCAAAAATTATTTTGTCTGGATTTTGTGCATTTGCCTAAGTTTTAGATAGTGGTAGCGATGGGGTGAAAGGATCGGTAAGATCTGTTTAAATGAAATTATTTCCTTGTTTAAACTAAATCGTATACAAGATTTGCCTCAATTAAACAATGTCATAATCTCTAACATGATCATTAGGAATTCTATCTCTGAAAACAACTGAAATGTTAGACCAGGCCAAAGGCGTTAAGTAACAAACACTGAAAGGTTTCTACTCCCATCATCAGATCAGGTACGAAGAGCATTTTTAAATGCACTCCAGCACATTTTTAAATGCACTCTCTCACCCGCCACCCTAAGATACTTATCAAGAATACAACATATTCCATGGCTTATGAATGATTTGGTTGTCTCATTAAAGTAATGTTTGCCAGTATTTAATTGCTTCCCTCCCTGATTTTAATTTCCTCACCTGTCAGCATCTATCAGAGGCACTGAGATCTTCTGACATCCTGGCTGATTGTGTTGAAATTAATCAGATTTTTAAAAACTAAATTGCTTTGGCCTAAAGGTAATGCTCAGCTTCTTAATGTGATATTTATAAGGGTTCTATCAATGGAACTTATAATCTAGAAATTAAATGACAGGCTTTAGGAGTCCTAAGGAAAAATATAAGTAGCTTACACATTTCCAGCACTGGACTTCAGAAGGTCAGTACTTTAAAAAAAAAAAAAATCAATCAACAAGTGTTTACTGAACACATAGCACTTGCCTGCAGTCACTTTTGGGCTAAACGGGAGACAGTGAGACATGAAGCTACCTTAGAAAGCTTGGAGAAACAGGTAAAAATTAAGTTGAACTCATTTCGACTGAAGTCGCTGACAATCTGGTCAATCAAAAGGTGTATTTTGTGTGTACAATTGTGACCAGCTACATACATTATGCTCTCACACAGATTAATGATTTTATTCTTCATCTCAATCCAGTGAGGTGGAGTTAGTGCCATTGTTAGTAATAGCAGCAATATTCCCATATGACAAGTAACAAAGCTGAGGCACAGAGTGGTAAAGGGACACAGTCCTAGACGCCTCGTTATGGGCAGACCTGGTCATGTGATCTAGAGAAAATCAGAAAATACAGCATGATCATCTTGGAATAAAAAGAGAAAAATTCTTTGCAAATCCACCACACGTAATTATTCAATGATAATTCTTGTGCTCTTATCTATCAGTGGCAGTGCTTAAGACACTCAGGAAACCCACAAGCATAAGCTGTTCTATAAGAAGTAAATGAAATGAAGGATTGAGAAATACTTTGTAATGTATCATATTATCATGAGATTATTTTTTCTGTATATGTGTTACTATTGCTATGGTGGGAATGTGGAAATAGGCATCCTTGTGGTAATTAGGTCCCAAAAGCAAACCTGTAATATCATCACATCTATCTTTCAGTTATTCTGTTGGTTGTAAGACCCCTAAAAGAAACAGAAGTATGAAAAACATTGGATTCATACAATTGGAGGGAAGAAGAGAGTCAAGGGTAACACAAGCAGTTGGGTTTCACACAACTGGCTTAATAACCAAACACAACCTAAACCCTTGTAGAGGTCTTATCTTCCCGGGGGACTTTAAGACCCTTACTCAGACTTTAAGTACGTCCCCTGCTGTGAAGCTTTTCCCAATCTAGAAAGGTTTGGGGGAAGCAGCCCATCTCATAATGCCTGGATCCATATCTAAATCACTAAAGTTAATATACTGTCTTATCATTTTTATTGATTGTGTGCCTTGAGGAGAGAAATCTTTGTCTAACTCAGTTTCTTGAACCTCAAATCCAGAATCTGATCTTGAGTACTCAAGAATATGTTCCATGAATGAATGCATGAATACATAAAAACAGAGTTTTATGTAATTCCTAGAGCACGTAGCTCAATGCGTATCATAGAAGCGTTCAGTAAATGTTTGAATTGACATTAATTGGACATTTAACTTAAAAAATGTATTATTCAACTGAGTAACTCTAACAGCTACTGAGTGAGGGGTTCAATGAGGAGTTAAGTAACATGCAATGACCCAGTCATCATTAACCCATTAAAGGGTGAACAAATGTTTTCCACAAGAGGAATAATAAAAGCTGAATATACAAGTAAAGATGTAGGCAAGAGTTGAGAAAATTCATGTAGATAAAAACAGTATTTGTCAAAAAAATGTTAAGTTCTAGACAAACTTGCAAAATAAAAGGGGACATGAATCAAGAAGAAACAGGTTGTTTTTTTTTGTTTGTTTGTTTGTTTGTTTTTAGGATTGTAGGTATGAATAAAATCTAAAAAGAAAGGACTGGAGAAAGATACGTAGAGAGAGAGGGAGAAATTCTTAAAATAATGAATTCTAAAAATCATGTCATGTATATAAAAAAGAAAAAGAAATCACTGGAAACAATCAACAAAACTCAAAGACAGCCTACTGACTGGGAGAAGATATTTGCAAATGGCATATCCAATACAGGGTTAGAATCTAAAATATACGAAGAACTTGTATCAACACCAAATAAACCCAAACAATCCAATTAAAAAATGGGCAGGAAACATGAACAACCATTTCTCCAAAGAAGACACACAGATGGCCAACAGACACATGAAAAGATGCTCCACATCACTCAATGTCAGGGAAATGCAAATCAAGACTGCAATGAGATAGCATGTCACACGAGTCAGAATGGCTGAAATCAAAAACACAAGAAACAAGTGTTGGTGAGGATGTGGAGAAAAAGGAACCCTTTTGCACTGTTGGTGGGAAAGCACACTGGTGCAGCCACGGTGGAAACAGTAAAAAGGTTCCTCAAAAAATTAAAAATAGAATTATCATATGATCCAATAACTCCACTACTGGTTATTTACCCAAAGAATACAAAAGCACTAATTTGAAAAGATATATGCACCCCTATGGTTATTGCCGCATTATTTACAATAGCCAAATTATGAAAGTAGCCCAAGTGTCTATAGATATATGAATGGATAAAGACGAGGTGGTACATACACACATACATATATACACCCAAGAGCATATTGTTTGGTCACAAAAAAGAACAAAATCTTGCCATCTGCAACAACATGCATGGATCTAGAGAGGATAATGCTGAGTGAAGTAAGTGATTCAGAGAAAGACAAATACCATATCATCTCACTCATCTGTGAAATGGAAGAAATAAAACAAATGAACAAAGAAAAAAAGAGACACACCAGGAACAAGACACAGACTCTTAACTACACAGAACGAATAGAGGGTTACCAGAGGGAGGTGCTTTGGGGGATGAGTGAAACAGGTGAACGGAATTAAGAGCACACTTATCATGATGAGCACTGAGTAATGTATAGAATTGTTGAATCACTGTATTGTACACATGAAACTAACACTGTAGGTTAACTATACTGGGATAAAAATGTTTTTTAACCATTGGAAAGATCAAAGACAAAAAGAGTTAATCAAGGTAAAAGTAGTATTTATTAAACGCACTGTGTTTCTATAACTGAGCTAAACATTTTGCATACTTTACTCCTTAAAAATATTCTCAGAAGTCATTACTATATCCATTTTGCCTCTGAATAAACCAAAGCTCAGAACAATTAACTAATCTGATTGAGTTCCCCACCTAGTAAGTTATGGTACTAGAATTTATATCCTAGCTATTTTTCTTTAATTATTGAAGTACAGTTGATACACAGTGTTTCATTAGTCCCAAGGTCACAACATAGTGACTAGACAACTCTATAAATCATGCTAACACGTAGCTACCACTTGTCGCCATGCAATGCTATTACAACACCATTGACTATATCCCCTATGGAGATCCTATCTCTCAGACCCACACACTCATTCTGTTTCCAGTATGTAACAAAGAAACGCACCTAAAAGAGAACTTCAGAGGTGAATGGCATGGCAGAAATCTAGCAAGTGATGTGAACACAGGGACGGGATAAAGACTATAAGCATCCAAACCTGTTTAAATCCTAAGATAGAGGTAGCAAGAAAGGAAGGGGATGGAGGGATTATAGCTACCCTTGAGAACCTGGGGACTGACGGCTCATGCACGTTACACTTGTGCAAAATATGCAATGCTAGAACTCTTAGGGCTGAAACAGTGAAAACTCCAGTTCCTGAGCAATGGAGAGGAGAACTTTAAAGTGATGGGCATTGAGGAGGGTACCTGTTGGGATGAGCACTGGGTGTTGTATGGAAACCAATTTGACAATAAATTTCATAGTATAAAAATAAAAATAAATAAAAATAAACAAAAATTAAAAAAAATAAAAATAAAATAAAATGAAATAAAATAAATAAATAAATAAATAAAATAAAATAAATAAAATAAAATAAATAAAATAAAATAAAATAAAATAAAATAAAATAATAAAAAACATGAAGCTGCCCAGCAGTAGAACAAACTGCTTCACAAAGAATTGGAAGTGCCCAAGTAGAGGCTCAATGGCCATCTGTCAGGGAAGGCATGCGTAACATCCTGGCAGTGGGAGGGAGTCAGCATTAGAAGATGGGCCACTGCAGCTCTGTGTTTCAGAGATTTAGCTGCCCAATGCTGAGAGACAAACAACAGCTCCAAGCTCCAGATACAAATTTGAAGAATGGCCTTTGAAGAAGAGACCCCGGGTAAAAATAGCATCCATACAGCACATCCATGGGGCAGCAAGGATATGCCAAGCACGAGACAGTCCCCACGCTCAAGAAGTTCAGACAAGGCAGAAAACACATTTCGAAAAGTTAAAAAAGATCTGCTGGGAGGCAGTTTGGGAGCCTCATAAATGGCTAGACAAAGCCATAACCAGAAGTCTCAGAAAGAAAGAGGAAAAGCTAAACGGTTCACAGGAAACTAAGTTTTATGGAAAGAAAAGAAGTCATCGAAGGCTTAAGTTTAGGGAAGAGCTGATTCACAGAAGTAAGCAAAGGTCAAATCAGATCTCACTTTTGGGTAATCAAAACACACATGGAGGAAGAAGCAGAAGAATGTTAGAAAACAAAGTTGAAAAAAACCAAAAGCTCACCGGTGGGAGAGAGCAATGAAATGCTGGGTGAGGAATAGGAAAGAAAAAATGAGATCGTTCAAAAGAACATTCAACATATTTGAAAATGAGAGAACAATCCATTTGAGAGTGTGCAAGCCTACTTTCACAGTCTACCAGATTCATTCACTTTCAAACACTGCAACCTGTCTAAACCCGACCCCCCAAAAGCTACTCGAGACAGGAGAGAGTTATTGAAGAGAAAACATGATGTCTGGGTCCGGTTCAATGGCCTGTCTCGGCAACCGTCATTACAATTTCAGGCTGAGCAGTTTTTATTGAAGAAAACAGATCGCATAAAATATTAACACAAGCAAAAGCAAAGGTAAAGGGCAATTTGTATTGGACGACCTCCCTCCCACAGGAAGGAAAAAAAAAAATAAGGGAGAGAATTTTAACATAAAAGTGGGGAGGCAGGGGGTGGTCCCGTAAGATGACTTCTCTGTGACAGTGAGGATCATGGGTACGTAGGCAGTTTCCTTTGCTGTGACTGCCAGCTAATCCAGGTAAAGAAGGAAGTGGCCGCTTCAGCCCAAACTCCCGGAGTCTTTTCTCCCCCCACAAAGCTGGGATTCTAAACCAGAAAATGGACAAGCACTCAACTGCTCCTTCAACTTCTCTCAGGTCTTGCCAAAGACAAAACCTGTTCTGTTTAAAAAGGCAGCAGTGGTCACTATTGAAAAGCAGGAGAGTGAAGAGCGGTGCGGTGGTGAGCACAGAGTGTGGAAAATATGCAAAAGGTTTAATAAACACACCGAAAAAATATATGGAAATCTTCCCAAATAAATACAATAATGATATACCTTTGACATCGCATATTCACAAAAGAAATTCAGAAACATCTACCTTGAGATCCCGGAGACTGGTACAGGAACTCAAAAGAAAAAACAGGAACACACTAACACCTGGATTCTTGCCCCAGCTCAGCCGCTAACCAGCGCAGCGGTCCCGGGTAGGTCGCTTTCAGCTCCGCTCGCCTAAAAAAGCCAGAAGACAGGATTAGATCAGTGGCTCTCAATGTGCATGATGCATCTTTTTCACAGTGTTGACATCTGCGTCAACGGTGCGAAAGCAATCAAGAGTGGGGCGGGGTGGGGGGACATGGCCAGAGTCTTCACAGGAATCAAGCAGTGGCACCAAAATGTCCCGACAGCTGCTTCACTTTTCACCACCAGGTACCCACAGTCAAGGGAACACGGGGCTCGTTTCATTCAAAACTGTCCTCCATGCATTAAAAGTTAATTTTATTAAACTCAATCCTTGAACACATATCTTTTTAATATTCTGTGTGACAAAATAGAAAGGAGGCAAGAACATCTTCTGCTGAATCCCAAACCACAATGGTTGTCTCCAAGAAAGGCACTTGTGTGACTGCTGGAATCGAGGGCTGAGCTAACAGCTCGTTGCACAGAACATCATTTTTTTTTTAATTTTTTTAACGTTTATTCATTTTTGAGAGACAGAGAGAGACAGAGCATGAGTGGGGAAGGGGCAAGGAGAGAGGGAGACACAGAATCCGAAGCAGGCTACAGGCTCTGAGCCATCAGCACAGATCCTGATGTGGGGCTCGAACCCACGAACTGCGAGATCATGACCTGAGCTGAAGTCGGACGCTCAGCCGACTGAGCCACCCAGGTGCCCCAACATCATTTTTATTTGGAAGAATGACTGACAAATTGTGGTCATTCAGACTTGGTGATGACAAACATAAACCAAGAGAGCCTATCATTTCAAGGAAAACAATTAAAGGTATCTGTTGCCAGTGATAAAAATCAGTTTTCAAGTGAAAATTAGAACTTCAAAAACCCTGCATCTGCTATTGTATACTTGACATATTCCTAATAATTAAAATATGTTTTTGATGAAAGCAGTGGCGATATTAACTAATGGGATTTTTTTGTTGTTGTTACGGAATGAAACTTATCGATATTTGAAAGATATGCATAACTCAGTGAACCCGTATTTTCCAAATGAGCAATCTATGGTGTTACACAGAGGTGTGGAGCGATTCAAACTGAGTAGAAGACCAATGAATTTTAATATAACAGAGTATAAAGAAATTTATTGATACGATTTCAGGTTTCACATTAGGAAACCACCACTTGTCAAGTTTTAGTGTAGTATAAAAAAAAAAAGAAAATCCACAATTATGTCCTTTTTAACTTCCTTTTCCAATCCTTTTTATAAATAACTTCTGGATTTTCTTCCTAAACTATAGTCACAGCATATATTTGTGACAAATTGCCATTTTTCTCACTACTTTTTTTGTGTGTCTTTTGGAAAATGTACTTATTTTCATACAGCTTTCTTTAAAATCTTTTTTGTATTTCTGTTTTAATTTCTTTTTTAGGATGTTTCTTTCTTTCTTTGGAGAAAAAGAGAGAGAGAGCACGTGAGCAGGGAAGAGGGGCAGAGGGAAAGAGAGAGAATCCTAAGCTCAGTGTGGAGTCTGATGTAGGGCAAAATCCCACAACAGTGAGATCATGACCTGAGCTGAAATTAAGAGTCAGAGGCTCAACCGACTGAGCCACCCAGAGGCCCCGGCTTTAATTTCTAAGATGAATATCCTTACTATCACTCACATAAGCAAAAACTCATGCTGAGGAGTGTAGAGAGGTCCTGAGACCAAACCACTGCACTTAGATGGGACTTATGTATGCTACCTTCCTGCCCAGTACCCATCTTCTTTGGTTCTAAACCATTAGGGAAGACAAAGAGTGGCTCAGCTCTACTTTCAGACCCTGCTATCTGTTTACCTTTATGTAGAGGCCACTTCAGTGAACATTTGGACACATGAAACATCTGTACGACTTCGCCATGGAGTAGGCCATTTGTTAGTAACAAATACTGATTGTGAGCTTTCCATGGGGCAGGCACTGGTTAATAGAGCCCTCAGATCAAACTCCAGACTCTACTACTATTTGAGGTACGTATACTCTTTTTTTTTTTTTATTCATTTTGGGAGAGAAAGAGCACAAGCAGGGGAGGGGTAAGAGGGAGAGTGAGAGAGGATCTTAAGCAGGATACACAATCAGCACAGAGCACAACACGTGGCTCGATCCCATGACCTAAGCTGAAATCAAAAGTCGGATGCTCAACCGACTGAGCCTCCAGGTGCCCCTAGGTATGCTCTTGGTCAAAATACAGAATCTCTCTAAACCTGTTTTTTTTCTTTTATGTTTATTTATTTTTGAGAGAGAGAGAGAGAGAGAGAGAGAGAGAGCATGAGTCGGAGAGGAGCAGAGAGAGAGGGAGACACAGAATCTGAAACAGGCTCCAGGCTCTGAGCTGTCGGCACAGAGCCCGACGTGGGGCTCGAACTCACCAGCCGTGAGATCATGACCTGAGCTGAAGTCGGACATTTAACCAGCTGAGCCACCCAGGTGCCCCTACACCTGTTTTGTTTTGTTTTGTTTTGTTTATGTGAAATAAGAATGGCAATAGACCTACATCTGAAGATTATTGTGTAGTTCCACTGAAATGATCCATTAAAAACCTTACTATACTCAATGTCTAGCATACAGTAAAAACTCAAGAAATCTTACCCATTGTTATCACAACTAACATGTCTCCCATCGCTTCTAGGCCTTTTGGCTAAGATCAAGTGTACAACTGACATGTCTCTTGCCATTGTTTGCCATGTACATGAAAGAAATAAAAACAATTTAACCATACAGGGACTCAAAATCTATCTCACTTGCTGATACATTCAGCTCCATGAAAACTCAGAGGCAAAAGTATCCAGGAGTCCTTGTTTCTCATCCCAAAAGTAAAAAAAAAAAAAAAAAAAAAAAATCTGTGGCCAGGAATGGAAACAGGGTTATAATAAAGACGAGGCACTGCACTGGTTTCCAAACTTTCTACGGTCAAGAGAGCAAGCAGTTCAACCCCAGTGTCGTTCTCAGCACTACAGTGAAAGGTCAAAAGACAGGAAGTGAGAATCCAAACTTAGTCCCTGATCAGACAAGAGATGAGATTTTTACTTTTCCTTTGTTTCCACAAAAAGTCATATTCATTTCATCTCTTTACCCCATGTAAAACCCAGCAGGAAAAAAGGCTGGGGAAAAATAAGGATGCTTGTTAATCTGAGGTCAAACCAAAAGAAAAAGAGATGCCCTCATGCTGCTAAGAAAAGATTGCATGTAGGAGAGAGGAGGTACTTAATAAAGCGATTTCAATTAAAAATATAATCTGAAGGAACAGACACATGCACGCTTACCTACAATTTCTTTAAAAAGATATAAAGGAATTAATCATTAAACTAGTTACACTGGTGAGGCTCAATTTCATTTTTAAAGAAAAATAAAACAGGATGCTACCTTTATTTTACTTTCTTCCATCAACTCTACATACAACCACTCAAGTGTCAGTATCTTACTAGCCTGATAAGACTTTTAACTGCTGATTTAATAGAATGATGTAAGTTATGCTTCCAGAATAATGTATAGAAACGATTATGCCCCCTTAACAGCACTTGGATCTTCAATCAGGAAATTCAATTTTAGCTGCAAAACTATGTTTTGGCAAAAGTGCAATTGAACTCAGTGTACTTGTCACATTTCTAAATATACTCCGGTCACCATGACAACAAGGGAGACTGATGGATCGCTTAAAAGAGTACGGTATATTTAATTGTCAGCATTTTAAACTGACTCAGAAAAATGCTGTGTGATAGGGTCTACTCACCATGGTTACTGCCGGCTGAGTCCATAATAATAAAAGGCTCACATACGCACATCGACAGCGTGCGCTCAAAGAACGTAAAAGTCATTAGGCCCTGTATTTCCAACCACGCTACGCACCAAACTTAAGGCTTTCGCAAGGACTTGTTCTTATTAAGGTACCACTCAAGAACCCCACTCCCAGATTGTCAGCATCTGCGTCTGTACCCCAGGCCGCGATAGCAAATCCCAACGCGAATTCCAAAGCCTGCTCCCTCTCTTAATCTAAAGATAAAAATGAACGTAAGGCTATTTTCTCCTGGAATGGGGGATGAGATACTCTTTCTCTCTCCTTCCATGTGGACTTGTTCCCCATTGACAATCTTCTGGGGTCCACACATATCCCAAATAACCATTTCCGGAGCACCACTCCTATGCCTGTGCGGTCAATCTTCTACAGGCTGGGAACAGAATGGCAACAAATAGATACCGTTCCCCCATTTGGGGAGCTGACACCCTAAGAAAGGAGGAAGACAAAGATACAAATAATCCATGAAAGAGAAAGAAATAATCCAAATGAACTGATCCATTAGAGTGCACTACATACAGAGCCTAGCATATAGTAAGCACTCAGCAAATCACCCTCCTCATTATTATACCAAAGATATTTCTCACCAAAAGAGTTTGCAATATACAAAAGGTAAACACAGGCATAGTGACCATGCTTTCAGAGAACCATAAGTGTTGTAGAGAACTTAAAACAAGATAATAGGAAACAGCAATGGGGAGGGGACAGGTGTGCTACTTTAGCTGTAGGTTAAGGAAGATCTCTTCAGGGAGATGACATCTGTACTGAGCCTAGAATGAAGACTCCAAGTCAGCCATATGCAGAATCAGAAGAAGGTCAAGTGAGAACAAACTTGGCTTATACACGGGATAGAAGGGAGGTCAGTGTGTCTTTAGCTTACTGAGTAAAGTGATGACGGAGTGACAGATAAGGGAAGCCCAACTCACATTGCCTTGCAGGCCACTAAAAGGTCTTCTGAATGTTTCTAGATACCATGGAAGTCACTCTGTGGCAGGGGGGGAGATATGATCCAATTAACAATTTCATAAGATCTCTTCACACGGTAGGGAGAAGGGCAACAAAGGGAAATCATAAAAGTATCATGACCATTTCAGAGAGTCTATTGTCATAGTCCAAATAATGGGTGGTGACTTGGCTTGAGTCACTATTCTCCTACCCCAGTGCTTTTCTGCAGCCCCATGCTTACCCTCTCGACCACCACTTGCAAGAGAGGCGCGAAGAGCAATCAGAAACAGGAAATATTCCAGGGGCAGAACACACACACGTTGGCTAAGCAGGTACTTTGAGCAGATGAGTTGGATGAAGGCCCTACAGCATGACGGCATATGTGTCCTGTGATTCAGCAGGTCTGGAGGGCAGGGGAGGGGGCTTGCGATGCAATATTTCCAACAAGCCTCAAGGCCTGGTGGTGGTGCCGCAGGCCCAGGAACCACACTCTAGAACCAGGGTTCTAAGGGAGCCTGGAGACGGGAACACCAGGATAGCAGGAGGCAATGAGAGCTTGGCTCAGGGTAATAATAACAGGTGGAATAAGGAAGAAGGGAAAAATCCCAAGAGAAGTAGCAGAAAAGCTACAATCCAAGACTTGGCAAGAGATAACGCATGGAAAATGAAAAAGAAGATGGTGGAATTGATGTGGAGCTTTCTTTCATTGTACTGTTCACTGTGCAGCGTTTCCATCTGTCTAGTGAAACCGCTATCACAATGAATACTTCCTGTGGCCACAAGTCTATCCCTGTAAGACAGGGCCAAGGAAACGATTGTGGCGACAGATAATAATAAGAACAATAACAACAACAATCCCCATCCTTAACTGAGAGCTCCTTCTGTGCCAGGCACCTTATAGCACGCACGATCTCCAGTTCTGACAACAACCCTACTCCTCCCTCACAGATGCCAAACGTGACATCCAGACACATTATGTAGCTCGCCCAGAGTCACTCCTGCTTCAGCCGGATTCAAACACAAGAACAGACTGTAAGATCCGTTTCCTTCACCCCCATGGTGCCTATGAAGTTGAACCTAGGGGAGAATCACATGCCCACTGGAAGCATCCGTCCTCAATGTCAGGGTTCCCTTAGGCTCGGACTAAGTCTCAAGACTGCAAGTGGCAAAAGTTGATTCATGGACTCTAGAATCATAAGAATAAAGTACACAAAGTCGAGTGGCTGGTCTGTAGCAGAACCGTGACTCATTTCATAGCCTGAGAACACAAATGTGGCTTGAGTATTTTTATGCTCCCGCTCCAACTCACTGTTCTGTACCCCTACTCCAGAGCGTCTTCCGTGTCCCCATTCTTGCCTTCTCAGCTTTATTCTGCTTTTTCTTTACAACTTTGTCTGCACAGAGAGTAACTGCCTCCCTACACGATGATGGTTTGGAGTGAGAAAGAGGCCCTTGTTTGTGAAGATGCATGGTGAACGGTAGTGGATATTGACAAGACATCAGTAGATAAGAAAGACGAGCTGAGACATTTCCCCAGCCCAGGAAGTGGGTAAGAAATGAGCCACAAGATCTTCCTTCTAATCACCCACACTGTGCTTTCCCAGGATGATTCACAGGTATGGCTCCACAGACCTGACAAAGGGGACCATCGTCAGGAAGATGAAAGGATGTTTTTATGCCTGCTCTCGCTTTTTTTTTATTTGTTCCTTCTTGAGTAATAACTATTAATTGTGCTATGCGGGCAGTGCAGAGATGAGTCTACCGGGAAGCCAGCACAAATCCATCAAGTGCTTTTAGTCCGAGCTTTTTAGAAGCAATTGCTTACCACATTCTCCCTGCTCTTTTTCTCAAAGCTAGAATTAAAGTGGAATTTACCACACAGTTACCCAATGCCCTCCTCCCCACCTCCAAAAAGGAGACAGAAGATGGCTATTGGTCTATCACCAACAAAATCACAAGGTGTAGGTGAAAAAAACAACTCATTTAGTGTTTACAAAGCTGACCTTTTGGTCCCTAAAACAGGTACTCCTCTTATATTAAAGTATGACAACCCTGTGTAAGCAGATACTGTCCAATTTGGACAGATGAAGAAATTAATGCTCAGAAATGATATGTTATTTGTCTAGAATCCAACAACTAGGAAACAGAAGAACCAGAAAGTAAACACAGGTCTTCTGACTCTAAGGCCAATCCTTTCTTCCACCCATACCAGCTGCCTCGCACACACTTCCAAGAGAACCCATGCTTCCATGCTGTTCGGCAAAAGAATCAAAGCTTTAAATATTTCTTAGAGGGGCGCCTGGGGTGGCTCAGTCGGTTAAGCATCTGACTTCGGCTCAGGTAATGATCTCACCATCTGGGTGTCCGAGCCCCATGTTGGAATCTGTGCTGACAGCTCAGAGCCTGGAGCCTGTTTCAGATTCTGCGTCTCCCTCTCTCTCTGCCCCTCCCCCACTCACGCTCTGTCTCCCTCTGTCTCAAAAATAAATAAACATTAAAAGAAATTAAAATATTTCTTAGAAATAAGGCTGTATATTGGGGCGCCTGGGTGGCTTAGTTGGTTAAGCGTCTGACTTCAGCTCAGGTCATGATCTCACAGTCTGAGTTCAAGCCCCACATCAGGCTTTGTGCTGACAGCTCAGAGCCTGGAGCCTGCTTCAGATTCTGTGTCTCCCCTCTCTCTCTGTCCCTCCCCTGCTCACATTCTGTCTCTCTCTCTCTCTCTTTCTCTCTCTCTCTCTCAAAATTTAAAAAAAAAAAATTAAAAAATTTAAAAAAAAAAGAAAGAAGGCTGTATTCTTTAAAAAGAATAGAAGATAAAATAAAATCAGAAAAAGATTTATTTGACAAATATGCACAATATCCCAAAAGGGCTCTTTTAAGAGGTCTTTTCTAGGAATAGTAAGCAACAAAGCCATCATAGATTCTTTAAGGCTTGCCTCTAACCAAGGCAACATGTTTTTGACTAAAGTTGGATTCAGGGATCAGTTAGGATCTGCACCATGCCTAACATGGAATCATGGAAGCTCTTGAATTTCCCAGCACAGGATTGTGGCCAAAGAACATCTAACAAAGCCTGTGCCCTCACCCAGCCCCAGGGCTTGCACAAAAGAAGAAAGAATTGGGGGACAAGATATAATGGAAGACTGAGGGCCGGTAAGGCATAGGTTCACACAGGCTCTGGCTCATTATGAAATGGAAGAAAATTTTTTTAAAAAAATGAAAAGTTAATATAGTCCGAGCTTAAAATCATCTCTCATTATTATTCCCACATCTTCCATGTTATAGGTAGATGTTAGAAAGGATCAAACAAGGGAAAATAAGAATAATCCAGTCTTTAGGGCTTAAGATATACTGTCAGACCAAGGTGAGGATGAATGTGTGTAAGCAGCATCATTTTCTGTCTCCCCTTACCCAGAGGGGTGGTGAGGTTAAGCATTTTGAAAAGATTCTTTATCATAAGCAGAGCTGACAGGGACACCTGATGAGAATGGTAATCAAATCAAGAAGTAAATAAACACTCAGATCAGTGTTCTTTAATTTTGGTGGCTGACTCGGGAAGAAGGGTTGCCTTATAAAGGTACATATTTCTCTCTTCCAACCATAAATACAGGGTAGCTTCATAATGTTTTCTCTTTTTAAAAAGTTATTTTGTTTCTCAACAAATGCCAGTTAACCACCTTCTATGTGCTAGTTAATGTGTGGTTTTGGGGAAGGAGATGGCAGCAAGAGAAAAGGACACCATCCCTATTTTCAAAGAGCTCAGAGTCTGGTACCTAAGGCCAAGCACAAAATGTTGTGATTTTTTTTTTTAAGTCAGCAAGTTATGTTCTCAATTATGAAAATACCAAAATGTCAGATTCTTCTCCAGTCCAAGCAATAATGTAAAATGAGCCAATTCTTCTGAATCAGATTTTTTTTAATGAAAATGATGACTGCTGAAGCTTTTCCCTTTAATGCCAACATTATTAGAACTCGGGGAAGAACACAAGGTCAATTGACTGCGCTCCATATTCTTCCCAGGCTCAAACCACGGAGCAATAGAAATATAACGTGACACGTGCAATTCTAAAGGCTCCTAGTAGCTACATTTAAAAAGAATAGAAGAGAAAATAAAATAAGTAGAAAAAGATTTATTTGACAAATATGCACAAAGTATACAAATCTATACAAAATGTACAAAATAATTGTATTTGTATAGCCACATTTCAAGTGCTTGGTGGTCACATGTGGCTACCGGCTATCACACTGGACAACACATCCCCAGCCTTTCCTCAACCTTCATCTCCCAGTAAGTGAACAAAGCAAAACGTTTGGTGGGGACAGAGAGACAAGTTTTACGACAGGCACCAAGAGACACAGACTCGACCCAACCCATCTAATATTGCCAATTATTCTTCTCAATCTTAAATCTCACGATCAAGAGATTCCAGGACACTGGCTCCACCCTGTATGTGAGGATGAAGAGAACCAAACAAGACCAAGGATTGCTACCAACAAAATGGCAACTTAGCCACGCTACCCCCTGGCATGCCGATATCATCACATACAAGGACCTGAGAGCCCACCCTCAAACTTTTGCAGTTTGAATCAAGGTCCATTTTCCCACTCTAACCATAAATATTTCCCTTCCCAGCTTCCCTGCACATCATCTGAGAATAAATAGGGTATGCAAAAATACAGTAAAAGTGCAATGCCTTAAGAGGTAAAGCTACCAAAACAGAGAGGTGAGGATCCCTTCTTCACCTTTTCAAACCTTTTGGTCTGTGGATATGGAAGATTCTGTTCCTTTGTCAAATGATAAAGAGCTCTCCCTCCATCACTCTCCATACTTCTTCCTCCACGACAGGAGGAGGGGTGATTTTATCTGACTGGTAAATGGCATTTTGTAGTTTAATTAATCATGTTGTGCCAATGATAATCTCTTAGCTTTGATAGATGTATTTGGTTATGTAAGATACTACTATTAGAGGAAGATGGGTGAAAGCTATACACAGACTCTGTTACCAGTTACTATTCCTAGTTACTATTTTTGTAACTCACCAACAGCAACACAGTAAAGATTACTGGGGATGAATCCCCTCAGGCTGCTTCCAGCCAAACCAAAACTCTATCAGGAAAAGAGCTGACGACACTGAACAACAAGAAAGGACATTACATGAAATGACTTCTCGCTTTTTATTGTTCTTGCAATAAATTGAAAAGTATTTCAAATGCATTTGATTAGTTAAAAGGTTCACTGGAAGCTAGGAATTAGCTGAATTAAATATTTTTTAATTATAAATAAAAAAATAGAACGAGAAAGGCCAACTTTGCCAAGAAAGAAATTGTAACTGAATAATTCACATTTTTGCTAATTTTTGAAAAATTTTATTTTATGTTTGGACAAGCAATAGATAGAGAATCATCTTCCCAGATTATGGTTGAAGGTTTCAAATATTATATTGGCTCTATTTTACTGGGAAAAGAAAAAGTCTTCTCCATCTGTGCTAAGAAAGAAAAAAAAGCGTAGCCAACACATTCAGAGGGTTTTCAGAGATTCAGTGTCCAGACCTTTTAGCTCCCATCCCAAGTGTCAGTGAAACTATATAACTTAGCCTGGGAAAAATTCTTTCAAAGAATCATGATACCTTTTTCTTCTCCCCAAAGTTTTCTTTCAAAGGTCAGTGTTTCCTCAACTCAGTTCACCTGATTCAGCAAACCAATCAAAGACCAAAGATTAAGAAAAATTAAATTCTACCATCTTGCATAGATAGGTATGTGGGTGAGTGGGTCGGTGGATGGATGACAGATGGACGGATAGATAGATAGATAGATAGATAGATAGATAGATAGACAGACAAGAATAAAAGCTAAAGTTATTTGAGCCCACTTTACAAGCTGAAGTTGCCTGCTCAAGGAAAAGGACTTTTGGAAACATTGTACTCCTTCCTGAACCCTTACCACTAAAACAAAAATATCAACATATTCACCGAGTAATTTTTCTCACCCTACTTTCAGATAAATGTTTGCCTTTCGTCAAAGGTAGTGAGTGTTATAGAAAGCAAGTCACGAAGATCAACATCTTAGGGATGAGGAAACAGGGAACCAGAAAGGGAAACAGAATTACCCAACTCGGCTACTTCCTATCAGAACCCCTCTTAAACATGCCTTCAGATAGACTTTAAATTAAAAAGCAACGCCAAAAATATTAAAAAAAAAAGCAACTACTGTGAACAAAGTACAATGCTAAGTAACAGAAGGCAGAGAGAGACAAAGAACCCAAGGCTCTTCCTGGCCCTGAGAGGTTCTGGAACTATCTCCAGCCTCCTTGGAGGGCATCTGGCAGGCTTTCCTGGACCTGACTCCCTTCTGAGGACGCAGGTTTCCCTGCAACCTCTCTATGTGCATCCTCCTGGCCCCCAACACTGCAGATACACAGGGTCCAAAGCCAGGGCCAGCATTTTTCTGAAGCTTCTTGTCACGTCTAGACCATTGTTCTGCTGCCACACAACCAGACTCTAGTCTTCAACTCTCCCACTTCCAATTTTTACTTTTACTTCTCCATGGAGACTCCCAGTTCCTGGGATCCTCTCTTTTTCCCCAGGTGCCATTCCCTTGTGGCAGCACTGCTCCCTGGTTCAGGGTAGAGCCCGTAAACAATAACATGTCAGGCATCATGGTGGTCCTTTACCCACCTTCGCAGCTCTCACACCTGACACCGTTTGATCATGGTGCACTCAATAACACCTTAAGAAGCTAAGATACCAACACTGCAAACCATCTTCGGTGACAACCCTTTCAGTCTAGAGGGTAAAGTTATTGAAGCATTTCCTTACCCATTACCAAATTTGATTCCCACAACTGTAGTAAATTAGGCACAGCAGAACTGGATGCCCATTTAACAGAAGGGGAAGCAAAAGGACAAAGAGGGGAAGTAATCTCTACCAAGGGTTCACAGGAAATTGGGGGCACTGCTGAAATCTAAACCCAAATTTCCTCATATCTGGGGCCCAGGATGCTTTTCATCTCCCCATGCACCCAAGGCTCCAGGATCCCCTGCACAAAAAAAATGACACCTCAGTAATGGTGAGGACAAATCATTAACCTCAGCAGGATTAAACTAGTATTTTTACTTGACGTAGACAGAGGGGAGTTAAAAAAAAAAAAAAAAAAACTAAAAAAAGTTCTCCTAACGGATTCTGGTAGAGACGATTAGCAGAAATATCTTGCAAAGAACGTGGGTGTCCTGGAAGACTCATCGTCGTCATCATTATAATTTCTAATCATGTTGTGTGGGCAGGTGTCCGTGTAGCAAAAACACCATTGGAACCCAGATTAGCAGTTTCATCGGGAGACTAGAAACTAAGTCTGCAATTCTTAGACCTCAAAGTCTGAATCACAGCTTTCCCCTTGGGGATCAGCAAATATTCGGTCTGTGCCTTAGCAAGGACTGTTGGGCCTGCCGCGGGGCGGGGGGGGGGGGGGGGGGGAGGAGAATCAAATCCCAGGTCCACCCAAAAACACAGAGTGGAGCAAGGTACCAGAAGCTTCCTGTGCGCCTGGAAATACCACTAGATTCAGAAACAGAAGGCCAGAGTTGTAGTCCCACGTTATGGCTCTAATTCACTGAGTAACTTTGAATGAATCATTTGCCTTCTTTGCATTTTTGTTTTCGTTCTCATCTGAAAATTGAGAGTTTTTCAACTATTGGTTTTCAAATGAGACATGGGATAAGATCAGGAGGGAAGGCAGCCAGCAGCAGGGTTTTGGGCATCCCCTAGTTCTGCACCCTCCCCCACAACTGCAGCACATCTGTTTTTATCATTTTACTTCAGGCCTCTGCAAGATTTAGCTTCAACAAAGGAGCCAAACCCACAAAAAGCATGGGCATGCTGTCTGTTAACCCACCAGCTCTAACATTCTGATTCTCCTCAAATATGTTTTCTCCTGGGCTAATCTTTACAGAGATCTTTTCACCCAGTTGTACTTGACTGTATTGGTAGACTTTAAAAATAAATCTGTTAATGACATACTCTGAAAAAGTAATGTGAAGCATGTCAGTAATTTCTTCCTCCTCCACATGAGCAGATACCTAGAGAAAATGGCCAAAGATAGCAGAGAAGGACCAGAGCAACAGGAGGTAACCCACCACAACTCCCATGATTATTTCACAGGGATATATTAATTCGTACAAAAATATCGCGTAAGCATCCGCAATATGATAGGCATTATGATAGTCTTGAAGTGAACAACAGACAAAGTCCCTGTCCCCATGAGGCTTATTCTAATTGGATCTCACATTTTTTTAATTTATATTAATGAAAAAGCAGAAACGTATTTTCGTGTGTGAATTAAGAGTCAAGCTCAGACAATTGGAAAAACAACAAAAGAAACTTGGGCAAAGCAGAAGAAACCCATTACTGACAACTTTAAAGAGAAAATAAAGAATAGTAGGGCCAGCAAATAAGTGCAAAAGCTGTTTTGTGAATAAATAATAAATAAAACTTGGCTGAACTACTCAAAAACGGGGGAGAGAGAAATAAAGCACAAAAAACATAAAACTGTAAATAACGACATGGAAATAAGCACAAACACAAAGGAAATGAAAACAATTATATGAAATGATTTAACTCCATGCAAATCTATCTGAAATCGGTGACTTTCCTAAAATACAATTAACATAAGTAACCACAGAAAAAACACCAAAGAAAATGAGTCCAATTAGTATAGGAGCAGAGAGATAAAAGGCTGTCAAAGAGTCAACAACCTCCACCCCTCCAAAAAAGGCACCAAGTCAAGGCAGTTTCACAGGGGAATTCTATCACATATTTTAGGATTAGATCATATAAGTGGTGTTAAAACTATTTCAAAAGGAAACAAAGAAAAAGAAAGGCCTTTGAATTATTTTATGGGATTTAAGCATAGCATCTATACTAGAATCTGACAATAGCAAATATACACATATACGCACTCACACAATTTTCAAATAATCTCACTTAGGAAAACTGATGCAAAACTTGTTAATAAATTATTACCCTCTAGGGGCGCCTGGGTGGCGCAGTCGGTTAAGCGTCCGACTTCAGCCAGGTCACGATCTCGCGGTCCGCGAGTTCGAGCCCCGCGTCAGGCTCTGGGCTGATGGCTCAGAGCCTGAGCCTGTTTCCGATTCTGTGTCTCCCTCTCTCTCTACCCCTCCCCCGTTCATGCTCTGTCTCTCTCTGTCCCAAAAATAAATAAATGTTGAAAAAAAAATTTAAAAAAAAATTAAAAAAAAATTATTACCCTCTAGATTCCAATAACACTAAAAATATAATGCACAAACTATGACTAAGTGGAACACTAGCATGATTTCATGTTTGAAAAATGTATTTATATATTTCACCAAATTACAGAACAAAAGATAAAAATCTAAGATATTTACTCAGCAAAGAAAAAAGGAGACAATGCATGATGATTTCCATCGTTTCCAAAGCATTAAACATTTAACAACTAGTCTCTATTTTAAAAATAAAAAACACTCTCAGAATAGGGATGAATTTTTTTTTAACACAAGATATTTCTCAAACCAAAACCAACATTACAATTAATAGGAAACATTATAAGTATAAGCATTCTCATTAAAGTCAGGAAAAAGAGAAGGAAATTCACTCAAACTCTGCTATTTAATATCTACTCCTCTTGATGCAACAGATGATACAATTAGAAAAATCTATAAGATTTATAAAAAATAGAAAGAAAAAGGTAAATTATAGCTATTGCCAGATTATATAAGATTACTGAACCAGAAACTCAAAGAAATTTATCTAAAACTTATTCAAATAAGGGCGCCTGGGTCGCTCAATCGGTTGAGCGTCTGACTCTTGGTTTCAGCTCAGGTCATGATCTCACAGTTCATGAGATTGAGCCTTGTGTTGGGTTCTGCTCTGAGAGCATCGGGCCTTCTTGGGATTCTCTCTCTCCCTCTCTCTCTGACTCTATCTCTTTCTAAATATAAATAAACACATAAAATTTAAAAAGTAAATAAAATTTGAAAAACTTATTCAAATAATGAAAGAATTCAGTAAAGTGGCTGGATAGAAAAATCCATATACTGATAACAAGAGGCTATATAAATGCACATAAAATCAGATGCTATAATATAAAATAATAATTCCATTAACTAGAGAAAACCAAAAGTACCTAGTAAAATAAACTGATAAGAAATATGCACAGTCTGCATGAGGAAAATTTTAAATGCTCCTGGTGATATAAAACAAGACTTCAACAAATGGAAAGGCATTGTGTTCTAGAAAAAAGAAATAACATCTTTACAATGCATAATGTAAATGAATAAGTTTGGCGCAATCCCCATAAAAATATCAATGTGACATTACTTTCAGAATTGGACACGTTCATTCTAAAGTTCATGGGAAAATAAAGTGCTAAAAGACGCAGAAATTTAGAAAAAGAGGAACTAATGAGATTGGAGTAGCCCCATCAGATAACAAAACATACATAGGTGCAATAATTGAAAGCATAAACATGGTGCATAAAGGGACAGATGAATGGAACAGAAGTTTCCAAAAATAATGCAAATTCCTAAGTAATAAGTAATTAAACATTAAGAAATTTAATATTTAATAAAAGTGCTTTTTCAAATCAGTGTGGAAAAAGAACGGACTACCCAATAAATAGTGTTTGGACAGGTGGATCTAGAAAATATCAGAGTGGATCCCTACCTCGTATCTTTTACCAAAATATAATTTCAGTGAATCAGTGATGAGAGACAGAGTGAAAAAGAAAAAAGAACCAAATGAACAAGAAACCAAACGAACAAGAAAATTAGAAGATATTTTTTTTTAATAACCAAAGTGGAGAAGGCATTTCTAAGTATTACACAAAGCCCCAAAACTATAAAACGAAAAGATTTAACTGACTATATAATTTTTTCTGTTATTTTTTTGCATACAAGCTAAAAAGACAAATGCAAAATGGTGCGGTGTTGCAACTCCCATCACGGACTAAGGGTCAACTTTTTCCCTGTAAAAAATAAGCAATCATTCAATAGAAAAGGAGGCAAAGGGGAGTTCACAAAAACAAAAACCAAATGGCTATATCCTACTTAAAATGATGTTAACAGTCACTGACAGCAACAGAAGTGCTAATTCAAACTATAAGATAACCAGACACAAGATACTGATAGAGAAATGATCATCTAGCTATAGGATTGCATGAAAAAAGCAAGATACAAAATAATGTGTGCAGTGTGCTCCCCTTTGTGTAAATATTCTCTAGGCATATAAACACATAAAAATGTCTGTCTCTACCCAGTTTATTTCTAGAAGCAGCTACAAGGAACTGGTAACAGTGTAGACCTCTGGGTAGGAAAAGTAGACAGTTGAGACCCTGATAGAAAAATTTATTGTTTCACTACACTTCTTTTTTGTGACTTTTTAATTTTGCACTATATTTTTGTGTTGCTTGCTCAGTTATTTTTTTTTTAGTTTTCTTTAAAGAAAGACTGGACAACAATGCACCAATGAGGACATCAAATGCAGGGAAAGGGAGCCAGCTAGATAGTCTACAGCCTTCCATCTCTGCAATTTAATATGGCCTATCAGAAAGAGGGTAACAAAGGTGTTGGGCTTTGAAGCCTAATGCAGCCACTTAACAGTGTTGACTTTGAGGAAGTTCTTTATTGTATAGTGTCTCAGTTTCCACAGCTGTAAAACAGAAAGCTAAAATTGACATCTTAACAAGTTGCTGTCAAAATGAAGTATGATAACAGGTATAAAGCACCTAACCCAAAGCCTGGCAAGGAATACGTGTTCAAAATGATGATGGTGACCACGGTGATAATATAACAACAACTCTAGTTCTGTGTTGCTCAACCACATACATTCAACCCAACACCCAGGTCGCCCACTGGCCTCACTGGCCTCAGCTTCCCAGCTCATTGCCAGAACACTCCAAGTCCCCATGAAGCAAGAGTTGAATAATTACCAATTCCAAACACCAGTCAGAAAGACAACTGGAAACACCTGTTTCAACTCCCACATAGGGCTGAGGGAGGAGCGGAGGAGAGCTGTAGTTAGCAGACAGGGGAAAGAGGTGGAAACTCCAGTCTACTGACCCCCATTATACAGACTTCCCACCACAAAACTTCACATGTTGGCCAGGAATGGGCCTCTTACCCTCAACTCCAGTGGCCTCTCATTTTTCAAAGTTACCTTGTTTCACCTTCAAGAGCTCCATTTTCACTGTGAAGCACCTATAGCACATCCCTCCATCAGGTGCCCCGGTCTCACTCCCTCACGAACACGATAGTCCCAGTACCCACAAGGCCTCCTCTTCAGATTCTCACACATTAGAGGGCAAAACTACCCTTCCTGCTGTGTTACAAAAGGCCAACTTTGTCAGTCTTCCCAAAGAGGGAGGAGAAAAAAGAAAGGATTTAAAAAAAAAAACAAAAACAAACAAACAAAAAAAAAAACTTCACTGAAGACTATCCTGACAGAAATGTGGTCCCCTCTCTCTAGAACGTGATGACTTCACAATGGATAAAGAGGGTGCATCCTTAGAGCACTGGGTTTTCTTTGCGGTGATGGTGGCAGTGAGGTTTTTGTGTGTTTATGTTGTTTTATTTTTCCTTCTTTCTGTGTTTGGTCTTTGAGAAAGATTCTCTTATGGTGGCTATCAATTCTCATTTAAAGAAATAAGGACAATGGTGTTCATAATGAAACAAAAGTACTTTTTACTCTCTGTGGTCTGCAAGGAGTTTCACATTTCACTCAGATAGAACTCCACGTTTTACTAATGTGAAAGTGTGTGGTTTTGGCGATAGCCAAGTTCTTCTAATATTCAACCTTCTGTTGTTTCTTACTTGCAATTTACAGTAAAATGAATCCCAACTTTTCCCCTTTGTCAAAATCAGCCCATTTTTAAGACACCCAGGCCACCCCAAACACTGCACTTGTCATGAATATCCCACTGGCATGAGCCTGTTTAGATCCAGTTTTGTGCATTCATCTCCACCATGAAACAGAATGCCCAAATTTGGTCTGTGGACTCCACAGGACATCACCGTTCTGAAGAAGCACTGAAGAAAGGCCAGTCCTATCTTTGCTGATCTCCCCTTCCCCCAAATTCCTTCTGACCTTCATTTTTGGCTCAAGTTGGACAGAGAGATCAGGCCTGTGAGTCTGCAACAGGAGAAAAGCTACCCCACCGTCACAGCGGTAGCTTAATCATCACCCTTTACTTGGGTTATAGAGCTCCATCTTGAGAAGTTCTTTCCCAAGGGCTTAACCGTCCCAGCAAGTTCCTCCACCATGTCTAGAAGCAACTTAGGCTCAAAACAAGGCAAGTTAACTGCCCAGGAGCCTCCTCCTACAGTGAGTGGCAAGATCAGGTCCTCGTTCCAAGTTTTACTAGTCTAGAGCAAGGGCTCTTCCTGTCTCTGCACTGCCTGAGGAGAGCCACCTGAAGTTTCCCTCAACCCTGCGAACATCACTGACTCTTAGCTGCTGCTTCATGACATACCGCGACCCCACCAGCAAGGCCACCCACCCATCAGCCCATCCCTGATGGCACAACTGTTCATGCAGGGGTTGGTTTTGATTGTTCAGGGCTTGGGCCATACCAGTGATGAGGTATTTTCACTACCACCAGGGTCCATCAATTGTCGGATGCGTCACAGACAACCTGTTAACAGTCATCGTTAAAGTCCTGATGTGCCAAATGAATTGTTTTTATTCAGAAATCAGCACTCTTTCCAGGTTATTCTTACGCTATTGTCACTCGCACTTTCGTCTACTTCCTTAAGTGGGAGAAGAAGAGACAAGAGTTAGGGATAGATCTCTGGTTATTCCACTTAATCCCTGCCTGCCTTTCCTTGGTCACAGCCCACGGTGTGCTGTTATATGAACATAATCCGCTGTAAGAGACTTTGATGAGTAAAGGCTGAGGACTACTGCTGTAGATAAGGAGAGCAGAGGGCCCCACAAGAAGCTGGCTTTCCTAGAAAGAGGAGATAATATCTAAATTCCCTAATGACTGGGTAAACCTCTACCATCAGTCCTGAATTTGTTCTACAGCCTGATGTTTGGATAACAGAACCCAGAATGCCCCTCTTGTAATCCCCAGCTGCCTCATTAAAAATTTTGTCCAAACAGAGTAACATAAATGTGTTATCTATTACTCAGGGTACACACACACACACCCCCACACACGCATACACACCTCAGAGCACAGAAGAGACCCAGTCTGGTGCTGCAGATGACTAAAAATGCAGTACAGATCAGGCCAACTTATCCTATCAGTGCCTAAGAGATAAACAGTCTTGCAAGTTACAATGAAGTTGGATTGACCATCCCTGTTATCAACTTCTCTCTTGGGACTAAGTATATATTGTCTTCCTCACTAGACTGTAAGCTCTCTTCAGTGAAGGACCAATTCGTGATTCAAATAAACATGTAATGAGCACCTATTATGTGCCAGGCACTAATTGAGATGGCGGAGATACAGCAAAGAATGAGAAAAGACTAAATGTCCGCACTCCTGGAGCCTTACGACGGCAGAAAATTCACAAACGGGGAAAGGAACACCTAGTTTTCAGAGAGCAATACATTGCTTAAAGGAAAGTAAAATTGGGTATAGGAGGTAAGGAGTGCTTGATGTGGGGAGAGCTGTTGTTATTGACATGACTTTTACTTCTAACCATGGATTTGGAGTTTTCAAAAGAATCCCTATGACTGTCTAATCCCCAGACATACTGATTTAATTAGTGTGGGGGTGGGCTTGTGCAACAATGCTTTTGAAGGCATTCCAGTGATTCTAACATACCATCAGGGTGGACAACCACTGGTATGCTTGGTTGTGAAGGCAAACGGGCCTGGGCTTCAAACCCACCTATTATGTACCATCTGTGTGCCTCTGGGCTTTATCTCTGAGCCTCAGTATCCTTATCTGTAAAAACAGGATAACAATAGTAATGCACAACTTTCGGGGTTACTGTAAGAATTAAATGATGCATGTAACATGCCTAGCACATGGAAAGACTTAGGAAGTGCTGGCCATCATGTACCGTTATCTTTATCAATCAGGAGATGCATACTGGAAGGCTATAGGTCCAGTCTGGCCCTTCGATAAGTTTGGTTCGCCATATACAGAGTGGACTTATAAAGTGCTTTGCCGTTGCGGCTAAGAGCCAAAGTTGATGTTCCTATGCGAGATCACAAATTGCACTTTGCTCTTTCCCCAAGGAAGCATCTCTCACAGTGTTTTATAAGAATTTGAATGAGTTGCCAACATTTAAAGACCTAAAGACCTCACGTAAAAATCTGACAACGCATTCCCATGGGCAATAATTGATTAGCACCAGACAGCCGCCATCTTTTTCAGAGAGAATCCTCTCGAGCTATCCGCGTGCCTCACCACACCCCGTAGCTCCCTTCCAAAAGTGCACAATGATCGTGGCTGAGGACCAGTCACGTTTCATCGGCACATCTGCACTGTTACCTTCTCTACAGTCAAGAGGAGAACAAAGTGGCACCTATACCCAAGACTCCTGAGTGGGAAAAGGACAACTAGCAAAAAGGGCTTTGTATTTCACGAAGACACTGGAAGTATTTGTTTGTGGAAGCAAAGGCTATTTCTGTATATTAACTATGCAAGTGCAGTGTGTCTGCATCAAAAGCATAAAACTTGCATGTCATCCGATCACTCTTCTACATAACTCACCTGGCCCCGTAGGCATACGACCTATCATGGCCTGGGCACTGAAACAGGAGCTCAGCAAACACTAGCCCTGGAATCTCACAACTTTGAGAGGCACTTTCCATTATCACCATTTTCAAAGATGAGGAAACTGAGCCCAGGAAAGGATAGGCAATGGCCTTGGGTCATATAAATAATAAATGGCAAAGTTAGCTGTGGAACCAGAACTGTCTGACGTCAAAGTCGAAACTTCTTCCACCTAGGGAGCTATTTAATGTAATTTAACTATTGAGGAGAACAACAACTAGATGGGAAACTTCTTGGAAAGAATGCCATCACTTTAGAATAGTGTATCTCTCCCTGGTCAATGTACTTGGAGTTCCTGCCAGTAATGGTGAAGACCATCCCAATAATTTCTGGCAACTGTGTCTTTCAGATGTTGAGAAACCTGCAAATTATACAGTGAAACCTGTTTCTCTCTTTCTTTTGTCCCATGTAAAGATAGTTCCACTTTTACTTTTCTCAAGTTTATTTATTTATTTTGAGACAGAGAAAGAGAGACAGGCGGGGGGGGGGGTGGTGCATGCACACAGGGGAGGGGCAGAAAGAGAAGGGGACAGAGAATCCCAATGTGGCGCTCCATCCCACAAACCTGTGAGGTCATGAGCTGAGCCGAAATCAAGAACTGGACGCTTAACCAACTGAGCCACCCAAGTGCCCCTAGATAGTTCCACTTTTAAATCTACAAACAGATCACAAAAAGAAAAATGCACTTGTCTGTGTACGCATGTCTGACCACACGTGTGTGTGTGTGTGTGTGTGTGTGTGTGTGTGTGTGTGTGTGTGTGTGTGTATGTGTTGACAAAGACCAAAACAAATGACTGAAATGGATGGATGAAGACATATTCAGGTTCAGCTCAAACACTGTCTCTTTGCTGAAGGCTGCCTTGATTCACCCGGTCAGAATTAACCTGCTACCAGATTCTAAAACAGGTCATGTGTATGTATCTTAGATCTGTCCATCACATCATATCTACGTGTTATGTGTCAAAATCCCCACCAAATTAGCATTCTCTGGAAAAAAAGATACGTTTCTCACGTTTATATTACCCACCCCAATCCAGCCCCATCATCAATGTTAAGCAGAAAACCCAGCACACAATCAGATGCAAAATAAGTAAGCGAAGACAAGGTTGACCATTTTCCAACCATGTTTCTATAAGTAAATGCCTACTTAGTATTAGCACCTATGGACCTAGGTTTTGTAGGGATGCAGAGATTCATTCTTTTAAACTTCAATTCAAGATGTGCATCATCCACTGGAGAAGAATGAAAAATGTACATACATAACCATAAAGCAGAAAAAAATTAAAATTAAACCTTCTAAGAGATACAAACAAAAAAAGTTCTGGCAGTTGAGAGAAATGTGCAAAATATGAAATTCCTCAGAATTTTGCTACAATCTTTAAGTGGTCAATTAAAATATATCTACCCAAATAAACATGCAATTTCTTTCTCTGATAATTTACTGACATTTCTTTTTTCAAGTTGCTGACATTTAAGTATCAAAAGAGCTGTTAAGAAAGGTCTCAGCTGTAATGGGGAATTCAACTTTTTTTTTAAAAGGCAGCTTAAGAGAAAGTAGCTTTGTATTTTAGCAATTCTAGAAGAGCTTGACTTTTCTGACAATATAAGTGGAAAGAAACTTGAGTCAAAACACACAAGAAAGAAAAAGATGCTCAAGATATTTCAAGTCTACAATTATTTGCTGAACACATGCTAAGTGCCAGGAAATATGTTAAGCTCTCCAAGGAAACAGAGCTCAGTCTTTATTTGGGGTAACCGTGGGGTACTGGTCCAGCAAAAAAACATTAGGATATAACTTTATGATAAGCAGTATAGAAGAGGTGTGGGCAAAAGGCTAGGAGATTCAAGGGGGAGAGAAATTATGTAAATTAGGAATTCTATTGATAAATGTGGCATAGCACTATGAAAAGAAAACTAAATTGAGTAACTTGGCATTTGCATTATAATCCTGGTTTTGCCAATAATTTGGTGACAGAACTTGAGCAAGTCACTGCCTACATTTTAGACTTCAGCTTCTCCCATGATTAAAAAGGAGACAGGGGTGCCTAGATGGCTCAGTTAAGCGTCCAGCTCTTGATTTTGGTGAGGCCATGATCTCACATTTCCTGAGATCGAGCCCCGCATCGGGCTCTGCACTGACAGCACAGAGCCTGCTTCGGATTCTCTCTCTCCCTCTCTGTCTGTCCCTCCAGCTCCACTCCCCTCTTTCTCTCAAAATGAGTAAATAAACATTTTAAAAAATAATAATAATGAGACATATGACCCTCCCAGTGGTCACATTCTACAAAACTTAGTATTAAATAGTCTTCTGAACTAGAATTACGGCAAGAGGAAGTAAGTTTCCCACTATGTTGTTTGAATCCATTGCCCTCTTAGATGTGTGTCGACCAACAGATTCAAAAGCAATAAACCTAGTAGCTACACGGAATTTGATATTTTCCTTAAAATCTACATGAGTAACTACATTTTATGTCATTTCGCCATAAAAGCTAGAGTAGTCCCACAAGGTCAAGGGGGGAAATATGGAGGCAGGCAGAGAAGGGGGGGTGTGGATTTCCATGAGGGCTCCCCCTCCATTTCATGGCATGAAAGGTACAGAGTGATTCTAGGTCCAGCTGCCATCAGTCAGTACTGGTTCAGTTGGTAGGAAAAGTGAGAACTTTATCAGAAATGACCCCAGTATATCTTTCCAATGTCATCTCCCACTATTACTTCCTCTCAAATTTTTATCTTATAAACAAATATTGCCAAACTTGCCTTACCAAATCAGAATCTCAAGGGAGGGTGCTAGAAATCTGTATTATTAACAGCAAGTGATTACAATGATCGGGCAAGTCAGAGAAATCCTATTCCAGAACATTCAAACTATTCATCATTCACCACAAATTCCCTGCTCCTTGTCCCTTTGTGTTTTGTGTCCCTTTGTGTGTTTCTCCTGCCTGCACTGCTCTACTCCCATCTCTGGCTGGTGACATACATACACTTACCTACCCTTCAGGTCCCAGTTAAAGTACCACCTGATTCTACTACCTGAATACTCTCCTACATGTATTTCTTATTTCCTCTATGGGATTATGAGCTCTTAGAGATCAGAGAAAGAGTGTGATTCATTCATTCATTCATTCATTCATTCAACAAATATTTATAAAGCACCTGCCACATGCCAGGCACTGCTCTAGGCACTAGTGACACAGCAATAAACAGACAAAATTCACTCTCTTCATGGACACTGTGGTCCACGGACCAAATCTGGTTCACGGCGTGTTTTGGTAAAATTGTATTGAAACATAGCCACACTCAATTATTTCCATACTGTTTATGACAGAGTTGAGTATTTCGCTCTTTATATTGTAATATTTATATTTACTTTATATTGTCAGATAGCAGAATGAGTAGCTATAACACAGACCATATGGACCACAGAGGCTAAAATATTTACCATCTGTCCCTTTACAGAAAAGTCTGCTGACCCCCCTGTTCTAGTATATCCTTCCCACATAGCACCATGCATGGTTGACAGTAGGCAATTAATAAATGCTTAAAGAATAAAATAAAGGTAGAAAGTGAGAATAAGATCATAGAAGGCAGGTCCTACAGCAAAATCTCTTTCACCCAGTCTCCATTTTCCTCCTTAATTGTGCAACACTAATTTCCATCCAGGAGAAAATGATAGCAATGCTACAGTTCGGCATGATTACAAAGGGAGGGGGCAAGCTTTCCAACCTAGAAAAGTTAAGAATGAAATAAATTTGCAATGTCCTCAAAAGTCGTTACTATTTCAGTCTCATTTGTGATTGTAACAGCTGGCCTGGCAAAAAAAATACATCACAATAGCTGCCCTCCTGCCTTCCTCCAGCTTACAAACATTTGGGGGAAGTTGTTAGTGTGATTCCTTGGTTTGTTTGCCTCAGTAAGATGCACCTTTTGGATCAAGCTAATGAAACACAAAGTACTGGCTCTCCATTATGACAGGTAAGTCAAACACAAACACACAGCTACACGTGAGGAGAACCTCATTCTGTCAAATACTAAAGTAAAGCTTATAGATTCAATCGTATATCCAGAGCCTCAGAATGGCCTTTATCATGTCCCCATGCAAACCTTCTCATCTTTCACGAAACCAACTGAAAGCTGTGCCATTTGCAGGCTGCTTTTCAGAGGCTGAGTTACTATAAAACTGGAAGTGGAGAGCTGGTACACAGCTAAGGTTTTACAAGCACTGAGCAGTGCGGTTTACTGCAAAGAGTAACAGCTTTAGAATCAAACAAGTCTCGATTTCACCAAAGCTTCGCTACTTGCTAACCATGTACATTTGGGCAAATCATTCAGCCTCTTTGAGTCTTTGCCTTACATTATGGGAATAACACAAGTTACATCACAGGGCTGATGTGAGAATTAAGTAAGACAGGGAAGTCCTAAGGATAGGCAAGTGCAAAGCAGCTTTCTCGGAATCAGAAGAAAGTAGGTTTTCGGTAACAGTTGGTTCCTTTCCTTCCATTTTATCCAATAGCAAGTGCAAAACAAATCCCCACACCTCAAAAATTCCTTTGTACATAATACACCTAAACTCCCTGAAAATGTTATATATATATATATATATATATATATATATATATATTTTTTTTTTTTTTACTCAATAAATTTGGAAAGATGGCATCTCTACATCTATGACTCTTTCTTAGTCCAAACTCAAGAAAAGTCTTTCCCTTCCTAATTTACTACTCAGAAGTGAGATAACAGCTCTTGTTTAGGAGTGCCTGGGTGGCTCAGTTGGTTGAGTGTCTGACTTCAGCTCAGGTCATGATCCCACAGTTCATCAGTTCAAGCCCCACACAGGGCTCTCTGCTATCGGCACATACCCTGCTTTGGATCCTCTGTCCTTCTCTCTCTCTCCCCCTCCCCCACTCATTGATTTTTCTCTCTCACTCAGTAAATAAAATGTAAAAACAGCCCTTATTCTATCTCCTGGTGACTGATTTCTAGCAAAGTATTAGTTGAAACGACATTCCCCAAAATGCATTACATTAAGAGCACCCTGATGAGCATCACAGAACGGGGTATCACGTCAGTTCTGAACACTCCTCCAGATTTTGAAGCAAAACAAAAACGGTCAAGTCCCAATCATTTTCATTTTCTGGTTCTGGTGTCCTCGGCCCCTGTGATACCCTTTGTAAAATGCAACAAAGAAATTCATATGCTTCCATCAAAATAGTCTACATTTTACGGATAGACATGGACGGGTGAGTAGATGGACGTGGGCGACAGATGAAGACGGAGAGAGATAAAGGAGAGGGGGAGGGGAGAATGGCCACAGGATGGATGATTACATGGATGACTGGACAGGTGGGAGGGTGGGAGGGGGGTGGGGGGGCACATGGGCAAATGCAGGGATGGAACTCACCCAAACGTACATGGCAAGACGCTAGGCAGACACAACAGAAACACAAAGAAAGGGACAAAGACATAAGTCTACAACAAAAATATCAATCAATTTCAGGACTGAAATACCAGCAAAATTCCCTCTCCTAGCCTACTGCTCCTTAAATCTCCATTTTAAAATATCCAAAGGACTCTCTTCATCATTATGTCATTGCATCCAAAAATGTGGTAAATATAGGATTATACATGTGCACAGCAACAGAAAATGAATCCTCTGGGCAAAACAAATTTGCCACATCCTCCTAATAAGAGAATATAAAAGTATTCCAGAAGGCATAAAGCAACTTATCTGATATAGTGCATTCATGAGGATAACCATACTATTTTTCAATGTTTCTCTAATTAACGTTATGTTAATTAAGAGAACTTGGCCTAATAGATTTTGTTGCAGTCAGAATTTTCTCTAAATTAACAATTCTCCAGGTCTAACTTTACCTTCACTGAGATCTTAACTAAAAGTACTGCTCAACTCCAGCCCAATACGTATTAATTTGGGATGAAATAAAATACGCCAAATTCCTCTACTGCAAAAACAGTTGTCAACTGCCTCTGACTTCTCTTACAGCAAGTTCCCTTCTTGGTAAACAGGAAGTACTGTTTACTGTGCTATGGAAAATGGAAACAATGGTCAAGCGTCTCACAATACATGCAAATACATGACTCACATAATACAATACTATGTAATGATTAAAATGTATACTTTTGCAGGAGGTTTAATGACATCGGAAAATGTTTGCAATGTAGTATCTTGTAAAGAAAACATGTTGGGGCGCCTGGGTGGCGCAGTCGGTTAAGCGTCCGACTTCAGCTCAGGTCACGATCTCACAGTCCGCAAGTTCGAGCCCCGCGTCGGGCTCTGGGCTGATGGCTCAGAGCCTGGAGCCTGCTTCCGATTCTGTGTCTCCCTCTCTCTGCCCCTCCCCGGTTCATGCTGTGTCTCTTTCTGTCTCAAAAATAAATAAACGTTAAAAAAAATTTTAAAAAGAAAACATGTAAGAATAAATATGTGTAACATGACCCCCTCCTTTAAAAAAAAATAGAGTGGGTATATGTGTAAAATAGAACAATAGTTACCCTGGATAGTGAGTATGGGTGTTTTAATTTTCTTCCCCATACTTTTTGGCACTTTAATTTTCTAAAATGAGTATACTTAACTTTTATAATTAAAAATGAAAGGTTATTTTGTTTTAGGAAAAAGACCAGCACCCATGCAAAAAATAAAATAAAATAAGAATAGTTTGTTTGTTTCCATTTACAGAGTATTTTCACATGCATTCACTCATCTGATCTATTCAACAACTCAGAGAATGGGGTTGAGGATCCACACCAACAGCCAGGCAGTCAAGCTCATAGAGCAAACTACGACAGCACACCTGACTAAGTTTCTTGATGTTCTATAGCCTTCTTTACAATGACCATTCACTTATCTAAGGAAAAGAGTTGGTCTTGAGGGTTTTTTTTTTTTAATAATGGGGGCTCCAAAACTGCCCAAAGTACCAACATCACATCCTATTAAAAAAAAACAAAAACAAAAACAAAAAAAAACAGGAGCACCTGGGTGGCTCAGTCAGTTAAGCATCTGATCAGCTCAGGTCATGATCTCACAGCTCGTGAGTTCAAGCCCCACAGCAAGCTCTGTGCTGAAAGCTCAGAGCCTGGAGCCTGCTTCAGATTCTGTGTTTCCCTCTCTGTCTCTGCCCCTACCCCACTCCCTCTCTGTCTCTGTCTCTCTCAAAAATAAATAAACATTAAAGAAAAAAAAAAACTACATACAAGCACACCTAAGCCCCTCAGTATCTTGCCCCAAAATGGGAGGGAAAGACCTTATTCAAGAACAACACAATTTCCTACTGTTACTATTTTCATAAACATGTAAAGCCAATTATCCTAATGGGACGAGTCCAATCTATTAAGGAGATATCCAGGCACAGTTTTTAAAAAGACAGTCTGACCTAGATAAGCAAATCTGAGACAAAGATTCGAAAGCTGCTTAAGGCAAAAGAATGCTGAAGGAGGTTCAGAGTCAGCATCGAAGAAACATCACAGTTCAAACCTAGCTGGTCTTGGGATGACTCACCAGTACTGCTGTGACACCTTCCTGCCCCATTCATCAGACAGGTTTTTCCATTAGAATTTACTGACGATGTCATCGCTCCCCAGTGAGGTGGTAAGATCAATTCTGCAGTTTTAAGATGGGGAACATATGACTGAAAAGCCGTAACACCAGTTCCACTCAGTACACTCAAAAAAGCCCAAGGACAGTGTAGTCTCAGTTGAAGGAACACTTGTCTCCATTTTACCTCCACCCATGAGCAAACCCACCAAAGTCTGTCTGTTCTGGAGTTCTGACTAAAGAGCTACCAGATTCCGACAAAATCTGGTGCATTGCTAAAGGTATAAGGCAGATTTATTACGCAGGGAATATGCAGAGAAAAAGGCTGGGCCTGCTTAGGGGCTGGGGCAAAAAAGGACGTCGGATTTTTGTGGAAAAGTTGGAACCTATAGAATAAAATGGAGCCTCATGACTGGCCTCACCTTCAGTGGGGACTGCCCTCAGTTCCCCTCCTATGGAAACTTCTAGAACAGAACCCATACATGTAGGAGCAAGAGTGTTGCTGGGCAGAATAAATACTCATTATGGGAATGAGCCTGGAGAATAAAAGCAGCAGATGGTCAGGACACGGAGCCTTTGTTCCCTCGTACCATCATCCAACTTCCTCTCCAGCTGAGGCCAGAGCCTTTTAGATACCTTCTCACTCTCTTTCATGCCCTGAGTAGGTCTTCCTCACCCTGGAACCAATAGGTTAAATGTCTTTTAAAAAGCTGTAACTCCAAGCACTGTATGCCACAAGTAAACTGGTAACAGATTTTAATAAGCAGGAAGGCCCATCAGAACTACCCAGAAAAGGTTTTAAAAATGCTAACGCCCAGGCCCGCAGCCAAAAATTTAGGGATGCAGACTGAAAATCTGAATTCTAGTAGGATTTCCCTAACTGAAGCTGATCTACAAACTCAAGTTGAAAAACTACTACTGTCTGGAGCAATCGTCACCTTGGGTACTCGAGGCCACCGAGGGTACCTGGGCAAGAGTCCCCAGGAGGATCAAGTGGCCAGTAGCTAACCTGTGTTCATGGTGGACAAAAGAAGGAGAGGAGAACCAAAGAGTGACTGGGGTAGCAGTGAGGTTTCCCAAGGCGCCAGAAAGTTGCCTCCAAGAGAAGGGCTAGTATAATCTGTCAAACATCTCCAGGAGAATGGATCCACTTAGGAGCCCAGGAATGAGGTAAACAGAGACACTGGGGCAGGATTTGGGTTTTGCAGGGGTAGGTTTGCAAAAAGGCGCTCACCACAGGAAGGCTGGTTAATCAATCTACACAATATATGCAGTTTGTGATCTTAAAAAAAAAAAAATAGGGCAGGAGGTAAAAGTAGCGAGCATATCCAATAGGCTCTGGATAAACCCTGAGTTGGAAGGAATTTGTCACAGGCCCCCAAATCAGAGATGTACAATCCATCATGGCTACTAAGCTGCTATGCCAAATCTCTTTGGCTAAGAGAGCTTAACTAATTACATCTCCCTGATTTCTTCGGACGTCATATCGAAACCAAGTGTAACTCAGTTGTTTGGTGAGCTCCTATAAACAAATCCTGTTTCACCTCAGTATGAAGTCCCCAATACAAAACAAAGGAATACGGTGGCTAATGAATCTTAGTTCAAGTGTCCTTAGATAATGATCCTTATATCTGTCTGTTTCTTCATTTGTAAAATAAAATAAACTCTTCTCAGCAGTATATGTATAAGAATAATAATAATAATGCCCTAGAGAGTTCTCAAATAATGAACCTAGCTATAATTGCTAAATTAACTAGTGACTTATATTTATAAAACCTAATAGGGGCGCCTGGGTGGCTCAGTCGGTTGAGCGTCCAGCTTCGGCTCAGGAGCCTATTTCAGATTCTGTGTCTCCCTCTCTCTCTGACCCTCCCCTGTTCATGCTCTGTCTCTCTCTGTCTCAAAAACAAATAAATGTTAAAAAAAAAATTATAAAGCTAATATACATTCCTTTGTTTTCTAGAAGCAGCATATAGTTCCTAATTTATATCACCAACCCCATTCAATTCCTGATTTGCAAGAACCCCTTCTGCTTTATCCAAAATTCCAAAAATGGAATTTATCTCTTTGGTAAGATTCTCCCCACCTCCATTATCATTATTGAATGTATGCCTTCACTCCATGGATTTCTTTATCCTGAGACATTCCCTAAAAAGAAGTCTGGGAGGGAAGCAAAGAGGCTGGCATTCCCATGTGGTTGCTATCTCTGAAATGGGGGCTGATTCTTGCACCACAGACCTTGACAACATGACCCAAGACCCACTGGTCCATTCGGAGTTTTAGAAGTGTGTCCTTCCATTGGTGTTTCCCAAGCAGATTAAGCAGCCCGAATTACAGACTGAATTACAGCATTCTCTGCTCAGAAAACTGTCCCTCATCCCCACACTGTGGCCCTGCCCTATGCTTCCAGCTTCCCATCCCACCCCCACCCCTGCCCCGGCCCCAGAAGGAACCATGTTGCAACGTGGGGGAGAGTTGGGGGCAAGGAGCCTGCTAAGAGCAGAACACCTTTTTACCTTGCTTTTTGTGTGTTCAAGCAGGACTCCCCTCCACCGGCCTTGTCTTCAGGGGAGGAACAGGTGAATTACTCAGCTGTGGAGTTTAGAGAAGGAACTGGACACTCAGCCACTTCCTCCCAAGCTTGGGATTTACCTGACCGCTGGAAGCATACACTCCCTGCTACTCAAGATGAGGGATTTTATAGGCACAGTCCCCTACCCAGGAGCTGTCACATGCAGGGGTTATCTGAGAGAAAGAGAGAAGCTGATTCAGAAAAGCGTAATCAGCAAGCTGTCTGAGCTGACAGACACAAAGCCCACTGTACAACCTAGTCTGTGTCTCCAGCTGCCTGACTGCCACACTACTTACAACTGGGTTCTAGATGGGTCCAAAAGAACAGGAGGCAGACAGAACAGCAAAGGAAGCTGGGACTGAGGCTCGGGGGCCAAGGCAGAGGCTAATAAATTCAGTCTCCATTAGGCTCCCGCAGCCCAGACATATCTCCTACTCTAACCACACTGACAGCCCCCTACTGTGCACCTGGGCACATCAGGGCCTCACACTCTCCGTTCATCCCCAGGGCACCTTCCAAAATGCTTATCTTGCCCTGACCTGACCCCCAGGCCAAAGATCCAGACCCAGCCTTCTCAGATGTAGCCAACCTCAGGGATCTCTTCATTCTCTGCTCATTGTCTCTTCCAAACTTCGGAATGACATTTCTTTGACCCTCGGTAATTACAAAGCCATTTTTTAAGTATAAAACACATCTCTAGGAGAGCCTTCATCATCAAGACTGAGCCCCCTTCATCTCCACGGAGTCCTTTGGTGCAAGTTAATTAACGTTTATTGAAAACGTATTATTCACCAGGCAGGAAACCAAGAGCATTACACCTTATCTCATTTAATGAATAGATAGAGGAAGTAGATACAATTATTCTCTAGAAGGAACAGGATCTATGCTCAAAAAGGCTTGCCATTCTAAACGCCTCTTGCTGTCTCTGGTATAACTATGGGGATGCTTGTAGGCATGACACCGAACAGCAGACAGGGACGGGAAGTGAGAGCCAGGAGGCCAAGTTTAGTTCAAAACTAAGGGTTCCGCCTTCACTGCCTTGACGTTCACCTACAGGGCCTCTGGCGTTTAAGGAGAAAAGGAATTCTCACTTTACAAAAAAATGGAAACGGAGAAAATAAACATCCATGTGGTCACTGCCCCACGAAGGGTCTCACTGCCCAGTGTGAGCAAGTCTCCCCATCCCAATCCTTGCTCTGAAAACAGAGGCCTGGAGGACTGTGGTTGTGTCACTAGATTTATAACAAGCCCAGGGATTGCTAGAATTACAAGGCCCAGACCAGACCCGCTCGAATATAGCTGGAAGCTTTCTAGTAACTCCAACCGTGCATGGGGGATGAGCTGCTCAGAGAAGTGAGTCACTTACTGGAATCTGTGCTTGCCTGCATTACTCAGCTGATATTAATACACCCACTTGTTCATTAAAGTTTAATTGGAGTTCATGTGAATTGGTTTCACCGGATACTTAATCAAAGAGAAGTGTTTGCGTATGAACTGTTCCCATACGAAGCTAGAAAGCGCCACTTTCCTCCACCCTCTGCGCATATCCACTGGCTGCTCTTCGAACTCTGCTGACACAAGTTAGTTGGTCCGAGCGGGTGGAACCGTGGTCTTGTGGGGGGGGGGGGGGGTGGGAAACTGTCCTGACACACACAAAGCTAGAGTAAACGAAAAATGCTTTGTGAGGCACAGCCGCAGGTCCCTAACTCATCAGCTACAGCCTGCAATCAGCCAGGACTCAAATTCCAACCCCTAACTAGGATCCTGTTCTTGCGCAGGGTTTGTTACCAAAGCTACGGGGATCCTTCTTTCCCTGGGCACCTGTCTTCCAGGCGTACATCTTTATTTTTAAAATGGGTGGATAAGGAAATTAACCATCATTCAACATAATCACACATTTCTCTTGTACTGACAAGCAAACCATGAACACAATCCCAAACGCCTATTTATACAATCGGGGCTGTCAGTAACCTGTTATTTCTTATCGGATATCTCACTAATCAACATTTCTGGAAGTATAAAATTTGAAAGCTCCTAAAAAGATTGTGCATGAAGTCAGGGAGAAATAGATTTCCAGTTTGGTTGTTGTGGGTGTTGTCCATTTTTCCTGAGGCGTGGTCACCATTATTAAGTACGCGTGACTTCTTGGTCCCAAACAAATCAAAATGAGTTAAAAACTCAACACTCACTATTTGATTCACCGAAGCACCCCTCAGAGACTGCAGACTGAAAGGCAATGTACTTAATTATTTTTAATTTCTTTTAAGTGTTTGTTTATTTTTGAGAGAGAGAGAGAGAGAGAGCGAGCAGGGGAGGGGCAGAGAGAGAGGGAGACAGAGAATCGGAAGCAGGCTCCAGGTTCTGAGCTGTCGGCACAGAGCCTGAGGTGGGGCTCGAACCCACGAACTGTGAGATCATGACCTGAACCGAAGTCAGACGCTTAACCAACTGAGCCACCCAGGTGCCCTACAATGTACTTACTATTTAACAGCTTTATTGGAATATAATTCGCAAGCCATACAATTCGTCCATTTAAAGTCTATAATTCAGTTTTTTTTTTTAATTTTTTTTTTCAACATTTATTTTTATTTTTGGGACAGAGAGAGACAGAGCATGAACGGGGGAGGGGCAGAGAGAGAGGGAGGCACAGAATCGGAAACAGGCTCCAGGCTCTGAGCTATCAGCCCAGAGCCCGACGCGGGGCTCGAACTCACGGACCGCGAGATAGTGACCTGGCTGAAGTTGGATGCTTAACCGACTGCGCCACCCAGGCGCCCCTATAATTCAGTTTTTAGTATACATACAGAGTTATGCCACCATTACCACAATCTAATTTAAGAATATTTTTCTTGCCCCAAAAAGAAGCCCATACCCATTAGAAGCCTCTCCCTATGTCCTGCCCCACCCCTGCCAACAACCATTCATCTCTGTCTCAATAAACTCTATGGTCCTGCCTGTTATGGACATTTCATATCATATAATACGTGGTCTTTGGTCTTCTTTTATTTACTGTAATATTTTCAACATTCGTTCTTCTGGTAGTTTATACCAGGACTTTATTCCTTTTTTATTGCTGAAGAATATTCCATTTTACAGATATTCCACATTTTGCTTATCCATCCAGCAATCTACCTTCTAAAAATAAAATAGACCCCATTTACATCAGCATAGCGAATTACTTCAAACTCAGTCCAAAAGATCATTTGCTTATTCCCTCCATGACCCATTCATGAGTATCCTTTCACACATGTAAAGAAAATGGCCCCGTGGGAGGGACCCCCTGAATGTGGGAGATGGCGACAGAGCCTTGTAGTATAGGCCATTCTGAACTTTAAAGCTATTCAAGACAAACCAGCTAGGGCTCCTAGGTGGCTCAGTCGGTTAAGTGTCTGACTCTTGATTTCAGCTCAGGTCATGATCTCGCAGTTCGTGGGTTCGAGCCCCACGGTGGGCTCTGTGCTGACAGGGCAGAGTCTGCTTGGGATTCTCTCTCTCCCCTCTCTCTCTCTTTGACCCTACCACCCCTTAATAAATTAACTAAAACAAGACAACCCATCTGTGCATTGTTTCCCAGTTTACAACGTGTTCTCACTGACGTGATACAGCTAGATTCTGGCTCCCTACCGAAGGAGCTGTGCTCTCTGTATCCCTGACTTCTCCCAGATGCCAGGCAGAGCTTGGAACGCACTAAAAGAACAACACTCACAACTGTCTCTGAAGAAAAACTGCCTTTTTCAGCTTCTTACAATATGACCCAACTACTTAGTAATAAGCACCTACTATGTGCTGGGTATCCTCATGGTGATTAATAAGACATGACACCTGCTTTCCAGGGCTTCAGAATCTAGCAGAAAAGATCATACCAACACACAAAGAACAAATTAATGTCAGACTCAACAGAATTAAAGGTGTGAGAGAAACTCAGAGAGGGGCCCATCAGCTTATGTCTCCCTTGTCGTGCTATTAATCTCATTTCTAACCTCGTTGGGGCTAATTATTATATGACAAACATAGATGGTAGATTTTCATGAATATTGAGAATTCATAACTATGTGTGTGCTGAAAACATACAAGCTGGGACATAAAACAGAGCCAATGTTAGCACCCACATCAGTAACATTACCAACTAATGTAGACTTTGGAGACCATCAAAGATGGGAAGTAAAGAGGGGCACCTGGGTGGCTCAGTCGGTTGAGCGTCCAACTTTGGCTCAGGTCATGATCTCGCAGTTCGTGAGTTCGAGCCCTGTGTTGGGCTCTGTGCTGACAGCTCGGAGCCCAGGGCCTGCTTCAGATTCTGTGTCCCCCTCTCTCTCTCTGCCCTGCCCCTGCTGGCTTTCTCTCTCTCTCTCTCTCTCTCTCTCTCTCTCTCTCTTAAAAACAAATACACATTAAAAAAATTTTTTAAAGATGAGAAGTAAAGAGAGTCATCTGTCCAAACTGAAACTTTCAGCCTCCTTCTTAAGCAGCCAAAACGCTATCAGGAAGTTAGCAATTCACTCAGAAGTTGCCATCTAAGAAACCATGTAGTGTGAAGGAAAGTAATAGGTTTCCAAAATACATGTAATCTAACCCATACTCTGATACATGAGCTAATACTACAGCACTGGGCTTATGTAATGCCATGTGTGTAAGGGGCTTGTACACTTTGGTCAAAGAAATCTCAGTCCTCCCCACCTCCCGAAGTAAGGGTAGCACTGACTCTAAGTCTTTATGACACTCAAGAGCATCTTTTATTATTCAGTAAACACAGTCAAGCTTCCAGATAAAAAGGCACCTTGTGGGGGGTGCCTGGGCGGCTCATTCGGTTGAGAGTCATACTCTTGATCTTGGCTCAGGTCATCATCTCACCACTCATGAGATTGAGCCCCACATTGGGCTCTGCACTGACAGCACTTGAGATTCTCTCTGTCTCCCTCTCTCCCTCTCCCCTTCTCATGTGCTCTCTCTCTCTCTCAAAATAGTTTTAAAAAGTCACCTTGCAATCAAAACTAAAATTCCAACTCGTGTTTCTGTTGTTTTTTTTTTTTTTTTACAGTATAGACAAGTTTACCCCTTTTGGATCCAACTCAGGGAACAGATTAGGTTTTCATGAAAACCAAGAACAACTGATCTACTTAATGAAAGCTTCTTTCACTTGAAACCTCTACCAGCATGAAACCCTCCGGAACATACTCATTGAGTTTGCACATCAGTACAAGTATTCCTCTTTAAATTCCCACAGCAAGTTCTCACATCCTGTTTCCTAATTAACTCATGCAAAAAAAGACTTTTACCTTCACCTCTCTTTTTCATTAAACCAAGTTTCAGGAAATACGTTGACATTTGATTTCTGAAAAGCACATGCTGGTTTACAAGAAATCCTAGAGATTCATCGCTATTTATATTTGGGGAGAAACAAGTCATATCAAATCAGAGTTAACTTTTTAACCAAAGGAAAAAAGAACAAAAAAGAGGCAGCCATTTTTTTTTAGATTTCTTACATCTCTATCTAACTCGGGTAGTGCTTGGTAAGAATGACCCCATTACACTCAAATCAGGGCGGTGAAGCAGAAAGCCCCTGAGTTAGAGGTTCTGTGTTTGCATCCACCACTGCTTTAAGAAAACTCACTTCATCTCTCCGAACCTCTGTTACATCATCTCTAAAACGGACACCATAAGTTCTGCCTTGCCTAACTCACAGGGATGCCATAAGAGGCACCTAAGAAAATGTGTTTTTAATGGCTTTGAGAACTACAGAGCTCTGTATACAACATAAGGGATTATCTTAACTTCCTTTCCTACAAAGACATTTTTAAATGACACTAACAAACACTTTTGCCCTTCTGTTTCTATTTTGAATAAGCTGAAGAAACATCCCCACAATTAACCCTACCAATTCCTGGAAGCATCACACACACACACACACACACACACACACACACACACACACACACGCTGTAAGGAAAACTGCTTAGGACAACCAACCCAAGAAAGCACAACATCCTGAAGAACCTTCCGCCTTGGAGATACCCTCAGCGGCAGGGCGTTCACATTGTCTTTCAGTGTATTCTTATTTCTTGAAGGTAGGCGAAATATATTAAGAATATATGACCTTTCAAAAAGTGGTATACGACACTCCCACTCACCTCCTTCTGGTGCAGGAGAAATGGTCTCAGGAAGAGCAGCCCCAGTGTATCAATGCTTTCTACAGGGAAGGAAAATGGGGGACAGCTCTGAGGACAGGACCCAGGCACACGCAGACTGAGGGAAGCCGGAACCTGCCTGCGTGACACGGGGGAAATACCACCCTACCAGCCATCTTTGACCAGACAACTAACCCTCAGCAGCCACATGGCAACTCTCCAGGAAGCAGCTTATCAAGGACATGGAGCATTCCACTCCCACGCATACTCTACCAGCTCAAGTTTACTCTCTCAACTACCATCTGCAGATAAGCAAAGGTCAAAGATGGAGAAGCAAAGAACTTCTCCATGGCCATTAGTGACTGGACAAGTGTAACTCCTATGTCCCAAGCTAAACTGGTCCCCTGTCCTTGAGTAAATAGGACAGGGTCCTAAAGCAGTCCTAAACTCTATACCTGCCTTCCCCATCACAGTGCGACGGGGCCCTAAGAGTTAACACTAACATATATAAATATATATATATATTTCATAATAAGAGTAACACTTATATAGGGTTTGCTATGCCAGGCACTGTTCTACATGCTTTACTTTCATTCTTTCACTGATTTTTAACTTATTTAGCCCTTACAAGGATCCTATGAGGTAAGTCCATATTACAGGTGGGAAATTGAAGCTCAGAGAAAGGTAGCTGTGTGCCCAAGGTCACACAATATGATTGTGTGGTGGAACAACGGGTTTAAAACCAGGCAATCTCGCCCGGGTGGTGCTTCCTACACAGTACATAACACTGCCTGTTCACAGGCACTCCTGGCATTGGCTGAACACCCACCAGGACCCAGGCACCTCTGGAGACTCTCTTCTAATTTATTCTCACAATGACATTGGGAGACAGATTGCATGATCCGTACTTCAAAGGAAGACACTGAGATTCTAAGAGGAAATTTAACTGAGGATTTTACAAACACTACGAAGCATACCAGGACCTGCACTGTCCAATTTCAAGCTGAGTGCTCTTTATGGACATCCAGGTTTTGTGCCAGCCCTGACATCAAGAAACTACACAGCCTTCTAATCGTCATCGGCACTGTCTACCTACCTGTCCGTTCGTTTCTTGACAAGTGGTGCAGCAGGAAGAACGTGTATTTAGAAGACAGGAAAACCAGAGAGGCTCCACCATTTGCTAGCTATGTGACTTGGACAGGTTACTTACTCTCTCTGCGCCTCGGGTGTCTTCGTCTAACCAATGAAAACAGTACCTGCCACTGTCGCATAGCATTCTTACCAAAATTAAATGACATGTTGCACTTAAAACGCTCCGACAATGGTGGGTACGTAATAAGTGCTCAGCGAAAATTAACCCCACAAATAATTGAATGAAACATGAAGATTAAATGGTATAATCTAAGAAAAATCCCTAGTACAGTTCCTGTCATATAACAGCTGCTCAAAAACAAAAACACTATTCATTTGTAGTTAATATCCTAATAACCTAAACATGTCCTGAGTCTCACAGCCCTGATACAATCTATAAACACCACAGTAGGCAGCCCAGCATTGTGCACATTAGAGACGATCAGAGTCAATGATTATGTGCTCTTTCTCTGAACTTACTAAGGAAAGAAAATCTAAAATGTTACGATAGCTTCTCTGAAAGTCTGGGAGCTTCAGTGGTCCATTTTCACCCCAAATTTTATCTTCGGTTTGAAACATATTACCTGTAATTGAAGCCTAAAACACACCGAGAAGCCTCAATGTAATGTTCTTATTTATTTCTGAGACATTCCATAAGAAATAAAGAAAAATGATTTCCCAGTCTCCACACTTTTAAAACTCATCTCTGCCTTTTCTACAAAGACCGCCACATTACTTGCAAAATCATTTATTTTGTGCCAGGTCCTTCACAGATGGTAATCACAAGTGCTTTCCTACGTCAGTCACTAGTGAGAGAAAGAGAGAATGAGTGAGAGAGACTGTAAATGCAAGAAATGGGAGACATTTGCTATCAAGAGAAAATTCACATGGCAGAATTGCTTCAATCAGGACATCAAAGGAAAAACAGCCACAAGAGTATATCATTAAATTTGGGGGGAAATTTGCCTGTACGTATAGCTGTGTATACACAGGTGTGTATATGTATAGGTGTGTGTATGCACAGGTGTGTGTGTGTGTATATATGTGTGCATGTGCAGATGCGTGTATATGTATAGACGTGTGCATGTGCAGATGTGTGCATGTGCAGGTTGTGTATGTATAGATGTCTGTGTGCAGGTGTGTATATGTACATATGCATGCAGGTATATCCATGTATAGGTGTGTGTATACAGGACATATATGTATAGATGTGTGCATTATGCAGGTGTGTGCATGTATAGATGTGTGTGTGTGCAGATGTATGCCTGTGCAGATACGTGCATGTATAGATGTATGCAGGTATATCCATGTATATGTGTCTGTGTGTGTGTATACAGGTGTATGTATGTATAGGTGTGTGTGTGCACATATGTTTAGATGTGTGCAGGTGTTGAGGTGTGTATATATATAGATGTATGTGTGCAAGTGTGTATATGTATAGCTGTTTACAGGTATATCCATGCATACGTGTATGTGTGTAGACAGGTGTATATGTACAGGTGTGTGCATGTGTGCACAGGTGTGTGCATGTATAAATGTGTACATGTGTGCGGATGTGTATATGTATAGATGTGTGCGTGTGTACAGGTTTGTGTATGTATAGGTGTGTGTATATGTACAGATGCATGTGTGTGCAGGTGTGTGTATACATAGATGTGTGAGTGTACAGGTGTGTGTATAGATGCATGTGTGCAGGTATAGATGTGTGTGTAGGTGTGTGTATATGTACAGATGCATGTGTGTGCAGATGTGTGTATGTATACACGTGTATGTGCAGATATATGTATGAATGATGTGTGTGGTGTGTGTATGTATAGATGTGTGCATGTACAGATGTCTACAGGTACACGTGTGCACACGCACATGCACACACATACATACATGAAAAAGAGCTGGCATGAATACCACCCATCCTAGGGCAGAAGAAAGAGCGCCCACACCAGGATGTTTGGACAACAGTGTGAAGGGTCGCGATGCTGAGCCACGCCTGGGGGCTGAAACACTGGGTCTCACAGCTTAGCTCTGCCATTCTTCATCTGGAACACAGCATTTCAACTCTTCTATTCTCAGAATGGAGCCCTCACAGGACAGGTGTGAGACGTGAGCAACAAAAGAGCCGTGAGAGTGTTTCAGACACCCGTGCAGACACAAACGGGCATTACCAGCCCTTTATTCCAATGCCAAAGACAGTGACTTTTTGAGCCAATGAGCCTCACGAGTGGAGTCTATTCTATCACAGGCCGCTTTCAGCAAAGGAAGGAGGGATGTGGCCAATGTTCCAAAGAGGCAATGCTTTTTAATTCTGTATTATTTCCAAAACAAAAAAGCAAAATCTTTCCCCCCCTTTTGTTTTTCCAAATAAAAATAAATTATAACCCTAACTTGATAATAAATGCAGGCTGGAGCTGTCCTTAAGTAAAAGCTTTTGATAACAAATTGCCTGCACTAACTGCTATTTTATTGCTGAATTTTTTATTGTTGCTTAAGCACAGCAATTATGCTAATAAGCCTGGGAGGATGGTACATCGAGTATTGAATCTGACAGATAAAATACTCAATAAAATGCTAATCTCACCTGAAAATTGGAATCAGACAGCCTTATTAGTATTTATGGATATGGCATCTTAAACATGTTTTTTTAAAGATGAATATATATGAAATCAATGTTGTCTCCTAATACAGCCTGCCATTTCTAGGCCTTTATGTGCTTTAAATTCAAGGTGATGATTACTCATTGCCTAAGCTCTGCTTCTTGACAGAGAAACAAGAACTTATTGGTCATCTCGGCCACATAAAGGACCAGGCAATAAAACCTTTTTCTTCCTTCATCCACATCCCCTCCTCACTGCTCACCCCACCAAATCCACCCCCCCAAAAAAAGGGAAGGTAAGAACTGTGTCGGAGCAAAAAGAGAAGGCAGACTTGACAGCGACAAGAACCATTTGTCAAGCCATCTGGCTCCTCTCTCCACCTGACAGGAGGGAAGAATGACGTGTCAGAAAGAGCAGGGAATTGAGGGTCCAGAGAACCAGCTTCTAGTCCTGAGTTTTTGCTATTTCCTCACTGTGTAGCCTTATCAGGCCTCCGTTTCCTAAACAGGGACCTTCTGGAGCCCAACAATCACGTCTCTATACCTTTTCTTTACATAAAAAAGGGGGAACCCAAGCCCCAGTGTCTAGGAGGAACTGAACCAAGGTGGATATAAGGCAAGTGGTAACCTGAAATCCCTGACCTTGTGCTTTGATTCACATTGTCCCCTCTTACCAAGTATCCCCAATATATATTTGAAATGGTCCAGGTTTAAGGTCAGAGACCTCAGACACCAAATTAAAAAAGACTGAACTGTTTACCAACTGTCCTCAGAAATTAAACCAGTTTTCTTTTTTGGTTTCAATACATTTTCTCTGGGAGGGAGCAAAGAGAAGTCCACTGCCTGTCTTAAGTGGCAGACACGAATGATATATAAATATAACAATATAATTTACAAAAAAAAAGTCTTCTGTCTTTTGGTTTCCATATGAACACTGTGAATCAGTAAGAGAGAAAGTCCTATTCTCCGGAAGTTACCATGGATAAGGCAATGGAGGATCAGAGATGACTTTCTCATGCATGCAGAGTACATGGGCTCTGGGGTCAGGACGAGCAGTTTTGCCTTCTGACTAATTCCAGCAACCCACAGGTCCTTTGGATCATGGGCCTGTTGACTCACCCAAAACCCAAATACCCAAGTAACTAGTCACTGCTGGACAAGAAGGGAAGTGAATGGGAACCTCAACACACTCAGCAGTAGCCACACTAGAGACTTCTCCCACCCCTGCCATGACTTCAAAGAGCTGAAGTCCTTCCAGAAGCTTCTGTCTCCCTCTGAGTAGGTCTGAGGAATGGACAAGTCAGGTTCACACTGCACAGTGGAATTTGGCATGCTGTGAAAAGAGTGGGCAGAGGCTCCAGGCTTTGAAAAGTCACTTTCTGCTATCAGCCCTCATTTCTGCCTCTGTACCAGTCTATCCTTTCAAGACCAAACCTTGGCCACAGCCACAGAAGAAGGGAGAAGAGCGAGAAAATGGGCTCCAAAAATACAAAGAGTTCAATGGAACTTACAAAGGCTCTTCATATCCCTTTCATCAGCAAATCCTCATCATGGACGTGAAGCCAAGCTGGCTGTTTCCTTCTTTTGCAGAACAAAGGCCTAGACATTCAGAAATTCTCCCAAGATAACACAGAAGCTAGGAGATCCTCAGGACACAGCTGGGGCTCAGGGGACTGTGGGCGTCGTGGCTAACCCAGGCAGGGGAGAACGAGTCAGTAGATTTTATAGTCATTAGTTGACCACAATGTTCCAAGACCCGCCCCTGGACCCCCATGAAAGAAAAGGCTGGCATTCCCTACTATCAGAGATACGCACCACCCTCCTCTCGCTACTGGGTCACACACACGGAAATGGGACCCAAGGCCAAGTATCCCTTCATCTTTACTGTGACCATGACCAACACTGAAATTTGCACAGCATCATCACAACAAATTTATCAAGTGGAAATTGTTATCCCCCAATTTACAGGAGGAAAAAGCCAAGGCACTAAGACGTATTTTTTCTACCCACCTAGCTCTCATAGGTCTCTAAAAGCAGAGCCGGCACTCAGGTTCAGGCCTCTAGCACCCAATGCCCTATTCTCTCCACCTGGTCCTGGCTGCCCCTGAATCGCTTTAGTAAACAACCAGAACAGAAAGTCTGCTCTGAAGTGAGGCATCTCCCAACAGAGTAACGATTCGAGTCATACTTCGAGGAATAACTTCTGGGAAAGCAGAGGAGGTGATGCTATCAAACAGTGAAACTTAAAACTCCTACTCATGACCTGCCTGGGGGGGAGCAGGAAATGGGGCCAAGGTTCTTTCCCTACAGACTCCCCCTGCCCATTTCAATCACTCTCAGTCATTACTAAAGTCAGCACTTTAAGCAAATGAATGATGTTTCCCAGCTGTATGGCCTTGGGTAAGTCCCTGACCTCTGGTCCTGTTACTAATACACATTCATGCCCACATGGGCGCGCGCACACACTCACACACACACACACACACACACACACACACATACACACACACACACCTGAGACTATCCCCTCATTTACCTAGAAGGATGGTGACAACAGAAAGTCCCTATCTCCCTTATCCTACAAAGCACTGCAAATATACCCTAAGTGGTTCCTGTACTGCCTCCTGCCTCTGCACCCAGTGCTGTGACCAGAAACCCCCACCTCTGCCTCGGGTCTCTGAGTGCCCATCCCCCTTCTTCTACTCCGCCTCTCCCACCAGCCCCACTTGCCCATCGTCACCTGCTACTGTCCTGGTCTAGGCCTGGCCTCCTGCACCCTGCACCCTGGACAAGCACGGACTCTTCTCTCCATCACCAATCTCAACCTTCCCCTCCCCTCCCCTCCCCTCCCCTCCCCAATCCATCTTGCTCTGGGGACAATACTGCAGAGTCTTCAATAGTGTTTCATATAAATCTATTCCATACCCTCACCACACAGGCTACACTTCTCCATACATGCTATGGCCTCTATCCTTCCAAAATCGGCAACTCCGTAACGAGGTCTGTTCTACGGATCTGGTTTCTAGACAGAGAGATAGGAAATGTGGTCACAGAGAGGACATTTAGTCAACACCACTGAGGCATGCCACCACAGAGCACATCGTCATTCCAGAGAGGCCGGGGCACTGGTGAGTGTCAAACCCTGGGCCAGGTGCTGAGAAATACCACTCTGGTAGACCTTCTACAAACATCCTCTAATCTTTTTTTTTTTTAATGTTTATTCATTTTCGAGAGACAGAGAGAGAGCATGAGTGAGGGAGGGGCAGACACAAATCTGCAGCAGGCTCCAGGATCTGAGCTGTCAGCACAGAGCCTGACACGGGGCTCGAACTCACGGACCAGGAGACCAGGGCCTGAGCCAAAGTCGGACGCTTAACCAACTGAGCCACCCAGGTGCCCCAAACATCCTCTGATCTTTACAAGTGAGCAGGCAAGGTCTATTTAATCCCAGACAAAACCCATTTAAACTGGGACTCAAACAGGTTTAGTAACTCAGTCTCACTGAAGTTCTATAAATCCTCCTCATTCAAATGGCTGTTGGGGCCCCAGCACATAACCAAGTCTAGATACGGTTTCACTCAGCTACGCTACTGTTGAAATGTATCAAGATTCCCCCAGATGCTTCCCCTAGAAAAGCTCAGTTAATCTTGGTTATAACAACCCTTCCTAATAATTATCAGTGTCCCATTTTACAGATGTGGAAACACACAGCACGTCTCCGGCAGATCAGGACCAGAACCAGGCATTCTAGGTGTGCTCTCATTCCCTTTCCCCTGCGCCACACACTTTCTTTCCGCCTAATTTCTTATCCATAGAATGTGGAGTGATCCCGGGCATGAGTCACAGGAAGCAACGTTCAGCAGTACACGCAGGGTCTGAACTGTGAGTCGTGGAAACCTGCTTTACAAGCAGCAGTCGAGTGAAGGTCCCACAGTGACGGTGGGAAGTGTCAAGCACGCCATGTGAGCACAGCCTGTCCCTGGATGGTTCCCCAAGGTCGGAGTCACAAGATGAGGCTGGAACGCAACTCGGTTTCACAAACACGGCACCTGGGCATGGCCACCTTCCCTGGAACGGGGGCGACTGCAAAGTCTTCTTCAAGGAAGTTGAGAATCAAAGTCAGAAATTCGGAGGTTCTCATGGAATCCGCTCCCTCCTCTTCAATAGGGGAGCTTTTCCGACAGAAGCAAGTTGATATTCTAGAACTTGAGGGCTGGGAGAAGAGATTCTGACTTCATCTCTCTGGGAATGTCACCAGCATCTTAACCAAGCACCACCTTTCCCTCCGCCTCTAGAGACACAGGATTAAGAAGAAACCTAAAGGAAAGCTGAGAGTCGCCCATAAACGCAACATGCTCCAATGGGGGCGCCTGGGTGGCTCAGTCGGTGAAGCATCTGACTCTTGATTTTGGCTAAGGTCATGATCTCAGGGCCCTTAGACCAAGTCCTACGTCATGCTCTGCATTGGGCATGGAGCCTGCTTGAGATTCTCACTCTCTCTGTCTCTCTGCCCCCCACCCCATGCCCTCTCTCTCTCTCTCTCTCTTTCTCTCTCTCTCTCTCCCCCTCTCTCTCTCAAAAAAAAAAAAAAATAATAATGATAAAATAAAAAAGCAACAGGCTCCTAAACCAGTTCCCACGGGCCCTTCTAGCTCTGGGGCTAACTGCAGTTAACTTTCCAGCCCCTCAGACCTCCTTATTACTCCAATTATATTTATGGAGTGCCAAAAAATGCCAGCCACTGAGCAGGGCTCCAACGGCTGAGATGCTTGCCCTCTGGAGATGAAAGCTTGCAAGCTTTCATCCACCCATTAAAATACAAGATACCACCCATTAAAATACAAGGTGATTGGGGCGCCTGGGTGGCTCAGTCAGTTGAGCATCCGACTTCGGCTCAGGTCATGATCTCACAGTCCGTGAGTTCGAGCCCCGCGTCGGGCTCTGTGCTGACAGCTCAGAGCCTGGAGCCTGTTTCAGATTCTGTGTTTCCCTCTCTCTGACCCTCCCCCGTTCATGCTCTGTCTCTCTCTCAAAAATAAGTAAATACTAAAAAAAATTTTTTAAATAAAATAAAAGACAAGGTGATCTGTGAAAATGTTTCTGAAAATATGAACCATGGGAAAGAGAATATAGGAGCAGGGAGACTGATTCCACGTGGGAAAGCTGATGTCTGTGAGAAGGTGGAATTTGAGCTGGGTATGGAGGGAGGTGCCTAGAAGAGCCAGGCATGCAAGATGGCCCTCCCCATGGGGTGGAGATAGATAGGGAGGAGTCAGGGTGCAGGTGGAATGGTAGCCTGAAGCCAGATTGGGTGGGGCTCTGTGCAGGGATGTCACTTACATTAAGGACAAGGGGAGGCCAGAACGACACATGGTGAGTCTCGTGACAGAGCCTCAGAGCTATCTGAGCTCAGGGGCACCCCACCAAAATAAAGCCTACTCCTCCATAAGCCCCAAGAACATGCATGTGTATGCAAACCAACCTCCTATCATCCTGCAAACGGGACAGGAAACCATGTAAGACATGTGTCACTCCTGCTCCAACATGGCCTCCTAAGGCTGCACAAGGGTATCACAACCTCCAGCGCATGAGACAAGGAAACAAGGCCAAGAAAGCATATTGGTGGAGACCTGACAATTCGGAGCTGTCACTCAGTATCTGGACCCTGATGCTCCAAAGGCCTATTGAATCATGTAAATGCCTGGTCACTAACACCCAATTTAAGCTACAGGCAAGATAAAGAAAGTAAGAAGAATAGGAAGGTAGACAGCAAGGGAGCAAAGGAAGGAGGAAAGGAAAGGGAGCAGATGGGAAGGGAAGGGAGGGACAGGTACAAGGGCTGAAGGAAGGAAGGAAGGAAGGAAGGAAGGAAGGGAAGAAGGAAGGAAGGAAGGAAAGAAAGAAAGAAAGAAAAGAAGAAAGAAAACAAAGAAAGAAGGAAAGAAAGAAAGAGAAAGAAAGAAAGAAAGAAAGAAAGAAAGAAAGAAAGAAAGAGAAAGAAAGGAAGAAAGGCAGGCCTCTGAAGGGCCACAGTGGGAAGGGAAAACAGTACAGTTACTACTCTGCCTGTGAATAGAAGGATGATTAAATAGAACTCAAACATAGGTTTGTAGCTCCAAGGGACTATTTTTCTTTTGAAAATCCAGGTATGTTATGAAAGCACAAAGAATGTAAACTTTGTAAAAATAATTTTTGAGGTTTGTTTAACCAAAAAATAAATATATATTTACAGAAGTAGAAATCTATGGGGGAAAACTAGACACATAGCCACTTTTTTTTATTTTTAATTTTTTTTAGGTGGGGAGGGGAGAGAGAGAGAGAGAGAGAGAGAGAGAGAGAGAGAGAGAATCCCAAGCAGGCTCCATGCTCAGCACCAATGTGGGGCTGAATCCCAGGACCCTGGGATCATGATCTGAGCCACAATCAAGAGTTGGACTCCCAACCAGCTTGGCCACCCAGGCGCTCCAACATGTAGCAATTTTTTTTTTTAATTTTGTTTTAAGAGAGAGCAAGTGTGAGAGGAAGGAGGGGAAAGGAGAGAGAATCAGAAGCCTACATGTGGCAATTTTAAGGATAGTTACTTCCTGGGTGAAAGAAAGGATGGAGGAGTAGAACAGTGGTTGGTAAGTTGCACACAAAACAAGACAAAACAGCCACAAACTGCCCATCTCTACATCCTCGCAATATAATTTTGAAGCTTGCCCCATCAAAAAATTGGCCTTTCCCTACGCACGTTACTAATGCGCGTGCATTCATTCACGGACCCACAAATTCATCCACTGCCTGATTCATAATCCAGTTTATAGGTCTCCATCTTACCCATACTAAATTCAAATGCCTTCCTAGTATGAGTAAGGATACAACTGTTATTGGATGCTGAAGCTATGCACGGGGTTGTAAGCACTTCCCAGGCAGTATTTCCTTCAGCCTTCACCACGTCCTTCCTTGGTCCCATCATCAGCTCCATTTTATAAAAGAGGGAGCTGAATCACAGAAATTAAGCAACCTGCCTAAGGTCAAGCGGCTACTAAGCAGAGGATTTAAAACCAGACAATCTGACTCCAAAGGCTGCACTGTCCACACTGCATCTGGGATGTCACTCTAATCCACCAGCGGGTTACCCAGATACATGGGGCAGTAGCTAAGTGACCCTGTTCTGGCTCCTGGTGAACACAGCTTCCTTTCAAAGATGCACAAATCACCTGTCTAATAAGCCAGTCTAAGTGGGACCGGGAATCACAATAGAGTCAGCAGGTTCTAGACTCCAGATACCCAGTCTTCTGGGGGGTTTTGTTGTTGTTGTTGTTGTTCTGTTTTGTTTTTGGAGAACCGATATCTGTTTCCTCATCTCTCACTTCTGGCATTTCTGCTGATTTCCAGGTTTCCTCAAAATTCCTGTCAGCAGTTCCATGGTCACCGTCAGAAACCGTCCTCTGGATCCTGAGATGCAGTGTGTGTGTGGTCCACAACCTTTGCAATCAGTTAGCCGGGCACACTGCCCACACATGACCTCCACCACTGTTGTGGACATCCAGTTTCTTCTGAATGATGTTGATTCCTCCTTCCCTAGTTTAAAGATCATCCCCCTTCCCTTGATAGAGATGATCATCAGCTATGCAGCTCCGTTTGCCCTCTGACATCTGGGCCACGACATCACCCTCCCCAGGTTACAGAATGCCGGGCATCCCCTCCCAAAAAAAAAAAAAAAAAAAAACAAAAAAACAGCTCCCAATCCTGGAGCCCATTCTAATTCCATCCCTGCCAGGAGGTAACTAAAAAGGCAAGGTCCTGATTGGCTGCCCATTACATCATTGCTCTACAGGCCTGATTAAACTCTTAATTAATTGAATGCCACTTTACTTCTACCCCTGCCTCCACAGACAAATAAATAAGCACAAAGCGAGCGGCATAGGGTGAAGGCAGCAATAAACCATAGCTTCTGGCCCAGGTCTGAAAGAGGAACCATTTGCTGGGGTTACCTGTCATTAAGAACGATTTGGTCACCAGGTGGGGACATACAGTTCTCTATATTAAATTAGAGGAATGATTCAAAGGGGACCAGTTTCAGCTGACAAGAGCAAAAAGAAAATCAATTTCAGGTTGCCAGGACAACTAGACTTTTCCTGCAAGAATAAATTTGATACAGCCCTAAAATCTGACAACTAAATGTTTCCTCGCATTACATCACATCCCTAAAACGTGTGTTGAACCAGTGAGATAATCAAGCCTGCTAATTACTCTCTACAACACCCAGAAGATACAGGATTGATGATCTTGGCTCCAGTCTGACTTCCCTCCAGCAGCCCCACTCACCCTTTCGGTTTTAACGGGAATGAGGAGTGTGTGCTTCTTAAAATGAGTCTGAAGGCACTGTCCTTGTCAGTGAGTCCTTGCATCCGGGAAAAGGGAAGGTGAGCAACTTTTTAATCCACACCCCCGATGTTCCCTGCGATACGGTTCATTGGCCACCCCTTCCGGAGAAGGAGTCCCAAGTCACAGAACGCTATCTCACACAATGTTGGACCTAAATGGACGGGGGGAATAACCCTTGTTGTACCACAGTGTGATTCCAAAACAGAAACAGGCAACGTGGCTGTTCAAGGTCAACACAGCTGGCCAACAGCAGCTAGGACTGGAATCCAGCTCTTGCGACAATGGCTTCTGTGCGATTTCCTTAAATAGCTGCCACCGTTCCGCTTCTGCCTTAGAGACTCTGGGAGCTGAAGTTAAGTCCACTTGATCTCCTATTAATCCTCATGAGGCAGTGACCCCAAATGGCCTTATCCCAGGAGTTCAGAGTCCTGACCCCAGATCCAATAATATCTGATGAGATGAGCCTTCTTTCTGCATTTATGTTCTCAGAAGGCTGAATATCAACTTACCTCCAGGGGCTATTAAAAACAAGAACAGCTAATAAATCACTGGAAAGCACTTTGCAAATGTAAAGTAATACAAAAATGCTAAGCACCAATAATATGAGCGGCCCAGGCTAAGGCAGTTCCCTGAAGAGCATGATGATTTCAAGCGGCTAGGCTGGTCCCACCGTCATCCTCGAGAAGATGTGCAGGCCACGCCTCTCTCTAAACCTCACTCTCCTTTCACTGACTTCTCCCAAATCCGCAAGCATGCCTCTCGACACTGTTGTAACACATCGTGTTCTCGCCGATACGCAGAAACGTACTCTCTTGTCAATTCATGTGGTCAGAGAGTCTTTGCGAAGTGTGGAGGAACGACCAGAGGAGGTCGGAATCCAGCAGGCAGGAAAGCAAATGTCAAGCTGTCCCTAGCTGGTAATAAACCAAGTAAACCATGAAAAACAATGAAGCCACTAGAAAGTGCTTGTCAGCAAAGTCAGCCTTGAGAGCCAATTTAGAACCTGGTGAGAGGTCAGAAGTGCACAGCACACACTCACGGGCTCCGGCTGCAAGTGCCAATGGGAAAAAGAGGTGAGGACAAAGCATTCCTCCCAGCCACCTGCGTGGTCCTTCGTTCTCACATGCGAACCACACACGGTGAGCAGAGAAGGGCAGGAGAGGAAACAGGCGTGAGCAAAGTAATTAAGAGATCAAAAGCTGCATCTGACAGACTTGGCCTCTAACTCTGACCCTGCCGTCACACGTCATGTGACCTTGGACAAGTTACTTAAGACCTCACTAACCCTCAGTTCCCGCCTCCATCCAATATGGATGACGCTAGGACCGACCGCACAGTCCGGCTTTGGTAATTAAATGGAATGCGGTATGGAAAGCAATGTACTCAGTGCCTGACATGTAGTACATGTGCAATAACCATGAGTTATTACGCTAACCATGCATGATCTAGGGCTACAATCCTAGCAGACACAAAAGGCCAGACATAAGGCATAAAGTCAGAGGTTGAGATCACTGGGACAGAAAAGAAAAGATCTATCCCACAGGATACCACCTAGTATCTACTAAGGAGTTATCATTAGCCCCATCCCCAAATACCTAGTTTAGGACGACAACAGCCCACGGATGGTCAGACACCTGCAAACCTCAGAATTGAGTAGAAATCCAAGTGAATTGGAAATCCAAATACTTGGTCATTACAGAGGTCAGCTCTCTGCATGTGAGCTGAATTCTAAAAGTCTAGGATTCTGGGCATTCAGTGTGGCGGCAAGATCCTCGTCGCAAAACAAGGAATTAGTTTTCACGGGAGGAAAATGGTCCCTCCACCCCTAGTTCATTTAACACACTTTAACACACATGGACGGACATAGTACATGCTCCCACAAAGGTAAGCAATGGGCACAATCATCAAGAAACCAAAGACCCAGGGGCACCTGGGTGGCTCAATCAGTTGAGCACCTGACTTCGGTTCAGGTCATGATCTCACAGTTCATGAGTTCAAGCCCCAGCCCTGCATTGGGCTCTGCACTGACAGCTGGGAGCCTGGAGCCTGCTTCAGATTCTGTGTTTCCCTCTCTCTCTGCCCCTCCCCTGCTCACGCTCTCTCTCTCTCTCCCTCTCTCTCAAAACTATATAAACATTTAAAAGAAAGAAAAAAGAAACCAAAGGCCAAGCCCCATTAGGTCAACAAGCCCAGATAAAGAGTCGTGGGATTTCAGAGAAGAGAAAGAAACTACAATTTACTGAGCTCCTATTTGGCATCACATTATACATTTCTTTATAAAAATTAAGAGAGAGGAGAGAATAAGGAAGACGTCCTGAGAGAAACTCCTTTGAGCTGACAACATGCCGGGGCAGGTCTGGGCCACATCCATGTCTTCAGCAGGATCTTGACAATGCAGTGCCCAGAAGCCCCAGGGCCAATGGCCCCTCTCGCCTCCAGATCCTGGTTCCCAACGTGGTATCTACACACCTTACGTGTCTGGGGGTGAAGGTAGGGAAGGAATATGAAGCTGGCATTAAGGAAGCAGGAAGCTTCCTCTGCTTCAACTCCACATGCAAAGCACTAGTGGAAACAAAGAAGAGACAAAGGAGGGATTGAGAAGAAAATATGGATGTCCTGGTAAGGCAGGGTGAGAGAATAAAGGGTGTTGACTCAGGTGATGAAGAGGGGGAAAAAAATGGAAGATGAGAGAAAGAGTAGGAGGAAAGAAACTGCTGTGTTTTTTGCTTGCTGTGTTTATTTCTTTAAGCCCACTTCTGTCGAGTCATTTTATGAAAACCATACTTCTGTTAAGTCCTTCAAATGTTAGTTCGAGAAGACTTTGTTTTGGTCACTGACCAGCACCAAGAAGCATTCCTGGAATATAGTAAGTGCCCAATAAATATTTACTGATTGAATGAGTAACGCCCAGCTAGAGTGGGTCGCTGTTACAGAGAAGAAAGAGGCTTTTACAGTCACCAGGAAAAAGAGCAAGATGTTGTTTATATTTCAGTTCACGCACTTAAATAAGGTGGAATTAACCCAGGTGAAAGCATAGTTCATGGCTCCTGGTGCAGTCACCATACCGTCACCAAATATAAATCAGACTGACGCACACTCTAGGACAAAGGAAAGGCAGGCCATTCCCTGGATGCAATCCCAAGAGGGAAAGGAGGGTCTCTCTGCAAAAACAGAGAGGGTATCTAGGGAAATGCAGTCTACAGAGGCAAATGATGTTTACTCTGAACCTCACGGTCCAAAGCCAGGAAGGGCCCTGGCCATTCCACTGAATCCTTTGGAGAAAGGTGCCAATTTCAACCTCTGGAGAATAGAGGTGACTGCAGACGCTGTAAAAGAAGTAGTAGTTGAGGAAAGGACAGAATACAGAAAGCACTGGACTAAAGTCTTGAAGGGAAGGCTTGCCTCCAATTTTCATGGTGTTCCTTCCATCCCTGTCCTAAAGATAACTGTAAGGATTAACTTGTAGATAGTTCGGAAAGTAAACTTTGCCCACAATGAGGACTATAGAGTGACTTAGAGATAAAGGTTCTAGTTACAAAAGTATGAAAGGGTCAATAGCCACCATTTCAGTCTTCCACTGGAAGTTCTATCAGACGTTTCTACAGCCTGCAAGATCAGCACTTCTTTCTGTGGCCGTGCCTCATCTTGAGAGACCATTATTATTTATTACACATGAAGCACTTTCCATCTGCAGAGTGCTTTGGAATCGCTTTTTATTAGTTACTCAGCATTCTTAAATCTAAACACAGCTAAAACCCTAGTGGAGGGCAAAAAACAAAACCCCATGATTTACTCGTCCATCACAGTCAATGGGTCCGCACACCTTCTCCCAAAGACCGAACAGGTTGAATAAGAGGCAAAGAAAGCACTAAGAATGATACATCCCATTCAGTAGAACACTCGTTTATGGAGGTCACCTGGCATTGGGCTAGGTGTCTGAACTTCAGCAAGAGGAGACACAGAAAAAAATCTGACACAGCTCTTGATCTCAGGGCTATTTAAAAGATCGTTATGGTGCCTTCCCACTTGAAGATTTTGTGGTTCTAAGAAAGTATAAATAGGTTTCAAACACCATGTGCAGGAACACGGTCCTACACGGCTCAGAATTTGAATGATCCTATAGGTATAACTCTAGTCCCCAAAATGGAATCAAAAAGAAAGAACATGGCACAGGCTTCTTTCCCCAATATTCAATCTCCAGAATCAAGATAGGCAGCCCCAAATCACATAAGAAAAAATTTTAGGACAAATGAGTTCGTAATCTCTCTCAAGACCATGCACAGCCAACCCAAGAAACGTACTCTAAGAAGAAAACATAAATTTAAGAGGAGGGTTTAGTTTTCAGAAGGCCACTCAGTAGATGCGTTAATTACCATCAATGGAAGTCACAAACAGTTTGTGTATATCTCTACACATTAAAGATTATATCGCCTTTGGAGCAACCACTCTCGACTATAAAATACCACATAAAATTGTCAGGGATAGTTGGACTTATCACCTGACAAGAATATCAGAGGAAGGACTGAAGGATGAGAGGGAAGATGGGGTATCCTACATAAATTTTAAAGTCCTTTCCAACCCTCGGTTTATGATTCACCTCTACAGATCAGCGTCCAGCACAAAGCATGACACATATTGAATATTCAAGAATCATTAGTTCTTTGTTGCCTTAAATAAGTGAAAGTACACAGGCAAGAATGAACAGTCAGAAACTGGAAATCTTCAATGGTGTTAACCATCATGGTGCCCCAGTTCATAATTTGGCTGTGAACAGGAATGGACTGACGCATCACCCCACTAATCACCAAACATTATGGCTCACACAATTTACTACTAATTAAACACCACCCCTCTACCATCCTCTGATGGAGGAGGTGAGGACACACATGTTTTACTTGCCAGGCGGAAGCTTCAAGACAAACAGGAAACATGCTGCAGGGATAAGAACACGAGACAAGTCTTTGCCATGCCGTCTCTTTACCACGTGACACGGGGCAGGCCCTTCTTTCTATTCGAGCACTGCTTTGCTTTTAAGTGGAATGAGGGTGACATTCCTTAGCCTGCCATCATCATGGACCAGTTGTGAGGATCTTATGAGTTAATGGGTGTTGAAAGGGGTTAGTCCACCGTGAAGCCCTGTGTGAACCTATGTCACGTACCATACTCCCCAAAGGATTAGTCACGGCCAATAAATTATTACTGCTTTTATGATTGGGCTTCCCTTTGGTTTTCTCATAATAGCACTAAAGCATTTATAACCAGTAAAATGTATGCTTTTTACCAAAGCAGAAGACACACTGTGCTGGGTTTCCCAAGATCTCCCCTAAATTGCTGGTGGAACCTATCACAGAACCCCAGAATCCTGAGGCGGTCCTTCTCAATTCCACTTTCAACCCAGTGATGCTGCCTCATCATTGTGGGCAGTTTGCTCTTTTCGTTCCCACACCCACCTCTGTGGCACCAAAGGGCCCACAGCTAGCTCAGTCATGATGAATGCCACCCGTGGAAGGAAAGGCTGATGAAGGCCCCATTCCCAGAAACTAAGACCACCAGTTGGAAGACGACTGTGAAGGCAGTTGAATGCTGTAGTAACACATTTAGTTGTGATATTATAATGAGCAGGGCTCCACAGACGGGGCATCTTGTCTTTGCTTTCTTTCCAGTTAAGGAGGCTATGGCACGGTCAGAACTTGGTACAAGCTGATGAGCTCGGTCTCCCGGGGGTTACCACGTAAGGGAAATATGAGACATCAAGGTCCAATCGGAAATATACTAAACTCGTGCTTTAAGAGCTACAAAAAGCCTTCAAGACCCAAAGCACTTCACTTTTCAGAAGGAGAACTGAAGGCCCAGAGACTTGAAACATCTTGACCAACTCACAAGCACACGACACAGCTTCCAGTAGAACATACACCTCTTAGCTTCTAAGCTAAGCGAGCGCTCCCTGCATCGTCAGCTCCCATCCACCTCTTCCTCCTACTCTCAGGACTCAGCGGCCGTGCCGCGGCCACCTCCTGGCAAGAGGTCACTGCGGCGAGGCAGGGCAGAATGGTGCCCGGTTCTTCAGCCCCAGAGGGGAGGAGGGCTCCTGCACCACGGCTCCCTCAGAGCGGTACCTTCCCACCACCTTCAGTGTGCTGGTGAGGCACAGGATACATCAAGACATCCAAGCCCAAGGGCTACAATGTTTTGTCAACAACCCCCCCCCCCCCCGCCCCTTATCTCAGCAGAGAAAAGAATGTCTTGCTTTCAGAAAGGAAACAGGGGAGATCAACTTTGGCTGGAACGCGTTCCAAAAGGAGTGGAAAATTACAAACTCTTTTGCAACATAACTGTTGTAGTGTCTTAACAGTAGTCTGTAGAACCCATAAAGACAAAGAACACTAGAAAGCATGTCTGTCTCGGGGCGACTGGTTGGCTTCGTCAGTTGAGCGTCCAACTTCGGCTCGGGTCACGATCTCCCGGATCGTGAGTCTGGGCCCCGCATCGGGCTCTGTGCTGACAGCTCGGAGCCTGGAGCCTGCTTCGGATTCTCTCTCTCTCTCTCTCTCTCTCTCTCTCTCTCTCTCTCTCTCAAAAATAAATAACAAAACATTAAAAAAAAATCATGCCTGTCTCATAAATTAAAGACAACTATAGTCCACTCTAGGGCCAGAATTTTGCATTTCTGTTTCTTCCAAACCTTCTTAACATCTGTGACAGGCAAGTGACTCATCCAATTACCGGCTGGGAAGCCAACACCTCTGCTTCACATCCCTAGTTCTGTTTCCCAAGGTGTGAGGAAGCTGTGGGGGATGCCTCCTACCGGTCCTGCTCCTCTCACAGGGAAGGCGGAATTCACAAGGGAAGCAGACAAATAACAAGGCCACTCAAAGGCCACGTTTGCGAAGGGCACACCTGTTCCCACAACGCAGGGCTGCACATACCTCCCGATTCTTCTACAACAGCAAGAGGGACAGGCAGAAGGGGGTGGTCATGAAGACAGTCCATGCGCTCATCTATGCCTTCAGCACAAAGTTATCTGCCAAGTAAAGTCTAATGATGTGTCCAAGGTATATTTAAGGAAATCACAAAGAAAAATTCAAGACCAGGGTTTTATTTTGTCTTTTCAAGTTCAAGCCACAGTAGGTATTTGGAAGGATCAGAAACTACTTTCCGCAGGGAATTCCACAGAAACTGGAAAGTCTCAGGCAAAATTAGAACCAAAGAAAACAGAAATAGCAGAGATCTTGGCGATCACCAAATCCGGCCCTGCCACTTTGACTGAAGAAAACAGACCAGAGAGAGAGAGCTTCACAGCTGGATGGCAGTCGAATGGGCTGAGAACCCACATCTGCTGACTCCAAGAATAATTTCTTGGTCCTCGTTCCAAGCTAGCATTGACTTGAATGCTGACTCCAAATTAAACCTACATGTGACTGAAAAGAAAAGGGAAAATAAACTGTTCTCTGTGGCAGATGCTTGGAACACTAGCTTCTTTCTCAAAACTTCACAGTTCACGTTCTGCAGAAGATGGAAACCAGTGGGGTCCTATTTTGTCAGTTGCGAAGGCACATTTCTTAGGAATGCATTGTATGTCTGGTATTCTCTCCCAGCACCCTCTCCCTGCGCCTCTTTTGGCCATATATGGCACTGAGCTCCAACGCCTGGGTCACAGAACTCAGGCCCCGGGTATGAATGCAATCCGGTTTCTGAGCTGTTTGTCTTTACTGGAAATCTGAAGAATCCATCTAGGAAACATTTACTAAAATGCAAAAGGCAAGGAGAATTGATTCCCACCCTGAACTTGGCACAGAGAAGAAGATTTTTCTTTTGCTCACCCAAAGGTCTGCTAACCAGACTCTGCGGAAAAAGTGACAAGTTTAACAAAGGTAGGAAGGTCTGCTTCTCAAGAATTGTGTGTGTGCGCGTGTGTGCACGCACACGTTCACACGGGTGTTGGGGGGGAGGGGAGAAGAACTGTTCTAACATAAGAGTTAGAAAGACAAACTGACACGGAGAAAGCAAGACACAACCAGCTAGCCCATCAGAACATGTCCTCGGCGTTCATCTTTCTTGATATGACTTAGACAATCTCTTCATGTGGCATCTGACTTTCAAACGCTTGCAAACTACGATGTTTCAGAAGCAGAAAATCTCTTTGAAAACAGGGATAATCTGCAATTGCCAATCCAATTTAAAACAAAAACGGTATTAAGTACCTGTAATTCCAAACGATACTTTTGAAAGGAATTGTACCAAGAGAATTCAATAAACACATCCCCTAGAAATATTACACTTAAAAGAATAGCATGATCGGAGCAGAAAAGGAGATTTGAGAGGGGGTGAAACCGAGGCCTCAAGAAGAGAAATGACTTGCCCAGTATCACGTAGTCAGTTGGACGGAGGACTCATCATTTCAATGTGAAGTACATAAAACCTACAAAGAAAGTAGAAAGGACTGTATAAGGGCTTTCTGACCTCCAAGAGCGAAGAGAGAAAACAGCCACCTGTTAATCCCTACCAGGATGCAACCATCGCTGTAGCACGTGGCCACCCACAAACTAGCTTTGTGACTTTCAGGAGTGCAACTCTCGTCTCCTCAGGGAGGACTAAGGATGGACACACAGGGACCACATCCTATATTGGCAGGCAGACAGTCCTGGTTAGAATCCGAGGTCCGTCAATTCTCTGATGTGGAACTTGAGCAGGTTATTTATCCTTTCAATGCCGCTAGTGATTCACCTGCAAACTGGACATAACCATTTCTACCTGATGGGGTGCTTGAAAAGACGAAATGGGCTATTTGCAAAGTGTCGACCTAGCTGTGTTTGACATATAAGTAAGCACTTAATAAACAGTACCTGTCAATAGCATCTTCGTTCACAATTCCCAAGAACAAGAACAATGAGTGGTTTGCTGCAATGGTAAGGGACAAAGAGCCTCTGGTTCAAATCCCCATTTTCCATCTCATCCTGTGATCTGTGAGCCTAACCCTGGAGTCTCCTTTGCCCCGGCGTGGTGGAGATCTTAGCCGGGAGAAGCTCTTTAGAAACTGTCTTGCAACGTGAAAATGGAAAGTACAGTCATAAAGGTCAGAACCTTCTTTGGCGGATAACAGAGTGTCCTGTGAGCAAAGGTGCCACATAAATATCAGTGTTAGAATGAGAGACATCCCATGCTTTACTTTTCCTCACAAAAAGCAAATTCAGCACTTAAAAAGACAGTTACCTTAAAAGTAGCTTGACTGCCATGCTACTCCTTTCATAGAATGTTCCTGAGACAGAGGCGGTAGGCCCAGACTCCCACAAGGGGGGCAAGGATTCCTGCAGACTACCACTGAGCACAGAGGAATGAATAATAATAAAGTGCTAGCCAGGGGGTGCCCTGACTCACAAGCCAGGCATGGCCTGGGTGAGGAGGCCTGGGGAAGAGTCACCCGAAGTGGCCAAGCTAAAAGGCCTTCATCGTGTAGAATTTCACAGCCAGCGTGAGGAAACAGCAAGGGTCATGTCTCCCACCGGGCCCCGCTTCCTCATCTACAAAGGTGCCCCCTTCTCAACCTTGAGAGATGTCCAGGGAGGCGGAAAGCTTGAAGAAGGCAGTACAGTAGCCACAGGGGCTGCCAGTGGTCCAGTACGGTGGTTTCCAAAGTGGGTTCCACACAGGCACAGCGTTCTGGAAAGACAGCTTTGGCCCGGGGCAGAAGCCTATTGGACCCTCCACATGGAACATCGGCACCACCATAAAACTACACTTTGGTGATTTCATATATTGGGATTTCACATCACATTCCCTGAGGGGTTTGCAAAAGGATTCCACAAAGGAAAAAGGTCTGAAACAGCGAGGCTCAAAGAGCCTACTGTCAAGAGTCATACAGCCCGTAAGTGCCTGAACGACAGGTTTCCCGGAGAAGGCCTGGGAATGAAAGGCTAATGGGAAGCAATCAGAAACGGTTAAGAAAGCTCCAGAGAGCAGGCACTGCTATTAGAGAGGTCAGCCCACCCCCCAGAAGATGGAAGTTTCTAGAAGGATTTGAGAAGCAAGAAGTGAAGGATCACAGGGGCTAGACAGAACAGGCATCCCAGGTCTAGAACTTCTTTACTCCTCTTCTCTGTGCTCATCTCTGGGACTTCACACCCAGGTGAACGGCCCTGGGAGAAAGGCCTTCCTGCTTGGTGGTGGGACTCCGGAAGGAGAAGGGCCAAGCTGGACAGAGGGCAGCACACACTTTTATTCTTCCTCTGACTGTGCCTACGGCACTCTGGCACCTTGGCGGGGACAAAAGCCCTCTGAAACGACAATGGACTTGAGCTTTTCATTTCTCCATCTTTGCACAGGCCAAATAGGGATAAGGGATCCACATCAACCCAAGACTTGTCTGGCAAAAGCACAGGGAGGGCCCTCCAATCTGCTTAGTAACAGCAATAGAAAGTGCTAAATAAGTGAGTCAAGAAATATTTCTGGAAGAGCTATTCAACTGGAATGCTTGGAGAGCCACCCGCATCGCAATAACTCGATCTGTCCTCATCTTTTAGAACACGCGCGAGCCCGGCTTGAAAAAGGGACTTCACAGCTCCAGCGGCAGCCAAATAAATAAATAAACACGTAGAAATCTCTCGGTGGCTGACTTGAAGGTACCAGGGAGAAAGTTATGTTCGCAATAAGGATGTGATTTCATTCTTCCCTCTCTCTCTCTCTCCCTTCACATCTTTTCCCCAACCACTTTCGGTAGTGAGCAGTTTGTCACGCATCCAAGGGAAGCGACGCAGCCTCCTGCGTGGCCGATCCATCTAAAAAACATATCATCTGTCTGTGCGGCAGAAAGCCCAGTTGGAATAAGCAAGTTCTGTGCGTTCAACTAGAAAACACTTCTTGTTCTCGCTGTCAAAATAATTCTGTATTCAACTTCTGGGGTATGTGACTAATGTGCCTGGAACCTTTTGGAGCGACTGGTTTATTTATTTTAGGGAGGGGAGCGTGGCTGCTGGCGGCGGGGGTGGTGACAGAGAAAGAGGAGGAGGAGGAAGAGAAGAGGAGGGGAGGGATGGGAAACAAGAACAGACAGGGGCTGCCCAGGGAGAGCTCACAGCAGCAGCCCCTGGGAGCCGACACCACCACATTTCATCCCCCAGAAGCCCGAGAACGAGCAGGGCCCAGCGGGGAGGAGAGAGGAGAAGATCGATAAAGACAAGCGGTGGACACTTCCCAGAGTCAAGGTTGCCCAACAGTTCCTCAAAAGACTCGGGAAATGAAAAAGTAAAAGCAAAACAAAACACGCGCGCGCGCGCGCGCGCACACACACACACACACACACACACACACACACACTCACTCACCAGAGTAATCCTATCACAGCTCCTTCCAAAACCCCTAACAGCTCCTGCTTGCAGGAAAAAGCCCCAAACACAACAGCAGGGCGTGTAGAACTTGTATGAGGTGAGATGCCTCACTCCGTGCACCTTCTAGACTCAGCCTGCCAGACTCCATTCCTCTACGTATTCTCATACCTCTGCCGTTCGCTCTGTCTCCAACACTCATCCCGCCTTCCTTATTGGTCACAGCCTAGCTCTCTTTCAAGGCCTACAACATCGCCACCCACAGAGAAGCCTTCCCCAGTGGCAGCCAACAGCCACCTTAGCCTCCCGCATGCTCCTAACACCAGCCTTGATCACGTGACAGCTTCCCTCCAGGTGCTCCATGCATGTTGGCACACCTGGCTGCATACTTCCTGGTCCCCAGAAACCAGTCTCCCCGAAGCACCCACAGCGCACGTGCCCATGTAACACCACGCACTCGGCCATCAGGGGTCCTCTGTCTCAGGACGCCCGAGTGGTCCAAGGCCCGCATACACACTAAGAGGACGTGTGCCCATCATCAATCCTCTGTGCCTTCGACAGCGAAGCATCTTCAAGGAGCAAAGTCAAGAGACCAAAAAAAAAAAAAAATCAGCCAGAAAATCTTCAGAATAAAAAGGCCAGGAATTTGCTTCTCTCCTGCTTTGAGTCAGAAAGTGGATGGAAGGGTGAGACACTAAGGGAGGAGGGAGTGACAGGAGGGGTCGCTTCCGGGGGAAGCAGATGAGGGGATGAGGTAAACAGATCTAAAATCTATCAAATAGGTTGACATCATCAGCTTACTTTGGGTTTTGTGGTGATTTTTCCCCCATTTTCTTACTTATAATAGAAGGGAAGGAAGGGAAGGAAGGGAAGGAGGGAGGGAGGGAGGGAAGGAAGGAAGGAAGGAAGGAAGGAAGGAAGGAACGGAGGGAGGGAGGGAGGAAGGAAGGAGGTGTCTGGAAATGGAGAATAAGGACGGGGCAGCGACAGGGACAATGATGAAAAAAGAGTCAGTTGGCCGCGCGCTGCTGGTCAGTTTTGGCAGGCCCACCTCCTGAACTTTCTCTCCCCGGTTACTTGGCAAAGGGAGCTTCAGAAAACAGTTTTCACTTTCCTTCTCCAAACACCACCTCCCTCCCCCACCTCGTTTAAAAAACGAGTTCCAATCTCCTAAAGAAGGAAAGGAAAAATGAGACCCAATTCACTTCACATTTTCTACCACTTAAGGAAAACCGTGTCTCTGAGGGAATGCTTTATGATTCAGAGAATAACCTCCGCTCTCATCCTGCTTCTCTTTGCTTTTGCACGCTCCTTACACCCCTGTCTTCATGCCTTTCTTCAACTTGGAACTAGTCTTCTGCCCTCAGACCAGCCTCAGCCCTCCTCCCATTCGAAATAGCCCTGTCTCTGTCAATCTCTGTCAGTCTCTCTCTCTCTCTCTCTCTCTCTCTCTCTCTCTCTCTCTCTCACACACACACACACAAATCAAGTTTTGTTTCTATTTTCTTACTTTTATTAGAAAACAATGAATACCACAAAGGGTAATTCATTCATTTATTCATTGTAAATAAAGCTTAATAAGCACCCTACTCGGAAGGAGCTCATATTCTAACAGGGCCCGTTAGAAACTATAGAGAGATGCCAACGGTCACGTCATAAGACAGGCATACAGGACAGACCTCCCCTAGCCGGAGGAACTATGAAAGCTTTCTTGGAGAAGACACCTGCAACACAGTAAACCCTCCACAAAAACCTGTCAAACGAATAAATGAGTATGTTGAACGAGTGAAGAAACAAATGGACAAAGATAGATTTGAGTTCAGCCGTAAAAGGGTGAGGAAGTTTCGGATGGGCAGAAAGGAGAGAGCCGGCAGACCACAGGTGAGGGGCACAGTGGCACAGAGGCAGGGGAACGAGGAGCCCATGTCAGGAACGCCCAGAAGTCTAGTGCAGAAAGGAAATGCCATCAGGAGAGGCACCGGAAAGGCACTCACTTTAACAAGCTGGTACCGTGTAGCGCTTTCTGTGTGTTGGATGATCTAATCCCTGGGGAGCCTCTACAAATACTAACTCACATAATCCCCATTACTGCCCTCCTTCCACTTCACGTCGGAGGAAACTGAGGCCCAGGGAGGCTCAACAACCTCCCCAGATAAGAGTGCTAGCGGGTGGCAGAGGCTCCTGCCTGCAAAGTCTGCAAAGTCTGGCTATTGCATGACTCTACCTCCATATTACGTCGGTGTCTGATGGACGGGCCACCGAGGGCCAGACCGAGGAGACCACGCTTTGTTCTAAATGCAAAAGGAACCACCTCAAGGCTTGGGGAGCTAGAATAGTAGGGCCACATTTAGGGAGAATACTTTGCATTTGTGAAAGGAGACTTGTCAGAGCTCGTGAATGGATTAGACAGTAAGAGAGGAATCAACCCCAACATCCGCCCCACCCCTCCCCACCCCACCCCCCGACCAGACACACACTCCTAAATCCCTGTTTCATTGTCATGTACGTGGTCCAACAGGATCTACGGTAATTTTTCTGTGTGTACACTCAGACCCTGAAATTCGATTTTCATATAGGAATAGTCTGTTTCCATCTGGTTTCCAGGCCAAGGATTCCAGAGAGCCTGCCGTGGAGGGACAGCATGGCTGCAGTCGGCGGTGAATGGCCTCTTAGTCTAGCCGAATGCTCCGAAAGGCAACACCGTCCATGTACTGAAGAGTCACAAAAATAGCCCGGCTAAAGGACACAGGGAAAAAAACTGCACTTTAGAACTGACGTGTTTTTCCTTTTCTCTCTCTACCACTGCTTCTATGACCTAGTAAGGACGCATCGCTGTAGAGAAAGCATTGGACCAGAATTCAGGAGACCTAGGTTGGAGTGTTGATTGCCATTTTTTTTTGAAACACGATCTCGGACAAGTTCTAGGCATCAACTTTTCTTTCTGTAAAATAAGACGTCGGATCTCAACGACAATGATTATTTCCCCGTGTCTGAGTGTGTGTGTGTGTGTGTGTGTGTGTGTGTGTGTGTGTCTGTCTGTCTGTGTGTGTATACGGTAGGGGAGGGGTGTCAAAACAGACACAAGTGCATTTTGGTTGCGATGGGATTTGTTTTTTCATCTTAAATCCTTCCAAAATGCTACATAAAGTAGAGCTGAGAACGAGGATGTGGAAGAGTGAGTTTGCAACATGGGGTCACAGGGCAAAGCCGACTTCCACAAACAAAATATCCTAGTGTTACAAGGAAAGGGTGAGATTAGAGGTAATTTTCCTTTTTTTATACTTCTCCTGAACACTGTAAATTTGTTAACTTGAGGTGTTTTCCAAAACTTTAACAATGACTATCACTGAAGAATGGACTTGGCGAGACTTTTATTGTGTTCATTCCACTCTTCCGTGTTGTTCAAATTCTCTTCAGTGCTTGGCAAATAATGTTTTAAAAAAATAATAAAATTACAATATTTAAAAATAAAAGAGAACAAGATAAAACCTAAAAGTAAAAAAAAAAAAAACCAAAAAAATAAAAATAAAAACTCACCCACCAGCCCCTCACACTTGCCCAAACATGTTTTCTAAACACTAATCTTCCTGACTTCGTGGCCATAGCTGGTGAACCCATGATACATTGTGGGAGAGGGTCCCTCATTCTTTTGTGTTTTTTTTTAATACTTCTTTATTTTTGAGAGAGAGAGAGACTGCGCATGAGTCAGGGAGGGAGAGAGAGAGGGACACACAGAATCCAAAGCAGGCTCCAGGCTCTGAGCTGTCAGCACAGAGCCCGACGCGGGGCTTGAACTCACGAGCCATGAGATCATGACCTGAGTTGAAGTCGGACGCTCAACCAACCGAGCCACCCAGGTACCCCAAGAACCTTCGTTCTTTAAACTCATCGCTTTCCTTTTTTTCCCCAATTAGCTGAAATCCATTACTATGTGGTGACAAGTGCTGTGAGGACAGTGGCTTCCCTCACACAGCTGTTGTTAAGGCACAGCTGCTAAAAAAGATGGCACGCGCTTTGTCAATAGAAGGTGCGTAATCACAGAGCAGCCCCTGAAGTCCTGCTGGGGGCTATGACTATGTGGACGCTGTTTATAAGTTTCAGTGGTGATGACGAAGCGCAAAGAAGCAGACTCCTTTCTCCAAGCACAGGACATCCTACATCATCACATCCTGTTCAAATGGGGCAGGCTTTATGAATAATCGCTGGAGGTATGAGAGGTGACTTTTATTTTATTTTCCTTTTTCGCCCCCATCTCCATTTTCTCAATCTTCTGCATGAGAATGCATTGCTTTTATACTTTAAAAAAAAAAAAAGAGGAGCATTTTTAAAGACTTGTAAACAACCACCACCATAAATAAGCCAGGCTCTCCTTTCACAGAGTTTAAACATGAGCCTTCCTCACCAGTGAGCCTGCAGGGGATATTCTGTAACTAGGTCACCGGATTTCACTCCATCCCAGTATACCTCTCCAAATGTTCACCAAAGCCACCAATATCTCATGAGGTTAATTTTGGACAACAGCTAAGCTGAACTAAAAGGAACACATTTAGTCCAAAAGCATTTAGGGAATGCCTCTAATATTCTTGGCACAGCGGGAGACACCAAAATGAAGAGGCTGCCCCACCCTCCAGAAACCTACAGAAGGGTAGCAATTAATACACACGCATAAATAAGAATAGCTCAGGGAACAATGTGATAAGTTCTAAAAGTGTTCCCGCTCAAAGCCGTGTGGGGGTTCTCGGAGAGGCAAGGTTATTTCTAGCTGTCGGGATGAGGGACGGCTTCGGGACGGAGTTAATGTCTCAGCAGGATGAGAAGCGGCAACAAAGGCAGGGATGGGGCCGATCCTGGTCCAGGGTACAGTTCAGCTGGCTGGAGACCAGGGACAGTAAAGAGCGGCCTGCATTCTGGAGAGAAAGGCGGTGTCAGCCAGTAGCGAGAACACAGGCCGCCAGGCTGGGGAGCTGGGGGTGTACTTCCGCCAGGGGACAAGGCGCACCATATCTGCATGCGTCCGGTGCCCAGTGACCACTTCCCTGGAAGTCATTCTTTCACATGGTGGTAGAAAAGGAAACTAGTGAAACAAAAAGTAAAGAGACGACAAATACCTAAGCTGGTACAAATAAGCCACAATATGTTCCGGAGTAAAGTCACTGGCAGGAGTGGTGAGTATCCCACAAACTAGAGAACACACCCTCTCAGTGACGAAAATCTGGTGGGTGTGGGGAGAATGAATTAGGAGGGAAGATGGCAGAAGTCGAGGCTCTGTCTTTTGGATGTCCCCAGCGATCCAGTAAAGGATGACTCAATCCCCTTCTCTGGAGCCACTAATTCAGCATCTGCGTCCATTCCTGTAACACCCTCTCCACAGCCGGAACCACCTCAGAAAAGCACGAATGCTTTCGGTGAGTAAATTCTCCCTGTCGGGAGTGCCTGGATGGCTCAGTCGATGGAGCATCCGAATCTTGATTTTGGCTCAGGTCATGATCCCAGGGTCATGGGATCAAGCCCCATGATGGGTTCTGTGCAGGAGCCACACTCAGCACAGAACCTATCATGGGGCTTGATCCCATGACCCTGGGATCATGACCTGAGCCAAAATCAATGTGGCTCCTGCTTAAAATTTTCTCCCTCCCCTTCTGCCCCTCCCTTGCTCTCTCTCTCTCTCTCTTTCTCTCTCTCTCTCTCAAAAATAATAATAATAATAATAATAATAATAATAATAAATAATTATCCTTCCCAATGGAATGATGACATCATAAGATTGAGGGTTCACTGGGATCAGGACAAAAGCATACCATGTCAACCAAAGAGTGAAGAGAGCTTTTCTGCCCTTAAAGCACTGGTTCTCCTCCCTGGTTGAACATTATTAAATCTTGGTGTACTTATTTTTTTAAATGCAGATGCTCAGAGCCCGACCCTAGCCTATTCAGATCAGAATGTCTCAGAGGAGGACGCAGGCACAGTTACTACGACACTGCTCTCCAGGTGATTTTGCCATGCAGCTTCTGGCAGTCTGGGTAAAAATGGTCAGGAGACAGTGAAAAGTCAAATGAATGAGAAGGACCGATGGACTGTCCAGTTTAAGGTCAAAGTAACCCCTCATCACACACCTGTTCCTTCTCAAAGCCTCTTTCCCCCTGGTTGGGGCATCCAGGGTGAGCTCTTCATAGGAGGGCGTCAGGTGCCCCTGGGCCTGTCAGCAGAGGCCACGGGAGGGTCACCAGCACCATGTAATAAATGATGGCGGGTGCCCACGTCAAAACCCAAGTCAAGGCCACCGGGGCAGTGAGAGCCAGCACTGGCCCAAGCCAAGTTCTGTTCACCACTGGCATAGGACAGGGGAAAGGAGGAGGCTGCAGATCTCAATTTCCAGCCTTCAATACCTTGGCAGTTTCCGGACGCAAGAGAGGCATAGGCTTTGCAATCAGACAAATGCTGGCTCTGGCACTTTCTAAGTGGACTTAAGCAAGTCTTTGAATCTCTCTGAGCTGAAATTTCCTTATTTGCAAAATAGGAATTAGAATATACGCCTTGCATATTGTTTTCCTTTAGGACTAGGAATGACGATGTACATAGTCTGGCACGTACTAGGTGCTTAATCAGTAAGTGAATACATTACTATTACTGTTATTGTAATTACTAAGCAAATAACCCAACCTGAAATTGTCTCCAAAGCTGCATTCCATCACCAAACCATGAATTGAAGATGAAAATAAGAAATACATATGGGAGACAACCAGTCCCATAACTCACAGACCAGGAAGAAGTATCATTTACACCTCCAATGTCAACTACAGCCCAGCCTGTTTAGTCGTCGATATCCATTTATTGCCCTCGCTCATGCCTCTTCACAATTACAAACTGGCTTGGACTTCAGTAGTCATTAGGTCTGGCCTTTCCTTTATCCACCCCTTATCACACAACAGAACGCTAGCCTGAAAGGTCTCTGGAGGGGACATGATCGTTATGCTCACTGTGCAGGTAAGAGAGGAAACCAAGGCTAGCTGGAGCCATAGGGCATGTCAGGAGCACGTTTATCTTCGAGAAGGTGATCAACTTCAATGAAACTTGGAAGTCAATGGTCAGAATAAAACTATAAACACAACGCTAGTTAATGAGCTTACTGACACTTCTCATGAGACAGGCAGTATGGAAATCATGCACCTCACGCTAAATGTGCCAAGATCAGCCCCAGAGCCAGGCCTGTGGCATTCCATGCACCCGGATGAAGGAGTAGTTGGACACTCAGACTCCACAACAACCCGGTACCCTTGGACACTTGTGCCCTTCCCTTCTCTAAGCCACGGGTTCCCTTTCTCTAATGAGATGATACTCCTTGACTTCCTTAAGGATTACTGGAGAATTAGTGGGTGGTGACCATGGAAACGATTTGTAAACAAATTAATGGTAGATAACTGTGAAGGATTTGTTCTAGTCCGACCTTGAGACACCTACATGTTGCCTTCTGGTATGAAACCTTCAAAATCCACTGATAGAAGATTTGTACCCATTACCCATTTGGGTCAAACGCCAAATAACTGGGTGTTAAAGTCAATATTCAGCCCAAGCTGAGGCTGAAATCTATTAGCAGCAGCATCTGAATGCCCTTAATACAAGAATAAATAGGAACTTTCTCAGTGTTGAAGATCACTGTACATCATTTTGAAGGTTTTCTTGATCATGAGATATTGAGGACACAAATTTGGCACTCTACTTTCAATATGTCTTCAAAAACATGTGAAAATTTCTTAAACAGGCCTTTTCTGTGGCTTTAAGTAAAATCAAACAAATGAAACTAAAAGGAGTTCTTCATGGGCATCCTTTTTAATGTTACAAACGCAACTAATCATTATGTGTTCGCGGAGGTCTGGTAATGGGCGTGCGCATGGTGGGGAGCAAGGTGTCAGGAAAGGCTTCGGAGAGTAGAACATGTAAGCCCCAAATGCAGGCTGCGTGCCCCACATCTATGAAAAGACCAGAGAAAGAGTGATGCTCTAGAATGGCACGACAGGTGGCAGCGTGGACAGGAAAAGCCACAAATCTCATGGCTTTCCAGACCCGGTTTGAGTCTCAGTTCCGGGACGACGACCGCTGGGACCTAGGACAGTAACATAAAGTCTCTGAACCGCAGCATCCTCATCTGTAAAATGGGGTTGTGTCTACGTTTTCAGTGCATGTTGGAAAGGTTGTCCAAGGTGTCCAGTGAAAGCCCAGCACACGTCCCAGCTGTGGATAATGGCTTTCCGTATCTCCTGTGCTCCTCTCCAGTTGTGAACCCACACACTCGGCAGATGTGCTCAGCCTACTAGAAGAGCACCCTGCCCTACAAGATGGTTCATAACCCTGTGGCCGAAGCAACCAAGATGCTTTCCACGCCTGCATCAAGGCAAAGCGTACTTTCCCAAGAAACCATGATAGGAATAATACTTAAGGAAGCCACTCAAACGTTTTATAACTTCCCCGGCATGAGGTAGGAGTGAGTCAGGATATGCGGGTTTATCTGTGTTTATCCAGCACGACACAGAGGAGGGGGACACGGGGCTGTGACTGGCAAGTATGGCTGAGAAAGACAAGGCCTCCAGGGGGCTAAAGGGTTAGGTATCTGTTTCTGCTACAAGTCCTGCAGGGAGGTCACACTGTGGGAAGGTGACAGACCTTCCGTAATGCTTGCCCAGGGGATTTCTGACCATTCAGCTACACAGACCTCATCTCTTACCTGAGGAAAGGCGCTGAAGAAATTCTACCCACCGTGTCTGGTGGGCATAAGCTTGTCGGTACCCCAAAGAGGAAGATGCCTGTGGAAAGGGAATATTCTCCTTGACATCCTTCAAAACTCTTGGCTCTGATTCTTCCTTCACCATGCACTGGCCCTGACACCCAATCCCATTTCCACAGCATCCAAAGCTGAGCACAGACATGGGCAAGCCAGTTAATGCAAAGCTCTTGCTCCCAGGCATGTATGAAAACGGCTGAGTTGATCCCGGGCTGCCTGATGCGTCTGACTAATGCAAGCCAATTGCCTCCCCGTCCCACCGTGGAAACCTTGATTTGCTATTTTTAAAAGGGGGGTGGGGGTTCCAGGCCTAAACTGATGAAGAACAGATACAAACTGTACCAACTATGCTGCTCACACAGTAAAGTGAGCCCCCCTGTCTCATTAATGGCATAGACTTCCAAATCACCAGGGGTAATACCTCCTGAACTGGGAGAGTCTTACTGAGCTCTTGCTGCCCTGACCAGGGCAGCTTCATCTGCTTTGGCTGTCACCTTCTTTTGCAGTTTTGGAATACATCATTTGTAGAGTTGAACTTCTTAAAAACAGGTGGGCAGATCCAATTCCAATTTACGGGGCGCCTGGGTGGCTCAGTCGGTTAAGCGTCTGACCTCGGCTCAGGTCATGATCTCACCGTTCGTGGGTTCGAGCCCCGCGTCGGGCTCTGTGCTGACAACTCGGAGCCCAGAGCCTGCTTCAGATTCTTTGTCTCCCTCTCTCTCTGCCCCTCCCCCACTCACACTCTGTCTCTCTGTCTCTCTCTCTCTAAAATAAATAAAACACTTAAAAAATTAAAAAAAAAAACAATTCCAGTTTAATGTCCAGTCACTTATGTACATCAGGCATCTACTGAGCAAACAACATGTGCACAGATGGGCCTGAGCCAGACCCTGGAAGAACCAAGGTGAATTAAGATACAATGGCAATACACAAATATTATAAATATTAATTGTCATGTGAAAAGTACAGGAGATAATTAACAACGGAGAACTGGTTTAAAAAGCAAGCCCCAGAACAGCAGGCTGCAGTGTGTACACGCACACACACACACACACACACACACACACTCACACAACAGAACACAAGTCACTATAATGTACTTTGGAGCAATATGATTACAGGTCATCTAGAGTTTGTTCCTAATACTTTCTTTGTTTTCCCAATTTTCTGCAGTGAAAACTAGTTACTTGTCTCTTCAAAAAGAGCACCAATAAAATGTTGACAATAACCAAAGCGCACTGACCGCCTCAGAATTCTGAGTTCCCAAAGTGCCCCTGTATTAAACCTAGCTATTTGACACACCTAGGTCCCTCACTCGAAAGATCCATGTGTGTGTGTCTGTGTGGGTGTACATGTGCGCCTTAAACACATGTGTATGGTTGATTCTAACAAAGCTAAACTGCGGGATCCTTTGTGGGATCCTGGTTGGGTGGAAGAAGACTGGACAAGTTCTGGGATCTTTCAGAGCAGCTGAAATTGGAGTACATCAGAGTGGCTGCTTATCAGAAAAGGTATTCAAACACAGAAGATGCACGGGGCATAGAAAACCACCAGCCGTTCGGTCTGACCCCTAAACGGCAAAAGCAAAAGGGCAGATCTCCCAACCACAGGCATTGGCTTGTGAACCAGCTGCCTCTCCCAGGGGCAATTCTATGTGCCTATTCCTGGTGACAAGCATCAATAGCTAAATCATCTATTTAATAATGATCCATGACTAAGCTTTATACCACTACAAGGGCCAGAAACATTACACACATAATTCTTTGCAAATATGTTCATCTGATTTGTTTAGAAACGGCTGTTACAAACATACATTTGGAAGGGAAACCAAAGCAGAAACACTGCAACCAGCTCAGGGAGCGCTGACACATTCAAGGTCAGAAATATTTAATGAGCACCTACTATATGCCATAGTAGGTGTTTGTACTACAGTAAGGAATAAAACAGGAGCAGTCCCTGCCTTCACACAGCTTAACTGTGGAAGAATTGAGGAGGAAACAATAAAAACAAAAAGTAGATGTGGAAGCCTGGCACTTATAGGACACCATATCGCAGTTGCAGCCCTAACAAACTTGACTGTGTAGGTCAAACTATCAAAGCTCCTAATGGGTGTGGGGGGGGGGGCAGATTTTAGTTTCTGATCAAATAAACTCAACAAATTCACACTATGAGTTCGGAGAAAATCTACAGCAAAGAAACATGTCTAAGTTTGCTTAAGCTGACATTTCCCAAATGTTCTGACCACAAGAATTCCCCTTCTCATGGAATACCTGTCAACAGATCATGGAAAACTACCATTTAGCAAAACTCAGCTTGCAAAATGCACAACAATGGCTGTGCCAACAATATTAAGTTATCATCGGTGAGTTCTTTTTAAAAAGACAGGAAGGTTCATTATGCTTTCTATAAACATTCACAGACTTGTAAGTTTTGACTCGTGAAGGCATGAAAATTTATTTGGAATCGTCCATTCCCCAAAATTAGAGAAAGAGATTTTGGTATATGTCTCATCTTGGCAGAGAATTGTGGACCTGTAAATCCAGCCTCCTCCCAAACCCCAAAACCTCCAGGGTCCACTGCCTAGCCAATGTGGCTCTGAGCTACAAGCAGAGGCACCACAGAAACAGACAGGTGGCCGAAGAGGGCACAGTGAGTAATCAGCATGTGACCAGGTGCTAGAGACAGAAGACACAGAGTCACAGGTGCTCACAAAAAAGTATGCAGCCAAGTTCTCATAGTCTATTTCAGGGAAGGGGAGTGGTTACAGAGACTGCTGACAAGAGGGAAAGCACAGACCATCCCTTAACCCCTCCCTTTTGTTTTAAATACCTTTCCTGTCAAATATGTTAATCCATGTGTCAGTAAGAGAAATGGATGGGAGACTCTGACTTGTAAAAGAGACAGAGTTCTGAGTTGAAAGACAACAGATTCAGGTTCAACACAGTCATTATCTAGCCAAGACCCCATTTTCCTCTGATGACCTTATCACCCTGTTCACTCCCCTTCACTTCTAGTTACGGTGTGGGTTAAAGAGTAACCACCAATCTCAAATCACGGAGACAAAGAATTTTCTCACTAAATGGTGTTAGGACACCTAGATAGCCATTTGGATAAGGACAAAATTAGATCCATTCATCACATCATACACAAGAATAAACTGCAAATGAATCAGAGATCTAAATGTGAAAAATGAAATTATACAGGCACTGGAAACTAACACGAGTGAACATGGCTGTTGAGAAATGCTTTCTAACCATGATCAAAAAAGAGAGCAACGAAAGAGAAAGTTGATAAATGTGTCCACATAAATATAAAAACTTTCACATGACAAAAAAAAAAAAACCCTGTAAGTAAAATTAAAAGGCAACAAATTGAGACACAATATTTATATTTCATAGATTAAGGGCTAATTTACAAAGACATTTTTAAAAACTTTTTTAACATTTATTTATTTTTGAGAGAGAGAGAGACAGAATCCAAGGAGGGGAGGGATAGAGAGAGAGGGAAACACAGAATCCGAAGCAGGCTCCAGGCTCTGAGCTGTCTGCACAGAGCCCAATGCAGGGCTCGAACTCAGAACTGAGATCATAACCTGAGCCAAACTAGAAAGCTCAACCTACTGAGCCACCCAGGCGCCCCTTTACATAGACATTTTTGAGGGGAAAAAAGACCATAACCCAACCGAAAAAAAATAGTAAAATGTATGAATAGACAATTCACAAAATTTAAATTTATAAAATTAACAAATATGATCTTTAAATACATGAAAAAAATGTTCAACCTCATTCCTAACAGGATATATGCAAATTAAACTACATCGAAATAGTATTTCTCACCCATCACGCTGGCAACAATTCAAAAGCCTGACAATACGCTGTGGTTGAGAATTCTAGGGAGACACTCCTACAGAGAAGAATCTGGCATTGTCTATCTAACACAAAAATTGCCTTTGACCCAGCATTCCCACTTCCAAGAATATAGCCTGAAGATATACCTCCACTACTATGCAAATAAATGTGAATAATATTACCCATTGCAGGAAGCCACTTAACTGTCCAAGTATAGGAAGGAAGGAAGGAAGGAAGGAAGGAAGGAAGGAAGGAAGGGAGGAAGGAAGGGAGGGAGGAAGGAAGGAAAAGAAAGAGAAAAAGGGAGGGAGGGAGGGAAGGGAGAAAAGAAGAAAGGGAGGGAGGGAGGGAAGGAAAGGAGAGAGGGAAGGAAGGAAGGAAGGAAGGAAGGAAGGAAGGAAGGAAGGAAGAGAAAGAAAAGAGAAAAAGGGAGGGAGGGAGGGAGGGAGGGAAGGAAGGAAGGAAGGGAGGGAGGAAGGATGGAGGGAGGAAAGGAAAGGAAAGGAAAGAAGGAAGGAGGGAAATGGAAAGAAAGAAGAAAATAATTTTTATTATTTTTTAAATTCTTTTTATTTTAGAGAGAGAGCATGCATGTGTGGGGGAGGGGCAGAAGGAGGGAGAGAGAATCCCAAGCAGACACTCAGTGTGGAGCCTAAAGAAGAGCTCAATCCCACCATCATTACCTGAGCCAAAATCAAGAGTCAAATGGTCAACCAACTGAGCCACCAAAGTGCCCCTATTTTTTTAAGTTTATTTATTTATTTTGAGTGAGAGAGAGAGCATGAGTGGGGGACAGGGGGCAGAGAGAGAATCCCAAGTAGGCTCTGCACCGTCAGCATAGAGCCCTACACAGGGCTTGACCTCAGGAACTGTGAGATCATGACCGAGCTGAAATCTCTTGACTGAGCCACCCAGGTACCCCAAGAAAAGAATTTTTAAAAAGCAAAGTTCAAAGGCTTATTTTTTAAAGGTTTATTTATTTTTGAGAGAGAGAGAGAGAGAGAGAGAGAGAAAGAGCACGAGCAGGGGAGAGGCAGAGAGAGAGGGAGACACAGAATCCAAAGCAGGCTCCAAGCTCCCAGCTGTCAGTACAGAGCCCGACACGGGCCTCGAACCCATAAAATGTCGGACGTTTAACCAACTAGGCCAATCAGGTGCCCTAAAAAAGCTTATTTTTATAGTATGTTACCTTTTTGTGTAAGAAAGACAAAGAAGTATGAAAACACACGTAAATCAGGCTTAAAACAAATACAGGAAAGATAACAAAGAAAACAAAGAGGTTGGTTTCCTACAAGAGACAGAGGGAGTATCAGGGTGGATGGAATGTTGGAGGGAGTAGGAGCACTTCTCTGAGTATACATTTTTGTTGAGTGTTGACATTTGGAAGCATGTTATTGTTTTACAAACTCAAAAGGTAAAATTAAATCAACAAGGCAAGGGTGGGAAGGACGAAAATTAAAACTGAAAGCAAACTAAAAGAATTAAGCCCAAATATATTTTATTTATTTACTTATTTATTTATTTATTTATTTATTTATTTATTTATTTAATGTTTATTTATTTTTGAGAGAGAGACAGAGAAAAGGCAACAGTGAGAGAGGGGCAGAGGGGAAGGGAGACACAGAATCCGAAGCAGGCTCCAGGCTCTGAGCTGTCAGCACAGAGCCCGCCCCAAGGCTCAAACTCAGCAACCACGAGATCGTGATCTGAGCCAAAGTCAAGACGCTCAACCCACTGAGCCACCCAGGCACCCCAAAACCAAATATATCTTAAATGAACAACATAATGACACCAGGGAATTGGGAGGAAGGAATTTCCTCCTATTTCCAAGGAATAAAGGAAAGGAAAAAACAAATTCCTAAACTTAGTATTTGACAATAAAAGCTCAGTGTTAGGCAGGGTTAAAGTTGGAGAAGGGGCATCAGAAGCAAATCCTGAACTGGTTTTAGTAGGTTGGTTTTGTGTAGTGGTATGAGAGAAAAAATCATTATTATCATTACTTGTGTATTCATATACATACATATACACTCACATCTATATAGCTGCAGGTGTGTGTACATGTAGATGATACAGATATATACAGATGCACGTATATGCCTGGATACTTTTATTTGTATAATTTCCTAGTTCTGGTCATCAAAAGGGCTTATGACCGGAGGCCATGAGCACAGCTAGCATTCAAATACTGGTCCCCAATCCTTAGTGCTCCACTAAACAGAACCAGAAAATACTGAAGACATGGTTGATCTCAGAGCACAGGCGGAGATGATGCAAGAGGAAACTGGAAAAACTTTTTATCCTAGCATGGAAATAAGTGCTAACAACAACAACAAAGATGGGAGCCTGCCACAAGGACGTAGGAGCTAGATTGAAGGAGCTCTCATGGGACAAATCATGGGCAATCTAAGCATCAAAATAATTACACAGCGCTAATAAATTATACAGGAATGAAACAGAAGTCGGGAAGTCCATTCCTATATTAGAAACAGAGAGAGAGAAGGGCGGGACTCTTGCTAAGAGTAAAATGCAGAATACTGATGATGGCAGTGAAGGCTGTGCTGAAGACACGACAGCATGATTTTGCAACCATCCCAGCAAACACTGCTTTAGGCAAGAATTTAGGGGAAATGTCTGATGCGGAGCAAGAATAAAGGATCTCATGGATTGCTTAATAATTGCAAGGGAGGGGTGCCTGGGTGGTGGCTCAGTAGGTTGAGCGTCCGACCCTTGATTTCGGTTCAGGTCATGATGTCACGGTTCATGGGATCCAGCCCCGCGTGGGGCTCTGCATTCACAGTGTGGAGCCTGCTTGGGATTCTCTCCTTCCCTCTCTCTCTCTCTCTCTGCCCCTCCCCAGCTTGCTCTTTCTTTCTCTGTCTCTCAAAATAAACTTAAAAAAAAAATAATTCCCAGGGAGAAAGAGTAACTATGATGTGGAGAAATTGGACAACACCTTGACCAGGTGATCTTAACCATCATGAGCCTCCCTATATAATTAATCCCGGGGGAGGACGTCACATCATTCATGCAATATTCTAGCCGGGAAGACACAACTGAATCTAAACACGAAGAAACAATTATCTAACCCAAATGAGGAACACCATATTTCTTAAAAGGAGGGGCACTGTATTCTTCAAAAATGTCAGTGTCATGAAAGACAAAGAAAGGTCGTGGAAACGTTCAGAGTAAAAGAGACAGAAGAGTCATGACAACTAAGGGCGTTGCCTGATCCCAGGCGGGACTCTGTACTGGAGGGGAAAAAATACTGTCAAGAACATAACTGGGCAAAGTGACAAAACAGAAGTATAGAGAGATTAAAGTACCAAATCAGTGTTAGAGTACTGAAGAGGGGAACTACTGTGGGAAGAGGAAGAGACACCCTTACTATTAGGAAATACACACTGTAATTGGGGGGTAGAGGGCCATGATGTATCGTGATGCAGGCAGCTTCTCTCAAATACTGTAGAAAATAATTACATACACACACATATATATTATATGATATATAAAATATATAATAAAGAGAGAGAAGGAAGAGGGAGAATGCACATAAAATAAAATGTTCACAGATGAATCTGATGAAACTACATGGGTATTATTTGGACTATTCCTGTTCTTGCAAATTGTCACTTGAAATCATTTACAATTAAAAAATTAAAGAAAAACTAACCACTGTGAAAGAGAAGGAAAAAATGTAGCAATCAAAAATTAGCTCTAGGGGCACCTGGGTGGCTCAGTCGGTTCAGCAGCCAACTTCGGTTCAGGTCATGATCTCACAGTTCATGGGTTCGAGCCCCGTGTTGGGCTCTGTGCTGACAGCTCAGAGCCTGGAGTCTGCTGTGGCTTCTGTGTCTCCCTCTCTCTCTCTGCCCCTCCCCTGCTCGCTCTCTCTCTCTCTCTCTCTCTCTCTCTCTCAGAAATAAACATTAAAAAAATTAGCTCTATTTTCCAGCAGGATTTGAAAACAATAAATTAATCCCAAAGTACATCATTCCATATAACACATGCACATGTATTTCATAGCTACTCAGAGAATTTTGTATATTTTAATTTCTTAACACGGGAAAGGATTCTAGAATTTCTTTTTCTGAAACTCCTGGAGATGACCAACACCTAAAATACCTAAGGCCACAGTGGCTATGCAGCCAGGGCTACAATTACAAGATTTGTAGGTCAATGCAAGCCTCTGAAATTCCAGTTCCCCACATTTGCAATCCGAGTACTATTTCCCTTCTAGAAAGAGCAAGTTTATAGTTAGAAGATGAGCTGTAGCTAACAAGCTAATAGCTAGCATCAATTTTTAAAAATCTATCAGCAGCGGCCTTTGAGGTTAAGTATCACCAAACGGATAAAGCAAGGAGGAGCAGGGAGCACTCTTTTTGTCAAAATATGGATCGGGCCACATGTGCTACCCTCCACTACAAATCTGAACTTTCCAGCAGAAGGAAAAAAATCAGTGAATCGGGCCTTGAAGTTTCCTTCCTGGATAAGTTCCAAGAGGAAAAATAAAAGGATAGGAAGGTTAGACATTATGAGGTCAAGAACCATCAACCAAATGGAATGTGATATTTAAACAGGAATAGGTAAAATATCTGGGAACAGGCAGAAAATCCTCAGCCCTCTGATTCCACAACAGGCTCTGCTGACTGAAACACACACACACACACACACACACACACACACACACACACACACACTGCAGCTGAATACTAGGTATTGTTCCCTTCCAAAAAGCATTAAAATATAAAGGTCAGTTAGCTTAAATGGTATTTTATTGCACATACTTTAAAAAGACCTTGGACAATTAAAGCAGTGAAATATATTCCTTGCTATCATTTCTCAATGTTCTTAGAAGTATAAAAAGAAGGCACGTCCCCATGTAAAACATGTTAACTCCTTCTCTTCTGTACACATTTATCTCAGGACCTCCCAGAACTTATGAGCCTTTTCAGTAGAGTCTCCAGTGCCTCTGTCATCCAGCAGTTTTCACGTGGGTGGCAGGGGAGTGAGGTCCCAGCAGTGCCGCCCATGGAGTAAGAGATTAATCAAAACGCCAGTAAAGGCACAGGTCAAAGATCAAGACCAGATCAGTGGTTCTCCTGGGAGCCCATTTAAAATAAGACTGAAGCTCAAGGCCCCGCCCGCAGACACTGTGACATCAGGTGAGAAGCAGAAGGACAGAGCTTTAAGTTCCTCTGGAGATGTCAGTAGGTGGCATGCTCGCAAACCACTGACCCAGAAGATTCTAAACCCCTCTGCAGCTCCTGAGCTCTAGGAAAAGCTTCAACTGTCTACGGCTTTACCATGTCCTTAGACTGACTAACACGGACAGCATCATTTTGTTTCTCACCCTGCTTCAGTTTCCACAAAGATAAAATGGCACCAACGAGAAACCAATTTCGCTAGGCTATAACAAAAAGTGAATACATTGTAAAGTACTTTGCATATGTGAATATCAATTTTTATCACCTCCCTTACATAATACATAAAGCTATTCCTTAAGTTTTCAAAAGTATTGCACTCCTAACAAATAGTCTATAAATAGTTATAAGGCTCTAGAAAACACCCTTAAGTACTTGGTGGGTGTGGGTTGGTTGTATTTGCTCACAGAATCAGAGATCCCAGGGTGGGAAAAATTCTCCAGAGGTCATCTGGACAGCCGTCTGATTTCAAGCAGAAAAGAGATCGTCACCCCATTTCACAGATGGGTCAAGTGAAGCACGCTCAGGGCTCCACGCTCCACGCTGACATGCCTCTTTGATTTCTGAAGGTCAGAGACTTTCCGGTAGTGCCCTTACAGCTGAATATAGTGCTTGTTCTGGTTCATCTGGGTGACCTGAGACAACCAGAGTTCCCTCTCCGGGCCTTGGTTCACTAACCGCTAGCAAAGCAGGCTGAGGCTCTATATAACCTCTCATGTGAGGCAGTGAAATGAAAGAAAAGCCCTCAATGTCAATAAATTGTTAACTCACTAAATGGATTAGTGACTTTGAACAAGACATTCCGTGCAAGGGGGAAAGAATCCCTATCGTTAAATATCAAAACCTGAGCCTGGGATCTGAGAAGGGGCAGAGGATGTTAATCACGAAGGAGTGCACTGAATTATGGGGCTTCTGCTTCCTAAGGGCTTCTGAAAGTTACTGAAGCTGCTGGTTAAAGGGGCCTAGGGGTCATCCTTCCCACTTAAAGGGCAGAAAAATAAATAAACTCCTCGAAATATATGTCTGCTCCCAATGCTCTCAAGTACCATGGATTTAATGTTAATGGGGAAAAACAAGTTCTGGAAATCGCCTTTTTCAATAATCTCATTTTTAGAGACAAAGAAACAATGAGGAATAAAGAAACTTACTCAAGATAACAAAACAATTAAGAAGCAGATAGAATACCCAAGGATATTCTTAGTCATTTCTCCATTAGAAAAATCCTCACATCACATCACACTATTTTATGGTATCAGTCAAAAAATAAAACAGAAAACTTTGACTATATAGTTTAACAATTACAGTCAAGAAACAGAAGTCTTTCTGTTCTCCTAACATATTAAGGAGATTTCATAAACAAAGGGGAACGGTAAAGGCAACAGAATATATTTGCCGTTATTTTATTTTTTTTAAAGCAGGGCACACCCAAAAGCAAAGTTACTTTGATCTACCAAGAACGTGGGGAAGGAAACACCGTCTTTTATTTGATTATTAAGTTTACCCTGCAGTCTCCATTGTAAGGCTGGTATTATCATATAAGCTGGCTCCTAGCAGGAGGGGAAAGGCAGTAGAAAAGCAAAGTCGGGGGATGAAACTCAAGTCTGCAAACATTTACTGAGCATTTTCTCTGTGGACGGCTGTGCGCCAGAGCCCGTGGGGAACACAATTATGAGAAAACACCAGCCCTGCCCGCAAACTGTTGAAAATCAAACGAGGCAGATTTATGCAAACAATTTACCCTAATTCAAGCCTTGAAGGATGAATGCAAAGAAGAATTAAAAAAAAAATTTTTTAAATATAAAAAAGCAAAAAAACAAAAAACGGACACCAGACCAAGGATGAGACCGATTGTCTCTAACCCAGCCCAGGGGACCTGGTATGACAATGAGGAAATTAGGAGAGGCAGTCACCTACCCCAGCCCCCATCGTGCTCCATCACAGACCCACAGATGCCCTACAACCTCTGTCAGCCCCTCACCAAGCTAAACAGTTTGTGTCTAAATGTGCCTTCCCTGCTCCGGACCCATCTCTACCTCTCTTCCTGCAGTTCAACAAACAGCAGGTGATTACGTAGTGCACTCGAAGCCCCGGGATGGGCATCCTGGGGGAGCAAAGAAACTCATCAGACAAGTCCATGTCTTCCAGAAACGGACAACCTGGTGAGGAAACACAGGATCATCATCCACCACTCACTCGTTTAGCTGACATTTATGGAAAATTTACTCTAGACCAGGTACCGAGGGACATGCTGAGGCTTCAGAAACGTGCAGGACACAGCTGATTTCACAGTCCAGGGGGGAAGACAAACACACAATACTGAATAAGCATCGTGCAGTGACGTCAGGCTTAAGAAGAGGTGTAAGCACCTGGAGCTGTAAGACAGGAGGGAACTCAGAGGAGAGCGGTGGGTTATCAGGAAGGCACGGCGGAGAGCACCTCTACAGCTAACAAGTATACTTCTGACTCGGACACGAGGTAGAAGGAAATAGGCATCTGATAAAGACACAGACGACACAGCGTGAAAGGGTCCCCGGGATTCTTCTGAGCAAAGCCTGAGCTGCAGGCAGGGTAGAAAGTCTTCCCGTTGCTTGGATGACTCGCAGACCAACCAGTGAATCAGATCTGGAGAAACTTCCAGAAGGTCACACGTGGGTAGCAGCAGAAGTAGGACTGGCACCCAGAACTCCACACACTCTGACGGGGCTTCTCCCCAGGCCCACTCTGGTCCTCTGGGTCTGGCAGTGAGCCAGCCACCTGCGGCTCTGACACACTGCCATCCGAGGCAGTGGACTGAGGAACCACCTCGGCAGGGGGCTCAGAGAGTGGATAAGAGCGCCCGCCCTACCTCAGCCAAGTGGACTTTTGATCAGTGTTGTCTTGAGGACACGCATTTGTCTCTAAACACTCCCAAATCTGGGAGCACCTGGGCGGTTCAGTCGGTTAAGCGTCTGACCCTTGGTTTCGGCTCAGGTCATGATCTCGCGGTTCCTGAGTTCGAGCCCCACGTCGGGCTCAGCACTGGAGGTGTAGAGCCTGCTTGGGATTCTCTCTCTCTCCTTCTCTCTCTCTCTCTCTCCCCACCCCCGCCCCCGCTTGTGCACTCTCTCTCTTTCTCTCAAAATAAATAGATCAATTTAAAAAAATAAAATTAATAAACACTCCCAAAGGAAAACCCATCCCCAACCTTCCCCAGCCTTCCTATAACTGTTTATGACAGCATGCGGACCTGAAGGGAGGAGGAGTGTCAGAAGAAACATTCTAGGAACCTCCTTCTTCCACAGCGGGGAAACAGGCCCAATCACACCACAGGTATGACAGCACCTGGACAAAAGGTCTAGCACATTTTACTGAACGCCCCCTGCTTGGTGGCCCATGAGCTCATTCTCACAGCCCACGTTTTCTGTCACCTTGGGAGTGATAGGCACTGGAAGGGCAAGGCTGCTGTCACAAGGATACATTAATTGTGTACTGTGCAGACAGAGCCTAAGCAATGAAGAAATAAAGAGAGAAGAAACCCTTTCAAAGTCTCCTCTCAAGCTTCTCAAAGGTGCGTCCCAGCCACCACCCTCTGCAATGTCACCCAAGTCCTTTGAGGTTTGCTCTCTCATTCAAATGCCCCAGTTCCCACTGCTCTCCTGTCAGTACCCAGCAGCAAAGGTGGGAGAGGACTGCCAAATTCTTGTGAATCCTGAAGATTTCCTTTATGAGTCACGGAAAACCGAAATAACTCGGCGGGGGGTGGGGGGGAGGGGACTTGATAAAGAAACACAGTTTTAAATCCGTTCTCACTAATTTGTTCCTCTGTGTGGTAGAACTCCTGAGCACGGGAAAAATGAAGTTTCCAGAGCTGACGCAAAGATGGGAGTTTTTTGTTAGGTTGTGTCAATTGTCACCGTGGCATTTCTCGTTAGGATTTTTCTTACTGTCATTTTTTTGTTAAATTAATTACAGTTTGATCAGTGTGGGAGCTATTTTGAATCCATGGGACTTTCCTAACCAGATTGTTTTGGCATTTTGAAGTCACTCACATTCAGGGCCTAAACAATATGGCAAGTATCTCTTTTTCTCTTTCCTTTATACTCAAATTCTAAACAAAAGAACCATCTGTTCTCTCTCTAAAAACATCAGCCCTTGTTTTCATTTTTCCGTTAATAATAATGCCTCAAACCTAGACCATGTCTTTCTGCCACTTGCTTATTAAAGCACTTTGTAGATACTGTCTCATTCAACTTCAACATCACCACCTACCAACTGGGGAGGAAGGGGAAATGTTTGTCGATATTTAGTCAGATAAGTGATTTTCGGATACTTGATGAATCTGGCACAGATGATGGCATGTTAGCCTCAGAAGGGACCTTGGGGCCATCATCTAACCCAGTGCTGGCTCTTCGATATGTAAAAGGGGGACCCAGAAAGGAGAAGTCACTTCATGTTCTATTTGGGTACTTAGCTCTCTACCCCTGACTAAAAGCAGTGAAGGTAAGAACCGTGTCTGACACGTTTTTGTATCTCTGGCACCTGATGTGTAAAAAGCGCTCATTTAAATATTTGTTGAGTAAATGGAAATGTTTGTGACTAGTTCCACAGGTGGTTGTGGCAGAGCTGGGGTCAGAGTTCAATAATCCCATCCTCTTAGTAAGTATGTTGCTCTTAATAGTACCCTATAGATCTGAACGCAAGAAGAATCGAATAAAGACACCACCCAACTAGGGGAACAAGAAACAGGCTTGTGTCTCTAAGTAAGAAATCTGTTGAACAAACCCAGTAGGAATCACCAAGTCTGGCCACTGGCCACGCTAAAATTTAACCCACGTTGAGGCTGACTTTCTATCAGCTCAGCGCTCTGTAAGTGCTCCACGTATTTGGGGATTTGGTGGAGCTATTCCTTAAACCTCACCCGACTGGAAGAACTGATGTGTCTTCAGGCCAAAGCACAGCATGTCTTCATACCCCCAGGAGCCCAACAAGACCATCTTCTACCCTGCGATTTGCTCTCCTCACTTGCTGTAACTCGAGAGCGTCCAGACTCCCAGGATCATGAAATCCACCAGCCCAGAGTTTTCCAGTGAGCTGAGAGGTCACTGAAATAAAAACCTTTTTTCCATGTGCCTCACTGGAAATCAGCAACTCATTTGGCATGTTTTTCTTATTTTCTGAATGCCTTATTCCCCACTGCTACTCCTTGAAGCTAAAGTAGAAATAAATTATTTCTGGAAAAGCAAGTTAAATGTGGGATTCTGTCATTGGAATTGCTTCTATAGTAGTAGTACTAACAAAGTCAATAACTCCCTAAAGACTGTTCCAAAGCAGTTTGTCCATGTAGACAAGAAAGCTAAAGGTCCGAGGAGAGAAGAAGAACACATTTTTTTTTTTTAGTAAAAGAAGAAAGAGCCGAAGAGAATTCACGTATATTATAATGTGGTTTCACATAAAGGGAATTAGTTTCAGATAGGAACAAGAAACAAATTAGTTACAAAATATAAAGAAATCAACATAAATAAGCCTTCAAATAATTCGAAGAATAGTGTTTTTAAAGGGGGAGGTGGGGAGGGGATGGTAGGGGAGAAGAGAAAAACACGGGGGCTGAGACACAAACCCTAACATGCTGGGTCTGATACAGACACAGAGGCTGCCGCTGGTGTCTGGGATTGTCCAGCATGTACGTCAGGGCAAACAGCTGCAGAGAGGTCCCCTGCACAGAGAGCAGACACAACAGGTTGAATCGTGCTATGTCAATAGTCCTTTCCTCGCTCAGCACCCTCTGCTCCTAGGGGGCTTCAGTGTCAAGGGCATCCCATGGGCCGTTTATCACTCTTGTAGTCGCTACACAGAATGAAAACCCTCTCTCTGTATGTTCCTGACAAAAGTTTGCCCTTTCATTTTTTTAAGGTTTGTTTAACGTTTATTTATTTTTGAGAGAGAGAGAGAGAGAGAGCGCGTGCGCGCGAGTGGGGGAGGGGCAGGGAGAGTGGGACAGCGGATCCAAAGCAGGCTCTGCACTGACAGCAGTGAGTCCAAAGTGGGGCTCAAACCCATAAGCCTCGAGATCATGACCTGAGCCAAAGTCGGATGCTCAACGGACTGAGCCACCCAGACGCCCCAAGGGTTTGCCCTTTTCATACCTACGGACCTTCCTGCTCTCGGGGCCACCACCAAAAATATCACCTTGTACCTTGCAAACACAGTGCATACATCCAGCATCCTAATGTTTTACATTTAAAAGTGAAAGGGTCCTACATTTAAGAATATATAAAAGAGACACAAGACGTTACTTGAGTGGTCTTGATCTCCAACCTTAACTTTTCAGAGGATTACTTGTGAACTTGCCATTGGGACGGTCAGTTAACTAAACGTCCGCCTGATGTCCAATCAGGTATCTGCAGGACCAGAGGAGGCCTGCATGTGCAGGGCTTGCCGCCCTGGACATTCTCCTCCTGCCAAAACCATATCTGAGGAAAGAACGCTAAAGTAGACCGGCACTCCATCTCACGGGAGCTAACGAGTAAATACAATTTGGTAGCGATGACTGGTACTTCTCCAAATAAAAGTTTCTATCAAAAGATGTTGCTGCTTTGATATTCTAAGCACTCAATTAAAGTCAGACGATTTGGGGCAAAGCTCTCAACCACTCTGGACGTGAGTTTCCTTTTCTACAAAATAAAAGCAGTCAAATTCAGCAAGCTTTAGACTTCCTTCTGGCTCAGAAATTCTGTGCCTACTGCCAAGTGGTCTCTCCCTCCTAGTGTGCCAGTCCGCACCCCCACCTCTCACGCCCAAACACGCACAAGTATACACGTACTCACCCCTAGCCCGTCTACAGCCTTGTCAGGTAAGCTGTAAGCAGTTCCTACCCTCATTCCCCACCGCTGCTTCTCCACCAAACACTTGACACAAAAAAGGATTTTGAAGGGAGGTCATGAGGGAGAAATGAGACACGTGCCCGCCATTTACACACAGACCTCACCTTGAGATGACATCTTCTGCGGGTCCCAGCGGTGTCTTCATCACCCCAGACCCCAGAGGCAGCCATCTGCCAGAGTGCCAGCTCCTCAAGTCCGACCTCTACCTCTTACTCTCCGAGACCGTGGACAAGTCATTTTACCATTTTACCTCTCTGGGCCTCGGATTCCCCGAGTTTGCCAAAACGTGCAAGAATTCGGACGTGCTACTCTAGAGATCTGAAATTTCATTACAAATTTCAAGCAAACACCCACCAAAGCCCTCTATCTGGTATTGCTGTTGACCTACAGGCTCTCAGACAAATGGAAGTGACTTTTTGCATGATCTTGCACAACAATAATAATAGTGCATCAATAGGGGCAAATACTTCTAATTTGTGCTTGTTTATTTGTTTATTTCCAGGCTAAAGAAGTTACAGGCACCACCTGCCAATGGCCTTTGGAGATTCCACGATGCCCTTTTGGTTAACGATGGTCCAGAAGTTCGGAAACTTAAAAAGGTGGAACTGGAAACCACGCAGTAAAAATGTGGAGCCTGAAATATCGAGAAAATGATTTAGGGAAAATAATACCACTTCCTTCTTCAAAACCTTTTTTTTATTTAACAATAATGACCGTAATAACGACAGTATACAAAGTAACAATATAATTGAGCACAGAACACACTGATTTGCCTCGGATCCCTTTCAGCCGTGTAATCAGCATGAACAGCAAGACCATAATACTCATGTTTCTATTTGTTGCCCTCAACTGACATGGTTGGTCGTTTGTTTTGTTTTAAATAAAATGAGGAAGCAACAAATATATTACATCCGTCTGCAAAAAACCCATATTTGCATGTGGAAAACAAATAAGGGGGTGCCTGAATGGGTGATTAGGCATGCAATTGCCCATCTGCCCCAGCCTCCCTGCAGGTGCACCTGTCACGGGAGCAGAGAAACAAAAAGAGCCATCGGCCAGAAGGGCGACAGATAGGAGGGAAACCAACAGTACCCTTCGCACCTGAACTTGTTCTGAGCTGTGTGCGCTGCTATGGTCCCAGCTCCCACCTACTGCCCCTGTATCTTAAAGCTGAAAAGCAGAAACATCTTAAGCCAACCTTTCGTCAGTCTTCTGTGGCTTCTCTACATCGCAAAGGCAATTCTCTAAATACCTCAATAGGTACAAGTATATTTGTTGTTGCAATGATTTTTATGAGCGTGGGTGACCTCCTCTCCCATATTCTTCCCCTCGGTCACTCCACCCCAGCCACGCTGGCCTCCTCACTTTTCCAGAATGTACCAAACAGGCTTCAGCCTCAGGGCCTTTGTGATTACTTTCTCTCAGCCTAAAACAGTCTTCCTCCTCTCAGCTCCAGCTTCAGGTCCTTGTTCATGTAGACCCTTATCAGGAAGAACTTCTCCCTAACTCCTGTGCCCTTAATCAGTCTTATTTTTCTTCTGAATATAGAGTGCAACTGAAATATTACATGTTCAGTCATTAATTTGTATGTAGTCTGTCTCCATCGAATAGAAGGTTTATCTGATTTTGTTCACAGAACATGGAATAGTGTCTAACACACAGCAGGTGCTCAATAAATAGTTGGTAAGTTACTGAGCCATCATGATTACTAGCAAACCACTTCCCTTCCACCATAGGTCGTCTTCTGGAATAAGACAGGATTCATGTTCTTCAGAAGCTTCTATAATCTAGTAAGAAAGGAAGACTGGAAGTATACTTATATAGCAGAGCAAAGTGACACAAATGTTCTGTTGGATATATAAACAAAGCACTCTGATACTACAGAAAAAGCAAACGTTGACTGTGGGGTAGGAAGGGTTGAGGGAGGCCAACAGAACAGAATTCTCTGGAAATCCCTTGAAAAGCATAGAAATTATCCTCAAAAATACACTCAGTACAAAAAAAAGTATTAAGACATCCTCAGTTAGCCTGCTTTCCTTCAACAATAATGCTAAGTGAAACAAAAGACTGCCCAAGATAAGTCAGCATTTATGTGTGCCAAGACCATGGAGAAAGGAAAAATCACTTTCCTCCATAAAGCCTTCATTTTAAAATGGAATTACTTAAATGCACATAAAACGTGCCTTCAGAAAATTCCAGACTCTCAGGACAGGGAGGACCTTAGAGGGCTTCCAGTCCAACTTCTCATTCCCTCTACAAAGGACCCATTAGTATCAACCTCTATGTGCAGCGGTGAAGTCATCACCCTTCAAAATGGCACATTCCATTGGTGGTCTGCCCCTAATATTAAGTCCTTCTTCACACGTCTTTCTGTTGCTTTCACCCACTGCTTCCAGAACTCCTTCTGAGAGCACAGAGAGTGAGTGTGTGTCCCCTTCCTGCTCTGCTCCCTCCCCCTCCATCCCCTTTCTCTCTTCTCCATACTAACTACTTCCAATTCCTTCTCTCAGCCCTCAAAGGCTCTGGTCTCCTGTGCCATCCACCATCCTAAACTTCCCTCTTCCTTTCCCTCCTCTTCCTCTCTCACTGTTCCAGGACCTAGAGTTCAAGCAATGTAGCATTCTGCTGAGAGGTCGGCATTTTGTCTGGGATCAGGAAGAGGGGCACCTAGGATCCAAAGGTTCCAAGGGTTAACTCTGTGATCCCTGACCCAATAAGACCCCGGGAAAATCACCTAACTTTTTGGCTTTGACCTTGAAATGCCATATTTGGCATATATTAGAATAGTATGGGCACGGTAACTCTTTGGAAGTAAAGAATACAAGCAGGTGAAAGCTATCTCCTGGCCCTACCCTACCTCAAGGACATACAGAATTTGGGGAGTCTCAGGCCTCCAATAAACCAAGGCCCCTCTAGTCTTAGATAAATTCCACCTTCTCAACTGCCACAGCCAGCCTTCATGGATAAATGTGAGATTAAATATACATTTTTAACCATCTCTAAACCTATGGCAGATATTGCTACATAATCATGGACTCTTTCCTACGAGTCAGGATACAGTTTCAGAATCATTCTCAACACATCATCACAAGAATCCACTACCAACACCCCATGTGGCCACATGAAATGAAATCGGAACCACTCCTTCAGAGGAGGAAAACTGACACTCCGAGATGGGCCGTGACCTCCCCATGACTGTGTCAAGAGCAGAACCAGAACCACAAAGGCCCCTTCCCCATTCTCCTAGGTCACCTCTCCTCTTCTAAACTCTGATCTGCCGTGAATGTGCCTTGACGTGGGGGACGGGACCTTGCCACTGCAGGTCATTCTACGACAAACACAGATAAAGGGTTGCTAAGTAAGGGGCAAAAGCTTCAGAGAAGGCTTGGAGGAAGAGGTGCATCTGAGCCAGCCTGAAGAAGTCTGCTATCTATAGGAACCGATGCGTTGTACTAGACTTCAGCAGGAGAAAATTCAAGATCGTGGTGGCATTCACAGTAGCAGGAACAGCATCAGCGAAGGAAGGGTGAGGACTCCAGGCTCTGAGAGGAGGCTGCAGGCAGGTAGGCAGAGCAGTAGCCATACCCGAGGCCATGGAGGCCGTGGGGAGAGGAGCAATGCAGAAAATGACAAGACAAGATTAGAAGAGCAAACCAGAGTCTGAGTGGTGTTTCCAATGTCGGTGTTTGGGGTTGTTTTGTTTTGTTTTTTAATTGACTTAAAAAACCCTGAGACTTATAAATGGGAAGAGACGATAAGGAAAGAGTGGGAGGAAAGGAAAGAATCTCTCTCCATTCTCAATGGGAAAAAAAAAGCCTTGCTATAAAATGTATTACAGGAACACTTTCATTATATAAAAGCCTATTTTGTTTTCATGTCATTCTTAGATTACATCATAGAGTGGTTGCAGCCGTCTCGTACCATATTATAAATAAATCACTAGCTTAATCATAGAACGAGCCAGGGCCCTAGATTTAAAAGGGAAATATTAGATCATTTTTAATAACTGATATAACTCAAGCCAGTCACCATTGAAGCAGGGTGAGGTGACGTCATCCTAAAGAAGTCCAAAGAGGAACCAAAGAGGGTCAGTGCTGGGCAGGCCCAGAGAAGATGCCATTTACAAAGGAAGAGGTAGCTGATGGCAGGTGAGGGGAGTTCATCCTCTAGACTAGACAATCTTGTCATGGAAAGCAATGCTTACTTTCCAAGTACCGATGTCCAAAAGGCCTTCCTTGTGAAACATAGTGTGTGAATATTATATTTTGTTCTCAGAGCTACTGTATTCCCAAATAGCAGAAAATATGAGCATATTATGATGTCCGTATTTATGTCTTGGGAGCCACTGAGCAAAATTATAGACGGGAAGGCTTTTACTTATTCAGGAAAATATGAAATCCGGGCTGACACATGCAAATGCTACAGGCCTGATTCAAGTCAAGGGGACAGTGCAAAGCGGGGACACTGAGAAAATGGCCTGACACAGTAAACAATTGAGGGTAATTTCCAGCCCTTACTGACTATTAAGGAGAACACCGGCTAATGTTTCATGAGCACCAACTTTGTGCTAAGTACCCCCTTGGCAGGCACTTTGTGTACATTTGTGAACACAAAAGAATAAGAATCCGAGGCAGCTGCTACCAGTTTTTCAAATTAAGTGGGGGCCCCTCGGTGGCTCAGTCAGTTGAGCGTCCAACTTTGGCTCAGGTCATGATCTCACGGTTCGTGGGTTTGAGCCCCGCATCGGGCTCTGTGCTGACAGCTTGGAGCCTGGAGCCTGCTTCAGATTCCATGTCTCCCCTTCTCTCTCTGCCCTTCCCCCGCGCACTCTCTGCCTCTGCTTCAAAAATAAACAAACATTAAAAACGTTTTTTTAAATAAAGGAATGATTAAGTGACTTAAGATCAGGCAGCTAATGCTAATAATGATAGTCTTCCCATTCCAAATTCTGTTCTATCTTGTTGCCTACACCCAACCCGAACTATTTCCTGTTACGGACTGTCAGTAAAAATTAAGTAATAGACAAGCCACACTTTGAAAGCACTAACAGTATCAAAACATCTTGAGAGTCAAAGGGGCCACGGAGCGGGGGAGTCATATTGACCTTCTGGCCAGCCACAGTCTTACTGACCCGAGCAGGCTTTCCTTAGTTTGGCTGCAGGGCTGGCTACTAACGACCTTGACCATAATTTTTAAGTCTTCCATTTCCATTAACTTTTGAGGAATGTTAAGGAAGACTCTAAGGGAACCTGCCATCCTCTATAAAATGGACTGCCAGTTTTGGTTTTAGAAAAGACAGTTTGGTTGGGGGGTGGGGGGGAAACGGACGCTCTAGAAAAGAACTTGCTGCCAGACAGAAGGTATTGGCTGACTTTTCGTGTCTGATCCTGTCAGTCCCACAGCAATACTGAGTATCGGTTCAGTGTTCTTAACACAAATGTCATTCATACTGCCGAGGCACACTGAGCCAAGCAACACTGATTTACGCAACTTTTCAGGACACAGCCGGACCCAACAGGAGATGTAGACCCTGAAATTGAACTAAAGGGACAACATGAAGGCTCCAGACTCCAAATCTGAACCTATTTTCCCCTAATCTGTTTCTGGAACTGGACAGAGGTTTCAAAAAGCAGAGAAACCAGGCCTAAAGTCTGTATGGACTGATTCGGAAAGAGAGACAGTGCAGGACGGTGAACAAGAAGCACTGGGCCAGAGACAAAGGAGCCTCAGAGGGTCCCTCCAATGGCTGCCAATGGCTCCATGGCCCCAGAGGAGTTTGTCCCCTCTCCAGGTCTTGGTGTCTCACCTGTACAGCAAAAAGTTCAAGCAAGAAGCAGCTCTAACTGGTAAGGAGGGTAAAAATATAGAGGTATAGGGGCACAGCATTAACTGAAAACTTGTGATCTTCCTCTGACAAGCCAGGCCAAGTTTCATTCTGTGCAATTCTAGCCTAATGTCTATATTCAGATTTTAAATGGAGTTCTCACCCACAATCTTCAAGTAAAGCGGGTCCACAGAGGTGTGCTGGGTTTCTCCAGCGGTGCCATGTAGCTCCTGCTCTCACCTTAGCACATGCCCTGTAACCTAGAGTATCTGTGCAGACAGCCCCTAAGATGGCCTCCTAGAACTCCGTCTCTTGGTCTTCATGCCCTTGTGCAATCCCTCCCTTTGAGCGTGGGCCGGATCTAGTGACTTGTTTCAAGCAAACAGAATGAGGCAGAGGGAACGTGCGTCACTTCCAGGACGAGGCTACAGAAAGGCTGCGGCTGCTTGCATCTGGGGGATTCTCTCTTGCTCACTTGCTCGGAGGGAAGGCAGTCGCCATGTTGCGAGCTGCCCTATGGTGAGGCTCTCACAGCGAACACCTGAAGGCAGCCTCCAGCTGACAGTCAGCAAGGAACTGAGGCTCTCAGTCCAACCACTGCGAGGGCCTGAATCCTGCCAACGATCATGTGATTGAGCTTGGGGGTGGGTCCACCCCAGCTGAGCCTTCAGATGAAATTGCAATCCAGCAGACACGTAGACTGCAGCCTCAGGAGAGACCCTGAACCTCCCATCTAAGCTGCTCCCAACTTCCAAATCACAAAGAGTACAAGATAATAAATGTTCTCTGCTTTAAGCACTAAGTTTGGGGTCTATTATGCAGCAATAGATAACAATGACAGGGGCCACATATGAGAGCCCCAGTCCCGGTCCCTAGCAACTCCACCATTTTTCAGGATACCCAGGAAGTAGACCAGAAGAGATCAGCTATCAGAAACTCCTGGGAGAAACCCTTAGCCCTCCCCATGAATACCGAGATGCTTTCCCACTTGGTGACACACACCCAGGCGTGCTCTGGCCACACAGAGAGGACCATGGAAATAATGTCAGTTCAACTCAAAGTCAACATGACACTTTTGGCTGCAGCAAGTGAGTGGAAAATAAACTGGAGTCTGAACCACACATGGAATATGACAGACTCTTTACCTGCCCAGCCATATTCTGCTGTCAGTTACTTCTACCCTCAGAACCTGCCCAGCCCTAGGGACCAAATGATGTCCACAGGCCCACCCTGCCAGTAGTCTGGCCTTGGTTTTGAGATCAGATCGCCTCCTCCTGGGAGCTTTCTTCGACCTTCCCGATTCTTTCCACGCTCCCAACCTTTTACACAAGCCCCATGAGAACTGAGGCTATAAAGGACCTCCACTTCCCAAGCACCTACTATGTAGCCTTAAACGGATCTGGTGATTAGTAAATGTGTGCTGTAAATAACACCTTTCTTTCTAATGTGGTATTTCTTATGCATCGGTCTTTCTCTCCAAGATCAGGGACTGTGCCTAATTCACTGTGGTGTCCTTAAGACCCTGAAGTTTACTAACTTCCAGAATAACAATGGATTAGGGCAGAGAACAAGCACACACTCTGTGAAGGAGGGGTAGATATTCAGCAGCAATCTACAAAGGCCTTATGGGTTCCCTATGCATGAGACACCAGACATCTTCCACCAGACAGGAATCCGTGTAGGAGAACCTGAGAATTCCTCTGACCCCCCTAGGGCCCTGTCCGACATAGAACAGAAGGTATCTCCACTGTGCTGAGCTCATGAAGTAGAAGAATATGGAATTAGGAGGAAGGAAACAAAAGAGGCAGAGAGAGCCCTACCTTTTATTTTTATGGACAGCAAACATCTCCTACAACACATCCCTAGGTTATAGAACAGCCAGAGCCCCAGGTGGCTGCATGGGTTCCTGCTCAGACCTAGCAAGTCTTTTTGTATTTTGGAAGCAATAACATAAAAAGCAATGAAAGCTGGCTCAGCAGACGGTCACACGTGCCCAGAAACCACCTGACCAAGTAATTGTAGGGAGCCAAGACATTCACCTCTGGCGGAAGTGACTGTTGCTTTGTTTCCGGCATAGACTAATACCTGATCCTTCTAAGGACCAAAAAGGAAATATTAAAAATGAAAGCCTTTGGCTACCGTCAACAATTGTACAGTAGTATCAACAGAGGAAAATAATTTCCTTCCGGACTCCCACTGGGCCGGTCACGCCTAGACAGAGGTGTGATTATCTAATCAAACAGAGCAAGAGCCTAACAGCTAGACTGTAGGTTCAAGATTTCTCAAGCATGGAGACTTCTCCATGTCTCTCAAGTCCACCTCCTTTCACTTCCTGCTACCTAGGGCAAAATCAAACATGAAAAGTAATAATAGTACACAACTGCATTTCAACTTCAACCGTTACCATGAAGCCAGCTTCCAAGACTGAGGACAGATTAGCGCCCATCCAATCCTGGGGATGGTGGGGATGTAGGGTTGGGAGGAAGAACATACACTGGGCATATACTACGTAGCAGGCTTGGTGCTGGGGGGCTGCACATCACACGGTCTTATTTTTCTTTCTATTCAAGATGAGTCATTCCGCCATAATAATCTATCATGTATGGACCACGCTTCGCAGTCTGCAAAACAGGTTGGCATCTCTCAACCCATCTGCTCTAAGCAAACACGAGAGGCAGGCAGAGCAATGATTATCATTCCTAATTCCCAGATCAGGGAAATGAAGGCAGGGGTGATGTCGTTTTTCTGGGGGTGCACATCTAATAACTGGCAGATCTTCCAAAACCCCATTCTGCTGCACGTACTGTCTTTTTATGCACTCACAAACTTCTTAAGCCCTACTGGTCCCGAAAGACTCATTCTGCCAGGCACTTGTTTTGTTCCCAGAAAGCCATGTAGCCAGCCTCATCTGCTCTAGATTTCCTAAAACCCTCCAACAGCGAATGGCCAGTGTGTAATGGAATGCCCTTGGAGAAAGGGACACTCGCCACCTTTGGATTCATTCTTTCTAGCCATGAAAATGCACTGTGCACCTATTATGGGCTAGAGATCCCACCAAACTCGAGATGCACTTTTGAACAAGCGATGCCACCCCTCTTCCGACCGACTTTTATATTCTTAAAGGCCATCATCACGTGTGCCCTCTGCCCTCTCCAGTGGAGTCTCTCATTCCTGTAACAGTTCCTGGTGGGACATCATTTCCGGGCCTCACAGCGTTCTTGTGTAGACAGTCCAGCTGGCTAAGATCCCTCTCAGAGGATGAAGCAAAGACTACCAGCTGACAACCTAGGAGAGCTCTGACGGGAGGGTAGAAAGGAAGTTCGCGGTCACCCAAACAGTGTTAGTCCTCTCACCACCTCCAAGCAGCCCCCAGATATTCTTTGAGTGACCACTCTTCTCCACTGTGCAGCTGCCATGGGATTTGGGTGGGACCATCTCCAGACTCCGTTCCAGAGGAGGGCCCAGTGCACATGGCACTTAGCACAGTCTCATCGTCTTGGCTTCAGTGACTGTGCAGGAACGTGCAGGAACCCAGGGACATGGGGACATGGCAGACAAGGCTCTCTCCCCACAATGGGCATAGGAGGCATAGGGCCCAGGATGAGGCACACAGCCATCTCTTGATCGCGGGGGGAAACATCCAAGGTGGAAGCCAACACAGAGAAGGCAGAGCGAGGAGTGCTATAGGAAACAGAGCTGAGTGCTGTTCAGACTGGCCCCGAAGCCCACCTTGCCTCCGGACTTGCCAGTTACCAGCAGGATCCCCCACCCACCGTGTTCTAGAGGACATACCCTATTTAATGCGGTCCAAGGCTGCACTGGCATTTTAGAATGGACAACAATCACTTGCGAATGTCTTCCGGATTCCTCCTGTTTAGGAATTCTCTCCCATTCTGTCATTACACACTGGGTGGGTTGGTTTGTTTTTAATCCAAGTAAACCTCTTCCTATTAATCACAATTAATTTCAAACACTGAAACAACTCAGGAAGTAGAGCAGGTAACAAAGATTTCACAATTGATGCATAAAGTGCAGGCTTGGGACAAAACATTCAAGATCAGGTGTGAAATTTTAACAAGCTGAAGGATTTTAAGAGTCAAAAGACTGGATGCCAGCCCTTTATCTTACGCAGATCTATTGGCACAGAGGTCAGTTGTTCTTTTGAGGTGCAGTTAATTAAGAAAAGGTGGTAAAATGTAACTATAAACTCAGTTACACTTTTAAATAAAGTTAGGTTTGACCAATCACTATGGCATCTGCTCTGTTTTGGACAACTAGACCATAAACACGGCAAGGCTTATTGCTTGGAATACAGCCAGGGCTCAGGGCACATAGGGATTGGTCCTTGGGATGGAGACCACAGATCTCAGGTTCTACATGGACGTTTTTCCCAGAATTCTCCAGTTGTTTTCCTCAGATCTCTGCACAGCCCAGGGGAGCCCACACCATTATTCTTTTCACCACTCCTACCTTCTAGAACATGATGTTCTGTCCTACCCACTGAACTCAGAAGTATTCCAAAACACAAGGGAAACCTTCCCTTACCTGTTTGCCCTTCCCCTGAGTGTGGAACAGGATTCCGACTCACATCCCACTGGAGCTCTAGCAGGCCCTCTAAGACAAAGGTTCACACCCTTTGCCTGAGCAAATTTAGCATCCCTTACCTCAAAGGGTTTTTGTGAAAATAAAATGAGATCGCAGAAGCAGCAGCAGCTTGCACAGGGGTAAACAAAAATCACTCAATAATACGACTTTTCTTTCCTTGCAAATGCCCATAACACTGTTCATTGATATTTTCTTTTTGGTCTTTCCATTTCAAGAATGCTTCCCTCCATGCCAAAGGAGAAAGAAGGAAGCAACACACTTATTGGCAATCCGAAATCATCATCACTCCAAATTTTCTTCCAATTTCTCTTCATGCCTCCTTCCAAGAGCTGAGTCCTGCCCTGCCTCTGCTTTGTCACACATTTTATTAGCATTGTCCTGTTTTGTCCATTGCCAATGAAATCAACTCAAGATAAAAAGAAAACAGTTTGGTTCTTCTCTAGTTCTTATTCTATCCCAGCTATCAGTGCCCATGCTTTAAAAGGAAAGCCTGGATTTTTTAAACTCATTAAAATGTGAACATTGATTATAAAAGAAGAATGCCTTCCCTTCTCTGTAGAACTCACCAATTGTGGAAAAATAGCTTCCCTCTGATGAGTGCCCAGTAGAACAATGAGAAAAGTCCTCAAATGAGAAGCAGGCAACTGGGTTCTGTCTTCAGTTCTATTTCTGAGCCTCAAGGTCCCCACCTGTGGAAAAAGGGAGAACAGGTTGCCTACAAATCTCTAGTGTCTTACCAGCTTTAGAACTTTTCAATTTTATGAACTCACTGGCTAGCCATACTAGGAATGATGCCAGCTGACGCCCAAAAATGCGGCGGCTTCCCTCTACACCTGCTAAGCCCCCCAGTCAGGTCCTGGCATTTCTATTGCACTAATTTGTCTCAGTAACACTGAAAAGGGATTGCAGGGACCCCAGCCCTCCTGAGAAAACAGCTTCATCATAATCTCAGAGAGGAAAGATATCTATAGTTAGATATTCACAGTTTTTTTTTCAATTTTAAAATTTACTTATTTATTTATTTTGAGAAAGAAAGAGAGAGAGAGGGAAAGAGAGAGAGAGAGAGAAAGGAGCAGAGAGAAAAGGAGGGAGAGAGAATCCAAGCAGGTTCCACATTGTCAGTGTGGAGCCTGATGCTGGGCTCAGACCCACAAACCGTGAGATCGTGACCTGAGCCGAAACCAAGAGTTGGATGCTTACCTGACTGAACCACCCAGGTGCCCCAGATATTCACACTGCAGCCAAGAAAAAATTAAGAGCAAAATCTGAACAAATAAAAATAGAAAAGATATAGGAGTTTGGAGACAAATGTCTAAGTACGGGACTGAGTGACCCCTCTGAACTTGAATTTCCTTGTCTGAAAAATGACAGCCAGTGAGCAGGAGAGAGCTGGACAAACTTGACACTCCCAGTAAGTCCTCATTACAGGTTTAATTTCATGAAGACCTATCACTATTTTGCTAAGGAGTATATGATACATATTCCCACAGACAAATATTCCAAGGCAGTAGGCTGTTACAAAATACGTGCTTTGTACACGCAGGTAGAATCCACATTCTAGAAAAGCCACTACTTGCATTTTCATTGTTGACATTTTACACATTATTTAACCATCCATGAAATTCTTTTGTGTATATTATCTCATTCAGTCCTCATTCAGATAAGCTCAAAGTGAGGGGGGACCTTAAAAATGACCCACCTCCACTGTTCCAACTGACAGCAGGAGAAGCTGGGGCCAGAGTCGGGAGGTGGCTACTCTAGGAACCACAGTTAGTGGCAGACAATCCAGGGCTCCAGTCCAGGACTTGCTCCATGGACCCAATTTAAGCCACTTGGACAGAGGAGGACACCAAAACTCACTGGGCAGAGGGACTTGCCCTTGGTCACACAATCAGCTTTGGGGCAAAACCAGGACTGCCACATCCAAGTCTCTAGAAGCTTGCTAGGACACCTGCTAGAAGCTCTCAGTATAGCCCAAAGGCAGAAAGAAATTAAGTCGGGGAAAGGGCACGTAATCAAGATAAACCCAGCAAAGCAATGAGTTTCCTGAGACCTAGCGGTCTTCAAAGACATCAGAATTCTCGATGCCATTCCACTGAAATGAGAAAGGCCATCATTTCATACTTGCTGAGGAACGGAGCATATGCAGAGGCACACCCCGGACCCATGGACAGTCCAGTCTCATGGAAAACACAGGACAGACATCACTCCCCCACCCAAGCCCCAGGAAACCGAAGCTTCTCCTCGCAAAGGGAGATACTAAGTCAGAACGGTTTCTACAACCGCAGCGGAGGGCACCAGACTTCCCAGATTTCTAAACCGGAAGGAGAGGCTCTCCGCCTTGGCCCTTGGGGCCATCTCCCCACTCCTGACAGCTTCCCTCCCCACACAAATGACAGTGGTCTCCTTTTCCCTAGTCCTCGTCTCTGTCAATATTTTTTTTTCTTCTTTTCCATAAAGAGAACAAGCAGCTTTGCTAAAGAACCACTGTGAAATGATTGAAGTTCCCATGCAAACAAACCATTAGCAGAGTTCAAATGCAATTTAAATTACCAGTTGTTAAAGTGTTCCTCAATTTCGTGGTAAGTTTCCAAGGAGAATTACATGCTATATACTATTTAATTGGTTGTTTTCTATTTTTTAACATCCATTTATCCCCCCCCACCCTGATATTTCAGAAGTGTCTATAAAAGCTTCCCTTTAAAAAATTATACATTGTTGAATAGATTAAATCTAAAGATTGAAAAGTATCAGAGAAACAGCTGCAGGATTATGCAGCTCAGCAGAAATTGATGGTTCTGACACCACAAAACATGCAGAATTTTAAAATCTTAGGAGTCATCTCGTAATGCCCTCAGCTCTTTACAGGTGAAGATGCTGAGGCCCTGACAGAGAAAGGAGGGCTTGGCTCAAAGTCCCCTGCCTGATCACTGACAGACCCAGGATGACAGCCAGCACTCCTGGTCCCCCACACTGTTGCCTCTTCTCACCACCCCATATATGGAGGACGTGATGGGAAATCCTCAACGAATTGTACTTTCCACCTGTAATTTTTTAAGAGGAAAGACGAAGTCCTCTTTAAATACACCCCTGACCTCAAAACCAGAGATGGGCAGTGGCAAATCCGTCTCCCAAGGGGAGAACAAGGAAAGGCTGATGAATGAGTAGTCAAAGGAGCTCAAAACGAGCAGATTCTTGGCAGAAAAAGGAAAGACACTCTTCCAGATTAATTAAACAAGTGACGGGACATCGACACTGCTGATCTGCACTGCTGTACCTGGCCTAAAACCAGGGGCTGCTCCTGCTGTGAGAGGGTAAAGGATCCACAAAGCAAAGGCAGGCCTCATCGTGTCCGTAAAGGGAAAGGATTTCTAGAAGCCACCATGAGTGCAAGATGAAGCTGAATGTGTTGATACAGGATTTGTGTCAATTATTTAACCTCCCTGAGCTCAAGCTTCCCTGTCTGCAAAACAGGGATAACACCACCTACCCATCGGGATCTATGTGATCATGCCCTGGGATTCCAATTCCAGCACGCATGGCACAGAGCCCACACGCAGCAGGCATGAACGGTCAGCCCTTCGCCTTCTAAGGTTTCTATGATTTCTCAAAGCTTAAGATTCTGTGGTTCTAACTTATTTGGACTATAACAGAGCCTCACCGGCTATGTATGTTCCGTAAGTGCGTTAGATGTTCATTTGTCATTCAAAAACTAAGATAAGACAAGTGTGTGACAACTTACGCATCCAAGCAATTTCCTTCAAAAGCAAACTTTTTGGAAGTCCTATTTTAAAATGGCCTCCGATAAGAGTGGCCAGTTAAGCCGGGCGCGGTGGCGCGCGCCTGTAGTCCCAGCTACTCGGGAGGCTGAGGCAGGAGGATCGCTTGAGCCCAGGAGTTCTGGGCTGTAGTGCGCTATGCCGATCGGGTGTCCGCACTAAGTTCGGCATCAATATGGTGACCTCCCGGGAGCGGGGGACCACCAGGTTGCCTAAGGAGGGGTGAACCGGCCCAGGTCGGAAACAGAGCAGGTCAAGAGTGGCCAGTTAAGCACTGATTTGGGCTCAGGTCATGATCTCACAGACATGAAATGGAGCCCCACATCTGGCTCCATGCTGAGTGTGAAACTTGATTCTCTCTCCCCTTCTCTCTGCCCCTCCCCTGCTCACCGTGCACGCATGCGTTCTCTCCTGTCTCTCAAAATAAATACGCATTTAGTATATAAATAAATCCTTCAATAAAGCCTAAAATACAGAGAACAAACTGATAGTTGTCAGAGGGGAGGAGGCGGAGGGAGGGGTAACAGTGGGTAAAAGAGAGTAGAAGTGCGGGCTTCCAGTTATGAAATGAATAAGTCGGAGAATAAAAGAGTGTAGGGGATATAGTTAATTACGCTATAATAGCGACATATGGTGACTGATGGTAGCTACATTTTCGGTAAGCATAGTATAACATAAAGATGTTGAATCACCATGATGCACACCTGAATCTAATGTAACATTGTATGTCGACTATAACCAAATAAGAAAAATCATAACTTAAAAAAGGCTTTCAAATCCAATGTATGAATCAAAAAGTAACAAAAATCCCAATTTAATGTCCAAAACCTCATTTAAACTTCCCACCAACCCCATAAGAACAATTTCCCAATTGCCCACTGAGGAAACTGAGGGTCAGAGAGGTCAGGCAACCCCCCAAGGTTCTGGGGCTGATAATGGTAAAGCCAAGACTTGAACCCAAGTCTTCAAAATCAAGCCCCACAACCCAGATCTTACTACCTTGCAGTTACAACTGTACGATGGGCAGCTATTCTGCTAGAGGCAGAAATATCCTAAAAAAATTCCTCCAGTATTTTCACAGCTTAAGGAACTCTGGGATACAAAACAAAGCCGGAACTTTCAAAATCAAATATGTTCACATGAGAAGCAGAATCCTTCCTGACTTCCACCTTGCTCTATGTTCTTCAGTGAAATAAAAAGCTCAGAGCCCTGGCACGGAGCAGACATCGCTGGGTATGTGGGAAGCAGGCCTGAGAAAGGTCAGCGGTGAGCTGACGGCAGTCCAGTCACAAAGAGAATTCCAATGGCTGGGCTCACGATCAAACACACCGCGGGTACCCAAGAATGAGCTTCTGAACACCCCTCCGGCACAACTGTTACTGACACGATGTCATGTGCCCTGCATTCGCAGGTGCTCAAAACAGACACTTGCTAGCACCTCCTGTCCTTAATGAGGCACCGTGTATGGACCCAACAGCTGCAGGTGCTGAGTCAGGCCTGCCCGGCACTCTCAAAGAGCTCACAGGCTCACCGGGCGGGCACACGCTCGAAAACACTGAAAAGTGTGCAAAGCACAAGTCCACGCGACGTTGTTTTGAGGGTCTGGAAGAGCTCCGTGGATGATGACTTCTGAACCGAGCCTGCACACCCAACAGGATTTCCACCAATGAGGAGGGGGAAAATAGGCCCAGGGAACAAGACATGCTAAGCGCCGTAAGGAGGCGTTCAGGCTGTTCTTAGGGAAAGTGACTAATCTGCTGAGGCCAGTGGCAGAGCACACGGAGGGATGCGGTGGGAGACGAGGCTGCAAAGGAATGTTGCGGCCAAGACATGAAGGACTTTATGTGCCAGGCTAAAGCACTTGGATCTTGACACTCATGGGTACTGCATCCCGGGACATGACGCAGGAGAAAGTTAAATAGCAGAGCTACCCCTTTAAGAACTGAACGCCCTTCCGTTGAGCCTCCAAGCACAGGGAGGGTGGGAGGGTCTGAAGGACAGCTTCCTCCTCCCAAAGGACCCCTTCTCCATGGCCCCACCCACAGAGAAGTCAGAGAAGTGGGTGGCTCTCAGAGGTGCCCCAACCCACACGTCTGTGGACCTTTCCCTCTAGTCTGGAACTCCCAACCATGAAAGACCCAGAAAAGACACCACGTCTCTTGTTCCAGGCAGGATTTCCACTCTGCCTTCAGGGAAATGCCAGCACTACCCAACCTGATGAACCAGAACACGGGCCGAACACAGGCTCCAGCCTCTTTCCTGTTAACTAAGCAGAAGCCAGAGGCCTATCCAGCACACCCTGTGTGTGCCCAAAGCTCCCTATCACGGAGCTCTTCTGTCCAGGCCTGGTACCATGTGACCGGGGCCTCCAACCAGTAAGGAGCCTGCACTGACGTCACCAGTTAGGTCCTATGGAACCTTTCCCTTAAAGGAGCCTTTGCAGCAGGTCCCATTTGTTAAAGGCACAGGCAAGATGTTTTTCACTTCCTGCCCAAAAAGGAGCTCCTGGTCTAGAAGGAGGGATAAAACATAAACCAAGTAGGAGATGGTGAGTACCACGGAAGAAGGACAGGTGATACAAATCCTCACGAGTAACCCTGTGACTCGATGTGATTTCTTAAACCCATTTGAGGGATATGGAACCTCGGGCTCAAGCAGGTTAATTGACTTGGCGGATCACACAGCTAGAAGTGCCACAGCCAAGATTTGAATGCTCAGAATCACCACAGAGCTATATACTCTATTGCCCCACAGCCCATTGTGATGCAAGCTAGCAGAAGAGAGAACAGAGAGATCCTTTCTAGTATGGGGCAGTGTGAACGGTGGAGAGTAGATGGTGATCACAGGTCACCTCCATCAGAAGGTGGCCATCCAGGCAGAAGTGTTTAAGAGGAACAGGAGGTCTCTGGATGAAGACAGAGGAGGGCACCTCAGGCTAAGAGAACAGCATGAGATAAAGCATGAAGGTGAGAAAAAGCAGGGTATGTCTGGAAAACGGCAGGGAACATGGGTGTCTTAGGGATGAGCGAGCCAAAGCCTCACAGCGGACAGGCATTGCTGTCTGACGATGATGGGCCAGGGACCAAGGGCACAAGTTCTTACTTCTAAATGGCAAAATAAAGAAATTTACAGTCAGGGACACACAGCTGAACATTCCAGCTCTACTTGGGGTCCCGTGCTATCGTGCTAAGGCCACCATACATTCACCTTCCAGGATCTGGGCTGGGGTCAAGAGTAATGGGCCTTCAGGTCCCTTCTGATCAATATACACAGGAACACTGGCCCCTCTGGAGGTCTGAACTTCTACACCTCTTCTAGTACATTCTGCCCTCCTTGAGAAGAATCCCTACAGCTCATCAAATGACTCCCAAACCCTAGCTGGGGCACAAGCACCCGACGTGGTGAACGGAGTACAGAGAGCAGGACAGGAGTCATAGAATCAATCTACACTTGATTTCTGGATTCTCCAAGAATTAACAATGGAACCCTGAGCGAGTCCCTTCCTTTTAGAAAAGTTAAATTTCTTCATTTGTAAAATGGAAGGAACCATCCTACTCATATATCTATGAGTTCTTGTGAGAATTAACAACTAATTTGTGAAATTAAATAGAAGGATATGTGTTTCTACATGCAGCCTGACATGTTTAGAATAGGTACTCCCCCTGAAAGCCACCATGATGGCAGAGGTGGTATAAAAACAGCACAATCCTCCCGGTAAAGTATCTAAAACTGGAGTTGTCAACAATCCCCCCCCCCCCGCCCCCGTTGAAAATTGATCTGTATTCCCCCAGGCAAGTCATTACATCCTTTTGCGCCAAATTGTTTTCATCTTTTAAATGACCCAGTAATCCCACTTTGGGCAATATACATAAGGGAATAATCCAAAAGGAAAAAAGAAGGCAATTTGTTCAGAGATGTTATTCATAGTGCTATTTCTAGCTCTTTACATATCCCTCTATTATAGCACTTCTCTCACTGTGCTGTAATTATCCACTCCCCTTCCATACGCCTCCAAATTATCTTTGAATCAGTCCCCAGCACCTAGCACAATGCCTGGCATACAGTAAGAACTCAATAAATGTTTGTTGACTAAATGAATGGGCAATATGAAAGAGATTTTAAAAGAAATTCAAATGAGCAAAAACAAAACACTGCTTTTAAGAGATAATGCTAGAGTTTAAAAAAAAAAATGGTAATACAGACGGCAAACTATTCAAAGAGGAGCATGTGAAGACGCCCAGAAGTGAATTGCAGGTGATTCAGAATACGATCTCTGAGCATCTCCCGGCTCATGCCCAGTGCAGTATAGGACTGCCATGAGACACCCAGGGCATGAGGTCTCATGTGGAGTCACTTTGGCCCAGTGGCCAGAGCACAGGCTCGGTCAGGAATCTTAGATTCCCAGCCTGACTCAGACACAACCTCACACTGGCCAATCATCGAACTTCTCTGAGACCAGTTCCTCCACACCACTGAAACATGGGGGGATTTACAGGAAAGCCCATCCCATTTAAAGGAACCACAGAGGGGGAAGCGAGGACCGGCAAGTGTGAAATCAAACGTAAACGAAAGAGGAGGTTTGGGAGGTAGGCTTGGACCACGGTCCTCAAGCCAAGGTGGGGCCTTGAAGCCCCAGCTCTTCCATGCCCTGCCCCCCACCCCAAGGCTTCCATTCCCATCTAATAGGGTGGCTGAAGGCTCCTAGCAGGGAATCTGCAAGAGGCAAGAATCTGGACGACCCATCAAGGGAAAACAATATGTTAAATACGGCCCACAAAGTCAGCATCACTCTGAATGTTCCATATTCTTGGTGGGAAAGAATGCTTTATACAAATACCCAAGGAGAGCAAAGGAAGCAGCATGTTCTGCAGGGCTTATTTTGGGGCGTTCCAGCAGCTCTCAGCCAGGAAGTCAGAGGCAGGAAACCCCTGCCCTCTGTTCCCTGGCCAGAAGTTCAAGGTTAGAAACCAAAGCAGGGAGCACACAGACTCCTTAGTCTGAATCAGCTGCAAGTCTCTGCACCCCCCACCTCCTGCATTGCACATTTTCACCTCCATCAGGGTCTCCCAGATTCCTGCCCACTGACCTTGACACTATTCTGAAGGAAACTGCCCTTGACGTCCCATAGACAATCCCTCCAAAACATGTCGTGAGCCAAGTCACTTGTCTCTGGCTCCATTTCCATCACCCTAGTCAAAGTTACCACCACCTCTCGCCTACTGACGGCAAGAGTCTCCTCCTGACCCCCTTGCTTCTACCCTTGCCCCACTCCCTGAAATCCATCCCCCTGACAGCGAGCTGAATGATGCTCCCCATCACCCCTAGATTCGGGTCAAGTCCCTGCTCTAGCTTACTTACACCCAGCAGCCCTTTCCCTGCCCTCCTGGCATGTTTCTTCCTCGGCCGCCCACTACCTCCTAGCATTCTGGGCCCTTTTCATTCCTCAAGCACAAACTCATTCCCGTTCCATGGCCTTGGCATTGACCGCACCCTCTGCATGGCTCTTCCTCCTGACTTTTGCACGGCTGACTCCTTGTCATTCAGACCTCAGCTTAAACATCACCTCCCAGATCCCTTCCTCCATTCACTCACCGTCTTAGTGCCCTGTGTGAATCCTCCCAAGTGTTACTTATCATTCCCTTCTATTTACAGGTTCATTTATTATCTGCCTTCTCCACACACCCCTAACTAGAATGTAAAGGTCCAAGGAATCATTGTTCCATGTGTCTTTTCCGTCACTCTAAACCCAGGGCTGGATCAGTGCCCAGAACAGTTTGAAGCACATAGGTGGGAATCCAATAAACATTTAATAAAATTAGATGAATACATACCACCAGTGACAGAAACCTTACCGATTGCTAAGGGCAAGTCGCCCAGCACTGTGGATAACGTCCTGGGCTCTGGAGTCAGATGACGATCAGTAATGCTTGCTACTCAGGAGCTGTAGGAGTTTAGGAAAGTGTTCCCATTTCTCTAGACCTCACTTTTCTCAAGTAAAATGGGGTTAACATCACCCGGCTATAGGAGGGCTGGGAGGATAGAAGGAGATTGATCATGTAGAACGCCCCGTGTGGGCTCAGCACAGACAGAATGTTCCCTGTTGTCAACGACGGTCCCATCTTACAGGTGGGAAAACTGAGATCAGAAAGGAGCAGTATCACCCAAGTGAAACACTGGGTCAGCAACAGAGCCAGGTCAGAAAATCACAACTGCAGTCTCTGTCCACTGCTGTGCAGACTAGCTATTCCTTAGACATCGTAATAACAAAAATGCCTGATAGCATGTAACTGATTTATATACTGTCTTGTTCCCTAAAGGATCTGCTCTGAAGTACCTAACAGAAATGCATGTAATTTGTGATTTTTTTATGGTGAGAAAACTGGGGAGTGAGATGGAAAAATAAGGTGAAGGAAAAGGACAAGGATTACAAAAAAGAAGAGTCTTGGGGTGCCCGGGTGGCTCAGTCAATTAAGTGTCCCACTTCAGCTTAGGTCATGATCTCGCAGTTCGTAAGTTCTAGCCCCATGTCGGGCTCTGTGCTGACAGCTCAGAGCCTGGAGCCTGCTTTGGATTCTCTGTCTCCCTCTCTCTCTGCCCCTCCCCTGCTCGCACTCTGTCTCTCTCTGTCAATAATAAACACTAAAAAATTATTTTAATAAACAAGCATTTAAAAAATTAAAAAAAAAAAAAGAAGAGTCATACGTCTCATACCATTTGCCAGAGGTGGGCTTCACATTTGGCTCTAAGCTTCGCAGAGACCGATAGAAAATGGAAGGAAATACCCAGGTACAGTCCTTTGGAACACTCGGTTACTGAAATGTCACAGCAAGGTGTGAGGAGGTATCACTATCCAGTTAAGAACCACCCTAGTTTGTCACACTCTTGCCAACTAAAATCAAATATCCACTTACCCCTGACCACACGCACTATGAAGTCACACAACCTGGGTTCAGATCCCAGCTCCACTACCGACTGCGTGACTTTGGGCAACTCAACCCCCCAGGCTCTTCCTCTATAAAAAGAAGGTAAAACACAGTACCTAAGTGGGTCAACAAAATGCGGTGTGTATGTATGTAATTCTGTCACGTGCTACAACACAGATGAACCTTGCAGACATTATGCTAAGTGAAATAAGGCTGCCACAACAGAATCGATACTGTAGGATCCCACTTAATGCGAGGTGCTTAGAAATTCATGGAGACAGAGGGCAGAAGGACAATTGTCAGAGCCGAGGGGAAGGGGAATGGGAAGTTAGTGTTTAGTAGGTCCAGAGGCTCAGTTTTGCAGAATGAAAGGAGTTCTGGAGACGGGTTGCCGGACAGGTGGCTGCATTTAACACCCCGGAGCTGTACATTTAAAATGGTTAGATGGTAAATGTGTACTTTACCAAAATTAAAAATAAAGTTAAAAAAAAAACAGCACCTACTCATGGGTAGGGATAATAGTGACTCAATGATTTAGGTCAAGTGCTTAACCCAATGCCTGGCATTCAGAAAGCAATCAATTCATGGCAGTTCTCCTTCCGAACAGTAACAGCCCATACACCTGCACCACCAACCCTAACCTCTTGGTGCCCTTGTCTGTCACCACCATAGCAGGTGTGGGGGGGACCCCAAGCCCTGTTGCCTCAATCCCAAGCCTTCTTGCCTCCCACCCGGCGAGCAGGGCTATACGCAGGCCAGCCACCATCATGGAGCAGGAGACAGGCTGTGCGCAGGGTCCTGGGGTCCTGCCTCCCTGGCATTCTAGAGCGGCTTAGGGAACTGCTTGGCCTCCCTTCAACACTGGACAGACTTGGGTCTCCGAGCACTCCCCTGAGCTATTAGGATCCGCCGCCTAATGCCACCGGCGTGAAAGTGCTTCCCCGAGACACATCTCCAGCGTCTTCCCTGAAGTGAAGAAAAGTGCCCCCAGGTTCACCAGAACCCAAACTGACTGCAAAGAACTACTCATGGCTGTGTAACATCTGGCGGGCTGTTAAGAGAGGGTGGTGCCCTCTAAGTCTCTCTTTAAAGCTGTATCAAGGCAAGGAAGTGTGTGTGTGTGTGTGTGTGTGTGTGTGTCTACGAGTGTGCGTCTATGTGTATGTGTAACTATGTGTATGCCTGTGTGTGTGTCTGTATGTATGTGCACCTATGTATATGCCTATGAGTGTGTGTGTCTGTGTGTGTGTGTCTGTCTATAATATGTGTCTGTGCCTGTGTATAAAATCCATTCAGAGTCAAGCTCACCTTTCGATGGGAATTACACTGCAGCATTCTGACAGCTAAGCAAGAAAGCCCTCCCTGCTCAGTCTCTTTCAAGGTCTGTGCATAACTTCTACCCTCTGGGAGAAACTGAAGTAGGGGTCTCTGTTCCCCGGTTCTGCATTTTGGACAAGCTATCACTCCCTTCTAGGAAATCAGGAAAGAAAAAGATCTAGAAGCCAAAGCAGGTCAGAAGGCAGCAGCCCACATTCAAATAACATTCACATGACCGAAAGCAGAATAAGTAGAAAGCAAAAAAAGTGGGGGGGGGGGGGGAATTTTACAAACAACAAAAGCCCATGTAACCTGACAGAAAGAGGTCTGAACTAGGGCAGTTAGGTGCTAGTTCTCAGTCTCACCAATCAGATCAGTAAGTGGAGGCAACTCTGGCATCCAGAGTCCCCATTTCCTCATCTGCAAAATGGGCACGCTCTTCTCCGCCTCTGCCTGCAGGGGCAGCTGAACTGTAGCGGAAGGAAGAACCATCCAGAGCCAGGAGCCCAGGAGTTCTAATCCCACCTAATCAGCCCTGTACCCGCAGAGTGAGTTAGCTTAGCTCCCAGGCCCTGCACTGCCCACCGTCCTGCTGCAAAAGGAGGCCGACAAGCCCAATCATCTCTAAGACTCCTTCCAACCCACCCAACGTCCTGCACACTGGGTATTTATTCCAGACCGTGGATGCCATGCAAATGCTGCATATATGGCCACATTTTTATGCCCTTAAGGCCAACCATAACTCTGCTTTTCAAGCTAAGACTACCCCTCCCCAAGTGTCCACAAACGTCCTTCGGGCTTGTTGCTCTAACCCTAGCAGACAGACAGACGACAACACTCCCAAATTACCTTCCTACCCAACTCTGGCTAGGCCTCAGGTGGGAGGAAATATCTCTCATATTTTTTTCACATACGAATACAATTTTCCCTCGGGCAGAGTCCGCCTCCAAATCCCACGGAAAGAAGAGCTCCCCTGGGAAAGCAGCTGTCCACACCCCAAATTAAAGTGGCCAGCGCTCCCAGCAACATGTCCCATCACCCTGCAAGCCCCAGATCTGCGAGCAGAAAGGCCATTCGCTCTGTCAATAAGGATGTACTCACGTGAGTCGGGCCCCACAGGCAGCTGGCCCTCCACTGGCCCTCACTCCCTCTCACACACCCTGAGTCCCACTGCAAGGAGGTGGTCCCAAGGCCCGAGGGGAACAGCACTGAAACATTCTCTCCTCAGCTTCCAGTACAAGGGGCAAAGGAATGGAGGGGATGGCGGGGGGGAGGGGGGAAGGGGGCGACTTTGTTTCTGGAAACAAGAATTCAAATCCTGCTTCTCCTAAACCCTGAGTCACCTCCTCCTCTTCCAATAGATCAGTGTGGTGGGTAAACATTTCCATATATGGAGAAGCAGGCTAGAGGATGTCAGAAAACTCACCCTTCTCTCCTCTGGCACTTGAAGAACATGCCCCCACTTATGACAGAATTCCTTAATCGGAGTAGATGATTAACCCCAAAAGAAGGAGAGTCTCAATCTGCACAGGCTGACTGTTACAGGAAAAAGGCTCCCAGTCCAAACAAGGAAGTGACTGGTTTGCAAGACTTTAAGTTCACCTGAGGAATGGGGCCATCTAGAAGGCACTGACATTTATGGAGTCAATCTATTCATTCAGAGGAGGAGGGTGGTATCTGGGGGAGATGTACCCTAAGCAGTCACCAAGAATCCAATCCACAAGTCTTCTGATGGCAGATGAGCCCTAAAATAATCCCCACCCTTGGCCCCAATTCCCGGACTCCCTTGGGCCAAGAATCCTCCTGGGAACGTAGTTTCGCATGAGTTACTCGTAGGACAGAAACCAGGCACAGAAACCCAGAATAAAACCAGACTTTCAGAAGAACACTGTTGAGGGGGAAGGAGGGCTGAATGCCCAATCTAATTGGTATGATTACTTCCCATCAGAAGGTCCCGAGAAGTGTTTGAGAACTAAATTGAACCAGTAAAGTCAGTCAAGAACGGATCTGGTCTAAAAAGGACTCCAGACTGAATTAGCAGAAGAGAAAGGAGAGAGAGAGATGGGGTGCAGGGGAAAATGGCGGTGAAGGGGAGGAGGGGTCTGCTCATCCCAGTGGTTCTGTTTCTTACAGGGATCCTGTTCTACTGTTGGCTGCAAAGGCTTTCTGCGTGCCATGTACCAATTTTTCAGAATCACCACCCACCTCCTGGCCTGAACCATGAGGCTGCTAGTTCTCATCCCCGGGGGAGTCTTCAAGCAATGAACAGCACTACTCAGAGGGCCAAGGCACCCAAGCCCTAAGCCCAGGTCAGCTCACTCCTTAAGATTTTGGAAAAATCAGTTCTCTTGGGGTTTATATTCTTTCATCTACAAACTGGGTCAATATCACAAAACTGTCCAACTACGTGTGCTAAAAGCAGCTTCTACTTGGTCTATCCAAAGAGTCACAGCACACTTATTCTGATTACTTGTTTTATCTTTTGGCGAACATGCCATAAATACCTGAAAAGCAGCAAGCACTTCTTATTTATTGCGTGTTTAATAAATGAACACAAATATAAGTGATTATTAAATGAGGTAGGGAAACAGGATCAGAGAACCTTCCGGCACATGCCAGAACCATAACTCAGCACAGAATTCTGGCCACTGCGGTCCTCCCCAGAGGTCCCAGAGGCAGTCTGAGGAGGGTAAAAGGATGATCCTCGTTTGTAACTGAGAAGACTAGACATGGAGCCCTGTGACTTGTGGATCTGTAGAAAGACTGTCATCCTGTCAGGAGTTCAGAGTCCCTTCCAATATTCCAGCAGAAACATACCAGCAGAGGGAAAAGACATTCCGTGGAAAATAGCTGCCCACAGATGGCCTGGGAACTCTGGAAACCGGGGAGTAAGCAGACTACAGAGATAGGTATGAACCAAGAACAAAGAGTCTGTGTCTACCCTCCATTTTGCAAAAATAGCACTTGGAGACCAGCTTCCATATTCACAAAAGGGCCCCTCATTCCTTAACGTATGTGTGCCTCTCTTCCTCTTGACCACTGCAAACCACTGGCTCTGGGATCTTGAGAGGAGAGAAGACCACTAAGCCCGATGTCCCGCCTGATTATAAATCCCGCCCCCCCCCATGGTGTCCATGACATCTCCAGTGAGGTGGCGACCATCATCTCTTACAGCTGCAAATTCCATCTTTCCAACAGAAAGTTCTTCCTTATACGGAAACCAAGTCCGGCTCCTGGCTTTCCTGTGCCTCATTCTGCCTCTTCGAACCATATGAACAACCGATGTCTGTTCCATTGGCTTGGAATTTTTGTAGGTGAATCCGGATACAGAAACGAAGCTGCCCAAGATCTCAACCCTCAGTCACTCCGGCCATTTCCTGACCATATCACCCTGCTCGCTCCTAATGTATCTGGTGCCACCTTGAAATCCATCCTTTTCAGGCTTTTCCAGGAAGTACTATTGCTAAGCAATCCATTCTGCACATGGGCCCCTGGCCTTGTGGACTCACAAGACGTGCCCTGTGAAATCCCAGTCCCTGGGAAATGAGAGGAGAGACATCTTCGAGACCATTTCTTCGGCCACATTCCCACCCTTTGTGGACAGAGCTCAGGGCTGTGGATCCCATTCCCGGCTCCCCATTCCTGGTCTCCTGTCCTGCCAGACCTAGCATTGTCTCCAGGATACAGGGCTGTTCCAAGGAACATTAAGAGAGAGCTCTGCAGGAAAAGAGGGCCTTGCCAACTCAAACGCTCTCAGAATAATAACCAAGCAGCCTGCAGGCAGGACAGCAGTGCCAGCTTGCTGATCGCAGGGCTGGGAGCTCGTGATCCCTGACTAACTACCCCGGCACCATTCTGGACTTCATTGTCTTTACAAATCGGGGGAAAAAATGTTCTTTTGTGCTGCAGTTCTGATGGCACGGCTTGGAGTCAGGGCACATGCAGCAATGATGCCTCACATTAGCAACATGCTTTACTAGTTGATAAATGCTTTCCCAGACAGTCTCATTTAATCCCTACTGGCAACTCCACTGGGAGTATTGTACCCAATTACGTGACAGGAAAACTGAGGCTCAGAGAGGCGAAGTATATTCCTAAAGTCACACCAACAGTAAGTAATTAGAGGAACGCTGGTTTAGAAGTTAGACGACTAACAGTTCCAACTCTGCTAAGTACTAACTGTATGACCCCTGGCCAACTTTAACTTTCCTAAGCCTCAGTTTCTACACCTGAAAATTAGAGATTAAAATAGCCCTTCTGCCTCCTCCCAAAGCAGTTACGAGGATCAAATGAGATAATGAGACTTAAAACCCTCTGGAAAACGGGAAGGCGTTCCAAAAGTGTAAGGGATTATTGTGTGATTACTTGTAAATGACTGTGCATTCCATTACAAATACAAAAAAGCAGTGAGGTCATCCTCGAGACAAAGAAACATTAAGGCTCTGGGAACCAAAGGGAAATGATTTGATGTTCTACAGGTTTCTGTCTGTGTGCTTCTCACTGGTAGCTGAACCTCAGCATCAACTGTCAGATTTTCAGCCGCCAAGTCGCATGTGCCAACAGGACTCTCAAGACAGTGCTCCTTTTTCAGCTACAAGCGAATGCCGGCCCGAAAGGAGGTAATGGAGAAAGGGATGTCTGGGAGACCCTCCGAGAGTCTCAGTTCCGGAAACATGACCTACGACGTTCTCCTTGGAGAAGTTGTTAGAAATACAGGCTCCAGTCCCTCTGCAATAAGCCCATAGGGAAATAAACGTACAGGAATGAGCTATTTACCAGAGAGCACTGAGGAGGCTCCCAAGCATGAATTAATCAAGGACACAGGGTATTTCAAGCTGCAGACACCAAAAAGATGGAAATCAGCAAACCATTAAACATCCGAACACATCTCATAGAGGCTCAACCTGGAATGCGTGCAGCCCAGGCAACGGAGAGGTGTGCCTGCGTACCAGAGCTCCCGCTGCAGGTCACGTGGGGGCGGAAGGGACCCGGGAAGCTCGGAGAGCACAGCCACTGGTCTGGTGTCCTTCAGGCCCCTGCCAACACGCTGGTCATCAGGATGCTCCTCAGTGTCTGCAAAGGTCCAAGTCATCAACGTCGTGCATGGGAAGGGCCAGATCTGCCCCAGAAATCCATGCCCAAGGCTGATGAGCACACAGCTCAGTGATGGTTATTTCCTGGTTTGCACCTTATCATCTCCTTCCTTGTGCTTCACATTGGAGACAAGCACTAAATAAATTTATCACAGAGGTGTGTGCATACCTATTAAGAGTGTGTGCCTGAATCCCCAGGGACGGTGCAGCAAAGGGCTATGAGACCCAATGTGCAATGAGGGGTGGCCTACTCCATAAGTTCAGACTTCAGGAGGGTATCCTCAATGGGAGGCACAGACTTCCAGGCTAGGTATTCAAAGAGGGTGAGACGGGCGCAGTGACAAAGGACATTCCAGGCAAAGGGAAGGATGTGAGGCCAAGCCATGAAGAGCTATGTCCAGTGACCAGCAATGTGTGTAGGCCACTAGTGGGAGAGGTGGGCAGATGGGTGGAGACGAAAAGAGGTGACTCAGCAAGATATCGTAGCCTAAGGTGATTAGGTTGGGTTCTATTTCTGAATGCAGACTGGTTTTTTGACAAGCAAAGCTCTGAGCACACCATGGATCAGGTTTTTGAAAATGGTCTCTTTGGGGGCACCTGGGTGGCTCAGTCAGTTAAGCGTCCGACTCTTGGTTTCAGCTCAGGTCATGATCTCACGGTTTCCTGAGTTCGAGCCCCGTGTCTGGCTCTATGCTGACAGCAAGGAGCTTGCTTGGGATTCTCTCTCTCTCCCTCCATTTCTCTGCCCCTTCTCCACTCGCTCTGCCTCTGTCTCTCTCAAATAAATGAATAAACTTAAAAAATGAAAAGAAATAAAAATAAAAACATATATGGTCTCCTTGACTCCTCACCGGCCAATAATAATAACAACAAAACAACTATAATGTAATGAGTGTTTACTCTGTGCTGAGCATTATACTAAGCAGGCTACATATATTACGCCATCTGGTCATATCAGCTGCCCTGTGAGCCAGGCAGTCTCACCTATTATACAGATGAGAAGATAGAGGCTTAAAGAAAAAGGAAACTGGGCAAGACCCAGAGATAGTAAGTGGAAGAGGCCAGGATTAACTAACTCCCAGTACAGACTCAACCCCTTGCAACTCCAGAAAGCGCTCGTCAATTTCTAACTTTCTTTCCTATTGTCCAGACTCTCCCTATCCCATTTCTACAAGATGAAACCATCCTCATATAACTATCACAGAGGACAGTCATATATATAACAAATAAAACTCTCTACAAAAACAGCTGACAGTGTTTCTTATCTGCTTCTGTCTCCCCAGAAGGTCCTTGGAGTCAGGAGCCTCGCCTGTGTTCTCAGCACTGTGCACACAATGAACCCTCCATACTTACATGTGTTCAGTTAGACAAAGTCTTTGAAGGCTGGGCCAGGGAAGTAACACAATACTAGCTGTCATTTCCACTCTACTCTTCACAAAAATGGAACTAACCTCAGTGAGGTTCCCAAGGTCTGAAGAGGAGACCCAGCCAAGATGAAGGACGCAGGTCAAAGATCATGTGCATGGGGCAGCCTGAAGCTTCTGCCCCTTCTCCGAGCCTGCAGGACCCTGAACCTGAAGCCAGGAGCCCAAAGGCCCAAAGGAAGAGGTAGGCAGAATGCTTCCTTGAAAAAGGTGGGGGGAACCCCAGAACCCCTCATAGTGTGACCTATACAAAGCCACTCTGTCTCTCAGCTTTGGTGAATGCATGCACTGGGCTAGCACAGTAGTTTTCAAACTCTTTTTCCCGGCAGCCATTTTTCCTTTAAACAAAATGCTCTGCAGATGCTTACTTGGAAAGTAGGTAACAACAGAGCTGGTGAGGCCGGGCTCCAGGGCTCCCCCTGCTCTTCTCCCCTCTTGTGATGCCCCACCAAGCACCCCAACCGCAACCCCACTTCTGGAGTCTGGTAGTGCTGTGTGACTCAGGAAAGCACAGTTTGAACACCAGCAGCCTTCTGAGCTCTTCACGGTACCTCGCAGCTCTGACGGTGGTAGCCTCCAACACGAGCTCTACCTCCTTAATTAAGCAGCTCTGTAATTCTATCAGTGAGACAGGGAATACACAGGGTAGCAGGAAGAGTTCTCAAATCAGAAAACTTGGATTATAGGGGCGCCTGGGTGGCTCGGTCGGGTAAGCGTCCGCCTTCGGCTCAGGTCACGATCTCACCGTTTGTGGGTTCAAGCCCTGCGTGGGGCTCTGTGCTGACAGCTCAGAGCCTGGAGCCTGCTTCCGATTCTGTGTCTCCTTCTCTCTCTGCCCTTCCCCCAGTAGTGCTCTATCTCTCTCAAAAATAAATAAACATTAAAAAAAAATTAAAAAAGAAGGGGAGCCTGGGTGGCTCAGTCGGTTAGGCATCCGACTTCAGCTCAGGTCATGATCTCACAGTCCGTGAGTTCAAGCCCCGCGTCGAGCTCTGTGCTGACAGCTCGGAGCCTGGAGCCCGCTTCAGATCCTGTGTCTCCCTCTCTCTCTGCCCTCCCCTGCTCATGCTCTGTCTCTCTCTCTCAAAAATAAACAAACATTAACAAAAAAAATTTTTTTTAAGAAAACTTGGATTATAATCTATTGAAGACCTGTGTTCTCGGCAAGCAAGTTATCCATCTCAGTTTTCTCATCTTTAAAACAGGAAACAGGGGCACCTGGGTGGCGCAGTCGGTTAAGCATCCGACTTCAGCCAGGTCACGATCTCGCGGTCCGTGAGTTCAAGCCCCGCGTCGGGCTCTGGGCTGATGGCTCGGAGCCTGGAGCCTGTTTCCGATTCTGTGTCTCCCTCTCTCTCTGCCCTCCCCTGTTCATGCTCTGTCTCTCTCTGTCCCAAAAATAAATAAACGTTGAAAAAAAAAAAATTAAAAAATAAATAAATAAATAAAAAATAAAACAGGAAACAATATGGTTGTCTATCTAATAAGGCTTTTATGAGAACTAATATGCATAATAAGTTGCTTGCTAGAATGCTGCAATAAATACTGTGTTGTGATCCTCTCATCTATAAATTTATCTAAGTTCCCAGATGGAAAAGAGGCACTGCTGTGCCCAGAGCAAAGAAGATGCTCCAGAAGTGACCAGGGCTCCACACCCTCATGGACATTTTCAAACGGAGCAAACAACAGGACAGCAATAAAGAGCCAGAGGGAGGAAAATACTTATGTCCCAAATGCCCCACAGCTCATCTCTGAAAACTTTTACAGCTTGTCTCAGGAAACTCTGAAACCCAAGGCCATTTTAGGCTTTCAAGAAAGTCAACCAAGACAGTCAAGGGTGGAGAAAGCAAGCTTGGGAAAACAAATGACCCAGGTCATTGGCACAGGAGGAAGTGTTAGACTTGGCATCCCAGCTTCCGGCTTCCATACCGACCAGTGAAGGGGCTTGAAAAATCCCATCTGTCTCTGAGCCTCAATTTCCTTAACTGTAAAATGGGGATGAGAACAATCCCGCTTTCTACTTGCCCTTAATGCTGTATAGAGCCGAGGAAGTTAATGAGTATGAAACTCTGTCAAAGTTCTCAGCTGTGAACCTATATCAAACTTTATCATTTTTATAATTTCAAGTAACAAGTTGAACTACTGCGGAAAATAACTTCCATGTACCCGTAAACTGGGAATCATCCCATCCCGTGCTCCAAATGCATGATTCCCTGTCTGTGGCCTGAGTTTTGTCCCAGGCTCCCTGCACATCCTGAAGCTGCTACCAGCTTAACCCCTGCGTCATCCCAGCACTCCCATCTGATCCCAACCAGTAATCTGAGTTTCACAAAAAATAACATCCAGTTGCCCCAAGGCCAGCATTCGGGATTTCCAGGATGGGCCCCCAACCCATCTTTCCAGACACATCTCCCATTATATTGCTACATGAATCCCTGGCTCCAGTCAAGAATGTACCCCCAATTCTTCCCAACCCCAAGAGTTGGCCATGTTCCCCCCCCCCCTTATTCTGTGCCTCCAAATTGGAGTGAAAAATCTCTTTACTGCCCAATGGGGAAGTGGATCACTTGATAGTGTTCTGTGACTGGAGTGTGGTCAACAGAGTCTTTATTGCCCCATTCTTTCTCTACAGTTGGTCCCACCAACTTCCAGTGCATAAACATCCACATCATAAGAAGAAATACTACCGTATTCTTTGTCGTCAATAACTCTTTTCATGTGCCCCATCTTTTTAAATAATTTTTAACATTTACTTATTTTTGAGGGAGACAGACAGACAGAGCATGAGCAGGGGAGGGGCAGAGAGAGAGGGAGACACAGAATCCGAAGCAGGCGCTAGGCTCTGAGCTGACGTCAGCACAGAGCCCGATGTGGAGCTCGAACCCACAATCCTCGGGATCATGACCTAGCCAAAGCTGGACACAACTGACTGAGCCACCCAGGTGCCCCCCACATGCCCCGTCTTTAAAAATGCTTAAAGTCAGGGGCGCCTGGGTGGCTCAGTCGGTTAAGCATCCGACTTCGGCTCAGGTCACGATCTCGCGGTCTGTGGGTTCGAGCCCCGTGTCGGGCTCTGTGCTGACAGCTCAGAGCCTGGAGCCTCTTTCAGATTCTGTGTCTCCCTCTTTCTCTGACCCTCCCCTGTTCATGCTCTCTCCCTCTCTGTCTCAAAAATAAAATAAATGTCGGGGCGCCTGGGTGGCGCAGTCGGTTAAGCGTCCGACTTCAGCCAGGTCACGATCTCGCGGTCCGTGAGTTCAAGCCCCGCGTCTGGCTCTGGGCTGATGGCTCAGAGCCTGGAGCCTGCTTCTGATTCTGTGTCTCCCTCTCTCTCTGCCCCTCCCCCGTTCATGCTCTGTCTCTCTCTGTCCCAAAAATAAATAAAAACGTGGAAAAAAAAATTTTTTAAAAATAAAATAAAATAAATGTTAATAAATAAATAAATAAATAAATAAATAAATAAATAAATGCTTAAAGTCAGATATGACCATGACACCCATTTTACAAATAAGGAAGTTAAGGGTCCATAATATAGTAAGTAGCTGAGCCTATAGCCCAGTGTAGGTCCTTGGCTCCTAAGCCTGTGTCACTACCCACTCTCCCCAGCAGCAGAGTACAATCAAAACCCTTCTATAAAGGTACTGAGCTGTCCTGTGGCTAGCTCGCTGTGTGCCCCTGCACAAATCACTTTCCCTCTCTGGACCATAACATGAGGGCCCCAGGGCCATCCCACACATCTACACCCTATTTCTCTCCTCCAAAAGGTTTCAGAAATGAAACCGTGGAGAGGCACTACCAAGGTAGTGTCTCGCACACGTCTTTGGTCAGTTCCATCCTGAGCTTTCCCTCCCAACCCCCGAAGCTCATCCTGAAAGAAGGAAGGAGGACTGATCTGAACGTCAAAGGGCCCCCAGAACTCTACAGGGCGGCATGTGGCGGCATGACCACACAGACCCCAAGAGCCGCTGCGGTCACGGTCATGGCGCAGGAAGCTTGTCGGCAAACTGCTGGAGGGACAGGCGATTTTTAAGAAGTTTGAAATGCAAGAGCATTAATGCGGAGGGCAGTCTAAGACTCCCGCTCTCCTTCAAGGTGCTTAAGACATCAGCTTCCCTCTGCAGTGTAGGCAATACCACTGAGCACCATATCTCGTGCGACGTGGAGACAGGATGCGTGCGGCAAGCTGCCGTGTAGTCTCGAGTCCACACGCGGACTGCCAGGCTCTCCTGGGACCACAGGAGCCTATACCTGGCCCAACTTCTGTAAACGACTTGCCTGGAGCATTCGTTCACTCAAAAGGCATCACCGATATCTACTTGAGAGCCAGTGGTAGGAGGAGGTGAGGCTTCTGCTCTGGGTACTTTGCACTAATATGGTCAGCGGCTTCCCAACGGCAAGAGAGTAAGTCCAAGTGCTTTACCTAGTATCCCAGGTTTCTCAATAACTCGGACTCAACCTTCTATTCTCACCATGAACTCCCTCCTACTGCCACTCAGCACACATCCTTTGCTTTATTCAGACTAAACTCTTAGCTTGCACTGTTGCCTTTGTTTGACCTGCTACCCTCCCCAGCCCAAGATCAAATATAGATATCCTGTATGTCCTTCAAGGCCTACTGGTCACCCCCAACAGGAGGGAGACTGCTCTTTGAAGAAAGGCAGTTATGTCCACAGTGCTTCACGTATTACAGGACATCTAGCATCTCGAGCTCTGACCGTGGAATGACAATAGTGTTTTGCCTCCAGCTCTGAGACGACAAAAAAAAAAAAAAAAAAAAAAAAAACACCCCACCATGTTTTCAACTGCCCTGGGAGAAGTCACTGCCCCCAGCTGAGAACGACCCAACCATGGTCACCCTACATGAAACCTCCCTTACCTCTCAGTGCATTTGAAGCCATCTCTCTTCTCCAAATCGGCTCAGCCCACTGTCTAACATGTCAGTCATAAGCTTCCAGTAGTCTTATCATGCACCTGACTTAACCATTCTCTTCCCAGCAAGGGCTCCCAGTGGAAGAATCCATGACTTCTCTGCCACAGTGCCAATCCAGCACAGTGTCAGGTTCATAGGAAGTGTCTAATAAACAAGACACAAATTATATAAACAAGACAACTGCCCAGGGCATGACTCCCAAGAGTGTGTAGATGGCAGATACATTCCTTCAGTGGGCTCATCAGAATTCCTCTCCACCTCTAAAGCGCCTTCCTGCACTGCAGAAGCAGACTGCTAAGAACTACATTTCCCACACTCCCTGGAAGCTAGTGAATTCACATCCAGCAAGAAGATATACTTGTGTGAGACCCAGAGGGTGGAAGTGAAGCTAAAGCTTCCTGCCTCTATTTCTACTGGCAAGCACCTTCTGGGGTGCCAGGAGCCAAAACACAGCCCTATGTGGCAAGCCAGCATCCTACCACCAGCCGGGAGGATGCTGAGAAAAGTCTAGAGGCCCAGCAGTGGCTTCCTAATCCCCTCTTCCTCATCCCCGGATTGTGGTGGTGGAATAAATTCTTAAACTCAATAGCTGCTGATGTAGCCTCCTGTTCCCACTGTTCCAGCCTTTCTAACAGTTTTGTTAGCATCTGTTCCCCCGAATGAATCCCTTTCCACTTAATGATGTGGAATGTCTTTCCTTCCCTTCAAGCCTGAAGATGTAGGAGGGCGGTGGGGGGGGGGGGGAGGACAGATCAATTAGCTGATGATCCGTTCCTCTCTTTCTTGATCTGATCACGTAAGACCTATGTCTGTCTGTACCTAAGACCTTCCCCCTTGCCTCTGTGAAGGGAAGAAATGTATCTCACTTTACCGCAAGGAGTGTAACAGACCTAAGGAACATAAATAGCAGGTCATAAGCTAATCAGAACTACACAAAGTCTAGCTCCTATAAAACTAAGTGTGTTTACAGCATAACTGCTGACTCTCTCCTGAGAATTCTTGGCTTGACCTCTTTGTTTCCCAGAATTGCCACCGACTAGTTCAGTGCCTCAAAGGCATGCCGGCTGCAGACCTATAGCCCATCTGCTCTGTGCAGCCCCACAGAGTAGGCCTCCAGAAATGTCTGTTCCTGTCCTTGTTTCCTCATTTATAAAACAGAGGCGGCAATCATACCTTCCTCATAGGCGGGCTTAGAGGATTCGATGACTCACGAAGAATAAAGCAGCCAGAACAGTGACCGCTTGTGAAGCGTTGCCTGGTGTGGAAACCGAGAGCAATCTTAGGACACAGGTATAAGCCCTACTTTGCAAATGAGGAAACGGAGACTCGGAGAGATCATGTAACGTGCCCAGGTCAGACAGCTAGTAAGCAAGGAGTGGGGGCAGGATCCAAATCCAGGTCCGTGGCCTTCCACCAAATCTGAAGCTCCTTGCACCTCAGCATCCTGCTTGCCGACGTGCACACCTAATGGAAAAATGTATTCAACTGGAAGAGGAAAATCAGCCCCTACATAACAGGTGTGTATCTTGGGAGCTCTCTGGGCATCACAGAATGATAAGGCCAATGTCATAAGCCCTGCCCTTCAGCACAGTCAGCTCCTGTGGGTAAAATTAGCTCAGCTCTGCTCCGGTGCCGCCTAGAGCCCCAAGGCAAAACTCACCCCGGGCACAGCGCGGCCTCACCTGACCCTCCCAGGAAGGGTCCCTCATGCACCTCATTAGGGCCTGAGATCACTCATTTTGCTCTTTCCTGTCTCCGGCTGCTGAGGTCACCTCTCTACTATCCAGAAAGACAGCTCCAAAGGAGAAGTAAAGATGAAAATACAAGCAACCATTCTGTATTCCTTTCCCCAGGGCAGTTCCCGAGCAAGGATGGGGTGCCTGCCTGCCATGCCAGCTGTGTACTGGGGGGAAGGAGGCTGTGCTGAGTTACATAACCAAGTTGAGGACCAAAGACACACACTAGCCCAGATGGACTCCTAAGACCGCCCTCCTTCTTTTACTCTAGTAGTGATGACAGTGTTGACGGGGGGGGGGGGGGGGGGGCTATTCTGTATTCTTGCGTCTTGTAGAACACAGCACATGGATGGTCACCACCAGGGTGTCCTCTGTATCCTCCCAACCCAACGCCACCAAACTTGAAGGCAGAGCTCAAATGCCACCTCTCCTGGGGCCTTCCCTGCTCCCATGCCTACCTAGCTAGAATTTCCATCACACCCTCTATAGTGACTTAGCTCTACCCTTTATTATTTGGCATTTATTCATTCAGCAAATATCTCTTGCACACCTACTTTGGACTTGATGATACAGAAATAAAAGAAATGAGCCCTGATCTCAAGGAAATGCAACCCACTTCGATAAATACCCGGAAATGGGGGAAGTGGAGTTATCAAGGGTTAGAGGTGTATTCCAAGCAGAGTTGATTTCAGAGCAAAATCTTGAAAGGCACATGGGCGCTCTACTGTGATAATCTGGGGAAAGGAGCAATGTCCTCACCAGGGAACAGTGCAGGTTAAAGTCATGGAAGCTACGGAGAATCCCATGGATATTCCAGGAATGCAGGCTCTGTCTCAGAGGTTCATGAGATGATCATGGAAAGAGGCAGAGGCCAGATTACAAAAAAGTCTTCTAGCTTATGCAGAGGATTGTGGATTTTACCCAGAATGAAGAAATCCTCCAAGGATTTTAACAACAGAGATCTGGCATGAATGGATTTGCATTTTTGGAAAGTCACTCTGGAAGAAGGGCAGAGAATGGGATGGAAGAAGGTGAGGATAATTAAACCACATAGGCAGAAGATGCTTAGGGTTGGAACTGAGGCAGCAGGACAGCGAAGGGGGGTAGGAGTCTACCATGGTTGACTCAGTAAGATCAGAGGATGACAAGACAGAAAGGTGAGGGGAAGGGAGCAGCCACCCAGAGTGAGCCCCAGTTTCCAAGGTTGGGTGATTGGGTAGATAGATGGTGATATCATTCGCCAGGGTGACAATGCTGAGACAGGTTGAGTCTGAGGTAACTTTAACATGTCCAACTGCCTTTTGGATCAAAAGGCACTCACCTACGTGGGTCTGAAGCTCAGGAGTTCTAAATTGAACGTAACCCCTGGGACCCATGAGCACAAAGACAATGAAGGTGGCCAAAGACAGAGCTACAATACTAACACGTATGAGATGTACAGAGAACAGGAGCCAGCAAAGCAGCCGTGAGGAGAGGCCAGAGAGGCAGGGGAAGAATGAAGGAAGCAAGAGTGGTCAACAGTGACAATACCACAGAGGCCAGAGCAGAGCAGTGGTAAAAAGAAATGAATTGGCCCCCACGGACCTGGGTGAGAACAGCTTCTGTCAGACTGAAATGGGCTAAGAAGCCCAAAGAAGGTAAGGCAAGGCAAGGCAGAGAAGGAAAGGGGAAACTGCACGTCATCCGAGAAGGACACGTGGGTGTGTGTCTTACTTCCCCTACTAGACGACAGGCTTCCAGAACGGTGCTGTCCAGCAAAAGTATAAGGCAAGCCATAAATGTAATTTGTCATCTGCTAGCACAACCCATATTTTTAAACAGCAAGACAAACTAATTCTAATGATACACTTCATTTAACCCATGTAACCAAAATATTACCACTTCATAAGTAATGAACATAAAATTTATCAGTAAGGCATTTTATGTTTTCTTTTCTATAAAGCCTTTGAAATCTGATGAATGTTTCACACTTACAGCCCATCTCAATTCGAACTGGCCATACCTTATATCCTCAACAGCCACATGTCATTCTGATTTAACTATGATGAATCAGGGCTCACCATGGAAGCTGGCCCACTGTAAACCTGACATAAAACAAAAATGATGAAATGAATGGATAGGTGATGGACAGAAGGATGAATGCATGGATAGATGGATGGATGGATGGATGGATGGATGGATGGATGGACTGTCTGTCCTCCACTGAGAAAATCCGTGAACTCTCCATGGTTTCTTTCCTTCTATCAACTGTATTTTAAATTCCAATCTTGAGTCATGTTGAACTAGAGCCCCGGTTGAGTTTAATATGAATACAAACAGCCTCATTTCCAATTCCTTCTCAACTTCTTCTCTTCCTTCAAAAATCACAAATGTTGTCAGTCTCTCTCATTTTCTTAGAGCAAAACAACTCTGTCAAACACTAATCAGAAGACCTACTCCTTAAGGGGCACCTGGGTGGCTCAGTCGGCTGAGAGTCCGACTCTTGATTTCAGTTTAGGTCATGATCCCAGGGTTGTGGGATTGAGACCCGCATTGGGCTCTGCACTGAGCGTGGAGACAGCTTGGGATTGTCTCTCCCTCTGCCCCTTCCCCATTCGTTTCCTCTCTTCTCTCTTTCTCTCTTGCTCTCACTCACCCTCTCTCTCTCTCAAAAACTAAAAAATCAAAAAATTTTAATTAAAAAAAAATAAGATGACCACTCACATATATCTCAAGCAGGCCACTTCACCTCTCTGAGCTTCCATTTCCCCCACCATAAGAATTTAACCTTATATAGTCTGCATATCTCGTAGACTCACTGTACAACTCAAACTAGTAAAGACACTAAAATATTATATAGAAGTAGGGTGTCCCCCAGAAGTCTCCCTGTATTATCACTATATGCCATACGACCTTGTAACATTATAAGCTTCAATCATGTCTCCACGCATACGTTCGTAACAAGAAAAACCCTGCAAGAAAACATCGGTATTTTAATTTGCAACATCACTGTCCTTCCCTTCTCCCTTGAAAAACCACAGAAGGTGTGCTCACTCTGATTTTCCTAGAGAAACACAACTAGGTTTTCCGAGAGTGATCACACCGTAAGATTTGCCTACAAAGTGAAGCCTTACAAATGCTGGTCAGGGTGTGACCACTCCCGGGGGATGGTGTGGTTGGAGACTTAATCACCCGTCTACAGAGAGCACAGAGAAAACATGCCTTATTGTACAGACATGAGTTCGAGTTCAATAGTGAAAATCTTCTCCACCCCACCCAACCTCCAAGAGCTCCATGGTAACAACTATCTGGTTTCATTCTGCTTTTTGAATATGAAACAGAGATACTGGAGGGATTACAAAAGGTAAGAAGCTGAAATGAGGTGAAATGAGGACTTCTTAGAGACACAGTTGCCAAGTTAGAGAAAAAAAAAACAATGAAGATGATCCATTTGTTTCTTTTGTTGATCAGGGTCACTATCCACAGACCCGATAGAAAAACAACCTCCTTCAGGGACGCCTGCGTGGTTCAGTCGGTTAAGCATCCAACTTCGGCTCAGGTCGTGATTTCATGGTTCAAGAGTTCGAGCCCCGCGTCGTCAGGCTTTTTGCTGACAGCTTCTGTGTCAGCTTCAGATTCTGCATCTCCTTCTGTCTCTGCCCCTCCCCTGCTCGTTCTCTGTCTCTATCTCTGTCTCTGTCTCTCTCTCAAAAATAAACATAAAAAAAAAACCTCCTCCAAAACTCTGTGGCTAACCGAACAAGAAGGAGGGTCACTCACAGACTCCTAAAATGAGCAGCGAGCACCCTAATTTAGCAGGAAAGGAACAATAAGAACAAGAAAGATGTGTGGAGGCCCTGAGACGGGGTAGGGGGCTGGAGGGCTGGAGACCATGGGGACACAGTACACGAGAGGCAAAGCACAGCCTTAAATCTTGTTGGTCAAAATCCCAATCTTCTGCTGTTTCTCTTTATGTGATCCCCCTTCTTTAATGTTTATTTGTTTATTATTATGCGGGGGGAGGGGCGAGAGGCAGAGAGAAGAGAGAGAGAATCCCAAACAGCCCTCCTCCATCAGTACAGAGGCTGAGGGAGGGCTCGAACTCAGGAAACCGTGAAATCATGACCTGAGCTGAAACCAAGACTCAGGCGCTCGACCGACTGAGCCACCCAGGCGCCCCAACCGCCCTTTTTAAAGCCAAATCAAAAAATTACCCACTGACTGATCCAGCTAAACAAAGCTATTGATATACAGGTTGCAAAGTACGCCAAGGAAAAATTTTAAAAGCAGATAAACTCTGTTGCAAATGTCATTTAATCCAAACTCTGTCCTACCAGCAAAAGATAAATTCTTGTTCCACTTAGTATTTCTCAGCCACACATTCTCCAGGGCCAGTAAAACTCTTGTGGCAAAGCAGCCCTCACAACCAGGTTCCCCCCAGACCATGCACAGACTTATGCCCTCACCAGCCATGTATTAAAGAAAAAAAACAGAAAACACTAACATATCATGGCATGTAATACCTTAAGTGGCAGTGAAAAGCAGGGTCAGTTTACAAAATTTTGCTGTTGCTGTTTAAAAAACACTTATCAGGGGGTTGGGGGGGTGGTGCCTGGGTGTCTCAGTCGATTAAGCATCCGACTTTGGCTCAGGTCATGATCTTGAGGTCTGTGAGTTCAAGCCCTGCGTCAGGCTCTGTGCTGACAGCTCAGAGCCTGGAGCCTGCTTCAGATTCTGTGTCTCCCTCTCTCTCTGACCCTGTCCCACTCACACTCCGTGCCTCTCTCTCTCTGAAAACTAAAATAAACATTTAAAAAAAATTTTTTTAAACACTTGTCCTATGCCAGGCAATTTTCTAAGCACTTTGCAAATATTAATTCATTTAACCTTCCCAAGAGCCCCTATGAAGTAGGTACCATTATCATTATTCCCATTTCACAGATGAGGAAACTGAGGCCCGTTAACACAGAACTAGACAGTGGCAGAGCTGACAAGTGTATCTAAGCAATCTGGCTCAAGGTCGATGCTCGTGACCATCATGCTTCGCCGTCTCTCAGTTGATCTTGTTTGTCTTCCCCGTTTTTACTGTTGGGGGTGGGGTACCAGAACCCAAATAGTACACTCACTATCATCAGCACAACTGATACATTCTCTCCCTGAAGTTACAGGACAGGCCACATCCTAACCAGGAACAGTATCATTGGTTTACTCTGGGAAAGCCCTGTCACAAGACCAGAAACATGCAGCATCCATGTGATCACCATATTATCTCTGTCATTATCAGAGTGAAGAGTGAAGGTCAAGTGGAAGGCTCGGGGACAGCAGGAGATAGACTGCAGCAGCCGTCTCTCCACCAGTGGTCTTGTCGAGGGGACCGGAAGGCACCTGAGCCGAGGCTTCCTCTTCCCTGAGCTCTGCCACTGCTTGGAGCAAGGACTCTCCGGTCCTCATTTTGCAGAAGAAGATACCAATGGCCCCATTTGCTGTTACACGTTACACTTCCATGCAAGAAAAACACTGGTTCCTCATAGATGTCACTGCAAATTCATAGGACACAGAGGCTACATGCCGTTAAGAGTGGAGCGTTCAGGCTTTGCGGTCGGACAGGTTAGAGTTCAAAGCTTGTGCACGCCACTGTGTGACACGGTGCAAGCCCCACACTGGTTCTGACTTAACCTGTGGGAGGAGGGAATGATGAAAATCCCTATTTCATGGGGTTGCTGGGAGATCAGAGACCATGCGAGCAAACTGCATGACACCTGGCACCCGGCAGCTGTTATTTAAAATAAAAATGAAGCGGGGCGCTTGGGTGGCTCAGTCGGTTAAGCGTCTGACTTCGGCTCAGGTCAGGATCTCGCGGTCCGTAAGTTCGAGCCCCGCATCGGGCTCTGTGCTGACCGCTCGGAGCCTGGAGCCTGCTTTGGATTCTGTGTCTCCCTCTCTCTCTTCCCCTCCCCCACTTGTACTCTATATCTGTCTCTCTCTCAAAAATAAATAAACATAAAAAAAAAAAAAAAGAATTTCTCCAGGTGCCTGGGTGGCTTAGTCAGTTAAGTGACCAACTTCAGCTCAGGTCATGATCTCTCAGTCTGTGAGTTCGAGCCCCGCGTCAGGCTCTGTGCTGATGGCTCGGAGGCTGGAGCCTGTTTCGGATTCTGTGTCTCCCTCTCTCTCTGACCCTCCCCCGTTCATGCTCTGTCTCTCTCTGTCTCAAAAATAAATAAACGTTAAAAAAAAATTAATAAATAAATAAATAAAATAAAATAAAATAAAAATGAGGATAAAACATGCCTGCTCCTTCCAGGTCCAGATTTGTCCAGATCTTTCCCCTTCCCCTGTGAGAGGGATAAAATGGACATGGGGCCCCACCTCCTTCCTCCCTGCTCAATGGTACCACTGTGCTCACTCACAGTCCCCTGAGCACAAAATCCTTTAGGCCCCAAGCCCTCAGTCAGTCAAGTTCTATGTTGTTTCACATGCTGGTGCTCTTGCTCATGTTCTCCCTTTAACCTAGAAAGTTCCTTACCGTACTCCTATTCATCTCACAAGACCCAGCTCCACATCACTGACTCCGTGAAGCTTTTCCAGTCATTCTCTCCTTTGTGCATTGGGTGCACATCAACTATTACACTGGTGACATGAAAGGCGATGGCACACCCAATACAAGGCCGCAAGGCACCAGTACACAGAGATATGGTCACACGCACTGCTAAAATATTTCAGTATTTCCTTGCCTCTTGTTAAAAAGCTTCTGTTTCAAGGCCCCCAAGCATCCTCACGACACCCCAATCTTCCCAATCCCTCCCTTAAGACCCCAGATCCTCTCCACAATCTATGAACAAAATGGTTCCCCTGGAAGAGCTGGTGCCCCTTCAGTCTGGGTGGCTCAGTTGGTTACACATCTGGCTTCGGCTCAGGTGATGATGTTCATGAGTTCAAGCCCCATTTCGGGCTCTGTGCCACCAGCTCGGAGCCTGGAGCCTGCTTCGGATTCTGTGTCTCCCTCTCTCTTTCTGACCCTCCCCTGCTCACGCTCTGTCTCTGTCTCTCTCAAAAATAAATACACATTAAAAAATAATAACAAAACATAAATAAGTATCACCATATACATGGATAACTAACCTGCTGAACTAAATGCTGATCTGCATATTTGTGGACAGGGACTGATATTAATTACTGGGTAGGATGCTCCTTAAGGGCTAGAAGCACATGATTCCTCAGCAACCAGAACACTAGGCACAGAGCAAGCTTAGAGCAAACACTGAACGGATTCACAAGGTCTCCCTCCTCAGCCATGGCCCAGCACATAGCAGGCCTTCAATACGTTCTTGCTGCCCACCTGCCCGACTGCCCTACTGTGTGCAAATCTGGACCCAATCTGCCTCCTGCCTCCCCCAGATACCCAGTCCACCTCACTGGCCCCAGCTGCTGTGTTCCCATCCCTCCTTCTCTCCTCCAGTGGCCCAACCTTGTGGCCAGCTCTCGGCCACACGCTTCCAGAGGTCCCGATGCTGACAAACCCAACCCAAACTTGCCCAAGACTGGCCTGGGGGTCCTTATTCTTGGACTAAGGAAGTGGCCATAAAAAATATGTTCCCTCAAGGCACACGTGAGATCTCCATTTAAAAGTTAACCAAAACTGGGGCGCCTGGGTGGCTCAGTCGGTTAAGTGTCCGACTTCAGCTCAGGTCATGATCTCGCGATTCATGAGTTTGAGCCCCGCATTGGGCTCTGTGCTGACAGCTCAGAGACTAGAGCCTGCTTTGGATTCTGTGTCTCCCTGTCTCTCTGCCCCACCCATGGCTCACACTCTGTCTCTCAAAAATAAATAAGCATTGAAAAAATAAAAATAAAAAAATAAAAGTTGACCAAAACTGTTAAAAACATTCCTTGTATTTTCATAAACTGATCTTTTAAAAATGGTTGCATATCACATCGATTCACTTTCTCTTTCCTCATGGTCCAGTGTGGCAGGAAGGACAGGGTCTCCTGTCCTTGATATTAATAATGGGGAGGGGACTTCTCCAAGAAACACAGTTGGCTCATAGCATGACAGGGGCTAAAGTCTAACCTCAAGCATCTTAGTCCAGAGCCGTTCGGTTTCCTTGGGCCAGTTCAGCTCAGTAATGCACAATCTTACTGAGCTAGGATGTGTTGGACTAGGATGTAAACATACCACATGTGGCTCCGTCCCGCCCCCCCTCGGTCCCTTAATGCTGCTTTGCTCTCCTGCCTAGCACCTTTCACTCTTTGAAAGCAGGGATGTTTACTTGTGTGTTGTCCATCTCACTTCCCAGACTGCAAGCAGGATGAGGCCTTGGACCGTGTCTGTCCCCTTCGCTGGGGCACACTGGACCATGCAAAGAAAAGGGAATCTGGAGCCAGATCCAACAGCGACTCCCTGAACCATCGGTCACCAGCAGCCTCACCACGGACAAATAACTCAATCTCTCCAAGCCTCAATCTCTTCATCCTTAACATCCAAATAATGACACCTACTTCCTATGTGTTTGGAAGCAGTTTAAAAAAAGAATATTCACCAGTGCTCCATACACAATAAGCAGTCAATTGATGCCGGCTTCTCCCTTTTGCTAGTCGTCACCAGTGGTGCCTCCTTCACCCCCTACCTACCCTCTGAAAGCTCCTTCCCCTATCAGTCACGGCAATGCTAGGGCCACAAATTGCCCTTTTCCACCTCAAGGTGTCAGCTCCTCCCACAGACCCTTTCCAAGGCAGGTTATCTACAAGGGGGACCCGGGCAGAGCTCACAGTTGAAGCCAACCACATTTTCGTATCCGCCAAGCTCTGACCTACTTCCCAGCCGAACTAAAGCAGGTGACGCTAGTAATGATTCAGCAAGGGCTTTCTTACTTTTTTCGAGTCATCTTGGACATGGGACATAACCCAGAATCATGAACTCATGGAGCTCAGAGGTGCAGGGTCCACAAAGCCAAGCCCACAAAGTCCAACTCTGTTACTTTATAGATATAGACTCTGTGTCCTAGAGAATGAAAGTATCTTAGCCAAAAAGAAACCCCCAAATTCCCCCCAAAGTTTAGAAACAAAAGCATGGTTCCAATTCTAACCTAACAAAGGGAGTCTGGCTTGCCTAGCACTTTCTCTCATCTCTGAAAGGATCCCTTATGTCTCAGAGCTTAAATTCCTCCTGATTCCATTCCAGACAAATGTATTCTCTCGATTATTAAATATTCTGCATCTTTCTAGGCGATGAGAGAATTTCTCTAATTTCTAGCCCCATGAAAGTACAGTGACACACCTAGAAATAACCTGCAAATATTTTAAATTATAATAGATGATATAAGAAAAACCAAGAGACTAGAAGTGAGGAGGTATGAAGACAAGACTTAGCTCTGCCTCTAACTACTCCTATGACTTGAAATGAGACCTTCTCCCCTCTGGATCTCCTTTTCCTCATATTAAAGTGGGACTGCTGGACCAGGTCCTCTCCAGCTGTGATATTCTAGATCTATGCATCTCATGTCACCTTTAATACATTATTATCACCCACCATCCAAAACAATGAGACTGTGACTCATTAAGCTCAGAACTGAATGCAACTGGAAAGGTATTCTTTAACACGTAACCAGTGTTCGTCAATGAACTGCAAAGCTTTTTGCAAAGCAAGGGTTCCACTCTTACATAATTACGTCACGTGGACATTGGAAATACCATAAAGCAAATATTGCCAGACTGAGGAAGTTGTATAATAATGCAAAGCTATGGGGTTATAATAAAACAATAAGTCAGTCTCTTCAATATTATCACAATGTAGGCTTCTTGTGACAGTGGATTTTTCACAGTGGTACCTTTATTCTAATAACCCTGCCGCTGCTCAAGTCCCTTCTTTAGAAACTAGGTGGGGGGAAAGGAAGGAAGGAAGGAAGGAAGGAAGGAAAGAAGGAAGGAAGGAATGAAGAAAGAAAGAAAGAAAGAAAGAAAGAAAGAAAGAAAGAAGGAAACTGTGTACAAGCAGATGTAGAGCTTACAGAATATTCTCAACGGGAATATTTGGGAATATTCTGGGATATTCTGGGAATATCTCTTTGATTTTTGAGAATGATTCTGATTTATCCAACAGTCACTGAAAGACAATTCCAGTGAACAAAGGTGATCCAGTTGGATTCTGATTTATCCAACAGTCACTGAAAGACAATTCCAGTGAACAAAGGTGATCCAGTTGGATTCTGATTTATCCAACAGTCACTGAAAGACAATTCCAGTGAACAAAGGTGATCCAGTTGGAGGTGATCATGAATAATGCTTGGCCAAAAAAAAAAAAAAATACACAAAGCTCGTGAGTGATAACAGCATCATGGGCATAAGTATACATCCCCAGCTGAGCCTAGAGGGTGATTTCTAGGCAGTATTAGCTTTACAGTAAGACACACAAGATCTTCCTAAGCTCCCAAGAAAACTCAACATGTTGATTCAGAGGTGGTACTGCTCTCTTGCTTCCTACTGCTCCTTTTCCCCCCAAGAAGTTTCTTAATAAGAAATGTTAAGTGATCCCTACTAGAATCCAACACAAGCATTATCATGGAACTACGTCCTTAAAGATGATGCCACAGATTTCCCAGTTATCTTTCCCTACGAAGCACTCATAAAAGAAATTAAGGAAAAAGGCCTAATGCATCAAAATGTTCATAACACTGTCATTTATAAGAGCAGAAATTGGTAATGATCCAAATCCAAAAAATACGTAAATGGCTAAATTTAAAAATAGTACATCTAATCAATGGATCATGAGTGGCCATCATAAAGAGAATTATAAAGTAAACTGGAAATGTTAATAAACATGCAATGGAAAAAAAAAAAGACCAAAAAAAAACTGTCTAGTAAGAATATGTTTAAGAAAATATTGGTGGGGTACCTGGGTGGCTCAGTTGGTTAAGTGTCCGACTCTGAATTTTGGTTCAGGTCATGATCTCAGGGTCATGAGATCGAGCTTTGTTTTGGGCTCTGCAGCAGAGCCTGCTTAAGATTCCCTGTCTCTCCCTCTCTCTCTGCCCTTCCCTTGCCTGAGTGCGTGCTCTCTCTCTCTCTCTCTCTTTCTCTGTCTCTAAAAAAAATAATTGATTAATTTTTTAAAAGAAAATATTGGTAGATAATATTTTAATAATATATCTACTTTTGCATAATAATGACAGTGACTAATAGCTAATAGCATGACTCAGGACTCCTCCAGGAGAGCCTGGAAATACTTGAAACTCTGATAAAGCCTGGAGATTTAAATAGAAGAAGGCAATCAGAAACTCCAGAACAAAACAAAGACTGCATAAGAAATCATGACCAAATTTAGAGAAACCAGCCCAACATAAAAGAAAAAGTTAATGAACTTCAAAAACACAGAAGAGACTCCAAGCAGGCAAGAGAACAACTAGAAAGGCAGAAGATATATGGGATATATGGGTAGAAAATACTTAATTTTCTTCTTCCAACCAAACAATACAACCTCAAATTCCAAGAATATTAAAAAACATTCTTCTCATTGTGCAAACAAAACAAAAAACCTGGGACAATTTTAAACAACTAGAGGAGAACGAGAAGAATCTTATTAGATTTTGATGCTAAGGGAAAGTTTGGTCCCCTGTGAGTGGCTTGAAGGTGGTGACCTCAGAACCCTAGAAAAGGAAATGAAACCACAGCACATGACTTAGCCCCGTATTGAGCAATATTTACCTAGAAATCATACTAAATGTTGTTGATTGTTTTCAGCTCTTGAAGTCAACCCACAGACATAGCACAGAAGACAGAAGTTGCAAAACCATGTACAGTGCATTTTACATTATCAATCATAAATGCCGGAGAGGCAAATGTCACATAAAATGTAAGTGACAAATTAGGAGTAAAAGTGCGACAGGAAAGGTGGAGAGAATCTCCAGAATCTTCATTGTACAAAATGGCGGGTGAGGAGAGAGGAGTCAAAAGTTGCTATAGCAAGAAACGGAGATTTGTGCACACGACATAAACTTAGAAAGGAAATTAACAGACAGCAGATCACTGATGTAACTATCAAACACTGGGCAGGAGGATGAAAAGTATCAGTGGGTGTAAACAAGCTAGTCCTTGGGGCGCCTGGGTGACTCAGTCGGTGAAGCGTCTGACTTCGGCTCAGGTCATGATCTCACAGTCCGTGAGTTCGAGTCCCGCGTCCGGCTCCGTGCTGACAGCTCAGAGCCTGGAGCCTGCTTCAGATTCTGTGTCTCCCTCTCTCTCTGACCCTCCCCCGTTCATGCTCTGTCTCTCTCTTTCTCAAAAATAAACAAACATTAAAAAAAAAATTAGAAAAAAAAAAACAAGCTAGTCCTTGCATATCACAAAAGTCAGCAGGCATATATATGTAACTAATAAGTCTAAAACTAAAGACATACGCACATTGCTTAGAGACAGGACAATAACCATGTGCAGAATTAAAAACAAAAACAAAACAAAACAAAAAAAAAGAATTAAAAACAAAAAATGGTTACAAGCGGGGAATGGACCTGAAATAGGACATTTATAAATGCTTTTGTATTATTTCACTTTATTTTTGCTAAGAATAAGAACATTTATTTTCAATCTTTTAAAACTAAAAAAATAATTTCCAAGGAAAATGAAAGAGCTACAAATAGCGTGACCCAGAGGTCAGAAAAGTCAAATGCAAGGCAGCTTTCTTGGGGAAGCCATGACGAAATGACACTCTTGTGGACATCACGGAGTACACAAGGCCCTCTTTGAAAGCCACTCTGACCCTCTTCCCCTTCTCCTCCAGATCTTTAACTCTCCCTTAAAGTCCACATAGAAAATTCGGAAGAGTTAATGCCCCTCAACTCTCCTTGCTGGATTCAAAATAAAAAGCAGCCCCTAATGAAAACCTGAAAATATAAAGAAACCCTGAGGAAATCCCAAAATCAACAGACAGCTCAGGCTGCGTAGCCCTGTGGCCTAGAAGCGCACCCGGGCCTGGAGGTTGGAGCTATAATTAGCTGCTTCTGGGCAGACAACAAGGACTCCTGTTCCCTGGAAAGGAGGTAATTAAAGGAGGCAGATTTAGGCCTGAGGTGGTAAGTCTCAAGGAACTGTGGCTCCGGGCAATCCCAACCTGCACCCTGAATGAGGAAATAGGAACCCGCAGGCCTGACACTCCATTCCTGAACCATTTTTTCTTCTCCTCTCAGATTCTAAAGCCAGGGGAATGCCAGCCTTCAGCCGATCATTTTTTTTCAGTCACCTAAGACCCATTTACTGGGGCACCCACTCCCATGGGCCCCGCACTGTGCTCGGTGCCCCAAGGAGGGCAGAGGCAAATGACACGGAAACCCTGACCTCAGGGAGCTGACAGGTGAGAAGTTCCTGAGCATAACTCACAGCACACAGCCCCAGGTAAGAGATGAGCCACATCACAAGAGAAGGAGATGAAGCCACTGCCTGCTGGGATGCCTGGGGAGGGCGTCCTAGAAACCACGCAGAGGCTCGATCCGAACAAATGGAAATAATAACATGCGAAGGAACGGTGGCTTTCTAGAAAGTAGAAATTACGTGAGCAAAGGCACACAGCCGGCAAACCGAGGGGCTTGTGGCAGGAAAGGAGAGTTACCCCCTCCCCTGGAACAAGGGTGGGTAAAGGCGATTAATGTTCATGACTCATTCACGGGGTGCCTCCCACGTGCTAGCGTGGGTGCTCGACAGACATTCTCGCCAATCCCTGCAACACCCTGCAGGGTAAGCCCCCTACTATACAGACCAAGAAGCTGGAGCTCGGGGAGGAGAAACCACTTGCCCAAGGTCCCAGAGCTCTAAAGTAACAGAGAACAAATTCAAAACCCGGTCGCTCTGGCTCTAAAACCCAAGCCTTTTCTCCCTGTGCCACCAAAAGGAGTAGAGAAAGAAGGCATCTCTGCCGACAGGGCTGAGGGGACAGGCTAGTGACCATCTGCAAACACTGCTCAAGAGCTCAGAGCAACACTGTCACGGACTTCTGTCTTCAGGGATTTCTGACCCCTTGTGCCACACCTGTGCCTGTGCGTAGCGACTCCTTCCTGTAACGTCCAACACCTTAGCGGCCGCCACCGCACCATGTAGAGCCTTTTCCAAACCCGGGCCCTCGAACGGCATCCAGCTCCCAGGGTTTCACGCACCCCGGGGTCCTTGCGTTTGGTAAGCAGGAAAAGATCACCCAGCACAACACACCAAAATCCACGGGCCTGGGTTCCCCCGCCAGGAGCGTAGGTAGAGTCAGGAGTTCCACACCCTGTCTCAGGGCTGAGCACCCGTTCCCTGGAGACCTTTCCAGCACAGCCAAGGCTTCTCGGTGAGTGGCCCGAGACAGCAGCTCTGTCTGACACGACGCTCTGCACACTGCACAGGGAGGTCGGCCTTCCTCGGTTCTGTGCCCATCTGCTTATCTTCCCTGCATATCCACCAAAACTTGACACAAATAATGCCAAATGTCCTCTGTCTGGGAGGAAAAGAGACACAGAAGAGGGGAGCCTTCACACAGGACTGCATTGTGACCTCGCAAGGAAACAATGACGTTGAGACCCAACTCAGCCACTGAATGGGCCGGCTTCCCCATTCGCGAGGCAGCTCCATGATGTGGGGACATCATTTTGGCATCCCAGACAAGAACAAAACACCGAGAGTCTGGGGTCCAGCCACAAAACCACAGCCTGAGCAATGTTCCCCCCACATCACATCCATGGATCACCTTCTCCCACCACATACCTCATATACACACACACAGTCCTGGCCCTTTCTTCGGACATCATGAAATGTGAACCAAGGCTGGTACTGAGATCACTTACTTATAAACATAGCTGTGCAGGGCATGACTTGGCCCGCGGTTATAAATGCGCTACACATTAGCAAGTGTAGCGCCTGGCTATCAGCTACCCAGGTACCCATGATATTTTTCCATGAATTCTTCAAAACTTTCCTGCCCATGAATTTAAGGGGACTTCCCACGCATTCTCTCACTCACCTTCACTGGCCTTATCCTGTAACAGAGGGAAGGAGGAACTTACGTACACGATGAGCACATGAAGGCAGACGAGGGAAGTCCTTCACTCACACATCTGGCAAAAAAATGTACTGCGCGATTGATTGGCGTAGGCATCGTGCCGTGGGGAAGACCCTGGATACGGAGCTGAATAACACAAGGAACCCAACAGGAAGGCATCGACAAGCAAATTATTAAACCATTGTTGGCCCAGCTAACACCATGCCGTCCACCTTTGGTCTGCAGCCTCCACACCACCAGCAAGGCACATTTCCCATAAGCCAGCATTCCTGGGCTGTTCGAACAGAACACAAGAGCGTAACTCATCAGTGTCCCCCAGCACTTCTCCCGGCTGGAAGCAAGAGAAGATAAAGTAGGCACCTGATGGGTTAATAATACACAGTGCAATCTATTTCATGCCGAAGGGCGGGAAAAGAAGATAGGGACAAAATGGAACTTTTCCTGAGGGCTCCAAGTCCCCCCCTCTTCATCAGCTTCCAATCACTAGAAGAAGACCAAAGTCCTGTGAATTTCTGAGATCCTTCTGGTCCCACACGCCAAGGCAGCGAATCCAGAGCCATCAGCTTTATCAAGATCAAGGGCAGCAAAGAGGTACCTGATACTTGCCCACCTCAGGCACACCGAGATGAGCAAGTCTGATCTACGCCTTCACCTGCACAGCACCCTCTTCCTCGTAGGCCCCTACCTGACCTTTCCTTCAGGCTCACTGCTGCTCATCCTTAGCTAGAGGTCGGCTCTGTCCCCTCCAGCCACAGTGGCCACACAGCAAATGCTTACTGAATGAAAAAAGGCACCCTTGCTTTTTCTCCACCAGCCTGCAAAAACTTGGTTTAGCAGATCCTATAAACTTTGGGAAGAAGGTCAAGAGACTCTCTCTCCAACTCCTTTATCATCCGAGGCCCTCAACACCGGGGCCCGACCTGCCTTGCCTGCTAAGCTCCCAGGCCACGCTTGTCCTCTGCCGGCACGGCTCTCATGGCTGGAAGCAGGCCATACAAAATCAAAACCTTCAGCACCTGGCCAGTGCCCAGTCTACCTACATCCCCATCTAATGCGCTCGGTATCTTGCTTTATGACTGGAGCTTCCAATTATATTCACAACATTGTGGCCAGCTCAATCCCCATCTGACGGTCTCCTCAAGCACCTCCGATGGCCAGAAATGTCTGCCCATTTGATGCAGGCCACCCCATTTCCTGGTATCCCTTACCGTGTGTCCCTGAATCGTGAGCTCAATCTAACCCCATGGGCTTTTTGGTTAAACCCCTGGGAGCAGCCGAGGGGAGGGAATCAACACAGAAGCAGCCAGGGAAGCAGTGTCCATGACAAATAAGATCGTGGACTTTGAAATCAAGCAGAACTGGGTTCACATCCCAGCCAGCCCCTTGGGGGGAAGGCATCCAACCTCCCAGGCCTCTCCTGGCTGTTACAGGCCTAGCAGAAACATAATGCAGGCAGAGTGCCTGGCACAATGAGCATTCGATGAACAGCAACTCTCCTGGTAACAAGGCTATTCCTGCTCTCCACGGCAGCTGCCACATAAACAGAGCGCCAGTTACACCCCTGGCTTCTCTATGATGTCTGTGCACCTTTCCCTATGATGTCTTTGCAAAGCCTCGGCAAGCATCCCGTTCTGTTTGCCTCTGGCTGGCACGACCCGAAGCAAGGGCTGACCAGGCTTCCCAGGAGAAACCCTGGCACTGAGGAGACTGAAAAATCAGAGAGGACGCAGATTCTTTTGCTCCTGACTTGAAAGTGCTCTCCACCACTCTGCCAAGGTGAAGGAGGATACGAGATGCTGTGGCAACTGCCTCGGTCACTTGGAGCTGTTGACATGGCTCACGCCCCTCCAGCAGAGCCCCAGAAACAGGCACCAGGAAGGAAGGAAAGGGAAGAATAGCACGTGACTTGGTGCCTGGGCCCCGCACCCCGACTGCCAAGTCACTGGCCACCCTGTGACCCGTCTGCTTCGGCACACTGAGGACCAAGGGGCACCCTCTTCGCCAGGGTCTACTTCCTGCCCATCACTGCAGGCTGGCGAGCAGCTCTGGGTCCTGGGAAGTGTGTCCTCAGGTAAAAGACACAGGATCCTGACTGGGTTTTGTACTAAAATCTAGGTCATCCTTAGATGACCAGGACTGGGGTGGGAGCTGGGCATGTATATATTTTTTAAATTCTCTGGCTGATTCTGAAGGCTAACAATCAGCAGGGGCATCTGGGTGGCTCAGTCAGTTAAGTGTCCAACTTCGGCTCAGGGCTCAGGTCACGATCTCGCGCTTTGTGAGTTCAAGCCCTACATCGGGCCCTCTGCTGGTCAGCTGAGAGCCAGCTTTGGATCGTCTGTCCCCCTCTCTCTGCCCCTCCCCCACTTGTACTTTTTGTCTCTCTCAAAACAAATAAGTAAAAATTAAAAAAAAAAAAAGAATCGGCAACCTTAAAGATCACCCCATCCCCTTCAGCTGAGACCATCCAGCCTCACCCGTGGCGAACATGTGTCAAGGACTTGGCAGAGGGCCCGGCACACAACAGGTACTATTGAAATGTTTGCTCCTTCTACCGTCACATCCATCTCTAGCCAAAAGCCATGGCAACCTCATCCGCTCCACGAGGCAAGATGGCAGCCTGTGTCACATCTGAAACAAACCATGCTGGCCCTCCTGGCCAGTTCCTGACCTAGTGAATACCCAAGGTTCAGTCCCAAGGGGTTCCTACTACTGAAAACAATGGGGGAGGGGATGCCTGTAAGGAAATATACACCCAAAAGAGCAGAGGTGAACTCTCCCAAGTTCTGCTTCTCAAACCTGAACCTGCACACATCCCTTGAGGTACTTTAGACACAGATTCTGGGGTAGAGCTGAAATTCTTCAGTTTTAACAATTCTCAGGTAATGCTGATGCTCCCAGCACAAGAAACAAACCTTGGAATAGCAATGTTCTGACCACAGGCATTTTGAAGGGGTAAATTCGCACCAATATACTGTGCATCTACCAAGGACCACTCAGGCACCCTGCGGGGCTGGAAAGAAAGAGATAAAAAACACACGAAAAACAGACATCGTGGGGCTCCTGGGTGGCTCACTCGGTTAAGCGACCCACTTCGGCTCAGGTCACGATCCCACGGTTTGTGAGTTCAAGCCCCGCATCGGGCTCTGTGCCAACAGCTCAGAGCCTGGAGCCTGCTTCGGATTCTGTCTCTCTCTCTCTCTCTCTCTCTCTCTCTCTCTCTCTCTCTGCCCCTCCCCTGCTCTGTCTCTCTTTCTCTCAAAAATAAGTTAAACATTAAAAAAAATTTTTTGAAAGAAAGAAAAACAGACATCTCTGCAAATAAACAATAACGTGTGCTTTAAATTCTCTATCAGAGGCATGGGCATTCCAGCAAGAACCCACGAATACTATTTGGGCGACAGAAAACAGAAAACCATGAGGAGCAGTAAGAAGGTAGTTACCTTAGGGAGGAAAACAATTTCAAAATAGTAATGTACAGCATGGTCCCACTTCGGAGGCTAACACCAGGTTGGCAAACTCTTTGTACGACACACTAGGCAGGAATGGCTTTTATATTTTTAGAAGTTTTATTTAAGAAGAAGAAGAACACGTGAGAGAGACCATATGAGGCCCACAAGCCTAAAATATTTACTATCTGGACCTTTACAGAAACTGTTCACCAATTCCTGGGCCAGAGAGAGAGAGAGAGAGATGGCACACACAATTACACATCAAATTTCACACTGCTTTTTGCAAGGAGCTACAGGTGGTTTTTATTTTCTTCTTTGTGCTTCCCCACATGTTCCTAATTTTCTTCAGCGACCATGAGTTATTCTGAAATTAAGGGTGAAAAAAGTTCGTGCCCTTTGAGCAGGCAATTTCACGTCCTAGTAACCTGCCTTATAGTCGGAGGTATAGATAATGAATTTCGTAAAAAGGACATACATCACAGTGCTACTGACAATAACGAAAAATTAGAAACTCAAATGTCAGCTACCAAAACAAAAAAAAAGATATAAAAAATTTGGTATATTCTGAAGACAGAGTAACAGGCAGTCATCAAAAATTACATGTATGAATAATCCCTAATGCCATGAGAAGCGGCTTATGCTGTACAGTTTGGTGAAATGACTGTATACAAAATTGTATACGTAGTAAGACATCAAGTCAGTAAAACGCAAATGCACAAAAAAGTAATGAAAGTAACTCTTCAAGATCATTAAAACAGCACCTGTATCTAAATAGTGAATTTATGAGTGATTCTCATTTCCTTGTTTATTTGGTCCCGAGTATTTGAAATGGTTTACTCTATACAATAAAATTTAGGTTTGTTTTTGCTTTCACCTCTTTGCGGGGGCGGGGGGGGGGGGCGGTGAGAGGAGGTTCAGGAGGAGACATCTGACTTTGGCTCAGGTCACGATCTCACCTGATTCGGGAGTTTGAGCCCCGCATCGGGCTCTGCACTCACAGTGCGGAGCTTGCTTGGGATTCTCTCCATCTGCCCCTCCCCAAATTATGCTTTTTCTCTCTCTCTCAAAATAAATAAACTTTTTTAAAAAACGAGGAGGCGACATCTGTGCTGCATCTTGAAGGATGAGCAGGTGTTCATCAGAGAGAAACGACGGACCCTCGGGACCAACGGGAAAGCACATGCTAAGTAAGACACACAGGTGTGCAAGACAGTGTGCCGAGGAACACAGGACGGAGGAAGCATAGAGTCTGACTGGCAAGGGGCTGGCTGGAGACAGTTCTGGAACTGAGGCAGGGTCGGATCACAGCAGGGTGGAAGTGTGCAGGGGAAAGGACTTCCCCAGAGGCCATGGGAGACGGTGAGTGATGGCAGGAGGCCAGCTGGGACGCTGCGGGGCGGAAATGTGTTCCCTAGAGCAGAGTCAGAGATCACAGAAGCCGGTGCACAGCAGAGCAGGAAGAAAACGGTAGGTAGGTGCCTTCCACTCCGTTCCACTCAAAAAGCAATTCTCCTAAAAATTCTCCTAACAGGGCAGTGCATGTATTTGTGCCTAGAAGTAAAATCCACAGGGAAATCAACCCAAATATTGTCACTGTCCCAGGCATTGCTAGAGGGCCATTCTGACTTCCTCCAAAAAACAGACCCAGGCAGCCCTCTGTGTTGCTTCTCACGTTACTTCTGATGGGCAGGCAGTGATGGGAGGCACAGGAGAACAGGCCTATAGGTGCCTATCCAACAGCCCCATGGCTGGGGGAGCTGGGCAAAGATTAGGAAGGGAAGGAAAGCCTCATATGCAGGGGGTCAGGGGGCTCATGTCGACAGCCAGGCCAGTCATTGCTCCAGCCAGAGGGAGGGTCACGATCCTGGAGGAGAGAAGAGACTGCAGAGTGGCTGTGCTGAAGTCCCCTTCGCGGCTGGCTTCCCGGCAGGATGAGAAGGGGGGTTCCAGTAAACCAGAAGGAATGCTGCTGGCAGGAGACACTCAGACCTGCTCAAGAGGGCTTTAAATGGAAATAGGAGAGCAAGCAGGGAAAGTACTAGAGGACAGCATGCACTGGGGAAACAGGCATGTTCCAGATATGGGCACCCCGGAAGGGCAGGGGCTCTGGAATCCCAGGGGGAACCAAGGGGGACAGACCAGTCTGGACCCTCCTCCCAGCCCCCGTGGCACGGGGCTGAGGCAGGAAATGAGCTGGAGGGCTGAGGCGGGAACCTGGGAGGAACTCAGTGCCCTCCGAGGTACACTTGTGGGCCAAAGAGAAGCTTCACTCTGAAGACAGCATAAATTCAAACCCCGGGGGTCAACAGGCTTCTGTTATTATAGGGAATGGGGAGGACCATGGCTATGTGGGGCCCCCCTCAGTGCTTTCAAAATGTCTTTTTTTCTTCTTGGTGTCTTAACACGTCTGAGTGTCCTCAGAGCGTGATGGGCTCTCTCCACCATCTTGCTACTGGGATACTTCCTCTGCGTATGGTACACACACACACACACACACACACACACACACACACGGTACGTCACCGGCTGCCCCAATTTTGTTTGCATGTCTGTTTCCTGTGTAGACCACAGCCTCCTAGACGGCTGAACTGGTGTCTTATTCAGCCAGCCCCTGGAATGGCAGACAGTAACCATGGAGGCAACAATGTCCTTCGCTCATGCACAAGTCAGCTACCGAAAGCAAAACACCTGCAGGAATCTCCCTGTGACCATCCAACCGTGTGACCCACAGTGAAGGCAACCATAGAGGTAAATGATTACTAGCGGTTTAATGCCAGCCAAGGAAAAGCAGCCTGATGTAATGGGCAGAAGACAACTACTGGAAGAATGATACTGTATTAAGTTATGACCTGAAGAAATGGAGATGCTGGGACCTTGGAAAAACGAACAGTAGCCCTCACCCCCAAAGTGCTTAGGGTAGTCCCCGGACAATAGAGACCAACAAAGGTATGTGGAGAGGGGAAACACGGAGGGTGGGCGTCCCTGGGGTACAGCATGAGGGCGGAGCCAGGACCACCAGAGAAAGGAGGAGGGGTGGGAAGGGAGGGGCTTGCAGAGCACGGGGCGGGGGAGGGGGGGGATGGGATGTGTCCAGCTGTAGACAGACGTCCTGCCGTGCCTCCCAGTAGGTGACACGAGCTGAATCCTCAGGTCTCGCCCTAAACACAGACCAGCTCTGCAGGGAGGAGGAGCCTGGACACCCGGGGAGCTCCACCCATGGCTCTGATGCATCTGTCCAAGCCACAGCATGAGAGCCTGGCTCTTCTAACTCTGGCGAACCAAGGGCGCTACAGCACCCCCCACCCCATCCGAGCCCCCAAGCCCAGCTGTGCTGAAAACTTCACTGTGAAAAGAGAGTATGCGCCAAGGAGCCCAGCTGAGCAACATTTCCGCGGGCTCTTAAAGCCTACATCCTCCCAGCATCCCTGACCTTCTGCCGGCAGGAGCTATCACTATCCTCCCTAGGATGAGCTCCCACAGTCTTCCCGCAGCTGGGCCTCTGCATCTCTCCTCCTTCTCCTGCTCTCTGGTCTGCCCTGGAACAGGGACGCCAGGCGCTACTCTGGCGTCCCGCAACCAAGAAGTGCCTTCCCACAGACAAGTACAGTTGACCCTTGAACAATGTGGGGTTTAGGGGCACCAACTGCCTGCACAGTCCAAAATCTGTGCATTACTTTTGACTCCTCCCCAAATTTAGCTACTAATAGCCTACTGTTGACCAGAAGCTTTACTGATAACATAAACAGCCAGTTAGTACATATTTGGTACACATGTTTCATACCCTGATTTCTTGCAACAAAGTAAGCTAGAGAAAAGAAAACCTTATTAATTAACTCACAAGGAGGACACATTTACAGGACTATACTGTTGTTTATTGAAAAAAAAATCCACACTTAAGTGGAGCCATGCAGTTCAGACCTGTGTGGATCAAGGGTCAACTGTATTTAATCCTTAATCCAGCCAGAACAGATAACATCAGCATAATCCCCATCAGCACTCCTATTTTACAGGTGAGAAAACTGAAGCTGGTGGGTGACCTTATCTCTGTCTTCCCCAGGACCACCCCAACTTTTAGCCAGGCCTCTCCCAGACTGAACCCATCATGAAAGATACAGCAATCATATTCAGTACCTTTCTGATCTAACCTCTTTGCTGCTCACTAAACCCAGCAGCCAAGGTGTCAGGGTCAATCCTGAGTCTCACCACTAAGCTGGCCCTTACTGTGAATGTGCCTCAAGGCCCCCAGTCCAAAGCAAATACCATCACCCTGGCCAGACTCCCCAGTCATGCTCCAGCACCCGTACCCACGTCACTTCAACAAGCCGTCCCTCCCAGTGTCCTGACATGGGAGTGACGACATTTCTCCTGGACTGGGGGCAAGCCCCTCTCTGGGCAGGCTGGCTGGGTCAACCATCACAGGACCACCCCAAGGCCTTCTGCTCCCTCCAACACCAAGCCTTAGGCCACCCAACGCCTTCTACGGCCCCCTCCTCCTAAAGGCCACCCAACACCTTCTACGGCCCCCACCCCCGTCAAATTTATTCCCCATCAACCCAAAACCTGTATCTAATGCACAGATTTCCACCTCTTCCCAATTTCCATCCTTCTTCTTGCTCCTTACGCTGCCTTATTACATAAACTAAGTCTACCTGCTTCAAATCACAGCTCAGAGACATCCAGTGACTTTCCCGAGACTATGCAGCTAAGTGACAAAGCTGGGTCTTGAAACCCAGTCCTCCAAACTTTAAGCCATGTGTCTGTTCCACTAAATCCCAGCTTCCCTCTACAAAGTTCAGGAAGCCACCTACCCTGAGAGAGGGGCCCACAGTTACTCTCCTCAGTAATAATGACTGTGACGAGCACCAGAATGTATGCGGAGAGCCAGGTACGTGCTCAGCACCTGACCTGCAGCCCAAGGAGGTGGTACTGTCCTCCCTTTCAAATCAGAAAATGAAAACATAAATCGAGTCAAGGTTTGACCAGCTGATAGCCATACTTTCCGACTGCCACAGTGCTAAACCACTTCTAGCTTCAGTGCAATTCCTAGCCCACAGCAGCGGCCAAGCTGTGGCTTAACTGAACAAGGAAATGTAGCTGGAGAGAGCTAAGTGGAAGGCCCTGAAAAATAAGCCTGTGACCAGATCGGGCACAGCTAGTGAAACTTAGTGGTCACTCTGCAGCAGAACTAAAAATAACATGGTTCCTGGACTGGCTCTGGTGACAGTATGGAACATTCTGCAAGTCAGGATTCCGGGTTTTGATTCTAGCTTTGCTCCTATAAGCTGTGTGACTCTGGACAAGTCTTTTCCACTCATCTCCAGGTCTCGATTCCCCATCTCTAAAAATAAAACAAAACAAAAAAAAACCAAACCAGTAGCTGGACTAGGTCAGCGGTTTCCATCAGCCTTGGCACAACCTCTGAGGTTGTCAGAAATGCAAGTTCATGATTGACCGCCTCAGAAGTGGGAGCAGGGGGGTGTTCAGGGCAGGCAGCACACCCTCCAGGGTGACTCTGAACTGCCTCACTACATGGTCTCTCTGATCTGTCCAGCACTGCTTCTCTGAGCACCTTAGACTTCCCCAATTCAGCATCGTCAAATTCCTCTCGATTTTGCCACTCTGATGTCGATCTGGCGTGAGCTTAAGTCAGCTGGCTCTCTCATCTGGCCATGACTGATGCTTCCTCCTGTGATTAATACGAAAGGCCCCAAGAAACAGACAGTTTATTCCACTGCACTTCTTTTTCCCATTTACCACCTCAGCGGTATGCATTCTGTCACTGTATTAAAAAATAAAAGTAAAAAACATTAGCAAGGAAGCCCAACCATGAGCACTGTGGCATCCTGGCACCAACTTTCAAAACACTGGAAAGGGCATTTATCCCTAAGGCAAGTCAGTAAGAACCTGCCACGTACTCTGAGAGACAGTGCCTTTCTAAACCCAGTGAGCTCTCTTTCGTACAAAGCCGGCTGAAGGAATGAGAGAGCATTTGCTTTGAACACCGATGACACGTGCAGATCAAACAAGCCATTTCTTCCTTAGTCCGTACACGTCAAAAGAAAAAGAAAAATTACACACAGACCTTATAAGAATGAAAACATACCCCAAAGAACACCATTTTCTCTGTGCAGACTATCAACAAATGAACTGTTCATTGCTACAACCCTGAAATAGAGCCTGAAAGTCTACTGTGGGAGGGATGGATGGATGGATGGACGGAGAGGCACCTTCTCAGTGCTGGTCCTAGAGGGTGTAGAGATGAGCAAGTTATAATCCTATTCTAAAGGAACTAAGTTTGAGCATACTGTGAGTGATGGCAAACCCGCCCATCCGTCCATCTGTGCATCCGTCCGTCCATTCAACAAGTGTTTGCTATATGTCTGCCAGATTCCAGACAGGAATGAATTGTCGAGAGGAAGTGATTGTTTCCTGTTTAGGGGCAAAGGGTGGAAAGCAAGGCCTGCTTCATGGCGGAGGTGCCAGACCTTGAAGATCAGTTCCAACAGGTGACGAGGGCAAGGAACAGCAATCTAGGCTGAGGAAACGCTGTGACAAAGGCCAGAATGAGAAAAAGCAAAGGAGGTTAGGTTCCTAAAGTCAGTTGGCCCCATTCAACAAGACCATACGTGGATACATGGAGACGGTACAAAGATCAGCCGTTTCTAGGTGCTGGGGTGGGAGGTAGGGAAGAACAGGCAGATGACAGAGGATGTTTAGGGCAGCAAAATACTCTGTATGATACAAGGGTGGACACATGTCATCATACATCCATCCAAAACCCACAGAATGTACTACATCAAGAGTGAACCGTAATGTAAAGTACGGACCTTGGGTGATAACCGTGTGTCAATGCAGGTTCCTCAACTGCCACACCGGGACCACGCTAGTGGGGGCTGCTGATAACGCGGGTTGGGGGGACTATGCGTGTGTATGGGGAAGGAGGGATATGAGGAATCTCTGTACCTCCCTCTCAATTTTGCTGCGAACCCAAAACCAATATTCAAAAATAAGGTCCTTAAAATTAAAAAAAAAAAAAAAAAGAAAGAAAAGAAAAGAAATGTCTTAGGGATATACAGAGGGTTTTACCTCTCCAGGATTCTTAAACTGCCTCCACTGCCCCGGCTTCCTCATCCAGCCTCCCCGCAGAAGATGGCCTCCCTCCATCTCTCCTGGCGCTGAACACCGCACCGTGCACCTGCTCTCCTCATCCGGCTTCCCGGCTCCCGTGCCTTCTCGGCAGCCTCAGCCACGTCTTCCTCCTGGGTATCGGTGCCTGCTGCAGACTTAACTGTACTCACTATGCATGTCTTTACACTACTGTTTTCTGTAATTTATAAAACACATACTGCCCACGAGTTTGTATTTTTAATTCCTGTAAGTTTTGGGATCCAATTTGTGTGAAAGTCAGACTGCAACATAATGTAGTATTGTATGATAAAAGCCTCCAAGAATAAAAACAGACAGTATATCCTGCTTATCAGAAACTCAAACACTGGTTCCATTCCTGAGTATCACGGATTTCCTTATGAATGACTGTTCTTTGTTTTGCCACGATTCGTCCCCATCTTCTTGAAGTTCGTTCTAAGGAGCAAGTTTCCTCCTTTTCAAGGCTTCTTTTCTCAAGCATTTATTGAGAACCTACTGTGTTTCAGGTTACACTATAAGTAAGCACCTTGGCTCGCTTAGTTTTCACCAGGTAAAAACTGTACTTTGTGAGCATTAAGTATCCGTGAGGTTATCACTGACCACTGCACCCACTTTACAGATAAGAAGTCCTTGACTGTTGCTCATTCCTCCATTGAACGATAAGGACAGGATCAGGGCATTTCCATGATCCTCTTTTGACCTTCTCTACGTTTCCCGCTTTGCCCACTCAGGTCGTGATCTCACAGTTCATGGGATCGAGCCCTCCATCAGTCTCTGTGCTAACAGCACAGAGCCTACTTGGGATTGTCTCTCCCCCTCTCTCTCTGCCCCTCCCCTGCTTGTTTGCTCTCTCTCTCTCTCTCTCTCTCTCTCGCTCTCTCACGCAGAATAAATAAATAAACTTAAAAAAAAAGATATAAGCTTTAAAGCCACTCTGGGCTAGGGAGATATGACAACCAAATGCAATGTGCTATCCTGAACTGCATCCTGAAGAAGATAGAGGACGTTAATGGGAAAACTGGTAACATACAACCAGAGTCTGGAGTTGAGTTAATTAGCAACGTACCAACGTCAGTTTCTTAGTTTTAACAAATGTCCCATGGTGATACGATATGCCAAAAATGAGAGAAACTGGGCAAGGGGTATATGAAAATTCTCTGTACAATCTTCACAACTTTTCCGTATACTTAAGAAACTATTCCAAAATTAAAAGTGTATTTAAAAAAATGACCCGGGGGCACCTGGCTGGCTCAGCTGGAAGAGCATGTAACTCTTGATGTCAGGGTTGTAAGTTCAAGCCCCACATTGGGTGTACAGATTACTTAAAAATAAAATCTTAAAATAAAAGGTGACCCAAAAATCCACTCATCTTTAATATATTTTCCAAATCACAACTTTCTGACTATAAAAAATAACACATAAAAACAGTAGCTAATATTTAATGGGTGCTTAGTATGTGTCAAGCTCTATTTTAAGGGCTTGATATATACCAACTCATTCAATCCTCACAAGGAGATAGATAATTCTGTCATTCCCATTTTATGGATGTGGCAACAGAGGGCTAAAGAGATTAAGTAACAAGTCAGGGTATAAATGACAGAGCCTGGCTCTAAATGTAGAGCCAGGATACAGTCTAGCTCCAGAGCCCATGCTCTCAAACACTACCCAGATCAAAGCTTTCCAAATGCTCCTGGATTTTTCAAGTAGGCATATATAACTGGGAAAATCCAAAGACTAATCACAAAGACTAAAAGGTGAGTGTCATGTTTAATACAAAGAGGAAGCGAAAGAACTCTCAAGGTAAATTCCTACCTTTTGAAAGTCTTTCCTGTAGTGGGACCAAACCTCACCGCCATTACCAATGGCCTCTCTACATGTGAATGACTACTCTGAGTTTGTGTTATGTCCTGTGCTCTCTTGACACATCATTCTAGATGATCTGCAACCACTTGCCAGGCTACCTTTTCATCCCTGGAGTGTCTGTCCAGGTAGATGGCTAAACCAAACATGCAAGCTGCCTTTTTTAAGATAGTCAGAATAAGCTTAAGCTTTCCAGGTAAGTAGTTTTCCTAGGTTCTCAAGAATCCATGCTGAAAACCCAGGAGTTCATTACCTCCTTCTAGAAACAACAACAACAAGAACAACAACAAACCCCCCCCGCCCCCCACACACCCCAAAAAAAAAAAAACCTCCTTCTCGATTTATAATGTACCTCACTGGCTTTGGTTTCCCACAAGTGTCAAAGAAAAGTCAGACAGCTTCTCACCTCCACAGTGGGCTCCTTGAGGGCAAGACTGAATCTCATTCATTGAAGTATAATATGTATTAAACAAAGAAATGATTCTAAAGACCAAACAATCTCCTGGAAAGATTTGCAGCTGGCCAGGACCACCATTCCCCAATCTGTCCTGCCAATGTCACCATCTGTCTTTAGAAAGTTCTGGAGTGGACACCTCCATGGACAGAGCCAGAAGGGGAAAAGGAATACTGAAGAGATGGGGAGAGAGGGAGCCATCCAACTAGGGAACGGGAGGAAAACACAGCAGAGGGAGTGTAGGCAAAGAAGAGATAAGGCTGAGTGGCAGAAGAGAAAAGAGAAATGAGTAAAAAAGCAACGGACAATATAAAGAAAATGAGTCTAGAAGGAGACAGGGTATAGAAGAAGCAATGCTCAGTGAATGTCTACCAGGTATGGCCATGAAGCTATGCTCATTACGCATTTCCTTGTGTTGCCAGGCACAAAGATATGTCTGACCAAATAATCCAGGTTGACTTCACCTTGTGTTGACTCAACCACTGTTAACACTCAACATTTTTCTGTTGAAAGGGCCCGAAGTCTAACATTTCATTGACAGATAAACTGAGGCTCAGACAGGGAAAACTTGTACTCAAAGTGGAATCAGAAACAAGGATCTGTCCTAAGAGCCCGGATCTCCCCATTCCTTGCCCTGTGCTCCTCTCCATATAGAGACGGATAACAAGGTGGGTATTGAAAGAGCACAGCCTAAGGCCAAACCTCCATGATGCGGTGGACCAGTCCGGTAGATCGTCCTCCACTTTATCTGACGCGTCCCATCTGCTGGTTGCTACCGGAGATGAGAAAACTGGTAGCATCATTTTAAATGAAACAGATGACTTTTCAGGAAGAATATAAAAAAGCAGGCTGCCTTAGATGAAAATGATGACACAAAAGGGTAAGAATGAAAAATGAAGACAGGTGATTCATCAGAACGAGGGAAGCTGGAGAGAAAGGGAAGGCGGAGGAAGGGGTATCTGACGGGGCAATTGGAAATCAGACCTGCTAGAATGAAGCCACCCATGAAAGAGCCCTGACTCGCTCCTAAGACAGACTGTGATTCAGACAGGGGCTCTGCCCCAGACAGAGTCAGAATGCTTTACAGAAGTGATGGCTTCTGCAGATGGGCAGACACTCAGTTGGAACAAGGCCTCAAGGAGAGTTCTGCACCAAAAATGCCGCTGCCTCTTACCTCTCCAGATAGAGGCTAGAACGAAAATTGCTCTGAGCTGTCTCCGTGGGTTAGGGTGTCTCAACCAAACCAATCATGTCCGAATTTCACAGTTGTTCTGTTCCCGATGACTACTGACCATCCTCCAGGCCCCTCTGCTTACACAACGCCCCTCCTTCACAAGCCCAGCCCTTCTGCTCTGATTTCACACCCTCAACCCTAGCCACAAATCCCTATGTCTGAAATCACCCCGTGTCAGACACCTTTCATGCACAGATCTTCCAACCCTGTGTCAGTGACTACGGTGCGTGCCTGAGTGCCCCTCGAGGTTCAGATGCTATGGACGGGATCCCATGGCTCACAGCAGCATTCCCCAAAGCACACTGGAACACTAAGCCTAAGAAATGCCCTACGGGGATAATTTTTAAAAATTCAAAAAAAAAAAAAAAAGGAAAACAGGAGGAGGGTGGTGATACAGGGACTCTCTGATCAAATAACTTTGAGAAACAAACCTCTTGGGAGGTCACAGTGTGCATTAGGTTACTAAAGGTTCAGAGAGTCCCATGGTAAAGATATCCATTTAATTTTGTTTACCTTGGACTTTACCAGACTTACTTGGCTATGGAACCTTTTTCTCATAGACCAGTCTTAACGCTTTGGGAAACAGAACCTCGCAGAATCGCAGCATTCTGAGGGGCACCATCATCTTGCCCAATATTTATTCCACCACACCTGTCCTAAGAGACCGTGTGTCTTCTTTCAAAGCAAGGACCTTTTGCAAATCATTATGACACACAGCAAAGTGCTTTATGAACTGTAGGCCAATAAATATGTGTTCGATGAATCTGTTAAACCCAACCATCTCATTTCTAAGAGGAGAAAATAGAGCCAACTATGTCCACATAACTTCCTCTAGATTGTCCAAAGTGTGTAAAAGAATGTCTTACGCAAAGGTGCTTTAAAAGAAGGTCTTGCACAAAGAAGGTGCTCAGTGATTCTTGAAGAATGGAACAGAACAGAATGGAACAGAAGGCGCTCAGCTGTGCCCTAAGCCAGAGTTCTCCTGACATGATGGATTCCTACTTCTTTCCCTCCTCCTTTGCCCAAGTCGGGTATCTACCAGAAGAAAAAGGAAGATGACAAATCAGAAAAGGAAAGCCAAGGGAAAACCAAAGGCCCTTTAGGGTGGGAGGTGGGGAAATGATGTTTGCAGACTGATGGGGATAAACAAGACCTGTCTGTATCTAATTTAGGCTTAATAAGATAGTTTGCTGAATGTTAATTAAATACTCAGTGGTTGCTACCAACTGTGGTGATTAACTTCATTTTGAATCAAATAAGCAATAAATGCTTAACTGAAGTTCTATTAAATTTTACCCAGCAAGTAAAGACTATGAGGCTCTTAATTGACTTTAAACAAGATAGTTATGGCAAGTTAGTTGAATTTTTATTACCTGAAGATAACTGCCTTATTAAATCTAAATTGACTATTTTATTTGATAGAGAAATGTCATCTGTTGTTTCCATTTACCAAAAACATGTCCAAAAAGGTTTACATCTGGTCCAAACTACATGGATTGGGGTTGTTTTGTTTTCTAGTCCTGCTTTAATAATTAAGTTAATTCAGGGTGCCTGGGTGGCTCAATCAGCTAAGCATCTGACTTCAGCTCAGGTCATGATCTCTCACGGTTTGTGGGTTTGAGCCCTGCATCAGACTCTGTGCTGACAGCTCAGAGCCCGGAGCTTGCTTCGGAGTCTGTGTCCCCCTATCTCTCTCTCTCCAGCTCTCTGCCCCTCCCTCACTCACACTTTGTCTCTCAAAAATGAACACATGTTAAAAAAAATTTTTTTATGATTAAGTTTATTCATTTAAGGATGAACGTTAGGGGTGCCTGGGTGGCTCAGTCGGTTAAGCATCCGACTTCAGCCAGGTCACGATCTCGCGGCCCGTGAGTTCGAGCCCCGCGTCGGGCTCTGGGCTGGTGGCTCAGAGCCTGGAGCCTGTTTCTGATTCTGTGTCTCCCTCTCTCTCTGCCCCTCCCCCGTTCATGCTCTGTCTCTCTCTGTCCCAAAAAATAAATAAACGTTGAAAAAAAAAAAAAAAAGAATGAACGTTAATGTAGGACGCCTAGGTGGCTCCGGTGGTTGAGCATCGGGCTCTTGATTTCAGCTCAGGTCATGAGCTCATGGTACATGAGATCCAGCCCCACTTGGGCTCTGCGCTGACAGTGCAGAGCCTGCTTGGCATCCTCTCTCCACCTCTCTCCCTCTCTCTCTCTCCCCCTCTCAAAATAAACAAACAGACTCAAAAAAAAAAAAAAGCCAAGAATTTAGAAGAATTAACATAAACGTAAGAGGCAGAGAAGTCTAGGACCGAGTTTCCGTATATAAATTGAAGAGTCAAGTGATTATATTTGCTAAACCAAAAATCAGATCTCTGCATTCTCAGCGTAGAGTTTGGAGATGTTGCTTAGTTGTCACAATTCTGAAATTTCCAGGTTGTTTCCACGGCTTAAAGGGCTACTGATATAAAGCATAAGAAATCATAGCTAAAATAAATGGTTGGGTCCACTACTGAATGCACCAATGGCGCTGGGCAATTAACCTCACTCTCCTGAGGCCTCGGCAACCACTCATGTTAAACGAGGAGGCTGGGTTGGAGACTACTGACTTCACTCATTTACTCATTTTTTAGTAGTATGTGTAGTCCCTGAACAGAGCCTGGCATGGGGTAGGTGCTAAATAAGCACGGAAGGAAGGAAGGAAGGAAGGAAGGAAGGAAGGAAGGAAGGGAGGAAGGAAAGGAAGGAAGGGAGGAAGGGAGGGAGGGAGGGAGGAAGGAAAGAAGGGAGGGAGGGAGGGAGGAAGGAAGGGAGGGAGGGAGGGAGGAAGGAAAGGAAGGAAGGGAGGAAGGGAGGGAGGGAGGGAGGGAGGAAGGAAGGAAGGAAGGGAGGGAGGGAGGGAGGAAGGAAAGGGAGGGAGGGAGGGAGGAAGGAAGGAAGGAAGGAAGGAAGGGAGGGAGGGAGGAAAGGAAGGGAGGGAGGGAGGAAGGAAGGAAGGAAGGAAGGAAGGAAGGAATACATAAATAAATAAAGAGTAGGCATAAATACATAAATAAAGAGTAGGCAACTCAAAACATTAAACATTGAGGTGGGGTGCCTGGCTGGCTCAGGCAGTGAACATGCAACTCTTGACTTCAGGATCGTGAGTTCAAGCCCCACGTTGAGCATGGAGCTTATTTAATAAAAAAAAAATTTAAACATTTTTAGCCCTTCATACCACGCTTCTCCAACCCACTTAAATACTGCTATTTGACAATGCACACAAGGGGAAAACACATACTCTAAACTACCACGTGAGAAATCTCTTCAGTAATTAAAGGAATGCAAACTAACACAATAATGAAACACCATTTCTTACATATTAATTTAGCAAAGACAAATACATGTTATAAAATTAAATCCAAGTGAAGATCTAGAAAAACAAGCAGACTCACACACTGCTAATGACTCTGCTGGAGGCTGAATGGCAACTGGTATGAAAAGTATTAGAGATATTCAGTATTTTGTGCCGGTAATTCTCCTTCGAAAGAACCCAAACTTGTTCAGCCAGCCCATAAACATTTGCTTAGGGTCTACCTGCTATGGGTCATGCTCTACAGGGAAATGCAGGGAAAAGATCACGGTTGTCTTATCATCTGGTGGGTTGTCAGGGAGAAAGAGGACAGAGAGAACATTCTCCAGCAGCACATGGCAGGCGTTGGTGCTTTAATCCACTGACCACAGAATTCCTTTCACAGCCACATTACGTGGAAGGCACTATTATCCCCTTTCAAAGAAGAGGCTAACGAACCAATACAAGGTCACAATCTCTAACGAATGGCAGCACCGTGATTTGAACCTGTCTCCAACCATCCTTGCCTTTTCTACTGCATCCAGGAGGAGATAAGAAATAAATTCACATAAACACATAATGCAAGGGACAGAATAGCAACCACTGTAAGGGATAAGTGGAAGTGCCACAGAAAATAGTTGTCTTTATTAAATAATACAGTAGAAAGAAGTAAAAGCAGGGTGCCTGGGTGGCTCAGGCGGTTAAGCATCCAACTTCTGCTCAGGTCATAACCTCTCAGTTTGTGGGTTCAAACCCCACATCCGGCTCTGTGCTGACAGCTCGGAGCCTGGAGCCTGCTTCGGATTCCATGTCTCCCTCCCTCTCTGCCCCTCCGCCACTCACACTGTCTCTCTCTCTCTCTCAAAAATAAACTTTAAAAAAAAATGTAAAGAAGGAAGTAAGAGGTATTTGCCCACTAATGTTTACACTGCATTTGTTAACATATTGAATTGCATTTAACTTTTTTTCAAATTGAAAACTATCCTACTGTCCACATAGGTAATGTTTAAAGCAGGATTTGTTGATTTCAACAAAGTTTTAGTTATGTAAAAGATATATATAAATTCCAGGCCAAAAAAAAAGTAAGACTTCCGTAATAATATTAAGTGGAAATTTTGTACACATAGAAAAAAGTGGACACTCACTTTGGGAGCGGGGTTAAGATGAGGGTTATGGTCTCATAAGAAATAAGAGAGTGGTTTTGAGGTACAAAAAGTTTTGGTGGGAGGTTTTTTGGTGTGTGTGTGTGTGTGTGTGTGTGTGTGTGTGTGTTTAATGTAGTTGAGTAAATACATTCTAAAAGAGTTTTTTTTTTGTCTTTTGATAACAGATTAATGGTTTACATGAGATGAATTTGGTTTTTTTCACTAGTAAACATATTCTTACAACTCAAGTTCTCATTTATTTGTTTATACAATTAATTTGTTCATATGGTCATTTGACAAACACTTATTAAATTCTTGCCACACATCAGGATCCACAATGGATACGAATATAAACAAAGCTACAGCTGTCCCAGGGATCGGCACGGGCTGGGAACAGGAGGAATCCAAAATTGTGCTAACAGAAAACTCAAGTCGAAGTCTTGGCTCACCATCCGACTAGCATGGGCCCTAGGAAGGTCATGTAATCTCTCACCTCACGTTCCTGGTCAGTAAAACCTGGACAGTAATAACTACTCACAGCACTGTTGAGGGGATTTATCTGTAATTCATAGGAAAACACACGATTAACTGCAAAGCACTATAAAAATGACGACTAGTAGAAAAGCACAACCATCTTCCATTTTGATCAGGATCATGCAGGCCAGTCTAGGCCACAAAGAGCTCAGGTGAGTGTGTGTTAACTTATTGGCACCAAAATGGTCACTCCCTCGACACTCTGTGTGAAAAATAGCCCACCACTCTTAGTGCTTGATCATCCATTTTTAACTTCTTCTGCCATTTATCCAGTTTAGCTAAGAGGATCCTGAGAAGCCAAATGGACAGAGGACCTCCAGGTAAGATTGTTACAAATATCTTTTCGAAGGAAGGAAGGAAGGAAGGGAAAAAGTCAGATTGGGCAGGCCTCAAAGACATTTCTATATCAAGTCTTCCATCGATACCCGCGTTTTCACTAACATTCCAATCAGCCACTGCTTGAACATCTCCAGTGATTAGAGATTTAATAACCCTAGGAAGAACCAATTCCATTCAGAATCAAGAGATTTCATGGAATTCTTAAAAGATAAAAAGGGATAGAGATCTTCCCCTTGACAAAGAGCTATCTCAACAGCCATGCACTCTGTCACCCTTCTACAGACACTGGGCATTGGATGGGACGACCTGGAGGTTATGCTGCAACCAGGGCTGGGGACTTTGCATGTATCATCTGCTCAGGGTCTGAGTTTCCTTTTATTTAAACAAGAAGATGGGGTGACCTCTATTTTACCTGTGAAACATCCACCACGTCCATGGCATCAGCCCTAATTCAGCTTCCCTTTGTCTTCTGCCTGGGCTATTGCAGCCCATGTTGCCATCTCGAGTACCCTCCCTCCCCATCCAGCCTACCACTTTTTTCCTGAAGCACAGTTCACCCTACTTGATGCTCCTTCCATAGTGCAGACTCAACTCCTCAGCAATCAAGCCCTTTCTCAATCTCAGCCCCACCCTAACTTTTCACCCTCATTTCCATGGCCTCTGTACTATGCAGTCTATCCCCCATGACTCCACTTCTCCAAGGTGTGGTACACTTTCTCACGTCTGTGTCTCTGCCGTGTTATTTCCCCTGCTTAACTACCCTGTGTTCCTCCTGCCTACCAAATTCCCACTCATCCTTCAAAGCCTATTTAAATGATGGTCTCTTCATCTGTGAAGTTTCCCCCAGGTCCCTCGAGTTAGTCACCACCCAATCAGAGCCACCAGGTACTTTCTTGTACACAGTTTGCATCCCCAAAACCCAGACGAGAATGTCACTCATTCATTCACACTCATCATTCTGGCATGATGAGTGAGCAAGGACACCAGTGCATCAGATCGACGGGCAAATAAATGTATCTTTAGGGTTCTGTTCCACTATCATCAGTGGAACCCTAATAGTCTCCAAGTGAAGCTGCTAGTCTGTGGCCAAGAAGTTTCCAGACTGGAAATGACCAGACATCTGAAAAGCTGACCTGACCTGCCTTTCACCTCATTCTAAGAAAAGGTGCCACTCACCCTCCAGGTCACTGCAGTTTGACTTTCCCACGAGTCAGGGCACACACACCCTGCCCTGTTGGTGGCAACTCCCTGCTGCAGCTCTTGCAAATGACTTGTTCTCATACCAAACAAGGCAGAAGCTCCAGGCGCCAACTAAGTTTTGATTTGCTTCCCAGGAACTTCACAAGAACCATCTTCTGTGGAAATTCATTCGGAAGAATACGCACGGGTTACTCTAGTGACTTCTTGGCACAGAATTTAGTACCGCACTGGGGCTTCCACGGTGACAGTCAGAGATCATTATCAAGATGGGCCAATGAATGGAAAATAAATGATTCAAAAACCCAGCTAGAGTATACACGGGGACAGAGGATCCATCTTGTTGCTTCAGATTTACTAGCCAGAGCCATTTTAGCTGCCCTGTTGCATCTTGGACGAAGCTTTCACGTCCTTCAACGTCTAACCTAAGACCCAGCCCTTCCACCAAAGTCCCACACGTGCCAGTGCGCGTGCACATCAGTCCTCTACAGTAATTGCTCTTGTGGCGGCCCCTTCCTACCCTCTGACAAGCATTAACGTGTTTGTATCAACCCTGATAAACCCTGTGCGCCTGCAATCGTGACGTCTCCTTCAGGCATCCCCAAACTTCACCTTACAGAAGTAGTTCGTGGAAGTAACACTGCTCGAGCACGTAGCGTCTCCTGTAGCAAAAACAGTGGGTGTTTGCTAAGGCAACACGATAGACCTAGTCTCACGCTCACTCCTTGCCCTAGCTCCCTCCACACTCATCTACAGGTGCGGCAACCAGACAATCTATCCTCCCAATCAGAACACCTTTGGGAGTGAAAAGGGGTCACTGTCAATTCTATGCTAGGACCCAGACAGAAGCCAGGACAGCCCAAGGAGGACGGTCCCTCTGCCTGTTAGCTAAATACTGTTGCTACGGCTACATTTCTCCACCAGAAAACTGAGGCTAGCGTTAAGGACGGGGATCCCTTCATATCCACAAAGTGGTCTTCTAAAGATGCCAAAACATTCACCATATGTCCACAGCTATCTTCTCCTAAGGGGGTCACCTCCACCTCCCCGAGTCTTTCAACGGGGCAGCTGATCTGCTGCAGAATGGCCTGAGCGACTGAGGAATGCTCACAGTGGCGATGGCAGGAAAAGGGCCCATGCTGGGCGGTGGAACAAGGCCAACACACAATTCTTGAAGGTCAGTGAAATAACCCCACCCTGTCCTGATCCTCTTGCTGACCTGCCCCGTGAAAGGTTCCCACACAAGCTTCAGAGGGAGGAATGGCCCCGCCCCTCCATACCAGTTTTCCATTGTAACCACAGGGGGCTTTGATGTGAGGCTGTGACCCAAGCAATTACTGCAATAGAAGCAAACCCCACAGGGCTGAAAGGCACAAATCCCGTGAAGAGTGGGATGGTTGCAATGGAAGAAGGGACACCGCACGGCCATTCACTGGTCAAAAGCCATTCTGACAGCACGGAAGTGTCATGGATGTCTGTGGCACACGGTTCACTCTGCAGGGCGCGCTGTTCTCAACAGCGACGCCCTCGTCACTAAGAAGTCAAAAAATGAGGGACCTGCCAACTCACGCCTGTGACCACCCCAGGGAGCAGTCTCCATTAAGCGGTAGAGCTACGATTAGAACTTGGCACTGTCTAGGTCTAAATCCCATGATCTCCACTGCCAGTAGGGTAAAGTACCACCACCGTCTGCTACACACCATGCTGGGCACCAGAAATTGCCACACGGCACGCTATACGGCCACACTGCAATACAGTAAGCACTGGGAAGGGAGCTCCTCCGGTTCTCACAAATGCACTGTGATGTAAGATCTCTGTTTGAAGGTAACTGAGGCTCAGAGATGTTCCAGAACTTACTTAAGATCACAGGGCTAGGGGCGCCTGGGTGGCTCAGCGGGTTGAGCACCCAACTCTTGGTTTGGACTCAGGGCACAATCTCCTCGTTCATGAGCTGGAGTCCCGCATCAAGCTCTGCACTCACGGCACGGAGCCTGCTTGGGATTCCTTCTCCCTCTCTCTCTGTCCCTGCCCCACTCTCTCCCTCTGTGTCTCAAATAAATAAATAAATAAATAAATAAATAAATAAATAAAACTGTAAAAAAAAAAAAAAAAGATCACAGGGCTAGTGGGTGGCTCAAACAGAGGTATATGCTTTCCATACACCAAAATCTTTTGGTGATGGTACTGTGAAAATGATAGCATGGCAAAGCCCAGACCCTCAGAGTTTGGGGTCTCCAACCTGATTGTCAGTTGACTTCCAAAGTCAGACACAGGCAGCGAATGCTAATTAATTAGCACACGGTGAAGTAATACTGATAGTTTCCTGCCTATGCATAAGGCCTGCTAAGGACGTTCCTGTCAATTTCTCACGCTTCCCAACAGTTAAGGAGCAGGACAGGAGCTTGGGAGGTGGGATTCTTATTCCGCCACGTAAAGCCGAGCACCCCATGGGAAGCCTCTCCACGCCTGAATTCTTGCCCACACTCTGCAAGACAAGACTAATCCTGCTGACCCATCTTTCAGATTGCAATCGGGAGCTAAGTAATAAAAATGATAGTAAAATGCATCCTCCACATAAAAAGTGCTAGAAAGACCACGGGTTCTCTGAGATGGGCTGCGATGGGTAGGAGGATCCACCCTGTAATGGATCTCATACCGGCAGCGTGAAAACCTTTATGCAAGCAAAAATACGTAAAAATGAAAGGGGATGGGTGGGGTTGGGGCTGGGGGTTGTCACAAGCAAGGAAACTTGAAGTTACCATGGAGTCAGAACCTTGGTTCTTGCAAAAAAGGGAAGGGCATACATGGCAGTAAAAGAAATCAATCCCCAACACACACACACTCAAACAGCCATCGTGATCAGTTTGTTTCACAGTGTAAAGCATAAGGTTCAAGCCTAGTAACAGTGATCTCCAAGCTGTACCCCCTCTGGAATTTTCTAAAGCAGAGTTGTGGGGGGGGGGGACAGTGGGGAGCAGAGAAGGCATGTGTCAGGCCAGGCTCAGCAGAAAAAGAATCAAAACCACCTTTGAAAGAGGTCTGGCCTGGGAGTATGGGCTGATGTCCGACTCAGGCTCACCTGACAAGGATGTGACCGAGCCCTGTGTCCCTTTCCCAGGGCCTCGGTTTCCTCACCTGGGCAACGAGGGATCGGGTTGCTCTGGCCACCGAGGCCCAGCCCACACTTCTAAGGCAGGAACTGGTTGCCAGCTCTCAGCTTCTACTGCCTCCAAGCCTGGCTCACATGAAAGCCAAGGCTGATAAGCTGGCAAATAATTAGGACAAGAGGAGGCACTAAGCTACCTGTTATGATTCTGACAGCAAACAGCTCCTGGAACCCGTTCTTCCTCCTCTTCTCTGCTTGGCTGGTACAGGCCCGCTATCACCCACGCTGGAACACATCAGCAGCCTCCTAAAGGGGCTCCCTGCCTCTGGGCCACTCTGCCACTAGAGCTCTCTGAAATACAGATCCACCAACAGCCTTCTTTGCTCAAGACGTAACAAAAGCCCTCCCGCTCCCCACAACTGCCGTCATCCTTGTTCCTCCTGCCAGCCCTTTCCCGTCTAACCCTCCCAGGCCAGCCCCATCATTCACGGTGAACTCCAAAAACACCTTTCCATTTACCAAACACTTTTAAAGCCTCAGGACTGCACATCGAGGTCTCTCTGTATAGAAAACTCTTCCATCCCTGTCCACCATAGGAACTCCTACTCACTCTTCAAAACCCAACCCGATGTCTTCTTCTCTGAGCATGTGCCTATTTTTCCAGGTAGTGGGTCACTCCCTTCCTAGTGCTCCTATCAGCCCTTTGTTCATCCTTCTAGTAGGGCCTCACCATGCTCTGTTTTAGTCTCTCTCCTATACTGGAATAAAGATCCGTAGGGACACAGCCTCAGTGGTCTTTGTCAGCCAGTATCCAGCATTTCCGTGGGGCATATGTTAATCACTCACCTGAGCTTCACTGAATACAAAAGATCGGGGTGTATGTGATCACACATATAGGTGGGGGAGAAGGGGACAAAGAGTCAGGGAGGGAATGGCATCATGGCACAAGGCGGGGTTTGGCCTTGAGCTTAAAGGGTCATGGGTTTACAACAGGCAGAGACCACGGTCAGGCAAAGGCACAGATTGAGAAAACAGAAGAATGTTCCAGAACAATGCAACCACCTGGCTGTGGGAGGGAAAGCAAAAGAACAGCTACAATTGCACTCACCCTCAGGATGGCGCATTGAGAGACTCCCCTCTCCATTCCCAGACCCTGGTCTTCACCCTGGCAGTGCGACTGTGGCAGCCGTAGCATAGCTGGTTCTCAATCCGATCCTGGGACTCCACGGACCCAAGCTTCTGGGTCAGTAAAAGTCCCTCTCCCCCATCACTGCTCTTGTGTGGTTGCAGTGAACCAAGTCAATCCCTTTCTTCATCTAACCAGTATTTCCAAAGCATCTGCCATGTGCCAGGCACTCTTCTGGGCCTGGGAATATGGCCGTTAACAAAGCAGGCATCCTTGCGATCCTCGTGAAGCTTCTTTTACAGTGGAGGGGAAACAAAGACTAGCAAGCATATAAAGCCAGGTGGTGACCAGTGCCTATATCGTGTCAGTAAATGTCGTTCATTCATTTAACAAACAGGACTGAACATCTTCAAAGCACCAGAGACCAGAGGGATTTGGAGATAAGACGGCCAAAGTCTTTTTTTTTTTTTAATTTTTTTTAATGTTCATTTATTTTTGAGAGAGAGACAGAGTGTGAGCAGGGGAGGGGCAGAAAGAGAGGGAGACACAGAATCTGAAGCAGGCTCCAGGCTCTGAGCTGTCGGCACAGAGCCCGAGGCGGGGCTTCAACTCACAAACTGTGAGATCATGACCTGAGCTGAAGTCGGACACCCAACCGCCTGAGCCACCCAGGCAGCCCAGCCAAGGTCTTGCTGACTTTGTTGAGTGCCATTTCTAGGTTCTGTCTTTTCTACCTGAAGATACCTTTATCTGTGAGTCATCGAAATGCAAACGACAAACCCGAGGCAGGTGGGCCACAGGAAGAACTGAAGTTGATCTCTCAGAGTCCTGAGCCAGAAAGCCATCTTTCAGGAAGGGGTCTGCATGACCCAAGGAAGGGCAGGATCCAACAGGAGCTATTCCACTCAACTCCAGGGGACACCCAGCCTTGTTGAAGGAGCCACAGATCCAGGGCACTAACAGGAATCAAAACCCTCCCTCGCTTCCCAACTTTGCCATCTCCCCAACCGCCTCTCTCCAGGAATACAGAAAATCCTTATCGCGACAGAGGGCTGAGGAGGGAACAATGATGGGGGATGGTTTGCTAGAGAGGCTCTACTGTCTCCGGCCAGGTAGGTTTGGGGAGAGAAGACACCCAAAGGGTAGAGGGAACGGTAGTATCTTACGAGAGAAGGGGCCCGGCAGCACCAATGTGGCATTGAGAAGCCTGGTCACCCACATAGCCCTTCAACTGTGATCCCACCGGGCCCCGTGAATGTGCACTGAATTCAATGCCAAGGAAAAACACTGGAAAACACCATTGATTTTCATTCTGTGGACACCGGAGAGAAGCATGAAGAAGCTACAGCTCAGGCGAAGGTTGGACACTTAGCCATGGACTAGCAGTTGCGTGACCTTACTTGGCCAAAAACTCATTTTCTCATCTGCACAATGAGACGGATAATCATAAAGCTTCCCTTCACCAACCAGTAGGAGAATTACGTAAGCAGATGAGAAGCACTCAGAAAACCGTCAAAATTATTATTATATTATTATTACTATTATTGTTAAGAATGCTAAGCAGACCCACGTTTTCTAGCCTCAATCCTGCGCTTTCCCTGCTGACAAGCACGAATCCCATTAACTCTCCTGCCACCCACCCTATTCCCAGAGAGTGAGGAGAGGCGAACACCACATCAGTGTTCTTTCTCATTTCTGTGACCCGCACGGGAATGCACCAGCCCATTCCCACCACGCATCCAGGGAGAGTGGACCGGACTCCCACAACACACATCCGTTCCCTCCTTCCTCGCCTCACCTCTGCTGCACACACACCTCCGAGCCCACGGATTTCCACCCAGAGAGCTGCTTCCCACCTGCAGCACAGCCTCACCCTTCCTTCTTCGCCTGGGTTTCTTCCAGCAAGGCGCAGCCTTCCAACGCCACATTCCAGGAAAAGTCCCCACCAGTGCACGCCCACCCACCCACCGAGGCGCACCCTGAGCTAAGACTCCCTATTACTGACCAGGGTCAAAGTCTCAGGTTCACTCTCAGTTACTCAATGTGTCACCGTGCTTCCTGCATTACCTCCCAGATACCTAATCCCAGTGACAAGGAGGGTTCCGGAACCCCTGCCCAGGCTCGTTCTCAAGTCAATTTCCAGAGAAGCAAGTAATGTCCCTTTAGCCTGCAAGATAAATTTAAATCTATGTAGCAAATTAAATTTAAAATCACATCTCCATTTCCCACAGCCCCCCTTCACGCTGGTCATTCAAAACACAGCCTGAGGCATAAACCTTCCCTAGGACTGCAAAAGGCCTCACGCCCTGTCTCGGCCCAGAGCTTCTTCCCCAGGGCACAACTCCTGCTTAGCCCTAAAGATTCTCCTCAGACACAACTCCTTCTGTGGTTGCTTCCCTGAAGTCAAACCTCCTCAGTGCAGAGTAGCCAGAACATACCCCCTGTAACAGCAACCCCCCCTACACACACACACACACACACACACACACACACACACACACACGTGCTCCTCAACGGCAGGCACTGTGTGGCCTCATCTTTGTACTCCCAGCGCCAACCCGTTCCTGGTTCACTGTGGAGGCTGGCTCCAGAAATTCTGTGCTTCACGCACTGCGCTTCTCCTTTCTGTGTAAAAATAGCTGTGTGCTCCATCCCTTGCTTTTACCCTGTCACCAGGCATCTTCCGTCTTGGCCAAAGACCCATCATCATGGCAGCATCCTGAGCCACAGTTCCGAAATCAAATCCAGTCTGACTCTCCCCCCTTCCCCATTAATCGGCACCAGGGTCACAGCGAAGTAAAGTCACATATTAACACACCAAGAGTCAAAGTTCAGGGCTGTAATTTTGAGCATGTCTCTAATTAGCCATGTGACCTTGGGCAAAGGTTCACATGCAGACGAAAGATGTCGCCAGGCCCAATTCTCCAAAGATTTTTTTTTTGATATCCAAATGGAATGTCTAATGGGAAACTGTTTAATAAAGTGCAGAGCCCTGTACATTCATAAAGGGTGTAATGAGCAAATTGTATCAAATCTAAACCATCAACTGTAAGATGTACCATTGTCAACTTAGAATGAAAAACTGCTCAGCTATGACACATCTGTGATTAAAAGAGAACCCGACCTCAGTGACATTAAAATGTAAAGTGTGTTTTAGAGTTGATGAAATAAAATTTATTTGTTTCAGTAAAACACAGAAACCTGCTACAAATTTCTCGTATTTGCCAATGGCCCGTAATAGGCACTTGCAGTAAATGAACGAACACCCACTGAGAACACTCTTAGACCAAATTATTGCCTCCCTGGCTGGAACTGGGGGGCAAGACGCTGCCCCACGCCAGTTCCTTCCCTTCTCAATCATGTCCCAGCCTGATCAAAACCCTCAGAAGAGGACTTCAAGTCAGATCCCAACTCGCTTCATAATGAAGTCTCCCCTCCACCAACCACTACCTGGAACTGTCTGCCATCCTAGAACTGTGACTTCTCCACAAGAATAGGTCACCCTAAAAAGGGTCCTCCTCATTCCCAGCATAGTAACCAGCCCAGCAACTCAGCTCCCTAGGCCTATTCCCAAAGCCAACTCTAGGCCCACCTGCTGCCTGGGAGAATGCCTGACCCAAAGGGCCCAGGCCCTCAACCACTCAGACAGCTAACCCCAACTACTTATCTCTCATCTACAGTCTACATTCCAGACTATAAAAGCCCCCGTGTTGTGGCTGGGGGACTGCCTCCCAAAGATTCAATGCAAGATCAGGCTCTTCCCTGTAATTGACTCCTGGTGCTGGCAGGCACCTGGAAGAAGGAAGGCTGGTTGCGGAGTGGAGAAAACCCCGTTTGGGGTTCTGGCCCCCCCAACATCCACCATTATTCAATGTAGGCTCCAGAACTAGCACCCGCCTCCTCTGGGCCTCTGTGTTGGGTTTTCCTGCCTGTAAGAGAGTGGGAGGGTGAGGAATGGGGGTGGGGGTGGGGGCATTCAGCTACTTTCCCCCTTCTACTTAAAGTCTTCCCTAAAATGCAATTTGCTGGGAATGGTAAGCCGTTAATTAAGTCACTAACACCTTAGTGAGAATGAGTTTCTTCGGGAGGCAAACAATTTAGAAAAGGGTACTGGAAACAAAGTTAAGTGAGTCTGGTACTAGGAAAGTAGCTCAGAGAGGACCCTAAATTTTTGCATTTTGTGTTGGAGGCAGGAAGGCAGCAGATCCCTGGGAAGGGAAGAGAAGGGAAGTCAGAGAGACCTTTCAGTTCCTGGAGCACAAGTCCCAAAGGCGTTGCTCTGTAGACTTCTCAAGCACAACTCCAGTGCTTATCTCTTCTCATGCCCCCCCCACCCCCCGCCCCCCGCTCCATGCACCCCGCGCCCCCAACACAGCCACATTTACAGCTTCATCTCCTCTCTTCGCAATTTATTTAGTCTTCTTGGGTCTTCATCCCTCCCCACCCACCCCCATCCCGCGCAAATGGCCTTCCTGTCTCTGGCTGGCTTCAGAAAACACCCTATGCTTCAAAGCCTTGACCGAGCGCGGCCCCTCCAAAGAGAGAAATCAAACTTTATTCATGCCTTTCTCCAGGCACTCCGCACTTTATCCTGGGTCTGGTTGGGCACCTCCGGTGAATGAGCGCTCCCTGAGGGCAGTACCTGGGCCCCATCAGCCTCTCCGACCCCACACACCCAGCCAACACAGCGCTTGGCACACAGTGTTAGAGAAATGCTTGCAGAAAAGGAACCAGGAGTAGGGAACCATCTATGTCGATTATGGCTCGGCCTCTATTGAGTGACTCCAGGGAGGCCCTCCTTGTCTCCGGGCCTCAAATGCGCCGACTGTAAAATGGGGGGACTAGAATGACTGGGTTCCTAGGCCCTTTCCACCGTGACAACTGAGATTCCGCGAAAGCTCCAAGCGGCTGGGTGTGGCCCCGCCCCCTAGACGCCCAGAAAAGCCCGGGCAGGGGGCGCTCAGGGAAGGGCTCCAACCCCGCCCAGTCCCAGGTCGACGCTTCCCGAAAACTCGGGGTCCCCCTCCCCCATGCGTGCACCCCGTGATTGCGCCGCGGCGGGCACTTCCGCACCGCGGGCCCTGCGGCCCGGGCTGGGCGCGCGCTCCGCGCCCTGCGCCCCGCGCGCCTGCTTCCCGGGAGGCGCTCGCGCCCGGGGAGGGCCGGGGGTTCCCGAGGCGCCCGCGAGCGGAGGGTGGGGGGAAGGAAGGAGGATTTGCAACAATACCTCGGGGAGGAGGCGGCCGGGGCAGCGGCGGCGGCAGCGGCGGCAGCGGCTGGAGGCGGAGGCAAAGGCGAAGGAGGAGGTGCCCGGGCACTCCCCCTCCCATTGTCCCCGGCCCCGGACAGGCCCGGCCCCGCGCCCCGCACCGCGCACCGCGCACCGCGCCCAGCGCCCGGGCGGTGCAGCCAGCCCTTACCTTGCAGCGCCCGGCTCTCCCCTCCTTGCTAATGCTACTTATCCCGGGAAAGCTCGCGCGGGGGCCGGGAGCGGACCCACAGACAAAAAGTGAAACTTCGGCAGGGCTGGAGCTGCTGCTGGTTGGTGCCTTTCCCCCTCCTTCCTCCCCACCGTCCCCACCCCCTCCCCTCGGGCTCCCGTGCGGTGCCCTGAGAGCTGGAGGCTGACGTCAGGGGCCTGAATTCCTGACTTTGCCTGCACGCATTTGTCCATGTAAGGTATGGGAAAGCGTGTGCCCGCGGGCCGCCGCGCAGCGCTCGCCAGGCGGGGGAGGGGGCGCCCGCTGGGGCCGCGGCTAGGCCAGAAGGTGGGCGCACGGAGGGCATGTTACTTCCTGGGAGGAAGAGGAGGAGACGCGGGGATGCGGGGAGCTTGCAAAGGAGGAAGGAAAAGAGGGAGGTGTGGAGGCTTTGCCTACACTGGAGGAAGAGGAAGCAGACGTAGAAGGAGGAAACGGCTGAGTGGAGGGGCTGCTGAAGACACGGGGAGACCCGTGTCTACAATGGAAGCGCCAACACAAGGCGCTGAGCCTGAGCAGAAGCGACCCTGCCGAGGAATCCCCTTCTCGGATCGTCTTCCTGAGCCTCGCCCTGGATTCCCAGCAACACTCAGAACCTACTGGATGGTAGAGCTGGCAAAGACCAACTTCCCAACCCGCTCACTTCACTCAGGAGAAAACTGAAGCCCTGGGAGGAGAAATGACTTGCCCAGGGTCATACAGGACACAGTTCCAGGCATTGGCCCCGGATGCTTTGCCTCCCAGCCAGATTCCCGACGCCAGATAGGGCCCTGACTCCCTTTGTCCCACTGAGCAGTGAAGCAGGCTACGTGTACATACGTAGGCAACACTGACCCCCCCTGGGAAGAGCTTTCCAACTTCTCAGGGCCCCAGAGTCAGTTCCTGGAAGGTTCTCATTGACAGTGAGCCCTGAGTTAGCGATGACAATCAGTTGCTTCAGGGCAGCTTCCTGTGTCCCCTGCTGAATCGAACCCCTGCAGTTTTAACAATTACTTCCCAGTCTTGTCCGGAAGCCCAGAAAGCTTGCTATGTGCTTACAGCTTCAAAAAAAAAAAAAAAAAAAAAATGTGAACTGGGTGAACTGGTTTGAATAGAGGCAAGCCTGTTCTTGGAAGGTTTGAGTCGGACTTTTTTCCCTCTGACATTTGTAAATACGAGCAACCATAAAAACCACCATTTACTTTATCAAAAAGGTTGTGATGTTCGGCAGCTATTGCCTGGAAGGCACTCCGAGGCTGTGGACCTTGTTTCCTTGTATTTCTGGCCTCCTCATATCTGAAATAATAATCTCTCACCTGAGTACATCATACAAGTGCTTTCTCAAAGGTGTATTGGGTCTTAGTAAGACCCAATGTAAGAATGGGTCCACCCGGTCCCCATCCAATATAACGGGACTTGACCAGCATTTCTTTTTCTTTTCCCCAGTAACACACTTATAAAGAGTAATAGGGTTCTAATGAGGATTAATGAGATTTAATAAGGTATAATTAGAGTCATTCACTTCCTCCATCATACACAGTATAAGACTGTTGTGTTGGATCCAGAAATGCTACTAATTATGTTGACTGTTGTATGGGTGTGTTGAATTGCTCAGGTGGGCATGGTGTTAGCCCAAGAGTTGTATAAAGGTAATCAGGAAAGATAAATTTTGACTCAAGAGGCACTCACCAGGAGTGTGAGAGGCAAAGTGGTAAATTGGATGCTTGGCCAAGGGCACCTTGGTGTTGTCATCAGATGCAAATCCAAGTCAAAGCCTCCTTCTCATTTGTTGATCTGGTTTCTTTTGTATTCTCCCTTCTTTCACCATCCCAGTTAAAACCTGATGTGTTCAGGGGCTTAAGAAAGAAGGAAACATTGTGTAAATTTGCAGACTCAATGCCAGAGAAACACAGGATTACCAATCCAGAGACTAAAAGAAGCGCGCAGGATTTGAGGTGGGGCAGAGGTCATGTGATCTGAGGATCGCACACCCTGCAAAAGGATTCTTACTGTTCCAGTGATGGCACACAAAACTTTGAGGAAGGGCAGGCTGTGGTCCCACTGTTCCCTTGCATCCACTACAGCTCCTTACCCAACGGCCCCTGGGTAGCACATGGCAGTCCAGGTTTCGTGGTTAGGATATTCTGGGCAGCATTCTAAGGATTTTTCAGAGGCATTTTATTTAACCGCGCCAAACCTTTCTAAGGTTGGCATTATTCCTTTCTCTATTTTGCCCTTTTGCCCACGAGGAAAGTAAAGCCCAGGGAGGTTAAGTAGCGTGCTCTTAACCTCTTAACACAGAGCTAGTACATGAGCAAGCTGAGGTTCCCCACTGAGCCCAGGCAGTCCAGCACTTGGCTCACCCACTGCTGCGTGACCATCTGGTCTCAGCTGGAACACTCCGATGTGCAGAACTCATAATCTCCCACAGTTGACCCAGAGGAAGAGCTACGAAGAGGCTACTGGAGAAATGCTAAGGACAAGAGGGGCTTGGAAGATGGAAGGCAAACACTAACCTGATGTTGCCTCTTCCCAATTTAAACTCATCAGGCCAAACTCCTTGCTGTGCTTTGCACAGCCTTTCAGCCTCCTTTCTGCCAGTCCTGCCCATGCCACCACCCTGCAAACAAGTGAGGCGTAGTGCTTTTCCAAACACTTCTTACCTGTCTGTGCTTATCTGCCTCTTGATGGGTTCTTCTTTCTCACAGGAGTGCCCTTCCTTCTCCATCCACCTGACAACCCTTGCGTAACCTCTTCAGACTCCCCCCAAATATCCCCTGAGAGGCCTTTCTGCCCCTACTGCCACCTCCAGTGGATGCATTGCCCCTAAAGAATGTTCCTGTCACTCTGCTCAATCCATATGGCTCCAGATTATGTCACTGGTCATCTTGTCTTTCTCTGCTACCGGACTGAGTCTAATTTGTCTGAATCCTTTACACAGTGCCTTGCCTTGACCACTGTAAACATCCAACTGTTTTTCCCCCTCCTCCCCTTCTTCCTCCTCACCCTTCCCCTCCTTCTCCTCTCTTCCCCCCCTTTCCCCCCTCCTCCTCCTTCCTCCTCCTAGTCTAAGGCAGAAGATGATGCAGGAGTATGAGGTCTAAGTGTTTAAGTAAAATCAGACAGGGGCACCTGGGTGGCTCAGGCGGTTAAGCATCCAATTCTTGGTTTCGACCCAGGTCATGATCTCACAACTCCTAAGACAGCGTGAAACCTACTTGGGATTCTCTGTCTCTCAACCCGTCCCCTGTTCTCTCCTCTCTCTCTCTCTCTCTCTCTCTCTCTCTCTCTCTCTCTCTCTCAAAAATAAATAAATAAGCATTAAATAAATAAATAAATAAATAAATAAATAAATAAATAAAATCAGACAACTTCTTCAAACGATGAGGCCTGGATACAAGCAGACCAGAGGAAGGGAGAGGAAGAATAAGAGGATCCTGACTACTCTACAACCATTTGGAAGTCGAACCATGATTAGCATGGGGATGCAGCAGAAAGGAAGCCTATAAGTCCTTTCCTTGCCCTAAAACTGCAAGGTAACTGCAGTAACATAGTTACTGCTAGGTAACTTTGTGGTCACTTCCTCTCCGGTCTCAATTTCTTTATCCATACAGTCAGGTTCTTAAATTGGGTATTCTCCTATCCTCTCCCAGCTCTTCCATATTCGACACTGCTTTCAACCTGTTGACCAAATTCATCTTCTCAAAGGGTAGTATGCCACATTATACTCTGAAACTTGTCAAGGTTCCATGCTATCGACTGCATTAAGTACAGACTCTTCAGCTGTCCCTTTCTGCTTCTGTGATCAAGCCCTAATGGGCTTTTCCACCGACTACACGTCCAACCCTCCACCATTACCACCACCACACACACACACACACACATGCACACATGCCCATAGAATTTCCGGCCGTACTTGCTTCCAGCTCTTTCTCCTGAAAGTTTAGTTTCCTTCTCCTGAAATCCTATCCTGGGCCCATTTCCACACATGCAGATTCTAGCTGTCCTACCAACTCCCTTTCAAGCAATCATCTCCTTGTTGCTCATTCCTTCCAAACCTTCTCCATTGGTAAGAAAATAATCGCTCTATCTTCTAGACAGGGTATGTACTTGATGTTCCCATTACATTGTAAATTTTTGTAGGTGTTTGATCTCTTCCTCACAAACATAAAATCCTTTGCAGTAGGCTTCATATGTTGTTCATTTCTCCTCCCCAACAGCCAAGGCAGTACTTAGGACTTACCACCAAATGCTGTCTAGTGAGTGCATGAGTGACTCCTTCATCTTGGCTAGAAAAGCAACATAAGTGATGCCTTCCCTCTGGAAGATTAGTCACTTAATCTTAGACCATGACTCTGGGCAGGGGCTAGGAGGGATGAGGGGGAGGAAGAGGGTTATTTGTTATGTGTTACAATGTGACTTGCGTGCACAGATCTAGGCCTTCCCATATTTAACATATATAAATTTTATAAATTAGCTAAGGAGAGAGTTCTGCTATAGCAGTAGACCCAGAATCAAAACAATGGTTGTTTTGCCACTTAGTATCACATAAATTCTTAAAAGAACACCCAAGTTTGCCTTTTTCCAGGGAGAATGAAGTACAAGTGACAGTTTTAACATTTTATGTACCTGCTCTATAATTGAACTTCGTTCTCTTCCCAGGACTATTGTACCAGTGCATGATGGAAACAAGACCCCTGGCCAGGTCAGATAAGCATCAGCCTTTTGTAAAGAGTCGAAAACTTGATACGGTAAACAATAGTGGCAGACTTTTCATAAATGCAGCACTAAAGATAACGAAGCCATTTACAAAAGGTTTGTTTACTCTCTGTTCTTCACACCTCATTGTACAATGGGAAAAAAATGATCTCAATGTAAAAAAAAAAAAAAAAGAAAAAGAAAAGAATACATCATCAGACTTCCTAAATGAATCGTTCTCCCTGTTTTGAATACGAGGTCTTTTTTTCTTGAGGGAAATGGTGTCATGAGGTCTACTGGCTTAGAGGAATCAAGCAAATGTGAACACACAGTGGCTGTATTTGCCATGGGTTTCCGTGCTGTTTTCCCTAGTTTCCCTAGTTTTTGAACCTGACTTTCAGTCAGTGGCTGTAGAGTGATCAGTGTTTGCATTTTTCCACATCACAGGAGCACATAATCTGAATGTAGTTGGCCTATCCCCACTCAGCCCCCTGTACAAGTCTATTGGCTTTCGACCTCAGGTAAGCCCAGAACATGCAAAACTTGTGACCATGTGTGCAAGCCAGTGAGGTCCGAGGCCAGGCAATTCAGTCTGACTGGGGGCTAGTCTATGTTGGCAGAAATGCCGATGGATAGAGCTTGAATGCTTCTTGGGTCCATTATCAATGAAAAGCTTTAGAAACTCCAAATCACAAAGTTTATGACACCTTTTTATTCTAGCAAGTGTCTACTACGCACCTACTAACTGTATTAGGCCTAGGAATTCAATGTTGAGACACATAGACACAGTACCTATCCTACATGCTAACACAAAGGCAATATATCGTACCAATTCCAAGGGAAAGTGTCAGTGAGGTAGCTTGGCTGAGACTTCCCAATGGACCACTGAATGGTCTGGACCTGATACTTCAGCTGACAGCCTCCTGATGGAACAGGCAACAATGAGCGTGGAGACACCCCCCAGCGCCTGTTAGGGGAACACAAACATGGAGCACACGTTTTGGCTTCACAACATCAGTGAGGTGGCAAAGGATGCTGTCCAAAGGTTCAGTCTCTGTGATCTTGGTCTCAATGGCCTCACTGGCTCCTAGAAAGCTGTGTGAAGTTATGTGAGTACTGAAGAAGGTCTGTTAGTTCTTGATGGTCTGGGCATCTGAGGATAGGCCTTAGGATGTGCTTTGCCTCACTCATGGCTGCAGTGCACAATCTCATTCACTTGTGGAAAATCACAGCAGGTATCAGAGCAGAAGAGAGCATCTCTGACCAATAACAGGGATTTGATTGGGTTTATATTTTCAACCTCAGTTTTAGGTGAATCAAAAGAGGTCCACAATATATGTTTTGAGAGCTTAGTTGAGATTATCATTTATATACCATGAAATTCACTCATTTTAAGCATACACATGGTTTGTAATAAATTTATGGAATTGTATAACCATCACTGCATTCTAACATTAGAACAGTGCCATCATCCCAGGAAGAAACCTTGTACCCAATTACAGTCATTCCCCATTCCAACTTGCAGTGCTAGGCAAGCACTAATCTACTTTCTGTCTTTATAGATTTGTATATTCTGGATATTTCATATAAATGGAATCATGCAATGTGTCAACATTGCACATGGCTACTTTCATTTAACATAATGTTTTCAAGACTCATCTATGTTGTAACGTGTATTAATACTTTGTTCTTGGGACTACTGGGTGGCTCAGTCAGTTAAGCATCCAACTCAATTTCAGCTCAGGCCATGATCTCACAGTTTCTGAGTTTGAGCCCCACATGGGGCACTTTCAGTGCAGAGCCTGCTTGGGATTCTCTCTCTCCCTCTCAGTCTTTCCCTCTTCTGCTCCCTCTCTCTCTCTCTCAAAATAAATAAATAAGCATTAAAAAAATACTTTGTTCTTTTTTATGGCCAAATAATATTCCACTGTATGGATATACCATATTTTGTTTGTCCATTCACCAATTGCTGAATGTTTGGGCTTTATCCACTTTGGGAACATTATGAATGATATTGCTATGAACACTTTATGTAAAACTCTTTGTATGGACATATATTTTCATTTCTTTTGGGCACATGGTATTTTAAAGTGGAAAAGAAAAATGGCTATCTTTGGGGCGCCTGGGTGGCGCAGTCGGTTGAGCGTCCAACTTCAGCTCAGGTCACAATCTCATGGTCCGTGAGTTCAAGCCCTGCATCGGGCTCTGGGCTGATGGCTCAGAGCCTGGAGCCTGTTTCCGATTCTGTGTCTCCCTCTCTCTCTGCCCCTCCCCCGTTCATGCTCTGTCTCTCTCTGTCCCAAAAATAAATAAAAAACGTTGAAAAAAAAAAAAGAAAAAAGAAAAATGGCTATCTTTAAATGGTAGTATGATTTCTTCTTTTTACTCATCTAAAATTTCTTGCGATAAACATACATTATTTTTAATATGCCTATGTGTCTGTATAAGACAAAGATAATAAAGTGCTTATTTCTTTAAGGCAAAAAACAATAACACATATTTGAAAAGTTGCAATCCCTCTTTTGACACTTGAATCTTCTCGGGAATCCATGCCAGGTGGTTTGTTTTGGGCTATTATACTGAAATATTTGATGAGATTTTTACCCATATTTCTAACGTTTGGCCCTTCACTCACCCATTTAGTTTAAGACATTCTTTGTCAGTGCAGTCCCAGAAGAAAGGTGGGGTAGACCTCAAATTGAGTGAGCCAGGGTTTCTCCCACTTTGCACAATGAATTTAATTTTAATTGGAAGTTCTCAATTGTAAACAATCTTCAACTTTTTATGTCTTGTTTTTGAGTTGTGGACTAGAAGTCTCATGGTGTATAAGCTATTCAGCCTATATTTGAAAGCTCTCAAACTCAGCATGGCTTCAAATTGAACATGCCCCAAATCCTCTGTTCTCCACACCTCCGTGTTTCCATCTGTGATACAGCAATCATTCCAATCACAACCCAGGGTCATTCTTTTTTTTTTTTTTAGTTTATTTATTTATTTTGAGAGAGAGAGAGAGAGAGAGCATGTGCACGCATACAAGCAAGGGAGGGGCGGGGGGGGGGGAGAGAAAGAATCCCAAGCAGGCTCCTTGCTGAGAGCACAGACCCACAAACTTCAAGATCATGACCCAAGCCAAAATCAAGAGTCAGATGCCCAACGAGCTGAGCCACCCAGGTGCCTCACCCAGGGTCATTCTTGACTTTTCTCTCTCCCCAACACCTCTCTCCAATTAGTTGTCAAGTCTGGCTAATTCTTCCCTAAAAAGTTCTCTCCCATTGTCCCCTTCTTTGAGGTCAAGTTCTCATTAAAATGCTGCCCCACCTTTTATGCATTTAACATTCACAAATTCAACATGAGAGCAGAGAGAAGAGAGAGATAAGAAGTCAAATGCCCCCCAAAGTGCTCTCCACCAGGGCTTTTGTGGGCAGGGGATGTGAGATGTAAACCTGCCCCACAATGGGTCTCCCAAGCTCTGTCTGCTCTCTGTAGTGTGGTCTCTCACCTTGCTAATTCTGTTGTTGAAAGATACCCATTTTGTATTCAGCATGGCCGCCAGGTGAAAGCCAGATGCTTCTTCTGGTTCTCAAATGAGAAACAGCATTAGTCCCAAAGCTGGAAGAAAAGTAGGCTGGGTTGGGCTTCAACATGACACCTTCCTAAGTATTCTAAAGGATAATTTCAAGCAAAAATCTCACTATATGCTTTTATTTCAGTCACTGACACTAACATTAGATGGGGCTCCACTGAATTGACACCAGAAAGCTTCCAATGCATTTTGAATACACAATATAAGGACAATTTGAAGAAAAGAAGAAAAAAAAAAAAACCTTGAATAAAAATAGATAGCCAGATATCCATTGAGAATTATAGGTCAATAGTTCATTTTTGCATCCCTAAAATGAGTTTTCAAGCCAAAGGGGCTGGTGTTTTTACCTTTGCTTTGAACCTTACAAAGTCCCAGGCAGGCTCGCTGTATTAGGCTAACTCATAGAGCACCATACTACCTTAATATCTCACCTAAGATCCTGACCCTGTCTAGCCCCAAACCACCCAGCTGTCTACAGCTGGGTGCCTGGAGTCTCAAATACCTACAGGGCACTGATAGGCTCTGGCTTAAAGTCTAGCTTCATGTCAGCAGACTACTTTATTATAAACTTTCTTTTTTTACAACAGAGAGCCCAATAGACAGGCAGGCAAATTACCAGAATCCTTCAGGATATTCTGAACATAAATATAAGCAGCATAAATGGTTTGGGTGGCATTTACAAATGCCAAGTAGGTCTCCTATGCCATGCCCAGATGAAGTACTCAACCACATACATGAGCACAGAGGCGGATGTTCAGGTGCACAGTCAAGAGACACGGGTTCTGCTTCCAGCTCTGCTAATAAAGGTATGACCCTGAGAAAGTTGTTCTTTCTCCCAAGGCATTAATCTGCCATTCATTCATTCATTCATTGATTCATCTATTTACCAGATAAGGATTTACTGTCCACCTTGCTCTGTATCTTTATGGTGTCGATCTGTTAAAATAATGAATGTAAAAGCAAACTGTAAACACCACAAAGCTATTGTTGCTGAAGTTCATGATCCCTAGCACTGCTTTTCCCATCTCCACTCAACCTTTTTACACTGTTGATAAAGTCAGCCACTAGTGTTTTCTCTTGTCAGCCACCAGTGTTTACTAAACCACATGGACCCATGTGCGGTATATATTAAGCCGTGACTTCTCCAAATAGAGCCTAGATGAGAAGACTTCCCAGCCTCAAACTCTCAAATATAAGATCACCGAACTGATGTCTAAACACTCTAAGTGCTTTTCTTTAAGAAAAAAAAAAAAGTGGTAACTGCATTGGAATGATGGACGAATCTCCAATTAAATTCTATAAAGCATATGGCTGTGACATTTTATTCCCACCTCTGATTACAAGTAAAGGATTATGTTTGATCACCATGGCAGAGGTAGGAACAAGAAACAGATGTGATTTTGTTGCCTTCTATTTTATAATGACTAATTATTATAGTTCAAAAATTATCTAGGGGCACCCGGGTGGCTCAGTCGGTTAAGTGTCTGACTCAGGTCATGATCTCACGGTTTGTGAGTTCGAGCCCCGCTTCGGGCTCTGTGCTGACAGCTCAGAGCTTGGAACCTGCTTCAGATTCTGTGTCTCCCTCTCTCTCTGCCCCTCCCCTGCTCACGCTCTGTCTCTCTCTCTCTCTCTCTGTCTCCCAATAATAAATAAACATCAAAAAAATTTTAAGAGCCTCATACTCTACAGACTGAGCTAGCTGGGCAACGTTAAAAAAAATTTTTTTTAATATCTAAATTGAAATGTCTTCCATTGCGTGTGGCCCGCTTAATGAAAAGGCAAGTAGCATTCCCTGGTGTGAAGAATAAAGGGAATCAAGAATTCTGGGCACTTTATCTGTCCCTGTTGCTAACTCACTGCTTGCTGTTTGACTAGGAGATGATAATCTTTCATATTAGTTCATCCTCGAGAGTAGGTATAACGCCAGAAACTCCCTGACCCAGCACCTGCTATCTTAAATCAAAGTCTGCAAAACAACTCTTAATGATCTGGCAAAGGGGTGTTGCTAACTAAATAGGGTGATTGTATGTCCCACTTGCTCTGGATAATCCTAACTTCTGCTTACTGTCTCAGAGGGATTATTAATAGCACTGCTTTTCACTCTCAAAAGTGGTCCCATTTGGACAATTGATTTTTTTTTTTTTTTGCTTACCCTATAACACAAGACTTCTCTAAGCAAACATTTCTCAAGTACCTATTAATGTGAAAGTTCCTGAACATGACATTAACTTGAACCAGTCATCTATTCTACTCTAAAAGGGCAGAGTCTAATATGCTATAAATAAATACTTTACACAAGGAAAAAAGTCATTGTACTTTAAAGGATTTTTTATAAGTTTATTTATTTATTTTGAGAGAGAGACAGACAGACAGAGGGCAAGCAAGGGAGGGGCAGAGAGAGAGAGGAAGACATCGAATCCAAAGCAGGCTCCAGGCTCCAAGCTGTCAGCACAGAGCCCAACACTGGACTCAAACCCACAATCTATGAGATCATGACCTGAGGTAAAGTCAGATGCTTAACTGACTGACCCACCCAGTCACCCCAAAAGTCATTGTGTTTTAAAGTGCAATGCATTTTCAGGGTTGGGAAGGAATTACTTCTAATTATTATTACATTCTTTCACAAATATTATCATGTGCCTATTATAAGGCAGGCACTTGACGAAATATTAGGGGAACAACAGGGAATAAGACATAGCCAAGAGGTTTGCTAGAGGCTAGCTAGGGCTATAAATACCCAGAGAAGGGCATGCGCATGTGCACACACACATATGTACACAATTACTGCAGAAAGTGGATTTGTGTTAAGATAAGGATGAGTCAGCCCATTGGAGGAGCACGTAGGTCTTGGGGAGAGGAGGGCAGAGAAGATCTGCTGAAGGAAACAATAGGTAAGAAATGGACCCAAGAGAGGGGAGTGGGTATTAGGTAGGGGAAGAAATGTAGGGCAAGGAGGAATGCTTCAGGCAAAGTTTATAGCACAATGAAAGGCTGAGAATTGTTAAGATCGGGGAATTAAAAATAGTTCGTTATGGCTTGAGCAGAGAACATGGGGGGATGTAAGGAAAGATAGGCTATGGGGGAGGAGGCAACAGAGCTAGCAAAATTTAGACCAAAGTGGGGAGGGGACATACTTCAGAGACAAGAACAAGGAAAAGCACTAGGGTGTGGCAGGGAAGCAGGCAATCTATCCTGGACATTGACTTTCTCCAAAGTTCATGGAGAATTTTTGAGCAAGGGATGGGCTGCCTAGAGCTGTGCTCAGGATGGATGTTCTAAGCAATGGGACTGGAAGTGTATGAGTTTGGTTCCTGTCTCTGGTCCTTCTTAAATCTGCCTCATCACCTCTGGGTCAACCTGCATGCCTACAGAAGTACGAAGCCTTTAGAGATCACTGAAACCCATCTTTTGATTTAATAGATGAGGAAATTGAGCCACTGGGCAAAGCCTGTACCCAACCGAGTACTGGGTAGCTATCCCTTTCCCCATTAGACTCTATTTTTACTTTCTCAGAGTTAGGAAATCCCAGCCTCCACCAACAGATCTGCACAGAATGAAAGACTAGAGACACCAGGAATTGGGCCGAAAGAGAATACGACATCCAGCTGTTCTCTGGGAATAGGTTTGACCAGGACCAAGATGGACAGAGTAGAATCAAGGGTCTACCATGTAAGAATAGAAGATAACCACTCAGTTGAGGAAGGGCAAGCAAAAAAGAAGACCACTGTGGAGTCTATGTAAAAGATATTTCCTGTATCATGTAGGGATCTTCGTTGTAAGAAGTGAATTGGACTCTGACAACATAAACCGAAAATAAATTTATTAAATGGAAGTTGAAGAGCTTCCAGGGTCTACTTTCAGACTACAGAACAGGTTCAGAGATGAACACAAAAAGGAATGAAGCTATTTAATGGTCCTGTGGTGACACTCCTAATACCACGGCTGACTATGGACATTACTGCTGGGACCAGTGACAGCCCCAACGGTAGGTGCTGTCTTTACAACTGCCACCACGCTGCCTCCAGAAACTGGAGTTAGTCAGTTCTGCCCTGCTTCTTTGAACCGCTGGAGTTAGTCAATGCCTGGAGCAGATACATCCAACAGGCGGAGCCTGCTCTGTGTGCTCTAACTGTAAGGGAGGCTGAGAAACTGAGTTTCTGGGATTTTCGGTTTCTATGTGGAAGACAAGCTTTTCTTCATAAAATGGGAGATCCTCCAAGCATAAGAAAGAAGGAGGAGGAGATTCAGGTGCTGAGAGGCGAAAACAATAACAAATGTTCATTATAGTACGGAACAAAGGAAAAGAGAACATTATCCTGGAAATACAAAGGGAGAACAACATTCTGGAAATGATTTGCTGGAAGAACCAGAAGAAAATGATAAAGAAGTTTTGGCATTCTCTAAAAGCTTAAAGGCAATGTCTTTTTTGAAAGAACAAAAGTAATGAAGAGTCTGATGCAAAAAGACAAAAGAAAAACGGAAAAGGGAATGGATAAAAATGGGAAAATATTTTGGGAAAATTTTAAAGTATAATAGCAGAATTAACATCCACATTGGGGGCAGAACCACAGCAGAAATGACCTGGGAAAGCCTAGTCTATGGTACAAAGGATAAACCTGGATCTTTTTTCGATTATAGACAAAAGCTTAAAGAGATCAAAATAGAAGAGAGAATGATCTATGTAAGACGGGGGTCAGAGATCCAACCTGAGAATTAATGAAGGTCCCTGGGAGAAAAGCAAGACTTAGGTCAGAAACAATATGGATCAGAAACGATTAAGAGCATACCTAGAGGAAACTTTCCTGAGCTACAGAGAGTTTACCTAATTATGTCGACCAAAAGGTCCATCGCATTCAAGGCAAAGTCAAAGACAAGAGTTTCACACTGAGGCGCATCAGGGTGGCAAAAACATTTACCGAGGAAGGAGTAAAAATTGCATTGACCTCAGCTTTCTAGACCAGAGTAAAATGTTGAAAGTATATAACACAATGTTTATATGGATTTGTGGGAGAAAGGTTTCCACCAGGTGGATTCGTTTAACTCGCATGAAAGCAACAAAGAGCCACCTTCGGTAGGAAAAAGAAAATAGACTCTAAGACCTTGCTTCTCAAAGCGTGGTCTGTGCGCTGGTGGCTTCCGCATCATCTGGGAGCTTGTTAGAAATGCCGAATCCCCAGCCCACCACAGACCTACAGAATCACAATCTGCATTTTAACCAGATCCCCAGGTAATTCCTGGGGAATTCCTAGGCACATGACTGTGTGGAAAACACTGGTTTAAGACCTACCCTACAGACCAAAACCAAAACCAAAGTGAACAGCTCAAGAACGGTGAAGGGATGGTTTAAATGATTAGCAAACTGCCAGTCTGAGCCACTGACAGAGCCCCCACCTTCACGGGGGGTGCCTGAGGAGCAGGGTCAGTATCACCTTGCTTGAACAAGCCAGATGATGGACGTCTCTGCAGGACCAGGGAGGACTTCTGCCCTCTCACAGCAGCACCTAGAACCAAGTGTCCCTGTTATCCCTTTTGTGTGGCTTGTTATCTCTTATGAGACTAATGCTCTACATAACTGAACATAAGAAATGGCTCTTGAAGGATGGGTCTCTCAAATAAAGTTTAGCGTATTTAAAATCCTAATGAAGGGGTGCCTGGGTGGCTCAGTCGGTTGAGCGTCTGACTTCAACTCAGGTCACGATCTTGCGGTCCGTGAGTTCGAGCCCCGCGTCAGGCTCTGGGCTGATGGCCCAGAGCCTGGAGCCTGCTTCCGATTCTGTGTCTCCCTCTCTCTCTGCCCCTCCCCCGTTCATGCTCTGTCTCTCTCTCTCTCAAAAATAAATAAATGTTAAAAAAAATTAAAAAAAAATCCCAATGAAGTATGATTAGAACAATGCTTAAAAAAAAAAAAAAAAAAAAAAAAAAAAAACAGCTGTCTGTGGAAAAAACCTGGAAGGAAATAGAGCAAATTATTAAATAATAAAAATTATTTCTTTTGAGATGTCTGTATTTTCAAGTCTTCTCCAGTGAGCTGATTATTATAGATTATAAAAATAAATGAAAATGTTTTCCAGCGTTGTGAGAATACCAAAGCAAGAGGGAAAATTGTATCTTTTCTCTAAGCCTTCACTTCCGGCATAATCACTCACTATTCCCTTCTTGTACTCTGGGTTCTGACAAATCTACCTCCTATTTTTCCACCTCAGTGTTTTGCTTGCTGGGAAATCTGCTTCCCCCAACCCACCAAAATAACTCTGGGCACAAATCCTTTGGTCCTTCACGGCCAGTTGAGGTGACATCTTTCCACGAAGACGTCACTGATAGAACCATTGACATTCTAGCTCTCCTTCAACTCCCTGTGTGTCTCATAAGGTCTTTAACATTTTATAGTAATGGCGAGAGTAATACTCTAACGCCTTTACTGTGCTGTGAGCTCTCAAAGCCCTTTTGGAGTTTTGAAAATACCTTGACAATAGTGTTAAAAACAAAGGCACCATGCCCCAAATGGAGTCACTTACACTAAACCCCATGTCGCCAAACCAAGACTTAATAGTTAATTCAATTACAGCTTTGGGTCTCCCAGAAATGGAATCTTAAACCAGTCAATCAGGAATCATCCGGTCAGCACTAGTGAGGTTAATCTGCCCCAGAGACCCCTCTCATACCCTAAAAGAAAGTGACCTTGCTACAACCAATCCACTTTTTCCTGATAAAACTTCCTTGTGCCTGTTCCTTCCTGCCTATAAAAGTTTTTCATTTTGTACAGCTCCTCGGAGCTCCTTTCTATCTGCCATATGGGCTGCTGCTTGATTCATGAATCATTGAATAAAGCCAATAAAATCCTTAAAATTTATTCGGTTGAATTTTTTTTTAAACAATTCTGGAAGCAGTGACAGGATCTGAAGGAAACTCCTGACAGCTTTGGGGACAATGAGAAACACATGATACTCATGACTGCTTTCAGTTCTCCATCGTTCTAGCCATTTCTGAGGGCCATGGGTAACTTCCTCTCGGTTCTGAGCTCCCTTCTTTTTGTGTTGGGCTCCTGATCTAATTGGTTCTCCAGTCCGGTGTGGGTCAGTTTGAGCTAGCAGATGGTTCTGCCCAGAACCCAAGCCCTAGCCCTTGGTTTAGTCTGCACTTCCCTATTTGACTGGAAGCCCTATGCGTGGTCCCCGTCTGTTGGGGTCTCCTGTTTCAGTCCTTTCCCCAGTCCCCAGTTCCACACTGGGAATTGCTGGTGGTGTGCACAAAGCCTTCTCGTGGCCTGGTTACTGTTGGTGTCTATTGATGTGCACATGAGGTAAAATCCATTGCTAATGGGAGTCTCAGAAGCCAAAGCCACAAAATTAGTGGGCATGGGTCAAGCATTTAAGAGCTGGGAAAGCACTCACTACCTAACTCTAAGACTCCCACGTTAGGATAAATTGGTCACAGAATGGGTTAGATTGATCCTTGTTCACTTACCAACCTCAAGAAGATTTTAGTGCCACAAGGGACCCTATAAACACCATACAATCTCAAACCCAGTAGCACAACCTTCCTAGGTATTAATGTGGCTTCCAGAGACCCAGTGCTTAGCTAAAGAAGTGGGAACCTGAAGTTCTGAAGAGTTGAGCGTGCCGCCTTCCAACACACCTGCTTATTTTATTTTCTAAGATGTGTGGTCTCAGAAGCTATAGATATCTACAAAAAGGGGAAAATCTTACTAAAAACGACCCAAAATTACAATAGCCATTACGGGCTATCCGTTTTAAAACATGCACCTGAAAGCAGGGGGTCCCAAATCCAACAGAATGTGATACACATTTTACTTGGTGTGCAGAAGCTTCTGAAAGTTTCAAGATTCCCAAATAGCTTCATTAAAAGATTTACTGTAACCGGCTAATAAAAAAAATTAAAGACACAGGAGGTACCTAAAACAAACATCGGTAAGACTGACATGACTCCTGTTCCCCTCTATCCTCCTTTACCTGAGTACTCACGTTCTCCTGGTGCTCTATCTAAATTGCCCTTCCATTCTCAAGAGACTATTGAACAGTTACATTTTAAAATAAGAGCACAGCTGGGGTGCCTGGATGGCTCAGTCGGTTAAGCATTCGATTCTTGATTTCAGCTCAGGTTATGATCTCACAGTTCATGAATTCGAGCCCCGTGTTGGGCTCTGTGCTGACAGTGTGGAGCCTGCTTGGGATTCTCTCTCTGCTCCTGCCCTGTTTGCGCTCTCTCTCTCTCTCCTCTCTCTCTCTCTCTCTCTCTCTCTCTCTCAAAATAAATAAATAAACATTACATTTTTTAAAAATTAAGAGCACCGAGGCTGCAGGTATCTTTCACTCCTTGGTCAAAGTTCAAACTAAGGGCCATAGTTAAAAGTTTCCTAAACACAGGGAGGATCCTCAAAAGTCTTCTATAGAATTTAGAGTCTTTATCATGACCTATGACTTTGGACTATCAGATCTTTATTAGCTTGTGCACATGTTGATAGGATCTGGGGAGGCCCCAAAATGGAGGCAGGAAGCAGAATGGCATAACTCTGAGGGTAATAGTCAAGATCCTCAACCTTCAACATGGTCCCCTTCTGGACCAGAAAAAGCTCACAAAATGGCAACTGATCCTTTAAAAGCCATTTCTAGAGTCTTCCCGGGCCACATGGATTGGTCTCATTCAAACCTGCAAACAAAAGAAAGCTGAATCTGTGGCCGACTGTGTGTGTGTGTGTGTGTGTGTGTGTGTGTGTGTGACTTTAAAATGCACCTGGAAGCTCTCTTCCTATGGCATTCTGGGCTCCCTACAATGGATGATGTCACCCAACCTGCTCTAGCTGCCCTATTTGTACGTGGATTATCTCACGAGATTAGTGGATTGATGAAAGGCAGAAAACAGGATGGGAAGGCACCGGTCTGACTGGTCTTGTGACCGTCGCCGAGCATTTTCAAAGGGCCTTGGAACAAGACCTACACAAAAGTCTGACAAGCTATTAACCTTACAGCTTCAACAGCTCTAAAGCCAGAAACCTAAAATAACACCTGGGCCTCCCCCATTGTCCAACATCAAAATGCTGGCCCAAAGGTCAGTGTCTCATTTGTAATCAATAGAACACTGGAAAAAAACCAAAACCAAAACAAAACAGCAACAACAACAAAAAAACACAAGATCGTCCTCAAAGCTTTCATGCAAATCTTTCAACATCAACTCAAATGGCCCCATATCTGCCCTCGAGGAAGGGACCCCAGATGAGCGTCCCCAGAGCTGACAGAACTCCACCAGATTCTCCAGCAAACTGCTACCAGTAAGTCCCTAAAACAGCTCCAAGGGGAAACCAAATTAAAATTAATGGAAACCCTTGCCAATCTCTGGTAGATACTGGAGCTACACCCTCTACTTTAAACCCCATCTAAAACACCCTTGGAGTAAAGGAAGTTCTCCAGTGGGAGTATCTAAATTTTTTTTTCTAATGTTTATTTATTTTTGAGGGAGAGACACACAGAGTGCAAGCGGGGGAGGGGCAGAGAGAGAGAAAGAGAGAGAGAGAGACAGAGGGAGACACGGAAACCGAAGCAGGCTCCAGGCTCTGAGGTGTCAGCACAGAGCCCAACACGAACAGCAAGGTCATGACCTGAGCTGAAGTCGGATGCTTAAGGCACTGAGCCACCCAGGCGCCCCACCGGTGAGAGGGAGTGTCTAATAAAATTCAGAGAGAGTTTCTATCTCAATCAGTATAAATGACTCTGGGACTTTTCAGTGGAAAACATTCCTTTTTTGCTATGTGATGCAGCTCGAGTCAATCTGCTAGGCAGAGATCTCCTTTACTAAAACCAAGAGGCAAGAACTGCCTGCCCTCGGGCTACCCAACTCTTCAAAGCCTTTCACCTTCCTTGTGCTTGAAATAGATAACTGAGCCCAGACTGCTCCTGGGTGGATTTGACCCCAGGACTAACCTCCTCTGAGATCCTTCTGCTTTCATCACCTAATCTACATCTTAAACGATGCCAAATTCTAAATCCTGCCAGGGGTTACTGGCCCTGCCTGATGGGGGTCAACCCCATGACGGTAAGGTAGTAACATCCCACTTCATGACACTGCATCCTGATTTATGAGACACCCCCTTTGACTAATCCTGAGCGAATTTAGCTTGTTGAAGGGTCAGACTGTGAAAATGAAAAAGGGGATTTCCAAGCTGGCTATGCTGTTCTAGACCAATATGAATTCCTTGAGAGGGCAAACCCCTCACAATCTGTATCGGCCCAGCAAGCAGAGCCCTAGGCCCTTACCAGAGCCTGCCGGTTATCAGGACTTGTTAATATTTATCCTGGCAGCCAGTATGCCTCTGGGCTATCCATGATTGGGGATGTGACGGAAACAAGGGTTTTCTTGCATCCATTGTATCTCAAATCAAAAATAAACAATAAGTGGGGTGCCTGGGTGGCTCAGTCAGGGCGTCCGACTTTGGCTCAGGTCATGATCTCAGGGTTCGTGAGTTCGAGCCCCGTTTCCGGCTCTGTGCTGACAGTTCGGAGTCTGGAGCCTGCTTTGGATTCTGCGTCTTCCTCTCTCACTCTGAGTCTCCCACATTCATGCTCTGTCTCTCTGTCTCTCAAGGATGAATAAATGTTTAAAAAAAATTTTAAATAGGGGTGCCTGGGTGGTTCAGTCAGTTGAACATCCAACTTCTGCTCAGGTCATGATCTCTCGGTTTGTGAGTTCGAGCCCCACGTCGGGCTCTGTGCTGACGGCTCGGAGCCTGGAGCCTGCTTCGGATTTTGTGTCTTCTGCTCTCCCTGACCCTCCCTGGCTTGTGCTCTGTCTCTCTCTGTCTCTCAAAAATAAATAAATAAATGTAAAAAAGAAAATTAAAAAAATTAAAATAAATAAATAAATAAATAAAAGAAATAAACAATAAGTAAATGCCCTTCTTGCTGCTAGTTTCTTACCTTCTGAAACTGCTGTCATCAAAACTGAGGATCGCACTATAAAGACTGAACCTGGGTATCTGGGCAATGCCCTGGCTGAGTCTTGTGCAAAGGCAGCAGGAATTGAATCTGAAAAGGTTGTGGCACATGTGGCCGAGGACCATTTTGCTTCTGCAAAGAACGAGCCCGGCCAGATTTTAGCCATCCCGATGTGCTTGTGACATGGCAGCAGTCTGCTCCTGAATGAGAGAAATCACTGCGGGCAAAGGATGGTGGTAAATTCAGTGAACACTGGGGGAAAACCTGAGACAGTCACGTGGTTCTTCCCAGCTGCCTGGAAAACTCCATCTTTCGGTGTTTGCATTCTTTCATCCAACATGGTGCAGTGAAGGCGACGCAAATTAGGAATAAACATTGATGAAGAGACTTCTATAAAATTGTAAAAACAGTTTACCACCAATGTCTCACCTGTCAGGGCCAATGTCCCAGGAAAATTCTTTTTGTTTCCAGAGGCTTCAGACCTCTGTTCTTACAATTGCCACTTAGTATGTGTTATTAATATGTCCTTGTTTTGTTTGTGTTTTCTGGATGTGTTGAAATGTTCCCTTGCTTTCTTCCCTTGCTGCTGCCCTCACAGGGGCAAAGAAACTGTTAGAAAATGTGTTGCTCACTTGGGTTACACCTTTCACAACTTTCAGGGACTGAGGCACCCGCTGCACTGGGCAAATCATACTAACCTTATTGCAATGAAAATCTCGCAAACTTCTTGTACTTATCACTGTCCCTATCACCCTTGATCATCAGGCAAGGTTGAGAAAACTAAAGAGACCCTCAAACACAAAACTCTTCACTTACGGAAACTACTGGACATCCCTGGCCTAAGGTGTTGGGTCTGGTCCTTACGACTGCTTGCAATACCCCCATTTGGAAACATAAACTCACTCCACATGGAATAGTCACTGGTAGGCCAACATCTATTGGCATACAACCTGCCGATTCCTTGTTATCTCACACTAATATGACCAACTACTGGAAGTCTTTAATATCTTACACTAAAGACGGTCTCCAATAGGTAAAGAAGCTTTCCCACATTCCAGTGTGAAGGATCTTGTTGGTTCCAGTCTGGAGCTTGGTGAGTAGGTATTCTAGAAACGTCACTAGAGGAAGACAGCCCTCAAACTCCTTTGCAAGAGACCCTACCAAGTATTCTTGACAAATGACAGTGCCTGCAAACTAGAAGGCACTGGACCTTGGGCACATATCTTACAGCTACAGAAGGCTTCTCCTGACGTCTCATCCTGTGCAAACACTGGGGAACTCCAAATCAAATAGGCTATGAAAATAAGGAGCTGACATCAAGGAAGACTGTGTCTCCCAAGATGTCAGATCAAGACTTTAAACATAAAACTCTTTCTTCTTTTCTTTCTTTCTTTAGTCTCGTATTGGCTTGGAAAGATAACGCCATCATTTGTATCTACCAGGCCATTGCTAAGAGGGGGGGTGACCTTTTGGACTGCTGGATTGTTCATCCGTGATTCTAGAGACCCCCTGGTCCTTTCTGTGACCAACTTTTCTTCTATTCCCGATGTCACAATGAACTACAACTGACCCTTCTCAGAAATTAAAGTCTGGCTTTCACAGCCAGAACACCCAGCGTCTTGTTTTCACCTTTCTCTAATTATAACTTTACTTGCCCAGTTAGACACAAATACTTATGCAAATTGTGGTACACTTGTACCCCCACATTCTTGTGATCATCTAAATCACATCCGCTTCCAACCTCCAGTCACGAAAAATTCTCACCAGCAGCATCCATCTCTACATATTTCAAGCTAGGAGATTTACTTCCCAAAGGCACTAAAAACCTAAACATCCCTGGCTTGAACAAGCAAATGCAACACTTTCTGCAAATGAATCCATTAACAATGCCATCTTAGCAAGAGTAGTTTGTGCCCTGAGAGGATTTACCTTTGTTTGTGCTGGTTATCATTCTCCTTGGGCCTGTGAATGTCTAGACGACTGGCACATAACTGGGCAATGCCTCTTAGGTTACCTAACTGTGCCCCTAACTGTCCATAATCCAACTGAAATGCCTATTTGATCAAGTTCCCTGAATTGACATCATCTAGTTAGAAGGGGCCTGCCAGGAGGCGTTCGTGATTCAGGATGTGCTTCCTTTGGCAGATCCATACTTCCTCGGTTAGGAGTAAGGATGAATGAAGCTGTGATCAGGAGCCTTTTCTCAACTCTTGAAGATAGCACAGAATCCACTGCTAAAGCAACAGCTGCCCGACAAAGATCTCTAGACTCTCTGGCCAAAGTTGTTCTTGATAATAGGATAGACCTTCATTGTCTCTTAGCTGAGTGAGGAGGCATTTGTGCTATGGCCAACATCACTTGCTGCTTTTGGGTTGACGCTTCTGGAGAAGATGAAACTCGGATACATATCACTGACCAGGCCACTTGGCTTAAGAAAGTGACTCCTTCAACAGGGTCTTTCTTCCACTTTTTTTTTTTTTTTTCCATTTTCATCGGTTTCAGTCTTGGGGCTATGGCTCCAAAGTGCACTCCGGACGTTGAGAATTATCCTGCTTAGAACAAGCATAGAAGTCTCACTGGTTGGCGTGCTGTATTCTCTCAAAAGCTATAATGCATGTTTCCAGCTGTTAACCACCAAGCAAATGGTCTCCCTAAGTCTAAAATGTCAAAGAACAAATCAAGAGAATAACCGGCTTAAAGCATGTGAACCCTAAGTCACGACCCGTGAATACGGCACAGAGGGTCAGCAAAAACGGTGAGCACTTCAGAGTAATAGCTGAGTCATGCTAATACCTTAAATTTTCACTGCATCTCTCAATGAGGCTGAGAGTCTGATCAAAAGGGGGTGGGCATGTTAAAAATAAAGACAACAGGCCCCAGATGAAATCAGTTACATTAAACCCCATGTCACCAAGCCAAGGCTTAATACTTAATTACGGTTTGGGGTCTCCCAGAAATGGCATCTTCAACCACCAGTCAGGAATCACCTGGTCAGCACTAGTGAGATAATCTGCCTGATAGACCCCTCTGATCCCCTAAAAGAAAGTGACTTCTTGCTGTTAAAACCTCCCTGTGCCCCCTCCCTTCTGCCAATGAAAGTTTTTCATTTGATACAGCTCCTCGGATCTCCTTTCTAATGCTATCTAAGATGCCGCTTGATTCATGAATCATTGAATAAAGCCAATAAGATCTTTAAAATTTACTCAGTTGAATTTTGTTTTTTTGTGAACAATAGTAAGCATCAAGAGATAATTAATTAAGAGATAATCACTAATTTTAATGATTAAAAATTTGTCCTAGGATTTGAATCAGGCCCAGAAGACTGTGGAAATATCATACCATTTCTTCCTTCATCTTTTACTAGCTGTGTAGCATGGCTTTGAATTTAGTTTAATATAACAACCCAGTACCTTAAGTATCAATAGCTTTTTAGGTTTGACAAATAGATATCCCAAGAAAATCCTTAAGTCTTGTTTCTTTTTAAAAAATACCAAAAGAACATGTTGTAGCTCTCTTTATTTAGAACAACTCTCTATCCTACCTTGGGCAACTTGTTTCTTCAGCTCCGGAGGAAGTGCTCTAAAATTAGAAGAAATGAGTTTGAATTAAGAGCTCTCTAAGTCCCCTTCCAAATCTAGCCTTCTATAATCCCAAAATGATGGTCAAGCCAACTTTGGCTGGTAGGGACTTTGGTTGCTGTGGTCCAAATACTATAATGTCAAAATACAGTAATTTTCAACAGTGCTTACTTATTTACAAAATGCTCAGTCTGATGCTTTCTTATGTCTCACATCATCCAGTCTCTGCTATAGTATTATTTTTCTCTTTCTAGAACAACTTATAGCCAAAGGCTTCCTGTCTGATCTGTTTGCCTTCTCAAGCGGAGACATGCCTTCTGCAGCCACAGCTGTCCCCGGCTAACCTTTCTCCTAGCCACAGTGCATGGGTCCCCATGACTCAGCAATCCCAGCCTCTGAAGGAGCCCATCATCATGACAAAAAAATCAACAATTACCTTTTCTCACACACTAGTCCTAAGTTAGGCAAGTGCTACTTTCTTCACAATGTATATTTTCAGCTCCAATTAGGTGACCAACTTGTAAAAAATTCAGTGGAAATTTTATTGTTAATCCACTCAGTACATAGTTATACTTTGTAAGCTGTGAAAGGTATGTAGCACATAATCTACCATAACCCACACACATGTGTGCCATATTATCTCCCAGAATTCCTGTCAATGAATGTTGAGTTGACTTTCCAATGTGTGGTAGTTAAGTATCAAGAGAGACCTCTCCTGACACTTTATTGAGGCTAACACAGAGCAGAGTTCAGTAATCATAATCTATGCTGCTGCATAGATACAGATGGAGACATTCTATCTTGTTCATTCAACCATAGGTTATCGATCACTCAGTATATTCATGTATCAACTCAACCAGGCAAGTTCAAGTCACATTTCTCTCTCTCGATAAAGTCTTTTTCTAGCTCTTTACCTCCCCAGCCAGAAATATTTCCCCTTCTGAATACCTGCAGCACCCTCCTATTTCTTTTTTTTTTTTTTTTTAATTTTTTTTTCGACATTTTATTTATTTTTGGGACAGAGAGAGACAGAGCATGAACGGGGGAGGGGCAGAGAGAGAGGGAGACACAGAATCGGAAACAGGCTCCAGGCTCTGAGCCATCATCAGCCCAGAGCCCGACGCGGGGCTCGAACTCCCGGACCGCGAGATCGTGACCTGGCTGAAGTCGGACGCTTAACCGACTGCGCCACCCAGGCGCCCCGCCTATTTCTTATCTATTTATATTTTTATTATTATTTAAAAAAAATTGATGACATTGTTTCTTATTGTTCGTATTTTATATCCTCTACCGCTCTATGAATACCACTCATTGAATCAGAGTCAAAGGGGCATCTGTAATTATAAAAAGCCTCATGTTTCATATATGGAGCCAGAGACACCTGTATTAAGGGCAGGATCCATATGCACAAATATCCATTGCATATTTCTTTTTTTTTTTGAGAGAGAGACAGAGTGCTAGTGGACGAGGGGCAGAGAGCTAATGAGACACAGAATCCCAAGCAGGCTCCAGGCTCTGAGGTGTCAGCACAGAGCCAGACATGGGGTTTGAACTCATGAGCCATGAGATTGTAATCTGAGCCAAAGTCAGGACACTTGACCTACCGAGCCACCCAGCTGCCCAAGTCACATATTTCTTTCTTTAATTTTTTTTAATGTTTATTTATTTTTGAGACACAGAGTGCGAGAATGAGCATGGAAGGGGCAGAAAGAGGGGGAGACACAGAATCTGAAGCAGGCTCCAGGCTCCGAGCTGTCAGCACAGAGCCTGACGCGGGGCTGGAACTCACAAACTGTGAGATCATGACCTGAACCGAAGTAGGACGCTTAACCGACTGAGCCACCCAGATGCATCCCAAGTCACATATGTCTTGAGAGACAGTAGGACACAGTGGTTAAGATCCCAGGTACTGGAGTTCAAGACTGCCTGGGTTCACATCCCAGCTCCGTCATCTGAAAGTTTGGCCTTTGGCAAGTCGCTTAATTAGCATGAACTTAATGTGTAAATGATGATATGATAGTGCCTGCTTCATTGGCTTACTGTGAGCTTCAAAGAGTCAACACGTAGGAGCTCTAGGAGTGCCTGGTACTCAGTACGTGCTCTGTGTTTCACGTGTTGTTGTGCTCATGGTAGTCGGTACCCAGGAGTTGTTTTCTGATCAAGTGTATAAAACAATATATGCATAATCCTATTGATGGGGGCATACTACATGCATATACTTGTATCATGTATTTCTCAGGGCATTTAGGGGAATGGATTGATTTAGGTCCATAAATCGGAGCCCTCTGTGATCTTTACAAAACATCCATGCATTATTCCATTTTTCATGTTTCTATAACACCTGACTACTTTCTTCTTTCTGTGGCAGACTTCATTCATGGATCATTATTGTTGTCAGGGAACAGCAAATGCAGGGTATTTCTCAAGACTTCACTGGCCCAGCCATGCCATGGCATGAATTGAGAGTCCCCCGGCATAGGAGCTACTATGGGTCATTTTCCAGTGACATGTGACAAACTGGAATCCTAACAGAAGCCTCAGATGAGTAAGGCATGAGTGCATAGGCCAGATATGAGGAAGCTGTGGGCAGGAGATTAGGCTTTATAGTAGCACAAATTAAGAACCCACATTATTTTTACTTTCTCTACAACTTGTATGTATTTTGGTTTCCAAATTAAATTTTTTATATACTATGCCTTATTTACATATCAGAAAATCAAATGTGGTATCTTTAAGCAAAAACTGACATTGGTTATGGCAATAGCATGTTTGCAAAACTGCCACAATAATCTTACCAGTCCTGTATGCATAGATCTTTGCAATGTGACTTTGCTATTCCTCCCATAAAGAGGTGGGGTTTCATTATTCACCCTTTCAGTCTAGGCTGGCCTTGTGATTTTGACTAATAGCAGAATACAGCAGAAATAATATTTTGCAACCTCTGAGCACCCAAAAGGCCTTGCGACTTCTGCTCTTACCTTTTCTTGCTGTATCTACAATTTAACTGTATGTGGAAGACACTGATTTAGCCTGCTAGATTCTGGAGATGTACAGTCTCAGTGAAAGGAACACCAATCAGCTCCACGTCAAATGGCCAATTGACTGTAGCTGTGTGAGTGTACCCAGTGAGTTCATGGGAATGACTTCCCAGCTGATCCCAGATAAAATTACTGACCAAGAGAATTGTAAGCTAATTGTTGACTCTTTTAGGTCACCGAGCTTTGGACTGGTTTGTTACACAGCAAAGGCTAACTGATACACATAGTGCACATCATTGAAAGAAAAATCTGCTCTTTAGTTCAGTGAAGGTATTTAGATAGTTAACAAGCCTTCTGGGTCTTTTAAAAGGAATCTGAAATGAAAGTGGCCATCATAAGAGTGTGGGCACAGGCTCACCTTAGAGAAAAAAATATGTAATTGGACAGAGTTTTCAATGGAAAGGCACTGGTTTTTTTGTGGGGATGAGGTAACTACATAATCGGGATTTACAAAGAATCTCTCAAAATGACTCATAATAAGGTTTACATTTAGAGTTAAGTTTATAATTTGCCAAATACTTTTAGCTACAATATCTTTTATGGTTTAGGATTAAAGGAGAAAACTGTTAAAGCTGAGCAGGGCCATAAATCCAAACTTGTCATCACAGTTAGAAATGACCGAGGGCTGTCACCCAACCCTCCATTTTATCAATTTTTAAATATGGAAGAACCAATAAAGATTTCATTTGAGAAAAGGCTACAAGTGTGTGCAATGACACTGACATAACTCAAACAGTTCATTCACAAGCAGAAACTAAAGTAAGTTAATGACCCTTCCAACACACAAGTGTGGACTCAGACTTCCAGCCTTCTTTACCACACACTCTACAGCTCTGCTGTAATCTCCATTCCCCACAGATGAGGAACGTGGGCTCGGAAGCCTGTTTCAGATCCTCTAGCCTGGGCAAGGCTCTAACACAAGTTTACTGATCCTACACCCAGATCTTTCACCCTGGCCAATGATGTGTGGGAACTGGGAACTCTTTTGAGCCAAAGCTCAACCATCAGAAAATTATATACTATATACACATGATTGCCCGGTTGTCATGATCACCAAGATCAATGATTAATTTTTAGAGTGTGAAATGGCCTATGCTTTAACATAGATTTCTAAAAGGGTAGAATTCCTTGTGCCCTCAAGTTAAAAAAGCAATGGCGTTCTTCCTTGAGCAACGCACAGAAAAAAACCAAACCTGTCCTTGTGACCCCTGAGGTATAGAACTAGGATCAAAAGTTGGAAGTAGTAAGACATAGATTGCAGTACGTTAAAAAAAAATGCTTTTTTAAAACCCAAACCAAACCCAGAAACTAATCGCTGCCATAAAATCAGCAGCTCCTGTCCCTGAAGGTGTCCACCATGGTGTAGATGGGACTTTAGGACTCACTAGGAGGCTGGGTAATCTGACGTCTGAGATTCCTGTAAGGAAGTTTATATGAGCTCAGGTCCTTGATCTCAAGGGAGGCTTGCTGCTTTTAGTGACCCTCTGGAAAATCTTGTCCCCGGAGAAGAGACCTGTTGCATCTGTTTCCCCCAACAAGGAGGAAGCCTCTATTCAGGTGTCTTAGAACATAAAGAACATTTGCTCTGACTAGTTAGCCTGGCTCCTGAAATTCATCAGCTCTTCCTCTGGGCATACTGCTTTACCAACAATATTTATGGTGGGGGCCTCCGGGGTCTCCAATATCGTTGGCCAAATGTCTTCTGTACCAGAGAGACAGGCCCCAAGAGGAGCAAACATTTCCTCAGGGCTTTGCTTATTTCAGTTCCCTCACACATGCCAAGGTAGGAAGAAGTGAGGCAAAGAGGGGGCAGGAAAAGAAGGAACTTACCCTGATCTTGAAGGTATGCTAGGCAGTGGACCTGGGGCTTTGCAAGAGTTACCTTCTTTCATCCTCTAGACAACCATAGAGACGGCCAGTTCAATTGCCCGATTTTGCAGAAACCTGAAGCTCTGAGAGCCTAGCTGTTGAAGTCACATCGCTAAAAGGGTAAGCTGGCCCCAAGCCCCCACCTTTCAGCCCAGCAGCCGGATGGAGAGGCTTTGGCGAAAGTAGCTCAGTTTCTTTACCGGAGTTCAAAAGAATGATGAATTCGCACTCTCTAGCCACGTAATCTGTGTCACACATGCCCACCCTCACCACCTCAGGAAGTCCCTGAGGAGGGGAAAACAGTGTTTTCATTTAGCAGAAAGCCCACTGAGCTGACCAAATGCCCTTCGCTCTGAGCTCATCTGTCCGCTTGTAAATAAAGGGATTTGGGCTATGTGCTTTCTTAGGCCCCATTTCCAGCTCTAAAAAATTTCTGTGGAATCAGTCAAAGCAAATATTACCTGAGTAATGTGTGTTAAGGAATTTCTTTCAATAGCAGAGAATCCCCACCTCTGTGAGTTTTATTTTTAAACTGTTTTTTTTTTTTTTTTTTGTCACGTGCATACTTGGGACGAGAAGAAGGTGTTAAAGCAGGGTCCTTTATTTATTCCCAGGGTGTTTTGGCATAAGCAGAAACTGTGGTGAGAGCTTGCCCCACACACGTGAGTGTCACAGACACCTCTCCCAGGGGCTGCAAGCGGACCCCTACTTAGCCTTTGCTGAGAAGATGGCGGCCCACCAGTCGAAACTGGAGGTGACAGGGAATCTGACGGCGGACAGCCGGGAAGAGCACACCGTTCTAGCACAAACCCCAACTCAGAGCCTGATGGCAGGCAAGACACTCTGCTTCCAGGCCTCTCGTTCCTCGCTCTGAACAGACACACTTGGGCTGATGGGTGGCTAAGGAACCTAATAAGATGGCCTATGCCCGATCGTGCAATTTTATTCATTGGTTACGGACTTCAGTCCTTCAGAGTTGGATGTGAAAATATGCCCTGTGGACCCTCTTCCGGCCTCCTAGATCACCTTGGGTTAGTCTAGTCCATTTTGAAGACTATGTACCTATGGATTGGGTACCTTGTGGGTTATCTGATTAAAACCCCAGGAACAGAATTAGATTTTGCTCTCTATAGCGCAAAAAGGCATTACTGAGAATGTGAAAAGAACTAACTGGAAAGCACCTCCAATCAGACAAGAATGGCTATGGAACTCACTGTCCCTCACAAACAATAAAGCGATCAATATAGATTTAACTCAGTCTCAAGAAGACCAGAGAATGATGTTAACTTCAGCCTTTCCCACTGATGCTTAGACCAAGTCCCTAGTCTTCCAGCCTGAAAGCCTTTGGTGGGTCACAGCCAGGTGACAGGAACAGCTAGACAAGGACCATAGGTCTCCAGAATGTGGAAAGCATTTTCATTAAACCTGTTAACTAGCGTCTAGCCCATTATCCTGCCATATTTAACAATTCCTTCCAGAGCCCTCCTGACAAATGGTTGCTCCCTCTTCGTTTTAACTTTTCCTGCAACTGGAAACGCACCGCTTTAATGTGGCAGCTGGTCTTATTTTTATGCAGCAATTAATTGGAAAGTAATACCATCATACAATCTCTCCATAATCGAGTCAAGGATATCATTCTATCATTTCCTTATGTTAAGCTTTCTAATGAAGGAGACATCTCCTTTGAAACGGATCAGGATGGTTGACTGTAAGCAACAGAAAGAGACTCTGGTTATTTCATGTGAAAAGGTACTGTACCAAAGTGATATGAGGGATTGCAAAATGAGGGGGAGATTGAAAGGGTGAGCTTGGGCAACAGGCATGACCTGCGGTCTTGATCATATGTCAGGACGAGTCTGGTCCGTGTGTAGGTGCTCTACACCAGCAAGTGGCCTGACCTGCAAAGATTTCCTCCACCTGTACCTCACTCACCAAAGAGTCAAAGTCCTGGGGGCAAGTATGTGACTGACAAAATTCGAGTCATGTGGTTTAGACTTAGCTCTTCTCCTAAAGGGGCGGCCCTAAACCTTTGTCACTGAACTCTCTGAGTACACATAGATGGCTTACTTGTGTGTTTCCTAATTGTGCCTTGTGCTCATTGCCTGTCTCCAGTGGAGCCACATAGCTCTCTTCCAGAGGACTGTTTTGGAAAGGTGAAGCAAGTTAATTCTGCCATCAAATCCAGTTGTACCTTCCAGCTTGTTAAGGCCACGTATAACTTTACACTTCTATTACCTGCAGTAAAACACACCAGTATCATTTAATGGGCTTTTTAATTGGCTCTTTAAAATAGTAGTGCAATCGGACTCCTCATTTGATTCATGCACAGAAATCTACAGATAGTCTGAAAGGAAAAATGTGAATCACAGTTTAAATAGATGCTTTTCAACTGCTCTGTAAGACAAACAGATGTATTAATTAGCACATACTTTAGGGCATGTTTTATACTTAAATGGAGGAAGGAGAACAGAATATTGTTTCACCAGAGGCAATAAGAAAAATTTGAGCTCTGACCCCAGACACAAAATAGCAACTTGTTTTCAGAAATGCCTATTGCTGAGAACAATGAACCAGGGGCTTAGAGTAGCACTCCAAGGGCTTGAACAGCCAGAGAAATGATCTCTGGATTTATGTAACAAGGAGGCTCTTGTCTAAGAGGTATATAAGAAGTAGACCACAGCCTTAGTAATGTGGGGGAAAAGCCTTTTAACATAGATACAGATGAAGAAATCCAGTTGTCATAGAGCTAAGACATTTAAAAAGGTCTTTAGGGGCACAATTGTGCTCTTATGTGCCCAGAACTTAAGTATAAGAAGATTTAGGCTGAGGGTAGAGTGAAATTCTGAGTGTATGTGATATTATGCTAAGTGTTATTGAGCTAATAAAAATGACTGGCTCCCTACCTTGTGGGAGATTTGATGAGATCCTTGGACACAGACATGAATTTAATGTAGCATGTTTTCTTATTATGGTAAATTTGTGTGTGCTTTTTTAACAGAAAGAGAGAACCCCTTTCCTTAGAATGATGATCATACGAATCTTTCTTCACTTGAGTTTTTTGTCACCCATTCCAACCCACCTTGGGCCATTATTTGTGGGTAGGTCTTATCTTACCGGATTTTAGACATGAAAAAAAGGACTATGTCTCCTACCTTTCTTTGTTCTACCGTCTCCCCCGTTTTTGCCTAGCACATAGAGGATTCTCAGTATGTGTGTGTGCTGCCTGAGCGAATCCTGAACAGAACAAGGAAGCCTTCGGGCTCCTCATATTCCAGGAAGAATTCTCCCAGATCACTTTAGAGTTCGCTTGGCAAGTGAATTCATCTTTTTGAGGCTTTGCTATAAAATGAAGGAGTAAAGTGCTGGCTAGATTGAGGATGTCAGATAAGTTTCAATTTACACGTCTACTCACGTGCGTAGTGGCTGAACTGAGCTCTAGTTTGAGAAGGATTTGGAGGCCAGGAAAAGGACTGTGATTGATTAGCTATGTTTGTCATGGGCATGGGAGTAGCAAGTATCTACTTGGGTCATCCCTCAGCCAGAAGATATATGCATCTGGACCTTCAGCTGTTATTCACACTGAGGGTCACAGTGAGAAAATAAGATGGAGGTGCCCTCCCCCGCTCACACTCTGTCTCTCTCAAAAGAAAGAAATAAATAAACATTAAAAAAATTTAGAAAAAGCGGGCGCCTGTGTGACTCAGTCAGTTGAGCATCTGACTTCAGTTCACGTCACGATCTCCTGGTATGTGGGTTCAAGCCCCACATCGGGCTCTGTGCTGACAGCTCAGAGCCTGGAGCCTGCTTCGGATTCTGTCTCCCTCTCTCTCTGCCCCTCCCCCGCTTACACTTTGCCTCTCTCTGTCTCTCAAAAATAAATATTAAAATATTTTTTAATAAAATAAAACATTAAGATTTAAAAAAAATAATAAAGAAAAGAAGATGGAGAAGGACCAAGGAAACGGTCAGCTTCTCTGGGCTCTTTGATTGGATGCTCTTTTGGCAAGATTACACACTCCTGGTTGCGGCAGGCAGGATGATGCCACGGGACAAAAAGCAGAATATTTTGATGCTTCTGTGTTTTTGATAAGCTGTATGCTCTGCTCACCTATAGGTTGTTGTATCTACATTGTTTTGAGAAGGAGGAAGTGAATTATTTGCAGATGAACAACATTAACCAAATGCAGAAGGTACGGGAAAGTCACTGCCTGCCCTTCCATGTAGAGATCCTATTTACCTTCCAGGCAGTTCTCTCGAAAAACGGTATTTGTCAAGTATGGAAGTGAAACTGAGCAGGGCAAGTGGTGTATACCCTGGATTTCCAAACACAGGCCAGTGGATCCTGATGTGCTGACTAATAACCACCTAAGATGTTTGCTTTAGATATAGCTTCTGGGGTCCTACCATAGAACAGATGAATCAAAACCTTGAGAACAGAGCTCAGGAGAAATACTCATGCTTAAAAAATTTCCATCATGATTCTGATATGAAGCCAGGGTTGGAAAGCACTGTTATTGACGGCTGAATCATAGGCCAAAAGTGCCTGAAAAGAGCGAACCAACAAGATAAAATGTCAGAGACAAATGTAAATTCCTCAAGTTCACAATAACAAGAACTGGAAAAACCTAGCCTGACAAAGGCATGTGTGATAAATCTGTAGTATTTAGTTGTCTGTAAGCTCAGGATGAACTCTGAGACATAGCCTTTCGAAATAGCTATCATGATCTCAGGCAGAATGGATACGAATACAATACCGAGAGCAGGGAAGGAGAGCCCTTTTTCCCATTTTGTACTCTCAGAAGACAACTAGATAATGTTCTCGATTTAATAATAGTAATTGTTATTTTTAGTAGCCATATCTAGTAGCAGTAATAATTTTTTTATGTAGCGCTTTATCATTTACAAGCTTTCCTGTGTCCACATTTTATTTGCTCTCAATAAAAACTTCAGTTCCCTGCCTTGATGGAATACGACCCATTAGTGGCTGTGCCACTCCAACCTAGGTCTTTTGTCTCTCAAGTCTAGGTTATGCTTGAGAATTTGGAGAATCTTGGGGCCAGGAGAGTAAGATAGCTGAAAACAATGCCATCAGAAGAACTAAATCCCCTTATCCCCGTAAAGACTTCAGAAGGCTTTGTCTGTTGTCTCCAAAGGTTTGGTGACTTTCCATTGGAAAAGAGAGGACAGACTTGTCAAGGACAGACTTATCAAGAGCAGACTTGACCACGGTAGGAGTTACAGGGAGACAGACTTGGACCCACACCTTGACCCAATATATTTCTTATAGTCTATCCCTCTAAGATAGAATGGACTGCATACAGGCAGAGGCTGGAAAACTATTTACCAGGAATATACAGCAAAAGGTTTGGGGCTTAGTGACCTCAGAGGTTCTAGAAGGGCCTTTGACTTGTGAAATTCAAGCCTACCCATCTTTTGATGATTAGGGTTGCTGGAACAGCAGATCCAGAGGCAAGGGTTGTAGGAAAGAAAGGTGTCTTCTGATGTGGAAAGCTTCCACTCTGTGCCCACAGGGCCAAGAGACTCACCCTTTTGCCTTGTGACCTATACTGGCGAACCGCATGCCTTAGTCTGAGCTAGAACATTGGGAGCAGCTTGATTGCCCTTATGCTTTTGGCAATTACAGCCTCCCTGCTTTTATATTTGTCTAGTGGGCCCTGATTTAGTCATAGAATCACAGATTCTCAGAGCTGAAGTGAACTTGGAGGTCATTTGGTCCAACCTGGCCACATCACAGGTGAGGAAACAGTGAAATATGGGATTCCAATCACAAACATCACTAAATATTAGGGTTGGAAGATGCTCTAAGGGGCTATCTGGCCATGTCCCTTTATTTTCCTGAAACCTGAGAAGGGCAATGATTGCCCATCATAACAATGCGAGTGATGGTGTGGCCGTGGTGGTGGCCAGGATGGCAGGCCAGTCCCTCCTCTCTTGGCATGGTGTTCTCATTAGCTGCACGTTTCACCTCCTGTTTCTCACTGAGGATACGTTCTTTCTGTCTGTCCCTCCAGGACAGTACCCTGTGCCGTGGGATGGAGGGAAGCCTCAGCTGAGCTTACAGGGGACCAGCCTTGCAGGCACAGTGCCACTTTCACTCCAAGCCAGGCTAGCACTGTCATGGCGCCATGCAGCTCCCCAAGCACACAGCAAAATGCAGGTGTTTTGTAAGCTGCAATTCACATCCCTGAGGTTTTCAGATAAACCCACCAAACAGCCTGCTGGGTAATTCTACATATTAATCCTTCCTTTGGTTAGTTTCATGTGTGTATTTGTGTGTTGGAGACCAGAGTTAAGATTATGGGTAAACAATAGAATTTATTCTTATAATAAGTTGAGAATTTTTCTAATGGGGTGAGGAGAAAAACGGCATTTGGCAATTTTCTTCTTCCTCCCTCCTTCCTTCCCTTCCTTCTTCTTGAATTTTCTGACTCAGGGCAGCAGGGGTTCATCAATTACACAATGAGTGTCTTCACTGTAAAAGCTAGGATATATCCTCTAATTTAAGGATGCTCTATTATGCCTTTCAGCTTCTTTGCCCATCTAAGAACACAACTCTAGAGAACTGGGCCGTCAGACACTTTTCTTTGTAAAAGTCTATACCCAAAGCCAGTGCAAAATCCCTCTTAAGTCTGACTAACACACTCATTTGTTCTGAAGTTATTATCTCCACAAGGCCTAGCATTTGCAGTAACAAATACCAAGAGGTTATCAAATGCTTGTCCTGTCTGTTTCAAAATTCCTCTTCACAATTGCTCACTTCTCTTTAAGAGATTTTCCTTTCTCCACTGGAATTTTCCATCGAGTACCCTAAAGGTGAATTTTTCTAGTGAGAAAATGTGAATATACCATTTACAGATTATTTTGTGTTAATCATGACTGTGCTTGCCGTTTTTAGCAGGAAAAATTTCCCAAATCAGAAGGCCCACCTCTCCTATATTTAATTGCCCCGGGATATGACTTTCTAGGGAAAGAACCAGTTTCCCCAAATGTGCTCAAAAGAGAAGAGTCTGGGGTACCTGGGTGTCTCAGTTGGTTAAGCATCCGACTCCTGATTTCTGCTCAGGTCACGATCCTGTGGTTCATGCGAGTTCGAGCCCTGCGTTGGGCTCTATGCTGGTGGTATGGAGCCTGCTTGGGATTCTCTCCCTCTCCCTCTCTCTCTTCCCCTCCCCTGCTTGCTCTCTCTCTTTCTTTTTCTCTATCTCTCCAGAGAAATAAGTAAAATTTTTAAAAAATTAAAAAAAAAAAGAGTTCGGAAACCAGTGATGTCACCTCCTGAGAGAGTGGAATGAATAAAAGAGCAGGGGCATCTTTGGGATGGGAGACCTGGCAGGTCTACCGTTTACAACCTGGGTGACCTTGAGCAAGTGATTTACCCTCTCTGTACTTCACATGGCAATAAGACTGCTGCCTCCCTCGGGAGTTTGTTGTGAGCAATAAATGAGTTCCTGGATCTAAAGCACCGTGAGAGGGCCTCTATGGTAGCAGAGGAGCCAGAGTGAGGCCTGGAGGTGTGTGTGTGGGGGGGAGGGCAAGGCAGTGAGAGGAGAGGGCATCTGATGGAGGCAAGGCTTCTTTGGTGAAGAGCAGTGGGGCAGCAGGAGGCCCGTCTTGGCCAGACTCGCTCACTGGGAGCCTGGGGAACATCAAGCTAACCGAGGATAGGTCAGAAAGCTGAGATTCCTTCTTCTCAAATGAAGAGATGGCATTCACAGCCGGGAGTAGGAGTGGGTCATGCATGATTTTAGAAAATAAACCTTATAACAAATGACCACAATTGAGAAGAGCATTGGCCTGGAAGGTAGGAGATTTCAGTCCTGTCTCAGCACGCTAGGACCTTGCTCTTTGTCTATGGGCAGGTAACTTCCTTTCTCTAAATCTCAGTTTCCCTGTTGCCCCACTGGCTCTAATATTCAGTGATCTCTGATTTGTGAGCCTTCTTCTTGGTGTTCAACAAAGAGAGGAAAGATTATGCTGAATTATGATTTTTAAAAAAGGAAGAAAGAAAGGAAACCTTTAAGATGTAAGAGAACCAGTGAACTGTGCACCATTTCTAGCAATCTCTGGCAAATGTTTCCTAACAGTAGCAGCTTGCTTACCCCTTATGGAATATTTGTAGAATAGGAGGTACAGATTGTGAGCAGGAAGACACTCGAGATGTTGAATATCTTTGAATGTCTGATAAGAAAAGGGAAAAGGGAAAATGGCATTTAATGTTAATTCTATTCATTCAATAAACATATGTCAAGTGCACGCTGTGAGCCTGTACATGGGGCCCACGTGAATCCCACTTGATGTGGGTCCTCAACAAGTCACAGTCTAGTATAAGAGATGAACGTGTAATAGAAAATTCACTCTACAGACTGAGCGTAATAAGAGCTGGGGAAAGGAGAGATTCATCCCAAGGGGGGGTCAGGAAAGGGTTCCTACAGGGTGCTGTTGAACTAGCCCTTAAATGATGAGTAAGGCCTTCCAGATTGAGAATGTGGAAAAGGGGACATTCCAGGCTGAGATAGCCACATGAATAAAGGATTGCAAGTGGGAAAGTCTGGGTATTTTAGGGCACAGAGGTAGGCCACTTTTCAGAAACCCAGAAGCATGGGAGATCTCAGTGAAGGGTCTCAAAAAATAGGATGTCTGCTTTACTTTTTAGTTGCTTTAATTGTAATTGACGTCCTTTATGGCTTTTACTAGAGAATTTTACCCAAATGTTCATTTGAGGGACAAAAAAAAATTAATAAGATGCTTAGGAAGATGATGTCAATATTTTATAATCCAGCCAAGGTGTGATCTGCAAATGTGCAGGCATGTGGAAATGACTGACATTCTTAAGAAATGGATCTTGGTTTTCATTCTTTGGCTTATTATTAAGAGTAGGAAATCTGTTGTACTCGGAATGACGGATGGGGGTGGGGACTCAGTGATTGTGATTAAAGGACTTAGAGAATTTACATCTCCAGGTCTCTGCAGAGGAATGACCTGGAGTGAGTTACGAGTGATTTTCAAAAATAAAGATTCTGTGCCTACATTTTCAAAGCCGATCTAGCCATGTCACAGATGAACTCTGTGACATTCAGCCCAATCAACTGACCTTTGGTTGACTTAGCTTCTTCCTCAGAAAACTGTGGCAATGCTATAGTGCCCTGAGTCACTGTGGGAGGCAGGGTGGGGGTGTGAAGAGCCCTGTGGCAGGAGTCAGGAGTTGGGGTTTTTAGTGAGGCACTCCAGGTTATCTGGGCTGACCTCAGGCTTGCATAGCCCTGTGTGTAAACCTGCTCTCTTCATTCTAAGAGCAGTGACAGCACTATCCAAGGCACGGGCTAGCATGAGAATTTAGTAAGGTCTTGGATATGTAATAAACACTATAACAAGACTACAAAAATGTAAGTGATTAGGTAGAATTACTTAACAATCAGCTAATTTATATAAATGTGATTAAAAATTAGTTAAAAACATACATGGAATATATTGAATCAAACGATACGTTTGCTAGCCAAATCATATGTATTTAGCACAAAATTCACCTATGGTGAAGCCATTATAAAAATTTCAGATGAGGGGCGCCCGGGTGGCTCAGTTGGTTAAGCATCTGACTTTCGGCTCAGGTCATGATCTCGAGGTCCATGGGTTCAAGCCCCTCATCAGGCTCTGTGCTGACAGCTCAGAGCCTGGAGCCTGTTTCGGATTCTGTGTCTCCCTCTCTCTCTGCCCCTCCCCCACTGGTACTCTGTCTGTCTGTCTCTGTATCTCAAAAATAAATAAACATTAATTTTTTTTTAAATTTCAGATGAGAGATTGGAAGGAATGTTAAGACTTTTCTTGAAGAATTCTTTGGGATTAAAAAAAATGCAAGATGCAAAAGCACTTGTCTGGGTCTAGTTAACACTAGGGTTGGAAGACGCTTCAGAGATTACCCCTTTCACATAGAGGCTGAGCATCGTTGGCATAGGGCAGGCCAGTCCTCGAGGGGATGCATCTCATGGGGCAGCTCTCAAGTTTGAAAAGTTTCTTCCTGTGTTTGCTCCCTTGACTTTTGGAATCTTAGAAAGTCAGAAACGGAAGTGCCCTTGAAGTCCATCTAGGCCCACCCCCACAGAGTGCGGAAATACCTTCTACACCTCAGCTTTGGGCTGTGGGTTTCCTGGCTTTGACCAGCATATTTTCCCTGATGGGTTTCTCAGCTCTCCAAGAGAAAGCCATACCACTATTGGGCAGGTCTAATTGTCAGAAAAGATGTACCTCTTTCTTTCCTGTGGTCCTGGTTCTCTGAGACCTCTATTGCCTTCGTTGGCTGAACTGATATTCAGAATCTTAACTTCACAGAGCAAGTCCTACCTGCCTGTGATTTGATCATCCTTCAGACACATGGAAATCTAGAATTATCTTTTTTTTTTTTTAATTCCCAGTTCCTTTAGACCTTCCTCATTTCCTCCTTCCTCCAAATCTTTTCTCATTTCGGGCCCCAGGGCTTCACCTCTGACTCATCTGCCTCTCCCTTAATATCTTCTCACTTGAGCCCTCCCTTTCGTGGAAGCCTGCACATTTCCTCTAAGACACTTTCCTTGACCTCTCTTAGAAACGATTACTCCTTCATCCAGACTCCAATCATGCTCTACTGTCTACTGTCTTCATTTCTGCCTTACTTACATGTCTGTGAGTAGATGGTAAAAGAAAAGGTAACACTTTCTTCTCATTGACCTACATTTTGGTAAGTGTTGAAGCTATCATTCACATTCAACTTGAAGAGCGTGTAATGTCCTCTACCTAGGAGCCTTGGTTAATTATGCTACTTAATATTTATACCCATGGTGGGGATATTGGAAAAGGAGCATCATTCCCTGACTCACTACTATAAAAAAATTAGGTGGGATGGCTGTCATTATGGGAGATGCCATATGCTGTCATGAACACAAATTAAAAGGCCTAGGTCTCAGCTGATGGACAATGCTGGGTCTGCAGGTCTACCTTCCTGTGCCACATTTTATTTCAACTCTAAGATGTGAATAACAATGGCCTCAAGACAAGGCTCTTCTGAGGCTCAACTGAGGTCCTATGTGACAGCTCCTGGCTCATAGGAGCTGTTCCAGAAGTGTTAGATGAAACCAAGTAAAGTAGAATAACAATTCAGTATGACCTCTTAAATTAGAGAAGCTGACATCGATGGGTAGGATTATGCTTCATTGAGGGTAAAAGAGTTCTCTGAGAGAAAAAGAGTAAACTATTATACAAAAAAGGGGGATGACTGCTCATGCTCAAAATAAATATCAGAGTATCATGCAAATATCAGGAGGTATTATGTGAAGAATGCAAAAATTAGAAATGAGCATAAGTTAAATATTATTCAGTGATACATTATCATCAAAATTCTTTAGACCTTGTTTATACTTCTTTGTCTCAACACTATTACTGTAACCTTAAGCAAGACCATGCACATTGGAACCTCAACCTTCTTGTGTGCAAGATCTAGATGTTTGGAAGAAGTGATCTCCAAGACCTCATCTGGCTCTAAGATTCTCAGACTCTAGCATTTTTAACTCAATGTAAAAAGTCTTAGATTAAAAAAAAATACCAAACCCATTGCATTTATGTACAGTAAGCATTGGGAAATGCTATGGAGAGGCTATCTCAAGACCAGCCATCAGGCATTAGAAAGGATATTACTGTAAGGGTGGAGGTACGGGGGTGCGTGCAAATAGCTTTCTTTCCATTCCTATTGAAGACAGAGCCAAAGTAAACTCACTTGAATTGCATAAGGGAAGTCTTTCCAACTATCCGGGGCGTGTTACCCAGAAACGGTTACCAAAGAGAGCTTGGGAAATCAGATCTTTAAGAATAGCAGAGCAAAGGGTTTCAGCAAGTGACTCCGCGAAGCTTTTCCCAGCCCCCGGGCTCTCAGGCACATCTCTGTGCTAGCTTGGCTATCAGGCATCTCCCAGCTCTGTGCCCCGGCCTGGTTCTAGTTCCTTCACTTTCACTAGTGTTAGTAGGCAGTGCGACTCAAAGCCAAATGGGTGAACTAGATTCCTAGTTGCTCAATGTTTTATCATTAGCAGTTAGATCACACTGTGTAGTGCTACCGTGCTCTACAATGAGGTTTATTAGCTGCTCTTTGCAATTATTTGGAGGCACATTGGCTGTTCCCCATTTTTTTTTAATTTTTTTTTTTCAACGTTTATTTATTTTTGGGACAGAGAGAGACAGAGCATGAACGGGGGAGGGGCAGAGAGAGAGGGAGACACAGAATCGGAAACAGGCTCCAGGCTCTGAGCCATCAGCCCAGAGCCCAACGCGGGGCTCGAACTCACAGACTGCAAGATCGTGACCTGGCTGAAGTCGGACGCTTAACCGACTGCGCCACCCAGGCGCCCCGGCTATTCCCCATTTTTTAAGATGGAAGTGCTGACACTCAGAGAGATGTGGGCCAAAAGTCAGAGATGACCCTGGAAAATATAACCTCCCAGGCCTGAGCCCTTAACTTTGTCTTCTTATTCCTCCTTCCCCTCCTCTTCCTCCTCCTCCTCCTCCTTCTTCTCCTTCTTCTTCTGGGTTACTTATTTTAAAAATATGAGAAATGAAGCATGAAAGTGTAGGGACAGGGAAATGGGCAGTTTATATACCAGAGAACTTTACTATGTTTACTCAGAGATAGAAGGAGAATATAGACAATACAGCCAAATGCTACGAACATTTGGTGTCATGAGAAACACTGTGGGGGCGCCTGGGTGGCGCAGTTGGTTAAGTGTCCGACTTCAGCCAGGTCACGATCTCGCGGTCCGTGAGTTCGAGCCCCGCGTCGGGCTCTGGGCTGATGGCTCAGAGCCTGGAGCCTGTTTCCGATTCTGTGTCTCCCTCTCTCTCTGCCCCTCCCCCGTTCATGCTCTGTCTCTCTCTGTCCCAAAAATAAATAAACGTTGAAAAAAAAATTAAAAAAAAAAAAAAGAAACACTGTGATAGAGGTAAACATAGTCTTTGGTCGGCACCAAAGTTTGTGACCTGGGTACTTTGGGCCATGGAGCTGTGGGAGTATGAGCCATATATCCCTCCTTGAAAAACCCAGAGTGGCTCAAGGGAAATGATATGATGCAGGAGTGGTATTCAGAGAACTGGGTTCTAGGCCCCACAGTGCCATCAACTTCTCGTGGGAACTTGGGTACATGTCTTTCTGGCTCTGGGCCTCAGTTTCCTTCTCTGTGCTGAGGCAGGTCTGTGGCTGTTGGGGAGCAGGAGCTGTGGTCACTTGGTAGGTGAACAGCCTCTTTCTGCTCTTGTGCTAGTGAGTGACATCACTGTGGGTGTGTGGGTGCTTCTGGGGCCAGGTGCTATTAGAGGTGGGTGTCATATCCTCTGGAAGATTGTGGGTATCAGAATCATCCAGGGTTATCCTACCACAGCTGGTGCCACCATGGCAGAGTAGTATCATATAGATAGTGGGGTATTCAGTAAATGCCAATTACTGGAATGCATTAGGCTCAGCTGTGTGCAAAAAAGGAAAAAAAATACCTGAAAAACAGTGGTTTAGACAAGACAGAAGTTTGCTTCGCTACCATTGTGGTAGGCAGAAGAATGGCCTCGCAAAAATGACCATGTCCTGATCTCTAAAACCTATGAATATGTTAGGTTATATGGAAAAGGAGAGTTAAGGAGGCAGGTGAAATTAAGGTTGCTGATAAACTGACCTTAGAATATGGAGATAGGTCTGAATCATCTGGGTGGGCCCCATGTAGTCTCAAGGGTCCCTAAAAGTGGGAGAGGGGATCATGAGAGAGAACCAGAGTGAGGGTGGCATGAGAAGAATTGGCCTCACGTTATTGGCTTTGAAATAGAATAAGAGGGCCATGATCCAAGGAATGTAGGAAGCCTCTAGAAGCTGGAAAAGATAAGGAAACCAATTTTCCCCTACAGGCTCCAGAAAGGAATATACCCAATGACACCTTGATCTTAGCCCAGCGAGATCGCGATCAGACTTCTGATCTATTGAACTGTAAGATTATAAAAAGAAAAATTATGTTGTTTTAAGCCTCTGAAATTGTGGTGATTTGTCAGAGCAGTAATAAGAACCTACGACAATCACCTACCAGACATCTGAGGTAGGCAGCCTGGGATAAGGAGGTACCGTCCCAGGAACCAGGGACCGAGGCTCCTTTTCTTTTGTTGCTCTAATGTTTGACTTCCATTCTCAAGGCCACCTTCAGGACAGAGGTAGTTGCTGGAGCTCCGACCGTTGCATCCGCTGTCTGAATAGAAACAAAAAGGAGTAAGAGTGAAGTTCTCTGTCTAAGAAGAGTTTCTGGAAGCCACACATACTTCTGCTGACTTCTCACTGACTAGGACTTAGACATATGGGCAGCACCAAGCTGCAGGAAAGGCTGGGAAATCCAGCTGACTAATTTTGCGCTCAGTCAAAAACCAGAGTAATTACTGAAAAGGAGATACTGGGTGTTGAGAGGCAACCAGCAGACTCTGCCACTATCATGATAGCCTTTTTGCTTTCTAAAACAGATTTTTAAGGGTCTGAGTTCTGCTCTCCAAACTTGCTCTTGAGGCACCGTGAAAAAGCACATTGACTCTCAGGGGCTTTTTTCTTGTTGCCCAGCCCTTTCTTCTTAGCCTAACACACCTTCAGTGTTCCCCTTCACTTAGCTGCCTTGTAGAGCTTATGGCTCTCTGACCTGGTTGCCGCTGTCTTTGTTCAAGCAGAGGCACATCACCTCTGGTCTGGATTCCTTCCGAAACCTTTGGCACTCTCTCGAAGTAGATGGAGTAGTTATAATTATCTTCAGTTTCCTCCAGATAAAGAAAATAAAACCTAGGGAGGTGAAGAGCTATGGCCAAGGTCACAGCTGGTAAATGGCAGGGAAGCAGTGTTGAAAGGTGCTTGGCTGGGTGTTGGCTGCTTAATTGCACCAGAGTCATTTTCCATGCTAACTGGGCCTCTGGATAGGAAACGAATTCACTGATCGTACCCTAGGATAAGTTTTCTAACTTATCAAAAATGGTGGCGACTTATAATCTACTACCTGTAATGCAGAGTGCTGAGCACAGAGGATAGGAGTGAGAGAAGAAGAAATAGAAAATAAGGATGGAGAGTCGACCATAAGGTGGGCTTCTTCATTCTTAGTATCTGTGTTGAGATGTTGGTATGCCCCAAAAGGAATTTCGCCATAACTCTATTTCCCCACCCCCACCTCCATCACCGAAGCTTCTACTTTGATGTTTCCGGGGCAGAAACATTGAGATTGCTTTGTATTCCTTTATCTCTCTCCAACTCCCCCACCCTATCCTTCCATTTCCTGGTGACTGGCAAAGGCTACAGATTGTAAGTCAGCAAGGCTTCTCTTATCAATTTCCTTCTTGCCATTTGCACTGCCGTTGCTCTTCTGCTTTATATTTTGGTTACCTTCCTCCTATCTGTCCCCCCTCCCCCTTCTTTCCCCCTTCTTTCCTGCAATCCTGTCAAGTGGACTTTCTAAAACGTAGCAAATCATTCCACCATTCCGAAAACTCCAGCGGCTCTCCCGTTACTCCAGAATGTCCCAACCCTGCCCTTTCCCACTTTGCTGACCTCATTCACAGTGTGCCCTTAAATGGGGTCCCCTTCTGCTACCACCATTCAAATCCAAATCTTATACAATTTTCAAAACTGGCACAAATGACATTTGACCTATGAAACCTTCTTTGATACCCTTCCCCGTGTACCTTAAGGTGGGAACAATTCCCTCTACTCTCCAATGATCCTTTGGAATTTTATTTCTCTCTTTCTAACCGTATTTACTTGTATAATTAGTTGGCTGAGTTCTACTTTCTCCAATCCTTGTTTAGGTTCTATGAAGACATGGTCCATATCCTTTTTGGCCACCGTTTTATGACCAGGGCATAGTGCCTGGCTCATATTGTAGGAGCTCCAGAAATATTTCTTGAATGACCGAATATATCACTTGGGTTAGTTCCCATGGTTGCCTGGTCATATCAATATCCATTGAATATTTAATATCTATATAGAGATAGAGCTATCTATATTTATTATCTACCTATCTCTCTATCTATTATCTATCTATGTATCGACACTGAACCTCTTCACACCCGCCCACCAACTAGCCAATCAACCAACATAGAAATAAATAAAATCATTCTGAATAAGAACCCCAAGTGAAAAAGGGTTCACCATATTATGAAAATCTCTTTAAATGATTCCTTGTCCCATCTCTTCTGCCACTGCCACTGGTGAAGGCTACAATATTCACTTTCTATCTTGTACTAAACTTATTTGCACGTGTGCCTTTCTCTGCCCACCCAGACGACACTCTTAAAGTACCGGATTGTGTCTAATCATCTCTGTGTCTCTACCCTCCAGGACCTTGGGTGTCTCTTGCATTCAGGAAGGGAACGGCAAGGGAACTAGATGCTTTGTCTCTTGCATTCAGGAAGGGAACGGCAAGGGAACTAGATGCTTCAGAGGAACGCATGTTGTAAATTTAGGAAACATCGTATTTTTTTTTCTTTCTTTTTTTTTTTGCCCAGAGCAAAGGAATATTTAGAAAGCCCAACCTCTTGCCTCTGCCCAAGAGAGCTCTTTTGATAAAGAGAATGCTTGGTTATATAAAAAAAAAAGTTTCAAAGCAAAGGCCAAACATTTCAAAAGGCGAACAGATGGGCCCTGCAGGTAGCGTTCACCGCCTAACTGGGATGCTTTCAACTGCCCGAGCTAAAATTGGTGCTAGGGGCTAATGTCTGCTTGTCTTACCTCATTAGGAAGCCTCTCTCTTTCTAAGACGTGTTTCAGGGAAAGAAGAGAAATGAAGGAGAGGGGAAACAGACAGCTGCTAGGTTGCCACTGGAGGGAAACAGGGTCTAGACATGAAGAATGAACTTGAAGAGCGAACTGGTCCGTCTCACCTTTCATCTCTTTTTATTACTACTCCACACTCCCATGTCAAGCTTCATTTCCCATTAGCATCCTTCCAAAGAAAGGAGCTTGCCTTTTTCCTGCCTCCCCTGAGCTTCCAAAGGCATTTCTGATCTCTTTAGCTAGAACTAGCTGAGCAGGGCCATGACCTCTCTCTTGCCTGCCACTCTGAGGAGGAACAGAAAGCAGAGAAGGTGACGAGCAGGTGACCTACCTTACAGTGGGAGTAGGGAGTGCCTTGCCCAAATTAGCATCACAGAGAGAGTTCCAGGCTCTCCTTTCCTATTCGATTCTGGCATCAGAGTCTGGCTCACGGTGGCAATCAGAAGCGGATGCTGTGGGGGTGCAGGAAAGGGAGGTAGAAATAGTATCATAGTTAATTTACCATTCGGCACACAGAGAGGGGGCAGAAGGAGGGTGGCAAATACATAGCAAGTGACAACAGATAGCGGATAATCCCCCATCCATGTGCATACGCATCTACCGAAGCCACAGCGCAGAGCCGTCTTGGGGTCTGAACGAAACTGGCTCGGGAAGAGGCATTTGTCACTGATTTTCCACAAAGTGGATGAGCTGGAATTTACCCATTTGTCTGGGCAAAGTTACTTGTATAATCATAAAATTCTTTCTACGTTTCATTGTCGAAAGAACGCTTAATTCGGGGTTGCTTGGCCATTGACGCATGGACCTTAAACCCAATTTTGGGGGGTGGGTCGGTGAATAACACTGGATCAAAAGGCTTCTAAAGCACACCAAGAGGAATTGTGATGGTCTGCTCTGGGAACGCTGGCCACACCGTCAATTACTGGGCACCGTGGACTTTCTCTTTTGAGTCATTTGACAGTCATTTGAGACGTTGACTTTAAAACTGTGGCTTAGGGGCACCTGGGTGGCGCAGTTGGTTAAGTGTCCGACTTCAGCCAGGTCACGATCTCGCGGTCCGTGAGTTCGAGCCCCGCGTCAGGCTCTGGGCTGATGGCTCAGAGCCTGGAGCCAGTTTCCGATTCTGTGTCTCCCTCTCTCTCTGCCCCTCCCCCATTCATGCTCTGTCTCTCTCTGTCCCAAAAATAAATAAATGTTGAAAAAAAAATTAAAAAAAATAAAATAAAATAAAACTGTGGCTTAGGGGCACCTGGGTGGCTCAGTCGGTTAAGCGTCCAACTTCGGCTCAGGTCATGATCTCACGGTCCGTGAGTTCGAGCCCCGCATCGGGCTCTGTGCTGACAGCTCAGAGCCTGGAGCCTGTTTCAGATTCTGTGTCTCCCTCTCTCTCTGCCCCTCCCCTGTTCATGCTCTGTCTCTCTCTGTCTCAAAAATAAATAAACGTTAAAAAAATTTTTTTTTTAAACTGTGGCTTAGACCCTGGCCAGTGAAGACGTGTAGACCAGGTCAGCTGAACAACAAACCATTCCTCCTTTTCATGGGGAGATGACTAGGGGACCAAAGCAGGAATCTCCTCCTCCACATACCACAGTGCCCACCCTAAAGAAAGACCTCAAAAGCAGGGCCTGGAGGTATATACATACACTGCACAGATACACTGCTGCTCCAGCAGAGGCTGTTAGAGAAGGGTTCCAAGCGAATGTGAGCCGATCAGAAGAACCTGGGGGAACCCTCTACCCCGTCCATGAACACATACCAAGCCTGGAATGACTTCTCACTTGGAGATGGGGGAAGAGAAAGGGCCTCGACCCATGCTCTTTAAAAAAATTCTACCAAGGGGGCGGCCTAGGTGGCTCAACCTGTAAACTGGCCCACTTTAGCTCAGGTCGTGATCTCACGGTTCGTGAGTTCAAGCCCCGCATCAGGCTCTGTGCTGATGGCTCGGAGCCTGGAGCCAGCTTCGGATTCTTCTGTCTCTGTCTCTCTGCCTGTCCTTTCCCTGCTTACTCTTTGTCTCTCTCTGTCTCAAAAATAAATAAACAGTAAAAAAAATTTTAAAAAATAAAAATTACAGAATTCTCCCACGTAAAAGAAGGAGTACGTTGGAGGTTGCAGGAAGAAGACACGCATTTGGAAAGACTTACCGCAGGGCCCAGGTCTGCAGTCACCCCTGACGTGCAGCCTTCTTACACGTAGCTGTGAAACCTGGAATCAGCCCCTGCAGAGAGGCAAGTGAAATCATGAGTCGGAATGCGGACTGCTTTTGCTGCACGAGAGCCCTGCTTTTGGAGCTCTTGTGCCCTTCACCTTCAGTCCTGCCTCTGTGCCCTCCCTGAAGCATGCCCCTTATACCCGTGGTCTCAGGTAGTGGCTCAAGTTCCAACCATCACATTAACATTCCAGGCATCAGGATAATGGAAAGGATAAAAGAGCACACTCATTATCTTTTAAGCCAGGTTACCAGGGTCTGCTGCCCAACACTTCTGCTTATATGCTATTGGCCAGATTTTGTCACATGGATCCCCTTAATTGCAAGAGATATACAGTAGTATTATGTTTGTTTAAAGTACATATCCTTGGGGCTCCTGGGTGGCTCAGTTAAGCACGCGACTCTTGGTTTCAGCTCAGGTCATGATCTCACAGTTCGTAGGATTGACCCCCGCATCAGGCTCTGTATTGACCCCAGCCTGCTTGGGGTTCTCTCTTTCTCCTTCTCTCTCTTTCTCTATCACACACACACACACACACACACACACACACAGAGTAAATAAATAAACTTGAAAAAAATAAAGTGCGTATCTTTATCTTCTTTAAAAAAATGGGTTCGCTCTCCTGTGCAATTTGCATCCTTGCTCCAACTACCTTGCACATGCAGACACAGTTAGTTGTTTTTAAGAGTTGAATGGATGCACACTTATTGAATTAATCATTTGACATTTAAACGATCTTCTCCTCTTTCTGGTTCCACACCCCCCCCCCCCCCGCCACTACAATTGCTCTTGCCGTAAATATCGCTGGCTGCCCCTCTAATGTACATTGTGAGCGGTACTTTTTCTGTTCTTGGTCTTAGCCCACGTTCCCCGGAAGTCACAGCAATTATGTCATTTTACCTTATTGAGGAATCCCACGTCAGCCACCATGAATGAAAAGGGGAGAAGAGCAGGGAAGGAGGGAGAGCCACTATAAAAATTATCATTGAACTGGTCATTACGTAGTGATACTGGTTGCTCAGTTAATGGGACTGGACCCTGAAGCAGCCTTAGAAACTGCGTCTGAAGACTGTCCATCAGGGGGGAGCAGGGAGAAAGGAGAAGGAGTTTATGCCCTGGAGCCGGCCTTCCACTGGACAAAGTTTTGTACCACAGGGTGTTACCCACATACTTCTGGAAATATGCATATTCAGGGATACAGACCCGGTCCTGCGGAAAGCCCCAGGGGAGGAGGAGACCAGTGTGCGGTGAACAAGAGATTGTCACTTTGTACCTATGGAGTCCAGCACAACCCACACAAAACTGAAACAAAGAACACGTGGGGCCAAGGATGCTTATATTGGGTCCTCACACTGCAATGGGGAATAATCGTTGTGAGAACAAGATGCCCTCACTTTTTCCTATGAGGGGAGATAAAAGTTCAATCAGTCATAGTCTTCTTCAAGATGGTCTTGAAGCCATATTAGACCTTCCTTGTGTCTCTCTTTAACCATGCATTCTAGACTTCCCTCTCCTTGGCCAGCCCTTCACCTGGTCTGGTGTGCATGCCTCGTGGAGTGACCAGTTACATGGGACAACAAAATATACTCTCCAGCTGTCCCCCCCAGGCCACTGCTTAGTTCAGATCTGCTTCATCTCTTGCCACGATTATTGCAAAAACCTTGTAACGGATCTCCCTGGCCCTCCATTCCACGTTTGCAACTGTTGTCAGATGAAAATTTATGAAACGGTAGCTTAGCTGGTATGTTTCTACAAACAAAAGTTGCTTCTCATTCCTCATGCAGTGAAGTCTGAACTCTTCAGCTACAAATGGAAAGCCCTGGTTAATTATGATCTGATACCTGCTCAAATCTCCAGCATTGCCTCCTCCTGCACCTGCCCCTGTGCCCAGTTTCATATACTCCGGTCCCAGAAAACCTCTCTGATTCTATTCTTTCCCGTTGTCATGCCTTTTCTCATTCTGTTCCCATTATATGGGTGCCTATCCAAACCCTACTTATCTTCCAAGGTCCAATACAAGGATGATTGTCTACTAACTGGGAGGGGGATGAGGGATACAGTCAGTGGGAAATTGAAGAGAAGAGCTGGGAGCTATCTCAAGGTAAACAGGGAGCTCTGTCAGTAGTCAGTTTAGGGACCCATTGCCCTGTCACTGGGTACCCTCCCCTCTTTAACACACTACCCCTAGTGTTCTTCTTAGGAATTCATGCTTCTCTGGTTTTGATATATCACTCTTTATTTAGGTCAAAGACTTCAGAACCCAAAACATATTTAATGATGAAAATCAATATGTAATTATTTTAGACTAAACAGGATAAAAATAATTTCTGTGAATTCTTTGTTTAACTAAGGAAACCACACTAATATACTCTAATGCTTCACTGATTATGTCACATAAACAACTTTGGTTCTATTTTTTTTTTTAGATAGACCAATGTAAAAACGGAATTTGAAGAGCTTTGTATGTATGTGTGTGCTGAGCAATAAGTCACTTATATTTTCTGGAATTTTTCTTGAGAGCATGTTTGACAAATATGGTGACAATTATTTATAGACTGACTAGTATATTCCAGGGACTGTACTAGTGGTGAATGAGACATATATTTTGCCACTAAGGGGATTAAACATGAGTCAATAAAATAGACAAGTGAGTAGGATGTTAAATATAGGAAGAGAAATGATGCTCTGGGACAAACCTGAGAGACTAGCAAGGGGGTGGGAATGTGTGGCACCAGCACAGGGGACTAGGAAAAAAATGACAGGCAAGCTGAGTCTGTCTAAGAGAACGTCTCTGTGTCAAACATGCATTTATTTGTTTTACCAGTGATTATCCAATCATTTGCTTTTGTTCCTTCCAATGGCAGATGTTCTTGGTTGGTACGACTTTCACTTCCAACCCTTTTTCCTAATGGCCGTCCAAAAAGGGGTGGCCTTTGACCCATTTGTAGCCAATAAGGTAAAAGGGTAAAATTGTTGCAGGGATCCTAGAAATATTTTGACTTCTTGACCAAGACGTCCTCATTTTCCTTTCTTCTTTCTTTTCACTGGATTCTGTATGCGATGGCTGCAGCTGCAGCAGTCAGCATGTAACCACGAGGAAAAAAGCCCAGAGAAATTCAACTTCATAGAATTGCAGGGACTTATTGAGCCTTCCAACTAGCATCCACAATCCTCTTCCTAAGTCTTATGTGAGAAAAATAAACCTCCGTTGGCTTGAGTCACTGCAGGTGTGTTTTCTGTTACTTGCGACTGAAAGCATTCTCAACAAAACTGGGAGTGTGCTTTGGGCCAGGCCTATTGTTTGGTGAGCTCTTAATAAAGCTGTCTGCTGCAAACACCTTAAAAAAAGAGAGCCCGCCACAAAGGAGCAGGTGATAACATCTGTTCAGCAGCTTCCCTTCAGTGAGTGAGGCACTGAGATTTATAACTGGCAGAGTGGGACAAGAGTTATAGGTGTCTGGCCCCTTGTCTCAGCACCACTGTATATTTCTTTAATGAAGTGTGAGACCAGAACTCCATAAATTCACATAGTAGCAGAAGCGGGCAGCAGCTCGTCAGCAGAGCTATTCAGGGAACCCAGCATCACTCTTTACGTATTAGAGAAGTTCACAGCCGGTTAAAAATAGGCTTGGAGAGAAGTCGCTTTTAGACCACAGCTCATTTTGGATTTCTCTGGAGCCCCATTCTGGGCCACAATGTATTTCCTTTTTTCTTTCACTTGAGTAGGAGCGCCCAGGCGGCTCAGAGACAATAGACGCACGGTTATCTCTAGGTCTGTTGTCACTGAAAGCGGAACTAAGGGGAAACAATGTCCCTTGGGCACGTGGAGGACTGCAGCTTTGTAGTAAGCCCAACACTGCCTGAGTCTTTACCGTGGGCCAGGCTTTGGGCTTTATGTTCTCAAAACAACCCTAATGTGAGAAAATACTACTAACTGCCTCGTTTCTCCGATGAGGAACCTGAGGTTCAGAGCAGATAAGCAACTTATTTAAGGTCACACAGCTAGTACGCAGCGGGACCAGGATTTGAACCAAGGTCTGTCTGATTCCATTGAGGGCCTGTGCTGTTAACCTCTACTCTTGCCTGGTACATGGGGCTTTCCGTGACGCTCATTACCTCATGTTGATCCTCTGAGCAGACCCGCCAGCAAAGTAGCAAAACAGGAAGATGACCCCAGTTTCCAGAGGAGAAAATTAAGGACCAGAGAGGTGAAATGATCTGCCGAGCCCAACCAGCAAAACTAGGTCAAGTCAGTAAAACTAGGACTTGAACCGTACCTTCTGACTTTGAGTCCTGTGCTCTCCCAGGGCAAGCCGAGAGTGCAAGCCCTTCAGTTCTGAAAGAACATTCTGAATTTCGGGGGGTTGACTTCTGGGATTCAACAGCAGGCTCTGTATCAAGGAACCAAATATCCTAAGGCTAACCTGATTTATGCAGCCTCTTGTAGATAAATTCCTACCTAGTCCATCAGTTAAATAGTATTTGGTACTGACATTTTAAATTCCAAATATAATATTATTTTCACTGTTAATTTAACAGTCCTTCAAATAATGGGAGGAGAGTGAGCTGGAAAGGATAGACGTCTTTAATAGGGGACTGCCAATTTAGCTGAGAAAGCTAGAATAATATCTCTTTGAACATTTAAATTATCCACTGACAAGGAAGCTGAGAATTAGCTTATAAAGGGGAGAGGGTAGGTATTGTACATGTGAATATTTTTTTAAACATCTGAGTTTTGAAAAATAAAAGTGGCCTGCCCACATTTTCAAGCACAGTGGTAATCAAAAGAGAGCTCTGTGGAGGTAATAATACCTTGTATTTAAATACTGCTTGTCTCTGAGGAGCTCAAAGCACTCTATAATCATTTCCTTATTATGATTCTCAAAACTTCCTGGGTCAAAAAGTTACAAAGTTTATACCTTAACTGTCTGGCCTCAGTTTCCTCCCTGGAAATCTGAGGTGAAAAAGCGGGCTGGTATCCAAGACCTCTGTCGTGCCCAAACACCTCCCACTCCTTCTCTACTCATCCCACCTGCCTCCCCAGGCCCCGTCCTTTATTGTCCTCCTTCCCTACTTAGACTATTTCCTTTTGTTTTCTGGATCGGACTGGTGACTCTCATGACAAGTTTGAAGAGTTTGATTCCAGTGACCTGGAGGGTGAGCAAATAGTTCGAGGCAGGGATAGGGCAGGGTCTCTTCAGTCAGAGTGGTTCCATTTTTATCCGCTTTTATAGGTCAGAGACCTGCATGATATTTTGTCTTCAAAGAGGACTTTTGCTGTTAATCAAGCGATACCTGCTAATCTAGTCTAACCCCTTCCCTTTGCTGATGGGAAAAGTGAGGCCCTGAGCAGGGGATAACTTGTTAAAGGTTCCACTCCAACTCTTGGGTGGCCCACTCAGCCCTCAACCTTGGTCTCTGGGCACCAGTCTGGGGCTCTCGGCGGGCCACCAGGTTGTTTTCCCTCAGTTGTCACTTTCACTGGCATAACCCCAGTGACAAATTGCAGACTGCACCTGTGGACTCACACCGAGGGTAGTTTGAATGCAACTGACAGAACAAAATCGACTTCCTTTTTTAGAGGTAAAGGGACTCATCTTACCTGGGAACACCAGACTAGGTCACGCAGGAAGAAACAGGTAGAATTTGTACGTGCCATTTTCACCTAGTCCCAAAATGTTTCTCTACCTCATCTAGGTCATGAAGAAAAAAAGTGTAAGTACAAACATACACGAACATTTATATAGTTACTGCCTTCCAGTGAGCTCAAAGCATATACCTATATGCACACACACACATGTACTTTATTGGTTAGAACTTTGTTTTTGCAGTGAGAAAATCAAGGCACAGGGTAAACTGATCTTGACTCGGATCATAACCTGAATTTGTGACGTTGGCGTAGAACTTCTATACATGTGTTGGATCACACACAGTGTGCAGCTGGAGCAAAGTTTGGGAGGCCAAGGACCCAACTCTAGACCCGCATTGGACTCTACCATTGGGCAAGTGCTTTACCCTCTGAGCGTTAGTTTCCCCATACGGTAAATGGATAGGGGAGGGGTGTTGGCCATTTTCATCCTGTGGCTCCTTTCTCTGTACTAGAAGTTACGTGCGGAGGGATTGAAAGGAGCGGGGCCGAGCCCGGGGCAGCCCCCCTGGAGGGGACGTGGCTGTCCCTCGCTTCCCTAACCTTGGGTGTCCCAGCCTTTGCCGAGTGTGCAGTGTGCATCCTGTGGAAGACTTTTCCAGGGCCTTGGACCAGACCACATGCAAAGGGTTGAAGCGATCCAATTCCTGGCTCCTGTTCTGTAATCCTGGGGCTGAAAATGAGAATGGCTTGTGTTTATGTGTGTTTCGTAGGTAGCGTGTTCTGTGTGTTGTGTGTAGTGAGTAGCGTATGGTGGGTCCAACCTCTAAGGCCAGGGGATGCCTGAGTGATTCTGTTGGTATGAAATTTGCCACCCTGGCCGTAGGGAGGCAGGCTAGAAGCAAGGTGGGGGCCGCCACCCTGGCCTCAGAAGGCCTTGCAGGCTAGAAGCAAGATGGGGGAGCTGGCTCTGTTAGATACCCCAGAAGTACCCTGGGCACTAGCAACAGTTTTAAGCTATTCTTAGCTTTCTTCCCTTTCATGATCCTGAGAATATTAGTTACCTCATTAACTTATCCCTGATATTGTTACCAAGAAGATACAGCCAACAAGCTCTTGAGAAGGTGCTAAATATTAGTCACTAGGGAAATAAGAGTCGGACCCACAATGTAATCCCACCTCCCGCTCACAAGCATCGCTAAGATTTCTGTAAAAGGCAAATAACAAGTGTTGGCGAGGATGTGGAGAGATGGAAAGCCTTGTATATTGCTGGAGGGAACGTGAAATGGTGCAGCCTCTTGTTTGCGAGACAGTTTGGCAATCACTCAAAAAGTTAAACATTGAATTACCACATGGTCCAGGAATCCTACTCTTAGGTATACACCCCAAAGCTTTGAAAGCAGGGACTCAAACAGATACTTGTGCACTAATGAACATAGCCGCATTATCCACGGTAGTTAACAGGTGGAAACAACTAAACACCCATCAATGGATGAATAGATAAACTGTGGCATGTACCTATAACGGAATATCACGCGGTCACAAAAAGGAAAGAAGTATTGTAGCTTCCGCACGTATGTTTGATTAGGATACACAGGGATCAGAAATGGGCAAATGGAGGGAACACGGTCTGTCCCTAACATTTGCGAAGTCCAAGGCAAGCATACAAAATGAGGCTCCTGGCTTATAGCTTGCCTTCTTTTCCCTCCCTTGTTTGCCAAAGCACTGTAAATGTCTGACACTCGCACATTTGGGCTCCAGCCTCGTGACAAAGCTCCATACATAACCCAATCCCATCCCCACCCATGGCTCCACCCTGCACACAGCTGTCCCTTGGCCTAGAGACACATATACTAGCATCAGGTTTTGTCTTCCACAGTTGTGTGCTGAGGAAACAAGATCCTAGGTGTGGTGTGGGTTCAGAGCCACGTGGGCAAGGAATCCTGAAGTCCCGAAGGTGAACTCAATTCTGGGTGGACATCTCTAGGCCCTGTGGATTCCTCACCCAGTGGCGAGGAAAACACCTGGAGACAAGCCAGCCTAGGGTTTTGAAAGTGCAAGAGGCCGCTAGACCAAACAGGGCCTGGGTTGCTCTGACCTAAGCAAGATGAGAAGGAACCATGATTTATTGAGCCGGACCATAGCAAGGCATTTTTTTTGCTGGTCATTTGATCCTTATTACAGTCTGAGAAAGTATTATTTGCCCCATTTTACAAGAGAGACTCATGAAAGTGAAGTGACTTGCCTAGGGCTACGCAGAGAGTAAGTGACAGCGATTCTGAAGTCTATGTTCTTTTCGAGAACTGTGTTCTTCCATGGGACAACTGGAGAAGGCGCCAGAATGTTCTAAGGATGCTTTGTAGATAGAAGTGGGGGTTTTGCTTTTTTTTTTTTTTTTTTTTTTTTTTTTTTTGCCATTAGAAGCCATTTAGGCTGCACAACATGCTAGGTAGGCTTTTGCCCTCGTGTTTGCTTGGTAAGGAGGGAGTGTCTGGCAGGCTTCCTCCACTGCTGTGCTTGGGGCCGCCCAGCGCATGCCGCATGGTGCTCCCAGAAGTTCATGTTGAGAGTCTGACCGTGAGCTGGGGCCCAGCCCCATCTGTCCGGGACCACACAGTCTTCTCTCTCAATGCCTCTAGTCAGTGCAGCTGTGCAAAAGGCACCCTTGAGTTCTCTGGTAAACAAGGCAGGGTGGTTGCCTTGGTGTCTTTCCATCCCTCTCAGTCTCTTAGGAGATGGTCCACATCACAGGCCGGAAGCTGAGAAGCCTCTGAGCAGCCCAGTGAGATAAATTAAACCAGAACTTTCCTTTGCCATTGAAGAGAAAGGTTTTTTTTCTCTCTTAGGGTGCCTTGGTTTCCTTGTGTGGAAAGGAGACACGTAGGTATCAGCTTCACATGACGGAGGGCTGTTAAATGCGCTCTTACTGTTGGCTTTTTAAATAATCAGCGCTGCTCGGGTTTAGAAATGTAGAATGGCTGTGTGGGAGGTAGTGGGTTCTCCCAAACTGTGGATGTTTTAAAAAATTTTTCAATGTTTTTATTTATTTTTGACAGAGACAGAGTGCGCGAGAGGGCATGGGGGGAGGGGCAGAGAGAGAGGGAGACAAAGCATCCGAAGCAGGCTCCAGGCTCTGAGCTGTCCACACAGAGCCCGACGCGGGACTTGAACTCGTGAACCTCGAGGTCACGACCTGAGCGGAAGTCGGACGTGCAACCGACCGAGCCACCCAGGCGCCCTGAACTGTGGATTTTTAAACAGATGGTGGAAGACTTGGCTGTGGCGTGTGGAAGGTTTAAGAACTAGATGGTGTCTTCAGTCCTTTTTAGCCTCGTGACTGAATTGTAAATATTCTTGACCATAAAAGAAAAGAAATCGTGTCAAGTGCCATAACGAGGCACAGACTGGGCCTTTTAAAGAGACTGCATAGACAAGTGGTTGTTTCTGGTCGGGAGGATGGCAGAAGGCTTCTTAGGAAGAATGTCTCTTGACTTTGGCCTAGAGACATGGCTAGAACTTGATGGGAGAACAGCCGGAGCAAAGGCGTGGAGAGCTAGGTGGCGAGGGATGTGCGAGGCCCGTCTGTGGAGCGAGATGTGAATTAGTTGCTTCCTTGTGAAACGTGTAGGTTGTGGGAGATACTGCTGGTTTAGTAACCTGAGGTTAGAAGAGAGGGCGGAGGATCTTACAGCCTAAGGCATTTTGACAATATCCTGAAAAACAGGGGAAGTTACCAGTTGGTTTCCTTGCTTGCTTTTAAGTAAAAGCGTAACACAATAGTCATTAGCGAGCTCAGTAAATGTTTCTGCCCCCACATCTTCTGCGCATGTGACAGGAGAGCACTCCCTGGCCACCTGTGGATGGGGCCATGTGGACCACAGCTCAACGGGCTGTGAGCAGAAGTGAGTCTTGTCACCTCCAGGCACACATTTAATTGTCAATGTGAGATCCTCTAGAACTCTCTCTTCTCTCTTCTCCAGCCTCTGCAATGCTTCCGATGGTGGCTGCTCCGTCAGCCTGGGTCTCAGAGTGGGGACGATAATGAAATGGCGCTGAAGGCCCGCTGACGAGGGATGGGCGTGTAGCACGAGAAACAAGCCTTTGCTGTTTGAAGCCACTGGACTGTTGAGTCTGTGTGCTCCTGCAGCATAGCTTACCCTGTCCTGACAGATGCAAGTAACAAGGTCAGGGTTGTACTTCAGGAGTATTAAGTGTGGTGTCATGTGCAAGATGGACGTTTTTTGGGGAGACCAGAGGCAGGAAGAAAAGTTAAGGGAAAGTGCACTGGGCCCAACTTTGAAAATGGAAGAGTCACGGGGCCTGGCAAATGATTAGAGTTTTTACTACTTCCAGGGTCCCGCTCTGGTGTAACGAGCAGGATTGCCTAAACATGTCCCTGGGAGCACATTCTGGATGACCTGGACAATCAATTCCTTGGGACCAGCGGCTTCCCGTTCTCCCAGCAGGAGGAGCTGCACCCAAATCCACCTTGCAGTGGGACCCGGCAAGAGGTTTCCTCTGCTGGGTAGGAGGGTCTGCTTCTGAACCCAAGGTCGTATGATCCCCAGGGTGTGTAGGATCTAGACAGTTAGCTTTCTTAGGTAACTCCTGTAAACATCGAAACGCACTGGAATATAAAAGCCAGACAGCCTGGCACCCATGCAATCCACACTTCCCCACCTGCTTAAGTGCCCTCTCAGGCGTGACCTTTAAAGGGGAACATGCAGCTATGGGCAGATCCAGCAGGGTATCCTGGCCCCAGGATGTCTCTCCACGGTTCACCTGCCTCCTACTGCTGACCTTCACTTTGTCCGTCTTCCTAATAAACCCTGTTCTCTAACTCATACCGTGCCCTGAGCCCCGCCCCCCCGCCCCCCGCATGTTGCATGCCAGATACGACAACAAAGGGACCGCTAGTGCACGACCATCACAGGGGCAGATTGACCGTACCCCTGCTCAGACTAGGGAGATGGGAGGACAGGCACGCGGAGGGCCTGGCAGTGTATTCAGGCCCCTGGGTCAAAGAGGAAGGCTGAGAACATCCCAGGTCAGGGTGGAAGACAGTGGCTAAACTGGCTGTAGTGATAACATAATGGTCCTCCAAGATGTATCCTCTACTCCACCCTGGTAAAAATTATTTGAATTCAATAGTTCACTGTCTTGAGAAAAAAAAGGCAAACACCGTTCAAGATGATTAGCCAGCATCTTTTCGTTTTGCATCGCCACCACAGAACTTCTTGAGGAATTCTCTGAGGATCACAAAGCACGAGCGGCTTGCCTGTGAGTCGGTTCGTTGGAGGCTCAGCGCATGCCTATTAGATAATGCTTTTTTTTTCAATTAAAAAATACTTATTTCTTTTTGGGAGAGAGAGAGAGTGAGAGCGCGCGCGCGCGCGCGCGAGCGAGCAGGGGAGGGGCAGAGATAGAGGGAGACACAGAATCCGAAGCAGGTTCTGAACTGTCAGCACAGTGGGGATCGAACCCACGAACCGTGAGATCATGACCTGAGCCGAAGTCGGACACTTAACTGACTGAGCCACCCAGGCGCCCCTGGATAGTGCTTTAAATGGTAAACAGGGCCCCAGCCCATCTCTCTGAAGTCTCTGGGTCCTATAATAGAATTGAAACATAGTATGTTTGTGTTAAAAATAGTAAAAGGCAGGGGCGCCTGGGTGGCTCAGTCGGTTAAGCGGCCGACTTCGGCTCAGGTCATGATCTCGCGGTCCGTGAGTTTGAGCCCCGCGTTGGGCTCTGTTCTGACAGCTCAGAGCCTGGAGCCTGTTTCAGATTCTGTGTCTCCCTCTCTCTGACCCTCCCCCGTTCATGCTTTGTCTCTCTCTGTCTCAAAAATAAATAAACGTAAAAAAAAAAAAAAATTAAAAAAAATAGTAAAAGGCATTCTAGTAATTTACAGTATAGGGTGGGAGTTTTGTTCCAGTTTTTAGGTGGCACATTGGTACTTGAGGAAAATAGGTGAGGGTATCGACAGAGGCCTTTACAGAATTTCTCAAGGTAACTTCTGGGCATTTTCCAGGACTTTGAGGGGCTGAGGAAACAGGCTCTTTGTAATGCTAATTTCACTGCAAAATGCCAAGTCCTCCTTTGCCTTTAACTTGGGGTACCATTAGCCCTACGGTTAGGGCTGTCCGTCTGAGAGTGGTTTAGGATTCATGCCAGAGCTGATGAAGGAGAAGGAAGGAAAAAAAGATTTTCCTGTGGCAAACGGGAGGGGGCTGGGAAAGAGACAGGAGACGGTCAGATAGGCGATGTTTGCACGTGGAGAAGAGCCATGGCATGGGGGGTGGGTGCCATCTCAGTGGGAAGTGGGGAAAGGGGAGAGGGCAAGGGTATGGTGAACACAAGATTCCCTAAGGGCAAAGAAACTTTGTGGTAAAGACAGCTCATGCCAGCCATTTTGGTTTGTGCAGGAGGGTGGGGTGAACCAGGAGCCTCATGGGTGGGAACGTGCCACAGGTGACATGCTTGTGGGATTCGACAGACTGGACTGTGTTTCCTGCTGATCACAGCAGTGGCGGGGGGTGAGAAGCCAAAAATCAAAACATCTAAGTTCTTTTTTTTTTTTATGTTTATTTATTTCTGAGAGACAGAGAGACAGAGAGACAGAGCATGAGCAGGGGAAGCGCAAAGAGAGGGAGACCCAGAATCCGAAGCAGGCTGCAGGCTCCGAGCTGTCAGCACAGAGCCCCACGCGGGGTTCAAACTCACAAGCCACGAGATCGTGACCTGAGCTGAAGTCAGCTGCTTAACCGACTGAGCCACCCAGGTGCCCCAAAACGTCTAAGTTCTTGACCTGACTTTTACTTTTTGTTCACTAACTACATCATGAGAGCCTGCTATATGTACCAGGCCCAGCGACAGGTGCTAGGGGATCAAGGGTGATGTCCACCTCTTCTGGAGCTTAGGTCTGATGAGGAGATTGCTGGTCCCACCAGCTGGGTTCCATGGTTGCATCACTTCACCTTCTTGGAGAGTGTGGTTTATGTCCGTGGGCAAGTGGACTTTCTAATACTGAACCCAGGATTATATTGATTTATCTGTCCCCCGCCCAGTAGTGCTGGACCAGTAGGGACCTCCCATGTGTACAAGGTCTGGATTGCTACATTTATATCAGGACAAGAGCAATCAAGAACATGTTTTCTCCGAGGGCAGGCTGTGAAGGAGAGGAAAGTGGGAAGGTGTACAGGCCATGGTTACACTTCTAAATGGCTCAGCACAGAATACTCTGGTTCTCTCTCCCCAGGGAAGGGTGTGGAGGGACCAGGTATATCTCACCTTTGTAGCTCCCCACACTGAAGGAGCCATCAGAATGGAGAATAGAGAGGGGCGCCTGGGTGGCTCAGTTGGTTGGGTGGCCAACTTCAGCTCAGGTCACGATCTCACGGTTCGTGAGTTCCAGCCCCACGTCGGGCTCTGTGCTGATAGCTCGAGCCTGGAGCCTGCTTCAGATTCTGTGTCTCCGTCTCTCTCTGCCCCTCCCCTGCTCACTCTCTGTCTCTCTGTCAAAAATAAATTAAAAAACATTTTAAAAATTAAAAAAAACAAAACAAAAAAGAATGGAGAGTAAGGAAAAGGTCTTCCTCCCCCGACCCCCTGCCCAAGAGACATATGGTAGGGAAATTTACTTTAGCCCACAACTGCCTTACTGGTTCACACTGGGATAATAGTCCTCTAAACTTGATAGGAAATGAGAGAGAAATGGGACCAAACACATATCAATCTCAACACGTTCTAGTGGGAAAGAAAGAATTAAACGCTGGTCAAAAGATTGCTCTCGTATCTACCTGGTCTTGGATTATAATAAAAAGATACGAATGATATTCACTAATTTCATTTAAAATGAGATAGCTTACGTGCGTGCATGGCCAGTTCTAATTTTTTTTTTTTTTTGCATACTTTAGAACGGAGCAACAAAGTTCCTCTAAACTGAAATAGATTGGAGACTTGACAGGATCAATAAAAGAAAGTTAGCCACAAAGTGTCCTCACGCTGTTGGAGCAAAAACCTGAACCGATATTGTATGTCAGTTGCAATTTGCTTTTATTTATCTGTCAGCACGCTCTCCAACTAAATATAATTACGTGTGAACAACAGTTGCAGATATAGACAGGCATCGATGTCTCCGGAATTGTTAAGACTCACTGGCCTGTGACATATCAGTGTTCAAAAGTTCTGATTTCTCCCGTGAGGTACTTTTCATATCTTATTTTGATAACGGAATGCAAATAGGCTCCCGTGAGCCCTTCCTCACCTGGGTTCTTTGCACGGTGGTACGACTGCATCTGTTTATTACAGACTATGAGCAAATACACAGCCCAGTTTAGATTTATACAAATCAACTACAACTGGGGAGTTACCAAAAAATATCTGAAGGTAAAAACAAGCCCATCCTTAATTGAAGCTCTGTTGATTTTTGGCTTTCTAAAATTATTATGATTCGTAGCAAAGGGAGGTAGGTAGGATCGATGTCAAGAACTCCAAACCAAGAATGGGGAGTTTGAGGACAAGCTCTCGACCCCTTAGTAACTCTTGCTTCTGGAGCAGTCACTTCCCTGTCTAATGTTGGGAAAATTGATATAAGCATCCTTTCCGTGCCTATCTTGCAGGCTCTCTGAGGGGCTTAGGCAACAGGACAGATGTGATAGCTCTTGGTGAGATTATCCAAATGGGAGAGGAGGAGCATGACTCAGCTTAGAAGAGCCCCGGAAAACAAGGAGTCCCTTAGCCTGTGTCTTAGGAGATGCACAGTCACCAAAAGCTCTCAGGAAAAATTCCTTTGCTATTGGTGGTGTCAGTCATTTTTGTTATTTAACAGCCAGGACCGTAGGCAATAGGAATCCCATCTCTCCCTATCAGGTGCCTCATCCATCTTGCATATGTTTAATTCGACAAGCACTGACTAAGTGCCTTCTGTGCACCAAGCACTGTTGCAGGGGATACAGAGTTGGGTAAGAAATGTTCTTGTAGCACACAAGCATTCTAATGAAAGGCAGACGCGCGAACAGACTCTTGTGGGGATTAGGACTCTGTCGAAGGAGAGTCTGAGTCCCCTGGGGGGGCGTTGGAGTGCTCACAGAGAAGTTTCAATTTCCACAGGAGGTCCTTACAGGGCCCGATCCAGGTGTCTGCTAGATAGATACTTCCTAGATGAGTGGATGAAAGAATCACTTTTAGCAGCACGGTTAGTTGAATCCGGCCCTGGCTGGGGACTTGGTGGTCTTTTCCCCTCTTCTTCATGTCTGAACGTCCATGGTTTAGCATAGGATCAGCACATGGTGGGCATTCTGCAGACCTTGTAGAGAAAATCAAAGTCATATTGTGTTCGGAGGAGAGTTGGTGGCTGGGCTACGGAAGTAAGGGAACTCACCTTGCTCTAAGAACTTGGCCAGGTCACTTTCCTTCTTTTCTCATCAGGACAAGGGAGAGGAGGCACATCTGATCTGCCTGACAGGCTTGTGAGCAGTTTGCTGCCTGGGAGGTCTCTTGAATGGATTGCCGAGTAGCGTGAATAAAGCAACTTCCTGGAAGCATGCTGGGGAAGATAATGACTATTATATGAGATTTAGGATGGTGAGAGCGTCATAGGGAGCAGCCATTACTGTCCTGTACAGGAGGACTAACCTGAACACTAATATGAGAATAAAAGAAAAAGGTGATTAACAAAGGTAATTGTCTACTGTGTCGAGGAAAACTTCCTGGGGCACTTTTCTTTACGAAGGTTAATTATCTTCGTAGATAGCTAGAATATTAGGGTTATTAGAGGGGGAAAAACTGCTGATGTTTAATCTGTAATTATTGATGGCACGCTAATGAGTTGAGAGAAAGAAAGCAGATTGGCCCAAAGGCTTAGAATGGAAAGCTTATTGTGGAATAACACGGAGAGGGCTGGCCAATCCTTGGGTTATCGCCATGCAGTTATCAAGTAGTCAGTGCTTCCTCTTTTAACAGAGCCAATATCTGAAGGGCGGGCAGGGGCTTGAGGGCACAATGATTGTCCTTTTGGGGGAGTCTCTGAAAGGTGCAGACAGCACAGTCAAGAGTAGCCCATGCCGACATCCTCTCCCACCTGCAAGACTAATTTTGTCTTTGTTTTGGCTGCTAGTGGAGTCTCTCAGCTGCAAGTCTCCCTTGCATAAAGCATGATGTTTTATAAGTATGTAAAACACTTTTATATATTTGGATTCATTCTGTCCAGTTTGCAAGAGTCAGAGGAATGCCGTTTACCTCAAGTCACGGGAGGTGAATATAATGGCGATATTAAGAGTAAAGCTTCTCAGTGCCTCCGAGGACGGGCCTCAGGCCATTAGGAAAAATTGGCTGCCATTCTGGAAACAGCCACCATGACTTCTGGCCTTCCCATTGCCCATGGAGGCCCACCGCTGCTCTTAACATCGTGGGCACTATTTTGCCGCAACTTGTCCTTGTGGCTGGTACTTCTTTCTGCGTCACTTGCTGACCTCCCTGTGCTACCTTTCTCCTGTCCCCTGGCTTCTCCTGTATGGTGGCTTCAGCTCACATCTGGCTTTCTGAGAGACTCCATTTCTGCACCACTAGTCATCCCCACTTGGGTTCACACTCCCCTCACGAGAGAAACTATTCAACCCAGAGGATCTCTGTTGGCAGGACTGGCTTCGTGCGTGGGCAAACTGTGCTGTCCCATGGTGTTCTGTGCTCAGAAGCGGCCCGCACTTGCTTGAATGTTCTCCTCTGGAAGACTCTCAGCAGTGTTACATCTCCATAAAAGCACACATGATATTGTCATGTTTTCATCTGCTTGCTCGTCTGCCCTGTCTAATAATACACTCTTCATTCCTTGAGAGCAAGAAACAAATTGTTTTCATTTCTGTGTCCCTGGCACCTAGCACAATATTTAGCATATAGTAGGTGCTCATTAAATGTCTGTGAAATGAAAATAAGGGCCCACAGTTGGTTGGTGGCACAGGGACGATACCAAAATCTTGCACACCTCCATCTTGGGCTTGGACAACCGCACCAAAATATCCAAGTGGATCTTTAAATGACAATTCTTATGAATATTTTCTTCTTTTTTGTCTTTTTTTGGAGTGGGTTCCTAAACCAGCGAAACTGCACCTCCTCTTCAACCCTTCCTTGAAAGTCAAATCACATTCAGGTGAGCTGTGAATTTCTAACTGGACAGACACTGCCCACAGGGTGATGAGGGTTTAAAAGGACTGCAAACAGTTCAGCATGGATCCTGCTGGGACCTAGGTTGTGAGCATCAGAGGTGGGAAAAGAAGAAAGTACAAAGAAAATTCTAGTTTTACGAGGGCCAGAAAGGGAAAGGAATTTGTGGAGTACAAAGAGGGGTCATTCTTCTCTTCTGTGGGTTTTTTGGTTCCTGTCAAAGTTCTGTTATTTACTAATTATGTGACTGAGAGCAGGCTACTTAACATTGATGAAATTAGTCAATAGAATAAAATAATGACCTTCCTATTGCCAACTGTATGCTGTCTTAATAAAATCAAATTTGAAAGTGCTTATAAAAATGCTTTGTAAATTTGTAAAGCATGACATTCACATAAAGGTCTGTTATTACCAAATATGCTTCTCACACATCTGGCTTTCTGTGAAGCTTCTTCACAGAATTTTGGCCAGGCTTGAACATCCCAACCGTATGTTGTCTCCTAGGGTAAAAATAGAGATTTTTGGCAGTCACGAAAACCCAGAAGTGCCTTTATTCACATGAAAATATGGGTTGTAGGCAGGCCTTGTTGTTGTCTCTGGGGAAAAGAAATGTTATCAACTTTGGTCCTTGCACCTTGTGGAAGCTGTCTGCAGCTCTTTTCCCACCAACCACACTTCAAATAAGGTCAAAAAATATTTACTTATGAGTTTGTACTATGTACCAAGCATAAGGGATCCCGTAAGATCCTTGTCTGAGGTCTTAAGAGAAAAACCAGATGCCAACATAAATAATTATAACCCAAGGTAGAGCATAGAAGAGGTAACAACAATGGTTTTTGACAGCTTTGAAGAGGAGAAATGACACCCCACTGGAAGGCTGAGGAATGATTCATGCAGTCTTGTGGTTCTTGGACCCAGTCCCTTTGATAAGGGAAAAGCCCTTCCAGGTTCCTATAGAGCTTTTGAAGCTTCCTCAGCGTCTTCCTTCTCAGAGCCTGGGAATGACACTGTCAGACTGTCTCAGCCTCCCTCTGTCTGTGAGACACAGAGCTGCGCACAGCTGAAGTTGGAAGTGCTTGGCTTCTAGAATCTTGGTTGGGTTTGCCCCCAGGCAAACTCCTTAGACTCTCAGTTTTCTCGTCTGGAAAATAGACCTAATAATACTTACTTCAAAGGAATGTTGTAACATTTAATTGATGTCTGCAAACCCTTCTGAGATCTACAGATGAAAGACCTTGGAGAAGAATACAACAAGGTTATTATACAGGAGTTAATCCCTTCATCAGCCTTTGGGAATTCTCTGTTGGTTAAATCGGGGGACAATGGACTGCATTTCCAGATGCAAAACATTCTTACAGGCAAAGTAAGTGGTTCTTGATTTCTTGGTCACCCTCTGGGTCTTTCTGCATTCATATCATCCCTAGACTACTACCTTCTCTCTTCTTTCTTTCCCACTCTTGAGGCAAAAGCCTTGCTTCACACATGCTCCATGATCAGCACAGTCTCACCCTGGAGGGTGATAGGGTGAGAAGAAGATGATCCATTAAGTTCAAAGACCCAGTATTTTCTGCTTTTTGTCATGCCCAATCTTGGGTATCAATGACAGGGTCTCAGCCCCTCAGAAAACATAATCTCTCTCTCCTGGGCCCTGATACTCTGCACCCCTTCATTCTGACAACGAAATGAATGTTCTTGGCCTATGAGTCCATAGCAAGGAAGAGAGGGACCTCATCGGAGTCTCATAATTCCCTTTGATTTTATCATTGTTTTCTTCTCTCAACCTTTCCTTTTCTTTGGATTCCTCAACTAATAATGAGTATAATAATTCTATTAATTTTCTCAAATATGTGTCCTAAGGAGTTAATGAGCTCGTGCAATTGAAAACACTGTCTCAAAAAGAAGTGACCTAGAGGATTATCTAATCTGGAATTCAGGAGTCAATGGATGCAACCGACACTCATAAAAACAGATTTGGAGAAGCAACATCATTAAGATCAGCCCCATTATTTCCAAGTTTGCCAAGAAAAAAAAAATTTCCTTTGCAAACTCCATGTTTGTTGATCATCCGACCTCTGAATTCCTCTTAGTAATGAAGATCACCCTACCTCTGGATACAGTCTATTTCATACTCGGAAGCTTCTCACAGTTAAAAAGTACTTTCTCTGGCAAAGGTAACATCAGAGACAGTCATCAGTGATGCCATCTGTGACAATCTCTCCATCACTTCCAGAACAAGTTTTTTTTTTTTCTTTTTTTTTTCGACTTTTTTTTATTTTTATTTTTGGGACAGAGAGAGACAGAGCATGAACGGGGGAGGGGCAGAGAGAGAGGGAGACACAGAATTGGAAACAGGCTCCAGGCTCTGAGCCATCAGCCCAGAGCCCGACGCGGGGCCCGAACTCACGGACCGCGAGATCGTGACCTGGCTGAAGTCGGACGCTTAACCGACTGCGCCACCCAGGCGCCCCCCAGAACAAGTTTTTAATTCTGGTTCCTGGCTACACACACACACACACACACACACACACACACACAGTTCAATGCTTTTTCCCTACAAGGATCCTACAGATCTGTGAAATCAAGGATCATTTCTAGTGGGTTCTCTCACCACCAACTAAAACTCCCCAGTTCCTTTCATTTTTCCCATGGCACTGTTTCCAGGTCTCTCACCATTCCAGAGGTAGAATCAGTGTTTCGATTAACTAATGGAGGAAGGAGGGGCTTTAGGACAAGCAGTAAGCAGGGTGGTAACAGTTGGGTCTCTGTGTACTCAAGGTTACAAGGAATAGCATGAAAAGAACATTTTTATCACATAGACTAGAGCCAGTTAGATCACTACCCAGCACGGTCAGTGTCTTGCCTACAGCTGGAGACGAATGAATAAATACTTTAATAAAGGCAGTGGAAACTTTGTTTTTCATAATATATATTTCATTCTTCCAGAACACAATGATTTTGGAGTGTCTTTTCAGCTCCAATAAATCACTACAGAGGGACAGGACAGCTTTTAGTTTCTTCTTCAAGCCTGAGTATATGTTGAGTAACTCCAAAGTTCTGCCTTGGGGTCTCATACTTTAGGTGGATATGACAAAATGGGACATGAAGACAAACTGGAGAGTGGTTCAGATAGGGTGCCACCCCAAGATCTTTACTATTACTGTTTGTAGCTCTTTCTTATACCCAGCCTTATAGTGACAAAACTTTTGGCCTGGAACAGGAATGAGGTGCCAAAGCATTAAAAAGACGGTGGGGCCTGAGTCACAAATCCAGATGGAAGAGACATTAGGTGTCAGCCAATCTAGTCCCGCATTTGATGATTGATTTCCTTCATAATAGCAGATTCCAATTTGGTTAATGTTTACTGAGCAACTATCATGTGCCAGGCACTGTGGTAGATGCTTTTACACATAGCGTCTTACTTATTCCTCCCTTCCACGTGATGAGAAAGGTGTTATGTCTCTTAGAACTTAGATAGATTTGATGTCAAGAGCACTGACCTGTGGTTAGCATTCTCTTCCAAGAGCATATTTCATTTATTTAATCATGAAAAGTCTATGAATCCTTCAGTAATGGTTCCCAGACTCTGGATTCTATTAAGCCTATGGAGTTATTGCAAGAGAATCTCTGAATCAAAATATGTGCTCAAGATTGCCTAGAGACTGCAAAGGACATGCATATTTCATTCATATGTACATATATTTTTCAAGTGTATGTGATGCTGTTGTAATTAATCAAACATAATTTTTGAGACCGTGCTACTAAAACCATCACATATTTTATCAATAATTAGAAATTTAAAATTAATATACAGATTTTTTGAGTAGTTTTACATTTACAGAAAAGGTGAGTAGAAAGTACAGAGTTCCCATATACCCTTTTCTACCCACCCCCCCAAGTTTCCCCTATTTTTATTTCTTCCACTGATGTGGTATGTTTGTTACACACACACACACACACACACACACATATTTGTTGAGGAGCCAATATTGATACATTATTATTAAATAAGCTACATAGTTCATATTAGGGATTACTTTTTGTGTTGTATATTCCATGGGTTTTGATAAATGCCCATACGTACAGCCACCATTATAATACTGTATACAATAGTTTCACTACCCTATAAATTCCTTGGGCTCTACCAATTCATCCTTCCTTTCCTTTCCATGAACCACTAATATTTTTACTGTCTGTATAGTTTTGCCTTTTCCAGAATGTCATATAGTTGGGAGTCATGTAGTATTTACCCTTTTCAAATTGGCTTCTTTCATCTAGCAATAGGTATTTCAGATCCCTCTGTATCTTTTCATGGATTGATAGTTTATTTCTCTTTATCATTGAAAAATATTTCCTTGTACGGATGAACCATATAGTTTCTTTATCCATTCTCCTATCGAAGGTCATCTCAATTGCTTCCAAGTTTTAACAATTATGAAAACATTTTCTATGAACATTCATGTGCAGATTTTTGTGTGGACAGTTTTCAACTCACCTAAGAACATACCAAGGAATGCAATTGCCGGATTGTATGGTAAAAGCACTTTTATTTTTGTAAAAAAAATTGGCAAACTGTCTTCTGAAGTGGCTGTACCTTCCTGTATTCCCTTCGACAATGAATCAGAGTTCCTGTTGTTCCACATCCTCATCAGCATTTGGTGCTGTCAGTGTCTCGGAGTTTGGTCCTCATCAGTATATAGTGGTATCTCATTGTTGTAGTATTAATTTGAAATTCCCTATTACATGTGTTGTTAAGCGTCCTTTATAACCTTTTTTTGTTTTTTTGTTTTTGTTTTTTGTTTTTTTTGCCATATATATTTCTTCTTTGGTGCAGTGTCTGTGCAGATGTTTTGTTCATTTTTCAGTTGGGTTTTTTGTTTTCTAACCATTGGGTTTGGAGACTTCTTTGTACACCTTAGATAACAGTTCTTTATCAGATGTGTGTTTTGCAAATATTTTCTCCCAGTCTGTGGCTTATATTTTCATTCTCTTAACAGTGTGTTTCACGGAGTAAGAGTGTTTAAATTTGATGAAGTCCCAATTTGTCAATTTTTTCTTTCATGTGTTTGTGCTTTTGGTGTTTCTAAATAGCCATTGCCAAACTCAGGGTCACCAAGATTTCTTACTAAGTTATCTTCTAGGAGTTGTATAGTTTGGGATTATATTTAGGTCTATGACCCATTTTGAATTAATTTTTGCAAAAAGTATGAAGTTGTATCTAGACTCACTCTTTTTTGGCATATGAACATCCTGTCGTTCCAGCACCGTTTGTTGCAAAGACTGTCCTTTCTCCATTGAATCGTTTTTGTTCCTTTATCAAAGATCAGCTGACTCTGTTTGTGTGAGTCTATTTCTAGGCTCTCTATTCTGTTCCATTAGTCTATTTTTTTTTCCACTGCCACACTATCTTCATTACTATAGCTAATGTCAATCCTTCAACTTGGTTCTTCTTAAATATTATGTTGGCTCTTCTGGGTCTTTTGCCTTTCCATAGAAACATTAGAATTACTTTGTTGGTACCCATGAAATAACATTCTGGGATCACTAATCCCTTGACGGAGATTGCATTGACTTTATAGATCAACTGGGGAAGACATGATACCTCGACAACATTGAGTTTTCAATCTGCGTGCTTGAAAACTGCGTGTGGTTGTCCTTTATATAGACCTTATACATATTTTGTTCAACTATTACCCAAATATTTCAGTTTTTTTGCTGCCAATGTAAATGGTATTGTGTGATTACATTTTAAAAGTATTAACTAATATCAAGTGGGAGTGATATTTTTCAGGTTGAAATGTGGTCCGCATAATCCAAAAGATGAAAACTAGTCGCGTGCGTGACTTTAGATATGGAGTAACTAACAGTAGGGCTCTGAGAGCCCGCTGCCAGAAGGGTGTCTAATGGCATTACTGTGGCAATGTCACGGTACCCCGGAAGGAGATATCTCATTTGCCGCCGAGACTCTACGAGTGGAATAAATTTTTCCATCCCAAAGAGTTTAAAACTCTTCTCTCTTGCCTCAGATACCATAGAAATAAATGAGCGACAATCAGCCTTTGCAAAGAAGGCACAGTTTAGAGGAGTGGAGAGCTGTGGCATCACCCAACCGTTTCTCCCCCGAGCCGAGTAAATAATAACTCACACTGTTTGTAGATAAAGATAAAAATCTTACCATAGGTTATAAGCCTAGAGTGGTCTGACTTCTATCAACTGCTTAAACCATATGCTCCCTCCTCTGCTTGGCCAGTCTGGCCTTATATATCCTTCCAACCCCGCCCCCCCCACCCCCGACTTCTTCCACAGGGCCTTTGGCATGTGCTGTTTCTTTCCCTCTTTAGCCAGGTCATGTATCACTTCCTTGATCCTTCCAGGCCAGGCCTCTGAAAGCACTGTATACTTCTGAGCATTTGTTGCATTGTGAGTTTACATTTATTTATGTGATTAGCTGATTACAAGATTGTAAGTTCCGTGAGGGAAGGCACTGTGTCTGTTTTGTTCACCATTATGGTTCCACTACCATGATTGTTGAGTGAATGGATGATTGATGGGATATCCCACAGACTCATGAACTGCATATATATTTCTCATTTTAGAGTACCGGGACCACCCAATGAATCATTTTATTGTCCTAAAGGGCTCCTCTAAGTATTATGGCAGAAATAGATCACTGGTATGGGTGGTTTCCCACCCAAACACTATAATCAATATTCTGGTTCCTAGACCAGTGGAAACAGAGTCAATAGCTCCCTTTATAGAGTGTTGGCTTGGTGAAGCTTATAATGGTTTGGGTAAACATTAATTTTTTTCAAAGCTTCTTTAGCAAGCATTTATTAAACATCCACTGTCTGCCATACCCCCTGTTAAGTGAGAACCATGTACGAAACCTCTCAGCCATAGTCTCCCCCTTGGAAGACTGGTGTTACAGTGTGGGAAGGATACTCACCAATTCCATGCCAAGCTGAACGGTTGAGGTGAAGTCATAGTAGGGGCTGTAACTGTTGGCTTTGGGACCCAGGCTGCATGTGTTTTTGGCTGTACAGTCTCTGAAACTTTTGGAACTGAATGCGTTAGGCGGGTCCCGCACATTTTGTTCCCTCAGTCTCCTACCGCTCCCTACTGTCCCATACCTGGCTTGGGATTTCTTCTGTTTTTGCTGCCCCCTTGCTCCCTAAGTACAGCCAGGCTGTGACTCTTGGTTGGGTCCACTCTTCCCCTGGGGTCACTGGCAGGCTGGAGAGAAGACCTGCTTTTCTCATTCCTAGTTTGTACAAGGAACTGTGGGGGCCCCCAGCAGGATCACGTGGGCCCCCGTGAAGAACTCACAGTCCGGTCAAAGAAATGACGAGCTTACAAACAAACGACCAGCACGCTCTGTCCCAGAGTGTTTACAAAAAGAGCTGTGAGAAGGGCAGTGACCGGAACACATGCTCTGGCCCGTGTATTTGTGAGTCCTGTTTATGGTGGAGGGGTAGGAGAAGGTGAGGTAAACGCAACCACGCGGGCCTTACTTTGTCCTCAGTTGGTGAAATTAACTGTGACTCTGTCGCTGTGGCACCCGAGGGAAATCACCTCGACTTCACCTCTTTGAGCCCCCAGTTTCCACAGCTACCAACTCGTGGTGATATCAGGGCACGGTAGGGTGTTGTGAGGTTTGAAGAAAGGATGCCTGTGCCAATGCTTAGCATAATGCGTCATATGGTACAGACAACTAACTCATGTTGAATTTGAATCCTGCTTTACAGGAAGCTTTATAGAGACCATCGCAGATTACATGTTGGCAACTCTTGGGCCCATCTTTCATGGGAAGTCTCAGTAGGGGATCCGGCAACGCTCTTCCTCACCCAGCCGTTGAATGCATAGAACATCCTGTGCCAGCAGTAGGCCTGGCCATGTGACTTCTTCTCCTTCTTGGCTGTTCCCACTGGCAAGCCATGAATAGTGCTTAGAACTTTTACCAAGGAGCCCAGAAGGAAGAATATTCTGTGCTTTTGCAAAGCCTGACCCTCTTCTGGAGCCAATTCTGGTGGAGAAACAGAGAACCTAACTATTCTCCTCCACTGGTGGCCACTTAAGCCCTCCTTTAACGTAATGCACGAAATGTTTCAAAGAGTCCGTGTTTGACGATCTCAGCTTCTGACGGTCACAGGAGCACCAAGACTTGCAGGTTTATAGATTCAGAGTTTCAGAGCAGGAAGGTGTCCCAAGCTTATCTGTCTACTTCTGTCATTTTGCAGTTGAGGAAATTGAAACCCAAAGAGACAAAGCCAGTGACAGACCTTCCAGGCCTGGGCTTCTGCCCCAACATTACACTGCCTTCCATACACGGAAAGAAGCATTGAGCATGAATGTGGGTAAATGCCTTCGCTGGTGTTGGTTATTACAAATGACAGAACATCAGGGGCTCCCGGGGGCTCAGTTGGTTAAGTGTCTGACTCTCGGTTTTGGCTCAGGTCATGATCTCACCGCTTGTGACTTTGAGCCCTGCATTCTCTCTTTCTCTCTGCCCCTCCCCTGCTCATTCTGTCTCTTAAAATAAGTAAATAAACTTTAAAAAGTTTTTAAAAAGTTATAGAACATCAGATTCAGAAAAAAAAAAAGAGAAGTGTATGCTCATGGGGGCATCTATTAGTTTGTGTAACTGCGCCTTCAAGGAGGACATATGGCTTTGGCAATATTCTTGGGATCTGTTTTCATTCTCTCCATCACTAAGGCCCTCTTCCTTAATATCCCCTCCATTCTAAGACTTGCTTTTCCCTCAAGAAGGCCGTCCAAAGTTTCCAGGGCTAAATCTTTTCATGATCATGTGCCATGGGAAAATATGGAAGTTCTCTGTCTCCACTTTCTCTGCAAAAATCCCAAGGATCACTCTTATTGCGTTTCTTGTAACCATACTCTGCTGTAAGCCCATCATTGGGGCCGGAGATCTCGAAGTGCTAACTGATGTAGGCCATGTATTACATTCCTGGGCAGGGGACAGATGGACCACTCAGACCCTGAGGCCTGAGAGTGGGGTGCTACTGGGAAAAGGAAATGGGGCTCAGTAGCCAAAAAATAAAAATGTCCTCTGAGCCTCCACAGTGCTCCTAGGTGTGATTATTAATTTGAGTGTGTCTTAGGTTTATCAAATCTTCTTCCCTGAATTGGGAACGCTTTGCTCTCTAGCAAGCTGTGCAATTTCCCAGGTGAAGCCGAAGTATGGGGTTTAGGTAACATGATGCCCTCCTGTTCATCAGCTATGCTGGGTCTTGTTCTGCGTGTGCTTCTCTTAAGTAAAAAATGAGACAAGCGAACAAGTAAAACTCAAAATGAATCAACCAACAAATAAACAAAAACTCAAGAGCCCCATCTTTCTGATTGCTAAGAAAGTCTGACGACACATATTCCAACATAAGGCAGGATTTTCGCAGCTGTCAGAGGAGATTTCTTGGTGTGTGGGAACATGCAAACCACCTCTCTGAGCATCAGTTTGTTCACTGATAAAAGTCAGGGAATGCTTAATACTGGCACAGAGCCAACCACACATGAAGACTTTTGTGACAATGATCGCCCAACCTGGATCAAGGCAATGCACTACCTATCCCCATTCTACAGACAGGAAAGTGAGGCCCAGGGAGGTCAAACAAGCTGACAGAGTTCCCCCAGCTTGTCAGTGGCAGATCTAGGAAGCCCACCAGGCCCTTTGACCCCAGATACTTGTATCTTTCAATATGTCCCGTCTTCTCCGAAGAAAGTGTTAACACTTGAACTCTATTATTTTCTTTTTTAAAGGGAAATACATTTGAAATGCAAATTAACACCAATGTAATTCTAACAGATTGGCAAAAATAAAAAAAATAAAAAATCAACGGTAGCAAGTTTTAGCAATGGTGTAAGAAAATAGGTCCTTTCGTACACCATTGGTCAGTCTGCAAACCAATACAAATTTGGCAATTGTTTTTTTTTTTAATGTTTACTTATTTTTGAGAGACAGAGAGTGCGCCCATGCATGCAAGTCGGGAAGGGGCAAAGAGAGACAGGACAGAGAATCTGAAGTGGGTTCTGTGCTGACAGCAGCGAGCCCAGATGCGGGGCTCGAAGTCACGAAACATGAGATCATGAGCCTGAGCTGAAGTCAGATGCTAAACCGACTGAGCCACCCAGGCGCCCCGTAATTGTCTTTTATGATGCAATATACAGTGTGTATGTGTGTGTGTGTTTCTAAAGTGGCACATGCAAATATGTTCATTGTGGCATTGTTTGTAATAAAGGAAAAGATAGAGACTACTAAAGGTCCATTCATAGAGGAATGGCTTAACTGTGGTGTTAGTGATATTCTGAAATACCAGAAGACAGTACATCGACAGAAGCTAACATAGCTAGATCTCCACCATGTGTTAAGTTAAAAAAAAAAAAAAAACGCTGTAGAACAATATATACTACACTAGACCCTTTATATGAGAAACAAAGTGCAAAATGAATGGAGGGATTTCTAATGCGCATATAATTAGTTACGGAGAGTGAGGGGTTAAAATGATATGCTCAGTGCAGAGGGGCAGTCAAGGGGGCACTTGTTTTCAGATTTTTGAATTTTTTGCAATAAAAACATATTCACGTTCTATTTGTGCAATTTAAAACATTAAAACATAAAGTAACATGAGGCTCTTACTAAAACGTGTTAAGTCATTTGGATTAAGAGATGCTCTATTGGTAGCTGAATTTAAAGGGAAAAAGTGCTGATTTCTTCTGCAGTTTTCTTTTCTTTGATGTTTATTTTTGAGGCAGAGAGAGACAGAGCGTGAGAATGGGAAGGGCAGAGAGAAAGGGAGACACAGAATCCAAAGCAGGCTCCAGGCTCTGAGCTTCCAGCAAAGAGGCCGACACGGGGATCGAACTCACGAACCGTGAGATCATGACCTGAGACGAAGTCGGACGCTTAACCGACTGAGCCACCCAGGCACCCCTCTTCTGCAGTTTTCTGATCATACCAAATACTTCTTCAAAGTTCCTCAGTATCAGGTAGCCTTCAACCTCTCGTTAAATGTGTGGATTCACAGAACTTTAATGCTGAAAGGAGGTTAGCGATCACAGGTGTTCACCCGCACGGAGCAAGCCACAGCGGCCTGGAGTCTAGTTACCTCCCTCGTTCTTCTCCAGGTGACCCATCTGGGAGTCAGGTCGGGGCCACGTGCTTGGAACAACAGCTCTCAAAGCCTCAAGAGAGAGAATCACAATGCTCCTTTCCCTACTTTCTCAGAAGGAACAAATCTGCCAGTCATCAGGAAATTACGAGGGAGCTGTCGGACATAACAGGAATGTTGGAGAGGGATAGCCTGGCTTTTGTTTCCATTTTTCGGAACCTCAAAGTTGAAATGTTTTGCCCAAGTCCACGTGGCTGCATGACACCTTTGGCTCAGTCTTTGTCATAGTCCTGGTAACGCTTTGCAATGCTGTCCATATCCCATTGTCCACGAAATGCGGACGTGCCCGTGTTCCCAGCTAGCCGGAGAGTTCGGTAGCGTCTAAGACCAGATCCCAGTCTCCTTCTTAAGCCTGTCACTTCCCTTGCACCCAGTGAGCCTTCAGGGAATGTGAATTGCCCAGGAAACTTTCGGGACTCAGCTTCTTTTTCTCTAAATAAGGACTGTGTGCTGACTTGCTAATATTCTTTTCAGTTGGAAGGAACTGTGATTTTAAGATTTAAGCCCTCACTTCAATGGTACTCCTCCTCTTTAACCAGCTGGTGGACTGCCTCCAACTCCTGCAGAGCTTGGGGATTTCAGCTGGATGAGAAGCTAAAGGACCAGGCAGTCCTTTCTTGTGTGGGGAGAGAGGAGGTTTCTGCAGGAGCTTTAACTGCGATGTCCTTGGCCGATAAGGGCTTGGAAGTAATAACACCTTGTGTTTGTGTAGCCGCTTGCCACTGAGGAGCTCAAAGGGCTCCCCAGACATTATCTCACTCTTTTCTCATTATCATTCCCTGGAATACCTGGCAATGGGTTAAGTAGATTTCCCACAACTATCCAGTGGCGGAGTTAGGACCAGGACTCAGATCCCTAGACTTGCAGTCTTCTCATTGTGTCCCGCAGCTCTCGGGATAGAAGATCTGCCTCATGGGGGAGGGAAGATTCACCTTCTCCGTTGGAAGCTCTGGGACATCTGCTGAGGAGGTCTGGGAGAAAGGACTCCTCTCTCCTGCTTCAGGCTCATGAAGTTGATTATGTGGGGACTGATTACAGAGGGAACTTGGAGCATCCTGCAGGGGAATCTGGCAGTGAATCGGGAGTGAATCCAGAGTGGGATACGAGGGGTCATTAGAAACTCGGTGCAGTGGCCTTCCAGGTTCAGTGGGTATTGTGTTTCAGTAATGCAACATCAGAAAACTTAGTTGGACCATCCAATTCACTCCTTGATTATTTCCTAAATGATAATCAACTCAACGTTATGGAAGCTTGGAAAAGGACCAGACTTCTAGTCAGGAGATCTGTGTTTCATTCAAGTGTTATGTGTTTCTGGCTCCATGTGCTCTTGGAGAAATTACTTAATCTCTCTGTTCTTCAATTTCCCCATTCATCAAAATGGGTGATACCTCCCTCATCAGTTTATTGTAAAGAACAAATAAGAAACAAGGTGAGCCGGGGCGCCTGGGTGGCGCAGTCGGTTAAGCGTCCGACTTCAGCCAGGTCACGATCTCACCGTCCGCGAGTTCGAGCCCCACGTCGGGCTCTGGGCTGATGGCTCAGAGCCTGGAGCCTGTTTCCGATTCTGTGTCTCCCTCTCTCTCTGCCCCTCCCCCGTTCATGCTCTGTCTCTCTCTGTCCCAAAAATAAATAAACGTTGAAAAAAAAAAAATTAAAAAAAAAAAAAAAAAAAAAAAAGAAACAAGGTGAGCCAGCCATGGTTTTCCAGACATTGGTAATACTTGGTAATGCCAGAGAATCCTCAAAGCCATAGTGATATCCACTTTAGCAAGGAATTGGGGGAAATTAATTTTATATTAAAATAAGCACAAGTTTATTGTCAAGTGGCAAGCTAAAAGTAAATACATTTTATTGCTTAATTTTTTTTTAAATTAGAAAAAAATTTTTAAAAGTTTCTTTATTTCTGAGAGAGAGAGAGAGAGAGAGAGAGAGCATGAGCAGGGGAGGAGCAGAGAGAGGGAGACACAGAATCTGAAGCAGGCTCCAGGCTCCGAGCTGTCAGCACAGAGCCTGACATGGGGCTCGAACTTGTGAACTGCGAGATCATGACCTGAGCCGCAGTCGGATGCTTCACCGACTGAGCCACCCAGGCGCCCCAAAAGTGAATACATTTTAGAGATAAATTTCATCTTGACCCAAGGGTAGAGGGGGGCATAACTGACCCTCTATCTCCAAATCCTACCAGATACAATTTCATTTTTCTCTGCCACGGGCTGCTATTAGGAATACTGGGTGGAGAATTTTGAGAAGTGTTTGTCTAAATAGTCCATTCTTTTGATTTTTCTGAGTTATGTCACTGTGTCAGTTTTGGTCAATGAAATGGTATTAGTTCAGCTTCCTGTAGCAATGACTTCACAATTTCTTTTCTAATATCGTGGCCTCAGATTTTATCAAGTGTCAGTATGATACATGATTGCATACAGAATGATTCTGCATTCCCGCAAAATCACTTGAAGATCTGATCTCTCATAAGAGCATGCAGGTGATAAATCTCTTCCTCAAACCTCCTACCTAGCAAAAGGTCATATCCTCTGAAAAATAGGTATTCGTACTTTGGATCCCCTAATAAAAGCCAGGCAGTCCATCACTTTCCATTTTTGCCATGGCAGTGAGGAGGCTCAGAGCTATTTTATTCTTATATTTAGTAAAAATCGTTCATGGCATAATTAACTTCTTTCATTCATACAATGGCAGGTCTGTATATTTAACCATCTGGTGTTTTACTATAAGCCTTCTTCAGTTGTTTTGTTTATTTAGAAAAAGATAGAGTATCAGTGATAAGGAGGCTGATTCTGAGATAGCTGTATTCCAAAGCAAGTGGAAGAGATACTAAGGCTCACATTTAAAACATAAAATCAAATTCCTCCAGAGGTGAGGCCTGAGGCAAGGTTGGGAGGGAGCCTGGTTTGCCTGTCAGCCTGTGAAATGTCCCACTGGACAACTCTTGCCTAGGAAAGGTGGTCGCTGAACCACCCCCCCCCCTTCTTCCCACCCCCTCCCCTAAATGGATCCTGTTGTCCTATGGCAGTCAGCCCCCACTCCAGCATTTCTAGGCCAGGTAAGAGTACAAATGGAGGCTGCTGGTCCTGCCCCCACCTTCCCACTTTCTTCCGTCCTTGGCCTTGCTACACACCGGCATTGATGGGCATTGGCTCCCTAGAAGACAAGTATTTCGTAAATTCTTTCACTCAAGTACTTCTGAGAGCAGGGAAGAATAAGATGTGAAGTCCCCACCCTTGGAACACACCCTAGTCCTAGGGGTGTGCATCTGGGGACAAAGAACCAGGAGAGAGATCAGGAGGGCCTGAAAACAGACATTGGGCCATTTGCCTGGGAAATTTCAGGGTCCCAGGTACCCAGAGTTTGCTCCGGAAGGGGGATATGGGCTCCCGGTACACATGTTCATGGGCCCCATGGACTTCCTGCCCCATGGCGAAGGACTGAGTTGGGCCCCCTTAAGCATGGGTTGTACCTGTTGCCTGGTTATGTTGTTACCTGGCAACCCTCATGCTTAGAGAGACTGCCCTTGGGGCACCTAAGTGGCTCAGTAGGCTGAGCATCTGACTTTGGCCTAGGTTTTGATGTCGCCATTCCGGAGTTCGAACCCTGTGTCGGGCTCTGTGCTGACAGCTCAGAGCCTGGAGCCTGCTTCAGATTCTGTCTGTCTGTCTGTCTCTCTCTCTCTCTCTCTCTCTTTGCCCCTCCTCCACTCTTGCTCTGTCTCTCTCAAAAACAAACATTAAAAAAAAAAAGACTGCTTTTATCATCAAACTGATAAAATTGTGTACCCTTCAGTCAAGCTGTCTGGGAGTACTGAGTCTGGGAGCAGATTATGAGGATCAACTGTCTAAATTCTCATTTTACAGATGGAAATATTGAGGACTAGAGAGGCAATTAACTGGTTCGAGCCCTTTAAGTTGCATTCTAAATATTAGTATCAAGTCCTCTAAGGATGGGGGTAGAATAAGGACAGAGAGGGGCGCCTGGGTGGCGCAGTCGGTTAAGCGTCCGACATCAGCCAGGTCACGATCTCGCGGTCCGTGAGTTCGAGCCCCGCGTCGGGCTCTGGGCTGATGGCTCAGAGCCTGGAGCCTGTTTCTGATTCTGTGTCTCCCTCTCTCTCTGCCCCTCCCCTGTTCATGCTCTGTCTCTCTCTGTCCCAAAAAATAAATAAATGTTGAAGAAAAAAAAAAAGAATAAGGACAGAGATTTATAATATTACAGCATAGCCAGATCCATTGGGTTTAAACATTCCTAAAGGTTACCAGATAAACAAGGTGAGAACAATGAAAGGTAGGAGGGGAAAAAATTCATATCCAACTTCTGTTGTCAGAAAAAGTATTTTTCCCCCTTGGATATACCAGATTCTCTCAAATGCGCTATTGCACAGTGGAGATAAAAATTAATAGCTTTGTTTCCTGTGATCTCTTTATCAGCCAAAGTACAGGACTATGGCTCTCAGTTATTTTAATGGAAAAAACTGAGGTTGTATTATCAGGTGATAAGGCTGTGTCAGGCGTTATTTTATTCTCTTATCTGCCTTGTTCAAGGTGAAGTGTTCTAGCCTTGATGGATGAGCAGGGATACCATGACTGTGATGTTCCCTGCGCCTTGATCTTACTCCACCTTTTAAGATAACTGTGGCAGGTGAGAGAGGACTCCTGGGCCAGATGATTCTTAGCACAGAACTCAGGGAAGACTCTGATGGCTGGAGTCCTTGTCGTAGGACAGGTAGCTTGAGGGCTTTGCAGACTCTGTCACATGGCCTAGGTTACTTGCACGGCAGAATCTTTCGTGACTCCTCCAGGAGAATTTATTCAGCAAGCACTAACTGGTGATATCGAATGTTCCCAGAGTAGTGTCGGATAGGGATGGAAAGATGAGTCATGCTGGTCCTCGCTACCCTAGGGAAGCTCATGCCGACAGAGGGTTGCAAGTTTGATCACACGGGAGGAACGCTTAGTCACATCTTCCTCCTCTGGGCTTCTAGAACACATCTACCTATCTGCACTCTGGCTTTTCTCATGGTGTGTGATCATTTATTTGTCTGTATATCTGTGTCTTCCCCTACTAGATAGAATGTGTGCTCCTCTGAGGCAGTGACCAGATCTTAGATGGGTTTCAGGTCCATCTTCAGTGCCCAGCTGAAACATAATCCATGTTTGTGCACTAAATTAACGTGTGAGCAAATCCATTCATTTGTCTGTTCATTCATTCATTCATTCATCACCCAATGTGTGTTGCTAATTTCCATTATATAACACTGTCTCCTCCAGTCAGGTCTGTTACTGGTATCAGAGATTTTAAAAAGGAGTAGCTTTGCTGTGCATGTCAGCAGGTGTGGCTTGTGAGGCAGGACAAAGCGACCTCTCATCTCAGCTTCCTTGTTAGTCATGCAAAGGCCCCGGGGTTTTCATCCTTTGTCGGCCTCAGTGGCAACTCAGATCTGACCATGGACAAGAAAGACTCATGTTGTAAAATGAGTGCCCGCCACCAGTGGGTCAGGCTGCGTTCTGCCTGCCCGGGTTCTGCCACTTCTTAGATAGGTGACAGGGGACAGGTTGTTGACACTCTCTGCGTCTGTTACTTCATCTGGAAAATGGAGATAATATAACTCTGTCTTGCCTTTTGCAGAGGGTTTTTAAAAGAGTCATATGAAAATGGGTGTGAATAATAAAATGGACCATGGAAAGCAAAGATTATTAGAAAATAAAGCAGCTCCCTCTTCACCCTACCCTAGGGCCCTTCATGTGCTTTGGTAAAAAGCCTTCCCATAGGCATATACCCTGCCTTCCTTTTTGTATTTAGAATAATTATTTCTTTGATGTATTGTGCTCCAAAGACTGTGGAGTGTCCTGGCGAGCAATGGGACCTTAGCCCCAAACAGCCATCATATGATGTCCACAATTCACTAGGAGCCCCCGTGGAGCTCAGGGAAGAGCACATCCCCAGCTGAGGCTTTTTAATGGGGATTTTACAGTTACTGGCTAAAAAGCCAATGGAACAACCATCATTGGCTTAAGAGCCAATCAAAGTCCTCTAGGCCCGCATGACTCAGCCCCAGGAGAGGCTCATTCCACGGTAAAATCAAGGGATGTACTGAAGCAAGGCAAGTCACAGGAAGCTCTCTGAGATAAAAGACAGCTTCTATCAAAATTCAATTCCAGACTCCTCTCACTCCTGCTAGGATGGAATTGAAATAATGACGATCTCTCCTTTCGGCCGGTCAAAGTCCTGGAGCCCTGGTCCTGGGAATGACTCTACAGGAGTGATCTTGGACACGTTCTTGACCGATTCAGTTTTCCCATCTCTCATCTGTTAAATGAGCATGCTGATTAATTCCTAAGGTCCCCGCTAGCTTAGAGATTTTGTCATTCTATGATATCAAACTGTTAGATGATTCCTGGATACTCTGAGGTGAATTAACAGTCATGCAGCGCTTGTCCTGTGATTCCCCCAGTGTATCTGACCCCCAGTCTCCACATGAGGCCCCACATATCCATTAGCAGACCCTGGAGGACCAACAGGGAGCAGCCCCACTCCTCTGGGCATGACCCTGCATTAGTATTCACCCCTGTTGGATTTAAGTTGAATGTTGGATTAGGAGGTAGAACGTGGGTTTTAGTCTAGATCAACTGTGACTCCTTCAATCCCTTCAAGGCCCATCTCCAGTGAACTCTCTTTCATGAAGCTCTCCCAGATTTTCATCTAGAAGATTCTGTTCCTCTTCTGTCCTCCTCTTGGTTCTCTTACCAGCTTGCGATGGTGGTGGGGGCTGGCTATCATCTGGCTGCCCATAGATCCTGGGAGAATTTTGTACATAGTAGGTGCTAATAAACATGAATCAGTGATCTGAGGAATTTGAGGTTGAGATTTGAATTATATATGGGTTTAGATTGTACAGCTATAACAAACACATTTCTATGACCTCCTTGGTGCTTGGTTAATGATTCCCAACCCAGGGATTTCTTTCTTTCTTTCTTTCTTTCTTTCTTTCTTTCTTTCTTCTTCCTACGTTTATCTATTTTTAAGAGAAAAGAGAACATGAGCAGGGGAGGGGCAGAGAGAGTGAGAGAGAAAAAGAGAGAGAGAGAGAGAGAGAGAGAGAATCCCAAGCAGACTCTGCACCATCAGCGCAGAGCCCAATACAGGGCTAGAACTCACCAACTGGGAGATTATGACCTGAGCTAAAACCAAGAGTTGGAGGCTTAACCAACTGAGCCACTGAGGCACACCATGCCAGCAAAGGATTTCTGGAGCCCAAAGATCTATTTAGGTAGTAATGAGGTAAGCGGGAAGTAGATAGAATTATTTGGTGGTGAGTTACAAAAGCCCAACTCAAACAGGCTAAAGCAAAAAAGGGAGTATTATTGGGGGACAGAGCTTACTTCTGGTTTGACAACCAAAGGGCTTGAGTTGTTGTCACTTCTGTTTCCCATGTCTCGTCTTTGCTTCCGTCTGTTTTTGGTCCTGTGCTCAGGCACACTCCACATGGTGGCAATATGGCTGGTCACAACCCCAGAGTAAATGAAAACCCATTTCTTCTCTAAATTTTTCAGAAGAGTGCTGGCCTTATCTGTTAAGGGTCATTATTAGTTAACAGTTCAGGTAGCTGGAGGGCAAGTAGGCTCTGATTGACTTTGGTCCAAGACCATCCCGAGAGCTGGGGGAGGTCTAGGGATTGGGGTTGGAGAGGGTATAGCTAAAGGAAAAGGGGGTGGCACTGTGACCAAAAGAAGGGGGATTGATGTCCATGGAAAACCAACCAAGTGTGTCTTTAAAACATTTTCAGTTTTAAAAAGTCAAACAGGAATAGCCTATTTACTAATGTTAAAACCAAGGAAGCTAATGAATGTGTTCAGTGTGCAGTTTTTGTTTTTTGTTTCTTTTTTTTTTTTTTTTTTTTTTTGGCCTTGGTCTGAAATTATATCAGCTCGGTTTGAGAACACTGGATATCTCTTGTTGACCAGAAGCTTCTTGCCTCATAAATAATGAAGAGGGTGGTGAATTTCTGATACACTCCATTTAACAATGCTGATTCATTTTAACCTTAATTTTTATGAGATTTTTTTTCTTGAAACATATTATATTATACATATCATATCATGAGTAATTCTACCTGGGATTGGAAGGCTAGTGTGTGCTCTCAGCAAATAAGAGCTAAATAAACTTGACTGTACTTTTCCAGGCAACGATCATTACTGCCCTACCCTACAAGCGGCTCTCAGCCAATGGGCACTCCCGCTGCACTTTGAGAATTGAAAGTCTTTGGCAACTTGTGTTTTCTTTCCCCAGGACCCTCTCTTCCCACTGTATGTTTTGTGCTCTGGTCAAGAACTTTACCACCTACACCTGAAAGTGTATGGGAGTGAAGCATTGGAGGAAGATGAACAAAGTTGAGTAACTTACTGGAGCTTAAAATGCAAGGCTTAAGAGGCCTTCAAAAGAAGGGTCCAGAGTCAAGATGTAGATACAATTAGGCGACTGTGGAAGCTTTTTGACCTTAGGGAGGGTCGGGTGAGTGCACCTGAGCCCAGCAGGGAAGAGCTTGTAATTATAGGTAGGAGAAGCCATGGTCAGGCAAGTCATAGCTTCAGGCTACTGGAAAGAACCAAGAGATCCATTGCCTAGTAGAACCAGAGTTTGGGACCAACCTCTTCCTGGGGCTAAGCTATGACAGTTGTTTCTTCAATTTTGAGGATTTACAAATGTTAAAGAAAAACTTTGTAATTGCTTTATGGAATCATTAGAACATCTTACAGGAGAAAAATAAACTCCTCTGCCTAGCATCCCTTGTCTTAACTCACTCCCTTCAAGTTTTGTTTTTTCTGTGTCAATTTGATTAATGTGGAGCATTATCCTTCACAGTGGGCTTCAGGTGGTGGCTGTGATCGGCTCTAGATCCAAGGCGGGAACCGAGGCTTAGAGAACCAAGCACTTCCTAGAATCATTCCTGTCCAAGAATCGACAGACAGCGTGTTGGGGAGGCACCATCACAGGGCCTGCAGTCATGAAGAAGGGAGAAACTCACACAGGGGGCACTGTGGATGGCTTGTGCTGGGGCGGGGTGGGGGGGGACAAGCAGGGAACTCCTGAATCCCTCCACAGTTCACACTGAGCTCAGCGTGAATGAGCACCTGTACTTGAGTTAAATGCTTGTATGAGCAGATGGCCTGTTTGGGATAGCAGAGTAACCAAGAGCAAGGCAGGGACCCATTCGGCTCCCGAGTCATAAGATCTCTATTGTCTAAACCAGGAAGAGATCCCAGGCATGATTCGTGTGCAGGGTTCTCATTCCACATACGGGGAATTACGGCTCAGAGAAAAGAGGAAGATTTGCCTACAGCTGGCAGAGTTTTGGGATGTTTGTACCACCTCTAGTATAAGGATCCACTAGGAGTGCTGGTTAAAATTCTGATTCTTGGGACCCATCCCAGACTCACGAGATTAGATGCTCTGGACATAAGCCTGGGAGCCCACATTTGGTGTGTAGAAAGCACACCAGGCAATTCCTAGACACCTCAAGTTTGGTGTCTAGGTTCTGAAGCTGGTCTAAGGTTCTGGTCTAAGGTTCTGAAGCAGATTCGTGGTCGACTTTGAAGATGGGCTCCTGACCACAGGCTCGGCCCTCTCTCTTTGACACCCAGGGCCCCTGGGAGCTGGAGATGTGGGAGAAAGACGGATCCAGAAGGGTGAGTCGGGGAGCTGTGAAGAGTGAGGTTGTGTTTCTAATTCTTCTTGTGATGTGAGAAGGCCGGGATGCCTGTTTGGACTGGATGTAATGAAACTGAACAAATGATTCCTGTCTGCCTGTCAGGCACCAAGATGTTTAAACGTATGTGTCTGAAAACTGTGCTGCTCTTTAAATTCCAATTGCTCATCTGACAGATGAAAAAACACACAAGCTTTTTCTGTGTGTCTTCTTTCTGTCTTCTTATGACAATAGTTCTTCTGCAGTCTCCAAAATGTCATGTGTAACAGTTCAACCAATTGGCATGTGCTCCTCCATGGGTTTCACATCTCCAACAAACCTGATGAAACCCCAAGGGTGGGCCTCCAAATCTGACTTACAGGAATCAATGTGAGAAGAACTGGTTATTTGTATTGTTTTTAAAATGATATAGTTCTTTGCTGATAGTTAAAAGAACACTAACCTCTTGTTATAAATTTGTGTGTATTGTCTTCTATTCCATTATATGAAGATTTCTTTTAGCATTTTAGGCTGGATTCCTTTGGGGTGTACCAGGACCCCAGTATAACTAGAGGTCAGTGGCTAAAATTTTATTTTTCAATGATAGTCAATAAACAGTTCATCAAGTTACTAATGATGGTTAAACAAAAGAATAAAATAGGTTTTCTCTTTAAAAACTCGGCTTGAACGTATATATTTCTATAAAACATTTGACAGGAATTCAGAACAGGGACCTGATGCTGGCCTTGCTCTAAACATGCTATGTGAACTTGGATAAGGCACCACTTTCTCTGGGCCTCAGTGTCCCCCCATGGAGTAAGAGGGTCAGACAGGTGATTTCTGAAGACCTCTCCAGCACTGAAAGTATCATGGTAAAGTACCAGGAGGTTACGAAATACCCCACAGTGTGGGAGGGAACAAATATGTCATGATTTTGTTCCAATTTAATCTGTTTCACATTTAGTATAGTCCAAACTGTGATAGGTCCTCTGTGGAACATAGATGACTCATTTCCTGTCCTAAGTGGGTCTTCTCTGAGGTGTGGAACAGATTCTTCCTTCAGATATCAAGCCAGCTACAGGGGTCGAATCTGCGGGCCTCTGGGCAAATTCTTCATGCTCTTATCTGTGTCAAATTAAGCCCAATAGTCAGTGTGTGCGTGCGCGTGTGCACACACACACACACACACTCTTAAGGACACGACCTTTTAGAAGCGAGATGTTCCTGAAAAGTGTGCCCATCAAGTTTTTATAAACACAGTTACATTTGAGATGAAGTAGAGTTGTTGGCAATTGAAATAAAGACAAGGGTGAAACTTTTTGTAAGGTGACAGATGTCTTTTGTGTAAGTAATTAAGAAGGCTGGAGAAGCCCAGTGTATTTACCACTTCCTCTGGGGAGTCACCTCTGACTATTGTTGATTGTTGGTGCCTTCATTTATCTGCTTTCCCACTAACTCCTGCTCTGCTTTAAGAGCTGGACCCACATGAGAAGGTATATAAAATTACACTCTTAAATCCGCTGATACCTAAAATGTTGGAGCCAAAAGGAAACGTTGGAATGTCAGATCTTCTCATCTCTCCTTTATCATTCATTCCTTTACTTCTTCACTCATTCATTTAAATATCTATTTAATGCCTACTATGTGTCAAGCACTGTGCTAAGCAGAAGACCAAAGTAAGAACAAGGCATAAAAGGCTCCTATTCTCAGAGAATAGGAGTGTGTGGGGAGAAGGGGAAGGCCATAAACAAGTAAACAAAGTTTGTGCTAGTCTATAGGTTAATGGATTGGAGAATTAGAGGTCAGGTGGGGAGAGCTACTTTAGATAGGATGGGACAGGCAGAGAAGATTTCTGTAAGGTGATGACATATAAACAGCCCTCTGAAGAATGAGAAGGAGCTCACCAGGGGAATGCTGAGACACGGAGGGAAGACATAGCCGGCACAGGTGGATGGTGGGGGGAGGGTGAAGAACTTCAAAGCCCTAGAGGTGGGAAAGGTGTACACATGGGGCTGGACAAGGGTTATTGCTGTGGGATGCAGGGAAGTGGATGGCTTAAGATTAATGTTGGAGGTGGGTATACAAGACTTGTGTCTGGATTGCACAAGGGGATTGAGAAGTAGGAAGGAAATCAAGGGTGATTCTTATCTTTTAGCCCGAGAAGTGGGTAGAAGGTTATTTCTTGAAATGAGGAGAAGGCAAAATGCAACACAGCTTTGGGAGGAAATCCAAGAAACCTATTTTGGATGTAATGGCTTTGATACTCTTATTGGACACTGAAGCAGAGATGTTGGAGAAGGCACTGATTCTTCCTGAGAAACTCTCTAATTGTTTCAAAGGTGTTAGCTTTATCTCCTGACCTAGACCAAAATTCCCCTGAGGGCAGGCATGGCTTATATTTCGTATTTCTTCAGACTCCTCCAGAGAGTTCAGAGTGAAAGGAAAGTAAGAACATTTTCATATTCCCATGTTCCAGAATTAGATAGTGCTGGTGTGCTAAGTGTGCTTATACTGGCTCACAAGAGCCAATTGCTAAAATTTTGGAAATGTTGCGAGCCAGTTGTGAGACCGTCCTTGCATTTGGCCATGGTGGGAGTACTCACACATGGAAGTTGGCAAGCACTGTAAATCGGAACTTTTTTTCTTCAGAGAGCCAGGTTATCAGTAAATCACAGTAAGACCCAGAATCACCAACTCAAGTGCCCCTAGAGGAAAGGAAGTTAACATCTGTAAGTACATATCGAATATATATATTCAGGTTATTATAAAACATTCAGTTCTCCTCTCAGCCTCCCCCATAAACATTTTAAGATTCACACGGTAGGAAAGCCCTGATGGACATTTTCCTTGAATTCATACAGCCTGGCTAAAGTTAAAGCCAAACATTCACCTCTAATTAGAGAGAGATGTATCCTCTCTGAAAGAGTAAAGCTCTAAGATGTCAGTTGCTGTTGTAAAGATTCCAGTTCAGTGTTGCTAGATCTTACGCTTTTTCAAGAGAAGCCTAAATTTTAACGAGAAACTTCCCAGCTGTTAAAAGTTGACTTAATAAAAACAAAAAAAACAAAAAAAAACAAATCGACTGTGGGCCAAACAAAACACTTGCAAAGTCTTCACTGGGCCCAAGGGCCACCAGCGTGTCATGCTGTTTGAAGTTCTTATAAATGGTCATCTGTCTATGGGAGGGGAGAGGGCTTCCCAGAATATGTCAGAAATCAACTTTCCTGTCAACCCTGGCATGTGGGAGCCACTTCAGATTTATTTAAGAAATATTTTTTGGGTGTCTTGGTGGCTCAGTTGTTTTAAGTGTCCAGCTCTTGATTTCAGCTCAAGTCACGATCTCACGGTTTGTGGGATCGAGCCCCACGGTTCGTGGGATCGGGATTCTCTCTCTCCCTCTTTCTCTGCCCCTCTCCTGATTTCTCTCACTCTCTTTCCCTCTCGAAAATAAATAAACTTTAAAAAAAAAGGAAAAAAGAAATATTGTTTAAGGTACATGTATTGTACCCCGGCATTGGTAGAGCAAGTGCACATAGTTTGTGTCTTTCCCACCTGGCCGTGGGCCCCTCTAGGCAAGCACCATGATCATCACATCTTTGGATCCTCTAAGCAGGTAGTACTCAGGACTGCAAATAGGAGCCTGCTATGGAGGGAGCTTGAGAAATATCTTGGCCAGTCTCTTGAGGAAATTGGTGCCCAAAGACCAAAAGTCTCTTGCCCTTGACTTCAGTAGTGAATTAGTGGACTGGGACCAGAATCCAGATCTCTAAATGACAGACACTAGGACTGGAAAGAAACTCTGGTTCTCGGGAAATATGTACTGAATTCATGGGTATGTGAAATAATGATAGAAGAATCTATGGATGTATGAACAAGTGAGTACAGTCTGAACCGACCAACTGGTTTGTAGAATACAGTTCAAAGTAAGAATCGTATGAGTTGGGACTTGGTTTCAGTTCTTCCAGTAACTACTGTGTTGCCCTTAGGCATGTCCTTTATATTCTCTGGTCATTGACTTTCTTATCCATAAGCTCTCTGGTCTCTTAGTGTTGTTGCAAACATCATAAGCTAATAGTAATAGTCATAATTATTGAGTGCTGTGTGCCAGCCATTGGGCTAAAAGCTTTACTTGAATTTTGCCAATGCTTACACTAGATCTACGAAGTGAGCACTATTTTGTATTACTACTTTGTATTACCTCCATTTCAGAGATGGAGAAGCAGATGCACAGCACTATAAGTAACCTGTCCATGTTCATACAATTTGTAAGTAACCAGTGGATGCACTTTTAAGAGAGGCATTTCAATCTAGAACTGTAATAGCAATAAACACACTATGAAAAATAGAAGGATGGCACAAATGTAGGATCAGAGCATTTTGGGGAGACTCAGCACTATTTCCTCCCTAAAGCTCTTGGAAAGGATGATGCTTGAGGTTGACATTCTTTTCTGCATTTCACACTGTAGAATTGAATCAATGTGGAGTTTGGATTCGGTGACCTCTGAGGAGCATTTTAGACTAGTTCAGAGATCTGGTGTCTAGCCCTGTTACTTTTTGGGGAGCCTTGAGCCAATTCTTTCAGTCTGTGTATAAGACTGACTTGAACACATTGGAAGTTCTTTCATCTCTGAGAGTAAAGGTTCTATGCAGAATTTGATACAAACCTAACACAAGTCAGGATTCTTTTGGGTTGAAAATTATAGAAACCTACCTCAAACCAGCCTAAAGCAAAGAGGGGGATTATTATTTTAGTAATTGAAAAGCTTATGAGTATTCTTGCTTTAGGCTTGCTTTTATCTAGGGGCTCAGAAAATATCATCAGGTTTCCATCTCTCCAGCTCCCTCCATATATGGGCAGAATAGTCATCTGTAAGACTTCCATTCTGTCAGCTAAGTAAACCCAACTGCGGGAAAATAACCATCTGCCTTGGAAGCAGAAAAGTTATGGTGAGGCATTACATTGACTTGCTTTTGTCTCATATTTACCTTTATGGTGGTCTTCATCTTCCTGGGACATGGAGACAAGTGCCGGGACATATGTTTGCCTCTTTAGCTATGTGGGAAGAGTGTCTTGTGCAGAATACACGGGATGGGTTTCCCACTGAATAAGAACTTTCTGTAAGAGAAGAAAGAGAGCAGGTGCCAGGCAAGTAGAAACACAGAAGTTGACTCCAACCAGCTTCACCTCCCACTGAAAAGGAAGACTGACAGCATGGGCATCCTGGCTCTGAACCTTCAGCTCAGAATCACAAGCTGTGTTGTCGTTGCTTCTCAGTATTAGGAACACGCCTTGTCTCTTGGAAAATTTCCTCCATCTTCAGGGACATTTGGACTCAAACAGGGACATCAGTGAATGTCATGGAGTCATTATTTTGCCTTGTGGTTACAGCTCCTCAGAGAAATATATGCAGCGATGATCTCAACACAGGTAATAAATGATCAGGCTGGAGCAAAGTTTGTCAGAGCTGTATTAATTTATGAGGACTCCACCAATTAGGCAACTTGGCTAATGCCTCTGATTTAAACTGAATACCCCTGGTTTGTACTGGAGAGGGTTACCTGCCCCTTTGCCTCTTTTAGCTGGCACAAGTAGTTACTTGTGCTAATCAGCACTGAGGGAAAGGGGCAGAGGGCAAAAGGACAGGAAATACCCACCAGCAAGTGATGACAAAACCTCTCCTGTGCAGTGACTCCTACGAAGCTAATGGACAGAAAAGAATTTGATCAGCCCTCCACTCAAAGGCATCTGCATTTACGGTTTGGGGACTCATAGCTTGCTAGAGCTTGAAGAATGTTTAGACATTACCTAAAACTCTTTTACTTCACAGCTGAAGAACTGAGGTCTGGGGAGGGGAAATAACTTGGTCAAGGTAGTGCTGCAAATTAGGAGCTAAACTGGAATTCAGACCCAAATTATTCATTTTCCAGGCACTCATTCCTGCATGGCAAGTTCCCTTTGGTTTTGTGCTCAGGACTCTGGGAAACAATTTGAATTATGGAAGCTTTGCCCATGAGGAAGCTTCATTTCATTTGCTCTTACCTGCAAAGAAGAGAAGAAGTAGCTAGTGCAATGCCCGAGACTTAAATATTCTTAACTCTCACTTCTTCAAGCTGGAGGGGTGAAGGGATAGCTAGGGACTAGGGACTCCTCAACATTAGAAAATCCAAAGGGGATTCATGAGTTTCTGAAAGGCAGTGAAGGGAGGTAAGTTATGCTTACTTCCCTAAGTATATTTGTGTTTAGTTAGCGTTTAAAGAATGCTAAAGGAGGGGTTTAGGGATCTAAATTCCACTCGGATGTGGGTCTTGATGGGTAATCTCAGCAACCTATTCTCTCTGGGTTTTGGAATTCTCATTTGTAGATGTAGCTGATTCTTTCAGACCCTGGGCAACCTCAAGCTTTAGGGTGTTGGGGGAGGGGTGGTCTAAAATTTTTGCTGCGCTTCGAACATCATTGTTATAGATAGAGAAAGAACTTTTTAGATGGAAGGTGGCCAACCTGAAGCCACTCTGTGTTTGCAAATTAACCATCCTCTTTGTTAACCTGGCCCAGTGGAACAAGTACAGGGCTGAGAGTCCAGGACTCAGCTGTGCCTCCCTTTGCCCCATAACCTTGAGCAAATCCTTGACTCTCTCTAGGGCTCTTTTTAAAAGTGGGATTGACGTCTTTGCATGCTTGTCTCATAAGGCTGTTGCATGGAGATAAAGGATATAGTAATACTGAGTTTGCCCTTGGTGACTGAGAACAATGTAAAAACAAGCTGTAGAACTAGTCAGAAGTTCAATGTAGCCGAGACAACACCAAGGGAACCGAAATTGCTTTTTCTCAAGGGCACGTGTTTTCCCAATAATACTGCAAGTTGAAGCAAGGCTTAATAAAATAGCCATATACCCAGTTTGCCTGGGGTAGTCCTATTTGCTGTGGTCATCCTGGTATAATTATTGATAATGCACTTTTTTCACTTTCAAAAGTGTCTCATTCTATCCAACCTCTTCATTTTACCTACTGGAGGTAGGCAAGGCTCAGAGAGTGGAGGCTCAGAGAAGAGAAACGACTTCCTCAATTCAGCCAGGGTTTGCCCAGAGCCTAGACTCTGCAAACCCCTTCTCTTTGTACCGGGGACGAAAGGGGGGGGGGAAATACAGGGTGAGAGAATGGCTCCCTTTGTGTGCTTTCCAGATTCTTGAAGCAACTTCTTAGCAGGAACAGCCCCACCTCTCTCTTGATTTCCTGGAAAGTAATCTGCAATACTGTACCTGCCATGCCTCTGAGGGAGCTGGGGGGGGGGGGGGTGCAGGGGGGGAGATGGAACAAACATAACGGGATCCTGGAAAAGGAAGTTTTTATTCTCTTCTCTACACATAAGAACGACCCCAAGGGAAGAACCGCTGCTTATTAACAACTGGCCCTTATTTAGGCACGTAGGTTTTTTTCTGTTGCTATCATTCATAAAGCACTTTCTGGGTTTTTTTTTATGTTTATTTATTTTTGAGAGAGAGACAGACAGACAGACAGAGCACAAGCAGAGGAGGGGCAGAGAGACAGAGCGAGACACAGAATCTGAAGCAGGCTCCGGGCTCTGAGCTGTCAGCACAGCCTGACGTGGGGCTCGAACTCACGAACTGCAGGATCATAACCTGAGCCAAAGTCAGATGCTTAGCCGACTGAGCTACCCAGGCACCCCTCATAAAGCACTTTCATATTCATAATCTTAATTGATCTAATTCTCACTGCCTTTGGAAATGATCTTGGAGGCATCATGAGTCTCATTTTGTAGTGAGAAAACTAAGACCTATGGAGGCAGCTGGCTTGCTCTAGGTTTTGTACTAAGTACAGTTGGGAATAGAGCTTGGTTTCCTGTCTCCTGGCCCAGTATTCCTTCTACCCCTTGCTCCTGGCAGCGTCTACCCTTAGGCATCTTCTAGGAGGAACCTCATTATAGTGAGGTTTTTTTTTTAGTATTCAAGAAACTAAATCCTCTTGGATGAGCCCAGGGCAGATCCACCTTAAATCCTGAATTTGGCTCTGTGTCAAACGGTGTTAGAACACAGTTTGTGATCAACTGTGGGCTTCGTTCTACAAACATCATTTCTGAGAAATTGAGTGTGTGGATGGAGAACAGGGTATTTCATCCTGGGATAAGATTTTTCTCTTTAAAATTGTTGCTAAGATCATGGGGGAATAGAGTCTCACTATAGTACTTAACTCTGCTGTGCTTGCAAATCACTGACCCGACAATTTGCAGAATCCCCATTTCAGAAAGATTTGTTCTGGTTCAGACTGAAGTTCTTTATTTGGAACTCGACACGTCCCAGACTTATAAGAACTCAGCTTAACACGATTTGCAGCTTCCTCCATCATCTGTCTGCCCTAAGTAGGCAGTGATGCAGGGGCAAGAGCTTTGGTGGACAAGAGGGACCCCAGGTGTGGTCTTGATCATGCGTGTGGCTCAGTTGATGGTCAGGAAAGCAACTTTCCTTTTAAGGAGCTCAGTTTCCTCAGCTGTCAAATGTTGAGATTGGATTAATCAGTGCACTTCCAACTTCTAAAGCCCCTGGATACTTTTTTTCTGAGAAAGCTACGGGGACCTTGCCTGTATAAATGGTGGAAGAGGTGGGGCGGAGGGCTCAGAGCCCCTTCATTCAATCCATTCGTGTGGCCTGGTGACTTCGGCACGGATGTCAGTGTAGAAACCATTGGATAATTTCCGAAGGCCCTTTTAGCCCTGACACTGGCACCGAAAGAGCAGTACCGTCTTAGTGACAGATGTCAAGCCCCTGGGGAGTTGCAGTGAGCACGGAATTCATGATGCGGAACAAGGTAGACAGGGAAAGGGGTTGTGATGGCATAATAAAGAGGAGAGTTGGGGGTGGACGTACATGATACAGGTGCCCTGTCCTTTCTAGTTTACAAAGTACTTGCGCATCTGTTGTCTCTTTCGAGCTTGCCCAACACCAGACATTCAGGTGTTTACCCAACGATCTGGCCTGCAGCACCGATCAGGTGCCCGGTTCGGGGCAGAGCTCAGGAACACAAAGACGAAGAGGAGACCTTTTCAGCCTCGAGGTGCTCATCATCCATAAAGGAAAAGGCAGGTACACGAGTACTGTAATTGCCAAACAGACAGGCTCTGAGAGAGGTGCACGCGAACGCTGAGGAGAGGAGAGAAAGACATGACTTGCTTTTCCTGGGGAAGGAGGACTGGGGTCATTCCCTGTGCACCAAGCTCTGACCTCCTGAGAAAACATGGCGCGCCGCAGGGGTAGGGGAGGAGTCCGGAGGGCCTGGTCCTGGGGTAGCAGAGGGGAAGCTGGAAGGCAGTCTGGCTCGGCAGGGCTTTGAATGCAATGCAAAGAATTTAGACCCTGTGGCAGTTAGCATCTCTGTTTTCCAGATGAGGAAACAGGCTCACCGAAGTCAGGACCTTGGCTTTAGCCACACGCCGGGGTGAGGGAACTGCGGGGCCGACCAAGGCCGGCGTCCGTCCGGTTGCTCCGTCTGCTACCCTGTGCTGCCTCCAGCAGGCCTGAGCTGAGGCAGGCCCTGCGTGGGAGAGGCCTCGGGGCTGTTTATCCCGTTTGGTGGGACTGGCTCTGGCAGGCCACGGAGGTGGGTGGGGTGGGGGCCGCGGAGGGGAGGAGGGGCCTGACAACAAGGGCTACATTCAAGGCCTGCACTGGAGCCGGCCGAGGAGAATGGAAAGCTACAGTCTGCCGGAGCGTCCAGCCTTGGCAAGGCGGTCGGGGCCTTATAAGGAAATGTTGTTCTCTGTGAGCCAGTGGGGCTGGGACAGAGCCCTGTGCCCACAGGACAGAGCTGCCCTTGTGGCGGTAGGGCTTGGGGGTGCCACCCGCCCCTGCGCTGGGAGCCGGGGCTCTCAATGGGCCACTTCTGCGGGCTCAGCATTCCCTCACAGCCCCCGGTGCGTGTGGCCCCCACCCCCTCCATGCCCTCCCACTCCCCCCTGCCCTGGGCTGATTGGAGGAAAGGAAAAAAACAAAACAAAACAAAGACTTGGCCAGATCCCAGGCCTCGTTGCTGTTTGATGCCGAATTACCCAGAAAGCAGGCTCAAGGCGAATTCTGTCTCTTTTCCCTGAAGGATGCTTGAGTAAAGGGATCCCTCTTTGCCCTCCTTCCCTACTGCTGCACCCTTGTCTGTCTCCTCCTCCTTGTGACCGCAGAACGCCCAGGCCGGGCCCTGTTCTGTGCAGAAAGGCAGGATCCGAGACAGTGGGGAGGAGGAAGCCTTGTGTGGGGCCTTTTTCACGTCCCCACCGGAGGGCACGAGACTCTGGGACACTCCTAGGAGAAGGGCGACTCCCTTCAGAACACCTTACCTGTGCCCAGCAGGCCAGAGGGCCTGAGAGATACAGGAGGGCCAGAGGAAAAACACAGCCGGCCCAGAAAGCAACAACAGAACAGACTGTCAGCATTAGTCAGCTCCTGGAAGGAGTGCCTTGCCACAGTGTGCCGTGAGGGCTGATTTAAAGCATTGATCGCTACGGGATCTCCCTGAACCTGAGATTATGATAGGAGCAGAAAAAGATGCTTAGGGTGTCCTTTAGCTTTGCCTATTTGGAGACTCGTAGACACATGAAACCCTGGAGTCGCAAGGAAACAGGTCAGCCAGCCCAGCTCTCCACCTCGAACAAACGTGGCAGAACTGGAGCCAGTCTGTGCTCTCCTAGTGACCGCGAACTTGGTCCCTCGAGTCGGTCTCCAGTATTGACAGGTGACGCCCTGTGTGTCAGCCATGAGGCGCCACCCCGAAGGCAGGCTCTGAGAAGCACACAAGGAACAAAATGCAAAGGAGGAAACGGCAGAAACACAGAGAAGAGGCTCCTCCGGAGGGGAAGAGAGGGAGCTTGCTCTTGACCAGATGCACAGAGCAGTGGACAAGAAAGGGTCTTGTCAAAGAGATGGAGAGATGGCGTGTGGGGTGAAGAAAGGCTGAGCTCACAGAGTGACCTCTGAGAGCTGGGAAGGTGGGGAAGTGGCTCCCGGGGGACAGGTGACACCAGCCAGCCCAGGATGATGGGAAAGCTAGGGGCTTGCTGGGTGGTGGAGAGGCGGGCGGGCATGGGAGGTGTGTAAGGCTGGCGGAGGGGGGAGCTATGGTCGGAAGACAGGTGAGCAGCAGAGTTTGAAGGCCCTGGATGCCAGAGGGAAGAGGAGATTCTAGTAAAAGACGGCCAGGAGCCACTGGAGGTCTGAGCATCGGGGAGCTGTGGCCAGCGCAGTGATTCAGGCAACACGACGCGACAGCACCTGCAGGAATAACGGAGAGAGAGGCGTCCTTTTCCGGCTTCACTGCCTGGAAAGTGCTTCTTCCCCAAACAGAGCTCTGGGGGTCATATTCCCCCGCCCAGGGTCTCTGGACGCCCAGCTAGACCCCAGGATTTCAGGTGCTGTGGGAACAGCCAGTGACCGTTTCCCCCCGGGGACGATTAGGGCTGGCCGCTTTGGTTCATTTCTCCTTTTGAGTTGGCGCGTTTTGTACGCAAAGTCATTCTGTTCAGATGCAGTTAAGAAACCCAGTCTTCCGTCCTTTTTGGCAGAAGGTTATGAAAAAGGACCCTGGGTAAAAGGACAAAGACACAGGGATGCCATCTCCTCTCCGAGAGCCTGCCCCTCTTTGGGCATCCGCTGGTCTCACACCTGTGCTTGTCACAACCCCGAGAACAGACAGGGTGGTCTCCTCCCTGTTCTCCAAGGAGCTCCTTGGGGCTCTGGCCCTGGGGTCCTGTCACTCAGGCCACACAGGCTCTGAAGCAGGACTATGAAGGGGCCTGAGCTTGCTCCTCGAGCCTGGTTCCCGCCTCGTGGTGGTCATGAGTCTGAACTAGAGCAGCTGATGCTCTGAATCTCGGTAGCTTCCCACCAAGTTTTCCTTTACTCCGCAAGGTGGATGCAGACCCCTGAGGCCACAGAGATACAGTGCCAGTCATGGAACTGGCTGCTGTCTTGACCCTCCAGTAGGTAGGGTTCATTTTGAATTTGTGTGCAGTGAGCATGAATTGATTGCTTCCCTTTTAAGGGCACAAGTGAGTATTTGATGGTGAGATCTTGACTCTAAAAAGTGAATTTCAAACAACAAACCTGGATGACGGGGAGGGTCCTATATCACAAGGCAGGACTCTTCCTCTATCTTTTAATTTTTACCACCAGCACTTAAACCATCTGCTAGGCTCAGTCATCGATTCAGAGAAATGCCGTGAGCAAATTTCCTTGGTAGAATTTCTTTAAATTTTTTTTTTTCTTCAACGTTTTTTATTTATTTTTGGGACAGAGAGAGACAGAGCATGAACGGGAGAGGGGCAGAGAGAGAGGGAGACACAGAATCGGAAACAGGCTCCAGGCTCTGAGCGGTCAGCCCAGAGCCTGACGCGGGGCTCGAACTCCCGGACCGCGAGATCGTGACCTGGCTGAAGTCAGACGCTTAACCGACTGCGCCACCCAGGCGCCCCGGTAGAATTTCTTTTTATTTAATTGTACCTAACCATTCATCATTCACCCATTATTTGGTTTGGTAATGAGTAGTTCAAAAAAAAATAGTTAAGTGTAAAGGGAATGCAGTACAAGTCTTCCTCTGACCCTTTCCCCAGCCATCCTGTTGTCCTCCCCCAAAGCAGCCTATGTCACTATTTTCCTGTGTTTCCTTCTCCTCCGTGATGCTTTTATGGAAATAATTATCAAGGACTTTCCTCCTCCAGTACACATAGCTCGTTCAGAAAGATGCAAGCTTGTCCAAACAAAATTCTCTAGGAGCATTTCCTCTCCCAGGCTTGCCTGCTTGGGATGGGGAACCTGATTCTAGATGTCAGATGGACCACCTGATCCAGCTGTCTATAGAGTCATCCTTGATGGATGTCCTTGAGCCCAGCACTTTATGATAATGTGCTAAGGATGCCTGAGCACACTCTCTGGAATTAGATTTAAGTACCATCCCCTGCATGACCTTATAGGAAATGAATCATCCAGACACTGTATTCTGAGTTCAGGTGCCAGATTAGGAAGGCTCTGAGGGGCATCTGCCACACAGGTTGCTAGGGCTAAAGAAAGAGTCTCCATGGGCCATATTTTTCTGGTTCCTTGTGGTCTGATCTGAACTGAAATGCCTGTCACTGATCTAGATCTTTACTGACTGATCACAGAGAAATCTTAGTCTGCGCTTGCTTAACCTGGGACTGGAGCTCCACTAATGCTGCAGCTGCTCACTGATCATGCAGGAGCACTGCCTGGCTCACTGATCACGCAGGAGCACTGCCTGGCTCACTGATCACGCAGGAGCACTGCCTGGCTCACTGATCACGCAGGAGCACTGCCTGGCTCACTGATCACGCAGGAGCACTGCCTGGCTCACTGATCACACAAGAGCAGACCTGGCTCACTGATCACACAAGAGCACGACCTGGCTCACTGATCACACAGGAGCACTACCTGGCACACTGATCACATAGGGACTCTGTCTTGTTCACGTACCATGCAGGGGCACTATTGTTCACCGATGGTGCTGGAGCCGCATTTCTCTGCTGAAGATCAGGATTCAGCAGCCGTGGCAGCTCTGGTCTGTGCATGTTGGTTGCTGGGAAGGGTTTTAAAGCCTTTTTGGTGGCAAGAGTCTCTTCCTGATCAGAGTCCAACCTGAAAATGGATCCTGCTTTTGCAAGCACAGTGACAGTATCATTAAACATCATCCAAGCAACAGCAGTCTGGAACATCATCATTTAGTCACTTCTTGCCCAATATCACGTGGGATTCACTTACAGAAGGATCTACATGGTAAGTGAGGTAGGAACAAGTCAGCACAACAGAACCATATCTTGATACATCTTGAACATCTATCTTGATAGAGACAGATGTATGAAATCTAACTGGGTAGGGAAAGCAGATGTAGGTAAGCAGCTGGCTAAGAATACAGGTGTGAACCTACCGAAATATTAAGAAGATAGTATAAAAGATAATATTAAAGAAAAAGTTACCTATGGTCCTTTTGTCACGTGCAACACTTTTTATTTTCCATAGTCCCTTCAATCTTCTTGTTCATATTCAGTGCACATTTTTATACAGCTGCAATCGTATCGCAAAGACTTTTCACAGTCTGTGTTTTGTTTAATATTACAAGCACTCGCCATATTGCTCCAATCTTTATTTTATGGCCATAGAAATACCTTTGTGGCGATTCACCATACATTTCTTGCTTTTACCTGTTGTTGCAATTTTATGTCTCCCACTGCTTAGCGTGGTGGGTAATTTTGTAAAGAACACCTTAGGATATTTAGCTTTGTGCTTTTGTTGCTTTCGTTAGGATCAAATTCAAGAAGGGAGATGGCTTGGCCAAAGGGTATGGACCCCCTTATGAGGAGCAGCTTTCCCAGGTACAAAGCCAACCGTGACAGTCAGGACTCTATGCCTCATACTGATCTTACTGGCTTGGGGCTCCAAGCCAGCAACTAGCATGTCGCCTGGCAACTGAGCAGGAGAGCAGAGGTTGACAAAGCCCCAGGAGAGACCTGTGACCGCAGAAGTGCTCTACTTTTGAGGGCACACTCTACCCAGGTACCATTCCAGGGGTCTGCCTTATTTGCAAAAAAGTTGTTCATTTGTGGCTGCCACGTAAGGGCCCCTGAACCACCCATTGTTTGGGAACAAAAGCAAACCAGTGCTGAGCTCCCAGTTCTTAGACTGTGGTTGCAATGGGAGGGCTGCGGGAGCTAGGAGGGTGAAAGTCACTGTATTCTTGGTGCAAGGACACTGTGGCCCTCATCAGTGGCACTGCCCATGGGCACAGCCCTCAGGGCAGGGTCCTGTTATGTGCAACGCAGATGGCAGCCGAGGCCCTCGGAGATCCGATTTAACTTGACCCAAACTCCGGCGCCGAGCCTTGTGAGAGCCTTGAATTCAGAGCCCGGGTTCCATGAGTGCCCACAGGTGTATCACCCAGCTCCACCCCGTGCCCTCTCATCTGAGCGTGCCGACCAGCTCTGCCTGAAGCATTCCAGGAGCAGAGCCCCGTTCCTTCCCTGGTCTTCACCAAAAGCCCCTTGCACCCAGGACTTTGTGAGTTTGGTAACATTACTGAAGACGGAAGGTCTCACAGAGGAGTCTCGTCAGAGACTAGGCAAGCTTTTGCTCTCTTCACACCCTTTCCCGTCTATCTTTCTCAGCCTCATTCCTCTCAGCAATAAGCATTCCCTCAGTTCTCCTCAAGAGAGTTCGCCCCCCGCCCCCATATTCAGGCCCTTTCTGTGCCCATGCAGGTGTTTTCTCCAAGTAAATACGTATCACTCCTTAAAAGAATTCGGGTGGGTATGTCTCCCTTTGCTATCAATAACCATATCCTTACAGGAAGGTGAAGGTGGCTGGGGTGGGAGGGGTTGTTTTTTCTGTTTTTTTTTTTTTTTTTTTTTTTTTTTTTTTTTTTTTTTAGTGAGATAATTCACACAATGAGCAGCTGTTTACTGAGTCCTTGCACAGATCCCATTTAGGCCTCCCTGCCAAATGGTCAGCTGGACAGGCATCATTACCTTGCCTTACAGGTAAGGAAACCAAGGCCCGGAGCAGGGGAAGACCTGTCTGAGGCCACTCGGTTGGTTGCTTGGTGAGCTAGGACCACAGCCTAGATTTCTCCTGCATTCTGTGGATGGTCCTTTCCACATCGCACTGTCAGACCATCTGTGTGGGTGCCCGCACATGGCTTTAACCACGGCAGGCATGCAGAAATGCCCGTTCGGTAGACATTACCGAGCCCTGGCTCTGTGCCTGCCTTCAAAGAGTGTGGTGTGAAGGATGCATGACTAAATTGAAGGACTTGTTATTACCCTGTACCCGGCTCTTAGTTAAAACCAGGGGCGATCGAACAAATGTGGTATGCACACACAAATGGAATATGACCCGGCCATAAAAAGGAATAAAGTGCTGACTCGTGGTACAACGGGCTGGATCGCAAACACATTAAACTGGGTGAGAGAAGCTAGACACAACGGGGCACATACTCCATGATTCCACTTGTATGAAATGTCCAGAAAAGGGAAATCCATAGAGATAGAAAAGAGACTGGTGGTTGCCAGTCTGGAGGAGAAAGAAATGGGGAGTGACTACTTAATAGGTATGGGGTTTTTTTTGGGGGGGGGTGCTGAACATTTCTTGGAACTAGATAGAGGTGATGGTGGCACTATAATGTGAATCTACTAAATGCCCCTGAATTGTAGACCTTAAAATGGTTCATTTAATGTTATGTGACTTCCGTTTCAATTTCATTTTATTTATTAAAAAAAATTTTTTTTAATGTTTATTTTCGAGAGAGAGAGAGCAATTGCAAGTGGGGGAAAGGCAGAGAGAGGGAGAGGGAGACATAGAATCCGAAGCAAACTCCAGGCAGGCTCTGAGTTGTCAGCATAGAGCTGGATGTGGGGCTTGAACCCAGGAACCATGAGATCATGCCCTGAGCCGAAGTCAGACGCTTAACCGACTGAGCCACCCAGGCACCCCCGATTTCAGTTTTTTAAAAAAGGAACACCAGATCAACAGACAAACCCAGGTGTGAACTTGCCCGTCCTGCACTATACCTCCTTGCTGGGTTCCAGGTCCTGATGTTCGCTCATTGGACAGGGAATGAAGATGTGCAGACTCAGTTGTCAATTCTGTGACTTATTAGCTGTGTGGTGTTAGGTAGTTTACGCTTCTGTCTGGATCTTAGCTTCCCAATCTGCACGATGGGGAGATTGACCCAGATTTTACCCAAAGTCCCTTCCAGGAAGGCCTTCTGGGATCTTGAGGACAGAAAGGGGGATGCAATCCAGTGAGGGAAGGGAGGCACTCTCTGAGCTTCTTTTGAACCTTTCTCTTCTCAGCTAGCGGGCTGCAATGGCTTTTAATTTCCTCTGTCCCCAGGCACCAGAGAAGCAGTCACACAGATTACAGCTTCGGCTTCTGACCTGGCTGGCGCTGCTGGGGCTCCCACCATGCTTCATTGAGCAGTGTGAGCCCCTTGGTAATCCTGTTAAGCCACCGGGGCAGTGAGTCATTTCAATACCACCCAAACACCTTCCTGTCGTGTCCTGGCAAGGAGAGGAGCTCCAGCCAGAACGTTAAGACTTGACCTGCAGCAACATTCTAAACATAAATTGGAGCTTTTAATTGGGTTGTGACTTGGAAACCCATCATGCCTTAATCAGTGCTCAAAGAGAGCAAGCTGTACTCTTGCCTTCACTTATCACCCCTTTTCCGAGCCCCTGGGATATCCGAGGCATTGTGCTAAGCTTCAGGAATGCATAGATATATCATAGCCACTGTCTTCAAGGAATTCAGCGTCTCCTGGGAGAGACAGACTCATAAACAGAAGGGAAATGTAACATTACAAGAGCAGCAGAGTAAGAGTGTGAAGCCGAACAATAGGTCCAAAGGAGAGAAGTGTTACCACTCGGGGTGCAGAGTGAAGGGCTGGGGAGGAAGGGTCAAGGAAATCTACTGGTGCAGTGACACCTAGGCTGAGTTTGGAAGGATAATGGAGGCTTTCATGTTCCAGTGGTGCTCTAAGGGAGTGTGATGTTTAAAGTGGTCTGCCAGAGTGAGGATAAGCATTTTATCCCTGTTGATGTTTGCTAGTGCAAGATGACAATAAAAAGAAGGCTAAATTTCAGTTAGTTTATTACTGACTTTAACTCCCTACCAATGTACCCCTTTATTGCCTACACTGGGTTAGATTGTCCCGCCCCACTACTACCCGGCATACAAGACGGGGAAGGGCGTTTGAAGCAGCTGAAACAGCACATGCAAAAGCACGCAAGGGTGAAGCTTCAGAACGTGTTAATGGAACGGCGAGCCATCAGTCTGATGGGGCAGGGGATATTGGAGGAGGGCTGGAGAGGTGGAAAAAAAAAAATGAAGCCTCATTCCTTGAGGGCCCAAGATACGGTGTTAAGTCTGGGTTTTCTTTCAGAATGTAATGGGGAGCCATAGAGGGTTGTAAGCATGTGTGCAGTGTAATTAACTCCGTTGTTGAGGCAGCATTTGACAGCTGAGGACAGATGGGATGGGAAAGAGCAAGGAGGAAGGAGACAGGTCGGGAATCCCTTGCTGTCACCTGGGGGAGAAAGGATGAGGTTTCTGCCAAAGCTAGGCCATGAGGGTGGGAAGCAGAGGAAGGGCTCAGGATATACGTAGAAGTTAAACTCTGAAAGCGTAGGGTCTGATCAAAGGTATAGGTGGGAGAAGGAGGGTCTAATTGGTGACTTGTGCTTTTCTCCCCAGGAATGATGTCAGAGTTGGAGGCATGTTTGGGACCACCCACTCAACTGTCTTTGTCACTCTCTCGACTGTCCTTATAACCCAGAGAGGTGCCGGGTACTTACTACCCAAGCTGCTGAGTTGAGGGCGGAGTCGGTGCGAGGTCCCAGATCCCTAAATCCTCAGCCCTCCAGGGCTCTCTCGTTGACCGTGGCTGCCCTCCTCTTGCCTTGGCTCTGCCCTGCACCCCACCTCCGCTGACTGAGCCCTGCTCTGGACAGAGGAGGCCTGAGTTCCTGCCCTCACACCGTCCTCAACACAGAGTGACCACCAGGGACACCCGCCCTTCGCTGAGTCTTTGTCTTCTCATTGCCAAGTGGAAGGCCTGCAGGTGCGGGCTTCTCTATTTTCTTCTCTTCCTTTCCGGTTTTTGACTTTTGATTTTGCTTTGTTCCCTTGCTGGTTCCTCTTGCTTTACGTTAGGCCTGCTTCGCTCCTTTGTGCATGCCTACCTGGATCTGAGGGCATTTGTGCCTGAGAGTCCCTAACTTAGAGCTCCTCTCTGTCTTGTTTCTGACAGCCGGGCTCGTCCGGGTAGAGATCCGGTCTCTCGGAGCTGTACTCCCAGGGCTGGGCCACCACCCTTCACCAGCTCACAAAGCCTGCCTCTTTCTCGTCCCTTGCTCTCCCTGGATTCTCTGCCCCTGGAGCCAAGTCACCAAATATGGATGTTGTGCATCATCACCGTGTCTCCTGGGCCCAGGCTTGGCTCGGGTCACATTTTTTTTCAGAAGAAAACAGCAGTGGGGCCTGTGATCTAGGGAGACAGGGTCTTCGCCATGGGCAAGCCCACCTTGCCTGTTCCTTTGGGCTCACAGTGTTGTGGGTCAGGCGCCTTAGGGGCAGAACTCCAGGAGAGAGGGCAGTTCAGGTGGGTTTCCCCATCAAACCCTCCCCCTCTGCCTTCCTCCCTTCCCTGACCAAGTGGCAGGAAAGGAGGGAGATTCAGAACTGCAGGGGAAGAGTTGGGGACCCACGGAGGCCCTCGGACCACCCTTCCGGCCACTGCCAAATCCCCCATGTGGCTTTCCTGCCCTTTAGTCTCTTAGCCTTCCTTTGACTGCTTCAAACCCTTCAAGTGTGACTGTGCAGGGCACTTGGTCCTGCCCTAGATCACAAGCGTCTTCCAAATTACGATGAAAGCTGCCTTCTTGTAACTCCCAGTGAGTGGCCCGCTCAGAATGTTGTACCACATCCCTCCCTTGCAAGACCGTCCTCTGCATGTACGAAGAAGACATCATCTGTTCCACTCCCAACCCACTCCTTGCTTTCCTGCAGGTTATGGCATCTCCTGTGTTGTATCGTTGCTACGTCCTTAAGATGGGGGCCTCCAAAATGCAGAGATCCCGGATATGGGCGAACTAGCCTGTGTAACCAACCAACAAAGCAGGAACGCCAGTGGCCCAACACAAAGGAGGCTTCTTTCTCCCTTACGTAACCCTTCCTGGTCAGTGAGCGGTCTTCTTTCACACGGCGATTCCGGGTCCCCGGGCCCTTCTGGCTTGGATCGGCACCCTCCCGCAGGCAGCGAGTGGAGCCCGCTCCCTCATGCCGGGCCACCCAGGCTGAGGGGCTGGGAAGGGCAGAGAGCCCTGCCCGGAAGGGACACGTGTGCCCACCCTCGCCCGGCGGCTGAGAGCCAGTCCTGCCACCTCATCTCACGCTGACATGAACTGGGCAATCCAGACCCCGGCTGGTCCGCTGCCCAGTGGAGACCACTGTGTGCAGTGAGGGTGCATCGGCAGGGGGGGCGGGCCTTCCCTACTAAGCACAATAGCTTCCCTGCCCCTTGACTCTGAGCCCCCAGCGCGGGCAGGTGTTAGAGGCGGAGAACGGGGCCCCCTCTTGTTTCCAACCAGCAAGCAGTGTTTTCTTAAACTTCGGTCATGCGAGCACCACTTTGGAGGTTCGGGCTGTATCTGCATAACACCTGTATTATAATTAATTTAATATTCTCTCTAAATCGAATCACTTTTCAATTTAGCTTCGCCTGACTAATAACGTCTGGGAAACCGTGGTTTTGATGTGCTAATTATATTTTTCCAGTATACTAATGTACTCCAAAATAAATTTATAGTTAGTCCCATAACAATATGTGCACGTGTACCACCCGAAATATTTGCACACGCTGATGGTACGCATTGTACTTGGTGGGGGAATACTCTGAGTCGGTCTGAAGCCCTCCATGAGGTGGCCCCTGCCTCTCTCTCTGCCTCATGTTCTACCCCTTCCCTCTTGCTTACAACCCTGCAGGCTCATGGACCTTTTCGTTCCTCAAACATGCCAAACGGTTTCCTACCCCAGGGCCTTTGTACTGGCTGCTATCTCGGCCGGGAACACATCTGCCACATTTGGCCCTTTCTGGGCATTAAGGTCTAACCACTTGGTCTAGTGGTGTTATACCACACCCCACTCCACCTTGCCCAGCCACTCCTCTCTCCCTTGACAGCAATTTCCAAGATCTGACACAGTCTGTTTATTTGTTTGCTGATTTCTTCGTTGTTTCTCTGTGCCCCGGAACATGCAAAGTCTGTAAAAGCAAGAGATTTTACCTATGCTGTTTACTCCACTCTCCCAGCACTACACACAAGGCCTGGCCCATAGTACGTGCTCCATAAATATTCGTTAAATGAATAAAAATTATGGAAATAGATACATAGGTCACTAGTCAAACGAGGATTAAACTACAGTTTGTCAGTTGCATGGCGATCTCTAACACACATCTGGTCAACTGCCGGAGAAGGCAGCTTGGAGGTGAGGCTGCCGTGGGGCCTCCGGGTCCGCCCTGAAATTCATAGGTGCACAAGTCACCTGACTGGCCCACCCAGCCACAGAGAGGGAAGCTGGCCAGGCGGGAGTGGGAGGGCTAGACCCACTTCTAGAAGACACTTGCATCAGTGAGGCGAGAGGTGAGGAGAGAACAGGCTGAGGACCAGTCATCCCTGCTTTAGGGATGGCAGCCATGTTGGCCCAGAGAGTCCACCCGTAGGGAAAACCGGCCTCTACAAGATTGGTTTCTGCCCCTCTTCTGTGGGGGTGGTGGGAGCCAGAAGTAGGGATGGTCTAAAAGTAAGGGATGCTGAAAGACCTGAAAGTGTCCAGTCTACACCTGGAAATGGGAACCAGGAAGGGGGCTGAAAGCCCCCTCACTCATGAAGAGGGTGGACATCGTTTTCCGTATGAAAGGAATCTGTCGGGAGCGCCTGGGTGACTCAGTTGGTTAAGCGTCCAACTCTTGATTTCAGCTCAGGTCGTGATCTCGAGGTTCGTGAGATCGAGCCCTGTGTTGGGTTCTGCACTGACAGCACGGAGCCTGCTTGGGATTCTCTTTCTCTCTGTCTCTGCCCATCCCCTACTCGCATGCTCTCTCTCTCTCTCCTCTCTCTCTCAAAATAAATAAATAAACATTTAAAAACAAAAAAAAGGAAATCAGTCCACCAAAGAAATCCAAGACAAGGTGAAAAAGTCAACGTTCCCCATCTCGCCCTGTCTCCAGAAGTCTCCAGAAGTACATTGGCCATGGATGCTGTGATGGGTCTCCCTGACCCTTCAGGACCAAGCCACTCAGTACTGCTGGGATCACAGCTGAGTCTTCCCAGGAATCGTCCTGCCTTACCCAAGGCAACACCTCCCCCCCTGGGGATAGTTCACATTCAATGTCTAGTTGATATGGGGCACAAAGGCCTGGCCGTTTGCCTCAACTGAGGGCAATTCTGAAGGGCCGTGCCAGCTCCAGAGCAACCTTGCCTGCTATCCAATTTTCCTCTGCTATCCAATCTGTTCCTTTCACATTCCCTGTAAACTCCCTGCTCACAAAATCCCCTCTCAGAGTCTGTTTCCCAGGGAAACCTAGGATGACATGTGTAAGGCCCCAACCAGCTCTGTCCTCCACAATCAGTCGCCATATTGCTTAGGTGAGAACTAATTTCCCACCAAAGATTATTAGGTTTTCTTCCTCTACCTGAGGTGGAGACAAACCATATCCACACAAATGACATGTTGGTGCCCCTGGAAGAACGGCAGATCGTTCCTTCAAAACTACTCCAGACAATGAAGGTTAAAATTAAAGGGAGGCAATGAAAATAGCTGAAGTAAAGTAATATTTGGGTAGCAGTTGACATTTTCCAAGCCTGTTTCACATGGAGCCTTTGACCCTGTTTCTGAGCTTCTCCATTTGCTTGGCCCCACCTGTCTCCCTGGGCCCTCAACATGCTCAGGGCAGAGCCCTGCATTCCCTACCACTGCCAACTTTCTCAGATGCCCCCAGTCCCCCACTCCAGGGCCCAGGGCGATATAAGCTCGTCTCCTCTCACTGTTTCTAGATGAGTCAGATGTCAGATTCCCAGTGGCTTCCCAGAGGGGCAGGGTGATATCACCTGGAAGTTCAGGCAGGTTCATTCTCCACGGGTCAAGTTTGATTGTTGAGAGACTGGAAGTGGAAGGGAAGTGACTGTTACAGCCTCATGCTTTCTCCATCCCCTCTCTGCCCCAACAATGGGCACAGAGCAAGGGTTCTGTCAGTCCTATCCAAAGACATCTCACGAAACAGATCATGACGGCATTTTGTGGTGGTGCTGTGGCTAGTATGGTGCTCGTCTTCTTGGGCTCACTTCCCCTCTTTCTCTTTTCCCCTCCCTCTTGCTGCCCTGAGATTACACCTCCTCCCACCCCCAAGAAAGCATGCATCGGCACGTATGCTTAATGTAAACTTTGCTTCATGTGGTTTTTCCTAGACGACCCAGGTGAAGAAACAGACATTAACCTCTTTGATTTTCACAAAAAATCATTCTCTGGGGGCAGGAATTATTATAGCCACTTTCAGGCGTGTGAACTAGAGGTAAAATGAACTCCCCAAGACTGACACTACACAGTAAGTGGTAGATCAGGACTTAGTCTACCTGTTCTGACTCCAAGTTGGTTGGTTCTCTTACCTTGGTTATGAATTTTCATCAAGAATTATAATTAATAACAATAATAATATATAATTCATATATTCCCTTCCAGTAAAGGTGGAATTGTGGGGTGGGGGCGGGAGCAACAAACACCAGAAAAGAGGCAGATGCGTTGAGATCATGGACCCATCAACTCTTGCAAACTTCCACCGTCTGCCAGTTCATAATCAAATATGGAGGTACTGTTGGGACTGAGGACACAACATGGTTGCCAAAGTGTATTCATTTCCCAGGACTGCCTTGACAAATTGCCATGAGCTGGGTGGCTTAAAACAACTTTAGTGTAATTTCTCATAGTTCTAGAGGCCAGAACTCTTAAGTCAAGGGGTCAGCAGGGCTGTGCTGCTCTGGAGGTTGTAGGGGAGAATCTGTTCCTTGCTTCTTCCCGCTTCTACCGATTATCCGTGGTCCTTGACTTGGTGGCCACGTCTCCCTGCCTAGTCTTCACATGGCCTTTCTCCTGTGTGTCTGCGTCTTCTTTCTTCGCCCGTCTCTTACAAGGCTACTTGTGGAGGCCTTTAGAGCCCTCTCGGATAATCCAGAGACATCTCCTTGTCTCAATATACTTAATTAAATTACATCTACAAAGACTCTTTCTCCAAAAAGGTAACATTTATAAATTCCAGGCATTAGGACTTGATCATGATTCGACCTACTACACTGTATCATAGGCCACTTTGCCTGGAGGCATCGGTGTGCTCTTCAACACTCGGAAAAAGTTTCTAGTGTTCCTTCACATTACACTATTTGCCTTATGGGCTGGCGCCCGGTCTGGGTTGCAGAGGTGGCTGAAGGCAAACCTTCTGTTTATCCTGCAGTGAGCTAGAGGGGGCACCAGAACCGAACTGCCCCCCCCCCCCCCAGGGGGCCCTCCCAGCCTTAGGTGTGGGGGAAGTCTGTCTCTCACATGTTGTCTGGGCGGTGACACCATTATTCCCCTGCTGCTGGGAGCGCAGAGGATGCTGGGCGGCATTTGCCTGTGTTTGAATTTTCAGTTACTGTCAGTCCCTCTGATCTAATATTTGTGTTTTGCAGAACTGTCCCGTGGCAAGTTCTGGGGGAGGGAGTCCTCCTAGTCACAAATATTTGCAGTACTTGGCTTTGCTGCACTTCGGCCTGCGATGTTGAAAATGGGGTCATGTGCCGCCCTCAGGTGCCCGACAGACATGCCTGTTGGTGTGGTTTTCTGGCAGTGCCTCCTTCCTCAGCCTCTTGTGGAGCGCGTGGAGGTGCTGAAGGGGATGAGAAAACAACTGTGCCTGACAGGGGCCAGATGCCATTCGAAGAAAGGTGTAGCCCGGACCAGCTTCCTTTTTTTCTTTGTGCTTCCTTCTTTTGTTTGTTCTTCCTCTTCTTTTCCCTCAAGGGCTTCATCTACTTTCGTGACTTGTCATCTTTTTCTCAGTTTCCCTTCGTAATTCCCAACTGCTTGCTTCCGGCAGTCAATGCCACTTCCGGTTTCTAGAACAGTGTGGCCCTTCAATTCCCACCCCCAGCCCCCACCCCTGTAACCCACTTTCACACCTGTTCTCCCCTCTTTGTCTGTCTTAGAGCCACTCCACGTCAGGTCTTCCGTTGACGCAGAGGTTTAGCCTTTCTTACGTCCTCCAGGCCTCTTTCCATCAAGTAGTCCTCCCTTTCTTAGTAACAGCTTGGTTGAGATAGATCTCACATATCATAAACTCCCCGTTTTGAGGAGTAAAGTCCAGTGTTTTTTAGTCTATCAATCCAGTTTTGCATTGACTGCCAGTGTCTAAATTTATAATATCTTTATCTCTAGTAGAAGAAACCCCATACCCATTAGCAGTCAACCCTCATTCTCATATTTCCCACCCTTACCCTACACTCCCCACCTCTGCGTAACCACTTATCTACTCTCTGTCTCCATAGTTTTTCCTATTCTAGATATTTCATACAAAAGGACTCCTATAATTAGTGATATTTTGGAAGTGGCTTCTTTCAGTCAGCACGATGACTGAAGGTTTACTCAATGTTGTATGTAGCATGGATCAGATTTAATTCCTTTTTTGGATGAGTAATATTCCACTATATTTGTTTTTCCACCTAGCAGTTAGTTCATGGACATTTGGGTTGTTTCCACTTTGGGCTAATATAAAAAACAATGCTACGAACATTCATGCACAAGCTTTTGTGTGGACATATGTTTTCTGTTCTCTTGGGGATATACCTAGGAGTGGAATTGTGAGGTCATATTTAACATTTTGTGGCACTGCTACGCTATTCCCAAAGCAGCTGCAGCATTTTACCTCCCTACCTGCAGTATATGAGGATTTACATTTCTTCGCATCCTCACCGACATTTGTGATTACCTGTCCTTTTGATTTTCCCATTCTAGTAGGTGAGTAATGGTATCTCACGTATTTCTTTATTTGCAGTTCCCTAGTGACTCATGATATCGAACATCTTTTCATGTGCTTATTGGCTATTTGTAAGTCCTTGGTGGAGAAATGTCTAATCAGATAATTTGCTCAATTTAAAATCAGTCTTTGTTGGGGCACCTGGATGGCTCAGTTAGTTGAGTGTCTGATTCTTGATTTTGGCTCAGGTCATGATCCCAGGGTCATGAAATACAGTCCCATGTCAGGCTCCACACTGAGTGTAGAGACTGCTTAAGACTCTTCCTCCCTCTCCCTCTGCCCCTCTCCCCTACTCTCTCTCTCTCTTTCTCTAAAATAAAAATATAAATAAAATAAAATTTGTCTTTGTCTTTTTAGTGTTGAGTTGTGGATATATATATATATATATATATATATATATACTATATCCATATATATATATATATATAATCCATTATATATATATATATATATATATATATATATAGTTCTGGATATATAGTTCTGGATATATTATATTATATATTCTGGATACTAGCCTTTTACCAGATAAAGATTTGCAAATATGTTCCCCCATTCTGTGAATGTTCTTTTAACTTTCTTGTTTTTTCACTTTTTCTTTCTTTTCACTTTTGCTTTCTTATGCTTCTTTCTAAAAGCATGGGAGTTTTAAAATTTGATGAAGTCTAATTTGCCTATTTTTGTCGTTGTTGTTTGTATTTTAGACATGCTAAGAAGCCATTGTTTAATCCAATGTCACAAAAATTTACTTTTCTTTTGCAAGTTTATTCATTTATTTTTGAGAGAGAGCGAGTGCGGGTGTGAGTTAGGGAGGGGAAGAGAGAGAGGGAGAGAGAGAATCCCAAGCAGTCTCTGTGCTGTCAGCACAGAGTTGGATGTGGGGCTTAAACTCATGAATCCTGAGATCATGACCTGAGCCAAAATCAAGAGTCAGACACTTAACTGACTGAACTACCCAGGCACCCCACAAAAGTGTACTTCTATATTTCTCCTGTCATTTTTATAGTTTTTCTCTTATCTTTCGGTCTAGGATCATTTTTGCTTAATTTTTGAGTACACTATATACGAATTAATCTTTCCCAAATTATTCTTTCACATGTGGATATCCAGTTGTCCCAGACCTATTTTTGTTGAAAAGACTCTTCTTTCCCCATTTGAATTGTCCTGATGCTCTTGTTAAAAGTCAGTTGATCATAAATATAAGGCATCATTTCTAGATTCTCAGATTGATTCCCCTGATCTATATGTTTTGTTTGTGGTAATATATACTACCTTGATTACTGTATCTTTGCAGCGAGTTTTGAAATCAGGACATACGAGTCCTCCCACTTGGTTTTTTTCAAAGTTGTTTTGCTTTCTCTGGGTTTCTTGCATTTCCATAAGAATATTAGAATCAACTGCCAATTTGTGCATAAAAAGCGAGCTGGGGGACACCTGGGTAGCTCAGTCAGTTTAAGCGTCTGCCTCTTGGTTGCAGCTCACATCCTAATGGGTTTGAGTCCCATATGAGGTTCCGAGCTGATGATGACTGCTTGGGATTTTCTCTCCCTCTCTTTACGCCCCTCCCCCAATCGTGCTTTTCCTCTCTCTCTCATTATAAAGAAACTAAAAAAAATAAATAAATAAAGGTAGCTGGGCTTTTGGTAGAGGTCACATTGACCCTGTAGATCAGTTTGGGACATATTTCCTTCTTAATATTCAGTATTTGAATCCAAAAACACAAGATGTCTTTCCATCCATTTAGATCTTCCTTAATTTCTTTTAGCAATGTTTAACAAGTCTTGCACACCTTTCCTTCAACTCATTCCTAAAGTATTTTATTCTTTTTAATATTATTAAAAATAAAGTTATTTTCTTAATTTTATTTTTAACATTTTTCATTCCTAGTCTGTACAAATATAACTGATTTTTGCATATTGACTTCGTATCCTGCAGCTTTGCTGACATTGTGATTGATTAGTTCTCACAGTAGTTGGGTGGACTCCTTAGGTTTTTTGTTTCACAAGATCATGTCATCTGTGACTAGAGGTAGCTTTACTTCTTCCTTTTCAATCTCAGTAAGTTCTATTTATTTATTTTTGCCTAGTTTTCCTGGCTAAAATCTCGAGTGAAACACTGAATAGGGATGATGAGTGCATGTCCTTGTCTTCTTCCCTAACTTAGGGAAGAAACTTTTGGTCTTTGACTGTTAGGGATGACTTTACTAGCTGTGGGTGCTCTTTATCATGTTGGGGAAATTTTCTTCTATTCCTAGCCATTGAGTGCTTTTATCATGAAGTGATGCTAGATTTTTCCAAGTGCTTTTTTTCTGTGTCTGTAACCCTTTTTTCCTTTATTTTATTCATATGGTGCACTGATATTCATATGTTGAACCGATATTCCATCCCTGGGATAAATCCCACTTGGTCATGGTATATGATTCTTTTTATATGTTTCTGGAGTCCCTCTTTCTTTTATGTTTTTTTCTCTATTGATTTCCTTTCTTTAGCTAATAAACATGCTCGAGTTTTTTTTTTTCCAATAATAACAGAACCAAATAAATTTACTTCATGGGTCCTATGCCTCTAAGCCACTGCCCCATCTCCCTTCTTCCATTTTGATTCAAGTTTTGGAAAGAGTTGTCCTCTTGCTAGCTTAATACTGATTCACGACTTAGCTGTATGGACATATGTTTTACTAACATCATGAAGGACTTTTTAACTACCAAAGTGCGTGAACATCTTTCAGTCTTCACTCTATTAGATGTATGTATCCTTCTATGGTTTGCTTCCTGTTTCCTTCCTTTTTGAAACTTTCAAATCCCTGGTTTTCTTTGTATCTTTTTTTTATTATTATAGTTTCTTGCTCTCCTTTGTGGGCACTTTCCCCCCTGCCTATAAAATACTGGTATGTTTTAAGGTTCTGTCTTTGGTGCACTTTCCGTCACTTTATACTTTGTCTGGGAAATCTCGTAGACTCTCATCATTTTTTATTATCATCCATATGCTGATGAATGATGAATTGTTACCTTTGCTCAGATCTAGCCAGGTATACCTCAATGCCTGGACATCACCATCTGAAAATGCCACATGCTTGTTAAATTCAAGAAGTCAAAATAAACATCTGAAGCTTTCTTTTCCTGCCCAACCTGTTCGTTTAGCTTGAAGCAAATTTCTGGCACTTAGGAAAAGTTTTTTAAAAAATCTGATGGTTGTTCATTTTTGAAAGAGAAAAAGATAGAGCATGAGCGGGGCAGGGGCCGAGAGAGAGGGAGACATAGAATCCGAAGCAGGCTTCAGGCTCTGTCTGAGCTGTGAGCTGTGAGTCAGATGATTAACCCACTGAGCCACCCAGGCACCCCTGAGACTTAGGAAAGTTTAAGCAGCTTTGTAAGTGAGGTGAGACTTGCCTCAGTTTACCAAAGCAGGTTGGCAATCCTGCCTTTTCATTGATGTGAGATGCTGTGTAGCAGAAAGAGATAATTCAATGTTGGTACCCTACCGTCAGCAGACTTTGAGTCTCAACTAAGAGACAGGAATCGACACAGATAACTCTCATCCAAGGCAGGTTAGGAAGAGTGTGATGGGGAAAAAAGAGGAATTATAATAGGAACCCAAAGGAGAAAGGACTTGATTTTGCCTGGAAGGTGACATATGGGAGTGGGGACACCTGCCAGCGATGGTAACTTTTGCACTAGAACAGGAAGGTGAGTCGGACTTAGATCAGGCAGGGTGGTAGAGAACTGTCTGAGTCGTCATGAAGGAAAGGCCAGTGTGTGCAGGGAGGAGCATACGGTTTGGTGTGCCTGGTGGGAGATTGGAGGGAAGTAGCAAGTGTCTAGGTGGAGACCAGAATTGAAGTGCTTTGAAAGCTACTACGGAAAATTCAAGATTTTATTCCATAGACAGGAGAGACTCACTGAAGCTGTAAGCAGAGTAGTGACAGGGTCCAAGCCATGTTTTGGGAACACTTGAGGAGTCCTATGCATCTAGTGTTTACCTGTATTTAAAAAAAAATGGTCCTGGATGTTTCAGAGTCAGTGAAGTAGACAAGGTCTTGAGAAATCACCTTGTCTTTGTGTTTGCTCTAGAAGGGGTGGTTCTTATACATAAAAATCAAGAGGCAATGAGGTAGGATCTGCTATTATCCTGCTAAAGTTTGGCTGCCTCTGCACAGGAGCTCGTCTTCACCACAGTCTTCTGGCATTGTCCCTTGCCCAAACTGAAATGTGCGTCACTATGTCCTGAAGGCGGGAGGAAAAAAAAATGCATTAAGCAAACAGGAAAAAAAAGAAGCACAAAGAAAAACCCACCAACAGCCATACGTGGCAGGTGTACAGACTCTTCCCTACTCAACAGCCCTCCCCCACCCTACCGTCCTGCAATGCGGCTGAGGTCAGAGTAAAACATAGGCCAAGTGGGGCTTCCTCAGCATTTAGAACTTAAACTTTGTGACCTGCCCCAGGACTTCCTCTTCCCCTCCTGAACAAGGAGAAATTTGTCCCTCCTCTGCTTTCATAAGGCACTCTGGGGGGTGTCTGGGGGGCTCAAGTCAGTTGAGCTTCTGACTTAAGCTCAGGTCACGATCTTGCAGTTCATGGGTTCGAGCCCTGCTTCAGGATCTGTGCTGACAGCTCAGAGCCTGGATCCTGCTTCAGATTCTGTATGTCTCTCTCTCTCTGCCCCTACCCCACTCACACACTCTGTCTCTCCTTCTCTCTCAAAAACAAATAAACATTAAAAACAACAAAGCACTCTGGTTATCGGTAAAGTTCCCATGGTGTTTGCTCCTAGACTGCCTGTGAAATCCAAGGGTAAGATTTTGTCATTCATTGCTGTACTCTTGTTGCTGCCCAGTGCAGAACCCTGGGCATCTAGGCTCCTTAGGGCAATGACCTACAAAATTTGAGTAGCTTGGGGGTATGTAAAGAACAATATTTTGGAGAGTGAGAAGAAAATATTAGAACTTCATTTACGCTTATTTTTAACTCAACGTAAGGAGTTAAGCTTTATTATTCTTGAATGCATAGATTGAAGTGAGTATGTGTGTATAAAATATAAACAAATGTATCGGAATGAATGCTTCAAATGTTTTGGTTCATGAGGTTTGATTAAAAAATATTGCAGATCATGCTCTAGGTGCTGAATTAATGACTGTGCATGAAGTAACTCTAAAGTATTTGGTGGCAAATAGGAAAATTCATTACCAAAGAAAAAACGAGCTCTTTAATTTATCCATTTATTCAGGCCAACAAACAAATACAAATATTAAATGGTGCCTTGTATATGTCAGGCAATGTGGTAGGTTCTGTGGGTTGTTTTGTTCAAAGATGACTACAATGCATGTGGAGGGACTTTGAAGTTTTAACTTCACATAATATAGTAGCAGCATGTGAGCAAGGTTATAGGGGAACATAGGAGAAAATCCTCATTGCCCCTTGCGGGGGGGAGCATTTGGGTGCCACTTTCTGAAGGACATTTTGACAAACATGTTAAAGACCTTTAAAAAGTTCGTATCTTGAGGGGCATCTGGGTGACTCAGTCGGTTAAGCGACCGACTCTTGGTTTCGGCTCGTGTCATAATCTTGGGGTTTCTTGAGTCCGTGCCCTGTGTTGGGCTCTGTGTTGGCAGCAGGGAGCCCGCCTGGGTTTCTCTCTCTCTCGCCCTCTCTCTCTGCCCCTCCCCCACTCGTGCTGTCTCTGTCTCAAAATAAGGAAATAAACTTAAAAAAAAAATTCATACCTTGACCCAACAAGTTTACTTCTAAAAATGTATACAAAGTATAATGAAGGATTTGTGCAAATATTTAACTGCAAGCATGATTATCACAGCAGGATTTATGATATTGAAAACTCAGTGTTGTCCCCGAGTGGCTCAGTCAGTTAAGTGTTTGACTATTGATTTTGGTTCAGGTCATGATCTCATGGTTTGTAAGATCGAGCCCCTCAAGGGGCTTCATGCTGATAGCACAGAGCCTGCCTGGGATTCTCTCCTTCCTTTTCTCTCTGCCCCTCCCCCAATTTGTGCACATGCATGAGCTCTCTGTCTCTCAAAATGAATACACAAACTTAAAAAAAAGAAGAAATTTGTAACAGCCCAAATATTCAACAATATGGGATTGCTTACATAATATGTGTTACTTCCATTCAATGCAGTACGTACCCAACCACTAAAACTTGATATGCAGAAACAGTTAATCACATTGAAACTTTTATTTACAATGTTTTAAAATTAAAATGAGTTATACAGTGCTAATACAGATTTATTCTGTTAATATGCATGCATATAGGAAAATATATGCTAAGTGTGTTCAGACTTTTTTCAGTATTAGTTTTTAAATTGACATGTTGAAAAGTACAGTTCTGTGAGTTTTAACTGGCTAAATTTGTGTAACCACTACAACAACAGGACAGACAGCTTCAAAACAAACAAACAAACAAACAAACACCCTTGTATTGCTCTTTAGGGTTAGTGAGTTTTAACTAGATCCCATTTATGTAATATTCTGGAATAGGTCAAAATGATGCAACAGGAAACACATTAATGGTTGCCAGAGACTTGGGTATAACCCTACAGAATAGCACAAAGTTAGTGTGTGTGTGTGTGTGTGTGTGTGTGTGTGTGTGTGTTTTGAAATGAGTGACATAAGGTACTATGAGAGAGGAAGAAGGTGGTGATCCAAATATGAATTCAATATCACTGTGGGAGGATTTGCCAGGTACACTAAACTCTGAGTCTTTTGAGAATCTGGACCAATTCCCTAAGTTTCTGCTTGATTAAGTCCTAAATTGGTCCTAGGAATGGCACAGTGTTGATCCTGAAGGTGGAATTTGAGTGGCCTCAGTTGTGAAAAGAGGAGGAATGTTGGGGTAGGAAGCCAGGTGGGGAGCATTGCTCATTTGTTCACTTATTCACTCAACATTTACTACATGAAAGGCATTCTTATGTTATTGCTACAATCCATGGTAATGCTGTCTACTTGTGGAATGAGTAGATAGTATGCCTACACACGCTTGAACACACCCACTCATTCACATACGCATGTGCTCATGTACACATGCATGGGTGGTTGCACAGGAAAAATGGCAAGCATTGGCCAAGTGCCAGTTGGGAAACCCACAGTACTGAGCCTCGGGCACTGGGAGCCCCATGGATCAGTTCACAAGGTAGCCGCTAACATCAAAGAGTGTCGGTATTGTTCCAGAACTGGGACAAAGGGTAGCTGTATCCCTGAGGTCTTGTGACACTAGAGAATTAGTTGATGCGTTTCCTTGGGATTGAAAAATATTCTAGATGGTATTTGAGCAGCTGAGCCTAAGGATACAACGCATTGACCAAAGAGAGAAAGGGTACCTATGAAAAGAATGTATCATATATTTCTTGATTTAGGTAGCAGCGTGAATGGAGTTATGTTTTTTTCCAACAGGAAAGGGGATTAGCAGCTTCTTTTTAGCGTCTAAGAACAAAAAGACAGCCAGTCTCTTGAACTTGAACTTGCTTATTATAAGCCCTTATCATAAACCATCACTCTCTGTGTATTGATTTCTAGCCAACGATTAACCAGATGTGACCTTAGAGCCTTGATAATAGCTGGGGAACTCACTCAACAGAGGGAAGCCTGCTAATTTATGAACAAAGCAGGTATTTACAGACCCCTCTCAGTCTCAGGTGGGTATTTTTCCATCTAGGTGGAAGTCACAAGCACAGAGAAGTCACAAACACAGAGCTCTGATGGGTCCCTGAACGGAGCTTGTGCTGACCATCTGGAAGGATGAGGTGGTCTAGACCTGACAGGAAATGATTCGATGCAAAAATCATGAAAGCAACACCTGCTGTGGAGGGTGAAAATTCAATGCCTATGACCACATGATAGTATTACTACTAATAATTCCATTCACTCATGTATACGTTACACTTTACAAAATTCTTTTATATTCATTATCATGGCAATATTTTTTGTATGATTCCATTTATATAAAGTTCCAAAATAAACTCAAGTAAACTGTATTATCTAGAAATGCATACTTAGGTGGTAAAACCATACAGCAAATCAAGGAAATGATCACAATAAAGTCAGGGGAGCAGTGACTCTAGAGAGAGAAAGCAAGAGTTACAAGAAAGGGGCACATGCAGTCCTTCTGGGTGGTGGTCATTTCTTCCCAGGGGTAGTGCTTGCCAGGGATTCACTTTACAATTTTGTTAAGCTGTACACTTACGACCTATGCACTTTGTGCACAAATGTATGCTTTAGTTTACACACATCAAACAAACAAAAAGTCAAGAAAGAAAAGAAGTCAGTTCCTTCCTTTGTGTCATTTCAATCTTGACTGGTTGTTAGTTATGGAAGTTCTAGACTAGATATGGCTAAAGCAATGTAGTATATAAGGTGGGACTGCCTTGGGAGTACTGTGGATAGATTGACCTTATCCCTTATTTAAGAAAATCTGTGTGTGTGTGTGTGTGTGTGTGTATAGGTCCAGTCTGAGAGTCCCATGGAAGGACTAAGAGGTTTGCTCGAGGTCACCAGCTAATGTCAGAGCTAGAACTTTTTCCCAAGAGTTCTACATCTGATACTCCACATCTAATGCTCTTGGGTAATGATAGTATTCCATTTCTAGCTTAAGAAAATTCCCCACATCAGGGTCACCTGGGTGGCTCAGTAGGTTAAGCATCTGACTCTTGATTTTGGCTCAGGTCATGATCTCATAGTTTGTGAGTTTGAGCGCCAAGTTGGGCTCCATACTGTCCATATGTACGGACTTATTCTCTCTCTCTCTCTCTCTCTCTCTCTCTCTCCCTCCCTCCCTCTCTCTCTCTCTCAAAACAAACAAACAAACAAACAAACTTAAAAAAAATTCCCCACCTCTGTTCATTTCAAATGGAACTGAGTTGGGTATCTTCGTTAATTGTGGAATTGTCCATTGGTGTTCAGACTTGCTTTAAAGATGGAGACTGTTTGGCTCTGTACTAGTTAGAAATGCCAAAGAAATGTTCACTTGGCATTGTGAGTTAAGGCAGTAGGAAAAAGGTGTCTGATTTCCTAGTAACAGCAGCATCTTGAAAAATTAGACTCCCTTTTACATGTAAGATTCTATCTCATTATAATATTTTTGTACACCAAACACACTGTGTTCATTGTAAAATATTTAGAAATATTCAGGAGAGAGAAAAAGGAACTAATAACCGCCCATAAACCCAACTTGCAGACATAAGCCTTATTAAATTTTGGTGTGTTTTCTTCTATGTTTGTTTAAAACTTGTTTGCAAAACTGATATCCTAAAAATATGGTTTTGAAACTTGTATTTAAAACAATCTTAACAGTATATTGTGATTTTGTTTTCATATTAATAGTTCTTCTATAACACGTATTTTAAGGCCAGTGTAATAACACGTTGGGTAAGCGAGTGTATCATGTTTCTTAAAAAGCCAATTTCCTTTTGTTAGCTATTTGGTTTTTTTCAATTACTGCTATTGTAAATAATGTTGCAATAGGCATCTAAATAAGCATTGTAAATAAATCTTTGCACACACCCAGTGTTACTTCCTTAGAATAAATTCCTAGAAGTGAAATCATTGGGTCTGGGTCAAAGGGTATGCACACTTTAAAGGCTTTTGTTATGTTTGCCAAATTGCATTTCGGAAAGATTGTCTCAATTTATGCTCCCACAAGGAGTGTATAAAAGTGTTTTCCCCAGCCATGCCAATGCTAGATATTCGAACTGAAAATGTATTAAAAAAAGATTTTGTTTACTAGCAAGATTCCAGTTTTTCATGTGTTTTTTAGCCCTCACGTTGCTTGGATTCCTTGAGTCCTTCAAGTAAAATGGCGTGTTATCTCTTCTACACAAGTCCTGACGATCAAACATAAATTATAGGACTAAGAAACTTCGTGCGTATGTATACATTTAAAATTTTCCACTTGAACCAGGAAGGGAATCCATTATTAAGAAAAAGAATAGATTTTTGCCTGTGTTAATAGGACAGCTCTCAACTGAGTTGCGTATTTGCCTAACTAATGCCCCATTAGGCGTTCTAAGCACATTAGCATATTGTTAACATATCTAACGATCATTCATAGAAATGGGAAGTCAAACAAGCCCAGTGTATCAATTTGCCAAATCCAACGAGCTCCTTGGCAGTGTGCTCACAAGACCCTATGGGGGACAGCAGGCATGAGTAGGTTAGACAGCCCATTAGCTTATGAAAAGAGCTGTCGATGCAATCATAATCTATTTGCCAGCATTTCACTGACATTTTTTCTGAGCTTAGGGTGGTAGAAAACTATTTCCCACATTCCTACTCAGGCACTCAGCAGAACGATGGGCAGGTTAAATCCCAATAAAACAAATATTGCTATGATGCAAATCTTTCTATAACTGAAAGAATGTTAGGCCCCAGGTGGAATCCCATTTATTTCAAGTATTTTTTTGATGGCATAAAATCCTAACACAACAAAATAATTGGGACAATGCTGCGGCCCACATTCTATTGGGATTTGACTTATTAGTGATAGTTTGATTAACATGGTTCTGGAAAGAAATCTCCTTTGATTACAACAGCAGCCTGGGGGAGAGCAGCTTGGGAGAAGGATGGACTTTTTCTTAGTTATTGCAGAGCTCTGAAGGGTAGATCTGAGGCCAGTGGCTGGGAGTAACAGAGAGTCTGATTATCGATAATCCTAAGGAATAAATTTCTAACAGAGTTGTCCCCAGAACGGGAACGCCCTTTCATCTGTAAAGGTCCAAGCTCCCACTGGAGAAGTCATCAGGAATGCCAAGGAGGCCTTTCCTTTACTGTGGGGTCCAGGGTCTGTGTTTTCAGAGGAAGTCACATGAACATAGTTGGGGTGGGCTCTTCTACCAATGGCTGTCTATTGGTAACAAGACACACGAGAAATTCCAAGTGAATATTTCTCCACTCGCTTATTATTTATTTTGTTTTTGAATAGTACACAGGTCCAATACAGGTTGCCAAGGTGAAGGCCATCATCATCGTCTGAGTCAGGCCATAGTGCCAGGTTCGATTATCCCAGCCAAATCTCATAGGCTTCTTGCAGAAGCTCTACTGAGGGCCAGATGGTTTTCCGAGGCAGCTCCCTTCCAATCAGTGGCTTAAGGATCTGGTCTACTTTAATTTAGTGCTTCCCTTCCTTCTGTAAGTGACGTCCAGGGCCTCTGTGGCAGTGGAGGAGGAAGGCATGGGAGACTCACATAAACTCCTCTATCCTTCTGCTTTTGCCACTTTCATTTGCTGTTCATGGGTCAGAGGTACATACTCACCCGGCCCATTTTGGCTGCAAAATGGAGTGTCTGCCTTTGTCCCTAGGAAGACATCAGCGAAGGTACCCTTGTGAATCTATAGCATTATTTTTTTGCCATAGATTGTCTTTACTTTTATATTTTGCCTGGAAGGACACATATTTTCTTTACTCCATCATAGAACAAACTGGAGCATGACCTATGCATTACCACATGGACAATCGATTTTATGTAGTTTTAGCAGTTAACTTTCTCTACAGTGGAAAAAAGTTTGTCCCTGAAAGTTGGACATGCAGACCCTCTCTCCTTGTGCTGTGTTTATTTGGAATAAAATGATCAAAGATGGTGTCTGAGCCTCTCAGGTAGTTCTAACATTTTCCTGACTTTTCGCTCGGGATCCTTCTGGTGCTGGGTCTCCTGCATACTGGCTGTTGGGGAAGAGGAGTGTCTTCATTTGCTTGGGTTGTTGTAACAAGGTATCATAAACTGGGAGGCTCACACGACAGAAGCTTGTTTCCTCATGGCTCCGAAGGGTGCAAGTCTGAGATCAGAGTGTTCCTTGTGAGGCTGTGAGGGAGAATTTGTTCCGTGCCTCTCTCCTAGCCTCTGGCTACTTGCTGGCAGTCTTGGCATTCCTTGGCTTGAAAAAGTATCTTCCTGATCTCTGCTCTCATCTTGACATGGCATTCTGTCTGTGTGTGTGTCTCTCTCCATGTCCAAGTTTCTCCTTTAAAAACACATTTTTTAATGTTTATTTATTTTTGAGTGAGAGCGAGAGAGAGCGAGAGAGAGCGAGAGCATGAGCAGGGGAGGGGCAGAGAGCGAGAGGGAGACACAGAATCCGAGGCGGGCTCCAGGCTCTGAGCTGTCAGCACAGAGCCCAATATGGGGCTTGAACCCACGAGCTGTGAGATCATGACCTGAGCTGAAGTCGGACTCTTAATGAACTGAGCCACCCAGGCACCCCTACGTTTCTCCTTTTTATAAGGGCACCACTGATATTGGTTGGGGACCCCCTCATGACCTCATCTCAACTTGACCACCTCCGTAAAGAGCCTGTCTCCAAATAAGGTCACATTCTGAGACAAGAGAGCTGAGTAGACCCACTTTTCTTTTTTGAGCCTCTGTGCTTTAATCTGTTAGAAGAGGGGGCTGGGCCGGTGAACTTTGAAGTTCTAGCCTGCTCTGAGACTCTCTTATACAGTTGGTGACACTGTAAGGTATAACGCCATCATGTTAGAAGAAACCATGACTAGAAAGTTCTGTGTGGCTTTCTGGGTCCCTGATCTCCTCCTGTGGCATGGTTTAGGTGCAGGGAAAACAGGCCACACGTTGTGGTTTCTGCGTTGAGGCCCTTACTTTGGCAGTCAGGTTTAAATGCAGGCTCTCTCTCTCTTTCACACATATATACATATATGCACACAGCTTTGTTTTGGGGAAGGGGAGGGAGGTATTTTTAATAGCAGAGTTCTTTATCCTCTCTCTCTCTCTCTCTTTTTTTTTTTTTTTTCCTGGAAAAAGATGAAATCATCCATTTATTCTGGACCAATTACAAGCACTAGAAAGCACAGGAGGAACAGAAAGCTCGATCACAAATAAATATACACTGGGGGCGGGGGGCACAGAGGAAACCGTTATTGATTGGCCTTGTAAAATCTGCTGCTGAATCGATAGCAATTTCTGGAAATGCCAGACATTTATTTCGTGTGGCTTGAACAGCGGAGATAATAATAAACGTACTTATGAAGTGAGTCTCTTGACACTATTTCCTTGAGCCCCTTATAATAACACACACACATAATGGGTATGATCGCCATACAAGCCTCAGTGAACACACTTCAGATTTACATCCCGGGTTGAGTTGCCCACCACCGACCTCTCCTCTGTGCTGGGCCTAACAAAGATGTCCCTTAAAAAAAGCACAGACAATTCAGCTGCGTGAAGACAAGGGAGAGGTGCCCTCATCAGCTGTGGAGAGGCAGGCCTGGGCTTGTTCTGAGGCTCAGGGAAGAAAATCAGACACTGAAATTGCTGGACCCTGCCCAGACATTATGAATTTCTGGACCTGCCCTCTCCCCTGTGATATCCACGGCCCCTCTCAGAGTTCTGTTCATTGTTTGTCTCTAACAATGGGCAGCTCACCTCATGTGGCTACACCCTCATCCCCATCCGTCATCTGTGGCCAGTCTCTTCTCCCTACTCCATGTGCAAGGGCATTTGGTAACCTTGTCAGGGCCATTATGTCTGAGAAAAGGCTCCGGGGTGTTACAGGAATTAAGAATTTGCTCAACGTACTTCAGCATGGTCAAAAGAGCTACCACTTACCGAGTACCTGTTATGTGCCATGTCCTCGACGCTCATGGCCTCATTTATTTCTCACCACAAACCTGAGTTATTATTGTTCTTTAAATAATTTTTTGGTAAGAAACTGAGGCTCAACAAGGTTAAATAAGTTACCCAAGATCGTGAAGCTATTAGGAAACTGAGCTAGATTTGAGCACAGATCTGCTTCTAGATTCTGTATTCTTTCCATTCTGCTCTTGCCAGCTAGGATACTGGGAGATGAAATGATACCATGCAGAGGGCCTTGAATGCCCGGTGAAGGCATGTCACATGATTCCCGTGCATTAGGGAATGTAGGAAGGTCTCTTGGAAAATATAAATGGTACAATCACAGTTAAGTTTTAGAGAGATCGTTTTGGTCCTATATTTAGGACAGATTGAGGCAGGGAAAGAGGCTGAGAGATCGAATGGAAAGATACAACAGCAGATTTGATAGGAGGCTCAGACTAGGAGAAGGACAATGGGATCACCAAGAGACGGATCTTGAAAGTCACAAGAGTGGAAAATGCTTCCCCTTCTCCCCACTTTGTCTCATCCCCGCCTCTGCCTCCTTTCCCAGCCACTTCACCTGCTCCTATTTTGGGATGGTGGGAGGATTCTCTGGAGAATCTTCATTCCCAGCTTGGGCCTCTTCATGCAAAGTCAGTCTCAATGATACTGTTGGATACAGATGCCTGCTGAGCTGGGAATTGATGGAGATCACTTTTCCATCTCACTTCCTTAATACATCTCCATTTAGTATGGCTCTGCTAAGGAGATTTTGAACTACTAATTTGGATGGCAGGAGAAGGTGTGTTTTTTGTTTTTTTTTTTTTTTTTGGAAACTGCTAGGTTTCCGGATCCCTGGCTGTGTCCCATCTCTTCATAATGAACCTGTAGTTTTGTGAGACAGTCTTCAGGACTCAGAAAAACACAGTATGTCTTTCCCTTGAGATCTGAATTGGTGTTGAGAGTAACTCTTTCCCCTCCAAGTACTCAAGGAACTGGTTCTCTTCAGATGCTGGGTCAATCCCTGTTTCAGAGAAATAACTGGGAAATAGCTCTCTAAAACCCCAAAGATGGGAACTCAAAGAGATGTCTTGGATGGACTGACTATCACACAAGGACACATGTGAGTTACTTCTTCAGATGTCTTTTGTGCATGTACTTTATGCTATACCCCATGCAGGAAACCAAGGAGAATTGTACAGATTTCCATCCCTCAAAGAGCTCACAGCCTAGTAGAGGACATAAGTTCATGTTCACAAATAACGTCTATACAAGGCAGTCTCTGGTCCACATTACAAAACTGCCACAGACCAAATAGGCCAGGAGAATTCACAGGGAAATAGAAAAGCTAGCTTGGAGTTTTTTAGTGATGCTTGAAAGAGAAGACCAAAAAAAAGGAAATTTTGGGGTGTTCCAGGAGCAGAGAATGACAATAGCATGGTGTGGCAGCAAGAAAGCACAGAGTGTGTGAGGAATCCCAGAAAAGAATCCCATTTACTGAGATCCCCATTCACACAGATCCACTGGGCCTCAGTGGAAGAGAGGAGGGAAAAAATTCAAGAGGTGGTTTAGAGTTAGAAATGGGTTAGAGAAGACTTCAAACACCAGGCAGATGCCACAACTACACACAAAAATCGGACAACTTAGATGAAATAGACCAATTCCCCAATAACTACTACAACTTATGCAATACGATATAGGTAATTTGAACAGCGCTATAATTATTATTAAAGAAATTGCACTCACAATTTTAAAAGCTCTCAAAAAGGAAATCCCCAGTCTCAGATGGTTTCACTGACGAATTCTTCCAAACAGAGTTAACACCAATTTAACACGTCTCCTAGAAAATACAAGAGAAGGGGAACAATCCTCAATTCATTTTATGAAGGTAGCATTACCTTGATACAAAAGCCAGACAAACAGTGCAAATAAAACTACAGACCAACAACTCTCATGAATATAGAGGTAAAAAAAATTTATTAAAAAACCCACAAAATATGAAATAAAATTCAACAAGTACCAAAAAATTATGCACCATGACAAAGTACAGTTCATTTCAGAGATGCAAGACTGGCTCAATATTAAAAAATCAATTAGTGTTAATCCACCATATTCACTGCCTAAAGAAGGAAAAACAACAGATCATCTCAGTCAATGCAGAAGAAGCATTTGACGAAATTCAATACTCATTCATGATAAAAATTTTCAGAAATCTATGATTAGAGGAAAATACCGTCAACTTGATAAAGAGAATTTGCAAAGCCCTGTGACTACTATTATACTTAATGGTGAAAGCCTGAATCCTTTGTCCCTTAGATCAGGAATGAGGCAAGAATGTCCACTTTCACCTCTTTTCTTCACATTGTTGGAAGTTCTAGCAGGTCCCATGCTGTCAGCACACAGTCCAATGTGGGGCTTTGAACTCAGGAACAGTGAGATCATAACCTGAGCCAAAGTCAAGAGTCCGAGGCTTAACAGACTGAGCCACCCAGGTGCCCCCAACATAAAATTGTCCCAATTTATAGATGACACGACTAGCTATGTAGAAAATTACAAGGATTCTTTAAAAACAAAACAAAACAAAACCAAACTCTTAAAACTAATGGGTGAGTTCATTAAGGTTGCAGGATGCAAAAATAAACATACAGTTAAGCATCTGATTTAGGCTCAGGTCACGATCTCATGGTTCCTGAGTTTGAATGCCATGTTGTGCTCTGTGCCGACAGCTTAGAGCCTGGAGCTTGCTTGAGATTCTGTGTCTCCTTCTCTCTCTGCCCCTCCCCCACTCACATTCTGTCTCTCTCCCTCTCTCTCTCTCTCTCTCTCTCTCTCTCAAAAATAAACATTAAAAAAAAATCAAAATAAACATACAAAAACCAGTTGTACTTCTCTGTACTAGCCATGAACACATGGACCTTGAAATTCAAAATATAATATCACTTCTCATCACTCAGAAAATAAGAAACTTGGATGGAAAGATAACAGAACATGTACAGGACTTGTACACTGAAAAGTAGAAGATGCTGAAGAAAGAAATCAAAAGAGATCCACATAAATGAAGAGGCATACTATTTCTGTTCATTGATTAGAAGACTCAACATAGTTATACTCATTTTCTCTTTCTGCTGTAAAAAATGACCACAAACTTGGTGGCTTCAAACAATGCAAATTTATTTTCTGATAGTTCTGGATTTCTGAAGTGTGGGATTGGGTCTTATGAGGCTCACATCAAAGTATTGTCAGGGCTGGTTCCTTCCAGAGGCTCTGAGGGGAGAATCCCTTTCCTTGCTTTTCAGCTTCTAGAAAACACTAGCATTCCTTGGTTTATGGCCCCTTCCTCTATCTTCAAAGCCAACAGCATAGTACCTTCAGATTTCTTTCTCTCCCCTGCTTGCTTCATCACGTGTCCCTTCCTTTGGCTTTATCCTTCCACCTCCTTTGTATAAAGGCCTTTTGATTACGCTGAATCCCCTGGATAATTCGCCAGGCCTTTCATCACATCGGCAAAACGCTTTTTGCCATATAAGGTAACATATTTACAGTTTGCAGGGACTGGGATGTGTAAATCTTTCAGGGGCCGTTATTCTATGTACCACACTAGTAAAGCCGTCAATTTCCTCCAAACTGATATACAGAATTATCACAATTCTTCTCAAAATCACAGTAAGATTTTTGGTATGCATCAAGATTACTCTAAAATTTACACGGGAAGGTAAAGAAATTTGAATAGCTTAAACAATTTGGAAAAAGAAGAATCCAGTCGAGGAATCTGTCCACCCATTTCAAGACATATTATACCGCCATAGTAAGCAAAACTGTGTGGTGTTTGTAGAGAGATACACAGATCAATAGAACAGAATAGAGAGCTCAGAAATAGACTCACACAAATATGACCATCTGTTTTTGACAAAGACACAAAAGCAAGTCGATGGGGGAAAAGATAGCCTTTTCAAAAAGTGGTGCTTGAGTGATTGGACACCGAAAGGCAAAAGCAAACAAAAACACACACCTCAACCTAAGTCTCACACCTCAAATGAAAATTAACTCATAATAGATTCAGAAGTATTTAAATGGGTTTAAATATAAAACATGAAGGGTGCTGGGTGGTTCAGTTGGTTGAGCATCTGACTCTTGATTTCAGCTCAGGTCATGATCCCAGGGTCGCAGGTTCGAGCCCTGCTTTGGGCTCTGCTCTGAGCATGAAACCTGCTTGGGATTCTCTCTCCCTCTCCCTCTCCCTCTTTCCCTCCTTCTGCTCATCTCCCCTGCTCACATGTGTGCTTTATCACTCTTGGTCTCTAGAAAAAAATTTAAAAAAAATGTAAAACATGAAACTATAAAACCTTTAGGAAAAGAAATAAGAAAAAAATCTCCTAAAACTCGTATCTAGAATTACATCTAGAACTAAGCAGAGTTCTTAGACTTGACACCAAAAGCATAATCCATGAAAGAAAAAGTTGATAAATGACACTCCATCACAATTGAAAGAAATTTGCTCTACAAAGCGCCCCATTAAAAAGATGAAAAGACAAACTACTGACTGGGAAGAAAATACTTGTCAGATATTAAAACATATCTGTCAAAGGCTCAAAGGTTAAAAGACAAGGCATCTAATTTGAAATCAACAAATGATATGAACAGACATTCTACCAAAGAATATGGACAGATGTCAAGTAAACGCAGAGAAAGACATTCGACAGCATTAGAGGGCAGGGAAATGAAAATTGAAAACACACGAGGTATCACTATCCACCTATCAGAATGGCTAGAATAACAAAAAATAGTGACACCAAGAGCTCAGCAAGGATGCAGAGAAACTGGTTCACTCATACATTGCTGGTGGGAATATAAAAGGATACAGTCTCTCGGGAAAATACTTTGGCAGTGTCTTAAAAAAAAAAAAATAGTGAGCATGCCATATCATACTTCCCAGAAACCATGCTCCTGAGCATTTCTTCCAGGGAAATGAAGATTGATGTTCACACAAAGTCCCGTACACAAGTATTTACAGCAAACTTGTGCATAATAGCCCCGAACCGGAAACAACTCAAATGTCTTTTCAGAAGATGAACAAACTGTGATGTAGTCATACATGGAATACTCCTCAGTAGTGAAAAGGAGCTAACTTGACACACACATGACCTGGGTGAATCTCCTAATCAGAATTATCCTGATAGGAAAAAAAAAAAAACCAATCACAACAAGTTACATACTACATACGATAGGATTCCATTTATATTACATCCTTGAATTGACAAGATTTTAGGAATGGATAATGCAAGGGTGGTTTCCAGGGATCAAGGAGGAGATGCAAGAGGGAATGGAGTGGGTTTGGCTATTGAAGGGGCAGCATCAGAGATCCTTGGGGTACGGAAATATCCTCTGGCTTGACTGTATGAATGTCAATATATTCATTATGATATTGCGCTATGAGTTTGCAAGATGTTAACATCGGGTGAAGGATACATAGGCTCTCTCTGTATTTCTTACAAGTACACAAATTGTTTACCAGTACCTCTAAATAAAGAGTTTGATTTTAAAACAACAACCCAGAAGAGACTCAAACTAAGATGCTGATAGTTTTGGAGGGAGGTGATGCGGAAAGGCACGAATGAGACAAACCGTTCAGAGCCTTATTTTAGCTATTTCCCCCCACCCCGATCATGATATGCCTGGGTGGATTGAGGTTGCTCGCATGTCTCTGAGGGATAGCATCTCTCTTGTTTGTTCACGTACTTGATGAGAATGGCGAGGGACTTCTCCACCTTGTGTCCAGTTGGCTTGGAGACTTGTCCTATTCTGATGTATGTCAGTGTCTCCTGGAGGCAAGTCAAGGAGACATTTATAAAAGGCTTTGGGGGACTGAGCTACTCTCTCATTGGTCCCAAAGATAACGTTTGGGGAAGTCACACAAAGAAATTTTCTACGACTTTCGAAGGCAGTAGGGAGGTAGTGGAGGCCGTATGGGCATGGATTGCATATGAGCTTGCCTATTTAGCCTGTAGGACGAACCCAGAGAAAGAACCAAACGTGAGGGAACCCTGGTTTCTAGAGTGAGCGTGGGGCTATTGTCTCCCCTCCCTTTCACACCCATGTCTGTGGGCACACGTGCACTCCATGCTCAAAGATGAGCCGGGGTCAAAAGCAAGTGTATGATGTACTCTTGAGTTAGTAAAGGAGCTTTTGGGGGGCGCCTTGGCTCAGTCGGGTGAGGTCCGACTTCGGCTCAGGTATGACCTCACAGTCTGTGAGTACGAGCCCTGTGTCAGTCCCTGTGCTGACAGCTGAGAGCCTGGAGCCTACTTCGGATTCTGTCTCCCTCTCTCCCTGCCCCTCCCCCCCTACCTCTCTCTCAAATATAAATAAACATTAAAAAAATTAAAAAAAAAAAAAGAAAGGGAACTTCTGCAGGGCTGAGCTGATAGCTTTGATGGTCTATCCCTGCTGCCTGGGAGGGGGCTCTGCTTAGAAGTCCACTGTCCCTGGGAGGCCTGGTTTGGCAGAGTTTCATTTTGCTTTCAGCCTGTAGCCTAAGCAAGGGGAGGCCTGTTGAGTCCCAGCTGCCCAGCTCAGTAGGAATCTCACTGAGGTCTGGGGCCCAGGCCCAAGCCTGTGGTAATAATGTTGCTCCTCTGCCTGAATTTGCCACTGCCTGGCTCCCTCAGGAAATGGCCGTGGCAGTGGCTTGAGGGTTTGGATCCCGAATCCAGATTCCAGATGAGAGAGACAGACGGGGAGAGGGAAACAAGAAGAAAGAAAGAAAGAAAGAAAGAAAGCAAGAAAGAAAGGGAAAAAAGAAAGCAAGAAAGAAAGAAAGAGAGAAAGAAAAAATATATAGATATATTCACTTCTTCCCTCCTCCCTTGCCCTTTTCTTTCCCTTACCAACCTTCACCCCCTGTACAGGCTTCTGTTGTTGTCTTGGTTTACTTCGCATTTTTACCCTTGCCTTGCTTTATTTTAATTTTTTTGCTTGTTTGTTTATTTGTTCGTTCGGTCGGTTTCGGTTTGGGTTTTGAGTAAATGAGGAGCCAATTCTCTAAGTCAGTTCCAAGTCTGAATAATGGCCGGTGTGATCAGTCTCTGGCATCCTATTTCTTCCCCTCCTCCCCTTTCTCCCTCCGGTCCGGCCACACCTGACTTTTCACCGTGTCCTGCACGTGCCAAGGAGGCACCCCTCCAAGCCTGGGCATTTACCGTTTCTTCTGCAGGCTCCCCCACCCCATGCATCCACATGGCTTGCTTGCCCACCTCTGCCGGTCTTACCCTATGTGTCACATTTTCAGGGAGATTGTCGCAGGACGTCTCGCGTAAAACTGTATCACGCATACTTCCAACACTTGTAGCCCTCTTCTCTGGTCTCTTCATTCTTCAAAGCATATATGACTCGCCAACGCTGTATTTTACTTTTACCTCATTCGCTGTCTGACTTCCTCAATTAGATTGTCAGCTTTATGAAAGCAGGGTGTTTTGTTTTGTTCACTACTGCATCCAGAACATAGCCAGGCACGGTACAGAGTATCAATAAATATTTGGTAAATGAACGAGTGGAATGAGGGAGTGAATAAAATTCTTTCAGATGTTAGGTACAACGTAAGTACATATGCGATTTATGGCTAGTATTTTAAATTAAATATATTGTTAATTAGCTTGGTAATTATTAAGCATATTTTAAATAAATATATTGTATTACTTATATTAAATAGTATGAATTAATTATTTTATTTTATTTTTAAGCCTTTTTAAAATGTTTATTTTTTATTTTTATTTTATTTTTTTTTTTAATTTTTTTTTCAACGTTTATTTATTTTTGGGACAGAGAGAGACAGAGCATGAACAGGGGAGGGGCAGAGAGAGAGGGAGACACAGAATCGGAAACAGGCTCCAGGCTCCAAGCCATCAGCCCAGAGCCCGACGCGGGGCTGGAACTCACGGACCGCGAGATCGTGACCTGGCTGAAGTCGGACGCTTAACCGACTGCGCCACCCAGGCGCCCCTAAAATGTTTATTTTTTATTTTTGAGAGGGAGAGAGAGAGTGTGTGAGCAGGGGAGAGGCAGAGAGAGAGGGAGACACAGAATCCAAAGTAGGCTCCAGGCTCTGAGCTGTCAGCACAGAGCCCGACACGGGGCTCGAACTCATGAACCATGAGATCATGACCTGAGCTGAAGTCGGACGCCTAATTGACTGAGCCACCCAGGTGCCCCAAGAATATATTTATATTTTAAATAAATACACTGCATGTATGCATGTCTATCTATCTACATAATACATATTATCACAAACTTTATTTGTTTTAAGTCTATGACCTTGAAAATAACCCTGGACTGGGGTTTGAAGGGCTGGGATCAGTTCCAGCTCCTTCAAAACAGATCTGCAGGGAAGAATCATTCCGTGTCCCTGCCCTGGTATCTGTACTTGTGAAATAGGTATAATATTCCTTGTGTACCTCACAGGGTTATTATGAGAATCAAATAAGATACTGGACAGGGGGGTGTGAAAACTAAAAGGCCAATCAAACACACCCTCCAACCTTCTGCAAGGATGAAGCACTGTCATACGAATGTCTAGTTCTAACGCGAGAGAATGCAGACAGCGCCCTTGCTTATCCCCGTGGTGACAGAAACACAAACTACGGCAAGAGAGTTGGGCACGTGGGGGGCCTTCATCCTTACATGATACCGTGAAGCTGTCTGCAAGACGTCTGGTAGGAAACCCGAGTGTCGTTTGGGAACTTATCAGGAGTGTTTCGCGGGGAGGGGGAAAGGAGAGCAGAGCCCAGCGTGTCATGGAATATTCCTTCCTGTCTTCCATTCCCCCCCCCACCCCCAAGCCCTGTGCTGTTGCATTTCTCTCTGTGTATTATTGACAGAGGAAATGCTGATTCACGGTCTGAGTTACAGGAAACCTTGTTTCCTGGTGAAGAAACAAGCCAGGCGATGACTCCTCTGCCAGTTTCTGCCCCATGCCCTTCTCCCGGGCCTGCACTCAGAGGGGGCTGAGAAGGGGCAGGGACGGCTCCGGCCTCCCCAGTGAGGTCACCTTCCCGTGGAACCGAATCCAGCACAGGCTCCTCATTGGGCCTCTCCAGGCCCTTCCGGCTCTGACCCCACGATACCTTTCCGTCCCATCTCCCACTACTCCCTCCTTGCACCCCGTGCTGCGGCCACACATGACTGCTCCTGGTTCTCTGTGAACACTTTGTATTTTCCAGTCGCTGTGCTTTGGCTCTGGATGTGCCTGCCCTGCCTGGAATGGCCCCTGACCCAGTGTCGGTTCATTGAAATCCTACCCTTGCTCCAATTCTGCTCGGCTGCTACCCACCATCTGAAGCCTGCTAGGCTGTCCCGTATTTATTTTGATTCTTTTTTGTAGGGGCGTTTTCAAGTATGCACAAAAGGAGACAGAGCTGGACGACCAAGTTCTGTGTAGCCATTTCCCAGCCTCAGTAAAGAACTGATTTCTCCTAAGTAGCACTCGATCCCTCCTTCTTTGAGCTCTGTCAGTAACTCTTATGCTCTGTGCTTTACTCGTATTTGCTGAGTTGAGTGGGAAGAAAGTGAGTCAGTGGATTTCGAATGCTGTTTATTATCTGCCTCCCCCAATGGGGAAACTGAGGCACCCCAAAGTGAAGCTAGTTGCCCAATGTCAGAAGACAGGGAGTGGTAAGCCGAGACCAGACTCTTCTGAAGGGCCTCACAGTCCAATTGGGAGGTATGGATAATGCACTCATAACTCACATACTCACGCTACTGGGTCTCAAGTTCTATCGGAGTTCGGGGTAAGTGATTAGTAAGTATGTGTTGAATGAACCAATTGATCTTCTATCCAATTGATTAATAAGATGACCTCTTAAGGTTGACACGGAGCAGACCCCTGGTCCTCTCCATGCTACAATCTAATGTCAATATGCTGAAGGCACAGGAGGTACCTGACTCGTGTGGAGAGAAAAACCAGGTACCTACAAAGGCCAGTGAGAGTTAAGGAAAAGCTTAAAATGATAAATAGTTTAAAATAAATTCTGTGTTATTCCAACATGGGGTAGACAATAGGTATTCTGTATTGAAGAACTAAATAGTTCTGAGGTAATTTGGACCAGAAAGCAGGAAGAAAAAGTAATAGAGTTTTTTTATGTTTTTTTTTTTTTTAAGCCAGCAGGGGAATAATGGCAATTTTTCATCTTGATCCAGATTTGGCTCAAACCTTGATTTTTGAAGTACAGCAAGAGGTCATCTGGATGTCCAGTCTGAGGCACCCTGACTTCACTATGTCAAAACAAAAGGAAGGGTCTGGTCGTCCACCAAGAGGCTGTTGCCAGCTGGGTGGAAAATAGAAAGTGTATGTGGATTTCCCTCATCACATTGAGTTAAAACATAATTTGAGAATGCTTTCCTCGGGGGAAAAAAAAATCTCTTGAATCAGGTTCTTTTTAAGGATTACATACAATCGTTGTCTAACCGCTGTATTTCTTTGGTTGGGGAAAAATAGGTGGGGGGAGACTGATACAGGCATCTATCGGGCACTCTGTCTACACTGTCTCATTGATCCATTAAAATGGTGGCAGTCACACCAACACCTGGGTCAAAAGGAGGTTCTGAAGTTCACCAAAATACTGGACAGAAAGTGATTTGTAAGCCGCGAAGTGCCTCAGTAAGGTCATGATGTCTACCATTACACTAGAAGTAATCCGACAACACAGGAGGCATTGCCCTGAAGGCGAGAGGGGAGAAGAGAGAGAGGCAAAGAAGGGTTATTACAACGATGGGCTCACATTTCACATTTTTGTGTGGGTCAGAGACCTGAGTAAGGAGAATGTAGGAGAGAACTCTGGAACTTTCGTTCCTCCCCTACCTACATCGCTCTCTGTTGGTGTCCCTGTAAAGAACATCATTAAAGACAGCAATACGAAAGCATAGTCGGTGTGCCTATTTTGAGGCAGCAAGTTGAGGGGTGGGTATACAGGAGGAAGTGGGGTAGTGAGAAGTGTTTTGCATTCCATGGGTCGTCTGGAATTGTGAAGAGACGAAAATGGGTAGAATGTATGGGTCCCGTGGGGAGAAAAGAGGATTTAAGGTTTAATGGGCAAGAGGGATGGGCTGTGGGAATCCTTTCAGGTGCAGTCAGGAACAAAATACTGCTGAAAGGAGACCCAGGACAGATACCAAGATAGATAGGGTTGTACGACAGCAGATGATGATTTGCTTTGTGAAATCCACAAGAACACGTTTCCTCCAAAGAAAAATAACCAAAAAAAAAAAAAAAAAAAATATTCCCTCCTCCACCCCACCATACGTGCTCCCCGGACTGTTTATTCACTTAACAAGTCCTTCTTCAAGGGCATACACAGCTAAGTGTGGCCCTGCGCTAAGGAACCATTACAAACTTCAGAAGGGGTCCCAGGTACAGCAGATCTGAACTCGACACCGCTGAGGGGCAGGGTACTTGCTCAGGCCTCTGAAACAAGATTTGAGCCCTCAAAATGCTTACACCTTAGCATACACGTGTGGTTTGGAGCCTTCAAAACAAGAAGGAAAGGCAGGGCTTCCTTTTTCAGCAGTAAGGGATTCGTTTCCTGCCACACCCTCTTTGCTACAGGACAGGAGTGCTTCCAAGCCAGAAGCATTCAAGGAGGGGCATGAAGGGCTTGGTCATTTAGGGCCTGGAAGATTTCCATCAGACAGCTCAGGTGAAGGCCTGGGCCCCTGGAGTCTGCATCACCAGGAGGGGGGCCGGCAGGAAGAAAACGCTTTGGCTGTGCTGAGCAGAGCTCATTAGTGGTGGGGTCAATCCTGAGGTTGATGTATATTTGTCAGACTTTTTTTGTTTCCTGGTGTCATGTTTCCATGCCTAGGCCCAGAGTTGCTCTGTCGCCTTCGGCATGGGATTTAGCAGCATTCTTGATGAAAGGAGAGGCCAGTCCACGCGCGGAAGAAAAGTTCTGAGGTGTTCCCTTAGAAGGACTACAAGTGAGTGTTCAGGTCAGGCAATCAGGCGTAGAGAAGGTACATAAAGAATGAAGAGTCCACGCAAGTGTGCTTGCAAATGTTTCACTAGAAATTCTCCAGGGGAAAGAGCCCTGTTGTACGGCTTGCTGATTTCTGTGGAGTAAATAAATAGTACCTCTGTGAGGCCGAGTGCAAGCTACCAACATGATGGTCACTGAGTGTGGAGGTGAGAAGAGTTGCCAAGGACCGGCACAGCCAGCGGTCAGAACAGACACAGCGGCACTCACTCAGAGGGGCGGGAAAAGTTGGAACTCGGAGACCAGACGAGGTCGTGAGGGAGGTGTGGGTGTGGGCAGTGCCAGCAGCATATGAGGACAGGCAGGAGGTGACAGGCCAGGTGGCAGTCAGCATTGAGCCAGATAACCATCCAAAGAAAAACAGCTACTGTTCCCTGAGCAAGACTCTGTGTTAAACCCTCTGCATTCCCATGAATTCTCACAGACTCTCTGCCAGGGTGTTTTTGTTCCTATTTTACTGATGAGGAGACTGAGGCCCAGACAGATCAAATGGCTGGTCACGTAAGAGGCAATGGGGTGAGAATTCAAACCCGGAGTCTGTTTCCACTACATCGTCATGCCGGGGGGAGGCTGGGAGCCAGTCCTGTTCCCAAAGGTCTCAGACAGGACGTGTGGCTGCTGGTGACCAATGGTAATACCTGGGAGGCTTGACAGCTCTGAGAATCAGGACACCAGTGGATTATGGGATCAGGTATTCAGTATCGGGGATAAGACGCGTCATAGGACCTAGGGCGTGAGGTCAGAAAGGACAGACTTGAGGCTGGGTCGCAGTAACGGCCCTCAGCCTGGAGCAGAGCTGAACACCAGTCAGTGGGGAGCTCTCAGACTATCAACCGGTCAGGGTGTCGATCAGTCAGTCCTAGTTGTGACAGTTGGGTCCCAGAGAAAGAGCTCTACATGTGATGACTTATGGACATCTGTGTTTTACATCAATATAGTGTCTACAATGCTTCAAAACTGTAATACAGACTATGGAAGCTAATTTGAGAATGCAAATGTGCATTTAATTAATATGTTACTTGTGACCCTATATGACTCACAGGCAGCATAGAGGCTGTGGTGAGCTGTGCGCTGTGGAAGGCACGAAGGCTGGGTGACGGGAAGCGGTGTGGCCCCTGTGGGCACGGAGGTCCAGGTGAGTGAGCCAGTGAGGGAGAAGTACAACAAGGTGTTCAGAAATTGGAGAGATAAGGGATAAGATCCAGAAGGAGAGAGGGAAGGCTGGGAAATGTGCTACAGAAAACCAGAAGAAGACCATCTTCCATTTGGACGATCAAGAAGGTCCTGTTCTGGAAGCAGCTAAAAAGGCCTCCAGAGAGTGTGGGGCTTCCTTTCAGGGAAGCCTGGATGGTGATAGGTCATTGAGGAATCAGACTTACCTTTGCTGATATTATCTGTAGATGGTTTATGGTCTGAAGTTCCCTTGCTAAGTAGGAAAGTTTAGCCCTAGTATCTGTGTGTTAAACTGCGGTGGCACAAGGTGGGAAATCAGGGTATTATACAAAGAAAAACCATGGGAGGCTGAAGATAGGCTGCTGTCACTATGGATGTCCTGTCTGTATGGGACAAGCCTCCCTCTTCCCTTCCCTCTTCAATTGGGCATACGAGTAGCCCAATTCCATGCCATTACAGGGGTGATTTCATTTCACTCTGCTAATAAGCGGCAAAGGGAGGATTTGAACCTTGGAACTCTTCAGAGCCAGAGCCTATATTATTAGGGCAGACCATATGAAATGGTCTTTCTTCTACATCTTTCAAATTGAATATTGTTAATTCCATCTCATGCTCTTTAGAGCCTCTGGGCGCTGAGAAGCTCCTAGAAGCAAACAGACCCAGTAATCAATCCCAGCTGCCGTGTGATGTCCTGCGTCTTTTGACACATGTGATGCCAACAGCAGGGAAGAAGTTTTTCAAGTGCAAAGGTGATGAATGTGTGAGATTTTCAAACCCACGGGAGTTCCCAGAATGGATTCCCTTCAGGTAATGGACGTTGGTTAGAGACTCAGAAAAGGATTGCCCAGATGGTGAGCTACTTGAGAGCCAGCATGGTTTCTGGCACATCGCGTTGAATAAATGGTGGACAAAGAACTTAGGCTTGTGTAAGATTTCACACTGAGGTTACATAATAATACAGCTCTCCCCTGGTGAGTACACTCACCACTCACCAACTCGGCCTCCTGGCACATGGTTGGAACTTTGGACCAGAGCAAATTTTGGCAGGGCAAATGTTGCTGAGTCAGCATTCGCCTAAATTGTTCTTCCACTGGCTGAGCCAGGTGACTTCAGGAATATTGCTTACACTTCCTAGGGCCTCTGTTAAGTGGGAAGGCTTATTCTTTCCAGCATTCTCTCTAGATAGCTGGGAGGATCTTAACAGTTTAGAGAAAGTCAGTCTTTATGAGCTCAGAAAGAAAAAACCAAAACCCAACATTTGAGGTAGGCAACGGAAGGCTTAACCTTGTAGGAAAAAGAGGGACACAACATGGCGGCCCGTTTGGAAGTCTGAGAGGGTCACCAGTAGTGAGAGAGCCGATGGGTCAAAGGGGAGAGTGATAAAGCATTCCTGACACTTTGCCCAAACCTGGCCCGGTGCCTGAATTTCTGCTAAAGTCACATGGCCAGTGCCTGCGGACTCTGACTCAGGGACTTCACCTGCTGCAGAGGGCGATTAGTGGTGGTGCCCACCACCACAGCTGTGGGCTTCCTGCCCCTGCCTGCCCCTGGGCCCCCTCTCAGCCTCATTCCTCCTGACCTCCCCTCCACTCCCCCCCCTCCCCGCCATTCTCCTTTTTGGAACAACTGCATAATCCCCTCTCCCCTTCCTGCCCCTTCCCCAACGCCCCCACCTGCCCTTTCTGATTCTGTGCCAACAGCTGGTCAGTGAGCAGTGCCAGATCAAACAGATGTGTGTGGTATTGGCCAGCACGTGCGACCAGGCTCTCTGTCCAGCCCTGTCCCTGAGCGCAGTTCTCTCTCTCTCCTTCTCTCTCTCTCTCTCTCTCTCTCTCTCTCTCTCGCTGGCCGAGGGCTGGGCAACCCCTCTCAGGAGCACTGCAGGGCCTGAGCAGAGAAGGGGTCAGACATCATTGCCTTCAGGCCATCTTTGTCTCCCTCCACCTCTTTGGCAATTCTCTTTGTATTTCTCTCGGTGTAGCACCTCTTCCCCTTCTTCGTTGCTTGTCTTATGTGTTTGTTTCTTACTAAAAAAAAAAAAAATCTTCCTCATTAATCAAACTCACAAGACTTTTATGCCTGATGTTAGAAAAGAAGGCAAAACACAGTGTTTTAAAACAGGTTTTAAAGTTCAAGTTCTGCTGGTTTAATAAAAGACATCACAACAGGCCAGAAACCAGCCAGAAAAATAACAGCTGGTCTGCTTCACCGCAGCCCGCCCAAACCCAGGGCCTTCAAGATGTCACTTCCTTCCTTCCTTTCTTAGTCAGTGGCATGCAAAATTCATGGTAATTCTCAGAAGTAGATACCTTTGCAAGCAAGTGTCTTTGATTTTTCTGTACAATTGGCTAATTCTCCTCACTCCCACCTACCTGTCTGAGTGGGGGTGACTTGAGAACAGCAGCACTGAACCCAAGAGAGCCCTGTGACAGATCAAAGCCCTCTGGCATAGTGCAATCTCGTTGAAAATAAAATGAGCAGGTCTAGCATAATGATACGAAAATCGCTCAGTGTTTTAAAGTATGTACATTTTTCTTATAAAAGTACGAAGTGAAACAGCTTGCGTTCGGCATAGCTGCTGGCTGAGAAACAGTCCCAACAGAAATGAAAAACAACAAAAAACAGTAATTCAGACCCCAAATCATAGTCTTCAGTGTTGATGATGATTAATGCCTTCTCCGAATGTCTCAAGATTCCACAGACACGCGTGCCTTTTGCGTTAGCCAATTGAATAGAAACTACAAAATTGTTGAATTAGGCCTTGTGTAGGCTTCCGTATGTTGCTTCAGAGAGCGTCCGCATTGAAGAAATGAGAAATTACGAGCATGAGTTTCCCATTTTGCCCTGACTTCCAGGAAGCTCCGAGCTGAAGCTGAATCCGATGCCTAATCCGACAATTAGATTAGCCTTCGTCCTTCCTTTTGACTTCAGTCTAAATTTCTTGTTCGAGTTTTGTTTGTGGCTCAGTGTATATCTTCTTTTATATCATAAACCGGCTGAAATTCTTTTCGGGAAAAAGGACGGTGTACCAACTACGGGGGATGCCACAAAAATGGCTTCTAATAATGATGACGATAATGATTCATGACACTTCACTTTCTACCTTTAATTAGTTATTTATGTACTTGTTGTAAGGTTCTCATTAGACTGCAAATTCCCTGAGGACCGAGCAGGGCCTCGGTGTAGCGGTATCTCCCCTGGGGTGGGTGTTTAGTAAGATTCTGCTGGATAAATACAGCCTTAGGGTTAATTTTAGAGGAAACAGAATGAGATTTTCTTCCCCTTTCTTTTCCATTCCTCTCCTCTCCCTTTTTTCTTTCTTCAGAGAAGCCTCTGTTGTTGGAACTTCTGCAGACAGGCAGCTCTGAGCTAATATACGGGGATGCTCCTCCCGTGCTGGGTGAGATGTTATTTTCTCCTCTTTCCCCTTTGAAGACCGTATCATAAATTTCGTCTTTCTCTACATTGTTCTCTCCCTCTTCCTGAATAATACTCAGTAATGTTCTCCTACATAAATAATAACCACTTACATTTACATAAGCACCAGTAACTTTGGCACATTCCTTCCAGAAAGGATTTGAGATGGGCATCTTAGAGGATTTTAAATTTTACAGCGTACTCTCGGCTGCGGCTGCTGCTCTTAGTAGCTAATATTTATGGCACACTCACCGTGTGCTGGGCACTAGGCTGGGGCTTTTTGTACACTATCTCATTTAGTCCTTACAGGGATCCTGTGGAGGAGCTGCTGGTATCCCAACTTGCAAATAAGAGGAAACTGTGAGGCTCTGGCACTTGCCCGAGGTTGCACGGGCAGGAGGGGGCAGAGCTGGGATTTGACCCCTGACTTCTGAATGCCAAACCCGGGCTCCCGCCCTCATCTACATACACTCCCTTTGGGTCATTACTTCAACAAAGTGGGGGCCATTAACCCTGTCGTACAGATGAGAGGGAAGAGGAAGGGCAGTGTTTGAGCACTGATGACCCCGACGATGTCTGGGGCGTTATGCTTCACTCACAATATTTCATGTGGTCCTTCTGGCCATCCCACAAGGCAGGCAGCAATGTCTGGGTCTCAGTGAGGGAGACGGAAGCTATGAGCACTCAGTTAACCGCACAGGCACCTAGAAGAGAAGGTAGGATCTGATCCTGGGTCTGTTGGGCTCTCAAGTCCATGGTTTTTTTTCCTCTGGACATGTGGAAAACCAGCCCGAGTTCACGTGATGGGGCTATGGAAACAACACCACGTTTGGTCTAAACTGGGGTTCTGTTAAGCGTCCTTTTCAGGTTCTGGTGTCCTGCTGGGGTCAAAAAGTGCAGCGTCTGTCTGGCTACTGAGTGTCTTTCCCCATGTGACCTTGAGTGGGGGGAGCGTCTTATTCTGACTCGACAAGGCGGATGCAATTGAATTTCCATCTCATTCAGAGCAGAGAGAGAATAGCTTTGGGAACGAGGCTACTTTGAAACAAGGGCTCCTGAAGCTAATTAAAAGCTAGGCTGGAGCTGTGCTTTTCATTCCTTAAGAATGTTCGACCTCATTAAATAGGAAAAAGCAAGTGGAATTTTCTGATTTTTTTCAGGTTCTGCCGGGGGTGGGGAGTCGGAGCAAGTGAGACATATTTCTACCGCTTCAAGCCTGCACGGTGCCTACAACAACGTTGCCGTTGTGGTGACGACTTAACCCTACTCGAGCGCTGAGAACCCTGGGATCCGGGCAAGTTGGCAAAGCAGATGCAGGAGGACCTCCTGCTCCCTGCTTCAGGCTCCTGGTTTCCTGCACTTCGTCCTCCCTCAATGGCAAGGGATGGAGAGAGCTCACAGGCTCCAGCCCAGCGGAACGAATGGCTGGCCTTGGGAAAAGCCTCCCTTTCACAGACACTTGGAGCTAGCTTGCACTCACAGCCACAGGGTTCCAGCCAAAGGAAGCAGAAAACTTTGCGGGCTTTCTGTGTCACCTCTGGATGGAACAGAAGAGCCTAAGACATTGCTCTGCTGTTTGGACCTGGGGCACCCAGTGGCCAGCACTAAGTCAGGGGCCATGTGCTCAAGCCACCAAGATGCCTGGGACCGCGGAGACAGAGGTCAGACTGGCAGAGGCTTCACCTGGAAATCTTCAGGTTTTGATTTAAAAACCTCCATTTATGGGGTGCCTGCAGGCCAGGCACTGTGCTAGGGCTTTGCATATATTATATCTAATCTTCCCAGCTACCTTGCACAGTAGCTGTCACTACCCTCATTTTAGAAGTGAGGAAGTAAAGGTGCTGGCTATGAGCTTTTTCATGGCTCTTGGCCCTGCCAATAGAGCTCGGTCAGAAGCGTCCTAGTTTGGTGAAGAATCCAAAATGGAAGGGATATTAGAGGTCATGTCTACCTTCTGAGGATAATGATGAAAAGAGATCCAAAGCCAGAAATGTAAATTATTCTGCTCAAGGACACACAGCCGAGCTGTGTCTTCAAGTCTGTCCCTTCTTTCCCATGTAACAGCAGGAGAACAGAGAGTTAGAGTTGTCGCCTGGGAGGAACAGGACAAATGTCAAAGCTGCCCCGGCTCTGTCTCTAAGCAATGATCTTCACAGGCATGGCAGGTTTCGGAGATCTTCTCATCTTGATCTGGTTGACATCTCTTAAAAATGAGGGAAGGGGAACCTTTGCAGTTCTGGAGGATAAAGTAACGTGCCAATGAGAAAAGTAGACATCCACGTCTATAAAATGTCTTCAGCCCCTCACAAGGAAAGTGCAGGAGGGGAGTCGACGGTTGCAGAGTTTTCTTTTTTCCATCATCTTGTAATCCTAGGTGTCACGCACCGCTAAATCTTTGCTTCCACAGGGTGACAAGTTTGCTTTGCTCACTCTTTGGTTTGCTCCAGATGGCTTGGGGTTCCAACTGAAAGCTCTTCTAGAAACATCCCTGCATCATCTCACGAAGTCTCTAGGGAGTGTATAGTCTACGTTCAGAGCCATAACATACACATCAGTCTCTTTGAGCCACACGTGGGATTACCCAGACCCTGGCATCTCGGAACACAGAAATGGTGTATGTACTGGCATCTGGGTGAACACCATGTACAGAATAGTTAAGAAGCATTAGGGCTGAAAGGGAACGTGGAGGCTATTTCCAACTCTCATTCACTGAAGCAAATCCTACCTATTTTTCATCTGACCAGTGAGTGCCCTTCAGAAATTCTCAGATGGTCAACCTGTTGGTACAGTGATTGGGTCACTCGCAAGGGCACAGACTAAGTAGGTTGGATGATTGGTTCTACTTTTCACTTCGAATGATCTTTAAGAGTCAGTTCTATTTATCTGTTGAGTGAATACAATAATGGATAAACCTGTGTTCCTAAATTAAATGAAATCCAAAACCCACACACATTCAAGAGTCTATCCAAGCTAGCCGGGGCCATGCTCCCTACATTTCAGCCACTGGATGGCTTGTTGGTCCATGAACATGTCATGACAGTGCCCACTGGAAATAATATCAGTAACTTCTTCAGTTTGCTATCTATGATTTACACTCTTATCAGAAAGGATTTGAGGGGCGCCTTGGTGGCTTAGTCAGTTAAGTGTCCGACGCTTGGTTTCGGCTCAGGTCATGATCTCACGGTTCATGAGATCAAGACCCGAGTCGCCCTCCGTGCTGACAGCATGGAGCCTGCATGGGGTTCTCTCTCTGCCCCTCTCTCTCTGCCCCACCCTCTCTCTCCAAATAAATAAACTTAAAAAAAAAAGGATTTGATGCTCTGAAGTTAACCTTTCACATATATTTTCCCACTTAACCCTTCAAAGGATCCTGTGAAAGAGATCTATGTTGCCATTTTGCAGACGCCAAACCCAGGCAGAGACAGGTGAAATACCAAGCTCAAGGTCACATAGTGTGTTAGATGCAGGAACAGTGGGTCCCCCGAATTCCAATCCAGCATTCTTTTTTCTATATTACATGGGATCGGGGCTTGATTCTCCTTAATACTCCAGATTTGGAATATATGTTAAGCCACAATAATGCTTTCTCCCAAGATGGGAAAAACAGCTGGCTGTTGCCTTGCTACACCACAGTTGTGACCATATACCTAATGTGCACCCAAGCTTCCCTGTCTTGTCCTCTCTGCTGGGAATGCCCTCCCCTTCCCTTCTCTGAGTGATCAACTCCTCTTCATTCCGCGTAAGGCCACATCTTCTCTGATTAATTTCCTTTTCTATGTCCCGTGGTGCTTTGCATGCCTCCACTCCAGCACGTCAGGGGGCAGCAAGCCATAGCCAGCCGTGTGCCATGGAGTCACAGAACGGATGAGGACACAGTGGCCAACTAGGGGGAAAGCTTGTTCAGATCCACGCTCAAGTCTTGTTGTTTATCTTTGCACCACAGTGCCTGGAACACAGTGGAGATTTGGTAGATATTTGACCAGAAGTGGCCCAGAGTCTGAAACTCAGCCTGCTCCTAGAAAGAAACAAGGTGGCAGGCAGGGGATAATGTAGTAAAAATGGAAACCAGGATCTCAGCCTGCAGATGTCAAAGTGGCTTTCTTGAGGCTGTGTATAACTTCCTGCAGTGCCTGTGCATTTGGAATGGTTATGAGCACTTTGGAGGGACTCTGGGAACCCTTTGGGAGATGGGTCTACCATCAGTTCCTGTTTTGAGTCAGCGTTAGCTCCCTTAACTAATGCCTTGAGAGCTTAAGGCTGGTGTGCCACCATTGTCTTAGCACGGATTTTCCCTTCTAAGTGTCAAAAACAGCATTAGATGAAGAAAATGAATTGAGGAGGGGGGAGGGGAGGCAATCTGCAAGTCCCAGAGTAACCTCTAGTTTGGTAATGATTTATCCGATTTCATTGTTAATTTCACAATCAAGCAAGAGTACTTCGTATGCCTGAATGACCCACGGATTGTATCTCAATCAAATTAATGTGTCTGTAACATAAGACTGATTCAGTGTTCAACTGTTAGAGTGACAAATGATGCAAAGCCTAAGTTTTCTCTTTCCTTTCTCTCTCCTCTCCCCACAACCCCCCTCCATCATGAAAGGTCAACTGACTGAGAGGCTGTTGTTTTGATGACTGACACGAGATCCTATTGGTTAAAAATGTGAGAAGGCGGGCTACCTCCCCTCACCCCACTTCAAACCAACTGTATGTGTGTGTGACAGTGTGTGTGTAAGTTTGGATGAAAAAAAGTTGTGGTTAATTCTTCTTGTTGGGTACTTCCTGCCACTGACATTTGTTGCCGCTGCTGTGTAATGAAGTTGAGGCTGGGTAGGAGAATCAGATGCAAATGACCTATATATGTGTTCCTCAATCATGACTACCCTCCACAACCTCTGTTCTTGGAAAACATGGAAAGTAGAACAAGGTGACCAGGGAAGCCAGCTAGACATTGCATCACCCTGAAGCGACACCCTGGGCCTTTAGATCATTTTAGTTGATAAGTAATTTGAAAAAGTATGATTCTGTTTAATAAAATGATACGCATTTTTTTGTAGATTGTACATCACAAATAATGGTTTCTTAAAGACAACTTTTGTAGTTCGAATCAAGGACTAGGACTTAATGTTTCTTGGGCTTGATTCATCAACTCTTAGGGGGACTTCAGCCATAGTTTCCACCCTCATCTGATCTATTTTCCATGATTAGTGGGATTTTTTTATGCTAATCAGGTCACCTCTTGTTCCTGTTTAAAACCCTTTAATGGCTTCCAATTGCATTTAGTAAGTTCAAAGTGCTTGTCATGGCTTAGAAGGCCTGCATAATATGCCCCCTTCCTTGCCCTCTGACCTTCTCCTCCCCGCCTTGATGCACTGGCCACTTGCTTTCCAGCCTCAGGACCTTTGCAAAGGCTGTTTCTGCTATCTGTTTTGCTTCTCTGCTCCTTTCCTGGCTCCCAGCATGATGTTCACCTCTACAGACAGGGCTTCTCTGACCCCCCAATGTAAACTATGCCAATCTTTCTATCACATTTCTTTACACTTCCCTATGCTTTCCCTTTCATGAATGTATCATAATTTGCAATTTTATATTTATTTATGTACTTGATTTATATTTAACGACTGATTAATCACTACTCTATAAGCTCTATGTCTGCCTGGTTTGCCACTGTATCCAGTTCTGGGCATAGAGTAGGAACTAATTAATCTATTGAGAGAAAGAATGGACAACCCATTGACTTTCATAATACTTAAAATTCCTTAGCTACCAAATGGGAATAGGCATCTTTATTCTACAGCTAGTTGTGGAATTCATTTTGGTATTTGTTTTCCACAGGACTTTGAGATGTTAGGATATTGGTTGGACGTGGAAGGAATGTGAGGCAGGGGGTTTTGGGTTTTTTTATTTTGTTTTGTTTTTTGGTTTTTTGCTCTCTGTTCAAAGTTTACTGGCTCAGGTAGTAGGGAATTAGACACAGCCTCTGTTCATCTCATGCCAGCCAAGGGCAGCTATGCCTTTGCTGAATCTCCTTTCCTTTAGCCCCTCAGTCATTGTCTCTGCCTTTCACCAGCCCGGCAAATCATAGGGAACACATATGTCAACAGTTCAGGGCTCCTTCCTTCCTTACCAGTCCCCCTTTCTTTAGGAATTTCTGGTCTAAATAATCATGGAGACTGTAAAAGAGATGTTCAAAGACTGTTGAGGAAGATACTAAGTGCAAAATGCCTGTTTCCCACTTCCTTCTCAACAGGGTCCTACTTTCTGTCCAGAAAGTCCTACTTTCTGTCCAGTCTCCCCTTTCCTCTATTCCTCCCAGTCCTTAGAAGCCAGAGCCTTGAGTTTTTCCAGGTTTGTACCCACCAAACCCATGGCTCTGATTCGTGTTTGGTCCAAAAATTTCTTCCAGGGTGGATACAGACACCTGGGAGAAGGTGATAATAAAAAGATTCATGTCTTCCAGAAAGAAAGCCAGTGAATATCTCTGAACTTTGATTTATCTATGAACTAGTGGCTAAAAATGCCAATCTGAAGGGGCATTTAAGAGTAAACTAAATCATGTATGTAATAGTATTGTTACAATGCTTGATACTCAATGCTCAGTAAATGTCCACTGATTTTTCATCTTCTTTCACTTCTCATCTTCACTTTTTCATCATCACTTTCACTTCTCCCTACCCTCCTTTGGTCACTCCAGAATCCTTGAGATTCCTTTAGTCCAAGATGGGAAGAGAGTATCATTACAGTTGGCCCACCTGTTTGCCAAGTGGGAAAGTGTGATGCGTTTAGATGATGAATCACTGAGGAGCATTGACCTCACATAGGGTTTTCCATCTCAGTTCTGTGTCTGTACTGGATTTCAGCCTCTAAAATTCCAGTATGCGGAGGAGTTTTAATGGTAAGCAAATTCAATCGCCCCCACTCATTCATAACTAGCGGTCTAGTGAACAAAGCACTCTTTGGTAGAACCACCCCACTGTCTGATTTTGCAAACATGCTTCCTTTCCACTTCCTAAGGGAGAAAATCCTAGAAAGAATGGGAGATGACCGGAGATGGGGAACAAGATGCAACCCAATTACTGGCAGATCCTACTATCAAACTAGATTCTTAAGCTTATTATGTTGGCTTAAGGAAAAATGGTTGGGTTCTCAATCAGGGAGGTTTTGTTTGTTTGTTTGTTTGCTTGCTTGCTTGCTTTATTTTGTTTTGTTTTTGTTAGTTGTCTTAACAGTGGGATCCCTAACCCCCAAGAAGCTAAGTGGATGAGGGATGTGGAGACATCCTTAGACGAGATTAATGATCTGCCTTTGACAGTGTGATGCCTGCCTGGGAGACACGACCAGGCTGGCAACATCTGAAAAAGGTGAGAGGGCCTCCTGGCTTCCAGCCTGTTCTCTCCAATTTGGTGTGCCTTCCAGTAGACCTCTTTTTTGTTCTTTCCCAGGTCTTCTGTGTGGGGTTCTGCTAAGGTTCTCAGGCTGGGAGAGAACGTCTAGCCCTGCGTCAGACTCCTCATCTGGGATTTCTACTCCTTAAAAGGCATCAGCCTGGAATCGAAGATTTGAGTCAGCAGATCTGGGTTCACATGCCAACTCTGCCATTTATAACATTGTGACCACAGCCGGTCACTTTACCTTCTGTGTCACAATTTTCGTACTGGTGGTACCTCACCGAGTTGTTAGGGGAGAGCAAGAGAGGCATTGAAGAGTGCTTGGCACTTGGTCAACAGTCAAGGCTAGTTGGCTCCCTTCTTTGTGCTGCCTCCCCGTAGCCCTCGATGTTCCTTGCTGTGGAAGGAGACTGGCAAGCATCAGGGACTACGAGGGAGATGAACGAGAAAAAGCTCCGGAGGGAAATGGTCTCAGGGACTTTAAGAGGGAAGGAAGGGACTCCTTTTAGCAGCTTAATTTTGTCCAAAAAGAGTCTTACCTTTGGAACTTGCATCAAAGTTTGGTTGTGCAGGACTGGGGCCTGGAAGTGACATTGAAGCTATAGACAACCTTCCTGGTCTGGATTTATGGTGCTATTTTGAAATATACCTAAAATCTCAGAGGGAGACTTCCATTACAAATACATAAATAAAACTTTGCCTTCAGTAGAAAGTGGTCTTTTCAGCAATGCTGCGAGAGCGTTGAGGTTGATCAGTTAATGTTTGAACCAATAAGAGAGATACCCATTCCATAGCTGCTGACTTTTCAGTGGAGAAGACAGAATATTGAATAGGTAATAACACTAAATTGAGCAAATGCTCTGAGAGCTGTAGCACACACTGCCGAGAGCACAGAGTAGGGGCACCTAACCTGGTTTGGTGGTTGGGGTGGGCGGTGGCCAGGTGTGATCAGGGAAGGCTTCCCAGAAGAGTGGCATTTAAATGGAGACCTGAAGTATGGGTAGAGGAAATTGACATGCAGAGTCAGAGGGTGTTCCAGGTAGAAAACCAGCACGTGCAAAGGCCCTAGGTGAGGGAGCATGAAGCAAGGTGGAGGACTGGAGGAAGTTTGGTTGGCTTAGGATAGAGGGCAGTAGGCAGGGACTGGTCAGAGAAGTAGGCAGGGGCCAGCTCTTGAACTCCCCGGGAAGCTGAGCTGAGGGATTTAAACCCTATCCAAGAACCATAAAGTGTTTTGCCTGAAGAGCGATCATAATCAGCAAGGTTGGCTGCTGGGTGGGGCATGTTTGGACACACATTAAGCAAGAGATAAAGGTGGCCTGGACTCAGGCAGTGCAACGGAGGGGAGTGAAGAGGAGGGATCAGAGATGTTTTGGGGAGACATTGACAGGACTTCGCCACGGGTTGGATGTGGGGCGCTCAAGGAAGAAGAAGGCATCAAGGAATCCAGGAATTCAGGGCTGGGCACGGTTCAGTGAACAAGAAGCAGCTGTTGACAAAGAAGGGGTGAAGCTCAGTGTGTGAGCTGGGCTGGAGGGTTTAGTTGGTAGATAAGAGCTAAGACGGAGATAAAAATTTAGGGGTTATCAGCGCGTAGATCGTTGTTTCTCAAATTATACCCCAGGTACCACCTGCACCAGATACCCATCCGTGGTATCTGATAAAGAAAGACGGCTGGAGAAGGATGGGGTGATGGCTACACAGTTGTTCGCCATTTTGGCCGTGAAATGAACACGGAGAACGTAAATTTGAACACCTTTCGAAATAAGTGGCGCTTAAAGTAATGGCGTCGGCGCATTCCTGCTCTGGAGTTGATGCGAGACTTGGGAAGTGGGAAGGGCTTCCCTTATTCCCCTTTGTCTCTCCTCTCCTCCTCTTCTTCTTACCCACTCAGCACCCCTTCGCCCCTCACACAGACTAATTTTGCTTGTTTTGTTTTTATGGAGGGATGGTACAAATGAGGCCCAGCCCCTTTCAGTTTTTCTATTCTTCTTCTTCTCGTCTAATTCAGGAAAAAAATAAAAAATAAAAACGCTTTCATCGAAAGAACAGATGTCATCTGCTTTGGTCTTTTGTGGTGGTTTTATTTTATTTTATTTAAAAAAAAATGCTCCTGCAGATGAGGTTCATTTAAACATAATGACGAGGCAACAAAAGCCATATCACAGAGGCGCTTCAGATTCGGTTTGACTCAAGGGAGGGAGAGCAGACAAGGAGATGTCCTGTCCACTTGGCTCCCCTCCACAGGGCCCTAGCAGCTGCATTTCAGATGCAAATGGAAGCCCAAGGGTGAGGGGCAGAGGAGGGGAGGGGGAGATGCCCAGGAAGCTGATATGCAGGTGTCGAGGATTCCAGACATGGCTGCAACGGGCTCCACAAACACAGGGCTCACAGAGAGTGGGCTTGAGGGTGCTCGCTGGGAGGGCTCAAGTGGACCCGCAGCTGTGCTGGACATTCCTTTTCCTAGCCATCAATGGGCTCTGTATTGAAGCTATGAGAGCCAGCAAATGGCACGCTGAGAAAAAGGAAACGCTTTGGAAATGGAGCAAACATCAGGCTGCAGGGGCTTCCCCTTGCCCGTGCTCATCATTTAAACCCGCGTGCTTGCGTAGAATAGATATTTGATACACGACCCTGGCATCCTGAGGCTGGAAGGAATCCATGGAATTGTCACACTCATCCCTCTCCTTCTATAGATGAAGAAACACGTGCAGGGTCTGAGTGCCTTGCCCCGGGTCACAGGGCATCCGAGTGAAACGCAGGCATTCTGGGGGTAGTGACATTCACCCATCCCTCTCCATGCTCAACGCAGTTCCGTATTTTTTGTGCGCATGACTTTACTTGATTTGCACCGCAGACCTATGAGAGAGTTTTCCTTATTTCCATGTTTAATCTGGAGAAACTGTGGCTTCAGTGAATTCAAAACTTGTCCGGAGTCAAAAAGCTGGTAAGTCTTGGTCAGGATTTGAACCAGAAGTGGTGCTTTTTTTTTCTTAACAGTTCATTTCTACCTCCTGGGAAAGTACTCTTTACTCTCAAACACACACACACACACACACACACACACACACACCTATATATATGCAAATATTGTTTTTATTCCCATATATGTGAGTGCATGGACTTGCATAAATATTAAAACTTCAAAACAAACATATGACTTCCACCATATAAGTATTAAGCTAAAACACTGTCAAATTCAGCTCTGGAATAGTGACAGTTAAGGTTGGTGACAATCCCTTGTGCTGGGTCTGGCAGAGACTATGCACTCAGTAAATATCTGGATTTGAACAGTCCCCTTTTGTTTGAAAAGGCAATTTTCCTTAGAGGCAGAACCTAGTGTTTACCAATATTACTACTTGTGTGATTTTACGTGTGTGCATTGAGTCTGTGTTTGTGAGGCACCTTCACATTCATTATTAGTTCACTGCATCGTGGTACTACCAATGTAAGGAAAGGAAATTAAGCAGGGCCACTAGTCCCATTTTATAGATGAGAAAGCTGAGGCTCAGGGAGGTAAAATAACGTTCCCAGGGAAAGCTGGAAGGTGAACGCCAGCACGCCGGCAGAGGTGTTTATTGAGGGGGAGGTGACCATGAAGGTCAGAAGATAGCCATCAGAATACAGGTGCACCTGTCTCCATCTGCTGAAAGTTATGGTCCAATGTGTAAAACTCCAGATTTGCAGACAACCAAACACCCTGTGAGTATGTTAGTCTGTAGGTGGTACTGGAGGTGTGGGCATCATGGGGACGGTGACCCGGAGGAGGTGAGACCCTGTGGGTAGTTCCTTTGCACAGATGCGTCACCCTCTGGGCCTGCCCGAGGACTGTGACAATGCCTGTGTGAGTGCTCATGAATAAGCACCCAAGTGGGTGGACAATACCCACGAGTGTGCTAGGGACGCGGCCAGAGTCCCGGCTTGTGACGGCATGGTCATGGGTTTCTGGGTCCCTATGTGGAGTACTGTCTTTGAGCAGTTCTGTGACTTCAGCCAGAGCTCCTGAGACCAGCCATTTTGCAGTGTGGGTGGACCCACAGTCCCACTCCTTCCTTGGGAAAAATAACTCAGCAAAATCTCCTACTACTGAGTGGGCCAACGGTGTGAGATGTATACTTGAGAGATGATGCAGTATGAAATCTGAGCCTGGTAGAATTGTAAGGTATCTGGTTCAGATACTTATTTTATGGATGGAAACACCGAGGATCACTGGACAAAAGTGGTTGTATTTATTACCCCATGTCTGCCTCTGATATTTCATTTATTCAAGAAACGTTTGTTGAGCGGGCATTCTATGGAAGGACTCACCTCTGAGGATTTCCCAGTCTAGTGGAGACAGACACATACAAACAAGAAGTCACAATGCCAACAGGGGCTTAATATAAGTGACTATGTTTTGAGGGAGCTCACAGAAGGAGCTACCAGCTCATTTCTGGGTCTCTAAGAGGGCCACACATCAGAGATGACATTTGAGCCAAAAACATTTGGCCGAAGGCACAGAAGTGCTTACCGACAACATGTCCAAAGACCCAGAGGTCTTTTGTGTGTGAGACAGGAGTCAGGGCTGGCTGGAATCTAGGGTGTGTCTGTGTACAAAGGAGTTTTTAGGGTGGGGTCAGCAAGCAAAACCAGAGGGGGTGCTGGATCATGAAGGGCCTTATATGCCAGACTCAGGAGTCTGGACTATTTCCTGCAGGAAGTGGAAAAGAACTGAAGGGTGGTAAGCAGGGTAATAAAGAGATTTGAAGGCTTAAACATATCGTTCTGCAGATAGTTTGGAAACGGACTGAAGAGAGACTGGAGGCAGGGAGACCAGTTGGAAGATGCCAGAAAGAGTCATAGTGAATGATGATGAAGGCCTGCAGTGGGGAAGGAAAAGAGGCAATGGATGTGAGAAATTCAAGACCTGGCAGGGACATGAGTATTGGAGCGATGAGGAGTGTGCCTGGAGGAGGGGCACAAGGTGTCTCAGCGCCTAGGCTGGCGAATGGGGAGAAGGGGGGGTACAGCCAAGCAGGAGAGGAGCTGAGGGAGGCAGAAGGGGACGCCATTACAGGTGGGGATGTACAGTTTCCAACTTGTTTTTTGTTCATTGCTTGGGGATGTGAAAGTGGTGGTGCGGATGGAGGAAATCGTCTGGAGCCCAGGAGAGACACCGAGGTTGGAAGTCAGGTAGCTGTCAGGACTAGAACCTAAGCAGATTGATGTCAGTGAGATTGGAACATTATCTAAAAACCAAGGCATCCAGAGTGGTATTCGGAGGTGTCTTGGCACTAGGACTGAAAGTCTCCAGAGGGCAGAAAGATGCCCGACATTTGCTCAGTAAGGTCCCCCTGGGGCAGCGGGGGGACAAATGGGGACAAGAGGAAGGGTCTCAGACTCTGGGTTCCAATCCTTTTACCACTGTTTCTTCCCAGGAGACAGAGGGAGGAGCGAGGCTGGCCAGTCTCAGTGACTCCCAGGAAGGAAGCAGAGGGTGGGGAGCAGTTCCAAGGTGCCAAGCTAATGCCGGATGTGTTAACATCCTCTCTCCATCACAACTGGGAGCAGCAGCAGCATCCGATCAACCTGACGCTCGTGAGGTTAAGCCGTTTCTCCAAGGTCACAGAGAAGGTATATCTGAATTATTCCAAAGGTTACACTATTTCTATACATTGCTCTGCTCTCTGTAGTGTCTTTGGCTGAAGATGGCATTAAAGTAACCTCACTGGCGAGTGCCTATTATGTGAAAGACGCTGGGCAAGAAGTCGCTAATAGAGATGATCTTCTCTCAGAAACTCAACATCTCATGTTGGAAACCCTTGATCTGTCATTTGTTCATCCACTATTATCTGAGTAGCACCTCTGAGCAGAGCCCACATAGGGGCTGTGGAGACAGGCAGCTCAGGATCTCAGCCCCGGCACCCTGTAACACTGATGACAGGATGAAGGGATGAAACAGCGGAATGGGTATTTCGTGTTCTATCAAGAGTTCAAGGAAGATTTCTCAGAGCTACTTTTAGGTTGACATTGACGACTGAGCCAAGGGAGCTCAGGGGAGCTCAATGAAGGGGATCCAGCTCTGTAGGAACTGTAAGCACACTGTGGGAGCAAGTGCAAGAAACGGCAGGTATAAAACAAGAGCAGCGTGGGTTGGCATGCGTTGGGTGGTTGTTGGGTCGTTGCGACAAGTTTTTGAAGCACTGCTAACAAGAGATGAATTACTGAAGACTTGGTTATTTCTATACTCTTCTGTTTTGACCCATCAGCTCTTTATTGCATTTGCCCCCTGTATTGCTTCCTTGGTACCAGATGCTGGGTTAAGCCTGTGAGGGTACAATGGAGAGTAAAATGTAGGATAGTGCCTGACATCAAGGTTAGAGACTCAGGTTAGATGGTCACAGTCCTATTGATGTTTGAAGAGTGTTAAAAATGAAAGGAAGATGGTGTGAGAGACCACAGAAGAGGGGGACATGTTTTGGGGGGGTGGTAGGGATGGACCTCACTGAAGAAATATCACTTACGCTGAATCTGAAAAAATGAATAGAACAATTAGATTGTGTGTGGGCGGGGGGGGGACGGGTGTTGAGGGCATGGGGGAGACACAGGGAACGTTGTCCCAGAAGGAAGCATTAATAAAGAGAAGACAGATGTTCTAACAAGCATTCTAGCAAAATCACAGTGCAGGATGGTCTGGAAGCTGGTGGCAGCCGGTTGGTGTTCTTGAACCCACGCCCATGCGCACACCCTGGGAAACGGCAGCTCAGCGTGGACTTGGGTCTTTCAGTGACTTCCACTTGTGAGTTCACTCTGTGTAACTAAGACCTTTGTGTCTCAACATCTTCATCTGTGACGTGGGGGAGCGCACCCCTATGCACCTGTCAGAAGACTGATACTAACAAGAAATGGCAAAATATGAGTCATCTGTAGACATTCTCTCAAAAACTAACAGTTTGGAATTGATGTCAAAAGTGCGAAAGAGCTTTGGAGTGTTCATTACACACACAGAGACACACACACAGCCCAGGATTTAGCAGTGTCAGCCTCTAGTAGACGGCTGTGGGTTTCCATTCCCACATCTACCTATCTCTAAATGAAGAGGCGGGCTCTGAAATAGACACAGGGGACTGACACGAACAGTGTGCTCCTTGGGGTGCCCCTGAAAAGAGAGAGAGCTGCCTTCATTTCCCTCACTTCTAGCCCCCTTTCTCTCCCTGAGCTACAAAGGGGCTTCAGTCTGGAGCCAAAGGACATCTGACACAAGAATCAATGTCTAAGTTGGAAGTAGAATCCAGATTTCCACGGCACTGAACTTTCCATGAGCTGATGCCCTGGCAGAGTTCTCTGGTTTGTTGAACAAGAGGCCAAGAATGCTTTCGACTCTGTGACCTCCAGAGGTAAATTAGAAAATGTGTCTATGCTATGTGATAAGTTCCCGTCTTTGAGACCTTGAAGGACAGAACAGTCCCCAGAATGTCCGGGGGCATTTTGGCCTCTAGCCTCAGTTCTGCCACATATTGGCTGTGTGTCTGTGACTTTGGGCACAGTTCCTTCCCCAAGCTGAGGCCCAATTTCCTCACCTCCAAAACAAGTTGATTGGTCCAAGATTTCTGGGTCTTTGCAGCTTGACGTGCTGCACCTGTAGGACTCGAAGCCCTCATAGGAAGACCTTGGGTCGTATTTAACCTGGTTTCGGATGACCCTTTGCCTGTGTTTGTTGTCTGGGAGGGCCCTCCCTCTTGCTGTTGTCCTGTCACCTAACCCCAAGCCGCAAATAAGTTTTCTTCACAACGCATTCAGAACCAGCATTTCACGGCTGGCTTCTACGTGATTCCAAGATTTGCTGTTGACGAGGGCCCAGTGACTCTGAACTGATACCAAATTAAGTTTGATTTATAATACAGGCCGTATAGTGATCAATCAGCGTGGGCCAAATGGAGGGTGATGGATAGCATGATCAGGAATTGCCAAGGTAGGGATGGGCAGATTGGTTTTCTCCAAACAACCAGCAATTAAAGCTTTCACCTTCACCCCCACTATCCAATGCTTTCCTTCCCATCTCCTGACTGAACATGAATTTCCCTGAGAGTTCAAAGTTTGCCTGTTAAATGCGGTTTTTTAAAAATATATTTGCAACGGTATGTGTGCACATGTGTATATTCTGTGATTTGGGTGCTGCGTATTCCTTGATTTTGATGCATCTTCGATTCCTGGGATTTGTGAAGATCAAGAAAGGAAAGTGGCAAAGCCTGAATGCCATAGGAAATTCTAGACTGGGGAGCTTTCTCAACTCTCCTCTAGGAAGGACATTTGGAAAATAAGAAAATAGACTTCATTCTCCCAACTTGAGTCATGGCCACCCCCAACTCCTATCATTTTCTTTGGGTGAGGATGATAACCCTGGGAGGTGGGTAGGCCTGGATGAGAGAGTCACAGAAAGTCACCGAGCCAGTAAGTTTTGGCGCTTAAACTCAGCCGCCGTCTTAAAAAAAAAAAAAAAAAAAGTAATAGGCAATTACCCAAGTCTCTCATGATGCTCATATGAATCCAGTTTTGTGGAGGAGGAAACAGAGGTTCCAGAGCTAATCTCCAGGTTCTCTGGGCTGTGATTTGGCCTGGTTCTACTGAGGGCTTGGGCACAGTCCCATCACATGGTGGGGTTTCATTTTGCTCCATTATGAGCGTTACCGCTCTGGTGAGACCGTTTTAGTCACGGCTTGCACGACTGTCATTCTCTGTCCCTTTGAAAACTCATTTCATGGTCCAGTAGAGCAGAGTTTCATCCAATAGCACTCTGACTTGGTGGCTTCAAAGTGTGGTGCCCGCCCCCCGGCTGGGTTTGGGGCAGTAATGCTTAACAATCTGGTAGTTAAATTAGAAACAACAATAACACGACCGGCAGGTTTGGTCAGATACCCTGACGATCCCCAACCCTCACGCTGTAAGTGGAATAGGTGAAAAGGGATGGATAGGTTTGTGATTCTTCTATAGGGTTCCTGCCTTGTCTTCTACAGCCAGACAGAACAAGAAAACTCACTTAGCCATGGACCAAAGTACAACGTTAGGATTCGGAAAGCTTGTGCTTTGTAGACCACCTCTCAAGGCTCAGTGCTAACAGGCTAGAAATAAACTGGAACAATTAATTCTAAAATTATCCCAAAGGCAAACCTTTTTTCCAAAGGTCCAGGTTGGTTTCATGTCTGGAGTACGTGCTCAGTTTTTCTTTCCAACAACGAAATTATATATCCTGCTCTGGCCTCTGGGACTCCTGGGTCCCCAGAAATGGAGCGTCCTAACTCGTGTCTGTCCCCTTTCCAGGGTAGCTCTTGCGTGAGTGTCCCACTGTGACGAGGCAGTGGACTTGCAGAGTTCAGTACCCTCAGATGCTCCAACCGTAGCAGCCCGGTTCCCGGTTCACCTCAGGACAATGCAAACTGAGCTATGCATTTACTGTAATTCTAATCAGATGACTCTATAATTGGAAGAACACCAGTGGCGTTCTGTCTTTGGAGTCTTCTCCATTAAGTGACTGAACGAGGGCCAGGGGACCTTTGTTTGTCCCAAATGCGGTCCTGATAGAGACTTTGGGATCTGGGTACTACGTTCTATTCTGTAATAGGACCAAGTTCTTTCTCCTTCCTTGGCAAGACGCTAAATCAGTCTGGAATTGGCACATCAGGTGTAGAGAGGTCATTTCCCTCTACCTCAGTAAATTCTGGGCAATTGCCCTTCTAACAGTAAGGAAATAAAGTATGTGTGCATTTTGGTGGGGGGGTAGGGGGAGAGTCTGTGTAAATGCTTGATGATAGTGACTGAATATTTTAGCTAAACACTTCCAAGTCTAGATCCTAATCATATGTGGTAATGGTTGTCTAAATAACAAGAATGATAATGTGAATTTCTTAATCGTGCGGAACACCTCAATTACAGACAGAAAGAAACATTAAGGATAAAAGTCTTGAGGAATCCGTTTATGGTAGAAACTTTGCAAAGTATTGCGTGGCTTTGGGAGATATAGACATGAATCAGACCAGACCCTGACCGTGAAGGGCACACAATTTCGAGAGGAATTATGCTCATAAAAATTATAATCCAAGATGGAAAGTGCGTGGCCTGGGGTACTGGCATTCAGAAAGAGGAACAATCACTCCCTGGTAGGAAGATCGGGCTTGGCTTCTTGGAAGAGGTGGATGTTGAGCCAGACTTCAAAGAACGGGAAGGATTCGGTTTAGGGGAACACCAGAGGAAGAGATCATTGCAGGAGCCAAGGTGAGAGGGGGAAGCGTGGGAATGTGTGGACTGGTGAGTGTTGTGTTTAGGCAGCCAGGATAAGTAAGGACTTCACCCCTGGGGTCAGTGATCTGGGTCACGTTCTCTACATCAGTGTTTCTCAACCTTTGCATGCAGACCTCTGGGGATCTTATCAGAATATAGTTTCTGATACAGTGAGTCGGGGGTGGAAGCCTGAAATGATGCATTTCTAATAAACTGAGGTGATGCTAACACTGCTGGTTTCTGGACCACTCCAAACAATGCGGAATTGTTGAGGATTTTAAGCAGTAAGGAAGGAGCTCCTGCTATACCCAGCCTTACATTCCCTTTGACATTCTGAGGTTACACACACACACACACACACACACACACACGTACGGCAAGCAGGACTCATGTGAGCATTTGCTTGTATCATCCTTTCCTCAGTTGTACTGACTCAAATAAAAATCCAGGTAGAAGGTGAAAGTGGACAAGGGACAGAAAGATACTAAAGACCTGGCTTCTAGAAACCAGATACGGCACAAACCACAATGTAAATGCCGTTTTGGTTTCACAAATGGTTTCTCCCCCTGAGCTGTTTATTGAAGGGCAGAAGCGAGCCGATGAGTGCCTTTATATTTGAAAGTGATTTAAATAGTGGCCCTCTGGCTCGGTCACGAATAGAATTTTATAATTAAACGATAATACTTTAAGCGTACTACAGAGAAAGAATCAGAATTAGAGTCAACAGATCTGAACTTAAGTCCTTCAACCTCTCTGGGCTTCACGCAAACCCCCTTATCTAGAACACAGAAGAATAATCCTTTCTCTGGTTGGCTCTCAGTTCTTCATAAAAATCAAATGAGGTAATGGGTAGGAAAGTGCTCTGTAGACTGAGTGCCCCCCAGGTGAAGCGTCTTGCAGGTGTAATGGCCATCTCTTATTCCTACAGATGGGGACAGTAGTCTTTTCTCTGTTGCTGTGAGTTTCTGGCAGAATGACTTAGCAGCTGTGGGGAGGGGCCTGTGATGGCCTCAGTGGCAAGGCCCCAGGTAACGTGCCCTGAGAGGTCCTCCTGCGGAGTTTGCTGCACCGTCAGAGCAGGATGCACCTGCTGTAAGGTCAGGCTTGCCCTTGCATCTGGCTGTGTAGTTTCCTGAGATCTCTGGGGAAGTGTTATCAACAGCAATATTGGTGTGCAAAGCATCCTCTGGGAGTGACTTCTGGGACCGGACTCAGGTGCCCACGAGCTCTTTCCTGAGTGCTGTCCTGTGTTCTCTGCAGCTTAATGAAGGTTCTTCTGGCCCCATCCCCCAGGCCAGTAACACAAGTAGGTAGGGATATTTGTTAGGTATGGGTAGAGTCAAGAGCATCAGCGCTCTAAGGGTTAACAGAATACAGGTGAGAAGGGGCTCTTTAGCAAGATAGGGAGGAAGGCTAACAGGTAGCATTCAGGGTGTGTGGGAACGACAACTCCTGGAGCCAGGAGATGATAACTCCTGTGAGCCAGACCTGCAAAATCAATAACCGGGATCAGAAGGCTCACTTTCAGGGAGGGTTTTACTGCATTTCATATGTGATAGAACTGGGTGTTCTTAAAATAACACACTAGAAATAACTGTTGGGGATAGAGTTCAATCCCGTCGGTTTGCACATGAGGAAACTAAGGTATTTGGCAGGAGCTTGCCCTGGTTACTCTGAGTGAATTGAAGACCTTAGGTGAATGCCAACTCTCTTGACTTGCTATTGCTATTGGAAAAGGGCCATCCTTTTTGCCTCTCCTGGCCTCAGTTTCCTCTTTTGGAAAATGAGGGGACTGAAAGAGCTGTTTTCTCCTTCCTCTCCTCTTCTGGCTCGAATATTCAATGAGTCCCAGGGACCCAGGCTTCCTTCTCAGCCAAGAACCCCTCCCCATCCTGGCCATGCTCCTGGGAATCATACCCTCCCCCTCAAATTCCCCAGGGAATCTGCAATAATGCTCAGTCCCTGCTCCCACACTCACTTTCACAAGAGGAAATCAATAGATTCTTCAAGCGGTTGGACCACAGGATGATGCCTGGGCCCATTTTGTCAACCAGGTGGCTCTAGTGAGGGAAGTTGTATGAGTCATTGTCGGCCAGAAATGTAAATCTGGCCTGAGGCTTCCCTTGCAGCAAAATTTAGGTCATTAATAATAGTGAACGTCTGTACAGCACGTTACAGTTACAGCGCACTTTACATACCTCATTTGTTTGTCACAGCTCTTCAAAGATGGAAGTGTTATTGTTATGCCCGTTTCACCGATGAGGAAAATAGACCCTGGAAGTATGGTAACTTGCCCAAGGTGGCAGGAAGTGTGTGAGTGGCAGACCTGGCATGTAGTTAAGACTTTGGACTTTACGACCCACACTCGATGCACTACATCTCTTTGTGTCAGGCTTCCTGTTGCCTACCCAGCCTCCTTGGAGATCAACAAACCAGGAAGGTCAGCCTGCTCAGAGTCATTTACATGGAGATCCCTTTCTGAATAAGGGATAGTAGCAGCATCAGTGTGGGTATGACAATCCCATTGAGTGGTCTGGGAACAGACCTATGGAGCCGAGAGCCATGCCGTCTCTGCCCTTGCCTCTTTCACCTTCTTTTCCTCACGGTGAAGCCCAAGCCTCCTGATTCCCAGACCGGGGCTTCCCCCAACCCCAGTGTGGCAAAATAGGAAACATAATTCAAACATGTAAAACGAACTGATGAGGACTGTAACAAACACCCATTATGGTAAACTTTCCTGACGTCAACCAAAAAATTCCAATTCTTCCCACTTCCGGGTTCGTTGTGGGATGATACTTCCTGGCCCTCCTTGGGCAGGGCAGGACCACGTAACTAGTCCTGGCCAATTAGTTGTGAGAGGAGGGGACTTGGGCTACGTCCAGGCTGGTCCATGCAATTGCTCTTTGTTTCCCTCTGGTACAGCCAATAGCAAGGAGGTCGTGGCCACTCTCAGTCTCGATCCCTGAGTGGCAACAGTAAACAGAACCCCTCTGCCAAGCCACCATGTAAGAGGGAAAAAAGAAATCTTTGTTTCAGGTCACGGAGGTTCAGGACTTTTGCTACTGAGGCAAGACCGAACCTATCCTGACCTTTACAATCATATTCCCATCACCCTGACTTTTAAGAATTCTAACATTTCCTTACACGTTCAGCTTGCTAAAGGAACAAACATTATCAAAGACAACAGAGTCCTTTTGGAGATCATCTTTCCCCAGGCCTTTTCCTTTTCCCCTCCCAGAGCAACTACCACTCCAAAGATGGTATATCTGTGTCCTGTCCATGGCTGGTACGTAAGTATGTGGCCAAGACAATAGAGAGTACGGTTTCGCATCTCATATTTGCGTAAGCGGCATAATACCGATTTATTCTGCAAATTACTTTTTTCACTCAGTATTATTATTTTAGAAATAATTGTATTGGTACATTGGTTTCATTCCATTCACTTTAGCTTCAATATCATATTCTTTTTTTATGAATGGGTTACAATATATTGGGCATTTCTCTACTAATGGAGCTTTAAAGTTCTTTTCTCGCCTGTAAACAATGATGCAGTGAACATCCTTGTGTAAAGCTCTTTGCATACAGACAGTTTCTCTCAGTTGTATATCTGAGAGTGGAATACCTGTGAGATAAGGTATAGGTAGTCTCAAATTTGGTGGATATTACCAAATTTCTCTCCAGTTCTATCATCAGTGCGTTTGTGCTTTGCCGTTGTTTCATATTCTTCATATAAACACTTCGCATCATCAGACTTTAAAAATTTTGGCCAATGTGATGGGTGTGAAATGGCATCTCTTAATTTTCAAACTTGCATTTCTTTGATTATTAGCGAAGTCGAACATCTTTCCGTACCCTAAGGATCGTTTCCTTTTCTGCGATGTGCATGTTCATAAAGGCTGCCAATTTATTTCTGTTGTCTTTCCTTCTTATGGATGTGCAGGGGCCTCCTCCTTCCCCCATATTCTGGGTGTTAATATTTTGCCGGTTACATAAGTTGTAAGTGTTAATTTTGTTCATTGCTCAGTTCTCATTCTCTTGCAAACCACTGGCTGCCTGCTTTTGCACACACTTGATTTTTGAGATCACAGCAATTCCATGGTGAAAATGGTTTGGAGGTGTATTTTGAAAAGCTTATGTGAATGAAGTTCCCTGACTCTGAATTATCTGTAGTAGGCTAAGGAATGTGTGTGTGAAGGGCCTATTTTGCTTACTCAGGGATCTCATTTGCTAATATAATTGTGTGGTGAAATCAGAAGAATCCGGTGTAAGTGGAAAAAACCTTAGTCACCAAGAGTTGTTTGGGTGGCTCAGAGTTAAATATCAGGGTTGACTGGTTGCCCACTGCCATGATGAATCCTAGCGTGATTTACCTGGCTGTTTTGACATTTTGTAGACCCAACGTATGAAGAAGGGCATTTTAGAGAAGTTTCAAGCTCGTGTGGTCTTTTCTCCCCCTGCCCCACACACACCTCAGAGAGTCTACACAGGGGTGTACTCATTGGAAGGCTGGACGCACTCATCAGAAGGTAGGGCGAAGCAGCGTCTTGGGTTCCAGTGCAGCTTTCCAATGGGGAGAGTCCCTTTAAAGCTTTGTTTATCTCTTGGTGCCTCGGCTAACCCCAAGAGAAAAACCTTAGCTCAGGACAGGAAGCTCAGAGAACCCAAAAGGATGACTACACAGCTCAGGACTATTTAAGTCTGCCTCTTACATGTCCTTCCATGCTATCCCCAGGAGGCTGGGCTGTGTTGGTGCTCTAAAAGCAGCCTAAATATACCATCACTCCCTAGGAAACCAATGGGTATGGCGGAGACCAAGCTCTGGGATCAATTATGTTGGTAAAACTACAAATACAAGGATGAGCCAGAAGTGCTGCGGCTTAGGAACTACTTGCTGAAAAAAGACTTGATGTTCCCTAGTAGAACCCCATGGACCCAGGGGAGGTGGCCCGGGCTGTCTGGTCGACTAGCCAGAGAGCTGGGCCTGAGTGGCCGGACACACCTTCCGTTCCAGTTGACTCACTTGAGTGGCAAATTCTTCTCTCCCTCACAGTCCTCTCATCTTCAAAGGGAATTCATTAAGCCCCACAATGCCATCGGCACTTGGCCAGGTGTTGTACTGGCCCATTAGGTGGACACAGGCCACAGCCTCAGGGAGCGTGCCAAATGAGGTGGAGGGTGGCAGCTGAGAGCTGTTGACATCCCCCAAGATTGTGCTGAAGCACTTTCTATAAACCCTCCAGTGGTTTCAAACTCTGTGTGCGTGGCTCTTAGAACACGTTATATTCTTCCTGCGGCCCCTCGCTTTAGCTCGCTCTGTTCCCTCTGCCCAGGATACTCTTCCACTCAATGCACTCAAATACCAACTCCTGGGTGGGACCTTTTCTGGCAGAACGGACCGCTCTGAACTCTGTGTCCCCATTGCATTCTGGAGCATTGTTAATATCACACATATCATTTTTGTACCAGAGTCAGCTGCGTAATGCTAATCTCCCCTAATGGACTCAATTTCTTGGAAGTGGATACTCTGGCTTATTCATCCTTGTTTCCCTAGAAAAAAATTAGTAGGTCGTCATAAATGTGTTTTGGATTAAATGCATCAAGGGACACAACTCATGCTGCCATCTGGTTCTACCCCGTAGTATGACTGGAAGCAGGCCCCGGCTCTCTGAGTCTTACTCTCCTTCTCTGTAAAATGGGTGAGGGGAGGATAAATTAGAAAAGTGGCCTCTCAGAGGTTTTCTGGCTTTATTGTCTATGATTTTTAGACTCTGGTCTCCTAGTGGAAAACTGACAGTTCCTCATAACTCTGCAAAAACCGGGGTGATATTTTCATTTATATGTGTTAAAGGGACTAGCGTGTCTTCCCCACCTCTCAGCTGTCATGGTTTAAACATGTGTGTTATTTAGCATCTTACGAATTCTCTGACTCAAGTTTCAAAAGGTTTATGGGATTGATTGATTGTAGGAAGCATATAACTTGTATCTCCCTTTCCGACTACAATTGTTGAAGTAATTGGTTCTTTAAAAGGAATTTCTGGCTGTATTTTCTAACGACCGTTGTCCGCCTGGGTGTATGTGGAAAGGGGTCACTGTGTGGCTGTGTATGTCGCTGCAGTGTCTCTCGTATCACTAACCTAGCCACGTTGTGTGTGCCCAGCTCAGTAGCACCTGACCCCCGAGTGCTACCCACTTCCCATGCCACCTCTCTGCCCCTTGAGTTATAGTTTTGGAGCTTCCTGCACGGATGGGACTCAGTACTCCTCACATCCCTATTTACCAGGTGCTAATAATGCACAGTTATGATCTTCATAAGCAGCCTATGAGCTGAGGAAGGACAGAGGTTATTATTGACCCATGTTGCAGACAGAACTGAGATTCAAAGAGGTGAAGTGACTTGCCTAAGGCCACATGGCTAAGAAGACCTTCTGAGCCTGGCCTAGTGAGACCTATTGATTTTCCACTGTCCTAATTTTCATCGACTCCTCTGAAGATTGTTCCGATTGCTCCCGGGTTGCCTGACTGCTCTGAGGCCTGTTCCCTGGCGAAACCAGAGGCAGGTGATTCTTTTTTATTTATTTTTTTTATATGGCTCCAGGCTCTGAGCCGTCAGCACAGAGCCCGATGTGGGGCTTGAACTCAACAACCGCGAGATCATGACCTAAATGGAAGTCGGACGCTTAACCAACTGAGCCACCCAGGCGCCCCAGAGGCAGGTGATTCTATCCGAAGGAAAGAAGGGGTCCTCGCCCACTACTAATGGCGTGGGACCAAGCGGCCGCACTCGTTAGTGAAGAGGGAATTCAAATTAGCTAGAACTGTCCATTTGGGGGTTTCTATCATTAGCGTCTTACTATGCCAGTGAATGAGGTGTTGCAGCCTGAAGCGGGGCCTCCCTCTGAAAGCTTCAGAGGACCCACGGTGGGGAAGCATCCCAAGAGCACTGGGTCTTAGTGCTGATTGCTACAACTCCTGCTCAGAGGGAACACTACTTACTAATGCACCTCTCCGAGACTCAGCATCGGTAGCTATGAAGCGGAGACAAGAAACCTTCCCCAGCTGACCTTGGGGGTGTCATACTGTGCTGGGGGCAGCAGTGCTCCAGAAGCTGAATGTTCTGGGTGAAAATCAGAGAGCACCACGTTTGGTCTTGTTATTATACTCTCTTAACTATGAAAGGTCTCAGTGGAGGGAAGTAAGCCCAGCCCGGCGTTCTTTTCCTAAAAGTGGCTCCAAGAAACATTAGGCAAGAGGACACATAGCCGTTAAAGTGTGAATAACCACAGTTCCTGCCCTACCTGCCTGTCAGAACACTGAAAGGGGTTAAGTTAGATAGTGATGTAAGAGCATTTAGAAAATACAACAGTTGCTCGTATTGTGACATATTCTTTTCCCTCAAAGGCTAAAGGTAGCCCTTAATAACCTGAAAGGACTTCTGTCCAAACCCTCTATGATGCTATTTGCACTGTAGCCCTGCCTCATGTTGGGAGTAAATGGTGCCGCTCAGCTGAGCGGGTGGAAAGGGCTGGGCTGGAACTCCTCTGCTCACATTTTGCTCCTCATACCTTTTGGATTCTCTTTTTGAATCAATGGCTCTAGCTTTCTGTAATGACCTGTAAGCTTCTGGCCCCCTTGGCTCTAACTGGTCCCAGAGGATCAATTCCCTTTCTGAAGAGGGCTGCTTTTGTTTTTGTTTTTGTTTTCTCTCTTGTACCCCGGGGAAAAATAGTTACTCTCATAGACTGTAAAGAAAAACTCCTTCTCAGGAGTTTAAAACATGTTCAAAGTGGGTAGGGCCCAACCTCAGTGAAAACATACTTTCTATTTCCAAACGGAGGTAGAGGCAATTTCTAATATGGGACATACACTGAGGATGCCATATTGTAAATAAAAACCTAAAGCCCTGAAAATGGTAAGAAAGCAAATATGTTAGTTATAAGACTTAGTAGAGTTATTGCAATTGAGCGTTACATATAACTCTGAGCTTCCTGGTAGGCAAGGCGAAAAAAGGTAAACGTGATGACTGACATAATTTTCCTTTTCTGATTGAAGGAGGTGTCCTGATTGTTGGAATTCTTTTCTGGCACCAGTTTTGAAAAGGAATTTAATATTGGGTAATCCTCAGGGACGATGAACATGTCTATAGCAAGTGTTTTACATCTAATGCAGGAAAGTTCTGACATTTCCATCTCGTTTCCCTTTTTGAACTCCAGGCTCATAATAACTACTGATAAAATTTCTTTACCTACATATTCCAAAGCCACCTGAACATATTCCAGACTGAACTTGTTAACTTCTTTCTGAAATTAGTTCATCTCTCTGTATTCATTATCTCTGTTAAAGCATCACATATACAAGCTGCCCTTGCCAAACAAATGTCACCTTGTTTAGATGACTCGTCCCCCAACCTCCAGCCTATGCCTAGTCAATCATGGGGACTCTGTGTCTTTGATTTTCTTTAAATGACTCCTCTCCTTTCCACTTCCAACACCATTACTTTGGGCCAAAGCTGCCCCATTTCTCACCTGGGCTACTGCAATGGCTTCTTAACTTGCCTTCTTATTATTCCAACCCATTCTTCATACTGCCTGTCTAGAGACTGATCTATAAGAAACGCAAACCTAATCTTTCTCAAAACCTTGCCAAGGCTGCACCTTGTCTTCAAGGTGAAGTCTAAACTCCTGACATGGCCGATGAGGCTCTTCACATGCTCACTTCCCAGCCCCAGCTGCTGCCACACCTCATATAGTCTCTAACACAAGACACTTGTTCTCTCAGGACACCCCCCTACTCATGTCTCTGTGCTTTGCACAAGCAATTCCTTCTTCCTAGAAATCCCCCTTTCTTTGGAAGCCTGGTGTCCTCCATTCTGGCAAGTTTTTCTGATCTCCTTTCAATGCTCACCACAATTTGGTTCTGTTTCCTCTGTATCCCTCAGTACCTGGAGTATCTCACTTATACTTACCGTGTGCTGCTGTGACTGCTTAGTTTCTGAATTCTCCAAGAATATCAACTCCTTTAAGACAGAAATGCAATCCCACGCATCCTAGATTTCCAGCTCTGTGCACGTGCCTGACATAGATGGAGTCTGATGAGTTTTTGTTGACCGAATAGGTGGAGGGAAAAAAATAGAATGCTGAGGTTGAATCTAGGGTGTGTTGACTAGTGACACAGGGATCAATGGACTTTTCCTTTAAGATATCTGGAGTGGGTAGACAGACTGTGTTTTAGATAAATCTCTCTGAGATCATCTCTCCGCGCTAAGCTTTGGTAGGAGCTGGAGGCAGACAATGAATGATTTTGCTGTTGCAAAGCCCTCAGCGGACCACCTACTGTGTGCCTGACCAGCGTACCTTGATCCCCCGGTGCATGTGTGGGTGGATGGGGACAGTGATATTATATTAAGGGAAGGAAGAAGCCCAACCAAGAAATGGGTCTCTTGCACGACCATGGTTTCCTTTAAGAGGTATTGCTTTCTATCAAGCACCTGGCACCCCATCCATGGAGAACCCCTTCTTTGCTTCTCTCCATCAAGTTTCCCATCATAGAGTTTTTGTCCGGTGCATCTGATTTAACTGGCACTTGTTTAAAATGCATATTCCTCAGTTTTCCCCCTGCCGTCACCCCAAAAACGCCCTGCCTCAAAGATGGTCTAAGTTAGCTGGGGAAATTTTTCCAGCAGTCCCCATTGCCTAGCTCCTTCGTGGTACTGTTACAGCTCTACATGGACAGAACTTGGGCTCAGTCTTGCTTTTAACCTCCACGTGCTGTTTGATGTGGAGCTTTGTGGGCACAAGCAGTTTCCAATGCTCCTGGGCCTGGTACAATAGAGCTGAGCTACCCCACAGACCCCTGGGGGGCATTCTCGTGCCACACAGGCCCCACCTGAGAGTGACTCTTCTTGGCAGGGACACTGGAGGGTGTCTAGGTGGAGGGTGCTCGTTCCGGTGCAGGATCTGGCCAGCACAGCATAGGTTGATAATTATTATGAAAGGTAATGTCTCGTAATCACTATTTGAAAGAAATAATAATAATTCATGGCCAAATAGGATTTTGCGATTCTCAAAGCTCTCAGATTTGCATTATTTCCTGTGATCTCACAATAGTCCTGTGAGGCAGGACTATTCCCATTTTACAGATGCAGAAACTGAGGCTCAGAGAGGGCAGTGAGGTGACCTGTTATGTCCAAGGTCACACAGATGGGCTTGCTACCGCTGAGTCTCAGGTTTTCTGGCTCCATTCATGCTATGTTCCATTCCAGCGTGCTTGCTGATCTCTTACGTTATCAGATTTGAAAGTTGAGGAACATTGCTAAGAATGATAGCACTATATTTGAGAGCTCAACAATGTCCATCAAGAGATTCGCAGTTATGATTTGCTATAAAAATGCCAAATACAAAAATAAGAATTTCCATTTTTTGGATGATTGGAGGAGGAGACACTGTGGCTGTGTTAAAACGCTAGCCCCATGTGTCAAGAAGGCTTCCGAAGTTCATCATCCTCCTCTAAGCTGTCAGCAAAGTTTCCGTGGTGTGCCGCAGCTGGCTTGCCCCCATTAGTGAAAGCCAATCGTGAGCAACTTTTTTTTTACTTCATGGTTTAGTGATGTCACATTGCTAGCTTGAAATCAGCCATGGTGCAAGAATGTACCCCATGGAAATCAGCAAATGCTACAATTCAGGGCTTTTCCATCCCAGAGAACCAGGCATTAAACATTTACCAGCACGTCGCTGCTCACAGCTACCAGGGACTGACTCAAACTAGAAGTTCGAAAGTTCTCCTCTGTCATCTGCATGGGACCATCTTCAGTGTTGATTTTTCTTCTAACCACAAGTCATACCCCATTCATGGGATCATGCCATTCCTTAAATAGGAGGCTCTTTCTGTCAGAGCTTGCAAAATCAGACGGGTGGGTTTTCTACTAATAGGTTCTCATATTTGTATAGTTTGCAAAGCGTTTTCATATCCCTCATGACTTCTGAGCCTCGTGTGCTCTATGGGACAGATGCCTTCTCCTCTCATTAGAGAGGAAGAGCCTGAAGATCTGACAAATGATGTGACCACTCCCAGAGTCATTGGCCTAGCAAGGGGCAGCCGGGGGCTTGAATTGGGTTTTCCACCCCCTTGGTTTGTGACCCTTCCCCTTGTACGAGGCCCCTCCTTCACTTGTGAGACTTGCAATGCTGGCAGCTCAGGCTACCGTCTGGGGCAAAGAGAAGGGATGCCCTGTAGCAGCCTGGGGTATAACATTTGTCCCGGCCCCGAACAGAAAAGGACAGACACACTGGCTTAGGAGTACCTGCAAAAATTGCTAGCCCCACTTTACTGATCCTGTGCAAGGAAAGGAGTCTACTTTCACTCTTCCTTTGTCCTTGGTTCCGCCTTTGATTCCTTTAAAAACTTTTATGGGAGCCTAGCGTCTCTGGGCCCTGCTGTAAGTCCTGCCCTCAGCAGGAATTTGGAGCCTCCTAAGTGACTGGCATTAATGCCCTGCTTCCCCTCTTGCACAACTCCCAGCTTCTCTACTGCCCGGTGATGGAATTATTGATTGGTAAGCATTTCACAACACATTTTCAAAACATGCTGAAGGTCAAAAATTAATGACTCATGGGCAGTCACACTTGTTTCTGCCTCAGCCTCTCTGGATTATATTGGTGAAGTTGGTTAATAGAAGTCACTGGAGAACCCGAGGTCAAAGTTGACTGTCCAACCCTGACCAGCGGGACAATTAAGTGACTTGAAGACATAATTCTTGATCTTTTATTTGGTGATTAATCTGCTGAATCACTTTGGCTTTTCATACCAAAGAATATAAGAGGGGAATGAGAGGGTTTCAGTGCTGACTTGGCCACCAACTTGCCCCAGAGTATTAGAGTACTGGAGTACCGGAGAGGTCCTCAGCTGAAGAAGAAGGCTTGAGGCATAGGTGAGGGAGCGCTGATAGCTGGGATTCTACACCAGCCCTTTGGAGAACAAAACCAAACCCCTGAGCCAGTCTTGGAGATACTTACTCACATCTGTGCTCAAAGCCAGAAAGAGCTCCGTGTGAGACCGTATGGAAGAGTGCCTTAGGACACAGTAGCAGAGAGAAATCCAGATCAGGAGGCAAGGGATCTGGGTTAACTCTCAACTCTGCCACCTGCGATTTGAATACACCGACCAATTGCTAGACCTGTGTCAGGACCTCGGTTTCCTCACGTGTAACACGGAGACGGTGACGAACACTTTCTTTCAGAGGGCTGCCTCAAACATCAAGTCCCTGACGCACGTGAACTTTTCCTGGTACAAACCGAAATGCGTGGGGCAGCTACGGCATGGTTCTACATGGGCTAGTTGAACGTTTTGAGGGAATGAATATCAAGGGGACGTTTGTTTTCTTCTTGATATGAAAATTTGTTCTCACCTTTTTTTTTTTTTTTTTTTCCTGTTTTTCCCCAGAGAGTAACCTAACTTGCAGAATTCATTTCCGAATGCCTTTTCGGGGGCAACCGTGGGACTGGAAATTTCTTCCGTACTAGTTCTCCTATAGGTTGTTATACTTTAAAGTACCTGAAGGTCCTGTAATTCTAATATAATGTAATGCCAGAACTAAGAGGTGTGATGTCGTGGAAGTATCCGTGACGTCTGTGTCTCCTGGACTCTGCAGCATAGCCCTTCTCCACATGCATTCCCGCACATTCTCCCTCTCGCAGCTGTGTGGGCAGCGTTGCTCCCCTGCTGCTGACTGTTGAATGTGCCAGTAAAAAAAGGAAGCAGGGGCACCTGGCTGGCGTGCCCCTCTTGATCATGGAGTTGAGAGTTCGAGCCCTGCGTTGGATGTAGAGATCGCTTAAAAGAAATAATAAAATCTTAAAAAGTAAATAAATAGGGGCGCCTGGGTGGCGCAGTTGGTTAAGCGTCCGACTTCAGCCAGGTCGCGATCTCGCGGTCTGTGAGTTCGAGCCCCGCGTCGGGCTCTGGGCTGATGGCTCAGAGCCTGGAGCCTGTTTCCGATTCTGTGTCTCCCTCTCTCTCTGCCCCTCCCCTGTTCATGCTCTGTCTCTCTCTGTCCCAAAAATAAAATAAAACGTTGAAAAAAAAAATTTTTTTTTTAAAGTAAATAAATAAAAAGGAAGCAAATTCAGTTACATAAAACACAGCCTGGGTGAGGAAAGGCAAGTATGTGTTTCGACTTGATTGAAATCGCTTTTTTTCCCACCAGTTTGTCCTCTTGTCAGGACATGTCAGAACTTACCGAGCCCTTGGCAGTCCCTGTTCTCACCTCTTCGTTGTACTTAAGAGCAACCTAAGGCTTAGAGCCTAGAGGTGACTTCATCAGGGTCACAAAGCCAGATTTTGGGGCAGAATCAGGATTCAAGCACCCATCTCCTGACTTCTCCTGTCTCCTATCTCCAGTACCCCACATGTAAGTGGTGACTAAAAGAAAAGAGAAAAAAAAAAATAGAACTTCATTGGAATATCTTGGGTTACTGGCTTTCTTTTTTCTTTTCTTTTTAAATTATTTTTCTTAATGTTTTTTTTATTTTATTTTTGAGACAGAGAGAGAGCATGAGCAGGGAAGGGGCAGAGAGAGAGGGAGACACAGAATCAGAAGCAGGCTCCAGGCTCTGAGCCATCAGCACAGAGCCCGATGCGGGGCTTGAACTCACAGACCGTGAGATCATGACCTGAACCGAAGTCGTACGCTCAACCGACTGAGCCACCCAGGAGCCCCGGGTTACTGGTTTTCAAGGATAGTTTTATGACTGGCAGTAACAATGCCTCAAAAGCTATGGTAGCCAGCTTCGATGAACTTATGTAATGCGCACTTATCATAGAAGACGTGTCATCAAACACCTGCTAGATCTGAGCGTTGGTGCCTAAGTTGCTTTTATTGTCAAAGAGGAGAAGGGGAAAAGGAACTCGGGTGAACAAAGCTGGAGGACATTTTATTAGAAAATTCGGAGGTAATTTCTGGAGGAACAGGAACACATTTCCAAAGGCTTCTAAAATGTATATCAATGGGATTGGGTGAATTTAGTAGTTAAAGAAGTGAAGGGCACTGAGGATCGTTTGGTGCCTAAGGCCTCTTTCAGACAGGTCTCTTCTGTTTGCCTTGGTCACAAAGCTCTAGAAGCCTCAAGGTGGGCAGGCCCAGAGGTTTCCCAGAGCAATGTCTGAGGTTGCTGGTTTCCATTCAGGCTTCCAGGCAAACACACACCAAAACACTCGTGGTTCTCACTGGGATCTCTTCTCATTAGCGGAACATGACCAAAGTCGAAGAGACATGGGCCATTTTTCTCTCCACCTGAGTCTATCCATACAAAGTGGACTATTTTGGAGGTCAGCCTACATCAACAGGATGGGACATTTGCCAAATACACGGTCACTTGCCTTTGGTTCCCCACAAATTTTTGAACGGCAAGAGCTGTTCATTTATTTACTCGCCTAATAGTTATTATTAAGGGCGCACTGAACTAGAAAACCTGTGCAGGTATAATGGGCTCTCTGCATCTCAGTTTTCTCCCCCGAACGAGACTATTCATTACCTTCCTTGCAGATCGCACCTTGTTGCTGGGAACATCCCACGAATGACGTGTGGAACTGCTGTTTCGACTCTCAAGCCCACCACGTAGGTGAAAGGTTGTTGCTATCACTCTGTGGCCAACAGCGTGCTGGGCACCAGGTAGGTTACAGAAGACATGTAAGAGATGGTCCCTACCTTCCAGGAACTTACAACCCCAAGTTGGGAAACTGAGGCACACCCAAACAAAACAGAGATGGAAAGCTGTATTTGCTATTCCAGTGGTAGCTCTGAGACCTATCCGAGGACAGAGAAGGAGGAGCTCATTAACAGGCTGCAGATGTTGGGACAGCCTCTTGGAGGACGTGAGGCTTGAGTTGGGTAACAAAGTAGACAGAGAAGATGGAGAAGGTCTTTGTGGGTGTGGCATCACCGAGTCAGTGAGTGGAGGCTTTTCTTGGTAAATCAATCTACTTGGAGTCAGAACTCCCAACCAAGCTGGAGTTATGGATTTAAAATTTGAGGGGAGCTATAGGAAAGGGAAAGTTAGAGCCGTTTTTAGACCAATGATGGGCTATAATGCGATGGTGACTAGGGAGGCGTCATGTGTGACAGATGGGTTTGTGACGAGACAGAGGAGGGAAGGGGGCTACAGCAGGGGGACGGCATGCTTCTGGACCAGACCGATGAAAGTGGTAAGAGAAAAACAATGCATGTCAGCGAGAGAATTCTGTTTGTAGGTGGAGGACAAGTCAAGCTATTCACCCTGGCTCCTCTCCTGGTGTCTAAATGTTGGGATTTGAGTTAAAGTGGGCAAGGAGGGGCAAAAAATGGGAGTGACTTTATATGTACACTTGGAAGAGTTTTGAAAACACAAGCTGGTCTCACAGTATCTATTTGTCTACCCATGAAAAAGGATTTGAAGTTGCTGGCTAATCCACAGGATGACAGCTCTTCAGAGTTAGGCAGGACCTTGCAGATTAACTGGTCACATGGTGGCCAATGTCAGAATTTCTGTTCCAGTATCCCAGCAAATGCTCATCCCTCTTCTCAAACCTCTTTAATCAAGGCAGTTCACTACTACTTGAAGAAGACCTTCCCAGGACCGGATGTGTCTAAAGCTTCGCAATACTTTTATTTTGAATTCTAATGAATTTTCCTAACTGGTTCTCCTATTGCCCCCCCCCCCACTCCCAGGGTCACACAGAACACTTTCACATCTTCTGGATTCAGCCATTTAATTGAAGATACAGGCCTTGTCTTCCTGGATGCTCCCCATCAACCTCATCGATATAAAAATGACCTTTTCTGTTGGATAAGTAACGTAATTTTTTATTTAAGTACTTTTTTAAATAAAAAAGTAATTTTTTATTTAAAAAATAAAATCTCATCATTTCTATTTTTTAAATTTATTTTATGTTTATGTATTTTTGAGAGAGAGGGACAGTGAGTGGGGAAGGGGCAGAGAGAGAGGGAGAGAGACCCAGAATCAGAAGCAGGCTCCAGGCTCTGAGCTGTTAGCACAGAGCCTGATGCAGGGCTCGAACTCTAGAGCTGTGAGATCATGACCTGAGCCGAAGTCCAACCCTTAACTGACTGAGCCACCTGGGCACCCCTCTTTTCTATTTTTATTTATCACTTTAACCAAAGACAACAGAGTTGGATTCTGAATCTTACAGGAAAAGAAATTAATTGAAAGGAAGAAAAAAGAAAGGAAGAAAGAAAGAGAGAAAGAAAGAAAGAAAGAAAAAGAAAGAAAGAAAGAAAGAAAGAAAGAAAGAAAAAGAAAAACTCAGTTATGGGAACCTTCATATCCTTCTTTCTTTACTTTAAGAGAGTAAATGGGGGCTTTTGTTGTTGCTGTTTTTGGCTTTGCACAAAAGTCACGTCCTGTGATCTCATGAAATAGGTGCCTTCATCTCTTTCTTTTTTGAACTGATCAGCTGGATATCTTCCAGGGATTTGGTGTCAGAAATCAAGTCTGGTGAGTGAGAAGTTTGACCAGATTCAGAACAGCCTTGCCAAATTGCAAACAGAGGGTGTGGAGTCAGGTCAGTTACAGAGGGTCACAAAAATGAAACTTACAATGGACAGGGTGTATATTTGAGGCGCATAAGGGTCTCAGTCAGTAGTAGTTGATATTAATAAAATACAAAAACAAAAATAAAATAATAGTAGTAATAAACAGCCAGGCCAACACTGAAACTTTTGAACTGATACGGAGGGAAGGAGATCTGTAATATACACACTGTTGCCTGAGGACGGTCTTTCTCGTTGCCTTAGCAAGTTATATTGCCATGCTCTGTTTCGGACCGTGCTCCGGGAAAACCTTAGCACTCATATTAAAAGTTTAGAGTAGGGGCCTCCGGTCATGATCTCACGGTTGGTGAGATCAAGCCCTGTGTCGAGCTCTGCCCTGACAGCGAGGAGACTGCGTGGGATTCTCTGTCTCCCTCTCTCTCTGCCCCTGCCCTGCTCATTCTCCCTCCCTCTCTCTCTCTCTCTCTTTCTCTGTCTCAAAATAAATACATAAACTTAAAAAAAAAAAATTTTAGAGTAGAAAAGATAATCTTTACCAGAACATAGAAAATCGTATCAAAACACACAAGCAAACAAACATGAAGCAGGTCAGTTTTCTCTTTTTGGCACTGAGCAAGACCATATGCTTCCAGAGATGAGGATTTAAAAATAGCCTGTCCCACAGCTCACATTGTAGCCCTGGGACATGCTGGGGGTGGGAAGGATTGCCTCACACTTAATAATAGTGACACTTCACATTACACGAACCTCTTCTCAAAGTAACCGAGAGTACTTTCCAGTTATTTGTTTGCTGTGTTTTAAAAAAATCTAATCTTCCTGATGTCCCTGTGAGCGGAGAAGGGAGTGGTACTAATATTCATTCCCACTTTACCCGGATGACCGAGTTATCGAAGGGTAAAGTCACTAAGTTGGGATCACAGACTGACTCAGGAATTAATCTGGTGCAGTTCCAGACACACGGGGCTGCGGGCTGCAGCAACATCCTGAGCCGTGAGAGACACGAGTTCAAAGGATGTTGCACAAAAAAGAAAGAGAGTTGCTTCCCATTGCTTCTGTTTTGAAATGCACTTGCCTTTCCTTGTAAGCATTTCATCAGTTTCCCATTCTAAGGCAAATTGCTTACAAGCCTTGGTGACCTATATTTGCAGACCAATTTACAGAGTCTTAGTAACAACGTGATAGTTCACGTCTCCAGAATCCCTTACCCTCGAGAGGGTCTCACACTCACCATCTCATCCGATCTCTGTAACAGGCTGTAATTCAGGCAGGGCCAGAGTTTTGATGAGAGAGATCAGAGGCTCAGGATGTGGGGGAAACTTTTCACCTGGTAAGGGCAACAGACACTGACCAACATGCAGATCTTCACTCTGGAAGTCTGGGCTGTTTTCCCGCAGGCCACACTGTCCCCTAGGTCTAAGCAACATGGTGAAACTTGGCCGCACAGCGTATGTTCCCAGGGAAGATGTCTTCCTCTGTGCTCAGGACTGACTCTGCCATCCAATGTGGCGCCCAACACTCGGTTTCTAATTGGTCGCATAACACGAATGGGGGGGGATACTAGACGTAGCAAACACAAATCACTGACAAGCTCCCTTTAAGGAAGAAGGGAAACTCGTCATCCAGATTGTCAGCAGACGGTTTGGAGCAGACCTGGAGTCCAGTGAGGTTGTGTGACCCACCAGCCTTAGCCCCTATTCTGACCCTACCTCCCTCGGCTCTACTATAATTATTCTCTTGCCAACACACTAAATTCCCTTGTTGCTTTCCCCTTCATTGGGCAAAACCCCAGTCCTGGGGAAACGTAACCATCCTCACCTCCTTTGCTTATCCCTAAGCAGCAAAATGCTGTTAAGAACATCGCACACCATGCTAGAAGCAGCTCACTTTAAATTTATGATGGCCAAGGGGCCCTATAACACTTCTAGCAAATTTGCCCTTTCAGTCCCTGGATCAACTCTTTCACACCTTCACCTTCCTCCCTAAATCTCCACCAGGCGTTATTCTTTCCATCTTCCAGGATGACGGCCTTCCTTATTATTCAAGGAGAGTTATTCCGTCTTTCCACCACCAGCTTCTTTACTCACCCACATCTGCACCTGCAAACACTACCTCCCACAGGCAGTGTTGCTGTTTCTAAAGGTCACCCCTCCGTTTGTCTCCTGGATTCTACCTCCTTTTACTTATTTCTCTCTGGCAATATCATTTTCTCCCGTTCCGTTACATCAATCCTATCAACATACAAAGACGCCTGCATGATAACCATTAAACAACTCTCCCTTGATCGTGCTCGTCTCCCTTGGCCCTCCTGTGTCCACCCCTTTCTTTGATGCCTTCCCCAAAATCTTCAAAAATAAGATCTGCTTTTCTGGTCTCCTCTTCTTCAGCTCCTCAACTCTGTTCCCATTTCTTTGGGATCCTGTCACTCTACCTAAGCAGCCCTTTTCAAGGTCGCTAATGATCTACATATTTCCAAAGCCCACACGGACTCAACTTTCTGGACTCTTCAGTAGAATTCAACACGGTCGAGCCCTCATACTTTTTTGAACATTCCCCTCCCCGTACTTCTGTGATGCCACTCTCACCTGGTTTGCCCTTACCTTCCTGTCTCCTTGTCTGGCTCTTTCTCCTCCACATCAAATTTTGGAGAGCTCTGAGGTTCTTGTCTCTGTTCTGTAGACACTCTTCCCGGATGATCTCATTGGGTCTCATGGCTTTAATACACCATTTATATGCAGATAACTCCAAATCTTTATCTCCACCTGACTTCTCCCTTGAGCTCCAGACTTGATAACTATAATTGTGTATCTAATAGGCATTTCACACAAACCACCACCCAAGCCAAACTATTGACTTACCTCTCCCCACATCCAAGTCCTCCACTCCAAGTCTTCCCTTGTCAGAGTAAGTTGTCCTGAGCCACCGAGATATTTGTTCAGAGAATATACATGAGCCATTCTGATTGTGTTTTATTTCCCTTAATCCACATAGCTAGCCAATCAGCAAGCCCTATTGACCTTATACCTAAAATATATGTCAATCTAGGATATTTTTCATCACCTCTGCTACTAGCCACCTTACTCCAAGCTGTCATCACATTGTTCACGTCCAGATTTTTGGTCCCTATACTCACCTTTTGCACAGTAGCCAGAACAATGTTTCCAAGACCCAAAGTTATAAAGTCACCTCTCGGCTAAACTCTCTTACCATGAGTATAAAACTCTACAGAGCCTGGTCCCTGGCTACTTGTCTAGCATCATCTCCCTTTCTCAGCCTCATCTGCAATGTTCACTGGTTTTTTTCTTCCTCCCTCAAACCTGCCAATACTTTCCAATCTGAGAACTTTACACTTGCTTTTCCTTTTATTTGGATGTCCTTCTTCCAGACCTCCAGTGGCTGCTTTGTTTTGTCATTCTGGTCTCAGAACAAATGTCATTCCCTTAGACAGATTCGCCTGACCAACGTCACTAAAGTATTCTCCCCTAGAACCAAAAATAAGTATTCCACCGTTGTTCCTGCCCCCCTGTGAGGAAGAGTGTTCTCCTTTAGTTAAATTCTAGTGAATTATACCCTCAACTTTAGTGGTGAGTCTGTATAAAACCTGACATTGAAATTTGTGACTACACTGTCCCTGGGGGTTTCTGAAGACATTATTTGCTCTGTCACTCAGTAATCTTTTCTATAAAACCCTGTATGAGGAATTCTTTTAGGACTAAGAGCTAGAAAAGCTTTGTTTCCCTTGAGAAACTGATAATGACACAACTGACTTCGCATTGGTTTTTCTCTCTCTCCTCTCTCTGTTTTGTTTTGTTTTGCCTTAATAACACAAAATTTTAGCTTAATTATTGCAGATAATTTAGCTTAATTATTTAGCCAAAATTTTAGCTTAATTATTGCAGATATGTAGAACTAGAGGACCTGGTTACTTGTCTAGACAGTTTTGTCCAGTAGAACTTTCTACAATTATGGAAATATTCTGGATCTGCAATGTCCAATAAGTAGCTGCTAACCATGTGTGGCTACCAAGCACTTGACATGTGTCCAGTGAAACTGAGGAACTAAATTTTTATTGTATTTAACTTTTATTGATTTAAATTTAAATAGTCACACGGGCCTGGTGGCTACATTGGACAGCACAGGTCCGGATACCCTGGTCTAAGATACTAAAGTGTGTTTTTATGCACACTTCATTATTCATGATTATATTTCCAATAAGTTGCCTCAGTCCTTTGTGGCTGGTAGGAAAAAAAGAAAGGGGGAAAACACATTGAAATGAGTAAGTGACTCTGTAGGAGGAGTTAGCATGTTTATAGGCTTGGGTGACATGATCAGGGTATGCAGACAAAGAGTCTTAAATCCTATTTCCCCATGAGAGCTCTGTGGAAAAAGCACCTGTAGCAAGTCTGAGATCCAAGTTCTGGTCTTCGTTTTGCTGTTGGACATGACATGTGGCTCTGAGTGAACCAAGATTCAATATATTCACAAGTAAAACAGGGGCTGTTGGATTGATGACTGGGTGTCTTTGGCATCTGGAGACCAGATGTGTAGCCCCTCCCACTGTCATTCCTTCTGAAGTCCAGGAAGCTGGCCCTTGGCTACCGACGTGCAATATGGGGCAAACCTTGAGAAGGTCATCTTATTCATGCTCACCCCTAGGACAGGGTCATTGGTAAATGAATTTAAAACAAATACAAATAGTCCAATCTTCAAAATATCATCAGGGAGGGAGAACCCGCCGTAAATACTTAGGGATTTGGATATTTTTGATACCGAGGGATGTATCATTCCCTTTATTGCATAAAAGCACAGGACTGACATCAGAAGACTTGGACTCTAGTCTCAGCTCAGCTACTAACAAGCTGCATGATTTTTGTCAGGTCAAAGTTTCCTCCTCTCTCAAATGAGAGGATTGGACCAGCTGACCTTTAATTTCCTGTCTTGTGCTAGCTGTAATAATCATAGTTAACATTTATCGAATCTTCAGAATGTGCTGAGGTACGTTGCCTTATTTAGTCCTATAGAGGTGGGCAATATTATTATTTCCATTTCCAAGGCAGAAAGACTGAGCTTTAGTGTTTCGCAAGGGAACAAAGTTAGCAAATGTTGGATTCTCTACCGGAATCCCACGGTCTGGTTTCAGAACTCATCTTCCTTACCTGTTCTACCTTCTCTATAATTTTGTGTTTTTCTTCTATTGGCCAGAGCACCATTGTTTTCCTGGTTAAACAAACAGTTGTCTTAATGCTTTCAACGAAAACTTCTAAAATCTGGGCCCGAATATGGTTTCCCCAGACTTCAGAAGGCCAGGAAAGGCCCAGTACAGCCAGGATTCATGGGTTGGTTGCCACCTGGCAAAAACAGCCTTATTCATTTGGCTAGTGTGCTGTGAAAATAATACCATTTTCTAAGTATGCTGTGATATGACAAATTCTGGGAAGCATGTGGGCTTAGGCATATGTAATGACTCACCGGCAAGGTTTAGCTTGGGCTTCTCACAAGTCATATCACACGCATTTCACAAGATCCTATCATGAGGGGATGCTCTATCCTACAAATGTCAATCATCACTCCCTGAGAGTGGGACATGTCAGTAATCCCCATATGTCCAACAGGTCCATCTTGGACCTGGCCCTCAGCTGATCTTCAGTTAAGAACGCATTTTGTTAGCTGATAGAGCAGGATCCTTATGTTGGTTAGAATCCTATGAAGTTAGAGTCAGAAGGAGCTTTAGAAATGTTAACCTGAAGAAGGCAGAGGATTTTCTCAAGGTCCGTTCAAAGTTGGAATGAAAACTCTGCTCTCCCTCATGCCCTGTCCAGGCTCCCTCCTTATCAGACTGGTAGTCAGAACCACATCCTTTGGAAATGAGGCAGGGCAAACATAACTGAAATTTCATCCTGCCTCTACAGATGTCAGGAGCAAGGGAGTACCTGTAGTAGGAGAACCTACCTCCTCCGGCTCCATCAAAGGCCACAGACCCATGAGAACCATCCAGCTTAGCCTGAGCCACACACCCGGAGGTCACAGCAGTGCACAGGAACGTGAGAGGAAGTGGAAACGTGCGAGTGGAGGGCTCAAAGCAACGGGCTCACCACCGGAAAAAAAAAATAAAAATAAACACGCTCAGAAATAGTGTAACTGATATGCAAAGAAGATCAAAACAAGGGTTTTAAAATATCTTGGCTGCTTTAGAGGAGGTGGGGGTGGTAAATGAAGCGAGGTTGCAAATGGGTGTTGGGGTTGGGGGGGGGGAGGTGGGGAGGTTATATGGATGGTTCACTGCAGCCTACCAGGCCATGGAAGCCTGAAGCCCAAGGGTATTCAGATGAAAATGTGGGAGGTATAGATTCTCATGGGTAACTCAGAGGTAGGCAGGGACTCAGGAACAAGAACCCTGGAGACCTTCAACCCCAAACTCCTTCCTCCCTAACCTCATTGCTGTTCCCTGAGAATCTGCACCATTTGGAGTCATAGACATTTGTCCCAAGGCAGGGCATTGAGACTCAGACAAGCCAGCAGTGAAGGCACCCAGAATTCCACCCAACTTGGCTGAACTTCTGAACTTCAAAGCTCAAGTAGCAGTTTGGAACAAACGTTCCAGGGTTAAGGATTGAGGCTGAGCAAACTCAGGGAAGATAAATCCCCTAATCTTGAGAAGTCCAATTCCCTTTCCTTTCATTCTGTTGGGAAGGGCTACAGAAACCAACTCTCTTTTAAAGGAAAGGTTGTATTTTGAAACTGGTTCCTGAAATGGGAAACCAGAAGTTTGGTGATGGCCCTGCTGCCTGTTTATGTTCTCCCTCTGCCAATTTAACCAGCCCTAATAATAGCTCAAGGATCATGGGGACATTTCCAGCATCAGACGGCCATCAGTCAACAACATAGGTACAAAGGGGAGCATTCGCTCCACTATGAGCCCAAATTGTCCCATGGATTTTAGCAGAGGAAAGACACTGGGCAGGGCTGGGGAGAGGGGGGTTGCCTGGGCTTTAGAAATTAACCACCCTTCATATAGGTCTGATACTTACAAAGCACAATTACATTTCCTATCCAGTGAGATGGACTGAGCCAGGGCAATCATACATATTTTCCAGTTGAGACAGCTGAGGCTCCCGTGTGAAATGGTACAAGGGCTCTACTCCAAGTGATATATGCTCGTTATAGGGCCCTGAGGAGTCAGAGATGGGAATCAGATCCCTTTGGTCTGAACTTGAGCTAGCTGTCTCCACACCTTCCTCCTCCTCCCTCTCTCCCTTCTCCTCCTTTGACAAAGAAGGGCACATTTAATACTTCAGTGATGGAATAGAAGTTTGCTTTCTTTAACTTTTGATCCAATATTTTTTCTATTGTGTTTCTTGTTTAGTCAAGAGAAGGCAAATCCTACCCCAGACTCTTCTTGGACCTGATATTTAGTAGATAACCACCGACACATGCATGTGACAGCCTTTAACTAGCAAAGCCCAGCCAGCTTGGGCTGAGGTGGGAGACAGATGGTAGAGTAGAGCTTCAATGTCTATCTGAAGCAAATTTGCTCTGTAGGTCCAGAGAACAGTGTGGTTGACACAGGCTGTGGAATTTCACAAGGTAGTGTTCATTGTGGGCTGAGGGGATCCAGGAGAGACTGCTAGCTGGAGGAAGCCTTACTGAGGTAGCATATGAAAGAATAAATATGGGTTGAAGCATGGAGAGTTCTAGAGAAGCAACAGGATAAAAGCCCAAAGGTTTAAAGTACATTGGGCATTGTAGAAATTTCAAAAAGACCCACCACGTTGAAGCCATGAAATTCACGTTAAGGAGACACTTTGGAGTCATAACGTGGAGGGCTTTGAAAGACCAGCTGAATCACTGTAATTTTATTCTGCAGGCATTTAGGAGTCTCGGAAGCCTCATGAATGCGAGAGTAGTGTGAGAAAACTGGTGTTCTAGAAAGCTCCTTTTAGTTGCATGCAAGATGGATAATAAGGACAGCAGCTGAGAAAAGAAAGGCCACAGGGGCCGTGTCAAGAGGCTGACTATTCTGCTTTCTAACTATGTAAACTTGGTCAAATCAGTCCCAGATAGATGCATAAATATATAGGAGTACTTCCTTCTTTGATGTGAAAACCTGTCCTGCCTATCCTTCAGAGAGGTCCTGGACATCACATGCAATGAAGTGAAAATGATTTGTAAACTATAAAACTACAGAACAGACATGGGAGATAATGCCCCAGGTTGACTTGATGCGATGGAAACGTGAGTTGTTGGTGGCCATGAGGATGGGTGGTTTGGGGCCATACTGAGTGAATGCTAAGTCTCCTTCTGGAGGGATATCATGTTTCCTTGCTGGCACCTCCTGTGTCACCTGGCACAGACTGGGGGCTAGTAGAAGATTAAGGTGTGTCGAGCTCCTGCTTAGGAGTCAAAGACCAGAAATCCCTTAGGTCCCTAGTAACTTCCTCAAGGGAATGAAAGAAATACAAAGCTAGCTTTTCAATCTTGATCCGGAAATACAAATAAACAGTCGAGTTACTGTTTTGCAGAGTTGCCGAGTAATTATGAAGGGCAAGGAAGAGTCAGTTTGCACAAGGTGATTGCTCAACGCAAAGGTCTTGCCACTGGACCGGCGGAGGTGTCCGGGAAGGTGCAAGCAGAAGTCAGCCCAGCTGTTCTCAGGGGCTGCTCACTGGAAGGCAGGCCTCGGCCTCATGGACAAGAAGGGTTAACACAAACGAGTGAAATGAAAACTGCAGAATCGAGACTAGGTTAGGAGGGGTGAGACACAGCCATCTGGGCTTTCAGCCAGCCCTGGGCTTCCAGTGGAAGTATTTCACAACCCTCTTCTTTCTTCATGGGTTATGTCCTTGGAGTGAGCCAGCCAGTGGGGGCATCTTGGGGGAGTGGAAAGTACACTGGACTGGGTGCGGGAGCTGTGCGTTCAAGCCCTGGCTCCAACCCTGCCCCGTGGTGTGAGCCTTTCTCTTGGGGCTGGGCTCAGACGAGACTGCATGATACCTGGGACTCTCTTTGGATTCAGACTCCTGAGAGGGGCAGGGGACAGGCCAGCCTAGCCTTCCAAATTGAAATTCAGAAAGGACAGCTACAGTGAGTGAACTGACCTACAGCCCAGGGTGATTGAGTCCTGTGATCAGCCTTTAGCTCAGGCCATGATGGCAACATGGGGAGTTTCAAACAAGGTCAGCTTGGGGCAGAGGCAACTGTGTGCCTGCCAACCAAGGCTTGAGGTTCAGATGCATCAGAGAGCTGGGAGCCCTCTGAATTCCCCCTCATCATGCTGTGGAGCTCTGCGTAACTAGGAGGACAATTTCCCTGATCTATTCTTCCTTTGGAGCCTGGGACAGCATAACTCATTTCCCTCCCGCTCCCATTTTCCTTCTCCAAGTCTCAGAAGCTAAGAACTCCTCCCCTCCACTTCTCCCACTTCCCAAGCAGATGCTCAGTGATAAACGCACTTGCTCTCTTGCACATACTTCCCCTGTTCTTTCTGGTGACCAGCCACAGCACTGGTCCAGGCTTTGGGAAGTAGGGTGTGGGGCATGGGGGCAAAGTTCACAAGCTGGTCCCTGTGGCTGCCCGGGCTGTGCCACGTGTCTGTGCAGCAGCATCCCATGGTGAGCTCATTCCTAAAGAGGGACCATTATTCATGAACCACTTACGAGCACCATCGACTTTCTCTGGTCCTCCCTCCAGGGTCCAGGGGAACATCCAAATGAAAGAAACCTTTACGGAGCACCTACTAAATACCAGGATCCATTTTGAGACAAGACAAGGGATCCAGAGGCCAGTCATAGCTCCTGCTTCCAAACGGAGAGACAGGGTAAGCCGGAAAGCCACTGTGATACCATGTAGAATATGAGGATAGACACAAATTCAGGAAGACTTCAAATGAAGGAGAAGTAACGCTCAATTGGCAGCCCATAGAAGTCTGTGATGAGATAGAGCAATCATGCACATCATATTTATTATTATGGTTATTATTATAGCCAACTTCTACCAAACTCTTACTATGTTCGAGGTACTGTGCCAAACCCTCGTATGCTACCTTATTTCTCTTCACAAAAGCCCTTTCCTCTTAGATAGCATCATTTTTCAGATAAATAACATGAGGCTCAGAGAGGTTAAATAACTTTCCCAAGGCCACTCAGCCAGTAGATGATTAGAACCCATCGTTTCCATGCAAGTATGGAGATGAGGTATTCCCATATAGAATAAAGAACAACAGCTTGGAGTGGCAATGCATGGCATAATTTTGTTGAGGCAGGGCAGCTGTGGGGGTTAAGATGAGGGGGACTTGAGGACCCATGAGGAGCTTGACCTTGCCCTAGAGGCTGTGGGGAGATTGAGAATTTCAGTGGGACAATAGCATGGTGAGAAGGTAGTTCCGACTTAACAGTGAGGACAGGAAGACTGCCAGTCGGTGGTGGGCTGGAAGGCTGGACTGCAGGACAAGAGTTTGGAGAAGAGAAGGAGAAGGAGAGGAGCAATCAGAGTCCAAACGCCTGTCCATCATCTCCTTCTTGTCACCATCAACGGCATAGCAAACAGAGAATGAGGTGTCTTAAGACAGCCTGTGTTCCACTGAGGTTCTGCAGGTGTTTGGGGGGCTTTCCTATCAGTCAGGTGCATGTCAGGCCCCAGGGTGGTGGCTGACACTCTTTCCTCATCCACAGTGAGCAGAGCATCCTCTGAATTCGGGACCTTTATGCACATCCAACTCGTACCCTTCTCCCTCACTCTTTTGTCCCCTCTCCCAAACCCCGCAAAGCAGCAGAACCAAATGAAACAGAGTCCTTTTAATGGAATCAGGCTCCCAAGGAGAAGGCCTGGGTAGAACCAATGGGAGGACCGTGTATCCCCAGCCACCATCAACAGACCAAACAGGAGGTGGGTCAGAGAGAGACACGGCGGGAGGGTGGGCAGTGAAGAGTGCCCAGCAGTGATGTCTGACAGGAGCCCCGTGAGACTGCCAGTGGGCTCACTCTCCAGCCCAAGTTCCTGAGGAGCTCCTGCAAGGCTGTGGCTAAGGCAAAAATCAAAGCCATGGAAGTCTTTGCCTCAGCCAGATGAGTTGAACCTCTGTAACTATGTTCTTCTTGGCGCTTCTTTTTTTTTTTTAATTTTTTTAACGTTTATTTATTATTGAGAGATGGAGAGTGAGCAGGGGAGGGGCAGAGAGGGAAGGAGACACAGAATTGGAATCAGGCTCCAAGCTGTCAACACAGGGCTCGAACTCACAAATCGGAAGATCATGACTTGAGCCAAAGTCAGTCACTTAACCGACTGAGCCACCCAGGCACCTCACTTCTTGGCGCTTCTACATGGCTTCTTTGTCATTTCAGAGGGCAGCATGGGGTGGGATTTCCAGCCCCACCTATCCCATAGGAATGCCATCACCACCATAGAGAGAGAAAGGGGCCCTAGAAACCATTTAAGCCAAACTGAGAGTGCCCAGAGCGGGCATATAACTGAGACTCACACAGGCTCCTGTCTGTGTTGTTTGTTTGTTTTTAAATGTTTATTTGCGAGAGAGGGAGAGACAAGTTGGGGAGGGGCAGAGAGAAAGGGAGAGAAAGAGAATCCCAAGCAGGCTCCTCACTGTGAGCGCAGAGCCCGATGCAGGGCTTGACCCCCCCGAAACCACAAGACTCTGACCTGAATAGAAGTCAGATGCTTAACTGACTGAGCCACTCAAGCGCTCCTTAGTTTATTTATTATAAACACATAGGGGCGCCTGGGTGGCGCAGTCGGTTAAGTGTCCGACTTCAGCCAGGTCACGATCTCGCGGTCCGGGAGTTCGAGCCCCGCGTCAGGCTCTGGGCTGATGGCTCAGAGCCTGGAGCCTGTTTCCGATTCTGTGTCTCCTTCTCTCTCTGCCCCTCCCCCGTTCATGCTCTGTCTCTCTCTGTCCCAAAAATAAATAAACGTTGAAAAAAAAAAAAAAACACATAGTGCTTCGTGATGTGCCAGACGTTGTCCTAAGCACATTGTAAGTTATTAAGTTCTTCAATTCTCATAGCAGTCCTAGAAGGTAAGTACCTTTACTCCATTTCACTGATGAGAAAACTGCAGCGTAGCAATGTGAAGTGAGCTGGCCAAGCCCTCACGGTAATGGCTAGAACCAGAACTGAGCCTAGGTCGTTTGGCTACAGGGCCCAAACTCTGAACCCTGACATTCGGCGACTCTTTGTGCTAATTTCCAAGCTAAGACTCTGGCACGCCTACAAGAGAAAGGGAGATCAGAGCGAATCATTTCTGAAGTTGCACCAAACTCTAACACTTGGTGATTCAGTGGAATCAGCAAGTGGTTAGGGCTTTGGCTGTGCATTATCAGTGGGCTGTTAAATATGCTTTGGTATGACACAAGTACCCTACGTCTGTTAATTTCACTGAGTTCTGGCACTGGCTTGCCACTGCCCTGACTGTGAATTGGGTGGATCCACTGACCAACTGCAGGGCCCCAGATCTTCACATAGGGACTCACAGATATTGCACCTGTTTGCAAACCTCTACCCAATGGGATTGTGAGAACAGGGCTCAATCTAAGCAAAGAGGTGAGATGGGGAAGTGGCTGTGAAGGTCTGGGCTGCAGGGGTGCAGTGATTCAGCAAGATGTGACTGGGCGGGAACACTTGTCCCTGACTGCTGGCCATGGAGTCAGAGGCTTCGGTTTCCTTAGCAAGCAGGGTGAGACAGATGATTGGCTGTTGGCAATGGGGTTACTTGAGTGGAAGAAATATAATCTTTCTAGTGGCCCAAATAAGAAAGACTCTGTATGGAAATACAATCTCAAATTCCCTAGTTTGTTTAAACATTCAGATGGGGTAGAGAGAAATTCACGTTGTGGATTCCCTGGCGGGAAGGTAGTAGAAGTAATGGAAAGTATACTGGCTTGGTGTTGGGGCATGTGGTTCTAGCCCTACATCTCCTCCCAACGAGGTGAGAGACGTTAGGTGAGTCATGGCCCCCCTTGGCCTCCGTTCACTTGTAATGGTGACTACTTATTGAGTACCTGCCATGCCAGGAACTGTTCTTAGAGCTGGAGACATATTATCCTATCTAATTCTCATAGCGGCTTCATGAGGGATGAATATGATTATTGCCATTACCCAGAGGAGGAAAAGGAGACTCAGACAAGGAACTTACCTAAGGTCTTATACTGGCCCATGGAGCTGAGAATTGTCTGTGGGGAGTCCAACTACATCCTATGTTCTGAGACACAAACCTATACTGCTCATGCCCTTACAGAGAGAGGGTCGGGCTGTCTGGATATACTATGAACAATTCTATTTAGGATATTTGTGCCGAAGATGGTCCTTCCAGGAGCAGAAAATGGATTTGCTCAGTTCTCGGCTCTGGACTGAGGCAGTCGTTGCCTCCACATTTGTTTCAGTGAAGTCTGGATGGTCCGCTTTGTGCAGGCAGGGCTCCCTCACTGTATTCCTCGTGATAAGCACTGCGCCTGACCCACAGTAGGTGCTCTATGAGTATTTGTCAAATGGATGTACAGAACAACAATGAAACCTTGTGGAGCAGAGGAGCAGTGGAAGCGACGGGCAAAATGAGGGAGGCAGAACAGAATCCACTCCATGGGTTGTGAGCTGGCCCAGATGTTCTGAAAGCTGGAGAATTTCTCTAGGAGATGAGATTTTGGCTTTTAGATTAAAAGCAGTGTGGCATGGGAGGCCCTTGTAACAAACAAACTCTCCACTGAAGAACCCAGAGATGGGATCATCTGCTGAAGCCTGCCCCATGGAGTCGGCCTGCTAAAGGAGAGCTTTGAGAGCGGGGTTCGATTCTACCTGCTCTCAGGAAGGTTGGGGAGCCTGTCAGCTGCTCAGGGCTGGGCTTTCATCCTCTACCTAACTTTTCCTCTAGCCAGTTGGGGTTGGGACTCTTATGTTCCGTTTTGTGTCCCCACCCGAGCTTTCCTTCTTTTATAGGGGGCATATCAAGCTCTGGTCTTTTGTGCCACCCACTGTCCATCACAACTTAGCTGTGCCCTCTGGATCCCGTCGTCTGCTAGGTGACATTTATCTTTATTCAGAGGAGCACTCCTGACGGTGTGCTCTTGGGTATTAGTGTGCTTCGCCCTGATCAGATAATCACATTTTACCGTGGCCTTGAAGACATGGTTAATGATGCGACTTTTCAGCCCTGGGATAGGTTTGTGAGAGAAAGACTGTTACTCATTGCGATGATAACAACCACTGATACAATTGACAAAACACTTCTTCATCCTTTACCTCACTGATTGTCATGTGCAAGGGCAGTGGGGGCACACCATGACACTGTGAGAGGAGACCTTGTGGTCTCTTCTCTGCCACTAACTGTGCGGCCTCTGTCTCACTTCTTCTTTTCATATGAGAGAAGGTTGATGAGGTGATTCTGGAACTACTTTGGCTTCAACCTTCCTCACATCTAGGTATTAGGAGCAGGGTTTTACAGAGAGCCAATGAGGCATAGGTGGTCCCGGCCATTTGGAACCCGCGGCATTCTGACATGACTTCCTTAGGTGGCATTCTTACCACATTCTTATATCCTTGCCTTCCGTGGCTTCCCAGTGCGCGAGGTGCCGATCGGTCCTGAGACAGACAGCACAGGGGTTATTATTACGCTCATTTCACAGACAAGACCCAGAGACCCAGAGAGATTAAATGCACTGCCTAAGTCACACAAAGCAAAATGGAGGAACTGGGATGTAAACCCATGCCGCAGAATGGCCAACCCTGTCTGGGGTTGATGGGGCCTCTTGGGAGCTATCGGTCTGTGTTGTGTTGTGTGTGTGTGTGCGTGTGTGTGTGTCTGTGTGTGCACCCTTGAGACTCATGGCCAGATTGGCCCTAGAGAGTGACAGCCGGGCTCTGGGGTAACTCCACTCTGGGATGATCTGGCTACTGCTTCTTCCACAAAACCCAGCCCCTCAGACTCTGTGGCATGCCTGCCCTCCCTCCACCCCCACTGCAACCAATTTCCTGGCTGTGGCAGCTGTGCCTGGTCTTCTCTATTCCTCCTTCTCTTCCCACCTCTCCGGGAGGCTCACTTGGTGGGGATCAGTAGACTCCCATGTCCTCTGGCTTCTGGTTGGACTCACCCACTAGGTGTCCGGACGGTGGGAAGAGGGAGAGGTGAGGCTATGTTCTTCCCATACCCTCTCCACCCACTTCTGATGGCTGTAGGTTGGCCGTGGCTGCTTTGTTGCTGTCAAAGACCCTGGCTCCTATCACAACCTTCTCCTGCGGCTTCCCGCACAGTTGCCGGATTCTGGTAACTGCCTCTCTCCTTTACCCTTTGCAGATGGAGGACTGGTCATGGCTCCCAGATGTTGTCAGCCCCAGGCCGCATCACCATCTCTTGATTTTTCCTAACCCTGCCCACACCTCTATAAATTACGCTTTCGTTAGTCTCTCTTTGGTCAGCCTCCCTTGAGCGTGTCCTTTCTGCTTTGTCCCAGGACTGTGACTGATGTAATGCCCCTCATTCTTCCTCGTCTCTAGTCTTCTATTTCTTAACAGCATTTATGACCACTGGCTTCTGACACGAAGGTCTGAAGATACTGCTCCTCGTAATATTTAACCGGAAAACAAAACCAAGCTGGGAGAGGCAGCAAAAGGTTGGAGTCGTGTGGGGGTGTTGTAAAGGGAACCGAGTTCGGACCTGGAGGCAGAAGCCCCACGTTCACTACTTACTAGCTCTGGCCTTTTGCCAAGTCACTTGGTCCTTCCATTAAATAAAATATGAATCATGTTTGCCTTATATTTCCCACAGGCCTCTCGGGAAGACCAAAGGAGGCAATGCCCCTGGAAGTACTCTATAAATGCTAAAGCATTTTCTGAGAATTAGGTGTTTCTGTTGTTGCGTTCATCACACGCAGCATATGGATGAAATCCTCAAAAGGCCGTGTGCTTGATTTTCCAATGCACTCGGATTTCTGTGTCGCCTCTGTGCCTTCTGGATTAGAAGAGCTGGCATTTGCAGAATACAAGACTGATGTCCAGGGAGGATTGGCCAAGCATGGTCTCACATGAGTGGAGCTAAAAATACCTTTGACTTCAGTGGGAGCATCTCAGTCCCAAGGGGGCTGGGCCTGAGGGACAAGGACTATGTGAGGGAAATGACTTCTGTCATTCATCTGCTAGGGTTACCAGAGGGCAAGGAGAAGGTGGCTGCCACGAGGCCATCCTTTTCAAGAGCCAGTGGGAACATTTGGCTTGACCTCTCTGTGTGTTAGGGTGGTGGGTGGGCTGGAGAAGATTGTACCTTAACCTTTTGCACTTTTCTGTTCGAGTGAAGGATATGGCTTAGAACTCTTCCTCATGGCCACGCCTCTCAGGAGTGCTCCCAGATGGCCTTGTAGAGACAGTAGCCACTGGCAAGCAGAGGGAGGTAAGAAGGAGGTGATCCCAGGATCTCGGTTTGGAGCTGAGTTCAATCCAGAGAAGGAGAATCAAACGCAGCAGCTTTGGTTTAATAGTTCCTGGAGTGGGGGAGGGGAGGCTCATTTTCTCTCCATCCTAAAGATCAGTGGTTTTCAAGCCAATTCTTAGAGCTCTAGATCCTTTGCTATTCCCAATGTAGTCCCTGAATCACCAGCATCGGCATCAACTGGGAGCTTGTGAGAAATGCAGAATTTCAGATCCCACCCCAGACCCCTAAATCAGAATCTGCATTTTAGCCAGATCCACTATAGATTCATATGGACATTGAAGTCTAAGAAGCAGTTATTTTAGAATCCCTCTGAAACACCTGAGGAGGCGACCTGTAGGTCCTCCCCAGTTATATATATGTGGAGTCCCCAAAAAGAGAACATGTGTAAAGGGGGTCCATTTTACATTCTAAAAAGAAGAAAAGTCTTTCCCTCCCTTTGGTAGAAGCAGAAATTCTACTGATGTGAGGACCCTACTCCCTGTCTCTCCTTCTGAGGCCAGACACTCCCTCTCCCGCCTTTCCCCTGAACTCTTCAGAGGTCTAACACAAGCCTAGCACAGGGGAGGCTCCATAAATCAGGGGCTCTCTCAGGAGACTAGTGGGACTTCACGGTATTTCCCAAGCCATGGCGGTCTTAGCTCCGGGGGTCTAGGCTTTATAGGGCTGGCTGGTGAGGTGCTGATGACAAAAAAGTAGCTTGCCATGACCTGGGCGTATAGGGCTCAGCTTGGTTCTTTGAAAGGAGAAGACAGAGGGTGGGGTGCTCCCTCCTCTGCAGGTAGAATCATGTGGGGAACTTTGTGTTTGTTGTATGAGGAACAGCCTGGCAGAAGCTGAGAAGAGATAAGTCTGCTTCCAGCTGGGATCTGGGCACAGCCTCAAGGTAGCAGGTTTTCAGGATTGCCAGCGGGAGTGCTTGGCCGCCCGCAACAATATCTTCTGGGTTTCAGTTTGCTGCAATTATAAATATCTGTGATTTGCATTTCCTTTCCATCCTACCCTAGAGGATGTCAATGCATTCTGCTATTGCTTCCCCTTGCCTCGCCCTCACATGAGTCACGTATAGGCAACACTCATGACTTCCATTTTACAAAAGGGGAAACTGAGGTTCCCCCCACATGGGTGCCATCTACATCTGGGCTGATCTGGAACTGGAAAATTCTTGGAAGGAAAAACTTTGAACACCAGTCCCAGACTTTCTGGCTTACACTCTAGTCCCTCTCATATCAGAGAGAGAGAGTGTGTGTGTATTTCATAGACTATCCCAGGTGAAAGGAGCCTTGCACAGTTGGGATAGCAGGTGCCATGCAGAAAGATTTGGAGCAGAAGCCACGGTTCTCTCATGAACAGGCTCTCTGTGGTTTAGAGAGATCCGAGGCATGGACCTGGCACGAGCTTGTGACTCAAGATACTTGACTTATCTGATCTCAGGGTTTTTGTTTTTTTATTTGACCTGAAAATGAGGATACTGAGATTATTTACCACCTAGGGTTGTGACGAAGATGAAATACAGTGAGGTACATGTAAAATGTTTACTGGAGAATTTGCCCCTCAAAGCCCTTGATACTTGTCAGCTGCGAGCTAGTAGAGGGAATCATCCTTTCTCCTCCTACGGAGTCCACCGATGCCTGAGGAAAAGGAAGAAGGGTGGCAGGCAATCCCACATTTGGAACTGAGTCTTTCTCTTGATGACATGAATGCTCTGGATCATTTTAAACGTAATGTGTAGAAGAAATGGGATCTGACCCAGTCCACGCTGAGTTTTTCCTTGGTTCCAATCACGTCACTATTCACCAGTAATGCAGTAGTTAAACCAACCTAGTCTCTGGGCCAGTGGTTTCCCTTCTGACTTCATTTGGGAGAGTCAGGGACGTGGGATAGAAGGAGGACTGGCTTGAGATCCGCAGGACCTGGATTTGTCTTCTCATTCACCTTGAGACCATAGACCATTCAGTCTTTCCCTTTGCACTTTGGTCTCTTCACCTGTCCAAGGAGGAGACTGGTCTAGGTGCTTCATATAGCCAATCACCTTACATCTATTGTGGACAGCAGAGACCTCTGAAGCCGTGCTCTGTGGGCACTATATTTCTCTTTTTTCTTTCATCTCTACCTGTCCTAATGAATGGGGTCTGAGTTGAATGAGAATAAGCCAGTGAGATCACGTTTTACATATTCAAAGTGGTCACTTACCTTATTCTAGCTTCACAAACAGCTCACCAGGGGAGGATAGGGTGAATGTCATAACTCCTATTTTATTGACAACAAAACTGAGGCTCAGAGAGAGAAAGAGACCTGAGGTTGCTTTGCTCACAGAGGCAAAGCAGTGCGTTTACATTTCCAGTTTTGATTTTCTCTGCCAGTGACTCCCGGGACTGGGAATAGATATACGGCAGGGTTGGTTCCCTGGGCCAAAATGAGTCCCTCTTGGTTCTGCTTAATCTCCCTTCCCTGCCCACGCTCGGCCTCCCAGTAAGAGAGGGATGTGGAGAAGCCAGGTCCCAGGTGAGTACTCTAGATGAAGTGCGCTGAGGGCTGCATGTTACCCTTCTGCACATCCTCTTCCATCCCGTGAAACAGTCCTTGTTTGGGTCTCACCGCCTGATGGGGCATCCATGTGAGGCCACCGGAGACTCAGCTTGATTATTCTCAGAGTATGCAGTGGACGGAGCCATGCACAGGAACAACCTAGGCCAAGTGTGACAGTGAGACTACTGGGCTGCACGGTTGACCTGCTCTGATGGGTTGAAGACAAGTAATTGGGCAGAAAGTCATGCGCCTGGGTGATAAAAAGATAAGCTTCCAAAGAGGAGGTGGGGAAGGTAGTATGACGCCTGCCATGAAAATGGGTGTATGAGTTATTGAGGAGAATTAGTCAAGGAGCTTTGGAGGCATTTAAGCATCTCTGTTGAAACATTTCTCACTCCCATCCTTCCCTCCGTGTTCACTGTCACCACCCTCTCCCTTCTCACCCAGAAGGTTGCAAATGCCTCTCAACCGTTCTCCCTGCTCCAGTCTCCTCCTGCTCTGTTCCACCCCCACATGGATCCCAACCTACCTGTTGAGCCATATTCCTCAGTGCTCTGCCCGAGCATGTAGCGCTGCAGATGAGTGAACTACTCACTCTGCTTGTTCCTGTACTTTTCCACCGCCAGGGCTCTGCCGGTGTGTTTTTCCTTCCACTCAACCCCCCGCCTGCGAGGGCAAATCCAACTTCATTCTTTCAGGACCACTTCAATGCCACCTCCCCTGTGACATCTTTCCTGGTCTTGCCCTCTCCCCTCTCCCATGGGAGTGACCCCTCACACCTGAGTGTATGTCACACCTGATGGTTTGGGCTCCTCTGTTACGGCCATCTCCCTGGTAGTGTAATGACCTCTGTGCATGTCTTATCTCCCCTGCTAGATTGGGATCACCTTGCAGTCAGGGAAAGGGATCACTTTCAAGTTTGCGTTCCTCAGCGTCTCGGCTGCTTTTTAGTTATTTGATGAATTAATAAAAACGTAAGTGAATGGCTGCTTGTTGAGACAGGAGACAGAAGAGCTCTAGCTTCTAAGCTTCAAATAAAGTCAGCCATAAAACCCAGATTAAACCGATGATGGTGTTTTGAGACACGTGTTGAGGGAAATGCAAATAAATGCATTCAAAGGAAGGTGGATCAGAAAGAGGACTCTAGCATAGGAGTGCGACCCAGGGGACCAGGAAAATGAGAGTGAAGGAAACAACAGTGTTTGCTCTATGCCTGGTAACAGAAGTCAACAGAAGCTGGAAGAAGCATCTCGGGGTGAGACCGGATGAATCATAAGGCTTCCAATTAACCCTTACAGGGACACGAATGTCTTCTCCACGGTGGAAACGTTGGAAAGGAGAACACCTAACACATTCATGGCCCTCAAGAGTTGTTGAATTCATCCACATTTTAGTATTTACCTTGAGTCAGTCCAGCGAAGACTATAGATATGGGCAAGACACCATCCTGGCTCCCCAAAAGTTCACAGTTTACTTGGTACAAGACGACACGGCAGAGAATAATCCTGACAGAGCACATGGTCAAGTGTGTATAAGAATGCCTACAACACGTGCCCTGGGGCTACAGAGGAGGCAACAGGTAATTCTAAGTAAGGGAGGGGGAAAGCAAGAACAAAGATGGGGAAGATGCTTTGGAGACCGTGTCTGAGGAGCAGAGGCTTCAAGAATGGGCCAGAGCCTCACCAGTCTCCGGAGGCTGTGTGCGAGAAGGTGTCATTGTAGGAGTTCCAGTCGGGAGGTGGTGCAAGGAAGGCAAACCTGACCGGGTCGGGGACCAGGGGACCGCAACGCCTAGGGTACTGGCTGACCAGCGTTTGGGTCTTAGAATGAGTACAAAGAGCCCACAGTCTTGCGTGTGTCTACGTGTGTGTGTATGCCCGTGCATGTGCGGTGAACTAACTAAATAACACCGAAATGGAAAAGCCTGCCAGAAAATGAAAGGTCCTTCCTTCTTCTCCAAACCTGGTCTTAACCTGTGTAGGTGGAACGCAGGACTGAGTCCCTAAGTGGGGGAGGGGTTGGTAAAGGAGTCCCACCTCAGCCACTCTTGGCCCAGGGAAAGGGAAAGGCTGAAGAGAACGTGAAAAACGAGGACGTTTTCCCTCTGTGCAGACCTTGTTTATTCATAGCCTCATCTGCATAGGTAAATCGGAGCGGTCAGCAGTGCAGGACGAGGCAGCTGTGGCTGTGCAGCTGCCTGGAGAGACTCCGGCGGCGACAGTGGTGGGGAGTCCCCGAAGCCACTCCAGGCTACCGGTGCCGCTGTTTGTGGCTGGGTGGGAGAAAAGAGGGAATACTGTAATGGCAGACTGTCAGAGAGGAAAGGGACCTGCCATCACGTTGGCTAACTCCTCTCTCTTACATGTTACATGTGGGGAAACCAAAGTCAAGAGAGGCCCCGGGGCTTGTCCGAGGTCCCTACAGTCAGCGACTATTGGGACGTGGACTAGAACCCATGTCTCCCGACTTGAGGCTCAGTGCCGCATCCTGTCCCCTGGCAAGACTGGGGTGGAGGAGAGAGACAGGTACGGGAGGTGACGTGGGGTGAAGAGCCCCCAGATGCCCCATGGCACACACTGGCACTCACTCCTGACCGGCTCTTCTCTCAGGTCAGCTTCTGTCTTTATTCCGCTCCCTGTCCAAGCAGCCATGCTCCCAGGGCCACAGGAGGTTGGGGGTGGGGGGGGCCTATGACTTCCATAAGAGAGACATTCACAGTTTCCATGAAATGGGCAGGCTGTTTTTGTGTGTTTTGGGGTTTTTTTTCCCCTAAGTTTAGTGGGACCTTTTAAATCTCTCTCACGTTGTTTTTGTGGGCAGAAGATTTATAGGCATCCATTATGTGGGAAGGATTTGAATGGCAAAAAGATGAGCATGAAGACATTGATGTTTGTTCTACAAATTTTACTTTATGTTTCGGAGAGATTAACCCCGGTTTTATTTTAGGTTTTTAAGCTGAGAGACAGTTACGCTCTGCTAAGAACGCTAACCTTGACATCAGTAAACCTGGGCTTGGTTGTCAGCTCTGCTGTTTCCAAACCTCTTTTTTAATTTTCATCAGGTCAGTTTATCTCTCTGAGCCTCAATTTTTTTTTATCTTTAAGATGGGGATATTAATAATATCTACTTTATTAATTTGCTTATTAAATTCATTCGACAGATTTTTTGAGCTCCTATTAATTGCCAGGTGATGTTCTTGAGAGGGATAGAAAATCGTGTACAACATGGCTGAAATCTCTGCTCCCTCAGAGTTTATGTTATTATATAAACTATAATAAAGATCGAATGGGATAACATGTGTTAATAAGCTGCACACAGTCCCTGGAAGGTAGTAGCTGCTTAATAAATCGTATCGTTAGAACTCTCACAACATCAGCTGCTAGGGCAGCTGTTCCAGTTTTAGTGGTGCTATCAACCAGCTGGGACACCTTGGGAATCTCTGGAAACCTAAGTGCTTTCCAGTGCTGCTCCTTGGCTAGTGTGACCTTCTTCGGCGCAAATGCTCGGGGACCCTGCTCTGCTCCACCGTTCTCCTAGGGTTTTCATAGACAAGAATCTTCTTTGCTCATGCAATTCCCGTTCATGTAGGGACAAGACCAGGGTCACGGGCCCTAAAACTAGCTATTGAGTGGTCCTCATCCCGTGGAACAGGTTCAAGATCTGAAACTAAATTTCAAACTGTTCTTTTTGCCTGTTGTTTGCTTTCTACTCATTGACTTGTCTCTGGTTATTAGTAAGCTGCTTAGCTGAAGATGAACAAAATTCTGATGAAATCCGCTCTATCCTTAGATGAATCTGCTTTCACAAAGCATCAGGGTGGGGGAGCTAGTGACCAATAATCATGGTCAGTGAAATTTCTACCCAGTTGTGTTGGTTCATCTTATGGGACTGGTAAAACTCCTTTCCAGTGATGGTATATTGGAGGGAGTTTCAAAAGTGGGTTTGGGTCTCAGAACCACTACAGGTTAATTAAGTTCAAGGCAGAGAATTGTAGACGGAAGGGAGAATAAACAGTATTTTGCTCAACCTCTTTATCTTATAGTTAAGGGAACTGTGGTCCATTATCTATGGCAGCCAAGACATGGAAGCATCCTAAGTGTCCATCAAAGATGAATAAAGACAATGTAGTATTTATACGCAATGGAATATTTTTCAGCCATGAGAAAAGAAGAAATCTTGCTATTCGTGACAACATGGATGAACCTTGAGGGCATTAATTATGCTAAGTAAAACAAGTCAGACACAGAAAGACAAATACTGTATGATCTCACTTATATGTGGAATTTAAAAGAGCCAAATTCATAGAAACAGAGACTAGAGTGGTAATTATCTGACTGGCGGGGGGGGGGTGCGGGGGGAGAAAAGGGGAGATGTTGGTCAAAGAGTACAAACTTCTAGTTATAAGATAAGTAAGTTCTGAAGATCTACTGTACAGCATAGTGATTACAGTTAATACCGTATTATATACTTGAAAGTTGCTAAGAGAGTAGATGTCCTCACCACAAAAAAAGAAATGATAATTATGTGACGTGATATACGTGTTAACTTATGCTACGGTGGTAGTTACTTTGCCATATGTAAGTGCATCAAATCAACACCTTAGCCTTACATGACTATATGTTCAATTATATCTCAACAAAGTTGGGGAAAAGGGTACATATGGGGGTGGAAGGGGGAGAATTTGGTATTGGATATAGTGAGTATAAATTGTCTGTTGGGCATGAAAATAAAGATATCTAAAAGGTGATTAAAAATAATTCTGAAGGAGAGAGGGATGTATTGAGAGAGAGAGAGAGAGAGAGAGAGAGAGAGAAGAGAGAGAGAGCAATTGTAGTCCGGAAATGTGAAGTCTCTGCCCTCTAATACCCATCTACTAACAAGTGGCGGATAGAGCAATACAGGTTCATATAAAAAGTCACAGAACCCGACCAGAATGTAGGTCTCCTGATTTCCAGCCAATACTTTTTCCTTTAGCCTTCTCACCGCCGGACACACCACATTATACTCTTCTTTTTAAAATCGTCCTAAACAGTTGTTGGCTACATACGATCTCTGTTCGCTGACTTCAACCCCTAGTTGAGGGGTTTAAATCGGGGTCTTCCCTCTAGGAATTCAGAGCCCCATTTAAATACCTGAAGGGGATGTAAAAAGGAAGCCTCTTCGGGTTTATTGTGTGAAATCTCAAAGGCAGAGATAGAGCCCGCATGGATATAATAAACAGAAGGACGTTTTATTTAAACCTAAGAAAGACCTTTTTGACATGCAGAGCCAATAGCAGATTTGTCCTGAGGGGGAGGGAGCTCTTCACCATTGGACGTGAGCAGGTGGATGCCCACGAGATGGTAGTTTGGGCCAGGTGACCTTTAAGATCTCACACATCTTTAATAACTCCATAAGACATTTATAAGCATTTAATCTAAATAATTCCTTCTTAAACCCGTTTGTGTATCTGCACCCCCAGCCAGTTATTATCGCTTGGGTTCATGAGTTTGTTGTCCACTATGTAAAGCAGCACTTCCTTTTATTTCCTTTAAACCCTGGGGTAAGGGGAGGCTGGGAAATTCTGTTTTTCTTTTAATTTTTTTTATGTTTATTTATTTTTTGAGAGAGAGAAAGAGACAGAGTGTGAGCATGGGAGGGGCAGAGAGAGAGGGAGACACAGAATCCGAAGCAGGCTCCAGGCTCCGAGCTGTCAGCACAGAGCCCAACGCGGGGCTCGAACTCACGGACTGTGAGATCATGACCTGAGCCTAAGTCGGACGCTTAACCAACCGAGCCACCCAGGGGCCCTGAAATGTGTTTTTCTGAGATTTGCTGGTTAAGCACATAGTTCCATTCTATCAAGCATTGTCATATCTCTCAAGTCTTCTCTTTTTTTTTTTTTTGATTTGAGAAAATCTAATTGTGTTGTCTATTTTTATTCCAACCAGTTCTATTATATCAGTGATTTGAATAACTCTCTTTCTTTCCCCCCACCCCCCACTTTCCTCAACTCCACTGAATTTTTCTTGAAGGTCCATGAATAGAACCACTACATTTGTCCTGAGCCCACACACTGCTTTCATTTGAACAGGGGATAACACCTTTCTATTTGACTTCTATAACTACTCATTCTGGTGAAACGCAACATTCCCATGAGCACCTCAACTTAAGCAGCTACTAGAGTTCAGACAGAGCCGGTCTCAATTTCTGCCCTGGCACTTATTACTGTGTGACCCTGGACAAGTTACCAATTTTCCTTTGTAAAAAGAGGAAAACAATACTTCAAAAAATTGCTAAGAGACTCGGGAAAGAGAAGATCCATGTAAATAGCCTGCACTGTACCTAGTACAAATTCTATGCTCAAAACCTGGTTATGGAAGTGAAATGAAATAAAACCTAAAGGCATTTCCTGAATTGTGATACATTAGAGTCCACCATTCTATAGAGACTGGGTATATTTTGCTTAAGAGCACTGCTTTATATTTGCCCAAACTGAAGCTCTGGGTTTTTTTTTGTTGTTGTTGTTTGTTTGTTTGTTTTTAGTCTCCCGAGTTCTTTATGCCCTGAGATTTAAAAGCGGGGGACTCGAGTCTGTATTCTTTCTCTGTGATTTATTAGCTCTATGATTTGGGGTCATTAACATCTCTAAGTCCATTTCCTCCACTGTAACATTGAGATAATAGAAATACTTGACCTGGAAACACAGGCTTTGAACTCACGTCCACTCAAGATTCTAATCCTAGCTTCATCAATTTCTGGCTCTTTGACCACGGATGAGTGGCTCAACCTTGCTTGGTTTCCTAATATGCAGATAGAAAAACTAACACCCACTTCAGAAAAATCACTGCCAGAGTGCAATGAGACAACCATGTACAACACCTACTATAGCCCCTGGGGTCATACAGCTGGTTCTTAACAATTAGTCGCAGTCCTGCCCAAATCACAGAGTTGTCCAAATGTTTTGTAACTTCTAAAGGAGAGGGCAGATAGTAGAGGTTATTGTTTGTTGTGGTATTTCTTTACCTAAAAGCAACATTATGTAGTGGAAATGGCACTGGATTTAAAGTCCAACTGGAAGGGGCATCTGGGTGTCTCAGTGTGTTAAGTGTGGGACTTCGGCTCAGGTCATGATCTCACGGTTTGTGAGTTCAAGCCCTGCATCGGGTTGTCTGCTGTCAGCAGGAAGCCAGCTTCGGATCCTCTCCCCCTCCTTCTCTCTCTGCCCCTCCTACCCTTTCAAAAATACACATTAAAAATTTGTTTTAAATAAAGTACAACTGGGATTGAAGTGACGAAAGCTTTGGAAAAACATTCTGCTCCCTGAGGCTTGGGTTCCTGGTCCCAAATAGGGATGATATAGGGAGGACAGACCTCTCTCTGAGCCCCTTACAGGGGCACTTGAGCATCTGATGAAACACTAATGGTGAAACCAGCAGGGTCTGAAAAGGAGGCACCATGATGACTAGAAATGTTCAGCAACATTTACAAAACTGGTGGTTTCACTACCTTGTATTCTTTCTTCCATGTCTTCTGTTGAAATGTGAATGAAGTAAAACCCAATTCAGAGTGGTTTCTGGTTTGTGGAGAGCCTTTTGTTAATTTTCTTTAGTCAAGGAGATTGCAAGAATAGCACCATATTATTTCTTATGATCCTTGTCAAAAATGACACAGTCCCAATTGTGGGATCAAGCTGATCTTCGCTGTGAAAGTGTGGCCACAGATGTCTTGCATCCATGAAAATGGAAAGCAGTGTGTTTCAATAGCCCCCTACGTAGATCCTAGCCCTAATCTCTTAAGAGAACACGTTGGTTTGTTAAAGTCCTTCTGTTTTCTTCCCTATGATAGTTTACGTTGATTACATTTCCATGATCCTAGAATCCTGAGTTCAAGACATGGCAGTCAGATTCAGCATCTTGTAATTCCTGGGCAACCCTTCACGTGGGTGGAAATCCCATTGGCAGTATGACACTCCCTCTGGGTCAGTGGCCATTTACAAGAGGATGTGCATTCTAAACAATAGCTCCACGTTTCTATCCATGATTTCCTTCTGAATTCTGGGGTAAATGCCATCTGGCCCAGGTGATTTTCTTAGGTTGACCCACTTAGTTGGAGGCGGGTAGGGAGGAACTATACAGCATGGAGCCCTGACTTGAGAGGCAAGAGAGTTGCACGTTTGCCCCAAATATGCAACCAGTTTGCTGGAGAAACCTGAGAAAGTCATTTTTCTCTATGGCCCAGAGCCTTGAAAGGGTTGGATGAGATGACGTCTAACGTCCCTTCCAGTTTTGTCATTTTGTGATTCAAAACAGCCTGTCATGCATAGTTCTTCCTGGTAAGGCCCTTGAGGGGTAAGGTTGAGGTCCCTGAAACATCTGATAACACATCTCCCTTACAAGCATCCAGAGGCTACCTCCGAATAAACTCTGGGTGAACAACCCTACTTAAGCACGCTAGACTCTGTGGAACTCCGCAACTAGAATGGCACCTTAGATCAGACGAGAGCCCAAAGGAGGTGCAAGAAAATCATTTTTATCCATTTTCTATTAGTCAAGTAAGCTGCAAAAATACCCACTAATGAAATTTAGAGTGAAAATGAAAAGAGGGAAGACGTGGCCCCGCTTGTTTCATGGGGCCGGCCCTGAGACTAGATCGTCACGGGGGCCTCATGCAGAAGAGACCGGAACCACAGAACCTACTGAGGTCCATCCTGACAGTCTTCTCTTGTTGTGTGACCTTGGACAGGTCTAGCTCCCTCTTTGAGCCCTTATTTCCTCCATCTACGACTGAGCATCTTGGACGAAGGCAGTGATTCTCAAAGTGTGCCCTACGCATGAATCATCTAGACATCTTGCTAAAATGCAGATTCTGATTCTGTAGGTCTGGGCTGGGGCCTCAGCCTCCTCAATTCAAACAGGCTCTTCAACACTCTTGTTGCTGCTGCTAGCCTTTCACTCAGGGGAAGCAGCGGGCTAGACCATTTTCTTTAATGTTTATTTATTTTTGAGAGAGAGACAGAGTGTGAGCAGGAGTGGTGCAGAGAGAGAGGGAGACACAGAATCGGAAGCAGGCTCCAGGCTCTGAGCTGTCAGCCCAGAGCCCGACGCGGGGCTCGAACTCACCGACCGTGAGATCATGACCTGAGCCAAAGTCGGACGCTTAACTGACTGAGCACCCAGGCACCCTGAGATCATTTTTAAGGTCCTTTTTCGGCTGTGAACACTCCATGATGCCAACAGTCCCCGACACTAGGGTGGGAAGCAGTTTAGGAAGAGCTCTCTAGATGGCACGCCATCTATATTAAAATACGTTTTTGTTGTAGACAGGCAACAGAGAAGGTGGGCACAGGTGGGGATAGTTGCTCTGAAGCTTGAGGCAATCTGACAAGATATTGATGCTTGAAAGGAAAGGAGAGGAGCGAGGCAGAGAGTTGACTTGAGGCAGGTGGAAAAATCAGGGAACAACGGTCCACAAAAACCACAGGCGATGGTGTTGGAAACAGCGATAGGAAAGTAACAAAGAGCTTAATGCTAATTCTGCAGAGATGCATGGTTGGCCCTGCGTTTTATAGATACTATCTCATGCACCCTCACAGCATTCCTGCGAGGCTTGCAGGGGAACCGTAGGGCTCTCCGCATCCTGAAGGGGAGCTCGGAGGGAGGGAAGGGCTGGAGGCTGAGAACGCAGAGAGAGGGGAGCCCCTGGGGTCCCGCAGCAGAGCCTCGGCAGTGACATCTCAGTGACCAGCCTCGGGCCTGGCACGTCTCCACACACACTTGGGCATACCCCACTCAGGTTCTCCCCATGTCACCCCTGTGGAACCACCCGTGGGCAGCGGCGTGGGGGAAGGAAAGTGTCTCAGCAGAACCTCAGTTTCACTTCCTGCCTTGAACACAGAGAGTCATTATATAAATATCAACCTCAGCAGCTGCTACTCTCACCCCTCTTCTCGCTATTACTCCAGAGGCCCAGCTCACAGGCAAGGTGCCTGCAGCCTCTCACTTTCCCCTGGTCCCATAGCCCTTGCACCAGGCCGGCCAGGTGGGTGCCTGGGGCAGAAATGAATCACAACCTCTCTCTGAGTCTCCAGCCAGCCGTGCCCGGTGGCCCGCGCCTCACTGAGCGGGGGAGGTTGTCCTGACCAGTGGCCCACATTAATCAAATTAAACCTCATTTACAGACCTGACAGGCAGTCAGCCCATCTGGAGAGGCCACAGAATGCACCGTCAGCACTTGGGCTGCTAGAGCTGGGGCGGGTTCATGTATGTATGTCTCTTCCATGAAATGAACTAAAATCACCAACACGTTCAAATGGGTTTTAAGTCAGGAGCGCAGTGCAGCGTGATAGAGTAGGCTGGAATGGATGCTCAAAATGGGTTCAAGTCTCCCCTGTGCTCTCAGCGAGCAAAATCTTCTGCCAGTCTTCGACCACCAGAACTCCCCTTTGAACACCGGCTCATTTTTGTCCGCTTATTTTATTTCTTAAGATATTATTTTTTAAAAAATACACAAAATCCAAGGCATGTACACATAATGCCCCTGCTCCTCAATTTCTTCATCTTTAAAAAGACATGAGCCCCACTTATCTTCGAGGGTTGTAAGAAAAATCTATGGGATGTGTGATATCTCCTTCTCTGTCTACCAAACACGCTGATTGACATGTAATAGCGTGTTCCAGTCTGCATGAGTGTGAGTGTGTGTGTGTGTGTGTGTGTGTGTGTATAAAAGAGCTTAGCAAATGGAAAGCTGTTATTCCAAGCTATTTTAATTACTCGTGTCTTAAAAATGTTACAGCCATGGCCATCTTAGAAACAGAAAAGCTCACGCAGAGCCTGGTAAAACAGTTTCACTAGGGTCTCAACGCCGTCATTAGAAAGCTGTGTTTGGGGATCTCGACATCTATGTGTTACTCAACAGATCGAATGTTGTCAAAATATTATGTTCATTCTCCCACTTGATGCACTTATGGCCCAACTAGATATTTGTGATTTATTATTAAATGCCAAAAACAGATTACTAAGCAGCTTACTCCATATGAATCTATTAAAAGAATTATATATAGGCTTTGACCAAAAAAAAAAAAAAGACTAAAAAAGGATGGATGTTTGGTAAGATATTAACTATTGGTATAATCTCTGGATGGCTTGATATTGATATCTCTGATATTTGGGTCGCTTAAAGTGCTTTCTTCATGCATTCTTTTAATCATCAAACCTGGACATAATGACATCAGATACATGGTCCTCTTAAAGAACACAGAGCTTTGGATTTCTTGGTTTTCTCTCTTCCCTTAAACACAGATGTGAGGTGTCCAGTGAAAGAAAACCACAGGTGACAGAGCTGAAGCAGGCCACCATGGGTCCAGGCAGAGTAGGGGGCCGGAGTTGATTATTTTCCTAAAATCTGTCTCTCAAAAGTGAGCGACTGATTTCTATGTCTGTCAGTCTTGTACTCATTCATCCATTCTGTCGTCATTCATTCACTTGGTCATCAAACAGTTATTGGATTGTTATGCAGTGTTGAGGTAGGGTGTGGAACGCTAGTTAGAAGACTGAAGTTCAAGTTCTGCTACCATTTTTCTGAGGCCATGAGTCTTTTTGTCCCTTCAGGTCACCTGAGATTCACTGGTCTATAAAATGGGACTCATGATGAGCATGAAAGCTCTTCGAGAGCTCCACAATGCTGAGCAGGGAAGGGGCTCCACAGTGCTGAGCAGGGGAGGGCCTCTGTGACGTGCCATGCACTATGCCAACAGTGCAAGATACAAAGGTAAGTCATACAGAACCTGTGCTCTCGAGAAGTTTGAGCCAGTGTAGTCTGCTGTCTTAATGCCAAGTCCAGCGATATGGGGCATGGGAAGAATCTCTTAATTGAAAGCCAGGAAACCTGCGTGCAAGGTTAGTGTGGGCTGTGGACACGCCGTGGAACTATGAGCTCTTCAATCTCCCCCCTCTGACTCTTGATTTTCTACTTCTCCCATAAAGAGTTATTAAGCCCAGGGGCGCCTGGGTGGCGCAGTCGGTTAAGCGTCCGACTTCAGCCAGGTCACGATCTCGCGGTCCGTGAGTTCGAGCCCCGCGTCGGGCTCTGGGCTGATGGCTCAGAGCCTGGAGCCTGTTTCCGATTCTGTGTCTCCCTCTCTCTCTGCCCCTTCCCCGTGCATGCTCTGTCTCTCTCCGTCCCAAAAATAAATAAAAACGTTGAAAAAAAAAATTAAAAAAAAAAAAGAGTTATTAAGCCCAATTATCTTCAAGGCACCTGCCAGCGTGGACATTCTATAACATGAATGAAATCGGGAAAAATGTGAAGCATGTTAAGGTATCCATCATAAGCCAATATGCATCACATGCTGGTTCCTGTTTGTACAGCAAAGACACAGACACATTTGGGCAGCACTGGTATCCCATAGGACAGGTCTTGGGTCTGCTAGTACTGGTCCTCTGCTGGCTCTCTGCTCAGCTTCCGTCCCTGTGGGAGAGACAGAGAGCAAACTCTTCTACAAGATGACTTCTAAGTCCTGAACAAACATGATGAGCAACACGTTTTGGTCATGTTTGTTAGCTATTTCTCAAACCTCACTATGAAGTGAACCTGGATGGGGAAGGCAGAAAGTGGGAGCAGAGGGGAGCCCATGTTGGTAATCTGGAGCCCAGGGTCTAGAGAGAGCTCAGCCAGTGACCGGGTAGTGACATGCATTTATTCATTGTTTCATTGATTCAGGAAATACTTATGGTGCACCTACTGTGTGTATCAGGTACTGGGTTAGACATCTGAGATAATAAGATGGGTAGACTGCTTTTCCCAAGAGCCAGTCTTGCCCTTATTTCTCCAGTGCTGAACATGGTCCTGCCTTGAGGAGCATGTAAACTAGTGGGTCCTGGAACTCACGTGTTCTCATTTGTAACATGGTTTCCGGGGGGGTTGCGGGGGGGATCAGACTTAATGATGTCTGCGATCCCTTCTAACTTGGGTGTTTTGTTCTGCTGTTACATTATTTGGAGTCCTGCGATGAGAAAGGTTTGCATTCAGAGATGGAACAAAGGTCTCAGGACACTATGCAGCAAAGGTGAACTGCAGCCGCCAAGCCTCCTGGGAAGGTGTGAAGCCAATAAATCACGCTGCTCCAGACTGGGAGCACGACGTCGTGGCTGAACACACTCGGAACAGAGAACCAGAATCTCCGAGTTCCCGTCACCACCCGCACACCCCTGCTTTTACCTGTGTCACCCAAACTCTCCGGGGATGCCAACACCTACCTCGCATATTACTGTGATGATTAAATGTGAAAACACATATGAAAAGTCTTTGTAAACTCTGAAGTGCTTTATACATGGAAAATAGAATTAATATTCATGAAAGAGGAAGAAATAAAAGGGCACCTTAAAGAATGAAGAGGCGCCACCCAAGCAAACAGCGACGTGCCAGACTTCATAAAAATCAATCACTTCGCCCTCATGACAAGAGGTAGGGGCCCTTATTTTTCCCCTTCTACAGATGAAAAAACTGAGTCCCTGGAAGTTTAAGTACCTTGATCGGGGTCATCCCACCAGTAAGTGGCAAAGCTAGGACTCACACCAAGGGAGGCTTGGCTACAGAATCTGTGCTCTTCACCAAAGTGCCCTTCTGCCACCCCACATGGAAAAATGTTTTCTGATCCAAGTCAATACCAGCCAATAAACTTGGCCTGAGAGCCAGACTGGGCACTGGGCACATGATGATGAAGACATAGGGCCATAAGCAAATAAGGAGAGACTCCAAGGAACAAGGAAATAGATACCACAAATATGACTGGTATTGGAATAATGTAAAGAAAAATGTGGAGATGGAAAAGAGGAGGAGTGTTCCAGAGGCTCTGCATCTAACAGACTAAGGACTTAGGTGGTGGATAAAGAGAAGTTCAAGTTAAGGCTAAGAAAGAGAGGTGTCAGAGCCTCATGGTGGAGAATCTTGAATGCCAGGATGAAGTGACTGGGCTTTAACCTTAAGTCAATAGGGAACTGTGAAGGGTTTCAGAGCAAGTGAGCAGGGCATCGAAAGTGGAGTTTCAAGAGAGTTAAGCTAATAAATCAGAAGAAAGCCACTTTTCTTGGACCGGCACTATTGCCATAATCTGTGGACTGGTAAAGATGAAGTTAGATCAAAAATCAAAAATTTTTCAAGTTGAACCTCTTTGGGAAAAGGCGATGAAATTTCAGGGATTTAGTATAACACCGATACTGAAAATGGTCAAGAATGGAGAGGTAGTCCCAGCCAGGAGTAGTGTGTTCCCATCCCATGCTTGACTGTCTTCCCTTCCTTGTTGGAGTGGTGTCCTTGCTTCTGATGGATCTCTTCAGTAATGGGGAATCTTCACTCCACGAAGCAGCTGGCTATTCTTGGACAGCTCCTGCTGCTAGAATGTATTTTCTTTTCTTTTTTCTTTTCTTTTCTTTTCTTTTCTTTTCTTTTCTTTCCTTTCCTTTCCTTTCCTTTCCTTTTCTTTCCTTTTCTTTCTTTTCTTTTCTTTCCTATTCTTCCCTTCCCTTCCCTTTCCTTCTCTTCCCTTCCCTTCCCTTCCCTTCTTCTCTTCTCTTCTCTTCTCTTCTCTTCTCTTCTCTCTCTTCCCTTCTCTTCTCTATTTAACTACATGGGCTCAACCCTGTTTTATTCTAATCTAAGCATGCCTTAATCTCATATCACCATCTTGGTAACCCCCACAGCCTCAAACCTGTCCTAGTTGTCAACAAGGGAACTTTGTTGGGGGTCTGAAGGGACTGGATCCATGAATGAGTGGGGGATCATCCCTGTGGTACCCTGGTACAGCTGGGTACCAGGCAATGAGATTCACAAGTAGATAAGAGACAGCTCCTGCCTTGGAGGGGCTCACACTCTGGAGGGCAGATGAAGGGGGTGAACAAAAAAAAGTGTAAATAATCTGCAGTATATACATAGGAGGCCCCCAGTCTAAGCTTCGTGGTTTTGTTGACAACACTGTATCCCCAGTGCCTAGAATGAAGCCTGGCATATTCTCAATAAATATTCATTGAATGAATAAAGGAGTGAGTGTATGAATAAGTGTCTGATAACATCTGATCTAAAACCATAACAAGGTTCTTCTGACCATCAACTTAGTACTTCACTCGCTATAACCTGGTGATCCCTAGTTTACAAGGTCCCCTGTGAGTCTTGTCTTAGCAGGTGGATATTAATCAACTGAGACCAGGCACAATGGCATCTACTGCTTCATGTGACAACACTGCCCATCCCAGAACTGACTCCTTGACCACATGTTGAATCAACAGGAGCCTGACCTGTTGAGTGAACTTGAACAAGTCGCTTAACCTCTTTAAAACTTCAGTGTCTTCTCTCTCAAGGCAAGGGAGTAGCATGCCTAGTTCATGCGACTGTTAAATAATCTCTTGCTGAGAAAGAACTTGATCCCGTGGGGAAAGGATCCGAATTAACTCGGCAGGCCTCTTTTCTAAAGCAGCTTGATCTTTTCAGAGCATTCAGACGCAAAGGTTAGCCCTAGGGAGCAGCTGACATAGAGGGGTATGTGAACCTGTGAACTTTTGGCTTAAAAGTAAGAGTTCAACTCTCCCCCAGCTTCTCTCTGGTGTTGCAATATTGGCCAAGGGTGGCTGCTGCACTCTGCGTACGACCGGAAACCCCAAATTGGGTTTGCATCTATCTGGCCGAGGTACCTTCCCCAGCTCCACCTCCAGATGTTCCATGGGGGTTTGAGGTGTGGTGGAGAAGTTAACAGAGCATGGTGTCTCTCTGACAGAGGCGAGTGTGTGCGCCCGCACGCACGAGAGAGCTGGGGGTGGGAACGTCCCAGCCTGCTTTTGTAAACGTGTGCCGCAGACAGCTACAGGTCGCTTTAGGCAGAAGGAGAATGCTTCTGTAATCACCAGAAAGAGGCTTCCCCATCTTCTGCCCGAGACTGTTTGGAGGCCATTTCTTTTTCAACAAGCTGCCAAGCTCTCCCCGCTCCCCACATTGATAATATTTCAATGACTTTTGCAAACTCGCCTGCCTGCTTTTTAATAAGCAGGGCTTTGCACTGATGGTACATGTGCAAGGTCTGACCTTTTCATAGGAAAAAACATTCATAACTGAAGCCTATATATAGAAGCTTAAGACTGGAACAGATAAAGATGTAGGTCATATGACTTTTTTTTGTGTGCGAAGCATAATGCAAAAGGGATGCAGTAGACAATTCAAAACTCATGAAATACGGCCACTGGCTTGAGCCCTCCTAATATTTATCAAAAGCTTTAAATAATGACTTTGTTTTCCCCTGGGAATTATCATGCCCCCTTCTATCCCTGAGCACAGGAATTTTCTTTCCACAGGGGAAATTTACTTCGCTTAAAAATGTATCGCGCTATCTAGTTAACTCTTAACCATTCCTGTTAAAGGGAAGAACCGTTACCATAAAAGTGCATTCAATGGAAGATCTGATGTGTGTCACTTACCCGAGGAAAACATTTCCCCAGGCCCACGATTACTCACGTGAACATGAACTCAATTCCTCAGCATTCAAGGCCACGTGACCTGGAAATTGCCTACCTTTCTAACAATCCCCTCAACACCCCCTTTTATATACTTTATTCCACCAAATCTTACAAGTCTATGCCTCCGTGTTCCTTTACTTTTGCCTTCATCCCTTTACTCTCTCTTCTTGGGACACCCTTTCCTGGACATCTCTCTATGCCCAAGTCTATTCCGAAGTCTGTAGCTCCTATACAATGGCCTCCCTGAATCTTCCTTTTCTGCCCTTCCCGAGCTCTTTGCTTCCTCATGAGCTGATCATAGCTTGCTCTGGACTAGGCCTACTGGCGTTCATGTCTTATATCCCATTCTGCTAGACCGTGAACTCTTTGAGGGCAGGGCAAGAATAATGATTGAGACACTGTCGATCAGTCTTAGGTATCGTACCTATTACTGGAGACCACATACAATGGAAAGCACCTATAAAATACATGCCTGCAGAATGTGTATTGAGTGAGAGAGGCTGGCGTTGGGAAGCTCTAAGAGTGATTGTCGAGCATTTAGTATATGTGGCCACCCTAGTAAGCATTGCCTCATTTAAGCATCAGCAATGAACCCACGAAATTGCTACTACTGTGTCACCTTCCAGAGCTGAAAAACTACAGCTCAAAGCAATTCAAAACCTCAGCCAACATCACACAGCTGGCAGAACAACGGGCCGGGATTCACCCTCAGATCTGTAGGGCTTGGTGGTCCACTGGGAGCTGACTTGTTCCAGCTTATAAAGCTGATCTTAAATTATCAGGAATTTTGTGAATTGGTTGAAAGGCACAGCCATTGCTAAATACTAAATCAACTACACATGCAAATGAATTATATTACAAACAAGGGTAATGAATACTCAAAATTCACAGCTTCCTATTTATTTCATGACAATCGATTATACATGTGTTCCTGAGGTTATTAATATTTCCGGTATCTGTATGTTTGAAATATTCTGTAATGGTGTGCTGCTGCTGTTTCCAGATTGAGCTTTCACCCACTAGGGACCAGCTTTGGATCATTGCAAGTAAGCTGCTTGCTGACAACAGGAAATTGACTTATTATGCTCCTTAGGGTTTCAGGATTGGAGTGAAAATAGTTTTTAGAAGTTGTCTTATGCCTATACCTGTATATCCTAAACCTTACTGCAAATTTAACTATTATTTTTTAATAAGTTTTTAATGCTTACTTATTTTTGAGAGAGAGAGAGAGAGAGAGAGAGTAGGGGAGGGGCAGAGAGAGAGAAGGACACAGAATCAGAAGCAGGTTCCAGGCTCTGAGCTGTCAGCACAGAGCCTGATGCAGGGGTCGTGACCTGAGCCAAAGTTGGATGCCCAACTGACTGAGCCACCCAGGCACCCTGCAAATTTAATTATTATCTTTATCACATCCCATACACGAGATTGTATGATATAGCTCTTGAGGAGGGAAATGGGAATTCCAAAATATGGATGGGGGGGGGGGGGTTGAACCAGGGAGTTACCAGTGCCCTTTGCAGCTCTATAAGAGGGTGGATCCGTGTACTTTTGACGCCATGTTTTCAACCTAATGTGTCGTTCCTATCAAATACCAGCATGCTTCACCACCAGAAAAATGCCAGGTCACCTGCTGAGCACCCGGAACTCTGGTGCCGGGAGGACTTGGAGATGGAACAGGAGCTCGAACTGCCACAAGGAGGCCAGGCTGTATCAGCCCTCAAACCACAGGGAAATGCGTGGGTGCAGGGATTGCCTCTGTTGTTTTCTTCGAGATGGTCTAGAAGACTGAAGAAGTGAGGATAAAATATCTATACAGAGGTGTTGATTTGACACTCCAGCTGGGTCTTCAGTGAGGAGGGTAGGGGGAAGTGAAGCCTGAGATGTAAGACAGGTGATAATTTCTATTGGACTGGGAAGATGAGGAGGGATGGTGGGAGGGAAGGACAGAAGGGAGGTGGGAGGGGAGGAGGGAAGGAAGGAGGAAAGGAGGAAAGGAAGGAGGGAGGGAGGGACAGAAGGAAGGGAGGGGAGAGAAAGGGGAGGAAGGAGGAAGAAGGGAAGAATGGAGGGAGGAAGGGAGGGAGGGAGGGAGGAAGGAAGAAAGGAAGGGAAGAAGGGAGGAAAGGAGGAAGGGAGGAAGGACAGAAACATGTAATTCTGGGGGTGGGCAGAGCACAAGTGCTCAGGGAGAATGTCCCCTTCCCTTACCCTTCTCTGTTGACCCTAAACCTAAACCTATTGTACCTTTATATCTTCATGGAAAATCAAAACGTGTTCTTAACTCTTCATCAGTATCTTCATCCTCATCCGCACCCACACAACTCCATTTGCTCTTCGGGTTATGAGCACTTTGACCTCCATAATTTCATTTAATGCATAGAACAATTTTGCGAAATAGGCGTTATTACTTGGACTTTTCAAAAGAATTAGAGGTTCACAAAGGGAACTGATAGTGCTCAAGATCACCCAGGTGTAGAGCCGAGACTCAGCCCATTCTTTTTGACTCTTAGATTGGTTTGTTTTTCTAGCGCCCACATGTCCTTTACTGGTAGCTGAAATGACGAGTTTCTGAGCTGCTGCTCACCCGAGGACTCACAGCATAACACTAGACGATCACACGTCATTGAATCCTAGACGTGGAGGGGACCCCACACATCCCTTGGGCCACCTCTTCGATTTTCAGATGGGAGAAATGCGGCTTACAGAAGCACGTGGCATGTCCAGGCTCATGTACAGGGTCAGGATCAAAGCTGGGATTTCACCTCTTGTCGTTGCCATTTGCTCCGGCGTTGTCTACTTTTGCTGACTTTCTAGCCACTGGCGACATTAAGAGGTCACAACTACTTTAAAATCCTTGACTATCAATGTGAAGACAATGTAACATTTTCTACCAGCATGGACAGGGAGTGAAGAACCCTGGATGGAGGGAGGCCAAGGTGCTCCAATCTCAGCTGTCATTTTGCATTTCATCCGCTCAGTGCCAGCAATTGGATTTATTGCTGGTGAAAACAATGACTCATGCACTTGTGACGCCAACCAACTAATTTATCATGCCATGGCTTGGTAGGTCCAAATGTTTAGTATGTGATCAAAAATAGAGACCCCCTTCTCACCCAATCCTTTAAAATTGGTCTTGCCTGAGCCTGAGGACTTTCTCAAACCCAAATCAAACTTTTGCCTCGAATGCAACCAGAGAGGCTTATTTTAAGAATTGCTTACTTGTAAACCGCGTCACGAAGGCAGGCAAAATAGAATAAGGACGGTGGCCTCTTTTAGGAATTGTCTGTCCCGAGTCTATCCCTATTGCTTTTATTAAATTGATCTGTCTACTTTGGCAACTCATTTTTTTTCTCTGTGAGCCACATTACCTCCATCTGCCAAATGAGAAGTTTAACGTAGGTGACCTCTGGGTGATTATCTATTTTAGTGAACTCCTTGTAAGATTATCCTTTTATCAGAGCCGCCCTGCTACATCTGTTTTTCTATATGGTCTGGCTACACTTTGGAAATAAGGTTTGGCCTGTGTTCTCCGAGGGTTCTGCTCTGTCTCTAAAAGGATGAGGGACTCCTTGAAGGCAAAGATGAGCTATATCAATTTTACCTGTATGAAGTTACTTTCAGGGTCAGCAATGAGAGTACAACAAGCTTCAGAACCTGACGTGACTTGAGCTTTCTCTCTCTCCTTACAATATATATATTTTTGAAATCTACTTGCCAGACCAGATGGACAGGCCACATGCCATGACCTTCCAAGAGGTGAGGACGATTTCAGAAAACAAACAAACAAACAAAAGCAAAACCCCTCCAGAGTGGCAAAAACGAACGGAGTGTTTTATTTTAAAAGTCACGGATAGTTGCCTCAAGGTTCAGCTGGCTTTGGCCCTGGGGATCGGGCTGTGATGATTTTTCTAACATGACTGTGAGAACTCAGGACTAAAACTTGGGTCTCTTCCTTCATTTACTCAACTGGTATTTCCTAAGTGCCTCTGCAGTGCCAGGTACTTTGCTATGGCTGTGGGAAAACAGGGATGATTTTAATATCGCTCTGATCATAAGGAACTGGGAGTCTTACAGAGTTGATTTGGCAAGTGCACAGATTATTGTAGATTAAGGCAGTGGCTTCAATGCCACGAGAAAACTCTGGCTGCTCAAAGGAGAATAAGATTCCATCTTACCTAAGGCACTTCCCAGAGAAAGTGACATTTGCAGTCCTAATGGTGGTCGGGCAGAACTTCAATGTTAATGAACCAGAGACTGGGAAGGTTACTTCTCAGTAATCCTGTGGATTTCTCTTCTCTTGTTCTTTCTTTCTTTCTTTCTTTCTTTCTTTCTTTCTGGTTGTTTCATCTGTAGAATGGGATAATAACAGTATCAACCTCACAGACTTATTGTAGGTACTCTATGAGTTCATAAGTATTAAAACTCTCAGAGAGGCTCCTGGGACATTGTTAGTTGCTCAAAAACATTAATCATTATTTTCACTCTTCACATCAGAGTGAAATTACCCAAACGTTTCTCACTGTCGTTAAAGAGAGATCAGTGGAGGGAAGCCCCAGGCTCACAGAATGCCTTTGTTGCTACGGTAAAGCCAACTCGGGTATTCATAGGTATCCAGGCTGCCTGGCTTTTAAGTATGCCCTTATTTCTTCTCCCTGTCCTCCTCTGCTAATCTTTCTTTGGCTGTCAATCTTACACACACACACACACACACACACACACCTCTGTTTCTTTCTGTTGAAGCTGGACTGTTTATCAAAAGCCCCGGGTGTAGGAGTGTTTCAAATGATTTTTGGAAACTGAAATGATTTTAGAGATAATAGGCATCAAGACGGTGGGTGTGAAATAAAAACAATAGGCAAGTTCATATCGAAATCTTTACATTGAGGAGAGGTGGGTTGTCCTTTTTGTTGCCTTTTTTCTTTTTTTCCAAAAGCATCATCATTTATGTGGTTTGAAAAGAATCTTTCCTCTGGAAAGTAGACATCGCAAGATACAGCACAGAGATGTAGCTGATTAATTGTATGAAGGGCTCAGTCTTTTCTGAGCGAGGCTTCGTTCTCTTTCAGGCATGGCAGCCTACAAGAATGAATTTGCTTTGACTCATATATTTTACATAAACCAAAGAGGTTATCCCTAAGATGAACTGTCTGGCATACTGCTTCCCACCCCCACTGCGTCCTACATACCATCACAGGAAGGCATTAGCAGTTTCAAAATTTAAACTTTCTCTCAAAAATGTCCTTATTTCAACCAAGCAGGATTTCTCCATTAGGACATAACCACCACTGTGCCTGTTGTAATTAAGGATTATGGGCATGTTGTCCTTTGAGATGTATAGATAAGGAGGCGTTATTTGTCACTTGCCACGAGTGTGGCAGATTGGGGGCAAAGGTTTGCCTTCCTGGACTCAACTGTGGTTGCAGCTTCTCTCTGTTCACCCTGCAAACAGGGATAAGAACATGTAAGAAGCTGAACAGGATTAGGGTTCTTGGAGCTCATCTGGTTCACCCCGCCCACACGTCCGTTTTACAACTGGAGAAACTGAGGGTCAAAGAGAGAAAGTGACTTGTCTGAGGTCACACAGGGGTCAGAACCCAGGACTTCTGAACTGCAGTCCAGGATTCTAGCAACAGAACAAAAGATTAAAAGGCTAGCGCATAACCACAGCCTCAGAAACACCAGTGCTCTCATGAAGTGTAATAACACAATACAATAATATCTGACCTGAAACAGTTGTTACGGAGAAAAATAAGAAAATGAATGGGAAATATTCACGTAGGATCTTAAAGCACTAACTAGATGGTTGATAAAGACTGAACAACATCTTGCCCAGTCAAGGGAAAAATAAGAATTACTTTCTTTTTGCAAATAAAACAGAAATCCCAGGGCCCTTTCAACTGCCTGTGTGCCTTGCTGTCTTCTTGCAGCCTGAAGTTTTTTTTGTTTTCTGGTTTGTTTGCTTGCTTGTTTGTTTGTTTGTTTTGCATAGCCCAATACTAGGAAGTTTCGTGTCATTCTAGAACTAGAGGTAATTTTTCTCAGTCTATCCTACAGCTAACCATTTTCAAACGAGCACAAATGTGGTTAAGATCAAAAGCAGAAGCACTACAGTAAACTTGAAGGTGGCATTTGCTGACCTAAACCCAGGGCAGGAAGTCTACACTCTGAGTGCAGGATCCCCAGACAGGTCGATAATTTTCCTTGGCACCACAGAGACTTCCCCTCCAGAGCAAGGGGGAACTGGGAGAGGTGGTTGAAGGTTAATCTGCGAGATATGTCAGGCCCAGGAATGGAATTATGCGCTGCTCTTGGAACTTTTGAAATCTGGATATCAGACGAGTGGAGTCACCTGTAAGATGGGCAGAGACACATTTCATGCTTGTAGAAGCAGGATCAGACATGTTTGGAGCCAACCACAGGAAGAAGTTCCCACGAGAAGCGTGTGGTTCCGAACTTTCGAGCAATCTAAACCATTCAAACACGGAGCCAGGTTGCCTCTGAGGAGATGAGGCAGGATCAGACATGTTTGAAGGGTGGTGAAGGGCAGAGTCCAGCTGAGAGGGGCTTTAGACCGGACAGAGCCTCTTGTGGTCTGTCGCACCCCAAAAATCCCTCTGAGGGTCTAGAATTCCTTTCTCTATAGAGGAATGATGCTGGGCGAGCCATGGGAGGCAAAAGGACTATAGGCAGAATGGAAAATCCTTGAGCGGCCTCACCTTTCTTTCCATTCATAGGAGAATGATGGGACCCTACTCTCAGGGACATGAAAGGGCGACAACTTTCCAAGGCAATAAAAAGAGTTTCCTCTAGTCCTACATTCAGGCAACACGTGAAAGTTCTTGCTTTCAGACGAATTATGCGTTTGGTTTTGCTTTTTTTTTTTTTCAGCACAAAGGCTTCCGTGGCTGAAGTGATGTGATCCAGACTGTGCAGCTGGGCTGCCCGATGCTAGGTGGTTCAGGGCTCCGAGGACTACCCTTCACAGCCCAACAAGTGCAGCGGGGGTGTGGGCTGAGTTGGAGGGTGATGGTGCCGGGGCGGCTGGAAAAGTTTACTTGATATTTGTGCCGCTGCTTTGAGAGACCAGTGGGATCCTTGGAGGGTGTCCCCCTGTGAAACAAAAATGTTCCACAGAATACAAATTCCATGAGATCCATGTTCTAGGGCCAACTTAGAGGAATGTTGCAGATCCATAGCCCCCTCCCCTGTAGATTTGCATGCAAAGGCTCTGAGAAGGGCTGGAGCAAAGCAACCTGTTTCATTTTGACTCATCCTGCTTTTCTCTAACATATTTGGCCATGGCAACCATTTTAACCTGATAACTACTATCATCCTGGGGACGGGTGCTCTGTAACATTTCTGGGTCATCCCGTGGATTTGGTAGTCACTGACACAAGGACCCACAGATGGTCAGAACTGAAAGGAACTCGGAATGTAAGGTCATTCCTCTGTTTTTTGAATAAAGAAAGCCGAGGCCCAGGGAGGTATACAAAACGAATGACCAACAGCCATTAACCCTGACCGACAAAAGACCTGAAGTTTAAAAATGTCAACAAATGACTGTGTAACATGAAGTCATGGATTTTGATGTAATATTCTATTATATATAAGGTTAGATGGAAGTTACAAGAATACTGGACTTGGGACTGGCTTCTAATCGGAGATTTCTCACTTTTCCCCTCTCACTGCTTGGGCCCACTATTCCACTTTTATTAGCACTGGGTGCTCTCCTCTCTAAACTGGGGAGGATAGTGCTTGTCTGGCTGATTTCACAAGTTCTGGTGAGAATCAGGAGAGAGAAAGGATGTGAAAGTGGTTTATAAATTGTAAGGTACTATATAAATGGTAGGGGCCCTTCCTTCTTCTAATGTGTTGATGCTTTGGCTGGCATTAGGAGGGTACTCGTGTTTTCCACTGCTCTCCTGTTCTGTGAACACGCTTTGCATGAATCTCTCCCCAGACCCCATCTTTTATCCACTTTCATGGGTTAGTGAGGTGACCCATGTGTGGAAGCTCGTGGCAAAGTCAGTTACCCTCTGGAATGGGACCCTGAGTCAATGACTTTACACTCACACGCAGCCAAGTTGACTAGCAAGGGAAAGCAGAAAGTTATGAGTAAGGCCAAACTCTTAGCAGAGCTTTAGATATTTGGCTCCCAATTCTCATAAACAATTCTTCGTGAAGCAAACAAAGACCTCCAAATCCTGTGTTGTCAGGAGGAAGAGGAGGAGGAGAAGAAGAAGAAGAAGAAGAAGGGGAAGAAGAAGAAAAGATGCTAACAACATCACCACCAAAAGAAAAAAAGAGCAGAAGAGACAGAAGGAATGGTTGATGAAGTCTTGGTATCTTATCTCTGGAATGTTATTGATGATCTGAGTGTAGTGTGTGAGGGCTTAAGTGAAATGAATTGGTGGTTTCAGTTCCGGATATGGTATGCAAAGAAAAAAAATCACTCTGAAATTTAGAGCTTCCTCGTCTGTGCTTCAGGAAGCCACACACCTGAAGGTGAGTGTGGAAACTGACTCATTTCTAGCCCTTTGAGATTAGCCTCTCCAGCCCCCAGACTGTGGGTTGGACCTGAGGCCTAATGGGGAACCAGAATTGAGTCTGACCGAACCTGGAGAAGGTTGTTGGATGCACAGCTGTATTAGGGTACTTGGCCTTCCAGAAGTTTCTGTAGGTAGTGGGCCTTCTGGAAGCTTTTTAGTACAATTGCAGTTGAGGGGAGGCGGGTGGCCTGAAACGGGAGAAAACCAAAATACAGTCGCAGTGCTTACCTTATTTTCAGAGTCACATTCAAGCAGGTTGGCTGACTGACCCAGCTGGGGGAATAACATGACCTTGAGGCTGTGTGTAAAGGGTAACATGTGCGTTCACACCAACAAGCCCTAAGAAGCAATGAACTATTCTTCTTCCTTCACTGTCCCAACAATCTGTGGATTTGGTGTTCTGCCTGCCACTCAGGTATCAGGGAGGCCAAGGAGAGGTGTTTCAAATAAATCATTTAAAAAGAAAAACAGATTAGAGCTCATACTTTCCCCATTGTCCCTTTATACCTCAAATAGAGCCGCACGTGACGTGACACATAAACTGAGGCATGGAACCCCGGATGATGGAAGGAGGCTCAACTCTTCTAGAAGGGACCATTTCCAGTTTGACCCTTCAAGACCTTAAATCAGCAGTTTGCAGACTTTCTGCAGACCATCTCAGCAAGAGAAACAACCACTAAGATGGCCCTTTATTCCAGTCTGATCAGCACATTGAAAAAAAAAAAAAAAAGAAAACCCAAGCAAATGACGTGTTTGAGGACAATAAGGAGAACACCAGTTTAAATCAGAAGTCATTGGGACAAGATGATGTTGGGGATGTGCTATAGCAAAAGACTCGGCTTAGGGTCAGAAGATGTGAATTGACTAACTCTGTGGCCTCCGGCGAGCCACTCAATCCCTCTCAACCCCACTTTTCCCGTTTGTAAAGTGTGAACACTAATTACAAAATGTGAGCACGTGCTTGAGAGCACCTACCTTATAAATGGTGAGGACAACGCAAAGGCTCATAACCGTTACTATATATAAGCTCTTAAATATTAATGATTAATTTGTGTTAGAAGGGAGATTCCAGACTTCATCACAGAATAAGCATTAATCTTCCAAATTTTCCCATCTGGAAAGCACTTATGAAGCATGTAAGTCCACGTTATTGATTTATTGGCATGCCACCTCCAAAAAGTAGTTAAAGTTACTTATGAGATATAAAGACAGGAGTTTCATCAAAACACAGACAAAGCATAAAGATGTGGTCATGAAAGAAGAGAACAGTGAGGGGGAAGGAGACTCAGAAGCAGGAGAATTTTAATGAGGCATATAGCATGATTTTGAGCTTCCCAGCAGCTTAGACGAAAAGGGAAATGCCTTGTATTACCCAGTCCTCTTCATCTAGTAAAGGAAGGACAGCTGTGGATGAATGGGGCTGGGGGAGGGCGGGGAGGAACTCAAACTTCCAGACCCTGAGCTCTATGCGTATCGTGGGCATCTTTGTTCAAGGGATATAAAAAAAATAAAATGTGCAGGATCTTGAAAAGGAAGTGTAGCAAAGATACTGTTCCAGTCTAACCACACTAGGTGATATTTTCCTCTGAATCAGTGCTTGCCTCCCAGAACAAACAAACAGCAAGATGATTAATAGAAGGAGCAGGTTGCCTTTAAAAAATAGGGCAGTGAAAATCAGAATGTTTGCCCCAGGCTGGGGCGTGCTGCTGGCCCAGGTACTCACCGAGGCAGTCACCATTCATTAGGGGAGTCAAGTAGGCAAGGCAGTCTGCAAGGTGCCTTGCACAAGGTCACTTGGTGTCTCTGAGACTGACTCTGCATTCTGAGTTCCTTAATATGATTTTTTAGGTCACAGTGTTCTAGGCAAAGCTCCCTGTTGATGTACATCTCTCATGCAAGATTTAGATCACCTCTTTTCGGGCAGAGCTCCATGGAAACACCGCCCATGATTTCTGAGATGGAGTCTGATTGGGTCCCGGTAATGCCCAGCTGGAGTGGACAGTGTTCTCTGCAGTTGCCACATTGCTGGACAGTTGGCAAGCCTGAGACTACGAGAATCTAGTCTTTGGAGGCTATTATTATTTTAATGCCATAGTAAATTCCTGTTTACCTAAGATGGCTAGGGACTGGGGTATTCTGGGCAATGGAAAATTCTGGTTCATCTGGTTACCATTTATATCATTTACTGATTCGTGGTTCCCAAATAAGTAGATTACAACACACTTTGCTAAACGCTAAAATCATACACTGGCATGATTTAAGCTCTTCTGATAATTCGTGAGATACTTAGGGATCTATTGGCATTCAATACCATCATTAAGACTGTAACCCGGGGATCCCGGGTGGGAGTGCCTAAGGGGTGGGAAGTTGGGCTGCATCGGTAGTAGTGACTCCCAACCAGGACACCGGAGTCGTGGTTTAGTTGAATCGCTCCATCCTCGATATCCATGTGTTGGAAGTGAAATAAGCAAGCATATTGGCATTGTACCTGGTGTAGCGGAAGTTACTGTGTTAGCATTTCCCCCATCAAGAACATCACGAAAAGAAGAAGGTGTTTTATTTAATTGGCCAGTTTCGCATCTGAACAAATTCAATTCATGGTTCAATTCATTAGGGACCACAGAATTACATGCCTAGTTCTATTGACTCTCATAAAAGAAAACCAAGGCCCAGAGGGGGCGTGTGACCCTGCCACCACGGTCTCTCGGATGTTAAGGGTTAGAGTTGGTGGTTGTATCCTCATCTCCTGGGGCTCATGCCTGAGCTCCTTTTTTTTTTTTTATTTTGCTTAAGTTTATTTATTTGTTTGGAGTGAGAACACGAGCAGGGGAGGGGCAGAGAGACAGGAAAAGAGAGAATCCCAAGCCGGCTCCATGCTGTCGGCGCAGAGCCTGATGGGGGGCTTGAGCCACAAACTGTGAGATCATGACCTGAGCCAAAACTAAGAGTCAGACGCTCAACTGGCTGCACCACCCAGGTGCCCTGTGAGCTTTTTTTTTTTTAAGTTTATTTATTTGGGGGGGGGGAGAGGGGGAGTGGGGGGGAATGAATGGGGGAGGTGCAGAGAAAGAGGGAGAGAGAAAGACAGAGAATCCCAAGCGGGCTCCATGCTGTCAGTGCTGAGCCCGACTCGGGACTCTCTCTCACAATCTGTGAGCTCATGACCTGAGACGAAAGCAAGAGCCTAAAATGCTCAAGCGACTGAGCCCCCCAGGCGCCCCAGACCTGAACTCATTTAAACAATCTGACTCCTGCAATATGCAGTTTCCACACGGCAGGGAACAGAGATGGAGAAGACATGTGTCCTTTGTGCAGGGTCTCCAGGAACTCACAATGATCAATATTGCTTGAAGGTCATCAAATGCTGTTTGAAGGTCCCCTTCTGTATAAAAGCCCTGACTCAGGCTCTGAGACAGTTCATAGGGTAAAGGACAAATGAAGTCCCCCCAGGATCCAGTCAAAATAAAAATGTTTCAAAAACAGCAAAGAGCCATAGAACCCCCTACTTCTGCAAGAATACATTTATAAAAAGCCACCAGACGGGTTTTAATTCCTACCATCTTTCTTTGCTTTGCTTATGTTTTAAGCTTGATTCACTCCCCTCTCTGCCTCTTGGGTGCTTTCAAAGGTAAGTTTGTACTCACTTAACTTCCAAAATAATTTACAGTAAACCCCTCCCTGTGTAGGAAGGGGAAGAAGGAAATCAACGATCTTAATACTGATTGCATTTTTTGAAAGGCAGGGCTCGATCTCTTTAAAATGAGCTGCTCTGTTGGTTAAGAAGTGTTTTCTTTCCTGTAGTTTCAAATTCTGACTTGCCTCTTTTCCTCTCACCATGCCCTGTGCTCTCACCCCTGCCTTTGGATCACGGGCCTGCAAATCTGCTGTTAGCCCAGGAGAAGCCACAGAGGGCTGAGGTTTCTGCGGCCTCCCGGAGTGAAGGGGGGGGGGGGTCTCATACGTGAGACATATCCTGGGGTCCAAGTACCCCAACTCCTGCTATGAGTGTTGCCAGAAAGGTGCTTTTGATATGTGTCCTTCTATATGACATCTCGTTAGTTCCAGGAGTTTCTCAGAGTGATCTCTCTGTGTGCTGTGTGCTTGCGTGCAACACAGGTTATCCTGATGTTTTCTATAAGAGCTTTGTATTGATTACAAATAGATAATTGATCACAGAATCTCCTAGGAAGGGATCGTAAGGTCATGTGTCCAATTCCATGACGCCTGAGTGATGTCATCACAAAATTTCTCCTGCCAGAGATCAGTAAGAAAGGGAAGCAGTAAGGTAAGGCTTTCCACCTGTCTACCCTCATCACCTCTCAGGATCCTCCAGTGATCACCCCCATTGCCTACGGGATGTATTCTAAACCTTGGAGACTGTCGCCCAAAGGTAGAAACAAAACACAGCAAAAATAGGCACTTGGTAAATACTGTTTGAGTGAATAATGAGACAGGTCTCCAAGACCTGGCTGACCCCTTCTGTCCCACCTCCCCAGGATGGCGAAAAATCCCCTGTCTTTCTCATCTACACTTTCTGCTGTAGCCAAACATGTCACCCACCTTCCTTCACTGCCCCCTACTCAGACTGCACCATACCCTTGCCCAAGCACTTTTCCTGACCGAGCCGGTCAATGACATTTCTGTCTGTTGAATACATTTGCTCCTTTGTGAGGCATTCCCTACTTCCTCCTGCAGCCTGTATCCACATGGGCTGTTTGCTCTCCACTCCGCAGAGAACGTACCCATGCTATCTTCAGTATATTCTTGAGCTCCCTCACTAGAACGTAGACTCCTTGAGGACAGGACCCACTTCATCCCTCTGCGTATTCCTCACTGCACCTAACGTGTGATCTGCACATAAGGCTGAAGTGTGTGGCTAGCACGAAGACAGGCATTGTGGCCTGAACTGAATGTCACCTTCTCTAGCCCTGTAGAGAGGGAATGAGGTATACTCCACTCTTTTCTCCATCGAAAGCTGAACTAGGGATTATTTTGGTCCTCACCTCCAACCTAAATCGGCACAAGTCTATCCTGAAAACCACACCCGCAGATTATGCAGCAAGCAAAGGTAGCCACCGGAGCTATGTAACATAGCGGCACGGACTCGCCTGTCCAGGCCCTTGCATGGCACTGAAATTTACAGGAATGTATAGCTATGCTGTTGCTGAGCCGGCTCGAAACTGGTTTTGCTCGAGGCTTCTTCCCTCAGCAGGTATGTTGGGGTAATGGTTGAGTGTTGCCAACTGGGACAGGAGGACACCCAGCCCGTGCCCGGGTTTTATTTATCCCAGTGCAGCAGGCTTCCATGGGCTTTTTGATCTTTAATCACGAACCTGGGAGTCCTTTGAGTTTTCTCAAGCAGCCAAAGAAGGCGCTCTGATTCCAATGGCAATAACCAGTCATGATTTATGGACTCTCAAAACCCGGAACATCAGAGCAGGAGGTAACCTTAAAAATCACCTATTCTGATTCTTTATCTCACAGTTGATGAGCCAGATCAGAGTCGCCTTGCTTTTAGAACCAGGGAGACAGGCTCTATTCATTCATCCACTTACCCATCCTTCTGTCCCATGATCTGTCGACCAACCCAGTTGCTAAATATCCACTAACACTTAGGTGTCCAGACTGTGCTTGGCTCTGGATATAAAAACGTGACTAAGATGTGGTCCCTGCTCACCGTACATACATACACAAATAGTTATGATTCAGTGTGAGGTGTTATAATGCAAGTGTGAACAAAGCGTGTTATGAGCACATAGAAGGCATTGGCTCATCTGCTCTACCTGGAAGAGTGAGGGAAGACTTTTAAGAAGAGGAGGCATTGAGACAAAACCTTTAAAGGAAAGGGAAGCTGGGGCGCCTGGGTGGCTCAGTCGGTTAAGGGGCCGACTTCGGCTCAGGTCACGATCTTGTGGTCCATGAGTTGGAGCCCTGCGTCGGGCTCTGTGCTGACAGCTCGGAGCCTGGATCCTGTTTCAGATTCTGTGTCTCCCTCTCTCTGACTCTCCCCCGTTCATGCTCTGTCTCTCTCTGTCTCAAAAATAAATAAACATTAAAAATAAATAAATAAATAAATAAATAAAGGAAAGGGAAGCTTTCTATAAAGAAAGAGGGAGAAGAGGGATCACAGAGAGAGGGCAGCTTGTGCAAGTGCCCAGCCTCAGGAGAGTGGCAGCACACCAAGCAACCAAGGGAGTGCCCAGTGGGGCTCCCAGGGGGGCTGTGTACGGTGGGGCACCGGGGGGCAGGACATGTGCTACCGCTGGCCCAACGTGACTTGGGAAGCTACTGTGGAGATCTCGAGAGCTGTGCCGAGTGTTAGAGCTTTAGCTTGGGGGTGACAAGGAGCTTCAGAAAGTTTGCCGGTGGACCAGTATCACATCAAATTCATATTTTATCGAGAGACCTCTGTGGCCACAGTAACGAGAGACAGAGACTGTTGCCGAGAGGCGGTCACGACCGTCCTCAAATAATAAAGGCAGCCGGTGAGGGTTCAAGTCTATAGATCGGATCACATCACCTCCTCACTCAGGGTCCTCCACACCCCACGCTCATCCCCCCGCCAATTAGTCCCATCACAAATTCCTGTCGTGTTGTGTAATAGTGCTCACCACATTGTTCAATTATCTTATTTATTTGTTTGTATGCAAATTGTCTGTGTCCAGTTCTAAAGTGGGAGTGCTCTCAGAGCTCTTTCTCTGAGTGTCTTTCTCCAGGCCAGTACAGCTCCTGGGACATAACAGGTGCCGACAAAGTGTTTACAGAATGATTGATGAGCCCTTGACTTTGGGACACGGGAAATGATGAGGAGAGAGGAGATGGCCTTTAAAGGCAGAAAAACACCCTCCCGTTCCAGATCCATTATGTGCTTCATGAGGGGATGGTAGCTGGTCTTCAGCAGACAGAGGATGCTATATTCTCAACGGACTCAATTTACTACCCACATCTGAGAATTTTTTATGACAGGTGACCCTATTTTCCCTCGTGTCCTCTTCACTCCATGTGTTTCCACAAATTATCAGTCTCTGAAATGTAACCATCCAGGGATCCTCTCCCTTACACTTCCTTGTTCTAGTCCCAGCTCTACCACTAATGTCATAGGACAGACAGGGTACTTTCTCAGAGCTTCACTTTCCCTAATTGTAAAAATGAGGGTGTTAGGCAAGGACCTAGAAGATGCTTTCTAACCGGGGCACCTGGGTGGCTCAGTCGGTTAAGCGTCCAACTTCAGCTCAGGTCACGATCTCGCGGTCGGTGAGTTCGAGCCCCGCGTCGGGCTCTGGGCTGATGGCTCAGAGCCTGGAGCCTGCTTCCGATTCTGTGTCTCCCTCTCTCTCTGCCCCTCCCCCATTCATGCTGTGTCTCTCTCTGTCTCAAAAATAAATAAATGTTAAAAAAAATTTTAAAAAAAAGATACTTTCTAACTAACATGCTGTTAGTTAGTCTCAGATTTCTCTAGAGAAAGCAAGAACTCTTCTCTGTTTTCATTTTTTAAAAGTATATGATGATTATGGGGCGCCTGGGTGGCTCAGTCAGTTAAGCGTCTGACTTCGGCTCAGGTCATGATCTCACAGCTTGTGAGTTTGAGCCCCGCATCAGGCTCTGTGCTGAGAGCTCAGAGCCTGGAGCCTGTTTTGGATTCTGTGTCTCTCTCTTCTGCCTCTCCCTTGCTCACACTCTGTCTGTCTCTCCTTCAAAAATAAATTTTATTTTAAAATTAAAAAAAATTTAAGTATGTAATGATTATATACAAAATCTCATAAAACACAATAGTCTCTACCTTTCTCTGTTGTCCCTTTCAATTTCTAGTCACAAGTATTTTTATGGAGTTATAATCAGAGCACATGTACAATTTGCGTTCCACTCTTATCCTTGAACATGATTTGTTATACGCTTTTCATGTTGCCGCGAAGTCTTCCCATTTATCATTTTAATGGCTCCATAATTTTTCACGGAGTTAACATATCATAAATTATTTAACCATTCCTAAATTATTGGGACTTTGGATTCTTTCCAGCTTTTGATATTTTAGAGAGCTCTGAGCATCCAGGTTTGGTTTTTTGTTGTTGTTGTTGTTGTTTTGTTTTTTTTTCTTTTTCAGAGTGATTTTCCTTAGGGTAAATCCCTCGGAGCGGGATTATTAGATGAGTTTCTGGCTCTCGAGAAGAAATGCCAAATGGCTCTCCGAAAGGATTGTTTCAATTTGTATTCAATTTGTGTTTCTCCCACTGAGTGTGCCAGTTTCACAGAAACTTTGCCAGCATGTTTTTAAAAATCAATTTCCTTTATTTTTTTTTCAGGTTGAACTTGTGCAAAATGGGGCTTCCTGATTGTTGCTGTACCAGAATTATCATCAGTTTAATGTTATAATACGGCGCTTGGTGAATAGAAGCACTCAGGAACCAGTATCGTTATTATTAGAAAACGAGGGATCTTAGGAGGGCCAAGTGTGCTCGTCTTACCCTTGAGCTCAACTTTTTCTACCGCTGTCTCCAGTTACTACAGATGCTTACCCCTCGCCTTCAATGCCCCTCTAATGGAAGTGCCCTCAAACGTTCTCTCTTCCAAGGTGTCCACGTTTCCTTAGGCTTAAAAGTCACGGGCCAAGCTCCCTACCCTATGGATTCTCACCTCCCTTCAATTTTCTATCAAGATATGGTCCTCACGAGAGATGGGACGCTGACTGTCCTCCCTAAAGCTGCTGCGTATGTTCATTTGAAGTCCTTCTCCACTTAGGGAGTTTCTCCTATTATGTGTCTTCCCCATGGTAGCCTGTTGGCTGCTTGAAGATGGTGATTAATTGCCCAGTGTGTATTTTCTTCTCCAAGTTGCATATTTCATTTTTTAAGCTATCCCTTATCCTGTTCAAAATTTCACAGTCCTAGTTGCAGTCCTCTGAGCTCTAGTTTATAAAGGTCTCCCTTTAAGTGTTGGATCTATCCATTTATTAAAATTTACTGAGGGGCACCTGGGTGGCTCAGTCATGATTTCACGGTTTGTGGGTTAGAGCCCCATGTCGGGCTCTGTGCTGACAGCTCAGAGCCTGGGGCCTGCTTCAGATTCTGTGTCTCCCCCTCTCTCTGCCCCTCCCCTGCTCGTGCTCTCTCTCTCAAAAATAAATAAACATTAAAAAATTTTTTTTCTAATTTACTGAGTATCTTCCAAATGACAAGCAGCATATGAAGATGAGTAAAACCAAGTTCCTGCCCTTGATATGCTTAGGGCCCAGAGGATCAGAGAGGAGCACAGCCCTCCCAGGTTTGAATCCTAGAGAACTCTCAGGCAGCATGCTGGTGGGTAGGTCAAGGGATGACACCCTCAGGAAAATCTGATGGCTTTTTGTATAACAAACCCTACATATACTTCATTGGTAAAATGATGACCATCTTACCAAGCAGAAGCTACCAAATAACTTTTGGTAGAAATGTCAAAGCATCCCAGAGCCTGAATTTCTGAGATTTAGATCATGAGAAAAGTTCTAAGAACTGAGCAGAGTTCACCCAGGACTACACCGGTGTTGGAAGCCAAAACACTCAGGCGCATGTGCTTTTGAGGCTGTTGGCTATTTAAGGAGTTCATATGAGTCTAAGAAAGCCAATTTCTCAGGTAGGAAGAAAAGGAGCCTACTATTAATCAGCAAGGTGAGGAGTGAGAAAAGTCTGGTCCTGGTCTTCCATTGTTGGGTGACCTGGATGATTTCGCTTAAATTCTCTGGAACTCAGTTTCTTCATGTGTAGAAATGGGTAGGGTTGAACTACTACCCGATCTGTAGTGTCCTTGCCAACTGTGACAATTTATGATCCACAGAACAGCAGATCCTGCCTTGTCTCTCTCAATGACTTCTCCCGTCATCCCCCACCCATCCCAGAAAAGCACACACAAAAAAGTGACCTCATCGGTCACTGGGCAGATGTCAGAGAGTCCGTTGGGATTCCATGACCTCTGCAGCTACTATAGCGATCACGTCCAACTGCAGCTAAAATCTGTTGCTGGCAGGGTTTGTACCCAGTTTACCAAGCCTGCTGCTGTAGCTGCTGCCTCTCACTTCCTCTCATTAAGGCAAACTACCATCTTATTTTGTTTTGTTTTCCCTGCATGTTTTGAGTTTGCTGCTTCCCAGCTCTTGTTATTAGAAGAGACATAATTAATAACTCCTGGCACACAGAGCAGCCAGATTGGACAATCTGCCTTTTGCTTTCTCGAACTGTCTTCTGAGCAATCTGCGAGCCTGAATTTATAGCCTGGACCCCATACAATGGACTGTTTTGTAATCCCCAGAAAGAATCAGGAATTCACCACATTGTCAGCTTGAAAAAATAACATTCTCTTTGTAGTTCGTGGTGGAGGTTTGATCCAGACTCTTCAGTGAAGAACTTGAAAGCAATATGTGGTCTCATCCTTACTTGAATCTCTCTTGAGAAGACAATTCTGTGAATGTCTTTGATCACCATTCTAGAATTTTCCATTTTGGATCACCAAGAGTCAGTTCATAAGGTCTAACCCAATCAACTTCTGTGGCAGCCAAGACCCATTTCTTTAGCAGAGATTAAAAACAAAGACACATCAGTCTTTTTCTACCTTTCTTGTGATTGGAGAAAATTGTTAAGGACCTTCTCAATGTCCTCTAATTTTACCCTAAGCAGTCACAATTGTTTGGCCTTTCCCACCTCAGGAAACACTCCAAAACATCAGATATTTCTAATCCTGTCATTTGGGTTTCTTGTTAATCTTCCCATGGTTGTTTAAATTGATAGAACCTACACTGGACAAACGTGACTACTTAATAATATTACTGAGGTACTACTTTTTTTTTTCTTGGTGCTATGGGGGCACAAGTTTGACTAAAATAAGATTTCTGCTCTCAAGTAGCTTACATTTTATAATCATAATAATTATAACACAGAGCTGAGTTCTGTTGAGTTATAATAGGAGTATAAACTTGTCTGTACATTGACTCTTTTGGGGAGCTTAAGAAACTGTATCCCATTCCCCCAGAGATTTTGACTTAATTTTTTGAGGCATATCATAGGCTTTGGAAGTTTTAAAAAATTCTCAGGTGATTGTAATGGGCAAACCACATTAGAATGTTCCAGTCAAAGGACTAAGAGACACACACACACACACATAAATGAACAAACAAACACCTTTTTTTAATGTTTATTTATTTTTGAGAGACAGAGTGTGAGCAGGCAAGGGAGAGAGAGAGAGAGAGAGAGAGAAAGAGAGAGAGAGAGAGAATCTGGAGCAGGCTCCAGGCTCCAAGCTGTCAGCACAGAGATGGACGCGGGGCTCAAACTCACGAGCCTTGAGATCATGACCTGAGCCGAAGTCAGATGCTTAACCGACTGAGCCACCCAGGTGCCCCCAAACAAACATATTTTAATGGAGAAGTTGAGAAGGTTTTCATGGAAGAATTTAGAATAAAATTCTATTGGAGATTCAGTTTAACAGTGAAGATTAAGTTACTGGCTTTGGGGTTACACAGACTGGAATTTGAACCTCAGCTTTGTCTCATAGTGTCTGTACGTTCTTGGGTACGTTTCTTACCCTCTCTGAGGGACAGCCTGAGCAACAGCACATGGAATCTGGTGGAATGAATGTAGGGCCCATGAAAGTAGTGGCAGGAAAGGTGGGCAGTGGGTAGGGGAAGTAGTGTTTCCTGCTGAGAGAAGGTGGGGATTTGCAAGAGGGCAGTCTCAGAGGAGAGAAAGCAATGCTGGATAAGGTAGATGTTATAGAGGACAGACATTTCCTAATGTCCAAAATCTCTCTCCTCTCCATCCAGCCCTCCTTACCCAGTCCGACTGAGTTCCTGTTATGATCTAGAATACAGATCAGGAAGCTATGGCTAAAGGGTCCAACCAGAGTCATCCTCTGAGCGACCGAAGTTCATGAGCGGAGTATATATAGTAGCCTCCTCATCAGCGGCTTTCTGTGCTTTCTGTTATCAGATCCTTAGAGATTCCCAATGGGAACAAAAGAAATTATCAAAAACAAAAAAATTCATACCAAATATAGGATGAAAGGTTGACAGAATTAGGAACCGAAAACGAAGACGAGAAGGCTGAGAATAAGATACTTTTACTCTGAATAAACCCCGATCTGCCCAAGTTAGCGTGAACTGTTTTTAATAGCTCCATTGTTAGGTTTATTGAAGTAACGAGTGGTTATTACACTGAGAGTGTTGGTTCCCCGAGTTCTGTCAGGAGGCCCATGACAGGACTGAAGAGAAATAAGCCTCAAGTTCCAAATGAAGAATGAGTATTGTTAAAGTATACTGATGAATTTCAAAGGGCACGTCACATGAGTTGCAAGTGTTCAGACAAAAAAGCTGTAGACTTTTTGAGAATAGAATCAAGTCATAAAATGTAGGGGCGAGAAAGGGCTTTGGAGTTCACCTCGTCCAACCTGCTATGTGCGCAGACAAGGAGATGGGGACCCAGATCAGTAGTGTGGTTTGTATTGGGTCACAGAGTAAAATAACTGCTGAGAAGAGACAGGGAAATGAGGTCTTTTGTCTTCTCCTAGTGCTCTTTTGCCTTCAGGGAGAAAAGAAATCTTTGGTGTTTCCATCAGGAAGGACTGGGCTTTTCTTGAACGACAGGTTACACTGTAACTGCCGAACTGTGTCACACACCTATGTCACGGTGTCAGGATTCTGTGAGCATTTTGCAAATCGACCTGGTTTTTTGAGTACAACTTACTCTATTGCCGTACTTTCCTTTGCCTAATTTTCTTTGTCATTTTTGTACATTAATTTCACTTTGGTCTATTAGAGGTAGCCATACAAATGGTCTTGATTCCTTTGCGGAACAAGGTATGGTAAAAAGATGAGTAGTTTCATTCCACTTGTACAACACTCTCGACATAGAAGAGAACTGATATTGATTGAGTGCTCATATCCATTTCTTTCAGTTCTCTCAACACCACCATGAGGTATGTACCATTATGACCTTCATTTTACCTGGGGAAACGGAGTCTCTTAGAATTGAAGACATTGCTTGCATCTCACAACTGGTAGGTGGGAAGGAGGAGGTTAAATCCAGGTCTGACTGACCCCAATGCGCGTGTTCCTTCCTCTACATTGGGTGGCTCTCTGGAGATATTTATTGCCCTGGAGCGGGAAAGCTGCCCGTGGTCTGCTGAATGGCCTGAGTGTGCTGTTTTCCCACAATGCTTTGCTACTTTATTCTTCAGAAGTGCCTAATTATTTCACTCAGCAAGACCTCAAATCTTACTCCAAACAACTGGCTTCCAAAGAATTGGCTATTTTCCCTGCTTTTAATGTTGGGGAAAGAAACACAACCAGCTATTTTTCTTTCTTACTCCATGACATTACAAGAACAAAAATAATCATATTAAGATGTCAAAAATAAAATTTACATGTGCAAATGTGGGAGAAAGACACCTCCTGTCTGGGAGGATCCAAAAAATCTTAAATAGACTCATGTGTGTTCTTTGTGTGAAAGGCAGTGGCCACAATTCAAATTAATGTGTTAATAGGGCATTAATAAGAATGAACTGGGGATAAACACAGGATTGGGAAATAAGTTCACAAAGTCATTTAAGTGAGGAACATGCTATGTGATGGGAAATCTGCACTACCCTGTCCCTATTATCAGTGCTGGCCTCACAGAGACAAGACCTTCCTCTGGTCATTGCTTCTTCTCCTGAGTACACTGGAGTAGCTTTCCTCAGCCCAAATCTGAGCCAGATTCTACAGGAGAGCAAAGACACTAGTTTATGCCCTTAAGGATCTCCAGAATGGTTGACGACTTTGACGATGTGTGCAGTGAGAAAGCTTATGCCCCCAAAATGATTAGAGTCCTTCTTACCAGGCAGGGGAGTTTCAGGGCCGAATGCAGATCATTACATATTTAGGCCGCTATAAACCTTACAGTGATGGCTCTTGGGGAAACTCCGATATGTCCTTCTAAACTTCATCTCATACAGTGAGTTTCCAAGAAGGCCCGGGAGGAGGAAATGGCTGGCCCAGGGCAATGCAACTATCACCTTATGGTAATAACCATGGCTATTTGTTAGGTACCAGACCCTGTGCCACACACTCCACATTCAACTTCTTCTGTAACCCAGTGCAATGCTCTGAGGTAATTATGATCCCCATGTGGAAATGAGAATACCTGGCAGTTGCTTGTCTGAGATCACACAGCTAGTGAGTCGTAGAGGTGGGATTTGAACACCAGTACCCTTGACTGCAAAGTCCGTCTTCGTTTCGACCAGTAACAGCAGAGCTGGGCCTGGTGTTCAGAGCCAAGTTCACCCCAGTGTAATGCTTAGAGTAGGGAACCTTGGAGTGTGCTCAATGATTTATTTGATGCATAATTTTCTGGGGGCCCACTCTGAGCAGATCTTGGGCGAGACCCTGGGGATATAAAAAATTGATAAGTACAGGTTCTTAACCTCCTGGATCTTAAAGGATAATGGAGTGACTACACCTGAAAAGGAAAATTACAGTAGAGTGTGGTCCGTGTTATTACAGAGATATAAACAAGTGCTGTGGGAGACCAGGATAGAGCAAATAGTTCTTCCTGGAAGAAGTAAGGGGTGACCTCACAGAGATGGCGAAATGTGCTGGGTCATGCATTATGACTGAGTTTTCCAACCAAAGAAGGGAAGAGGTACATTCCAGAAAAGGGGAACAGCATGTGCAAAAGCCCCAAATTGTGAAAGACATCAGGATGTTGGGGTGAGAAGTTCAGGGTGACTATGTGGGCTGAGGAGGCAGGAGATGAAGATTAGGATCAGACAGTGAAAGATGTTACACATCTCCATCGAGGAATTTTGTCTCCATTCTACAGGCAGTGGACCACTGGCCGAAATTCCTAAGCAAGAGCACGACTTGGTTGGATTTGCTTTCGAAGAGGGAAGCCTAAGGAGACAAGGAGGACAGAGAGCAGATGTCGCTGTGGTCCTGCAAAAAGCTAATGAGAGCTTCAGCATTGTCGATGGAGAGGAAGGATGGATGAGGGGTATCGGTTTCTGAAATTAAGCTCCAAGGACTTGATGACTGGTATGTGGAGGGTGAGGGAAGGAAGGGTTTGCGGATGACCCAGTGATTTCCAGCTTTCGAGGCGGAGGGGATACATGTGCTATTAATGGGGCTGAACACAAAGCACACGGACCAGGTTTAGTAAAGCAAGGGTGCGAGGTGGAGGAAGTGACTTCTTTTCTGAACGTGCTGTTTTAAGCCTTGGCAAACATACTCCATTGGAGATGTGGGGTGCATTTCGGAAGACAAATGTGGTGGTTGAAGAGAATAGGGGCTGGAGGTAGAGAATCAGGGGACCTCAAAATATCAAAGGTACCTAAAACTCTAGAACCAAGTGAGTGTCCCCAGGGAGCTCTGTGGGATGGTTGGCGGGGTGGGGGGGGGGGGACAGATGAAGATCTGATGTGGCCCGTGAGTGTTCTCTGTGGGCCTTGCTCAGACCCCAAGTCGCCTAGGCAGCCCGGGGGTCCCTTATGGCAGCCTCTCACTGATCACCCTGTCTGCCTTGAGTGGAACATGGGCAAATAGGTCATTCCATGCATACTTCAAAGTCTCTATTAATTTACAACTTTTTCAAATAATTTTCTAAAATTATGAACCTGATAACTATTGATGGAAAGCATAGTGTGGGGAGGGGGGGTCGGATCGAGAGATGAGTCAGACCTGATCTCTGTCTTCAGGGAGTTTCTGTCTAATATTAAGGGCATCTAAACGGCAAATTAAACAGCAAGTGCGAGAGTGCCTAGCAGGGTGTGAAATTTAACAGGCGAGAAATTATTTTCATTTAAAAAATGACATACGTAAGCATCTGGAAGAAAGGATAACAATGGTTCTCGGGAAGAGGAGATTTCTAGATTTAGCTGGAGCTTCTTGGAAGAGGTAGAATCTAGGCATGAAGCATGAGTAGTATTTGAGCAGGCAGAGGTGGTTGTTGGGGACAGGGACGCATTTCAGATGGGGACAACTTGTCTGAGAAGCAAGTGTGTTTACAGGTGGAAGCAACTGTGAAGAGAGACCCTGGGCAGTTTAGTGCCTCTTGCCCAATAGCCATGGAGTGCAAGAACCGAGATTCCCATCAAAAGCCCGATTGCTGGGGCTGGGTGACCATTAATCAGGGCTAGTTCCCAAGAAGGGTCAGATTGCTCTGGGTGTCCCTCCCTGCCTCCATCCTGACTCATTGTGGGACCAAACTGTTTTAGTGCTTCATTTCCCTTGGTCAAACCAGGACGATTTGAATGCACCTGCCTCTCTTCCGTTCCCCCTGCCTGGCGAGGGTGGCCGTTGTGAGGGGCCAGGGAGCGCTTCCTAATTGTGGTCCTGTGGCCCAGGCCCCACGTGAAGGCTCTTGGCGGTCTCACTCAAATGAGGTGGAGGCCCGGCTGACTGCTCAGCCACTCTTGGAGGACTCCTTGGTTATTCCTTCTCAGTAGTCCGCTGGTCTGGTTTCAAAGTTGGTCGTCAAAAAAAGGTGAAGGGAGGGCAGAGAGGGGAGAAGCGGAGCTCCAGCCTCCAGAGACTCACCAGGTGTAGGCAGTGGCTCTGCTCTCACTCTCTGGTCCCTACCACTTACCCCCTAACCCCTCCTCCCCACCAAATTAGACATATTTGAATGAGAGCAAATGGCCTCATCAGAACAAAAGAAGAAAGATGGGGGACGGGGGGCCGTGGGGAGGCAATAAAAGCTATGAAATATCACGATGCACCTGGAAGGGTTAGTGTCCTTTCTCACAAAGTGGATTTTTCTGGGAACTCCTGCTCCGTAGGGCAGTGGGGCCGCCTTGTTTATTGGCAGGGGCACAAGAATTTGGCTTATCCATTCAGGGCTCTGCTTCCACCAGCTACACCTGCACAGTGGCCAAGAAACCACAGAACCTTGACATGTGTTATTACGACACTGTCCCCAGGGACTGCGAGGCAGTTGGGGTCAGTGTTTTAAACACAGGAATTAGCAGGGTTGAGCTGTTTGAATTCTCTTGGTCTCCAGGGCAGATGATGATGATGATGATAATGCCATCAATACCTTTCGTAGTAGTGAGTCATACTACTACAAAGCACTTTCACATTTATTGACTCATTTGCTCTAAAAAACCCACTGGAGATCCCAGTCACCTTTATAGTATCCCCAAAAGATAAACTACCACCTCTAGTAAAGTGGACTTAAGTATAGACTCATTAGTTCGAGCTGCAGAGCTGCGCGCGCGATGAAACTTTTGAGATTTGCATTCTGGTCTTGCCCTTTCCAGCTGGGTGACCTTGGACAAATCACTTCACCCCTCCCAGCCTTAGCTTCTTCATATGTAAAATACGTTAATAATAACTGTCTCAGAGGGTTATTGTAGGGATTTAAATGACTTCATGTAAATAAAAAAGGACATTATAAACTCTAAAGCATTATGCAAATATTAATTACCATCTATACAAGGGTGAACTATTTGCAAAAATGAATGTAAATATAGTTTTGAGATGGCGGGTATGATGTGGCTGAAAGAGCACTTTAATTGGAATCAGAAGATATGTGTTCTCTATTGGCCCTCACACATCAGGTGGCAGCGAGGAGCGTGGCTTACAGACAGACAGGCAAACACAGCCATGCGAGAGATGCATTTACCAGTTAAAAAAAAAAAAAAGGCTGCCACCATCCACCTGTCACTTTGTCACCTATAGGAGGCTGAGTAATGACTCCAAAGATGCCCGTATTCTAAACCCAGGAACCTGTGAATATTTTGAATATTTTACCTTACATGTAAAGATACTCTGTGGATGCAATTAAGCCTCTTGAGATGGGGAGAATATCTGGTTGGACCCATGTAACCACAAAGGTCTTTTTAAGAAAGATGTGGGATAATTAGAGCCAGAGAGATGACCGTATGACAATGGAAGCAGAGATAGGAGTGATGCTCTTTGAAGACGGAGGAAGGGGCCACAAGTCAAAGAACACAAGTGACCCCCTAGAAGCTCAGAAAGGCAAGGAAACAAATTCTCCTTCAGAGCCCCCCCGAAGAAACCCTCCTTGCTGACACCTTGACTTTAAAAGCCCAGAAGAACTAACTTGGGATTTCTGGTGTCTATTCCAAAGAGAATAACTTTGCATTGTGTTCAGCCATCCAGTTTGTGGTAATTTGTTAGGACAGCAACAGGAAACTCATACACCACCTCTACCTTGAGCTCCGCAGTCCTGTGTACTCCCCACTCCCCAGTCCGTTTTCTTCCTCCTAACGTGTACTCAACTTCTCTGTAGACTAATGGTTTGTGCCCAAGTTTCCCTCCACCTGCTCCCCTTCTTTTGAGGGCCAGCAAGGAGCTCATGCGTTACTGGGATTTATAACCGATGAACTCATTGGCCCTGTGCCTTGAGTTGACCAGAGGTCTTTCTGGGGCACTCCAGCTCAGGAAATGCAGCTTGACTTTGGATGAGTCACTTCAACCCCCAGAATTTCTATTTTCTCCTGTCATTGGGGATAAAATTTCTTTCCATGTGTGCCTCACAGAGCGGTGGGGAGACTCCAGAGAAATGATAGCAATGAAAGTTCTTTGCCACCTATAAAATGCTCCATGAGTGTGAACTCCTGTGGCCATCATCAATATTATTTCAGAAGCGTAGAATTTTCCAGCTTAATCTCTTCCTCACTCAGCACGTGTGTGCGGTAAGTGACAAACACTAACTCTAGACAAGAGAAAAACATTTTTGTGTGGAGAATATCCAGTCGGGCCTTGGATTTCGGATATTTGGACTATCCATGAACCTGCACTTTGAATACGGACCTAAACATATTTTTAAAAACAGGTGTTGTGAGGACATTAAATAATTGTTCAGTAATATGGCCCATTTGGAGATAGTGAGGTGGGGCAAATTTCACTTGCGTTTCTCTTTACGGAACTAAAAATAGAAATGACACGTTACTAATCAGTAACAGGGTCATCTGAGCACAGGGCCTTTTAAAACATCTTTCGGCCACAAAATTGCCAAGAGCAGAGGAGCTCTGCGTTCCTGCAAACCAATGCTTGCAGCATCTTACCACTGAAAAATGGAAACCCCCACCAGTTACAGGCTCGTTCTCAAACATTAAAACCACAATTTACCTAAAACTCACTCTCGACCCTCAGAATGGTTTATGCACCATGACCTCACTAACCTTCCCTGACTTGATTAAGATCAGAAAAAATCAAGCAACCGTCTGGTAAATTTGGTCAAAAGAGCAAAGAATATTAGAATGCAAGGGGAAGGAGTTGGTGGGAGGGAAATGACATTGACCACCCACTTAGTTTGAGAGGCAAGACTATGCTTTTCCGTACACACGATCCAGTTTAATTCTCACTACAAACTCGTTATATAGCTGTTTTCCCCCATTTTACCCACGTGGAAGCTGGGGGTCAGAATGATGAGCATCACAGTAGAATGTGGTAGAGTTGGCTTTCCAGGCCACTTGTAATTCGTCCCTTTACAAAGGAAGGAAATCGAGAGGAATTGAGTGGCCCGGAGTCATGCATTTGCTTAGTGCACCTACAACTTCTACAATTTACGTTCACTTAATAAATTGGTCTTGATCCTCCCCTTTGAAGTTACTCCGGAACTCTCTAAGTCCTTGCAAACCCCAGAGACCCGAATAGCACTCCAGGGCCTTTTCCCTTGGACCCTCGATTTGGTACTTCTCAGGCATATTACCTGGGATTCTGAGCATATGGAAACCCGTGGCTTTCCCATGGGAGGCTGCAACCCCCTCCTTGACTCTTTGCCATGTTCTGTTATACGATGACCAGCACCTACTGGAAGTGGTGAACAGAGTTTTTGCAAAATTTTTCCCTGTGCCCAATGCAAGGTGTAAAACAAGTTTTGGCTTCAGGGCTTCAGGGCCACGATGCTGGAGGTTAAGACCCATTGGAGATTAAGACTAGAGGCTTTGCTTGATCTTACTATACAATTGTGGGCAAGTCAGGAGTGGGACTAGAAAACCTTCCAGGGTTGCATTTCTCACTTCCAGGAGATCTGTTTGATGGGGTTGATTTAAATCCCAAATATGTGAAGTTAATGAAGGAAACTCTGAACGCATTTGGGCTTTGGCTGCCTGAAAGCTAAACTCTTGCTCATTGGTGGAGAATTCTAAGCAATCCAGCCCCCCTTCCCAACAGGGTGCATCTTATGTTCCTTTGAGAGTGATGATTCAAGGGGACACTATAGGGCTGTGAAAGACTGAGTCTCTACCAAACTGGGAGAGCTAAAGATGAAGAGAGGATTGGCTAGGGGCAGCAGGCAAAATGGAGCGGAGTCTTAGGGAAACAAGAAAGGATACAAGTGGAGAAGAAACTAAAGTCTCTAGGAACCTTGATCCTTCATGAGATTGTGCAGACCAGAGCCAGGTTCCAGAGCGCAGAAGATGTGGACTCTGCTTCCAACTGAACCAGCTGCTCCTGGAAACTATGTAAGTCATCCAGCCCTTCTGAATGTCATTTTCCTTAACTGGACCAAAGGGATAATGACATCGTCCCAGCGATCTCACAAAGTTGTTATAAAGATTAGAATGTGATCATTCTCAGGAAAATGTAGAGTGTTGTAGGATGTAATAAAAATTCATCATCTGTGGAGCTCTCAGATTGCCCTCATGGGTAACAATTCTTATTCCCTTTTTCATATTGAGGGAAGCCAGGTTTGAGATGGCATAAGATGTCCTAAGAACGGTCATGTGGTAGGTGACAGAGCCAGGATGCATTACTATTAACAAACAGCAAATGAGGGACACCTGGTTGGCTCAGTCAGTTAAGCATCCAACTTGGGCTCAGGTTCTGATCTCTCAGTTGGTGAGTTTGAGACCCGCGTCGGGTTCTGTGCGGACCACTCAGAGCCTGGAGTCTGCTTCGGATTCTGTGTCTCCCTCTCTCTCTGCCCCTCCTCCACTTGTGCTCTGTCTCTGTCTCTTAAAAATGAATAAACGTTAAAAGAAGAAGAAGAAGAAGAAGAAGAAACAGCAGCAAGCAGATGAAAGGACCATGACTGAGCGTTTTCCCTGATTCAGATTGACCAGTGGGTTAGAGAAAAGGTTTTGTTCCAGTTGCTTGGGGCTGCAAATAAAACACCCAAAACACCGTGGTTTAAACTGTGGGTTAGGAGTTTGAGAGAGCTGGGCTGAGCCTCTCTGGCTCAGTGGCTCTCATGTAGTTGCAGACAGTGGCTGGAGCTGGCTGAGCTGGGGAGAGGCGCAGATGGAGCCAGGCATCTCTCGGGGCTCCTTCCCGGCATCCCTCTGTGTGGTGCACTTTGGGCTTCCTCACAGCATGGCAGCCTCAGGATGGCTGGGCTGCTCACTTGGCAGCTCAGGACTCCACGTGAACGAGGGGGAATCAGCATCGTCGCTTTTCATTATGCGGCTTCAGAAATCATGCAGCATCACTTACACGGTACTGAAATGATTACAAGTGAGTCACGACCCCACCCGAATTCAAAAGGAGACTCGGAGCTCTCACTGTGATGGGGACGGCAGCAAGTTTCTGGAAGAGCACTGCACTGGAGAGATTACTGCAGCCGTCTTCCAAGAATGCAGTCTGCCAAAGACGGAAAGGTTGCAACTCTGTCTGAATGAAGAGGTCTCAGACCCTGGGAAAGAGGGGGTAGTTATTTCTGCACCAAGGTTGTTTGGCACAGCCTTGGGGAGCCTGGGTGTCTCAGTCAGTTAAACGTCCGACTTCGGCTCAGGTCATGATCTCACGGTTCGTGGGTTCAAGCCCCGCCTTGGGCTCTTTGCTGGAAGCTCAGAGCCTGGAGCCTGCTTCAGATTCTGTGTCTCCCTCTCTCTCTGCCCCTCCCCTGCTTTCTCTCTCTCTCAAAAATAAATAAACATTAAAAAAATTTAAAAAAACAAACAAACAAACAGTCTCTGGCTGACACACAAGTCCCTTGGGAAGAGGCTGAAAAAATACCAGCCAAGTCTTGTCACTTAATCAAGGATGGGGCATATTAGGGAAGTCCTAAAGTTATATCTGGGCAGCCCAATCAGTTTGGAGAAAAGCTAACAGAGAAGATGTTTATTGGAAGCCAACAGGAAAGCACTCCTTGCAAATTACCAGATTATATCTTACAGACTCATCTTCTTGTTCGAAAACGTTTACAAGCTCAGGTTTTCTATACGGCTAAGTTATCTTGGAACATCTCAATCTTCCACCTTGCTCGGTTGAACACTGGTAGATTCTGGATAAAAACCAAAGATCCTTTGAAATTCCATTATCCCTCCGTGAAGGTATTTATCTTTATTTTCTTTTTATATTTTTTTTAATAAAATTCTTTTTAAAAATGAAATCTTGATTTATCTCTCAGGTTGCTCTTTAGTTTATTTATTTTTATTTATTTGTAACCAACATTTACCTTGTACAAAGTATTGGGGTATCTCCTGGGGCCAGCAAACATGAGGAGGAACTTTCCCTCAACACCAAAGAACCACTAATTCAATAGAAAGGGGGGGGGGCGGTGAGTATGAGAAAGGGGAGCCAGATACAGCCTGGGGTTGAAGGTGCTGTGTGAGAGATTATGTGTGTTTAAAATTTGTTTTAATGTTTATTTTTGAGAGAGAGAGAGAAAGAGAGAGAGAGAGATTGAGAGAGCGCGCTAGCTTGAGTGGGGAAGGGGCAGAGAGAGAGAGGGAGACACAGAATCTGAAGCAAGCTCCGGGCTCTGAGCTGTCGGCTCAAACCCAGGAGCTGTGTGACCATGACCTGAGCAGAAGTCTGTTGCTTAACCGACTGAGCCACCTCAGCGCCCCGAGAGATTATGTTTAAATGACCTGGCTAAAACCCTCCTCCAAGTATATCGTTATTGGTGAGTCTTTCTTGGGCCTTCCCAGGAATGAAAAGAAATGATGTATGTGAAGTACTTGGCACTTGGTGGGCATTCAGAAGAGTACACGACTGTTGTTAGGTTGTGTTTTATTGTAATTTAATACCAACATTAAAGTATGAATAACGATTTCCTGTTTACGAATCGCTTTGATGTGTTTCATTTCATTTCATTATCAGGACAGTCCGGTAATTTAGACAATGCACCCGTGCCCCCTTCAATTTTACAGATTAGGACATTGATATTCAAGGAGGTCAAGTGATTTGGCCAGGGTCTCTTAGCCCTTAAGTGGCAGCGCTGAGATTTAGAACCAGGTTAGCACCCCAAAGCTACCCTTTTCCACCCTACTGTGCTGTTTCCTAAATGGCCATGTGACCTTGGGCAAGCATTCCATGTCCTGCCCCCGGGGCCTGGCCTTCCATTTCTGCATCTGCGAAGTGAGAGGCATGAAATCATGACGAAAGTCCCATCCAGGTCCCGGCATCTCTGATTAAAAGCGTATGTTCAGCGATGGACCCAGCTTGCTTCTGAGCTCCCTGTGCGTATTGAAGCCCAGGCTTGGAGGGGCTAGAGCCTGGGGCTGGATCCGAATCACAGGCCTGGCTTGGCGTTCATCACTGTATCTGACTGCCAAAAGGACAGAATTCTCTAGAGCCCCTGAGTCCAATCTGGCCAACTTCTGATGGCCTTAAGTTATCCTCTGACCTCCAACTTCTGGTTATCTGAAGCTTATTTTTAAAAAATACTTGGGAGCAGGCATGATGTTTCTCTGGAGACCTGCGTCCTTTCTTGCTTTCATTATGTGCCTCCAACAACAGGAACCGGGGACTGGGAGACAGGCAATCCATGTGTAATTTTTGCCTCGGCTACCGCCTTTCTTGTGACCTTGAGCAAGTCGCTTCAAAAGCAGGATTATCAACTCGATTTCTCCTGGCTTGAGGGTCTGTGAAGCCATGTGGCCTCCTCTTGAGGAAGGAGTAGCAGACCTAGCCGCTATGTGCCTTTAAGATAAGAAACCTATCGGATTTTCTACTAATAATGTCTGATTATCTCTGGCCCACTTCAATCACCCTTTTCTTTTCTGCTGTATTGCAGAGGAAATAGGTGAGGAAAACGCTTTCTGCTTCCGGCCCCAAGTAGTGCGTCTCAAAGGTCATATAAGGTTGAAAGCGTAGTTCTTCCTTCTGCCTACCCCCTTCCCCATTTCCAGATGGGAGTTGAAGTGACTCAGAGCCACTCAGAAATAAGTCTCTGAGCCACGCTGGATGGAGCCTCGTGCACCCTGATCCCAGTGTTGCTTCTCCTGGGTCAGGTGCCTTGCTCTGGCTCTCACTCATTCTGGCTTCACTCTGCAGAGACGGGTAGGAGCTCCACGTGTCCCAGAAGGGCCCTCACACTCAGAGACCAGTGGTTCTGGGGCCCTGCATCAGCAGAGGCTGAGGGCCACCTCTTCTGGAGCCTCTCTGCCCTCAAAGTTAAGGAGATTAGTTTCAGTTTCATTCTACTGAAAGGGAGGAAAGAACTGCTTGGATCCTTGCTCTACTTCCAAGGGCAAAGAAGGCTCGGACCCCGATCCCTCAGCCCTCTCTGCATATGGCCAGCGGTCCCGAGGGGATAGACGAGAGGGCAATCGCAACAGGCCTGGGACAGCAATTATGCAATTCCCCTGAAGGCCACAGGGCAGCTTGGAAAGGATGATTCTAACTACGTGGGGCAGGAGAAAAATGCAGCAGGTCTGGGCTCTGGTCAGCGTTGAGCCACCAACACACTGTGTGACCTTAAGCAAGTTGTCGAACCTCTGTAAGCACCCTTTTCCCCACTTGTCAAACTAGGAAATGGGATGTTTTGTAGAATAGAAAAGCATCAGATTTGAAAAGTATGTCTGGTGTCACCTAACCCAACCTGTTTATTTTATACCCTTAGAAACTGAGGTCTAGAGAAGGACGGTGACTTGAATGTTACATGACAGGTCAATGACAGGGTCGTTTCTGGAAAACAAGACTCCTGTCTCACGTTGCAGTGATTCTTCCTCTTCTGGATGATCTCCAAGTCTCAGCTCCAGGAGTCTGTCACTCTAAAGACATAGTCCCCTATAAGCTCTGGCTTAGGCTTGTGTTGGTCAGCACATGGTACCTTTGGGACTCTTGGTGACTCGTTGCGTCCCGCGTATTCCAAGTTCTTTAGTTTCATATAAGGCTGGGCAAATGATCTGCTCAGCAAAGCCTCTGGCAGCCTTGTTGTAATGCTTGTAATGTTCTAGGCTCTTTGGGGGCAGAGTTTTCAGACAGGTTTAAACAAGGGCAGCATCAGCTGGGCAACTTGGCCTTCTATGTAGACAGGGGCATGCAGTAACCACTCAGAGATGCATGTTCTAGGTCCAGCTTGGCCCCTGAATCACTTTGTGACCGTGGACTAGCCTCATCTCTCTTCCAAACTTCAGTTACCCCATATTTAAAACGAGTTGATTAAACTAGATAATCCCTAAGGTACCTTCATGCTCTGACATTTCATAGCAGAATATTGCCCAATCTTTCTATTCCTTTGGGGATTTTGCTTAGAAACTAGGAGGATGATCTTTGCCACGGGAAGTCCGGGAATACTTGCTGGTCTTCAGCTCATAAAAACAAATATTGGAAAAGAAATATAAGAAACGTTATGCTGTCTTGTACTTTGGGCCCATATTTTCTAGGACCCATCTCAAATATTCACAGCGTAAGCACATCTTAATTTTCACATGCGGAGAGGAAGGGCGGGGAGATAGGAGTTAGGTTTGCCGGGCGCCTGGCTGGCTCAGTCGGTCAAGCGGCTGACTCTTGATTTCGGCTCCGGTCATGATCCCATGGTTTGTTGAGATCCAGCCCCGCGTGACACTCTGCATTGACAGCGAGCAGCCTGCTTGGGATTCTCTCTCTCTTTCTCTCTCTCTGCCCCTCCCACCCCGTGAGTGTACACTCTCTCTCTCTCTCGAAATAAGTAAATAAACAATAAAAAAATAAAAAATAAAAGAAGTAACACTTGCTGTGGAAGTTAATCATGCTACATCAAAATATGACTGCATTTTTTAAAATATTTATTCTTGAGAGAGAGACAGAGCATGAATGGGGGGCAGGGGCAGAGAGAGAGAGAGAGACGTAGGATCTGAAGCAGGCTCCAGGCTCTGAGCTGTCAGCACAGAGCCCGATGCAGGGTTCAAACCCATGAACTGTGAGATCTTGACCTGAGCTGAAGCCAGAGGCTCAACTGACTGAGCCACCCAGGTGCCCCAAAATATTACTGCATTTGATTTTATCTACTGTGGGACATGATAGGATCATCAGTTTCCTAGAGACAGATCATGCTTTTGGAGCTCACATCTACCAAGGAGTTCAGACATGGCTATAAATAACTCAGATAAAAAGTATCACATTTTATTTATTTTTTATTTTAAGTAGGCTCCATGCCCAATGTGGGGCTTGAACGCAAGACCCTGAGATCAAGAGTCGCATGCTCTACCCACTAAGCCCATACGTACCCCACAAAGCAGCACATTTTAAAGCTAACACAAAGAACCTTAGAGGAGAGAGAGATCACTTGCTGTTTAGGGATATTGGGAAAGTCTTCACTGAGGGGTTTGCATTCGAGCTTCGTTTGGGGAAACAAATGGTCATGAGCGATAAGAGGAAGCCCGTCGGAGTAAAGACTGTGAACATGGAGGCAGGGAAACCATGTGAAGTGTGGTCGGCTAGAGCACAAGACTGGGAAGTAAAGTAGTGGGAAAGAAGACCAATCATACTTATGTGCCGTATCCCCCTGGCTGGTATGTCAGTTCTTCTAGAGCAAAAATTTTTGTTCATCTTTGTATCCTTTTCATCAGTAACACATAATCATCTCTCAAAACTCGTTTAATGAATAAATAAATTGTATTATGCGGCACCTTTCCCTCCGAATTGGCAATACACTGTGTGACGTACCTATCTATATGTTAGAATCTCAGAGGTCACGTTGAACATGATACTTATGCTACCGATTTACACGGATGTGAAGCCCTGTCAATGTAGACAGGTGGCAACTATCAAGCTCTAGCAATCTGTTACAACTCGTGGGTGTTTTCTAAGACCTCCTTTGCTCTGTTATCCCTGGAACTGGCCCCATAGACCATTGCAAGGTCCTGTGGTCGATGGGCTTAATTCTGCATCAGGGTTGCTGAATTCAGCATCTTGTGTATGTCTTATACATGTCACATTTGAACTGTTAGAAGCTCATGAACATGATACAACCTCCTTCCCCAGTTTCTTAGATGAATGGTTGAAATTAATGATCTCTAACAGGGAACAAATGTGGGGCCTCAGGCCAAGGTCCTTTGATCTCACAATTTTAGATACTGACTGCCACTGAAAGATTAGGAGAGCATTCTCCTATTCTTAGCTCTTAGTGGACAGATATAATATAAATGTAAGAACTCCTTTGATTGGTGCACAAACTTGCAGTTTCCGAAACGCTTTCATATCCGCCCTCCTATTTAATGCACACAACGAACTTTCGAGTTACTCAGGCAGATATTCCTAATGAGAAGCCTCAGTTCAGAAAACCAGAATGCTGACACAATGATGGTAATCAGGCACCATTTTCTGAGCGCATGCTTTGTGCCAGGTATTTTAGTCAATTAGTTTATTCAGTCGTCAGAAAAATCTTTGATTTAGTTTCTATTGCTGCTTTAAAGACGACCCCAAAGCAGAGTGGCATGAAACCACCATTCTATGAAGAGCATGGATTCTATGGGTCAGGATTTCAGAAAGGTCACCAAAGGGACCGGTTGTTTCTGTTCCATGATGTCCGGGACTTTCTGCTGGAAGACACAAAGGCTCGGGGGCTCAACAGCAATGAGTCGAAATCATCTGGAGGCATCACAAATCATATGGCTGGCAGTTGCTACTATTCGTCTATGGGGGATGGAAACACCTACACGTGGCCTCTCTCTGTGGCCTGCATTTCCTCAGAGCACGGTGGTCTCAGGGAAAATGAATGTTTTACGTGGAGGTTCAGTAGCAAAAGCAGCTGTTCCAGGAAGAAAAAAAAAAAAAAGTGGAGGCTGGGTCACCTTTTGTGACTTAGCTCTGAATTCACCTTTTATCCCTTTACTCTGTTTGGTAATAAGCAAGTCACTAGCCTACCCATATCCGAGGGGCAGGAACATAGATCCCACTTTTTGTGGGAAGAGAGCTCAGGAGGGACGGCAGATGTTTGGAAAATATACCTGCCACACTCCCAGAAGAATTTAAGAATGGTGAAGTCAAAGTTCAGGGCAATCGAGAGACCGGTTCAAAGTCACAAAGCTTCTACAGTAGAGTATAGCATCTCACCCAGGGGGGGTTAGGATTTCAAACTCAGGGAGTAAGGTAAACATTGCTCATAGTCAAAACTACTTTGGAAATCCTGTCATTTGTGAGCAAAGTACAAAATATGTGGTTTTACATGAGCAACAGATCCTAGTGTGCCATCTCATACTCACCGGGGTACATCGCAAACTTCGTGAAATCATGGACAGAATCGTACACACTATTTAACTTGTTCTCTCATTTTTCAGAGTGTTGGGGCTTAAATTCCCACAGAGTCAATGCATTTTAAAGGGTAGATCCAGAATGACTCAAGTTAGTCTGACTCCAAAGCCCATGTTCTTTCCATACTGCTGTCTAGAAACCACCTCTGAGAGACTGGGAAAGAGAACAGTGTTTCAGGCCCTACTGAACAAATGGGGAGCACCCGAATGGGGCCTCAGTTGCAACCTGGACATGATTTGCCGGCTCTATCACTGGCTTAACTCCGTATGTCTACACTCCGTGTGACTATACCTCTCCTCTCCACTGCCCTTTCTCTCTAGGTCTGCATAGGATAAGAAGAGAAGTGAGATTTGGAAATGAGTGGAATGTCAACAGATAAGGCAAGGGACTCTCAGGTGGATTGAACAGCATGAGCAAAGGTAGCGATGGTGTGAGCTACTGGAAGTATCAGGGTGAGTTAGGCAGTGCTATTTTGCCGGGGGAAAAAAATCATGGAAGTCCTACAAGACCCAGACACAGACTTGACTCCAGAGTTAGTGAGGGAGGAAAAGAAGTCTGGTCAGCTTTGCAATTTATAGCAGTGACTCTCTGGAGGCAATACGCAGAAGGGAAGGGAGGGTGGGGCTTCGGTGAGGAGGAGATTAAGATACCACCACTTTGGAGAAACAAACGCCTGCTTCTGGCTAATGTCAGGGTATCTTGAGCATGGTAATGGAGAGTCTTTGCCTATGATCTTTAAAGCAGTCTTGATACCAATATTTAAGGAGCTAGGCAGTACTCCAGGGCTAATGGAACAAATGGCCACTCAAATGCATGAGTCAGGCAGCTCTCCTGTTCAAAGAAATCGCCTCTGGGACCTCAGTGCCTGAAGTCTCCCATCTGAAACATTTCTTTTCGATCTCAGGGACTTAGAACTGGATTAATCATAATCCTAGTTTCATGTATGACACGATTGCATTTATTTGCCTAGGTAATCAGACGTAACAAAATTCACAAATTGCCCTTCGAGGTGGGAAGTGGGCCTCTGACAGTTGCTTGGCCACGTGTGGCTCTGTGGTCTTCCCTACTCCACCCTTGAGACCCCCACCCAAAGTGAACCAGCATCACGAATCTTGTATTCATGATTCCTTTCTTTTTTCAATCATTTTCTCTCCTCCGTACATATTCCTTTGAAAGCATATCTTACTGATGTTCTCTTAATATTGTAAGAAGGACATCATGCACAAATAGTTTTGATATTTTCAATTTTTCATTAATATTATAGTGTAAAGACTTGTCCATATTGTTGCTTGCTGTTGGAGTTCACTTAATTTGAATAAACTGGAGCTTAGGCGTCAACTCCTCTATTGATGGGAATTTCGTTTGTTTGTCAACAGGTACCATAGTGCTGTGAGCATTCTTATCTGTATTTTTAGTAGACACTATGCCAAGGCCACTTCTAAGCACAGTGCTAGGAGGTGACTTGCCGGGTTTAGGGTCCAGAAGGTTCAATTTTATGAGACAGGATCAAGCTGTTCTTCTAAACAGTTTTACAAATTTTCAGTTCCAGCCATGACTACCCCTCTCATCAAAAACTACGAAAGTCGGTCCCCAAAAATCACGTGATTTGAAAACAATGCTGGTTTTGTTTCCTCTTCTTCAATTCTTACCCATCCAATTTCTTGTCTTACTGTGCTAGCAATATTTAGATGATATGGTGAATTACGTTCGTAGATTTTTCTAATCGGAAAGGTATCTTCATATACGTGGGAAAAGTTCACCGTGGTACATGACAATTTTAACGAACCGTTGGATTTGATTTACTAAAAATTTCTTTAGGATTTTTACGTCCATAGCGATAGGTGGCAAAGCTATGGAATTGTCCTTTGTTGCAGACCTTGGCGTAAAGTTTGTGACCTTCATATTATGTGATAATATTGCATTGGCATCAACTTAATTTTGTTCTACTTGCCCGATCAATCATTTTCATTCTCAGTTTTCATCTTGTGCATGTATGTTACCTTAGAATGCGTCCAGCAAATACACTGGATTTGCATTTTAATTTGGCAAGTTATCTCATTTTCATCCATAGTAGTTAATCATCCATCTATTAGGACTTTCTTCTACTAATAAAGCTTTTTATTTCAATTGGTTGCGCTTTTTTTCTGGTTTTTATTCTTTTGTGTATCGCTTTGAAGTTGTTAAGCGTTCCATTAAAAACCTTTTTACATGTGGGTTTTTTGCATGGCAAACATTCTGAGATCTCGATGTCATAGATTATTTTTTAGCATGCCCTCACATGATTTGAGTGAAGGATTAGCTGGATATGAAATTCTGTACTTTCAAAATTTTGAAAAGACTTCCTTGCTTCCTTGTACCCTTGCCGTCCCGCTGAAAAATCTGGTATCAGTATTATAACATCGTAAGGGACCATCTTTGTCTCGTTCTTTCTGGAAGTTTTTACAATTTCACCTTATCTCTGATACTCTTAAATCCCAACATAATTTATGTCTAAGAGCACGATTTTCCTTATGTTCCTCTTTTGCTCTCTGGGCTTCCTTTCAATCTGAGTCTTTTATTTTTCACTAATTCTGGGGGCATTGCCCCTTCAATTATTTCCTCCCCTCCCATCGTATCTATTCTTTTTTCTATCTGGCACTACATTTGCCTTTTATACCTTAACTTTTATAGTTTCTATTTTTAAATTACTTTTCTGCTGGGAGAATTCCTCATCTGACCTCCAAGTTCACTGCTTCCTTTTTTACGCAAATCCATTCTGCAAATTACCGTCTATAGTATTCATTATCTCAACTATTATATTTCCATACTTAACATTTATACTTGGTGCTTTTTGTGGGGTTTTGTTTTTGTTTGTTCTCACTATATATGGTTGATATCATCCTTTATTTCTTTAAATATAAAAACAATCTTTAAGATACATGTAAATTCCTGATTTGTCAGTTCTTTTCCTTTTTTAAAAGTTTATTTATTTGAGAGTGAGAGAGAGAGAGAGAGAGAGAGAATGCACACACAAGTGGGGGAGGGGCAGAGAGAGAGACAGGGAGAGAAACCAAGCAGTCTCTGCACTTTTGGTGCAGAGCTGACGTGGGCCTCGAACTCACGAACCCTGAGATCGTGACCTGGACTGAACTCAAGAGTGGGATGTTTAACTGACTGAGCCACCCAGACGCCCCTAGTTTGTCAGTTCTAACACCTCTGATTCCTTTGGAATCTGTAACTCGGTTTGTGGTTTTTCTTTGGAAATGTGAGTGCTTCCCTCTTCCATGAGCTTCCGGTCCTCTGGGGTTATGGACTACTCTGTCAGCGGCACCGATGGCAGAAGGGCAGAAGGCCACACTCCCATCTGTGTTGGCAACTGTGTGTTCAAAGTGGGGGATGAACCGAGACTAGCAGGTTCCAGGCCTCAGAAAACTACAGCTAATCACTCATCACCCACCAAATAGCTTCTCAGATGTGCTCTTTACTTCAGGAAGAATTACTATGTAGAAGAGGAGATTACACTCCATCAGCCCTGGGAGTTTCAAAGGAGAGAAAAGTCACCACCTGAGACCAGTCGGTCTGCAGGTGTTGTCCTCACTACTCAGTCACAGGGCATCAGTATGGTCCTGGGCTCACACCTGAGGGGTACTTGTGCAAGGGGTCTAAGCTCCCAAGGCAACGGGAGTGGACACGGGGGAACGCTGAGCCAGAGTCAGGGAGGGGCTCGTGTTCGCGCTCAGTCCTGGACTTCCTGTGAATGCTCAACAGGTCGTTTCGCTTCTCTGAGCTTCAGTGTCCTCTTCTGAAAAGTGAAGTTAGTGAGAACGTTGACCTCACTGGGCTGACGCAAGACTCCAGTGAAAACCTGGATGTGAAAGGGTTCTGTAAACTGTAGCGGAGGTGATTTGATTCATCAGCTGAAGGCAGGGAAAGGAGTGTCAGGTGGGGGGGAAGATTCACTTTGCCGGCCTCGAAATTTTACTAAGTGTTGGCCCTGCCGAAAAGGCCTGATACAACTGGACATTCTCTTATTATAGAAAATGACAAATCAGTGTTTCATGCCAGGTCTGTCACATTCCTCCAGGAGAGCAGACTTTTATGGGCCCCTGGAAGATCTGCCCAGACTATTTCTGAGGACGGGGACATTGTGCCTTACTGGCAAGGCTTATGAAACCAAGGCCACTTGTGGTCATTGAAGACTCCAGGTCTGCCTTTGCAATGTTGGGGAAGAGTTATCAGATCCTGTCCTCTGATGCTTGCTGACTTGGTTACACTGCTTCTGCTAAGCCTGGTGCCTTTTACTTCCTTGTTTGGTGAGGGGCTTTTCCTGGCCCAGTTAGGGGGACTGAGATGTGAGTGAGGAGAATGGAGCAGGTCCCAATCGAAGACAAGTAGTGGGGGTGGAAACAAGTAAGAATAATGTGTTCTCTCTGGGAATTTGTACAAGGACAAGGCTAATGAGACTTTGTTTTCAATTACTTAAAATGCGGTCTGTCATTGAGAAGATGATGTAATGGCTTTCAAACAGAAAACAAGCCAGAATCTTACACCACATTCAACTGCTCGTGCTGTTGCACATCCTTGCTTGTTTCTGCTGCCATCATCATGCATGCATAATGCACATTTCATTCTAGGGCCTGATTTTTTTTCGCTCACCATTAGATAATAAGCATTTTCCTTTTAAAGTTTGCATTTGGGGGCGCCGGGGTGGCTCAGTTGGTTGAGTGTCAGACTCTCGGTTTCGGCTCAGGTCGCCCTCCCCGGGCCGTGGGATTAAAAAGATTCTCCAACTTGGCGATATTTGCATTGTCTCCAAAGTTGCTGTTTGTTTGCTTGTTTGTTCTCATGGTGAATGCTGTTGGGAGCATATCTGTGCATTTTACATATTTTGCTTATTCGTGGTTGTTGAATGTTTGCCTTTGAGTGAATTCTAAAATTCCAATGGGTGGCATGGCTGGGGAAATACACCCAGGCTTCTCTATGACTCTTGCGTACTCTTTTAAAATAAAAGTTTTAACGTAAAATGCCACTAGCCAATTTAACCACCATTCTTCCAAGTATTGACTGTTTGAAGTTTCTTTTTACACTTTAATATATAAAAAAACAGTGCCTCAGATTTGTTTTCATTTGTACTTCTCCGCTTAATAGCAAAGTTTAATGCTTTCCATGTGTTTTTGTTTTTGTCCAGATCACGTTGTTAGAGTTAAAAAAATAAGCTGCCATTAGCTTTCAGAATTTTTTGAAAGTGTCCCCCCAAAATGCCCCACCCACCCAGATATTTCCTAAGAAACTCAAATTTCCAAACTAATCAGATGTAAGTGCTCAGGGCCAAAGCAGAGAGAAGTGTCAAGTTCATTTGTCTTCTGTTTAGCTGGTTGAATGTCTTTCATGTGTAATTCAAGTCCCGTCAGGAATGTTTTAAGGGATATTGAAAATTGAAAATAAAACACTGATATTACCTCCCGAAAGTTTACGTTCCAGAGGAGCTATTATCGTATAACGGATTCAAAAATTGCTAAATGTTGTCAGAAAAGGATAGAACAGGAGCTGTGGGGATTCAGAGAAGAGAGAGAGTATTTCTTTTTTTTTTTTTAATTTTTTTTTTCAATGTTTATTTATTTTTGGGACAGAGAGAGACAGAGCATGAACGGGGAAGGGGCAGAGAGAGAGGGAGTCACAGAATCGGAAACAGGCTCCAGGCTCTGAGCCACCAGCCCAGAGCCCCACGCGGGGCTCGAACTCACGGACCGCGAGATCGTGACCTGGCTGAAGTCGGACGCTCAACCGACTGCGCCACCCAGGCGCCCCAGAGAGAGAGTATTTCTAACTTAAGCTTTGAAATGTGAGGAGTCAGAGAAGGCTTCTTGGAGAAAACTGCACCCGAGCTGCGTGAATAGAATCCAAGGCAGGAGCCTATTTCAGGGCAAAGAGGGAAGTGTGTCGGTGAGAACGTTTTGCCCATTTTATGTGATGGAGCTCTGGAGATTTTAACTAAGTCTTCTAAGTTATAGCTACCCTTTTCCAGATGGCAAATGGAGTCAAACAGGGATGATCAACCATGATAACATTATATTGTGCGTATTGAAAGAACTAAAATTTACAGTAAAGCTCAGTGCTTCTCAATCCCTTCCATGACTGGGCACACGAAGAAGCTGATAGTATTTCTTTGTCAACTGGGGTAAACAGATAAGACTGCTTGCTACTGGAGGAGTCTGGTCCAGAACACCCTAGCTGCTCCAGGTCAGAAGGCTGAAGGATCAATTTCTGGGCATCCTTGGAACCCCTTAGGCAAACACCACGTGAGAAGTTTGACAGATAGAGATGATTTATAAAAATAACTACCAGACTTATTCTGCATGATAAGTAATCAGTGAGTTGGGTTTTGAGATTAGGAAAGAAAAAAAAAAAGAGTAAAAATGATGATGGTTTTGATTGGCTCTACCTTGACCAGGCTGTCTACCATGGGATAGCGAAATTTCCAGTATTATTCAGATAATAACATAAGAGAACCCGAGAATTGCGGTCATGCCAGTCCAAGTTTAAAAAGCATCCAGAGGGGCGCCTGGGTGGTGCAGTCGGTTAAGCGTCCTTCAGCCAGGTCACGATCTCGCGGTCCGTGAGTTCGAGCCCCGCGTCAGGCTCTGGACTGATGGCTCAGAGCCTGGAGCCTGTTTCTGATTCTGTGTCTCCCTCTCTCTCTGCCCCTCCCCCGTTCATGCTCTGTCTCTCTCTGTCCCCAAAATAAATAAATGTTGGAAAAAAAAAAAGCATCCAGAGACAGGAAATTTACCTGCACAATATGTTACGGGACTGGCTGATGAGAATAATATTTTCCATTTATCTAGTGGTCTCCTTTCAGCAAATTCAAATCATGGGATCAAATCGTGCTTAGCTACCAAACAGGTAAACAGAAATCAAATAGATTTTTTAGGATCTCCATTTAACAAATGGAGAAAGTCAGTCTAACTATTTGTTTGTTTAAACCCTGGCTTGTTCTAGAAATGGTTTCAGCTAGACAGGCTACATTAGTCACTCAAGGATTCAATAGCTTAAAGGTTGGAAGGTTAGAAAACAGTTTAATGACGGTCTTTGCATAGGAGAAAAGAGTGGAGTTGCATGGATATGAAAAAAATTACACAACTGGGCTCAGTGCTCTTGTGGAAAAATTCCTGAAAATCTTCGGTGCCCCGCCATACTTATTATTATATTAAAAATTCTAGCAGCTGTGCTTTTTTTTTCTAAATTAAGAAAATCAAGCAATATCATGAGCTAATGCCACATCAAAGTAGCATGTTTCAACACTTCAGCATCATGTGTTGCCAGACTCGAATGTTCCCGGAGCCCTGGCTCACCCCATTCTTCCTGGAGGCAGATACTGGAGTGGTCACTCCGGGCCTGGGAAGTCAGCATTCTTGGTTCTCCTTCCAGATTGTGGTGAGGCCCCGGATACGTTTTACCCCACCTCAGTTTCTCTGGTGAGGCTCTTTGCCATAGAAAGGGGTTGTGGTGAAATGGAAATATTTGAAGCGTTGCCACAGGGAAGAGAGATTTGGGTCTATTCTGCATCACCCCAGAGGACAAAATTAGGACCAAGAAGGTGGTAATTGCTACAGAGAGATGGGTTTAGACTCTACGTGAAGATGAGCAATAAGGAAAATTAACTGTCCTTAGCACTAACATCTTACTAAGGCAAACAGCTCATCTGTGCTGCTTAATTCCATTCCTTTAACAATCCATGAAGTAAGGACTACTGATTTTTACAGAGTAGGACACTGAGAGAGAGTAAGTAACATAACCAGGTCACAACCCTACTGAGGACACTGGGGCTAAGACCGGGGTGGGGGGGTTAACTTAAATCTGATCGGTTGTATGAAATTAGCTCATAGAATTAACCACTGTGTTACATTCCCTTAAAGAAAACGGAGTGGGGAAAAAAAATTCCCTAAAGGTAGACGTTATTTAACAAGCAAGAAGCTACTGTGGGATTTGTGAATGATCAAGATGAGCCTGACGTGTAAAGGCAAAGATTTAGGACGGGGGGGGGGGGTGGTGGGCAGCTGCCAGTGCCACACCTCCGCAGCTATGATCCGTGTGCAAGGATAATCCTCCTGGGAAAACCCAGCCATGTTGTAGGAGACAGATCCCAAGGAACCAGCTGGTGAGCTGACCACCGACAGCACTGAGGTTTATGTTCAATAAGGAAGCTGTCAGCTTTTCTTCGAAAAAATTTCTGATAAAAATGTCCCCGTTGCAACGGGCTGCCTTGGGACACAGTGAGACTCTTGCTTCAAGGGATGTTCGGACAGAGCCTGGACGTATAGATGTCAAGACGGAAGAAGATCGAGATGTAGAGACCCTAAGGTCTCTTCCGGCCCAGAAGAGTGAGTGTATAATTTCCTCTGCAGAGTGTCTGAGCTAGAATGTTGACAAACGGAAGAGAAAGGGATTGTGTTGGAAGGAATTCAAGATCAAGGTCCATAGCACCCTCAGATTTCTACCGAGTTCTCTACCCATAAGGTCGGGACCAAGGCATGGCCTGCTCCAAAGAATCTCGACGTAAAAATGAGCAATGTTAGTCACGTGACCCCTGTGTTGAAGAAAGAATCCCAGGCAACAGGAGAGGGGATCTTCCTCTCATGACGTTGTGGAAGAATGAGCAGTTATGACTTGAAACCATCGAGGTCTGGAGAAAGGAAGTAATTTTCCCAGGGTCTGCTGACTAAACAGAGTCAGGCTCTGCACAGAAACCTGGGTCTCCTGACTCCTGAGTTTAGGGAGGTTCTTTCCACTGAACAGCCCTGCCTGCCAATTCCATTATTGGCAAGGATGTCATCTTGCCCCAGGCTGTGGACCCTGGGAGGGCAGGGCTTGCATCTCACACCTCGCCCTCATTTTTAACCCTTGCGCAACCAGTGGGAGGTCCTCCCTCAGTCCTTGGGACCCCAACCTCCTTTCCTGATTCTGACACTTTGCATGACTCCCAGTTGCCAAACTGAGGTATTCAGCTGGACTAAAGAGACCAGTTAGAAATGGAAAGCAGCTCAGAGATCATCTAATTTAACCCCGACATTTTACAGACGAGCAAACAGGAAGCCTCAGGGAGAAGCGAGTTGGTGTCTCAGGCACTGAGCGAGTACCCATTATGTGCCACGGTGTTCACGGTGGCGGGAGGCTGCCAGGGCTACCACAGCCAACGAAGACCCCGGTCTGCTCCCCGGGAGGCCATAAAGCACCCAGTGGGAAGGGCCTGGTGGCTAAGCTTGAATAGTAGGAGCCAGGATTGATTTCTGGGCTGTGGTGTTTCATAATACTGACCCACAGACAGACAATGAATCTGTTCTGGGCTCTAATTTCCCCGATGATATCGTGAAGGGGTGAATGTTTTCCACGTATCTCCTCTCAGGGCTGGTGCGGTGATGGCAGGAAAAGTTTAAAGAAGGCACCCAGGAGGAGCTGGAGGCACGCCTGTAGGTTTAGCATGACCCTGCAGAATGTTCTGCCCATAAATTCACCTTGCGGAATCAGAAGAGACAGCCTGGAGAGAAACTGGGGGTGGCGGTGGAGGTGGGGGGGGGGGGTAGGGGGACATCACCATTACCTGATGTTCTAGTAATCAAAACAGATTTGGCCGGGCACAGGCCGTATCAAAGGCACACTCCCTGGTTGAGTCATTTCCTCTGAGGAAACTCCCTTCCTGGGACTTGCTCCTGGAGCTTAGGGACCTCGGCTGCTCTGGGTACAGTGGCCAGCTCACTCCAGGCACTTGACCATGCTGTTCATGTTGTGTGTTTCTCTCCCACAAGGAGCACTGCAGGGTAGGGACCGACCGTGGGCTGCTGGCTCCGTTCTCTCAGGTTACAAAAGTGTGGGCTCATCCCTCTTTTGCAAAGGATTGTGAGCCTGTTTGGAAGGTTACTGGGGTGGCTGCAGCCTTTCGGCAACAAACACGGAAGGTCTCCAGCACTGTGGGGCAGTGGGAAGAATTTTTAACCGGGCGTCAGGATGCCTTTGTCTGAGCACTGGGTCTGTGCTGGGAGAATCGGGTGAGGCAAATACATCTGTACATGGCCCTGGGGGCTTACATGCACGTACGCGATTTTATACAGGCTTTACAACAGTCTTCCGCATGCTCATTAGTTCACCAAAGCAGGATGAAATCTTGTGTCTTCCCTTGATTAGCGCTGAGACTCTGAACAAATTACTGGCCATCTTTGAGCCTCTGCTTCATCGCCTAAGATATCAAATGGGGGCAATGACACTGACTTTGCAGGTGGATGATTATGAAGTTCACATGAAATTGTTTTAAAAAGGGTGAGACGCTTATTCCCTGTAGGCAGGCAATGGTACTTATTAAAAGCTGCTTTCTTCTCCTTACTTGTGTCTGGTGGCTATGCATATCAGGCCGGTTGGCAACAGAAAGATTTTGTTATTTTCAAGTGGTCAGGACAGTATAGGTCATATCTGTTGGACAGGAGTCAATGATCACTGCCCTGCCTATCCATTTCAGTGTGCCGGGGCACAGAACAAATATGTATCATTTGCCTGGGTCTACAAGTGGATGGGCATAACCAGAAGTGTCCCTGCATGTGAAAAATACCTGGTCATGTAAATTACGCACATTTCCCCATAATGCACCCGTATTTACTTTGATAGTAAAACAGTGCTTAAAACAGTACCTGGCATATAGCAAATGCTCAATAAATATTTGTTGAACACATACAATGATTTTTGAGTGAAAAACATTGTTTTCAAGTGTTTGCCCTCAGGTGAAATTGTTGTTCCAGAAAGATGTGGCATACTTAACTGGCATCCAGTACCTTACTACATGACCCTGAACCCCCGCCCCGAGGAAGATGAACCCCATAGAGATTCATCCCTGAATTTAGAGTTGAGAAATCTAGATCTACATACGTAAAGTAGTCCTAGGTCTTCTGATTCCCATCCCAGGCTCCTCCCCCTGAAATGCACAGCTTTGACCTCAAGTTTCAGGATCTTCCAGCTTTTAGCTTCTTGACAACATGTGTTCCTTTGGTTCCTCCATATACAATGCTTAGAGACTAGAGTTAAACTTTGCTGGGTCTGACCTTTGCTGGGACTGTGTTTCATAATTTTGACAAATACTCTGACCATGTTTGTTTTCAGAATGCTCAGTAAGAACTGCTTGAAGAGTACTAGTTGTGAAGTTCTTTGTTTTGCTTATTTCTTCCGTTTCTGTCCCAACAATATTTAAGTAAGAAACATTCTGGGGCTTGTGAGAAAAAAAAAAAAAATCCAGATCTGGCCTTGTTTCTTAGGAGAGGAAACTGAGGCCCAGAGTGGAGAAAACTCAGCCGGAGGGTAGTTCCACGCATGAGAACGTGAATTCTCTAATTTTGATCCTTTCAGGGACCTGTAGCACACCAGTTTGCCTTGCTTGGGCACAATCTCCCTGAAGCCCCACCCAAAAAATCATCCAGAGACACCCAGTTTTGCAAACCTTGCTGCCCCCTTTCCCTAGATATTCTTTTCCCACCTTACCAAACACTTCCTCTTTCTTCCTTTTACTGCCTCCCCAACTCTTCCTCTGCTCCCCTCACCCACACAGAACTCCATCTGCCCAACATTTCCCGTGACTGTCAGAACTCGTTTCCTGTCAGTTGCGTCCCCCTAAGCTTAGATACACCCCAGTGTAGTGTCCCTGACAAAGCAGTGTGTTATGGTGAAGCAACAGGCCAAGGTGTCAAAATAATTAGGTAATTGAAGCTGGGGAAGGTCAGGGTTTCTTCTGTCTGGAAAGACAAACACTCATACAGGCTAAACAAGGAAACCCATTTCACATTGCCTTGTCTCTCCTTCGCCCCTTGGCTCTGATCTCAACGTCCCATAACTACAATGGATCCTCTCAGGGAACGGGACTAAGAACTCACCTGACTTAGAAGGTGTGGCAAATTTGAACACCAAGGAATAGAACATTTTCAAGGTTTCAACACACCCCTTGTTTTTATCTTCCCTGTTTGTTTTCACACCCGCCCCACCCTAAGCTCCTGCTGGTGCAATGGCCCCAGATAGTGGCTCAATGCCATGGATGGGACATTGCTCAAAGGGGGCTGTGGGTGCCGAGGGCAAAGTCTCCTCCCAGGAAACCAAGCCCTCAAGGTCACCTTCTCTTGACTCTTATTTGTTCATTCATTCAACACTCACCACTCATTAAGAGCCGGATCTATCTTAGAGATTGTGCTTGGAGCATGGGATGGGGGTGAAGAGAATGCAGACGTCAGTATGACGTGGCCTCTGTCACCCAGAAGCTCGCTGTCTACTGGACATACAGGCAAATATCATAGTCTGCTGTGATGATGGATGGGGCTCTGACTTAGGTCGGAATGAAGTTCCAGAGGCCTCAGAAGAAGGTGTGACCAACTTCCTGTGAGTCTCTAGGAACAAGTGACCTAGGAGGTGACATTTGACTTATAAACTGACGGATGTGTAAGGTTTCTCCAGACAAGCGAGAGGAAACAGGGCATTCTAGGCAGAGGAGTAGCACATTCAAAAACAGGCGAAGGGACACAAGAGTTCATGGAGACTGAAGTCGGCACTGTGCTGAGGGTCAGTGGGGATGGAGGGGAGATCATTGAATAAGTTGGTTGGGCAAGACTGGGAATGTTCTTAACAAGATGCCAAGGAGTGTGGCCTGTCCAATCATGAGCTCTGGGCAGAACACAGATGTGAGCCGGCCCATGTGTTGGTGATAGCAACTCTGGCCCAAGCACCTTCCCGCCAGGGATCCACACTCTCAGATTTCATCTCAGCAGCCTTCAGTTCTCTCCTCAGCCGGGAAGTAAGGCAGTTTCGGCCCCAAGCTCTTGACTTCCACTTGGATGACCGACTCCAGGGAGCCAAGATTCTCCCTCCCACATCTCGGCGGGCCATCCACATCAGGAGGGACAGTGGAGGGGTTAGGCAAAGAGCATTGCCTTCAGATAGTCCTGGTTTTGAAGCTTGGCTCTACCCCTTATCAGCTCTTTTATCTTGAGCAAGTGACTTCCCTCTCCCAAAGCCTCAGTTTGCCCTTTGTAAAATGGGCTTGAAGGGTAATAATGCCTCGCTCATTGGGCTTCCTCACAGTAGCACCTGGAAGTGCTTCACCACTTTTGTCCACTGTGGCCCCGCCCCGCTGGCGTTTCCTAGCCCTGTCACCTAATACACCCACAGGACTCTCAACAGCACGGCCCCGAGGCCCAGGCAAGAGGGCGCCTGGCTTTTCCTTTCAGGATGGACACCCATGCATACCATAAACATGAGAACAAAGAAGTCTGAAAAAGAAAACATGGGCCCTTCCGTCATTCAGGATCTGGTACTCAGACAGGCACGGCAAGACCTGTCACCCAAAACATCCACTCTCGTGACAAACGCCATTTAGGCCCCTAGGTCTTCCAATCTTCTGCCCTATGTCCTTGAAACAGAAGGCAACTGTGTCTGGATGCCATACAGGTTTGGGGATGTTCCTCCACCGACAGTGCAGTTGGGTCCTGCTTTGGAGAGCAGGGAGGACTTAGGTTAAGAGAAATGAAACAATTAATCACCTTGTAAAATCCTTCCTCACAGATAGTGTGAGTAGAATAGATTCTTGATAAGAAAGCAATGCTTAGTGTTCATTTGCTTGCTTCTCATGGTGGTCTAAGTCATGACTCTGTAGGTAGTGCTCAATTAGCATGGATTTCCAACTGCTTTAATGGTGGCTGAGGCTATTTTGCAAAATTAAACCATTCATATCACTCCTCAATTTGTATATGTGTAGACTGAGATATAATCTATATGACAAGGGCGAGACAGACACATTTTCAACTAAGTAGGCATTGAAAGCTGGTGTAAAATAGTTTAATTTTTCAAAGAAATAAGATTTAATTAAAGTTTTCAAAAGTAAATTAAAAAAATCAGCTTTAGGGGCGCCTGGGTGGCTCAGTGGGTTGAGCGGCCAACTTCGTCTCAGGTCATGACTTCGCAGTCTGTGAGTTCGAGCCCCGCCTAGGGATCTGTGCTGACAGCTCAGAGCCTGGAGCCTGCTTTGGATTCTGTGTCTCCCTCTCTCTCTGCCCTTCCCCGGCTCATGCTCCTTCTCTCTCTCTCTGTCAAAAATAAATAAACATAAATAAATAAATAAATAAATAATCAGCTTTACTTAAATAATTTTTTATCTAAAGTGTTGGTACCTTACAACTTATTTGTAGCTTCTTTTTACATTTTAATTAACAATTTTTGACATTTAAGATATTTTGTAAGACATATTTTTGAAAATGTATATAGAAAGTACTTTTAATTGTTAAATTTTTTACATTTACTTTTATTTATATTTTTAATGAAAATGTATTCAAATTTTATACACTTTGAATGCAAACGAACAGTTTGTTTTATAATTCCTTAGATCAGCACTGTCCAGTAGAACTTCCTGCTATGATGGAAATGTTCCACGTATGCTGTGTAAATGGTAGTCACTAGATGCATGTGGCTATTGAGCATGTGAAATGTGGCTCGTGCAACTGAGGAATTTTAACACTAATTTTATTTTTATTAAATTTTCATTGATTTAAATTTTTTTTAATGTTTTTATTTATTTTTGAGACAGAGAGAGACAGAGCATGAATGGGGGAGGGGCAGAGAGAGAGGGAGACACAGAATAGGAAGCAGGCTCCAGGCTCTGAGCCATCAGCCCAGAGCCCGACACGGGGCTCGAACCCACGGACCGCAAGATCGTGACCTGAGTTGAAGTCGGACGCTTAACCGACTGAGCCACCCAGGCGCCCCAAATTTTCATTGATTTAAATTTAAATATCCACATGTGGCTGGTGGCTTTTAATTTGGACAGCACATTTTTAGGTCATTGAAAATGAAAATAAATCTAGGTGATAAAAGAAAAAAAAGGCACAGGAAGATCTAAGAAAATAAGAAAGTTTGAAGAGAAAGAGAAATAAAGAGTGGTCTGCCTAATTCTTTAAGATAGAAACAGTAAAAGTGAACAAATTGACTCGCACACAGAAATGCCTGTGTATGTTTATGTGAATTGCAAAGAAAAGCTGGAAAAACAATGATAAGGTACAACAAAGACTAAACAAATGCTTGAATGTTAGTATGAAGTTTTGAGAACTGTATTATTTTGCCAATTCCTAGCCAAACGTCATGATGCTTTTCATGGCACAAAATGGAGCAAAGTTTTCGGTAAAATTTCTGGATCTCATAGAAATTATCTGGAATAAGGTATTGTAATGTTCTGAACACGGACACAGATAAAAAGCAACAAAATAGATTTGTATTATTTGGGGTGGCAATTTCAAAATGAGACTATTAACTAAATGGGTAATAAATATGTAAAAAAAAATGTGTAAAGTTTTAAAAAACAAATAATTTCCAGTAAGACTAGATTACTCCAGAGACATATTGAACAACTAACAATTATTATGTATGTCACTGAACTACAACTAGATGGGAAAGTAAGGATGTTGAAATTAACGTCATTGGTTTTACGTGTCTCATGAAAAAGAACAGGTTTGGATTTAAGCAAAAAACTAAGAAAGTAATTTTCAGCACTTGGCATTTATTTAAAAGACTGTCACTTGTATGACTTCTTTAGACATATATAAATAAAATTAATTTGGAGGAAATAAAGTTAATTTTGAATTTAGCCCATCTCCTGTTATTTGGTGTGAATTATTCCTTGCTGTTAATACTGTTAGCAAACTATTACAACAAAATGGATCAACGTTTGACTTTTTTACCTTTAAAGGTGTATTTATCTAAAGAAAACGGTTTTTCTAAATTGAAAACTACTATGTCAATATGCAATATGAGTTATATTCCAACAAAATGTAGTAAAACCAGAGGAAAAAATTATGAGAGAGGATACATATATAAATAATCCCCAAAATATAAAATCCATTTTCTGTGTATAATAGATCAAGGTATAGTTTCTATTAAATAAAACTCACAATAAATTGAGCAACATACTGCTATTTTCATTTTTTGCTATCATGTTCCAGCATTAAAAAAACACTGGAGAAAAACTTAAGAAATACTGTGGGCACTAGAACTTTAAAGACCTGTGAAAATCGTGATGTGGATAAGAGAGATGTATAACAATTTTCTGTATAATATATGATCCATAACAATGCTTAAAAGCAGTATATAAAACTTACTGGTTCATTTCTAATCTAAGTATTGCTTTAATAATTTTATTAACAGTGCCAGTTGCTACCGTCTGAGGCAGGTGGGTGAATCGGATAATCTGGTGTTAAGTCCCCCAGGAAAGACCTGGAATTTCTTTCTGAGAGCTAAAAAACCAGGATTCCTGAAAGACACGTATCCAAGTCTTTAAGGATGAGGAAGAAGAATTTTTGGTTTCATCATGGTGATTTGCCCCTTCTTGTTGACTTTGATGCTAAGAACCCTGACTGCTGATCATCTGTGAGCTCAAAGATGTCTGGGTCTTCCATTTGCTGAGATTCTTGGCAAGACTAACTCCCAGAACAAACTGACAAGGAGACCTACCTGGGAAAGACAGGTGGTGTCTGGGGTCTGGCAAACATCTGAAAACAAGACTAGAACTTTTCCTCACTTGGACTCCTTAAACACGGTCTCCCTGATTTGTAAGCTCTTACTCATTTTGAAGGGCGTCAAATCTGCACATCGGAATCTTTCCACTCTTGAAACGCACGCATGAGGCATGTGATATGTGAGGGGCCTCTTGAGGTCTATCTCTCAGGGGAAAATTAGATCTATATCCATATCTGTCTCCATCGCCATCTCCATATTCATATCCATAGCTACGTGTCCAACGTCTTTCTGATTTTTAAGTACGCAATTTCAAACGTGTTACCAGTGAAAGGCGTCTAAGCTGGACCCGTGTTTGACGACAAGGGAATGAAAAGGAGCAGTGTCTCATGTTTGGCTTCTCTGAAATGACTGCTGGGTCCGACACACCTTTTGTTAAGGTGTTTTTCTTTTAAGTATCTGATTAACATTATTTTTTTTTATATCATACAAAAACACAATACCATGATTATGGAAATAAAAAGCCACCCACAAGCTTACTATCTTCAAAATTGCCTATTTTCATTCTTTCCTTTCTTTTCCAAAAAAGCGTATTTTTTCACTGTGTTGGACATGCAGCACAAATATAATTTTGTGTTCTAGTCTTTTCCATAAGCATCACACAATGAACAATACCGGTGCGGTCTTTAGATTGACCTCTTTGGATGGCTTCAAAGTGTTACTTTAGTGAATGTATTGTCATTTATATCAGCATTCCAAAATTATTTTGGGACACTGACATTACTTTCAATTCACTTCTATTATTAATAATACCTCTTGGGCCACTTTTCTACCATCCCTTTTCCTAGTCTTGGATTATTTTCTTAAAATAAATCTCCAATAGTGGAGTTGTTGGGTCAAAAGGAATGGGAACTTGATGGAAGTGTTGATTGTTACCCTCCTTTAATTTATTTATAATCACAATCTCCCTCCCTCATTTAAGCAAACTAACTTACTAGTTCACCAACTCACTAATTATCTAGTTCAGTGTCCCAGTTTCCTGGTTTGTTTCTGTTCACATGCAACTGGTTCACAGAGTCCCTTATATTTGTTCCTTCCTGACAATGAACCTCTGGTTCACACATCTTCTTTACACAAATAAGTTGCAGTGATAACTTTTTGCCCTGAAGCTTGATCGCTTCAGCGATCTATTGTCTGGCTTCAAGGAATTCCCCATCTGCAAAAGTGTCCATGAGACACAGTTTCAGTGATTGCGAAAGAAGCGTACTGATAAGTCAGGTAAAGACTGGGCTCCTGGCCATCTGTTCTTTCTATCTCTTAACAATTAGGTCTCTGCCAAGGCACCGTGGGCTCCGCCACCAACTTGTCCCACCAGCTCTTGCCAAAGTGCAGGCAACCACGTGAACGTGGGCCTGGGCACTTACCATACACCCACTCTGCCTTGAACTGGCCTAGATCCCACAAGGGACCCATTGGACACTCAGATGTAATCTTTACCCCCAAGAACTCTGTAGGCTGAAGAGATAAGATACATACGCTCTAAGAATATAGCTGAGAGTCTATGATTCTGTAGAGGTTCAGAAGCTATGGGTAACATCATAGTCTCTAAGCTGGGGCTGGAAGGACAGACAGGAAGAGAAGAGGCAGAAAGGAGTAGAGAGGAGATTCAGTTTGGAGGCATTCATTTTTTCATCATTCGGTCCATAAAGCATCTACCTCATTCCAGGCTCTCAGCTAGGTTCTGGGCATCCACAGTGCAGTTAGGCAGCATCCCAGTTCTTTAGGAGATCTCAGTCTTGTGGGAGAGATGCTCACAAGATCACCACAGTATGGTATAACGCATGCTGTCATGGAGGAATTGACAAAACGATTCAATGGTCAGATCGGCCTGTAAAAGACAAAACGCCCCATGGAACAGAAAACTTCCCTCCAGACCAAAGGGATCTGGACTATTTTGTGAAGATCACATGAGCAAAATGGAGAGGCAGCAGTGTAGAGTAGGAAGAAGACTGCTTTAGCCTAAAGACCTGGGTTTTTACCTGACTCTACTCCTACTTGGGATCTATGTGATTGTTATGATCAGGGTCCTCAAAGTCTCTGGGCCTCAGTTTTGTCACCTGTAAAATGAGGATCCGAATCCTTCCGCGGGAACTGCCAGGTGATTGAAAGAAAGAGGAGGTGATAAAGGGCCAAGTAAAAGAATTTATTATTACTGCTATCATCATCATCACCCTCATTGATATCATCGCATATGAAAGCGCTTTGGGAATTCTCTGGCCCAGCACACAGAGGCAAAGTTATTGGTGTGGTAACTAAATTATTCCCACAATTACCTGTTCCTGTCTCTGGGCTCTTGCTTACATCTGGAAACAAAAGGGCGTGGCTATGAATGAGCAGGCTTTATTCCTGCCACCCACCCCACTGTTTTTCTTCCTGTAGACCCCACCCTGCAAGGTCTCAGAATATTCACTTGCACATGATTATTAGCATTTTTTTTTTCTTTAAGGAAGTTAAATCACGTAGCATACATGAAACCTCAGGATGTTTAAAGTGCACGGAGAGCTGGCCACAGACCTAGGCTTCACCCATTCACCTAGGCATTACTGCGCGGGCCATTTATTTCACAATTTCTCCCAAGAAAGTGTGGCAATAGCTCGAGATGACAGAAGTGACAGATGAGTCAAGGAGAGAGGTTGACTCAAAGGGAACCATCTCAGCACCCCCTTAACTGGCATCCCTGAGCTCTCTGGCTTCCACAGAGATTTATACTTTTGTTTGGATATTGCTCTAAGGAGATTAAAGGATCTGTATTCCTGGAAGCCTCCTTCCCTGCTTCTTCCCTGGGGGCCCTTCAGACCATGCTCCAGTTCATTCCTTTGTAATGAGAACTCACATTCCTTGGGAATTTATCCTACGCCAGGAATTGTATTGTCTTTGACACTCATTATCTTATGTATTCCTCATCACTACTGCACAGGTAGGATGGTTAACCCTGCTCCACAGATGAGGAAACTGGGGCATAAAGAAAGTAAGATGAGCGATGGTGAGTCCAGGAATACCTAGCAGGACTGGACATAGGTTGTCAAACTCCAGAGCTCATGCCTCTGACCATTCTGGAATTCTGCCTCCTTCAGGTAGGAAAGCCTGGAACCTCCATGTCACATAACAAGCTCAGTCACCTCAATTGTGAGTCAAAGCTGAGGCCTGGCTGAGGATAGGCTTCTGGTAAAGCAGGAACTAGGAAGGAGTGGAAATTGGCTGATGGGTGTTCTAGGCAGACTTCTTCTTGTGCAGGCAGCCAGGCAAAGCCTGGCTCGGGAACACGTCCTACATAGCTCCTGCCGGTGCTTTGGGGTGGTCCTTGGTGTACCTTAGCAGGGAAGGGAGAACAACATTTTTGGAAGAGGAAGAACCAAGTTGTTTAGTGACTCTCTTCAGATTCCACCTCCCCATATTCCTTGCGCAACACTTTTTTCCTTGAGCAAATGTGATGAAGTTTATCATCCCAAACACAGCTCTGATCATACTTTCTGCCATTATCGGAGAGCCTCCGATAATGGCCACAATCAGCAAACCTCTGAACTTTTTTTAAGTCCCACTTGTAAAAAAAGACTTGTTTGTGCATCCAAATGGATTTATAATATGTGTGCATGCATGTGTGTAAAACCATGCCAATATATTATGCACGTTATAAAAATAAAGCAAAACAGAAATTATAAAAGAGATAAATATAAAATAAAGAATACAATGTATGCTAATCTTTATAGCATCATACTATCTTTTCTACCATCACAAGACATAATCAACACTCTAGGCAGAGTTCATCGTTAATAACAGTGACTGTGAACCCATATTTCAAGCACCCTTCCCGAGAATTTTCTTTCTTTCTTTTCTTTTTTTTTTTTTTTTTTTTTTTTTTTTGCCAACTGCCTGCTATATCTGATTAGGTCATCATTGGCTTTAACCCCTGAAATGTGGCCAGTGGGAAGCCAGAAATAGGACAAAAGTCAGCTTTGCCATTTTCTTGTCGTTTGCTTCATGCTTTGCAGGAATTTTTAAAAACCAGTTGTCCATTTTTTGTCAGGTTTTATTTAGTTACGTCCAGGTAAGGAATCCATAAATGTCAGAAATCAGCTAAATGAAAACGGCAGTACTAACATCGTGTGGACCCTCTGGGACACAGAACGTGCTCCCATCCTTCGCAGTAACCCTAGTTAGAGATGTGACATGACTCAGATGATGTAGAGATTCAACAAGGGTCCCATAGTCAGTCTACATAGCAAATAGTAGGATTTTTGCACTTAGTTTATGCAAATAAAAGTAAATATAAATCCAGATTTCAGTACGATTTGCATATTCCCCTGAGAGCACACGCTCCTCTTTGGAAACCCGTCATCTTACCAAGATCAGATTTGTTGGCCTTCCAAAATTGGTGACCTACTCCAACCGTCACCCATCCCACCCATTCCTATGATTGCCCACTCACTGGCCCGACCGCTGGCACTGGTCATCTTCCTCTGAAAACCTTCTTCCCCTGGGCATTTGTTCTGACTGTTCCCTCTGTTTGGAACGCCTTGCTTTCCACTACTATCTTTCAAATTTTACTCATCTATAGAGGCTCACCTTGACCTCCATCTTCTGTGTGAAATAATAACGATATCAACTAACATTTCTTGACCTCCTACTCCATGCTGGACAATGTATTATCCGTTATCCTTCCCGGCAATTCCAGGAGATGGGTACTATTATGAGAAAGTTCAGAGACAGAGAACTGCTCGAGGCCACACAGCTAGGAAAGGAGGGAGCCAGAAGCCAGACCCATGAGGACTCCAGATTCCCACACTCTTTCACTGCATATATGTTTTAATTTCATTTTATTCGTTCAAACAGGTAAACCTTACATTACACCCTCACCTTCTTTTGACTCACGGGGAGATAGAATTAGTTGCTGCCTCTCCAAGTTTCCACAGCAGCTTGTTTACAAATATCATGCCATATATCACTGTTATGTGGGCACACCTCTCATATCCCCTCATATACTGTGAGCTCTTTGGACAAGAGCCACACTGGATCCTTCCCAGCACATAGCAGAGACAGTAAAAGTGGTCATTGAAAGAATGGATGAATGGAAGAAAAAATGCATGGGTGGAAAACAAGCAAACAAAGGTCCTATGTTGGGTATGATTTCTTTAGACTATAACTTGATATTCTCCTGAGGTACAAACTATAAAGGTGTGTGAGTGTGGGTCTATAACAGTCTATAACACGATTACAAATATTTCAAAATGGAAGCCAAGACTCCCATTTCCTAACATTTATAACAGCAGGTAAGAATTATGTTTTATTCTTTAATGCATGTTGACTGGAAGACAAAGACTTAAACTTGTCTTTAAGTAATCTAACTTTCCAAACCACTGAGTGTAGTAAAAGCTGTCACCTTACAAACTAGCACTTGATATCTTGGACAACTGGAAAAAAGACTTTTGAGCAGATCATTTTTAAAAATGTTTATTTATTATTTGGGAGGGGGGAGCAGGGGAGAGAAAGGGCAAGGGAGGAGCAGAGAGAGAAACAGTGAGAGAATCCCAAGCAGGCTCCACACTGTCAGCGCAAAGCCCAACACGGGGCTTGATCTCACAAACTGTGAGATGATGACCTGAGCCGAAATTGAGATCAGACAACCGACCGAGCCACCCAGGAGCCCCTTGAACAGACCATTCTAAAGTTGACAATAGTTAATGCAGTTTACAGAAGAAACTTTAGCTCATTTAATCCTGAAAATAACATGTGCATGCACACACACGTACACACACATACACACTCCCCACAGTTCAGGAATTTTTCTTTCTCCCTTTTACTGATTCAAAAGCTGAGACTTATAATGGTGAAGTGACATAGCCAAGCAGTGATGGAGCCCATACCCAAACCTAGGCTTTTGAACTCAAATCCCTTAATCTTTCCCTACTCTGCTCCTAAAACACAAAACGAACCCTAGAATGTCAGACATTTGAGCTCTCAGAAACTCTTTGCCATGGGCATAGAATAAATCATCTCCTTTTCAGTGTTTTTTTGAAATGCTGTTCTGTGTAAGTCTCGGTCTCAGGACTGTGCATAGCAGGGAGGGACTAGTGGCTTCTAATCCCTAGATGACTAAACAGAAGCCCAGTCCATCTGTGATAAATATCGCTTCCAAGGGCCACAGGTGCACACGACAGAGCAAGCGCCTTTCTTTTCCGCCTCAGTGCAGAAATCATCATAGAAGCATTTCATCCTTCACTCGCTCAATTAATCCATCCTTCCTTTTTGAATTTTCTTATTAGTGTTTGACTGTGTCCTTATGCAGAGAGGCAAGAAACGGCATTCTGACTGATAAGGTGCATAGCAAAATGGACCGGCTGCCACGTTCCCACTGGAGTCACGGATGTGAGGCTGGTTCCTGGTCCGGAAGGGGCTAGAAGAGGCAAAAGCAGACCCCAACACCTCAGTGCCACCTTTTCCACCTCCCCCGAACGCGGCATCCACACGGCAACCGTGGGCTCCCTTAAAGGAAAGGCCGCTGAAGCCATCCTCAAATACATCATGTATATGAAAAAGGTAGAAGGGGAGGTAGAAACTAGATTTCATTTGGGGCATCCCTAGAGGACAGGCCTAGAGGGAAGGAGTTAAATAGAAAGCAACCGGCTTTCGGCTCGTCTTCCTAACAGAGGTGGGCAACAGAGAAATGGAATAGTGTGCTTGGTGTTATAAGAAGCATTCAAGCAGAGGCTGCAGCATCCTTCCTTGAGAGTGGTGTAGACAGTATATATTTAGAGAGTCAATGGTTTGGCTAGATCACTGCTAAAATACCCTCCAGCACCGGCATTTCGTGTTCCTCCAGATATTCCACACTTGAATGCCTTGGGAGATAGGTTCAGACAGAGCTCATCTGTTCCTTAATACTTGGCCACAGCACAACGCCTGCTGCCTGGTCACAAAGCATTTCATAGACAGCTGTTACCACCCCTATTTCAGAAGTGTGGTGAAAGGGGAATTCAGAGACAGGTGAGGGGCCTGCCCCCATGTGAGCAGGTCGGAAGAGGCCCCCAGCACCAAAGCTGCCCAGCGCCTGAGCCTACACACTTCTCAACTGCATCTTAACTCGGTGATTTGCAGCCACGTGCAATAATCCCACCACCTCTGGGAACACCTTTGTTTTTCCCTCCTAGGTTATAAAGTCAGACAGTCTCGATGTTTAAATCGTCTTTGAAATTATGGCGTTTACAGGAAAGTAATGCTTCCCGCTGACTCTAATTGAAAAGTAGAAAATGGAATGAGCCCCATGGAATCCTAGGGAATTCTGTCTGGACACAGGGGCAAATAGGGCAAAAGTCACAGCCACGTCCTCTGCCAGCTCGTCCCAAGGAAGCATGGGGCTGGTCTTTATAGAGGGAAAAGGTTGAGTTCCAGAATTGGGAAATGTAATACAGTTTGTGAAGGTTGCAGAGATTTAGAGCAACCAAAAACAGTGATCGTACAACTAGGAGTAATCCTTCCCTTGAAAGGTCTTTGCATTTCACAGAGGGGGAAACAGCCTGCCTTAGGAGAAAGCACGGACCTAGCAGAAAGCCTGTGCCACCACTGACTTGCTGTGTGATCTCGGGAGAATAAGCAACCTCTCTGAGTCTCACTTTCCTCACAAGGGTGACATTTTTGCCCAGGATGGATCGGAGGACCAGATGAGATCATGGACACAAAGCACATTGTATCTGGTAATACCGTACAAGCGGGAGATGCTAGGACGATCAGGTGCGTTTTCAGAAGCGAGTGGATGTTAGATTTATTCTCTATTTCCAGAAGCGGAAACCAAAGCACAGTGATGTGAAAGGGACAAGGGTCCTGTTCCATAGTGTGGGACCAAGAGAAGAGGGCTCCCTGCGTTGAGAGGACTTCGGTGCCTGCCCACAGCGTGGTACTTTCTCTCCTCCTGAGAACAGCACCATTAGATAATAGCGCAGGGCAATGCCTCAGGCCACAGAGATTTCCTTCTGCCCGGCTACTCCAGGCACACACATCCTGGGATGGACCCAGGGAGACGGTCACTTTCATGTCAACTGGGGAACCCCAATGTGCACCTTTCTTCTCTCCACTTCTGCTGTGCACCCCCACTCCTCACTCCCTGCTGCTGGCATGATCTCCACTACTGGGCAAAGCTCACGACCTTCGATGCTACCTTACATCAGGGGAATCATCTCTGGCCTCTCTCCAGTTCTCTGTCCTTAAAGACTGTCCCAGCCATCACCTACCCTTTACAACAGTCCATTCTCCCTTCTGCTTCTCTCCCAGTGCCGCCTCTTCGGTGAAGTTCTCTAATCCTGGGCCTCCTCCACACCCCCCACACCCCCCACACCCCCGCCGACCATCATCTTTACCTCAGAAAATGAAATAAAGAAATTCGAGTGACTCGTCTAGCCACATAGCAGGAGCGGAGAAGCAGAAAGTGCAGAAGCCATCATAGAATGATGAGTATTTCTGCGGACTTCTTGACTGCTTCATGTGATCTGCTGAGCTTCATGAGAGGGAAGATAGAAACATCTGAGTGGTGCCTTATCGTCTCCGAAAGCAGCCAGCGTGAAAATGGGGGATGATTTCTGCCCCCCCCCCCCCCCCCCCCCCGCCACCCAAAACTCAGGGTGGATCCTGCCTCAGGTGCTCAAATGTGACTCTGCAGCTGGCTGGGCAGCCTTGGGACAGACGCCTATATTGTCAGGACCAGTGAGCTTCAGCCGTCCCTCCCGCACCTCAGTGCCACCTTCCCCAAGGCCTGGGTCCCCACTCCACATCAGCCCCCTGGATACACAGCAATGTCTACTGGAGGCGCTGAGCAGGGAGCCAACGGGGCGCCTTCTCAGGACGCACAGCCCCCTGGCAGCACTGAGCTTAACAAACCCCAAATTCTGTACTCTTCAGCGGGCCACAGGCCTGCTAGACCAGTGTGCGTGATGAGGGAGAGTCAGGGGGAGAGTCAGAGGGAGGCTCTGATTTAATCCACTTTACATATTAGGTATCTGCCTGAGATTTCATTAGGAAAAACAAACAAACAAACAAGCAAACAAAACCAGGATCCGCTATAACTACAAACAAAAAATAGCGGACAACCTTGAAAGCCCCCACCGGTCTCGCCCAGTGTTTCTCAGGCTGGAACGCACCTCAGATCTCCCAGAGGGCTGGATGAAACACATATGGCTGGGCCCCTCCGCAGGGTTGCTGACTCAGAATTTTGGAGTGAGGCTGATATTCTTTTGTATTTCTTTCTTTTTTTTTTATTTTCTTTTACATTTATTTCTTTTTGAGAGACAGAGAGACAGAGCGTGAGCAGGGGAGGGGCAGAGAGAGAGGGAGACACAGAATCGGAAGCAGGCTCCAGGCTCCGAGCTCTCAGCACAGAGCCCGATGCAGGGCTCGAACCCATGAACTGTGAGATCATGACCTGAGCCGAAGTCGGACGCTTAACCGACTGAGCCACCCAGGTGCCCCTCTTTTGTATTTCTAATAAGCTCCCAGGGGACCCAATTTTGCCATTATAGGGGATGAACCTTAAGAACAAGGATCTAGCCCAAATCTCCCCTCAGAGCCAGGAAAGGAGATCCCTCCAAGGTGGCTTAGCAAGTTAGAGATGAGCTACAGTACAGCCTCTGTCTCTGACAGCGCCTTCCCCACTGCTCACCCCCACACTGCCTCTTCCAGGCTTGTCCAGCACACCTGCTCTCGCACAACAGGGCCCTGGGTAGAGAAGGCCGCTCTGACATGGGCTCTCAAGCAGCTTTACCCCTGGGACAGTGATCAAAGGGGAGCATTCCGAACTCAGAGCCCGTGCCCAGCCAGCCTGTGTCCCCAGTTTGGAAGTTGCATCATACCCCCAGCACATGAGGATGTGAGCTCCCCCAGACTTCACCCGTTCGTGACTTCAGTCTTCAGTGAGCCTTCCATGATTGCATTCCTTTATTCTTTCACCCAACATAGCCTTACTGAGAGCTTCTAGATGCTGGGCACTGTCTGAAATCCTGAGATCCAGAGACTTCTGAGAGACAGGCTCTTCCCTGCCCTCAAGGACTTCCCAGGGAGGAAAACTAAGCCTAATTGAGTCGCTACCTTGTGAAAGGCAAGAGGAGGGTGCCTCAGGTGAGTGAAGAAGAGGAATGGGGAGGGTTTCGTCAGGCAGGCAGCAAGATGTTAACAGACACGGGACGTGGGGTAGAGAAGCCATGTTCAGTGTAAGAATAAAATAATAAGAAACATTTATTGAATATCCACTATACATCAATTGCTCGCCATACTTCTTTTATCCCCACAACCATGCCTACAAGAGGTGCCATTATTAAATTCTCACTTCCAGATCAGAAAGCTGAAGGCTTGAGAGGTTCTACAACTCATTCAAGGTCACACAGCTCCTTAAACTTAGGTTTTCTGACCCCAGAACCCAATCTCTTCGCTAGGGTGGAGACAGCTCAGGATCAAGAAATCATGATAGTCTCCGACCTATTTATTCTCTCCATTTTACAGCCAGGGAAGCTGAGGCCTGGAGAGGACCATGACCCTGTCCCCTCTAGGAAGCAACAGAAGGTAGACCAGGAGGAAGTCTTCCCCAGACCTCCATCATGCTCCTGTAGTCCTGCTTCCTGGGGCCAGAGCAGAGGCCTCGCAGCTGTGTTGGGTGCCAGATGGCATCTCAGTCACCAGGCTGGAGGGCGCCTGAGGACCCCGAGGTCAGCGCCAGGCTGGCAGCCCAACCCCCACATGGGCACCGTGGGCACAGGGCAGAGGGACTGAGTGAAGGCAGCACGTGCGGTGGAGAGGACAAGAATGCAGTGACTCACGCTCCCATTGTGGCATTGTTCTCAGCTGTCCGGGGGGTATCCCAGCCTGGAGGAGGCAGCTGCTATCTATCTTCACTTCAGGAGAGTCACTCTTGACCAGCAGCCGGCACAGTAAGTGCAGAGGAGAGTGAGATGTGGTGTCCCCGGGAGGCACTGGGCACAAGAGATGCTGCCCGCTAGGGGAGCCTCTGGGCTCTGCTGTTGCCCTGTCCACCTCTGTGACTTTGAGCATGATCTCACCTGAACCTGATGAGCCTCACTCTTCTCATCTGTTTATGGGCTCCAGGTCTTGGAGATGGGCAGCTTGGCCAGTAGGCCAATGCATTAAAAAAAGAAAAAAAAGAAAAAAGAAAGAGTTTTGCAGACCTAGAGAATTCTACACATGTGATTTAGTCTGTTTGGGCTTCCATAACGAAATACCACAGACTGGGTGACTTAAAAGGGACAAAATTCTATTTCTCACAGTTTGGGAAGCTGGGAAGTCCAAGATCAAGGCACCAGCATGGCTGCGTTCTGGTGAGAGCCCACTTTCTGGTCGACAGCTAATGGCCTTCTTGCTGTGTCCTCACATAGTGGAAGGCCCAGTGGATCTCTCTGGAGCCTCTTTTGCAAGACCACTAAGCCAGTCATTGATGGGAGCTTCTCTCTCATGACCTAACCCCCTCCCAAAGGCCCCACCTCCCAATGGCCTCACCTTGGGGGGTATGATTGCAACATATGAATTTTGGTACTATTACCATTATTAATGGTAATATTGATATCGTTGGGCATTCTTACAGAAAACATGGCGGTAAAATGTTAACCTGTCTCCCTGAAGCGGATGTTTGAATCCTTTGCACGATTGTGGTCACCCTTTTATAAATTGGAAATGACTGCCAAATAAGATATTTTAAAAGAAAAGTCGCATCTTTAATTCAGCCAGGTTCGCCATGAGGCAGACATACTTCAGTGAACAAGAGAGGAAGATTTCTGCCTTTGCAGAGCTCATGTCCTTCCAGGAAGAAACAGATATTAAAGAATGCAAGAAACATGAAGAGTGTCTTTGGAGTTAGAAGGTGTTATAAATCTAATGCAGAACCACATAGAGTGGCAGAAAGGAGGTAGATGTTGCAGGTTTGGGGTGAGGAAGAGGGACTTGAAGGTTGACATATCAGTGGTCGAAGAAGGGCTTCTTGAGAAGGTGAGCAGACCCGAAGGAGAGCCGGGGGTAAGGGAGCAGCTAGGTGAGAACAGTGTGCCAGGGAAGAGCAGGCGAGTTACTCTAGGAACAGCCCGGAGGCCAGGCACGGTGACCGGCGGGGGCCAGGGAGAGGGATAGGAGCACGATCAGAGCCAGGTCCTGCCGGGCCTTGGACGCTATTTTGAGGACTGGAATTTCTCCCTGAGAGAAATGGACACCAAGGCAGGGATTTCAGCAGAGGAATAAAATGATTCCATGCACATTTCAAAAAGGTCATTCTCACCTTGGAGTTTCGAATATACTAAGAAGTTCAAGGGAAGAAGCTGAGGAGGCCAGGTAGAAGGCGATTGCAACAATTCAGGAAGGGATCGGGGCAAAGGGATTAGATTCTGGATATGTATTTTAACAGTGGAGCCAACACAGTTTCCGTAACCCAGATTCACGCTCCAAGTCTCCTTCCAGCCCTAAGATCCTCTGACTGCACTTGAATCCCAGCGTCACCTTCACAAACCACCGGGGTACTTTTTAATAGAAATGGAAATTCTCTGAATGGCTCTATTTCTTGACATGAATGTTAAGCCCACGTGGAAGCTGTGACTTCCATTCCATGGCCCAAGGTTTCTGGCGGTGATGGTGACTCAGCCCTGTTCCATGCCCAAGTATAAATACAGCATGAAAGAAATGAGAAAGAAAAAGCTATCTTTCCCTCCATCAGCCCTGCCAAGCCCAGAGGCCATCTCACAGGGACAGTAGAGAGGCTAGAAGTATGAACAAAAGAGAAGAGGGTATACTCAGGGATACCTGAGGAAGAAGGTATACTCGCATTTGAAGTGTTCCCCTGAGAACAAACTCCATTCGTGTCACTGTTTCTGACTAAGGCAAGTGTGTATGATCTATCCCCTGGACAATCCCTGTAACTGGCTACCTGGGCCCCCTGACCCAGCGATCCTCCCCTCAGCCTTCCCTCCACATTGCCACCAGAAATGCAGTTTCCTTGGGTGGCCCAGTCAGTGAGGCATTAGACTCTTGATTTCAGCTCAGATCATGATCTCAGGGTCCTAAGTTCCAGCCCCACACTGGGCCCTGGGCTGGGTGTGAAGTCTACATAAACAACCGAACAAACAAAAACTCTTCAAAAAACAGACATGCAGTCCCCAAGCACAGTGAGGATGGCACTGTCTTGCTCTTGACCTGTTCTGGCACACAGGCCACAGCTTTCCGAAGGACTCTCCTCCTTAGAAAACCACCCCTGCTCTCCCAGATGCCCCAGTCAGTGATAGAGGACATCCGGTTGGGGCAGGAGACTGAATTCAATTTTGAGCCATGGCATTCTCTTGACCTCAATTCCACCTCGGCGGTGCAGCCTTCTTCACTTCCTGCCCTGATTGCTGTGCAGTGTTACCGTGGGCTGTTAAACAGCTGCCACCTTCCACCCCAGACTTGGATGCCGTCCAAGGGCAGGTAAAAATATTCCTCCCTTCCTATAACTTGTCAGAGGAGACTTCTGAAAGAAACATGGCCAGGAAGTAGACAGCACCACCATGGCCCGTCACCAGATGGCCTGCCCCCCTCCCATCTCCCCCCCTATCAGTGACTTATTCTTTGAAACTGGTCACCCTGTTGGTTCTTCTCCCCTTAACTGCCCCTTTCAACACTTCTTTTTCAAAATCTGGGGCTGAGAGTTTTGGTCTGGAAGCATGGAGGGGCACAAAACATTTCAATGGGAGGGAACTCAAAAGTCACCTCTTTTTTCTAAGCTGTAAAACTCTCCCCCCTTTACCTGCCAAACACACCTGATCTCGATCCCCAACATATACAGTATATAAAGTCAAAGTGCCTTTGGTTGAAGAGGGGTGCGGGGGCCTAGTTTACTTGCCCCCCTGTCCCCCAACACTCAGTGGTGCAGAGGCCAAGCCACCACACCTGTAAGCCCCTAATTTGTTCATTTTCATTTGAGAAATGATAGCTGTTGAGGCCTAGAGGCTTATCCCAAATCCTCCAGTGAATCAAAAGAAGATTAGGACCTTGGTTCCTGGTGTTCAGCTCAGGAGGTTTACAAGGCTCAGACATTAGTTCATAGGTACAACAGGCTCCGTGCCTTGACTGCAGCGGTGGGAGAGCTGTGGCAGTGGCATGTGGGAGTCCCCCTACCAGCACCCAAGGCCAAGGGCACACACTTCTCAGCTCTGCTTTCAGTGAGTCCATGTTGAAAGCTTGACACTGGCCATGGTGGGAAACTGGCAAATACTACAAATTAGGGTTTCCCCTTTCCCCGTGAGAACGGATTATTAGATACCACAGGCTGGGGCGTACGTAGGCAGACTGGTCTACCAGGTCCTGAAATAGGAGCTTCTTGTGGAATGTGACCCTTGCTTTTCAGTCTTTAAAGATTTCAGGCAATAGTCATGAAATGTGAACCCTCAAAGAGAACTTTGGGATGGTCTCATCCAGGGAAGTCGGACCTAAATGTCTAAACAACCAGTTGATAAAGTGAATGGGCCAAGCAGCTGGGTGAGAGGACACAGAGAATGATGAGGAATATGTAGCAAAAAACCTAAAGGCATCCCAGTAACAACAACAACAACAACAACAACAACAACAACAAGAACAACATGTTAGTTTGCCAGACCTGCCATACCAACAGCTTGAACAACCTGTCCTGGCAGAGGTGCTTGTTTTGAGGGCTGTGAGGGAGGGATCTGCCCCAGGCCTCCCTCTTTGGCTTAGAGATGGTGATCTTCAAGTTCACGTGGTGTTCTCCCCGTGTGGGTGTCTGTTTTATACAGACATCAGGCATATCGCATTGGAACCCACCCTAATGACTTCATTTTAACTCGATTGTCTTTGTAAAGACCCCATCTCCAGATAAAGTCACATCCTGAGATATAAAGGATTAGGACTTCAACATACAAGTTTTGGGGGAGGACACCATTCAGTCCTTAACACGCAAGCAGGACAAAAACAAACCTGAGAATCACATCTGACCTGCTAACTTCTCTGATTCTGGTCCATTTGCTAAATTTTGCAGATGTGGCAACTAAAATTCTAAGAGGGAAATAGGTGACTCTCTGAAGGTCATGGGGAGAGAACGGCAGAGGTAGGCCTTGCAATTCCTGCCGGGGCCAGTCTCTTCCACTTACCTGCCTCCTCTGACGGGAGGTTATTTTACCCATATGTGTGTGTGTATGTCTGTGTGTGTGTGTGTGTGTGTGTGTGTGTGTGTGTGTAATTTCAGCACCCTTGGAGAACTGGTAAGCAGCTGAGGGTCTGGATATATCTGGTGCCCCACTTCCAAATTCCCCATAGCCTAGAACATGGGTGAAACCCACAGCAGACACTCAGGGAATCCATGCTGAATGTTCTCCACCTCATATTCTGTCCTTAGCAGAGGTTCTAGGTGCTCCTGGGCTCAAGGCTAATTTCTAATCCTTGAACCATGGCTTGGCCTTACCCACTTGAAGGCCTTTGTCTTTCAGTAGTGCTTTCTTGCGACAGACCAACACAGTAAGCCTAGAGAGACCTGGACCAAGACTTTAGGGTCCTCCCACTCTGGTTGATAAGAACCGTGAGAGCAGGCCAGATAACGTGGTTCAAATCCTGGACCTGCTGGATCAAACATCTGCTACAGTGTGACCACTTACCCTCTCCGAGCCTCATGTTTCTTCCCTGACAACTGGGGGCTAATAACACTTAGCGCACTCAATAACTCATTCATTTGTCTTTCAACCAGGCAGTCTGTGTGGTAGGAAGCTCCCTATGCACTCACCTCATTGCAGTGAAAAAGCCATGGCCCCGGCCCTCTTACAGCTTACCCTTGAACGAGGAAAGCAGATCGCAGTCATTGTTGCAGTCTGCGGTCATGCATGACAGAGCAAGTACTGGAGACTGAGGAAACGTGCCATGGGAAAACCTAGGCAGACTGGGGCCCAAGCTGAATCTCAAAGGGGAAGATGCATCCAGGTGAAGAGTGGGGTGAGAGGTAAGTGACACTGAGGGAGCAACAGGGATCCAGAAAAATGTGCTGGGCGTGGGGATTCCCATGTCCAAAGGCCTAGATGGGAGAGAGTATGTGGGTGAGAATTAAGGAGATTATGAGACCGTGTATATGGAAAATGCAGCATGTAGTGCCTGGCCCATAGTATATACTCAATAAATGTCACTTGCTTTTTTCTTTTAATAACACACCTATATATTTTCTTTCCTGAAATTCGAGACCAGAGATGTAAGCACATCGAGTTATAGGACTCTAAAGTTGCTGACGCCCATGTTCTCTAGATCTAAAGTATTCTAAACAAGGCATAGTTATTTATTGGAAAAGCATGCGTTTTATTTTTCAGATGCATGGGAGAAAATTGTTGTCAGTATATCCATGTGTGTTTGGGTTTTTTTGTTGCCACATGAAACAATCACTCTTCCTTTTCCGCCTGAGGAATTTACTACCTGCTGACTTGAGTGAACTCAAATGTTACTGTAGTTTCCGTAGTGTAGTGGTTATTGCGCTCGCCTCACACAAATGTTATTGTTTGTTCCATACCTTCTAATTATCGTCACACACCTCTCACTCTTTGATCCTTCTAGGCTGTTCACATCAGAATTCTCAGCCCTGGTGACTGGGCTGCAGAAGCTTTCTAAAGCATCAGACTGCAGGAAACCCACTCAGGTACTCTGTTAATGAAAACAAGAATGAGAACAACAACTTCCAGTGCCTCTGTGTTGTTCTTTGTCTTGGAATTTTTTTCGTAATGTATGTGCCTGCAGAAAATACATCCCTTCTTTTTTCATGGCAATGTTGGCTTATATTACACAAAACAATATTACCATCTTCCCTGCTTCACCATCTGGTAACAGGATACCAGTGTGAATAGAGAGGGGGTAGAAAAACCAAGAAAGAATTTGATAGGCATTTAGTATTTTTCCAAGATATTCACGTCCGCATTGAATGTATTTCTTCTTTCCTCCCTTCCTTCCTCCTTGCATCCCTTCTTTCTTTCCTTCTTTCCCTCTTTCCTTCCTTTCTTCCTTCCCTCCTTTTGCCTTCTTTCTTCCTTCCTCTCTTTGTAAGTAAACCATCTCAATGATCATTTCTATTTGTGCGGTACTTTGCCAATTATAATATGCATTGCCATTTCTTCCGCTCTACACTATTCTATCAAGAAAGTAGTTCTTATTTTTATCACCATTTTCACCTTGCAGTGACATAAACTTGTCCAAGGTTGCACAGGTTGTGTGTGACTGACTGAATCATCACTCCAAATTCTGGCTTCTATTTGCCAGCCTGGCTTTCTTCTCCCCTCATATCCACCCAGACAATCTCTGAGATCTCTTCTAGCTCTGACACTTGGTAGAATAAAAGCTTTAGGAAGGTGAGACCTTGCCTGTGTGGTTCAACATTCTATCTCCATCACTTAGCACAGGGCCTGGAAAGTCCAAGGAGCTCAATAAACAATTTTTTGTAATTAAATTGAAGTCCATGCCCTATATCCCTTTTATAGCTTCAAGAGTTAATGCTGAAGTGATTACTTATTGAGTGATGCTAAGCTAAGCAGCTGGTGCCCAAGAAGGTGACAAACTAAACCCCGTGGGAGACGTAAGGGTATACAGAGTTACATATAGCTGGTGATGTGGGGGTTGGGAAGAGAAGAATGGTGGGACATCCCCTGGCTTCCAGTCCAGTGTCTTCCTTTCCCTAAAGACATCACTATAAGATACTGGAGCTCTGATGGTTTCCTATAATTTGGTCTGAAAAATTCGCTGGGTTTTTCCAGCTTGGTAGTACTTCCTCCTTAACTTTTTAGCTTCTCAAATTGGTAAGCATTGAATTTCGGTTACAAAATTAGTTGCTTATTGGTATGACACATTAAACTGATAATGTACCAATGAATAGTCTCATAATTTACACGGCGTTTTCACCAAACCACCCTTTTGGAGAGAAGGAAGGAAGATCGGTAGAGGTAAGTGCTTTTCCCAGTTCACACAACTAATAATTTGTAACACCAGATTCAGGCCTTCTAGCTCAATATGCTCATGGCATTCCATTATGGCACTTCCATTGTGACATTGGTACTGTCTACCAAACAACCCGTGAAAATGATGGGCTGTAGGGAATCAGGGAAACCTACCTGCTTCTACTCAGGATCTTTCCTGTATTCGTGATGAATTCCATGAACATAGCTCACTCTATACCAGGCCCCTCTTTTAATTCCTCCTTATTAGATCTGCAGTGGCCAGTGTTGGTTGTAGCAATGTCTGTGAATTCGTAGGGTAGAGTCACAGGACCTGTCTCCTGAGCACCATCCCTTCTTGTCACCTTTATGAGAATGTTCTCCAGACATGTACCCTCAGCATATAACAAATGAGCTCATCATATTCCCCCCAAAGTTTCTCCTTCTTCTGTGGTCCTCAGCCCTGTTCATAACATGCTCTCCTGCCTAGATGCCCAAATTAGTAGCCCAGAGGTCATCCTACACTCCTCTCCTTCACTTTCCTTTCTCCACAATCTAGTCCTTAAGACTAGAGGTTAATTCCTCCTCTGAAGACTTTCTTCAATCTGTATCTACTTCCTGATGGTAGTGCCACTTTTAAGTCCCCATCAGGTCCCGCTGGGTTTCTGCAACAGTCTCCCAACTGTTCCCTTCTACCCCTGTCTCTATAAAAGGAAGTGTGTGATGTCTGACTGTGCTCTATACTTCGTGAAAGGAAAAGGCCAGAGCCAATGTAAAACACCCTATAACCCTTTCCAGGAACAGACAGTGGACAATGCCATTGTGTGTTTGTCTTCCCGAGCCAACTTCCTCCCCATCTTGCTCTATTCACATTTCCTTCAAAGAAGGAACCACACTGCTGAACAACAGTTGGGCATTCTAAAGTAGGACTCTATGCCTGGTCAAGAGAAAGTGGCATCCTGGCCTAGATCAGAGGAAAGATCACAGGCAACAGCCCCTAAAAGGAGGCAGACTTGACCTCAAAATATATTACACCTGCCTGCTGGGCTCCCCCCGGGGCGGCTCTCCACAAATGTGCCCCAAACATTTGCCTGCAACCTTCCAAGGGAGCTCACAGTCTGCTCTGAATCTGTGCTTTTGCTGCTCTGTCCACAATCTCCTGCCCTCCACGGAGCTACTCCACAGCAAGGGCCACATGAGGAGAGAGCACCCGACATGAAGCCAGAAGTCTCCTAGTGACCACGGCTAACTGCCTTCACTGCTTAGAGCCTATTTCCTCACCTGGTAAATAAGGATAGAGAGCTTCACCAAACTGATGTCCCGAGTCACAGAGAGAATTAAGAATCACGTAACAAATTGAGGTCAATGTCTGAATGATGTGGGGGAGACACGGGTTGTGGAGTCAGAAGAACCAGGGTTTAGGTCCAAGCTATGCTGCTTAGTGTCTAATCTGGCCCCGGCCAGTATCTTCACCTGTTGAATGTAATCAATGATACATCCTTCATGCAGGGCTCATGCAGGGGAGACAACCCAGGAATCACAAAGCACAATACATATATATAGTGTGTTAATATTATTCTAGTGTATGTGGAATGCTTTCTAGAGTGTTATAGCAACCCAGGGTTGTCTTCACAGCCTAGCTCTGGATCCTGTTCTTCAGAGGTGCTCGCTGGGAGTCTGCTGTCTGGGACTCCCTCACCTGCTGGGGAGAACACGCCCCTGCGGGGTGTGTGTGTGTGTGTGTGTGTGTGTGTGTGTGATGCAGGGCTGGAAACTCCCAGTGGAAGAGATCCTGGCTTGTCTGGAGATGGCCTTTTGCTGTGGGTGGTCTGGTCAAAACAATAGTTAAGTATGAATCAGGCTCCAGCAATGGTGCGAGGACCACAAGACAAGGCAGATCCTTCCAGGGTGGGAGCACTTACAGAATGCCCAGGAGCATTTTGGTTGGGATTGCCTGTTTTTATGTGTGTTCAGCTGTGTGTCTCAGTGGTGTGTGTGTGTGTGTGTGTGTGTGTGTGTGTGTGCGCGTTTGAGATGAACAGACAATAGCAGCCTATATGACTTGTTCATTTTTCAGCCAAGTCAGCCATGCCTTCAATAGAAGTAGGGAAGAGTAAGTCGTAGGAGCACTGTGCTGGCATCACAAAGCCCGGGCTTCACCTTGGCCCTGCTCTGTCTCTGGTAGGCGGGGCATCAGTCACATCACTCCCTCTCTGAGCCTCAGCTTCCCTCCCTGGAGAGCGCCACCCACCTCATGGAAGTCTGCACATGTCATGGCACAAGGAGCAGAAAGCCCTGTGTGAACGCAAGAGAGTCCCTGTCTTGCTCCCGGGGTGCTGCGAAAAAAAAACAGTATTTCTTCTTCTTCTTTTTAATGTTTATTTTTGAGAGCAAGAGAGAGAAAGAGAGGGAGAGACAGAGACAGAGCATGAGTGAGGAAGGGGCAGAGAGAGAGAGGGAGACACAGAATCTGAAGCAGGTTCCAGGCTCCGAGCTGTCAGCACAGACCCTGACGTGGGGCTTGAACTCAGGGACCATGAGATCATGACCTGAGCTGAAGTCAGACGCTCAACCGACTGAGCCACCTGGCGCCCCAAAAGGCTTCATTTCTGCTGTCATCGTGCTGATGGCACCTGCCACGAAAGACTTGTTTCCACAACTTCTGGGAACTGTTGTCTTCCGGGTCCTACTGGGGCTCACTGAGTATAAAAGGCATCGTGACCACGACTTTTCATTGTGTAGGGGGTCAAAAGTAAACAAGTAAGACACTGTGACCTGAAGATAATTTAAAGAAAACTGTGATTTAAAATTGCTAGGATTATTTAAAAAAAAAAAAAAGTAAAGAAATAAAAGAGTGCTAAGGTGGCAAGCTTAACCTAGCAATGAGAATAAACCAGAAGAAAGGGTGCTAGATTGAGCTCAGGAAGCCTATGTTTTTCCCCACTCTCCCCAATTTGGCCTGTAAGCTCCCTGACGACCCGATCGTATTTTGCTTATACTTGAATCTCACTGTGTCTGTCACATACTAGGAAGGTGTCTAAAAGTATGTACCGGTTGGCAGATTGGCATGATAATACATTCACAATATATATTGTGGGTTACAAAAGCAAGTAATATGAACAATGTATATATATGTTCAAAGGAAAAAAGCTGGAAAGATACTAACATTCTTATACTAACAGCATTATCTTTGCATGATGTGATTACAAGTTCCTTTAATTTTCTTTTTTTCTTTTTATATGATCCTTGCATGATGTGATTACAAGTTCCTTTAATTTTTTTAAATTTTTATTCCATAACTTGCTGCATATAACATGTACTGTTTGTATAATTTAAGAAGTTTAGGGGCGCCTGGGTGGCGCAGTCGGTTAAGCGTCCGACTTCAGCCAGGTCACGATCTCGCGGTCCGTGAGTTCGAGCCCCGCGTCAGGCTCTGGGCTGATGGCTCAGAGCCTGGAGCCTGTTTCCGATTCTGTGTCTCCCTCTCTCTCTGCCCCTCCCCCGTTCATGCTCTGTCTCTCTCTGTCCCAAAAATAAATTAACGTTGAAAAAAAAAAATTTTTAAATGTGCATACAAATACATAACTATATTTTCAATATCTCCTTATGTTTTGTTTTTTTTTTTTATCTCCTTTTAGGTAATCACAGTAAACTGCCAAACAGAGCTGGGGGAGTAAAATGTTAATTCATATACAAAGAAAAATTTTGCAAAAATTGGCATCCAGAAGCAATAATGGAGGCTGGTTTTGTTCCCAGTGATGCGCAAAGCACAGTTCAGCGTGAAACACTAACACACTGCAGGAAGGAGGAAAGTCTTCATACTCCCTACCTGTTAATTCTGATCAAGTTGAAAACAACTCAAATACTCAAAATAGAGTCCCTGCTCACCGAACCACAGGATATATACACTTTGAATCATTATGGCGCTTTAAGGATATTTTATAGCTTTAAAATGTCAAGTAGGCACATTATAACATTTTATAGAAACATTTATATGAAAGGATGCTAAGTTGCCTATATATACTTACAATTCTGTGAAAACTCATTTTTGGAAGAAAGACCAAATTCAAACAATGTAACATAGAACTAGGTCAGTCCCTTATTTTATAGTGTTGCTTAGTTTCGTGATTTTTGTAAGAAATGAGTGGAAAACAGTGAATGACTACACACTAGTAATTAAAATAATTTCTAAATTTCCTTGGAATTCCAGAAAATTATAAGCAAAAAATAAGAGAGAAACAAATGTTCATATACTATGCTGTTGTTAGGAGTATAAATAGACCTGGGCGCCTGAGTGGCTCAGTCGGTTGAGCGTATGACTTTGGCTCAGGTCATGAGCTCACGGTTCACGAGTTCGAGCCCTGTGTTGGGCTCTGTGCTGACAGCTCAGAGCCTGGAGCTTGCTTCATATTATGTGTCTCCCTCTCTCTCTGCCCCTCCCTGAATCATGCTCTGTCCCTCTCTCTCTCTCTCAAAAATAAATAAACATCTTAAGAAAGGAATGTAAATAGTCCTGAGTTTCTTGAAGCATGAATTGGAAATATATATGTTAATACTTTTAAATTTTTTTCTAATGTTTATTTATTTTTGAGAGAAAGAGAGAGTGCGAGCAGGGGAGGGCAGACAGAGAGGAAAACACAGAATCCGAAGCAGGCTCCAGCCTCTGAGCTGTCAGCAAAGAGCCCTGACTCGGGGTCGAACCCACAAACCATGAGATCATGACCTGAACCCAAGTCCGATGCTTAACCGACTGAGCCACCTAGGAGCCCCATAAATTTTTAAAATGTCATTATCTTGGTTCTACCAATTCTATTTTAAGAATTTCATCTAGAAATAACAAGAGACCCGGAGACATTTACTCACCATTATTTGTGACGTGAAAGAAAAGAAGTTACAAAAATGTCCAACAGTAAGAAATGAGTTGAAGGGATATACCAGTAGAATAGAATAGTCAGGCAGCCATTCGAAACATCCCATGGAATTGTATTTAGTATTAGGCGAGGAAAAGCTTCACTAAAACACACAATTATTAGATTACCAAATAGAACATGCCATATAATTACATCGATCTTAAAAAGACCTTGAAGAATATAAATCGAAACATTGACAAAGGTTGTTGGAATTATGGGTAGTTTTAATTCTCTTACATTTCTCTTAATGTCTAAATTTTCTATAATAAACATCTATTGATTTTAAGCTAATGATGGTTCAAAACACATAGCAGGCAAAATTGTGAGGCCAACTGTTCCTTTTCAGTTCAGTTGATGATACACATTTCAGCCACCATATGCAAATTGCTTTGACTCTCTCTGCAAACATAGTCTCTTCTCTCCTCCACCCCATACCCTACCACAATATATAGAAAAATTTCTCAGTGCGTTCCCAGTTCCTGGCACCAAATGCATGTGCACATGTGTGCGCTCACATACACGTACACACACCTGCGCATGCGCACACACACCAGGCCGGTAGCACCTGGCGGGAGGAGCAGCACCCAGCCACCAGGAGGCCTCCTCCAGCCCCAGCCATCCTCACTCTGTGCAGCCTTAGGCAGGGTACGCCCCTTCTTTGGGCCTCAGTTGCATCCAATAACGCAGTGAAACTGGCCTAGAATGTCGCTAGTGGCCCTCTATGTTGGTGGTATTTTATTATAGGGAAAACCGTTCCTGGAGGGGAAGATTTGTAAGGAAAAGGAAAATAAGTCTCCTTAGCAATCCTGTTCCCAACCTTTGGGCCTCTTTTCCTTTTTGGATTTGAAATGAAAAAGGAACTCTTGTGAGGCTCTGGTCTGAGGACTTGGCGATGTGGCAGCGGCTGTTTTGGAAGGCTAGCTCTCAGAAGAAATAGGGAGAATGAAGGGACTGTATGAGCATGTGCTAAAATGTCAGGAAGTTTAGGACATGACATGGGCTGGGCCGCAGAATCTGAGATCTAGCACGGCCTCAGGTTTGCACACTCTGAGTCTCTCGCTTTGGAATCCCACAGAGGACACAGGGGGATGCTGTGGGGCTTCCTGGAGGAGGCGAAAGTCTGTGCAAGGACAGTGGGTGCTGTGCTGGGGTGGGAGAGTGGGTCTCAGCGGACTCCCCTGCTTCCCTGCAGGGAAACACTGCTCTGGGTCTCTTCCGTAGTTGGCGAGTATTAGTTGAGAGGTAGAGGCTCTATATTTTCAGAGCCTCAGTTTCCTCATCTGTGAAGTGAAAGTTTGGACTAGATACATTCAGAGGTCCTCTCCAAGTCTGGTCCTGACTAAAAGCCTGCATATCACAGACCCTTCTTGGGGTTTGGTTTATGCAGAATATGTACCCAGTGTTGACACTGGAACTAACGATGCACTGATTGTCCTGTTTGCTCTTCTTGTGTGGACAGTGGGAGACTTCAAGTGGCACAAAGCTTCTAGACCCTTACCTGCCTTCCTTCTGTGTCCCAGAAGGGCAATATAGGCATTTGACAGAACTATTGTAGCAACCGGTTTTTGTTTCTTACCATTTTCCCACATATTTCAATTTATGTTCTCTTTCTTTCGTTCTTTCTTTATTTCTTCTTTTTCTCCTCCTCCCCCTCCTCCTCCTCCTTCTCCTTCTCCTTCTTCTCTTTTTACATTTTTGGCGTGTCATACAGAAGATAGAGGCCCTAAGTTTCCCTGTATCTCTTCTGGACAGGGCACCAGGCAACTCTCAATTTCGTATTGAACGACGGAGGCTCTATTGCCCAAGATTCTCCGGTTTGAAATCCAAACCTGAGTTCTTATTCTAGTTTTATATCTGGAAATTGACAGCCACCTTAAAAATCAAATATGAGCCCCAGTCCATGTTCACTACATATGAAAGGAGAGTTTTGAGGCCACATTTTATCGTTACATATAAAAAGTGAAGGGCTCAACACTCATTGTGTGCCTGGCACCTGTGGGGCAATTCTTCCCTGCAGCCGGGCTCAGCCCTCCACTCAGGGAAACTCAGAGAGTAGAGGCGACTCCACCCTGGGCGAGGCATCTGTCCGGACGGGGGAGAAAAGCAGGCTCATCTGGTGGTGTAGTCCACTGCCGGGATTTACTGCTCCCAGAGAGCATGCCGGTGGCTTTTGGGTGATACGTACTTGGTATGTAATTAGGTCCCTTGTCCACTAACAAGACCTTGACTGTGGACCATTCATAATCTCATCTTCCAGTCCCGGAAGGATGGCATCCAAGGTACCATAGAATCCTGGACGCCAAAGCTTCCATTTCCATCATCCTTCCGGCGACTTTGCAGCAAAGTCGTTTTCTCCTCAGATGAAGTAGGTAGATCATTCATTCGTGTGTTTATTCTGGTGCCAGGGTTTGGTTTAGGATGGGAAATGTTTCTTGAAGAGCTTCCCGGGGGAGGGGGAGGGTAGGAGAGCTAGCTCTGGCCCAGACGGCCTGGTTTGGAGTCGTGGGTTTTCCTCTCCCTAGTTGGGAAAGCATAGGCAGCTCACTTCACTTTTCTGTCCCCAGTCGTCTCGTCTATAAGATGGAAACAATGATAGCAACACTTACCCCGTTAGGTTGTTGTAGGGATTAAATGAGGGCTCGAAATAGTGCCAGGCACAAAGTAAGCACGTGATACATGTCAACTCTCCCCGTTAATGAGAGACAGACTTGTCAATCATTAAAGCACAGCAAAGTGTGTTGTATGCTTTAATAGAAGTGCCCAGCTGGGAAATGATTGATTCTGGGAGATTCACAGAAGAATCTTCATCAGTTAGGGCTCCATCAGAGAAGCAGAACCACTCCATGTGATACAGAATCAGGGATTTGTTTTCGGGGCTCCATCCTGCCAACTGGGGGGACTGGTTAGGCTAATCCGTCAATGTGAGGCTGTTGCTTCCCAGTCGATGCTGGACTTGGGGTCAGCAGGGCAGGCAGTAGGGAAAGAGAAATGGTCACAGAGTGGGGAAGGCAAGGACAGACTGCAATGTGCAAAGACAGACCAGAGCTCGTTTCTGCCTCTCACTGCTTCCGGGTGATGATGCTGACGGGCGGCAAGACAGACACACCGGCTGTCCCCATGTTGCCCCAGAGGTTGGGCCAGGGCTCAGAGGAGCTCCAGGGGGAGGTCTGGTGAGACCTGGAGATGCCGAGGGCGCAGCCGCTGCCCCGTCACAACAGGTGAGCCGGCAGATCAAGGACGACATGTGTGAGAATGCAGGGAACGGTGCCTCGTACCAACCCACGGAATGTTAAAGCATGGTAGTTCCTCTTCTGTATTCCAAATGCTGTGCAAACGTCATCTGTGGCCGATGCCGCTATCGAACTTTGCAGGGGAAGGAGGTCTGGGAAACACAGTCCCAGCTTACCTAAGTTGGCCCAGAGCAAATCCACCACAGCTCCACGGAGAAAGGGATGGAATTGGGTCTGAAAGCGTTAGCGTCCGCAATGAAGGGAAAGGAGAAGGATATTCCAGAACCAAGAAATGATGTGCAGGTCAGGAAAAGGTCCCGCGTATAGGATGTTCAGAGTGGCCGCAGCATAAGGTGCTCTTCTTATGGGGCCACAGAATCAACCCAACATCACCATAAGCCATAGTAGCTGAGGAAGTGCAGATTTATCTATCCATTGGGCCATAATCCTTCTTTTAAACAAAGACCAACTTCTGCTGCTTCCAGGCTGACGTCTTTCCCACCACCAAGGCACTTAGTGGCAGTGAAAGGGGCATTAAGCCCGGAGCCAGGAGACTGTCAGTGCCCCAGCCCCCAGTACCCCACTCTCAATGGGGGGGCCTTGGGCAGTACTTTTTACCCTCTGGAAGTTCTTCTCTAAAAGCAGGGATTTGAACCGAAGTCATAACCAAATCTCTAGAGTCACATCAGACTTGAGCATTTTCTAGCCATTAGCAGGAGACAAAAGGGGCACGGCAGTTTTCATCCCTGTGAAAGCCGAAACAGAAAACACCAGGGCCCTGTGTCACATCACTTGGCTTTGATCTCTGGATCCTGGAAGCAGCCACGGGACAATGCAGCCTCCCGTGGATATTCTTGAGGTCTAGACCTGGGCTGAGTTAGGTGTCCCGGGCCAGGTTAAGGCTCAATTGCCTTTGTCTTGGTAGCACTGCCCTTGCACTGTGTCAGAAACATCCGCGGCTATCAATAAATAGTGGGTGAATGAATTTGTGACATCCGGTCCTGGTGGCTCCATAGGTTTCGCACTGGCCTATGGGCCACTTTCGGGAGACACTATATGGGCTCCCTCTCAGGGAAGGCTGAATCAGAAACAGGTTCCTCAAATCCACTCCATTCGCGCCCTGTATCCCTGGGAGGATCTGATTACAGGATTGAATAATGAGGGAGAGTGTCAGGACACTGCCTGTCTGAGGTAATGTGAATTCTAAGCAAAGAAACAGCCGCCCCGTCTTTAATTCTGTGAGTGTATTAATAAATACTTGTGACCGGACCATTTCTAGTCATAGGTATCCGCTCTCTCCAAAAATTTGAGGGACGTCAGACGAATGCCTCACAGTTTTGGCCTGTTCTCAAAGATGTTCAGAAGGTGGAGCCCAGGGAAGCTATGAGGTTGTTGAATATGTTGAATATGGTGAATATGTTCTTCGTGAAACGCGATAAAATCTTGGTATAGTTAATTCCCCTCTCTAATGGAAAACCAATTTTGCTAACAAATAACATGGCTGGGTTTTATGTTCACCACTTGGGAATTTGGGAAAATGCGGACTTTGGAATCGTCAAATCTGGGTTCTACTTCTTAACAGGTGTATATCAGGCAAGTTATTTCTTGCCCGAGCCTCAGCACCTTCTTCTGTGAAAGGGGCATGATAATACTGATTGCTTAAAGATCTTAAATAAGGCGGCATGCATAAATTATGGTAAGTGTTCAATAAATATTATTTATTTTCCTTACCAGGCCTCGCAAAATAAAATGATAAGTACATATTTCTGAGTTTTCCTTACGCTGTTTGTCTGCCATTAGTTTCTTTGTTGTGTTACATGCTTGCCCTTGAAATCAGATAAGCGATGACGGGCATGAAGGGCTTGAGAAAAAAAGAAGTCATGGGAAAAAAAAATAAAACTGAACTTATTATTATTATTTGTTTGCATACAAGTTGCAAAAAGATGCTATAATTCTGTTTCGGAGGCAGAACCCATGCATCCCTTACAGTTTGAGAATCCTGGGAATATGTCATTGTGACAGTCAGTTTCTGGCTTTCACAGGCATGAAATAGCTCCGAGTCTTGTTTTCTAGACCCATAGACCAGGAGAGATAAATGTTCTTAGAGGTCGTCCAGCAAAGCCCTTCCATGAATGGAGAAACTAAGACTCAGAAAGGGAAATGAGTTGCCCAAGATCTCTCACGTGGGTAGAGATAGTGTGAGCACTGGAATTTATGTCTTCTGATTCCTCATCCTGTAACAGCATGTTGCCTCAGAGCCTTTGCTGATTCACCTTGCAATCTTGGAAAATTCCCTTGTTTTCTTTGTACCAGTCTTTCCATGAAACAAAGATGGCAAGGATAACTCATGATCCATACCTTATAGAGATGCATATAAATTAGTCGGACCCAGGCTCAGGCTGCAATGAACGTTCAACTCCCTGGAGTTAGCACAATCCACCACTGGTTCACAAAAGACATGTGAGTGTTACAAAGGAAGTTGCTTTGTAGCTGTCGGATGGAGGGACGGTTGTAGTCCATTAATGTGCTGAGTGACCCCGGATAAGTCCCTTGCCTTCCCTCAGCTCCAGCATACTCATCAGGTCCGGAGTGTCACTTCTTGCCCTAACAGTGTGACATTCCATCAGTTATTTCAATGTAGGACCCAATCGGAGGCTGACTGACTCTACTTCCCAATGACAGGGACCCACACCAACTTAGAATCACTCGCTAGAAAATCAAAAGCAAAACAGCCAATGAGAATGAAACTAAAGTAGAGAAGGCACATGGATTTCCTTTTAGGCATTGTGTTTCTGGTCTATAATCACAACTGTGCAAGGATACACTAAGTTCTCTCAACCTTGAATAAGATTGCCAATCAATGTTTCAGAAGTATCCGAGGTTTCCTGACTCCCTTCTTTCTCGGGGTAATCATCTTTCCACGGACTCAATCTATGGACATATATCACCTATTGACAAGCAGTGTTGAAAAGTCAGGGGAAGTAGACCCAGGCCAGGAGGAGGACCAGGTTATTGTCTTTATTTCATCTCACTCGCTGTCAGGATGAAATACAGCATGGCGGAGAGCTCTGAGCCCTGGCAAGAGCTGGGGGCCTGTCACTTGCTGGCTTTGCAAGCCTCGGCCTTGTTCCACTTTGAGCCTCCGTGTTCTTCTCTGGAAGAGAAAGGGGTTGGGTCAGATGCTCTTTAAAGCTCATTTTAGGGCTAACATTCTACTGCTTGGCTTACTTGAGTCTTCAGAGAAGAGTCCTGGAACCAAGCATCCTTAACCAGGCTTTGCCTCACAGCCCAGAGACGCCCATGTCATCTTCTTCTTCCAGGGCTCCAGCACAGAGACTGTGTTTAGTCCATTCATAACTGAAATTGGTTTCTTTGCAATGAGTATTTGCGTTCCAATAATTTTTTAAAAGCTTACAATAAAAAAAGCCAAAGGCATTCCTTGAGAAGCTGCCATTAAAAATGCATTAATGGTGGGGGCGCCTGGGTGGCTCAGTTGGCTAAACGTCTGACTTCGGCTCAGGTCATGATCTCACGGTTCATGAGTTCAAGCCCCGAGTTGGACTCTGTGCTGACCGCTCAAAGCCTGGAGCCTGTTTCAGATTCTGCGTCTCCCCCTCTGTCTGCCAACTGGTGCTCTCTTGCTCTCTCTCTCTCTCTTTCTCAAAATAAATAAACATTAAGAAATTTTTTTTAATGCATTAATGGTAGGGTGAGAGTGGAGGGGGGTTGGAAGAAGAGGAGGGCTGGGCTTTCCCTTGAAATTCTGCTATGCACAAGAGGCCATAACTCTGATCCCCCGGAACTGCTGAATTCACAATACCTTGTGAATGACATTGCCTCTCTGTAACCTCAGTTGAATATGTTCCCGCGAGGAATCCTTCATGTGTGAAGACAGGCACAAGTTGATACATTCACATGGACTTCTTGTAAAAATAAGCCTAATGAGTTCACCCTGATTTTAGAAGGCTTGGGGATTCAACTATGGATGAAAGAGTTAACATTTCACTGGCTTGAGCTTTGCAACAGGCAAGCCCCAGCGGAACCGTTTTGAGCAGCGGACATGCAAACAAAGATGGGCAAAGTTCTTCAGGCTCCGAAGCTTGTTTTGGAAAAGAACCGCAAAAGTTCGGATGGCTCTGCTGAATTTTATCTGATTAGTCAAGCTGAGGATGGGAGAACGAAGAGACACTTGTGGAGCCAACCGAATGTGAGGTGCGTTCTTGCTTTGCTGTCGCTTCCTTTGCTTTTAGGCTTATGTGTGTTTTGAGGAGCAATCTAGTCCACATGTTATGTGTCCCTTACACTTGAATGCATGGAGGTACTGGTTGGTAAGAGAGTGGTCCAGATGGCCAGGTGGCTGCTACATAGCAGGGAAATCCTCGAAGCAGAAATGCATCCAAAAGTGGAGATCAGTCGTTGCCCCAAGTACGGGCAGAGAATGAGGCAGGAAAACAGGGGCTGTGGGGAGGACAGGCCAGGCGACAGGACAGGACGTAGTCCTATGACCCCCATGTCGAGATTAGAAGGCAGTACAGAAAGCCCTGAGTTTGAAATTAGGAGACTGGGGCTTGAATCTCTTTAGCAACTGTAGCCTTAGTTTTCTCACCTGTAAAATGGACATTTTGACCCAGAATTCCTATTCCCGGTGGTTGTGTTTACAAACGTTTATGGTTCTTTCTGTGCTTGGCACAAAATAGGCGCAAATAAATATTTACTATTTTTTTTATTGTTTAAGGGCAATGCAAATCTTAGTTCCTTTGTGTGTTCCCAAAACTGGTTCTCCCTGTCTGCCACCCACAAACCCTAATTGTCACCATCAGGGCAGCAAGAAGCACACGCTCTCTGGGAAACAATATAAACTGGCTCACGTATTTTTTTCACACCAAACAGCATGATTTCAAAACGCTCAAAAAAAAAAAAAAAACACCCAGAGCCAAAGTAAATTCTCTCTCCGCACCTCCCCCCTACTCCCCCCCCCCCCACACATGAACTTTTAAACCTTGGAAATCAGACAAGAGAGAGAGGGAAAAAAGAGAGGGAGAGAAAGCCCAGCCTCCCATTGCTTCACATTGTATATATATAGAGTTCACAAACACAAGGTGCACCGTCAGAAGGGCCTGGGGCAAAGTTTGTACTCTGCTTGAATTCTAACTTTTGTTTACCAAGGTAATAAACCGGTCCTCTGCTGCCCCAGGTGTAAAGCTATTATGAAAAGGCATATTTGTATTTCGCCCCACCTCAGATGTGCGGTATGTGGGGCATCCTGCGCCGTAAGAGCAGCCTGGATTTATTTACGGAGAGAGGCGCCCAAGCACGGGAGGAGCGACGTCAGACTGGGCAAGGCCGGGTCCCAGCCAAGCCCCGGCCACCTAGCCTTCCTCCTTCTGGTCACCCACCCGCCCCTTCCTGCACCCGCACTGGCACATAACCCAACCCGTAGGCGACCCTACAGGGGCCTCTGCCATCTCTGGTTGGACAAGTTTTGTCTCTTCGGCATCTTGTCCTAGATTTTTCCGACCAAACCTTTCCTGACACATTTTGTAGAGCCCAGCCAGATCGGAGTGGATGAACACATCAGCTGCAGAAACTTCTTCCCCCTCCTTCGCCCTGGCTGTCACACCCCGATGGGTTATCTGTGGCCTGGGATGGCTGGGAGGAAATTTCACCCAAATTTTCAACGGAGCTAAATGGCCTGGAACCCGCTGTAAATCGTCTACTGAAATCTTGGCACGGGAAGGAGGAAAGAATGTATGGAAAAGGGCAGACTTAGAACGCCAAGGCCATTAGCCTGGGCAAGTGGGAGAGCTGCTGAGGGCTTGCTGGGGTGCCGTTGCCTCCAGGCACGTCTGGCCGACCACCCAGAAATTTGCAGGAAGACACAGAGCAGTGGCAGCGGCCCCCACTAAACACAAGCTGTAGGGCACAGGCAATTCTCTTGGTCCTCGGTCCTTAGCTGGAACTGAGGGCCTCCCTTTTATCTTCCGGGAGCTAACTCCACTTTCTTTGGACCTGTGGGCTCCTATATATATCTCCTGAGCCCCTACTAAATGCAGAAGATGCAGCCAGGGTCTAGCACCTCGAGTCAGGACTCCATAACTATTTTGGAACAGTGAATTAATTCCAGCCTCCTCTCTTGAAAAAGCAAGATCTTGAGTAAGATAACAAACCCCTGTGAGCTCAGAGTGATTCATCTTCTGGAAAACGGGAATCATAATTATAATTTTTTTTTTTTTTGGGAGCTGGTATAAGGACCAAGTGGAGAGCCCTTTGTAAATGCTCAAGAGCTACATGAACGTTGGTAGCTACAGCAATGTTGAACTCCTCCTATGAGTCAAACTTCTAGACTGGGCTGTGCCAGTCATGTCTGCCTCACGTTTCCTAGAAACTCAAAGCAACACATACCCATCTTGAGCATCTACTAAGGTTTAGGTCCAGTGGAAGTCTTCAAAGGTATGGAGATAACATAAGACTTCCTTGTCCTCAGGGAACTGGGTGGGGAAGGAGTGAGGATAAGAAAAAGACACTGCACCCCTGAACCCAAAATTACCGAGTGTCTAAAATCCAGTCACTTAATAATAACTCTTGAGAACTATCGAGGGCCAATTATGGACCAGGCATTGAGAATTCTTATCACTGGAAATTGTTTCAGTTCAGGCAGGTTAATGTAATGACTCAGCCCCAAACACATTTATTTCTTGTTCTCTAACAGCGGCTACAACCCACAAGCACAAGGTCCCAAGGTGAGACTTTCTGGCATGTGGAGCACAGAGCAAAGGCCAGTGTGGTGGGGATGCTGTGAGTGAAGGGGGGAACTGTAGAGAGTGAGAGCAGAGAAGTTAGGGAAGTGCCAGCTTATGGAGGGTCTCAGGAGTCACATAAAGAATTTGCATTTTAAACGATAATTATGCTTCGAGATTCGTGATGATCAATGCAGAAAGGAGGTGTCTTGGTCTTATTCATCTTCAAATCCATTAATTCACGGATTGCTCTTCCCCAGCTCCCCTCTGTACTACAGGAGGGCTGACCTCTGCATATCCCAAGGCCCTTCGCCAGCCAGCTTCTGTCTGGAAGCAGCCAACGGGAGGCCTGGACAGGAAATCAGAGGGCAGGAGAAAGGGAGAAAGCAAGGTATCTCTCTCCCTTTCTGCCTCAGGAGCATCTAAAGCAGGGCTCTGTCCCGTCCAGCTCCTGCTGGATAGGTGCACCGTGATCCAGCTTCCACCTGGCAACCTTGACCTCTGCACTCTGGCAATATGGCTTCTTCTCTATATCCCTCTAGTCCAGCCTAGTAGCAACCTCTGCTATTGCTAACAGCCGGACTGACTTTTTCACTTCTGCTATCACCTACATAGCCAGTGATCTGCATTGGATTCTCTGTGTTTAAACTCTTACAGTGGCTTCAGTTTCCCTGCAGGACTCTGATGACGGATACACGGTACAAACCACATGCTGTGGGAATGTTCCCTTGGCATCTGGTACCAGGCCTGGCACATGGCAAGTCCGCAGTGACTGTCTTGGTTTCCTATTGCTACGTAACAACACAAATATTACAGTTCTAGAGGTCGGAAGTCCGAATAGACCTCCTTGGGTTAACACCAAGGAAGTTCTAGGGAAGAATCCAGTTTCTTGTCATTTCCAGATTTTTCTGCCTGTATTCCTTGGTTCATGGCCCCTTACTGCATCTTCATAGGTGGCAGTTGGAAAATCGAGTCTTTCTCCTGATGTCGCTCTTCTGGGTCTGACACTTCTGCCTCCCTCCTCCCCATTTGGAGACCTTTGTGATAATATGGTGGCCACAATATTGTGGATAGTCTCTCTATTTTTGAGACTACGTGGAGAGTCTATTTTTTAAGGTCTGCTGATCAGCAAGATGTATTCCATCTGGGACTTTAGCCACCCCTCCCCACCCCCACCGCCCGCCCCTTGCCATGTAATATAGCATAGTCACAGGGTCTGGTTATTAGGGTGATGGTGTCTTTGGGGAGCCATTACTCTGCCTGCTGCAGCAATTAAGCAAAGTCAGAGCATGGGGAGGGAAGTTATGGAGGCTTGCTAAAGGGGACAGAAGCTGGGTGCCTTAGACCTCATGCAGTGAGAACTTAAGGCCCACGCACTGAATTAAACACGGAGACCGCAGAGCTCCGGGGAGAACATTTGGGTCCTCTGGTTCAGAGGGCATCTCCAGAGATGCTTGAAGCATGGCTCGTTGTTGGAAACCCCTCAGTGTGCTCTTGCCTGTCACGCTTGGGATGCGATGCTGGGACGCAGCCATTGTTCGTCTCTCACCCAGGATGGCACGTAGGTTTCTTGTTTTCCCAGAGAAAGGTTCATTTCGGAGAGGGGAGTGGGTGAAGGCAAACTGTTGGCTGCAGCACGTGAGGCCCAGCAGTTCCAATTCGGGGACAACTGGAGTTGATGCAGGCGTTCCATCCAAATGTAATCAAACGCCTCCTGTTGCCAGACGACGTGTTATTCAGTGGGGGGTTGGCGGGGGGCGTGTTGTGAATCGGAGATGCCTTCTGTAACTTTCTCAGATGGGTTCTGGGAGGAGAGGAAGGAGAGCAGAGAGAAATTCACTTCACTGGTAAATAAACTTCCAAACTGTAGCCCGATTCCTGAAAAACTCTGGAAACTGCCTACGGGGAAGAAGATCCACAATGAGGTGGTGGGCGTGCTTGCTCAGAGTGGGAGGATTTGTGACAACGCAAGCCCATGGGGCAGCACACAGCACCAGATCTCAAGGGAAATCCGGGGAGCCGCTGCCCCACTCCCCTGCGTGTGGGGTGGGGAGGTGAGCTTGCAGGGGACAAAGTTTGGGTAAGTATAGAACGGCTTCCTCTATTTTGAGCTAGATTTTGTGGAAATGACTTTCTTTCAACTGCTTCACTGGAACTAGAATTCCCCCACCCACTCTTCCCACACCTCGAAGCCCAGCACCCTCGGGCAGAACAAAGTGTGAGGGAAGTCCTTGCCAGGTCTGGTCTGGGGAGGAGGAGAGGCCTACCTTTCAGGACGCGGGCCTGGCGTTCAACCCAACACACACAGACTCTGATTTCAAGTTCTCCGTTTCTTAGGCCACCATGGGCTCCTGGCAACATCTCAGGAAATCTTTGGGACAGGGGCCTGTTGAAGGATTGTATCTCGGTTGAGTACCTCCAACCACATTTGTCAGCTAAGAATAGTCTTTGGGAAGAGTGGCACTATCTGCTTCCGGTTGTGTAACTGACATAGAGGCGGTAACATTTTATCATTTATCAGCACAGACACGCTACATTAGGGACATACTTCGTACTTACAGACAATTTTTGGTTTCTGAGGACCTCGAAGGATTGAGGACTGACTATTAACCCACCCAAAACAACTGTTCAGAGGTAGGCAGAGGACTCCTCGGGAAGGATCTATGAGGGACCTGGGAGAAAACGGTGGGCAGAAGGCAGGAGTAGGAGAGAGCCTTTTCACTCCCGGCTCTTTGTGACTTTTGAGCTTTGTACTTTCTGCGTGTGTTATTTATTCAAAAAGAATAAATAAAACATACTGTGAGACACACAGGATCAGCCTGATCTCAGCTGTGTCAAATCAGACAGGTGCGAGAGAACTGTCATGAAATTTCATAGTACTGTGACTGTTTCTCTTCCCTGTACCTTTGGATCTTTTCTACATCTTCCTCAATGAACAGTAACAACAGGGCTTTTCAATGATTTCCACATGCCACCACTACGCCACATAATCTATGGATCGGGCTCAAGCTGATAAGATAGGCGCCGCCCATATGCCTTTTCCATTTTCCATTGCTTTCCAGTTGGCCAGCGAGCGGGCTACGTTTCTAGGTCTGATTCGTGGATCCCTTGTTGTTCACTCGGTCATAGCGAAACATCGGGCGCACATCACCCTTCGTGACGGCTGGGTTTCGGTTCAGGTAACCTCCCTGTTATCACTGTGATCTCTGCTGCCATTCAGCACCATCACCGCTATCAGCCAGCTTCTCAGATCAGTGGAACAGGCATGCTTCAGCACTTGCAACCCTCGGCCATGTGCCATGGCGGGTGCGGAGGTGACACTTAGCTGTTTCCTCCCCCTAAGGTAGTCCGCCTGGGAAGAGAGAGTGTGTGTGGAGTTAGCTTTGATTGGAACCAGAACGTGGTGAGGGCTTTGAGAGGCCCCACGGTGTGTCCGACTGTGGGGCAGGAGAAGGAGGGAACGCGTTGCTGCAGGGGCGAAACGTGCCTTCGTTGTGTCCGTCTCTCTCTGGTCTTTACTGCAGTCTGCAGTGTGTCACGTCCTCGCCTCGGTCCTTTTTCTTGCCTAGTGTGGCCCAGTGAGCTCCACAGCACGATAGAGTTATGAACAAAGTGCTATGCAGCTCGGAGGAAGCTGAGATGAACTCCATTCTGGAGGCAGAATTTATAGAACAGCTAGCATTTGAGCAGACTCAAGGGACTGATGTCATTTAGGTAGCAGAGACACAAGGAGGAGCGACTTAATAGAAAGAGTAGGGCAAAGGGGTGTGGGGATGCTGTGTGGGGGTGCACTTGTCCGAACCTTAGATTCCACATCTGCAATGGGAGATTGCAGCACGTCATGTAGCACGTCGAATGTACCGCTAGCATTTGCCCAGCACCCACTGGGTGCCCCCAGCCATGCAGCTAGCGGAGAGTAGAGGAGGAACACACACTCGGGGCTCAACAGGGAATGTCCTTAGCCACTATTCTGCACCACCCTCAAAGGATGAAGAAGTGGTCCGTAAACCAAAGCATTTACAAGCGGAGTTGTATCATCCCTTCCAACTTGGACCCTAGAGGTCTCTGATCCGAAATTCGAGATCATTTCTGAGGCAATTAGGCATCCTGGACAGCCATCGGCCTGTTGACCTGGCACTCTGGCTGCTTTGGGAGGATGCTGCTCTAGGCGTGAGCTTTCCCACAGCTGGAGAGGACCGTCAAACCCTGGACCAGGCGTGATTTGGCTTTGGCGAGACGCATTGGGAGGGTTGTCCGCTCTTGGCCTGATTGTGATCGGAGCTCCCGCTCTGAGGAACCAGCTACCGCTCAGAGGGCCCTCTTGGTCCTGAAGTTCTTAGTTGCTGAAGACACAAGTCACCTGGGCATCTTCCACGTTGGTAGCCTGGTTGAAGAAGGAACAAGCGTGGGCCCAGTTACTTCTGGGTATGTGAACGGCCAGATGGCGCATTCTCACCGGGGCCTGATAGCATGCTATCTTTTTTGAGAAGGTCTTTCATTTTTACCAGACAAATGCTAACTCATGGCCCGGTAGAAATCAAGCCTGGAAGCTATGGCAGTATTCCTTGAGAATTGCTCTCCATTATTTGTTTTCACTACCGCTGTGGTGGTGCCTGCAAGGTTACCATTACTGCTTTGGACAGAAAAGTTATCCAGGAAGAAAGTGATTTTTCGGTGCTTCCTCAGTTAAAAAAAACATCTTTAGAACGACATACATACTTGTCTTGTGCTTTTAGCCCACAGAGCTTTCACGTGCATTACGTTTAGTCCTCTGAACCTCCTTTTCCGTGGTGTGGAGAGGTGGGGAGGTTAGTGGAAGATTCATAGAGGAGAGGTATCATTTCCTTGGAACCCATTAGGACACTGAGACTCAGAGAAGTTAAGCAGTTTGTTGGAAGTCACACAGGCAGTCAGTGATAATGCAGAAACACAGATGCCAAGTTCCTGCTTCCAGACTACACGCGCTTTTGACTTTCCTTAGGTCCCAGGGACACCCCATCCCTAGGTTCTTAGGAGCGAAGGGGCTCCTGGGTGGCTCAATCAGTTGAGCATCCACCTTGGGCTCAGGTCATGATCTCAGGGCTCGTGAGTTCGAGCCCCGCGTCGGGCTCTGTGCTGACAGCTCAGAGCCTGGAGCCTGCACTCTGTTTCTCTCTCTTTCTCTCTCTCAAAATAATAAATAAACACTAAATTTTTTTTTTTTAAGAAGTGGAGGGAGGCTCTGTGTCTGCTCTCCACACCCTCCCACTCCATCCCCAGCTACATTATTCTAAGGACTCCATCAGTTTGAGTTGGGAATGCAACTCAGGGGCTACGGTTCCCAACAGAGGATCATTTTGCCTGCAAGGAACGGTTGGCAGTGTCTGTAGACGTTTTGGGGTTGCCACTGCTGGGGAGAGGGAAGTGCATGCTACTGGCATCAGTGAGTAGAGATCAGAGACAATGCAAACCATCCTACAATGCACAGGACAGCCTCTATAGCAAAGAAGTATTAAGCCCCAAATGTTAACTGTGCCAAGGTCGGTAAGCCTTGGGTTAGAGTAAAGGCAAAAACCCTCAATTCCCAGATTCCCAAGTACATGGAGAACTTTCCAGAAATGTCTCTTTTTTAAAATTTTTTTTTTAATATTTATTTATTTTTGAGACAGAGAGAGACAGAGCATGGATGGGGAAGGGGCAAAGAGAGACGGAGACACAGAATCTGAAGCGGGCTCCAGGCTCCGAGCTGTCAGCACAGAGCCCCACGCAGGGCTCGAACTCACGGACCGTGAGATCATGACCTGAGCCGATGTTGGATGCTTAACCGACTGAGCCACCCAGGCGCCCCGAGAAATGTCTCCTTTTAAAAAACAACTCCAGGTGTTTGCATGTTTTTTCCTCCTATGATAATGAAGATCTGCCAAATATGTCAGAACTGAAAGAGGAAACTGAGGCCCAGACGGCCCAGGATCACCCAGCTACTACGTGGCAGAAAAGAAACAGGGTCATCCGGCCCCAAGTCGAATGCATTTTCTACTTGATCATGCTAAATTCCCCACTCAGTAGCTCCGATTTAAGCCATTTTCTGACTCACTGATTCAACAAATGTTGTGATCTGAATGTGCTCACAGACACAGACCTGCCCACAGCTTATTCTAATAGAAAACAGTACAATGTGGGAAGAACCTCATAGACTCTGCCTCAGTTCCCTTTGTGTCTTCAGACCCAGGCCCCTTGCACAGCTGTTGGGTGGAGGGGCTTTTCCTCTCTCCTTAGGAGACAGAAGGTCAAAGCTGGAAATGAAACTGACATGCCACCCCAGGCGTCAGGTTTCCCTGTAGGAGGCACATTACTGAAAATACCTAAGTTTCTTGGAACTGAAACATTTTTTTCATATTTGATTTTTCATAGCTCGTTCTGTCGCTTTAATGTTTGTTTTTTACTCAGTCAGTCAGTGAAACTGGGTTGGTCAGTGAAATTTCTAGTGCCTGGAGGTTTCACTTTCAGGGTCTGAAAGCTTGGGTTTAGACTTCTCAAGCCTTCACAAAGGCCCTTAAGGTTTGCGGCATTCTAGCCAACAGTGAGTGTCAAATGATATGAACACAGAACGCTTGGATAGTATTTATTGATACAAAATATTTGGTTAATTGATACAAAATATTAAACTGATACAAAATATGTATTCAACGCGTGTTCTGTATGAGACTCTGCCAAGGGCAGTAGAAGTATAGCCCCAAGTACGACGACCGGGACATTTCCTTCCCTCAGTTGCCTATAGTCTGGTGGGGGAAGTGAGTCCATATGTAGCTCACATCTTTCCCCCTCAAACACCCTTTATTCACTTTTATCAGGGAGTTAACGCAAATCTTATTCTCTTACTAGAATGCTCTTACTTTTTTTTTTTTCTTTGTCAACCTTCTATTCAGTCTTCAAGGGCAGTATCAGATGCCAACTCATTAAAAAAAAAAAAAAAAGAGAGAGAGAGAACTCTCAGAAATCTCCCTAGGGAATCAGGATATGCTGGTTAAGTATACCTTCCACTTCTCCTTTAAATGGCTGTAAAACCCGTGGGCACTTATTGTGCCCCCTTGTAGAGAGGCAGTGTAGGCTGGTTGTTGTGAGGTGCCTGTGTCCAAATCTAAATTGTATTACGTACCTGTGGATGCCTTGGGCAGGTTACTCAGCATCTCTCTGAGCCCAGTTTCCTGGTCTGTTGTGAGGATGAAATGTCATAGAGCCTGTGCGGTACCCGGCATGTGACGACTACTCAGTACAGAGTGAGCCTCAGTACAGTACGGTACAGGCTGTGTGATCTGTGCTACAAAGGATCCCAACACCCATGGGACGTGGGCACCTCTTCCCAGGAGCTCATAACGTAGGAAGTACCCAGGAAGGTTCACAAAAATCTCTGCAGAAGATGGGCCACCCATGCGTTAGAGCATTTGCTGTAAGGAATATTTGAAAGGTAAAAATTAATTCTGAATGAGTAGGCCTGATTATCTGCAGCTTCTTGGAAAAAACAGAATTTCAACTAGGCCTTAAGCAGAGGATAGGCGAATCCCTGGAGGCAGGGAAGCAAGGGAGAGAAAGGGTATTGGGTATTCTCAGAAGAGGGACTGGCTTACCCAAAGGCAGTGAATGTGAAAGTACTGGGTGTGGTCAAGCTACCGTGTGTCGCTAACAGAGAATATTCTAGAGATCAGGTAGGAGGAGGGGATTTGGGATTGGGATGGGACCCAATATGGGCTGATTAGCAGAGTCAATTGGAAAGATAGATCCAGACCCTAAAGGGCTTTAAATACCCAACATCAAGGTTTAGACTTCCCCCTGAAGGCAAAAGAGAGCCACCCAAGGTTTGTGACTTAGAAGGACCGCTTGAGTTGACTAGATCCCTGCCATCAGGAGCTCAGTCTGGTTAAGAAGAGAGAGTAGAGGGGCGCCTGGGTGGCGCAGTCGGTTAAGCGTCCGACTTCAGCCAGGTCACGATCTCGCGGTCTGTGAGTTCGAGCCCCGCATCAGACTCTGGGCTGATGGCTCAGAGCCTGGAGCCTGTTTCCGATTCTGTGTCTCCCTCTCTCTCTGCCCCTCACCCGTTCATGCTCTGTCTCTCTCTGTCCCAAAAATAAATAAACGTTGAAAAAAAAAAATTTTAAAAAAAAAAAAAAAAAAAAAAAGAAGAGAGAGTAGAGGGGCGCCTGGGTGGCGCAGTCGGTTAGGCGTCCGACTTCAGCCAGGTCACGATCTCACGGTCCGTGAGTTCGAGCCCCGCGTCAGGCTCTGGGCTGATGGCTCAGAGCCTGGAGCCTGTTTCCGATTCTGTGTCTCCCTCTCTCTCTGCCCCTCCCCCGTTCATGCTCTGTCTCTCTCTGTCCCAAAAATAAATTAAAAATGTTGAAAAAAAAAATTAAAAAAAAAAAAAAGAAGAGAGAGTAGAGAATGAATGATAAAAGGATTTGATGACTGGGATGCTAGAAGCAAAAAAAAGCGCTGTGTGATGCATGGAAGAGGGAACAACTGGGAAGGAAGCCCTTACCAGAAGAAACAAAGAAATCTAACCCTCTGAGCACTCCTCCACCATGGCAGCCGGGCATCATATTGTCCTCAACCTTTGATTTTGTCTGCCTTCCTCTCCTGATTGTGAGCTCCTTAAGGGTTCAGATACAGTGTCTACATTCAACAAACTTTCAAAAGATGTTGATTAAAATGAAAGATTGGAGATAACTATAAGCACAGAATGTAGAGTGGCTTGGGAAGGAAGAGTCTGAAGGCTGGGAAATCACTTAGGAAGTCTTGGAGAAGCTCAAGTGAGAGCTGGGGAGGCTGGAAGAGGATCAGCAGAGCGGGCATGGAAAGAATGGGATGGTCCAGAGAGACACAGAGAAAGAATAAACACTTGGGACTGGTTGGAGGTGAAGTGGATGAGAGAGTAAGAGGGTCAGAATTTATACAAGATATTGACTCCGGGTGCTTGGAAGGGGGATGATGCCATCAGTCTACCAACCCAAAGCAGAAGACTTGAATTGCATGGCCATAGCACAAGTAGGAATCAAGTAGGTATTTATGGAAAGGATGGATGGATGGATGGATGGATGGATAGATGGATGGATGGATGGGCCTTCAACACTAATTAGGGAATTATGGACTCCTTTATTACTGGAGCTAAAGGGGAGCTTACATATCATTCTATATATGAGTGAAATGAGGTAAGATGGGAGAAGTGACTGCTTTTGATCACATAGCTACTAGGTGATAAATTTAGGGCATGGAATTAAATCTCTGGATGCCTAGGCTAGTGTTCTTTCCAGTATGTTATATGGTTATTTTCTTCAATTCTTAAAAAGAATTTCAGAGGAAATGGTATGCATGAATATCATATACCACTTGTAATTTTTTTTTTAAACTAAAAGCTACATTGGAATTTCATTTCCGTTTCGCTGATTAAAATAGGAATTCTGAAAGTCATACATATTGATTGAAGAGTCCTCAGCTTTGGGGCCAAATCCTCCCAGTGGCTGTTACCTTCTATAATCCCATTTCCCCAGACATTGGTCTCTGGCCCATCCCAGATGCACAACTTGTAGCTTAAGAATGGGGAACATGCCTTGGTGAGTGTCTGCAGCAGAGGGGCCATTTGGAGGGAAGGCTTGAGAATACCGTTATCTCTTTGCAAAGGTGAAATGGACTTTTAGATAAATAGCCACATGGTGATTTAATCAACCAACATGAAGCATTGGCTCTAAAGCAAAGGGACTGGCTTCCTCAAACCATGCCCAAAACCAGTTCCGTTACTTTTCCCCACTTTGTATGTATTGAGTGCCTCATGCGTGCCTCCTTAGCCCACTAGCTGTCATGGTGGAAGACATGATCGAAGAAGTTTAAGATATGATTCCTCCTTAAAGGGGCCGCATCCTAATTGAGGAGAGGAGACTCATATGGGAAAAAAAAAAAATCACATGGTAATTTATGGTGTAACAATAAGTGCCTCTTTCTTGGTAACTTGCAGGCATTAAGCAACTAATAGAGAGAGTCTCAAACTCAGAAGTTTATCCCTTCAAATTCCCTTTAGGTATTTAAGCGTGACCACCGTATCCCGGCCCATAGGTGGTCACCATCTGACGTCAGAGAACGTACCTCTTGTCTTCCAGGGACAGTGTTATGGTGGACAATGAATCAGCTAATCACATTTCGTGTGAAGAGGTAGGCACAGTGCTGGGGACACAGAAAGAAGGGGCATTTCACCCAGTCTGGGCAGAGTCACCTGGAGCCTTCTTGCCTCTGTTCTCTCTCCTCTCCAGTTCTCTTCCACACCGAACCTGCTGTTAAAGCTTCTGATAAATCGCCATCGTGGCAGTATGCTTTAATGATAGCAACAACCGGCATTTAGTGAGCACCTACACTGTGCCGGGCACTGTTCCTTAATATTTCACACGCATTTCCTTGCATGGTGACGTCAGAGCCGAAATCTCGGCGCCAGCATTGCCGATACCTATGCGTGTATTATTAGACAGCTGCCAGTTCTCCCTGTGGCACCTCTTCACCCACCAAGCGACGAGGCAGTTCCAGGGCAGGAGAGCGAGTGCGGAAGAGGCACTCCATTCCGCGGTGTGTTGGAGTGTCAACCTTTTTTTTAAGAGGAATGAGGTAATTCCTAGTATGATGTAAAATGTGCGGGCTCTGACTTAGCAACCTGACCTCTAGGAGTCCATCCTATGGACATAACGGCAAGAGTACAGAAGGGTTCACGTGCAAGGATGTTTGCAGAGGCATCACTTGTAAAGGCAAAAAGGTTGCATCATCCTAAATGTCTATGAACACGAAAAATAGTTGAAAACTTGTGGTATATCTAGTCTGCGGACGAGACCGCGTATGAGGTATGAAGTTGGAAACTTTTTCACAATATATTTTTAAATACAAAACAGATCAATATGTAAAGCATAATTTCTCTTCTATAAATACGTGTGTGAGTATATGTATATATATATACACACACGTACATATATATGTAGAAGGAGATATATTTGATTTAACTGAGGAAAATATCTTGACTGATAAATGTTAACAGACGAAATGAGGAAACTTTCACTTCGTTATGTAATTTAAAAAAAAAAAAACTGCATGAGAGAAGTTTTAACTTTTTGGTGCCTTTAGAACTTTTCAAGTTTAAACGAACACCTGCCTACCGAGGAAGCAGGATAGAAGGCTCTAATGTTCTCTGATACATACCAGTGCCTGGAGGAGGCCCAGCAGGGCCAGTGGACTATGCCAGGGGCCATCTGGAGGGGTGGATGAGGACTTGAGATAGGAGGGAAGGCTCCGAAGAAGACAGAAGACCGGCCACCACACGAGGTAAAGCAGTCAGTATCTTAAGAGGAGAGGAACAGCGTACGTAGGTCAAAAAGATTTGAGTTGCTGTCACATCCTCTTCCTCTACTTCATACACATACACATACAAAGCTAAAAATAAAAATACAGTGAAGGGCCCCTGGGTGGCTCAGCCGGTTGAGCGTCCGACTTCAGCTCAGGTCACGATCTCACAGCTCATGGGTTCGAGCCCCGCGCGGGGCTCTGTACTGACAGCTCGGGGCCTGGAGCCTGCTTTGGATTCTGGGTCTCCCTCTCTCTCTCTCTGCCCCTAACCCACTGGCATCCTGTCTCTGTCTGTCTCAAAAATAAATAAACATTAAAAAGAAATACAATGAGAAAAAGATTTGTATCACCTCCAAGCTCCCTCCTGACTAACTGTCTCTGTGCCTTTATGTTTGTCTGTCCTTATCTGGGCCCGCTTGCATCCCAGCCTTATTTCCTCCAGGCCTGCGTGTCAGCTCCCATTGATCTTCCCGATGAGCCTGAAGCACAGATATACCACCTTTTCACTCTTACCTGTGCTTCTCACGACCTAGGATCCCTCCACTTTCTCTGCCTGCCCGGCAATCCTACCCAACCTTTGACGCTGTGCTCAAATGTGCCCTTCCTGGAAAACTTGCTTGTCCTTAAAATGGAATCAGTCATGCCCCCCTCCCCCCCACAGCTAAGATCTGTGGGAACATTCTGCTCCAGAAGCCTCTTGTTCCACTCACAAATATGCTCCAGGATCATTCCATCCGTTGGATGTACCGGGCCCTGCTGGCCCCCAGAGGGGCCTCAAAGTCAGTTCAGATTCCCAGTGGCCAGTTTCCCCAGGCCAAGGGGCATGGTCGACCTGGGTGCAGGGCTGGGCCTGGCAGATTGGGGATAGCTGGGCCGGTGGAGGTGACATCGGCACGGGGAGAGGGTTTTTCTGAGTTCAAGGCTGATTCTTCCCTGCAGCTGATGGCCCTTTAATGGCTAGTGGTCACGTGAGAGCCCTTGGTCTGGCCTGGCTGGGCACTGAGAACTGAGAGTGCCAGGCTTGGCACAGGAGAGCCCCACCCAGGTTAATTGATCTGTCCTGTCCTCCCACAGGCCTTGGGCAAGAGTCAGCACATTTTCCTCTGTGTACAGATCGTCCCTGTGCCAGGCTCACAAAAGAAAGTCTCCTGAGCTGAGCAGGTCGGGCCTGCATTCAGCTGCCCGTACCTTGTGTGTGTACCCACACTCCCTCACTGCTTCCCCGCTTCTCTTTCCTTCCCCCAATTTGTCTCTCATTTCCAATTTAGTTCTGATTTTCTCTCTGGATGTCTGTGCCTGTCTGTTTTCCTCTTTTTCTCCTTTCCTGCCTCTCTCCCTCCTTCTTTCCTTCCTTCCTTCTTTCCTTCCCTCCTTCCTTCCTCCTTTCCTTCCTTCCCTCCTCTCTCCCTCCTTTCCTTTCCTTTCCTTTCCTTTCCTTTCCTTCCTTCCTTCCTTCCCTCCCTCCTTCCTTCCTCCCTTCCTTCCTACTTCCTTCCCTCCTTCCATTCCCTCCTTGATTTGTTCTCTTTTTTATATCTCTGTCTCTCATTCCCCCACCTTCAGGCCAGGCTCTTTCTCTCTCCCCTGTCCAAAAGGACTTCCTCTCGCTCCCTATCCCCATGCCAATTCTTCTTTCAACAACTGTTGAGAAGCCTCCCCCTTGCTCTCCTGCCTGCACTGTTGGACAGAAGTCAAATAACTCTTTGTATTATCTCCCCCTCCTTCTCCTCGTCCAAGCTCTGAGCAAAGAGGCCATACAGTCTCCCACTCTATCCAAAATTGTTTCAGGTACCACGCCTGCACTGAACCCTTGCCAGCATCCCGTTCCAAAGTCCAGGTTGACCAATGTTGATGCACAGAAAACACTCAGGCTCCTGGCCAAAGCCAGTGGGGGGTTGGTTCTGGTATTCCCTCATGCTGAGACTGGCAAACCCAAGTTTAGGAGTCAAGTTCTTGCTTTTTCACCCCATCCCATAAGCCTGGGCAGGATCCCTCTTGTATACTCTGATCACACATGAGTGGTCATGGCTGAGCACTGAGTTTACAACCATAGAGACATAAGGGGGGATCCAATGCATCCAAGACAGATCTTCCCATTCTCTGACCTTTCCTTGTTCCCCGTTAAGGAGAAAATGGAGGCCACCACTAAGCCTATCATCACTCAAGGGGGCTTCTAGGACACAATCTGGATACAGAAGAAGTGCCTGTTTATTCAATAAACAACTGAGCAGAATTTCTGGGCTTGGATATCGGGATACTAAAGATGTTCCCAGTTCTCAAATAGCTATAGCTTAACAGAGGAGATGGGCCTGTACACAAGGAACTTAGACAAGCTTGAGGTAATTGCTAAGGAAAGTATGGATGAGGTATTGGAATATAGACTGACTGGCAGATGGGAAGATACACAAGAAGGAGATATTTAAGCTCTTACATTTTGAAAAAAAAAAAGTAGATGCAAGCTGGTCAGTGGGGACTAGTATTAATCACAAGGGGAAAAAATAACTTGGGAAAAGAAAATATGAAAAAATGAGTGAAGCCCTAACAAAAACGAATGGTCAAAGATTTAGTCCACTCCCTGCCTTCCCTCCACTACAAAACTCTACTGATATTTGTATCTGAAGTGGATGTAAATTCGTCAACCCCTCAACCCCGATTCCAGGTCAGGCGTCCCAAAGCTAGAGGAAGAAAGGCAAGGCAGAAAGAGGATGCAGACCCAAGAGGTTGAATCGCGGTTGTCTTTACCATTACCATGCCACTCTGCACAAATGCTTTCTCCTTTAGCCCTTAATTATTCCAAGGTCCCACCAACTTCAAGTGTGATGGTCATTTCTCAGATGGATAGCAGTTGGGTAGGTTCTGCTGTGCCTGCCAAGCAGAGCGTCTGTGTTCTCCATGGTAGTCCGGTGTTCCTAAAGCCACAGTCTTTGGGGGAAGAAAGAATGGGGGAAGTTTCCACCCATTTTGTAAATGAGCGGCAGAAAAATAGCTGCGTCCCATCCACCATCCCCCACTCTTCCATTCACCACATCTTTCCAAGTAAGCGGATAGAAAGAGGAAGACGGAAGACGCGGGTTATGTCTTTAAGAGGGAGAACTGTGAGCCAGCTGCCAGTGTGCTTTACTTCACCAAACCTCCCTCCATCTCTGCCTCAGTGACTCGAGGGCTCCACGGCCAGCTTGCCTCCCCATACTCATAATGGGTATTGGCAGTGAGGCACCATCCTTGACCGAGGCCTACCGTGTTCTAGAGTACATGTCAAGGGCCACTCCTGAATATGCCCTGGTCAGTCCCTGGGAACTGCTACCTTCTTCAGGATGGGACATTGAGGCTTTCTCCAACAGGTGGCTGTCCCACTAGCAAAGGTTAACTCTGCTTTGTGCAAGTGGGCTTCTGGGGGCAGATCTGCTGACAGTCTTGAGGCACAGCAAATCCCCTTCTCGTCCATGCAGAGGAGGCAGTGAGGTACGATGAAGAGGTAGGGCTGGGGAGGTGAAGCCGCACCTGTTTGTTTGTAAGCAGACACACAGCTCTCAGCTCCCACCAGGAAAACACGCACAAAGTCGCGGTTCTCGCTCCTAACCCCTCAAGAAAGAGCACTGATCCTCTAGCCGTGGAAGTAACCTGACAGAGATCAGGAAAGGTGAGTGGAAATCATGCTTGCGGACATCTATATAAACACTAATTTTCCAGTAGGCACTGTGAACTCTCCTTGTCTATTTTTAAATGCTAATTGCTTCTGATTTTGTTTACGTGGGCGGAGCTAATAAGAACATTGGCTTCTTAACCATTGATCTTAATGTATCTGTTTTTGGACACTTGTGATTTATTTTTGCACCCATGCTCCAAATTGGTGCTAATTACTTTAAAGGATCAGGGTTTCTATTCCAAGAGGGATGACGACAGAATGTCAATTTGCAGCCTCTGAGCATAATGTCCCAATTATCAATGCATTCCAGACCAGAATGGACTTGGCATCTTCTTGAAGGGGTTGGCTGCACTTTTATCAGCCAGTGCCTGGACATAGCTTCATTAAAACTTGCTTTCTAGTAACTTGTGGGTATGCCTATACTTTCCTCTGTCTTGAAGGCCCTTTAGTGCCATATGAGTATCCAGATACTTCCCTTCCCAGGTCCAGGTTGCATATTTCTCCCTCAGAGCCTTCTTTGATCTCTGGCTGAAAATAAATGTCACCTCCTATGCAAGTTCCAGAGCTTTGCTGATCCCTTTCTCAAAAACTTAGCACTTTGACATTGAACCAACATTATTTAGTCACCTTCTTATATCCTCTCTGCAATATAAGCCTCTTAATGTTATCTGAGTTATCTTTGTCCCCACTGCATGCAGAAGCTTCTGCTAGGCACAATAGATGCTCTGTGCATAGATGTAATTAAATTTTTCCTAATATTTTACCTTCTTCAGAAAAGTTTTGTTTTAAGTTTATTTATTTATTGAGAGAGAGAGAGAGAGGCGGGGAGGAGGGGGAGGAGAGGGGCAGAGAGAGAGGGAAAGAGAAAATCCCAAGCAGGCCCCATGCTGTCAGCACAGAGCCTGACACGGGGCCCGATCCCACATGAGATCATGACCTCAATCAAAATCAAGTGTCAGGCGCTCAACCAACTTAGTCACCCAGGTGCCCCTCCAGCAAAGTTTTAAAGTAGGTTTAGATCAATATGTGTAAAACAGAGGGATGACTACATCTGCACACACACAAACAAAATGACTAAAGTCTATAAGGAATTATATGAAGCATATCCGGATATTCCAATATTTAGCTATCGTGTCTAGAAAAAACAAACAAACAAACCAGGGTGCTGTAGCCAATAGTAGGGGGGTAGTGACAAAGGACTCAAAACTTGACCACTACCATCAAAGGAACTGAAACTTCTGACATGATATTTGCACAACACAAGGGTTGAGCTGAGCACAATAGACGAAAGCCATCTCACTGAGGGTTCACTGACTAGAGTGAATGTGGAGCACAATGTGACCAAGGAGATACGGCCACATGAGAAAGAGTAAACAGGTCTGTCCTAATTTGTTCATTTACCGCCATTCACTTATTCACCCCACACGCTTTTGTAGGGAAGCCTCTATGTCAAGCCCCATGCCGGCACTGTGAATCCAAAGGGGAATAAGAACATCCTAGCTGAGGGTAGCCTGGGTGGCTCAGTCAGTTAAGCCTCTGACTTCAGCTCAGGTCACGATCACACAGTTCATGGGTTTGAGCCCCGCATGGGGTTCCATGCTGACAGCCCAGAGTCCGGACTCTGCTTCAGATTCCATGTCTCCCTCTCTCTCTCTGCCCCTCCCCTGCTCACGCTCTGGTCTCTCCCTCTCAAAAATAAACATCAAAAAAAAATCTTTTTTTTTATGACAGCATCCTAGTTTAGCTCTTTAGATGAGCGCTCAATTAACTATACCCAATGGTCAGAGCTGGTTCACTATCCGCTTTTGTAAATAAAATCATGGAGCACAGTCGTGCCCATTCATTTACGTATTATCTATGGCTGCTTTCCCTCTAAAACTGCAGGGTTGAGTAGCTCTGACAGATACTGGATTCCCTGCAAAGCCTAATATAGTTATTATCTGTCATCTCTCCCTCTACAGAAAAGTTTGTTGATCTAGTTTATACCCTGGTTTAAAAGGCATTAAAATACCCTGGAGAGAGTGGCCTGTGGGGTGAGGACAGGGTTCTACAGGAGACCTACACAGTCTTGGAAAATCAAGGAAAGCCTCTTGGACTAGGATTATAGGGGCAGAAGCCACAAGTGCCTTGTTTGCTGCTATATTACAAGTGCCTGTATGGTGCCTGGCACACAGTTCGTTGCTCAGCAAGTATTTACTGAAGGCCTGAAAGAATAAAAGTCACTTGGTCTAAGCTGTGAGTAAATGGGTGATTGCAGTAATCCGGGACACGTGTGGAGGAATGGGTAGGGAAGGCAGCAGCATGTGCAATGGCCTTGAGGCAAGAGAGAGCCAGGTGCCGTGGAGAGCAGTTGCTGTTCAGCTTGCGGGGGTGAGGGGGCTGGGGCTTGGGAATAAGAAAAAGAAAAGTCTGGAAGGTAAGAAGGGGTCAGACCAGGCATATTTAAGCCTCATTATGGAGTTGGGACTTTATCCTGGAGGTCCTGGAGAGCCACTGATAAGTCTGAGGCAAGGCAGGTACAAGTTCCAAGTGTTGCTTCAGAAAGACCACTTTGGAGGGCAGGCCCCGGGCATAGCTGGTTAAGAGTTGTGGCAGAAACCCAGGGGCCTACACTAAGGGAGCGACTCTCATGATAGCAATCAGTGGAGTTAGGCTGATAGCACTTGGTGGTTGACAATGGGGGGGGGGGGGATGAGGGGTCAGAGAGAGGGAGGAGTTAAGGATGATGACAAGATTTCTGTCTTGAGAAGCTGGGTGGAAGGCAGGGCCCCTCACTGAGATGGGGAACACACGAGGAATAAAGTTAGAGAGGAGGGAAAATCTTGGCTCCATTCAGGGCCTGCTGGGTTTGAGGGGCCTACAAGATATCCAGAAGGAAGTTAAAGACGTGAGTTTGAAGCTCAGGTCAGTAATCCCATCTGATCCCATCTAAAATTGGGAGTCATCAGAATCTAGACAGTAACTAAAGCCATGAGAGCAGATAACATTTGCCTTGGAGAGTATGTGGAGGGAGGAATGCATGGGGTCAAAGAGAAAAACTTTGAAAACCTGAGGAATGCCAACCTTAATAGAGGAACAGACCTACAAAGGGACTGAGAACGAGCACTTAGGATGACAGGAAGAAAACCAATATAATTTGCTGTCACACAACCAAGGGACATGATCTAGTGAGGACAAGAGTTTCAAATAATTAAGAAATGTCTACTGCAGTAAAGATGGGAACTTTAGACAGACCGGGACAGCTTTGCTGTTGCCTTTCATGACATGATGGCAGCTCAGGTACAAGGGGAGGGGGCGGGGGCAGAAACGAGGTGCGGTCAGCAATCCACCAATGGGTGGTGAAGAAGACAAGCCAGCGTAGACTGGGTAGGAAGGAAAGGGGGGGGGGGGTAGGACAGCTGCTGAGGGGGGTGAAGGGAGCTTTTGTTTCCTTTCTCTGTCTTTTTGGAGCCAGGAGAGGTTTGATCACCCTTACACATTAACTGGGAGCAAAGAGTAGTCTCATTTTAATCAATCACTGGGAAAACTTGCCTTCTGCGGAGGATTTCATGTGTTTTGCCCCGTTAGAAAAAGAAAATTCAGTAACCCAGCGTGTTCTCTTTTTATACTTTGTTTCCAGGAAGCTTGGAATCAAATTCAGTTCCCCTCGATGTCTGGTAGTATTTTATACCACTTCCTTCACTTGCTTTCTGTTCTGTTTTATACCTAAGTACCTTGTTTTAAAATTTTTTTTTAACATTTATTTATTATATTATTGAGAGAGAGACAGAGACAGAGCATGAGTGAGGGAGGGGCAGAGAAAGAGGGAGACACAGAATTTGAAGCAGGCTCCAGGCTGTCAGCACAGAACCTGACACGGGCCTCGAACTCACGAACCAGGAGATCATGACCTGAGCCAAAGTCAGACGCTCAACCGACTGAGCCACCCAGGAGCCCCTAAGTGCCTCGTTTTTAAAGAATAATCATCGTGAGCGGTTTGCAAGGTGCTTTCACAGCATCCGTCCTCCATTCCCTCGCCTTTCACCAGTGCCCACTGTGGCCATGGCCTCTGCCGCACACAGCAGATACAGTGTGGGGGGGGGACAACATAGTTCCTGCTCCTCCAATCCTGTTGAGGAGACGGACATGAACCCAATAATGGTGCTCATCGTTACAACTGTGGTGAGCGGAGCAAAGGAAACTCCTGGAAGCCCTAAGAATCTGAGGGGTCAGGAGAAGCGTCCTTGAGACTGAAGGATGCACTTGGAGATGGGTGGGGCACCCTTCACCCCAAATGAACTCTTCTCTTTGGAGACTTTGTAAAATGATGGTTCAGCTCTTGCCTGGGACACTTACAGTGGTGGGAGCCAATGCTGCATTTTTGGACAGTGACAGCAGTCAAACTGGAGTAGAATTTGACTCCCTGAACCTCCACCCTGATGTCTATACTTCAGTCCACACATATAAGCTGAACTTCTGTCTCACCTGGCACTCCAAGACTAGAGATGGCAGTGATAAGCCCCACCTACACACTCTTACAGGTATATCTGTTCTCTCACGGTTAAAAACAGGTTTCCCAATTTTCATTTTCCTGTTTCCAGATGATGTCATGTTGATAGAGACTTCTGATTGTTTCCAAATATCCATTTGTCGCTTCTATAGAAATACAACTCCTAGTTACCTGATACACAATTGTTAGTTGAAAGTGTGACTGTCCGGGGGGGGGGGGGGGAAAGAAAAAGAAACTAACAAACAAACAAAAAGACCACATTTTCCAGCTTCTCTTGCAGCTAGGTGCAGTGGATTACTGGTAAATTTTTATCAGTTCTTCTGGAAGAAAAAGAAAGTCCTAATTACTATCTGTAGTGTTAATTCTCCCATAGCTAATTTGAAGCTACTACACATGACTCGCCAAACATGGAGTTAGGAGGAAATGTTCACAACGTGTTTTCACGTGCCCTACGAGTGGGTCCTGGCACACCATTGGCTAGCTGGGACCCTAAGATGAGGTTCTCAATGGGATATAAGTGGAAGTAAAGTGTATAACGTCCCAGTCATGCCTCAAATGGAAGTGGGGGACCTCTGCTTCCCCTTTTTCTTTTTCTGATGGTCTGGACAGAAACATGGCAGATAATCTAGTTTATACTCCATAGGTAAGGGCAACGTTCTAGAGAGCAGAGCAGCAAGATGGGAGGAGCCTGGATTCCAAATATTTTAGTGCTACCTGGTAGACCTAGTTTCCTCGTGGGCGATTTTTTTTTTTTTAATGCAAACAACTAAGAAATTTCTAACTTATTTCAGCCGTTATCATTTTGGGTCTCTGCTACAAACAGCAGAACCCGAGGCACCTGGGTGGTTCAATCAGTTAGGCGTCCAACTTCGGCTCAGGTCATGATGTCACAGTTCGTGGGTTCGAGTCCCGCGTCAGGCTCTGTGCTGACAGCTCGCAGCCAGGAGCCTGCTTCAGATTCTGTGTCTCTCTCTCTCTGCCCCTCCCCCATTCATGCTCTGTCTCTCTCTCACACACACACACAAATAAATAAACATTAAAAAAAATAAAAGAAAAAAAAAGCTGAACCTATATCTTAACTAATAGAGTCATTCATCATAGAATGGCAACGAGACTGCTGCTCTAACATCATCCCCAAACCCACTACTTATGAGACATAATATGAGCAGATGAATTACATATTCTCCCTGCTCCCGGGAGCCCAGCCCAGGACCAAAGATGTCATGTACCCGACTCACTGTGAAGTAAGGTACAGGTCATGAGTGCTTGAAGGCAGTGCAGAAAGTCAACCGCATGGATCGAAAGAAGGGAATGACTGTTACTCTGAATGAGGCTATATTTGAACTCAATTTTCAAAGATGGTTAGACTTTTGACAAGTAGAAATGAGCAACAATGCATTCCAGGCAGAGGGATTGTACTTCTCATTCAGATTTTAGATTCCAATCATTCTGAAAATGTGATCCCTTTAGAAATCTCTAGACTGTTATTTTTCCCCTTGTAACACAACAAATTAATATTGTAAAACTATGACAAAAATGTTTAAAATATTGAAGAGAATCAATTGTTTTCTGAGTCTCTGATCTCCCCATTTACAAAGAAGCCCTTGATTTGTTCATTTTAAAGCATTTTGGTGGATTAATTAAAGCATTCCTTTAAGTGCTTTCCTAGGCAGCACTTTCTGGGCTTATTTTGAATTACTCAAGGTGCATAAAGACACTTTAAAAAAGTGTCATTCCTTTAAAAAAAATCTATAATGCAAACTTTTCACTAACGCAAACAGGCCTCCTTTCTAGTTAGTTTTTCTTAAGGGAAGAAATGATGTCTTGTGTTTCTTTCTCATTGCTTCCTGGGGGCCAATATGGCAGTAAGCACCGGAGAAGCTATAAATATTTATCAGTGTGAACAGGAGTCCCGGAATTTGAGACTATGAGGGAGGATGCTGGGATTGTGGATGACGATAGGACTGCATGAAGGGCCTGGGTGGGAAGAAAAAGTCTGGCAGGTGCATGGTAGTCTTAGGAATGAGCTCCCGAGATACCCCCCCACCCCACCCCCCACCCCCCCAGATCCTGCCAGCAAATCCCAGTCTCCTCTTCCCTTCAGGGCACAGGTCAGAAAACAGAGGCCCTGGGGGCAAATGGCGTTGATAAAAGTTTCAAAGCTACTGGTCCTAGAGCTGGCTAGCTTTCTCCCGCCTTTCCAAGTTAGCTGATGCTTACCCTCAATTTGCTTTTCAAAGTTGTGGTATCCAAAAACATAATAAAAAGAATCCTATGCGGTGTTTGACATTCAAATTCACATTGTATTCTTTCCTCGGAAAATTAATGCGCACATAACTATATGGGAGTGGGAGCAAAGTCACACGTTGAAACTCCGAAACTTGAAGATGGAAATCCTTTTTATGATGGAACAAAACGAATAAAGTTGGGGGGGGGGGGGTTCTCCCAACTCAGCAGAACATCCAGGTATTATCTCCTTAGCTTCTCCCTTTCCGTAGAGTGACAGGGAAAAAAGCAGGTAGGCAGATTCCCCAAGGAAAAGCAGACAAGAGCAGAAACACTTGAATTCCCACAGGGCTACGTGAGGCTAAGAGTATGTGTCAGAGAAAGAGGAAATCAAAATGGCGCAGTCAGGAGAGCACGGATGGGAGCCAGTTCCTGTTAGGTGGTGAAGAAATGAAGACGGGGCGTTTTAATCAGAGCAGCCATAAACAATCTACTTGAACCCCTCTAACATATTAGCAACAAGGTATATTCATGAGGATGACTTTCTATGGAGGAGGCAACCTGTGGGGCATGTTGGCTCAGATTCTGGTCCAAATTTAGTAACTTTGTGTCACCTGGACAGTTTATCTCCCTTCAGAGCCTCAGTTTCTTTATCAACAGAATGGGATCTCTTCCACAGCTAGTGACCTTTGCCTCTTTCAGATGTATAAGATAACAATATTTACATTCCTGAGAGAAATTCAGCTCTTCTGACTACAGTTAACTCCACTTTATCATTAGCTTCTGTAGAGTCCTGAGAATTATTTCCTTTCGCTTCTTTATCACTTAACAACTGGCTAAATTACTCAGTTCACAACCCATTTAATGCTGCAAGTCATATAAGAACGGAGAGAAATGATATATAATGTTACTTTATTTTTCACAGTTGAAAGAGAAAATTGTCCATATACTTAACAAAGAAAATATTTACTTGCATGACTCTAGAGAGGTAGAAATAGTCACATACTTTTTAAATTGAGTTTAAATTTTCCTGAACTCTCTTCCATAGTTCAAGCCTTTGAAGATAAATTATCCCTAAATTTAGGCCAGAGATTTCTCTTTACTTTGGGTCAACAGCATAGACTCTTATGGTCCAAGCCACAATCATTTGAAGCTTAAACTCTTGGAATAGTCTATTGATTCAAATCCCTTCTCTTCCCCCACCCCCACCTTCCTTCCCTGCCCACCCCTCCAAGCCTACTCCCCACATAGCAGCTAGAGGATCCATTTGAAACCTAAGTCAGGTCCTGTGACGCCTCTACCCAGAGTGCTCCAGTGACTTCCTGTCTCACTCAGAGTCAGAGCCCGAATTCCCTTCAGGCCCTGACAGGCCCTGCAGGCCCCCTGCTGCCTCTCAGACCTCATCTCCGACCCTTTCCCCTCCCAGACTCTGCTCCAGTCACACCGGCCTGCCTGCTGTTCCCAGGACACTCAAGCACACCCCCACCAAGAGACCCTTTCAAGTGATGTTCCCTCCATCTGGAACACTTTCCCACCAGGTGGCAATAAGGTGTGCTCTTCCCTTTACCTATTCTATTTACCTATTCTAGATAGTGACCCTCCCTGTTGGTATGAGCACTGGGTGTTGTATGGAAACCAATATGACAATAAATTTCATAAAAAAAAAAAAAAAACATAGTGACCCTCTGCCTCCATGGCTTTGCACCCCCTGTTATATTTCCTATTTGTGTCTTTCCTGTCCATTTTATCCCACTAGAATATAAGATCTACGGGCTCCGAGGTTTTGTCTGTTTGATTCATTCTTTTTCGTATCTCTAGTGCTTAGAAGTGTGTGTGACATATAGTAGGCATTCAACAAATATTCATTTAAAAATATGTATAACTCTTTTTCATCACAGGCCATTTTATTTTACTGGACAATGTACAGTCTCTCTGACTCAATAATTTGTATAAGGAAAAATTTGTTTTTTCTCGGCTATAGACATGATGACCACAAAAGATATCTGAAGTCCTCCTGAGATCATTACTGAAAATGGCCAAATTCGGGGCCCTGTGGAAGGGTTGAGCGAGCAGTTGAATGGATGAAGTCCAGGAGACTCGAAGGGCCAGAAGTCCTATGCCGTCACCAATTATGGGGCCATTTCCACCAAGGTGTAGAGCACCTACAAATAACCAACATCTACCTGTCCTCCTGGGAAACTTAGGCAATTTTCCAGACAGAGGTGCTAACTGTGTGATCCATGAAAGTGATTATACTGATGTGAAGATCTTTCTTTCTATAGCAAGGCGGTCACGTTATCTTGATTCCATGAGTGTTCCCGTTATCAGATATCTTGGGCTCCAGCAGGCTGCATCCCTGTTCAGTTGGCTGAGACATCGGGTGGTGTCAGAAGTACACACAGAGAGGGGCACCTGGGTGGCTCAGTCGGTTAAGCGTCCGACTTCAACTCAGGTCATGATGTCGCGGTCTGTGAGTTTGAGCCCTGCATCGGGCTCTGGGCTGACAGCTCAGAGCCTGGATCCTGCTTCGGATTCTGTGTCTCCCTCTCTCTCTGACCCTCCCCCGTTCATGCTCTGTCTCTCTCTGTCTCAAAATAAATAAACGTTAAAAAAAAAAAAAAAGTACACACAGAGAAAGAACCCTGAGAACAGGGCCCAGAGCCTCTGTGGAAGATTTCAAATGTGGGCTTTGCCACTCCACACTGGGTGAGCCCAGGCAAGCCACTTCACTTCCCCAGACCGCAGTCTTTTCTTCAGCAAGATATGAGTCACAAACAATTCCTGCTTTGCCACCTCATGGCCTGAAATAACCAGTGTGAGAATTTCTCTAAGTATATAGGACTCCATGCTAACCGCTCCATAAATGACTAAATGGCATTACTTGAGTCCTCAGGCTGATTCCTGAAAAGACAAACGGGCATGTCTAGGTAAACAGTCCCACCTTGTCCTGCCCATCCCCAAGAGAATGGAACTCAGGAAGGGAGAAGGCCAGCTTTATGGCGTCAGATTTTCGGTGCCGTACTTGGGGATTTGTTCGTTCACCCACGACCCATCTACTGAGTGCCTACCATGGGCAAGGTGTTGAACCTAAGCTCCTGTAGGGAGAACAGACTTGAATATAATCCAGTCTTCTCCTAAAGGCACTCACATAGAATAGTGGGGAAGACCACACACAAACCCCCCAAATCTGTACTATAACATAGAAAGAGGTTTGTCAAAAGAAAGACCCCTGGAGTGAAATCAATTCTCACGGCCTTTGCCAGTCACTTCGTTCTCTGGGCTTCAGTTTCCTCTTCAGCAAAAGTAGAATAATCATAGGCTGATAACGAAGATCGAGATAGGATATTATTTTGTGTAGGTGCTTTGTAAACTGTGAATTGCCATCCAAGAATCAGTTCTTCTGTCTCTCCTTCCCCTCCTCCTCCTCCTCTTTCTTTTCCTTCCTTCCGCCCCCTCTGCTTCTCTCCCTCTTGCTCCTTATCTATGTTCTCTCTTTGCTTTGATAGGGGCCCCACTGTGCATCACTGAGACAGTCTCACAATTAGCTGGATCTAGTCTGATCATTAAAATGACAGCCCAGTTGGATATCTTTGATCCAACATGTTTCCTTATTGTATCACATGGTAGCTATGAGTTGCTAATGGATCTGACCCCCGCCTGACTTAGATGACATTCCCCTCCCCCCCCCCCCAGTTTGTTGCTATACATAGGGTATAGAATTCAATCCAGGTGCATAATGACCTTTATTCCCAAGGGGTTGACTATAACTGAGGGTGGGGGGAGGCGTTTAGATACAAAATGTAAAGTGCTCAATATTTCAAATCAGTTAGCATTTAGGAACAAAACAGGCACACCCACAACTTCTGGGTTCAACGCTTTCCTTTATCCAGCAAAAACTTCAGTTCCTTAGAATTTATGGCAGAATATCAACTTGGAAATAACTCTTAGAGATCAGATTACTCGAATGTCTGTTTGTTTTTCAAATGGTAAACTGAGGCCCAGAAAGGAGATCTACCTGACCAAGGTCATACAGTTGAATTAGCAACAAAAAGTCTAGAACTCAGATCTTCTGATTCTCATTCCATGTTGTCCCCCTACCCCTCGGGCCAGCCTCCAGGTCCCATGACATGTGGAGATGCAGGTTCTTATTCTTTCTATACGCTCCCCCTCTTTCTCTTTCCCTAGGTTTGGGACATTCCTCCCAATTCCCCTGCCCTAACCACCTCCACCACACACACACACACACACACACACACACACACATACACACACACACACCCCTTCTTCTTGAGTCATGCTTCTGACAGCTAAGACTCTCAAGTCTCAAAGTTGGGCTCGTGTATAGCCGGGCTTCATGTACCCTGTGCTCCACATTTCCATCCCCACAGTAAGCACGGTCTCATTTAATCTTCACAAAAAATTGGTGTAGTGTCATTATTCTGATCTTACAGACTAGCCAACTGGAGCTCAGAGAACTGTCTTACTTGCCCCAGGTCACACAGCTAGAAAGGAGTAGGACCAGGATTTACATCAGATCTAGTACCAAAATTGGTTATTGCCTTATTGCCCCTTTAGCACAGCCCTGACCTTGGGAAAGAAATACCAAGGGGTACTTGGCTTCCAGCTCTTCTGGTGTGGGAAAATGGCACGAGACTCCTGGACTCCTGAACATTTCTGAATCTTTTAACTATACACAAAGCAAAGAGAAGTAGAGTGAGTCACTTTACTCCCCCTCAAAGAGGGTAAGTAATAATGCTTCCTTAACAAGAGTTGTGAAAACTGAGGATTAGAATGGATAATGTTTGAGAAAGCACTGGGTAGTTTGTAAAGGACTATATAACTATTTGGTTTCAATAAATGACTCATGATTTTCTTAATCCAAATGTTAATGATGATATTGCTTACACTAGTTTATAATAAGCCTTCTCAAATCGTTTGATTAAGTGGGTAGTCTAAGATAATAAGTGTATGAATAATTAAAGTATTTTATCGGATTTTTTTCGTCTCACCTCTTGCCAAAAAAGAAGTTGGCTTATAGCTTGTGAATGCATACATACCATGGTGCCATTCCGTTTTCTTAGAATAAAAAACAAAAACAAAAACAAAAACAAAACGATCACTGTTGCCACCTTAACAAACATTGACCGAACACATGCTTTGTGCCCCAAGATTGGACCAAATACTCTATTCTTCTTTACCTCATTTAATTATAGAGAGAGAGGTGTGCCTGGGTGGCACAGTCGGTTAGGCGTCCGGCTTCAGCCAGGTCACGATCTCGCGGTCCGTGAGTTCGAGCCCCGCGTCGGGCTCTGGGCTGATGGCTCAGAGCCTGGAGCCTGTTTCCGATTCTGTGTCTCCCTCTCTCTCTGCCCCTCCCCCGTTCATGCTCTGTCTCTCTCTGTCCCAAAAATAAATAAACGTTGGAAAAAAAAATTTTTTTTTAAATTATAGACAGAGAGGTACCATTATGATCTGTATTTTATAGATGAGGAAACTGAAGCTCAAAGCATCTAAGTGCCTTAACTAAGGTCACACGACTGTTAAGTGAAAATGACAAGTTTTTAGAGGCTACGCAATATATTTGAAGTTACTTATACCACATCTGTCAAAACAAAACTTGTCAAAAACTTCAGTGGCTTGCCGTTACGGTATCTAGAAAAATGGATCATAAGGAAAATGTTAAAAACTGACTAGTAATTCATGTGTGTGTGAGAGAGACAGAGAGGCAGAGACATGGGAAACAGGGGGGAAAAGCATACAAAAACTTAAGCTAAAGAAGACTGCTGTGTGGGCGCCTGGGTTGCTCAGTTGGTTAAGCATCGAGCTCTTGATTTCGGCTCAGTTTGTAATCTCACGGTTCATGAGTTCGAGCCCACATCAGGTTCTTCACTGACAGTGTGGAGCCTGCTTAGGACTCTCTCTCTCTCTCTCTCTCTCTCTCTCTCTCCCTCTTTCTCTGTTCCCTCCCCCCGACTTCTATATCTCAAAAACAAACAAACAAACAAACATTACAAAAAAAGAAAAGAAAACCACTGTGAAATGAAAGTCTAGGTCTGCACTCTTTAACATAGAGAGATATCGCACACTACAAACTGATTCATTGACCCCCAAATGATTGAGCACTTACTATGTACAAGGACAAGTGTTCAAGTCTACAGGTTAAGAACATGAACTCAGAGAACCTCCTCCTCGGACCTCATGAACTCCTAGATAAATTGCCAGATAAATGCACTTAAATCATTGTGTGTAACACTTAAGTAAATTGCCTCTGGGGTGTGCTCAAAAGTTGGTCCTTATCTGAAGTGCTCTTTTATACAATTGCTTAAGGAAAGGGATAAAGGAGAATGTCCAACATGTGGAAATAAAAAAATAGGATTAGGAGAAGAAGGTGAGTTACTTAAATTGGTGAAGACGTTGGGACATAGATACTTTTATTTTCAGTAGAACTTGGAGCTCTTTGCAAAAAAAAAAAAAAAGAATCCAATGTCCCGAAAGCTAAATAAGGCAAACTGGGCCTCTGATTCCCCAAGGTTCAGATTAAGAGCCCAACTCTTCCGTGGAGGACAGGAGGAATGAGAGACTAAGTTTCCATTATAAATAACCCCAGAGTTCAGTCAATAGCAATTTCTTTTGAAGCCTTTTAAGAAACCTGGGATGAAGCCAGCAGAGAGGTACCCACTAGGCCAATCCAGGAGAACAGGGAAATATCTAGAGCTGATTTCACTTTGCATAGCATTTACTGCTGCAGATCACAGCAAGACAAAGCAGCCAATGGTGGCAGAAGTGTCCCCTGGCTGGTGGACCCTGTCGTCAAAATGTCTCTTCTCCACCACTCAGGGAACATAGCGTTGGCTTCCCTCTTGTAGTATCTTTGCACTCCCCCTCCTCAGGAAGCAGAAAGTCTTGGAATTAGAAGCCTTGACATTCACATCCCTGTCTATCCAAGTAGTAGCTCTTGCCACAGGCAGGTTAACTCACCTGTGAATTTCCTCATCTTGCCATGTGGCCTGCTTCACAGGGCTACTTGGTCACTCAGGTGACACGACAAAATGCCAAACACATTGGGAAGTGACCAAATGTCCAAACGTGAAGGAATAAATAGCTTAAAATATAAAGGATTTGAATACAGATGTCCATACCCATCCACAGTTGAAAACAAAAATGAAGCTAGTGAACAAGGCCTACGAACTCACAGATAGACACCTGGTCTACTTAGAATGGAACCTGAACTCCTTGACTGGTTTTCAAAGTCCTCCCCAAGATATCCCCAACCCTTTTCTCTATAATTGTCTATGTACCCTTTATGTCTCTCACAGTCCTATCATAGTAACCACCCAGTGATTCAAGAGCCCAGTTCTTTAATACCTTCATTTATTTGTTGTGTTACTTCCACCTCCTGGAACACCTTTCTCCTAAATGGCTATACATCCAAACCTGCTTGAATGCAACCTCCTCCAGGAAAGAAGTTATCTCTGATATTCTCTGTTGTAAGTCATGCCTACTTAATCCAAACACCCCTGGCATTTTAATTTGTACCTCATATTCTAATGATTTATATGCTTGTGATTTGTCAATTTCCTTGAGAAGAAGGATTATGTCTAATTCTTCTTTGTTTCATTTACCAAGAAAATAATACTAGCTAGTGGCTGAGATTGGTCAAGCACTTAACGTGTGTGACCTCCCTTAACCCTCACAGCTAACTGAGGATGTTGATACTTGTATCTACCCTCGGCCTGCAAATGAGAAAATGGGAGATCAGAGAGGTTAAGAAAGCTGCCCAAGCACACAGCATTAAGTGGTAAAGTCAAGTTAGAAAATGGGGATTTCCAGTCTAAATCTATTTTTCATATCCATGCCTTCAATGACTGCCTGTTCCTAGCATAGGAAAGACTCAATAGATGCCTATTCATGAAGTAAATGAACAAAGAAAGAAAGCACGAATCTTCAAGCATACACATTCCCATTCCACGCACAGAACTTCACCTTCTCTTTCAGGTAGTGGCCACTCAGTGAACATTTGCTGAATTAATGACTGGAGGAAGCGGTTCTAGAACAGATGTCTGGGGGGCTGCTGAGTCCAGAAAGATCTCAAAGGGGAGTCATTCACCCATTCCTTCAGCACTGACTCATCATTCATTCATTCTTTCAACATTTATTAAAAGGCTGCTATGTACTGAGCCGATGGTATAGGAATGAACAATAAGTCAGCCGTGAGTCCTGGTCTTTGGGTGTTTACATTTTGATAAGATGAGAATCGACTGGTGCTTTCCAAGTCTAAAAACAGGCATTGGCAGAGTAAAGACAACTGAAGGGAATGACCAACAAAACGTTCAGAGGTGACTGGTGAGGATAAGTCTGATGCTGAATATGAAGAAGTCTTCCTTTAAAGAGGAAATTCAGCTGAAGATCATGAAGATAACTGGATGACTCACCCATCAAAATAGGAAGCTGTGTCTGTCTGGTAAGGAAGATGGTCGCATCGAGGTGGCAGAAACCACGAAGATCCTGCTCCAACACTTACCACAGTAGACTTCACCCTTGCTACTTGGGCTACTGTGTGTGGAGTGGAGGACCTGTTCACTGGCCAGGGCTGGAGGGAGGCAGTGCAGCCTTGTGGCAGGAGAGCCCAGGATCTCAGGGTCACTGGCTCACTCTGATCGAACGCTTCGTGTAGAAAGAAACTCTGCACATTTGGGCACATGTAAGAGCGGGGAAACTGACAATTCCTCTTTCACCGAGTTGTAAAGTGCATAGAACAATGCCAGGCTCATAGAAAGCCCTCACGAAAGGTTAGCTATTTTTACTGTGCTTCCATCATTGGCTCTAAATGCTGGTACTTTCAAAGCGAAAAATACCCAGTGAATTCTAGAAGGGAGAGAAGATGCTTACATTTTACTTGGGTATGAAATAAGAGTATAAACGTACATCTTGCATCTCGTGAAAACTTTGTTTGTAAGATAATAGTTCCCTCATCAACCCAGGGCAACAGAAGTCCAAATGGATCATGATTTTTCAGATTTGTGTACTTTATCACAAGACGTTAAGAGGAGCATCGAGTGATTCTGCTACAGCCACACAGTTACATTTTCTTTTACTTTACCAGACTTTTGCTCCTATCAGAATTCATGTCTTATTTTTGGTATATAAATGTTACTCTACCCTACAAAGTAAGCATTTCTTTATTAAAGCAAACATTAGCTTAATACATGTATTTCTTTCCTATTAAAAAAATCCAAAAATACATTTAAGAATATATGTGTTACAATAGTTTATTTATGCAAAGAATTATAAACAGATCGAGCTTTACTGCAAAAAAAGTTCTGATGTTAAATTTCGCAGCTGGTCTTTTTGGTTTTTTTTTCCAACCATGGGTTCTATCGTACCCCAAAAATGGATCTCTCATTTTACATGGGCTTTGATCAGAGAAGCAATGGCTCTCCCACTAGCAACTCTTAAATAGCCAAGATTAATTACAAAGACATAAATTCTAAAGTAGCAAGACAACTCTTTTGACTTCTTCGAAGTGTTGCCAAAGAAAGTACAAGATGTTCATCCTATACACTTTTTCCTTCATTGATAATAAGGTGTTTCCTTTTTTGTTAACTCAATACTTCTGTTGTAAAGAATAAGAATCATATACTAGACAACTCAGAGGTTATCACTTAAAAGATTTCCAGACTTTCTCTTAATATAAACATGTTTTAGGACCACAGTTTTAAAAATTATGACTAATGAATAAATACGTTCAGAATGTTATTTATTTGTATTTATTTACTTATGTTTACATATCAAACATCACAACTTACTGCCAAATGCTGGTGTCCTCCTTTGCCATGTTTTTGATAAGATGCATTAGATAGGAAGAACACAGCAGTAAATGCAGGAGATACTTCCCAAATTGCCTGATGAGATAACTAAGTTGAATAATCAAGGAACTCAAAAACAAACAAACAAACAAACAAACAAACAAACAAACAAACCCATCTCAACTTTGTTCCACACCTGAGGCAGCCACATCAAATGGGGCTTGTCAGTGCATGGGGCAAGGAGTGGGTTTGAGATAAGCTACAGAAGGTGGTGGCTGTGGTGAAAATGGCACAGGATATGGAGCCAGGAAGACTGGGCTCCAAATCTTGACTCTACCTCACTGGCCATCTGCCTTCTGAGCCTCAGTTTACTCACCTGAAAAACCATCATCTTAACCCCAACGTCACAGAGTCCCGGGGAGCATTCTAATATATAGTAGATGCTCCGTAACTAGCGGTCTTATGATGGGGATAATTTTGGTATATTTGCATACAGATATAATTAGACAGTGCTTGTAGTGTACGGATATTTAAAAGGCATGTTAGCAATCCTTCACAAGGTTGCTACATGGGTTGAGGGAAGGCTGACACATTCTCCTGTTCCATAAAACTTTCTGTGGTACCTACTCTAAACCACACTGGAGAGACCATCACTCTCTGGGCATACTCAACAGATTATCATTGCTAATGAAGAGTAGAGCACTCGACTAGATGTAGGGAGACCTGTGATTTAGTCCTGACTCCATCTTGGAAGGGCTCTATGACCTTGGCTCAGTTGCCTCCTCTCTCAGGACCTCAGTTTCCTAGTTTTAAGATGAGGAAGTCATCTGGAAATCTTTTAGTTCTAAAATTGCATTAGGTATTCAGATCTCTGATTTTCTGACTCAGGCAGAGGTTCAAAGGGAAGAAAACCTGTAGACGTGACTAAGGTGCTGGGAGAGATTGACCCTTCATCTTGTGTCTGAAAAGGTGTGATAGTGACCTGATTTTTACATGCTCTCTTACCAGCTAAAGTTAAAGTAGACCAGGTCAAGTTCCTTTCCTTGTGACCAAGAATGACAGGGAAATGTTGAAAACGTTTCTCTAGTCTTAGCAATAGAGGTATACTGCATGCAGTGTACAGTTTTGTCTGTTCACAGTCCTAACCGAGGCCTTACATACGGGTTGGGATTTGGGGTATAGTCTGTGGTCATGGATCCACAGAGGTCACCAATCACACACAGCCCCAAATATCTTTGGTAAGTGCATTCTTGCTGTGGTGGATCCCTTCCTATAACTGGACCAGAAAATAAATCCAAGTTTAAACTATTCCTCTTTCGGGGCGCCTGGTGGCTTAAGTCGGTTAAGCGTCCGACTTCAGCCAGGTCACGATCTCGCGGTCCGGGAGTTCGAGCCCCGCGTCGGGCTCTGGGCTGATGGCTCAGAGCCTGGAGCCTGTTTCCGATTCTGTGTCTCCCTCTCTCTCTGCCCCTCCCCCGTTCATGCTCTGTCTCTCTCTGTCCCAAAAATAAATAAACGTTGAAAAAAAAAATTAAAAAAATAAAATAAAATAAAATAAAATAAAAAAATAAAAATAAACTATTCCTCTTTTCAAGCTAACCAACCTTGGAATTGTCTACCTTGGGAGTCAGAGAGATCCCAGCCTAGAGCTATCAAAGAAGGAGTTCAACAAAGAAGGAGTTCAATGGACACTTTGTTAGGTGTGTTATGTTGGAGACTCAAGTATGGAGTGATCTCTAAAGAACCTGAACTCCAGGCTTTATGACTCTTCTGGTGCTGTTCCCTCTTACCAGGCTGATTCTGAGCTGATTCTGGGTTTTACCTTTATATCAAAAAAGAGAGAGAAATGAGTTGTTCAGACCTGTTGAGGAAGAGGAAAAAACCAACTCTGCACATGAGCTAGTTGAGTCTTCTAATGCTAAAGGCACCAGTATTCCAGGATTCTGAGCCATGGGGTTCTGGGTAACAAAGGTCAACTAAATATGGATGACGGCATTGTGAAAAAAAAGTTCAGCTGAGGTGACTGACATGCCCAAACCTGGACCTGGCAAACAGGAGGGAGCAAGATCACCTTGCCAGTATTTGTTATGGTACCTGACAATTACCTGCCTGCTTACTTCTCACTGGATCCTCTGAGAATTCAGAGATCCAGGTTGTACCTAGCTCAGTGCCCATCGCTCGAAGCATTGTTCTATAATTTAATCCAGTCCTTCTCATTTTGGCATACCGCCTGCTCCAGCTCAGAAGTTAAAAGGTTGCACTTCCTTAAAATTTAGTATTTCCCAACTGAACCTGCATCAATCAACCGATTAGTACAATTATACATGTACTGCTCAAGACTAAACACCAGCTAACGATCGCTAGCTTTGTCTTACACCAGGATGGTCTCTCTTGATCCAGCTGGGAACTGACCACTTGAAAGGAGGCACATGGGAAGATCTGAAATGCACCTGGGAGAACACCGTGTCAAGCTGTCATAGTCGTTCGAGGGACAACCTTGGCAGCGTCTGGCCAGATCTGGTAAGTTGGAGGAATTTTGAACTGCGGGGTATGCATAGTGAGTCAAGATTTAAAGAATGGCATAGTAAAGGAGCTAGTGAGGAGGTTTCCCACCTTAACTCTCTTGCTGGGCACCCGCACCGCCTCACTTCTCTGATTCCCACTACTCACCAGGGGTTTGTGTTGATTTGCTGGCTGGGTTAAGGAGTAGTGCTATCCAACACTGGTAGACATAGCAGCTTGGTGTGTGTGGATCCGAAGGGTTAAGAATGTTTTCAGGAGAAAACCCTGGCTTCAGAGAGAAGAACCCAAGGCCCCGGGCGAGGTAGGCCCATCCCTAGAAGGATTGTACCTGAAAGGCCGGGTCCATGCTTTTGTTATTGCAGGGCAGGGTGTTAAGGCCTGGCTCATCCCAGCATTCTCTCTAAAGAACCACAAATGGGTGGTTACGCCATTAGTTGGAAAGCAAGGCTCATGTTTCTCCTCCTGTCTGCTCCTGTCTGAGATTGCTGTGACCTTCTTTGTTTGAAGAAAACTATTTGGCTCTACACTAATATAAGTCTCGTTAACCATGCTCCTTCCAAAGAGTACAGTCCTAGCTTTCTCTTTCTGCCCTCTCTCCTCTTCCTTCGCCTCTGTCTTCCTTGCGGTTGTTTAGGTAATGGTACATGTTCAAGCAGGGGATTTGAATGTTTAACGTGGTCACCAGAGAAGCCCACACATAAGGGTTTTGAGTCTGTTCGTGAAAGAAGGGGAAGTGATCCTGGCCATTGGGTGGGTGGTGACATCAAAGAGAAGCCTGTGCTGTTCCCTACAGTGTGGCTGGGATTTTTCACTCCAAGAAGAGGATTAAACAAGAGAGCTTTCCAGGAAAAGAGTGATGTTTCTTTTTTTGCTTCTTCTCCCTTCTTTTCCAAATCCATTCAGAAATATAAGCGTTTGATACCCAGAGACCAATTTCATTACGTAGAGAGGTCTAATGCTATTATTGAAAGCTAACACGAAAACCACACTTAATGAAAATAGCAATATCCAAATATTTTTTTAATGTTTGTTTGTCTGCTTGTTTGTTTGGAGCGAGCATGTACACAAGGGATGTGGGGACAAGCAGAGACGGAAGGAAAAAGTCTCAAGCAGACTCCTTGCTATCAGCGCAGAGCCCAACCTGGGGCTCAATCCCACGAAACCATGAGATCATGACCTGAGCTGAAGTCAAGAGTCGGATGCTTAACTGACTGAGCCCCCGGGTGCCCCAATATCCAAACATTTTCATATCCACTCTGTTGATCCTATGAACAACACGGTAGGGTTTAAGAGGACAAGTATGGACAATATCCCGGTTTTTCATGGAGAAAATCAAGGTCAGAAACGGAAATTCTTTCCTTGCCCAGGGTCATACACCTGATAGACAAGCACCCAAACAGAATCATTTTTCTGACTTCAGGCTCATCATGTTTTTTTTTCCTTTTTTTTTTTTTTTTTTTTTTGTACACCTTGCTGCCTCTTCCCACACAAGAATCTTTTAAGATTAAGTCTTTAGACTCGAGAGTTGGGTTTATGGTGTTACTCAAAGGACTAAGAAAATGAAACTTTGAGAAGATTATGCTCTCATCTTTCTTTCTCTGCACAGTGTCTGAATATCAAGGAAAAGGATTATTTGTTAAGGCTGTTTTGAAAAATCACTGGCCCACGATTACTTGACTAATGCCAGTAGTAAAATCCTGTATATCAAAACCACACTCTCTTTTTGTTTTTTCTTGGCTCATTACTTGTCTTAGCTGAATGGCCAGCTATGTGTGAGTTGACTGGTAGGAAGGTTTTCTGGGAGCAATGACTGGCTAGGAGGTTTCTGTTGAGATCCAGGTAGTAACTTTAGACAAGTGCATATCTGTTACCAATGAGAAGGTGAGATATGGAACACACAATAAGCCTGTTGGCTCTGCCCATAAGCTTTGTCCAGCAGAGTCTAGACTGATGACCACCTGGATCGCCTCTGGAATCCTGGGAGAAGAAATAGTGACCGCTGATCAGAAGCTAGGTCTACCACTGTTGAAAGTCCAGGATCTGAAAGAAAACCAACCAATTTGTTGTTTTCTAGTTCCTACCAAAAAGACTGAGATTTGAGGACTCCCTCTTCCCCTCTGTCTTCCTCTCTCACTCATTATTAGCATCATAAAATCAACCATGGATGAGACCTCGGAGAGATCAAGATATGGTGGAAGGCATACTTGTCTGGGATTGTGAAGTCTCTGCTTCTCTCCAGGCTCTGTGTGGTCTCAGATGAGTGATTTGACTTTGTGAGTGTCAGCACCTCCATCTCTCAAAAGGGGAGTTGAACTGCATGGTCTGTGACACTTGCAGGCCTGACATTCTAGGATTCTCTCTAGACTATCAGATTCTGGTCTAAACCTGCTTAACCAAGAATGTCAAAGGATGCCCAAGCTTCTTGTCTTTAATTTGCCTCTCTCTTGGCAGGATGGTGCAAGCAGGGGAGTTGCCCCTCTTCCCCATGGTATTTAGGGGTCTCACTGCGATCACCTAGCATCCAACCCAATCCTTCCCTCTGCCAATGACCTTGAGCAGTGGCAAATGAAACACGCAGACACAACAGGGAACCCTTGATATGGAGGGCTCTTATTTTAGAGAGGAGAAAGGCGAGACGAGGAGTATAAGACCCAGTCAGTCCCTGAGATGGGCCAGGACTCCAGCCCAGTTGAGTGCCTGTTCCATAGTACTACCATGCCGGAGATGGAGATGATAGATAGATAGATAGATAGATAGATAGATAGATAGATAGATATTCAAGCTCTCACTTGGTAATACCTTTTGTTCATGACTCTCAGAGTCCAGAGTCCAGAGGACTGAGTTTACTAACTCAAATCCGGTGATCATCTACCTTGTGTTCTTATTCTATGTCTATCCTAACTCCTTCCACCTTGTTTTTTAGTGGGGGGGGGGGGGGGGGGGAGGGGGGCAGGGAAAGCTGTCAGGGAAAGTAAGAAAGAAATGAGCAATAGACATTAACAAATAATTTCTGATTTGAATATCAGTGTAGTGTACAAAATCAGAAAGCAAATAAGTGAAGGTAAAAATAAAACCTCTCGTGATCCCCTCGTTCAGCAATATCCACTGTGAACATTTTGGTGAGTTTCCTTCCAGTCCTTTTTTGTATACATATGCGAGTATATTCACTATCAATATTTTTTTCATTGGTATTTCAAAGGGGTTTTAGGACTTACCACTTTACACCTTTGGTCTTCTATCTGCTGTATACAATCTCATTCCTATAATTCCATATCATTGTGGTGGTTATCCTTCCTAGTTGAAGCCTGATTGATAGAGTATGTTGTTGAAACTCCTAACACATGTCAGGCCTGAATTTTGGAACTGGCTTCCCCACCTGGACATACTCCAAAAAGGAATTTTGAGGCATTTGACAGTATGTTCCAAAACAGCTCCAGGGTTTTTTAAAAGTCACCCATTGACTATCACATTTAACATTGATTGAACATCAGTTATGCATGTCACACATTGTGCTAAGTGATTTACAGATACTATGTTACTTAATCCTAACTCCCCGGGGATAAGTAGATTATTGTTTCCATATTACAGATGAGGAACATGGGGCTTAGGGAAGGTACATCGCTCAAAGTTGCAGAGCTAATAAATGGTAGAGTCATGCTTCAAACCCAGGCAGTTGGTTCCAGAGTCCATACTCTGGGCTCAACGTTAAATTACTCACTAACACACCAAGCTGGAGAGGACTCACCTGTTGGCAGGGGGGGCAGGGTCTTGGGGCAGCCACTTACACTGTGCGTAAACATAACCTGGCGAGATGAGCTCTGCTGAGGAAGGCAGCAGATGTGCTGGAGTGAGCACTGGACTCGGAGTCAAACAGACATGGGCTCCAATCCTACTCTTCCAACATGCCAGCTATGTGACCCTGGACACGTCACTGTCCTGTCTGAGCATCAGTGTTCTTTCTCCTCTACGAAAGGGAGATAATAGTATTAGTCTTCAAGGTTGTGTCGTGGCGCAGTTGGTTAAGCGTCCGACTTCAGCCAGGTCACGATCTCGCGGTCCGGGAGTTCGAGCCCCGCGTCAGGCTCTGGGCTGATGGCTCAGAGCCTGGAGCCTGTTTCCGATTCTGTGTCTCCCTCTCTCTCTGCCCCTCCCCCGTTCATGCTCTGTCTCTCTCTGTCCCAAAAATAAATAAATAAACGTTGAAAAAAAAAATTAAAAAAAAAAAAAAAAAAAGGTTGTGTCGAGGATTAAGAATGGCAACACGTAAAAGCGCCTGGTGTGTTTCCAGGCAAATAGCAAACACTAGTAGAATTTAAGAGAGTCTGAATCTGAGCAGAAAGGTTCAAGTTGAGACCTGGTTCTTAGTCTCAGAGCAAACACACTTGCCGTGTGATTTTGAGCAAAGATCCTGGGGCCTTTCTAGGCCCAAGTTCCTCATCTAAGAGGTGGCTGGATTAGATGATCTCTATGACCCTGTCTAGGAGCTGGGCCTTCACTGGTCTTTAGAGGAAGGAATGTGGCACACGGTGTCTTCCTTTCTTGTATCCGTCGCAAATGAGGCCGAGGTTCTCTGAGTACAATGGGCTTCTCGGCCCCTCTGCCCTGTTCTCGACCAGAGCCAGGCACTGGGAGCTTTCTGACATGTCTGAGACCTGACGAAAGTCACAAATATTTCTTAGAAAGAAGGGGTGGGGTGGCGACTGCTTTTACTAGCCCTTCTAGGGAAGGAGGGCCACAGCTTTATAATGTTCTGAATGGCGAGAGAAAATAACTCCTTGACTTGCTGCAAGGAATACAGCTGGGAAATCACAAAGCTGGATGATTCCTTGCATTTCTTACACTGAATCATACAACGATTCAGTGTAAGACAACCACTTGGGTTTTCACTGGCGGGCTCCTAGAAGCTAAGCCCTGTGGGGAGTAGAGAACTGACAGTCTCACGCTAAGGATGCCTCTCGTCAGCCTCCATCAAGGAAACATAAACCAAGAGTTGAAGAGCGTAGACAAGTCTTGTTAGGATCCCAGAGAAAGGATAACGGAGGGTTTTTTCCCCCATTTCCTTGACCATGCCTCATTCATCTCTCCTCCTCTCCCAGATCTCTAACTGAGGAGGGTCCCAAGGCTCAGCCATCGGACTTCTTGTTCTGCGCTCACTTCCCTGGGGTTCTTATTCAGTTCCACAGTTTTAATAAAATCTTACCGCTGACAACTCGTGGATTTCTATCTCTGGCTTAGATTTCTCTCTGGGACTCCAGACTCAGGAATCCAGCTCCTGACCAGACCCCATCTTCTGACTGTCTATTTGGCTGCTCTAACTGAACCATCCAAATTCGAGTTCCTCATGTGCCCCGAACTCCTTCAAATCTCAACCTGCGGTCTTTCCCTTTTCGGTAAATAACGATTCTGTCTGTTATAGTTGTTCAGACCAAAAAAAAAAAAAAAAAAAAAATGAAGCCGGGCTTGCTTCCTTTTTCTCCACAACCCACAAACTACCAGAAAATTATATACAGAATATTACATACAGAATATTCCTCACCATTTCCTAGTCCAAGCCGTCATCACCTCCCTCCGAGATTATTATAATAGCTCCCTAAATGGTCTCTATGCTCCTACCTTGCCCGTCAGCACAGAGAGGCTAGAGGGATTCGGTGACAATAAACTCGGGATCCTGCCCAAGCTGTCAATGGTTTTCCATCTCCTCCAGAGGAATAGAGCGAGTTTCCAGTGCCCAAAGGGGTGTATATGACATACTCCCCTTTCCTCTCTGTCCTCTGTCAGTGCCCTGCCCTCCTTCACTCTGTTCTAGTGGCATCTTCAGGGGCAGCCTCCTTGCTGTTCCTCACACAACGGGCATGCACTGGCTCGTGGCCTTGGTGCCTACAGTTCCCACTGCCTGGTACCTCTTACCCCAGATAGCCAAATAGTTCTCTCCTTCACCTCTCGTCAGTCTTTGGTGTAAGCTATCTGGTGGCACCTTCCCCAGCACCCCATCTCACACTGCACCCTGCTGCCTCTCTGCCCTGCTTTCCCCCCTTTGTAGTATTTATTATCGCCAAAGCCATTTCTTACCATCCAGGGTACTTACTATCGAGGGTATTGTCTGTTTCTCCCTGCTAGAAGGAAACTCCAAAGGACAGTGGAGCACACTGATGGGCATTCAGTAAATATTGGTTGAAGAAATGGGTGGGGTGGTTGGCCAAAGGCTTTATGGAGAAGCCCAAGTTTGAGTGACCCTCTGAATCACAGGAGGATCTGAGTGACCAGAGGCTGAGAAAGGAGTGCTCAGGATAGAGGGACACTGGGCAGAGGCCAAGTGGGGTCTTCATGGGATGGATAGGGTCAGACTAACTGACTTACTCTTCATCAGCCTTTACTTACCTGGTTTTATTTCTTCCAGAGCACCTAGCGTCTCTCTTCAAGTATGTAGCAAAAATCCCATGGCTGCTTGATATAATAGAAAGCTCATGGATGGAATTCAGAGCCATAGCCCTAAGTCTAGAAGTGTGACCCGGGACTAGGTGCTTGACCTCTCTAACCCTCTGCTTGTTCATCTGTCAAAGAGGGAAAACAACACGGACTTGGGTTCTCATGGGGCTGTGGTAAAGATCAAATGAGGTAACGGGTGAGAAAGTGCTTCACACTTCGAAAGCTGGACCGTGTAGTGGGGATTAGTGCAATGCAAGTGTGTGTCACTGAAATAGTCACTCTGACTCTCATATAGATTATCTAACTCAGTGGCAAGGAAAGGAGGGGAGGAAGTTCCAAACTGGTGACTAATTCAAGATACACTTCATCTGGGCTTTTGAATACAGGAGGGGCATGGGAGGAGGGATTGGAAGATGTGCCTTCCTGAGGACATGGCTTGTATCCAAATGAAGTGTTATTTGTTCCCCGTGCACCAGGTTCTGGAGATTACTTCTCCTTTCATCCTTATGTACATTTGTGAGTCGGGTGTTATTACCGCCTTCTTTAGACACAAGAAAGCCGAGGTTCCGAGAGGTTAAGTAACTTGCCCAGGGTCACACAGGTATTTGTGTTAGGGTCCAAAGAAACCAGCTTTGTTTTAAGAGTCTCTGTGTCCTGTCCATAAACTGCCTTTTCAGAGACCTTGTTGCAATGAATTGAGCAGCTGACAGTGCTGCCTGAGTGGCCCGAATTTGGGCAAGTAAATAAATAAAACATTCGGGAGCCCACACAGATTAACAGGCTCTAAGCTATTAAACATAAAAAAGGTGAAAAGGAAGGTCCATGTGCCAAGCAAGTGTGAATCCAAACCCTTTTTTAGGGCACTGCCTTGTGCTGTGAGTGGTTTTGTCACAGCAGCACATGGTAACAATTTAGAAGAAACCTGGATTTTGAGCTAAACTTCCAGTAAGAGCGTAAGAATAATATAGCTGGGGAACAATGCCTACTGGTCTTCCTAAACATCAGATTTTTTTTAATGGGGTGGGGCGCCTGGGTGGCTCAATCCCTTAGGAATCCGATTTCGGCTTCGGTCATGAGCTCTAGGCTCATGAATTCAAGCCCCACATGGGGTTCTGTGCTGACAGCTCAGAGCCTGGAACCTGCTTCTGATTCTGTGTCCGTCTCTCTCCGCTCCTCACCCACTTGTGTTCTGTCTGTCTGTCTGTCTGTCTCTCTCTCTCTCAAGAATGAATGAATAAATAAATAAATAAAAATGTAAAAACATAAAAGTAAATTAAAAACATAAAAAAAAAAACCAGTGGCATAAGCAATGGCACGACTTTGGGGATGATTAGCCTCCTAGTCTAGGTTTTATTTAGTTGTTTGCTTGTTTGTTCGTTAGAGTATAGGGGACACATAGAGTATAGTATTGCGTAACTAATGTTACATTCGTTTCAGGTGTAGGACACAGCGATTGGACAAGTCTACACTACAAGTGTGCTATGCTCACTACACGTGTGGCTACCATCTGTCACCAGACAGGGTTCTTATAGTACCACTGGCTGTATTCCCTATGCTGCATTTTTCATCCCCATGACTTATTTTGTAACTGGAAGTCTGTATCGCCATTCTCCTTCACCCATTTTGCCCATCCCCCTACCCCCTCCTGTCTGGCAACCATCAGTTTCTTCTCTGTATTTATGGGTCTGTTCCTGTGTTTTGTTTGCTTCTTCATGTGTTTTGATTTTAGGTTTCACGTATAAGTGAAGTCATAGGGTATAGGATTTTCTCTGTCTGACTTAGCATAATGCCCTCTAGGTCTGTACCCATGTTGCAAATGGCAAGATCTCAGCCTTTTATGGCTGAGAGTTATTCCATTGTGTGTGTGTGTACATATACATATACATACACACACACACACACACACACACACACACACACATATATATGTCACATCTCCTTTATCTAGTCATCTATCAGTGGATACTTGGGCTGCTTCCATATCTTGATTATTGTAAATAATGCTGCAATAAACATAGGGGTGCCCGTATCTTTTCAAATTGGTGTTTTCATTTTCTTTGGGTAAATACCCAGTGGTAGAATTACTGCATGACATGTTTGTTTGTTTGTTTCATTTTTAAACATGCAATGTAATTAACAAACAGTGTTATATATTAGTTTCAGGTGTACAAAAGAATGATTCAACAATTCTGTACAGTACACAGTGCTCATCATGATAAGTGTATTCTTAATCCCCTTCTCCTATTTTACCCACCCCCCCACCCCCCTCCTCTCTGGTAACCATCAGTTTGTTCTCTAGAGGTAAGAGTCTGGTTTTTTTCTGTTTGTCTCTTTTTTTCTTTGTTTATTTGTTTTGTTTCTTAAATTCCAAATATGAGTGAGATCATATGGTATTTGTCTTTCTCTCGCTGACTTATTTCACTTAGCATTATGTCTTCTAGATCCATCCATGTTATTGCAAATGGCAAGATTTCATTCTTTTTATGGCTGAGTAATATCCCATTATCTATCTATCTATCTATCTATCTATCTATAAATCTTTAGAATTAAGTTTTGAGGAACCTCCATACTGTTTTCTTCCATCATGGCTGCACCACTTTTCATTCCCACCAATAGTGCATGAGTGTTCTTTTTTCTCCACATCCTTGCCAACACCTATTATGTTTTGTCTTTTTGACTCTAGCCATCCTGACAGATGCGATTTCATTGTAGTTTTGAATTACATTTCCCTGAATATGAATGGTGTTGAGCATCTTTTCATGCACCTGTGGCCATCTGTATGTCTTCTTTGGAAAGATGTCTATACAAATCCTCTGCCCATTTTTTAATTGGATTCTTTGGGTTTGGGGTTGTTGAATTGTATAGGTTCTTCATATATTTTGGATATTAATCCCATATCAGATATATCTTCTCTCATTCAGTAGGTTGTATTTCCATTTTGTTGATGGTTTCCTTCGCTGTTGAAAAGCTTTTTTAGTTTTCCTGTAATCCCAATAGTTTATTTCTGCTTTCGTTCCCCTGCTTAAGGAGACATCTGAAAAATGTTGCCAAAAACGGATGTCAAAGTGATTACGGCCTATGTTTTTTTTCTAGGAGTTTTATGGTCTCCTTCTCACATAGGTCTTTAATTCCTTTTGAGTTTATTTTGGTTATGGTGTAAGAAAGTGGTCCATTTTCATTCTTTTGCATGTAGCTCTTCAGTTTTCCCAACACCATTTATTGAAGAGACTCTTCTCCATTGTGTATTCTTGCCTCCTTTATTGTAGATTAATTGACCATACAAGCACGGGTTGATTTCTCCCAGACTAGATTCTAACTGGTGACATTTTGCAGCAACTCACTTGTTGTCTGTCACATAGTGGGGTTTAATCAACATTCACTGAAGATATGCAGGTATCTCTCTATATATGTATGTATAACGTGTGTGGTAATGGGTATGGTTTTTGGTAATTATGTATGTAAATTTACTGAGATCAATGGTGGTATACAGGTGGATGGATACTGGGCCGATACGTTGGAGTAATGCAAAAAAAAGAAAAAAGAAAAAGAAAAAAAACCCACCTATAACGGTGTATAGGATGCTGACAGAATACTTTCTTTAAAAATTTGTGTACCAGAGGGGCGCCTGGGTGGTTCAGTTGGTTAAACGTCAACTCTTGGTCTTGACTCAGGTCATGGTCTCATGGTCCTTGAGTTCGAGCTTTACGTCAGACTGTCATCCAGTGCACTTAGCCATCCTAGACTGCAAGATCGAGCTGCATAAAGGAGGCTTACACCGTGATTCATAGACCTACTTAAACAACAAAAACAAAACCAAAAACAACCCCTTCTCTAGCCACCACTGTTCTTGGTAGGTGCTATGGAAACCCTGAAAAGCGGGTCTTTGCAAAGAAGCAGAAAACTTGGTGAGATGGTGTCAGGTCAAGAGCATGGGCTTTGGATTTAACTCAACCAGGACTTGAATCCCCCTCATCCGTTTATTAGCTCTATGATCTCAGGGAGGCTATTTCCATTTGGGACCTCTGGCTCTTGATTTAGGAGATGAAGGCACCTGCCCATGTCTCCTGTCAGTAGGAAATAAAATTACATTTAGGGGGCTCAGCAGAGTAGCTAGCTCACAGCGGTTGTCAGTAACTCCCTCCTTCCCGCACCGACAAACTCTCCATCAGCCTCGAACCTGACACCCTTGGGCAAAGACACTTACTGCCTTCTCCCTTCCCGTCCTCTACCCCACTTAGGTGTTGGGTCAGATGATCTCTAAGGTTCTGTTAAACGATATTAACTGTTTAGTTCTATTTTTTACCGTACAGCTGGGATAGCAGGAGAGTGCATGATACACAGCTTACATTCTACACATTTTATATTAATGAGCCACTCACTGAGCTTTATTACATGGAATCCTCAAGAGAATACCTGGAGGGGACGGTTGCTGTCCCTTTTTACAAGTGAGCAAACCAAGGCAAGAGGCATAGAGAGAAATCGTACTAGGACTCTGGTAGCCACTTGCAGAGAAGACTCTTTGGAAAGGTTTGACAACAGCAAAACAACAAAGCCCTTTATTATAACCCCAGCCTTGAAAGTGGAAATTTCCCAATTTTCACTCCATCCATTCTCCTTCTTCTTGCACTGAAAGCATCAGTCATCTTCCCTCTCTTCTTTGCTGTCCCTTTTAAATACTGCCATTCTAGGCTGAGATCATGACCCTCCTAAGAGCCTTCATCAAACCCCGGGAGGCAACAGGGCTGAACACACAGACTTCCATACCTGGTGCTCGGACAGCACATGCACAAACAAAGCTGATGCCTGGGAATCCAGCCTCTGCTGCCTCAGGCTGTGGCGCTGGCTATGAATTTTTACTGGCTTTCAACTAAGTGTCTTTCTTTGGCATTTGACATACTTGTCAATGGATCCCTGGTAAAGCCGGTCTCTTTCTCTAGCCACTGATTTATATTCCCCCCAGAGGGGCTAGATTATGCCCTATACGGTGGGCACGCAGCGAGCTGGAGACGGCCAGTCCAGTCCCAGATTACATCGAGCCTGTCAGGAATTGCACCGAATTGCTGACCAGCCTGGACTGACCGAATTGCTGGTCAGCCTTGTTCCCAGCCTTTCCCTCCTAGACGCACAAAGCCCAGTTTCAACCAATTCTTAATAATGCAATTAAATTTTTGGAAACCAAAGCTGAGTTTCATATTTAAATGTTGACTTTCAGCACACAAGAAAGGTTGGCCAAATGCAGGAGTGACTGGAAGGTTTTGGCAAAGAGATTAATTGGGATTTTCCATTCTCAGCGAAGCTGCGTGTGTTAATGCACAGGTAATACTCTGTCCTCAGGGGTTCCCAGGGACCAAAGAGTAGGCAAAGCATGAAACTGAAAACCAACATGCCTCATAGGAAATCACTAGTGTTCTCAAAAAGAAAAAGAAAAAGAAAGTCAAGTAGAGGCTCCATTGAACTGTTTCCTCTTTTGAAATGTAACAACACCTACCTCTCAGGGCTGTTGTGGGAATGAAATTAGCACATATATGAACAGGCTAGCACAGGGCCTTGCTCAGAGTAGGAGCAATGAACATATTTACTTGCTAATAATTCAACCCAGGAAAAGGCACTTGTCTGAGGTTAAATGACCAGGTTTTGAACCTTAAGCTCCAGCTAACTAGCCCAGCTGGTGTCTTCCCACTCTGGGTTCCAATTGACTCGTCTTTCTAATTAGAATAATAATCATGGCTTCACAGGGTCATGACTAAAAGCACATTAAGGAATGGCGGAAAAAGTTCTTTGCAAACTAGACAGCTTTCTAGACAGAGCATACGGCTAAGGTCAGACTTAAAATCGCTGGGGTTGAAATCCCAACTCTGTTGTTTGTGAGCTGTTCGAGCGGCAGTAAGTTACCTAACCTTTCTGTGCTTCAGCGTCCTGTCCGTAAAGTGGGGATGAAAATACCACTCATTTCATATGGTTGTTGTAAGGATTAAATACGTTCACAAGTGTAAAGTACTTAAAAGAGCACGTACTAAGTACCACATATATGTTAGCTGTTAATTATTTCAAAGCTATGCTTATTAATTTGATGTTTATTTCAAGAATACGTTCATTCTTTTACATTCTTCTGTTACTGTGTTCAAAGTCAACCCCCCCAAGAAACTTTCCTAGATCACTTGGCTTGAAGCAATCACCCGAAATATTCCCATATTCACCCAAAATATACCCGTTGTAGCTCAGTGATAGCCATTGTCTTTGCTTATGTGTTCGTTGATATCTCTTGCCTGCACTAGCCCTAGAGCCCTGAGTGACAGAGGTTTCCTCTTGCACCTCTGTACGCATGGTCGATGCCCATTAAATATTCACTGAATCGGGTGGAAGGAATGCAAATACATACACATGAATGAACCTAAATATACTGGACAATAGCTAATATCAACCTCTGCATAACTGCATTTTAAAGACTGAACACAACGGCAATCTTTAGCACCATACCTGATACAGAGTATGTGCTCAGTAAATATCTTTACTTGGAAGGATGGAAAGGTAACTAAAGGTATGTTGAGTCCAATGAAAGGCTTCAATTTATTGAGTCCCTCTTACTGAAAACATGTATCAGATGGGTAAGCCACTTGTCCTAGGTGCCAGGGCCGGCTCAAGATAGCGAGGAGAAGAAAAGTAGCTCCTGACTTTAGGTAGTCATATTCCAGAGGAGATACAGGCAGTACAGTTGCTAAATAATTACAGGGGCCATAGGTGGTAAGCTGAGAAGGATGGAGTGTTACAGGAACGTGCCTTCAGCCCCTCCGTCACTGCTCTGAGGCTTGCACTGCCTCGATATTAAAATGCACAGATATGTTCATTTGGGATGGCTACACCTTATCTCAAGAAGTAGGGCATGAGGAGAGAAGGTCCTACATCGAATAAAGGAAGAGGGGAGCAAATCACTAACCGGGGTGTGGCCGATTACATGCAGCAGGTGAGACCCTAAGCTAAGGGAGGTGGCGCCATGAGCCACGTCTATAGAGTGACCTAGATTTCTTAGCCTCAACCATTTTTATGTCAAATGTTGACAAAACAGTATATAAAACAACCAACCAACCTGAAGACCTGATCTCTCACCAGCTCTCCTTCCACCAATAGCTTCACTTCATGAGGTCCCAGTTTTGCTATCAGTTGAGAAATGAGTTTGGACTGGACTAGTTCCAAGGATCATTCTGCCTTTACTATTTTTTTTTTTAATTCTATTTTTTAATGCCTGGCTCGATGGGAAAACCAATCCTTTCTCCTAGCTTCAAATACTATGTCTATTTTGCTGAAGCCCAATTTATATCTCCAAACCAGACCTATCTTTCGGGTTCAGGTCTTGCAGAGTCAACTGTCTACTTTGACAATCGGAGACATCTCAGACACATCGTGCGCAAAGCCAAGTTCTTGACTGCCGGCATCTGCCCCTCCTACAAACTTCTACTTTGAAGTGTTTCTAACTCAGTAAACGGAAACACATCTACCCAATTGCCCAAATCAGAAACTTGGGATTCATTGTTAATATCCTTCTCTCTTTCACCACCCACTCCCGATCAATCCAATCTTGCTTTCAATCTTGTCAATTCTACCATCAAAGTATGCCTCAAATCTTTGCACACCTCCCCACCTGCACTGCTAGCTCCCTTCTTCTCTCACCAGGACTCCTACCAGAGCCTCTTAAAGAATCTACTCTCGGGCGCCTGGGTGGCGCAGTCGGTTAAGCGTCCGACTTCAGCCAGGTCACGATCTCGCGGTCCGTGAGTTCGAGCCGCGCGTCAGGCTCTGGGCTGATGGCTCAGAGCCTGGAGCCTGTTTCCGATTCTGTGTCTCCCTCTCTCTCTGACCCTCCCCCGTTCATGCTCTGTCTCTCTCTGTCCCAAAAATAAATAAAACGTTGAAAAAAACAAAAACAAAAAACAAAAAACAAAAATCAGATCATGTCATCACCCAGCCTAAAATATCCTAAATGATTTCTCAGTAAACTTAGAACAAACTCTAAATTCTTGTCCATAGGCTACAAAGGCCTCCATCGTCTGGCTCCTGATTCTCCCCCCAAATTCATCTACCACCAGTCTCTGCTTGTGCCATACCGACCTCTTTCAGGTCTCTGACCATGCCATGGGTTTACAGGGTTGTCTAGCCTCTGGTCCCTCTGCCCCGCACACTTCACCCCTCACCCTTGGCCTGGCTAATCCATCCTCCATTTTCACATCTCAGCTTAAAGCTTACTTTCATGGAGGGGCCTGTATCCTAAGTAAATTACGCCCTTCCCCCATTTCACAGTACCTTACTTATTTTCTGCAGCTCCGTTAACATAATTTATAATAAATACTCCTCTGTGGATGTACTTGTGTAATGTTTGTGTCCTCAACTAGACAATGGGCTCCTCCAGGGACAAGTCTGTAATTGTTCTTTGTATATGCAAAGTCTAGCCCAGTGCTTAGCATATAGTAGGTGCTTAATAGATAATTCTTGTGGCTGCAAAGCAGTCAGACCTGACGATATCAACATATGTGTATCCCATACTACAAAAACCTAACCCAGTGGGTGATAAAATAATGAAATACAGTCGACTGTGCCGTTTCTCCAAACTTTTTCGTTCCTGACCTCTAGAATCTTCCAGCCCTCCTCCATTTTCTTACTGACACTTCCCAGTTTTCAGAGTTGAGAAGGGACGTATCTTGGTGTTATGTTCCTTCGCTCTGCTCCCCTTGGACACATTTAGCTTTGTGCAGGAATGTGGCTTCCACAGGTGTGGTTGGGTGAGAGGTGTTGGGAACAGGAGGGGTGGAGAGGGAAAAAAAAAAAAAAAAAGGAACCATATGGGGGAGGTGGCTGCCCTTGCACAGCTTGGACATCGTCCCAGCTCACCCACGTCGGAGTTTTTTTTTACTGCCATATACATCCAGTATTCTCTCCTTCCCACCTCTAGGAATCTAAAAATAAGTGAGCTGTTGATCAAGGGCTTGGTGATGGCAAACCTGGCAAGTATGGGCAGACAGGCTCCCAATTCTAGAAGTTTCCTCTTGCCACTACCGCCTGCTATCCCTGGCCCCTGTTGAGACTGTTATGCACCCATCTACTAAGTTTGCTGGGTACTTTGTCCCATTTAGGTCCCTACTGTGATAGATTGCAGGAAGTAAGATACGGACTCTTGGGTTGTTTTTAATGTCAACAAAGCTCTGTTGCTTCATCCGCTGAATTATCGCTTTGTCCTGTTATTAAAGATCTTCTCTCTAGCACCCGTACTCCTATTTTCTCTCTTCCTCCCTGTCGAGAACAACTTGCCCTAAATCCCTTTTATATTTACCTCAATATTCATGGAGTCCACTCGGCTCTGGTTGCAGAGACAGAAGGGATAAATGCAGGAATTCTCTTAGGAGGACAGCACTGGCCCATGGCTTTTCCTGTCACTCAGGTCAGGCCTTTGGTAGAAAGTTATCCAACCTCATTTTAGTAACTCACCCAGCAACTCAGTTCCTGGAAAAATTTGTAGAAATCCACCTTGCTGATCCTAGAAAACAGCCCTGATAAATTTGGACTTTGTTTATGCCATTTGCTAAGACTGAAGTTAATTCAAAACAAATGATTTTTTTTTTCCTTTTGGGTGCAGGGGAGGGCTAGGGAGGGGCTAAGGTAGAAAGAGGAGGAAGAAAGAGGAAGAAGGTACCAAAAAGGAGGATCTAACACTGGATTTCAGTTCCCACTACTGGGAAAAGGTTCATTTCCAATTCTGCATTTCAAGAACAAAAAGACTTTCTGATGATCTTTTTTATTCTCTTTGGATCAGTATGAATCCTTAGCAGTTAATTTATGTCTTCCTGTATTTAAAAGGTTAAAATATTTCAGGAAGTGAAATTAATATATTTAAGGATGGTTACAAAGTCAAGACAGGGCACTCTACATCACCGTTCCCCAGATACAACCTGAGTCACAGAATCTGTCAGGGAATAACCTGGAAGCTTTCCTTAACTATGATAGTTCACTCATTAGTTTGTGTGTTCATTTGGCATTCAACAACTACTTTGAGCTGCATATTATAATACCCAAAGTGCTTTCTCTTGCACTGTCCTTGATTCTCCTGAGAACACTGAGAGGTAGTCTTTTAACAGAAATTACCATTTTAGAGAACAAGAAACTGAGACCCACAGAAGTTAGTCAGTTGTGGAACTTTAACTGGAACCCAGATCATCAGATTTCACATCAAACTCTCTTTCAGTTCTACCTAACTTTAATTTCACCAACATTTCCTAAGTGAGCAATGTGTTGGGCACAAGTCTAAGAAGACAAAAATGAAGCACTCTTCTCCTTGAGAAACATCTAGCCTATGGAGGAAAGACAGAACTTGAGGCAGGGCTGTGGGGCGGAGGTAAGTGCATGGGTCCTCGGAGTCTGGTGTAGAAAACTGTTGTCGAGAGTCAAGACTGAAAAGAATAGGAGGGCCTTGTTTCTCCATTCGCCATTCCGTTCGCCACTTGTTTCTCCGTTCTCACTGCCACCAAGTCTTAATATGCCTTCCCAAAGGATGGTTTTTATTAATGTCAGAATTCATCTTTCTCCGTCTCCTTTTCTTCTGAGCATTTTGCTGGCATTTTAGCACCAGGGCCTCCAAAGAATGAGGCTGTTCTTGGCAACTTAATGTTTACACATTGAAAGCTGCCCGACTAAGTAATTGTTAAGATTTCGGAAATCTTGTCTGGTGGTATTGAGCACGCATCGTTATCTCCAGTCCACCCTCTTGGCCGCAGAGAGGAAATGGTTATAACTGCTGGCAGATAAGCCCAACACTAGGTAGGCTGGGCCTTGCTGACTACGGTGCTATGGAAACTGGTCCGGATACAGGGCTGGCACCTGGAGATATCATCTGCCAGTTTATTACCCAAAGGTCCGGGATGCCCAGAGGGTTGAGGTGAACTTGGGCTTAGTTAAGTGGGCATCAAGCTCTATTAGGTGTGCAGTTCCTGCCAGGGATGGTCTTAGGTTCTGACATCCAGAGTGCGGATGTTACTGGAGGCTGTGTGCTCTCGGAGAGCATGAGGCTGGGTGACCTGACTGTTCCCGGTAGAACCTGTCAGGTACAAGAAGGTACAAAACCCAGGTCCAGGCAAAGCCCCAGCCTGCAGACTGAGCTAGCCTGGTGATCGTGGCTGGGAAGAGAGCCGAGACTCGTGGGGATCTTCTTGCACTGGATGTTGGGTATTACTGGATGGTACCTCGAGACGGCTGGGTTATATCTTGTTCTAATCGAGACTGGATGAAAAATTCGGAGACTGAACCTGCCCAAGGAGGGTGCCAATGCCTCAGAGTGACGTCAGAGTGGGAGGTAGGACACAGCATCTGAGAAGAAGCCATGTAGTTTTGCTTGGCTCGGAATCAGGACATTTGGGGCCCAGTCCTGACTCAGGGACTCTCTTCTGCCTGACCTAAAGCTAGTTTTAGCACCTTTCTGGGCCTTTGTTTCCTCAGTAGTTTGTGTGCTACCTGGGATCAGGGTCCCCTATTGTATTCATATTTGTTTCCCGTCATCTAGCATGATGGCATCTCTTTCATAAAAGACTTTCATTGAGCTGTGTGCTGCGTGAGTGAGTGTATAGAGTGAGCTGAGTGTGAAGAATTACATTAGTGGTTTCAGGGAAGAGGGGCCTATCAGAACCATGGTCCTCACCCTGGCTGCCTAGATTCTGATGTCTACCCCCAGGCCATTTTTCAAAATCCAGTGGTTCAAATAATAGTATACTCCCCAAAGTTCCTAACAGCCTGTGATTCTCAGAAGAAAAAAAAATTTTGAGGTTTATTTTTTTTTTCCTTAGCATTCACTAGCCAAACTTGTTATAAGAAACAAAAAATTGGGGCGCCTGGGTGACTCAGTCGGTTAAGCGTCCGACTTCAGCTCAGGTCATGATCTCGTGGTCCGTGGGTTTGAGCCCCGCCTCGGGCTCTGAGCTGACAGCTCAGAGCCTGGAGCCTGTTTCAGATTCTGTGTCTCCCTCTTTCTCTGACCCTCCCCTGTTCATGCTCTCTCTCTCTCTCTCTCTCTGTCTCAAAAATAAATAAATGTTAAAAAAAAAAAAATTAACGTCCTCTAGTTCCAGAAGAATCCCAAAGGCAGTCCATCTACCAGGAAAGCTCCTGGGTGGCCTCACAGAGACAGCAAAGTAACAAGGAAACCCTTGACGTTTGCAAATGCTATAAAACACCAACAAACAAGATAAGCACACTAAGACCAAGGGGGCAGAGGTAGATTAAAGATTTACAGATCTACCTAATTTGGGTCAATGTGCTCAGAAAGGATGATGTTTTGTTATTGTGAAAACGAGTGTCTCCCAGAATGAAAAGTCTTCTCCAAGAGCGAGTGGGCCACTCTCACTTTTGCTAGAAGGTCCTAAAGATGAGGGCAGCATAAATTTTAGGCCAAACATTCAGAATTGTGAATTAGGGGACTGGCTGCACTTAAAAGACTTCACCTAGGGCTTTTCAGTGTCTTCAGCTGTGCTTGTGAGTCAGATGTAGACAGATAGATAGATACATAGATAGATAAACAGATATCAAACTAATATATACACATTTATATAATTTGGAAGATAAAGAAAAAAATCAAGGGAGGAAAAAAGCATCTGTAATCCTATTACCCAAAGCAGCCAAAATGTTTTCTGCGTATTGTATACTCTTGTTTATATCTAGTCTATTTTTTTTTTATTTTTTTTAACATTTATTTATTTTTGAGACAGATAGAGACAGAGCATGAGCAGGTGAGGGTCAGAGAGAGAGGGAGACACAGAATCCGAAACAGGCTCCAGGCTCTGAGCTGTCAGCCCAGAGCCCGATGCAGGGCTCGAACTCACGGACCGCGAGATCATGACCTGAGCCGAAGATGGACGCCCAACCGACTGAGCCACCCAGGCGCCCCTATATCTAGTCTATTTTTTATGAAGAGTATTTTTAAACATAGTTGTTAATCTACCATATATGTATATAAAACTTTTCACTTTACCTGTTACCATAGGTGTTTTTCAATTCTATTTTTTTTTAAATTAGTCGTATTATACTTGATCATTCTCCATCCAACACCTTTTCCCTCAACCCAGTGATGATGGAACCTCACTTTTTTTGTTGTTAGCTATAACACTTAGACACAGATATTCATTCAAAGATTTTTTCGCCCTATATGTTTGAGTTTTTTCCCTGTACATTGTATGCGCCTCAAAGATAGGTTCCTAAAAGTAGAAGTACTGACTCAAAGGGCATGACTGTGTTTGTGATTCTTGAGACATGTGACCAAATAGATCACTGAAAGAGTCATGCTCACCAAAACGTAGTATGACAGGAGTCAATTATTTAAATGTCAGCCTCCATAGTGAACATAAGTATTGGTTCAAAGGTTTTACAAGCACTTGGCAGAGACGTTGATAGATGTGGGAAAAGACAGAAAAAAGGAAGAGACCCTTAAGATTCAAGTACAGCATGGGAACAAGACATCGTTGGTAACTGACAACTGGTTAGAAATTAATGAGGCCTTCCTGAATACACATCAAAGTAATAGCGGCTTTTGGTTTACCAAAGTGGATACTGCAGCAAAGTAAGTGATTCAGGGTGGCCTGGGTTGATGGGAAGCAACTCTACCGCTAATTTTGGGGGGTGGTCTTTGCAAACCATTCCCCTCTCTGGATCTTTCTCAGCTGTAGAACTAATAGGTTGAAGGCTGAGGAGAGTTTAGATTATAGTGTCAAATCCAGACGATGAAGACAAATTTACAGAGTCATGGGGTCCAGTAAGCTATTTGTCTCTAGACACCCAGAGTTACAACTCTGATGAGACCCACAGTTCTATCAGAGTCGTACAACGAAATAGCAGACATTCTAGGAAGCTCTCGGGACTCCCCCAACCTCAATTATGAAGCCTCAAGATCTGTATGTCCCATATGGACTGATGGCAAAGATTTTTCTGGGCCTTGTTTCCACAGAGAATCTCCTCAGAGAAATGTTGAGTCAGCAGCTTGATGAGGTGGCTTGAATCATCTACTGCTATAATGACATTTGGCCCTTTGGTGCCTCCTTAGTGTTCTCCTAACCATTCTCTATCTAAATGATGGCATATAGAAATTAGCTAAATTGCTTTCAATTTAGGAAACTAAAAGAATAAATGCAGGTTCTCTCATTTTCTGGACTCTATTTTGGGGGCATTGTTGAGTGAAAAGCAGGATCTCTTCAGATTTCAAGAGAAGCCTGGGTCACCTTTTGGAGGATCCTAGTATGGGAAAATGAGATAGAGAGATGGTGTATATATATATATGTGTGTGTGTGTGTGTGTGTGTGTGTGTGTGTGTGTGTATAATTTGTGTTTTTTAACAGAAAAATTGAGAATATAATATGGAGAACAACCCTGTACCAATTTCACCCATTATTAACATTCCATCTTAGTATGGTACACTTGTAACAATGGAGGAAACAATATCCACACAATATTTTTTTTTTTTTAAATTTTTTTTCAACGTTTATTTATTTTTGGGACAGAGAGAGACAGAGCATGAACGGGGGAGGGGCAGAGAGAGAGAGGGAGACACAGAATCGGAAACAGGCTCCAGGCTCTGAGCCATCAGCCCAGAGCCTGACGCGGGGCTCGAACTCCCGGACCGCGAGATCGTGAACTGGCTGAAGTCGGACGCTTAACCGACTGCGCCACCCAGGCGCCCCTATCCACACAATATTATTAACTAACATCCATCATGTGCTCAGATTTGTTTAGATTTACCTTCTCTCTTTTTCTGTTAAATATGTGTTGACATGAAGTTATCATGTCTCCTTAGGCTTCTCCTGGCTGTGGCAACTTGTCAGACTTTGTTTTTGATAACCTTGACGGTTTTGAGGAGTACTGGTCAAGCATTTTGTAGGATGCCCTTCTACTGGAATGTGTCTGATGTTTTCCTCATAAATAGACTGGGAAATGGGAGGGAGACCACAGAGGTAAAGAACCACTTTCCCACCTTCTGTCAAAGGTTCATACAGTCAACATGGTTTATCATTGTTGATGCTGACCTTGATGTCCTGGCTGATGTAGTGTTTGTCTGGTTTCTCCATGTAAAATCACCTCCCCCACCCCCTTCCCATACCACATTCTTTGGAAGGAAGTCACTATGCCCAGCTTATACTTAAGGAGAAAGGAATTATATTCTCCCTCCTTGAGGATAGAGTATCTACATAAATTATTTGGAATTCTGCCAGGGAAGTTGGGCTCTTCTCTTCCATTTATTAATTTTCCCCATAACTTATTTATATCTGTGTGAACTTTGGGTACTTATTTTATACTTCGGGTTATAATCTAATATGACTCTACCTTGTTGCTCAAATTTTCCTGCTTTGGCCATTGGGAGCACTTCAGTAGCTCCAGTGGCTCTGAAATATTCCCCATCGATGTAGAGGCTTTTTGTTTATCTTGATTTCCCTCCTTCTCCTTCCCCTTCCTCTTCTTCTTTTAGCGAATCTTTATTTTATGGTACAATCTGAGCACTAGGTGTGATCATGGCTACTGTGGCATCATTGCTTCTAGGCCAAATATATTTAACATTTGATATTGCAAATACCAACATGCATACAATCACGATACAACTGCACTATCCTTAAGACAATTCTAGACTTAGTAACAATATGAAGTCACGGCACTGTGGGAGATTATGAGGCTCCTATCCTGCGTCCTGCAGTGAGACCTGCACGCAAAACTTGTGCAGGACAGTCTTCTTTCCATCTTGTCAGTGTGCCCCTAAGACTGAACAGAACCTCCGTGGAGAGCACATCAAATGTCCAAATCTTCAGCGTTCTCTCAAAGTAAGGCCACAGCAAATGGTTCTTTTGCAGGGCTGCCCACCCTGTATTCGCTTTCCATGATAAGCTATGGAAAAAACAACAACAACAGTGGATTTAGAACCAGGGCATCAAGGTTCAAGATCTGGCTCTGTCAGCCATTCAGTGTATGTGGAAAATGCCTTCTGTCTGGGCCTCAGTTTCCATTTATGTAACACCGGTAGCATTGGATTAATTTGTTGCTAAGGACCCTTTCAGTTCTAGCATATTGTAACCCAGTAGTTTGACATTGAGAGACTCTAATGGGCTCCATGTCTGCTCATCCATGGGCAATAATATTGCAGAAAGTCTAAGCCAAAGGAGAAATGGTGGTAATGGGGAGCTCACTGCTAATAAGTAGGAGCTGCTTTATCACTTCCTGAGGATGCTGAAGTCTGTTAAAGACCCTATTTCGTCTAGACAATCAGGCCTGAGAAACTTTAGACCTTTCTTTTTAAAGAATGGAGATCAAAAAAGTATAGGAAATACTGAGTGAAAGTATGTCTTTTATTGCCTTCAAGTTTGTTCTGGAAGATCAAGGCTTTTTTTTTTTTTTTTTGTAAGGGCAAACTCCTCATCTGTTATTTCCTCTCACTTCAAATAATTACCTTTAAGGCAGTGATAGCTGAGCTACCTCTAAGTTTCTTACCAGGAATCTCTCTCTAGGTTTTTTTTTTTTCCTTCCTTCTTGTGTGGGGTGTGTGTGTGTGTGTGTGTGAATGTTATGACATATTTTTCACATCCACATGGGGCCCAGTGGCTTAAAGACTGCCCAGTTTACAAGTGTCATCTCCTTCCTATCATTGACTGGGACAGTTTCCAAAAACAAACAGAAGGAAAAAAAAAAAAAAAAGAACTACAGTACTGAAAATACACTTGAGAATTGTCACAGCTGATTATAAATGCTGGAGATCAAAGGTACAAGGTCTCAGAACCTGTCTCCTCCAACTCAACTTTAAAAATCTTCAATTGGTTTTTGAACCCACTCAGCATAACCCCAGACTTTGGTCTACAATTGGTTAAAAATTGATAGAGGGGAGGATTCTAGGACTGCCTTCTTTACTTAGAAGTTTAAATTTTAACCCCTTCCCCCACGCCAGGTACACACATAGATATAGCTCCTTTTCCGTTCCCCCATCTTAAAGTCATGTAAATATGTATCTGGATATAAAGGTATAGAATTTAGAACAGATAGCTATCATGCAAATCACCCGGGTTATTTCTTCACACGGTTGAGGAAACGGAGTCCTGACAAGTGGTTTTGCTCCAGGTTCTAGAACAGAGTTCCGGGCAGCACTGTAATTAGAAACCCAGGGTTTTTTGGCAACGAATCCAGGTTGTTGTTGTTTTTTTCTCCCTACCTCGCACCATGCCCCTGAGGAGGTAACGTGTTTTTGTGTGTGTGTCTGTATGTACATATGTTACACAGTCATGGACATGTAGAAAACATGCACCAAGCATCTGTAGTCTGACCTCAGGGAACAGTTTAATGACTCGAATTTCAGGCAGCTGAAAGGTTTCTGCGGGTGGAGGTTGAAATAAACAAGAAAAGCCACTGTGGAGATGTGAATGGAAAAGTACCGAAAGCACTCCCTCCCTCCGCACATTCTTCCGCTCTCCAGCTCTGCCTGCCATCAAGCCGGGCTTCAGATAGGCTTCTGCATAGCCAGGTGTACAGAGGGTGGTGTGGAGAAGAAGGAGAAAAAAAAAAATGCAGGCACAACACGCAAATCAAGTTTTTCCACTTCTGGCCTTAGGTAGTAAAGACAGCTCTGCCGCAGGCAGGGTGGGCCAGCTACCCAGAGTTTACAAACACTCAAGTGCTTTCCTCTCTTCATCCCTTCCTGGTCCAGCTGCTGCTTTCCTTCATGCTAAAGTTTCATAGGAAGTGAAAACCCTGCTATTCAAAACAGTGATCCAGTGCAATCCAGTGCAATAAACAAATGATTAGGTGCCCCGCCCCCCCATCACTTCTCTATTTTAAGGTCCCGATATTTATTTCCATTTTAAATAAGTGAGAAAAGTGTGGAAAATCAGTGTTGTTGGGGATGGGGTGGGGGGGACTCTGAGCTAGGCTGAAAAGGTTTCTAAAGAAAAAAAAATCTCAGAATAAAACAGGCTGAAAGCAGGCAGCATATGGATCAAAATTAAACGTTGACACTTCTTTTTCAGAAGGTAGTAGCTGGAAATCATCTTCTGGGTTTTTTTTTTTTTTAATGTCTCAAAACTTTCTGCTCAATTTTTCTAAAATATACCAAGAAAACTCCTTTCTTTCTCCAAGAATACGCGGAGCTCGTTTACAATAGGTCTAAATGAAGAATTTGAAAGAAAAGGAATAGGTAAAATTTTATGCATCAGCTGGACAGTGTCTCCCACACCCACCAGAAGTCACGTAGAATAGCACAGCGCCAGAGACAAACGTAACCAAACCCAATGCCCATCAAAATGCAGTATCGTCAGGACTTGGATTTCGTTCTGAGAAACAATTTACAGATTATAAGGAGCCCAGAGCAGTCTTGCTTTCCTCAATTCTGCCAGAAAACAGGATACTCTCCTCCAAAGCCAGGTAGGCAGATCACCCTCATTCTCCTGAAATGATGCAGGCCCCTCAAAGGAATACCCATTTTCAGTTCTGTCCTGGCGTCACGCATGCCTCTGGTGAGGGCCACCTCCCCTCTTCAAAGAGTGAAACCTGGGGGGAGGTGAGTGATTGATCTGCAACGTTCCCTCCAGTTCTAAAATCTCTAATTCTGAGATGTGAAACCTTAGAGACCTACCAAGGTGTCAGAAGTTCCTGACAGGTGAAATCAACTTCCTGTTTGGAGCCTCCTTAAAAAGAGGACAAGAAGGTGTTTATTCCAAGGATAGCTTTCTTTTCAGCTATGACTGGATTGTGGGGAACTGGATGCAAAATCTGTTCGTTAATTAAATGTAATATTAGGACCAGGCTATTTGATTTGTAACAAACCTTATATTTACGCAGCAGTTGTGTTTAGGAACCTATTACTATGCCCATCCCCTGGGCAAAGGGCCTGACCTGGTCTTCTGAGTATTAATAGCCAGGAACAATTAAATGATAAGACTGATGGATACCTAGTCCCTCCAAGTCGACAGGAATCACTCATAAGACCCCAGACATGGAATCTCTCCTTAGAGCTTCTTAAGGATGATTTAAAAGAATTTGAATACATTCTTTCTTTAATCCTATATAACATAGCACTGCTGGAGTGAAGGAGCCCACACAGTGATGCCAACTGGCTACTGATGGGGAGAGATCAAGAATGAGGGAAAGAAGGCTATTCTGGAAGAAATTCAACTGGTATAAAATCTGACAGTTACGCTCCCAGGAATTGAAAAGAGATTGAGGAGTGGGTGCACAATTTTCCTCATTGTTCACTCAGTAGAGAGAAAGGGATCTATCCAAACATAGTCTCTATCTTTAGAATATTTTCAATATTTTTTTTCTTTTAATGGTGTCCTTCCGATCAATTTCTTTCAGTGTAAACACTGATTTGGCAAAAAAAAAAAAAACAAAGCCAAAAACAAACCAAAACAAACAAACAGAAAAACAAAACAGTCGTAGAAATGTGGGACTCTGGCACTTGGTCCCAGAAATAATGTGCTGAAAAGGTTCGAGGTTCCTTGTGGTGGGGTTAACTATCTATAAACCAGGCCTGGTAAGTTTTCCCTGTAAGGGCTCCCTGCAAAGAATTAAAAAGGGCTGAGGTACAAGAAGGGTGAATTCCTTCCCAGCCCCCATTTTGGCTGGTTCTATAGCCAGTGGGAGCAGATTTCCCTCTGCTCTGCAGCGCCCCCATGGGGCTAAGATTGGAGTGGCAAAGAGAACGCAGGAGGGACAAACGGTGTTTAAGGTTTGGGTTGGTCAGGGGCGCTGGCAGGGGACCAGTGACACAGGATGGCAACTTTGATTAGAAAATCCATGAAAAATCATATAAGTAATGTCCATCATAGGATCAATAATAGGGCAGAGGCATACATCTCACATTCCAAACCATACAGATACACCCGAGAAACCCTGAAACTCTTGCTGCTCGTAAAGATAGAAAAAATGTAACACATATAAATGCACAGAGAAAATCACTTCAGCAAAATCGGGGTATCATTTTGAATCCAGTGGAATTCATTTAAAACTCTGAAAAGGAAGGGGAAGGAGACAACAAAAAAGCAGACAGTCCGCCTTCTGGCAGAATGAATCTGCACTTGACAGTCTTTGGGGGTAAAATGTTCATTTCAACAACAGTGACAGGATTAGGCCTATGTATATTTTTCAAAAATCCTTTACAAGACAGGCTCTTCTGCAGAGGCTGCAGTAATCCATCTGTCAATAAGTATTAAAATATTCAGATTTCATAGAAACAGATACTTACGCATAGTTCCTAAGCCTCAGACCTTGTGGAAAATAATCAACCCCTTTGGACCTCTCCTGGTTCTAAAATTCCCAACACAGCCTTTTAAAGGTGGTGGTGGGGCGGGGGTGCATTGACAACAGCATTTTCAGCAATAGATCTGAACTTCCCGTGGACTTTTCCTGGGAAAAGGAACCCAAATATCCCAGGAAACAGCCCGCAATCTTTCAGAGCTCTGCTCACTCCTCCATTATAAACTCAAATTTGAGGTTGGGAGAGGTAGATTATTTTGGGACATATCTTTTTTGGAAATTAACATGTGCAGAAATTTTGTGGAACCTTTAAGAACTCATCTGTAATTTAATGAGTCGCCTGAAGGACTCTCCTAGCCAAGGCTCAGAACAGCCTGACCTTTGAAAGCTGCTTCTGGTCCAAACATTTTGGGTTAATTCTTGAGGAATCTGAAATATTATTTTCCCCTCACACCCTTCTTTTAAGAGAGAGACATAAAAGAAACAAGAGTCTCCCTCATTCGGGGATGAGTAGGAGGGGAAAAAACCCCAACCAACATTTAAATAGGGAAACTGGCAGTTCTGAATAAACAAACCAAGGCCCACAGTGAAATGATTCTGCACTGCATTTGCCTTTAAAAAGAAAGGAAAAAAGAAAGAAAGAAAGAAAGATTTCCCCCTTCTCCTCCTCCTCCCAACTAGGCTCGAAAGCTAAGACTGTGCTGCGTGCAGAGCGCTGTAGTTGTAGCACAGTCTGTTCTAAATACACGCAGTATCTGTGATACTGGCACCGCAGGCCTTTAGAATTCCCTCCGGCTGATCTCTTAAACACAGACAGAAGAGATTTTTTACAACGACCTTGAAACGAGCCGGGGCGGGGGGGGGGGGGCGGTTGCGGGGGATCAAGACCTTAAGAAAAAGGAAAACACAAACCTGTATTTGGTTCACATAATTTTGTAGGACACATGCATACACATACCCAAATACACACACGTTCCTTTCAACAAGACATTTCCTAACAGTCAACAATAACAGAAAGAGTAAACCCACCACTTGCTGTCCTGGAAAGAAACAAACCAAACCAAAACAAATCCTTTGAACATGTCCCTCAAGCGCTGGAGTGCCTCCTCTCAGTAAAAGTCCAAGGGAAAGAAGAAAATTGCAGCCTCCCCCCCCCCCGCCCCGCGCCCGCCCCCCAAAAAGTGGGGGTTGGGTTGTTACATGCGATCAAATATTTAAGCTGCTTTCAATAGTATCAATATTAAAATAACACATCTTCTTTAAAACGCATGAGAGATTAGATGGGGAAAAAAAATCACACACACACACACACACACACACACACACACACACACCAAAATCCAACCGATGCGGGATCCTACTATTTACGTAACACCACAAACTTGAAAAAGGCAAAAATCAGAAGCAAAAAAATCCGAAAATCGTCAAAATACAACAACCAAAAAATCCCAAGCCACCACATCAACAAGGAAACAAAACAAAACAAAACCAAAAAAATCCGACCCAAATAAAATAAAGCAAATGAACCCACCGAAAACTGCTTGGCAAATATTTTTCTCGTGGTGCCTAATATTCTAGCTGGAAAGAGCTGTGGTGTTTATTGTTTTTTTCTCTTACTCGCCTCTAAAGCTACTATACAGAACAGACTTTTTCCAACGGGTCGAACCTCTCGCTCCCTTTTGTGTATTTAGCTCGAGGAGCCGAGTTTAAGGGTAAGAGACGAGGAATTAGCCCCAGACCCCGGGAAAGCAAAGCGCACTCCCCCTCTTATGTCACCGAATAGCAAATTAGTTCTCAGAATTCCAGAGGCCGAGCTTTGCTACAGCGAAGACGCCGACGTCACAGAGGGGGCGCCCACGTGACGCTGGCGGAGCAGGCTGTACCAACGCGCAGGGTCCGTGGAGGGAGGGACGCCGTCTGGCCCCTCCAGCCTCCAACAGGAACCCCCAAATCTGAGACGTCCAGACGCTGAAGAATTCGAAATCTTCCTGGAACTGGAAAAATACTGTGGCTTTGAGGGCTTTCCATGGGCCAGGAGAGGCAAAAGTCCCGGAGAGCTGACACCGAGTCCTCCCCTGCCACGTAGCAGTGGTAAAGTCCGCAGCTCAAATTCCGAGAATTGAGCTCTGTTGATTCTTAGAACTGGGGTTCTTAGAAGTGGTGATGCAAGAAGTTTCTAGGAAAGGCCGGACACCAGGTGATTATTGCTGTTGCTGCTGCCGCTGCTGCTGCTGCCGCCGCCGCCGCTGGTGCCGCTGGTGCCGCTGCCGCCGCCGCTGCTCATGATCATTATTTTACCTTTTAATTCTTTTTTTTTCCGCTCTTGCCAAATGCTTTGGCTCCAAGTTTCCTATGTGTATCTATTGATATAAATGTATATATTTATTTATTCTAGCTGTCAGGTGTTAAAATAAATGCCGAAGATTAGTCCCACGTCTCTCCCACTCTAGGATATAGATTTTTATATATTTATTATTTTATTCTTGTTGTCTTTGAGTGAATCGGCCGGTTTGGGGAGGCTTTTGCCACCCTCCCTGGTGTTGTTTTGGTTTTGGAAAAGGAGGTGGAGGAGAGGAAGGAGGGGAATTAGGGGGCGGCCGGAGCCGAGAGGACGAGACAGTGTTTTGGGGGGGTGCTTCGGGCAAGTCTGGGGGCTGTCTGGCCCCAGACGACGGAGAGGACGCGCGCTCGCGCTCTCGCTCTTTCTGCTGCTGCTTGCGTACGGCTTGTGATCTCGCTGGATTCGGGCGGCTGTGTTTTTTCCCTCTTTTCTCGCTTGCAAACTGCCTTCCTCGCTCCCTCGCTCCTGCCACCCCTTCCCTCCCTCCCTCCTCCTCTCCCTCGCCTCTCCTTCCTTCTCCGCTCCCGTCCTTCTGGGTGACTCCGGGAGACGGGGAGGGAGGCTGCCCGCTCGCTCGCCCCGCTGGCTCCCTTCCATCGGCCTCGCTCCTCTAGATTCCCTGCCTCCGAGCCGAGATTTGGGAGGAAAAATGCAAGCGAACTCCTCGGGTTTTGTTTTTCTCTCCCCCCACCTCCCCATAAACCCAGTTGAAGTATCGTTTCTACTATTTCCTTTTAGAGCCGCGATCTTCCTAACGAGATCCGAGTGTTTTGGTGTCCCCTTATCCTGTGTTTTGGGGGAGGTTTAGCTTGCCTGGGGGCGGGGATGTTGAATACTTTGAAAATTATTCTTTCATGTTGCAGTCGAGGGAGTCAGGAACCCCGCTCCACTCCCTCTCCCCATCCCGAGGAGAGCGGCTGATGGCGGGACAGGGATTTGGGGGGTGGGTGGCAAAGGGGTGCGCGTTTGCACCTGCGGTGCCGTTTAGCGTGCGGGGACTGCAGGAACCTTCACCGGACGGCCCAGACGAGCGGGAAGGTGGCGGGATTTCTGGCGGTCGCGGTGTTTGTGTTTTGGGCGCTGCGTGACTCGGTGTTAGGTCCCAATGGCTGTTCCCCGCCTCTCCTAAATTTTGTCTTATTTTTTCCCATCGTGCGAGCTTTGTAAAAAGACAACTGCCAGCCGGAGAGTAGCCGACATCAGGCTTCAGATTCTCGAGGTCCTTGCACTGGGCGAGGGGAAAAACAAACAGCCCCAGCCCGCGTTCCTACGTGCAAGACCCGGGAGGAGAGAAGGGCACTCTGTGGCTCTGGGTGGGGGGCCTGGCGCGGGAGAAGGGGGCGCGGGCGCGAAAGGGAGATCTTTGTGAGTGATTTTGCAAAAACGGATTGCGAGGTTGGTTGGATTTGCAACCTGTGGCTCTCCTGGAGGGAGTAGGAATGGGGGAAGGCGGCGGCGGCGGCGGCCCGGGGCGGGAGCGGGTGGGGAGTTGGAACCTCGGAAATCGGCTGGGCTCTTGGGCAGCGGGAGCTAGGGGCCACCCCGCTGCGGGATGTAGTGACCGTGGTCAGTGTCTTGAGAACTGTGGATTGCGTTGCCTTTATGATGCTGTGTTATTGGAACTCTGGCGAAAAATGAACTAGTGTTACAATAATGAGTTTTAAAACTCTCCCATGGAAAACAAAAACACAACCCAATAGATTTTTAAAAGGAAGAAAGAAAGAAAGAAAGAAAGAAAGAAAGAAAGAAAGAAAAAAAGAGAAGAAAAGACCTTTCTATAGGGTGCCCCTTTTTGCAATGGTTAAGACTTGGTGGTGAGGGTCCAGACTGCTGAACAGGGAGAAAAACCCCAAACAGGATACCGAAAGTCCAGAGCTGTTACTGGGTCCCTCACAGATGATCACAGAAAGCTGGACATCCCCATCACCACCACCACCAGCTACAGGAAACTAATTTAATTTTTTAATTGATTTTTTTTCCATTCAGGTTATAGTTTCCAGGAGGAAAATCTTGTCACTCTTTACTTTTTCTAAGTGTCAATACATGCATTTTTTTCTGTCCAAAAAAAAAAAAAAAAGTGGGGCAGGACAGAGGGAACCAGGGAAAGGGCTGTTTAGAAATACAGTTTGTGGCTCTGAGCGATGCCACCGGCTTCCTCTACAGAGACTGTCAGTTTCCCTTTTTCTTTGCAAGGTGTGTGTGGTTTTAATAAATAACTTTAAAAAATAAGAGGGGGGCCGGCAAGATCTGTCAGGAGACAGGTATCTATTTTGCTCACTATTTACTACCAAGAGCCTTTGGCACTGGAACAGAACCTCGTAAATCTGCAGCCCAAGTTGAAGTTCATCTGGCCCTAGTCCACACGCTATTCCTGGAGGTAGCAAACATGAGCTCAAAGGAATGAGGTGAAATCACATTCTTGCTTTAAAATATATACTTTTTTTTCTTTTTAAGGAGAAAGGATATTGTCTCAGAGGGGAGGAGGAAATGGAAAGAGTGTGCCAGAAGATGGGCATTCCCTTGCTAAATGGCTGCAGTTGAGTCCTCAGGCTGAAATAGAAACCTGTAGATGGGAAATATTCCCCCCTCCCCCCACTTATAAATAGAAGTTTCCAATATCCTATTTGGAAGACTCTCCAATACTGCAGGCCCAAACGCTGGCTGGTTTTAAGGGTCTGTTGATAGTGACAATAAGGCCAGAAGCTGTTGGTAAACGGGGCAGCTTGAAGGAGAAGGAAGCCAGAAGAGGGAATTCTCCAATTGGCCTTTTCGTCTGTGCTGTTCTGAAGGGTTTTACCCCATGCTTTCTTGAAAAGACTCTCCAATTTATTCTGGGTTTGGTGGACAGGAATGGGACTCAAAACTCGTAAGCTGTCGTTTGCTGAGCCCTGAAGAGTTCCAGTTATTGGTTGAGTAAAAGGGTAGCCAGGACTAGATGTCAAAATCCTTCCTTCCCTCTCTCCCCTGCCCGGTAGCCACACTCACAACCCACTTTATTGTGAAAAACTTAGAGATTCGGAGGTGGTGGTGCGGCAGCGCCACCCCTCGGTGGGTGAAACTCTTATTTGCGAAAGTCAAATATTTGGAAAACATTGTGAAATGACCTTATGAGGATTTTTTTTTCTTTAGAAAAAGGAGATAAAACTACCTTTAAAAACAAAAAGGACTTTGTAGTAGATCTCTCAAATGGGGAAGAAAAGAGTTGCTTTCCAGCTAGGATACTGTCATAACAGGCAAAGAAGTTCCGAGTGTGTGTGTGTGTGTGTGTGTGTGTGTGTACACACGCGCGCCCGCGGAGGGTCGCCTAGTTGGCTTTTAGGTGAGTTCTCCTGACGGAGGTAGCCTCCTTCCCCCTTGGACTTGACTTCTCAGAGCACCTGAATTCTGTTGCCAGTCTGACACTGACAGAAGGAGGAATGTGTTGGTGTAAAAACAAACCAGTGATTGGAAGTCCTGCAGTTTTGCTGGCGGTGATGGTGGTGGTGTATATGGGGGCTGGGCTGGGGACGCAGGTTTGTGGACGGCGTGGGGGCAATGGTAGGCCAGTCGAGCAGGGTTTGGAGCTCTCTGGGAGTTGAAATAGTGTGGCGCGTGCCGGTTTCCTGCACTGCGCAACAAGTGGGAATGCCGCCGCAGTGATCCGGCCGAGGGTGCTGTGTTGTGGTGAAGCTGGCCCTTTTCTCTTCTTCCCACTCACTGGAAGCCAGGAATGGCTCTTCCCCGTCCTCCCAGCCTCCCAGCCTGTGACCAGCAGCCCCACCAAAAGACCATAATTCGGTGGGGTCTTTGGCCGAGAGCTGTAAGCCTGGGTGGAACCCTGTTCTTGGCCTCCAGGGCCCCTTTTCTCCGTGGGGATCAGGAGTTGATTCCCGGGTCGAGTAGTATTTGGCAAGAAACTCTGCTAATACCTTCGAGTTCCACTCTGCTTTTTGAAGACAAGCGCTCCCTTTCCTCCCTTCTAATATATTCAGCCCTTCCGGTTGGAAAAAAAATCACGGTATAATTTGTGAACGCAGCTCCAGATACCGTGTTGTGGCTGCTAGAGGAGTGCGCATCGGGAAGAACGGAATTACATCCAGTAAATTAAACGTTTTGCAGAGTTGTTTGTAGAGGCAACCTCCTCCCCCTAACAGATCAAAAAAAGAAAGAAAGAAAGAAAAGGAAAGGAAGGAAGAAAGAAAAAAAAAAAAAGAAAAGCCGGGGACAGTCCGTTGTGGAAGGCTGCGGAGGCGCGGTAATTTTCGAACGTACTGAGTCTGCCACCTAGTGGTAGATCGTAGCCGAGTTCCCCGTCTGGGGCGGTGGGCAGCCCCTGTCACCTTCGGGTCTCGCAAGTATCCCCATCAGGTGCTAGGACTGACAGAGGAGGAGACCATCCAGTGAGGATAACATCCGGCCTCCAAAGTTTTGGTAAGATGGATGGAGATTAGGAATCCTCCAGATGCTTGTCCTGTCCACGGTCCCCCAGCGAGGGGCATCAGCCTCCACTAAGAGAACCTTAAGACAACCCGTATTGAATACACTCTCTGTCTGTCTCCGTGGCTTCTCCCTGGGTGAAGTGTGGGGGGTGGCGGGAAGCCTTGGGGGCTCTAGGACATAAAGCTCTTGACAACTGAGGAAACAGGCCTCATGAGGGTGGTCTGTTACCGGTGAGTTAGTACCCTAACTGGGACAGATTTTTTTACTTTCTGAATTCCAGGTCAGTGACTTAAATAAAGTCAAAGGCGAGTTTTTCTCTGCTCCTTTGGAGTACCTAAGAGAAAGCAGCAGCAGTGAGATCCATGATTTTAATGTCTCAGGTCAGCGTAGCTGGAAACAGTTACCCAGGTGCCTTGAAGGAGTTTCAGAAAGTATGGCATAAGATTTTCAGTGACAGGTACGGACAGCCTAATGTACTGATGAGGGTGGCGGTCTCAGATCTTGAGGAGGGTGCTTGTGTTAGCGGGTGATTAGGTCCCAGTCCCTAGACTTGCAGAGATGTACCTCCCTGCGCCCCAGGCTCGCATTTGGATACTGAAGTAACTCTCTTCCCCTTCCTTCCACGCTGCTTAGTGACTTGACCAGAAATCAGTTGTGGAGGGGGGTGAGGAAGATGGCAGGGGGGGGGGGTCATATGGACAAGCAGGGGGGTAATCCCTGTAGAATTTTGGCCACAATAGTTTCTTCTTAAGCAAAAGTTTTATTTTCTTGGAGCTGAAAACTTAAGATGGCAAAGCGCGCGTACGGGTGCCGGCGACCCCTAGCGACGGCCGCCGGCGACGCACACCCGCGGGAGGTGCTGCCGTCTCCACCTCCCTGGTCCTAGGAAATCGAGTTCAGCCTCTCCCACTGCGGGAACTGTCAGAGGCCGCGTCGGAGAAACGCGCCTCTGTTCGGGTTGGAAACGAATCTGGGGATGTGTTTGAAGAGCGGTCAAGTTTGACTCATCGCTTTCCAAGGACAGTTAGTGCCTTCCATCTTCATTAAGGTGAATAAAGACCTTGGCTGACTTCTGTCCAGATCGGATTTTTAAAGGCATTGTTTGCTTGGGGACATCATGCCGCTCTCCTCCCGCGGCAGCCTTTTTGCAAAGGCAGAGCCCAGTCCAGCCTGGATGACCGAGATATCTCTGCTTAGGGACGTAGTTTGTTGGCATTGTCTGCCGGCTCTTTCTGGAAGGCTGTCGCGAGCTGGGCGCATGGGGAGCGTCCCTTCTGCAGCTCCTCTTCAGATCTTGATGATAAAACACATCCCTCTATTTTATTGCATTTCCTAGAAGCTTGCAGGCTTCAAAGAGCGCTGTTGGCAGGAAACGTGATAGAAATAAAGTCAGGACATAATGTCCCCGAACACCTCGGTCATCCAAATCGTCTGCCGAGGCTACCGCGTTATCAAATTCGCTTTCATTTATTGTCTACTCCACTCTCCCGCCCCCCAGTCAAGAGAGCGAAGTGTTTCTCCCTTTAAACGAAAACAAGCGCGCGGTTTAACCCCACCCCCTATCGCTGGACCACTGTGGCTAAACTGGAGCAGCCAGTTAGCTGAGAAGCTGCGCGGAAAGGGAGCGCTTGGGCAAGAGCCCTGATGCTGGTTTCACTACGGCAGCTCCAGCTTTAATTAAAATTCCTCGCCCCCCCCCCCCGCCCCAAACAGTGCATTGCACTTCTAGATTCTCCTTTGGATTTCTCAGAGAGTTATTGGTGTTATTAGATTACCAATAATCCAAAGGCCGGCCGGGATAGAGAAAGGTGGGGGTGGGGTGGGGATGTGAAAGGCATTCTCCAAATCTGGAGCCTGTGTCTAAAGTAGGTCAATGGGAAGGAGAGGCGGGGCTACATGGATGTTGTCGGTTTCTAGCCTTGATGGAGGGCTCTCTCTAGTGTCAGGCAGCGGTAAAACACGATTAGGTTTTAGCTCCCGGAACCACGGGACTCCTAATTTCCAATAAGTGCATGTACTTAATTTTAACTTCCCTTCCTAGATACTCACCCCATTCCATATTAAATTTCAACCTTCGCTTTCACCTTTATTCCACCGGGCGAAGGGATGAGAAAGCCTCCAAGTAAGATTTTATGAGGCGGACGAGGCCCAGTCTTTACCTACCGCCCGGACCCCGCCTCCGCCGCTGATGGGATGCGCGACGCAGTGAGAGACCGCCCGCGGGTTTTAGGAGAGGACTATGGCCTCAGGGGCTACGTCTTTCGTGCCCCTCGCCCCGGAAAATTACTCTCGGAGCCCACTACTAGGACCAATTAGGAGAGGGCGCCCAGGGGTTATAATTCCGAGGAAGGCCATGAGAAAGCTAGGCAATCCAGGAGCGCGCCCATGCGCGCGCTGGGGTCAGCGCCCCGGTCCCTGCGCAATCCTAACCGCGTCTCTACGTGTTTCGGAGAAATCGGATTCCGAAATCCCGAAACCTAGCCAGGTTTGGCCTGGCAGCTCCTATTCTAAAGACTTTGGGCGGAAACCGAGCTGAGCAGGGTTCCCCTACTTGCCAACGTAGGCGGAAGGGGCTTTCGGTTTGGTTTTGCTCCAGGTCGGCTGGTGCGCACTGGCTGGAGACCCTCAGTCCTAGGGACTCCCATCTTTCTACTTTGACGCCTGGCCTATAACCAGCCCCTTAAGGGGAGGGGGGGGGTGGAGCAAGCAAAAAGAGAGAAAGGGGGAAAAAAAAAGAGAAAAATAAATAAATAAATGACGCACCAGGCAAACAAACACGAGAATTAGGCAATTCTAAGTCCTGAAATGAGTTTCGGATTGGACCCGAATTCCTGGGTTCTGGACCGGCTCTGCTACTCACTTGCGCGACTTTCCCCATGTATAAAATTTTTGTGGGGGAAGGGTTGGACCGCGTGAACTCAAGAATCCTGGATCGGGCGCCGGCGAGGGATTTAGGGGAAAGTGTGCCTATTCCCCGCGAGCCTCCCTGGGCGGCCCCCCCTCCCCGGGTGAATCCCCGGCGGCCCTCGCGCCGCAGGCAGCGATCCTGGCGGCCGTCGGGGGCCGGCAGCTTCCTGGAAAGTTACTTCTCGTTGGAAACGGCGATAGGCAGAGAGTGTTCTGTGAAATCCGCTGAGCTGAGATCGACTATGTTCCGGGAATGAGAGGGCTGTGCCATTCCCCTCACTGCCCACTGCCTTGACGGCGTAACAGGAAAAAAAAAAAAAAAAAGGCACACACAATGCTAGCTACCGAAGTGTACGAAACGTTTTATTTGAATGTAACCAAATTAAAGGTTGCCACGATCTCACCACGGGGCCTCCGACGCGCCTGCGGGGGCTTCGAGGCAGATGGGCCGCGGCGCCCGCAGAACGCCCGGGGGTGGGCGGTCCCTGGCGGGCAGGTACGGTAAGGTCGGGGTGGGCGCATCTGTCCGGGCTTGCTGGGGCGCGCAGGGCTCCGGTTTGTGCCCGTGTGAGCCTGTGAGAGGAAGCTCAGTGCCCGCCGAGCGGGAGAGACAGGGAAAGGGTGGACGGGGGCTTTCGTGTTGGCTCACTCTCTCTCTCTTAACCTGGCTCTCGTTCTTTTCTGCCCTCCTCTCTTGTCTCTCCGCCTTCTCCTTCGGCTGCCTTCTCTTCCCTCTCTGCCTTTTGTACAGGGAGAGGGTCCCTCGTTTTTCTTCTCCAGCTTCTCTGAAAGATCTGCCTTCTCCTCAAGGTGCCGAATTGAAAATCCCGAGGGAAAAGGCAGAGGAGAGAAAGTGTGTGGGTGGAAAGACAATATTTAGGTCTCACTTCGTGGTTACTGCGGCTGGGGCGGGGTAGGGGTGGGGGGAGCCCACGTCTGGGCCCTTGCAGTTGTCAGTTTCTCTTTGACAGCCCTGTTCTTTTGGCGGTTGTTTCTGTGTAATGAGTATTGTGTGTGGCGTCCATGGGATTCCAGCTGAAGCTTAGTAAGACAGAGTTTGTCCAGGACTTTGCTGGAGATTAGCTTTCAGTCTTGGGCAAGGCTTATCCCATGAAGCGTCGGTGGCCTCCCCAGTAAATCAGGGCTGTTATAAAGATCACAGACGATGATGGATGGGGAAGGCCTGAGTGGTCTGTAGGAAACAAAGCAGCTGCTAGGGGTCCTTCCACACTTGTGGCAAATAGAGGGAGGCATGGCTTCCCACATCCACCTTAACACGCACTCACTAGCTGTGAGGTCCCCTAAGATAGACCCAGCTGAAGAAGAGGTGGGCTTAATAAGGATGAGCCTCAGTGTGTGTGCGTTTGTTTTTGACCAAGCCAGGCAGAGGTTTAGGATGAAAAGTGCCCAGCCCCAGGGCCTGGCTGACAGACCCACCCCCACCCCACCCGCAGGGGGCAGGAGGTGGGAACGTGTTGTTTGTTTGCTTCGATCTGCATATGGAGTGAGTCATTGCCACTTGTCAAGGTGAAATGGCAGATCTGGGCTTCCTGTGGTTCCAAAAATCTGTGAGTGGAAATCCACAAGCGAGCTGGTGGTTGAAGCTGGCTAAAGGAGAGCCTTAGATATTCCAGAAGTGTTCAGGGATGTTTTGCACCGGGGGAAGAGAAGACGGTTTGTAAATGAACCTCTCACGCGTCTCCAGTGTTCTTTCTCAACAGAGACAATCATTGAACTTTGGTTAGGACTTTGGTTAGTGTATTTCTCTTTGCCCGTCTTGAGTTAGGATGGGGAGAGGAGGAAATAGGTTCTTTCCTCTCCGTCTTTTCCTCTCCCTTCCCCCACTCCCTTCCCTTATCCTCACTCACTCACATGCACACACTAACCTTGAAGCCCATGGGATTGAGTGACTGGCACTTGGGACCACAGAGAAATGTCAGAGTGTTTGGTTACAGACTCAAGGAAACCTCTCATTTTAGAGTGCTCATTTGGTAAGATTCAGCAGCCTGGAATGGGGGCAAAGTGTTTGTGTGGGGGAAGGAACTTAAGAATGAGATTCACCCACATTAGGGTGCTGTCTTGCATGTTCTACAGCACGTAGGCTGACTTGGAAAAGGGACAGGAACTTGAGCCAGAAGACCTAGGGCCGGGCCACTAACCATCTACGTGGCCCAACATGACCTCCCTGGCCTCAGGCCCCTTTACCCGGAAAATAGCTCTAAAGGGCTATGATTTTGAAAGGGTTGGGGGGGGGAGGAGCTGAAAAGGATTCAGATACTGTTTTATGTTGCAGCCCACATGTGATCATAAATAAGAGTCCTACACCTGTGCTTTAAAATTATTTTGTTTCAGAGAAACCAATTTGGAGCGGGTACATATTCCATGAGTCCTCCCTGGCCAGTTCTCAGTCAAAGCACACAATTAAATCTTTCCCCAGCAGAGGGAGCACAGGCTTGGAAGTTTGTAGTACTATGGTCTCAGACCCAGGAGGGAAAGAAGAAGTAACTTTGAAAAAGACTAAGATTCTCAAGGAAAGCATAGCTAAGCCATCTCGGGGTGTATTCTGCAGATCCTGTGGTTATTAAGTGCTTCTTAATACCTCTTTTGTCCTAAGCAAACCACTTGAACTCCTGGGCCTCAGTTTTGTCAGCAGCGAAATGGGGATAAATGATATCGACCCAGTAGACGTTGAGAAATCATTTTAAGACTTGAAAGATAATATTTTAGCAGGTTTTGAAAACTGTCCACATCTTTAAGGCCCCCCCCTGAAGGATCATTCTCATTGATATTGAAAGAACCACTTTCCTTGTATTTTTCTTTCCCATAAACTCGGGCGGGGGGCGGGGGCGGGCTTTGGTTGGTATACATTTTTTACTGTGAGACAGGAACGGTGTGTGTATATGTACGTGTATTTAATGTGTGCCAGTGCGTTCCTGGTAGTCAGGATAAAAACGTTATTACTGCGTAGCTTTGGGTGCCTTTGTTTCCGCAAGCGCAGACCTGGAAAAATGTTTGCTGGCTTGTGGTAAAACCGCTCCAGCTGGCAGGCTGCAGCTATCAAAGTAGAACCAAATACGTGTGTCCTAAAATAAGACTGTAGTGGACAATCTAACATTCATGAAATCAATTTCTCTTTGCTTTTTTCTCTTCCCTGCAGATTTTAAGCAACATTTTGGACTGTGAATCAAGGCATTGGGTAAGTAAATCTAATTATATGCTTTAAAACTTTGTGGACAAACTGTTTCTTTTGAAATTTGCCAATGCATGTGTTGCTGTGAACTTGGCCACTTTTCATTAGATGAGATAAAGAATAGCCAGTTCCCTTCTGCATCGTTCCCAGGCCTCACCCACTCACCCCTGTGTTAGACTATCTTCACCGTCGTGTGATCATTCACACCCTCTCTTGTTTCTTGGTTCGGATCCAATGTAGCCACCTACTATGCTCCAGCAGCACGCTGGGTGCTTGAAGTACATTCAGACAATTCTAAAGCCTAAAAGAGGAGAGAACAGATGGTGGCTGGGATAAGGAAATGAGATTCGGACAAGAATAGCTGTGATTTTTGAGAACCTACTATAGCCCAGGCACATATCTCTAAATTTTACAAACACATAGGTATTACTTACCCCCGTTTGGGGAAACCAAAGCCCAGAAACAATAAACAGTCTGCCCCATGTCACACAGCTAGCAAAAGGTAAAGCTGGCTTGCTAACCTTCCAAGTGTGGTTTCTCTCCCCTGTAACACACTTACTGCCTCTCAGTGCCCGGCCGAGTATTTGGTATGTGGGAAAAGCGCTCCACAGATATTCATTCATGTCCGCTTTCCCCGAAAGGCTTTTTTCTAGTCCCACTTGTTAGATAAACGTTATTTTTCCCATCTTACAGATGCCCAGAGATGGGCCACAAATTGGTCCAAGACCAAACCCAAGGGACCTCGGTTTTCATGCCACATGTTAGCAGGCCGAGGCTCCTGTTCTCACACTCCTGGCAAACAGGAGTCGGGTGCTGGGGAACCAACAAGATTCTGACCCTTTGCTTTCCAGGTGAAGACAAAATGGCCTCGCCGGCTGACAGCTGTATCCAGTTCACTCGCCATGCCAGCGACGTGCTTCTCAACCTTAACCGCCTGCGGAGCCGTGACATCTTGACCGATGTTGTCATCGTGGTGAGCCGCGAGCAGTTCAGAGCCCATAAGACAGTCCTCATGGCCTGCAGGTGAGGGGTCTGGAGGGGAAAGACGGATGTATAAAGGCGAGCCGACAGGGTGGGCGGGCAGCGAGGCAGAACAGGCGGGCCTTTTGCTGTGTTCGGAATTACATGGCACTTGTCTCCAGACCTCAGCCTGTGGCCTGGCAGAGTAGGTTCCCAGGGAGCGAATGAATGCATGCGCTTCTGGGGAAGAAAGAGTTTCTGTTCTGTGGGAATAGAGGGAGAAGAAATCGTGTACTGTCCCAAGAAAGGATGTGTTTGGACAATAACATGGAGAATAACTCCAGTTAGAAGAAGTCAGAGGGGGGTTGACAATATTGTAAGCAAGTGAACTTGATATCTTTTGCCCTTTTATTCTGTAACTATATGCGTTTAATCCTGTGGCTGTATTTCCATGGGTGTTTCAGGGTATATATGTGTAAGTTAGGAAGAGTGAGCCCGCCGATTCTTCGTATTTGCCAAGTATTTCATGTACACAGAGCTGTGTTTTTTAAGTTTATTTATTTATTTTGAGAGAGAGAGAGAGAGGAGGGCCCGAGAGAGAGGGAGACAGAGAATCCCAGGCAGGTTCCACCCACATTGTCAGCACAGAGCCCGACGCAGGGCTTGAACTCACAAACCGTGAAATCGTGACCTGAGCCAAAATCAAGAGTCAGACGCTTAACTGACCAAGCCACCCAGTGGCCCCCCAGAGCGATTCTATATTATATCTTCTCCCTGGATCTTTGCAGTGGCCTTCTGTGGTATGGAGGCATTACCTCCATTTTATAGACAGTGAAACAAAGCCGCAGATAGGTGAGCCGATATAAAGTCAGGGATCTCTATCGCTAGCTGAGAGCTCACTCAACATCTACAGCAAGCACCTGTTTTTGGTTTTTGTTGTTGTTGTTATTTTTTTTTCTTTTTTTTTGAACGTTTATTTATTTTTGGGACAGAGAGAGACAGAGCATGAATGGGGGAGGGGCAGAGAGAGAGAGGGAGACACAGAATCGGAAACAGGCTCCAGGCTCTGAGCCATCAGCCCAGAGCCTGACGTGGGGCTCGAACTCACGGACCGCGAGATCGTGACCTGGCTGAAGTTGGACGCTTAACCGACTGCGCCACCCAGGCACCCCAGTTGTTGTTATTTTTAATGTTTAATTTTTGAGAGAGAGGGAGGGGCAGAGAGAAGGAGACAGAGGATCTGAAGCGGGCTCTGCGCTGACAGCAGAGAGCCCGACACGGGGCTCAAACCCATGAACCGTGAGGTCATGCCCTGAGCCGAAGGCAGACGCTTAACCGACTGAGCCACGCAGGCGTCCCCAGCATGTATTTTTTAACAGTGGCAAAAACAGAGATTTATAGAGAAAGGAAAGTAATAGAAAATACTCACCAAGTGCTTACTGTGTGCCAGGCATCATTCTATGTACCCTTTATGTTTTCGTCCTTGCCGCAACCCTGTCGGGTGGACACCATGGCTCCTGGTTTGCAGATAAGGAAAGCAGGGTGCAGAGAAGTTAAGTATCTCACCCAAGGTTGCACAGCTACTTCCTGGTAAAAGTCTGGCTCGCTTCCAGCAACCCATTAAGAAAGAGCAGAATCCAGACGACAGCCCAGAATCCTGACTTGTGATTGAGTGCTCTTTCCTCCATCAGACAGCATGGTAGCCGGAGTCATGGCCTGAAGTTGTGTCTTCGAGGAATACTGACCTTACGGAAGTCTATAGACTTTTAGCAGATCAGTAGACTGTACACGTAGGCACCATTCTATTTATTTCTCATCGACGCGCAACTTGTTTCTAAAAACATACAATGGCATTTTCAAAATAAGGATCATAGGAAGAGAAATGTTTATCTCAAAGCTAGAGACTAAAAATGGTAACGGCAAATGAGTGCCGAATTTTACTCTGATGATCCATGCACTTAAGACCATAAGGAAAATAGCTTCTGTGACTTTGAGAAAATCATTTAACTTCTGATCTTTGTCCCCCCATTCGTAAAGGGGAGAATGATAATATCTACCTTGCAAGGTTGTGAGGAACACAGGATAATGTATGTAAAGTGCTTAATGACTGTCTGGCATTTAGTTAGCTCTCCATAAATGGCAGTTATTATTAATTGCCACAGAAATTCTGGAGCAAGGCCCAGGGGAGAGAGCAGAGCCCTGACACTGACTGTAACTGATGGCAAATTCTCTGTGATAGTGAGACATTTGTTTGTTTTATAGCGGCCTGTTCTATAGCATCTTCACAGACCAGTTGAAATGTAACCTGAGCGTGATCAACCTGGATCCTGAGATCAACCCCGAGGGGTTCTGCATCCTCCTGGACTTCATGTACACGTCTCGGCTCAATCTGCGGGAGGGCAACATCATGGCCGTGATGGCTACGGCTATGTACCTGCAGATGGAGCACGTTGTGGACACTTGCCGGAAGTTTATCAAGGCCAGGTGAGCTGGCGTGGGGTTGGAGGCCTTCAGAGAGCCTTGGTAACGCTTGCACACAGGATCCTCTGTGATATGCACAACCTACATTTCCACAATTTTTGGCACACTTCCGCCTTCTTAATTCTTGGGCTCCAGGCAGGTGGTGCTCTCCGGAGAAGCCCTGTGCTTTCTCTCTTGCTTTCTTCTATTCATTTGACATGTCCTCTCCTCCCGCCCGTCCTGTCCGGCCTAGCTTGGATGCCAGCCCCCACCCACGGATGTTTTTGCAATGGCCACTCTTCCTCCCTCAGCTCTTCCTCTGTGTCCCTAAGCCTTTGGCCTGTCCTTCAGACCTTCCTTCTGTTTTAACCATTTGCATATGTAGTTGAGTTCTCCTTTAGACTTCCGTCACAATGATTTACATGGGCGCCTTAGTTCCCCTACCAGACCGTGGGCTGCTTTACTCACCTTTTACCTTGCCGTTGCCGGGCTCCTACTGGAGAGGACCATTTACTGAATCACCCTGAGTTCACTGGGTCTAATCCCCTACCTGAGGGCCGGTCAGACATGACTGTCCTTTAAAGGTGAGGAACCTGAGAGCCAATCAAATGAAGGGCTTGGCTAAGTGGAGCAGAGACTCAGGGCTTGACTTTTTTAGAAGCATTTGATTCAGCTGTTCTAGGGTGATTGCACCCCTTATCGCACAGAAGGGTTGCTAGCCTCTGTTTGAACACCTCCAGGAGCCAGGAACCCAGTGTTCTCAGAGCCACACGGTCTCCCCTGGCCGGTTAGAAAGCTCTGCTTTATGGCGAGCCGGAATGTGGCTCCCTTAACCTTTGCTCATTGGTTCGAGCTCTGTTAACTATGAGCATGTTGAGCTGGCCTATTTTTCGCCCACATAATGTCCCTTCAAGTACGGGCAGTGAGAGCTCATTGTCTCCTGTGGGTAATCGTGGTCGCAGGAGCATCATTGCTGTCCTTTGCCAGTGCTTTCACTGGGTCAGGCCTCGTGCTCCGAGTGGTTAAGTAACTCGCTCCAGCTCACGGAGCTGCTGAGTGGCACGGCAGAATTGGAAAGCAGGTCTGGCCGCTTCAGAGCCACGGCTTCCAGGACGGGCGTCCGCCACCCGTCCTCCAAAGTCAACTTGCCCAGGACTCTAGCCAGCACAGAGGCTGAGGCCTGTCTTCAACAGGGCACCAGTTTTTTCCGGACCCTTGGAACACGTGGCACCAGGATTGCGTGAATCCTTCCCTCCCTGAGCCTCAGTTTCTGTGTGTGTAAAATGGACACAATAATACCTTTCTCCCTTTGCAGGATTTTGCCTGGGTGAGACGAGATAAGGGCTGGCAAAGCTGCTTTCCCTTCTAGGATATCTGAGGACTTACAGATGCACACACATGTATACTGGTGTGACTAGACATGAGGTGTCATGTCTAAGCAGGCACAGACTGTGTGGCTAACTCGCTGCCCTTCTGTGGGTCTCTTCGCCCCTGCTGCCGGCTAGATTGCTGGGTTCCTAGCATAAAGGCCTTGTAACTGAGGTCCTTCCCCCCCCCAGAGCCACATCCCTTACATCTAAGCTGCCCAAGCACAAATGTGGTTACGGACACCGGGGTCACTGGGAAAGCCCTCTGTTCAACAGCTCTGATTTGGAGGCCCATGTCCCCTCTCTGTTTTCCCCTGCAGTGAAGCCGAGATGGTTCCTGCCATCAAGCCTCCCCGTGACGAGTTTCTGAATAGCCGGATGCTGATGCCCCAAGACATCATGGCCTATCGGGGTCGTGAGGTGATGGAGAATAACCTGCCACTGAGGAACGCCCCTGGGTGTGAGAGCAGGGCGTTTGCCCCCAGCCTGTACAGCGGCCTGTCCACCCCGCCAGCCTCTTACCCCGTGTACAGCCACCTCCCGGTCAGCAGCTTCCTCTTCTCCGATGAGGAGCTGCGGGATGCCCGGATGCCCATGGCCAACCCCTTCCCCAAGGAGCGGGCCCTCCCCTGTGATAGTGCCAGGCCCGTACCCGGCGAGTACAGCCGGCCGGCCATGGAGATGCCCCCCAGTGTGTGCCACAGCAGCATCTACTCGCCCAAGGAGGCCGCCCCGGAGGAGGCACGCAGTGACATGCACTACGGCGTGGCCGAGGGCCCCAAGCCGGCCGCCCCCTCGGCCCGGAATGCCCCATACTTCCCCTGTGACAAGGCCGGCAAGGAAGAAGAGAGGCCCTCCTCCGAGGATGAGATCGCCCTGCATTTCGAGCCCCCCAGTGCACCCCTGAACCGGAAGGGTCTGGTGAGTCCGCAGAGCCCGCAGAAGTCTGACTGCCAGCCCAACTCGCCCACGGAGTCCTGCAGCAGCAAGAACGCCTGCATTCTCCAGACCTCCGGTTCACCGCCGGCCAAGAGCCCCACCGACCCCAAAGCCTGCAACTGGAAGAAGTACAAGTTCATTGTGCTCAACAGCCTCAACCAGAATGCCAAACCAGAGGGGCCCGAGCAGGCGGAGCTGGGCCGCCTTTCCCCTCGAGCCTACACGGCCCCGCCGGCCTGCCAGCCGCCCATGGAGCCCGAGAGCCTTGACCTCCAGTCCCCAACCAAGCTTAGCGCCAGCGGGGAGGACTCCACCATCCCACAGGCCAGCCGGCTCAATAACATCGTCAACAGGTGCTTTCCCAGGCAGTCCGGGCCTGGGGTCAGGGCTTCCCACGCGGTCACTTCTTCTGATGGAGGCGGGGCTGTGTTCTTTTCTTGCCTGAATACTGAGTATGTTAGAGGTGTGCAGTGAGCACCCACTGATTGAATTCGCCTCAGTAAGGAAGCATATTAAGCTTTGATCTATTTTGTCAGAGCAAGAGCGGGAAAATCCCCTCGGCGGCAGAAGAGCATTTCATGAATCCCCAGGGCAGCTTCTATGGTCTTGGCAGGGCAGGGCGATCTCTCCCCCGCTTTGGACTGAGCTAGCCTGCAGACTGGGACTGGCCTGGGTCGGGGTGTTGGCCCAGTGTGACCCTGTCAGGGGTCTCAGGGCGTACGTTGTTTAGAGGTAGGCTTGAGGATAACTCTGTGGCCCCACATCCAGAGCGAGGCAGCCCAGCTCTGGGCTCACCTGAGCACAGGAAGGGCAGGGGCAGCGTCCAGGCCAAGTGGGGTGCTTTACGCTGCCCAGCTGCTGAGGCTCTCTTTCCTCCTGCTCACAGGTCCCTGACCGGCTCCCCCCGCAGCAGCAGCGAGAGCCACTCGCCTCTCTACTTGCACCCCCCCAAGTGCACATCCTGCGGCTCTCAGTCTCCGCAGCACGCAGAGATGTGCCTCCACACCGCCGGCCCCACATTCCCCGAGGAGATGGGAGAGACCCAGTCTGAGTACTCGGATTCTAGCTGTGGTGAGTCCCCTTCCCTCCTTCCCTTCCCTTGCCGGGGAGAAGGAAGGCCCCTGCCTCTGCCCGTGGGGTTCGCGTTTCCATTTCACGTATGCTGTTGTTACCGATTGGGAGAAGTCCCCGATTGGAAGGTCACTGGCACTTGACCATCACCAGTCCATCACCCCACTCTTGGCCTCTTGAACCAGGCAGACGGGAGCGATGGATAGGGTGTTTGAGTTCATCTGGGCTAGTAAAGAATGACCAAACGGCCTTTTCAGCTGCATTCCAGCTAAGGTAACCTGCGGGGCTGGCTATAACTCCCAGAGCTTTCTCGGCTGCTGGGGACCCAACGGCCTGACCTGTGTTAGTTCCCCCCAGCTGGGCCGTGCATTCCGTAAGGACAAGCAGCCGACTGTAATCATTCCTGCGTCTCCCACAGATCCCAGAGAATTTCTAGCATGGAGTAGGCAACTCGGCTAATGTTAGCGGAATTAGATTCGTGGAACTGAATTATTAAATTGAAGTGTTGGATACTTTGTGATTGGCATCCCCAGTTTTTATCAGATAAAAGCCCATCTTTTCCCTCAAGCTCTGGCTGGAGTAGGATAGCCCAGTAATACCTACTCCGGGGTGAACCGCCTGCCATGACACGTCATTTTCAAAACATTAGCACAAAAGGAAAAGAAATCAGTCCCTCACACTGAGGGATTTGGCACAGGGTCATGGATGTATAGCTGGGAGAGCAGGGACTGTCCCCATCTGTCCCCCTGGCCGCTTGCCTTTTCTCTGCATCCCGTCCCTTCTCTCTAGGCCGCTGTTTCTACTTCCCGTCCTTGTTGGCTCTCCCAATCTCACAGAAGTGTTTGGGGGACATGAAATCCAGAGAGAGATACAGGGTGACCTTGTTCACCATTACTTCCTCATTTAATGACCTCCAGGTGTCATTGGATTTTATATCTTACATTCCTAGAATGCTTTGCGTGATACAGTATGCTCCTGTGAGATAGGCCGTGGGGGGTTGCTCTCCTGACTTTGGAGATGGAGACACAGACAGGCTCAGAGAGGTGAAGGGTTTTGCTCGAGGGCTCCCGTGTATGAATGTCAAGAAAACTATGCAGTGATAGGAAAAGTCAGTTGTCAGAGCTCTCTAGACAGGTAGAGCCGGCTGAGCTTTCCTAAAGCTGGCACAGGCCGTGTAGATACCCGTTGGTTTGTTTCCCTCCTGTACCTTAATACTCAAATCTGTCTCCTTTGTCCTCCACGACTGGGACTCTAAATGCTAAGAAAAAGAAAACGCCACAGGCCCCTGGCTCTGGGTTCTCGGGAGCGTCGGGTGGATGGAGGTTGGGGATCAATTTGAGTGCAGCCGCAGAGGGAAGAAGTGGCCTCGGAGCCCTGCCTCCCTTCCTCATTGTGACTTTGGTGTCCCCGTCCCCGCCTCCCAACAGAGAACGGGGCCTTCTTCTGTAACGAGTGTGACTGCCGCTTCTCTGAGGAGGCCTCGCTCAAGAGACACACGCTGCAGACCCACAGCGACAAACCCTACAAGTGTGACCGCTGCCAGGCCTCTTTCCGCTACAAGGGCAACCTCGCCAGCCACAAGACTGTGCATACGGGTATGGCCCTGCCCCGCCCCCCCCCCCAACCCCACCTCGGCTGGTCAGGGTTACTGGGACCAGGATGGGGAGAGAACCGTAGAGAAAGCAGAGTGGGGCCCTGGTCCCCGGCGGGCTGAGGCAGGGAGCAGGCCCCGTCCTGACCCGAATGTGGGCCTAGCCCTGTCACGTCTTTGCTTGGTGACTCATTCCATTCCCTGTATTGTTTGTCTTTTCTCTGAGAAGCTCTGTCCTGTGTCTCTCCCTTCGCTGGAGTCAGAAAAGTTAATCCCAATGCTCAGCCAGCCCTTCTGTCGGCTTTCCTCCACCTGAGCATCTACTCTGACTCAGGCCCCGGCCCTCTCGCGCATGGAATCCCGCCGTAGCTGCCATAAGCAGAAAAGCATGTCTTCTCCAAAAGACAAACTAGAACAGTCTGATTGTATCTTCCTGGCGAATGGTTCGGTTCCTGTATCGGTCTTGGCCAAGGCGAGAGCGAGAAGAGCCTTCCTACAGCGTCTAAATTCACCCCTCAGGTTCCAGAGAGGGAAACTGAGGTCCAGAGGAGGAGAGTGACTTCTCTGAGTCGGCAGTTAGATAATCCTGATGACATGGCCGGTTTCAAGGCCTCCCGGGAGGAACCCCCTCCCTCCCTCCCTCTCCCACCGCCTGTGTTGTTTCTGCTCTGTCCCCGCCTGCTTCTTGACCCTGGCCGTCTGCAGCCTGTGCCGGTGTGTGTGCGCGTGTTGGGGGTGGTGGCCAGGAAGCAGGCCCCTGGATCCTCTCTCAGACATCTTCCAAGTGAGATAACGCTGAGGGTGGCCCCTGGAAGGGCAGTTTGCTTTGAGATCCAGGGACCCGGGACTGCGGGGACCTCTGTCAAATATGGCTTTCTTTATCCCCTTCCTTTCGGTAATAGGTGAGAAACCCTATCGCTGTAACATCTGTGGAGCCCAGTTCAACCGGCCAGCCAACCTGAAAACCCATACTCGAATCCACTCTGGAGAGAAGCCCTACAAATGCGAAACCTGTGGAGCCAGATTCGTACAAGTGAGCAGGGCCATGGGCAAAGGACCCCTCAGCCTCTGCGTGCTGACGAGGGGCTCCCGGGGGCGGGGGCCGCGGCCCGCCCCAGCGGAGCCTCTCATGCTTTGCCCTTCCGTTCAGGTGGCCCACCTCCGTGCCCACGTGCTTATCCACACTGGAGAGAAGCCCTATCCCTGTGAAATCTGTGGCACCCGTTTCCGGCACCTTCAGACTCTGAAGAGCCACTTGCGAATCCACACGGGAGAGAAACCTTACCATGTATGTGAGCCTCTTGTCACCCCCGGGGCTGGCCTGGGAGGGGTTGAGGGTAGAGGTGTAGCCAGCAGAGCTGTTTGTGTCAGTCTCAGGCACACGGTGGGATGACCACTGAACTGAAGGTCACGAGACCTGGTTTGGGCCTGTCAAAGACACCCTGCTTGACATTGGCTATGTCTCAGTTTGCTCGTCTTTAAAGTGAGGGTATGGGGCTAGGTGATCTGGGCCTTAGGACAGAGGTCCAGACTATAGATCCATTGATTTTGGAGTCATTCATTCATTCCACACTAACTGGCTTCTTACAATATGCGTCTATGTTGGGCTGGCTACCTGTCTACCTAAGAGGACCTAAGGTGTTTGAGAAACAACAGCCATAGGAGTGGGAAGAGAATCAGAAAAATGTGGTGATGGGGCCCCTGGGTGGCTCAGTCGGTTACGCATCCGACTCTTGATTTCGGCTCTGGTCATGATCTCACTCACGGTTTGTGGGTTTGAGCCCCGCTTCAGGCTCTGTGCTGACAGTGCGGAGCCTGCTGGGGATTCCCTCTCTCTCTCTCTCTCTCTCTCTCTCTGCCCCTCCTCTGTTTGCGCTGTCCCTCTCTCAAAAGAAACAAATAAACAACAACAACAAAAAATGTGGTGACAGAAGGGAAAAAAAGAGAAAAGGCCACTTTAAGAAACAGCAGGTGGCCAGCTACACAACACGATGCCGTGAATGGGCCACTGGAATCATAGTGTTCTGGAGCAAGGTTTCAGCCAACCGTGGCTTGCGGGCTTATTACTGAACATTTCGTGAACTAAAAATGGTTTTAATATTTTCAAATGGCTAAAAAAATTAAGAAATAATATTTTGTGGCCCGTGCAAATTATATAAAATTTAATTTTCAACGTCCATAAAGAAAGTGTTACTGGGACACGGCCGTGCTCCTTTGTTTATGTACTGTCCTTGGGTACTTTCCTACTACAGGGACAGTCTTGTCATCGCGATGTATTTACCATCTGGCTCTTCACCAGTTAGAAATCATTTGCCAATCTCTGCCACCGACGGGGGAGATACTGGCTGGGCAGCTGGGGTGTCTGGTTCTTATTCTGACTTTGACACCAACCTTTTTGGGGCCATAGGCAAGCCCAGACCCTCGCTGTGGACCACAATTTTCTTTCCTGAGAACTGCTATAGATGAGCAGTTTCCAAACCATCCCCTTACAACACTGAGGTTCTTGAATCCTGCCGTCCCTTTCGCCTTTTGAGTTTCTATTTAATTTGAAAAGAGAGTCCCACGGCTTACAAGTGTGGAAACTACTCTGATAGGTGATGCTGACTTTGGTGGCTTTATGGCGTCACTGTAGGTAGGGCTGGGCACAAGAACGAACCAATGAGTGCTTAACCCGTGTCACAAATGTGAGCCGGCAACATGTGGTTATTTTCACCCACTGTTTATCAGTCCCAGGGTGAGAACCTTCTTACTTGCATTTTGTTCTTGGGCAAATTAGTTCATCCTCTCGGTGCCTCTGGTTCCTCATCTGCAAAATGAGCCTGGACGTAGCTGTGTTCCTGGGGCTGTTGTGCTCAGTTACCAGATCCACTCAAGGGTCGGGATGGTGCTGGGCACACAGGAAGAATACAATAAATATGTGCTAGCAGTTTAGATGCACAGATGTCGAGGTAACGGTGACCTTCAGAGTGCACTGCCTCAGTCCTTTGCAGAAAGGAAAACCAAGGCACACGGAAGAAACGATGTGCTTGGGCGGGGAAAAGCGCGAGCGGCATCGGAACACGTTAGAAGACAGGGAAGGGCCCTTTGCACAAAGCTTATGTGTCCCTTAGCTGGAGCCAGAATTCTCCACCTGGCCTTGGAGGGGGATGAGCTACCCAGATCTCTCAGAGGGAGACCCTCCTTCTCTGGGTCTCTGAGCAATGACACGTTCCCTGGGTTGGTGACAGCTAACAGTCTGCCTCCGGTTTTCCTTCAGTGCGAGAAGTGTAACCTGCATTTCCGTCACAAAAGCCAGCTGCGTCTTCACTTGCGCCAGAAGCACGGCGCCATCACCAACACCAAGGTGCAGTACCGTGTGTCCGCCACTGACCTGCCCCCGGAGCTCCCCAAGGCCTGCTGAAGCATGGAGTGTTGATGCTTTCCATTCGAGTCCCTTCTCAGAAATCTACCCAAAGGATACTGTAACACTTTACGATGTTCATCCCATGACGTAGTGCCTCTTTCATCCACTAGTGCAAATCATAGCTGGGCTGGGGCGGGGGGGGAGGGGCGGGGGGACCGGGAGCCAAGGCAGCTCCCCTTCCCCTACCGCCATAAAACATTAAGAAAATAATATTGCTTCTTCTCCTATGTGTAAGGCAAACCACGTCAGCAAACGGCAAAGTCATTTTATATATCAGAGCGGGGGGAGTATGCAAAAGTTCTGACTTGACTTGGTCTGCAAAATGAGGAATGTATATGTTTTGTGGGAACAGATGTTTCTTTTGTATGTAAATGTGCATTCTTTTAAAAGAAGAGACTTCGGTATGTTATCAAAGAGAGGGCTTTAATTTTTTTAACCAAAGGTGAAGGAATATATGGCAGAGTTGTAAATATATAAATATATATATATATATAAAATAAATATATATAAACCTAAAAAAGATATATTAAAAATATAAAACTGTGTTAAAGGCTCGATTTTGTATCTGCAGGCAGACACGGATCTGAGAATCTTTATTGAGAAAGAGCACTTAAGAGAATATTTTAAGTATTGCATCTGTATAAGTAAGAAAATATTTTGTCTAAAATGCCTCAGTGTATTTGTATTTTTTTGCAAGTGAAGGTTTACAATTTACAAAGTGTGTATTAAAAAAAAAAAAAACAACAAAAAGAACAAAAAAAGCTACCGAAGGAAAAATGTGTAGTTTTGTTCTAGTTCTCGGTTTGTATATACCTGTACAACGTGTCCTACGGTGCCTTTTTTCATGGAAGTTTTCAGTGATGGACGAGCACGCCATCCCTTCTGAAGTGTAGGCAGACACAGGGACTTGAAGTCGTCGCTAACTAAGCTCTCTTTGGGAATGTTTGTCTCATCACATTCTGCGTCATGCTTGTGTTAGAACTACTCCGGAGACAGGGTTTGGCTGTGTCTAAACTGCATTACCGCGTTGTAAAATATAGCTGTACAAATACAAGAATAAAACGTTGAAAAGTCAAGTTGGCTCCGTTCCGGAGGTCTTTCCTTGTGTTGGAATCAGGACTCAGGACTCAAATGGGTCTGGTGTCCTCAGCTCGTAACCTAGTGGGAGATGCTCAAGGACAGGAGTGGCTGCTGGCCATGGGGGGCCTCAGAGGGGCCGAGGCTGGGGCTGGTTCCTGGAAGCTGGGCCCGGAGCCGCTGTTGGCCCCCAGACCAGGATGGACTGAGGACCACAGGCTCCAGACCCGGGCCGTGAGGAGCTCAGGCAGGGGAGGTGAGATGGGTCTCTCACCTCTCTTTCTGGCTGGTTCTCTTCTGTTTCTTCACTCAGCCCTCTAGGCCGAGTTCTAATGACTTCAGTTCTAGCCCTGCTGACGCAAAGGTACGGGCGTCCCTGCCTTCCCTGTGTCTTGGAGAATTTGCCCATCCTGTGAAGGCTCATCTTGCCTCCTGGCTTCATAAGCAATTTCTCTCTGCTGGGGTCCAGGGGAAGTATGAAGGCAGGTCTGACCCCATCATACATTTCTCAGCCTTGGTGCCTTTAGAGTCTTTCTGGTACCTGCTGGGTGATTGACAGGTATCTACAGACTCAGGAGGTTTGTGAACGGCTTCCGGGCAAGCAAACCTCCTACCCTGGAGAAGGGCTCTTTGTCCAGAGAACTCTGGTGGAAGGCCCCATTTCCTCCTGCGTGACCTGGGACAACCATTCCCCCTCTGGCTCCCTTTCCCAACCTGTCCGTGCGAGGATTAGATTAACTAGATCATTTATGATTCCATGATTCAGACATAAGTTCACCCTGGCTTGCTTTGGCACCTAGTTTTATTTCACCTCAAAAAACCCCAAGGATCAAGTTCGATGGATGAGGTCTAAGAACAGTGAGGACAAGTGCGGTCCTGGCCCCTGGCCCAGAGGAGAAAGGCCGTCCTTGCCCCCTTCCAGGTCCTGGGTGGCCGTGGGGCGGGGCTGTGGAGTGGAGCCCCTCCCCGGGTTCTCAGGCCATGGGTTGGACAGAAGCGGCCTCTGGCAGGGTCTTACAGCAGGCCCTGGGCACGTGTTGAGAAGCGTGTGGGGGCTGACCACCCAAAGCCCCAGAGAGAGCCTCACAAAGTGACACCACCCTCTGCCAGCCACATGGCCTTTTGGTTCAGGTTTCCTTTGAAAATGACTTTAGAGGACTTGCCAGCTCGAGGCCTCAGCTCACCCTGCTCTTTGAAAAGGGAGAAAATGATCCCTCTGCTCCCATAGAAACTTGGCAAAAGAACTTACAAAACAGACAGCTTCAGAAATGAGAATTCACAGGCCCGAGGGAGGCTGGCCCAGGGCCCCTCTGCTCCCCGAGGGCCTCCGAGTTTGTTTATGTGTCATTACTGTTTAATAGAGAGACCATGGGCCGAGGGCAGACAGTGTGGGTGGCGTTCAAGTTCAAACAACATGGAAGATCAAAGAGTAACCGGAGCCAATTGACAATCAATAATGAGTAAAAAGCAAACATCTCTAAACGGATAAGCCAGGACAAAGGGAATGCAGAATTTTTGTTACAAAAACAAGTATGCCGTGAATGCCAATTTTTATAAACACGTAACTTGCAAGACAGGGGGCTCACGATGTCTTTTTTTCTCTACTGTTGGAACTTTAGAGGAAATGTTTCTGGGGACCAGGTTGGTGGTTGGGGGATAAATCTGGAGAGGCAGGGAACTTAGAATCAAGGACCACCAAGGATCTGGAAGGGATGAGATGGTAAGGATCACCCAGCTCAAATCTGTCACCGACTCCTGAAGGGACAGAGGCAGGAGAGATGAGCAAAGTTGCCTACCGTCACTTCTTTCTGTGCCGACGGTGGTTTTCAAGGCACCTTCGTACCAAAGATCCCATTCAGTTCCCACAACCACCACCCCGAGGAGAGTTTACAGGGAGACGGAAACCACACGCCCACCTTGGAAACTCCCCGACAGTGGCCGTGCCCCCCAGAGCTACAGCTGAACCAGAGGTCCATAATAACACATCAGGCTGCACCTGCCCCCAGAATTTTCCCAAAGAAACTGCTTTATCCTCAGCCCCCGCTGAAGAGCCAGAACTTGGGCAGCCAAATCCCACATCATGCAACCCTACCTCCCTGACCACTGATTTGTCTAAGGGTGGACACTGGATCCAAGGGCAGCCCACTTGCAAAGGGCCTGTGGCCCATTACAAAGTGTTAGTTATGTAAATTGGGGCTGCTAATGAGTTGAGACACTCAAGTGCTGTGTCCTGGGAATTTATCGTGAAATGTGGACCCAGGCAGCCAATCCAGTGTTTCTCAGACTTCAGCCATTTGTGGTCCACCTCCATGACTTTTGCCATAGCATCAGGCCCTGATTGTTTATGTGCTCTTTTTCTTTACTGTTTATTTATTTTTGAGAGAGACGATGCCTTCTGAGCAGAGAGATGCCTACAAGAAGTGGATCCGGGAGAGTAGTGGGGTCGCATTAATGGCAGAGCCTTGGAGTGAGGTCCCCAGAAGAAGCTTGGAAGCAAAATAACCTTCTAGTAGCTGGTTCTACGAAGCTTGTCATTGAGTAGTCGTTTCTCGTCTTAGATTTCTAAAAGACTCCATCCCTCTTATAACCACTTTTTAATAAGGTCCCTGCTTCTACTGCTACACTACCCATCATTACTTGGGCTGGTCTGTGTGCGTCCCTGTTTCCCAGAACCAAAAGAGGACAATTTACCCAGGTTCCCAGGCATCTGGGGTATCTGCCATTAGGAAGATCCTTAAATACTCTTAGATGGGGTGCAGGCTTCTCACAAGTGGAAGCTGAGGCAGGCTGTGATCCCTCAGAAGGAAGTCAAAATACTGGAACCGCTTGGAAAGACAGTGTTGTTCCTCCAAGCCCCCAAAGAGGAGGAAGCATCAGCAATCGCTAAGAAAGAGGCCTTATAGACAGGCAGGTGCCGAAGCAAGAGGCCCTGGGGTCTAGGAAGGGAACCTGGTGGGGCCGGGAGTCCCTGCACTACAGTATTGGCCCCCTAAGCCCTTGGGGTCTAGCCCTCTCATTAAAGGAATCTGACACATTTAACCCCCAAATGCTTGGCTTCTCAGCACATCTCAAGATGTTTCCTGAGTCTCCCTTCCTTCTGCATCCCAAGCAAGCAGGTTGGTTAAAGAACTAGGATGCTTCCTTAGAGTGAGAATCGCAGAATAGTGGGGCTAGATGGAGCCTTGGAGATGGCGTTCCTATTTGACAGGTGAAGGAGCTAGGCGCAGAGGGGGAAAGGGACAACCCCTAAGGTCACACCAAGAATTTTTATCAAAGATGGCTCCTGACTCCCACTTGGGTTTATAACATCCTCCCAGCCCAGAGTGGGCGGTCGAGTTGGGAAAACAAAACATGGACAAATATGCAGGTAAGATCACAAAGAAACACGGATAGAACACGATGGCTAATGAGTGACAGTCCTGTCACTCAGGGGCTTGAGGGGAGTTACGTTTAGAACGCCACGTTGCTCCCTCAGGGCCATAGGAGGCAGGCAGCCTGCTGAGCTGGAGGCCAAGCAGGAGCCTTTTCTGGGCTTCCTCTCTCTTTTCTGTAGGACTGCAGTGCCTCCTTCTGTCTGGAAAGAGCTATCCTCCCTGATGTCACCAATAGGAGCCATCTCTGGAGGTGGCTTGGTTTCTTAAGGAGCGCCACAAACCGAGTGGCCCAGACACCAGAAGGGTGTTGTCTCACAGATCTGGAGGATGGAAGTCTGAGATCAGGACGTTGTGGTTGTGAGGGTGGGTTTCTTCTGAGGGCTGGGTGGGGGAATCTTACTCCAGTGTTTCCTCCTAGCTCCTGGCATTTGCTGGCACTCCTTGGCACTCCTTTGCTGGGGGAAGCACCACCTTCACATGGCCTTCTCCCTGCGTGCATGTCCCTGTGTCCCACTTTCCCGTTTTTATGTGGACGTCAATCAAATTGCTGTAAGACCCACCCTAATGACCTCATCTTCACTAATTATATGTGCAATGACCCCATTTCCAACTGAGGTCGCATTCTGAGGCTCTGGGGGTTAGAATTTCAACATAGGAATTCTGAGGGGGCACAATTCTTTTTCTTTTAATATAATTTATTGTCAAATTGGCTCATATACAACACCCAGGGCTCATCCCAACCAGGGCCCTCCTCAATGCCCATCGCCCATTTTCCTTCTCTCCCCCCTCCCCACAGCCACCCCCCCAGTTTGCTCTCTGTATTTAAGGGTTTCTCATGGTTGGCCTCCCTCCTTCTCTGTTTGTAACTTTTTTTCCCCCTTCCCTTCTCTTGAGGGCACACCACTGAACCCATGGCAGGGAAAGGTCTCTTGGCTGAGGTCAGGCCATGCTTCTCCTCTTTCTCTGCCACCCAACTGTGTCCTTCATATCATTGATGTGTCTCACCTTACGAGAACATGAGGGGACAAAGCAACCACATTTTGGCTAAACAGAAGGGAGAAGAATCTAGGTCCACGTAGGTCCCTATGGAATAGAGATCACCAAGAATGTGGATACCAGGCCATTATAGGTTTGATAGAAGCCTCTTAACAAGAACTGGAAACTATTCTAGTTAACAGTATTTTCAAAACTCGTGGAGTTTTGGAGCTTACCCCGGAGGTAGTCTAACCCAGCAGCTCTCGCCATGGAGGACATTTAAATGGCTGCTGACTGCTCCCCAGGTGACACTCACATGCAGCCAGGGGTGGGAACCTCGAATCCTATCCAGTCCAATCCTCCAGTATGGAGGTTCCTCAAAAAACTAAAAATAGAACTGTCCTGTGACCCAGCAATGGCACTACTAGGCATTTATCCGCAGGATACAGGTGTGCTGTTTCGAAGGGACATATGCACCCCCATGTTTATAGCAGCACTATCAAGAATAGCCAAAATATGGAAAGAGCCAAATGTCCATTGATGGATGAATGGATAAAGAAGATGTGGTATATATATATATATATATATATATATATATATACACAATGGAGCATTACTCGGCAATCAAAAAGAATGAAATCTTGCTATTTGCAACTACGTGGATGGAACTGGAAGGTATTATGCTAAGCGAAATGAGTCAGAGAAAGACAAATATCATATGACTTCACTCATATGAGGATTTTAAGACAACCGATGAGCACAAGGGGAGGGAAGCAAAAATAATATAAAACAGGGAGGGACAAAAACATAAGACACTCTTAAATATGGAGAACAAACAGAGGGTCACTAGAGGGATTGTGGGAGGGGGGATGGACTAAATGGGTAAGGGGCATTAAGGAATCTACTCTTAAAATCATTGTTGCACTGTATGCTAACTAACTTGGCTATAAATTAAAAAAATAAAGTAAAATAAATAAAAATAAAAAACTAAAATATTGAGTGTCACAGAAATAAAAAAAAATGCAGGGCAAGTTAACAGTGATGTCTATGTGGGGAAAGGGCTCCCCTTTCAAGCTTGAGATTCTCTCAGGTCCTATCCCATTTAGAAACTGGTTTGGGGGTGCCTGGGTGGCTCAGTCGGTGGAGCATCCGACTTTGGCTCAGGTGTTCTTGCAGATCATGAGTTCGAGACCCACATCAGGCTTGCTGCTCTCAGTGCATAGCCTGCTGCAGATCTTCTGTACCCCCCTCTCTCTCTGTCCCTCCCCAGCTTGCACTCTGTCTCTCAAAAATAAGTAAAGCATTACAAAAATTAGATTAAATTTAAAAAATAAACTGATTTTGACCATGGGAAGATATTGGAAGGTTTTGGAAGTACGGGTCTGCTATGACTCTCAAGAAAGAAGGGCATAATTACACAAGTCTGGGACCACTTTGTGCATGTAGGTGGGACAGCTCGTGTAGCCCTGAACTGAGCCACATTCCGGGGGGGGGGGGGGGGGGGGGGGCTTGGGCACACCCTGGCTTTGGGTGTCACACACATCATTTCCTGATAGTGGAACTGTGCCTCATCTGTCACTATTCCGCCCTCTCTTTCGGTCACATGGAGAAATGTGTGATTTCCCAGACATACCAGGCTTCGGTTTTTGTATGCACCATGCCCTTCATTGAGCGTGTCTTTTTCCTAACTTCTATTCTCGCCACCCTCACCCCCCACCCAGGGAATTCCTTCAGGACCAGCCACCCATGAATTTCCTCAGCCTAAAAAAAAGTCACGTGCACCTGTCCGGGTTTGTTAAATGATGGAGTGGGAGAGTGAGGTGTGATTAAGGGTTCCAGTTGGCTTTATAGCTCTTCCAGGGCCTGCATTTCTGAAGCAGTCTAGCGGACAGCCACCAGGTGGCAGAGTACGCCAAGCAGTGACGGCCACAGGTGCCACTTTCTCCGGCTCCCAGGGAGGTGGGAGTGTGTAAACGGGGTTAGAGCTATTTTTTCTACTTGGCTTCCTGTGCTTTGTACCTGCTCCCTTCCTATAACCCTCTTCTTCATCTCTGCAAAGCCATCCAATGGAATTGGCTTGTGGCCCGGGGGATGTGATTTGAGGTCCTCTGGCCCCCAGATCTCTCTTTCAGAGACCTATTTGGGGGTGTGAATTTCCACTCTGAGAGCCATTCCTTTGTTTCGGGTTTGCAGCTCTCCTTGGACGGAAAGAGGTCATGTCTCAGTCCTCAGGCAAAAGCAGGCCATCCCTTACAGAACCCTGGAGGGAGGCAGGGGCTCATGAGATGACACTAACAACACATATAATTGCATTGGCAGGTCCCTGGGGGCTTTCATTTCCAAGAGCTCACTGAACCCTTACCACAATCTTGTCACTTAAGGAAGAAAAAAATCCCCATCTGGCGGATGAAGAAACTGAGGTTCAGGGAGGATGGCGAGTAAGTGGCAAGGCAGAGGATGGAACATTCGCCTTCTGACTAGCGCCGATGGAACTAGTGTGCCGGCTGTTGAATTAACAAAAAGGTGCCCCTTTCTTCATGCACCCTAGTGTGTGGCTTTTCCAACTGCACAACATAGTCTAAGGAGAGGGTGTAGATGCTTAGAACTGGAAACTCTGAATGTTAGAGAGGAGGCCACCAGGGCATGTCATGTAGCTCAATATCTGTGTCACAGTGTTGTGACAGTGTCCTGGGCTCTGGATGCCTGATACTGATACAGATCGGCCATACCCTGAGCACCTGGTCACTGCCCTTTAGTGCCGAGGGGCTGGGGCTTGCCTCTTCAGCTTTCCTCTCCCCATCATACTCAGTGACCATCCGTACATAAGAGGGGAAGGGCATCGTCCAATCCCTGCTGGCCTGGGCCCCCAGCAGTGAGATCTGAGGCAAGCAGCTCTGGCCTTGATTCAAGGTCACTTGCTTGGTCAGTCAGCCCCTTCTCCCTGGCCCTTGGTTCCTGACGGTAAATGAAAACACTGCACAGGATAATCTCCAAGGCTCCTTCTGGAAACCCTGACCCTGACTTGTCCAGCCTAAGGTACACTGGGAGATAGACATTGCTCTTGCTGGGGGTGGCCTGGGAATAGAAATCACTCATGGAGATCATAGAGTTCTAGTTGCCGGAGGCCAGCCCTTTCTCATCCATTGTTCCCAGTGTTTCTGCATTCACTAGACCTGAATTCACAGATCCTGGATTTGGGGCTTCCCTATACGTGCTTTCTGGCATTTTCACAATTCAAAAGGGGCTTTTGAAGGTTGGGGTTGTCATAAAGGCCAACCTACTTAACACTTCACAAGGGGCTCAAAGTTCCTCTGTACTTAACAATTTATCCCTTTGCCAAGGCAAAAATGTTTTCTTTGTAAAAATCGCATTTAATTTCAAAATTAATGTACGTTAAATGCATAAAAACTTGAAAAACTGCTATGACAAAATTAATAACACGAAATAGCATTTCTTGAACATCACGATGTTCCAGGATGTTTAAAAAATATATTTTTTTATTTTTACATTATAAATTCACAAGAAGTTACAAAAGTAGTACAGAGAAGTCTTATGGACCCTTCTCCCAGTCTCCCCCAGTGGTAACACCTTACATAACCACAACACAGTATCAAAGCCGACAAGTTGACGTAGTGGGTACAATCTACAGATCTTAATCAGATTTCATCGGTTTTACATGGACTCGTGTATATATGTGTAGTTCTATGTGATTTTATCTCGTGTGTACATTCATGGATCCGTGCTACCCCTTCACCTCCGTTCTCTTCCCCTCCATGCACCCCCTACCTCTTGGCAACCACTGTGCTTCATCTGTATAATTTTGTCATTTAAGAATGTTCTGGGGCGCCTGAGTGGCTCAGTTAGTTAAGCGTCCGACTTCAGCTCAGGTCATGATCTCGTGGTTTGTGAGTTTGAGCCCCGCGTCGGGCTCTGTGCCGACAGCTTGGAGCCTGGAGCCTGTTTCAGATTCTGTGACTCTCTCTCTCTTTCTCTCTTTCTCACTCTCTCTTCCTCCCCTGCTCACACTCTGTCTCTCTCTTTCTCACAAATAAAGATTAGGGGAGCCTGGGTGGCGCAGTCGGTTAAGCGTCCGACTTCAGCCAGGTCACGATCTCGCGGTCCGTGAGTTCGAGCCCCGCGTCAGGCTCTGGGCTGATGGCTCGGAACCTGGAGCCTGTTTCAGATTCTGTGTCTCCCTCTCTCTCTGTCCCTCCCCCATTCATGCTCTGTCTCTCTCTGTCCCAAAAATAAATAAAAAACGTTGAAAAAAAATTTTTTTTAAATAAAAAAAAATAATAAAGATTAAAAAAGTTTTTTCAAAGGAAGTTGTACACATGGCATATGATAATAGCAATATAATATGGTGGCATAATAATAACAAACAACATGTATTGAGTGTCCAGTATATGTTGGGAATTATTTCTAGCTCTGTACAACTGGGAGCTCATTGGTTCCCCTCAAAAACCCATTACAATGATCTCTATTATTACCCCTCTTCACAGATGTGGAGACTGAGATAATCGCCTAATTTTATTCAGATAGTAACTGGCAGAGCTGAGATTAAAATCTGTATCTTGCTCACGAGTACGAACCTTTATTTATAATATTATGCTATCCTTCTAAATAAGTTCAATATATTTTTTTCAAAACTAAACGCAGAAAACCATCATTCAACGGTAGCTTCAGAAAATGTCCCATGATTCCTACCATATACACCCCATTTTCTCAAGACAATGCAATTAAGGGAAAAATTAATAATAAAAAGGAGCTGGAAAATGTGATTTGTCTGTAAATTACAAACATGATTTTACCTCTAAACAACTTGCGGGTCAGGGAAGAAGAGGACAGGAGTTGACTCTAGCAAGGGAGCAAGGGTTCATGGTCAGGACGTCGGGAGATGCAGGGGCAAATGTCTCAGGGCTGTGAACAAAGGAGATACTGTGCTGCCCCGGACTGAGCCCAGAAGGGCAGGCACAGTGTTTCCGTCATCCCACTAGCCTCAGAGCCTCACCTGACACTCTGCGCTAACAGAGTCAATAACTGTTTAGTAATGGACTAAGATAGACCCCATAGTGGATACTGCGTCCCTTTTCCCAGATCCCAAGTAAAAAACTCGGCAATGTTTACAAAGGCTTTCTGGTTTTTACTGGAGTCACACTGAGAGATCATGACGGGTTGCCGAGCTATGGCCTTGCATCACAAATTAACTGCTTTTCCCATTTTTAAAAGTTTCCGCCTTCTGATGAAGGATGGCTTTCCTGCAGAGGGCGTATTGTGGCGATGTCATCAGGCACTGTCTTGCAGGAGCACAGGTGAGCCCGGATGTGAGGCAGCTGGTGACTTGTGGGGCTGGCCTCAGCTCGGTGCCCAGTACTCACACAGGCTCGCAGTAAGGCTCTGGGGCCCATTCGTCACCATGTACTGAACTGGAAAAGATAGCGATGCGAGGTAGCACTTAAAATGATGCACACCAGGGGTGCCTGAGTGGCTCAGTCGGTTAAGCGACCAACTTCGGCTCAGGTCAGGATCTCGCGGTTTGTGAGTTTGAGCCCTGCATCGGGCGGGCTCTGTGCCCAACAGCTCAAAGCCTGGAGCTGCTTCGGATTCTGCGTCTCCCTATCTCTCTGCCCCTCGCCTGCTCCTCACGTTCTGTCTGTCTCTTAATAACAAATAAACGTTAAAATTTTTTTTTTAAATCAAAATGATACACACCAAAACATTATGATCCATTTTTAATGAAATATGTTCTGTAATCAAACCGATTCTAACTTCTTATCCATAATAACTTGACACAAAAATGAAAGGCAGGGAGAAGTGGGGAAAAGAGAATGTGGAACTTTTGTTTGTTAATATATTTTTTTATCACTTGAAATTTTACAATGAGTTTATTACTTTAAATTTTTTAAAATGTTTGTTTATTTTTGAGAGAGAGAGAGAGAGACAGAGTGTGAGTGGGGGAGGGGCAGAGAGAGAGGGCGACACAGAATCCGAAGCAGGCTCCAGGCTCTGAGCTGTCAGCACAGACCCCGATGCGGGGCTCGAACCCACAAACCTTGAGATCGTACCTGAGCTGAAGTCGGATGCTTAACCGACTGAGTCACCCAGGAGTCCCTCTACTGGGTAACTTTGAACAATATACCCTCTGTGCCTTAGTTTCCTCATCCATAAATTGGGGATTTTATTACTTTTAAAACTGGATATAGGGAAAAGCTTAATGGGTAAATGCATGTAGTCAGTGAGCCACATTGTTTGGGTCCAAATCCAGGCACTGTCACTTAGTAACTATGTGACCACCAGTAAATGACTTAGCCTTTCTGTGTCTCAGTTTCCTGTGAAGGGATAGGAATTACAGTATGGACCTCATAGAGTTCTTGTGTGCATTAATATAGGTAAAGTACTTAGAAATATTTACGAGGCAAAGGCAGCATTCTATCACTATTCACTTTGATTATAAGAAAGCTTTACTACGATTTTCTTCCCAGTTAATTTTTAGGATGAGGAAGTAATCTGCTGTTTCTTTGCCCAGTTTCTGCGGCCTCAAGAAGTGGGTTGTAGCTTCTGCTATTTCTTGCATCATATCGCCTCTGGGAAGAATGGCCTGCACTCCCATGTGGAAACTGCAGCTACCCGTGAGCTTCGTGTTGGACTCTGATCAGTTTCCATCAGTAAGTCCTCTTGGACATTGAAACCACTCTGGACTGAATCTCAGAGTTCCATTGCCCTCTTGGATTTTGCTTAATTGCCTTTGCAAAGAGCAACACAGGTTAAGTAACTGTTATGTCTCTTGCAACTGCATTTTCTACTGTATCATAGAATGTACTCTCTAGTATATCATGTAGTAAGTTCTTTTTAAACTTCCTCTTTCTCCCATCTACTGGCATAAATTCACAGGAAGAGTTTCCTGTCCCTCTGTATCATCTTTTTAAAACTAGGTAGGAGATTCAAGACAATTTGATGGTTATATCCTGAGGGTGTCCCGTGTCCATTTGACAAATACAGACTATTCATTGCTTGTTCATATCAACTTCATTGGGGGAAAATGGTCCATAGAAGCTTTACTGATAATATAAACTCATTAAAAAACATTTAATATTCAAATTCTGAGTATTAGTTGCTTCCTAATATAAGCACTATAAACTACTTATTTCTCCATTTGCTCAACACTTAATCCAGTAGGTCTCAATTAGTTGTACACAACAGAACGCTCTATGGAGTTGTTTTGTGTGATAGAATGAAGGTTCTTCCCATCTTCCTACAGAGAGGTCTGGGTTTGCAAGAAGCTTAGTAGATCAGAACCACCCAAGGCTAGAATGTTAAGAGAACAGCATTGGAAACACTAGCCAGTTTATGGGGAAAAGGGAGCGAGAACATTGGCTTTAAATGGCCCATTACCAATATGCTAATCTGATCACATACCTCAGTCTTAAAACAATTCAGTGATTCCACATCTCCTCTAAGACAAAATCTCAAGTCTTGAATGGTGTTTAAGGATCTTTCCACTAACTGGAAAAGATATCTGCATCCCTATGTTTATAGCAACATTACTTACAATAGCTAAGGCATGGAAATAACCTGTGTTTATCAATGGATGAATGGATAAAGAAGTTGTGAGATAGATATATATATATATATATATATATATATACACATGTATATATATACATATGATACATATGTGTATGTATATGTATATACATGTGTATATGTATATATGTATATGTACATATGTATATATGTATGTGTATATGTACATATGTATATATACATATGTGTGTATACATACACATATATATGTGTGTGTGTATATATATATATATATATATATGGAAATTGTCCCATTTACAACAACTTGGATGGACCTTGAGAGGATTATGCTAAGTGAGGTAAGTCAGACAGAGAAAGACAAATATTGTACGATCTCGCTTATATGTGGATCCCCCAAAAATAAAACAAAAAATCCCCCAACAAATACAACTAATACAGAAAAACAAAGTCGTAGAAAAAGGTATCAGATTTGTGGCTACCAGAGGCAGGGGGTCGGGGGAGGGGGAACTAGGAGGAAAAGGGTCAACAGGTACAAATTTGCAGTGAGAAGATAAACAAGGACTAAGGAGGGAATGTAAAAACTTGACAACTATAGCTAACGCTGCTGTATGATATATAGAAAAGTTGTTAGGAGTGAATCTTAAGGGTTCTCATCACAAGGAAAAAAATGGTCTTTTCTTTTTTTGCTCTCTTTTTTTGTGGTGTCTCCATGAGATGATGGCTGCCAAGTGCAATGACACCAGTAATCATTTCACAATATATGTGAGCCAGATGGTCACACTGCACACCTGGACTTAAACCTGAAAAAAAACTGAGAAACAAATAAAAATAATAAAAATAATAAAATAATAAAAAAAATCCTTCGTAATCCAGCTCCCACATATCTCTCTGGCCTCTTTATCACTGCTCCCTGTGATGCTCATATACTAAATGATACAGAGTTTCCAAAATGATGCTAGATTATTTTGTCCTTGAAATATTTGTTGCTCGTTCCCCCTGCTTACAATACACTTATCCCCCTGATTTGGTTAGCCAGTCAATTGCCGATTCATCAAAGGTCATGCATGCGTCACCCCTTCTGGAAGCCTCTTTTAAATATGTGTGGTACACATATTCATCCGAATACACTCTGTGCTCAGAGGGAAAACTTGGTAGTGCCGCAAAGGAGAAGAGATCAATGTAAAAGCTTTCATATTAAGGCAAGATGAAAAAGGATTTCATAAATCTGAGGTTGAGTTGCATACATCCAAAAAGGGGTGTTTCGAGAACATATATGTCTTGCATTTTAACATTGAGGTCAGTGGGTAGTTTGCCCCAAATTTAAAACCAAGAGCTCTGGGTGCTACATCTGCAAGATTTTCTTATTTTTTAATTTTTTTTAACGTTTATTTATTTTTGAGACAGAGAGAGACAAAGCATGAATGAGGGAGGATCAGAGAGAGAGGGAGACACAGAATCTGAAACAGGCTCCAGGCTCTGAGCTGTCAGCACAGAGCCCGACGCGGGGCTCGAACTCCCGGACCGCGAGATCATGCCCTGAGCCGAAGTTGGACACCCAACCGACTGAGCAACCCAGGTGCCCCCATCTGCAAGATTTTCAATGGCAATACCCGAAATTCTAGGTCCACTATGTACAATGAACCAGGTGGGGTTGATCTAGTAAGGACTCTCATAGATAAAGCTTGGACATGTCAACGTACATCGAGTCACTGCAGACAAGGAGTGTAAAAGGCTCGTACATCACTATGCGGATGGACTGCCTGTATTTTCTAAGCATCTTTCCTTACCCTCCAGTAACCGAATGCTGAATTCTTACTGAGTAAGAAGCAATAACTAGAAGCTGTTGCCATGTAAGAATTACAAGTTAAAATTGTGCAGCTTTTATAGTACAATAACTTAGACAATTAAACTACATGTGGATATCAACTTGACATTTCAGCTTGGATTTCTCAGATTTTAACATCTTCCACACTGTGCTGCTGATCTCCCCACCAGCCTCCTCCTCCTTTTTCTTACCTCTCTGATGGCCACCAAGGTGCTCAGGTCAAACACCCAGGGGGTGCTTTATACTTTTCTGTCTCACACATACTCCACATTCAACTTTTTGGTACATCCTGTCAAAATATGTCTAGCATGGGGGCGCCTGGGTGGCTCAGTGTGTTAAGTGTTAGACTTTCTCTCAGGTCAGGATCTTGTGGTTCGTGGGTTCGAGCCCCACGTCGGGCTCTGACAGCATGGAGCCTGCTTGGGATTCTCTCTCTCCCTGTCTGCCCCTCCCCAACTTGCATTCTCTCTCTCTCTCTCTCTCTCTCTCTCTCAAAATAAACTTTTAAAAAAAATGTATGTATAGAATCTCTGGCCACATCACCAGAGTCTGACCCCATCTGTCTGTCATCTTGCAGTGACACAATCTTCTCTTATGTTGGCAAACCATCCTAACTTCTCCCCTTGCATCCTTGCTTGTCTCCCACAGTGTACTCCTAAATTGGCACGTGAGTGATTCTATTCGAGTTTAAGTTACAGCATGATGCTCTGCTGATCGAAATCTTCTTACCAGCTCACGTGAATGGACGAGCAGACCGTGTGCAGTCTGGCTCTCGTGCAGTGTTCCATCTCCTTTAGTCCTACGCTGGCTTGGGAGAAGCCACTCTGCCATGCTGGCCGGCTCACTATTCCCTGGACACGCAGGTGCACTCCCACTGGAGGGGTTGGGCTGGGCTGAATCATGGCCCCCAAAGATAGTCACATCCTACCCTTGGAACCTGGGAATGTTACCACGCGTAGCAAAAAGGTCTTTGCAGATGTCGTTAAGAACCTTGAAATGGGGAGGTTTTCCTGGATTATCTGGGTGGGCCCTAAATGCAATCACATATATAAGAGGGAGGCAGAAAGAAATTCTACCACACGCAGAGAAGACAATGAATGGGAAGACAGACCAGAGGGAGACCCCAGGATGCTGGCCTTGAAGATCGGAATGATGAGGTCACAGGCCAAGGATTGATTCTTGTCTGGGGCTTCCGGACAGAGTGTGGCCTTGCACTTTGGTTTTGGCTCAGTGATACTGATTTTAGACTTTTGGCCTCCAGAACTGTGTGAGAATACATTTCTGTTATTTTCAGCCACCAAGTCTGCAGTAATTTGTTCCGGTGACCTCAGGAAATGAGCACAGGGACTTTGCACTTGCTGTTTGCCCCACCTGGAATGCTGGTGCTCCCATTGGCAGGACGCCCCTCCTCGTCTCTTTCATGCTTTTCTCAAATATCACTTTCATTTGAGAACTCTTCTCCCCACACTGTCTAAACTGTGACCCTCCCTAACCCTTTCCATCCATCCATTCTCTATCTCCCTCTTCTGTTGATTTAAAACAATACAATACAAAACAAAACTAAACAAAAACCTATGTCCTATTAGCATCCACCACAGCATTATTTTGTTGTTTATCTCTCTCAGTAGAATGTAGCACCATGAAGGAAGGGATTTTTAACTTATTTGCACTATGCTATTCCCAGCACCTCGAAAAGAACCAGACATAACAAGAACTCGAGACATATTTATTGAATGTTGAATGAATAAATACAACTAAAGGATACAATATGTCATATAGGTGATTAAGTCATCAAGGCATCAGTAATGTATTACTCTTCACTTGAAATAAACTAATTTGAGTGTGCATATCCAATGGGACGTACAAAAAATTAATGATTTAATCTAATTATTAATTGTCTAGTGCTTTGACAGGGCTAACAGTAGTATTGTCATTTTGAACTTTGGGATGACAGACAAAACAATTATTGATATTAGTTTAATTCATTTATAACATCATTTTATATGAAGAAAGGCTGAAATTACTGGAGTAAAAATACAGTTGCAATAATGTTAAAGCTCCATTGGAAAATATCAGCATGGACTTATGACTTAATGAAATATGTCTCTTCAGGCTTATCTGCTTAAGCGGTTTATGAATAGCATCACCCCCAGCACACGACTGGTCTGCAGCCCTAGCATACAGATTATGGTCTCTGATATTTCTTAAAATGGTGACCAACGTGTCTGATATGTCCGAGTGAAGTAAGAAGTCTATTTAAAAATTAGGTATTGGGGCGCCTGGGTGGCGCAGTCGGTTAAGCGTCCGACTTCAGCCAGGTCACGATCTCGCGGTCCGTGAGTTCGAGCCCCGCGTCGGGCTCTGGGCTGATGGCTCAGAGCCTGGAGCCTGATTCCGATTCTGTGTCTCCCTCTCTCTCTGCCCCTCCCCCGTTCATGCTCTGTCTCTCTCTGCCCCCAAAATAAATAAACGTTGAAAAAAAAAATTAGGTATCCTCCTTGAGGGTAGGTAGATTTAGGGTCCCCCCCTACTTTTGGATAAATGGCATTGTTAAGATTATAGTGCCAGGAAAAATGATATTCTAGACCTATAACTACAAAAGTCATTCCAAGAAGCTATGAGTATTCGAATTCCCCTTCAATCCCAGCGTTTGAGGGGTACCTTCACGGGCAGGTCATGTATGTATGTGTCCCTCTCTGCACTACTGTTCATCCAAGCACGTCTTGGATATTACATGAGTCTTTGTTGCTATGAACTGAATGAAATTCACACCTATTGTACTTCTATAATGGGCAAATCTATACATGATGGGGTCTGTGGAGATTTATTATATGGTTCTTGTCTTACTGGAATCCACAGTAAGTCTAAATTGTAAAGGATACACACAGTAAAGCCTCGCCGCTATTCATTCATTAAACAAGATAATACTCAGCGCCTACTATGAGTTTGAGGTTTTGTTACTCACTGGAGAAAACATAAAAGATGAAGAAGACAGTCTTGCGGAGGGAATGTAATGACAGCATGGCAGGTGCTATAGAAGATGTGTGTCCAAGGTCCTAGAACATTTACCAAGAGCTTAATATTGCCAGACACTGTCTCCCATACTTTTCTTCCTTCACCTTCTTTGCTCATCTGCCTAATACCTTTCTCAGGGTAGGGGCATGATGGTTTCTCTAGGCTTCTTTCAGTTTATGATCTATGACCATCTTAATGAAAATGTTCAAAAGGCCTATTGCTAGATTTGGTACTTTGGGACAATCTAAGCAATGGGGAAAGGCAGGGATTATACCCATTTTGTTTTACATTGTGTAATAGATCATACACACAGAAGAGTACAGAAAACATACATATACAATTTAAAGAATTATGCAATGCAATGGAAACCTGCATAACACATACCCAGTCAGAAAAATCTTTGCCAGCCCTCCTATCCATAATATGTAATAATCTCCTATCACCTCTCCCCCCTCCCCACAGAGATAACTACTATCTTGACATTAGGACAATCATTTTCTTGGTTTTTAAAAAATATATGTCATGGAGCGCCTGGGTGGTTCAGTCAGTTGGGCAGCCGAGACTCTTGATTTCGGCTCAGGTCGTGATCTCAAGGTCATGAGATTGAGCCCCACAGGGGGCTCTGCACTGACAGCAGTCAGTCTGCTCCCTCTGTCTCTGCCTCTCCTTCTCCCCCACTCGCTCTTTCTCTCTATAAACAAACAAAATATATGTCATATATATAACTACCCTGTACCATAGAAGCTGTTCAGCTCCATTGTTCCAGGCAGTGCCCATTCATTGTCCAGGTGGGTGCTGTGATGGATTTTATTGTTGTTTATAAGAGTCAGTTGTGGGGGATAAGCTTAGGAATCCCCCAGGCTTACACCAATGGGTTAATAAAGCATAAAGAAACACAAAGTCATAAAATGCTCACACCCGAGTTTGGGTAACCAGATTGGCACTCCAAGAATAAGAAGGCACAAAGGTGCCAAGAATAGGGAGGTGCAAAGGCACCCCAAAATAGGGATGGGGTGCTGAAACCCCCAAAATAGAGAGAAGCAAAGGCCTGAAATCAAATTGGCACAAAGGTGCCATATACATAGGAATAACAAGATTAGATATTCAGGGTGAAAGCACCCCAAGTTTAGTACTACAGCAGAAAGCTGCTCTCATAGGAGAATAGGGCCAGGTCAGGTAAATTGGTGAATTGGACATTAGACTGCTGAGCTGCAGGCAAAGCAGCCCGGAGAGGAGATGGTTAACAAAAGAAAAGGTGTCCTGTCAACACTGTGGTTATTCCCCCATCTGTCTCATCCCCTAGGCTGGCAAAGATAAACAGGCACAGCACCTCCTATCTGCCGTTAACGACCATCTACCCATCTGCCCAGTGCCTGGATTTTGTTTTATATTGACCCAAACCCCAAACACTGTATATCTTCAAAACCCCCTTTTCCCCTCTCACATCCACAAGTTAATGTCGCTAGTTTCTTTGTCTCTTTGTACACGCCCATCACGTTTACAAGCCTTCTGATCTGAATAAATACGGGGCAAGGACCCTTATTCGGGGCTCTTGTCTTTTTCCTGGACATTAGCCATCTCTCTTTTTAATCCTGCATCCGCTCTTTTGCTAGACAAAAGAGAACTTTAGACTTAGAGTCTACGACAGTCAGTGCCACTCCCTAAAATGCCCTCCACACTCCACCTTTGCCAAGATATATTTCCCTGCGCCATTGCAGACTTGGCTGTATGATTTGCTTTGGCCAATGGAACGTGAAGGAAAGTGGTGAATGTCATTTTAGAATGGAAGCTTTAAGAGCTGGCATGAGCTCCTCATGCTTCCTTATCACTATGTTGTGATGCATGGGATTGTCCCAGAGAGGAGCTATGGCTGTGTGTGTGTGTGTGTGTGTGTGTGTGTGTGTGTGTGTGTATTGAGCCTCAGCTCATCAGAAACTGCCAGGTTCTCTGAGTATAGCTAAGGAACATTGACAGAGGCCCTCATCTTAGACAGAAGTCAGCATAGGCTTCATCTGCTGAAAGTTATCTCCAGACGCTCTGAATTTGACTGTCTCCTTTCAGCAGAGAATTCTATAGTCTTTCTTCCTGAGCCACTAACTTGCTTACTCAACCCCTATTATCTTTTCTTTTCCTAGCAGGGAGCACTCTCTGCTCCCACCCTACTCTTTTTATGTATGTACTTGACATACATAGTGTGACAATTGTGCATGAAATTCTTGCCTCGGAGAATAAGGCCCTGAAAACAGTGACCGTAGATATGGCCGCCCTTAATACAGACTTTGGGGTGCCTGAAGCTTAGAAGCTGGACCCTTGAATTCCAGCAGGAAAAGGAGCTGGCTTGCCTGCAGTTGTTCTGCATATAAAAGCAGCATGAAATAGTCCCTGGAAGTAGCTTCACTGTATCCCCTGAGAGCTGTGTACCATTCTGACCATGGGAACACCCCCAGACTCAGAGTCAGCCCCCACTCAGAGCGTGGAGTTTGGGCCGTGCTGCCTCCAAGTGCTGCATCCTGGGGATGGGGAGACCTTGCTAACCACTCTTGAAGAAGATTCCCTGGGAACCTTGGATTTGTTCTCTAGCACCTTCCATGGATCTTTGAATTGTGGAGGGATAGGGGAAGACAGGACATAGCTTGCATTTCCTCTGGATTTGTTGCTTAGTTAAGACATATCCTGAACTGCGAACTCGGTTTTATTTAACCTTCTTTTTTTTTCTTTGGCCCTCAAACGCCTCTGGAACATTTTCCCATCAGTAATAATGTCTGGCAATGACAAGGGCTTTTCCTGGGCCTAGAGTGGGTAGAGGGGGTATATCCCCCCCTCAAGACTGTATAGAAATCTCTGGGATGAGGGTTACTTATAGTTAGTTTCCAAAAACCCGCGAGTGAGGTCTACTCCAGGGCAAGCTGAGGGCAAGCTGAGGGCAAGCTGAGGGCAGGCCCAAGCTAGCACAGCCCCCTCCCCCAAGGTGGGTTGGGGTATGTGTGACATTCCTCAGGCACTCCTGGCTGCCCAAGAACAAAGGAAAGGAAAGAAAACAAATGACTAACTGACAGAGATCACAGTCATGCAGGACAGGAGTTTCCATCAGTTTCCAAGGCTTTAGTAAATTACAAGTAAAAGGCAATCTTATCAATAGCCTAATCTCCAGAAGCTCAGTTTCCTGGAGCGCCTCATATCACCCTCTCCTCCATCGTGATGTGGGGAACAAAGGCAAGATGAAAATGGCAGGTAAAATTCAATTTCTTTACAATCTGCAGCCCCTTGACAAATATTTGAGAGTAGAACATTTCTCCAGGAACCCCCTACCGTCCTACTGTTAATGCCTTACTAGAGGGAAGACAACCTTAGCTTGACAACAGCAAAGCCTCAAGTATCTTAGGAGTCCTCTTTAGCATATCAAAGTCCTTCTGGATGCCTCCCTTTTGACTTTACCTCCCCAACTCCAAAATATATAACCTGTCAGTCTTCACAACCCCAGTGCAGCTCTTTCTGCCTGAGGGTCCTATTCCCGTGCTTAATAAAATCACCTTTTCCACCAAAGAGGTCTTCAAGAATTCTTTCTTGGCCGTTGACTCCGGACTCCCACCACTCTAAAACCCCACCATACTCACCTCCCCAACTCTTTATTACTTTTTTTTTTTTTTAACGTTTTTATTTTTGAGACAGAGAGAGACAGAGCATGAATGGGGGAGGGGCAGAGAGAGAGGGAGACACAGAATCGGAAACAGGCTCCAGGCTCTGAGCCATCAGCCCAGAGCCCGACGCGGGGCTCGAACTCACAGACCGTGAGATCGTGACCTGAGCTGAAGTCGGCCGCTTAACCGACTGAGCCACCCAGGCGCCCCTCTTTATTACTTTTATATTTTAGACTCTGCACTGTCATCCCCTGTGTTATTCACATAAGTAACATTTCAGTAATGGACATTTTGCAAAAAGTATTTTTTTTAAGAATTTTTTAAATGTTTATTTACTCTTGAGAGTGAGAGACAGAGTGAAAGTGGGGGAGGAGCAGAGAGAGAGCAAGACACAGAATCCGAAGCAGGCTTCAGGCTCCGAGCTGTCAGCACAGAGCCCAGTGTGGGGCTCGAACTCACGTACCGTGTGATCATGACCTGAGCCGAAGTCAGATGCTCAACCAACTGAGCCACCCAGGCACCTTGCAAAAAGTATTTGTTAATATGTATTGACTCACATTCCAAGTTGAAGAGGAGACTGGTTCTTCTATCCCTCTCCCCTTGGCCAATTTTGTTTGCAGAATACAGGTGCATAGTAATTTATTTTATAAAGGAATAAAAATTCCTTTATAAAACTTATTCTCTAAATTAAAAATACAGCAGTAACGTATAATGAAACTGCCAGTGCGTGATGTGGCCACAGCTGTACACATTTTTACATTAGTGAGCTCTTAATTTGTGGCTTCTGGAGCAAACCAGAGCCATTTGCAGAAAATTGAGGTAATATCTGTGTTCATTGGTTGTATCTCAAGCACGTTTTTTTTTTTTTCTTGAGAGAAAACAGGGCTGTTGTATAGAAAGATGAATTACATTGGTCTCTGCCTAGAGGGCTCCCATTCTAAATTAAACCTGATGCTAGGCCTAAGGGGATTGCATCATTTGGGTAAAAACAAACAGATGAACCCGGACAAGTCTCACCCTCTATCTTTTTGGTTTTCCTTCTTTGTCATTTGTTCTGGCAACAATGGCACAATATTTTTCAGATTCATTCCTGGCAGGTGGCTCCAGGCTGGGCCATAAGCTCCTCAGTTCATTCAATTCCTAGGAACTCACCGGTCCTCTGACCTGTCTCACCTCCGCTGGCAGCTGGTCCTGAGGAGGTGTGAGCGGCCCTACTAAATTTCCCAGGTCATTTCCCATTTCTGAGCTTCAGATGTCTTACTTCAATGTCAAGAGATAAAGAGCTAAATGAAGAAATCAGATTTTTAAGAATAGTCCCTTTGAGGGGTGTGTGGGTGGCTCAGTTGGTTAAGCAGCTGACTTCAGCTCAGGTCATGATATCCCAGTTCATGGATTCGAGCCCCACCTCGGGTTCTGTGCTGACAGCTCGGAGCTTGGAGCCTGCTTTGGATTCTGTGTGTGTGTGTCTCTCTGCCCCTCCCTCACTCATGCTCGCGCATGCGCGCACGCGCTCTCTCTCTCTCAAAAATAAATAAACATTAAAAAAAAAAAAAAAAGAATAGTCTCTTTTAGAGCTCCTGGTCAAGTAATTTTGCCCTTTGTGAGATCTCTGGCACAAAGCTGGTAGAGGGACACTTTCCCATTCCAAGATATGACCCAAGGGTATTGTCCCAGACCTCATCCAATGCAAAAACCGCTTGGAGACAAGTGTCAAGACTGGAACTCAGCACTGAAAAGTCTCTTCCAGTTCCCAGAAATGTTTACAATGCTGTATTCCCGGTCTGTGCCTCTAATGAGGTTTTGGGGTGATGGCGGGGTCCAGAGCCGATGGCCAAGAAGGAATTCTTGAAGACCTCTTTGGTGGAAAATAGGTGCTTTAATAAAAGCACGGGAACAGGACCCTGAGGCAGAAAGAGCTGCACTGGGCTTGTGAAGACTGACAGGTTATATACTTTGGAGTTGGGGAGGTAAAGTCAAAAGGGAGGCTTCCAATAGGACTTTGATATGCAAAAGATACTTGAGGCCTTGCTATTGTCAAGCTAAGGTTGTTTTCCCTCTAGTAAGGCGTTGACAGTAGGACAGTAGGTTCCTAGAGAAATGTTCTACTCTGTATTTGCCTCAAGTGTTTGTCAGCAGGCTGCAGGTTATAAGGAAATTTAATTTCACTTGCCATTGCCTTCTTGCCTTTGTTCCCCGTATCACCATAGAGGCGTGATGTTGGGGTTCCAGGAAACTGAGTCTATGGGTTTCCGGAGATTAGGCTATTGATAAGTTTGTCTTTTTCTTGTAATTTACTAAGACATTTGTAAATTGATGGAGACTCTATGATCCCTATGAGTTAAACATTTGTTTTCTTTCCTTTCTTTGCTTTTGGGCAGCCAGGAGTGCCTGAGGAATATCACACACATCCCACCTGGGGCGGAGGGTGTGTGCTAACTTGCACTTTGTCCTCAGCCTGCCTTCTGCTCTCTCATCACCTCCACATTCCCAGGGATCCGATTTCCAGGTTAAAGAATCATGATGGGGTGCCTGGGTGGCTCAGTAGTCGGTTGAGCATCCGATTTCAGCTCAGGTCATGATCTCACAGTCTGTGAGTTTGAGCCCCGCATCGGGCTCTGTGCTGACAGCTCAGAGCCCGGACCCTGCTTTGGAATCTGTGTCTCCCTCTCTCTCTGCCCCTCCCCAACTCATGCTCTGTCTGTCTCTCTCTCTCTCTCTCTCTCTCTCTGTCAAAAATAAATAAACATTAAAAAAAAAAATCATGAGCTGGGGCACCTGGGTGGCTCAGTTCGTTGAGCGTCTGACCCTTAATTTCAGCTCAGGTCATGATCTCACAGTTGGTGAGTTCGAGCCCCACATCGGGCTCTGTCTGTGCTGATGGCACAGAGACTGCTTGGGATTCTCCGTCTCCCTTTCTCTCTGCCTCTACCCTGCTCGCTCTCTCTCTCTCTCTCTCTCTCTCCCCTCCAAATAAATAAATAAACTTAAACAAATTAAAAATAAAAAGAATGAGCTGATTACTTCTGGAAGAGGCCCTAGATGCTATCTAGCCGGCCTCTCCTGTGCAGGTGGGTAGACAGAAGTCCATTGAGGGAAACTCTTGGATTCTGAGGCCGAGCAGACACAAGGCAGAGCCAGGACAAGCTGCCCAACCACCTGGTCTTTTCCCCGCCAGGGCTGCTTCCCCAGGTGTCTGTGTCTTCATCTGGATTATGCAAATTTGGAGTCAAGTTCCCTCCTAGTCTCTGAAGTGCTTAAATTGGGCCTGAGGGAGCTGTGGGTACCCTATTGCCTGGCCTCTTTCAGTAGCAGCTGATGCAGCAGCAGCTTGCAGCACAGAACAACCTTTTTCCTCCAGAAGCTTCTTAGTGCAGCTTGGGACCGGGAGCCAAATATGTGCTTTAACAATTCTATGACTCTACGCATCTGGACTGTTATTCTTGTGTTTTTTTACGGCGTGCTAAACTGCATTCTATCTCACAGCTGGCTTGAGATCTTTCTGAGCAAAGGGCATCCTACTTCTGTCCCCACCCCTATGCGTCAGGAGCTCAAGAGTACTGCATTGAGCAGTATGCATTTGAGCAAATGAGCTTGGCGTTGGAAAGCCTGGATGTGAACGTAGAATGAGGCCGCTGGGAGCCGTGTAAACCTCGGTTTCTTGATCTGGATGAAGGGGGAACGAATTCCCACCTTGGCCAGCACACAGGTCAAGCAGTTGGTGCTTGGCGCACGGTGAATGATGGTTCCCACACATCAGGGGTGTACGACCTGCAGGCTTTGCACCACCCCATCCCTTGTTTCTCTTTGGCTCCCTAGGGGGTCACAGTTACCATAGCACACGCTGTGCAGAATGCCTGGGAGAGCAGTAGGTGAAGCAGGAGGGTGGAGATCCTGGAAGGCCTGGATAGGTCTGACCCGGGCCTGAGCCTCCCAGCCTGCTCCTTCCACTCGGTGTCACTACCCAGCCCTGCCTCCCAAGCCCAGCTCAGGGCCCTGGAACTCTCTTTTGGGACTTCCCTCCTCCCCAGCCCTGGCTCTTGGCTCCCTGCCCAGCTGCCATGGTAACCGCTTCCAGGGTGACAAAGGAGGTTGCTGGGTCCTGTTTCCTCTGGTCCGGTTGATGAGGATTTTCAGACGGCAGAGACGGAACTGCTCTGCACCTACCTGGGCTCCTTCTGTGTTCTCGCGCAGGCTGAACGGAAACTTCCATCCCTGCCAACAAGACCATGTGTACCACCAGCCTGACCACTTGCGAGTGGAAGAAAGTCTTCTATGAGAAGATGGAGGTGGCCAAGCCGGCCGACAGCTGGGAACTCATCATGGATCCCAACCTCAAGCTCAACGAGCTGGCCCCTGGCTGGAAGCAGTACCTGGAACAGCATGCCTCGGGCAGGTGAGCGGCCCAGGGAGGAGGGGCCTGTAGGCAGCCCTGGGGGCACCTTCCAAGTGGAGATGGAGAGATCAAATGGAGCCTGGTCCTGGGGTCAGCTCAGGTGAGGGGGCAGAGAAGGACTTCCAGGTGGGTCAGAGAGGACTGGGTTCTAATTCCAGCTGTATCATTCCCTCCCTGGGTGACCTTAACAAGTTGTGTTCTGTCTTTGGATTTTGGTTTTCTATAATAAACGAAGAGCTACAATGGCCCTGCAATCTTTGACATTTTAGATGTTTGCACATTTCATAGTCTCTTACAGAATGGTGGGGACTGAGAGAGGAGGCCATGAGGTCCGCTGAGAAAACTTTAGCTTAGGATTGGGGCCTGTGCTCCGGTCCTAAGTCTAGTTAGTCAACTCAGTCCAATTTGATCTGAATACCGGAAGTTGGCCAATCAAGACCTTTCCAGCTCTCTTGTCTATGGGCCAGCAGCCAAAGGACTTAGCTTTGGGCATGATTTCCCTTAAGACCTTAGAGCCCAGCGTCCTATGCTTTATAGGACCCTCATGACTTCCACAGTGCAAGGAGTTCCATAGGCTCAGGGGACATGTCCATCTGAAACGCACATGCCTCTCCTTCTAGGGTGTGATTTGGAATCAGGACCACAGAATGCCCTGCCCAAGCTGCCTCAAGCTCATCTTCAGGGTCTGTGCAGGCCTCTTCCCTGGGTCCACCGATTCAAGGACAGATAATGCCCCTAGACCCCCAGGGAGGCCGACAAGGGGCTGTATTTTGGGGGTGTGGACACACACACCGGGTTGTTCATGCAAGTTTGTATGTGTAACGCCTCAGGTGCAGCATGCCGGTGAAGGTGGAATCAGGAGGCAGGCTGTGGGTAGGGAGCTGTCCGTGGGGAGCTAAGACCTGTAAATATGAGACCAGGTCCTGACTCTGTCTCTGACTAGCTGTGTGCACATGGATGGCTCCCTTTCTCTCTGCTTCTGTTTTCATCTCAATAAAATGAAAGGTTGACTAGATGATCCTTATGGTCCCCTTGCGCTAGGTCTGATATTTTGAAATTTAATGTCTGAGGTGAAGCTTGAGGGAGAGGAAACAGCTCTGGATTGGTTTGATTAACAAGGTAGAGAAGGAGGAGACGGAAAACATGAAGCTCCTGAGGTGGCCGTTGGGAGGAGTGCAAAGGCGTGGAAACTTGGGTCACAGGCCCAGGGGATTAGGGGCTGAGCTGTATGGGCCTGTGGCTCCTCCTTGCCTCAGGTCTCAACTGGTCCTATCCTGGCTGGTGACCTGTGGCTCCCATGTGGCCTCAGGCAGGCCTTCAGAACTGACACTCCTGTGCTTATTATGTGCACAGGCTCACTCTCCCTTAAGCTTTGAGATGCATTAATCCTGGTGCCCCACAACTCTGGCCCAGCAGGATGGGGACCCCCTTCTGGGGGTCAGGCTGCTCTGTGGGCCAATCCTGCCTTGAGCTATGCTGGGTACTATTCTGTGCTTGTGTTGTTGGTGGGCTCCAGGCCTCGGGGGCAGGCTTGGCCTCATCTCTACCCCCCGGCCTGGACTATGTGATGCTTGGCATAAAGTAGGGGCTAGGTGGTATCTGTTGGACTGAATTTGAGTTCCTTGTCAGAGGTCCTTCAGAGCCATTGTACAGGGGACCCAGAGAGGGTCAGCAGTAAGGACAGTCAGGGGTCCATGGGACCCCTGACTACGGGGGTCCACGGGACCCCTGACTACAAAGCTGATGTAACAGGGTCCTCCTGGAAGAGGTTCATCTCAAGGTTGAAAGAAACTGTCCTGGAGGTAATGAGTGTTCCATTACTGAAGGTGTGCAAGCACTGGGTGGGGGCTGAGGGAGTGGGGCTCGGCTAGATGAGTCCCAGACCACTTCCTCCCACAATCTCTGAGGCTGGGACTCTAGGGGGTCCAAGTTTGACGGAGTGGCCTGAATGTAAATGTGCATGTGTGTAGAGGGGGATGCCGACTACAGCCCACTTTTCCAGTGTCTGTTGCAGGGCTGGAGCAGGGTCTAGGGGTTACTCGTCAAGGCGTAAGAGAATGTTCTTTGTGACGGTACAGGGACCAAAGTCTCTCAGTCCTCCCCTGCTGCCCCATCACCCGTCCAGCAGTCCATCTGCTGGATTCTTGGTGGTTTTTCTCCAAAGTATTCTTGGTGGTCTATGGTCGGTAGTTAGAAGCATCTCCTTTTCTCTCCACAGCAGGCGAGAGGCATGAGCGAGACATCTCCGAGTCAGGGGACGTCTGAATGAAAAGAGCCTTATTGGACACCATTACTCTGCAATGCACGCATGAAAAATAAGGCCCAGATTGGGGGGGGGGGGGGGGTGGGTCGGGGTGAGCCCTGTGCAGCGCACAGGTGCATGTCCAGAGTGCACTGGGTTACGCGGAGCTGAGGCCACAGAAGGGCGTGCAGGAGGCAGGCAGGAGAGCCCGCTGGAAGCCAGACAGCTCCAGTGCCAGATTTCTGAAGACACTGCTCCAGGCCCAGCGGGGTTCAGTGGGAAGAGGCAGAGCCTGCCTAGCGCTAAGGAGCCCAGGGGGCAGTGAACAAGCCGCCTCTATCTCTAGGCACAGGCACACAGGGCCCTTCCATTCCGGGCTCCTCCAGGCTGTCACCGGGAGGGAGGCCCACCTTCTGCAACCTTCCCTCCCCTCCCCGCAGGTTCCACTGCTCCTGGTGCTGGCACACCTGGCAGTCGACCCACGTGGTCATCCTCTTCCACATGTACCTGGACCGCGAGCAGCGGGCGGGCTCGGTGCGCATGCGCGTCTTCAAGCAGCTGTGCCACGAGTGCGGCACGGCGCGGCTGGACGAGTCGAGCATGCTGGAGGAGAACATCGAGAGCCTGGTGGACAACCTCATCACCAGCCTGCGCGAGCAGTGCTACGAGGAAGACGGCGGCCAGTACCGCATCCACGTGGCCAGCCGCCCGGACGCGGGTCCGCACCGCCCCGAGTTCTGCGAGGCCTGCCAGGAGGGCGTCGTGCACTGGAAGCCCAGCGAGAAGCTGCTGGAGGAGGAGGCCACCACCTGCACCTTCTCAGGGGCCTCCAAGCCAAGCGCCCAGGAGGGTTCCGGCTACAGCTTCTTCTCCCTTCGCTGGTGCCTCTTCGGGGCCGCCCTCTGCCTGCTCATTGTCTCCCTGCAGTTCTCCTTCCGCAGCTCTGCCTTCCTTTAGTGGAGCTGCGCCCGTGGGGTGGGAAGGTTCTGACTGCAGTTCTTCTGCAGAGTCAACAGGACTCTGGACAGCTCGCCCCGGGCCTCAGTTTATTCCTCCATGGAATGGGAGGTTTGCTCTGGGAGATACTTAATGGTCCTGCCATTAAAATGTATAGCGACGGGGGAGGGGGAGAGGGTCTGGGGAGGATTTAGGCCTGGTGGTAGTAAATAAACCCACAGGGAGGTATCTTCTCCCTCCACTTCCTCCACATCCATCCCGACCCCTCATTTTTTGCTTCATTTCCATATCCCACATCCCATTAGGACCCCATTAGGTCCTGTCTTGCCCGGGCTTCATCTCAAGGCCGTCTTCAGCTGCCTCTGACCATCCTGCCACGGTTCTCCTTGGAGAGGGCAGTGATCCCACCCTATGCGCGAATATTCAGTGCATTTTCATTCAGTCCCTCTCCTGGACAGTCTGCTCCCACTCTTCTGAAAGTTTCAGATTGTTACTTTGGTGCTCGAGCCTGCTTGGCTGGAATCATTTAGAGCTGCACTGTCCAATATGGTGGCCAATATGTGGCTATTTGAATTTAAATGAATTAAGATGAAATGAAATTCAAAATTCAGTTCCTCAGTTGCACCAGCCACGTAGCAAGTGCCCAGTAGCCATATGTGGCTAGTGGCTACCATACTGTGCCGTGCAGATGTAGCACATCATCATAAAAATTTCTAGACTAGAGCTTGAAGTTACTAGTTAAACGTATGTGGACTCATAAAAATAAGACAGGGACACAGGTTTAAAGGTGCAGCAGGAAGCCTTCGGGGGGCAGGGACAGGTAGGCGTGTGGTGTGTTAGAGATACACAAATAAATCTGTAACCTCTGTGTTGCTGTCAGTTGATTGTAATTTGTGGGTCCCGGTGTTGTCTAAGCTTATTTCCTGGGAGGGAGGACCTGTTGAAATTCACTGCAAGGTGATGGGACGCTCTCTTGGTCTCTCTTGCTCTTGCTGTGTGTGTGTGTGTGTGTGTGTGTGTGTGTGTGTGTGTGTCAGTTTGGGGCTTCAAGAATACATTTTTGTGTTTTGAAGGAACGTGTGAGCTATGGCACCAGTAATTACCCATAATGGAGGGAGATGTTCCTCTGTCATCCTGAATGAAAATACCTTTGTAGGCAATTCTATGGTTCTCCCAGTTACTGTGGATGGGGAGAGAAGGGGTGTATTAGGCAGATCTGTGGATGTAGATCATTCAGGTGTTGGTGGGGCTGTGTGTCTCCATTCAGGGGAGGTGACAAGCAAGGGGAAGCATGAGCAGTGGAGGCAGACAGTACCTGCACGGTTATTGGTTGGCAGCCTGCGGACTCCCTGATGAAGAATACAGTAAGATGTGCAAAGGAATGCTATGCCAAGACTTGAGATCTGGGTACCAGTTCGAAGATACAGTGGAATGAGTCAGTAAAAACCCATTACCACCCCTGGGGGAAAAATGGCATGAAGTATATTCTATGGTTAAAAGCTGTATTCTGTCCATTTGCATCCATAAGTCAACATTCATTTACTCTAGCCTATTTGATTAGCCTGTCCTAAGTTCCAGGATCACAAATGTAATCAGGCACAATGCCTGACCTGCAGGGCCCGTGTTGCGTGCTAGTCAATGCTGTGCTAGAAAGGGGACAACCTAATCATACCTCAGGAGTGGTTTCTTGGAAGAGGAGTCGTTCACCCATGATGTCTTGAAGGATATATGGAAGTGGTCGGGAGGTCAAGGTTAGGGCTGGCAGGCAGCTCAGTTCATCCCAGTTGGAGTGAAAATGGAAGTCCCCAGATGCAAAGCTCATTTCACGTTCAGGAAGCAGGAAGCGACCAAGTACCAGAAGCAGCCAGGAGGATGGAGCACGAGAGGAACCTGGGAGCAGGGGCCAGGAATAGGTGGAAAAGCAAAGTAGGCTGGACTTGGGTGAAGGTGGTTTTCTCGGCTCAGGTAAGGAGTGGGGCAGGAGCATTTTGACTTATGGCGAATATTTTATTGTCAGTGTCAAAACTTGTCTTTGAAAGAGAGCAAAAAGGTAATGCTGAACAGCAATCCTACTCCTAGTGCCTTCTAGAAACCTTTGAATGCCTGCAGATGTTGTAGCTCGCAACACCTGTGTAGCAGAGGAAGCGTTCAGTCTTCCCTCACTCTAGTGTTCATCCAGCCTTCTCTCTTGCCTCAGCAGCTGAGAATAGTCTCAGCTTTCACTTCAGGGATCAGAATGGATGATCTCTTCAAGTGTTCCGCGGGCCATGAGAATCTGGGCTGCAAATCACAAAACTATTAACTTCAGTCAAGGAACACAGAAAGCTTTGTTTATTCAATACCGAAATAAGGTCAACTAACTATTTTAATAATCCCTGAAAGTGGGCAACCTGTTTCTGGTCCCAATTGTTCACGTATGTTGAATTCAACTGAGGGCAGTTACAGTGCAAATGATTTTCCTTTTTTGCTTTTTTTTCCTTTTTATTTCTGCAATCAAATACATCACTTCCTTAAAGATTTAAATATACATCTGTCCATATCCATTACATATCGTAGATGCATGAAGTAAGAATAAATGCATCAAATAGAATAAAATACGTAAAACTTTTCATGGTGCGTGTGTGTTCATATATCAAAGTGCTTATATAAAGGATGAGAAAGAGAAGAGCAGTCACGGACATCTGAGGGCTGGTCTGGCTGCCACGGTTACGTTGTGGTGGTCAATTCACATACCAACCTCAGACCAGACCCCTCTGGGACGATGCTGGACCCAGGCAAGCACAGGACCACTCCATAATCGTCTCCGACTACAAATGGAAGCATGAACATTGTCCAAACCACACAACATCACCAAACTGGCCCCTATTGTGACCAATATGAGTGGTTGCTACTTCTTTGCCAGTCATACCTTCTGTCCTTCCAGATAAGACTAAAGGCACTCCATCATAGAATTATCCCCACTTTCTGATAATATCCACTCCAGAGCACAGCCCATTTACGTGAACCTTCCCCTCCCCGCCCTCCCGCGCCCACCCCCCTCCCCGCACATGTCCCAATGCTATAGTGTGTCTTTTCTAATACCCTCTTCCTGAGATTCCTCAGGGTTCCTAAGTGCATCCTCCTTCTTTGCAATGAGTCTAAACACCTAACTTTGTTCAGTAACACGAGTGTTCCCCGTGGTCTTTGGCTGAAGGAAACTGACAAGGAGGTTATATAGCCCGTCTTCCAGTGTCCATGAGGCTTCCAGATGTCTCAGTGAACTACAAAGAAAGAAAGAAAGAAAGAAAGAAAGAAAGAAAGAAAGATTTTCTCTGATTGTGAGATATTTAACTGAGAAAACCAAACAGTTGACCAAGTAAAATAAAAGTCAAGAATTAAGAAATTTTAAAAGGGTGTTTCTAAATCTGAGGATAGAAATGAAATAAACATATTTGCATTTATTTGCAAATTAAGGAATGCAACCCCACGTAAAAATTATTTGTGTTTTAATGCTTTTTAATCCTTTAACGATTTATTTGATAGTATTGCTAGGTTTTTAAAAATCACTTTCCCATGAAAAGTTAAACAACAAATGTCTATTCTAGTACTCATTATCTTTGCGGTTTTAGAAAATATATTTTTACCCATATTCTTACATCTATTTCAGGGAAGTTACATAAGCCATTAATTCCTTTGGTAGAATGGGGAGAAATTTCACATACCCTCTTCCCTGCCAACTTGGATTTTCAGTTTTGTTAGAATGAGCTAGTATTTTATAACTAAATTAAGAAAATGCTTTATGGCTTACATGGTTTCTTTAGAGAATTATATTAGACACATGCATTATGTTTCATAATATTAATTTAGGAATTGACTTTTACATTTTACAAATTTATTTCTCCCACCATCTCCATACCAGCCCACTCCACTTTAGAGGTCTTTATTTTGGTTTATTTTCTTCCTTTCATTTGAAGTGCTTTTGTGAGTAATATTTTCAGAGAAGGTCTGTGCTTGGTTTGGCTGTCTGAGATTTCTGTTGTTCTTATTTCCCTAAAATAGCTTGGCCAAATACTGTATTCTGTGATCACAATCCTTTTATTTTATTTTATTTTATTTTATTTTATTTTATTTTATTTCCCCTCTCAAAACTTGGTAGGCATTACTGCAATGTCTTCTGGAATTTATTGAGACAAAAAAAAATTGTTATCAGCCTAATATTTCTTTTCTTTTAAATTTTGCCTGATATAATGTAAATGTGTATGTGTGTATATAGGCACAATAGTTTCACAATTCTGGTAAAAATACAATCTAGAGAGTTTCTAAGGTTTTGCTTGTTCCATTTTGTCTACTTTTTAAAAAAAATTTAAACATTTTTATTTATTTTTGAAAGACAGAGACAGAGCACAAGTGGGGGAGGGGCAGAGAGAGAGGGAGACACAGAATCCGAAGCAGGCTCCAGGCTCCGAGCTGTCAGCACAGAGCCCGATGTGGGGCTCGAACCCAGAAACTGTGAGATCATGACCTGAGCTGAAGTCAGACGCTCAACCGACTGAGCCGCCCAGGTACCCCCATTTTGTCTACTTTTTTTTACAAAAATGTTTTTAATGCTTATTTATTTTTGAGAGACGCAGGGTGCGAGCAGGCGAAGGGCAGCGAGAGGGAGACACAGAATCTGAGGCGCACTCCAGGCTGTGAGCTGTCAGCACAGAGCCTGACTCAGGGCTTGAACCCATGAACTGCGAGATATTACCTGAGCCAAAGTCAGACGCGTAACTGACTGAGCCACCTAGGCGCCCCTCTTTTGTTTTATTTCTTGCAGTAACATCGTCCACAGAGGAGAGGGAGGCTTTATTCTAATTCTTTAGATCGTCTTCATGTGTTTGAACTACAATTTTTCATACCCGTAATGACTTCTCTGCTGACGTTTACAGCGGGGGGATGGGGAGTGTTCTGTTAGAGATCGTGCCATGTCTCTTTGAATTATTTGGTCTCAGACAAAGGGAGAAGAAAAATGCCTTATTCCACGCAAGTTTTGTTTACTAGAAGAGAGGTCTTGTTGCCCATCGGGTGGTGGGAGGGAGCCTCCCTCAGACGCAGCCTCCCTGCATGGCCCTAGGAGCATAGCAAAACAATTCTCTGCATTTTGCCGTAGATCAAGTCACAGGATCATTCTCTCTCTGGCTGGCATGAATAGCTTGTTAGCAGTTGACTTTATTAGGCAGCGTCCCCTTGCTTTACATTTCTGCAAATTCAGTACAAAATGAGTGCAGTGACCAGATGTTCCTGCGAAGGGAGCTGGTGTGGTTCCAGAGGTCGGGTGGAGATTTGCCCCCATCGACTGTCATCACATGCCTTCATCTCTAGCCTTGCCTTCTCCAAGCCTGGCGGGATGAGTTCATGCTCTTCTCCTAAGGGAGGTGGTCTTTTCCTCTCATTCCTGCGGTGAACTTTTGTTTGCATATGGAGATCCAGACTGGTCTACCTTCGGTCTCATTGGGCTTGCCACCATAACATACATAACATACATAACATACATTCTCAGCATGCTGGGAATGCAACATTTGTGGTTCCCAATAAACGCAGCTCTCTCCCTTCTTTGCATTAGATCATGCCAACAAGGAATTTGGAAAGTTAGGAAGGTTTGGAAAGTAGGTGCGTTGGCTAAAGCACACCACCTTGAACCTAAAGCTACTACTTCTAACTTGCATGTTAAAATCTACTCCTGTAAATTAACTTGAATCTTCACTAGATCACGATAGTTGCAAATAAAGAACCTATATAGATTTGGATACATATTAGGTGATATTTCAGGAATTATCATTTTTTTAATCAGTACATTGTATTCATGTGTCTCCAGTCCTTCAAAGAGTTCCTTTCTTAGCTGTGGCCATAGTTCTGTCCTAAAATCCTCTGTCCTCTTTTCCGCAGTAATAGGATCTTAGCGGGGCACACGTCTCACAGAGTACAGAGTGCTCACCCGAGACCCCTTTGCAGGTAAGTATGACTATGTGACTGAGTCCTGGTCAATTGGCTATAAGTTACATGGAAGTTACAGGCGAAAAGCTTTGCGGAAACTTCCTTAAAAGACAGTGTTTAGGTTCCTTCTGGCTACTTAACAGAAACTTTGTGGCATAAAACCACAGTAACCATTTTGTTGTCTTTCACCGGCGGCTGAGGGTCAGAAAGGACTCAACTGAGGACTTCGGATTCCCTGTTTTGTGTCTCCTGCAGTTGCAGTCGGTTGCTGGAGCTGAAGCATGTAGGTCTGGCTGGGTAACTTCTTTTTATATAGTCCTGGGTCTCTTCCATGCGGGCTATTGGGCTTTCTCGAAGCAGGGTCACCTCAGAAAGGGCCAGAGCAGACTGCCCTGATAGCTGAAGGCATCGAGAATGAGTATCCCAGGGGCGCCTGGGTGGTTCAGTCTATTAAGCACGTGACTCTTGATTTCAGCTCGGGTCATGGTCTCACGGTTTGCGAGATCGAGCCCCACGTCTGGCTCAGAGCCTGCTTGGTACTCTCTCTCTCTCTCTCTGTCTCTCTCTGCCCCTCCCTCCCCCCACTTGCACTCACTCTTTCTCTCGAAATAAATAAATAAACTTAAAAACAAAAAGAATGGGTATCCCAGTGAAGAAGGCAAAAGTTAGAACTTCTTTTATGACTTCGCTTGGCAATCGCACAGTATCAGTGTACTATATTCTAATCTGAACATTCACAAAATCTGCCCAGTTACAAAGAGATGGGGCAGGGACCTCACCTTTCAACAGGAGTTTGTCAAAGGCACATCTTAAAACATACAGAGAGGGAGCTACTGTTGGAGCCATCTTTGAGAACTGCAGTCTTTCACAGGTAATAACCGTGTGTCTCCTTTGCTCTCCTCATTTTATCCTTGTTTCAATCCTGCCGCCTCGACTCAGGTGCTGCCATCTTTGGTCATGAAGCTCAAACCACACACGGCACAGGAACAGGTAGAAGTTACCCAGTGGCTAATATCACCAAGTGCCTTATCAGCCATGGATCATCAACCTGGAATTTTATGCAAGAGAAAAAATAGATGTCTTAATTCTTAAAGCCACCAGCTGCCATCTTGAGTGTTTGGTCACTGGAGCTGAGCCTGTCCACCATGAACACATCAGGCTTGCCTCCCGATTCATTGGTCGGTACATTGGAGCCTCAGTCACGTAGCACTAGGGACTGTTCCCCAAACACACCGTGTATTTCTGCTGTCCCTGGTCTCCAGCACACTGATCTCCAAGACTTCAATTCTCTGGTGCTTATTCGTCCCCAATGGCTGGCTTATTCCCTTCAAGTCCAACAACAAGTGCCATCTCTGAAGACGCTGTCTCAGATGCCTAGAGACAAAATTAAGGACACCATCCAGCACATTCCCACAATGTGTTTCTTTTTTTTTTTTCTTTTAGAGAGAGAGAGAGAGTGTGTGAGAGAAAACAGGGGCAAGGGACAGAGGGAGAAAGAGAACGAATCCCAAGCAGGTTCGATGTGAGCCTGGAGTCCGGCAATGCAGGGCTCGATCCCACAACCCTGGGATCATGACCTGAGCCAAAATCAAGAGCGGGATACTGAACTGGCTGAGCCACCCAGGCACCCCCCCAACCTGTTTCTTGAACCTATGCATAACAAATCCATACTATCTTGGATGACGGCTATTAGCATATCTCTGAATCACCTGCTGCACTGTGAATTTCTTGAGCTTGAGAAGCGTTTTACCTTTATCTTTCTTGGTCCTCCTGTTTGGCCATTTTCCAGGGCACCAACCTCAGTGTCTCATTAAGTTTCGATAGTTTTGTTCTATGAATCCCTATTTACTATCTCCATGATGTTAGGAAAGAATTTTGCATTCATAATTTTGTGTTTATTTTTTAAAGAGGCCTCTCCCTCTGGATTCACTTCTTTCTGTGAAATAAGAAGTTGGAAATGTTCTCTGAGGAGTGAGTAGACTGATAGAAGGAGATGTGCCCACATGTACTGCAGACACATGGGACAGAATCAGCAGTCTGAGAGAGACTAAAGAGTGTGGCCATCTTAGGGACTGGTAGGCACATGCATTTTCTGGAGGGTGAAGCATTCATGGGAACCAGACCTGAAGAAGTTGAAACCACATTCCCGAGAACCTCAAAACCATGCATAAGGAGTGTGGACTTTTTTCAGAAGGCAGTGATTTGCATTTGGAGTTTTGAAGGGAGAAAGTTATATCATCAGATGTGTCTTTAGAAGTTGAATCCAGGTGAAGTGTGTAGAATATATGTGAAGGAACTGGGTTGGGGTTTGGGAGAGAGAGTCAACAATGGAAGACCAGTCAGGAAGTTGTTAAAATAGTTCACAAGAGGCGTAATATGGTCTTGAATTAGAGTGATGGCCCATTATGACAGCAGTGGTGAGAAACAGAAAAGAAAAACATATTAAAGATTTCACAAGCTGTGATTAGTTAAATACATGCTATCAAAAAAGAAAGGGAGATGGGGTCCCTGTGTGGCTCAGTCAGTTGAGAGTCTGACTCTTGGTCTTGGCTCAGGTGGTGATCTCACAGTTTGTGGGTTCAAGCCCTGTGTCGGGCTTTGCGATGACAGCATGGGGCCTGCTTGGGATTTTCTCTCCCTCTCTCTCTGGACGCCCCCTCAACTCATCCTCTCTCTCTCTTTCTCTTTCTCTCTCAATAAATAAATAAACTCTAAAAAAAATCAATCAATCAATCAATAAAGGAAAAGGAGAGAAATATGGTAAGAGAAGAAGTAAATTTAGACGTCATTAGTGTAAATATGATCATTGAAGACATTGATCGACACTCGGGTCAGCATTCATTCAATATCAGCTTTCTGTCAGCATTTCATGTGTTCCAGACAATCTTCTAGGCAGACCAAGATGGGAGGGCATTGACTCTGCTGTTGAGGAGAACCCTTTGCAAGGAGCCAGACATGCAAACAAAGCATTGCTAGACAATGAGGTAATTGCTACAGTGAAACAAAACAAAACAACACACAGATAGTTGTCTTGCCTCAGAATTATTTAGATGTAGGGGTCTGCCCCTTTGGGTTATGGGTTCTAGAAGGACCAGGGCATATGTGGTTTGCATCGGTCCCCTGGAACTGCCAAGAGTAAATCTGTGCAGAAATGCCCAATCTCTTTTAAAGAAGAAAACTGGACTTTGGAAGGATCTGGAAGACACAGTTTTAGATGGGCATGGAATCTGAAGACTTAAGGGGACGAGAAGGTTAAGGTGTGCACTTGTTGCTGGCTGCAGGAAGCTATCCCTACCAGAACTCATCCCATCTCTCCTTGGATCTAAGAACACAGCTTTCCTGCTATGCTAGTCTTCTTGTTAGGAACCCAAAGCTGACTGTGTTCCTCTGTGACCCCTGCTGTCACATGTTGCTCAGCCAAAGGGTTTATTTTTCGCCAAGGCATGGCCTTGGCTCCTCAGTGTACCAGGAAGTTTTTATGACTAGGAAGTGCCGAGCCAGGGTAAGAGGGAGACAGCAAATGAAACAGATGGTGGTATAAACAGGTTGCAAGCTAAGTGGATTTCCCATAATGCTGTTGGAAGAAGGAAACCCTAAGACTCTTCACATTTATGTTTCAGCGTTCCGATAAATACCCACCTGCCACCAGTTCACTGTGTGGTTTGGCCAGATCGTTGCACTCCTCTGGGCTCCCATCAACACACACACCTACCATGGCCTACCGCCATCCTAGGCCTGGTTTCCAGTCTTGCCAACTGATACATGTGTGGGCATCGAGGAACTTACCAGGGAAAAAAATTCCACTGTGTACGTAAGTGGGATTTAGTTGATCAAGATGTGTCTGTCTGAAGGGGTCTTGCAGTAGCAACCAAATTTTAAGAGGGGATGCTACAGCCCCTTGGTAGAATCCACCCTTTGGAAGAAAATGTCTGGAAAGACAAGGCTGACTCTGTAATGCAGCCTGCGGTTTGGAGGGGGAGGGGCGGTCCAGATCCAGAGAGTGGCTGTGAGTTGAATCCTGTTCTGTCTGGTTCCCTCAGAGCTGTGGGAAAGGAGAGCCTTGGTTAGTCTCTTAGTTCCCTGTGGCTGCTGGATCAAATTGCCACAAGCTGGTGGCCTCAAATAGCAGAAACACCATTCTGGAGGGCAGAGGTCTGGAAGCAAAGGGTCAGGCCACGATTCCTCCATAAGCTTGAGGGTCCCGTTCTTTCTTGCCTCTTCCAGCTTCTGGTAGCTGAAGGCACTCCTGACCTCGTGGCCCCATCCCTCCAGTCTACGCCTCTCTTTCACATGGCCTTCTTCCCTGTGTCTCCTCCTTTGTCTCTCGCTGGCTTTGGATCTAGGGCCAGCCAGATAATCCAGGATGATCTTACATCGACATCCTTAATTACATCTGCAGAGATCCCTCCCCCCCCCTTTTTTTTTTCAAATAAGGTCACATTCACAGGTTTGGGGGCTTAGGATGTGGACATATTCTTGTAAGGGCTACCATTCAACCCCCTATGAACACTGCTATTTCTACAGCCGGGGGCCAAGTTGTTTAATAGCGTCGACTCCTGGCTGCTAAAACAGCAGCGAGACACTCTGAGAGGACGGAATACAGAGGAGAGAAAGGAGATGAGAGGGGAGCATTGGCTCCCTCGGGCAGCAACGCCTGCTGTCTGGTGCTCCATGAGGCTGCGTGGCAGTGGGAGAGCAGCAACCTGGAATTCCCAGGGGTCCAGGCGGAGTGCAACGCACGTGGGCCATGGTCCAAGGTAGCGCGTCTCAGACCGAGGTTTATGACTCAGAGTGGACTCATCACACAGTTTTAATGGGTCGTGACGAGCATCAAAGACAAAAGAGATAGAAAAGAAGGGAAAATGCCCGAGTTTATTACAAGTATTAAAGGGAAGTATTGTTTGGAGAAATGTGTGCGGGGGTATATGTATGCACCGGATTATGATGTAAAATGTTTTCCTTATGTTGGTTGCAGTCAAAAGTTTGAACGCCACTGGTGTAAGAGCCCTGGGCATGGCAGTTTGGGGCATCATGGAGGGAGCAGTGGTCCAGGGAAGTGTCCTTGGCTCTGGGCGTAACGTTGGGAATGACGGGTCTTGCCAGGCACCGCAGTGAGTGATGGTGTGGATAGCCGCAAGAGGAAGCATTCAACACGTGTGAGATATCCCTGGGGGCCTCCCCCTTCTGGAGGGACCTTGCAAAGGAACTCACAAGCGGGTGAAAAAGGCGATCATGAGACGGGCTATAACTGGGACATTAACTGCGAGGACAGTTCATGCGGCTGGAGGGCATTCAGATGACATATGGGAGGACGGTTGGTATTAGATCTGCGGTTTCCAAACTTCGTTTTGCCTTCAAGCCTTGTGTTGCTATAAAACTTTGTGGCCGAATCGTGTGCAATGGCACAGAATCCCCGCGACACGCCGTTCCCCTGTCCCGGCAGTCCCCAAGGCCCATGGACAGCCAGCCCTTGGCCTAATTTGGAAAGCTTGTAATGACTAACACTGGCTTGGAAGGCGCTTCTGGCCCCTTCTAGTGCGAATTCTTTGATTCTATGGCTCGGACAAAATTCTGTATCATTTACCAGATCGTGACTTCTTTTTGAAGCCAAGGCTTGAATGTTGGTCATCTCTGAATTCCCCCCACAGTGCCTGGCACAAAGTGTTCAATTATAGAGTGTTTGAAGAAAGTGGTTCTTTTTTGCCTCCTACTTTGCAATTCTGGGACCCACACACAGTGCTCTCTGCAAAGTGGGTGCTCTTAAAACGTTGGGAGGACTAAATAAATAAAGGAATGAATAAAATCCTGCCCTGAAACTTGTAGAGAAAGCTGTCATGTACCAGTGGAGCCAGCAGAGAGCAGAAGAGCTCAGTTTAACGACAGCTTCCTCCCCCGGAGAGCTGAAGCAGCCAGGCGCAGCCAGGGCAGGGAGAAGCAGATCGGTTTGTTTTATGGGGATTAGGAAATGCACAACCAGAAAAGGATAGAGACACAAAGCGTGAAGGCCTGATGCATTAATCTCCAAAGCTTTCTCTATAGGGTAACAGTCTTATCAGGAAATGGGGTTTTCCTTCAGGCTAACTGCGGGTACGTGGAGAACAGGGCAGGAGTTGCCAATGCTTATAATATGACTTCAACCACATAGGTGGAAGAGATTCAAGGAACTTTGCAGTGCACTTGTATCATGGCAAGGAGACGGAACTAAGAATCAGGGGTTGTGACTCTGATACCACTTATGTGACCTTGAGAGAGACCCTTCTCCTGACTTCAGTTTTTCCATATGTCAGTGGAGGGGTAGGAGTGGATGATTTTGAGGGCCCTGGTCTGTGGATGGGTTCAGTTCTGGCTCCAGTTCTGCTCCTGCCCTCAACTCTCGGGGTGATGTCCGGGGAAGCCAATGAAGCAGGTGCTTTAGCCCTGGGCAAGCCAAAGCCACACCCCCACGCCCAATGTGCTCAGGAGCTGCCCAGTCAAAGTGGGGTGGGGGGCAGTTGAAAAGGAGAGGTGGAGTTGACTGAGTAGAGAGGGTACGAGCCAGAGAATAAATGAGAAGATGCGAGAGAAGGTACACAGGGGCGAGAGCAAGGAGAGGAGAAGAGAAAGGGAAGAAAACAGAGAAGGGACAGAGTGGAGTGAGATAAGGGAGGGACAAGTGGTGGGCAGTGGTTTACGATTCCATCACTTAATGGAATGAAGCTCTTAAAAGGCATAAGCCTATGCATCAGAACCTTTGCAGTTGGGACCCCCGCACCTGTGCTTTTAAAATAAGTCCTAGGCAGTCGTGATGTGAATCCAGAGTTAAGAATCATCAGTCTCTACGAATACTTGTAATTTTGAATGTGAGGAAGCGGGAGCAGCTGTCCGCAGGGCCCCTACCACTCCGTTTCAAAGGTCTTAGGATCAACCTGCAGAGGAGCTTCTGTCTGTTCCGCTCTATTCCAGGGGACAGACAGGGCTCCTGGCTTCTCGCCTCACTCCTCAGACCAGGTCCTCTGCTGCTGATGGCACTGGGAAGGCTCACGGAAGATCCCAGACTTAACACCTTGCTTTTAGGAGGCAAGTAGGTAAAGAGAACTGAGAGATGTCCCCTGGGCGGCACAGTGGGGCAGAGCTCAGTTCCATTTCATTTCAGTGGGGAGCCCAGAGCAGAAGTCATAGATCAACAAGTGGGATGCTTCTGGAGAGACCGATGGACCCACAAAGAGAAAGGGAAATTGAGAGGAGAATTAGGGGCCACGTTTCCTTATTTGTCTCTAGTGGGAGAGGCAATGCTAGAGTGGCAGAAAGAGTTCTGACATCAGCCCAGCTCCACACTCCATAACCTGGGCCCTCCGTTCCCTTGTCCAGTTGATACTAACGCACTCAATCAAACGTGGAACGCCACACAGACAGGAGCCAGCATTGTTATTCGCTTCTATTGTTGTACCACGGACATATGCCCACTTCGGTGGTTATGGATGTGTCCTCCCTAGGCCTTCCAAAAGAGGTAAAAGCTCTTAAATTCTCAGTGACCATATTAGCACTTTCACGTTATGACTTGAGTTAGTTCTTAGCATGTAGGAACAATCACACTGAGTGGTGTTTAAAGGTTTTCCTTTCTGAAGCTCCGAGATGACTGAGGGATCAATGGATGTGTGTCCTTGAGAGTACCCGCAGTCTACGGTTGGGGGGGGGGGTCATATGATACTGTCATCAGTTACGGGAGGTTCATGATGTTTGTCCTACCTGCAGAATCCACACAGACCTCACACGGAAGGAGAGAGAAATTTGTCTTCAACCCAGCCATCATTTTTTATGGATTTCTCTGTGCTTCGCATTTTTATGATCTCCGAGGAGGATACAAATGCAGCTGAGACAAAGTTTCTGCTCTCCTTATGGACTTCCAAGGAACAGAAACATAAAGTGACCTGTGAAGGTCTCTTCCAGGAGCACAAAAGACACGGTTTGGGGCACAGGAGAAGGTGATATTGATTCTAAACGACTCTCTTTAAAAAAATTTTTTTTTAAGTTTATTCGTTTTTGAGCGAGAGACAGAGTGCGAGCAGGGAGAGGGGCAGAGAGAGAGACACACACACACACAGAATCCAAAGCAGGCTCCAGGCTCTGAGCTGTCAGCTCAGAGCCTGACATGGGGCTCCAACTCACGAGCCGCTAGATCATGACCTGAACTGAAGTTGAACGCTTAACCGACTGAGCCACCCTAAAGAGCCCCTAAAAGACTCTTTTAACCATCTTAGAATAAGCTGTCTGATCTTAACCGTTAGAGATGAATCAAAGGTGTTCCAGGAGGGTCATGCACATAAAAATGGGTGCAGGAAGGAGCACCTGGGTGGCTCGGTCCGTTAAGTGTCTGACTTCGGCTCAGGTCATGATCTCCGATGCATGAGTTTGAAGCCCGCATCAGGCTTTCTGCAGTCATTTGGCAAGAAGTCTACATACTCACCATAGCCTCAAAACCATCCCCAAAATCATACACCAAGTCTGCCCTCTATTGGGTGCATCACTTACTCCAAATTGATCTCCTCCCAACTTAAGTCAAACCTTTAGCCTAAAAGACAATTTGATAAACGAATTCACACTAAAGTGTTAATAGCTACTGAGTTTTAATGTCTGTGTCTCCAAGGAAAAGCATACAAAAGAAAAGAGACTACTTTCTTTCTTTTTTTTTTTTAATATATATATATATTTTTAACATTGGTTCATTTTTGAAAGACAGAGAGTGCGAATGGGGAAGGGGCAGAGAGAGAGAGGGAGACACAGAATTCGAAGCAGGCTCCAGGCTCCGAGATGTCAGCACGGGGCCCCATGCAGGGCTCAAACTCACAAACCGCAAGATCGTGATCTGAGCCCAAGTCGGCCGCCCAACCGACTGAGCCACCCAGGCGCCCCCAAAACGAGACTACTTTCTGACAGATGGATTTCAGCACCCACCTACCTCATTTTTGTGGAAGAGATCTTCCAGGACCTTCCAATCACACATCCCCAGTGTGAGGAAGGCCTCTCTCCTTTGTCAGATCAGAGGATCAGCAGGGATACTCGGGTCCCAAAGCCTGACTCCTTAATATCACCTCTTGGCGTAGGACTGGCTGTGTTCATCTGAGCGACAACAGCAAAAACAGGTCTTTATTTTTTATCATGTTTTATGGGTCACCAAGCACCTTCACTTACATTGTGTGAGCCGGTTCTCAGATCATATTTTAGCAAAAGCATGGATTATCAGGCCCATTTGAAGCAGGAGAAAACTGGGCACTTAAAGTCTAGGGCCTCAGACATCTAAGCCAGCACTCTTTCTGCTATTCCATGTTGCTTCCTCCACTGCCTGAAATTCTCACTGTCTTCTGACTGGTAAATCGAATGGTTTCCATTTGCAAAATGTCCCAGAAGTCTTTGTCAGAAATCCACTTCCTGTAGTCTCAGGAATTTTGGGATTTTAAGGCATTTTAGGGAATGTCTGCATCAGTCTTTTGGAGTTACCAATTGTTCTTCCCGTATCCTTAACTCGATATCCAAACAAACCATCAGCTCTACTTCAGGATAGACTTCACACCTAATCAGTTCCCACTTCATGGCTACTCCCAGCCCAGCCCCAAACCCTGTCTTCTCTGGCTTGACTTAGTCTAGGGAATAAGGTCCCCAATAACAAACACAAACCACCTTCTCTTCCATGGAGTAGTGGCTGGGTGTTGGCTCTAGGAGGCCTGGGAGGAATGAAATGCCTTTATGCTAAGCCAGCCAGTTGGGCCACTGGTGTTTAAGGGACAATGTGTCTCTTTCCTTCTGGCTCCTCTTTTTCTCTTAACTGGTTCTTAGACTCCTCACTTGCCTCTCTGCTTTCACTCTTGCCCTCCTACTGTTAATTTGCCACTTAGCAGAAGGCATTACTTTTAAAATATCAAATCAGGCCAGTCCCTTAGTCAACCGCCCCCTTCCTCATCCCAGTGGTTTCTTTAATAGAGCCTTTAAGGCTGTAAGTGATCTGGGTCCTGCATGCCTTGCTGGCCTCATCTAGTCCTCTCTGGTTCACCTGCTCTGTTCTTGTTCCCTTGCCTTGTTGCTCACGTTTGAATGTACTAAGCATGCTTCTACCCCAGGGCCTTTCCACTGACTGTCCTTGACAAGGAAATGTCTTTATGCAAATATTTGCATCTCCTGCAGTAGGACTTAGTCTATCTAGTTCACTGCTGAATCATTGGCCTCTCAAGCGGTGCAGATTCTCAGTACTTACTCGTAAAAAGAATCTGAGTGAATCAATTTTACAGGTGGAGAAACTGAGGTCCGGCGTGGGAAGGGCTGGTCAGTAGCAGAAGCTCGACTCAAGAGCAATTTTTCTCTAACAGGCCTGTGAAATATCCATTGCACTGGCCTCCTTCTTCATATTACAAAAAAAGCCCAATTCTTTTCCCGTATAAAGTCCTCATTTTCAGAAGGAAATAGCATTTTCATATTACAAGTGTAGTCTAGTTTGCCCCTTTACTTCCTCAAACTTAAACTCTTTGATTATCAGGGCTGGGTGGGAACCACAAAAGTTACCTATCAAGCCTTTTATCTTGCAGAAGAGAAAAGCCAAGACCAGAGAGGAAGCTGGATCTTGGTCGAAGGGGAATTAGAACCTAGGTCTCTCAACTGCCAGTACAGACGCTTTCTAATTCCCTCCAGTGCTCAGTGTTGAACATCTGTATCTGCTCACAATTTTACTTGTTCTCATTAAGATGAGTCTCTATGCCTCATTTTGGCAGGTAATCACCCTCAAATGTACATTTCACAGGGTGGTGGGAATCCGTGTACCTAGCTCGTGAACGAGGCCCGGATGCCTTCTACAGACACCTGTATCCTGGCTGCAGGCTGCTCAACCAGATATTTCTGGCATCGTAAGGATGGGGGGCGGGAGAGTGAAAATTTCTAACATGGAATAGCACCATCCCTCCGACCTTGCCACTTCCTGGCTGTGTGCCTTTGTGCAAGGCGCTTATGCTCTCAGGACTTCAGTATTCTTCCTTGGGAGATGAGGCTAGCCGGCCCTCAAGTGCAGATGAGGAAGTACTTTGTAAACCACAGAAGGCTGCATACGGATGAGGGAGAGGAGATTCCTGGCGACCAAGGTCTGAAATAGCTCCCCATTGTAACCACAAACCTCTCCCGCTCCCTGCCTTTGGAACTTGGGAGAGAAGCCCTGGGGGGTTAGCTGCAGAGAACTTAGGTTGGGGAGGTGTGAGGTACCTTTGTGCTAAATCAACCTTTATGCTAACCTTAGCCATGGGGGGTTTAAGGAAGAATTCCTCTGCCCTTTGGTCCGGCCTTGGCTTCTCCAGTGGTTCTTAGATGCCTAACAATGCAAGGATTATAAAAACAAAACAAAACAAAAAGAAACCCCAGAAGTCACCTCATTCACAGCCCCAGTACTTCAGGAGAGGTGTGAAGGAAGCAACCCAGACCTCACTATTCCCAAGTAAAGTACTTAAATAGCTAGAGATCTTGATAATTTGTCCTGAGAAGCAGCTAAGAAGGAGGGAGCCGCGCAGGGAAGGAAAGACTAGAGCAGAGGCTGGGATAGAAGTTCCGCCAGGCCAGGTGGGGTAGGAAGGGAGGAAGTGCCACAAAAGAGAAAAGGAGCCAGATCAAACCAGGCTGAAGTCAGAAAACAACTGAGGAGAGGGAGGAACAACAAAGAGGAATGAAGAGAGGGGGTGCAGAGAGAAGGCAAAAAGATAGAATGAGAAAGATCCTGGAGGGAAATTCAGAGAAAAGTTAGGCAAAAGGAGAAGAAGAATGAGGAGTGTGGGTAAAGGAAGAGAATAAGGATAGGGGAGGGGAGGGGAGGAGGAGGGGCCTGGGGAGGGGAGGTCCAAGAAGCCCCAGAGCACAGAGCCAGGGAGTGGGACTGCTATTTGTTCTTGGGCTGGCTGTTCTTACAGGACAACTCTCCTTCTCTACTCAGTGGGGCCACCAAGGGTCAAGTCTTGGCTGGGGGAGATGCCAGGTTCTTTCCTGAGAATGCCTGTGGATAGTTGAGCGGGTATAATTAGATTCTGAGTCTCTTGTCAGGGACCAAGGAGGTTCCAGGATATATAGAGAAAATAACATGTAGTACTTAGGTTGGGTTCCTCTGGCCCAGATTCATTGCTCTCCCAGACTATTCCAACAAATGTGAGTGACTTTGTAATGCCCCATTTATGGTCAGCCTTGCCTGGACATGCCAAACCCGGAAGCCCTAACACTCTTTGCTGTGCATTCTCTCATAGCTTTGGTTAACAGACACAAAAGGAAATGGTGACAGTTCTCCAAGACATTCAGGACAACTCTCGACCCCTCCTGCCTCTCAACATTGTGGTTATGGCCTAAGCATTGAGAATATATTCAAGATGCATGGCTGGTGACAGGATTGGCCAAGTTCTCTGCTTCACTTGGTTTCTGGAGACATGCAATATCTTTTAAGCTTTTTGTGAGCTTGAAGGCCATAAAGTGCCAGTCCTTAAAGAGCCTGCAGAGATCATCTGGTCCATGCCAAGGTTTTAGCTTATCCTTCCTTGATAACACGTTATTTTATTTTATTTTATTTTATTTAATATTTATGTATTTTTGAAAGAGAGAGAGAGAGAGACAGAGTTTGAGTGCGGGAGGAGCAGAGAGAGAGGGAGACACAGAATCCGAAGCGGGCTCCAGGCTCTGAGCTGGCGGCACAGAGCCAGACGCGGGGCTAGCTCATGAACTAAAAGATCATGACCTGAGCAGAAGTAGGACACTTGACCGACAGAACCACATAGGCACCCTGATAACACATTATTTTAGAAAAAAAAAAAAAACTGTTGAGACTCTGATTTGGACACCAAACATCTAACCAGACAACAGAATGCTGTCTAGGACAGCATTTCTTAACCTTCCTTTTTGTGTGTGGGGAGCAGGGGAGCACTGGATCTAACCAAGGGTCTGTTGATTCTTTGCTCACATAGACAAACAATAATGGTAACATTTGTTCAGGTGGTTCTTGGACTTTTGCATGTCCAGACTGGGGGGTTCCTGACCTAAAACTGCTCCTACTGGCCAGGAATCCGACAGGTAATTTAGAGTTGAGTGAAAAGAACCTCAGTCTTGAAATGTGGAGGTCTTGCCCTGATATAGCTGTGAAGTATATGGGCCAGAGCATTTTACTACCCATTATTAGACTCAGTGGCTCAAGCTCTGAGCTTTAGTAGATGGTTTCTGAAATCACCTTCCAGCTCCAAGTTTCTAGGCACCAAGATGAAATCAGTTTCAGGTTTTTTTTTTTAATTTTTGGTACTTTTTGTCACAGTAGAAAGGCAAGTAGACCGGAAATCTCTCAGCTACTGAGAAAGAGGGACATGGAGGGTGAGGCGAAGGTATCTATCCTCCTCTAGTACAGGGATAAGTGAAGTGCTGCTAGAACCCATCTCACCTTGACGGACAAGACTTTTTACAGAGATAATGGAGAAAGAAATGATTGACTCCTAATATCCACATTCCATTTGCAAATCTGCTTTTGGAAGAATGATTCTGAATCCCCACTTCTCACACACACACACTTTTGCATTTTTCTGGCCCTCTTAAAATGTTTGAGTATGGTGAGAGAGCTGTCTGGGTACATTCTGCAGCTGTGCATGATGGAGCATTTGTCTCCTCCAAGGCTGAGTATTTGAGTGTGTGTGTGATTTAGTGTATACATGGGCATGTGTATGAGTGAAATCATGGAATGTGTATGTGAGCAGCAGTGACTGAACATAAAAGGTGGTATAGATAGTGTGGCAAGTGTAAAATCATGTGGGCCTGTGGGTGTGCAGGATTATTATTATTATTTTTTTTTAAGTAAGCCACTTTGGATTGTGTAGCCTCCTCTTACTTCTGTGATTGATTTCACGAGGGTAATGGTGCGTAAAAGCGCTGGTGAGATCTGGGGGCGCCTCCTAGTCTGACGTCAGAGAGAGAGTTTAAAAGGGGGGGAGCCGGTGGAGAGAACACAAGCCGCTTTAGGAGTCTCGGGTTTCAGAGCCATCGCTGCTGCCTGCGGATCCGCTCCTAGAGTTTGACCAACCGTCTGGCTCGGCTTCCCCAGCGCCGCTGAGATGCTGTCCTGCCGCCTCCAGTGCGCGCTGGCCGCGCTGTCCATCGTCCTGGCTCTGGGCGGTGTCACCGGCGCGCCCTCCGATCCTCGACTCCGTCAGTTTCTGCAGAAGTCCCTGGCTGCTGCCGCGGGGAAGCAGGTAAGGAGACTTCCTCGACGTCTTTTTTCCCCCTCTTCTGAATCCCCCAGTCTTCTCTCAGGCTTTGCCTTTCCCCCCTGGGGTGGATTTAAGAGGTAGCCCTGCAGAGTGTCAGTGCTTTTCTGGGTCCCTCCGCTCTCAAATCTCTCAGGAAAACTTTCAAAGTCCAGAATCTCCTCTTACCTCTTTTTTCCCCTCTGATCAGCGCAGTTGGCCACAGTTCAGGTAAGTTCTTTGGCATTAAAGAAAATTTCAAGACCTGGGTAGCTGAGCACTAGAGGAAGAGGCATCCCCCAGTGTTAAACACGGAGGTGCTGGCCCAGGTGCTGAAAGCGCGGACCTCTGAAGCTACTACCTTCCTCAGCAGTGCCTCCTTCCCATGCTCCTAAAGGGCAGTCTACAGACGGAACACAGTATGTTTAAGATTCTGAAAGGTCTCCTTCCCCACAGTTAACTTAACAAAAACGGTAAGAACAATTCCAGTTTGTAGCTCCTGAGCTGGAAATTGAAATTGAATTAAACAAACTGTTGGCACATGTTTTATCTTTGCAAAACTGTATTAACAATCTACCATTTCTGTGTGTGTGTGTGTGTGTGTGTGTGTGTGTGTGTTAAAGCTATAAAGGCAGAAAACTTGCAGAAACATTTGAGCTTTTCAAGCCTGTCTATGTAACTTGATGATTATAACATCTACCCTTATTTTTATATCCTTAGCTGATTTTAAGTGTGACAAAGGTGCACAGCTGTGAACATTGGGTTTTGGGTGTAGCTGAATCTGCTTTCCAAATTAGGTTTTTTTCCATTTCTTTTTCTCCATCACCATCATCTTAATCCCTTATCTCTCCCTCTCTCTCTCTTTCTTTCTCTCTCTGTCTCTTACCCTATATAGGAACTGGCCAAGTACTTCTTGGCGGAGCTGCTGTCTGAACCCAACCAGACAGAGAACGATGCCCTGGAACCTGAAGACTTGTCCCAGGCGGCTGAGCAGGATGAAATGAGGCTGGAACTGCAGAGATCCACTAACTCAAACCCTGCCATGGCACCCCGAGAACGCAAAGCTGGCTGCAAGAATTTCTTCTGGAAGACTTTCACTTCCTGTTAGCTTTATTAATTATTGTTGTCCATATAAGACCTGGTTCCTTTCCTCCAAACCTCATCCCTCTTCCCTAACTCCCCAATCCTCAGCAAGACCCTTGCATTAGAAATTGGAGACTGTAAATACAAAATAAAATTATGATGACATTATGAAACACAAGAATTTGCTTCTCATTGTGTATCTTTCTGCTCAATAATATGTGATTAGCAGTTGTGATTTCAGTCAAGTTACTTGAGGTATGCATGCCAAATCTCACAGACACATGATTTAAAATTTCCTGTGGTAATAAAGATTCTGTCCTAAATGGAAACTCTCATAGTTTGGGTCATTTCAAACAGAAATAATTTCAGATAACTCTATGAATTCTAACTTTAATCCAGTGGACGTTACTGGGAAAGGCTGCCACAAATATCAATTACACATTACATACACTTAAAATTATATATTGATATGAGTATTTATGGGTAAGAAGACTGGAGTGTCCAACTATCCACCAGGCTATTCTGTAAAATATATGAAAAGTGGAAAGGAAAAATCACTTGGGAGTGAAAGGAAAGAAGCTGGCTTAAAAGCTAAAATGAAATTCTGAGCCTTTAAAACGTGTTTCTTGTTTGTGGACATTTATCTACAGAACTACTTTTGCTTTTCTATCTTCTTTGACAACCCTCTCTGTAACTGTGGCCAAAAGAGTGCCTATGTTTTAAAAGCAAGCTCCTAATTTTTTGTTTCTCAGGGGAAAAATATTACTCATACCATAAGTTTCCGGTGAGAGTAGTATGGGTTGCAAATAACATATGTCGGTTCGCCTCAGTGAATACTATCCAAATGAAGATATCACAGCACGATTTCGTAATTGCAGAATCAATGAAGGTGAGATCTCAAGCCTTCTTTTGATTTGATTAAAGCAGGCACCAGATAAAAATGCAAACTATAATAAAAACCCTCAATACATGTTACTGTTATTATTAGTATTATAATACATACTAAATAGTACCATTCAAGATAGAGATAAGAACGTTGCTGATGTAACTCAGAGACTCTAAATATATGCCCCGTTGGGGATGTATGTTCTAACTATCACCGGTATTTTTGAAGAGCTGCTAGAACAATAAACCCAATAAGTACAAAAACTCGGTGCAAATCCCCACAGTGTGAGCTTACTGATAGCAGTATATAAAACATCTAACAGGAACTTCATCTTTTATAGAAAATATTTGCGTTAGATAATATACCTTTTAATCTGAACGTGGCTGAGTAGAATTTAATTCCTGAACAGCTGATCAAACAAGAGAAAATCCAAGCCACTTTACCAATCTCTGTGAAAACAGAAGATCCTTCGAGGTTCTGGTGCACCTTTTATTTACAAGACCTTTATGAGGGAATTAATGTGTGTCCACTTAGGGGATCTGTCAGTGTTAAATGCCTTGTGGACATCTGGTAACCAATCAACTCAGTGAAGTAATAGAATCACATTATTATGATTAAAGTACAGAAGAGAACATAACTTAATTGTTTTCTGTGCGGTGCATAGATTGTACGAGTGCCTGGGGATCTTACCTTTTTAGTATCATCTTCAGTTGTCAGTCCCCAATAGCAGTATGAAAATAATTGGCAAGAATTATGTAGTCATGACTCCACATATATATTTATTCTTTACTTACAGCCTAAATTGAATGGAGCATTTGGTCAAGGTTAATTATCCTTCAGCCTCAGTTTGCCCACCTTCATCAGTAGGGGGTTGTACTGGGAGGGAGAGCGATATCCCTTTCAGATCTGACTGACAATTTGCACTTCAACACTGACAAAGGTGACAGAGGAATGTTGATTTTTCACATTTTTATAAACGTGTGGAGCATAGCTCTTTTCTAATGTATGGAAGGTATTATTTTTTACTTCCTGGTTAGTTCATCTGCGTTCTTCCTAAGTTTGATTCACTGAGTGTAGCATTCTAGCCTGTTTATCATCTAGCCAAAATTAACCGTGTAGATTATGTTTTCCTTCCTCCTTGCCACAACCACAGACCTCAGCAATCCTGAACAACCTGCTACTTCTTTTAATGGGAGGGCTTGAACAAGGAACTCCTCTTTTCTAGGCCTTAGTTTCCCCATCTAAGAATAGGCATACTAGGGCGCCTGGGTGGCTCAGCCGGTTAAGTGTCTGACTTCCGTTCAGATCCTGATTTCACGGTTCTTGGGTTTGAGCCCCGCGTCGGGCTCTGAGCTGACAGCTCAGAGCTTGAAGCCTTCTTTGGATTCTGTCTGTCTCTCTGTGTCTCTGCCCCTTCCCTACTCATGCTCAGTCTCTCTCTCTCTCTCTCTCTCTCTCTCTCTCAAACATAAATAAACATTAAAAAATAAGATAAAATAAAATAATAAAATAAAAATAGGCACACTAATGGAACCAAGCCCTTAATATTACGAGGCTTCAACAGACCATGTTTTGCAAGTTTTTAGTACGTGGTAAGTAGTTGGTAAGCTTTGAATGTTAGTGGTACTAATTTTCTTGTCACATATGCTGTGCTTTCTAGCCTCTCTTTCTTTTTTAAAAATGTATATTTATTTATTTTTCAGAGGGAGAGAGAGAGAGAGAGAAAGAGAGAGATAGCATGAGCAGGGGAGGGGCAGAGAGAGAGAGGGAGAGAAATAATCCCAAGCAGGCTCTGCCCTGCCAACACAGAGCCCGACATGGGGCTCGATCTCACAAACCATGATATCATGACCTAAGCTGAAATCAAGAGTTGGATGTTTAACAGACTGAGCCACTCAGGTGCCCTTCTAGCCTCTCTTTCTTTGCCTTTGCTATGTCTTGTCACTTCCACAGGCCCAAATCTAAACCAGCCTTCAAGAATTATTTTACATTCTTCTTGCTTCATAAAATTCTTTCTTTACACCCTCAATGGGAAGAGCTGTCTTCTCTGAGTACCTACTCTGCATTTTCTCCACGGAGCTTATTTACCCCTCCCTAACATTTATTATAGCTATATAAATGTATGTAAGAGAGTATTTGTGTGTAAACTTCCAATGAGTAAATGTACGTCCGATTCATAGGTATAGTTCACTCAGCATGTCACGCAGCAGAGTAGGTTCTCAGTGCTCACTGAAGAATAAACGAATGGTCTGTGAGTAGTCTCAAATGGCACAAATCTCGATTTACTTGGTGACCACATTCTTTCTTAATGCCGCAGTTGACAGGGGAAAATGACATCAGTGGCCATTCTATGTTAGGCGTAGGTGACACCAGAAAGATACAGCACACGGTTTGGATTTTAATTGCCACGGCAGCATGTGATGATCAGACTCACTTATACTGGAAGCTTCGATCATTCCAGCTTTCTTTATCCATCTTATGAAGTAAGCCCCAGTAGGGCTTGCTTTGCTACCCACCAACCACGGGGCTCACACTTACAGAGAAAAAGATTCACTAAGACTTCTTTCACATTTGTTTATTTCAAGATCATGCAAATTCACTCTTGATCCTAGTGCAGGACCATTGTTCTTGGCCTTGGCTCACGCTATTCTCAATACACAGACAATTCTGTTTTACGGTGACGTAAAATATACCTTTAATTCCAGATATCAGACATGGAAGAGGGCTCAAAAATCATCTGGTCCTCATTATTCATTTTACTGAAGGCTGACATATGGAGAGGTGAAGCCATCTGCCCAAGACACCAAGTGAGTAGCAAAGATGCAGAGATGGGGCAGAGATGGGGCAAAGCCTAACTCCCCTCTCTTACCTCTTATTCTATGACACTGCCCCAAGGAATCTGCTCTTCTAGATAACTGGTGTGTTTCATTAACCTGATGTGAATGTTAATTTTGTCCCTGAAATTTCTTCATGTTCCACTACACAACAGGTCTGCATCCGAGAGAGAACAAGACAATTGATACAAAATAGCTTCCCATAATTATAGAAAGACAGGAAGAAGCAGTTAGCGGTATTGATTATGAGGAAGAAAAAAAAAAACTCAGTGGAGATAGTCTTTCACTTAATTAGACCCAAGAAACAAAGAATGATTCAGTCTTGGAATGGAGGTGCTGGGGCTGTCCCAGCAAGCAGAGGGACTTTCACGCCAAGGAGATGGAACAGTAGTATCTGGAGAGATCGTTTTCAGAGAAATCAGGATACATACCCACAGGACAAGGCAGCAAATACATCAATGACCACCTGGAATTCTTTAGAAGTGAAAATGAGTGCTTTCATTTGAGGAGTTCAGTTTTTCATTACCTAGAATGTGCTTCAGTGTCAAGGACTTGCTGGAGACTGGGAGAGAATTTGTATGACGAGGTTCCTGCTTTCAGGGAACTGAGTCTAGCAGATAAGACATATTCATTAAAAATCATCAAATGCTCTAACGGAGGTTTTTATAGACTACTAGGAAAGAAGACAGGTGTCAGTAATTCCCTCTTTTTTTTCTTTTCTTCTTTTCATTAGTATTTAAATTTGGCTTGTAAGCCTAAGTTATTTTATTCTGGGTAGAACAAATAAATTATAGGTATAATGACGTAGGATACATTTTTGCAACATAATCTCAGTTAGCTTTGAAAGTGTTAATATCCTTTTACATATGAAGAGGCTGAGAATCAGAGAGATTAAATAACTCGCCCAAAGATGTCACCAGCCGGTGTGGTGTTGGAAACAGGCCGTCTGATTTCCAATCTAGTGCTCTCCCCACTGTATCTTAGGGAAAAGAAGTGAATTAGAGGGAAATTGTGACTTGCTGGAAAATTAAGAGCAGATCAGCTCCAGACCATCTTAATTTAGCTCTTCTGTATAGAACACACATGGGTATTACTTCTCTGTTATTGTCAGAGGAGAATTGGATTTAGGCTCTGGGGTTGAGATTTGGTTTTGTGACCTGATTAGGGGTACTATTTCCAAAGAACTGTTTGTAATCTTTCCTTTCACGTACTTAATATAATCGTTTCAGTTTTGCTACGTAAACGAATAAACAAACAAATAGAATTCATAACCTCCGCTTTAAGCACCCCTTTCCCTGCTTAATCTCTCACACCCAGGTTTCAGTACGACCCAGGCTTGGGCATTTTTAGCCTGAAGCAAATACAAGCTATTAGTCTCAGTCTTTATTCTACAGGCCATGGAATCTGCCTCACTTATGACTGGATAGTGGCCATATCTTCCCTCTCTCTGCTCTTATATGTATATCCTATGAAAAGTGGTCTTGAGGCTGGGATTTTCAGAACTGAGAAATTTCATTGAAAAGTATAAATGAGGTCAATTTGTGCTAAGTAGGCTTTTATGCCACCGAAGCTGATAGAGCTCTCAAGGTCTCAGGTAAATATTCTAGGTCACATAAGTAGTTCTCTTCTTCCCATGTTTCAGATGTCTCTGGAATAGCATCCATTAAGATGGTAAAATTGTTCTCCAGATATGAAACAGTTCTATTAAAATAAGAAATATTTCAAAGAAATTCAAGCTTTCAAAGTAGAGTTCAAATAGTTAAGGAAGATAATGCATTCTCAGTTAATTGCTGGTTAATTATATCTTTCTTGTATAAAAAATATAAAAGTACATTTTCAACTCTAACGCTACATTAAGGTCAAATGGCACACTTTAGGAAGGAATACATTAAGCTACTCTAGAATTGCTATCCCTGGTAACAATTTATTTGACTATAAAATACCCATTATGAAAGTCAAGATTTACTAATTTAACTAGAACATAGCTCTTTATTCCTTATTTTCCATCAAAATTCTCCCACTTACTCCCCAAACATAAGGACAGAAGGCAATGATTTTACCAGACTTCTCCCCAACATCTTCTTCATCACCATTTGTTTGTTATTATACACAGATTAACATGATGTACTCATAAGACCACTCAAGTCAACACCACCACGGTGTTTTCTGGAACCTCCTGGCTTTCATGCTTTTCTTCTCAGGTGATTTACCTATTTGTCACTGCCGTGGACAGATTTCTAATATTTTTCTGTGTCCTTCTCCTCCTTTCTCCTTTCTGCTCCCAGTCCTTCTCTGATACCTGTTACCTCCCTGACTGTGGCATTCTGAACTGTTTTGGTAAATCGCCTCCCCCCCCCCCCCCCCCCCGCCCCCCGTTCATTTTCAGCCGTGTCGTTGGACAAGATCAACTCACTTCCAGTCTGGTATTGATGCTAGAATGGATTAAGTCATTTGGAATGTACCATCCCTTGATCCTAGGCATTGGTCCGTGGCTGGGCACAACCAATCACGGTAAACCCTAAGACTTTTTGGGGGCACTGCTGGGACATCTCTTTCTTGCTGATTATGGATAAAGAAGCATGAGAGCTTTTGTCAATCATATTGTGACTGGCAATGCAGTCTGAAGTCCTGTGCTGCAGAAGGCACAGTGGAGGCACGTGAGGACACTGGGTTATTGGTGGCTTTGTTGAACTGTAGTATTTAAACTTATCCCCAACAGCAATAAAAAACAACATTTTTACTTTGCTTTTCATATGTATGACCTAACACATTCTCTTAATTTTTAAAAAGTAGTTTCGGGCACCTGGGTGGCTTAGTTGGTTAAGGGTCTCACTTTGGCTCAGGTCATGATCTCGCGGTTGGTGAGTTCGAGCCCTGCGCTGGGCTCTGTGCTGACAGCTGGGAGTCTAGAGCCTGCTTCTGTGTCTCCTTCTCTCGCTGCCCCTCCCTCGCTCGTACTCTGTCTCTCTCTCTGTCTCAAAAATAAATAAAACTTTAAAAAAATTTTAAAACACTAATTTGGTTCTCCTGTACTTTAGCTAAAAGCTTTCTTATACATATATTAGGGCTACCTCGTACGTATTTATGTTTATCTTAACTTTCCAATTGAGATAAAAGTTCTGAGAAGAAAAAAAGTTAGACTTTACCGAACTGTGTCTTCTTGACACGTCATTATGTCACAGACTTATACCAGCTTCTTTATAAATACTGCTGATAATAAAGATGACAATTGCTTACATTTGTTTAATACTTTCTAATTTATTAAAAATACTCTACAAATGTTATCTTATTAAATATTCACTCATTTTATAATTCATAAACTTGGCATTAGGATGAAAACTTATACCTCTGCTTTTTTACAAATATAAAAACCGATGTTCAAAGTATTTGAGTAACTTGCCCAAAGCCACAGAGAGTTCACATGACAGAGCTTAATATTAAGCCTCGCTCCTCGGAAGAATCAAGTAAAGCTGCCCGTCCATTTCAGTTTTAGGGACACTCTGATCAATTAAACAATGCTGAAAGTCTCTGTAGGTCAAACCCTCTTGACTTCTGCTTTCACGCTGCTGCTTGTTATGGTAAGCACATCCAACTCATCTCTGGTGATTAAGTCCCACCGCTTGGCCTCTGACATCCCAGGATCCCATCCTACCCACTGGATCCAAGGAGTCCATTTTTATGGTCAGAGTCCTCACTGTCATTCCTGGCCTACAGAGAAGAGCCCTCATAAGCTTCCCAGAGCTCTTTGTGAAGCTTCCCAGATCTTTGTGGATCTTCTCGGGGTGGGGCGGGGGGTGGGGGGAGGGAGTGAATGAGTAGGTATTCCATGATGAAATCAATCTAGTGTCTCTGTTTTTGTCCACTCTCTTGACTCTGGGCTTCCCTAGGAACTCCTCAAGTCCTCTGACTTGAGAGGTACATCTTGATGGGGATGAGAATACTGTTGACCATATATATCTTGAAGCCATCCCTCCTAAGTAACATTTTATTTGCTTTTCTAAAATTGCCAAGTTATTAACCATTAATGTATTATTTATTTTGCATACTCTTTTTTTTTTTAATTTTTTTTTCCAACGTTTATTTATTTTTGGGACAGAGAGAGACAGAGCATGAACGGGGGAGGGGCAGAGAGAGAGAGGGAGACACAGAATCGGAAACAGGCTCCAGGCTCCAAGCCATCAGCCCAGAGCCTGACGCGAGGCTCGAACTCCCGGACCGCGAGATCATGACCTGGCTGAAGTCGGATGTTTAACCGACTGCGCCACCCAGGCACCCCGATTTTGCATACTCTTGAGTGGCTATCATACTGCAGAATGTATGTGTGTGTGTGTGTGTGTGTGTGTAGTTTTTGAAATGATGAGTTCTTTCAATTTACAAATAGGAATTGATGGTCTATTTGCTAGATGGAAGCTATAAAGATTCAGCTAAAATCTCCATCCTTAGGCAGTTCAAAGTTTGAACGCATAGTCACTAGTGAGTAACTATATTGCAAGACATTGGTTCTCAACATGTGACCCAACAACATTAAAACTACTTGGTAACTACTTGGTTAGAAACACAAACTCTTGGGCTCAACCCTAGAATGACTGAGTCAGAAATTTGGGGAGTGGGTCCAAAAATCTGTGTTTAAGCAAGCCCTTCAAGTGATTCTGAAGCACACTAAATTTTGAGAACCAATAAAGCAAAAGGGACTTGACTGTATCAGGGAAGTCACCATGCTGAAGATATTTAATTTTTTAAAAAATTTCATTCCAAAATTTTTATCAAATAAATTCATAAACAAAGTTGAATCTCCCCAGTTATGTTCCCTTTCCCCTCTCTCCTTGTGGAACTAAATACTATCATCAATTCAGTGTTTACTCTTCTTGTCCAAGGTTTTATGTTTTTACTATATATGTAGGCAATTATAAATAATATGTTATATTGCTTTGTGCTTTAGAAATCTTTATGAATAGTAGCTTACACATTTTTTTTTTTTTTTTTTTTAATTTTTTTTTCAACGTTTATTTATTTTTGGGACAGAGAGAGACAGAGCATGAACGGGGGAGGGGCAGAGAGAGAGGGAGACACAGAATTGGAAACAGGCTCCAGGCTCTGAGCCATCAGCCCAGAGCCTGACGCGGGGCTCGAACTCCCGGACCGCGAGATCGTGACCTGGCTGAAGTCGGACGCCTAACCGACTGCGCCACCCAGGCGCCCCTTACACATTTTTAAAGTATCGCCACTTACATTTTTCAATCATTTTAATTTCTGCATAGAATTTCATTGTACAAATACATAAGAATTATGCATTTCTCTATTGCTAAAGATTTAGGTGTTTTCCAACATTTACAGGAGAGGGAAGCTGTCTTTAGAGCTTCCTCAGTGCTATGATACTCAATGATTTCTCTTTACCAAAGGCAAAAGTCAGAAGCAAAATAATTCTGCCGGTCTCCTAGTCCCTTTCATTTAGCTATAGGAATTCCATGCTTCCAGGCAACTTTTACATTATGAGTTGCTACATTTAAAAATTTGTATTATAATGAAGTCCATCAACTTATTGCCTCTCTGTTCTTACGCATCCCATCAAGATTTGGCCTCACTGAAATTGCTTCTTCGGAAATTGTCTATAAAGAGAATACGCTGCTGCATCTCAGCAGGTGTTTTAAACTCCCTTGATTCCTACTAGTGTAAGTTCCCATCAGGTAGTCTTAGGGAGACGGACAACTGAACAAATCAGACACTAGTTTTAAAAAACTGAAATATGCTATTTAATATTCCACCTGGAAGGAGCTGAATCAAGAGATTGACCTAGGGGATTAAATAGCAAAGGCTTTACCTGCCTGAGTATATCCAGTCACAAAGAAAATCCATTGCTCACTGGGGCTAGGCCACGGCCATTACAGCCCAAGGCTGTTTTATCTGCTCTCCCTCCTTAAGGGTCTATAAACTCACATCTGGTGTATTTCATGACTGTAACAATCCTGACTGCCTCCCAGTGGTTCAGCAATGCCCTCTGATTCCGGCCTGAGGGCTGCCCCAGAGCCACATGTGGTTGGGACCTAAGGGAGAGAATCTTAGCATTCCCTGGCTGTGTGCTAATCCATTATTCAGAACTTGAACCTGTGCTAGAGGCTGTGTTTTAACCCATCATTCTATACTTGAACTTGTTCTACCATACCTCTCCAAGAGTCATCCATACTCTGCTTAAGTTCTTCTAGCGATGAAGGACTTATTGCCTCCCAAGGAACTTTGGGGCTAGAACAGAGCAAGTCTAATCACTGCTTCAAAGAAAGCCCTCTACGGTTTTGCAGAGAAACCCATGCTTTGGCCCCCTATAGCACCCACATACTCTCTTTTCCCTCTAGCTATCTCATTTCTTCCTCCCACTTTTTTTTTTCACATGACACATATTCCAATTTTTTTACTCAGCTGTGCTTCTCTGCACAAACTTGAATGCGGTCTATTTTTTGTTTTTGTTTTCTGAAAGTAAGAAATTATTCTAACTTTCTTAGGATTTTAACTACAGGGATAAATGTATCAATTTCTTTTGCTTTTTTTTTTAAATTTTTTTTTCAACGTTTATTTATTTTTGGGACAGAGAGAGACAGAGCATGAACGGGCGAGGGGCAGAGAGAGAGGGAGACACAGAATCGGAAGCAGGCTCCAGGCTCCCAGCCATCAGCCCAGAGCCTGACGCGGGGCTCGAACTCCCGGACCGCGAGATCGTGACCTGGCTGAAGTCGGACGCTCAACCGACTGCGCCACCCAGGCGCCCCTCTTTTGCTTTTTGAATGGACTCTGCCTCATGGCACATTGCCTACATTGATTAGCTGTTGGTTGAAATAAAGGGTAATCTACACTGGGTTTTTGGTTCTGTTTCTGTCACCAAGCCATGGAAGACAATTCCTCAAATACTGAGGACTCTTTTTTTTTTTTCATAAGTGACAAAAGTGAGGTTTAGGAAGGAAAAGTGTCTTATCCAATGTTACATTCAGTATTAAAGCTTAGTTCTCCTGATTTTCTTACCAGTACTTGTTGCATCATCCTTCCAAAAATATTTGTAGGTATCATTCAGACATTAGTTACCTGTAGAACTAATTTAAGGAGCTGAGCTTTTCATAGGTGGTAGAGAGGAAAGGCACAGGAATGCTATTCTAAGTTGAAGGGCTAGACAACAAAATCACAGAGGCGGAAAACTGCGGACTGTGTTTTGAGAATGATGAATCTGTTCCAAGATGCATTATTCTGATCTAGAATTTTCCTTGGGCCTCAAAGTACAGTTCAGGCTACTGCTTGTTCATACTTTTTTGGGGTGGTATCTGTAGGGAGACAAGTCTTTCTCTTAGATGGATGGAGGGTGAATTAGTTCTGTTTTGAGATGGCACATGAGAATTTTTCAATTTCTTTCTGAAACTAAGAAGCATTTTTAGGGGTGGAAACAAAGTGGTTTTTTTTTTGGTTTTTTTGTTTTTTGGTTTTTTTTTTTTTTTTTGCCATACCTGATAACTCTAAAGTGAAAATAAAATGTTGAAGTAGGCTGTCAAAATATTTTGTGACAATTCAACCTTAAAGTGACCTCAAATAAAAGGCAGAGTGCTGTTTGGAAGGCTGATCTATTAGCATGTAGCCTTTTATTTCTCTAAATTGCTAGGTATATCAGTCTCCTTCCTCTCGCATTTGTCTTAATTTGTATGGAATGTTGATCATTTAATAATATATGAATATAAAATTCAGGACAAAGCATTAATCAGAATGTTAGGACTGAAGGGATGACCTATGGGATCATCTAGTGATTAGATCAGAAGGAAGACCTTGGTTTTATTCAAGAAGAAAATAGCTGTCGTTTGAAATTTCCATCTAATAGTTGCAGAGACCTTAATCATTTTTTTTATGTTTATTTATTTTTGAGACAGGGAGAGACAGCGTGAACGGGGGAGGGTCAGAGAGAGAGGGAGACACAGAATTCGAAACAGGCTCCAGACTCTAAGCTGTCAGCACAGAGCCTGATGCGGGGCTTGAACTCACGGACCTCGAGATGATGACCTGAGCCGGAGTCGGATGCCTAACCGACTGAGCCACCCAGGTGCGCCGAGACCTTAATCGTTTACAGGTACTTTTCATAAGTATCAGTTCACTCATTTAAGATAAATGTAGGAGTGTCTTCCATGTGTGAAGGCTCTCGCCTAGTGCCAGAGATATAAATATGAATATGACATAGTCCCTACCAGCAGAAACTCGTGATTGTATGCGCAAGACAGTCTTAAAAACTTAGAAATGACTAGGTGTGATAGCCAATACAGGGACAGTTCACAGGCAGGAGTACATAAATTTGTCTGTAAGAGAGGGAGTATCGAAGACTTTGCAAAGGAGGCAATAGTTGAGCTAGGTCTTGAGGATGAGTGAAAACTCATAAGATGAAAAGAGTTGGAGAATGATTCAGTCAGAGGAAAAGTAGACGTTCCACACATTGATGAATGACCGACTCATTTGGTAGCAAGTAAAAGAAACCCATTTCATCTTGCTAAGACAAAAGTGGACATGGCTGATGGGCATCCCGCTTTGCCAAGGCAGGTTACTGCCACGCCACATGAGGGAGTTGAATAAGAACAGAAAAGAAACCTGCTAAACCACAGGTATCTAATTTATAGCTCTGAGTCTAGATTTTCAATTCTTGGTGGGGAATACAAACCCAGCCAAGCTTCAGAATCGACGCCAGCCCTACCAACATGATCAGAGGGGAAAGATCAAGTGGCACACTAATGGCTTCTGAGGCTCTCCACTATGGGTGAAAGCATCAAAGAAACGGGCTTGAAGAGTACAAAGATAATGCAGAAGGGGTCCGCTATATGCAGATCTGAGACCTCTAATGAGAATTAAGAACTTTGGTATAGTGCCAAAGAGTGGTATAGGGTCGTGGTGAGTATGTTTGTGTGTGTGTGTGTGTGTGTGTGTGTGTGTGCATGTGTGTGTGTGTGTGTGTGTGTGTGTGTGTATTAATGGGGAGATAAAGGAGCTTGGAGAGTTGGCATGAGGAACATTGTGAAAGAGTTTTTACCCTTTTTTGGGTTTTTTTTAGATGATAAAGGACTTTTAAGCATTTGAGAGTATGGTCAGATTTGTGTTTGGGGTAGTTAAGCGTAGAGCAGGCGCCGAAGATGAACTGGAAAGGGATAAACCGAGAGAAGAAAAGACAAGTTAAAGGTAGTGGAAATCGTCTGGGTCTGAGACAATCAGATCCTTGACTAGGCAATGACGATGGATAAAATGGTATGAAATGGAAAGAAATTCAGGAGAAGGAAATCAGAGAGTATCGCAGCCCATTCAAGGTGGCTGGGGATTTAGGGGGAAACTAACAGGATTTCCACTTTTTTGATGGGAGCAACAGAGTAGCAGAGGGTGCCATTCACCAAGACAAGCAATAGAGGAAGAGAGATTTAGGGGATGCATAATAGGTTGTGGTAGGCATATTGAGTTAAGGCACTGGGGACCACTCAAGGGGGAATAGTGATAAGAAGATAGACATTCCCCTCAGGAGTGAGCTCTGGGTTGGAGATAAGATCTGGGAATCATAACTCATGGATGATAATTGACTTAGAGCAAGGGGTGAAATTTCCAGGAAAAGTGTGCAGAGCCGGCAGAGAAGTAGGGCCAGCCTAGCCAGGCTTCTGAGGGGAGCCCATATGAGGTGGTGTGTGAAAGGAAATAGCCTCAGAGGGGAGGTTGAAAGGAATGACCATGGAGGTGAAGGAAACCAGAAACGATGAGCGTCTGGGAAGCAAGAATAAAGAATTTCAAGAGAGGGAATTTATCACCATCCTGTGCTACAGACCAGGTAGGTTTGTTTGTTCGTTTGTTTAGTATAGTTGACACAATGCTGCATTAATTTCAGACGTGCAACTTAGTGATTTGACAAGTTCCTACATGATGCTACGTTCACCCCAAGTGTAGCTACAAGCCGTCCCGTTATGTTGCCATCACAATGTCATTGACTCTATTCCTTATGCTGTTGGGCCAGGTAGATTTCATTTCCATTTCACAAAGAGTAAACAGAAATTTGGAGACTGAAATGACTCATCAAAATTTGTACGGCTGATCAGCGTCAAAGATCAGACTAGAACCTGGTAACTTCTTTTTCATTTTCATTCTGTCCTTTTTCAGCTGCAGAACCCCGCAGCTGTGCTCTGGCAGAGAAATTCCAGAGCAGCCACTAAGCTTCCAGGGGAGGAGAGGTGGGAGCCCAGGGGATGACCCACACTGCAGAACAGGTGTGGGACTGCAGTCAGAGGTAGCCTCAGAGCCCTGGGTGGCTGGGTGGCCACAGTGCTGGCCTCTCAGGGCAACCCCCGCCCCCCCCTCCCCGCCTGCCAGAGACCAGCTCGGACTTCAAGTGTGCCTGTGGCATCAGCCAGGCTGAGCCTCAGTTTCCTCCCCTGTAAAATTGCAGAGAGGTTAAAATGTTTAGTCTTCCACCTCTAATTTCATAATTGTCTTTTATAATATAGCATAATGGGGTTCTCCCCATTGCAGGAAAGGCATCCTTGTAAACTTTCGATTCTGTTCCTAAGCATGAGGAGGAGAGGTGATGAGAGGCACTGAGGAAAAACCGGAGACCTTATCTTTATAGACACAGATAATGCAGCGTTTTACTAGCTTCTATAAAACCATGGATATGACAGGGAGATAGATGAATTACGTGGGGGGGGGGTGCTGTGGAGCATGGATATGGAACACAAATCAACTAGAGTGATAACAGAAGAAAAGAAAGAAAGAAAGAAAGAAAGAGAAAGAAGAAAGAAAGAGACAAAAGACAAAAGACAAGGAAGCCTCACTAATTAAAAATAGCTGAAGCCCTGGAGATGCGTTTAAAAGCAATCACGTTGGAATGTTCAAATTAAGAACAACAAAGAAATGGCAATGCAGCCTCACTCCATATTCTGAGTGCCTTTTATAAAAGAAAAATAAACTGATATTAGGAAAAAGCTTTTCTGTTTGCAAATTCTCCCCTTGTTGCAGAAAAAGAGAAACAGGCAACTTTCATACCATTTTCCTCTAGTCTTTGGGTGCTAGAATAAAAGGAGAATGAAATTAAATTCACTTTAAATGTTTTCCTTCCGGGCTGACATCATTTATCCCAGCCCTGGCACTTACATAATCTGGGTGCCACGGGAGCCCTTGGAAGTCATTAAATAAAAAGAAGGCATCAAATAATAGAAAAGGAAGGCAATGAAAATGCTAGACCCAATAAGGTAGTCAGAAGTTGTGATTTAAATATAACCCCAGGACTCCGAATATTAGACGTTCAGGAATGAGAAGATTCAACTGGGAAGGATAAAGGGAGTTTAAAAAAAATGCCTTTAGGATTGGGGAAGGGACCACGGTTCCCCAGGGGCAGAGTCGTCCTTCTTTGTAGAGAGGAGGAATGCCACCCTCAACCACAGACTCTGGGAATTCTTGGGCTCCCTGAGCTCTGGAGGGAACATGGGTATTGGGTAGGGTGAATCCAGAGGGTACAGATCTCAAAGTAGACAGCCTGCAGAAATGGGAACTGCTATGCAAGAAGACATCTTAGCCTGGGGGATGAGACTTCAGGGCATGCCTTCTTTTGCCTTTCCTTTGCGTCTGGTGTGTCTGATTCTGGGAGTGAGCTCGGGAGGTCTTGTGGCTCTGTGTCCATTGGAAATGGCACCAGCTCAGACAGGTGATGACTCTTGTATGTACCGCAGGTTCCAACATCCCAAACGCGGGCCCATCTCAGTCCAGACAGGGTCTGAAGTTACCCTGAGAAACACAGGACCCTCCAATCACGTTCCAGAAGGTCATCTTCGTGGTTCCAGCACTGAGACACTGTCCACCTGCGTCAGGATCTCATGGAGTCCCTCGAACTCCTCACCACCCCTTGCATCTGCCCTTGGTTGTCCTTGGGACACTGGCCCAAAACCAGGGACAGGAGCAGAGGGTCTAGCATGTTGTAGAACTACACATGCTATTTTCCACTCTTTCCAGGGTAGGTTCAGAAGCAGGAAAGCCCAGAAAGAGTCACTGGGTTTAGAAGGGGACTCTAATGGGCTTTCCTGAAAGGGCACAAACTCTCAAATATGGGAGTGAGAGGTCCCACTGCACAGACATTCAGGGTGCTGCCACTTGCTCATTGCCATGGTCCGAGGAATGTGTCTGTTTACAACTGGCTGTGCCCGATCTCCCTAAGAGTCTTACCGCCTACTGGAATAACCTTTGGGGATGCTCCAGGAAAGAGGGCCTGCCAGCTTTCTGACCTTCCATCACATTGATGAGCCCTCAGATTTATTTTACTTTGGAAGGAGTCAGATTCACCACCCTCTCCTACTCCTAGGATATCCCCCAAAGAAATCTAGGTCCTAATCCTTGGAATCTGTGAATGTTTCCTTGCATAGCAAAAAGGACTTTACAGATATAATCAAGCTAAGGGTACTGAAATGGGCATCCTGAATTGTCTGGGTGGGCCCTGAATGTAATCATAAGTGTCGTTATAAGAGGGAGGCACAGGGATGCCTGAGTGACTCAGTTGGTTAAGCATCTGACTTCAGCCCAGGTGATAGTCTCATGTTCTGTGAGTTTGAGCCCTGAGTTGGGCTCTATGCTGACAGTGCAGAACCTAGGTGGGTTTCTCTCTCTCTCTCCCTCGCTTGTGCTGTCTCTCTCAAAATAAATAAATAAACTTTTTTTGTTTAAAGAAGAAGGAGGCAGAGAGAGATTTGACACAGAGGAAGGCAAGGTGATGCTGAAGCAAAATCCCATCGAAGCTGCTGGCTTTGCAGAGGAAGGAAGGAGCCATGAGCTAAGGAATGCAGGCTAAGACACAGATTATAGCTTCTGGAAGGAACTCTATCTTTCTGAGTGATTGACCCAGTGAAACTGATTTTGGACTTCTCACTTCCAGAACTATGAGAACAAACATGTGTTTTCCTAAACCTCCAAGTTCACGGTAATTTGTTTATCAGGCACAGGAAACTAATACAGAACACTCCATCACAGCTGGTACTTTTTTAGGCTGAAAGAGGAAAAGAAAAAAAAATATTTTCAACCCTGGGTGATAGGCACTCAAGTTCAAATTCACAATTTCCTTTTGCTTAAATACAAGTAGGGCTGCCATTCTTTCTGGATGAATGGCAGAAAAGACTGGAAAAGAGGCAACTTGCCGGGGGATTGGGAACTCTGCTGAGCTCCTCTTTTGTGGGACATAAATACCCAGGTTGGTCACAAGGTGTCTTAAATCCTTAGGCTTCACTGGAGAAGGACTTGACACACTGGAGAAGGACTTCACTGGAGATGCCTGACACAAATTTGCTCTTCTGCTTGTCCCTTGCTCCCGTTCTCCAGGCCTGCCCACATGGGGCTTAGTCTCCTTGGCTGACCATGCCTGATGCTGGAGAGGAATTTGGTTCTGGAGGCCCAGTACCAAGAACTAAGGGTTAGTTTCTAGCTTAGACTTTAAGGGATGGATTTCAAAGGTTCTCATGTCATCAGGCACATCTTGCCATCAAGGAAAGAAGGTGGATATTGAAGGGAAGAACAAGGTCTGGACAAGAAGCAAGTCTTCAGTCTGTGTGTTCCCTGTGCCTTGGATAGGAAATGGTTCCAGCAAAACTAGGCTAAAAATCTGACAACCTCAGGCTATTTCTTCGAGTAGAGACCTTGGCCTCCCTCAGGTGTTTTGACTCAGGGGAGCACAAGGCTCCTTCTTCTAGCTTCTAGCAATTGTGGAGGCTGTAGGTTCAGCTTTGGTTCCTACCCTTTTGATTCAGGCAGGTAGACTGGCTCAAGGTTGGAGCCAGGGACCCTGCCTGGAGTGTCATGTTTTGACATAAGGAAGATATCCTAGAGCTTGGCATTTTCCAGGGTTAGTACCTCTCTCGTGAGGCATCCCCAAAGTGTGTGATGACTGAATCTTATGAGGTTAGTGAGCACGAGAGACAGAAGTCATGGTTGAAAGTCTTGATGTAAACCAACTCTAAGATGACCGGGAAGATTGTTTTGCACGTGTCATTGCTATCCTCACCTAATGAAATAAGCTTTAGCCTTCAATTCAATTTTGTACATAGTTTTTTATCTCTAAGCCAACCTATCTCTCTCTTCCCTTTTCTCCCTCTTCCTCTCTCTTGTTCCTTCTTTTTCTCTCTCATAGTTCTTGCAGCATTGGAAGCCTGAAGAAGCTTCCATTGGACAGAGGGCCTTGTCTTCTACCCTTCAGATCTTGAAACTAAGGCCAAAGATTAGCTGGTGACAGAGTTAATTACTTGGATTTTAGTATAAGATAATCTTTCTTTTGCATTAGGTGATAACATACTGCAGAGACTATCATTAAAGTGACTTTCATTTTAATATCAAAATGACCCTTTTATGCTCCAAGAATTTGTTGGTATAAAAATCTCTGACTGCCCTTTTTTGCTGTCATTAAACTCACAGGATAGCCGCCTATCCTTGGGTTCTATTTATTCTAGCACTGTATGGGCTGCAGATGGGATATCTTCTCATTGACTCTGCAGAGTCAATAGGGAACCAATAAGGGATGGAGGGAAAGGAACCAATAAGAAATTAACATTCTCCGAATCTAAGAGGTTCTTCAGTCTCAGCAGCTTGGGTAAGTTTCAGAATCATGAGAGTTTTTGTTGCTGTTGTTTGTTTGTTTTTCCTTTTCTATTTAAGAATCCACAGGATGTGGGGCGCCTGGGTGGCTCAGTCGGTTAAGCGTCCGACTTCGCCTCAGGTCGTGATATCGCGGTCCGTGGGTTCGAGCCCCGCGTCGGGTTCTGTGCTGACAGCTCAGAGCCTGGAGCCTGTTTCAGATTCTGTGTCTCCCTCTTTCTCTGACCCTCCCCTGTTCATGCTCTCTCTCTCTCTCTCTCTCTTCCTCTCTGTCTCAAAAATAAATAAACGTTAAAAAAAATTAAAAAAAAAAAAAGAATCCACAGGATGTAGTTTAAAAAGCACTGGACTTTAAACAATAGCATAGATTCTCTCACTTAATCCTTTCAACCTTATGAAATAAGTATTATTATCATCCCTAGTTTACACTGAAGCTCAGGGTGGTGACGACAGAGCTGGGGCTAGAATTCAGCTGTGCTTGACCTCAGAGCAATACTTTGCCATCAGCTCTATATTCGATAAGAGTTATTACCCCCAGGCATCTCCTCCAGTGAAATTGACAGAGGTAAAGGAGTGACTTCCAGCACAGGCAAATTTCTAGGGGGTCTTGTTGGATAGGATGCGTAGGAAAGCAATCTGATTGGCCTAAGGATTAAGTAAATAATGGGAGATACAGTTTGAGAGGTAGAGAACCAATTGGAAACCAGTTGGATAAGTTGGATTTGGTGTGAAATCGGTGTCAACCCTGAAAGGATTGTGCGAGTGAGTGCGCAAGCCTGGGTCCAGGCAAAGGTCAGAGTCGATGGAGAGGCCACTTCCAAAGCCCATCCCAGCATTCACTGGTCGAATCCAGGATGACCTGGTGGAAGGGAGATCCAAAGTGATTGTTGGATTGGGTAAGAGGTGCAGGCCTGAGAATAAATCATGAGACATTTTGGAGGAAAAAAAAAGAAGACAAAATTTGATGACAACTGAAACATAAGACCTTAAGGAGAGGAATTAGTCAAGGGTGACTCTGAGATTCCTTACGGAAGAAAGCGTGTGCACACAGATTTCTTTTATATCTCAAAACTGTACTAAGACAAGGGCTCCACAGGGACCAAGTAGGGCATAACCCAAGGATTTGGGGAGAACGTCAGAAAATATTGCTCTCTGGAACAGAATTTAGAAGAAATGTATGACATTCGCTGTACATGGAGTATTTCCAGGACATAATCAAGTGGAATGACTGATGAGTGTTGCTAGCGAAACTAGAGCTTTTTTTCTATACTTCTCTAAGATATTTCAAAGATCCCAACTTGAAACAAAAGTAATGTAAGATGTGCGGTAGCCCTGAAGCTTCTAATTGGCCCTGTCTATCAAGACGTGTTTAGGTGTGACCCTGACGGACGCAAGGTGAGAGGTGTTTTTGTGACTAATTAGGCCGAATAATAAAGGAAAAGTGGAGAAGGAAAATTGGCTGCTGATTATAGTACTTTCTAAGCAAGAAAGAATCAGTACTGCAGACCTGAACAGTAAGAGTATTAAGACAAGACAGAAAGGGGCACCTGGGTGGCTCAGTAGGTTAAGCGTCTGACTTCGGCTCAGGTCATGATCTTACAGTGTGTGAGTTCAAGCCCCACGTCGGGCTCTGTGCTGACAGCTCAGAGCCTGGAGCCTGCTTCGGAGTCTGTGTCTCCCTCTCTCTCTGCTCCTCCCCCACTTGCACTCTCTCTCTCTCTCTGAAAACTAAATAAACATTAAGAAAAATTAAAAAAAAAAAAAGGCCAGAGAGAATTTATTAGATTTTGCCATACTAGAAAAAATACTTGAAAAGATAATCTAATTTCCTCTGTTCTGATTCTTCCATCACTAGACAATCTTCTGGTAAACGGTTCCATTTTCAATATCCTGATCCTAGAAATGGGGTGTTTTGGGTGAAATAATGTGAATACATCACAATTAATAAAATTAGTTTCAGGTTGTATTCTCAGACTCTTGTGAATTTGGATAGCTTGAGTCAGTTCCCCAGAACATGATCCACCCCTAGATGAACTCATCCAATTAAGGCATAAGTTGATTTAATCATTATTAGTGTGTTAGTTTCCTATTGCTGCTATAACAAATTACCACAATTTATCAGTTAAAAATAACACAAATTTATTATCTTACAGTTTTGGAGGTCAGAAGTCCAAAATCAGTCCACAGTGTCAATAGGGCCATGTTCCTTCTAGAAGTTCTAGGAGAGAATCCATTTCTTTGACTTTTTCCAGCTTGTAGAGACTTCTCCTACTGATTTATTCATAGCCCCACATCACTCTAATTTCCCCTTGCTTTGTCATATCTTCTTCTATGACCCTGACCTTCCTGTCTCCTTCTTATAAGAACTTTGTCCTTTGTATCTGTCTAAATAATCCAAGATAATTTCCTCATACCAAGATTCTTAACACAATCATATCTGCAAAACCCCTTTTGCCATGTAAGATAACATATTCACAACTTCCAGGAATTAGGACATAAACATCTTTGAAGAGAGCAGTTATTCTGCCTACCAAAACCAATATTGTTACATTTTGCCAAACAGGCTAAGGACCACTCCTTGGTTTTTTAATGTTCATAACTAAGGCACAGGTGCATTCTCGAGGTCCTCCTCTCTGAGACTGGGCTTGACCCAAGCAGGTCAATGGCAGCCTTAAGATGGGTCATAGGAAAAACATTGTTCATAGCTAACTGGGAACCGTGAAGACAAATAGGACTGTTCCCAAATGAGGGGAAGCAGAATGGGGACATCTCGGATATTTGTCACATGATGAACACTTGAAAGAAGTTGGCTTCCAGCCTTTGGATCTGTTCAAGCAGAGGCGAGACTACAACTTGGTAGGAATGTTAAAAGGACATTCAGATGATGGCAGGACTCAATGACCTTTGTGATCCTTCTATTCATGAACATCTATTAGTTTATTAAATGAATTGGATGGAGAAGTCCATTTTGTTCGGGAGCCGCTGTCCCTTAGTGGTCATTACCCAATGTATATTTATAATGATGAGTTCGATAAAGCTCCAAAACTTACCATCAAGAAGCAAAAGTCCCAGACAACTAAATGGACTTCACCCTTTACAGCTTCCATTAAACTTAATGAGAAGTTAATCATGTCAATAGAAGTGACATACTCACATCTTGAGAAACTTGGGGGAACGCAAGGACTCTAAATGGTTTTGGTGGAATACTAATTCAAATAGCTCAACTTCACATGGAGGGGGCAGGATAAAAGACAGTGAGAGGTTGTGTTAATGCTTCGCAGAACACTCCAATTCTAGCTGCAGCCACATTACCTCTTAGCCTAAAGTGTTTGTCCAAAGAACCACTTCATTAAAAAAGAGTGGTTTGAGCTACTTAATAGCTTTACTATCAAGTCATGAAGGCCCTGAAAAGATGGCCTTGCCATAAAATTGTTCCCATCCTGTGTGCAGAAACGCCTGGTCTTCGACCTCAATTCCACCTCCGCTTTTCATATTTTTAACTCTTTGCTGATAGTTTCACTTTGGGATTTCTTATTGGCATGTTATTATTTTAATCCTATCTGCCTGTGTATAAATGAAGGAATTGAAGGGTCAGGAAAGATAGGTGAAGGGGCAACAAGGCAGGGAAGGGAGGCAGGCACTCAGCTCTTGGAAAAATTGCAGAGTCCTAGAATACCAAAGCTGGAAAGGTTTTTGGAGATTATCCAACCCCATATATTTTATTATAGTTGTGGTGATTGGGGTCCAGAGGAGCATAGGGAATTGCCCAAGGTCTCACCAGGACTAGTAAGAGGAAGAGAAGGGAATAGATTTCATTTCCTTTAGCCATCAGGTAATGTGTGCTTTGTGCTGTCTTCTGGTGGCCCTCTATGGCTTTCCTACCCACTTTGGTCTTATAGACCAAAGGTCTACATTAGTGTCTATTTATCTCTATACCTACCTATATATCTATAACTAAAAAAGCTCTAGTGAGTGGTATTCACTCAGATGACCTCTCAACCTAATTAATTACAGCTTGCATTTTTATTATGAACCAAAGTAGTGAGATTGTAGGTTATCGAAGCATCAAAGCAGGTTGAGAACAGTCCAGGAGCAAAAGTAGAATCTCTCTCTCTAAATTGTCTCAACTAAGAAATATCCTGGATTTTCTAGGAAGTGAAAACGAGGAGCGTATTTTGTTCTTAATTATCTTTAAATGCTCTCGGTTATCCTATTTACCTGGGGAGAATCAAGACAAACACCCAAAGGTGTAGGTACATGGAAGCGATAACCAGGCTGTGTTTCCACAAGAGCAAATAGTAACGTTATTTGGTTTTCTTGTTGCCCCATCAAGATAGTTCCAGAAGCTTTAATAATTAATCAAATTAAGACTTAAAAATCAGTCCCCTTTGAGGAAGTTTGTATCAGTTAGCTATCAATTAACACTGATGACTTCAGTTCCCTTCTCAGCGTGCTCGGAAAAATGCGGGATGGAAAAGTGCCACAGTGTGTTAATGGAGCCATAATACACATTGCCTAATGAAGCATGAAGGCCTTGTTTACTCTGAATGCTGTAATTATTTAAGAGCTTTTAAAACCCAATGTCAAACCTTGACTCTCACCTACCTCTTTCTCGCGACTGGAATGATGCACTTAATGTTTTATCTCAACTCATGGAGGTGAACTGAAAATAAATAGCTAATTATACAATTCCATTTGCCAGATTCTTTCATTGCCATGAAAAGCTTTTGCCAGCCTGGGCTCTGTCGCTGAGAGATGCTTTGCAGCAACGTTCAGAGCTACCGTTTACTGAAGGAGAGCAGGGCCTCGCATGGGGTGTCCTACGTCATTTACCCCACAAATCCTCACCACCACCCCATGCCCCGCAGGTGAGGTATGTGGGACCCAGGTGTGGTGGAGGAAACACAGGAAGCAGAAACCAGGATCCTCGTCTTTCGAGCAGAGTACGGTCTGTGCATTCATGGGTCTTTGAGTCTGACTCTCTGTGTTTAAACCCTGATTCCGCCACTTTGTGACTGTGTGACCTCAGACAAGTTATTGAACCTCTCCGTGACTCATCTCCGAGGTATAAAACAGGGGTGATGATAAAAATGGACCTCACTTCAAAGAGTTGTTGCTTGGATTCAACGATAAGCTTGTGGAGTGTTCATAACAATACCTGTCACACCGCAAGAGCCCAGCAATGGCAGTTCCTGCCATTACTTAACTCCTTGCGCCTGATTGCGTGGCCTCTGAAGAATGTCACCACGCACTCACTGCATGCCCGGAAGAGGCCAGGGGCCAAACACTGGTGGAGAAGAAAGGTCAGGAGACAAGAGAGCCGGAGGGGCTGGGATCAGCAGGAGAGGCTTCTTGAAGGAGGTCACACTAGGGTTAGACCTCAAAGGGTGGAAGACATCTAGACATGTATAGAGTAAGGACAGGGCATGCCAGGGGAAGGCGAAAGCACCAATAAAGGCATAGAAGAGGTGACCAACTAGGCATGCCCATTCGAAGGTTCAAAGCCAGGGACTAACTCGAAGGGAAAGCAGTCACCTAATGCAAAAGATTTGGCTTTGGTTTGAATCTCAGATCTACTTTAATAATGCGAAATTCACAGACAAGTCATTGGCCTTTCTCAAACTCATTCTCCACGCCCATAAACTGGAAGTCATAGTCACACACAAATCACGTTTACAAGGCTTCGTGAAGTGATGTATGGAAAGCATTAAGAGAGAGGGGAGCCAAATGTCAAGAGAGAAGAGTGATGTGATGTGATCATTCGTTGTTCACGTGCTGTATTTCTCCCGAGTAGATTCCATATTGTGGGAGTCAGAGTGGCCCCTGGTGGTTGGTCAACGGATACTACCTGGTGTTGCTTATCACTACGACACAGGAAGTAAAAGTAAATTGGGGTCAATTTGAGAAGGACTCGGTCTTTTCAAATAAGAAGCGTGGACTTCGTCCTGTAAGTGTCAGGGAGCCCCAGAAAATTCATAAGCAGGTCAATGAGATGATGTCCACTCCGAGGCAGGGAAGCTATCCTCAAAAGCGGCCTACAAGATGACCAGGTATAGGAGCTCAAAGGCTGAGTGAGCCTGGCTTTAATAGGTGAGGTTATCAGCTTGTAGAATCTCAGGTGGCATCTCACATTGTGAGATGAAGAAGAGAGGCATCATTTCCACTGCACATATGAGGAAACAACGCCCTAGAGAATCCAATTTGCCTAAATTTGTATCGTCCATTCACAGCAGACGTGTTTGGACTTCTGATCTAGTACTTTATCCTACAGATAAATCCATGAGCGTGGGACAATTCAGGGGAGGAGGGATCACAGAGAAGGTCTCTGGGACCTGTCATTAATGCCAAAATGAGCTATGACTCCCAGGCATTGGGTCCTTGTCCACATGCAAATACCAGTGTATGTAGCGGGGGGAGGGTATTGGGGGGCATAGTAAGGGACCACTCATTTTAGCCATTTATTTATTTATTTATTTATTTATTTATTAAAAATTTTTTTAACATTTTATTTATTTTTGAGACAGGGAGAGACAGAGCATGAACGGGGGAGGGTCAGAGAGAGAGGGAGACACAGAATCCGAAACAGACTCCAGGCTCTGAGCTGTCAGCACAGAGCCCGACGCGGGGCTCAAACTCATGGACCGCGAGACGGTGACCTGAGCCGAAGTCGGCCGCTTAACCGACTGACCCACCCAGGCGCCCCTCATTTTAGCCCTTTAGACCCCAGTGTCGGCAGAATCCTTGGGTGAGGAAAGAGCTTGAGGTTTCTAGCACTCCACAGGGTATGAAGTAGCCAGTGGGCAGGGCACACTTAGAGAGAAAGCCAACTGTGTCAGATTTGCTCAGTGTCACCTGCCCTTTGCAGGCCTTGGCCAGTGTCATGTCTCACCTTCCTGTTGTCATCGGGACAACATATTTCTGGGCAGGATCTCTGAGTTAGTGTTCTTTCTGTCCTCCTCCACCGCAGGTCACGGGCAGACGACATCGTCGTGGGTTTTAAAAGTCTGGCGTGGCCAGTGCCCGCTGCCCAAGGCGAGGGCTGAGGTGTGAGGGAGAATCTGGTACCGGACGTTCCCTACAGACAGATCCCTTTTGCTGCCTTACCATTTTCCACCCCCAAGGGTGCTCAGGGAGCGGAGGGTCATGGCAGTGCTCCGGGCGTGCTGACAGTCACAGGCTCACACAGTGTCTGTATAGTGAGTATTGGAAGTTATGTTGACGCAGGGCCCCTCGAGGCCTGTTGGGACAACAAAATGCCACCAGGCCATGTTCCTGTCTTGGAAACAGCTGCTCGAGAATCTATCACAGAGACGAGGAGGTTTACACGAGTCCTTCCTGACAAGGCCCCCAGGACTCTTCAGCGCTAGAGGTTCACAGGGCTCCCTTCGGAGAGAGCAACGTGATAGCTTTTTGGAAAATGTTTTATTTTGCCCTGCGTTGTATCATTCTCGTCGTTTCCTTCAGCTGAAACTAGAGGCTGATGGTGAGAATTTCTGGCTAGACGCCAGCGTCCAGAGTGAATTCTGCGATCTATTTGTGACGATCTGGAGTCACTGCCTCCCTCTCTGCCCAGCCCAGGTTAAATTTCACCCTCTCAGGCATGACCTCTGATTTCTCTTGCCCCCAAGGAGGAGTCCCAACATCTACCCTCTTCCATCAAAGGCCTCAGTCTCCCTGCTACTGAATTCCCTATTGATTTCCCCATATGCCTTAAGCTTCATACACTTCCTCAGTCTCACTTCCCCAAAGCCCCCAGCTCTGTCCACCTCCTTGTCTTTCTCACGCACTTCTCTACTGGAAAGCTGTTTGCCAACATTGACTACGTATGAAAACCCCCCCTTACCAAAAGTTTTAGTCTCTTTGAAACCTTCTCATGTCACTTTCTTAATTACAATGCTACCTTCAGTGCTCCCAGCGCTCACTGCTTGCACTAGGTTATTGCCTTCTTTTTATTCATTTATTTTATATTTTTTTAACGTTTGTTTATTATGTTTGAGAGAAAGAGAGATAGAGCGTGAGTGGGGGGAGGGACAGAGAGAGGGAGGGAGACACAGAATCCGAAGCAGGCTCTAGGCTCCGAGCTGTCAGCACAGAGCCCCGACGCAGGGCTCGAACTCACCAACCGTGAGATCGTGATCGGAGCCGAAGTCAGACGCTTAACCGACTGAGCCACCCAGGTGCCTCTTTATTCATTTATTTATTCAACCATTCAATATCTATTTTCTCAAAAGCTACTCTTATTTATGGTCCATTGTTGCAACTTGTGCAGTGGTACGGAGGTGAGTAACAAGAGAGAAGGAAGACAAATGTCTAGAAAGAAGAGTGATGGGATGGGATGTGATAATTAATTGCTCACATGCCATATTTTCCCTGAGTAGGCCATATATTTGTGGGAGACGGGCAGGGTTGTATAAAGAAAAAGTGCTTGGTTGTTGTAGTCAAATCAGCCTGGGTACCATTCACATTAACTAGCTATGAAACTGGACTTCAAGTTCCTATTCTGTAAATGGAGATAGTAATATCTCCTTGGGGATATGCTGTGAGATTCAATTGAACAATAAATATAACGTGCCTAGCTCATGACACGAGCAATACGAATACAACTTCGTGCCCAATTTTACTACACAGTAGATGTTTGAGTAATTGAAATTTAGTCTACAGAAAAAAAAAAAATCAGATGTCTGTGTACCTGAAATGAAGATGCTAGAGACTCTACCCATAATAAGGAGTCCCAGGGTGGTTCAGTCAGTTAAGCATCCAACTTCGGCTCAGGTCATGATCTCACGGTTTGTGAGTTCGAGCCTCGCGTCGGGCTCTGTGCTGACAGCTCAGAGAGCCTGGAGCCTGCCTCAGATTCTGTGTCTCCCTCTCTGCCTGCTCCTCCCCTACTCACTCTGTCTTTCTCTCTCTTAAAAATAAATAGATATTAAAGAAAACCCCAACTACCCATAATAAGAATACATGAAGGCAAGAAAAGTGTCGTGTTGAAGGTGAATTTTCAGGGCGTATTATTGATTATTCCTGTTTACTACAATCTAAAATACGTTAACCCACCAGTATTTACTAACCTATCATGTACCTAAACTGGGCAAGAATAAAAAACAAATAAAATTGATATCATCCGGAAGGAAGAATCATTGACCCAAAAAGAAGATTCCGAGAATAGAAGAACACTGGATTTCTAAGGAGAAAGAAGCAAGTGTTTATGGATTGGGTAGGAAAACGATTAAAGAAAAGAGTAGATGAATTTTTATGGTTAAAAATACAACAGGGGTGCGTGGGTGGCTCATTTGGTTGAGGGTCCGACTCTTGATTTCAGCTCAGGTCATCATTCCAGGGTTTTGGGATGGGGCCCTGTGTCAGACTCCATTCTGAGCGTGGAGCCTGCTTAAGATTCTCTTCCCCTCTTCCTCTGCCTTTCTCCCCTGCTCATGCGTGCTCTCTCTCTCTCTGTCTCTCTCTCAAATAAAAAAAAAAAGATACAAAACTTAAGCCCAACAGAGGAAGACAAATACTGTATCACTCACATGTAGAATCTAAAATAAATAAATAAAAGGTCAAATTCAGAGAAACAGAATGTGGGGTGCCTGGGTAGCTCGGTCAGTTAAGTGTCCAACTCTTGATCTCACGGTTCGGGGCTGTCAGCGCAGAGCCTGCTTGGGATTCTCTCTCTTACCCTCTCTCTCTGCCCCTCCACTACTCGTGCACAAGTGCTCTCTCTCTCTCTCTCTCTCTCAAAATAAATAAATAAACATCTTTTTTTTTAAGAGAGAAAGAGAAACAGAATAGAAAAGTAGTTGCCAGAGATTGGGGCAGGGTAGGGGCGGGGGGTTAGGGAGAAGTTGGTAAAAGGTACTAACTTTCTGCTGTAAGATGACTAAGGTCTGAAGGTCTAATGGATAACAAGGTGACTATAGTTGATAACACTGGATCGTGTAATTGAAATTTGCTAAGAAAGTAGAACTTAAATGTTCTCACACACCCCCAAAGATAAATATAGGAAGCGATGGTTGGGCTAATTAACTAGATGGTGAAAATCCTTTCACAGTGTATGCGTATATCAAATTAGCACAAGGTACACTTCAAACACCTTACGATTTTATTTGTCAATCGTACCTCAGTAAAGCTGAAAAGAATATAACAAAACTCTTCACCTCAGTTCCTTTGATCTTGAACATTTCTGGGATGGTGTGCGAGGGCCAGAAACCCAACGCCAAGCAGTAACCACTTGGTAAGCTGGGGAAGTGACATCCTAGCTTATATCAGCTCTAGAGTTTATTACATCCAAACGTAAATTATGCTTTCCTCTCTCCTGTTGGACTGTGAGATGCTTGGGGCAGAGGACAGGATCCCATTTATGTCTGCTCTCCCAGGCCCTGCCTTGAGCCAGTAACTCTAAATCACAGTGGCGGGAGGATAAGGGGGAGAGGAGGCAAGGAGCAGTGAGAGGTGATTAAAGGGAAAGTGGAGACAAAGGAGTATTTCCTCTCTATTCTTCTTTTTATGAAATCATAAAAAACAACCTAACCAGAAGTTAATTTAATTAAATTGTTACCTTTGAGCTGGGTTTACAGATACTTGCATAGTGTGGTCTCAGCAGTTCGCAAACAGTAAGTCACTCCGAGTTCGCGTTAAACAAGCTCTACAGATAATCCTGGAGCAGGTAGTCTCTGAGCCACTCTTTCAGAGACACTGGGTTACCTCGTTGGCCCATTCTACCATCCACGCAGTTGTTGAGCGTTTCTCAAGGCCCATCGTGCGCCTGGTGCTGTGTTAGAATCTGCAGACCCAGGGATGAACAGGTTGGATACAACCTCACTTCTGAGGTGCTTGTAACTGAGTGGGGAACCCATGTGAATGTGTTCTGAAATAAACATAACAGATGAAAGCCCATTTTCCTCGGGAGGAAATGGAGACCACGTGGAAAAGTGCTTTTCCAACTCAGAGCCGTTCGGAAAAAAACAAGTAAAATAACAAAGCCAAACAGCAGCTATAAATATGTAAACATAAAGCCTATTGCAGCAACTTGATTCTTTTGTGCTCATTCCTGCCATTTCCCTTTGAGAAAAAAAAAATGGGGGTGGATGGGCAGAGGGCTCTGTAGTGCGGCTTGTGTATGTGGTTTGCACCACGTCGCCTGCCCTTCGGTGGCTAGCTCCAAATAGGAGGTGGTTGGCGATCTTCCCCTTACTGATTGCTGATAGTGGTTAACAGCATGGAGTGGAGCCCCAGATTCTATCACGGACACCCTGGAACAGGTGTTCCACGTCTGGAACAGCTCACATAACCTTCGTGCAATGTTCTTCGCTCCATCAACCGCTGATAAAATAGCACTTGCCCACTAAGGTTAAGTTGGTGAAATTATGCGGATGCTGATGTAACAAGTGTTCAACAAGGTTTAACATTTATTGTTGTTGTTACGATGTCAGCCTCCAAGCCCTTTCAAATACTAAGAGTTCCCTGTGGAACGCCTCTCCCAGGAGCCCATTCTTCAGAGGAACATTCTTTTCTTCTGGTCCACATTCCGCCCTAGAGTGAGCTTGGTATACACAGCAAGGTGCCGGGGGCTGTGGGGGACACGGCCTTTAGGAAGCTCACAACCTGATGGTTGTAGGCACCTACACAGCACACTATTTTCTTCTTCTTTTTTAAATGTTTATCTCAAAATGATTTTTGAGAAAGAGAGAGAGTGTGTATGTATGAGTGGAGGAGGGGCAGAGAGAGAGGGAACAGAGGATCTAAAGTGTGGGTCTCGAACTCACGAACTGTGAAATCATGACCTGAGCCAAAGTCAGACGCTCAACCGATGGAACCATCCAGGCACACCAACACACTGTTTTCTGTAGCAAAATAGAGCCAGTGCTGAGAAAAGGCATCAACACATTGCTGTGGGGTGATAGGAAGATCTGGGTTGGCCAGGGACGTCTTCACGGGGACCTGGGGCTAGATCGTGGAATGGGAGAACAACAGAAAAGCAGAAAAACATACAGTCCATGCTAGAGATTTAGGACTTGGTTCTCCAGGCCAGAGATCAGGGAAAGTCTTTTTAAGCCATTTTAAGAATGGCTCCAAATGATTAACACGGTGTTTTCAGACAATGCCAATGACGTTGAGGGATGCACTGGAATTGGTTTCAGTTTTCTATACTATTCCATCCTTATTGATCATAAGTGTCATGAAGGCAGGGAGAGGTGAAGAACATAGCATCTTCGGGAAATGACTAATTTTTGTAATTACAATGACTAACTGTGAAAAGAGGTAATAGGAGGTAAGGCTGAAGGACTAGACAGAAGGAAAAGAACTTCCTTCTGAAGCCAAGGGGAGCTGTTGGCAGCTTGTGTGTGTGTGTGTGTGTGTGTGTGTGTGTGTGGTGGGTCCTATGACCCACTGAGGCTGCGTTCAACATACAGATACATACTTGAACGCATCTATCGGTAGGCTGAGATTTTTAGAAAATCTATTTCCGAACCATGAGGTTGACATCAGAACACAAAAAGGTTTCCAATCCTGTGTTGAAAAGTTTGGACTTCATTCTGCAGGATGACAGAAAAGCTTGATCAAAAGGGAAGTAACAAGCATAGCAGTGGAGGCCTTGGTGCCCCATCCAGCTCTGCTACCTGAACACACATCGCCAGGTGGGGTGTGTTGGCCCCGACGCTCACAGCCATGTCGCTTCTCTGAAGAATGGGAGCCTTCGCAGACCAGAGCTCTGCCAGGGGCTAGTGGACGTGGGGGGCAAAGGGCTGCTTCCCTGGCCTCAGGCTGGGTGATTGGCACTACAGTGGGATTGGATCCTGCTGAAATTACCCAGTGCCTTGCCCTGCTTTTCTTACTCTCTCTACCAGGAGAGCCGCAGGAAAAATCACTGGAATAAGAATCCCAGCCTTAGGCTCAGCCTCTAAGGAACTTGACCTCAGACGTGCGCTACCCCGCTTTAGGAGATATTAACTCCAGCACCAGTGTGTAGGGCAGATTGAAGACAGATTGAAAGCCTCATTTTCTTCCAACCCAGGTAGGAGTTTACAGCAATGATTTAACCACCAGCATGTGCTACCCTGAACCGTTATTTATGTTTTTATGTTTAGTTTTGTCCCTTCTATCAAGCTTGCCATTCATTTATTCATAGGCAATACCCTTTATGATGCCTGCAAAGGGCTAAGAAACAGAAATTCCCAGGGCTCCTGGGTGGCTCAGTCGGGTGAATGTCTAACTCTCGGTTTCGGCTCGGGTCATGATCTCACAGTTTTGTGAGTTCAAGCCCTGCGTCTGGCTCTGCACTGGCAGCACAGAGTCTGCTTGGGATTCTCTCTCCTTCTCTCTGCCCCTCTCCTGCTCGCTCTGTCTCTGTCAGTCTCAAAATAAATAAATAAACTTAAAAGCATTGTTTGAAGTTTTTTTTAATGTTTATTTATTTTTGAGAGAGAGAGAGAGACAGAGTGCAAGCGGGCAGGGGGTGGGGTGGGGGTGGGTAGTGCAGAGAGAGAGGGAGACGCAGAATCCGAAGCAGGCTCCAGGCTCTGAGCTGTCAGCACAGAGCCCGGTGCGGGGCTCAAACCCACGAACCGGGAGATCACGACCAGAGCCGAAGTCGGATGCTTAACTGACTGAGCCACCCAGGTGCCCCCCCCAAATGTTTTTAATTTAAAAAAATACGAGAGAGAGAGAGAGAGAGAGAGAAATTCCCTGGCTATCTTTGGGTAATACTGCTAAGTTCTGAACATTTTTTTTGAGAAATAAACAAGCAAAAAACCTTTGCCTGTAGGTGGGTATCTGAAGGCCACGGGGTCAGTAAGTTCCCTCGTACTCCTTGAAAACCTGAATCTTATGCGCAAACATACACACCCACAATCACCCAACCTTCGCCAGCCTGACGTTCTAGCACAGCGTTGATAAATATTTGTGTTTAATGGCACTTAAGGGGAGCATTGTGATTTCTAAACATCGGCTGGTGAGTAATGATTTTGCCAAGAGCGCAGCAAGAATTTTGCAATCGTGACTATTCCTAGGCTTTTGATGGCATACAATTACTCTGCACTGCAGAAAGGGGGGGGGGGGATTCTTTAAAGAGCTTGTCACCAGGGAATCATTTCATGGGGAATAAGGGTGGGAGCGGCAAATGACTCTAAAAGACGTTCAATTTTGCATTTTAAACACCATTCTCGCTTTTATCTAAACATTTGAGCCTTCTGCAGGGCTTGCTTTCTGTACTGGGGCAAAAAGAGCAATGGTGGGTCTTGTTCTAGTTCTGCCGGGTCTCAGAAAAGCACCTCCTTGGCGCTCACAGAGATCGAGAAATGAATCCCTACTTGCGGGAATTGAGCAAGTTGCCAGGCGCCTCCAAGAGGCAGGTGTGTGAACTGGGAAGAGCACAGGAGGCCGCCCAGGTGGGCGGGCCGGGCTCCACTGGCTGTGTTCCGTTGTTCCCATCCCAGGGTCTCAATTTTTATAGATCTAAAATGAGAATTATGGTATTTCTGCAGCAAGTTGCCGCGAGGATGACTGAGAGGGCATACAGTGCCCTTCACGGACAGGGCGTGTGGTCAGTGTAAACTCTCCTCCAGGTGCCACGTTCAGAGTCAAAGTCTCCAACTCTGGGTCTCTGAGTCGCAGAGGCACTGAGGACACCCTGCAATGCAGCCGAAGGGCCCTGGCTGGGGACACTGAGGGGGTGCCGTCCCCTCCCCCTGCTGCTTGTGTGCTGTGGATAGTTGACAGGTATGGCCTTTCTGTGAACTTTTCTTCCTATCTTCTTTCCTCCCCCTGTGCGGGTTTCAATACCTCTACTTTCTGAACCCTTCTGTGCCCTTGAGCACTAGCTACATTGTTTCAGTTATATTTTCGGATGCACCTGTCTTAACTCCCCAATCGGGGTATAAACTTCTTACTGTTAAGGGCTACTTGTATGTATCTCTGTAGCCACACCCTTCTCTCGAGTTTACAAAATGGGCCCAGCACCCATCAAAGGCCAGCTGGATATGGATTGATGGGTTTGGGCCGGTTTCCGTGAATTAGACTCAATTTATAATATAAGGTACTCCTATTATACTCATTGATCTTATTTAAATTCATTTGGCGCGTATTCCGTGGGTACCTATTGTGTGGTAGGCCCCCTTCTGGCCTCGAGAAAACACTGGTGAACACAATAGAGAAGCCTTGTTCATTGTTCACTGAGCTCGTACCTTTGCGAGGAAGGGGCAGTTGATAAATAATTAACTCTGGAAGAAAACAGGTAGTGACACGTGTAATGATGGAAACAGCACAAGGTGATTGGCTGGAGGCGCAGGAGGGAGTTCGTGGGGTGGCCAGGGAAAGCTGAGGTGGAATCTAAGCTGAGCTGTGAATGACCAGTGAGAACCAGCCAGAAGGAGTATTTCGGGCTGACAGAACAGCGAGGCCTAAGGTCTTTGGACAAGTGCTCATGTGAAGGTTCTAGCTCTTTAAGTTAGAAGTTCAGGGGCGCCTGGGTGGCGCAGTCGGTTGAGCGTCCGACTTCAGCCAGGTCACGATCTTGCGGTCCGTGAGTTCGAGCCCCGCGTCGGGCTCTGGGCTGATGGCTCAGAGCCTGGAGCCAGCTTCCGATTCTGTGTCTCCCTCTCTCTCTGCCCCTCCCCCGTTCATGCTCTGTCTCTCTCTGTCCCCAAAATAAATAAACATTGAAAAAAAAAATTAAAAAAAAAAAAAAAAGAAGTTCAGAAAGAATATGAATGTGCGGAAAACCGAGTAAGGACAATGGTTGGGGACCTGTTTGTTTATTTATTTATTTATTTATTTATTTATATTTTTATTTATTTATTTATTTATATTTTTATTTTTTTAATGTTTGTTTTTGAGAGACAAACAGAGCACGAGCAGGAGAGAGACAGAGAGAAAGAGAGAGAGAGAGAGAAATACAGAATCCGAAGCAGGCTCCAGGCTCCCAGCTGGGGGCCCGACCCGGGCCTTGAACTCACAAACCGTGAGATCGTGATCTGAGCCGAAGTCGGTCGCCCAACCACCTGAGCCACCCAGGCCCCCCTGGATCGTGCATTTTCTTCATGTTTATTTATTTTTGAAAGAGTGACAGAGAGAGACAGAGAGAGACAGGGTATGAGCAGGGGAGGGGCAGAGAGAGGGAGACAGAGAATCCGAGCAGGCTCCAGGCTCTGAGCTGTCAACCCAGAGCCCGACGCGGGGCTCGAACCCACGAACCGTGAGATCGTGACCTGAACTGAAGTCGGACGCTTAACCGACTGAGCCACCCAGGTGCCCCAGGGACCTGGGTTTTAAATACTTACGTAGATGAAGTGACCAGTTCTCGAGGCACTGCCATCCTCGTTCAGGGGCTCAGTGCTTGTGCTTTTCCTATTCAGCAGGCAGCACTATTTTGAGACATCCTCTTGTCTACATGGAGGAGTAATAGCCCCAAGTTTCTCCTTATTCTTTCCTCCCTTTGAAACAGCAATTTCAGAGCCTTAATCACTGCTAGATTTGCCTCTCTCCCTCGCACGTACATTCTTCAGAATTCGTAAGAAGAAAAGCAAATGTCAGTGGAAAGAGTTCTAAAATGTGTAGCTACCTACTTACTTAGGCACTTATTTATTCTTTATATTCCACCTGCCTCCCCAGAGGGGTTGTAGTTGCCTACGTTAGAAAGCATAGCTACCAGTTTAAACAGCACAAGTATCAGACAAGACAGGTCAGACCAGGGCCTGCACTGGTGGGATGGTGAGGAGACAGTCACTATGTCAGAGAAGTAATTGAGGGGCACAGCTTTGCTGAAGCTTTGCTCCAGCCAAGGCATGAAGGGTGTCTTAAGAGGTTCCACGGACCTGGGCTTGAGCCTCACGTCAAGGACCGACTGTGAGGCCTTAGATAGTTCGCCCCCACTCTGAGCTCCATCTGAAAAGTGAGCGAGTTACTAGGTGAGAGGAATTCTGTGGCTTGTCCAATGGCACCATTGTGTGATCCCGGGTGGGGTTGGTGTCACAGAAGGCCAGGGTGCAGTTTGCAGGTGAGAGAGGGCACCTGGGAAGGGTCGAGCCCTGCTTTGGGAGGCAGCAGGGTGCCTGAGGAGACCTTTGTGCTGTTTAGGCTGTGTAGCATGGTGGCCAGGAGTTCGCACCCTGCCAGGTGACCTCCCTGGGTTTGCATCCTTGGTTGTGTTACTGAGTCTCTCTTTACCCCAGCGTTCTCATCTCATCTGTAAAAGGGTATAATGGTAGGCCTTCGACAATAGGGGTGTTGACAGAATCAATGACATTCATCCATCGGGAACAATTCTAGGCACTGAGCAAATGTTCAGGAAATGAGAATGACCGCTGATGCGGTTGCGGCTACCGTTCAGCCACCAGAACTCATCGGAGGAGGGGACGTCATTGCTCCCTTGGGTCGTCTTGCCCAAAGAATGACCGGGTGAGGCCCCCGGATAATTATGCTAGGCAGATAACTCAGCCTGATACCAACTTCATGGGTATGACGTGGGCACAAACAGGGCACTCACAATAACTGCTCACATGAAGTGAACACTGCCTGTGTGCCATGCCCTGTGATTGAAACCATACTTGCTTTTCCCTATAATTTTGGCAATGACCCTATGGGCAGGGAAGGACCTTGAGGTTCAGAGTAATCCATTCTTGCTGGAACCCACGTCTGTGACTCCAAAGTCCATGCTTTTGAGGTGAGTCAAATTCTTGCCACAAGTGTGGAATGAAGCCTTACCTCTGAGCACACACATACACACACACACACACACACACACACACACACACACATACACACACATACATACACTCACCACACCAGGAGTGGGAAGAATTTCATTTAGAGCCATAAAACATGTGTTTAGTGTTTGCCTCTTCACTTAGTGGGGTGTGGCCTTGGGCAAGTCATGAGTCTTTTAGTTCTGTCTTAAAATGGAGAGTCAGATCCTCCCCAGCTTCCTCAGCAGAGTGTGAACCTCAAATCCTATAGATGATATACGTGAATGTTCTTTAGGATCCCAGAACAATACAAATGGCATTTAAAAAAATCATGGGGCGCCTGGGTGGCGCAGTCGGTTAAGCGGCCGACTTCAGCCAGGTCACGATCTCGCGGTCCGGGAGTTCGAGCCCCGCGTCAGGCTCTGGGCTGATGGCTCAGAGCCTGGAGCCTGTTTCCGATTCTGTGTCTCCCTCTCTCTCTGCCCCTCCCCCGTTCATGCTCTGTCTCTCTCTGTCCCAAAAATAAATAAACGTTGAAAAGAAATTTAAAAAAAATCATTTATAACCAAGATTGCTACAATTTTGGATTGCCTTCCTCCCGCAAGACTTCCTTCCCTTCTCAGAAAAATAGAATCATCCTCCTGCCAATGCTTCTGTCTCTTGGGATGTTGGCGCAGAACGTGGAAGGACAAATTGCCTTAATTTAGCTCTAAAAATATTGGGGCGGGTCAATTTTCAGAGTGTTGTCAAGTGCGGAGTGTGTGGACAATGAATTTTAGCGAGGAGTAATGGCCCACGTCAGTCAATAAAGGCAACAAGGCAGGGAGGTGGGGGTGCGAAAGCCGTCAACCAAGGTATCTGCTCTGCAGCGAACTGGAGAATTTCCATTAGGCAGGGAGAAGAGCGAGGTGGCAATACCTCGTCCCTGTGTGTTCCTTTCTTTGAAGAAGGGTAATTACTGTGTTGATCTTATTCTGGCCAGTCATTCAGGTTTGTTGACTTGGCTATTATTTCATTCTTCCCTGTGTGTGCTCTACCTTAATGGGGTGATTAGGCCTGCAGGCAGTCATCAAATAAATACACTGGGTGCCTGGGAACTTGGCCACCCTTGGGGGCAGGTGAGGTGGGATGCCAAGAAATGCCTAGTAAGGGGCGAAGCCTCAGGGCTGAGCATTAAGGCTCTCAGTGTTTCTTCCTGAATGGCAGTGTTCACTCATTACTGTGTCTGTTTTGGAAACGTTATCTCTGGAGAGGAGAGTGAGGCAGAGAGGGGAGAGCTGGGTCTGTCCCTCTCAGCCACTTGGCCCGGCCACTTGACCTCTCTGAACTTGAGCCACCTCATATCCAAATAGTGATAATGGTGAGTTGGGCTCCTCAAGGCTGTTGAGAGGCTCAAATACACTGATTTATCCCTTTTTCCCTCCAACATGTGTTAACTAAGCAACTACTGTATCTCTGACACTGTGCTAAGACTTGGGAATATGGCAGTGAAAATAACGAAGATCCTGGCACCCAGAGAGCTTGAAGTGTATAGTGAGGCAGCTGGTGATGACTGGAATGCCAGGGAGGGAAAACATGACAAGGGAGGGAGTGCCAGGTGGAGTGAGTGCGATTTCTAGGAAAGGAGACATTTGATCAAGGGCCCAAAGGAGGAGAGGAAGCACGTCAAATAAATATCTGAGGGAAGAGTGTTCCATATAGAGGGAACAGCAAATGCAAAGCAAGATAATATGCGTGAAGATACTTTACAAACAGTGAAGGACTGCCTAAACATATGTTATCGTTGATTATATTTCTTATTTTAACGTTTATTTATTTTTTTTAAATTTTTTTTAACGTTTATTTATTTTTGAGACAGAGAATGAAAGGGGGAGGGTCAGAGAGAGGGAGACACAGAATCTGAAACAGGCTCCAGGCTCTGAGCTGTCAGCACAGAGCCCGATGCGGGGCTCGAACCCACGGACCCCGAGATCATGACCTGAGCCGAAGTCGGTCGCTCAACCGACTGAGCCACCCAGGCGCCCCACGTTTATTTATTTTTGAGAGAGCGAGCACGAGTGGGGGAGGTGCAGAGAGAGGCGGGGACAGAAGACCCAAAGCGGCTCCGTGCCTACGGCAGAAAGCCGGACATGGGGCTCCACCTCCTGAGCCATGAGATCGCGATCTGAGCCGAAGTCAGACGCTCAACCGATTGAGCCACCCAGATGCCCCTCATTTTTATATTTCTTAAATCCAGCTAGCCTAATAGCAGAGACTGATTTCATCACAAGATGTATGCCTGCCTCTCAGTGCTGCAGAAACCTCTCTATAGGTTCATATCAAGTCTTGGCACCTCAGCAGCTCACAGAGGAAAGTAGAAGGGGTCTCTGTATGATTTTTATCTCCATGTCATTGCTGCTGTAATTAACCATTTTTGAGGCCACGTCTAGAAGGACTACAAGCAAATGACAAGTCAATTAAGTTAAAAAAAAAAAAAAAGAAAGAAAGAAAAGGAAGAAAAAGAAAAAAAAAGCCAGACTGCTTTTGCATTCTGTGAATGACAAAGAAAAAAGGGAAAAGATAAAGCTAGTTGCTGAGTATTTTTTTCTTCGCCCCTTTTTGCTTGGTTGTGTTACGATGGCAAAGTCTGCTTTCCTAGTATAAAATGTACATTTCTACTGACATTTAGAAAACGACTCCGAGAGCTTCGGACAAAAGGTTCTCTAGATGTGCAAGAAGTTTCAATTATTCTGCTTGGGAGAATCAGTTTTTAGAGATGCTTTTTGGTAGCGGGAGGCCTCAGCTGAGGCAGGTAGGAGAGTTAATGAGTGGAATTGCTAATGACAGGTAGGAAAATTGGTTGTCAGTCAAGAAATGGCAGGAGCACTGGCAAAGAGACCTGTAGAGGGGAGGTGGAGGGCGAGCTGTTGGAGATGGATGGGCTGTGGTCGGAGAACAACGCTGTAACTACTCACATAAGAGACTGCCTGCCGGAGACGGGGGGCGGGGGACCGAACTCAAAAATGCATCATTTGGGACTTGAGAGACCAGGAGGCTTTGTGGTTTCATTATTTCTAGCCTGCTTCTTACTTCCCAATCTCAAATGGATTCAAGGATGGTAAATAGTGTCAGCCAACATTGCTAAGCCTGGCATTCTCTGCTTAGCCCTTGGATGAGCTGGCTGTTCACGGCTTCTTCTCTCCCAGCCTTGCTATGGCAGGTAGCAGAGATAAACTTGACCTATGGCCTTATGATATTATGTTATGAGCTTGAAAGAACCTCTGACCCACCAGTCGTTTTATACAAGGAAGATGCTCCATGCCAAAGAGGGAAAGTGACTTTGCCCAGGTCTCACAGGGCTTTGCTGGAAAAATCAGAACTAGGGAGCCCAGGTATGATATTGTTGTCTGAGGAGTGCCCAAAAAAACGACCCCATGTTCAATACTCAGCCTTGTTGAATGGCATCTCATCAATGTTTACCCAGGAAACCTACAGAGAGATCTTCTCCCTCCAACTGATGTTCAAATGATAGCTATACTGGTCCCTAGGACAACTGGATTTTGAAACCTTTGGAAAAGCAGGTCAGAAGTTGATGGGATGGATGAAAGAGACACAGGACCAAGTAGGAGTTGGAGGACTAGGGTTCAGGTCCTGACTGATCACATTCTGGCTGTGAGATTGGGCTAAGGCATAGAATCATGGGACCAGGAAGGACCTTCATTCATCTAGACCAATTCCTTTTTCTTTCATAGTCCCCTGTACCATATCTCTGAGAGGTCCTCTGGTCCTGTGATAGGACAGGGGAGTCATTTCCACTGAGGGCAACTCGAATTGTTGGAAAGGTCATTCTTATGCCAACCCCAACTCCTAAATCCCTCTTGAGTCAATTCCTCCAATATTACTTCTCTGGAACTCAGTTATCTTATTAGAAAATTAGGGATTGCAATACCAGCCTGTTCTGCCTCTCTGATAGGGTAGTAGGAAGGTTATGTAACAATATACAGTCAAGAGAAGAAAAAGCAGTAGTGGTAATGTAGGGTTCTGGAAATCGTTGCAACTTACTGGAAATGGGAAGTCCCTCTGAGCAGAAAATTCCAGCTTTATGAAATAGAAATGGAAACACCTGCCCTTCCCTTCCATCAGAATTTCCGTTAGGATCCGCCAGAGAAGCTAAGAAAAAGAGGCAACATGATGTAGCTAAAGGAGCATTGCATTTGAAAATTTAACTTCAGGCCGCTGCCATTTAATCACCACACATCTTATACAGAAATCCGTCACATTCTTGGAACCTCAGTTTTCCCACTTTGTAAGGTACAGATGGATGTACTTGTCTGTTTGTTTGTTTCCTTCTGTAAATTTGCAAAAATCAGTTGAGATCATTGATCTGTGATTTGTGCACCATCACTTTGGGTGCATGTGTGAGGTGGCTGCCCTTCCTGGGTCAGTAACAGGGAGCCCATGATATCCTGCCATATCCCCCAGCATGCCGTGCTCCTCCAAGGTCTCAGCTCTTCCTAAGCTGCATGTGATCAGGAGGGAGAGATCTTTGCTGGAGTCTGAATGCCAAGATGATCATCTCAGGCAAGCCCGGGGGATGCTTAGGGCTGAATACTCACTTGTCTCTCACAGAACGAAAGGCAGTGCTCTACTCAGGCCACGTTCAAAATAGATTAAAAAGTATAATAGAGTCGAGTCACTTTTCCCTCTAGGCCTCAGCCACCATCTTGCTTACTCATACTGAAGGCCTTTCATCCAGCACCAGGCTGAGATGCAGACTCCAGCTCTTCTGCATTCATTGGATTAAAAATGTCAGAGCTGGAGGCAATTTTTGATCAGTTGGTCTGCCTCTTTGATGGTGTAGTTGGGGAATCTAAGGTCCAAGAATTCTATTGTCCTAGAAGGAATAGCAGTTAATGCCATGGCCAGGCCTGGAACTCAAGGCTTATAACTCTGAGTGTATTGCTCTTTGATTCACGCTCTTTGGTTCAACAACTAGTGAGGTCTAACTATGTATTAGACGTGGGGTTCCATCAGCAAGCCAGACCTGTCGTGGCCTGCTACAGCTGATCACTAATTGAGGTGATCGACATGAAAACAAATAATTCCAGTCCAAGAAAAGCTCTCTCCCGTATCCCCTTGTGTCACTATCTTCCCAAAGGCCTTTTGTGCAATTTGGGCCAGATTTCCAACTCTTGCAAGCTTTTTTCAATGTCTCTAACGTGGAGACATCCATGTGTTCATTCATTCTCTCGACGTTAAACATTGATTAGCACTTGTTTCTACCACATTAGTGTCAGCAGGTTTGTGCATAAGGAGTGGCCCTTTAACGCCCTAACCTGGGCTCCACGCCTGATGGGCACAGTGATTTCACAGGTCCAAGGTGAGGCTGGAGAACCCGCACTCTGAATAGACTTGCTCAGGTGACTGTGATGGGCACCCAGGTTGAGAGTTCGTGGCCTACTATGCCTGAAACGCGCATATCAGACAGTGAGAAGGCAGAGACACGCAAAGGCCCCACTTCGCTCTCAAGTAGCTCCCGGTCTAGTGGGAGGTGGGGAGTTGGGACAAGTGAACTGGCTCTGATACTGCTGTCTGAGGAATGTGATATCAGAAGCAAGCCCTAGCACCAGGGGAACACAGCATCGGGGCAGCGATGTCATCTAGAAAGCGTCGGGTACGGCTTCTCGTGGGGGAGACGCTTGAGGCGAGCCTTCAAGGATGTATATGAGTCAGCTCCCGGGATGGCCAGTGTGGTGTGGGCAGTTTGGGATCAGGGAAGTGCGGAGAGTCAAGAAGTAGCTGAATGTATTCAGGGAATTGCAAGAAGGAACGGGAAAGGAGGAGGCAGGCGAGAGACTGAGGCTGAGGGCGTAAGCATCAGTTCTCAGAGGGCTTTATCCTCTGGCCCAGGCGAGTGGGTGGGAGGATGGGGGTGGGCAGGGCTTCCTCTGAAGCAGAGGAGTGACAGACTGGACCTGATCTTCAGGAGGTCACTTTGGCAGTTTTGTGGAGAGCAGAGCGGGCTTCCGGAGGGTGATGGGAGGCTGAGACGGTGAAACACTCTGTGTGCCATCCTCGAGCCGGCTGTTGGGAGATCACTTGGCAATGAGCATCTATCTTTCTGCAGAAGAGACAGGTGCCATTACTCTCAAGGAGTTCCCTACTTTCTGAGCTGAAAGACAATGGCTGGTGGAAGAGTTAGAGAGAAGGGTGGGGGTGGGGGTGGGGGGGAGGACAGGGATGTACTTGGTGTCAAACGGTGTTTAAAATACCCTCTTTGCATCACACCAGCTCTTAATTGGCACCAACCACTGCGGGGCTGATTGATCCCAGCGAGGGTCCAGCAAAACAGATAATTTCGTACAAGCTCTGAAATTCATGAGCCCTGTGGGGGTCCCACACGCCGGGGCTTTGTGGTGGCTGAGGTCTAAGCCTTCCTTGAAGGGGTAAGTATCCAGGGGTGGCAGGTTTTTTTGCTTTGTGTTTTCTTTTCAAAGTGCAGAATATATTCATGTAGTTAATGCCTGTGGCCTTGCTGAGCAGATTAAGGGAGAGTAGAACAAAGAGCTGGGTTACCAGGCTACTTGTGATAAATTAATTCTTAATATAATGGGCTTACAGAAAGAGAAGCTGGGTATGAAGGATGCCCAGGAAACCTAATTTGAGATTAAGGTCTCGATTCATAAAAGATCTGTCCGCTGCACGCTCACGGGTTGGGTCAGACGTAGCCTCTCTCTTAGGCCCAGGGCTGCATGGGATATCCCCAGATTTGCGGGGCGTTCACACAAGAGGAAGGAAACCTATGTTTATGGAGAACCTACTCCTTACTAGGTACTTTGTCTCTGAATACTTTCCCCCCCGCCAGAAACCCCATCAAGGTAACTAATACTACTCTTCTCAGATGTGAAAACTCAAACCAAAAAGATTATGCTATATGACCCAGGTCTCACAGCTGGTAAGGGCTTCGGAGAGTCAGCTGGGTGCTGGGCTACAGAGTTTCTGATTTAAAGCATGCATTTGGCTACTCATAGGGTCATGTTTACCGACATTGGCACGATACAGCCAAAGCCTTTAATTTATTTGAAGAGTGTTGATATTGTTCACAGCACTATGTGCTGTAAGACAGGGCACAGGACACAATATTTCAATACTGGGATATGCTGTGCTGCTTCTGGAAGCCAGTGTGTGTATAGCTCCAGGACATGGATTTTGTATCTGTGGCTTATGTTACTCTGGCTTTCTTCTCTGCACCTTGAAAACTATGGGACGGAGGCACAGTACCTTGGCAACCTGTGTCGGATCAGATGGGACATGAGGGGATGCTTCGTGGATGCTACGCCTTTTCTGGGTTTCCCCTTATTGTGTCACTCACGTTTTCCCCTTCTTTCTGCATTCCTGATCGATTTACTGTAACCATAGCAACAAAAACCTTATTCTTACTGTGTTGTTCTGTTTGCCCCATTTTTCTCTTGGTTTGTTTCACCTTTGTTAAAAAACAAAATTCGGGGGCGCCTGGGTGGCGCAGTCGGTTAAGCGTACGACTTCAGCCAGGTCACGATCTCGCGGTCCGGGAGTTCGAGCCCCGCGTCAGGCTCTGGGCTGATGGCTCAGAGCCTGGAGCCTGTTTCCGATTCTGTGTCTCCCTCTCTCTCTGCCCCTCCCCCATTCATGCTCTGTCTCTCTCTGTCCCAAAAATAAATAAACGTTGAAAAAAAAAATTAAAAAAAAAAAAAAAAAAAACAAAATTCGGGGCGCCTGGGTGGCGCAGTTGGTTAAGCGTCCGACTTCAGCCAGGTCACGATCTCGCGGTCCGTGAGTTCGAGCCCCATGTCGGGCTCTGGGCAGATGGCTCAGAGCCTGGAGCCTGTTTCCGATTCTGTGTCTCCCTCTCTCTCTGCCCTTCCCCCGTTCATGCTCTGTCTCTCTCTGTCCCAAAAATAAATAAAAACGTTGGAAAAAAAAAATGTTTAAAAAAAACAAAATTCAACTGAGTGCATTTAAAGATGGAACTGGCTTTAGTCAATGATTCAGGAATCAGGTATCATTCCATCTGGCAAGCAGAAAGAAGCTCCACCCATGGAGCTGGACAATGGAAGGATTTCAAAGGCAGAAGGAGGGTGGAACAGGAAGTTAGAAGAGTGGATTATTTCAGGCAAGATTATTTTCCTGTAGGGGAAGGCAGAGGGGTCTTCTCACGCAGATTACCTCCCTAGTGGAGATAAGGAAATTCTAGACTGATTGATTTAAAATTCCGCTTCTGGAAAAGGCTGAAATTGCAGTTGGGTTAGGTACTAAGTCTTGCTGGATCAAAGCCACAGGGACACCATTTGGAGCTTATCGTTTCTTTTTAACACCTTCAACACGCGGACAGGCACACACATGTCCATGAGCTCGTCTTTCTGTGCAGCTTTTTTACGCTACACCCTGGGGCAAGCCGTGTGTCCGTGTGAGAAGCTCCCTCCTTACTTCCAGGTAGAGCGGCGGTGAAGGCTGGCAGATCCCTCTCGGGTTGGTTAGTGACTCTATGACAAATATTTGCACGCTGTCAGAAGGTGAAATAATGCAGCAAAATATTTGGATCTTTGCTCTCCGTGATGTGAAACTGACTAATTGACTTTGTTTTTCTCTTTGTACATCGTTTGGTGCCATGCAGACCCAAACCTTTTAAAGATACTGACAGAAATGCCCTGTTAATTTGGCATGGAGACTGATAAGCCCTAACCTCACCATCCATTAGGGAGACAGATGGGGGTCAGATAAATTGGGAACTGAACGTTCCAAGAATATGCCACCCCCAAATACAACTCTTTGCCGTATGGGTTATTTTGCTGTTGTTGTTTTAAGGCCAGAGAGAAGTACTTATTACTAAAACTATACATTTATGCTATAAAAGAATGCGTGAATGTAGAGTGAGACCCACTATTGATCTATTTAGATCCTGCCAACCATCATGTGAGTTATCTGAGCCGTATTCTTTTTGGCATACCCATAAGTGCTGTAAGAATGGCAGTTTTATCTTAGACCCACATGGATTATTTTGAACTGAAGGCAATCGGCAGTGGAGAGCCCACAGATGCAGGAAACTCTCTTTGCTTCCCCGCATCTGTCTAAAAATAAGAGTATAAATTTCTCCTTTTGTAAAGGAAATTTCCATTTATAAAGGAAATTTCCATTTGTAAAAATGTCTTCCTAGCTACTCTGGGAGACAGCTCATCATCTGAGAGGCTTCTTAGCTACATAACAGATTACCTTTATTCACCATACAGCTCCTCCTCTCCCCTTCCCCTGATTTGCCTCCTGGCCCAGAAGCCCCAAGCCCCCTTTTCCTTTGATTTAGCCTAAGATGGTGTATAAACTTCCACGTCTAGCCACCTCCCTGAGCCACACTTTATCTTGTGAAATCCTATGCACATGTACATAATTGAAACTTTTTTCTTTTGTTAATTTTTTACCAGTCTGATTCAAGTGCGTCGGCCACTGAACCCATAAGGATAAAAGGGAAATTTTTCTTTCCTCCTCTACAAAACGAAATGATGCAATCAAGAGAAGATTTGCGTCACATAGGAGCACTCTCCAGTTTCTATCGCTTTTTCATAGCTGCTATTTTATTTGATCCCCACAATAACACAGTCCTGCGGGGATGCCAGGAGTAAGAATCCCATTCCCCAGGTGGACAAACTGAGGCTCAGAGGCTGATTAGTTTACGTGTCCTACCCAGCCTGGGTCATGGCAGAGAATTGAACAGGTGCATTTTCTCTCTTACATGGTCTTGTTTGCTGGGTGGGAAAAAAGAGGTGTTTGTATGTTGGAATCTAGGAAAGCAAGCAAGAGGCTGAAAACTTGATATAGGAACCACCAACAGCACAATTTGGCTTAATAATAGATTGTTTTTCAAGTGTCAGGTGTTCTGCTGCTTTCACAGTGCAGATCAATTTCTGAGAGAATCTGAGCAAAACGACCATCCGTCCCGACTGCTGCAAAATAGATTTGATCTTTTACATCTTGGTTCTCTCTAGACGTTGCTCCCAGACGAGGCATCTTTCACGGTTGTTCCTCTCATTACTTGTAAGGACAACTTGTTCAGTCTTAGTGACATTGTTATTATAAATAGCAGAAGGGCAATTAATACTCTCCTCTAACTCTTACAAGTTAGAACCCTCCCAACAACATGCACTGCGGGAACTCTCATTTCAAAAGGCAATGCCATCAATAGGAAATAGTTATTTAATTTTCAAGCAGGTTAAGAGCTTTCCTATGCAAGTATGAGTGAGTTATTATATTAATCACTTTTAAATAAAGTAGTTGAAGCAGGAAAATGTTGAAGGATGAAAAATAAGAGAAAGAAAAGTAAAACCACTCTGTATTACAAAAAGCACATTTCAAGCAGACCTTCACAAATGGGTCCTTGAGGTTTTTTGCTGCTCCCTGTGCATGACAAGCATATTTGCTAAGAGCCCTTGTGACTGCCTCCAGCCACCCCCACATCTTGTTGTGCAACAGAAAAAAGAGAAATGAGCCTGTTGAGGGAGAAATTTGGGGAAGTTTGGGGCAAGACTCTGAGATGCATTCTGGTTGTCAGTACATAATCCTTCAGAAATGAAGATAATATTCTAATCTCATCAGAACGGAGAAAAGCATGCCTCTCCCTAGACAATCCATGTTGTGTCCATCAGATTTCCCTGTGACATTACCTGCTTTTGACATCAAGCTGCCGGGAGAACACAGGATGTAAAGCTTCCTAAAGCAGCTAGCTACTACCGTGGGGGGGGGGGGGGGTTATTCACTCCAGCAAGAACGGCCAAAATCAATTTTGAAGTTGACAGCCTGGGTCCAGTAAGGATATACGGTTGAACTCCATTAGTGAATTTAGAATCGCAGTAACACGTCTACTGACTTTCAGAGAGTTTCAACTGAAGGCGGCTTCAATCTAGATCTTCAGACTCCCCACAAAGACTGTGCTGGCATGTCAGGTAAAGTGACTCTGGCTTGACTGGCAGTTATGTGTCTTTTTTTTTTTTTTTTTTTATGCAGGAGATGCTGCGTATCGTTCATGGTCATATTGCAGGGAGGACATAACTCTGTCGTGACTCTGTGGTGAAGACCAGTCTCACATAATTGATGGGAGCAGGTGTTCACGCACCTCTCAGCCCAGTTCCTTTAGAAAACAACCAAGCATGGAGGAAGGGCTAATTTGAAGTGTGGAATTGCCCACTATTTATGGGCTATTCATAAACCCTTAATGAGCCCAAACTTCCATTTTGCAATCATTTCACCAAATACTTGGAATGGTTCGTCTTTAGAGGACTTCAAGTTGATTTTGGTTTTTTTTTTAAATTTTTTTTTCAACGTTTATTTATTTTTGGGACAGAGAGAGACAGAGCATGAACGGGGGAGGGGCAGAGAGAGAGGGAGACATAGAATCGGAAGCAGGCTCCAGGCTCTGAGCCGGCAGCCCAGAGCCCGATGCGGGGCCCGAACTTACGGACCGCGAGATCGTGACCTGAGCTGAAGTCGGACGCTTAACCGACTGAGCCACCCAGGCGCCCCTGAAATACAATTTTTATATATTTTCTTCCACCTCTTTCTCCCCATGCACATTTTTTTAATGGGTAGATTCATGATGCCTGTGTTGGCTTTTGTGCTTTGCTGTTTCTTTGTTTACTTGCCCTTGTATAAAAAGTGTTCCTTTGGCCCACAGAATCCTCTTAATTATTATCTGTAATGACTGAGTAATATAGGAAGTATGTTCTAACACAGCTGCCTAAAAGTTAAATGTGTCGCTTAAGGAACTGGTGTTTTCTTATCCCTACTGGTGCTCACATAGAGGTTGGATATTCAACTAGCAGTATGAGTTGAGCTGGATGCACCTGCTCTAAAACCGTATTCCAGTTTGTGAGTTATGACCCTCAAGGACCAGCCACTTTGCAAGGCTGATGGGCTTTCATAAGATATGACTGTCAGGAACCAGAACTTTTCAAGGAACCACTCCTCCCAGTCATCCATTGAATTCCTTTATACTCATTACTATCTAAGTTTATAATGTAAGCTTGAAAAACAGTGGAGCTTTACTTCCTTGGAAATAGCTACTAGTTCATGATGTCCCTCCGATTAACATGGAGGAAGCAAGTTCCTGCGTGCTGGGTACATTTTGAGAAGATTAAACCTTGATCTCTGATCTCACAGAATTCAGTTGAGAATTACTAACACCGTATGAGGCACTGGGCACACAAAGCAAGAAAAAGCCACCTTCTCTCTGTTCTAGTGGGACTCAGAAATGGGGATGGGGAGCTCTGGGGCCTGACTTCAGGGCCGACAACAATGAGAAAATGAGGTAAATGCTACAGAAGCGCCATATAGAAGGGTCTGCCGGGGCACCCAAGAGAGCAAATTAATCTTGCATAACGGAGTGGTATTGGAGGTCAGGAGGGTAAGGCACATTGACTGACAGGTTTTAACAAGGCAGAAAGCTAAATGCTTCAAAAGAGGGCAGAGGAGATGTGGGAATTCATTCATATGGAAGAGAGAGCTTTTTCTTGCTGGGAGGTGGTGGGAGAGGAATCCTATAGGACAGAGTGACCATCCACACCTTGACGGGCGGGTGTGAGAATGGAGAAAAGGTTGACTGTGTTAGAGTAATCCAGCAACTCTTGTCTGTGTTCAGAGTCCTAGGACCTGGTGTTTGCCTTTTGTTTAGTAGTTTACATTTTTATTTGGTTTTGATCTTTTAGTAACCGGAGTAAGGAGTCACATCATAGCCAGGGCACCCAGCAGTTCCAGCTCTGAATGTATAAGCCATGCTGGCCCCCCTCCAGCAAAACTCTCTTCCCCTCGGAACCAGGTCAGCTCACGTGGCATCAGTACTGAGACTGTGCCTAGGACCTCCTCACTGCTACTGTGTGTCCGTCTGCCTTCTATTCACTTTGTCTAAGTTCCCTTCTGATAGAGCGTATGCCCTGGCATTTCTTCCCATTTACAGCATTACCTGTCCCACATCGAGGTGGAGAGAAGATGGCTATTTAGAATTTAGAAGGGCTATAGTCCTCAAGAGCAAAAGGCCTTTTCTCTTCTCTGGGAGGGGAGAGGTGAACCATGGAAGAGAAAGAGAAGCTGCTCAGGAAGGAAAACACATGTATCTTCACGGAGCTGCCATAGACGGAAGGCAGTGCTCTTGGAGAAGGTCCACCTCAAAGGCCTGTGACACACTGATGAGAACATGGACGACTGCTGCGGGAAGTGGCTCGCAAAGACCTGGTTTGTGCCAGGCCAGAGGCCTGGAGGTGCCGAAAGGGACCCTAGATTTAGGAGCAGAAAATGTAGGTTCTTATCTTCTGATTCCACAATAAATAAGATACTAATGATCACAATTAATAATGGCAAATGTGTATCGCCTTTTCTATGTGCCGGGATCTGGTACATTAATTCTTTTCTCCACTGAGTCTTTGTAACAACTTTATGAGGTGGGGACTATTATAAAGAACCCCATTTTAGAGATCATCCATGAAAATAATGGCTGTAGAGGATAAACACATTTTTTAAATATGAAGCAGAGGGTTTAATAGTCCTAGTGAAACTCCCAGGGCTTTTGGGAAGTTCACATCAGGATCCGATATGTGAAGACATTTAGGAAACTGCTGTACATCCATGAGAGAGTTCCGTTGCACCATAGTTTCTCCCACATTTTCTTTCTTCGTTTGTACTGAGCACCTGCAAGGTGAATGGCATGGAGCTATCACTACAATGGAAATAGATGGAAGAGACTCAGCGCCTCCCTCAAAGACGGACCAACCACTAGGGGCAGTAAGACATCTAGGTGAATGACTCCAAAGTAAAGAAGGTGGGATAAATGTTGGGAGGATGATTTAAACAAGATATTATAAGATCATGTTATCTGCAAATAAATAATTTTACTTCTTCCTTTCCAATTTGGATGCGTTTTGTTTCTTTTTCTTGATCAACTGCTTGGGCTAGAACTTTTAGTGTTACGTTAAATAGAAGTGGCAAGAGTGGGCATCCTTGCCTTATTCCAGATCTTGGAGGAAAACTTTTCAGTTTTTCACCATTGAGTATGACATTAGCTGAGGGCTTTTCACATATTGTCTTTATTGCATCTTTTCCATACATAATTTATTGAGAAATTTTATCATGATAGAGTGCTGAATTCTGACAAATGCTTTTTGGTACCTATTGAGATGATCATGTGGTTTTTAGCCTTCCTTCTGCTAATATGTCACATCAAATTGATTGATTTGTGTATAGAGAACCATCCTTGCAATTCCAGGAATAAATCTCTCTTTGTCATGGTGTCTGATCCTTTTAATGTATTATTGAATTGGATTTGCTAGTATTTTATTGAGGATTTTTGCATCTATATTCATCAAGGATATTGGTATGTTTTTTTTCTTGTGGTGTCCTCATCTATCTTGTGGTATCTTATCTTTATGACCAAGTTGATGTTTACCCCACAGAATACATTTTGAAGTGTTCCCTTTTCTTCTTCTTCTTCTTCTTCTTCTTCTTCTTTTTGGAAAAGTTTAAGAAGGATTAGTGTTAATTCTTTAAATGTTTCGTAGAAGTCACCTGTGAAGCCATCTGGTCCCGGGTCTTTTTTTGTTCGGAGTATTTTGATTACTGAATCAGATTCCTTGTTATTAGTCTTTTCAAGCTTTCTATTTCTTCTTGATTCAGTCTTGGTAGGTTGAATCTTCCTAGAAATCTATTCATTTCCTGTAAGTTATCCAATTGGTTTACATATGATTTTTCATAATGGTCTCTTATGATCTTTTTTATTTCTATAGCGTTGGTTGTAATATCTCCTCTTCCATTTCTTTTTTTTTTTTAATTTTTTTTTTCAACGTTTATTTATTTTTGGGACAGAGAGAGACAGAGCATGAACGGGGGAGGGGCAGAGAGAGAGGGAGACACAGAATCGGAAACAGGCTCCAGGCTCCGAGCCATCAGCCCAGAGCCTGACGCGGGGCTCGAGCTCACGGACCGCGAGATCGTGACCTGGCTGAAGTCGGACGCTTAACCGACTGCGCCACCCAGGCGCCCCTCTCCTCTTCCATTTCTGATTTTATTTATTTGAATCTTCTCTTTTTCTCTTAGTTTACCTAAGATTTTGTCAAATTTTTTTAATCTTTTTATAACATTAGCTCTTAGTTTCATCAGTTTTTTTCTACTGTTTTTGTTCTCTATTTCATTTATTTTTGCTCTCATCTTCATTCATTATTTCATTCCTTCAGCTAACTGTGGGCTTAGTTTGTTCTCTTTCTGGTTCCTTGAGGCAGTCAATGTGGAAAACAGTATGGACTTTCCTAAAAATGTTAAAAATGGAACTACCATATGATTCAACAATTCCAGTTCAATTCAAAGGAATTGAAATCAGAATCTTAAAGAGATATCTGCATTCCCATGTTTGCTGCAGCATTATTTACAAAACCAAGACATGGAAGCAAACTAAATGTCCACTGACAGGTGAATAGATAAGGAAAATGTGGTATATACATACAATAGAATATTATTCAACTATAAAAAAGGAAATCCTGCTATTTGTCACAACATGGATGAACCTAAAGGATATTATGCTAAGTGAAGTAAGAGACACAGAGGACAAAAGCTACATGATACCACTTATATAAGGAATCTAAAATAATCAAGTTCACAGAAGCAGAGAGTAGAGTTGTGGTTTCCAGGAACTGGGAGAGGGGCAAGTGGGGAGGTATCAGTCAAAGGTTACAGAGTTCCAGTCATTTACAATAGACAGGACCTATGTATTTATCCAAATGATACAAAAATGCTGATTCGAAGGGGCACACGCACCCTAATGTTTATAGCAGCACTATCAGCAATAGCCAAATTATGGAAAGAGCCCAAATGTTCATTGACTGACAAACGGATAAAGAAGATGTGGTATATACATACAATGGAGTATTTCTCAGCGACCAAAAAGAACGAAATCTTGCCATTTGCAACACATGGATGGAACTAGAGTGTACTATGCCAAGTGAAATAAGTCAGTCAGAGAAAGACAAATATCATATGATTTCACTCATATGTGGAATTTAAGAAACAAAACAGAGGAACATAGAGGAAGGAAAGGAAAAAAAAGAAACAGAGAAGGAGGCAAATCATAACAGACTCTCAAATACAGAGAACAAACTGAGGGTTACTGGAAGTGTGTTGGGGGGCATGTGCGAAATCAGTGATGGGCATTAAGGTTGGCTCTGGTTGGGATGAGCACTGGGTGTTACATGTAAGTGATGAATCACTGGGTTCTACTCCAGAAACCCTTATTATGCTATATGTTAAACAACTTGGATGTAAAGAAAATTTTTTTAAAAAGGTAGGAACCTAGAGTTAACAATGCTGTGTTGTACACTTAAAAATCTGCTAAGAGTTAAGTGTTCTCATCACAAATAAATAACATAGTGAGCAATTACTGGAGACAAAGGATATGTTTATGGCATAGGTTGTGGTGATGATTTTATGGTGTACATTTACCCAAACTCATCAAGTTGTATACCTTAAATATGTACAGCTTTTTATATATTAATCGTATCTCAATAAGGTGGTTAAAAAAAAAAAGATATAGGCATTTAGGACTTGCTTCCTGATATGGGTAAGGAAGAAGATTCAGCAAAGTCCCTGTAGGGGAAATTGTATCAAAATTAGACTCTAAGGGAAAGTAACTCTGTGTTGTTCCGTCTCCTTCCTAACATGGACTTCCTACTGGATGTACCATGAATTCTTCATTTTATTTATTTATTTAGTATTTTACATTAGCCTAGAGATGCATTTGGAACCCTAAATAGTAACAGTTCTGCCAGCCCTGTGTCGTCATCCCAAACAGACTTAAGCCATACAAGCTTCCAGGGAGTCCATTATCTGTTTATGAACAACAGGCAATCAGACCAATGAACCATGTTATTGTCATTCTATTTGTGTCTCTCAAGTCATTTTTCATCTCGGCTAATCAGAAGATAAAAGTTCATTCTGCACCACCTTCCGCCTCCACCCTCGTTTCAGTTCCCTGTGGTTTCACAGTGGGTTGGGCTATTTGAAATCGGTATAAAACACCCGAGAAGAGCTATAATTTTCAAATTTGCCCGTGGGTAATGTGCGTAGTAAATGTAAAGTACTAGCAATTTGGCTGTTTGAAATGTGACAATTTTCTTACATCAATGTGCAGGGTCTGAGGCAGCACAAGTTTCCAGAAGAAAGATCCATAGCTGGTGGCCAGACCCAAGGTTACCCAAAGAAGTAAGAGAAGAGGTGAAGCAAGCAAGTCAAGCACTTGTGTGGAAGTGGAATCTCCTCAGTGTTTACCCCTGTGGAAGTTTGAGGACAAGGCTGAGGGAGAGAGGGTCTCCAGGGAAACACTGGCTGGTTACCTTCCAAGAGTCCTAAAAGGAGGCATTCGTCTCAGAGAATTGGCCATCACCTAGTATCTGGCCTTCAATCCCGCAGGCTCAGACCTGACTTTACAAGCACCCAGAGGTATATTCTTCTTGTACGGCAGACCCAGACAAGCCAAGATCATGAGGTTGGTGTATAAAATCACAGACTCCCAGTGAAGAACCATGGCCACAGAGACCAGAATGCATAAATCTGTATGACTGAATTCTCATCCCTGGGAAGCTAAACCTTAATCAGAAGCTTATTTGTTGCAAATAGATTCATACTAAGAGGGATCTCACACATCACATGGTAATAACATCAGACTCTCCATCTCACAAAACACAAGTTCCAGGTCTAGAGTCCAATGGCTTTTCCTTCCCAAGATGCTGCTTGGATGGGTACCAACCGTTCTGTCTGCAATGCGTTTTATTGATGCATTTCTTACTAACCATCCCTCTGCTCTCATTCTTAATGTAGCCTCATTACTGTCATGGTTGCCCGTGCTGACTGAATACTAAATTCTCGAAACAACCCCAATGTCTGATGACTTGACCTGCTCGATGCTTATTGGGTGAACAGCTCTGCTTTCCAGACTTTCGAGAAGCCTTTCTCTGGTTATTTTGTCTTTAAGGGACTACCAGTGGGCTCACTGGTGACAGAGTTTAGTGCTGGGAAGGAGTCCAAGGCTCCAGACTCTGGTCCCACATTTTCTGGTTGACTTGGCTACAATGTTCTGTGTGACTAAATAACTTTTAAGAAGTTAGTGGCCCTGAAACTGACCGAGTTTTTGTCTTAGCAACTAGGAAGGTCAGAACCATATTTCTGGCTTCTTCTGGCAACACTGTAAGATTACATGGTATCCATTAACTGTGCGGATCTGAGGATTTCGTGCTTCTGTTTTTGCTTTTTGTTCCATCCCTAAAATCTGTTCAACAATTGTTTTATCCTTTTGTATTTTTGTATGTCCCATCTCATTCTATAAAGGGAATTCAGAGCTCAAAAATCTCAATATGCCCGCTGATAATAAATTTCCATAAGCGAAAGGGGAATAGCTGTAAATTTCTTGGAACACTTGAAAAAGAAAGTATAATTTTTTGCAGTTCTTTGAACTTCTCAAATAAGTGACTTTAGAGTCCTGTGTGAGTGGAATTGTCTTCTCTGCTAGACTTAACCAGGTTCAGGTAAGTATGTGGTAGACAAATGGTGATGACAGAATGGGAGAGGGGAGGACTTCATGCATACAGAGAAGACTTCATACTCATGCGGAAGTGCCTTCTGGGTAGGCTGCACATTTTTTGTGCACATTCGTGAGTGTCTTCTGAGTAATGTGGAGTGTGGGGCTAGAAGAAGGAGTTACAACAGTCTTAGGGGATCTCTAATCGAATTTAGAGTGCCTCAGAGCAGTGACTAATAGTAACCTCATTTCTAATCCCTGGGAGTGAGGGGCTCTGAGGCTTGGGAGGTTTGTAGTCTACTTGACCCTTTGTGTTGGGATTATGTTCTAGCTTAGTCTCTCATTGTAAAGATGAGGAAACTGAGATCCAGGATCTGACTTGCCCAAGAGCATCATCATTTAGCGGCAAAGTCAGGGTAGCGTCCTGCACTGGTCTCCCAGCAAGCTCTTTTTTTCTCATGCCAATACCTAACACTTCTCCCCACTATGTCCAGTTTACTTCTTGTTCAATCCTGCCTTATGAACATACCACTGTTTTCTCCTCTCTTTACTGCCAGCTACTCAAGGAGAGACCTTGCTGGCTATAAATTTTGGGAAAAGTAAGATGCCCTTGAGGAATATTTTACCACTAACCAGTTTCATGTGTTTCACTTAAGGGATGAATTCAACTGGAAAAAAAAACAAACAAACAAAAGTGACATAAATAACATACAGACATCTACTTTTATATCAAGCAATAAAAAACCCAGAGGTGGGCAGTCCATTACTGGCACACCATTTATAAATGTCAATGATGACTCTAGGTCCTTCTATGCTGCTCAGCCATTTTGTGTGTGTGTGTGTGTGTGTGTGTGTGTGTGTGTGTGTGACTCTTCCTGGTCTCAGGATAGCCGCAGGAGCACCAGCCATCACACTCTTATTCTAATCAGATAGCATGGAAAAGGGAAAGGGACACAATAGCATGTGACAGCTGATTCAGACTCCTTTAAAGAACTTCCTAAGACCAATTCCCTCCACGTCACCATGTCACATAACCACCTTAGTTGTAAGGGATACTGGGGAATGTAGTTTTTAGTTAAGGGTTTTGCTGCCCTGAGAAAAATTGGGTTGCTTGGAGAGTAAGAGGGTAGAGTGGTTATTGGGTAAACAACTTCCATGCCCTGCCACTTTCATGATTATGGGAAAATTAAATAATCTCAGAGTTTACTCAACTCTAAAATGGAAATAATAAGAGGTCATGTATGGAAAGTAGTTAGCAAAGTAGCTGGTGCATAGTAAGTGCGAAAGAATATAGAACATTCATAATATAGAGTAGTACGGAAACGATTGATAGAACATAAAAATTCCCCAGTATCGCTGGGGCAGAGGTGAGAACTATTTTGTCTTCTTTTTTTAGTCAGCGTGTTGGATGTTGCACGATGAAATTTCGGAGGTTTCTGGAAGCTTTTGTTCTCCAGGCGACATAGAGGACTTGAGACTTTAGGGGACTTGAGGGAGCTAAGGTCGGTACTCGGCTTGCCATCATCCCTTCCTAGAACGGCTTTTCTCTGAGCCATCAGGTTGTGCTAAGAGCCCTCTGGGAAATTCTCTCTTTGCATGTCTGTCTCTCCCTTGTTATAAGCTATTGAGGATAAGAGCAGTGTCTTAATCACTTTGATCCTTCCAAGGGCCCATCGCAGTACGAGGGACACGGTGGGAAGTCAACAAATGTGTACTGCATCGGGAGTCACTGCTGGGCTGACTCCTTTTAAGATCTTCCTTGGCCAAGCCGAAACACGAAGTCCCCATCCCAGCAGACCTTGTCGGGGGGCATCCTCTGGAACATGAGACAATCAAGGTTTCTTTACGCTTCACTCTCTCAGGGAATGCTCAAAGCTCTGAACAGCTTTTACGTTAAAATGATGGAAGTTAAAAAGGTGACAAGATGGGTAGTGACACTAATGTTTTAGGAAACACGACCCTGCTCAGGGTCCCCTCATATAGCTCTGGGGAGTGAGCATTGTACAGTGAAATTCACTCTGGACCCAAAGCTGAAGTCTTTGGGCCCAGTATTTGGTTCTGCCACTTGTTTACTAGGCTACTGGTGGAGACCAAGTCTAGACCAGTGGCCTCTAATGACTTATCTGTCATGTAGGTAAATAATACTTGCCATTTCTCAATCCCTCTGGGGCTTGTGGCCAACGCTAATGTACAAACGGGCGGGAGGGGCTTTGCACCACGGCTGTCACTATTCTCATGACACCAGTACTCTCCTCTGATATCCGACTAACTGGGTGTATTGGCTTGCTAGGGATGCCATAACAAAGTACCCCAAACTGGGTGGCCTAGGCAACAGAAATGGGTTGCCTCGTATAGTTCCGGAGGCTAGACGTCTGAATTCAAGGTGCCAGCAAGGTTGGCTCCTTCTGAGAGCTGTGAGGGGAGAATCCAGTCTATGCCTCTTGCCTAGCTTCTGATGGTTTGCTGAAAACATTTGGTGTTCCTTGATTTATAGAAGTCTTATCCTGATCTTTCATCTTTTACAACCTTCATATTGTGTGCTCCTTCTGCGCCTGTCTGTTTCTGTCTCTGTAGAAGAACAGCCATCATATTGGATTAGGGCCCAGCCCCGTGACCTTATGTTAACTGGCTGCCTCTGTAAAGACCCTCTCTCCAGGTAAGGTTACATTTTGAGGGATGGGGGTTAAGACTTCAACATGTGGATTTGTTGAATGGCGGGGGGGTGGGGGACACAATTCAACAGATAATTCTGGAGTATAGTAAAGGGTCCATAAATGAATACGTATATTACCTTTAGTCTGAAGAGTTTTACCTTGACTTGTTTCCTGGCAAACTTGGTGGCTTACAGTCTCATTTTCTAATTCTGGTTTCAGCGCTCTGGAACTCTTGGTCTGCTTAAATGTTCTGAGTGTTGCTTTTCTCATTCGTAAAGTGGGAATATTAAAGGCTTTCCTATAAGGCTGTTGAGGACATGAAACGAGACGGCATATGTTAATAAGCACCTTATGTAGTGCTTGGCATGTAGCAAGTGCCTCAATAAATGGCCATTCCCTTTCTTCATAGGAATGTTAGAGAAAGTTGGGAGACCAGGTGGGGGATGGTTAGTGCACACTAGCCTTCATAAAAAACAGTTATATCAATTTGTCCGGTTCCATCATTTTTGTGAAGAGCTATTTAAGTTTGGGGCTTTGGAAACGGAAAGAGAGCTGTCAGAAAGCTTTTTGAATTGACAGGAGACAAGCCAGCGTTGATAATCCATCATCTTAAATTGCTTACCCTTGATCGTGCTCTGCTATTTTTTTCTGACGATTTTTACCCATAATGACTTCTATTAATGTTCTATGTGCCTTTTTAAAAAGCAGTGATTTATAAATAAAAATATCTTCCCAGACCCTGTTTGTGACCTTGAAAACTATGTGAGATTTGATTTATTGTTCTCATACTTTGCATCTTGGCAACACATGTTGAAAACACATTGAAGAGTGAAGCTTAGGTCACCCTCGGTGTGGTGAGGTGGAAATGAATTTGAAATCCTATAATTCAATCTTCTCACTTTTCGGATGAGGAGGTGGAGGAACAGAGAGGCAGGAAGACTGTCCCGCGGTTACCCAATAAGGCAGAACCTGGACTAGAACTTGGGCATTCTGCCGCCCCCCCCCCCCCCCCTCTACAACTTCCGATACTCTATGCTCCAGTCTAATTAGCGTCTTAGGCAAGTCATTTCCACTCCCTGGGCTTTAATCCTCTTTTATAAGGGGGACTAGACCAGCAGTCTGCTGTGGCATTTCTTCACAGAGCCACAGTCAAACCACTGCCACGTGTGTGCCGTGCTCCTCAGGGGAGCAGCCCTTCCCTCCTCTCCCTATCAGACCACTAACTCCAGCATCCAACACCTATGGCCAGCTTATGGGAGGGAAACTGAAACTGAGTGGTGACCTTAATGCCTGGCAGAAATCGGTGCCTCTGGGAGGGGGTGTTCACCGTGACAAACATCACGCAGAGCTAAGAGGGGGAAAAAAATCCTCTTTTAAATACTCTTCAGACCGTGGTGAATTGGAATCCCGGTCTATCTTACCCGCTGAGTGACCTCAGCTGAGTGACGTTGAGTTACGTCGCCTCGATTGTTTCATTAATAGAAAGACCTAGGTTGGAAAGTTGTCGTGAAGATTGAATTCAATAATGTAGGTAAAACCCCTACACAAACCCTGGTACATGGTAAGTATTCAGTATAGTGGTCATAATAGCACATTAGTAAACATATTTTGAACGAGACCGTTGGAGTAGCTCGCTGGTCCCAAACCCGTTCTAGATCTGCTAGAATTGACTGCCCTCCCCAGAAGCACGTATAAAGACAAATGTGTAAACAATTTGAGGGGCTTATAACATCCCTGAAACTCACACATGGGCCCTAGGGGGTCCCTGGATGCCTGATTAAAAACCCCTGAAGAGTATCTTTAGGAAATTCCTTCCTGTTTTATCCGTGATTCAGGAAAATTTCCTACGCTTGCATGACAACTAAGAAACACAATCTAGATGTTCCATAAACCAACTGAATCATAATGTTGCAAGAAAAAGACTCTCTGGCAGGGGTCTGAAATAGAGTAGGACTAGGAACTTTGATGAGAGAAATAATAAGTCTCAGATTCTACATTAACTCAGAACACAGCAGCTATTCAAAAATAAGAAATACAGTGCCTCATTATGATTCTACAAAATGAGAAAATGCCAAACGTGACATGCTAATAGTCTTTACAGTCTGAAACGCAGAGAAGGAGTGTCTCTTGGCCTTCTGGCCAGGCTGACCTTGACCACCGGGACTCCATTTTCATGGGGATAAGGCTGCAGAGAGCTGTTCAATCCGCTTTGCAAATAAAGTTCTGGGTTATGTTATTCCCCAAGGTGTCCTTGATAGAGTTAGGAAGAGGACAGTTGTCAGGTTGTCTCATTTGTCTGTTTTCAAGGGCTCTCAACAAACTCTGCTCTGAGGCTTTATGGTTGCCATCTAAGGATGATACTCCTTGTTCAGGACCCAGACATTTTCTAAGCCACGCAGTGCTCTGTGGTAAGCTATGCTGTGAGGGACCTTTTCTGTCTGTTTTTAATGTGGACTGGTTTTTCTGGTTTATACTCTCTCTGGCTATACCTTTTGGAATGTTCTTTCTGGTTATGCTTTCACTCCAATTATTTTATTCACAACTCCCAGAAAGACTGTAAGGGATGTTTGCAGGAATTTTTGCTCCTGTTTTACAAAAAAGCCTGAGGTACAGAGAGGTTGGGGCTTGCTCTGGGTCGTAGTGGAAACAAAGGTTACGTCTTCTGACTTTGAAACCACTTTCCACTGTACAGACTTGCCCTTCACTTACCCAGTTTAATATGCGCAAGACTTTATATATATAACTGACTGGTACACAAGACTATAAAAGAGAACTGTGGGGGTTCAGAGGTAAAGGGGTTCTCTTTCCACTGGCCAAGGGGAAGGACCAGGTGAGTCTTTGGGGAGGGAAGCTTGTTGCCTTTTTCTTCCTGATATCCCGAGTAGGACTGGGGGGCAAAAATGAGCAATCTCTTCTTCCGACCTCAAGATGTGTAGCTGATCCATGTCTATACAACACATGCACTACTAATTTTCTGATGAACAAAGATTTTCCCGACACCACTATCATGATGGAGTAGGGGGTTTATGATCATAGCGACGATTCTGACTTACATAGGTATGTGTGTGTATACCCATATGCCCATGCACACACATACTTTTCTTTTCTGGCCAAGCACCAGTTGAGGTGCCCAGCATTGTGTCTGTATCCGCTTCCTGGGGCTGCCATAGCAAAGTACCACAAACTTACTCTCTCGTAGTTCTGCGGGCAAGAAGTCTGAAATCCACGTATTGGCAGGGTTGGTTCCTTCTGGAGGCCTGAGAAAGAATCAGTTCCCTGCAGCTCTTCTAGCTCTGTTGGTTGTTCATAGTCCTTAGCCTTCCTTGGTTTGTGGTTGCCCCCCTTAGATGTCTGTCCTTCTTCACCCTGCCTTCCCCTCTGTCTGGTGTCTCTAATCTTCCTCTCCTTTCTCTTCTAAGGACACTTACCATTGGATTTATGGCTCACTCGAAATCCACGTTGATGTTATCCTGAGATCCTTTACTCAATCACATCTAAAAGGATCCTACTGCCAAATCAGGTTGCATTCACAGGTACGGGGTTAGGACTGGTGACATTATTCAACCCGTTACAGTGTCCAAATGGGACATTGCTCCTCGTCTTTGCTTTCCAGAGAACGTTTGCAATGCTTATAGCCGTGACACTCATTTCAAAGAGGGTAAGAGTCCATATAAATGAAGGAAAAATGTCTTAGTTGAATAAACAGGCAGGGGGGACGAGAAACACACCACAAGAGCTCCACGTGTGGCAGCTCTAGACAGGATTCTCCCGGGGGTCCATCCCTTGGGTATGAAGTGCTCTGAATGCCTAGGAGAGTGATGTGATTACAAGTGTGTAGATATTACCTATTATGCAAAAACTCAAGATCACTCCGTTACCAAGTACCTGGACTCATTTACTTAAGAAGTCTTCGGTAAGAGATTTTTTCATTACTCTGTGCAAATCAATATGTATTTCAGACAGTATGTTCCTTCAAGCCTCAATTTGCCAAATAGAACAGGGGCACTTGAATTATAATGGGCAATAGAGATCTCATGTGAGTGGGTTGTGCATAATGAGGAAGACAGGTGACTGGGATATGAGCTTGTTTGGGTGTTGTGAAAAAGTAGAGATTCAGACAATCCAGGTTTGATTGGGAGTGTTTCGTGTTAATGTACAGTTGTTGTAGATGTTTCCCTTGACCCAGAATATAAAGAGAAAAATTAAATTCAGCAAAGCTGTCTTTAGTGTCTCGCGTTATATTTGTGTTTATGGATTGTTGTTCATTACTTGCTTAGGGTGAAGCAAAAAAGGTATCCCAGCAATAATCTAGATTGGGATTATGGTTTCAATGTTTTTCAAGGATAGAAATGATGCCAAAGTTTCTTGGTAAAATAATGAACACTTATAATAAAACAAAATTTTGCTCCTTTTTAAAAATCTGGTCCAGGAAGATCGATTTATTGAGTGTTAGCCTCTCAGTTTTTAACTCCCTAAATCACAAAGTACCCACGGCAAGCCTAATACTTTCTGAAGGTTTTCTTTAGCGCGAGCCACTTCTGGAAAACAGTTTATTTTCTTCACCTGAGGACAATAGATTAAAAAATAGGTAGCAGCCATGAGACTTCACCAAACATCTTCTGTCCTTTCTTTAAGAGATGTTGAAAGTGCCTAATAGAGTCTGACATGTTTTTGCCAAGTATGAAATATCAAAATGGCAAATCCTAATGTTTGCTTCATCCAAGGACACTTTCATACCTTATGCTTTACCTTGTCAGCTTGAATTGATATCAAGCCGGGAGAGGTCACGGCTGCCCCCCGCCCCCGATTCCCTATCGTAGTGCAAAATGCTCCGATCAGAATTGTTAAATGTGTGGTGTAATGTGGGATGCTATGTGGCATGATGGAAAGTACACTGAATTCCACAGACAAAACCCTGCATTCTAGTCCTAACTTGACCATTTACTAGTGATCCAAACCTTGACAAATCAGTAGAATGCCACAAATATTTGTTGGGCACCTACCATGTGCCAGGCATTGTGTAATAGGAGAGCAGAGAGAGAACATACACACAGATCCCACAAAATGGCCAGGTGTTGAGGCACATGCATAAACAACTCCGGTATGAGGAACACAGAGACTCGTGCCAAGAGACAGGACTAGATACAAGGCCACAGCAAGCAGAGGAGGGAGAAGTTGCTTAGGTTTGGGGAGATCCAGGAAGGTTTAATGGAGGAGGTTGATTCATGAGCTAGGATTTTAATGGGGGATAGGATATGCACATGGATTGGGAAGGGGGTATAGGCAGATTAGGCCATGTGATCAAGCCCACTGAGGCGGTAAAGGATTTGACTCTGTGGAGCCTGATGAAGTGTCAGGTCACCTGGCACATGCAGAAGTAGAGGGAGTAGAGAAAGTTGGGGCTAGGAAGGTATTGGACTCAGTAGAGAGAAGGGTTAAAAAAAATCTAAGTTCTCTGTTAAGATTAATCTGTGGAAGAAAAAGAAGAAGGAGAAGGAGGAGGAGAAGGAGAAGGAGAAGGTGAAGACGGAGGAGAAGAGGAAGAAGAAGGAGGAGGAAAAGAGGAATGGAAGAAAAAGAGGAGCAGGGGAAAAAGAGGAGGAGGAGGAGGGGTAGGGAAAGCTGTTGGAGGAGAAAGAGAAGAAAGGAAGGAAGGAAGAAGAAAGAGCTAAATAGCTGGGACATGCATATGTCCCTGTTCAGCACCTTTGCATGGCCAATAAGCCAAAAGTAAAATGCCCTTGAAGAGGATTATAACCTGTCACAGAAACAATCTGGTTCAAAGGCCTGGTGGGTCACAGAGGCCTGGAATTTCTACCCAAGTCACTTTGACAGGCTTCATGAGAGACAAAATATATTCCCTTCCCTGTAAATCCGTCCAAAGTCTATAGAGGCTTTTCCCTATGTGATGGCAGGCGAGCAAAGCATAAACTTGGTGCTAATAACATTGATCTAAGACTTGGTGGTTTCCAGATCCTGGAGATCCACTGCTTAGTAAAGTAGGCATTGGTTTCATCCCATTTTATAACTAACTAACCAAGACAATGAAAGGGATAGAAAAGGAAGTCAAGCTCAGGTCTCCTTTTGAGAACAAGTATTTAATTATGCCAAAAGTTACCAAAATTTGACAACCACTGTGCTTCAAAATTGGGACAATGTTGGCCAGTGAACAATCATTCTTCAACTCAGTTCTTGCACGGAACATTAATCTGACTTTTATGGTCAGCACTGTAAAGGACTCTTGAGGGAGTTACTTTCTTTCTCGGGGCTCACAATGCTTTGTTTTTTTCAACGTTTATTTGTTTTTGGGACAGAGAGAGACAGAGCATGAACGGGGGAGGGGCAGAGAGAGAGGGAGACACAGAATCGGAAACAGGCTCCAGGCTCCCAGCCATCAGCCCAGAGCCCGACGCGGGGCTCGAACTCACGGATCGCGAGATCGTGACCTGGCTGAAGTCGGACGCTTAACCGACGGCGCCACCCAGGCGCCCCTTGTTTTTTTCAAATAAAGGGGATGCACCTGAATTTTGAATCTTTATTTTCTTTGTATGGATTTAAGTATGTGCCAGCATCAAGTCAAGCCATCCTCTAGATTTTCATCCACGTTATTAGATATTCAAATAGACTGAGTTTTCCTTTGTTTAAATATAGAATTGATGCACGCGCAGAGTTTTAAAATAGTCAAACAGAGCAGAAGAACAAAAATGTAAGGTAAGATCATCCTCTGCTTTATCACCAACCCCCCTCCCCAGAGACGTCACTGTCAGTATTTCCTCTTTTTAGTTTTACTAGTAATTATTACTGTAACTTTATATAACATGCTTAGGAACCTACTTTTTGATGTCTTGACTCTAGGCAGAGTATTATTTCCTAGATATGTCTGAAGAATGTACTCACTGACATTACTTACTTCCACTTTTTCTCCCCTGTTCACTTTCTCCGCTTCTAATTTTTGTTAGCTGGACTATTAATTTTTGGGTCTTTTATATGTTGTTTTCATGAATAACTAAACCCTACTTTATCGCTTAACTTGAGGCAGCGATAAATTCCACTGTAAAGAAAAGGACAATAGCATTCCCCTCTATCTTCAAGTTTTTCTTTCCTTTGTAATTATTTTTATGCTATCTAAACTTACTACATTTATATTCTCTTCCATAATTGTAAATACATCTTAGGGGATTGCATAATAAATGGATTATTAAAAAATGAACGAACAGAATGATTATGTAAATATTATTCAATACAGAGCCAGAGAGCCAGGGGTTCAAAATAAAACCAGGGATTGACTCACATGGAAGTAAATCTTCTATGCCATGAACATGTTTCAGGTTAAAGGCGAATCCTCCAAATGTTCCATCTCATGTGCCCTCTCTTGATTTCTAGTCTCCTTTACCCTTTGTTGCTGCCACTGATTATTTCATCCTCTTTACCAAATTACTGTTCAACTGAAGATAAAGGCAGTGAACTTCATGAGGTTTTGCACACCCTGAAGTGTCTTAACGTGTCTTTGCTTTTACATTTGATTGATGGTTTGGTTATAGAGTTCTGTGCTGAAATCCCTTCCTATCTGAACTTTGAAGAATTTTCATTGCCTCCTAATACCCAAGGGGTGCTGATAGGAAGTCTGCTATGACTCTAAGTCTTTTTGCTTGGTAAGTAAGTGACCACGGCCCCATGTTTCTGACATGCAGATTTTGTCTTTGTTATTGGAATTACCAACTTTCACCATGATGTCCTTTCCATGGTGATATCCTTCTTTGCATTCACACCTGTGTGGGAGTCAAGTTGCTGATAGTGAGAGGCAAGCGTTCTGCTGAACTGAACAAAGGATTGGAGTCAATTGACCTGAATTCAAGTCTTGATTTTGCTCCTTCTGTCCATCTTTTTTCTGTCTATAAAACCTTGCAAAATACTGTATCTTCACTCAGGTCCTTTTTTCTTTTTTTTCCTATCAAGACAAATTGATACTAGTTTCAGTCTGGTTCTTCCCTGCCATGCCCCATTACATTGCAGAAATACTGTTGCGAGTGGCAGTAAAATTGTTTTGCAAACTGTAGAGCTGTATATTATGGTCCATATTATTGCAGTAGGTGTAAACATGATGAAAAGTATATGGTGTTATAGAAATGTGGGGTTCTTGTTTTGTTCATCCACTTATCATGTGTCATTTTGCCTGGGCGTGTAGAAATTGCTGTGGGGCCATCGTTCAAGCAAAGCTGCAAAGCAATCTTGCTAGTTAGAAGAGTGGGCCCTCTGATACCCTCCATGCGGCTGTATAAGGGCATCCCTCTTTCTCAGCAACAGTCAACAGATAGATGACCTGTTCCTTTATCCTTCCTAGGATAACTCCTCCCTGGGAGGTTGAAATGACGCACATGCTGACATACAGTATAGCTCCAAAGTTCCTCCGGTCATAAAATGGAGGAAGAAGAAATCATTTCAATTACTGTTTGGGGCATTCGCTTGAACGCTTCCAAGATGTCTATTCTCTCTGATTCGACACGTTTCTTGAGTTGAAACAAAATTTAGCGTTCTGAAGTATACTTCCAGGAAGTATCAAACAATGATGTAAACTAGAAAGGGAAAGAGTACATTAGAATAACAGAATATCAGATTTTGAGATAAATCTTCCAATCGTAACCAAGATCCTCATTTACAAGTAAGGAAATTGAGAACCTGGCTGAGACAGGAACTTACCCACGGTCACGTGAGATCTATGGAAATAGTTTCCAACACTCCTAACTCCATCCCACAGTTATTTGACCTAGAGTCAGGTCTCCTAGTAGTCTTTAACTTTCTAACAGATCGCTTTAAAAATGGAAAGCAGAGGTGCCTGAGTGGCTCAGTTGGCTAAGCTGCCCAGTCTTGATTTCCACTCAGGTCATGATCTCACAGTTTGTGAGTTCGAGCCCCGCCTCGGGCTCTGTGCTGACAACACAGAGCCTGCTTGGGATTCCATCTGTCTTCCTCACTCTCTGCCCCTCTCCTGCTTATGCGTGCGTTTTCTCTGTCTCTCTCAAAAATCAATAAATAAACTTTAAAAAAAGGAAGCAGAAAGAGTCCTTGTGACATGGATAATCTCGAGGCTACATCGAATACAAGTGGGCAAGGGGCCGTACCTCAGAACCCTTCCAGTTATGGACCCTGTGTGGGGTGTGTTACAGCACTGACACAGGACTCTCTCACTGTGGTCTTGGGAGGTAGGAATTTTGGCCCCATCTCAAAGGCATGAGGAACTAAAGTCAGAGAGGTAAACAAGTTCACACAACTTCCCACATTTGCTTTTGATGAAAGGCAGAGGCTGAACTTGAACTTGACTCTGCGCTGGAACTTGAATCGTAAAATTGCTTCTCAAGGTACAGTTCAAAAGAGAATCTAGAATCCAGCTTCCTCAAGACTCCAGTCTACCTCACGGTTAGACAATGATAAACAAAGGCACAGGCTCCACTGTTAACACCGTCAGTTCTTCACACAATTCAGAGGAATTTTGTGCTCAAATTTACTGGATCCTGGATTTCCTATTTAAAAAAAAGTGATCTGGCATATGGATTCCTTTCATATGGACTTTTTGGAACACTCACGGGGCCCAGGAGATTTAAAATTCCTTGCGAAAGAGGTGAGCTTTGCCTTGGTGAAAGCATTTCTGCAATGGTACATTGAGCCCTGGCTACCACTCATGGTAACAGAGAAGAGTGTCCAGCATGGAGAGGGGCCTGAGACCAAGGCATGAGACAAACCCTGGAGGGAAATAAACATGTTCTGCCTAGAGTCTTGGCCAAGAAGAAGCTCATGGGGTTACTTATAGCTGTGTTCAAATTCCCAAAGGACCATGAAATGGAAATCAGATTAAACTTGTCTCATGTGATTTCAAAAGGCTGCTCAGATGAAAATGAGAAGCCAACAGATGAAAATGATCGGGAACCATATTTTTGGCTTATGATCAAAATAGCTTACTGATAGCTGGGCTATCTGCAGACAACATGGGCAACCTTTGGACATAGTGAGCTCTGTTCTGGAAGGCAGAGTGACTACTTCTCAGCAGGGAGTTGTGGAGAAATTCAATGGGTGTTGGAGTAGAACCATCAGGAAGTCCATTCCTTGGTTAAGGAAACCTGCAGTTCGATAACACACACCCAACACAACTACACACACAGACACACACGTGCACATACACACGCACATGCTTGCTTTATCTTCCCAATACCAACACTCATTTACATTTATTGAGCACTTACTACATGCTAAACTATAGGCCCAGATCTTTACATGCATATTTTCATTTAATCCTTCTCAGGTCCTATGGAAAAGGTACCATTATTAGGCATTCCACAGCTAATATATAAATATTATAGGTAAAGTATTATGCTCAAAACACCAAATTAGTTAATGGGGGAGCCAGAATTTCAATCTCCTTGTGCCTGACACTGAGATCCTAAACACTCTGCTATACTGTTTCCTCCTCATGAAGATTAATACATTTGAAGAGCCAAAAATAATTTGGTTTGCACTCAAAATAACTCCGTAAAAGTTAGAGGGGTGCTGAAGATCAACTAGAATAATATTATGATTTCTCTGTCATGGATAACTGACAGCTATGCTCCATTTTGCCCAAGGAAGTAAAACTCTCTTATTAATGAGAGAGAAGCAGAGATTCGCAGCCCCACCCGAGAAAAGCTTCCCAGCTTTAGTGGTTCCCTGTCAGTCTTAGGTGGAGGAAGCTTCCTGATGTCAACCCAGTTTATGCCCTTGACGTTCCTGTGCAGGCACTGAGGTTAGTAGAGAGAGGGGGTAGAAGAGGGCAAAGTCAGTTTTCCCCGGGAAGCACTTGTTTTAAGTTCAGAGCCTTTGGAAGTTTAAATAATTAGAAGTGTGGATGAGGGCACGAGTGTGTTCGCTCACGTGGAAGGCTTTCTGGTCATTCGAGTCTCTTTAGCACCTTGAGGAGGAGCCAGATGGCAGCACGTCAAGTCTGATTAGACTTTCAAAGCTAAACACAGAAAACAGAGAAGCACTTGTACACCTCCTCCAGACAATAAGGAAAACAACACTGGAATAATTCCCTAGGTGAGGTGAGAAGTTCAAGAGGCCCTTCTATCAGCTTGATGTTTACAGTTCCCCTAAGATGATCCTTCACACGGAATGTTTCAAACAATCGGCACTCTGCATTCCAAGAGAAGCTACTAATTTTTTCTACATCTCTACTGCGGCACTTTTCTGCAGGCTTGAGGCTTCTAGTGGCTTGTGACTCCACAAGGACTCGGGAACATTGTGGAAATAGCCTCTACCAAGAAATGCAGCCATTTCTAAAGCAAAGGCAATTAGAGTTTCAAATGTTACCTTAAAAAATCACCGGGATTTCCCTTAAAAATAATAGATGGCCCACAGACAGGCCTTGTCTTGAGGACGAGAATCATGGAGAAGTTCACGGAAAATAGGAGATGTTAGCTTGTTTGGGGAGGTCTCACAGCAGGGTAAAGAGAGGTACAGCCTAAGAGCCTGTGGGATGGGCTGCTCTAAGAAGTGAGCCAACCTGACTGACCTACAGACCCCTCCAGGAGTCTCAGCCCTGGACAAGAAAGCAGGAACAAGGTTACTGGGGGGGAAAGCAAGATTGGTTGGAAGTCAGAAAGAGAATAGTTGGAGCTCCAGTTCCCTTCTCTACTCTAGACCACCAGAAAGTTATCTCTGCCCCACAACACTGGAGACCTGAGATTTGTTTCCTGGAAAAACAGAATCATTTGATTTCTGAGCAGGGGACCCCAGGCACAATGCTGGGCTATTGTGAGAAGCGTGGCTCCAAAACAGTATATGGGGGAAATCTGAAAACTGAACCCAAGGATTCCCATCCACCTTTCTAAGCCCTACACCCAGAGCCTCATGCTGGGGCCCAGCCTCAAGGCAGAACGTCTTCTTTTATGGGGAAACTGACGGGATTTAAAGGAAAGATCTACCGATATTGGCATCTGGGCTCTCCGGATGCGAGGCTGGCTTGGGAACTCCCCAGGAGAGACAGAGGTGACATGTCACTCATCCACACTCCCAGAGAATTATGAATGGGTAGCTGAGGACACCTGACATCGGAAAAAGCTTCCAACATGAGTAAGAGAAGGACCACAACATACAAACAACAACAACAACAATAAACTGCTTCAGAGGGCACAGAGGCAATAAAAGAATAGAAAATCAAAATAGAATAGTTTATAATAGAAAGGGTTGAAACAAGAAAAGGAAGCATAAAAAAGAATACTCTTGTTTTTTCAAGTTTATTTGTTTTGAGAGAGAAAGAGAGAGTACACATGAGTGGGGGAGAAAGAGAGAGAGAGAGAGAGAGAGAGAGAGAGAGAGAATCCCAAGCAAACTCCCTGCTGTCAGCACAGAGCTCGACTTGACTGGGGGATTTGGGGCTGGAACCCATGAACCATGAGAGTATGACCTGAGTTGAAATCAAGAGTTGGACACTTAACCAACTGAGCCACCCAGATGCCCCTAAAAAAGAATACTCTTAAGACCAGAAAGAGCCCTTGAAAATTTAAAAAAAAGTTGTATATGAAATAAAAACTCAATAGAAGAATCAGAAGATGATATCAAAGAATTTATCAAAAATAGAACAGCGACCAAAAACAAAACAAAACAAAAAAAAAACAAACCCCAGAGGTATAAAAACTAGGAAATAATAGATAAGGAAATGAATACAGAAAAATATAGTCCCGTATGACTTATTGGGGGTTCCAGAAAGTGAACAGAAAAAAATAGGGGAGAAGAAATGATGAAGGATAAAAGTCATAACTGAAAGCTATGAAGTTTCAGATTGAAAAGTTATCACTGGGTGCTCAACTAGAGAATTAATAAGATCCTTGCCAATACACATCATCTGGAATTTTAAAATACCAAGGAAAAATCAAAAATGCTAGATGAGGAACCTAGTCCATCCACAGGCCTAGGAGTCAGAATGACAGTGGCCTTCCCAAATTTTGCACTGGAAGTTTAAAGGAAATAAAGTTATGCCTTAAAAATTCTGAAGGAAGATGATTTTCAACTGTGACTTCTATTCTTAACTAGGAGGCAAGAAAGTGTCTGGTTTTTCTGCTGCCAAGCTGCCCCAACTCCCTTCCAATCCTTCCAAACACAGTGGCTCAGATAAGAGAAAAATCTGTTTCTGTGTCCAGGAGCAGGGCAGATGTAGGTGGGCAATCTAGGAAGACAGCTCATTTCTACAAGGACACTGGGTGTTGGGCCGGTGGCGGGGGGGGGGGGGGGGGGGGGAGGGGCGGGAGAAGTTCCAAGAGGCTGACCTAATCCATGTGTTCAAAGTTATCATCACCACCTAGTCCAAGCTCTACCCCCAGGGGAAAAGAAAGGGAGTGTCCATTCAAAAGAAAGGATAGGACAGGGAAGTTGTGCCCACTGACTCTGTTTATAGCTCCTGGCCATGACCTAGTCTGTGGTCCCACAGAAGGCTGGGAAATACAGACTCTTGCTAGGTAGATACACACCCACCTAAAACTCGAGAGGATCTATCTCTAATGAAGGGAGAATGGATATAGCAGTCTCTGTTATACCATTTGAACCACCAGTCAAAGGTGAGGGTAAGTAAAGATATTTCCGGACATGCAAGGATTCAGAAAAGCTATTTCCCAGGTGTCTCTTTTTGAAGGAAGCTATTAGATGACATACTCCACCAAAATGAGGGCTAAACAAAAAATAAAATAAAATAAAATAAAATAAAATAAAATAAAATAAAATAAAATAAAACAGGGATAGAGAAAACAGAAGACTCAAAACAGGAAAATGATTACAAGAATTCCCAGAATAAAGCTGTACAGGAGTGTCTATACAGGAAGCCAACCCATATCAGAATAGGGAATGGGAGGAAGATTTTCAAGGAGAATGGCTCTAATATGTTTAAGCTTTTGAAAAAAAATATATAGATAGATGTATAGAGGTTGCTGGAGCATTTGGTGAAAATTAATGGGAGATGCATTAAAAAAACAGGCAAAAGGAAAATAAGGCAATTATTAACTTCGGAAAAACTGAAAGGTTGTACAAGAAAAGATGCGTTATTGTAGAAGTGACTGACTCATTATCAAGCATGCTCGGTATGAAACAATATTTGCATTGTGATAGTGATGTAAACATTGGCTACTCATTTAACCAAAATTTTGCCATGACTATTTTGGGGGATTGAAAAGAGAGGAAATAGGTTTTGTGTGGGAAAGTGAAGTCCTCATCTTTTAAGGTGGAAAGTCCACAGGAAATGTCTAAACTTGATAAATCAAGAAATTTATTGTATGTATATTATTCAGAATTAGGGTTGTAAATGCCAAGGAACCACATAGAAGAGGTAAGGGTGTGGGCATCGTAGGTTGGAAGAGATAGATCAAAACATTTCTATCTTTATGGTTTGTTTTTTTTTTTTTTTTGGTAATATTTGACTTTAATTAGAGGCATTTATTAATTTTAAAATTTAAAAGATAATTCTAAAAGTAATCACACTTAAACAGAATTTAAAGAATTAAAGGCTTTTTGAGTAAAATGAAACTTAGATGTCATACGGTCCAATATTTCACCAAACTGAGGACTTTTTTTCTCAACATCTCAAGTCGCTTAAGATCTCTTTAAATACGTTTCTCAGAGTTGTTTCTGATGTTGAGCCAGATTTTCTCCCTGCAACAGCCACCTTGGCCTCCTTCCGTCTCACGTCCTCTGAGAGGTTCTTCAGGTCTGCATGGGCACCCCAGGGCCAGGGAGCCCATTTCCTCCCAAAGGCAGCCATTCTTCCTCTGGAGTGGAATCAGTCTCTCTGTGGCTCCCATCCACCCGTCCTTGATCTGTGCATTCACCGAAGCCACTCACACAGAGCTCAGACTTTCTTCCTCAGGACATCCCCGAAGTTTCCTTGACAATAGCCATGAGTCATACTGGCTGAATCTTCTCACCACTCTACGAGGCTGGTCACGATGTCTCTCAAAGTGCTGTGACACATCTCGAAAATATCTCTGCGTTTCACTGGAGAAAGATGCAAAATCGCACCCCAAGTGTTCTTGAAAGGTCCGGGCCGTCCACGGGACCACACCGGTCTTAGCTGAAGCCACCTCATGCTGCTATCATGGGGGATAGAGGAAATTAACTTGTGAGAATTACACGGTCTATGTGTCTGCTGCTGCACAGAATTTGCACATTAAGAGAGTCTCTCAAGAACAAAGGCTGCTCTATTATCTCCAGAGAGAGGTCATTCAGACGGAAATTGAGAATGAGCTTTGGCTAGCAGGGGGTAGCAGAGAAACAGCTCTCTCAGACTGGCAGGAGGGCCTCGATGATCCTGGCTGTGACTCTCCTCCTTCAGACAGAATTAACATCATTCATATGGCCAAAGATCTATTTTTCTTTTTCAGAGAACACCAAGGGATAAGCTTTACTCACCCTTCATCTTAGCCCAAGACACTCCCCCGAAGACCTCTCAGGATGCTCTTGGAGATTTGCTTCTCTAGGCTAGTTAAGGACCAAGGCATTGGATCATTGATAATTAATCCATTCTGCCTAGTGTTGTATTAGAGCAGGAAACAATGCTCAACCTAACAGTTAGCCATCGTGACCCCACCTCCTTCTAGAAAAAAAAGGTATTTAGATCAAGTTAGGTGAGGTAAGTAGCTCAAAGGAAGTGATGGACAAAGCAAGCTAGCAGCTAGACTTCCTGATTGCCAGGACAGCACCCTTTTGAGCGAATAAGTAAAGGAGGAGGTGTGTGCATTGGCTGGAAGACAAGCGAGGAAACAAGAAGGAAAAACACAGATAAGTTTCCTCCTTTGGAACTTACTTATGAGCTCACACTGATCATGGAACGATTGCCACCTCCGTGGAGGAACTTCTTTCCATACGCTTTTTTTTTTTTCTTCTTCTGGGAATGGAAGTCTTTTTATTGTCTTTGAGTAGGGGTATGGCCAGTTGGAAACCACTCCTTACTATGTGACTCTGAACCTTCCCCTTCTCATCCGTAGCATGTACCCTCATGCTCTGCAATCCTTTCTTCTTTTCTAACCTCCTAAATTTTGTGTAAAAATATTCAATTTAAGTCTCCCAAGAGCCACACAGAAGAATTTTAATGGGCCAAACCTGCCCTTGTGATGTTTTCAATTTACCCAAAACCTAGATAATACTACTTACTAGGCTAACTGCAAGAATATGTAGGCCCTAATATTTGCAATGGCTCAAAGGCAATAGAAAATTATTTCTTACTCAGGAAAACAGTACCAGTGGGTAACAGCTTTAGCAGAAGAGCTTTCTCCGTGCAGCCATTCTCAGACTCAAGATGATGGAAGCTTTGCCATCTTTAACACGTTGCTTACTGTCCTGAGCATCATCTCCATCCCTGCCAGTCAGATGTGGACAAGAGCGTGGAGGGGGACGGCATGGAAGGGCTCTGTGGGCCGGGCCTGGAACAGGCACACATCACTTCCCTTAACACTTCACAGGCTGAAACTTATCAAAATAACCACACTGAACTGCAAGCTTGAGGGGGGTGGGTGGGAAGGGACCGGAAAACATAGTCTATGTTTGGACTGTCAGTTTCCACATTAATCCTACAATAAGAGGGAGGGAGTGAACATAAAGTTGGGTGGACAGCTAACCATCATTGTCAGATGGATATTTTGTCAATATCTTCGGACATGAATCAAAGTAAAATACAATATTCTCAACTGCTGTGTCATTCTACTTCAACAATTCTCATTAATTCTGTCTTTGTAAGCAAATAGTTACCATTTGACATATTCAGCCAACATTTATTTGGCCTCTGTCTTTAAATGAATTGCATCCACCATTTTTTTCCGTCATTAACTTATTTAAAAAAAAATTTTTTTTTAAATTTTTTTTTAACGTTTATTTATTTTTGAGACAGGGAGAGACAGAGCATGAACGGGGGAGGGTCAGAGAGAGGGAGACACAGAATCTGAAACAGGCTCCAGGCTCTGAGCTGTCAGCACAGAGTCCGACACAGAGCTAGAACTCATGGACCATAAGATCATGACCTGAGCCGACGTCGGCCGCCTAACCGACTGAGCCACCCAGATGCCCCCGTCATTAACTTATTTTAAAAGACCAGTTACGGGGCGCCTGGGTGGCGCAGTCGGTTAAGCGTCCGACTTCAGCCAGGTCACAATCTCACGGTCCGTGAGTTCGAGCCCCGCATCAGGCTCTGGGCTGATGGCTCGCAGCCTGGAGCCTGTTTCCGATTCTGTGTCTCCCTCTCTCTCTGCCCCTCCCCCGTTCATGCTCTGTCTCTCTCTGTCCCAAAAATAAATAAAAAAAATAATAATAATAAATAAAAAAAATAAAAGACCAGTTACTTATGACCCACTTACATGTTAAATGTTACACCAGATGTCGGGGATATATCAATGAACAAGACAGACAAGTTTCCGGCTTGCATGAACCTAAGATTCGAATGGAAGACAGGTGGCAATAGGTAATTAATAGACTAAAAATACATTGAATAATCACAATACTAAAAGAAAAGTAAAGCAAGTAGTAAGAAAAAGAATGTCCATTAGCAAATTGGACAGGGGCGTTGACATGTCCTCTTTGAGGAGGTCGCATTTAAGCCAAGACCTGAATGACAAAAAGGAGATAGTCATTTTGAGGTCTTAGTTAAGAACTTTCAGGCTCTGAGAATGGCCAGTGAAAATGCCCTGGCGTGGCAATGGGCGTGACCACGAGAGACAACGCAAGTGTGGTTGAAAAGTTGTGGGGAAGCGGAGGGCATGATAAGAGTTGAGGTCAGACTTCTTGGCATAGAACCAGATCATAAAGCATCTTGGAGGCTGTACTAAGGGGTTTTGATTTTAATTTTATTCCAAGTGCAATGGGAAACAATTGGAGGGGTTGAATCAGAGAATGACTCTTGCTTCCATCTTGCTTTCGTTTTTGCTTGTTTGTTTTTGTTTTTGTTTTTGTTTTTTGGTACATTCTGGCTGTTATGAGCAAAATGGATGGAAGGAAGCAGGACAGGCAGGGGTGGCACTTAGGAGGTCTTTGTCACGGTCCAAGATAGGATGATAGTAAGCTTAGAATATGGAGGAAATAGCAGAGACGAATGAAGGCTGGAACTGGTGAGTATTTTGGAGGTTCTATGGTCTAGACTTGCTAAAGGATTTGTCCTGGAGGGAATGAGAAAGTGAGGGATCACAATTGTCTCTTACATTTGATACATTCACTTACTTTCATCCTCTTATTCAATCATAGATATTCCCCAGAAGAAAGCTTCTTAGGGTCTAGGCAAGGGGCCAGGAGTCTGGCTTCTGTTTTCTTGTTTGCTCTTTCATTTATTTGCCTGGACAAACTCTTTCTTGCTCTTTAATTTTTGTGAGAAAGTGAAAATAGCCTCCATCTCTTACCTAAGAAACCTGGTGAAGGGTGATAAATTGATACTATTCTCTGTAACAAAATTCTAATAGGAACACAAGATGTTCTTCCAGCCCAGTGACACGTCCGGAGAATTTGAATGTAATCACACTGTAGCATACTTCTTTGCCCTTTTAAAATGATGATGACTAACTGTCTCCCATGTGCGCGAGTTATATTTTAGACAAAGGGGAGAAATAAAATAATTCTTGGCTTGGGACAGTTAATATCATTTAATTGAGTCATAGCTGCATAGACCACAGTCGAATGTACACAGAACTCTAAGGAGAATTTTTTTTACCTCAGAAGGATGCTTCTCTGTCCCTTCGTTTTCTTGCTCCTTTGTTAAAAAAAAAAAAAGTGTCTTCTTTTGTCTTCTGATTTGAGTCATGCAGCAGACGAGAAGCTTACAAGTGCATGTGAGGATATCGGCTTTTTCCACAAGCAAGCAGAAAGTTTTAGGTCCCAGAGATGATGGGATTAAGGCTTCAGGTATACCAGAAAGCCGAACAAGATTGCACACAGGCTACCCTTTTGTTTGTAAGAGTTTTGACTCCACACAATCATAGACTCAAGATTGCAGACAAACCTTAGTGATTTTTGTGCCAACTCTTTATTAACCAACTCAGTTGCAATTTTGTGTTTTAGAAAGTCAATTTCTCATTTGGGGGTGGGAGAAACAGAAAACAGAAGATCTGTATGTAGTCGGAAAACCTTCCTTCTATGATCCCTTTTCCCCGAATTGACCTTTGATCATTCAGTAGTGGTACTCTCCTACTTTTCAGTAAGGTTGTTCTGAATTTTGCCACCAAGTATTTCTAAAGCTGGTATTTGAGACCTTATGTGTCTGATAATGACCACTCATATTAGAGCAAGATGCATAGCTCTTTGTACCATTAAGCAAGAAAATTCTTCTGATAATTTGTTAATAGAAGGTCATTTCTGTTGTTTTGGTCTTACAACTCTTTCTATAAAGGAACAAAATGTATTGTGCAACCATTATTTCTAATTATTTCCTCCATGTTTTTAATTCCTTCTTTGATACCTCTGATTATTTAAAATAATTTTTATGCTCTAGAAAATAATCCTATTATCTTAAATTTGGGGGAGCCTTTAATCTGCTGTTTCCTATGTATTCTCTCTCTCTCTGTCTCTCTCTTTCTCTCTCAGTATTAATTTCCTTGGTTTTTGTAATTTTAGGTTTTGAGAACAATGTCTGCAAGGTTTTAGGGTTTACATTTCCTCTGGGAGGTATCACTAACCTGTACAACTTTTGTTTTAAGTAAAATTTTAATTTCAGAATAGTTTTAGATACACAGAAAAGTTGCTGCGATATCACGGAGGGTTCCCATATACACTGTTCACAGCTTCCCCTATTATTAACATCTTACATTAGTACGATGCATTTGTTATAATGAATGAGCCGATATTGATACATTATTATTAACTGAAGTCTATACCTTACTCAGATTTCCTTAGTCCTCTTTCTGTTGTGGGATCCCATCCGGAATACCACACTGCATTCAGTCATCCTTTCTTCTCTAACTCTTCTAGACTGTGACATTTTTTCAGACTTTTCTTATTTTTGATGATCTTGACCCTGTACCTCTCATGAACCTAAAAGGGTGTTCTCAAAATGTATAAAGAAAAAGAGTCCAAATTACAAAAAGAACTGGCAAAGCCACAATTATGGTGGAAGGTTTTAACCTCACACCCTCAGATTTAACAGATCAAGTAGGCAAAAGCTTAGTAAGACAGAACATTTGAACATCGTATCTATCGATCTTAATCTAGCGCAAATACACGGCCAGAGCCCTGCATGTCCAAATGAGAGAAAACCCACTCTTTCAAGCATACATAAAATATTTACAAAGATTGACCACACACTCCTCTACAAACCAGGTCTCAGCAAATATAAAAACCAGACCATGTTCCCTGATGACAGTTCCTAGATTAGAAATTAATTATCAAAGATAATTAAAAACCCACATGCATTTAAAAATGAAAGAACACACATAAATAATTTATGCATCAAATAAAGCACTAAGGTTGTACTTAGAAAATTTAGAATGGACTGAACAAAAATGTGTCAAAACTTTTGGGATGCAGCTAAAACGGAACTTAGAAGGGACATTTTTGCCTTAAAAGACAAAATTAAATTTTTATAAATTTTAAAATCATTAAAACTTTTTTACACTGCAAAAGAAGAGAGTCTAAATTCAATGCACTAAGCTTATTTCTTGAGGAAGATAAGAAGATAAAACCAGACATCTGGTTAACATGGTAAATGGAAGGAAGGACAAAGACCACGGGCGCTTGGGGCTCCTTGAAGTATGCGCATGTGCATGCAGCACGCACAGCGTTAGATGCGCTGCAGAAGGCAAGGTTAAGACATTCCTTTCATGCAAAAAAAGGCAAAAGAATAATATAATGTCATTCATATATCTATCAATGAGATACAGCAATTTTAACTTCTGGTTATATATTCTTTTTCTTTTCTCTGTCTACATGGTTTTTGTTTGTTTGTTTGTTTGTTTGTTTGTTTGTTTGTTTGTTTTTTCTGTACCATTTCAGGGTAAGTTTTGCCATGAAGGAAGCCACTTTACCTTAAACACTTCAGTATTCATCTCCTAAAAATAAAAATCATCTTTCACTGAACCACAACGCTATTATCACTTCCAAGAAGATTAATAATTGTTCCATGGTATCATCCAATATGGAGTTGATATTCAAATGTTCCTAATTGCCCTAAGAATGTCTTTTCACAGTTACTTTGATTTTTTTTTTCCCCCAAGCAGATCTGAGGCTAGGTTCGTATGTTGGATTTAGCTGTCATATTAGTTAGGGTTCTCCAGAGAAACAAAACCAAGAGGAGATATATATAAATTTATTATAGGGAATGGGCTCTGCAGTTGGCAAGCTAGAAACTTCCAAGGAGAGCCAAGTATAGTTTCAGTTCAAGACTGGCGGGTTAAAAAGCTGATGTTTTAGCTCAAGTCTGATGGCAAGGAAAAAACTGGTCTCAGCTTGAAAGCTTGAAGGTTGTCCAGTAGAAGGAAGTGCTTCTTACTCTGCCTTTTTTCTTTTTTAAAGCTTTTAATGTTTGTTTATTTCTTGAGAGAGAGAGAGAGAGAGAGAGACAGAGCATGAGCGGGGGAGGGGCAGAGAAGGAGCGAGACGCAGAATCTGAAGCAGGCTCCAGGCTCTGAGCTGTCAGCACAGAGCCGGGCTCAGGGCTCGATCCCACGAGCATGAGATCATGACCTGAGCCAAAGTCGGACGCTTAACTGACTGAGCCACCCAGGCACCCCTGCCTTTTTCCTATTCAGTCCTTCAACTGACTAGATGAGGCCCACCTACATTATGAAGAGGAATCTACTTTACTCAGTCAACAAGTTCAAAGGTGAATCTCCTCCAGAAACACCCAGAATCGCGTTTGACAAAATATCTGGACATCTCATGCAGTCGAGTTGCACATACAATTCACCATCACAGTTGTTACATCTCTTCAGAGTTTAGACTCCGAAGTAGTTCTCCCATATTGTTTTCATTTTTTTTTTAATTTTATTTATTTTTTTTAATTTTTTTTTCTCACATTGTTTTTAAATGTGATTGACTCTTTGAAGAGTGAGATGGCTGTCCTATGGAGCATCCTACGTTCAGGATTTTTCTGATTACTTCTTGATGGTATCATTTAGCTTGTTCTCCTGTCCCTCATATTTTCCAGACACTAGAAGTTAGGTCTGGAGGGGATTACCTGCGTTCAGATTGAAACTCTTTGGGTCAAAAATACATCACAGAGGATGTCAGAATTCTACACTGCAGTACACAGAGAGGGGCCTAATACTAGCTTAAGCTATCCCACCATCAGTGAGGCTGAGTTTGCTCACCTGGTGAAATGTGACCACCAGACCTTTTTATTGCAATGACATATTTTCCCATTTGAATTAGTAATTTGCATGGTGATATTTTGGCACTGTGTGAATATTCTGTTGCCTATAACTTTTTCCCTGCTTTAGCTCCCTTTGATGACCCTTGCCTAAATCAGTTATTATACTGGAGCTTAAAAAAAAAAAAAAGAGGATTTTCTATTTCCATCATCTCACATACATGTATTAGTTTGGGGACCTCTGGATACAATTCAAGGAACTTGAGTTCTTTTTCTGTATGCAAAGCAGAGATTTTATACGAAGAAATTTAGAGAACACGGAGAGGCTACAGGCCTTTTATGGAATTAGTACCAAGATTCCAGAGTTCCATTATTATTTGCTCAGCTCTGAAACTCCCTACACAGACAGCGACTTGAATCTGCACATTCATCCCAACCAGGTGAGACCTTTTGTGGAAGAAGTGTGGGCCCTAAAGCTCTCGCTGTAAGTCTTTCCCAAGAAAGGATGTATGAACCTGAGCAGCTTCTCAATTTTGATCCTTAACTTTGCAAGCAGCTCTAAGGCTTTGTTTCTAGGAAGAAAAAAAAAGAAAAGGAAAAAAAAAAATCTATTTCCACTGCCTTAACATGTCTTAAACATCCCTAAAAATGATGTTTTTTTTTTCTGACTCATGAATTCCACTCCTAGAATTTCTCCTGAGTAAATTGTACAAGAACGCATCTATAACATCTCAGTGTGGTTTATTTATTTATTTATTTATTTATTTATTATTATTTTTTAATTTTTTTAACGTTTTATTTATTTTTGAGACAGGGAGAGACAGAGCATGAACAGGGGAGGGTCAGAGAGAGGGAGACACAGAATCTGAAACAGGCTCCAGGCTCTGAGCTGTCAGCACAGAGCCGGACGCGGGGCTGGAACTCACAGACCGCGAGATCGTGACCTGAGCCGAAGTCGGCCGCTTAACCGACTGAGCCACCCAGGCGCCCCTCAGTGTGGTTTATTTAAATAAATCATATAAACGATCTTAAGGCTGAGCAAAAATATTGGCTAAATAAGTTTTTGTGCAGCTAGACAGTGGATATTATGAAGCTATTACAAATTGTATGCAGAAGTATGTTTAATGACAATAAAAAATTTTCACTATGCAAATTAGGCCCAAGGGCAAAGACCAGTTCCCTTCCAGAAACCTCGAGGCTCCGATGCAGATGTGCGGTTTCAAAGCTTGGGGTTGCCAGACACCAATTACTATCAAGATGGAGCTTCGGTTCAGCTGGGATATAAACGACATTATTGTACAGGGGATTGTCTAGTCCTCTCCCCGACAGAATCTGTGTCCCAGCTCCTTTTAGCCCAAATGTCTGATATGCTGGCTGCTCGCTTCTGCCCCGCTGTTCTCTTTTTTCAAGCTCCTCCTGAATTAACTTCACTCGTGTGGCATAGTGAACAATGTGGAATATTGTCAGAGTCACAAGAGGAGGCAGTGGAGAAGACTGTTATTTCCCAGTGCATAGGAGCTCACCTTTAAACTCCTCATGAGACCTGCCCCTTCTTCCACACCCATTTCCGTCCACACCTTGGCTTTGCACTGCCCCCGCCGAGCAATCTCTCTGGAGGCCTCTTCAGCAGAGCAATTCCCTGTTTGCATATCCTGTTCCAGTCTTTAATACCATCTTTAAATATGCCTGTGGCCAATATACTGAGGGTGAAGGTTTTTGTCTACCCTCAGCAGATAGAAGAACCTCCAGCTACCTGGGTCCACCGTTCTTAGGTAAAGAGAGGTTATAAATTACAAATATTTCTCTCCAGTGAGCCATCTATTAAATCGATGTTCTATTATTAATATATATTTTCCTTATGTAATAAATGCAAAACAAAAAGAGAATAAAGGTGGCCTTTCCGTGGCTCAGTCCAGAGCAGGCACTGGTGAAAGTCTAGTGTCCAGGGTAGGCAGGCCCGAGGTAGAACTGGCCAAAACAAGATAGGTCCCAGAAGCAGAAGGACCAGAACAGTCACTGGGTGATGAGGCCAGGGACATGGGACAGGGATCAAGACAGGAACTCTGTTACTGGGATTGGATTAGAAATTGGGAGGTTCAAGTTTCAGCCAGGGTTCTTTTGGTTGTGATAGGAACAAAATTCACGTGTAGGCAAAACAGAATGTGTTGGCTCATCTAATAGATGTAGCAAATGTGCCCTGATCCAAGGCTCACCGATGTCATGAAATTTGGTTCCTTCTACTCCATTTCTGTTTTCCTTCTTTGTTTCCACTGTATCTCCAGCAGATTCTCCCCATAAAGTATCAATGAGGCCATCAGGTAATAATCAAGTGGAAAAGAAGTGATTTTTTGCCCCCCTAGCATTACCAGCAGTATTTCCAAGATTCACTTAAACAGGGCGGCTTGGGGTGTGTCCCCCCCACGTGCAGGGGATGCGCACATGATCGGCAGATGCCTGGGACATGCATCTCACTCTAGCTGCAGGGACTAGAGTTTGGAATGGCCGGATCCCTGCAGATGAGTAGCCTATGGCCGGGAGACTTGGAAATGTGAATTGGGGGGTTGTAATAAATATTCCCCAGTGGAGTCTGAGGAGCCACAACCGCTTGAGCCTTTCGTGTAACTGGTAACCAGTCGTGTAACGACTGTTAACTGGACGTCTAGTCTGCACAGAGCTCCTCCCTGGGGCAGGGCTGGCACTGTTTCAGGGTTTCTTTTTCTTCCCTGAGTTTTCTGGTGAGTATCAAGTGGCCCTGATTCTCCAGGAAAGGAACGTATGTAGACTGGTCCTAAAAATTATGAAGAAGAAACTGGCCTCAAAGCCAGAAACGGGGTATTAACAAAGTGAATTTTGTTACTGAATTGGACCTCTTTTATATAAAGGTTCTGGTCCCTAAGAATTATGCTTGGAGATGTAAATCTTGCAAACTCCAGTAATATTCAGAGTGCTCATAAAGACTGGCTTTCTTTTTTTTTTTAAACTTTTTAATGTTTTTATTTATTTTTGAGACAGAGAGAGACAGAGCATGAGCAGGGGAGGGGCAGAGAGAGAGACACAGAATCCAAAGCAGGCTCCAGGCTCTGAGCTGTCAACCCAGAGCCTGACGTGGGGCTCGAACTCACGGACTGTGAGATCATGACCTGAGCTGAAGTCAGATGCTTAACCAACTGAGCCACCCAGGCTCCCCAAGACTGGCTTTCTTAAAGCTGTTGTTCTTCCTACCAACCCCTGTCTTAAATTTATTAATTAGATAACATTTTGATACAGGCAGGTGAGCAAGTGAGGACGATAGATATTTTAAAGATGCGTTTTAGCTCAAACTTTGTTTTCCAAGTATTTTCTTAGTTTAGATTTTTCCCAGAAACTTTTGTGCTATTTCTGTTCTGCTAGAAAACCTCCTTGTTCAAGGGATATGGTCATTTTATAAGGAAATGGGGCACGGTGGGGGAAACTGGCCCTTAAAATCAGATAGCGTGAGTCCAAACTTCAACTCCGCCTCGTACTAATGTGACTTTGAGAAGGTTGACACCTCTAAGCTTCGTCCTCCTCTTCTGTGAAGTGGCGATAATAATAACCTGTAGGGCGCCTATGAGGATTAAATGAGAAAATGCAAGGAAAAATTCTTATAACAGTCTCTGGTACATAGAAGGTGCTCAGTAACTATTCTGTCTCAATCTCTTCTCTCCTAACTCCGACCGAAACGGGGATGATTTTCCCCTCACCGTAAAAGAACACCACAGTCCTATGGTCCAACACAGACAGGGCACCCAATGAAAATATTGAGGATATTTTTCTTAAATCTGATTTTGTGTCTGCTTTGAAAGAATACATAGAGAATTCAAAGCTAGCGCTGATGTCTGTGTATAGTGATTTGAGTCTATGTTCCAAGTAGGGAAACCACTACTGGCCAATGGACAACTAGGTGAACTAGGGGAAGTTAAAGCGTCACCTCCTCTGAGAAGCTGCCCTTGATTTTCCAAGCCTGGTGGGCATGGCTGTGCCCTCCCACATGCTCCCCACCATGGTACTTCTAGAACACGGCCTGGCAGACCACAGCCCGTGAGCCAAATCCAGCCCACCCCCTGTTGCATACAGCCTGCAAACGAAGAAGGATTTTTTACATTTGTAAATGAGTAAAACAAATCAAATGAAGAATAAGATTTTGTGACATGTGAAAATCAAATGTAAGTGAAGTTTCCGGGTCCGTAAATCGTGTTTTATTTGAACACAGCCAGCCTCATTCATTTGTGAAGTGTCTGTCGCTGCTTCTGCATCACGAAGGCAGAGCTGGGAAACTGTGACAAAGACCACATGGTTAGTAAAGTTGACAAAACTTGTTATCTGGCCCTGTCCAGAAAAGGTTCTGCTCTAGAACATTCATGATTGAGTCATAGTGCACTTACGTCCTCCCTTAGGCAATGTAATCCTTGAGGATTAGGACTCACTCTCTTCATATCGGTGTGTGTGTGTGTGTGTGTGTGTGTGTGTGTAACGTTTATTTATTATTTATTTAGAGAGACAGAGAGTGTGGGCATGTGCACGAGAGTGGGGGAGGAGCAGAGAGACAGGGAGACAGAGAATCCTAAAACAGAGAATCCATGCAGTCAGTGCAGAGCCCTCGGGCTTGAATTCACAAACCATAAGATCATGGTCTGAGGCAAAATCAAGAGTCCGATGCTCAACTGACTGAGCCACCCAGGTGCCCCATCTGGGTCTTTAATAATCACCCAGCACATTGCCTGGAAAATATTAGGTGTCCGTAAATTAGCGTTTTCCCCCTTTTGGGGTACTTCAAGTAAGGTATGTCCCCACTGTAATCCACAATAGGTCTATCCAGGGTTGCCTAGACTTCAGCCACTCCCTGCAGCCCCTGGACACTTCAAGGTCAGACAACTATAGTTACAGTCAAAATCTGGTGAACGTTTCAGGTGTCTGAAAATTAAAGAGAAGGGACCACTGGAAAGTCACCTTTCTCAGCATCCTGTTGCTTGAGATCATGTGGTATAAGGGAGCACTGACTTAAGACCTTAAGACTTGACCTAGTGGAGTGAAGTCCCGGACAAATGACTCCCAAGTTGTGTGACCTTGGGAAAAAACACCTCTCTGAGTATCGCTTCTTTCATGCACAGTGTAGAGATCATTCTCACCCCAGAAACCTCACTGGGTCTTTATTACCTTGGAGAATACCTGCACCGGTGAGGACAGGGGCCATGCGTGTCCATCTTGCTCCCACTGGGACTCTTGGCTTTAGCACAAAGCTTGGCAGGCCAGAAACCGGAGGTTCTTGGCTATGGCAGGACACTGGAATCACGCGGGCGACTTTAACCACCCACCAGCGCCGAGCACCGTCCAGACCACTGAAAGGAGGATCTCTGGAACTCAGGGCTTGGACATCAGGTTTTTATTTAGCATTTTGTAGGCTAGCTAGATGATTCTGATTTTCAGCGAAGGTTGAGAGCCACCATTGCACAGTGCTCAATAAACATTTGCCGACTGACTGAATGAAATGAAGCGGTTCCCACACACACTTCTCTCCTCTGTGCTCTTCAGATACTGACCGAAGACATCAGGATTGTCTGCATCAAGGGCAAAATGTGCTGTTCGTCACCCAGATTGAATTGCCCTCTCCAGTTCATGGAGGTCTGATCGCTTGCCTTCTTCACCTTAGTTTTGCCTTGTATTTCACATTGGAAAATAAATCTCCAGATGCTCCTTCACTATCTAAATTGCTGTCTTGGGAAATAAGTATTCTCAGAAGCTTTGAGCGGGCTGACGAATGCAACCCCCCCCCCCGCCCCGGGACTCTGGTTTACAGAAAGGGAAACTGAAGCCTGGCAAGAGGGGATAGCTACTCAGGGTCGCAGAGCAAGTTCGATGCAGGCTGGGGCCGGGTCACAGATCTCCTCATGCCCCTTACACATTTCCTTCAGGGCATCACATGTCTCTAGTGGCTAGGTCTGGAGCATTTTGGACAACTCATGGCCCCTCTTTGATGGGGGGTTGGCACCATTCCAAAGCTATGCCTTGCCAGACTCTACTAATTTTATCAGTCAAAGGAGAAGGAAGCATTGTTGGTGGCAGACACATGTAGGTGTGGGGAGGGCCCGGCTTAGTGACACTTCAGGGGACCCAGCCCTGCACGTCTCAGCCTCCTGGCATTTATTCCAGGAGAACCAAGTGATGACAGATGTCCTGGAGGGGCAGCGGGGCAGTGGGGACGTGGGAGAGCTCTGTCCCATAACCACCTCTGGCTACCTCCCAAACATGACATGGTCATAAAGAGCTATTCACTTTGTTTACAGACCTACACTGCCCAATACAGTAGCCACTAGTGACCATTGAACTTAAAATTAAATTAAATTAAAATGTTATTTCCTTAGTTAAACAAGCCACATCTCAGGTGTTCAGGGGCCACACGTGGCTTGTGGCTACTGTACTGGACAGTACTTTATATAGAACATCTCTGAAGATTCTATTGGACAGTGCAGCTTGAGATACTTGGATAAGATACCTTGGTCTATAGAAGGAACACTCCAGTCGAGGAAGATTAAAAAAAAAAACAAATCCAGCCCATGCCAATGCCCCTTCGGTTCTGGTTCCGGACTAGAGTTCTGAGGCTGGCCGGTGCAGACATTTAGGACTCCCTTCCTCCCAGCCATCCCCATGTGTGTTTTATCTTCCCTGCTAGACTGCGGGCTCCTTGGAAGCGATGTCTCTATCTGACTAACATTATATTACCACATAATCAACCTGACGCATGACAGGCCTCGGTGAACATATGACTAAGTAAAATTATGTTCTTAATCCATTCAGTATTATCAAAAAAAAAATAGCTATATTCAGTTCAGTGATAAAGATTTAGTTTGTTTTTTGGTCAAGAGGAACGAAAGTTAAAATGGCTCCTGGTTAAGTGAGAGTTAAAATGGCTCCTGGCCCAAGTTAAGTTTTCCTCCTCCTGGGAAAGGAGGCTCTGACTCTTTCGGCCCCACGATGGACGATGGGGTAGGGAGCTTAGGGGGCTGAGCCCAGTGCCCCAGCAGGTTCACAGATATGGGCACGGACTTGACTTGGGGATTAGCTCCACCTCTGGTGCAAAGTTCTGGGATCGAGTCCGGACTCGTAATTCCAGGCCAGAGGCTATGTGGTGTGGTAGACGAGGAGGCCAAAAGCGCAGGTCCGGGCTACAATACTCAGTAGCTGCTTTGTGACTTAGTGTGTTCAGGACAGTCCAGGCTGGTAATCACGACCCGTGTCCTCCCCAATGCACGGACAACACTGAAACAAGGTTCAAGGAGAAGAAGCCCTAGACAGAAGCTTAATAGCCTAAAATAATGGATGCCTGTGTGGGGATGGGGGTCCAGAGGGTTACCATTGGCATGTTTTGTCAGATCATCAGGACATACGTGCTGGAAACTTTTTCTGAAAATGCCATTTTTGGCTCTGGCCAACTATGTTTGTGTTTGCCAACCAGGCGCCCGGTTCAACCCCACCTCTACGGAAGTCGTGCACCAGCCACAAAACTCTCAGCAAGTCAGCAGTAACAAGAGAGTTTCAGGAAGAGGGTTTTATTTGTTTTACTTAAAAAATATTGCTTCTCCTTTAGGATGTCTGTAGGAGATAATCGTTTCCATTTTCCTCTAGTATCATCACAAAAGCTAGGCAGATAAGGAGGAGAGAGAAAGAGGAAACATGAATGAACTCACACTAAGAGCACTTGCGTGGCAGGCGTTGTGCATGCATTATCTTGCTTAATCCTAACAACTTTTGAGGTAGGTGTTTTTATACCCATTTTACAAGTGAAGAAACCAAGGCTCAAAGAGCTTAAATTCCTGCCCCAGGTGACAGAGCTAGCAAGTGACGCAAACCCAGGTCTTTCTGACCTAAAAGGCCCAACACGTCCCACTGTCCATGTTGCCTCCCAGCTAATCAGAGAGTAATGGAGCCAGGCAGGTAGGGATTCGTGTTTTCCACCTGCAACCACAGGCTTCTCTACTATGCTATGGGTGGTCAAGGACTGCTTTATGCTCTATAACTCATCTTAAAGTCCTACTTTAAGTTATGATTCAAGCCGGTTCTCTACTGGGCATGCCATAATTTGTGTTTATGATGAGGCTGAAGATTCCCTGTTCCCTTTAGAAAAGTCTAGGTAATTTTGGAAGGCTTTCTGGTCTGAGATAATCTCATTCAAATATTGTAATCCTATTTTGGATTACAAAAACTTTGCTGGTAATTCTATGTAGTTATGGCAACAAAGGAATGTTCATGTGCCCAAAGAGCCCAGCTAACCTTTCCATTATCTAGTTAACCTTGGACGACCTGTCTTTGGTGCTGTTCCCTCAGTATTTGGAGACAGACAATACACAGACCCAGCAATATTTTCCTTTCCTTTTCAGGTTAAAATCCCTTCTAGTGATGATTCACGGTCTGAGAATTTCATTAATTCAATCATTTTCTCTCGTCCAGGAGTTTCTCAGGGAGCACATGGTCTATTGCTCTGTCCTCACTGAACCCACACCTTGGACAATAATGGGGTCCCATGTGCCCCAGTGCAGCTTGAAAACCCAGCTTTTAACGCTCAGTGGTGGGGCAGAGTGAGGTCAGGCACACATCTGGTAACTCAGTCATCGTGGGCAGCTCACCTTACCTCAATCATTCTAATACTCATCCATGAAATGAGAATAAAGGTCTCAGTTTTGCCCACTTCTCAGGGCGGTAAGATGATGATTTGAAGGGACACCAATTGTTATGGATTGCATTGTGTCCCCCACCAAGTTCATATGCTGAAGCCCTAGCCTCTAGTACCTCAGAGACCTTACTTATGAACAGGGTTGTTGCAGATGTAATTAGTTAAGATGGGGTCATACTGGAATAGGGTGAGCTCCTAATCTAACACGACCGATGTTTTTATGAAAGGGGGAAATTTGAACACAGACGTGCACACAGGGAGAACATCATGCATCACGAAGGCAAGATAAGAGTGATGAGCCAAAGAACACCAAAGATCATCAGCCACCACTAGCCGCTTGAGAAGCCTGGAACAGACTCTTTTGTCACAGCCATCAGAAGGAAGTACCCCTGTCAACGCTTGACCCTTAAGCTTCTAATCTCTAAAACCAGGAGACACATTTCTGTTGTTGAAGTCGTGCAGTTTGCTGTGTGGTGTTACCGCACTGCTGGAAAGCGAAAAAAACTGATGATGTTTGGGTTTGGTGACTGAGTAGTAAGAGCCAGGTGAAATACAGCAGACCTAATGCCCTCAACAAATACTGGCCTAAAGACCCTGGGCAACTTATCTAACTTGTCTGGACCTCAGTTTCTCTTGTGAAGCGGGAATTTCTTAGTGCTTATATTGTATTTTCCGCAGGGGTTGAGTGGGGTAAAATACTTGAAAACAGTTTGCAAGCTGTAAAATTGTATACAACTATTAATTTGGGGAGAGGGAAGTGCTCCTCTTTGGTTTGGTGATGGTAAGAGGGAAGGGATATCTAGATATGGGATTAAGATGTGTGTTCTGCAGTTTTGGAAAACCAGATAAGTACTTGAGTGATTTTGTGAAGTAAACAAAGTGTCTTCATCAGCCGGAGAGGTGATCCTTGATTCATTCTCCCTCATGTGATTTGGCACTGAAACGCCCAGAGTCTAAGAGACCCCCAAAAACGAACCACCAGAGTCCAGAGTCAAAGCTAAGCAGCAAGGGTCATTTATTGCAGGTTCGAACCTGGACCTCTGCGCCCCCGTTGCCGGTGACGCCAAGAGGCCCTGAGAGAGGTTTTTACACCCCTTTTATAGACAGGTACAAACAAGTCATGGGGAAATCAGGAATTTTCCACAGTTACAGAGCTGCGATTGGTTGGTGTTTAAAGTTGGACACTTAACAGTATTCGATTGGTTCCTGCCTTTAGGTCAGACCACAACCGGGGGTACGGGTATCACAATGATTGATCAGGAGTACACGGATGTGCCAAGTAACAATGGTTGATCAAGAATATACGGATGTGCCAGGCAATAATGATTGATCAGGAATACATGGGCATGCCAAGCAATTGTACAGAAGCGGAACAAGCTGGTTAAGCTTGGTTAGGTTTCAGTTTCCCATAACTTAAGCTTTTAAGTTTCAATTTTCTCAGGCCTCTCAGCACCTGGAGCCCAAGAGTAGAAGCAGGGGAGGCCCTGCTGGGCCAGCCCGTGCGGGGTCCACTAGTCTGCTTCTGCTTCCGGCTCCTTCCCACCGGCCTCCCACCCCCCCACAGCCTCTCTCACGCCAGAAGAAAACTCAAGATGCTCTTCTCTGGCTCTTTACTGAGCCCCCCTGCAGCACAGATGTGGGTCTCAGACGCTGCTGGAGTAAACTGACACCGAGTTTATTGAGCTTGTCTCTGTCTCTGAAAAAAATTGCCGCGTTTTCTGAATTGCCTTCTCAGTCTCATGCTTCTTCGTTATGGATGATAATCCTGTCCTTCCAGAACCCATCAGTCATTTCGGGGAGGCCTTTTAAATTTTTTTTTTTCAACGTTTATTTATTTTTGGGACAGAGAGAGACAGAGCATGAACGGGGGAGGGGCAGAGAGAGAGGGAGACACAGAATCGGAAACAGGCTCCAGGCTCTGAGCCATCAGCCCAGAGCCCGACGCGGGGCTCGAACTCCCGGACCACGAGATCGTGACCTGGCTGAAGTCGGACGCCTAACCGACTGCGCCACCCAGGCGCCCCACGGGGAGGCCTTTTAAACCTCATGAGCACCTATACTGGCACATTTACGAGCACGTGTGTGTGCATGTGTTTGTCCTTCGTGTCATTGTGTCCATCTGCCCCAGCAAAGGGTCAGCCTCATGATGTCGGGGCCCTGTGTCTCTCCCGTTCAAGCCAGCACCTGGCACATGGTGGGGACTGACTGAATGAACAAATAAATGAATGAGGGCTATGTGAGAGAGTCAGTATGGTCTCCTATTAAACACTGAAGGCTGATTACCTTAAAGCTGCATTTTATTTTTTTTTTTTATTTTTTTTTTTCAAAGTTTATTTATTTTGGGGACAGAGAGAGACAGAGCATGAACGGGCGAGGGGGCAGAGAGAGAGGAAGACACAGAATCGGAAACAGGCTCCAGGTTCCGAGCCATCAGCCCAGAGCCCGACGCGGGGCTCGAACTCCCGGACCGCGAGATCGTGACCTGGCTGAAGTCGGACGCCTAACCGACTGCGCCACCCAGGCGCCCCACGGGGAGGCCTTTTAAACCTCATGAGCACCTATGCTGGCACATTCACGAGCACGTGTGTGTGCATGTGTTTGTCCTTCGTGTCATTGTGTCCATCTGCCCCAGCAAAGGGTCAGCCTCATGATGTCGGGGCCCTGTGTCTCTCCCGTTCAAGCCAGCACCTGGCACATGGTGGGGACTGACTGAATGAACAAATAAATGAATGAGGGCTATGTGAGAGAGTCAGTATGGTCTCCTATTAAACACTGAAGGCTGATTACCTTAAAGCTGCATTTTAATTTTAACATCTGGCAATGACATTTCCCGGCTGTGTGAAAGGGAGGAAGGAGCCATTTAGAGAAGTAGCAGTCTTTGAATCTGTAGACTAGAAATCATGCTAACCTCCCTGCTTAGCTGACAGAAATACTGGGAATTCCAAATTGGTAGAGACGGTGTGGTGGTTAGTTTTATGTACCAGCTCGGGCAGGCTATCATACTCAGTTACAAATCAAACACTAACCTAGATGTTGCAGTCCATGGGGTAATTTCTCCACCTACAAACAGTTGATCCTCAGCAGAGGAGATTACTTTTTGAAATGTGGGTGGGCCTCACCAAATCCTGTGAAAGGCATTAGAAGCAAAAACCAAAGTTGCCTGGAGAAGAAGAAATTCTGTCTCAAGAGTGCAGCTTGAGTTTCCAGCCTGCTGGCCTGCCCAACAGATTTTGGACTCGTCGGCCCTCATGATCGCGGTAACCAACTCCTTGAAATAAATCGTATGTGTGATCATAAATACATATATATCAGTCAGTGTTTTCTAGAGCATATATATATGTGTGTGTAAATATATACATATATATCTTTTTGTCTTTGAAAACCATGGAGTGATATAGACGAGATAGTCCATCAGTGTGGACGGTTAGAAGATGAACGAGAGAGCAGGAAGGGAGGAAGGCTGAGCGTCCCAGGAGCCCATCTCTCCATCTGTGTCAGTAATGAGCATGGCTGCAGCACTTGCGGCAAGAAGAGAGGTGTCCCAGCTGGTTTAATGTTGCCACCTCCCCAGGTCCTGGCCGGGGCGGGGCTGGCACACACACCCTCAGGGGGGCTGGCTGTGTAGGCAGCGGGTTTGAACAAACAGGGCCCCAGGTGTGGAGGAGAGGGCATGGGGGCAGCCCCAACTGGCAGCTCCTGGCACCCCCCCTCGGAGAGAAGCCTGGGAGCTGTCTGTGTGGGCGTTCTCCTGACTGACACTATCCTAATTAGTACGGTCCCCTCCGGCACTGGGGCTTCTTTCATTAATGCCTTCATTTAAAAGGTCTCCCCTAATCAGTCAGCTGTGGAATGTGCTTTCAGAAAGAAGGTTCTTTGGACTCTCAGACAGGCTCACACGGGAGAAAGGGGGAAGCCTCGGGTGACACATGCAGGGTCAGTGGGTCGTCTTGAAATCTTCTTGTAGATAGATACTGCTTGTCCTGAACCAGTCCCTCCCACTCCCCCTGCACCCCTCCTCCAACCCCAGAGGCATTTTAAGTGACAAAACCTAAAGGTTCTGTGGCATTTTGGACTCCCATTGTGTTCTCAAACAGAAACAAAATTTGCAAACGTTTCTAGCCAACTCAGTAATGATCTCATCTGGGACAGGAATGGTTTCTGGTGTTCCTACACCATAATAATAAGAGCCATGTTAATTACCCACCATGTTTGTGTATCAGCTTGTCATTTAAAGTGTGCATTCACATCCATTGTTGGCCCAGCACCTTCTCTGTGCCAGCCACTGGGTTTGGCACCAGGGAGTCTAACATGGCTGAAATATGATTCAAATTTCAAATAAATGTCCCAAATAAAATTTGAAAGCAGGATTGTCAACAATGGACATTTAAAACGCTGGGACGCCAGGGTGGCTCAGTTGGTTGAGCGTCCGGCTTCGGCTCGGGTCACGATCTCAACAGTTTGCAAGTTCGAGCCCTGTGTCGGGCTCTGTGCTGACCACTCGGAGCCTGGAGCCTGTTTCAGATTCTGTGTCTCCCTCTCTCTCTGCTCCTCCCCTGCTCGTGCCCTCTCTCTGTTTCTCTCTCTCAAAAATAAATAAACATTAAAAAAAATTTTTTTTAAACATTATGTGGGAAGGGACCCTGTGGGAAGATCTAGGAGGGAGTAGCCAACTGCCTGGCTATTTACAAAGGTTGTTTAGAGAATGTGCGATTAGGCTAGGTCCTGTGGGAGAGAAAATCGTGTGCCTTTTTGTGATGGAGGCTGGACACATGGAAAGCTGTAGTAGAGAGAGCCCTGGACTAGAGGCTGGAGGCCTGGCTTTTGATCTCGCTAGCCTGAAATCTCAGCACTTGACCTTGGCAAGTCATTTCCCCTTCTGAACCTCAGGTTCCTCACTTGTCAAGTTAGCTCAGGTCTCTTTTTTTGATATTGAAAGCTTCTTTCCCGATATAGGCAGACACCTACCAAAGATGTGAAATTGGCAGACGCAGAGCTATTCTTATCAAAGCGGGGGGAAGGAACAGGGTTATAGCAGCTCTGCCCCCCACTTTCCCCACAAAGGCACCCCAGAAACATCTTTCTTTTACTCTTGTGCTCCAAGGAGCACAGTATGAAAACCGTAGGACCGAGTGGCCTCAGAAGTTCTCCGCTGTGACAGCCAATGTTTCTATGAAATTCACTAAGCAATCTGATTTTTTGTAATGGTAACAGCTACTAACATTTATTGAATGCTGTTTACCAGGCTTTATGCCAAGCGCTTCTTACAACAGCCCCATGAGATAGGTACTGTTGTCCTCACTCTTTTAGAGAGGAAAAAAATAATGAAACATAAGAAGGTAGTAACTCACCCAGGGCCATGAAATGATTAAGTGGCATAGGCAAAGATTTAAACCCAGACAGCTCGGCTCCAAAGCTCACGATAATAACCATTATGCCATCCTGCTTTCTAACGGCCTCACAAATGCGTTCCTTGACATTTGCTTAAATAGCTCAGGCTGCAGCTTACGCTCATTTAGTCTTAAGCCCATAACAGAAATATCCAATTGAGGAATTAAATGTCATCTTGTAACCTAATTGTTGTCCTATAGAACGAAGTTATCATAGTTTTCCTGAATCTACCCGGGCCATATTTTTCTGCTTTACTGAATTTTCTTTCTTCCTGGTCCCTGCGTATGGGAAAGGCCATAGGAACAACAGCCGACCCCCATCTTTATGATACTCTCCATTGGGCCACCATTAACAAATTTCTCAGTTTCCCCAGGTCTAAGCAACAACCACAGTAAAGTTTGCAGTGTCCTGGGATCCCACAGGGCTGGGCAGGGATGCTGCTTTCTGGAGAATTAGAGAAGTTCTAGGAAAGGGACATGGGTAAGCCCACTGCAAAGTCCCATTGTCGGGCCTCAGCTCAGACCCCACCTCTCGTCACCAGTCTTGTACTCCTGTTCCTTCAGGGTCTGTCCTGTTTCCCTCAGTCTCCCCAGGACACTGCTTGTCTCTCAACCTGAGGAGTGGACCCTCTCTGCTCTGAGGCTCCTCCCCTTCCTGCGCCTCCTCAGGCATCTCTCAGAGCTCTTCCCCATTCTTTCCTCCTCTTTCTTTTCCTTGACTTCGAACTTGTGATGGAGAAGTGCCCATCTCCCTTCCCGTGTAGTCCTGCCCACTCTCTCCAGCTCTCTCCAAGCACTTGGCTTCACCCCCTCAGATGCCAAGTCTCTTCCCACTCTGCCCCCTCAACCAACAAAAATGACAGGTCTCACTCATTTCAGACAGACCTTCCCCTTGACCCAGCCACCGGGTCGAGGCAGGGTGATGCTGTTGTTTTCACATGTGTTTTCAGAATCCTAATGTGTGCAGCAAATACAAGGCAGAATGGTCAGGTAGGTGAATGTGTATGAGCATATTTTTACGTGTGTATATGCGTGTGTGCAAGGGCCAGTGCGTACCTCGACCTGATTAAAACGAGCAGTTCAACACCTTTTCCCTGAAAACATCTCCCTCTCCTCAGGATTGGGTTTTCAGCAGGTGTAGTTTGTAATGCGGTTGTGACCCTATGGACAGTTGACTGGTACAGAGACAGACACTTAATCCCAGAAGAGCCTATTAGAATCTTCCCCTGAGTCTTAGATTCCAGTTTCAGCTTGACTTGATCCTTGGGATAGGCAGCCTCCAAGATGGGCTATCCCATAGCAAGATGATCCCATCTCTTGGTATTCATGTCTTTCTGTGACCCCCAACCTTCACTGTGAACTGAATTAGGGAGGGGCTTCTAATAGGTAGAATGTGGCTGAAGTTATAAGAGGGAACTTCCTAGATTAGGTTGCAAAAAGAATGTGGTTTCCACTATGGGAGCTCTCTCTGGGTCTCATTCTCTCTCTCTCATTCTCTCTCTCTCTCTCTCTCTCTCTCTCTCTCTCTCTCCTTTGTTCTCTCTGATCATTCATGCCGAAGGAAGAAGTTACTATGTTGTGAGCAGCCTCATAAAGAGGTGTATGCCTTAGCAAGGAACTGAAGTTCTCAGTCCAACAGCCCATCAGGAACTGAAGCCTGCTGACAATTATATGAATGAGTCTGGAATTGGATCTTCCAAAGCCTTCCAACAGCCATGTGAGTGAACATGGAAGCCGATTCTGAGCTCCCTGCCTGACCAGTTGTATCTTCAAATGATACCTTGTACTTAGCCAACATCATAGCAGCAGTCTCATTAGAGACTTTGAAACAGTGACACCCAGCTAAGCTATGCCAGGATTCCTGGTACATAGGAGCTATGAACTAAGAAGAAGAAGAAGAAGAAGAAGAAGAAGAAGAAGAAGAAGAAGTTACAAAGTTATTGAGTCACAAAATGTTGAGATAATTTGTTCTGTCATAGTAAATAACACAACCCTTGACTAGAAACATGTAAACTATAGAGCTCTAGGTAACCATGTTACTACGTGGTCGGGGAAGCAGACACAACCAGTCCTCAGTGAGAAAGAAGGTGAAGTGGATGTGAAAAGATTCCTTGGGGCGTTCAATGCGTTGGTTCTGGCTTATTTTTGTGACCTAGTTTATCCTTGCCTTTGAAAATTCTGCTGCTCATTATAAAAATCACCCTTTGTCTGCTTTTCGAGTTTGTGACCACATGAGAGGGCTCTGATGGACACAGCCTATTTCCTCTGCCTCCAATGCTCAGTTCCCCTCTCCACGCCATTCTTCAGGGTGAATCCAGGCACTCTCTCTGGAGTCTTCCCTGACCAGACCTTCCTCTCCTCTCCAGATAGTCAGGCATGCTTCTCTGTATGCTTCCTTAGTCCTCTGAGCATGTTTGAAGCATTTATCACAATTCCGAGACTATGTGTATATCTGCCTGGCTTCCCAATCTTATAATGGGGATAAGACAGAGTGAGACTGTTTCATTCACCTCTCATAAAGTGTTCATCTCTCATATAAGGTGTTCTCTGACACCTTATAAATGAGTTTTTAAGCCAATAAAACAGAGCAGTATTCATGCCAAGACAGCTTTACTCCTATAAAGTGGATTTGCTACTAATGAGTTCCCAAGGCTAGTCAGAGATTTAGGGAGGAATTCAAGCAGATACACAAAAAGCTTGTCCATGTTATAACTTGATATATTTTGAAAATCCGGTACTGAAGAAATGCACGTGTGCATGTAAATTCCAAGAGAGAAAAGAACTAAATTTTTGGAAGGTTTTATGAAAATATCATTCAAGCTAGGCCTTGACTCATAAAGATTTTGACAAGTAAAATCTTGTTTTAGGGGACAGATAAGGTCCTCCAGCAGACAGCACAGCTTAAGCAAAGGCATTGACACATAAAAGTGCCCGGAGTATTAGAGGAATAGCAGATCGTGCATGGCCTGAAGAGTTTGTGGAACATGTAACAGGAAAGAAGGTTAGAAAGCTAGACTGAGGCCAGGCAGTGGAGGGTCTCGAACAGCTTTCTCTATGTTTACTCTGTGTTCTCATGTGAAGTGGAGCTTTATGGAACACAGGGACTAAGGGGTGGCATCCAGAGAGCTGGGTTTTAGAAAAAGAACTCTGTAGGATAGATTAGATAGAGCACTGGAAGCAGATAGAGGTAGAGAGGCCCATTCAACGGTAGGTCTGGCAGTGTCAGCAGGAATGGAGGTAAGAGGAAGACTGAAGTGATTTGAGAAGCAAATATCCTGTGTCATTGGAAATTGATCGGAAGCTACATCCTGGTCTTGCCCTAAATTTGGAGGGCTTAGACTCTAGGGTGATGATTCTACCCAAGAGGGTCGCCTGTTGGAGGGCAATTCCTCGCTGGTATGGAGGACAGGCCAAAGAGGATACTATCCTTGGTCCCAGAAGTCCATTCATAGGGAGTGGCCAAGTGAATCATGAAACATGAACCCAGTAGAATGTTATATAGGCACTACACAGTGTGAAGGCCACAGGCTATGGAAGAATGGAGTGGGGGATTCATGAGACAGAGAGATCAGAAGTGGATAACTTTGAAAGATTGAAGCAGGCAAGAAGTTGGAGAAACAAAGGCAGAAGGTGTGGGTGAGTGTGTCACAAATCTTCTGGAGACGGCACTTATAACCATTGGGCGGCACATGAGGGGAGGCGCTTTGGCCATCTTATAGCGCAAGGCTCACACACTAAAAGCTGAAGGAGGAATCAGTGGGAAAAATGTCCAAGGTGTGTGTCTGCTTTGATAAAAGAAGGATTATGGAGATGTGGGATTCAGAGATGAGCAGTTCCCATTCAGTCCTGTCCAGAGATCTGCCTACCTTGACCTTTACACTCCAGTCATAATGAACTGCTTATATTTTTCCAAGTACACCAGACATTATGCCTCTATGCCTTTGCATATGTGGAAGTCATTCAGACTGTTTTTCCCCATGTGAATGTGAAAAAAAACCCTCCAATTTACGCTTCAAAACCAACTGTAAGAAGGAAGAGAGAAGGAAGGAAGGAGGGAAGGAGGGAAGGAGGGAAGAAGGGAAGGAAGGAAGAAGGGAAGGAAGGGAGGAAGGAAGAAAAGAGGGAGGAGGAAGGAAGAAAGGAAGGAAGGAAGAAGGGAAGGAAGGGAGGAAGGAGGGAGGGAAGGAAGGAGGCAAGGAAGGAAGAAAAGAGGGAGGGGGAAGGAAGGGAGGGAGGAAGGAAGGAAAGGAGGGAGGGAGAAAGGAACAAAGGAAGGAAAGAAGGAAGGAAGGAAGGAAGGAAGGAAGGAAGGACATAAAAGCATCCCCTGCTATTCTAGTATAAAATCTAGTCTCACTTTTACATCTTTATAAGGGAGATTTTTCCTAAAAAAACAATGGGAAGACATAATGTAGCATCACCATTGTATTGTGATAATACAACCTTGTAAGTATCATTTAATGTATTTATAAACTGGACGGAGCCTCTCACATCTCTCACTCACACACGCACACACACACACACTGTAAATATTTTTTTCTGTATGGATTTAGAGACAGAAACATAAGAAGCAATGGAGCTGGGAGTGATTTTTAAGCACATGGCATAGGCAAGTGAGATAGGGGAGCAAGACAGCAAAGCCAGATTTGCAGATTGGTAATCGCTGATGTAATCTTTAGAAGTGTGTATCTTACAGAGAAAGAGTGGTAAGTAGAAAGGAAAAATCAAGCTAGTTAAAACAGTGAACACAGGGAATTGTTCGGTTGGGTGCTTTGGCTTTTACTCACAGCACGGATTCAGATACGAGCTCACAAGGTCAGTAAGAAAATCAATCAGTAAAAGGCAAACGCCACGAGTCAATAATCTATAAGAGAAGAAGTTTGAGGCGCTGAAAACCATTTGAAAAATATTTAATATTACACATAATTTAGAAACTCCGAATGAAACCATAGCGTGTCAATTTTAGTGTTTATGTCGATAAAGATTTTCAAAACTGGTAATACTCAGTCTCATACAGTCCCGGTGATAATTTAATAAAATCCTTTCTGGAGGGCAATTTGAGAGTCCACATCAAATGCTTACAGGCTAACTGTAGCCTTTGATCCAATAACTCTATTGCTTAAGAATTCATCAAGGGAATATAAATAGAGGTGTGGATAATAATTTATGTGCAGTGATGTTTATCACAGCACCGCTGATGAGCCAAACTTGGAAACAACACAAGTGCAACACAAATAAGATGATTAAATACATAAAGGATTGAAAATAAAAGTTTGTCTTTACAGATTATGGTAATTAGGTAGCCTTGAATGATTGGAGAATTGTTTGAGCCACAGTAATGAAAAGAGTGGGTTCACAGCATTTGTCTCTTGGGATTTTTAAAATGTCATTTCACTGCACTGTGCCCTCCATCGTTTCCGATGAGAGAATTGTTGTCATTCAAATCATTAGTTCTCTATTTATAGCATGTTGCTTTTTCCTCTGGGTGCTTGCAGAAACTTTACTGTGATGTATCTGGGCATGCGATTTCTTTGAGTTTATCCCTTTGGGCTTCAAAATGCTTCTTGAATCTCTGTGAGTCTATATATTTTTTGTTGATATTGTAAAAGTTTTAATCACTATTTCTTCAAAACTTTGGTCTGCGTCACTCTTTCTTTTCTCCTTTTGGGACTCTGACAAGACGATTAGTAAATCTTTTGGCATTGTCCCAGAGGTCCCAGAGGTGGTTTGTTATTTTTCAGTCTTTTTCCCTCTGTTGTTCAAATTGGACAATTTCTGTTGATCGATCTTAAAGTTCAATGACCTTTTTTCTCTGTCATCTCTATTCTGTTATCGAATACATTCAGCATATTTTTTATTTTGGTGGTTGTATTTTTTAGCCCTAAAATTTCCATTGGGTTCTTCTTAATAATCTTTTATTTCTCGGGGCGCCTGGGTGGCGCAGTCGGTTAAGCGTCCGACTTCAGCCAGGTCACGATCTCGCGGTCCGTGAGTTCGAGCCCCGCGTCAGGCTCTGGGCTGATGGCTCGGAGCCTGGAGCCTGTTTCCGATTCTGTGTCTCCCTCTCTCTCTGCCCCTCCCCCGTTCATGCTCTGTCTCTCTCTGTCCCAAAAATAAATTAAAAAAAAAAAAAACGTTGAAAAAAATCATCTTTTATTTCTCTTCTTCAGTTTTTTTTTTTTCTTTCCTTTTATTTCAAGAGTGATGGCCCTCACTTCTTGGGGCATGGTTAAAATTTCTTCTTTTATTATTATTTTTATTTGACAGGGAGAGAGAATGTACAAGGTGGGGAGAAGGGCAGAGGGAGAGAGAGAATCTTAAGCAGGCTCCATGCTCAGCGTGGAGTTGGACACGGGCTTTGTCCCATCACCCTTGGATCATGACCTAAGGCAAAATCAAGAGTCAGCCACTCAGCTGACTGAGCCACCCAGGGACCCCTTAAAATAACTTCTTTAATGTCTGATAATTCCAACACTGGTGTCTCTCAAGTTAGCATCTGTTGAATGCCTTTTTCCTTACAAGTCACTGAAATTTTCCGGGTCCTTCGTATGTTAAGTAATTTTGGATTGGGTCCTGGACATATTGAGTATCATGTTGTGAGACATGTGGTCTTAAGTCCTGTGGAAACTACTGAATGCTGATTATTTTTTGTAAGCAGCCAATTGATTGAGTCCGGTTTTGTGTCGGCTGACATTCTGGGGTCTGTGGTTCAAGTATCAGTTAATTCAGTTGTCAAAGCCATTGCAGTGCTGCTTGTCTTTGTCCTGTGTGCCGCCCAGTGACCAGTATGGGGTCTGAGCAGTGCTCTATTTTGGAGATCAGTTCTCAACGTCTGTTTAAGTTCAGATGTATGCACGGGCAAGGTAAGGGTCAGCCTCGGAGTTGATACACGTCTTCCTAAGATTACTTTCCCCCGGCTTCCCCTTGCTGTACAATCTCCCGGGAGCTTTCCAGCTCTGAGAATCCCCGCCTCTTGTCTTCTGGCTGGCAAGCTTTGAATTACCTACCCTGCTGTGGGGTTTTTGCTGTGTACTCCCAGGTCAAGGGGTGAGAGGATCAAGAGGGGAAAGAGAAGCAAGGAGGATCCCTCCCGTGCTCTTGGCTAGGAGTTTTAGGCATCTGCTCTATTGGCATTGTCATCACTTCTGCTATTGGCACCTCTATTGCTGCCCCTGTGGCCACCATGGGTTTGCTTCAGGGCTTGGGAAAGAGAGGAAGTAAAACAAAACAAGCAACACCACCACCACCACCACCAAAGAGAATTTACACACTCCCTCTGTCCTTTAGGGTTCCAGTTTCCTGCTCCGTGGACCAGAAAGAGCGGGTTTCACTAACAGCTCTTTCTGTTTGCACCTGGCATGCACGTCTGGGTTTAGAGCTATCAAGGCCATTGTCATCTCAGTGCTGCTTCCCATTCCCCACACTGCGTGCTAGTATTAACCTTTCAGAGTCCTTAGGTAGATGACGCACGTGTATTATCTACTATTGTTAGTTATGTTCAGTGGGAAACACGGGGAGATGTACCCCGACTTCATCTTACACAAAACTGGAACTCGTTTCTTCAAGATTACACTCATGTATCTACTGGCTGCTATTTATTTGTACATACTGTGTGCTAAATTCTGAATTTACATGGCTGCATATTTACCTGTTTATCCCTAGCAGCCTAGCACCAAGTTTGGCACATAACATGGGCTTTTAAAAGTTCATACTCTAAGAGACACTTTTTTTTTTTTAATTTTTTACATCTTTTTTATGTGTATTCATTTTTGAGAGACAGAGACAGACACAAGTGGGGGAGAGAGGGGCAGAGAGAGAGGGAGACAGAGAATATGAAGCAGGCTCCGGGTTCTGAGCTGGCTGTCAGCACAGAGAGCTACGTGGGGCTCGAACCCATGAGTCATGAGATCATGACCCGAGTCGAAGTCTGACGCTCAACCGCCTGAGCCATCCAGGTGCCCCCGTAAGAGAGTCTTAAATACAGAGAACAAACTGAGGGTTGCTGGAGGGGAGGGGGGTAGGGGAATGGGTTAAATGGGTAATGGGCATTAAGGAGGGCACTGTTTGGGATGAGCTTTGGATGTCATATGTAAGAGAGAAATCACTGAATTCGACTCCGGAAACCATGACAATACTGTATGTTAACTAACTTGAATTTAAATTACAAAAAGGAAAGACCTATGAATGGTCAATACACGCCTGAAAAAAAAGATGTTCACTTGAATTTCTCTCCAACTTTCCTGCTCTTTTCCTTAATGGCTACAGGTTTTCAGTTACTCTTTTTTCTTTTTTCAAAGTTTATTTATCTTGAGAGAGACGGAGTGAGGGAGGGAGGGGCAGAGGGAGAGGGGGAGAGAGAGAATCACAAGCTGGCTCCGCACTGTCAGCACAGAGCCTGGTGTGGGGCTCGATCCCACACACCATGAGATCATGAGCTGAGCTGAAGTCAAGAGTCAGACGCTTCCTCGACTGAGTCACCCAGGAACCCCAGGTTTTCAGTTATTCCTAATACCCTGTTTGTAGGAAGTTGTTTGTTCTATCATACCGCTCTGGCTAAAGCAAATTGTGACCAGATGCCCAAATGTACCCCCTCAAGCACCGTACTTTGTGCCTGGAAATAATTTAAACAGAAGATACAACTCCTCCACTCAGTGTCCTCTAGACTTGTAGGATGGCAAAAGTAATATCCATTTACCAATATTACTGGTCTCCTCCGTGTAGCAGCTTTCTCTGATGGGTAATCAAATATGGCCTTTGATGCAAAGTAGTCCAAACACTTACATAGATGGAATTTTTAAAAAGCATTCCTGCATCCCCAAACATCAAAATAAATAACTATAAATGTGAGTCATGTGTTAAGTCATCCATTAGTGGAAGTTAGAATGAAGCCAAACTAATAAAATCAAAATAATACAGTCATTAAAAGAAGCAGTGAAAAGTAGCATGTGAATGAAGAATTTTGCAAGGAGGGGACTGGTGGAAAGACGCCCACTCCTGGAGATTTTTCCTCTTCTTGTAGAAGACATTAAGGAGAACTTAGTAGAAGAATAATGATAAAGTTATTCTCTTTGTTTTTCTTTTCCCTAGAACCCCCTCCTCCAAGCAAAGAAAATAAACAGATAAATGATACCCAACTAATGACCACCCTGTAGGCTGTTTGCAATGAGTTCGGGGAAATGTTGTAAAATAAATATTAAGACCTTTGTAGCTGTTTGCAAGTCTGGTGGCCAATCCTCAGGAAACTAATTATTTAAATGCTTAGGTAGCGGGATGTGGGCTTTTAGGGATTTTCCCCCTCTTTTGTGCTTCTGGCTATGATTTGTGATGTGGAAACAAGAAGGCTTTTTATTTAAGTTATTTATTTATTTTTTTTACCACTCTGCCTTCCCAGCAAGACATTGAATGAACCTAATGCAAGACCTAAGGATGCCTCATTACGAGGAGTGTTAAAGAGCCTTGCAGAATTGTTAGAACAGCTAATGGAGATCATACTGGAAGGAGAGTAATTATTTCTCCCTGAAAACAAAACAAAACAAAACAAAGCCCTAGGATTTTTTTCTTGGCATTTCTTGAGTCAGAAAGGTCCGTAGAGATACAGTTAGGCTGTTTCTACCTGTTTTTGGACCCTCACAAGACTGTGAAGCCAATAATGGGATTCTCAAGCTTTTGTCCTCTTTGGTATCTGCTTTAATAATTCTTTCAATTACAAAAACAATATAAGATAACTATCCTAACAAGACAATGTGAAATATATGAAGAAAAGGCTTAAAATATTTTTCAACCCATTCTCACCATCATCTCAAACTATTTTCTATATTTTAAACAACCTCAGAGAAGTTATGCATTTACTTATAATGAGGAGGCAAAAAGCTGTCTGAAATACCAAATTTCTTTGCTTTTGGCTGGAGTCACATCAAATTCACACAGTTCTATCGTCTAGGCAGATGGGGATCCCACGTTCTGATCGGCAGTTCTGCATGCTATTGATGGATAGCCTAATTTTTACTTAATTGATAGTTTGGTAACAAAGTATGAGCCCCTGTGAGACCAGTAAAAGGTATCTTTGCAGGCAAAAAGATCCAGAATGTACCATCACTTGCTGTCTGGTCCAGTTACTACGGCAATGTCTAAACCATTTACTTTCAGCCTCCTGACATGGGTTCTGACTCACACACATCGGCTTCTCCTTCAGAAGGTGGCCCAGTCTGGGAACACAGCTGACAGAGGTAACGGGTTATTGATTTTCATATTGCCATTGAGTAATGATCATATTTGCCTGTATCCTCATTCTTGGGGCAACTGTGACAAAGTAAATTTCTGGATTTAATGGGCTCCCATAGTTATTATCAAGGTGACATTTATGCTTCTGGACACTGTCAATTCCCAAGTAATGAAATTAAGAACCATCGACCATTAACCTGGGAGTCGTCTCAACAGTCGTCATTTGGATTCTTCCACCTCTGGGCTCCCAGCTCAAGGCCAGCAGAGTTGAGAAATGGGAAGATCCTGCCTCATTGTCTTACTTGCTGCACCTGCTGCTCCATAGTTAAAAAGAAGAATACTAACATCTTTCTTGTAGGATTGGCTCGTTATCAAGTGAAAAAAAGGCACATGAGTTTGGTAAATATCTTTTTTACCCCTGGGGGTCGGAATCCCTCACCATGCCTGTAGCTTCCTGTATATCTTAGACCTTCTGTGATTTGAAATTAGCAGAGGAGAAAATTCTGCATTCGTTTCTCTTCAGAGGGAGGCACCTGGATCCAGGTGAAAACTAGAATTCACCCACGAAATAGTCACAGGTATATGACACAATAAAAAGTTTTGTGAGCAAAACTTGGGGGAAACGTTGAGATAAGCCAAGTGCCATGACTCCCTTTATTTTAGGAATTCGAAGAGTCTTTTTTGCAAATGGCTTTGTATCACCAAAAGGGGTAATATTGAATGAAGTTGTTTCCACCAAACTTATTTGACTCCAGAAATATTTTATTATTATTATTATTATTTTTTTTTTTTTTTGGGGACAGAGAGAGACAGAGCATGAACGGGCAAGGGGCAGAGAGAGAGGGAGACACAGAATCGGAAACAGGCTCCAGGCTCCGAGCCATCAGCCCAGAGCCTGACGCGGGGCTCGAACTCACGGACCGCGAGATCGTTACCTGGCTGAAGTCGGACGCTTAACCAACTGCGCCACCCAGGCACCCCGACTCCAGAAATATTTTTACATCCAGAATATCTTGTTGGACTGGAAATGCTAGAAAAAGCCTTTGGAAAGGATGATTATATGAAATCCACTTAGCTTGATCTGTGCTTGTTCCCCTTGGATGTGATTGCCCTGTACAAGCTGGGCCTCGCCTTCATCTGCACTGATGAATATTACACACAACACTATATGCTGTATGAATCTGAGTAGCAACTTTCCCACAGGTGACCATCTGGCCTCTGCTTGAATACCTCCAATAAGGAGGCTCCCTGCCTTCCAAGGAAGCCTCTTCCATTTTGCACATCTCTGGTGATTAGAAGGGCCTTCTTTATCTTAAATGCTCACCTCTCTGCTAGTGACTTTTGTCTATTCCTCATAGTTCTGCTTTCTGAGGCCATTTAGGACATATCTAAGATACTCAATGCATTGTCAAACTTCTAAAACTTCATATTTCCCCTTCCTTTTCTTTTTTTCTGCCTCAGCATACCTGCAAACAGGCTATGAGCACCCTACCCAGGTGACCAGGTGTGCCAGTGTAATAAGGTTGGTCCTTTACACAAAGTCCCCTACACAGCCCTCTCCAGCTGTGATCTAATAACTTCAAACTCACCACGGAAGCCCCTTTGCACTTTTTCTGAGTACACCACCTAGACCCCAATAAAGGCACTAGCCCACTGGACCTCGCTGTCTCTTGGCTCCCTATCTGCTTGGTTGAGCTGGCTCCCTTAGCCCTCCTCTTGTGTGGCCCCTCATGGTTCATGGTGACCCTAACTCTCCAGGACCTGTGAGTTTAACAAACTTTGTTTTCTTGTGTCTGTCTCGTGTCTCTTGTGGCTGCACCTGATTGACCCTCACAGAATGCAGAACACTCAGCCAGTTTAAGTTTAAAGTTTGTTATTATAGAATACAGCTAAGCTTACTGTCCTATACAAGGGGTGGCTCCTTTCTCTCTACTCCCACTTCATTTACGCTGGGTTCTAAGCTGTTAATGCTCAGGATGTTTAAGCCATCTCTCCAAGGAGTAGACTCAATTGCCTGCTTTTCTTACTTAGAGAACTTCTTGTATGAGGCATGTTTCCTAGTGCTAAAAATAAAGAAAACCATTAGACATGGTCTTGCCCTCACAAAAGCTGACATTCCAGCAGGTAGACAGGCCTGCAAAGAGATAATAATAATAATAATAAGATGTGACATAATGATACTTGAGGTGCTATGGGAACACAGAGGAGGGAGCCACTATGTGCGCTTGGAATATCAAAGAAGGGGGATATTCGTAGATGGGAAGATATTTGATCTGTTTCTGGAAAGATAAGAAAGAGCTTCCCAGGTTGGTAAGGTGTGGAATGGGTATTTTAGAAAAAGATAACATCATGTAAAAGTATATGAGCTGTATTTGGAGAGCCAAGCATTTGGTATGTCCAGAATGTAGGCTCCTTTGGGGCACGATGATAAAAGAGGTAGGGCAAAAGATAAATAAGATAGCCTTTGACCTCCATGACTTCCTGAGAGAAATGACAGAACAATAATTGTTGGAAGGAGTCATCAAGCACATGGGGGAGGGATTAATTTTGGAAATAAGGGGCGAGGTTTTGAGGAGAGTAGAAAAAGTGTGAAGAAAAAGCTATAAAGGGTGAAAGAAGCCAATCTGAAAAGGCTACAAACTGTATTATTCCAATTATATGATACAGAAAAGACAAAACTATGGAGACGGTAAAGACATGAGTGGTTGCCATCGGTTGGGGATGAATAGGCAGAGCACGGAGGATTTTTAGGGCAGTGAAAACACATTATATGATGCTATAATGGAGGATACATGACATACATTTGTGCAAACCCATAGTAGGTACAGCACCAAGAGTAAACCCTGATGTAAACACTATGGGCCTCTAGTGATTATGATGTGTCAATGTAGGTTCATCAGTTATACCAAATGTACCACTCTGGTGGGGGATGTTGACAATGGGGGAGGCTGGGCATGTGTGGGGGAAGGAGGCATAAAAAGATCTCTATGCTTTCCTCTCAATTTTGTCACGAACCTAAAACTGCTCTAAAGTAAACAAGCCTTGGAGGCCTAGGTGGCTCAGTTGGTTAAGCGTTCAACTCTTGATTTCGGCTCAGGTCATAATCTCGCAGTTCATGAGATCGAGCCCCATGTTGAGCTCTGTGCTGACAATGCAGAGCCTGCTTGGGATTCTCTCTTCCTCTCTCTCTGCCCCTCTCCCACTCAAAATAAGTAAATAAACTTAAAAAAATAAAATAAGCAAGTCTTAATAAACATTAAAAAAAAACCCAAAAAACTATGGGGCGCCTGAGTGGCTCAGTCGGTTGAGCGTCCGACTTCAGCTCAGGTCATGCTCTCATGGTTCATGAGTTCAAGCCCCGCGTTGGGCTCTGTGCTGACAGCTCAGAGCCTAGAGCCTGCTTTCAATCCTCTGTCTCCCTCTCTCCCTGTCCCTCTCCCCGTCACGCTCTGTCTCTTTCTCTCAAAAATAAACGTTAAAAAAAATTTTTTTTAAATAAATAAAAAAATTTAAAAAAACTATGAAGATTTAAACAAAACGTATGAGATGATGAAAAGGTTTGCTCAGTAGTAATGAGGAAACAGCATCAAATTTGTACTGGAGCCAAAGACTAGATTTCTGTGACTCTCTCTAGTAGTGGTATCAGTTTAGATTCAAAAGTAGAGAGGGCATGCAGGAAGTGCTTTAGGTTAAAACAGAAACCATGAGAGGCCAAAGTCAAAGTAAGACAATGGGTGCAAAAATATATCATCTGCAAAGTATTTCACGCATCCAAGGAGCATCGAGAATCACAACTGCTATGACGCTACGACTTGTACTCGTAAAGTAAAACATCAGAAAAATTCTAGGGCATGACAATAACATCAAGTGGTTGGCCTTGGGCTCAGTGGGAGGACGGTGAGGCCAGAACTGGACTGGGTAGACTGGAAGGGGTGGACGAGTAGAAATTACAATGAGAAAGAAGACATCGTAAGGAAGGACGTGCTCTGGTATCAGTCAGGGTAAGGCAGGCTATCACAACACCCCGATCACAGCGTCTTAACACAATCAAAGGTTTATTTCTCACTCGGAGAAATCTGGTGCTGATGTGCAGTGTGGCAGATTTCCTCTAGGTGGCGACTCAGAGACCTAGGATCCTTCTCTTCAGTAGGTTTTGGAGACCTCAGCTTCTAGCTGAGTGATGGGCAAGAGAAAACAATGCAGATCATGGAGTACATTTGAGGCATTGGTTAGAAGTGGTGTGCATCACTTTTGCCTGCATTGGATTGGCCATAGGTTGCTTCAAGACCATTCTAGACATATTGCAATTGGGAAATATGGTCCTTCTATATGCCCAGGGAGAAATAAAATGGTTTCTTGAAAATGTAACATTGCCTCTGTAACAAAGAGTCACTGCCCTCACAATCTAACCAAAGGAAGAGACAACCATCGTTCTTTCAATGATATAGTCATGTAGTGTGAACTGGGTTCTATGCAGTCACATAAGGAGAGATGAATTACTGCTGGGTGGATACAACAAAGCATTCCTGAAAGGCTGACTTTTAACCTGAGCCCTGAAGAATGTTTGGAGGCCATCTTACAGAGAAGACAGGAAAAAAAATTCCAGGTGGAAAGAGGGCTCAGTAGTCAAAACTCAGAACTTTGGAACATCATGGCATGTCTAGATACATGGAGGTGGCTGCAAGGAGACCTGCAGGATGGAACTTCTGGAAGAAGAAAGCTCAGCATAAAGAATGTGGGGCTAAGGTGAGGGTAAAGCAGGTGATTGACATGACCAAACTAAATTTGAGAATGCTAGCTCAAGAAGGAATGTGGAAGTTTGTTTGGAGGGAGCCATGGTCAGGAGGTGATCAACAGGCTGAATCAACAGAATGGGCTTCTCACCTCCGTCCCCCAATCACAGGTCTGAGGCTGTTGACCCTGCACTGAGAGAACTCCCTCTTTCTCCACCTTCTAAAACTCATAACCCATTCTTGTACCTGCTCTGCTACTCCTAAGGAACATGGGCCTAATTTCATTTTTTTATTAAAAAAAAAATTTTTTTTAATGTTTTTATTTATTTTGAGACAGAGAGAGACAGACCATGAGTGGGATAGGGGTAGAGAGAAAGGGAGACACAGAATCGGAAGCAGGCTCCAGGCTCTGAGCTGTCAGCACAAAGCCTGATGTGGGGCTCAAACTCATGGACTGTGAGATCATGACCTGAGCTGAAGTCGGACGCTCAACCGACTGAGCCACCCAGGCGCCCCTAATTTCATTTTTTTAAACTTGCAAAGTTGTTGGTTAGTTAAATATTATTTTTTTCTGGTTAGAAGGACTCTAAAGATTGAAAATAATGGTGGGATTTCAGGCACCAGACAAGCTGAAAAGTACATTAACTTTGAATACAACACTCTTTTATGTTTTCCCGAATAAGGCCACCTATATGAGATGTCTCCTTGATTTCTAGTGCTATCAACAAACTGGATGGACCAATGAATTCAATTAAGCAGATGGGCTTGCTAGAAAAATTAAAGAAATAGCTATCCCCTCTTCTGAAACACCACCATTTCTGTGACCAGCCCTGACTCATGAGCAGCGATGGCTTATTTTACTGGACTGCACCATTCCTGGTTATCAATTAGGAACTGTTGTCTTTTTTGAACAGTGTCAGTTTGGACTACAATGTCATATCTTTCCCTCCCAAATGTCTCTCATAGAAGTTTGAGCAGTCTACATTGTCAATAACGAAGCTGGAAAATTACTAGCAACACTGGAGAAAAGGGGAGCAAATAGCAAGATCAATGAGAATTAACTGAGCCACAATATGGTGCTTTTCATTGGTTGTCAATTAAACTGCCAGACTTAATTGCTGCTGTGTTTAAAAATACATATTTCTGATAAGTAATGACACAGATACATACACTAATAAATGTGAAGCTCAGAATTTTCTTTTGTGGCTTCGTATTTGTTCTCCAGTTCTCAGCTCTTTAACCTCTTCCGTCCCTTGCAGATAAACATTGCCGTCTATTGTCTAAGGGGCATGTCACGCAGCCTCCAAACAGAATTGTTAGTCAGACTTTCCTGTAGGAAGGGCTTTCGGACCCCCAATCACGGACTTGGGGTCCTTGTGTGGACAGGTCGAACTGACTCCAAGTTATGAGCTATCTTCCACACATCAAACATGATCATAACACTTGAGAACCTGGAGGGTTTTAGCCTTCTTTCTTCTGCCTATTGCACCACATATGGGGAGAGAATAAAGTTCTGTAGAACCTATTCAACAAACATTTGTTGAATGTCTGTTATGTGCATTCAAGATAAGGTGGGAAGATAAACAGGACCTGTCTCTACAGGAGGAGTTTACAGTCTAGCAGGGAGATAAACACAAAGACTCCTGACGGAGATTTAGGGTAGTGTGGAAGAATGGGGCAGAGGCTACCGAGTTAGGAGACATTTGAGAAGATAGACTGAACAGGATTATGATCTATGGTTTTAGACTAAAAAGGTATTAAATAGTGACTGTGGGTCGGCACTAAGCCCTGCGCATGCAAAATCTCCACAAGTTTATGATATGGGTATTAATATCCTCACTTACAAATGGTAAAATTAAAGCTTAGAAAGGATAGGCAGCTTTGCCAAGCTGAAAAGGAGATAGAATTGAAAATAGAATTGAAGGAGATAGAGTCGAAATCCAGTTATGTCTAATTCTACAGCCTGTTCTCTTAACCACGATGCTGTGCTGCCTCCTGTGATACTGGGGTGAGAGAAAAGGGATAAAGATGAGATGTTTGAAGTAGAAGGGATGAAAACAAAATGTTGGTATATTTCCTGAGCTGTGAAGCTCAGGCAGAGAAACCTCTCTACTCAGTTTTTATTACTGAGTTAATTTGAGGCCAAGACAACGTACAGAAATGGTGACCTATTTCACCTGGATTCAGACACCTGCCCTTAGGTAGGTTTTCACACATTTCAGGATAGGAAACATTTACACAAATAACTATGACACAGAACAAAAAGTGAGAAAGTGAGAAAGTGATGGGATTTTGGAAAATGGAGATGGTTCGGAGCGAAAGGCATCAGGTAGCCCTTGATGAGCCTTCATGGAATTTGGACAGAGGCCATAACCCCACCAGGTGAAGAAGGCCAAGTTAAGATAAAAGAATGGAGCAGACAAGAGCGTGCTTGGGGAGCAGTGGATAGATTACACTGGGAAGACTCACATGTTATGCCACTTTATTGATGGAAAATGACAGTTTCACTCTTCAGATAAGTGTAGTGGAAAAGAGAATTCAGAAGACAGAGTCTTACCCTTAAGGATTGTTTTCAGTTTAAATTAAAACTGAATTAGGAATCAGGAATTTTTCTGTGTAGTTGGTTGTAGTCCCTACCTTTTTCGGCCTGCTTTTGTTCACTGTCCAGTTTCTATTCTAGGATGCCTGATAAATTTCTTGGGCTCCATTGTCTCATATGAGACAACAGAATCCTATTCTTGGCCAATCCAGGAGGTTTGGTGTATGAGATGGGCACCCATCTAATTGCTGGGAGTCAAGATTATCCTGAAGTGACGGTCTTTCAGGGGCCTAAAGGATCAAATACATTTCTCATCTTGAGAGATTTGATTCATTCCCGCAAGTGAAGAAAAAGCCCACAGAAAGAGTTCATTCCACACATGTTTATGCAACCATAGGTTCTGTCCTAGGGATACAGAGATGAGTCATGCATGTGAAGGCCTCACCATTGGGATGAGAAGTCAGGTGTTCGAAACCAACCCATGCAATCCAGGTAAACATACTGCTGTGAAGACACAGTGAAAGGACTTGTTAGTTTCAGCTGGACGCCATGGTATCGCAGAAGGCTTAACAGAAGAAACGATACTTGGATCTTGAAGAAGAGGCTGGAGTGCGTGACCCAGAGCACACGATGTCCAGGGGGCTCAGGAGAGGGCGCTGCACACTCCCTGGTGTAACCTGGGGGTCCTTCTTGGAAAGGCCCTGAGCAGAGATGTCACTGAGCTGTGACATCTCAGCATTAACTTCTTCTGGTGTTGTAAAACATTGATTGCTTTAACAAAACTATTCAGTTGGCTTATCTTTTAAGACCTTTCCTTGCGGAGAATTTTAGACCCACACAAAAAAAGACAGAAGAGTACCCGCCATCCAACTTTGACAACTATCAACCCGTGGCCAATTTTGTTTGTTTTCACTCTTCCACTCAGTCCTCCCTTCCACGTGATTTTAAATAAATTCCAGACATCAGAATATTTTGCCCATTAACATTTCAGTATACATTTCTAAAAGATAAAGATTCTTCTCTTAAATCAGTATTTTTTATAGCTTAATTTGTATCAAAGCAATTTAAATTTCCTTTTTGTTTCTATTTTGATTATGTAAGAAACACATGCGCACTCTAGACAAATCAGAATAATCAGAGGAACAAAAAGAATAAGAATCCAATAATCACCCGAATCCCCATCACTAAGAGACAACTGTTGTTTTCATTTTGTTGGGTAAATTTTCAGACATTTTGCTTACATATAAATTAAAATGAGTTGATACTTTTCATTGTATGTTATAACCTGTTTTTTTTCTCTTAACAATATCATTATACAGACACACACATAAATACATATACAATATCATTATACAGACACACATATAAATACATTCTATCATTGGGAATTTGTTTGTTTCCTAAATTTCTCAGCCTTGACTTTTTCTCTGCCATGTTTCTTGGCATCCCATGTTCCTTCCAGGCTCTGAACTTAATGTATTTCACTGCTCTCCTCATTCTGTGCTTATTTATTTGGAAAAATCTCCTGATTCGTAATATAGACAGTTGCTTCTATAATTTTTAATTCTGAACACTTTACAAGCAGTATTTGCTATTTAAGTAAAGCAGTTTATGTTACATTTTAACTTTTACCCCCCAAAGTTCCTGCTAAAAACTAGATTGTATTCATACAGAGAAAAGAGTCGCCAACTAATTTTTCATAAATTACATTTGTGGCCAACTGACCACAGTGGTACACACAGAAGGGCTTCGTTAGTTAGCATTTTCATTGCGCTTTTAGTCTTGACAGAACTGGACTAAAATGGAAAAATTTGTAAATACGTATGATATAAATTAATATGGCATCCACAAAATTTGTTCTTTCTTCATAATTACGTTTAGAAGGGAACTGTTTTACTATTCTGAATTTATGTGCACTTTGGAAAACAGCTTTACTGAAGTATCATTAACGTGCAAAAAACTAAACCCATTTAAAGTATAAATTGTACGAGTTTTGACAGATGGGCACTCTAGTGAAATCATCACTACTGTGAAAATACAGGACACTCCCATTACCCCAACTTTCCTCAGCCCCTGCTGTTCTGTGTTGTGTTGTGTTTTGTTTTGTTTTGTTTTGTGTTTCTGAGAAGAAGACTCTTTTAAAGCAGTTTTAGCATTTACAGAAAAACTGAAAGAACAGAGAGATCTTCCAAATACCCCCTACTCCAACACAAGCATTGCCTCCCACATCAACAGCCCCCACCATAGGGGTCCATTTGTTACAACTGATGAATCTACATTGACACATCATTTTTACCCCAAGTCCATAGTTGACATAAGGGTTCAGTCTTGCTGTTCGCCCTTCTATGGGTTTCTACAAATATGCAATGGCCTGTATCCATTATTATGGTATCACACAGAGTATTTTCACTACACTAAAAGTCTTTTGTGTTTGGCCTATTCATTCCCCCGTTTTCGCCCCAAACCCTAGAAACCCTGATCTTTTTTACTGTCTCCACAGTTTTGCCTTTTCCAGAATGTCATATCGATGGAATCATACAGTAGAGATAGCATTTTCAGATGAGTTTCTTTCACTTAATAATACGCACTTAAGTTTTCTCTGTGTCTTTTCATGACTTGATAGCTCATTTCTTTTTAGTGCTAAATAATATTCCATTTTCTGGATGTACCGCACTTTATTTGTCCATTCATCTTCTATAGGACCTCTTGGTTGCTTCCAACTTTTGGTAATTATGAATAAAGCTGCCGTAAATATCCACGTGCAGTTCTTTTTGTGGACTAAGCTTTCCGCTTCCTTGGGTAAATATAAGAAAGCATTTCCACCAACAATGAATGAGAGATCCTACAGATCCTACAGATCCTATAGAGCAATGCTCTATATGCTCACCAGCATTTGGCACTATAAATGCTCCAGATTTTGGCCATTCTAATAGGTGCAGAGTAGAATTTCCTCGTAATTTGCATTTGATAACTTATGGTGTGGAGTATTTTTTCATATGCTTATTTTCCATCTGTATACTTGGTTTTTTTTTAAATTTTTTAATGTTTATTTATTATTGAGAGACAGAGAGACACAGAGCGTGAGCAGGGGAAGGGTAGAGAGGGGGAAGACACAGTATCGAAAGCAGGTCCAGGCTCTGAGCTGTCAGCACAGAGCCTGACGCAGGGCTCAAATGCACGAACCGTGGGATCGTGACCTGAGCTGAAGTCAGTGGCCTAACCAACTGAGCCCCCTGGGCGCCCCTGTGTATCTTCTTTAGAGAGGTATCTGTAAATGTCTTTGTATATTCTGGATAAGAGTCCTTTTAACATGTGTCTTTTGCAAATATTTTCCCCAGTCTGTGACTTGTCTTCTCATTCTCTTGACATTGTCTTTCTCAAAACAGAAGTTTTTAATTTTAATGAAACCCAGCTTATTTCTTTTATGGGTTGTGACTTTGGTATTATATCTAAAAAGTCATTATGCCTGAGATCATTTTAGGGTTTTTTTTTTAAGATGAAATTTATTGTCCAATTGGTTTCCATACAACAACACCCAGTGCTCATCCCAACAGGTGTCCTTGTCAATGCCTATCACCCACTTTCCCCTCCCTTCCACCCCCATCAACCCTCAGTTTATTCTCAGTTTTTAGGAGTCTCTTATGGTTTGGCTCCCTCCCTCTCTTAACTTTTTTTTTCCTTCCCCTCCCCCATGGTCTTCTGTTAAGTTTCTCAGGATCCACATAAGAGTGAAAACACATGGTATCTGTCTTTCTCTGTATGACTTATTTCACTTAGCATAACACTCGCCAGTTCCATCCACATTGCTGCAAATGGCAGGATTTCATTCTTTCTCATTGCCACGCAGTATTCCATTGTGTATATAAACCACAATTTCTTTATCCATTCATTAGGCTTTCTGTTATATTCTTTTCTGGGAGTTTCTCAGTTTTGTATTTTATACCGAAGTCTACGATCCAGTTTGAGTTCATTTGTGAAGGGTGTAAGCTCTGTGTCTAAACTCAATGTTTTTGCATGTGGACGTCCATTTGTTCCAGCACCATCTCTTGAAGAGACTTTTGTTGCTCCGTCGTATTGCTTTTCCTCCTTTGTCAAAGATAGTTGACTCTTTTTATGTGGATCTATTTCTGGGCTCTCTATTCTGTCCCATTGGTCCATTTGTGTATTCTTCTACCATACAGTACTATCTTGATCAATGTAACTCCACAGTAAGTCTTGAAGTTGGGTAGTGTCATTCCTCCAACTTTGTTCTCTTCCCAAGTCATGTTGTCTCTCTTGGGTCTTTTTCCTCTCTACATATAAACTTCAGAATCAGCTTGTTCATAGCCACAGAATAATTTGCTGGGATTTTGACCGGGATTGTATTGAACCTATAGATTAAGTTGGAAAATGCTATTTTTAGTTTAAAAATATCCTAATTCAAAGAAATTTTAGGCCTAGGGGAAAAGCTGTGAGATTTTTTAATAGACTCTCACATAAACTGCAGCTAGATTTAACCGTGCACCCATTGTTAACATTTTGTCACATCTGCTTGCCCTCTCTCCCTCATCTGTCTATGCCCAGATACATCAGCATGTGTTTTCAAAGGAAATATTTTAATTATCAACATTATATTTAATATGCCGTTCATATTAAGTTTTATTGACGCTCTCCACATTGGACTTTATAGCAACCTTTTTTCCCCCTAAGCCGGGATTCGATCCAGAATCCCATTTTACATATTACATTCAGCCTTGTCTCTTCAGTTGCCTTTATTTGGAAGTTCCTTTCTTGTCCTTTATTGTTCATGGCATCGACATTTTAAAAAGTACAGGCACACTGTATTGTAGAATGTCCTTCAATTTATGCTTGTCTGATTATTACCCGTGATTTGAGTTTATTAGATGTTTTTAGAAAGAATAATATATGAATGATGCTTTACCTTTCTGAGGGCATCATCTTAGGAGACAACCGATGTCAGTTTATCCCAGTGGTGGTGATGTTGGCTTTGTTCCCTTGGCAAAGGCAGTATCTGCCAGGTTTCCCTACTGTAGAAGCTCACTTGTTTCCTTTGTAATTACTGACTAGCTTATAAGTAGATACTTTGAAATGGCAGACACATTCTTATCCTGAATAAAATTTTACCTATTGATGAAATGGGTAAAAGGATGATTCTTGCGTGAGCCAATTATTAGTACCATGATTACAAAACAGTGATTTTACACTTCTTCCATTCCTTCTATATTTATTGGCATTCTACTTAGAAAAAGTTTTCCTTCTCCCTCCTTTTATTTATTTATTTATTTTTTTATTAATTTTTTTTTCAACGTTTATTTATTTTTGGGACAGAGAGAGAGACAGAGCATGAATGGGGGAGGGGCAGTGAGAGAGGGAGACACAGAATCGGAAACAGGCTCCAGGCTCCGAGCCATCAGCCCAGAGCCCGACGGGGGGCTCGAACTCACGGACCGCGAGATCGTGACCTGGCTGAAGTCGGACGCTTAACCGACTGCGCCACCCAGGCGCCCCATCCCTCCTTTTATTTATTTGTTACTTTCTTGGTTTACTGATTTGTGCATTTCTATGAACTTGTAGATTCCTTTTCACTGAAAGTGTTATAATCCATTCTTGTCATTACGCATTCTGACGATCATTCTTGGGCACTTTCATTATTCTCTGGAATAATGTTCCTGGATCATCTTGTACTTTTCTTGCTCCAACTCCAAGGATCCCTGGTTCTTTGCAGTGTTGGTAAATAGTATTTAGAAATTAAGACTTGAGTACTAGGTGAATTTTGTGTCTTAACATCATCACAGTATCATTATAATACCTAACATATAATAATCCCTAATGTTATCACACATCCAGAGTTCAATGATCCAATTGTCTCATAAATTTCATGAATATTTTATCAGCCTACACAGTACGCAGATTTATAGGCCTTTTACGTCTCTTTACTTTGTAGATTTATTCTCTATTTCTCTTGGTGTTTTTGCCATTTATTTGTTGGAAAAATCAAGTTGCTTCTTGAGTACTCTGGATTTTTCTGGTCATATTCCTCTGGTATAGTTAATCCTGTCCCTCTGTTCTCTATATTTCCTGCAAATTGGTGGCTGACTCTTAGACCTTTGACCAGATTTGAATTCTCCCTCTATTTCTCTTTCTCCTCTTCTCCCTCTCTTCTCCTCCCCCATCCCCTTCCCTTTGGGCAAGACCACTACATAGGTGGAATTATGTTCTATCTGGAGACACATAATGCTGATTATCCCTCTGTGACATTAGCAGTACTGATAATCAGTTAACTTGTTAGCAGTGACAAGATGATGATAGTCTACCATGCGTTCTTTATTTATTATCTGTAATTCTGCTGTAAAAAAAAAAAAAAAAACAACAACCCTACTCTTTGATTATCTAGTGGAAAGGTTATTTAGGAAAGCAAGATAAATGCTTGCATTTTTTCCCATCACCAGTTTTCAACATAATGAATTTCTTCCCTAGCATCCTCCAATGTTAAAACAACAACAACAACAGTGAGTTTTCCTTTCTGGCAGTGTTATGAATGTATAGATTTAAGCATATTTGATATGTTTCAACCTATTGCAGTTATTATTCGCACTGATGTTCAAGTTGTTCCATTTTTGATCAGTGGAAGCATGATCGTGCATATTGATACTTCAGTCCTTTGAAACAGCCTTTATAGGTTATGATATCTTTTTTGCTATCTGGTATGGCATGCTGTTCCAGACTCGTCTTTTTCTTTTTGTTTATGTTTATTTTATTTATTTTGAGAGACACAGAGAGAGAGTGCGTCTAAGTGGAGGATGGGCAGAGAGAGAGGGAGAGCGAGAATCCCAGGCAGGCTCCAGTCTGGCAGCACAGAGCCTGACATGGGTCTCAGTCCCATGAACCGTGAGACCATGACCTGAGCCAGAATCAGAAGTAAGACGCTTAAGCAACTGAGCTGCCCAGGCACCCCTGGACTCGTCTTTGTATTTCCTGGCTCAGTCCTAGAGACTGAGAACAGTCTGGGACTGAGACTGAATTGCAGTCTGGGAACCAAAGATGTTTGTTGTTACTGGTTTGGTCATTGTTTGTAGGTCTTTCAAGTGGACAGAGATGTGTCAACTTCAAAAAAGATAAAATACCTCATAAAATCAGGATAATAGTTCCAATTCAGATTCTGCACTATAGGATATTTTACTTAATTTCTTTAAGCTTACATCTATATTTAATTTACTCCACGAAGGGAATTTTACTGCTCAAAGATACCAAAGATGATAGTATTAAAATATCAAATAATGATTCATTTGCCTTATCCCACATTATACACAAAGCACTATTAGAATCACAATACCAGCCGTACTACCAATAATATGATTATTGAAAGGAGTTCAAAACATTTTACATGGTTACTTGTATCCTTAGATTATATCCTCATAGGGAATGTAGAAATTTATGTTGTATAGTATCTCGAAGTAACTTCTGTCTGTATAATTATGTCATCAATAGATATAGAGTAGTTTCATTTATTGTATTATTTTCAAAGTATTGTTCTTGACTTCAAATTTAGGCTTTAAAATTTTATTTGAAATCTTCAAAATACTATATTAAACTCTTTACTGTAAGAAAAAAAGTAAAAAAAAAGAAAAGAAAAAGAAAGAAATAAGGAAAGTTCATTTAGATACTATTTTTTAGGGTCCTTTTCAGAGAGAGAGGGAGTGACACCAGGTGAAGGAGTCACATAACATCCTCTTAACGCAATGTTTTATCATCAGATTTTTATTGGGTAAGAACATAAATGGTAGGGTTTCACCTAAGAAGATAAAGAAATACCTTCCCAATAAATATTTTTCCACCATAGAGGTTAATCACTTCTCCTGGAGATGAAATAGAGCTTTGCTTTATCTTTTATGATGGAAGTGAAAGTACCGAAATCCTTAAAATTCAACACACTATTTTCATTTTTATTCTGCTGAGCTAGAGAAATAAAAGCAGGTATGTGGAACAGTCACAGCTGGGTTTTATCTTAGGGTTAACGATATCCAGGACATCAGTCTGGAATTAGACACCTGTTATTCATGAATAATTTTTTTCAGAGCCTTCATGTTTCTTGTTTTTAGTACAGGACTAAGAGTCCGAATGCAGTGTTGTAAAGATCAAATGATATATAAGATGTAAAGGCAATGTGTAAAATAAATTGCTATACGAGAATGAGTATTTTTATTATTTAGATCAATGTTATTAAGGTCCAGATATGTAGCTTCTGGGAAGCAAAGAGTCCTTATGGTTTGGTGGAAAAGTGGCCATTTGATTAAAATCTGATCTTCCCTGCCTTATATATCCTATTAGGGGTATTTGATTTCATTGAAAGCAGTGATACTCACCTGAAATCCTTCAAAAATTCTCCATTTCCTATGAATCAAGTATAAACGTCTCATTTTGCCAAATCAAGACTTTTACAATACTGCCCCAAATTCTTTTTCAGGACCTACATTTCCCTATTTTCATTATTATTTCTGTTAACACGTAAGAAAAATTCATTTAGAGTTTGAGAAAGAGTTTCCATAAAGTATAAAGGCTCACATAGAGCTGGGGTTTTTTTGCATTCCCACCAACCACTGAAGATACTTTGAAATATATTGATTGTTAATATGACCTTCAAAAAGGCCATGCCTTAGTAGCAGGGCTAAATTAGCCCAAGAGTAAAGGCCATTCTGGACTCACTATAACAAAACTGAAAAGTAAGCCTCAAAATAATCAAATCAAACTGCAAGTGTCTTAACTGTATGCCATAACACTCTTTAAAGGAATCCAACTAAATACAACAAAAAATCAAGACAACAATGAATCAATGGATCTAGTACTAATGAAAATTTTCCAGGCATGCAAAGAAATATGAAATAAGACCCAAAATAAGGAAAAATAAATACATTACTAGAAACACACTCAGAAATGACAGCTACTATGGAGATAGTTGATAAGGAACTTGAAATGGCTATTATAAATATTCACAAAGATGTAAAGTAAAACACAAATGTGATAAGAAAAAAACTTGGAGGTATTAATATTAAAAAATATCTACATGGAACTTGTGGAGATGAAAAATACTTCAAAAATGAAAAATACACTGAATGAGATTTACAACAGATTAGGCAGTGCAGAAGGAAAAATGGTGAACTTGGAAACATAGCAATAAATTTTATCCGAAATGAATAGCACATAGGAAAAAAAAAAAGACTGAAACAAGTAAACAGAGCCTCAGTGAGTGTGGGACAATATCAAGTTGTCTAACATACAAAATTGAAGTTACAGACAGAGAAGAGAAAGATGAAGCCAGATAAAAAAATTTGAAGAAAGAATAGCTAAAGAATTTTTCCAAATTTGATAAAAACTGTAAACCCACAGATCAAAGACCTTTGATAAACTCCAAGCAGAGTAAATATTGAACATGCCCACACACACACACACACACACACACACGACAAACCATAATCAAATTGGTGGACACCAGAGAAAAAGAAAAAAAAAATCTTAGCAGAGAATAAAGACACATTATACTGAGAGTAGCAAGGATAATAATGACAGACTTATCTTTGGAAATGATGCAAGCCAGGAGGCAATGGAATGGGGGAAAGTGGTCAACCTAGACTTCTATACCCAGAAATGAAAACAAAAACAGTTTCAGCTAATGGAAGTTGAGAGGATGTGTCACCAGCAGATCCACACCACAAGAAATGTTAAGAGAAATCCTTAAGGTAAAAGAAAAATGACTACTTAGCCCAGATCACTCCTCCCTTTGTACAATTCTGTAATTTCCTCTACTGGATCCACTAATCTATGTCTTATATTAATGGTTCTATATAATTTCTGCCATGAGATATAGGATATATTGCAGACCTAGCCACTTAACTTGAGGTCAGGTTGGTTAATAAAGAAAGGTTATAAATATAACATAATTAAATATAGTAAGTGTTAATAACCTGCATCTGGGTGTTTTTCCCTTCAAAGTCCTACAGATATATGTAACCCTCCAGAGGCCATCCTCAGTGTCAACTTGTTTAACCCTTTGTCATAGACAGGTCACTCTTCTGTCCACATATGCTTCCCTTTTATATCTCTACTCTGTAGAAACAGTTTTTGGCTATTGATGCCTGCTTCTAGATTCAGAACCCAGCACGTCTGAGTCTCACATCCTCTTTTCTATCTCTCCCCTGTAACAGCTTCTTTTCTTGGCTTCCCTTCTAACTGAAAGGCACCAATGTTTATCCAGCCACTGCAAAGTCAGCTTGACTCTCTCAATTCCACTCGGTCACTAAGCACTTCCAAACTTGTCTTGAGTCTGTCAACTTCTCTCCTGCCCTGTTGCTATCTACCGTAGTCTAAATCCCCACCATTCCTCACCTGGACCTCAGCAGTGCCTCCTGGTTTTCCATGTTCACACTGAAGCCAGACTGACTATCTAAAGCTCAGTCTGATGATGCCACTCCCCTGATTAATATATGTCTATTATTTTAATATATGTCTATTATTGTAAAGTCTAAGCCTCTTAAACCTCTATGATGTTTAATAATCCAGTTTTGCCTATTGCTGTAGCATCATCTTTCATCATTTGCTGCTTCCAACTTGTATTGCACCCACTAAACAACCAACGGTTCTTGAGTGTTCCATGTTTTCTTTTGCTTTCAGGACTTTGTGGACATTATTCTGTCTTCCTCAAATGTTTTCCCCCTTCTTCCATATCATCTGTCATCACCTCCCTAGTGAAGGCCTTCCTGACATCTCAAGCCTGGAGTAGATACTCCTGCCCTGTGCCTAAGCCTTTGGCAGTGCTAATGACATTAAGTTATAATTGCTCATTTATTTCTGCCTCCTCAAATGAGACGGTGAGCAACTTGAGGATGGGGACTGTCCATTGCCTAGTGCAGTACCAGATACACGTTGGGGGCTCCAAGAGATTTGTTGACTAAATGGTAGCTATTAATTATTGATTTGATGTCATTATTAATTCTTCTAACCCCACCACACCTATCATAGTGCCTGACACATATAATAATTCAGCACATTTCACTACATTAAATAGACATTTATATTTATTATGCATCTGATATATTTCAAGGCCCTTTTGTAAATATGATTTAATTTAATCCTGTCAACATTGTCACCATGAAGTATGTTTCATTACCCTCAACTAAAAGATTGAAAAACTAAGACTCAGAAACTTTAAATAGCTTCCTCAGGGTCAAATTAATGTCAATAATGGTTTCCCAGTTTAGTTTCTATTTCTAGTTGAATAAAATATATAAGTCCAAGAATAAGAGAGGAATAATACACAACTTCCTTACTCTCTTTGCAATCTTACCTTTATCAGATTTATGTAAAGAAAAATAACCTGGGGCGCCTGGGTGGCGCAGTCGGTTAAGCGTCCGACTTCAGCCAGGTCACGATCTCCCGGTCGGGAGTTCGAGCCCCGCGTCAGGCTCTGGGCTGATGGCTCAGAGCCTGGAGCCTGTTTCCGATTCTGTGTCTCCCTCTCTCTCTGCCCCTCCCCCGTTCATGCTCTGTCTCTCTCTGTCCCAAAAATAAATAAACGTTGAAAAAAAAAATTTAAAAAAAAGAAAAAAGAAAAATAACCTAATGACTTTGCTACACATTTCCCCAGGAAAAAAGGAAGAGAAAAGGCAAGGAGCAAAGGAGCCTAACACTATGGAAACAAAGAACATTTATTTCCAGCGAATATCTGTGAAGTTTATCAAAATGAAATGAATTTTGAGAGAAGGCAAATTACAGCACTTGTATGATCAAATCCTTATCTGCAGGCATTTTATGGGCCTGAGAGTTGACAAGGAAAATTGATATAATATCACAGAATCTATAGTCAGTGCACCAGACTGGAAAAAAGGATGAAATGGATGATGATCATGACTCTGTCTCCTGATTGAAATATAGAATGCTTATGTTTTCACAGTCAAGTTAGATAGATGAGTTTGTATAGATGGATTAAATGGCCTGTTGATCTGGTATTGTTGGAAAGGGGCAGTGAAAGCATCTCCGAATAAGTACTTTTCATAAATACCTAAAACATTGTTTGAAATCCGTTATGAGGGAATCCAGTCAAACATCCCTTTGGGCAGAGGTTTCATGGGAAATCCTGATATAAGAGCTCCAGAAGGCCGTGCGATGGACAGAAAAGCGTTCTGACTTTTGAGGTCTGCCCTCTCCCTCTGCTGGTAACTTTTTCTCTGACTCTTGCAACATAACCAGCAGGGCTGCTTTTTCCTCTGTAAAAGGAAGAGTGGGAGCCCATGACCTCTATGTTGCATCAGCGCTTCCATCACTGTGGATCTAGGGGTGATCGGTCGCAGTAGGCGGACCTATTTCTGGTTCCTCTCTTCCCGGAGAGGTCACTGGGTGGCAAGGAGATGGTAGCACACTTGTGGAAATTATATAAATCAGGAAAATCCTAATTATCCCTACTTATTTCTCCCCCCCCCCCTTTTGGCATTGTCATGGGTGTTTGTTGAGGGTATGTTGCCAGCTAGAGAGCAATCCTTCTCTTCCATGAGCCATGGTTTCGCCATCTTTAACATGGAATTCATGATATGTACTTCTTAGTCTTCACTGTGGGCTTCTTTTGCGTCTCCTTAAATTACAGGCGAAATTTCAATGGGTGATACGCTTACAACAGTGTTGAACAGAATGCCTGGCACAATATAGGGGAGGTAGGAAGTTACTTTCCCAACCTTACTTTTGCTTTTCCAGAGTGAGCTGCAGACCTAGTAAAACCAACATACCCATCCTGATACCAACCTTGTCCCATACAAATGTGTAGCACCTGACTTTTGATGGTTCCTCATGCCTGGAGACGTACAGCAATTATATTTTCCTGAGGCAACCACCTCTCACTAAACATGGCTCCTTCTGCAGGACCTGATTTCTCTTACATGTGTGGAAGTGAAGCAGCGTCTAATTAGAGATAGGTTGCCTTAGTGAAAAGTTGTGTCTCATTACGACTCTCATCTTTGAATTGCCTGCCCTGATTTGATGAAACCCACTTCGCCAAGGCTCCCTTTGGTGCTTCCTGCCACCAAGAAATAGGAAATGGCTAGGGTTAGAGGGCCTGACAATGGTGTCAGTGGCTGTGTCTGATTTCGTGTGACAGTTAATTATAACATTCATTCAGAAAAAAAAAAAAAAAAGCTTGTTGTCATAGTGATCGCTGACTTTCCAAGCAGGATGCGTACCCCCAGCTGGAACATCTGCTTACACAGAGCCAAATTTCAATTTGTTGTGTTCACTGTAGGAATAATTGAGAGTGTACTTCAGGGAGAAAAAAAATTGATATGGACAGAGTTTCCTGTGCTTACACCATATTGCATCCTCTCTGTACAACTACAATTTTCCCTCTGATTTCCATTTCCTTTTCCAAGAATGCTATTTTTTAGGGACTTGTCTCTACTCCAGGGACTAGTGGTAATGCTGGTCCTGGTATCTAGAAGGTCTTGAAGGCACTGAGGCCACTAAGGGGAATGCTGTCTAGGTAACCAATCCTGGGGGCCACTAGGGCTGTATCACTTGTACAGTTAAGAAAGACCCAGCTACAGCCCCTGACTCAAATGTGTGAAGTGAAAAAGTGGGGAAGAGAGGATATTGGGTTTCCTCACCCTTCTGCTTGTCATGACGTCTTCAGTTTGCCAATCTCAAAAGTCCAGCAGATAGGCCATGACGTAAGCTCAAGCTCATTGTCTAATCTTTATTATGGAGTACAACAGCTTTTCAGATACCCTGTCTTGCGTTCACACTGGAGGAGCTGGGGAAGTCAAGAGGAGGAGGAGATAACGGTTATCGGGCAATATCTACGAGCCAAGTACTACCCTAGGCACTTTTATACCCATTTTCCTCACCACGTACGAAAAGGAATCACTCATTTTTCCAACAGTTACGTGGCCAGTAAGGGGAAAAGACCAGAATAGCCCCATAAGCTCTGAAAATCATCTCCTTACCATGATCCCCAAGTGCAGAAGTGGCCCTACTTAGTCGTCTCTCCGCCTGCCTCTCCCTTATCTCCACTATCAGCTTGAAACTCTTAGAAGCAAATAAATGTCCCGTGTAAGACACAGTACCCAACCAGGGAGAGGGGGCAGTTACCAGAACAGAGGACTAATTGTGGGCTGTCAGATGACTCTGCCCACAAAGACTTCTGTTGGTAGGGTATAAGAGAAAAATGCTGGGCTGAAAGGCTGTGAATAGGAGTTTTGGCTTTGGCTTTTATATTTGCTGGCTCTGTGACCTGAAGCAAGCTGTTTCCTCTCTGAGCTACAATTTCTCTCTCTTATAAGTTACAGGGGTGGGACTAGGTCGGTGACTCTCAGCTGCAGAAGTGGATAAAATATATCACATATAGGGATCATAAAAGAGAATCTGGAGAAGACGGTACAGTGTTACATTCTCGCTAGACCCCTTCATAAAGGAGACAAAGCAAATGACTAATATAACAAAACTGAAATCTCACAGAAGTCATGTACAGCCTGTCCCCACAAACTCCAGATATAGGCAGAATATATTAAAAACTGTAGGAGAACATGAAGGGAAAACAAAGAAACTTATAAATGTCTGGAGAGCCAGAGGATCCCCACCTAGCCAATAACCACTCACTGAAAGCTTGACTGCTCATTTGGTTGAAACGGTTGAAACTAGAAGCATGTTTTGTGGGCTCAGATTTACAAGTGAAAACAAGGAGCTCACAGGAAACTTAAATATACCAGAGTCCTCTGGGACCTATAAGCTACTGAAACTAACCAACCAAATATTCCTTCCAGGATAAAGTCCAGAATGGAAGAAGAAGGGTAGAATCCACATTGAGCAGGACAAGGACAGTGGGACAAAGAAGTGAGGAGGCTCAGACAGAACCCAAAAAGGGGGTAAAGTCAGTAGATCTTAGAAAATATGACTTTTCTACCCAAACTTCCCATTTCCCAAAACAAAAGTAGAAGACACTCTGAAGCTAGGAAGCGAGAAAGACCCTCCCGACCTCTTTCTCTTTCTAAGAGTATGGTACTGTGATTTCCATTTCAATAGCCATTAGCCCTATCTAGCTATTTGAACCAACTAAAATTAAAAAAAAAATAATAGGGGCGCCTGGGTGGCGCAGTCGGTTAAGCGTCCGACTTCAGCCAGGTCACGATCTCGCGGTCCGGGAGTTCGAGCCCCGCGTCGGGCTCTGGGCTGATGGCTCGGAGGCTGGAGCCTGTTTCCGATTCTGTGTCTCCCTCTCTCTCTGCCCCTCCCCCATCCATGCTCTGTCTCTCTCTGTCCCCAAAATAAATAAACGTTGAAAAAAAAATTTAAAAAAATAAAATGAAATAAAATAAAATTTAGCTCTCTGTCATGCTGACCATATTCTAATTTCTTACTGGTCTTTTGTGGTTACTATGTTATGCAGAGCAGGACATTTCCATCACTGCAAAAGTTATATTGGATAGTGCTGGCCATCTAACATGTAATGTAAGTCAAGAGAATGAATAGAGTCAAATCCCACCCAAAGTTATTATAAGATAAAAGAGAATAAGGAGGAAAATAATGTACCTATAGAAAAAGGGATTGGCAAACTTACGGCTTAAAGATAGTAGCCTAAAATAGATAATAAATATTTTGCACAGATCATAAAAATTTTGGTTTTATGTGCCATGTAACCTCTGATACAAGTATTCAAGTCTGCCAGTGTAGAGCAAATCAGCCACAGACAGTAAATCAACAGAGATATGTGGCTCTGATTTAAATTAAACTGTTTACCAAAATGGGTGGTGAGCTGAATTTGGCCTACTGGCCATACTTTGCCCACCCCGGCTATAGACAGTGAAGTTATGCCAAAAACATGTCCACGAAGCAAAGGAAAATGGTAATTTTATATACCATTTACTTATATATAATATAAATAAAACCAATGAAATAAATAATTAATAAGAGTTTCAGAAAAGAAGAAAGTAAGCCAACAGAAATAAGTACAAGTCAATGACAGAAAATGAAAAACCAATATAAGTAATAAATAAAGGTAAAATCTGGCTCTGTGGAAAAGAAAAATCAACTAAATGTGTAAACCACTAGCTAAGCCAATATTTCCTAAAAGAGTAAATTATAAATATACAAAATTAGAAATGATTTAAACATCATTTTTAAAAAACAGTAGAAATTTTAAAACTATGAGGCTAATTTGTACATCTATGCAGAAATATTTGAAAACTCTGATGAAATAGTTTTCTACAAAGTATGAGTTATGAAATTTTACTCCAGCAGAGATGGAAAGTCTTAAAAGATCAATTACTACAAAAAAAAAAAAAATAGTGCTAATATTTAAAGTACAGAAAAGCACCAGGACTAGGTTGTTTCTATTTCTGTAAATAAACTGTATTCTCCTTAAGGGTATCTTCCCCTCCTTTGTACACCCCTCAAAATTCTACAGGGGCACCTAGGTGGCTCAGTAGGTTAAGCGACCGACTTCGGCTCAGGTCATGATCTCACAGGTCGTGAGTTCGAGCCCCGCCTCGGGATCTGTGCCGACAGCTCGGAGCCTGGCGCCTGCTTCGGATTCTGTGTCTCCCTCTCTCTCTGCCCCTCCCCTGCTCCTACTCTATCTCCCTCTCTCTCTCAAATATAAACATTCAAAAAAAAATTTTTTTTTTCGAATTCTGGAAAGTGTTCTTAAATATAATGACCTCCATGCATAGACATTCTGAAATGTATATACTTGTACACTTATTAGGTACGTTCGGTGAAATTGATACTGGGGGGGGCACACAGAAATGGTGGTGGGGTGGGGGCTGTCACGTGGTAGCAGAAGGCTGTATCAGCAAGGCGGTAGAAGCCTTCAACCAGAAAAGCAGCATAAGACGGCAACGATCTACTGGACAGATCTGTGTTTGAATCGTGATTCCTTCAGTTTATGGCTTTATGACTTTGGGCAAGTTATTTAATTTCTCCAAGCATTATTTTCCTCATAGCTAAAATGCAAATAGTAAAACTCACCTTCCGTATGCAGTGGGTATGAGGACGAAATGAGATAAAGTTTGGAAAATGCTTGGCTCGCAGTATCATGGAGGAACCACTCAGTGAATGGTAGCTATTGTCATCTCGACAGGGGCGAGAGTGTCCTTGATATTTTTGCCGGGTCTACAAACTGGGAAAGCAAATTGAAATGTGCATTTTTTTTGTTTTTTTTTTTTAATTTTTTTTTAATGTTTTATTTATTTTTGACAGAGAGAGAGAGAGAGAGAGAGAGAGAGCATGACGGGGGGAGAGGCAGAGAGAGAGGGAGACACAGAATCCGAAACAGGCTCCAGGCTCAGATGTCAGCACAGAGCCCGACGCGGGGCTCGAACTCACGGACTGCGAGATCATGACCTGAGCCGAAGTCGGACGTTCAACCGACTGAGCCACCCAGGCGCCCCTGACATGTGCATTTGATCTCAAAATTCAATCCCTTTGAGTCAGAGGAACTATTGTGATGTGAATCCTTCTGTTCCTGCCCCCAATCTTCCCAATTCAAGATATCTGCCTCAAAGAACATTGGGTAAAACTGTGTTGGAAACGTGTATGCTGTTTTGCTCTATTCTCAAACCCCATTTAAACAACAGTAAAGGGATAGATTTTTTTTTTTAATTTTTTAATGTTTGTAATTTTTGAAAGACAATGTGAGCGGGGGAGGGGCAGAGAGAGAGGGAGACACAGAATCTGAAACAGGCTCCAGGCTCTGAGCTGTCAGCACAGAGCCCGACGCGGGGCTTGAACTCATGGACCGTGAGATCATGACCTGAGCCGAAGTCAGACGCTTAACTAAGACACACCCAGGCACCCCAAGAGATAGATTTTAAAAGGCAAACATTTGGGGTGCTGGGTGGCTCAGCTGGTTAAGTGTCTGACTTTGGCTCAGGCCATGATCTCACAGTCTGGGAGTTCAAGCCCCTCTTCAGGCTCTATGCTGACAGCTCAGAGCCTGGAGCCTGCTTCAGATTCTGTGTGTCTCTCTCTCTTTGCCCCTCCCCCCCCTCAAAAACAAATAAACATTAAAAAAAAAAAAGGCAAACATTCACAAAGTTGTGAAAAGAGACAAAGTCGCCAGGAACAAAATTCTAGAAAGTGAAATGCAAATGAACGTGTGTCAACTAATTTAGTAGCCCAGGAGAAGCTAAACCTTAAACCAACGCCAGTAAAAGTTGAAAAATAACCTGTTTATATGTAGAACCTCTCAAGAACTTATGAATTCACATAAAGTACCTCAGGACTTGGGAGTGAACAGGCTTGCGTAAAAGTCTGTTTATGACTCACTTAGATATCTAGATCCCCTCCCCCACACTTTATAGCCAGGCAGATACCCACCCCACTTTGGTAGAAGCCTGGAAATGTATTCTCTGCCCAGATATACCCTGGACTAGGGGACACTAGGCACCATTGAGAGTAGGGTACCTTTCTGAAAACGGATAAGAATACATATGTACCCTAAATGGTGACATATCCAGCCAGCTCTGCCCACAGAGCACCAAGAAAACACAGTATTCTTCAGTGTAAGACTGGATTCTTCCCTTGAAACGTGATTAGCCTAAGAGGAAAAATTTACAGATACTGATATAAAATGGCTCAAACTTACCATTAAAGCCCATGGGCAAAAAGTCACACCCACGAGTCCAGAGCTTCCAATAAACTTTTCTTGTGACCTAGACTAGTTCGATCGTATGGTGCCCAGAGGATGACCATCTATCTCTAACTTAAAATACAGAGAATAAAACACACACAACAGCAACCTTAGCGAAGACAGATACCATTCAGGGAGAAGACACCCTGAAGGGGAAAAAAATGTAATCACACACACACACACACACACACACACACACAGACTTCAGAGCATCAAGAGGCGGTATTGCATCCATGAGAAAAGAGAGGACACTGTTAAAAAAAAAAAAAAAGCATCCTAAGAGACAAATAAAGGAGCACTTGGAAATTGAAAATACGACAGCAGATATATAAAAATTCAATAGAAGAGAAAGAAGCCAGGATGAAAATGTATACTATAAAACAGAACAAAATGACGAGTAGGAAAATAGAAAGAAAAGGAGAGAAAATAAAAGGATCAGTCCGTGAGGTCCAATGTCTAAATAATAGGGTTTCCAAAGGAAGAGAAGAGAGGGAATGAAAGGAAAAAACACCAACCAAGTAAGTCAGGACAAATTTCCAGAACCGAATGACATCAGTTCCCAGATTGCAAGGACTTGCAAAATACCCAGTACAATGGATAAAAATAATATAATAGAGGAAGAGGGAGGGACACAGAGAGAGAGAGGAAGAGAGAGGGAGAGAGAGGAAGGAAGAAAAGGAGGAGAAGGGGAGGGGAGCCTAGGGGAGGGGAGCATAATTGCAATAATATAGAAAGTGTCATGAATTTGAATAGTTTCTGTCAACAGCCATGCCAGAAGCTAGAAGAACATGGAAGGGAGGCTTCAAGAGTCTGAATGGAGTGATTCCTAAGTTAGAATATCTCACCCATCCAAACCATCTGTCAGGTAGGAGAGTAAAATAAAGACATCTTCAGAAATGCAAGTTCTCAAAGTTCTACCTTTCCAAACTCTTCTTTTTTTAAATTTTTTTAATGTTTATTTATTTTTGAGAGAGAGAGAGACAGGACAGAGCATGGGTGGGGGAGGGGCAGAGAGAGAGGGAGACACAGAATCCGAAGCAGGCTCCAGGCTCTGAGCTGTCAGCACAGAGCCTGATGAGTGGCTCGAACTCACGAACCATGAGATCATGACCTGAGCCGAAGTCGGCTGCTTAACCGACCGAACCACCCAGGCGCCCCTACCTTTCCATACTCTTTTTTAGAGAGCTGTGCTTTACCAAGCAATGCACTTCCCTTAAATGAGGAAGAAAACAAACAAAACAGAGGATATGGCTGTAGAAACAGAAGAGCCAACATGCAAAAGGCAGGAAAGGAGTCTTAATGATGACTGAAAAGTCAGATCCTAAGTTGCTACTGTGCCTTCGGCCCAAAGGTCAAAAAATCAGCAGGTTGGAGCACAAGGCTTAAGAAGGAATTCTTCAAAAAGATAGAACGGATGGGGTAACTGATGTTTCTGAGCATTTTGAGATGAGATGGGATGACTGGGCAGAGGTTGGGATGAATTGGTGTTACCTACGAAGAAGAATAAACAAATTTAAAAAAAATACAAGTTATCATTAGTTCTAAAGAAAACAAAAAGCGATTTGGAAAGGGAAAGCGATCGGTGAATGCTGCAGGATTCAGCTGCGAACAGTGCCCGTGTAGTTGTGATAATACACCCAGAACACTAGCCTGGCCCAAATTAGATGGGACTGTCATGAGAAGATTAAGGTAGGCTGGAAGGATGTGAATATGTAATCACGGAAGGGGGTGGGTGTAGGCAAATCAAGAAGCAGCAATATCTGGAACAAAACAAAACAAAACAAACCTAGCTGAGATAGTTGACAGTGGTCTCCTCTGGGGAGGGGTCTCTAGGGGGCAAGCAACAAGGGAACTACTCCTTTCTGAAACAAATCTTGTGGAATCATAGTCTCTAAAAGTAAACGTGCAACTTTGATGAAAACGAGTACACAAACATACTAAAAAGCAGAAGGTAACCTCCTCAAATAGTCCATGAGCCCTCCGCCTGTGCACTTCTCAGATTCTGCAAGGTTTCTGGGCGCACTGAGATACAGTGTGTGTATTTTCCTCACCCACCATGGGGACAACGTGAGACAGGATGTGTTTGGGACTGAGGTTGCCCCCCCTCACCCTGTAATAGCGACCAATATTCAAGAATAATCACAGGTTGTACAAATGCAAACCCCACACGACTTTTCTGAGTAACTTTTCCTTATTGTTTAGGCTGGGATTCCTAGGTAGCTGCATCTGGGGGGAATGGGTGGGAACAGAAGATTAGCAGCAGACAGGGAGTAGTCCGGAGAAGCACCCAGACATCTGACCAGATGGCAGTTAGCAAGGCTGGGGCAGCCAATGGTCAGCAAAACGTACCTAACAGCAATAATAACTATTCTCATGAGTGTAGAACTTCCAGTTTATGAAAAATGCACATCCTTAAAAAAAAAAATGCCTGCCATAATTTAGGACAACGGCATTGTTTCTACTTAACAGGACAGCTAAAGTGTAGGCAGGCATTCGAGGTCCACAGCCCACTCTGGGTTCCTAGCCAACAGCCAAGATCAACTGCAAGCCTTGTGAATGAATCACCTCGGATGTCCAGCCCATTCAAGCCAGGTACTTCCAGACCCAGCTGCTATCTGTCACCCCATGGAAGTCCCCCAAGTGAGAACCACTCAGTGGAGCCTGGTCAAAGGACCATGAAATGTAATCGTACATTTTTGTTGTAAACCGCTAAGATTTGGGCTGGCTCGTGCAGCAATGAATAAGTTGGAAAATCTACTCCAGCCACTTCATCTTCCCGATAGAAAAATAAAATCCTAGAACAGGGGGTGGCTTGGCCAAGGTCTCAGAGCAGAGAAGACTCAGGCCTTCAGACCTTCAGGCCACGGTTCCACACCAAGGCCACTGAATCTATATTAAATGCTGCCAACGTCTTCCTCTCCTTCCTCCTCATAACTTTTTATGTCGATATTTTCAACTTACGGAAAAGTTTCAAGAATCGTACAAGAAACTCCCATATACTGTTCACCCCCCATTGCACCGACTATTTGCGTCTTACCTCATTGGTCGAGGTTCTTTTATTTTTTTTTTCAAGTTTTATTTATTTTTGAGAGAGAGAGAGAGAGAGAGTGAGTGAGCACGAGCAGGGGAGGGGCAGAGAGAGAGGGAGACACAGAATCCGAAGCAGGCTCCGGGTTCTGAGTTATCAGCACAGAGCCCGACTCGGGGCCCGAACTCACAGACGGTGAGAGCATGACCTGAGCTGAAGTCGGACGCCCAATCGACTGAGCCACCCAGACGCCCCTGCCAGTGTTCTTTTAAAAAGAACATTTCCCCCCAGAGAGGCTGCCCACACACCTGATTCCTGCTGAGTGGTTAGTCACTGCTCAGATGAGAGGGGTGGAGGGAGAAATGCTTGGGAGAAAAGAGGAATGTGAATCAAGGAGAAGAGGTGGCAAAAGGGAGAGCAGAATCCCACAGGACCAGTTTGTCCTCCATCAAGACATTCCCCAGAAGCAGTTCCCTAAATGGGACTGACACCCGTTCCTATTGCATTTGAAGTCTGAAGGCCCAAGTCAGAATCTTGCCACTAGCTATGTGACCTGGGGCAAGTTTCCTTCAGCCTCTGAGCTCTGGTTTTACCTTCCTGTATAAACCAGATTCAATAAGCCGACGCGTGTGAAAGGGCTTTGCGAATGAGGCGGAGGAAAGGAATTTAAACCGCTTGTGTGTCTGATGGAATCCCTTGGTGAGCTTTCTGCAAATCCTAATGCTACGGCCCCATCTGCAGAAATCCCTAATTTAAAAAATTTTTTTTTAATTTATTTTTGAGAGAGAGAGAGAGTGTGAGTTGGGGGAGGAGCAGAGAGAGAGGGAGACGCAGAAACCAAAGCAGGCTCCAGGCTCTGAGCTGTCAGCACAGGGCCTGATGCGGGGCTCGAACCCACAAACTGTGAAATCATGATCTGAGCTGAAGTCAGATGCTTAACCGACTGAGCCATCCAGACGACCTCCCCCACACTTTTTTTTTTAATTTTTTTAATGTTTATTTATTTTTGAGAGAGAGAGAGACAGAGCACGAGCAGGGGAGGGAAAGAGAGAGAGGGAGGCACAGAACTGTGAACTGTCAGCAAGGAGCCTGATGTGGGGCTCGAACTCACGGACTTTGAGATCAAGACCTGAGCTGAAGTCAGCCGCTTCACTGACTGGGCCACCCAGGCGCCCCCAGAAATTCTTATTTTTAAATGGTCTGGGGTCCAGGCACTATAGTTTTTAAACTATCTTGTCTAATTTTTAATAAGCTGCCAAGGGTGAGAATCACTGTAATAGACAACAATGCCACCATGGCTCAGGGGCTGCTTGAACTCCTGGAACCCTCTAGACCAGATGTCCTCTGTCTTGGCTCCTTTCCCACATCTGCTACATCTCTCGGCACCAAAATAAAACCTCAGCGTTAGGAGTATCCTCCATTTTAAGCCTGGGGTGCTTCGCCTTTATTTAAATCATCTCATTTCTGCATTGTCCCTTTCTGCATTCCATATGATCCGTACTGGTAGGACTGTTTGCTGAATGAGCTTCGTAGATACCCAATCCCTGGGTTACTAGCCAGAGGTTTTGTTTCCACCGCAGTGTTCTGCAGCTGCCTTCTTCGCTTCTAGTTTTTTAAACCCCTAATTGCTGGCAGGCAGTTCTATGTAATTTGGGATTAGCAGGAATCAGGACTCATATGCAAATACCTTTGAAAAGAAGTGTGGGAGGGATTTTATATTCCTTGGTGGTCTTAGCAAGGCAAAAGAAGAGTTTGCCAGATAGAGTATAACTTAGTTAATTACAAAAATATCCTTTATGGTGCATTTAGTCCCCCCCCCCCGCCCCCCCTTTTTTTTTTTTTTTTGCTACAGATATTCCAGAAATGGGCTACTTCCTTTATTTTGAAGCTTAAATTCTTCCATCCCTCCTTCCCTCTCTTTTACTTCCCCCTCTTCCTCTCCTCTTTCTTCCTTCTTCCCTTCCTCCTTCCCTCCTCTCTCTGTTAAAGAAAAAAAAATTACTCCTGACACTTGTTAAAGACAATAAGGCAGACTTTATTCAAGGGGTGGGGGTGGGGGGTGTGTGTGGACTATCACAAGAGTTGTGGGGACCACTGCAATGGGGCTCCACCCTGAATACAAGGAAAAGTGGTAATTTACAGCCAAGAAGCAAGCTGGGGGTGAGTGATGGAAAATTACTAAGAGAAAACATCAAGGGTAGGAGGAACTCTGCTGTGGGGCCAGGGGATCACCCAGGGAGGGTAAAGGAGGAAGAGGCTGATTAGATATGAAGGACAGTCAGCTACGGAGGGTGGCAAATGCTGGCTAAATCAACTTAGCAGTATTCTTGCTAAAATTGAGCCATGTAGAGATGATCACAGAAACCTCAAGTCAGGGTCTAGCTGAGAGGAGAATGCAGGGGAGCCTGAGCAGAGTTCGGTCAAGGAGAGAATGCTAGTCACCTCCTCTCCCCCTCCCCTAATTCCCTAGTAAAGAGAGACAACGAAACATGATTTCAAATATGGTGTAATAGAGTTATACAAACTTCTGTGGAAGCATTCCCCTTTATTTGGGATAGGTATAGGAGAGGATATTTTAGCTGAATTTGGAAGGATGGGCTTGAGATTTCTTCACACAGAGACTGGGGGGAAGATATCCTGGGGAAAGGAACAGCAGAAAGCCCAGGGCAGGAACCAACAGGGTATGTTAGGAGAATTGCCTCGGAAGTTCAGAGAACCGGAGTGTTTTCTTGGGAAAGAGAGATGATGAATGAGGGATTGTCTAGAACTGGCTGGTCCAAGAAATTCTAAAGGGAAACACCTTTGGTCCGAGGTCTGGTTGGTGTCCCATTTCTCAGATGCCCAAACTCTATTTTCTTAGCATCTATAGAGGCAATCACATTTGAACTTGTCTGACCCCACCTCTTACTGCGCACTCCTGTGTCCACTGTATTCTGGGCACACAGCCCTCCTTTCTGTTCCTGACTATAAATTCATTCCTGCCTCAGGGCCTTTGCTCTTGCCTGAAATCCCCAGATCTGCATCTGGTTGCCTTCTTTTTACATTCAGGTCCCAATTCAAATAGCACCCCTTGTCTTCATACTCTCAGGAGGGGGGCGAAGGAAGAGTGAGCACTTTTGTGCCATGTGGGTAGGAGAGTGACATAGGGTTAGAGGAGTCAGAGGCTCAGGAGGGGAGGGGAGACTACAAGCCTGAGTGCTTCATTAGTTGGTTTTTCTGACAAACCTGAAGGGCGTTAGGAGTGTCTTTTTTTTTTTTTTTTTGGTATATTTCAAAGGTAAGTAAATTCTACTAATGAAAGCAACTTCCAAACCACATTTTCTTTGGTTAAAAAGAAAATTAATTCAAAAAAAAAAAATCTGTTAAAAAAGAAAAAAAAAAAAGCAAATAATCTGAGGAAGGGTTTTATTTTATCTTGCTTCCAAGGAAGGAAAGAAGACTTTGCATCAGCTAAAGACAGAATCATCCATTTCTGGGCCTTGAGTGTTCATGAGTGAATCCTGTAGCTAAAGGCAGATTTCCATTCCAGCCTCCGAGACTACCCTAATTACCTGGCGGAAATCACGGAAGGTGATGCCAAGTGGCATTTGAGCCTGTCATTTTCTTTTACTGTTTGGGGGATTCAGATATTTTTCAGTCTAATGTGGCAAAATATTCAATCAGCTTAAATTATGCATGCACTCCAGATCAAGCCAGCTAGATGTCGGGAGCAATTCAATATATTTTTTTTTTTTTTGAATTTAGGAGATGAAAAGTCAGCAGGATAAAAGTTTAGAGGAGCTATATACAAATTAACTTTGTAACATGTGGAAAACAAGCCTAGAAGTGACAAAACTTTCTCTAGGATCACCAGACAATTTGCATTAGTAACCTCCTGGCAATACTGAGCAGTTTTAATTTCCAATGCCCATCTTGAGTTTCTGAGTCTTCTTCATTTTTCAAAATAGAGGTCAGACAACATGTTACATTTACCCCTTTCTTTGCGATTGTGACCACATTGCACCTTCTCTGTATCACCGCACTCATTTTCAGGAGAGAAAACTTTGCCAGGGTCAAGTTGACCATGTAGAGGCGGGTTCTGCATTTCTGGTTACCTTAAGTGGTATAAGCGATGACTTTTGGGAATTCAGGAAACATTAATGAAACGTCAGCTGTGTGGCAGGAACTGAGCCAGGGTCATCATGAATGGCAGACTGGTGCCGCGGGCAAGCCATTCCTAAACTCCTGGCATGCAGCTCAGTAACTGATGACAGGTGGAATAGGGTAAGGGTCATGGAGGCAAAGCAAAGTCAGAGCTCATGGTGGGGTCATGGGGAAAGGAGATTCCCTCCGAGTCAAGGATCCAAGGAGAAGTAGAGATTGTTAAGGATGTGTTAGATTTCCATATATGTGTGTGTGCAGAGCGTGTTCTAGACGGAGGAAACAGCTCGAACGAAGACACGGAGTTGTCGCAAATCAAGTGTGCTATGGCAACAGTGAGACGCCAGCGCGGTTGGAGACCAGAAAGCTTATGGGGCAGGGAGAAGAGGCATTGAATGAGTGGAACACCATAAACCTCAAAAAGACGATGAAGAACTTTGGATGACACACTGAGGGATTTGGTCAATATTTAGTGGGCAAGAGAGAGCCACGTAAGGCTTCTGAGCGAAGGCATGACAGACAGAACCGCTCTGGAAGATGATTTGAACTGCAGTGTCACAAGGGCAGAGGCAGCCGGAATGGCATAGAGGAGTGACGTGCTTTATTGCCGACCCATTTTCATTCGGCCGGCCCCATAAGTGGGGGACACTGGGAACACAGAGATGCGTGATCAAGTTGTCTCATTTCAAGAAGTTCACAGGGGACTAATGCCGTATCCAACCGGACTTGCTTCCAAAGACTCCTGCTCGTATAACCGAGGACTTTCTGGCTGTGTCTCCATAGCGAATAACTAATCCTCAGACAAGAAGGGAAAAGTTCTGGCAGTCAGCCAGAAAGGAAATTTGCCAAAGCCAGATAGTTTGGTATTTCGAAAAGTGCAAATAGGAGACGATTGTTTTCAATTTACATATTTGCCGAAAGCAAACACATGCCAAAACCGAGTCTTTAAAATGTGACATCGCCTTTATCTCTACTAATTTGGATTCAGGAAATCTGGGTACCAACCTTGAGATTTACCTGTATCTGGACTTTATGTTCCTCATTTGTAAATTAGTGATAACACTCAGTCTTTCTGCTTCAAATGAGATAATGAATATTAAAGTACTGTGTCAACCATGGATATTAAAGAATTATTATAAATGGTCAAATTTGGGGTAAAATCGAAATTCCACTGTAAGATGCCTACAGCAGGTGATGAATTGAGTTCCCCCACATCCTTCTCACACTGTTCAAAAGCTCAGAACTTGATTCTTGTAATCACCCTATATTCCAATATAAGAATTCCACCACAGTTCCAACAGATTGTATCTCCCCAGACTGTAAATTCCACATTGGTTAAGGAACAATGCGGGCCATCAACACATCAAGTGACACCTGCAACATATGCGGGTACAGAGTAGGCACTCAGTAGAGACTGGCTGAATGAACCAAAATAATTAATGGTTATGAGTGCTTTTCCCTTCATATTGGATGCAGTCCTTTTATTTCTGGCCTTTAATCATTGACCATCCTACACTTACATGATCTTTTTTTTTTCATTAAAATATTGTAAATATCGGGGCGCCTGGGTGGCTCAGTTGGTTGAGCTTTTCATTTCAGCCTAGGTCATGATCTCACCATTCCCGAGTTCCAGCCCCGAGTCGGCCTCTGTGCTGACAGCTCAGAGCTTGGATCCTGTTTCAGATTCTGTGTCTCCCACTCTCTCTCTGCCCCTCCCCTGCTCATGCTCTGTCTCTCTCTCTCTCTCTCTCTCTCAAAAATAAATAAATATTAAAAAATTGTAAATACTATGCACTGGATATGATGTTAAGTACAGAAGACAAAATGATGAGAAAAAAATGACTTGGTTCTTGCTTTTCTGGAGTTTATAATTTAATACATTTTTATTATCATCAACTTCACAGATCCTATCTTTACCAAATGAATTCTATACACTGTTATTTATAATAACATTATTTAAAATTAAATGAAATGCATTGGGACCATTTGAAACCTCTTGTGGTATCTCAAGCCCAAATGAAAAAAAACTCTGTCATAAATATTGACAACAGTATTTTTTTAATTTATAGTACAACAATAACGAACATTTATGCCACTGATCTTTAAAACATAATTCATCGAAGAAGTTTTTTCTTAAACAAATGTAAATTACTGATAGAGTATTGAATGGCTGGACTAATATGGAAAGCTGAATTTTTGAAATTCAGCTTGTTTTTAAAATTAAATTAGGTTATCGGGGCGCCTGGGTGGCTCAGTCGGTTGAGCGGCCGACTTCGGCTCAGGTCATGATCTCGCGGTCCGTGAGTTTGAGCCCCGCGTCGGGCTCTGTGCTGACAGCTCAGAGCCTGGAGCCTGTTTCAGATTCTGTGTCTCCCTCTCTCTGACCCTCCCCTGTTCATGCTCTGTCTCTCCCTGTCTCAAAAATAAATAAAACGTTAAGAAAAAAAAATTTTTTAAAAATTAAATTAGGTTAATCAACCAATGAGTGAGCATGCACATATTTACATGCACACGTATGTGCTATGTGACCAGAGAACCAATTTACAAACTGGTCACACGTCAACAAAATATTTTATACATTAAAGAAAAAATAAGATAGAGAGTTCCAGAAAATGACAAGGTACAAATTTATTAAAATCATCAATCAGCAAAGTCTAAAAGAAAATTTTGAGATAAAATTATCATTGAAAGTATTCCTGCTTCCAGTGGTCTATCTTCATCTTTTTTCAAAAATTTGTTTCTAACTTATTGGTACTGTGATCAGAGAATATAGTCTCAAACTCCTTACATTTTACTGAGACTTCTCTGATCTAAAATGAAGCTGTATTTCGGCAAAGATTCCATGTGGGCTCAAAAATGATGTGCATTCTCTCATTGCTGGATGCTGTATATGTTTTCAGGTGATTACAAGTTTAGAATTATCTTCATAGAGAATTGAAGTTTTTATTAATATTTAATAAACCTTTTCATTGCTAGTAATATTTTTAACATAAAGTCTACCATGTTTGACTTTTCCTTAGAATTTCTTTTTCCATCTGTTTATTTAAACATCTTAATGCCTTTATGGTTGCATTGTTTCTTTTGTATATACCATATAGCTAAGTTTGTTTTAAATCCCATCTAAAAACCCCCGTCTTCCAACTGGAGTTCAGCTCACCCACATTGATTGAGATAAATGACCTGTTTGAATTCATTTCTTTCATCTTATTTCATGCTTTCCGCTTTTCTGCTTTTTTGTAAAAGGGATTTATTTGCTTATTTTGAGAGAGGAAAAGAGAGGGAGGGAGAGAGAGAATCCCCAACAGGCTCTGTACCGTCAGTGCAGAGCCCAATGCAGACTCAGTCTCACAAACGGTGAGATCACGACCTGAGCCTCGATCAAGAGTCCGGCTCTTAACCGACTTAGCCACCCAGGTGCCCCCATACACTTTTCCATTTTTTAAATGTTTCTTTTTTATTCTTTTTTTCCCCCATCCTTTAGATTGACTCTGCCCCCTAATCCTACCCTCCACCAGTTGAGAAGTTTTACATCCCACTTTTCTGGCTACCCTTAAAATGTTAACATACCCATTTTTTTTTAATTTTTTTTTCAACGTTTATTTATTTTTGGGGGGACAGAGAGAGACAGAGCATGAACGGGGGAGGGGCAGAGAGAGAGGGAGACACAGAATTGGAAACAGGCTCCAGGCTCTGAGCCATCAGCCCAGAGTCTGACGCCGGGCTCGAACTCACGGACCACGAGATCGTGACCTGGCTGAAGTCGGACGCTTAACTGACTGCGCCACCCAGGCGCCCCAACATACCCATTTTTAACGCAAAGTACAAAGTATTTTTCTTCCTCCTGAACAAGAGAAGGAAATTCAAATGACTTGAGGCAATCGGTCTCCTCATCCCACATGCCATTGTTGTCCAGGATATGAACTATATTGTTAATTTCTTTTACACTCATTATCTGTTTGCTTTTATCCACAAGTCCACACTGTTTTATATTTGGTATTCCTTTCACTTCTCAGATCTTTCTTCTGGAATCCTTTCTTTTTTCTGAAGAATATCAACCTGACATTGGTTTTTTGTTTGTTTGTTTTGGTTTGTTTGTTTGTTTTTTAGTGAGAGTTTTTGTTGGTCTGAAAATGTTTCTATTTCTTTGTTGTTCTTGATAGATGATATCACAGCCTCTACAATGCGACTGTGACAATTTTTTCGTTTAGCACTTTATGAAGCACTAGCTTCGAGTGTTGCAGTTGAGAAGCAAATTACCGGTTTTGCAGAAAATCTTTTTTCTCGACTACTTCTAGGCTTTCTTTTCGTGTTCAGACTTCTACAGTGTCTCCACAATGTGTCTCAATGTAAATTCCTTTTCATTGGTTCTGCTTGGGGTTCACCACTCATTCCAAATCTGAGCATTGGTATCTTCCATTAATCCTAGAAAATCTCAGCCATTACCTCCTCAAATATTTTCTCTCTTTCATTCTATCCTTCTGAAATTCTGATTAGTAACTTGGAGATTTATACTCTATTGCCTGTGTATCTAAACTTTTTAATGTGTCCATGTTTGTCTCTTTATTCTTTTTTCTATATAATTTCTTTAGATTTATCTTAGAGATCAACAACTCTTTTGCTGTGTCTGATATACTATTTAATCCATCCATTAACCTTCTAATGCTGATTTATATATTTTTGATATATAAAAATTCTAAAGGTGGGTCCTCCTTGAACTCTGCCCGGTCAAATTTTACAATCTTCATTTGTCTTATTCCAATGCCCCCTTTTACTACTTCAGGCACAATAATTATATTTATTTTATATTCCACTTCTGGAATTCCAATGTCAGCCATAATCATGGGTTGGAAATCCTTGGAGGCCTGAGTTTTAAGTGTATTTCTCCAGAGAAGACTTGTATTTGCTCCTTCCAGTCATCAAGAGGCATTGCACCCCAGGACTACTTTGAAGTTAATTTTTAGTTTGGGTTTTGGTACCATACAAGTAGGGTAAATTCTGGCTTCAAATTCTCAAACTCTATCCAGGTTTAGGAATTCTCAAATGAAACTTTCTTTCTTTCTTTCTTTCTTTCTTTCTTTCTTTTTTTCTTCTTTCCTTCCTCTCTCTTTCTCTCTGCTCTCTTTCCCTCCCTCCCTCTCTTCCTTCCTTTTCTTCTCTCCTCTCCCCTCCCCTTCCCTTGTCTCTTCTTTTCTTTTCTTTTCTTTTTTTTCTTTTCCTTTCCTTTCCTTTCCTTTCCTTTCCTTTCCTTTCCTTTCCTTTTATTTTCTTCCTACTCCACCCACAATCGGAGTAAAATCTAATATTGGTCATTTTCTTCCCTGTGAGTTGTGGCATTTTCTCCTTAGGGAAACCCAGCTCTATGTGGTAGTCTGTAACTCATCCCCACTCTGCCCAAGTGCAGACTTTGTCTCCAGTTAGAAGCTGGACACTAGGCCACCCCTAATCAGAGCTCATGCAAGGGCAAACTATCCCTAGGGATCCATACTTTTCTTTTTGTCTGGCTTCCTCACTTTCCCCTCAGCTCATCCGTGCATTGACAAAACATGTGATTCTCATATTTTAGGTGTGTTATATAATGAAAGGTTTACCTAAGCATCTCTTTTTTCTGCTCCACTTTTTCCTTAAAACCTTCTCCTTTTGTTCCTCTCTCTGCAAACAAAGCCACCATAAAGGAAGAACAAAATGTGAAATAAATCGTGTTTATTATAACACTATTAATTTGTCATTTTGGGGGGCAGCAATTATGTACTTTATGGATGTTTTTCAGTTAATGTTCCATCCTAAGCTAACACTATTTTTTGAATGTCCACCGACATGTGTTTACCTTGCAAACTGTTTTCTTTGCTTAACCTCAGGGAGTTCATAGTGCGATGCCGTGTACCTAAAAGGCATTTGCTGTTGTCAGGAAGGGGAAAATTTCTTCTTATCCCTCTTGGTTCTTTTGGCTGGTCCGGGAGTTAAATTGACATAAGACAATTAATAAGGGAGAAAAAAAAAAAAACGCACAAATTTAATTACATATGTATGGAGGTGTCACAGATATAGGACCTAAGAATTGACCAAAGCAGGATGTTTATGTACCTTTTAGACAAAAAAACAATAAATTTATGGAGAACTGATCAGACAAAGAAACTTAGGCTTGGGTGCTAATTAGTGAAGAGGCTAATCAGAGTTTGTTTACGTAGCTTTCTTGGCCATAAATTCTCTATCTCTGGCAATAAGGATGTCTCTCTACATCCTAGTACAGGGACAATAACTTTCACAGGGGACATTTATTTCCTGCTTCCAGGGAGACAGGGAGGAGAGTCAGAGCATCCTTCTTGAACCTGCTGTTTCTTAAGTAATTTAATTCAAAATAATTAATATGCCACTTTGGCATATTTTGGAGTGGTCTCCCCTGAGCCCCATCACTGTTAAAGACAAACGACAGCATTCGATGGTCAATATGAAGCCTGGAGATATACACAGCCGTTCTTAAACCCAGTTCTAAATTCTACGTCCCTACGACTTCAAGATGTGTTTGCTACCATCATTTTTCTATTTGCTAGACAATCCTAAATATCGATCAGGTGCTGGAGAATAAGATGGGGGCCTAGAGAGGGAACCAACAAGCATGAAGGGAAAAGCTACTCTTCATGGGAATCTTGCTTTGTGTTGGGAGGACCAGAAATGAATAGTAAGTAGTCTCGGCTCTTAAGTAATTTACACACATAAGAGCTAGAAAACATGGTTTTTCTTGGAATGCAGGGACTCGGGTTGCCCTAGAGGCAACTAGTTAACTGTCCCAACTAGTTTCCTTAGGGTGCCTATGCACTAGTTGAGAGAAAACTACCTGTGAAAACATAAAGAGTTCTATTGCTGGGGGTCCAAGTGGGACACAGAAAGGAGAAAGTGTACCCCTCTTTGTAGAAGAGAGCTTTGGGTATGGAAAGTAAGTGGGGAAGGTAAAGAGGTAAGCAGGTGGTGGTGGTGAAGGGAGCAGTTTCCTAAGCATCTTTTGTCACTTGACCCGTGGCAACATCATGGGAAACCTGAGCAACCTGAGGACGTGATGGACACAGAACCACAATGGGTGACCAGTAGGGGTGCAGCTCTCCAGCATCCTGGTCTACAGACGACCAGTTGCAGAGGTGGGGGCAGCAAGGAGGATGGGGCCTCCCAGACCAATGATGGTGGAGAGCATGTAGAAGGCAGCATCCAGAGCTGAAATATCCAGAAAAGTAGCAGACACGCCACTAGAAGCTAATGTGTGAGAGTTGACCCCCTTCAGTTGCTCGAAAGTCATGAGATCAGAGAAGGTCTGAGACCTGCCACAGGACAAGTAGGAATCCAAAGCCAACCCTGAAGGGAAGGACCATTATCCAGATTTCCTGTCAGCAGAGAAGTCACCATTCATACCTTCCGTCTATTGTCTTCAATGTAATTCTTCGCTTAAAAAGCTATGGGCTGTTGTAAGAGCAAATACACGTTAAAAGCAAGAGTCTATGTTTTCCGTGTTGAAAAAAAAAATGAAAAGATTTCCCTCCCTTCCTTTTGCTTAGAGCATTTACCTTAGAAACTTTGTAGTTCTAAGTCCTTGTTCATCGTTTTGACATGCACTCCTTTAAAAACTAGATAGACCTTGGGGCGCCTGGGTGACTCAGTTGGTCAAGTGTCCGACTTCGGCTCAGGTCATGACCTCGTGGTTCATGAGTTCGAGCCCCACGTCAGGCTCTGTGCTGATGCCTCGGAGCCTGGAGCCTGCTTCGGATTCTGTGTCTCCCTCTCTCTCTGCTCCTCCCCTGCTCATGCTCTGTCTCTGTCTCTAAAAAATAAATAAATGTTAAAAAAATAGTTTAAAAATAAATAAAATGTTGAAGACTAGATAGACCTGTTGTCAGTTTTATGACACTCTGGAGTGTCTGGGTCAAGGGCCTGGGAACCATCTTTGTGAAATGCAATCATCAGCGGAGGTAGCTCCCTGTTTCCCAGTTCCCACAGGAGGGTAAGAGGCTGATTTCAGTGGGTACCTTGCTCCAATTTGAAAAGCTACCGTTTGTCGTAAAGATACGAAAAGTTTGTGTCTCTTCCAAGTAAAGCCAATTCGCTGACATGGGTGGTTTCCCCAATTCCCAGGGAAAAGTTAGACAAAAGGTGCTGTCGAGTCCTCTAATTTAAGCACCAGTCATCGGTGACCTTGAGAACATGTGTCTAATGACTTGTATCCTGTACCTTGCTATATAAGGGAGTGAGACTCTTTTACGTCTTTGCAATCACTTAGCAGATTCCCTGTGATGTGCATCACATGGTTTAATGCTTAGTCAGTAGTTAAAGTGGATGCTTTCTCTAATGTCCCTTGTGGAGAGATTTTCTCGGCTGGGAAGGGGTTTTGTTTTTCATTATATTTTCCCAACACTTTTAAGCAGAATAACACCCAACTACACTTCTTAAGTGTGTCTAGACTTGTTGGTTTCCTCCACTGAGCTCCTTAACAGTCATGTCCTGGGTTAGCAAAGCCCCCCAGGAGCATGGAGATGCCTGAGATAGATGCCTGACACAGGCTGAGGCACAGATGGAGTTTAAGCCGATACCCAGATTGCATCCCATTACTCGTGCACATAGGTCCATTCAATGAAAACTTATTTTTTCATGTACCTGACGGTGTGCTAAAAGTCAAATATGGTCCAGGCTACAGCTGTGTTAATTCTTTTTTTTTTTTTAATTTTTTTTTCAACATTTATTTATTTTTGGGACAGAGAGAGACAGAGCATGCATGAATGGGGGAGGGGCAGAGAGAGAGGGAGACACAGAATCGGAAACAGGCTCCAGGCTCTGAGCCATCAGCCCAGAGCCTGACGCGGGGCTCGAACTCACGGACCGCGAGATCGTGACCTGGCTGAAGTCGGACGCTTAACTGACTGCGCCACCCAGGCGCCCCTGTGTTAATTCTTTTTTTTTTTATTATTATTATTTTAAAAAAGCCTTTTAACGTTTATTTATTATTGAGAGAGAGAGAGAGACACAGAGCACGAGCAGGGGGAGGGGCAGAGAGAGGGGGAGGCACGGAATCCAAAGCAGGCTCCAGGCTTCCAGCTGTCAGCACAGAGCCCGACGCAGGACTCGAACTCACGGACCGCGAGATCATGACCTGAGCCAAAGTCAGTCACTCAACCGACTGAGCCACCCAGGCGCCCCCATACAGCTGTGTTAATTCTTAACCCTAGCATGTATTTTTTTTTCTTTTGCTATTTAACAAAGACCATATCCCTAACTATTTATGTCCATGTGATGTATACAGGCAAATACAAGTTAAACAGATTAACCATCAACGGCATCATTTCTTTATATTTGTACAGTGAATTTTTTGTTTCCTTTTATCACATGTATGTGTCAACAACAATTTCTGGGATGCAAAGATTTGGTCAGAGGCAAGGAAAAGCTTTCTTGCCACAGAGTTTGCAAACCACAGAGACATAGCTTTCGGCAACAAACCAAAAGTATGCTCTGAAGGGGAAGGATTGAGCTCGGAGGTAAATAGGCAAAACCACACAAGCTCCGTGTCCCTCAAGGAGACTTCACAGACACAAGTTCCAAACTGCAAGTTTCAGGAACAGAGTGGCAAGTGGGATACAGCTCACTGTTTCCGGTAGCAGTTTCAGGATGTTTCAACTGCTGGAGAGCAGAACAGGATGTGTTGCAGGGGTCTTTTTGCAAATTTGGCTGAATTTTGTGCAAGCGTGTCAGCTCAGGCTTTGCTGACTGGCTTCATTCCTCGTGGTCATTTGGCCCGATTAAAAATTTTAGTGTCTCGGGGCGCCTGGGTGGCTCCATCAGTTAAATGGCTTCACCTAAGGTCATGATCTCGCACTCTGTGAGTTTGAACCCCGCGTGGGGCTCTGTGCCGACAGCTCGGAGCCTGGAGCCTGCTTCGGATTCTGTCTCCCTCTCTCTCTGCCCCTCTCCCACTTGTGTGCACTCTCTCTCTCTCTCAAAAATAAAAATTAAAAACAAAATTTAGTTTCTCTCCCTTGACATAGAGAATCCATCTTGTCAATCAGTGGTTGCTCTCTAATTATTCGGGTCTTTTGCCCTCATACTCATATACGTGGTCTCATTTGAGTTTTACAGATGTCCTGTAGGCAAGGTGGGTGCTGCTTTCTCGTACCTCGGGTGCACACACAGTTGCAAAGAGCGTGCCTTTCTTAAGGATGAACGGGGAGTTAAAAAGCCACCATGCTGGGCTCCCAGTTCCAGCCCAGAGTTCATTCCCCGCAGCCAGTAGCTTCCAAGTTTTGAAGTTTGCCTCAGGAGCAGCTCTTTAAAAGTTAGGCGCAGCTCACTGACGAATGTCTGTGTGTCTCGATAATGACAGATGTGAAGAATGGAAAATCCCAGGGCAGTGAGCTGTTGACAAGATGAAGCCCGGTCTCTGCTGGTAAGCACGATAGGTTTCTCAGGTGGTTCAGCAGTGGCGAGATAGGATCCAAGGTGACACTGACATGATTCTTTTCTCTTGGCGGAGACATTGGGAAGAGGTTAAAAAGCTGGAGGAAGATTTGTTATTCGAAGAGGAGACTTTTCTTGAGAATCTGGCATCCGACGTTGTTTTGCTAGGCTTCCAGGAAATTAATCGTCGGGCTGCATTCCAGCCTTGGGACCCGGGCTGGTAGCAGCTGTTGGCTATTTGGTCTGTCGATTAAAAATACTGCCATTAGAAACCTTTTGCAAATTAAGACAAACACCAGGTTTGTTCCTGTTCGACTGGGGGAAATACTTTTGCCTTTTCAGCTAAAGCTAATTATCCCCACTTGAGAAAATTACCATCCACGCGCATGATCTGCCTGAGGTCTCTGCGCACTGTCTTCAGAATTGTCTGTTCTTACCTGGAAAGACTCAACAACTACACCGCATGGATAGACCAACAAGCGATAGAACAACTTGCCCCTTTTTGTATGTGTCTGCACTCAGACATCAGGATTACTGCACTGTGTTATGCTAATGGTCTGTCCCAGAGCTTTTGTAAAATTGCTTCTCTGGGTGGTGGTTTGGAACCGCACTGCACTGGGTAGACACAGTTGGCAGAGTTGATCATCTAAATCAAGGAGACTGGTTTTGCTCTGTTCAAAAGTACTCTAGAACCGAACCTTAAAATGAGAATTGGCAGAGTGGGATCATCCAAGAAGGTCATAAAATTTTGAACCAAAAAAAAAAAAGTTTCATAAGATTACAGGCTGTTTTGGCTCGCTGTTTCTTGACTGCAGGCGCTGGGTCCTATTCATCTCTGTATGCTCAACCCTGTTATTGGCACACAGTAGGCCTCAACATATGTTCCTGGTTGAATGTTTACTGAGCTGGAAACGTGTTCATGGAAGCTGGTTTGGGATACACGTAGCAGAGAGAGAGAGAGAGAGAGACCCTCAGGAAGACTAAGACCACTGTCAAGCTCTTAGAAACATGCTTGGAATTTCATCTCTGTTTTGACTGTGACTTTCCAGAGTGAGTGGCGAATGCCCAGAGGTCAGGCCTGGTGGTGATTGGAGAATAGAATGAGAGAACACAGAATGCAGCAGGTCTTAGAGATGGGATGGAAATTACTATTACTGATGTTCCCTCCAACCTGTAACAGCTCCTGAAACCTTTTTCTCAGACCCAGGGGGAAAGGTGATCTGTTTTAGCAATGATGGTCATTCATACCCTCATGTGAATCTTGGAGACCTTCGGCTCTTTTACTCTTTCAGCCAGTTTGACCAGAGAACTGTGCTAACGATGCAAGGCTCACATGCTTGGACAGCAGGCCCTGCCCAGGAAAAACAATTTCCTGGCAAAGCTGCCTAGAGCCCTCTCTAGCAGCCCTTCTAGGCTATTACCTTGGGTCTCAAAGAGGCACGCTATGGAAATGTGCAAGGGAACCCATCACCACTTTTGAAAACAATGCATGCATTCAGTGCAGCCCCCTTAGGTTGTGGGTGCACTGGGAGAGGGATCAAAAGATGGGGCAAGGAGCTGATAGCCCTAGTGGGGGAGGGTACGAGACATGTGCCTAATAAACACAAGACAGGATGGAAACCAATGAACCCTATGAGAAATATAAAAAAAAAAAATGACTGTGAAATCATAGCAGAGAGAGAGGGTACCTCTGAGGATTCTTAGAGGATATCATATTTTGGATAGGCTTTAAATGATAGCTGGAATTTGGACAGGCAGCTTTGGGAGCGAGAGACGAGGAGTTTCCAGACAGAGGAAAGATAATGAGTGAAGTTACTGAAGTGAGAAAGCTCTGACTGTGCTTGGGGATGAGCGAGTGGCTCCATTTGGCTGGAACAGACGTAGGAGGAGAAGGGTACCGAAAGACAAGATTGGAGAATTGTAAGCACCAGACGCGGGCAGCCAGGCCTTATTTGGAGCCAGAATGAAAGGCACATATGGGCATAGTGGCAGGTCATCATTTTTATCCATAGACACAAGATTATCGGAACTTGTAAGGAGCTCTCAGCACTCTACCAACAAGATTCTCACCAGCCTCTCCGATTCTTTGCAAAGAAGAGCAGAGACTGTGATTACACTGTTCTTGTTTCAGATGGAAAAGAAGCAAGGTTGGGGCGCCTGGGTGGCTCAGTCGGTTAAGCATCCGACTTCGGCTCAGGTCATGATCTCACAGTCCGTGGGTTCGAGCCCCGCATCAGGCTCTGTGCTGACAGCTCAGAGCCTGGAGCCTGCTTCTGATTCTGTGTCTCCCTCTCTCTCTGCCCCTCCCCTGCTCATGCTCTGTCTCTCTCTGTCGCAAAAAAAAAAAAAAAAAAAAAAAAACCATTAAAAAAAAAAAAAGAAGCAAGGTAACATTGGGACGTGGAACATTAAATGCCAGCTAAATTATCAGAGCAGGGCGTTGCAGTCAGACTGCAAAGTAGCTCCATTCCAAATCGTATCTTGTTTTCAGGAAAGTGTAGCCTTCTTGTTCCGATGTCCAGACCAGACAAGCAACCACTCTGTTCCCAGCATACCACCAACTTTGGAATTCAAGTCCAACGGCTGACCATTTCAGGATACGTTCCTGGGCGGTGAAATCAGGGCAGCCTGACGGAAGGCAGTGGTAGTGACCTTGGAGAACTTGGAGACTTTGTTGATGTGAAGGAGTGACAGGGTGCATATTAGTTCAGGTCTGCCAGGAAGCAGATGTCAAGACAGAGAAGTGCGAGAGATGCATTGAGAGTAATGCCTGTGAAAGATAAAGAGGAGAGGGAGAGAAAGCGGATAGGGAGAGCTGACCATGCTGTAGGCCTGATATCTATGAAGGGAGAGGGAGAAGGAAAGACGATCAGATAGGAAGAAACAGATTTGGGTGAAACTCTGAAAGCATTTTGATCAACCCATTGGACAGCTCTGATCCCAGGATTATCTTGTGGGGAATCCCACATTGGGCAGACATGGTAAGGGTCATTCATTGACCACAGACTGCCAGAAAATGACCTCAGCTCAAATGCTATGATGGACCTAAGGACAGTGCAGGTGGAGGCTCTCTTCCATGCCTGCCACAGGAGGTGAAGGGAGAGGGGAGTCAATGAATCCAAGTCCCTTGGAGGGTGGTTAGATATTCTTTAATGCTACAAACACCATTTGGAGAAATGGATGTGGTACAGCTTTCTTCTCCAATAGTCTCTAACATCAACTCTGCTTGGAGGAGGAGTGTGTGATAAAGTGACACTTTTAAGCCTAGGATTTCATATTCTTTCTTATGCTCTGCTCAGGTATCATGTGTCACATTGCAGCCTACACTCTAAAACCACTGCTAAAGCTCCTTCTCAGATGATCTCGTCCATAAACCAATATGAACCAACCTAGGACTTAAAACATGGCTGATCGAATGCTGTTGATTCAAAGCCATGTCCCTAATACATCATGATTTTGTCTTGGATTTTCTTCCCACCAATTTATCAATGTCTTTTCCTCTTCTGTGCTTTTCTCATTGAGGATTCTGTCAACCTCACTGTTATAAAATTTTTAGTCTTCCTTCTTTTCCTCCCTTTTAAATATTTCCCTTCCTTTTAAATATTTAAATATTTAAATAATTTAAAAAAAATTATTTGCCACTTTATTGAGGTATAATAGATGCACAATAAACTGCACACATTTAAAGCATAAAAGGGGACACGTTTGGACATATAGATATATCCTATAACCACATCACAATTAATATTACAAAGATTCTCATCTTTCCAAAAATATTCCTCATGACATTTTGTAATATATCTTTCTACTCTTATTTGCAGGAAGCCGCTGATTAGCCTTCTGTAGATTGGTTCTCATATTTTAAGAATTTTATACAAATGGAATCATGCACTGTGTACTCTTTTTTTGTCTGGCTTTTCATATTCAATATATTTTCAAATTTATCCGTGCTGCGGCATATATCAATAGCCTGTTCCTTTTTATTGCTGAATATTGTTCCATTGTATGGATTTGCCACAAATTGTTTATACCGCCTTGATATTAGACAGGTGGAGCCCAATTTTTGGCTGATACAAATAGCACTGCTATGAATATTCATATACAACTCCTATTGTGAATATATACATTCATTTCTTTTGAGGAAATGCTTAGGAGTGGAATGACTGGGTTTTACGGTAGGTGTGCGTTTAACTTTTTGAGTAAGTAGTTATAACATTTTATATTCCCACCAGCAATGTATGAGAGATTGGGTTGCTCCAAATCTATATCAATATTTGGAATTATCTTTTGTATTAGTTTTTAATTTTTTGAGAGAGAGAGACAGAAAGGGAGAGAGAGAGAGAGAGAGAGAGAGTGCAAGCTGGGGAGAGAGGCAGAGCGAGACAGAGAGAATCTCAGGTACAGGCTCCACACTCATTACGGAACCTGACAAAAGACTCGATCCCACACCCCAGGATCATGACCTGAGCTAAAATCAAGAGTTCAATGACCAACAGACTGAGCTACCAGGTGCCCCTATTTTTTAAACATTTTTAGCCAATGTCAATGTATAATTGTATCTCATTGTGATTATTTTAGAGTTTTTTTTAATTGATTGATTTTGAGAGAGAATGTGTGTGTGTGAGCAGGGGACGGGCAAAGAGACAGGAAGAGAGAGAATCTCAAGCAGGCTTCATGCTGTCATTACAGAGCCTGATGGGGGGGGGGGTGGCGCTCAACCCCACAAACCTCGAGATCATGTCCTGAACTGAAATCTAGAATTTCAGTCGCTTAACAACTGACCCACCCAAGTGTCCCTGTCATTATTTTGCATTTAATAAGTCACTAGTGAAATTAGACATTTTTTTCATAAGTTTATAAACCATCTATATATCTTGTTCAGTGAGGTGCCAGTGGAAATTCTTTGCACATTTAAATAAATTAGGTTGTCTTCTCCTGTTTGAATTGTAACCCTTTTTTATATTTTCTGGATAAAAGCCTTTTGTCAGCTATATATTATGCAAATGTTATCTCCTAATCTGTGACTTCACTTTTATTCTCTTAATATCCTTTGAAGAATGGGACACCTGGGTGGCTCAGTGGGTTAAGCATCCGGCTCTTGGTTTCAGCTCAGGTCGTGATTTTGCAGTTTGTGAGATCGAGCCCCGAGCTGGGCTCTGTGCTGACAGCGCAAGCCTGCTTGGGGTTCTCTCTCACCCATTCTCTCTGTTCCTCCCCAACTCACACACACACGCATGACCCTGCGCTCTCTCAAAATAAGTAAATAAGCTTTAAAAAACCCCACAATATCCTTCAAAGAGCAATCTTGATGACATTCGACATGCCTATGTTTTTATTTCATAATAAAGCATATTTTGTGCTTTCAGTGTACTATGTAAGAAGTCCTTAACTAACTTAAGGTCACTAAGACTTTTCCCTTCCAAATGTTTTATAGTTTTAGCTCACAATTAAGTCTATATTTCATGTGAGTTAATTCTTTTCTATTGTGGTAAGAGTTGAAGTTAACTGGCCTTGCAAAGGGCTATCAAACTGTACCCGCACATGTGTCGACAATGTATCCTTTCCCCTATGTAATTTCCTCTGCGTTTTTGTCAAAAACCCATTGACCACGTATCTACATGTGGGTGGAATTCTATACTCTATTCTGTTGCATTAATAGGTTTCTCTAACTTTATGCCAATTCTGTTCTGTCTTGATCATTATAGACTCATAAGTTCTGGAATTGGGTGGTATTAAGGACTTTATGCTTGCTTTTTAAATTTGTTTTGGCCCTCGTAGGTCCTTTGAATTGCCATACAGATTTTGGAATCGTCTTGAAATGCTTTATTTGTATTAAAAAATGCTTACTGGGGTTTTAATTGGGATTGCATTGAATCTATAGAGCGGTTTAGGAAGAATTAACTTCTTAAAAATATTGAGCCTTCCAATCTATGTGTGTGGTATATCCCATTCCGTTAGGAGGTCTTTTACATGCCTCGTTGTTTTGTGGTTTTCAGTCTGCAAGCTTTGCACATCTTTTGTCAAACTTATCCGTAATGACTTCATATTTTGAGGATATGATAAGCTGCTATTTTTAATTCTATTTTATGGTTGTCCATTGCTAACTTACAATTCATTTTTATTGCTTCTAAACCATTTTTATGAAGACAACACGCATTCTACAAATTTGGTAAACTCAAGTTTGTCCAGAACTTACCAGTTCTTGTAGCTGTTTTGGAGATTCCTTAAGATCTTCTACAAATACATTACACCGTCTTCCAATAATGATAATTTTGCTTCTTCTTTTCTAATTTGTATGGAAATTTTTCCTCCTTTATTGCACTGGCTGGGACTTTCAGTACAACACTGAAGAAAAGCATTGAGAACAGGCGTTCTTGCTTTTTCTCTGATTCGATCTTCACTGTCAAATATGATCTTAGTCAAAAGCTTTTTACAAAGGCTCTTCATAAGTTTGAACAAGTTTCTTCTATTTCTAGGTTGCTAGGAGTTCTTAATCATGGGTAGACATTAAATTCTGTCAAAGGCTTTTTCTGTGTCTGTTGAGATAATCATGCAGGTTTTCTTTTTTAGTCCACTAATACAGTAAATTCCACCGATTGGTTTTCTTTTTTTTTTTTTTAATTTTTTTTTTCAACGTTTATTTATTTTGGGGACAGAGAGAGACAGAGCATGAACGGGGGAGGGGCAGAGAGAGAGGGAGACACAGAATCGGAAACAGGCCCCAGGCTCCGAGCCATCAGCCCAGAGCCCGACGCGGGGCTCGAACTCCCGGACCGCGAGATCGTGACCTGGCTGAAGTCGGACGCTTAACCGACTGCGCCACCCAGGCGCCCCCGATTGGTTTTCAAATGTTAAAGGAGACTTGTATTTCTGTGATAAGCCTTACCTAATCATCATGTGTTGACCTCTTTCTATTCTGCTAAGTTTTGCTAAAATTTTGTTACGAATTTTTGTATCAGGAGGGGTTTACCCTTTGTTTGTTTGTTTAATGTAATATCTCTGTCTAGTCTGGGTATCAAGGACAATGTTGGCTTCATGGAATGAGTTCCGAAGCGTTCTCCCTGCTTTTATTTTCTGGAAGATATGATGGAGAATTATCATCATTTCTTCTTTTAATGCTTGGTAGAATCCACCACGAAACCATCTGGGCATGGTGATTTTTTTGGATGGTTATTATTGATTCAGTTTCTTTAATAAACCTGGATATATCTGGGGTTTCTTTTCTTTTTAGTGAACTTTGGTGGTTTGTGTTTTTCAAGGCATTTGTCCGTTTCAAATCCTGTGTCAAAGTCACTGGCATAAAGTTGCTCATAGTATTTACTTTTTATCCTTTTAATGTCAATAAAATCTACAGTGATGCTCTTTTTTTCCCTTTCTTCCTACCTTTTCCTGATCACTATGGCTAGAGGTTTACCAATTTTAGCACTTCCTCAAATCATTGATTCTATTATAATTCTGGTTTTCATTTCATACGCTTTCACTTTTACTATTTCTTGTCTCTGGTTCATTTGGTCTCTTTAAGAAAATGTTGTTTCAGATGAGAGGACAAGCAGGTCTTGTGACTCTATCACAGCCCCGAACAAAGATCCTCTGTTCACATTGTGCTGAAATCATCATCTCTGCTTCCACTCTTTGCAAACACTAGAGATTTAATCGGTAATAATACTCTAAGTTGAAAGTGTGAGATACGTTGAGAGTGGGCAGATGCATTCTGCTGGGGTAAGAAGGGAGTTGAAAGTAGGTCCAAACAAAGAACCAGAGGAGTGATTAGAAATCTTAATTCACAAAAGAGAAGATGCTCAGGGGGTGCCTGGGTGGCTCGGTCGGTTAAGCATCCGACTTCGGCTCAGGTCATGATCTCACGGTCCGTGAGTTCGAGCCCCGCATCGGGCTCTGTGCTGACCGCTCAGAGCCTGGAGCCTGTTTCAGATTCTGTGTCTCCCTCTCTCTCTGCCCCTCCCCTGTTCATGCTCTGTCTCTCTCTGTCTCAAAAATAAATAAACGTTAAAATTTAAAAAAAAAAAAAAAGAAGAAGATGCTCAGAATAAGGGTCACAAACACAATTCTCCCTTATTTAAAGAACTGTTTTATGGAATAAGTGTTAGACTTCTTGGTGGTTTTGAGTATCATTGGATCAATGGGTCCAAGTGAGAGAAGCTATTTTTTGTCCCAGAGTGCCCCAGAGTGATTTTTGCCGAGATGGGTGTGAGGTCTCAGTTCCTGGAGGAAGTGAGCAGAATTAACATTTAAATACTTGTTGAACTTGTAATTTCCATCCCTGGGGTCAGACAGGCAGCTGTTCAATCCCACTGTCAACACACACCAATTGACTCCACTGTGACCAGTTAGGTAACCTGACTCCCAGCTTTGTCACATGTAAACGGCAGTAATAAACATGCCTGTTTTATAGGGTTATAAAAAATTACATGAGGTATTGGGTGAAAAAAAAATGTTTAGCACGGGATCTGGTATACAGGACGTACTCTCTATATTTTGATGTGTTTGTTTATTATTAGCACGTGCTGAAGTCATAGTTATGCAACTTTGGAACTGGGGGAAGCCTTATAGGTCATTCAGGCCAAACGGATTACTTGATGGATGGGGAAGGTGAAGCAAGGAGAAGCGGCTTGCCCAATATCACACAGTTTACCATTCTATCAAATCTGGAGCCCAGGTATGTAGACTGTCTGGTCCGTTGACCTTGCCCTTTGCTCCACATCACACATGCGCAATAGAAACTGGGGACAGGAAAGTCAGTTCAAGATTCTCATTTCCATTGGTGTGCTGTGTGATTCCTGGCTTGTCCTTTCTTCTCTCCAGATCTTAGTTTCTTCGTCCATAAAATGGGCACATCACCATACTTCTTTAAAAAAAATTTTTTTTAAAGGTTTGTCTATTTTTGAGAGAGAGAGAGAGAGAGACACACACACACACACACACACACACACACACACACACGGAGTGCGAGTGGGGGAGGGGCAGCGAGAGAGAGGGAGGCCCAGAATCCGAAACAGGTTCCAGGCTCTGAGCTGTCAGCACAGAGCCTGATGTGGGACTTGAACCCACAAACCACAGGATCCTGACCTGAGCCAAAGTCAGAGGCTTAACCGATTGAGCCAACCCAGGCGCCCCCCGCTCCCTTTTTTTGATGTTTAATTATTTTTGAGAGAGAGAGACAGAGGAACAGCACCATATTTCTAAAGGCCTTTCTAGGGTTCAGTGTTTTGTGTTTTAAACAAGTAATTTGAGCTAACGTGGAAGGAATTGGTATGTTGGAATTGTTTTCCTCAAGCAGGCATTTCCGTTCTTTTGCTCCCGATGATGAAAAAAAAAGGTGCTTTTGTTTCATGTTACATTTTAAAAGGAAATCCATCGTTCATTTCTAATCTTGTTTGTTTGCAGCTGTGTTGAGTTAAATAGCACACTAGGCTTAAGGCAAGCCGGCCGGCTTCCTGGGAAAGCAGTAGGAAGGTTGCTACTTTGTTTTCCTTATCTCCCTTGGGGTACTGATAACACAGCCTGCCTCCCGCCCTGTCCCTGTCATCAGCTTAGGGATTTGCAGAGACCACGCTGTTTCTCCAGCTCCAGGGACCCCCACCACCAACTTAGAGATAATTACTCATCCCGACTGTTCCCCAGTGGGTGGGAGGGCTGATTCCGCTTGCCTGCCTCATTCCTCCACAAAAGAGAAGCAATATTCTGAAAAGATGTGTCAGTTAACGCTCCTGCCTCCCAACTTCTTTGGCTGCAGTGAAAGGGGGAAGTTTTTCCTTTTCTCGTGTTCATTTTGCAAGGTTTTCTTTGTTGTCACTGTAAATGGATACGTAGCCTGTCGAGACATGTGTCTTCCTTCCAGAAGGTACTTGCTGAGCACCCACTCTCTGCCCAGTGCCCTGTTGAGACTCTGTGCCCTGCCTCAAGGAGTGCAGAAACCGGAAATGGTGGGAAAATGAGCAACTCTCGGGCTTAAGGTAGTATTTTAATTAATATAAATTGAGTGCTAAGAGAATATGGTGTAGGGAGATATGAACTCTGCCTGGAACTCGGGAAAGGCTTCCTGGAAGTGGGAGAATTCATGACGGAAAGAAAGGTAGAAGACAAATGAGCAGAAAGGACGGTTTGGGCAACGAATTTCTTGACCAGATTTCATAACCTCTATTAGTTGAATGTCAACTCTGTAGCATGCCCTATGCTAATTAGATTTTGCAGGATTTACTTGAGAGAGGGAAAAGACTAATCTAGTGGTCAAAGACAGCATCCTTCCTGGATGAGGGCTGTTGCTCATTTTCAGTAGAGACATGGAAGCAGTCCTCCCTAAGGTTTCCAGGGGCTCAGAGGAAGAGTAAAGAATGTGGGAGGCGTATCCTGCCTTTCCGAGTGCTGTCAGGGGATCTCGACCTCAACACCACTGACATTTTTGCCCACCTAACTAATTCTTTGTTATGGCAGACTGTCCTTCGAGTTATAGAATGTTTCGCAGCATCTCTGGCTTACACCCACTAGATGCCAGTGGCAATCTCTCCACGGTTAAGACAACTGGAAATCTCTGCAGCTGTTGCCCAACGTCTCCTGGTAGGCAAAGTCACCCTGGCGGAGAACCACGGCGAGACGCAGTTTGATATGTTGGAGAGATCGTAAAAATCAGGAGCAAGAGAATTGAGTCTCTTCTATGTGGTTCGGACGTCAGTTTCCCCATTTGAAAAAGAAAGGAATTGTACTGTATTCATTCATCCACCTGTGCATGTGTTCCTTCAACTCAATCGGCAAGTCGTAAGCGCTGCTGTGTGCCAGGCATCCTTGTGGGTGTTACAGATAGAACGGTGAGTGGGAAAAACAAGATCCGTGCCCTCATGTTGCTTACACTTAAGTCATAGGAGGCAAGCAATAAGCACACAAGCATAAAAAATATAATAGAATCAGCAGCATGACCAGTACTAGGAAGAAAATAAAATAGAGAGATCTTCTACAAAGTGTCTGAAAGTAGGGAGGTGTTCTCTGCGGAATTATTCTCAGGTGGCATTTGAGCCGAGACCTGAGTGGCATTTGAGCGGAGCCATCCATGTGAAGCCCAGGGGAAAGAAGGCTCTAGGCAGAGAGGACAGGAAGCACAAAAGCTGTGAGGTGGCTATGAGCTAGGCCGGTCCAGAGGGTGGTGAAGAGTAGGGAGAATGCCAGGAGGGGTCTGAAGGGTAGACGAGGGTCAGTTCCTATAGCGCTGTGTAGACCAGCTAAAGGAGTCTGCACTATACTCTACTTGCTACAGAATACTATTGGGGTCGGGGTGGGGGGAGGGTTGTAGCAGGAGAATGATACAACCTGATTTATTTTCATAAAGCTCATTCCGGCTACTTTGGAGATAACGGATCTTAAGGGGATACGAATGGAAGCAGGAGACCAAGGGATGAGGTGGTTTCAGTAGGTCAGGAGAGAGGTGGGGATGGTTTAGCCTAGAGATATGGTAATGGAGATACAGAGAAGAGGGCAGAGTTTGGGGATATCTCCTGGAGGCAGAGCCAACCGGATTTGCTGGTGGATTGAATGTGAGGGCTAAGAGGGAATGGGTTGCAAGGAGAATGCCTGGGCTTTTGGCCAGAAGAACTGGGGCAGGGGTGGGGGGGATCATTTTGCCATTTACTTATGGGAGGAAAATCGATTTGAAAGCGAAAAGCAATAGTTCGGGATGAGTCTAAAATAATTTCCAACCAGAAAATTCAATTCTATGATGGAATTTAGTACTGCCCTTCTTTTATTTTCTCCAGAGACCTCAGTCTACCTCTGAGTAGACACACATATATCACAGATGCACACATACAAAGCTATAGCAAAGGCAAATGAGTGAGACAATGGCATAGCAGGAAACCGGGGTGGTTTCCAAACTATCTCATGCATGCAGAGATAGTCTCATGCCTGACAGGCAACATGGGTCTTTGGAAAATCATGTCGGAGGAGATCTTGTCAATGGGAGGTTTTGCCATCAAGAAGCCTAATGAGGCTTAAAGATGATAATTCATTAGCCGTCTTCGACATGCCCCACTCTGCTGCCTGGTAATTATTGAGTAGCTACGGACCAGCTCAGAAATATAGTGACAGGACCGTTTGCTCCATCCATCAAATCCCAAAGCTGTAATCATCTAATGAAGGCTACAAGAAGCAAACAGTGGAAAATAATAGTAATACATTTGCTTCCCCCTGAGCCTTTTAGCCAGGTTTCCAGAGTCTATGGTGAATAGATTTACTGGAAAATTTGGTTCTCTCTAGGGTGCAAGGCTACGGTTGTCTAACAGCTACAGGACAAATGGTACTACTTGGACATGAGGTGGAAAAGCAGGTAGATATTTTCTTTTAGCCTAGGAGAAAGTAATCCTTCGGCTTGGACCCTAGTAGGAAAGTAAGAAATTGAGAGCAGGCATGGATCTTCCATGAGGCTTGGGGTTTTCAGGACTCTAAAATAAGAATGGGCTTCTCTCTACAGCTGGCATAAGGAAGACATCGCCAGAAGCCTTAGATCCATTCCATCCAGCACTGAAATGGAGAGACCACAGGGAATGGTCACAAGTGAAAACCGCAAAACTCTCAGCACATACGGCTTTATCCACCCCCCACACCAAGAGTCTTGAACAAGCTTGAGCATGGCTTCTGTTAGCTGGAGGCCATATCCCTGGGATAACAACTCCAGTCCTCTTTAAATGGCCACCTGAGAAAGCTCAAAGCTGCCAAAAGAATTTACTATTTGTTCTAGCCAATACCTGACTCTAAGCCCCTGACATCACTTTTCTTAGAAGATTTACGTTAGAAAACTTGCAATTGTGAATCCTTTCTTGTTCCTTGAGACTTATCTTCTGCAATCCAGAAATATCTGTCCCGAGGACCTGGGAGCCATCCCTTGGAATACAATCAGCAAGAAGATAGAGCCAGGGCCTCCCCACCTCTGTGGGCGGGCGGGACTAACTTTGACAAAAGCCACAGAGGCCTCAGCACACGGGCCACCGGCCCTTACTGTCCTTTGGTACTTCTCCTTCGGCACACCCCAGCATTTAAAAAAGCCTCCTGTTTCTTGTTCGGTGGGGTTGAGCTCAGTTTACACACTGAAGTCTCTCCCCTACCACAGTCAGCTCCAATAAAGTCCGTCTTGCCGTTTTTAACAAGGGTCCTGTGTGAAGTTTTTCTTTTACTCAAGCTCAGGTTCCGGGACTTGAAAGACACAGGAGCAAGTCTGGGCTCACACTCTTCTACTGACATCGCTATAGACAAAGGACCCCTTTGCCTGAAGCTTTAGCTTTGTAAGTGCAAAATGAGGATACTAAAATATATTTCACGTTTCTAAGTGGTTGCGATCATAGAACTGCATAATGCTTTAGAAATGCTCCAGTGCTAGAAAATATGAGAGGTTTTTATAGTGGATACATTTTAGATCAGGGCAATCTTTGAAAAGAAGGTACTGCTGACTCACAACTAGCCAATGACAGGGAACATCCTGTGCCGGGCCCCTAATTTATTTTCTTCTCTCTTTTTCCTCGTAAGTCAAGCACCGAAACCCAAGATTTTTACCACCCTTGAAAATATACCGGTCTTGGGTTTAGGAACTACATCTTTGCGACTGTATTTTTTTGCGATTGTGTGTCTTTACTAAGTGCCAATATGGTACCCGGTAGGGACAACCCACTGACTTGATGGCAGCCATTTCTGCACTGGCAGAGGTGAGTTGGTGAGTGCCTGACAAGTCACCCCACAAAAGGTGATAAAAAAGAGGCCCAGACTGAGGTCAAGTCAGGAGAACAGTGTCTGCCTTCCCTCCCTGCCAGAGATTAGCCGTCTGCCCTTCTATGATGCTACAGCTGTTGTGTAGGTGGCAGTGACCTTCTAAGCGTGAGCTCCAGTCCCTGCCTTCTTGCCCTTGTGCACTGGCGGGCATTGAAACCCCTACCTCTCTTCCCTGAGTCAAGCGTAGAGACCAGGAGAGGCCAAGAGAAGTTTCTGCTCCTGGGGCTTGGGAGGTACCATGCCGGGGTGGGCGCTAGCCTAGCGTGCTCCCTCATTTAAGTTACAGTCCTGACCTGCTTCCTGCGATGCTTGGCTCAGTTAACACGAATAGACTTTTCTGCCCCAATTTCCATCTGAGGCTGCAGGTGTATAAATCCTAGCCATTTTGACTAAGCCTAGACACTCTGCCTGTGTCTTGCCATTCCCCTCTTCTTGGGGCACCAGATCCTGTCCGTCTCTCCTCCCCACCCCCAGTTAGTCCAGGGGGTCTGCTCAAACAAGCAGCTCATGGGGACTATGCCACCCTGCTGCCTTACTTACCAGAGATCACCTCCCTTTTGCCTGCGGGCTCCTACTTCATGCCCTACCTGTCAGGCTGGATCCCTGTTGTGGACCACCAGCTGAGCTGAGCTGGGTGTTGACATTCCTGCAGATGACACAGTTTGAGCTCTCAGCCACACGGTCCCAGTCAGCTTGCACGTCAGAGAAGTTCCCATAGTGCTGCCCCTGCTCTGTGTTCTCCGCCCGTTAGCTTCTCACAGGGGCCTCGAGGGGAGATCTCAAAAGATCTTACATAAAGTCTGGCTTTGGGCAACTTTTTCTGGAACTTCTGACTGACTCTGACACACAAATCCCCCCCCCCCCCCACCCATTGCTTTTCAAACAGCCGCCTCTTCTCTGACGAAGACAAAGTGTCTTGATTTTGCCAGCCCACATCTCCACTCCTACTTCCCTCCTAAGCATGGGAGAATTTTAATTTGAAGGGCAATTCAATACATTATCAGTTCTGAGACCTCCTGTCGTCAGGGTTCCAGTAGCTTGTATTGTATTTAAAGTACTTGATGGAATGCTAATTTGATCTTGGCCAATCCTTTTATTGGACAGAGCTGAGCAACCTCAGTGAGTTTAACACTTAAATATATCCTTCTAAGTCCTGAGGAAAACAAAGGCCTACGCTGAGATTGCAAAGAAACACAGTGCCATCTGAATGGATGCCTTTGAGATGAAGGGCCTTCCTTCAGAGCCTCAACTGGAAGAGGTACCCTGTGGGTGTTTAATCTTCACGGGGAGCAGGTGGTGCTGCAATTCAGATTTCAGTCCTTCCTCTTTTTTGTGTGAAATGCAGTACTTAAGGTAAACGCATCAATAATTAAGCTTAGTGCCTTTAAGTTTTTCTAAGTATGACAAGGGATGATGATAACAGCTGGGGGGTACTGTCCCATGATTGAGTCACCGGGCAACTCTTTACCCTCTCCCGGCCTCAATTCACTCATATGTACAATAGAGGTATTGGGTAATATCTTTCAAGCCGTTCCCACTCTATGATTTGGGGGGGGGGGGGGGGAGTCCATTGACCTCATTACTCAGCATTGTTGAAACTTGAGTTTAAATCCAAGCCAGAGTTTGTGTCTGTCTTCAGATCACTCTTGGCTACAAATTTTCTAAATTCCAAACTCTCTATTCACTCATAAAAATTATTAGACTCCTCATATGCATAAGACTAAATTTGTTGCAGTTGGTGGAAAGTTGTTGTGGAGTCGAATGTAATTACCTTCTGGGATCTGTTGCTTTGGGTCCCCCCAAGACTGAGCCAGCTCCCCCCTTCACAGAACAAACCTTCAGACCCGAATACAATATTGTTCCTCCTTCAGAGAGATCCACAAGAAGCAGAGGGCAAGGGAGACGATTTCCACCTTGAACTCTGACCTGCACGGATGGGTTTCCATTCTTCTTGATATGAAAGAGACTTTGGAAGTCCTCTGATCCATTCTACCCCCTTATGTTACAGTAAGGAAACCAAGACTCAGAAAGGAGAAGTAAAGTAGTTAGAACATTGCTGGTTAGAACCGAAGCACACAGAGAACTGACTCTGCCACTTGTTAGTTGTGTGACCCCATCAAATTACTTAATATTGGATGCTGCCATTTCCTCATTTACAAAGAGGTTATAATAAGCACCAATTTCATAGAGTTTTGCAAAGGATCGATGATAAAATGTAAACAAACACGTAGCGGAGTGCCTAGCGTAACTTAAACACTCAATAAATGTCAAATGTATTTATCCCAGTGCTTTGGAACCCACCTCCCCATCTCCTGCTGTCTTTGATTATACAATCAGAGCTTTTATTTTATGGCTCTAGAGAAAAGCTAAGTGAAAAATGACAGTGTCTTCAGTGTCAAGAATGGTTGATTTTCTTGAGACGAAACAGCTAAAAACAAAAATTAAGGTGAGACCGATGGCTAGACTTTGATGTAAATAAACAGTCTGAGCATGAAGATTGCTGGTAACTGGCTCCTAATTACAGAGGTTGCTGGAGGAGACATCGGGATAATCTTACAGAAACAGTTACAGAGAGCAGAAGAGGGCTGTGCTAAATGAGGCATAGGATGTGCAGGGTGTGGAGACAGGTGGTGGTCCTGGCATGTGATTAGGAAGGAGAGTGGTAAGGGAGGTGTCTGCCATAGTCAGGCAATGGTGGTGACATTGGGCAGCAGTCTCAGGATGTCAGATGCAGACGTGAAGAGGGCACTGGAGCGAGAAGGCAGAGTTTCAGTCCGAAAGGCATTCAAGAACTCAAGGACTGGTTTAGAAGTTCCAGTGGGGAAGTGCCTGATGGGTGTCGACTGAGGAAGGTCACCCTCCATGTCCAAGCATCGGAGACATATCCCTGAAGCAGTAAGTGGGGAAAGGGACCGCCTACTTGAGTAGCTGGAGAAGTGCATCGAATCTTGTCCTTCGATCAGGGCTCATACATTATTGCCAGATCCCCTTCTTGTTCATCTGAAACAGAGAGATATTGGTATGCTTTCCAGAGAGGCCAAGGGGGGGCCAGCCAGGGACCAAATTTATGGACCAATGATATGGCATGGGGCTTGGTCAGAAGATTAAGACAGAAATACACCAGTTAGGGGTCGTGGACATAAGCAGGCTGTCTTGATGCTGGGTACCCTGCGCTCTTGGCATGGGAAAGCTTAAATCACCGCCCCCCACCCCCCCTACAGTGATAGGATTGGTCTTTGGGGTCAGATATGAGACCATGTCAGCAGGGGGCTAGTGAAAATGGGGTGCGACGAGGTACGGATAGCAGCTGCTAGGACCGGAGAAGTGGGGAGCAGTAGTCTGTTGAAACTCTTTCTGCACGTACCTTGCACACATCTCTGTTACAACGACCATAATAATCTACCCCATGACCATGACCATCTTCTGTCCGGTTCTCTAGACAACAAAATATTTAAGGCAGAGATTCCGAAAGACCGCAGTTAAGAGCATTCACTCTCAAGCAACACAGCATGGATTCACATTCCAGCTTTACCAGTCCCTAGCTGTGGGACCTCAGGCAAGTTTCTTGAACTTTCTATGTCTCAGTGTTCTCATCTGTGAAACGGGGATAATAACCTTCCTCACTGGTGCAGAGACAATTACATTAGTTAATAAAGCAATGAGATGGTTCCTAGCATATGGTGAATGTTATGTAAGTATGAGTTAAATAAATAATTGCGTACCTTTGTCCCCGGCCCTTGGAATGGTGCTCATTTTCAGTGTTTGATGAATGATTGTTAAAGTGAAAAATTAAACGACAAGGCTGAACATTTTGCCAAGCGGTGGTTGGAACGCTAAAGTCCTGGAATACAATCTGTGACCTCACCTTAACCCAAGACACCAGCACTGTGAGGTGCTGAATTGGGTGAGATAATCCCAGCATCCAGCTATGGAGGCAGCAGAATGGTCACCATGAATTAAGAGTGGTCACACAAGCATGTTTAATCCCATGAATTAATAATAATAATAATAATCCTGTGAATTATTCCATCCCATCAGGCCTCCACAGGAGACAATGGCTGTTGGTCTCCCAGCTCCTACCCCACCCACCTTCTTTCTTTATGAGGCTCCAGGCGCAGGTACAGATAGAATGACAAGGGCCCCGCGAGGAGAATATCTGCGTGCATAGCCTCTTGAGCACAGGAAGTGTGGCTTCTTGTCAAAATGTCACTTAGTTCCAGGAGACAAGGCCTCAGCTTCCCGTCTGTTTCAAACAGGATCATACCCCCCACTTCATGGGGCTCTGGTGAGGATAAGAAGAAACCGTATGGGAGAAAGTATATTGAAAAAGTATTTAATGTATAAATGCAGCACACATAATTTAAAATTGCACTATTTACATAGCCAATAGGTAGTTTTGTTTTGTTTTGTTTTGTTTTGTTTTGTTTTGCTTTGCTTTGCTTTGTTTTGTTTTATGTTTGTATTCAGCACTCCTGCCCAACACACATCATGAATTATATTATAGAGGGTTTGTATGAAACTGATAGAGTTCAGTTGCTTTTTGAATCTGAGTACATACATCTAGGTATTAACTGAGTCAACATAAAGCACTTCTAAAGGTTTCTTACCCTGGTAAGTACTATGTAAGTAAAGGCTGATGTGTATGCAGAAATGACAGTGTAGGGGAGAGTTCTGGACCACACAGAATGTTCTGTGGAAAGTTTTGTGGTTCCTATCCAGGACTCAAGATCTGACTCCATATTTCTGTTTCCTTGTTATTAAAATGCTGATGTTTATACTTATTCTGCCTACTTGATACATGGGGTAGTGTTGAGAGTCACAGTAGAGATGTTAGTTGGTGAATGAGTTTTATAAACTATAGTGTACTGGGTACATTTTAGACATTATTCATCTTGTATGTGTCAGTGTTGATATGCTGCTTCGCCTGTTCATTTCTTTTCAAACATTTCTATTTCTTATTCTCTTCCTCTCTCCCTCTCTCCCCCTCCCCTCTTGCAGTTGAAACACAAAATATCAGTCAGGGTGATTAATCAGTTTCTAGCTACCTTTTATAGTATTTGCTTTAAAATGTACCTTATAACTACTAGGGCTTGGAAATATTTAATTGCACACACACACACACACACACACACACACACACACATTGAAGCTCTGATACTTGCTGTCCAAAAGGAATCAAATATCCAGCCTAAGCGCGAGCAAAACAATGAACTATTCGACCTGGAGTGATCGTTCTGACCTGCAATGTATTGGACTTGATCAGCTGAGCTGGGAATAGGAGTTAGCCATTAATAGGATTAGAAAGATTATCTAAGACTTTGCTTCATAACCTGTGTGTTGAAATCTGTATTGGTTTTTCAGACACTGAACCTACTGTGAACTTTTGCTGCCCGTCAGAGCGGCTTCCTCAAATTTCTCTATTCAGAGTGGAGTCGAATGGTATTTAAAACAGCAGTTTGCCCCCATTCTGGTTCCTTTTTCCAGGAGAAATGAATGGGATTCAAGGTTGAGTGGGAAAAACAAGATGGCGGCCATAAGCTGTTGACACTACTCAAGCTCTAACGCGCAGCATGACGTTGAACATACACTGGAACACCAGTCCTGATCCCAGGGCTGCCACTACCTAGCTGTGTGAACTTGGAAAAGCCACATGGACTCTCTGAACCTCAGTTTCTTCATCTGCGAACTGGAAAGAATAGCACCAGCCCCACCTATTTCAAGTTTGCTCTGCATCTTGTATGTGATCCTGTCCTTTGTTAAACAGGCCATGCAGACAGACCCAAAGGACTATGAAAACACCTAGATCTTCTAATAAAGAAAGTGATGGCTTTATCCTGCTTGGGAAGGGGCGGGGATATTTATAATGTAAAGTTCAGTTTTCAGAGAAATTGAAGGCAATTATTGATCAGTTTGGGTCTCGATATCAGCTAGAATCATTGCCGGAAAAGAAAAGCCCGCTTTCAACTTTTCCCAAACTTTGCTGGGGGATCAAAACCATGGTTCCCTTTGAGATCTTTCATGCATTTCATCCGTTGAGGATAGCCACAAGATAACAGATTTCTGGGGACACAATCATGAGCAACAAGGAAAGTTTCCTGAAACTTGAAAGTCCTTGTCCCCGGACTTTGACAGAGCTGTGGCAGTCCTGCGGGAGCATTTTCCTGACTCTGCCTGGTGTAGCAAAGCGAATGGGCTGTGCAGGTTTATCCTGAGGTGGATTGGGGTTGACAAAACTGCCAAGAGTACTGGAATTCTGGGTGGTTCCTTCTTGTTTCCTGCCCTTTGTTTGAGTCAGATGCCCAGGTCCTTCCCTCTGGAAAACTGAGTAAGAAAACGGCTTTCCTTCAGGATCCACAAAGTTTCCTTCCTTGGGCTTCCAGCTGTATAGCATTGCCCTTAAGAGACTTCCTCTCTAGCACTGCATTTGCTTCTTGCTCCTCTGGTCCGGGTGCTACACTGAGTACATTTGCTAGGCACGCACCTGCCAGGAGCCCACATCATCTAGGAGGGGCACACTTACGGCCATGTATGGCCTTCTGGCTGCAGTGACAATTGTCTCTACAGGCACGACTGGGATCACAGAAGGGTCTGATAGTCAGTGAGTACGTTGAATAATAAGCCACAGTTACTCTTCTTTCCCTTCAGCTTATTTTGGGTTCCTTTCTCAGTCACCTCTCTCTGCCTCTCCTGCCTAAGCCCCAAGACAACCTCTAACAAGAAAATCTCACAAAATGGATGGTGCTTACTTTTGGAATCAGTTCTGTTTCATTGATCTATGTGTCTGTTTTGGTATCAGTATCATACCGTTTTGATGACTACAGCTTTATCATATAGCTTGAAATCTAGAGTTGTGGATGCCTCCAGTTTTGTTTTTTGTTTTCAGGATTGCTTTGGCCAATCAGAGTCTTTTCTGGTTCCATACAAATTTTAGGACTGTTTGATCTAGCTCTGTGAAGAATGCTGGTGGTATTTTGATAGGGATTGCATCAGATGTGTAGATTGCTTTGGGAAGTATAGATTTTTTTTAAGTCTATTTATTTATTTTGAGAGAAAAAGAGAGAATGTAAGAGGGGCAGAGGAGAGAAAGGGAGAGAGAGAATCCCAACCAGGCTCTGCACTGTCAATGCACAGCCCGATGCAGGGCTCAAACTCGCAAACAGTGAGATCATGACCTCAGCCAAAACCAAGAGTTGGATGTTTAATCAACCAAGTCACCGGGCACCCCTGGAAGTATCGACATTTTAACAGCATTTGTTCTTCCAACGCATGAGCATGGAATGCTTTTCCATTTCTTCGTGTACTCTTCAATTTTTTTCATAAGTCTATCGTTTTCAGAGTACAGATCTTTTTACCTAGGTATCTTATTGTTTTTGGTGCAGTTGTAAATGAAATTGATTCCTTGATTTCTTTTTCTGCCGTTCCGCTCTTGGTGTATAAAAATGCCCCCGATTTCTGCATTTTGGTTTTATATCCTACGACTTTGCTAAATTCACGTATCAGTTGTAACAATTTTTTCGGTGGAATCTTTTGGGTTTTCTACATAGAGTCTCATGTCATCTGCAAATATTGAAAATCTGACTTCTTCCTTGCTGATTTGGATGCTCTTTATTTCTTTTTGTTGTCTGATTGCTGAGGCTAAGGCTTTGAGTACCATGTTAAATAGTAATGGTAAGAATGGACATCCTCGTCGTGTTCCTCAGCGTAGGGAAAGGTTCTCAGTTTTTCCCCATTGAGGACAAAAAACTGCATTTGAATCCTGACTCTACACATCACTAATGCTGTAACCATAGACAATTCCCCCCAAGTTCTCCAGGTCCCAGATTCGGCTCCCACAAAATGTCAATTGTAAAGATTAAATATGAAAACAGTAAAAACTCCTGATCCATGATAGGAACTCAATAAAGCTTAAAACAGCAATAATAAAGCGATCCTCCAGAATCCCATCTTTAGAGTCTAACAACCTCTTTCACATGCAGAAATAGTAGGAGCAGCTCACCCACTGTCCATAAGAGATGAATTGATGCTTGCATCAGCCCTTTGCAAACAGACTGATCGATGGAGCCAGTGATCAGGAAAATTGAATTCCACTGAATACACATCGCTGTCTGCCTGGCATCATCATATTTCAATGAAGCAAAACTGTAAATAGTGGGAGGCATTTCTGATGAGCTATGTGTTTGGGAAGAGGGGATTTTGAAATGTCATTTTGAGCTCCAATTAATCAAATTTTGAGCAACTGCATTTGGAGAAACAAGTTCAATAGCATCTAAGTGGTGAATAAAAGAGAATTCAGTCTGAACCACAAAATAGCCACAGGCAGGATGAATTCCTTGGTGGTCCCATATTAATGTGCTTTCTGTATTGTAGATTCTCCAGACACTTTTTAGAGCATCCCATGTGCCAAGAATTGTGCTGGGCACTAGCAAAGTTCACAGGCGGTGGGGACAGACCCTACGATCAGAAAACTTTCAGTTCAGTGGGCAGAGAAGATGCCTAAATGGAATCCAGATAGCTGATGAGGCCACTGTACCCCTTGGAGACCTGGTCAAACCTACCCTTAACCCATATTCCATGACCTGTGATACTCTCAAACCCTTCCTCAAGTTTCCATTAGAATCTTGTGCTTATTTCTTGTCTCTCTGTCCGTGCCACGTGGCCTGTCTTTCCCTCAATACCCTGGACTTAGGCCCATAGCAGTGCCCTGAGGAATCACCTCTTATGAAATATTTTGGAATGATCTATAGATTTTACTCAGGATTTGAAAGAAATCATGGTGCAGGTCACATCACAGAGTGGAGGGCCTCCTTTCTTCTCTCTGGGGTATTAAACAATTGCCCTTACATTTGAGCAAGGTGGTTCTGACCTGTTTTATATCCCTCTCAGTATAAACTTCTACTCCAAGCACTCGTAATTTTTTTCCAAATAAGTGTAGTTTCCTTCCCAGAAGAAGCTCTAATGTCTACTGTCACCGTAACATCCTCCCCTCTCATTATATAGATAGACTGTCATAACGCACCGTCTCAATGCTATTCTCTCATAAGGGTCTTTCTACTGTGGCCTGTGAGAATCAAAGATGGCCTCCTAGAATAGGAAGCCTTTGCATGAGCTCTGGCTGGATAAACAGGTGGGGGTTGGGAAAACTCTCCAGCGGAAGAAAATGACAAAGAAGTTTGAAAGACAGCGGCATGATTCCATCTGTTGCCCCCAGTCTCAAGGCAAAGTAGTGCCATCAGAAGTCTACAGTGTTGTTTCTTGCAAGTTTCAACAGAGAGGCGGGTGGGTAGGACATCAATGCCAAATAGAGCCAGGCGAGAGGCGTCAGTGAATCAGGAAGAATGACGAGAAAACCAGGAAATCGGCTGAGTGAACCCAGCCAAAAATTTTGAAAGAAGGGAAACATCCAGATAGCAGGCATGGGATGGAAACCAGGTGGAGGGGATCTGAAAGGAAGGCAGGGCAGAGGATCAAGGGCAGTGGTTCTCAACGTAGCTATTCAGTGAAATCTCTGGGCGGACTTCCAAAAACCTCATGCTGAGAGCCACCCAGACATCTGACTTAGATGGTCCCGGTGCAGCCTGGGCATCAGGATGGCTGAAGGCCCTCCAAGTGATTGTAATAGTTAAGGGCCAAAGTTAAGAGCCACTGCTCTAGGGAATCTCACCCAAAGGTGTTGCCAATGACAGCAGCGGCTTATTATGCTTGGGGTTGGAGGTGAGGCTAAGGAAGAAGGGTGGTTGGAAATCTTTAGAATGGAAGCCTGACCGGGACTGTTGTGAGAGCCATGAACCAGGAGAAGTCAGATTTTAAACTTAAAATGTAACCCAGTGCTGGGGCGCCTGGGTGGCTCAGTCGGTTAAGCGTCCGACTTCGGCTCAGGTCATGATCTCAACGGTTCGTGGGTTCGAGCCCCGCATCGGGCTCTGAGCTGACAGCTCAGAGCCCGGAGCCTGTTTCAGATTCTGTGTCTCCCTCTCTCTATGCCCCTCCCCAACTCATGTTCTGTCTCCCTCTGTCTCAAAAATAAATAAACATTAAAAAAAATTTTTTTTAGTGTAATCCAATGCAGTACTTCTCGATGTGTGATCATTGAACCACTTTATCAGAATCACTGGCGGTGGGGGACTCGCTAAAACATATATCTCTTGAAGGAGGATGGGACTGAGAATCTGCATTTTTTAGTAAACTCTATAGGTGATTCTTACGTGCATTAGACTTCAGAAATCACTGTTCTGTTGCAGGCAACTAGTGTATTTTGTATTGTAGCCTGCAATGAATGGCAGAGAGAATACTGGCACTTTTCACTGAGCACATACTATGTCCACATGCTATAGCCACAGATGATTCCATCCTATCCTTAGACAAACACCTTAAAGTAGGTATTGTTATCCTTGCTCTTCAGATGAGGAAACTGAGGGTCAGGGAAGTTAAATAACTTGCTCGGAGCCATGGAGCTAGCGAGGGGGCAAACGCAGCCTTGAAGCCATCATTTCACCCCAAAGGCCTTGCTGTGCTTTTCCCATTTTCCGCTGTCCTGCCCTCTCCCAAGGACAGGAATCCCATCTTTCATGGTCAGCCCGTTCCCAGGTACTCTGCCACCTGCTGGAGCCCTCCTGCTATCAGTTGCCTGCAGCCGTGGTAAAATGAGAGGCAACCCAGACCCGGAGTCAGAAGACTATTTGTTCCTTGGTTCTACAGCGTTGTCTCGGGTAAGCCACTTTGCTCACTGGAGCATTTACTCAGAAACCAAAATGTAACTCACCATGTTCTCCAGATACAATTCTTTGCCCTGCTTCTCTAAACCTGCTCCTATAACCTGATGGGAGGTTGAGCCCATTCTTCCCCACCCCTTGCATTGTCCACCTCATGAGCACTGTCTCTTCTCCAAGGTCCATTTGGGAGGAGGGAATAGTTTTTTTTCCCTCCTCTGACCTCATTCAGGCCACATCGGATCCAGAGCTCCTGCACTGATGGAGTGCCACCTGCTCTTGGGAGTGGAGAAAACTCTATACCCAGCTACCCGCCCCCTCCCCAAAGACTGGAGACTTTATTGGTTGTCCAGGGCCAGGACGCTTAATAAGCCCAGTTTACTTGTGGTACTCACTGTACCTTAAACAAGCAGCACCCTGTGCTGTGCTCTCTGGCTTTTTAACCTGAAACTCAGGTAAAGCCTGGCCCCAGGCCAGATTGGCCAGTTTTGTTGGTCTTTGGCCCCTACACATGGCTGATTGAGTAAGCAAGTTTAAGGTCCCTCTTGGGTCCAGTTCTCTTTCTTTCTCTTAACAAAGATAGTCTGGAAAATACGAGACCGAGGATAGAGATTTGCAATTTTAGGAAGGCAGGTAACAAGCCTAACTCATGTTCTCCAGATCTATATTTAAAAAAAATTTTTTTAATGTTTATTTATTTTTGAGAGAGAGAGAGAGAGAGAGAGAGAGGCAGAGTGTGAGCAGAGGAGTGGCAGAGAGAGAGGGAGACCCAGAATCCAAAGCAGGCTCCAGGCTCTGAGCTGTCAGAGCCTGATGCGGGGCCCAAACTCACAGACCGTGAGATCACGACTTGAGCCGAAGTGGGACACTCAATGGACTGAGCCCCAGGCGCCCCTCCAGATCAGTATTTAACAGACAGCTCCTTATCAGGGATTGTCAGGCCCCAGCCTCAGTGGTAAGCAAGGTGACAATTTTGTGTCCGTTATACTACACTTTGCCGTGTGTTCAACAACACCCAGGAAACTCGTGCTGAAGACAAGAGTCAGGCATTCCTGGATCTTGGGCCAAGATACCAGTATAATGGAGCCAAAGCTTCCCTCTTTATTTCTGACCATGCCTCCGTGCTCTCATCCACCAAGTCCCCAAGTCCCATTCTGATTGCAGACTAAATGTTATTCCTTTTTTTTTATCTCCCCCCCTTCTCCACATACCCAGCCAGTGTTGCACACAATAAGTGATCGATGTTATACTTAAACAATGCCCAAACCTGGTGACAACTTTGGTGAACACAACACACACACACACGCACGCACACACACACACACACACACGCACACAGCATCAAAGGACAAAACCCAACCAAAAAAAAAAAAAAAAAAATGATGCTAAGGGAATTTGGACCTCATGCTGTCATTTCTTAAATGGCTGATTTTGGATGATTAAAATCATGAGGAGTCCAAAAGTGGAAGAATTCGTCATGTTTGACGTTGGCACATTTTAACCAATTTTAAAAATTGCTTCCGCATCAGCAATGTGGCCAATTTACATGTACTTAGGTAATGAGGAAGAAAATATGCAGACCCTGAACGTGAGAAGGAGAATAACCATGAGGGAGGGCAGGGAAGGAGCCATCTCAAAAGAAGGAGGAGGAAGAGACAGGGGGGAAAAGAGAGAAGGCAAATAATTTATTAAGCCGAGGAAAGAGAGAATGAATAATGAAAGAAAAGACAGGGCAGTAGATAAACATCCTCCGTATTCAAATTTAGAATGTCAGAGCAGCAGAGAAGTTTAGATTCCTGATGTATGCAAGAAGAAACTCAAGCTGAAGGGGAAACAAAAAAACCAGAGGCCACATTCAGTGTCAGGGCTGGAGCACAGGTCTCCTTTCCCTAAATCAGGCTGGTTCCACAGTATGCCATCACTTCCGGGTCACTGTGATCAACCCCACACATATAGTAGGTACATAATAATCGCTTATGGAATGAAAACATGTAGTACAACATGCTGACCTGGTCAGAAACCATTTCTGTTGTTGTTGGGTTACTGGTTTTTATTTTTGAAGGTGAAGGATTTTTAAATGTGTATGTTTTAATGTCCCTCCACTGTGTTTTCTATGTTTTGTCTTACCAGGTTACCCCACCCCACTCCATATCACAGCCTTCTTAGTCTCCCAAGGACCTTATTTGTTTCTCTTTTTATATCTTGTGGTAGTCACATGTACCTTCTAGTGCTCTCTCCTCTTTGATTGTCTGTTTTATCTCTAAGATAAGGTCAGGGATCTCAACTTAGCTGTGATATAGGGTCAATGGCACTGAATTAGCAGACAAGGTTGAGAGCCAACTTTGACTTTATAAAACCTGAGGGTCAGTTTCCCCATCTGTAAAATGCTCATAAGCAGTTCCTAGACTCTCCACCTCAGAGAAGGCCTCTGAAATTCCCTTGCAATGTTGTGAACTGTTACAGCAGCATGGTTGGTTGTGCTAGAAACGGGATGACTGTGGTGGCTGTTGATGTCTGTCTTCTGCACAGCACTTGACATCTAGCCTTACATAGGATACCACCCTGCAAATGCATGTTTGTTGAATGAACAACATAGCAATCACATTAGCATCTTCTAATTTAAATCAGCTCTTCTCCTTCCAAAATTAGCAGAATCTTCTGTTTTCTAGGGCTTTGGTGATGACAAAACTTCATTTTGTTGCTCTTTGAGCCCTTAAAACTTCTTATGAATCTTTTTGAGTCATTTAATTCTCTCCACATAGTTCTTGGACAAGAATCCTGGGCCAAGATCCTCCAGGGACCCTGAGTCTATCTGCAAGGCTAAGGCATATACACGCCCAGCCATTTGACATGCCCTATCCAAGGGGAGCCTCACCATAGTAATATAAGAGAAGCACCTTTATTAGTTTCATTTAAAGATGAGAAAATTGAGGTGTACAATGTAAATATTTTGCCAAAGATGCTTTTTCTCTTCATATGGCAAATTATAAGACAAATGGAATACAAAACACCAACTTCTATCCCACCGTCCCTGACAACTATGTTCTATCATTTGAAGACATTTATTTGGTCAGTGAAGAAAAGGCTCAGAATCAAGAAACCATGTCTTTGTATCCCCCCTCTGAAGGCTGATTTGCAGTCACAGGAGTTGTTGAATCTCGTCATTCCATGTCTTCCCAGCCTGGCTGGACTGAATCGACAACATCCTCCTTGTCTGCTTTCGTGGAAAATCCAGTCAAGTTTTCTTGGGACGACCTTTGAAGGACTGCTCTCAGTCCAAGAGGAACAGAAAAACTCTGCTAACCAGCTCTGTTTCTCATTAGTGCTGCAACAAATTACTGCAACTTAGTGGCTTTAAAATAACACATTTATTTTCTTGAGCTTCTGGAAGCCAGTCTAAATTCAAGATGCCAGCAAGACTGTGCTCGCTTCGGAGACTCTAGGGGATGATCTGCCTTCTTGCCTTTTCCAAGCCTTTTCTGCATCTCTTGCTTTCTTTTGTCTGCGGCCCCTTCCTTTGCTTTCAAAGCATCACCCCAATGTCTGCTTCCATTGCCACGTTGGAGTCTCCTTTCTGTGGCCAGATCTCCCTCTGTCTTCCTCTTATAATGATATTTGTGATCATATTCAGGGTCCAGTTTGATAATCCAGGATAATCTTCCCATCTCAAGATCCTTGATTTCAATACATCTATGGAATCTTTTTTGCCATAAGGTAACATTCACAAGATGCAGGGATTAGGACCTGGATATTTTTAGTAGTCATCATTCAGTCTTACCACACCCACCCAGGGAGATTATCGGGAAACCTGTCTTGGCTGAGATTCTGTGTAGAAATAAAACCAAACCAACCAAACAAAAAAACAGCCTCCATGTGTCCTATTCTGCAGTGACCTAGAGTAAGAGAGTATATAACCCATGTGTGATAGGAATCCCTAAGCCTCAAGATTTACATTAGAATGTTTCTGGGATCATGATACCTCTGAGGCACTCACCAAAAGCAAATGCAAAGCTTTCTCTAGAGCGATATTTTCACAACCTATATTGCATTGAAGTCACTCCCATATCGTCACAGAACATGTGCTCGTACTCAAAAAATCACAAAATTCACGAGAAAAGAAAGGCAAAGTAAACATGTACAATACACAGGGGGATCTGCACATCAAGAAGTCAGGATAAAGCCATCTAAATGGAGACCACGAGAAGCTTAAAATGACTAAAGATGTGCAATGAATGATCGAACTGTAAGAAAAAAAAATAAGGCTCCGTGGGGAAAAAAAAAAAAAAAGACTAGGCAGATTTGAGAAAGAAACAAATGTTGCTTCTAGAAACAAAAATCATTGAAGTTGAAAGCTTGAGGGTTCAGCAAGCAGAGTAGACACAGCAGTAGATGGAACTTGTGCCTGGAAGACAAGATTTTAGGATATTAACAGAATGTAATCTGCCTTTTTTTTTTTTTTTTTTTGCAGTCTGCCAACTTTTAATAGGGGCTCAAAGAGAAGGGAGAGAGTCAACATTCAGTGAGAAAATGTCCGAGAATTTTCCACAGTTGAAGAAAGACACAAACGCTCAGATTGGAGATTTCCAACGCATCCAGAGCCAACAAGAAGAAAAAAATGAATCCGCACCTATGTACTTCGAAGTAAAACAGCAGACTGAAGAATTAATGCATTAGGAGAGGTATTCTCGTAGTTACAACTTCACATTTCTATCACACTCCAGTCACCCCTCCATTTTGATTTGCTCCCTGAACCACAGAGCTGAAAGGAAACAGGGATCATCTCACTTAAACCTTTTACTTTATTGAGGGGAAACGGAGGCCAGAGAGGAGGCGCGGCTTTCCCAAGACCATCCCAGGAGCTCAAGTCAACAGAAATCTGGTATCGCAAACCCTAACTTAGGCTCTTTCCGGAAGCTCTGAGGCTTTATCTGAGTCTCCACGGTGGTCTGAGGACAAAAGAGAGAATGCCCACAGTGGGGAAGTGACCAAAATAAACAAGGACAATCTATTAGCATTAAATACTGACTAAATGGGACCCAATATTCTCCTTTATTAAGTCAAGCTGAGAAGTTGAACGCAGGAGCCGTTTTGTATGTCAGCACCATAGCAATTATGAATGGACTGATTAATAAGTAAACAAACAAATACTAGGAAATCAGGCTTGTTTTAATGCTTCAAACTCGCAATAACACCCTGCTAACATGAACTCCAAGTATTAACACTAATAACCACACTAATCATAGGGATGAAAACTCCAAATTAATTCAAATGCTGCTCAATAGACCATCACTGTGTCCTCCCTGCCTGTTCCTTTTCTATCTGTTCAGATCTCCATGCAGTAATTAAATCCATTAAAATGTAAAACTAGCTTTTGTGCTCAAGGGGAAAAATGAAAAAGGACTCTGACCAGCATCCCTGGGGATGGACCTGTGACTTCTCAGAACTTCGGTTATATCCAAATTCTTGGCTCTTTTTTTTTTTTTTTTCTGAAACAGCAGCTCTCCCTCACAGGGATCCAGTTGCCAGGCTGAGTCCGCAGCATTTCTTATCAAAATAGAAGACGTGGCTTTATGAAGAGGATGAACAGAGGACTAGGAGAAGCCAGGCTGACGTCCTGGCTCTGCCTCGTAGAGCTGTAAGATCTTGGTTTAATAAAAACGTGTTTTTTCTCTGGCCTTCATTTTCTCTATTTGTGAATTAGGAATGGTATCTGCTCTCCCAGGTGGACTGGAGGAATCAAAAGCGATGATAAAAGGTGGAGGTGCTTTGTAAAGCACCTAATTCCCCAGAACGCTCCGGAGCTCACAGAAACTTCCATTTATTCTTTTGGTGAGGTGTGGGAACACAGAGCAGTGTGGCCAGACGAGGTGTATGTAGGGTTTACACTGACTTATTAAATGATGCGTTTTAAAAGAGGCTATAATCATGATGCTCTTACAGATAGAAAATGAATATATGCCAAAGATTTTATTTGCCTCAGGAATTGATGAAGAAGCCAGTGGACGTTGCAGTGAATTCAAATACAAATTCACGGGGTCACATAGTTTTAGTCAAATACAAAAAGCTGAAATGAATTGACAAAGAGACGCAAAAGCGCTCACAATAATCGATCACATCCCATTAGGCTCAATTTGCATTTCTGTGGATCGGAATTATTTGCGTTCCTGTCCATTTTCTACAACTTAATTTCTATCGGTACAGAGCTGTAAAACAGCTGAGTCAAAGACAAGAGGAATCAGAGCTAACCTAGGTGGATGAGCTAATCAGGACAACTACTAAATATTAAAGGCTTTCACAATTTTTCCTTACAGGCCCTTGATTGAAAGGATCTCAAACCCACTTGAAGCAATTGCTCAACTTTTGGCTTCATGACATGCCAACTGTACCAATGTTAGGTAAGGAGTGGGAAAACTCTGGGCTGGCTTCCAGGGTACCTACTCAGCTGTCCTGTATCACCAACAAATGTACTGTGTAAGACAACCTTGGCCAAGCTTCCTCTTTCAACCAAGCCTCAGTTTCCCTGTCTGAAAAATGAGCCATATTTGACCTGTTGCCGCCTGGCCCACACCAGTGAGAATGTGTCTGAAAAGTGCTTTCTACAGTTGAGAGAGTTTTACCCCCCCTAGGAGGGTATATGTATTACTCTTATTTGACCACTCTGGATAGAGGAAGTAACATCACATGGCCCTCCAACTGCTCTCCCTCCTAAAATATACTTGTTTAGAAAGACAAACAAAATAGGAACTGTCCAAGAAAGACAATGGAAAGAGTATTTATGCCCATTATCTGTAGTGGTTAATATTATATCAACTTGGTGGATGTTTTGGGATGAGTTTTACATTTAATCAGTGAACTTTGAGTAAGCAGTTGAGAGCGTGAATAGCACAAAAAGACCAGTCTCCTGGAGCAAGAGAGAATTCTCTGTGAAACTACCTTCAGAGTTCGTCTGTACCATCCATCAGCTCTGCTGGATCCTGAAACTGCTTGTCGACAGGCAGAATTTGGACTCACCAGGCTCCATAACTGTGTAAGCCAATTCCTTATAATAAATCTGTTTCTCTGTATATACATATTGCCTTGTAGGTTCTGTTTTTCTGGAGAATTCTGACTAGTCCAGTAGCTACTACTGAAATGGAAGTCTCTACAAAGGTAGTAGTTAGTTTTGACTCTACTCATGGGTACACCAGAAAGGCTTTGGAAGGAACCTTCCAATGAGAGCCTGGAAATCCTGGTTTCTGGGAGGGAGCAAGGCCTGGTCAGTGTCCCCTGTGGCCATGGAGGGCATCCTTGGAACCTGGCATTCCCAGTGAGAGGCTTCAGCTCTGGTTCAGAACTACCACTCCCTCTCCAGGACAGGAGTCATATCAACAGACATTGCTGGCTTTCCTATCAAAGGAGCCATGAGAAAATGTTGGGGAACTTGAGGACTGGGGGGAAATGAGAGAGGGAGGGTTATACCCATGTCAGAAAGCTCTGGGGAGAAGAAACAGACTCCTAAGAAAAGGCTTGTTCCTAACTTTGTTGAGACTCCAAAGGAAGACACTGCTGTGCTATCACTTACTGAGTCTGGTCAATAGATCAGGCACCGTGCAAAGTGTACTTTACATAAATTTTCATGCGTGATCATCACAACTATGCTGAATATAAAGGTATTATCCTCATTCCACAGATGTGTTCAGTGAGGGCAGGTAATGCACCCTACGTCACCCAACCCCTGGGAAAGCATAAGATAGATCCCTAAGGAAAGAGTATGGCCCAAAACCAAGGACCAGTGAGGGAGAAACTAAAGACAGCCAGTGAGCCCGGGAGCTCAGGAGAAGAGGGAGGACAGCAGGAGATTTGGGAGGGGGGTTGGGCAGGCAGTCAGCTGCCTCAGAATGGTTGGATGGGGGACAGGATCTCCATCTGCTCATTTGCACACTTTGCTGCCCATTGGTGGTCACCAGCAACATGTCACCTCCTCCTAATTAAGCCTTACTAGAGTCAGCTGAGGAAGGAGTTACGATCGGCCGGACACGGTTCACCCAGCTCCTGCACCACCCGAGACCAGAGGCCATTTACTAGTTATTGATGAGTTTCATTTGCTAACAACTGCACCCCATTTCAGAGCCGTCTGGGGAGCCACTGATGCAAGCTCACGTTTCCACACACCCAGATTTCCTGAGGGAGCGGAGCACCTTGGAGATGCTAAGTGAGGCATGTGAGAGAGAATGGATTACAGGCCAAAGAGTTACCTCCATGATGCCTGGCATGAAGAATAGTACAGGGGTAGGTGTGGTTGGGACAACGGGTTGGGGACAACGGGTTGCCGGCTCGGGCGAACGGCTTCAACTTTTCTGAGCTTCTGAGAATGGAGATGTTACCACAGGCCTAATAATATGAGGACCGAATGAATGAGCAAATGTGAAGGGTTTTGTACACGTTAAGGCAAGGGTCAGCAGCCTTTCTCTGTGAAGGGCAGAGAGCAAATAATTCATACTCTGCCACTGTAGTCTGAAGGCAATTGCAGACAATACATAAAAACATGGGTACAGCTGTGTTGTGATAAAACTTTGTTTGCAGATGCTGAAATTTAAACTTCCTATAATTTTCATATGCCGTGAGACATTATTCCTCTTTTCATTTTCCAGCCATTTAAAGAAAATAAACAGTCTTAGCTCTAGGCCAGACAAAAAGAGAAAGCAGGGCAGATTCGGCCATGGAGCCACTGATTGCCAGCCTCTGGCTTAAAGTGCTGCGTAGATATAGACAGCACAGCAAGGGAAGGAGTTTTGCAAAACTCCGCGGTCTTCTTGACCGCATTTTTTTCTATATTCATGTGAGGCTTTTGGAAGCAATTACTCGCTAGGCTTGGTGATGCTACTGTGAAGGGATTAGCAATCTGGAAAAGAGGTCCCTGGGGGCTGGGTCCACCAGGGAAGAGATTCATGCAAGGTGGGACATCGCTTTAAACTGAAGGAGTGCGATTGCCGTAGGGCAAGGCCAAGATAAGAGGGCAGGGTATTTAAGGAGGAAAGGAAGAGTAAGGACCCAGAAGAGACAAAAGGACGATTGAAAGACAGCCAGAGAGAGGAACGGGGTACAGTGGGCAGCACCAACACTCCAGTCGGAGACTCCTGGCTCTTTCCGCATTCGAGATGCCTGGTAGATTGTATGGACAAATGGAAAATCTAGAAGCGCCCAGCTCTAGGAGAACTTTTCATCAGATTGAGAGACAGCAGGACATTCCAGTGGAGGTTATTAAAAATAACTGATCGGCTGACATGACAGGAAAAAAAGAATTGAGCACACAATTGAACGTTAGGTATTCTGCAAACACGATCTCATTTGGGACCCATAATAGTGCTTTGGTGTTCTCGTTATCCCCGTTATCCCCACTTAAAGATGAGGACACTGAGAAAAGGTGAGAGAATGTTCCACTGGGCTTGGTAATCATCCTTAATAACAACAAAGATTTGTGTATTGTTTCCCAAAGACTCTTGGCAGGGACCGAGGGAAACATAGTGAGTAACAACCTTAGGACTGTGGTCAATGACCTTGAAGGTCCATGGAAGTGTGTCACTGGTGGGGTAGCCAGTGCTTCCAGGGAGGAACACAGGGTTGGTGTGCATGCAGATGATTCAAAGCCAGCCTGACTAGAGTAGCTGCAGACTTCTTACATCATCTATTGGTAAGCCCGGGAGTGGTTCACAAGAATGTTTACAGGTACCTTGCTGGGGAAGGCATGCTCTGGCAGGACTCATAATGGGAGCATCATGGGGGTTGGAATAATTTAATAACATTTTCAGCTCTCCCGAAAGCCGTTAGATGAAAACAAAGAAGCAGGTGAGAGGAGGAAGTTGAGAGTTATTCGTGCTCTGTTAATGGGCCTTTAATCAACAGACCCCCCCCCCCACCAGCAGCAGCCGGTTCCTGCAATCTGGGGAGACTGTATGCTCACAAAGCGCCCATTCAAATGCCAGGGAGGCTGGCACAAAGAAGCAATCAGACAAGCCCCGGCTTCTCCATAGTGCTACACCTGCACCTGTTTTCACAGCAGGAACTTCTTTATCAGCCTTAGAAACTTACAAAATGGAAGAGGTTGCCTCTAATCAGTTCTTTTGCATCCAGCCTTTGGGGGTAGAGATACATAAGCCAATATCAAAAGCTAATTGCCCTCTTTCCCTGGAGAACCAGTGAGCCCATGTGGGTCGGGGCAGCTACAGGTCTACCATGGGGCGTCGACATGACCGAGCCCCTTGGCCTGTGAACCAACTCCAGCTGTGAGGGTGGGAGTAGGGACGGCAGTGATGGCTATAGCTGGAACCAGGGGGATGGGAGCTGCATTAGCATCCTCCCCACCACTGTCGGGGAGAATGCATGAGTTGGCTCGTCAGGTGCGGAAGGAGGATGAATGCTGTTTTGATTGCTATAATTGCGGCAAATTGGACGCTTGAGAGTGCCTCTTTAACAAGAAGAATCTCATGGATGAGACTTAGGGAAGAGGCCCCTCTTCGGATCCCTCTCCTTTGTCCCATGTGTATGAGATAATTCCCCAGCCGTTATGGATTATGAATGAGCTGCTAATTTTAGTTGTGCAAGCCAAACAAAGACCCTGGTTGGTAGATCCGGAAGGTGATTCATCTGATATGATGTTTGTATAGTGGAAGTTAAAGGTCTTGATAGGCACCCCTGATTATTTCAAACTTTCCATCCAAAGAGCTGGAGAATTCCTTGAGTGACCGTGTCAGCACTGGCAACCAAACATGAACTCCAGTACCTTCTTTTCTGCTCAAGGTCTTTCCGTCTTGGCAGTGCTGGGTGTTTTGAGTGGGAGTGTCCTCTTTTCATTCTTCTTGATTGGAAAGGATCACAAAGGCGACAGTGAAGCCAAAGTCAGTGAAAGACCCAAAGTAAAAGCCACAGAAACTCAACAAAAACCAAGTCCAGTGGTCTTTGAAAGCCTCTGGGAGAACAAAAAGGAGGTGAGAGGATTTGGGAACCCGAGTGGAATAGTTCAGGAACTTTTGAAGAAAGTTGAGGGTGACTGGAGGGTCCTGCTTCCTTTGATTGGCTTGTTTATTGTTTGTGAGTGGTTCTGGGCTTGTGGGACTGAGTGCTGCAGGTTTGGTCCTTTTTTTTTTTTTTTAAGTCCCCCATAATAACCAAGAGAGTATTATACTGTACTTAACTGGCTTTACTTACTTGCTCTTTCCCTTCAGAAACTAACTCTATTTTGTTCGGCCTTAAGGTGACCAACTTACCCCCATTTGCCAGACACTTTCCAGTTTCAGCACTGGAAGTCCTGCATCCTGGGAAACCCTCAGTTCCAGAAAACCCATAAACCCTACGTTCCCGGGGTGGAGTACCGAGGGATTAGAGCGCAGAAGTAAGAGTTGGACGTGATGAATTTTGGCTATTAGGCAAAAGGCCCGGACATTATCCTGATAACCCACTTTCCAGTAGGCTCTATCCAAACACGGCCACTGTCCCTCTTTTGCAGCATGTGTCTCTCTAGCCTTTATCGTACTTACTGATGCAGTTGTCTTCCCTGTGAGCAGGTTGAGAGTAAGGACTCTTACCTGCCCAGGGGCCGAGTATCTGACGCCTAGAAGGTCCTCGGTTAATGTATTATTGAAGTAGATCCATCACCCCTTGGGGCTTCTGTCTGTGGGTCCAGAGGCCATTCAGACGGATACCCTCTTAAGATCATTGTGATAACCAGGAGGCTTGAATAGCATGAATAGAAAACAATAGGTCCAGCCCCTTGTCAATCTTCTCCTACAAATTTGTTGCGTGACTTCGAATAAATGACTTTCCCTCTCTGTTGCAGTGTTCTGATGGCGGTCTTGCACTATATCCACTTAGCTAAGCTGGAACTATAAATCCTACAATTCCCTTCTCTATATGGGTTCACGTTAGAGTTGGCCGCAAGTTAGTGTTCCAAATCAGGGTCATGTGAGCTTTGGAAGGGGGACATGAAGGGTAGACAGTTCATCCTTTTTGTACTCTGAAAGTCGGTGAGGGCAGGCATGGCTTAGGTTCATGCACATCGTCACCAGTCTAACAGCTTACCTGATGGCCATGAGGTACAAATGGGCCCTCAGCTCCTCCGGCACCGAAGATGCTCTCCTTCAACGCCTCTGAATCACGGGTCAGGTGTAGGTGCTACTCTGTGATGCGGGGAGTCAGCTCATCTTGTGGGTCAGCAGCATCACTGAGATTGAAGGAGGGGAGAGACAGAGCCCCTTCCAGCTAAATATTACAGATTCTCGTCTGTTCTTGGTATCCGTACTTTATGTCTATTTCCTTCTCTATGTCTAGCCCTGCAGACTTCGGGCCCAACACCAAAGGCAGACATTATAGACGGAAAGAGTCAACATAATCAGCTCCCACAATTGCATATGGCCTAATCCTTGCAATCTATTTCTTATTCTATCCCACGCAAAGCAGTTCTGCTTCTCTGAATCCTGAATGATACAAATACTATCTACTGAATGCTGACTATGATGATTTCCCTTCTCAATGATTTCCCTATATTAATTGACCTAAACCTCACGAAACTTCTTGTAATGTAGGTATAATCCTATTTTATATTCTCTCCCTTTCATAGATGGAAAAAGCATAGAGAATTTAGGTATCTTGATTGTACCTATGATTGTACCCAAATCAGACAGCTTGCAAGAGGCCGAGCCAGGATTTGAATTCTGACAGTTTGCTAGAGTCTATGCCTTTATCCACTATATGGTACTGTGTCCTTTGTGGAATGAAAGTTGTTCTAGATAACCTTGAAGTCTTTTCTGGTCTTAACACTCTATACAATCAGTTCTGTATCAAATGTTGAACCCCCAGAATAGGATATCACTTTTGAGATGCAGGAATCATCTACGTAGAGGGGCGCCTGGGTCACTCAGTCAATTAAGTGTCCCACTGTTGGTTTCGGCTCAGGGCATGATCTCATGGCTCATGAGTTCGAGCCCCACATCAGATTCTGTGCTGACTGCATGGAGCCTGGTTGGGATTCTCTTTCTCTACCTCTCTCTCTGTCCCTCCCCTGCTCTCTCTCTCTCTCTCTTTCTCTCAAAATAAATAAGCTTTAAAATTTTTCTAAAAAGACCCGTCTATGTAGGAATCACCTGGAAAACTGCTTAAATCACAGATCCCCTGATTCCCATAGGTCTGTGGCGTGTAGCGGTGGTGATGGTGGAGGGGTGGTTCCTGCACACTTAGAGGTTCTTCAGGTGATTTTGATGTACACTGAAATTTGAGAATCATTTAGTGCCCTAGAAGAAAAACAGAAAGACAAGTGCATGCGCGCGCACGTGTTAAGCGTGGGGAAGCTGAAGTGAGTGCATTTAGACATGGCTTCTCCTGCAGGTTTACACTTAAATGGAGGCCAAGCTGCAGCCTCAAGGCTCTAGTCAAGAAGGCACCCTCGATGGAGTCGGTGGTATCAGCAAACTCTGGCAGGATCTGCCTCTGCTCCTCCAAGAAGGGCCCCTGGAATCACCTCCGGAGAGCTCTTCGGTGAGACAGATCGTCACCACCCTGCCCCATGCTGCGACCAGGAAGCATTCAGAGGGGCAGCAGCTACAGGGGCAGCAGTGCCATTTGCTTCCTGCCTTTCTGCCCAGCCCTCTGTTGTCCGCCCCGGGTTGTTAATGACAAGTGTCTCCCTCCCTCTCCATGGGCTTATCCGTCATTTATCTTCTCTTGGGAAGTCAGAGTCACGCTGGCTGGAGATGAGTGGAAGCTCCCCAAGAGTGGTCTTGTTTATTACCGGCCTCTGGGCCCCAGGCACCCAGAGGCACAGCAGCCAGAGGTGGCCCAAAGTGGGGTTAGGAAAAGGCACGACAATGGAAAACCTCCTCACCGCTGCTTTGCCTGTGGTCATCATTAGCAGGCCCGTGGGGCTAATAACGAAGGCTTCCTCCATACAGTGATGCTGGCCTCGTGACACCAGCATCCTTGCTGAAAAGCCAGTGAGCAGGGCCCCTCAGGTCCGAGAGGGTCCCCGCTGTGAGGAGGGTACTGAAGAGTTTGCAAAGGGCTTTCCCATGCGCTGCCTCATTTGAGCTCCCTCCCACCAGTGTTGGAATGAATACCTGAAGGAGCTGAGGACCTGGCCGGAGAAAATGTTAATAATGAATACTTTCCTATCTTGCTTACCAAACCTCTCTCACAAAATGTGTACTTTGTTAAAGCTGTATTTCAATTCCAGATGTGATGGAATGAGGCAAGTACTGGGTTTTAGCCAGGTGCCAGCTACTACGTTTGGCCAACTGCTCAAGCGGAGTCATTTAGTTCATATGGTGCCCCACAAACAATATCATCAGTATCATGAAACAAACGGGAAAACTGAGGCCCAGACAGTTTACATAAAATAATCTCGCGAGACTTCGAGAAGGGACCAGTGCACCTGCATGCTGCCATTAGAGGCATAAGCCAAGAAATCAGCTGATGACCTCAAATTCATCTTTGCACCGGCCTCCTGATGGTGAACTTCTTAAGATCAAAAATGAATCTACATTTTCTCCTGGGCTGAGTCTCCCGGTTTCAAAAGGAAACCAATCTCAGCTTTCTTGACTTTGGAATCAGGCTAAACCTGGAGGGTGATTCTCCCTTTGTTGTGGAAGAACTCTGACCCTTCTTTGTGTTGTTCAGCTCTCCTGAGAGGACTTGGCCTATGGTTGCTCCATCCCACATTGGTTTTCCTCCAGGGGAAGGAAGAAAAATATCTCCCCACTCCATTTTTTACTCCTTTTCAGTCCCATCCTGGATGGCCCCATCCCAGGCTCAGATGCATGTACTTAGAAACATGAATTCTAGGTTTTTCTACTCCCATGTTGGGCAGATATTTTAGTAGAAATTTAAGTCCAGTTCCTACTTAGTGCAGGAATCACCTCCAGAGTCAGGGAGATCACTATGTGGTCAAGTATCCTTCCCCTTTGCTGGACATTTTGAATTCAGTAATATCTCATCACCCTCTAACACTGTAATGCTGCACAATAACGTTATAGGATGATTAGCTCAGAACAGAGACTATAAATTATTTGAGGACAGGAATTATATCTGGTTTGTCCACCCCCTGATTTTTTGAGCTTTGACCCACTACGTAGCACATGTAGTTTCTCTTCACGTATTTGTTGAGTGAATAAATTCATTGGCTTCCTCTTGTTGGACTTGGGTTGAAGGAAAGATTAAGAATGAACTGATCCTAAGAACTGATCCTAAGAACTGATCCTAAATCTTGAATTCTGTTGTTGAACATTTTTAGGGACTTCCAAGGAAAATATATGCCAGGTATCACATGACAAACTCTTACTTTTTTTCCAAATTCTAGTGACAAAGAAACAGATCAAGAGACTTACCTTGTGTCCTATTCTCAAACCTAAATCTGAATCACACAGCTTCCCATTCCAAAGGGGAGGAAAGGCCTGCCCATAACTTGCCAAACGTCACCAAGAAGGAATTTTCCCTGAACAGGCTTACATCTCTATAAACAAGACCAGTCAGTGCTCTTGGCCTTGACCAATCCATAGTAACAAGCCTTCTTAATTTATTATTTAATGCTCTCCATGGTCAAACTATTTCAAAGACTCTCATCAAACTAACACAGAATTCAAAACCAACCTCCGATACACCCTCAAATGAGTCCTCCCACATCCAGCTGGACTGGTCTACTCAGTATGTGCCAAGCACCCCAACACATTCTTCTCTCCTTATCTTGGCTATTAAGTCCCCCCCGCCCCCGTCGTCGTTTCTTCGACCAGCCCAGTGTTCCTCCGCTCCCTGAATTCAGCCTTGACTTTTCCTCCTCAGATGTAGAGGAAGACACCAAGGAAAAATCACCTGTACTGTCTCTAACCCAAACCTCCCCTGCCAATCAGTGCCCAGGATAGGGGTGCCCTGAGTTCAGTGAGAAGAAGGATCTGGATTCTACACTTTCTAATTATAAAAATTGGGCCCACTCACTTTACCTTCCCAAATTCCATTGTCCTCCTCTAGAAAATGGGGATAATTTCTACTTCACAAAGTTGTATGTATTAAGTAATACTTAGTTTTCACCCAATAGGCCTTTACCAAGGGCTTTCTGTCTGATGCACAGTGACTGATATATAGTAGGTGATTACTAAATACTACTGGCTATTATATTAAATATTTATTAAATAGTTTTGTAGGACTTGTCTAGTTAGGGAAAATAATTATTAGGTTGATCATAGAATCTGCTTCCAGAGCCTTCTTTTCTCCTTGTCTTTGACTCTGTACTGGACACAAAAGAAAAGAAATAGAAGCAGATTGATGACTTAACAGTTTATGTTCAATATCCCATATGTTATCCACATTGTGTGTCCAACCATTTGGATTCCTATTGGATGCACGACTGAAACATCTGGAATCAAAATAGTAGGTGTGAGTACGAATGTTTTCCCTTTTTTTTTTTTTCTTGCATTGGTGCAGTGACATTTTTCAGATGACATTTCATTAAACCGGCCTGAATGTCTATCTAAGAGAACAGACTTGTGACAGACATGGTAATTAGCTTGAAATATGTGAAAGCCTCTCATAAAACATGAATTAGAACTTGTCTGTGTGTCCTTAGGGGAGAATCACCACTGGCAGGTGGACGTCCCTTCAGAATGATGTGTATGTGTCTTTGGTTGGGAGTGGGAACCACTGACTTGACAGGCTGGGACACAAACTGTCATGATTCCAGCAGGGATCAAGACTGAGAGAAAGAGAAGTAAAACACTTTCCATTTAATAATGGAGGTTCCATTGACTCCACTTCTAAGTGAGCAATTGATTCCATTTTTAATTGAGTAAAACCCATTTTACCTGAATCACTCCCAGGAACTTCACAGACATACTTAACACGTGCCTGCACACACACACACACACACACACACACACTCGCACACAAAACTGATGTTTGTCCTTGGGAGCGAATCTTATTTTAATAGGTCCTGTTAAGAGGAACCGTCAGCTACAGCATTCACAAGAGAATAGAGAAAAGGAACCCTCAAAAGGCCGCTCCACGTTCTGCTTCCCCTAGGGACCCAGCACCCATCCTGTGCCCGCCTGTCTATGAAATTTGATTGATGACCACCATTATGAGGGTTTGGATTGCTAAGACCACATCATTAAAGCTTGAGTCATTTTATATCAGGAAAGGGGGGAAAATCTTCCTCCACGAAGAGGAAAGTTTTCCTAGAAGGAGGTGGGGTTCGAGTCGAGATTTGGATGGAGACCCTTGAACAATGAGACCCCTGATATGACAGAGGAGGAAATAGTCGAATCTGAAGATGCAGGTCCCAGGCTGAAAACTTAAAAGTGGCTACAGAGGCTCTTCACATGTCTTTAAGTGTCTTCATCTTTGAGATTTAAGGCAACGTTCACCTATGCTACAATTATACTTTCCTCCTCTCTATGTGTAATTCTCTTCCAAAATCAACAAAAATCTTTAGAAAAGAGGGTTGTCACTATAGACCCAGAAATACTGGTCTTGAGCAAATGAAGAAACAGTGGTGAGAGAGGAGGGGGCGCCCTCGTGCCCATCTGTACCTTCTGCTGTCTCTATGTCCCTTCTCTACAATCAGTCCGACAGGGTGTTGCTAGACAAAAGAACCATCAAGAGAGGCAAATAATTCCCCAACCTGAATTGGGCTGGCTTTGTGATTTGCTTTGACCAATAGAAACGTGGCAGAAACAATGTGCTCTTTTCAATAGCCTTAAGAGACCCTACTCCCTTTTCACCCCCTTAGAAAACTGCCTCAGAGACCACCAGGGGAGGAATGTCAGTTTAGCACAATGAAGAAAGGGCGGGCAGGTGAAGGAAGGCCAAAGAATCCCAGGCAACTGTCAGCACTCACTGCAGAACATGAGAGTGAGGTCATCTTGCCCTTTCCTCCCCAGCCCAGCTTTCCATCTGAATGCACCACGTCGAGGCCCAGGAGAAACCAGCAGAGGAACTTCCCTACCAACATTCAGAATCATAACAAATGACGATTTGTTCTTGTTTTAAGCCACTAAGTTTCGGGGAGACTTACTAAGCATCAGCCCTACTGGAACATGAGCCCCAGATGATGCCCAGGGGAATGGAAGGCCAACCATAGAAAAGCCAGAGGCACTAAGAGAACCCCCAGTACCAAGCAGCACTCCAGAGGGGGCATAGCCATGAGCAAAGAGAGGAAGGAACCTGCATGAATTAGAGAATGCTGTTCTCTGGAAGGAGAGAGAAATCGACTGAGCAGACACCTAAGGCACTAATGAAAGAAGAAACGTTCTAGCAGAATTGTTTAAGAATGGAATGGACTGCTTTATTAGGTGCTGAGTTCTCTAGCATCAGGTGTATTCAAGAATAGGCAAGAGGGGTGATTGAAGGGCAGGTTTAAGCACTATGTCATTGGCTCTCTGAGGTCACTTCCAACACCGGTCATCCGTCAGGTTCTCTAAATCCTATTTGAGAAGATGGCAGCATAAGCAGAATGATGTCAATAAATCTGTCATGTTATCTTGAAAAGAGACTCTGGTTTAACAAAAGCAGCAGTAAAGTGTATGTGAGCGAGACAGCTCCTCTGCGTGTGTGGTTTACGGACATTAATCTGGCCAGGCTGGTCGGAACACACACACACGTACCCACAACAGCCACCAAAGGACTGTGAGAATGGTTACTGGAAAAACATTCAGCTCAAAAACGAGGCCCTTGGGCAGACATTACATCTTTTTTGAGTCTCTTTTTTGGTGGTCAGGCCCTGTTGTTGCCATTAAGTGAATTTGAAACACGATCATAATAATGACAACAGCAGTAATAATAACTGGAACAGGCACCCAGCTCCCCACTGGCCTCTTACTGCCTGCAACAGATCTGCCGTTGAGATGAGCTGTCTCTCTCCCCCCTTCAGAAAGCCTTCATGAAATGCCGAGCCATGTGTTTGGTGCCATAGCAAAACACCGCTTCCACCCAGAAGCAGGTGGACCCTCTTAAAATCTCCTTATAAGACAGGCTCCAGGCTTGATGTGTGCTCATCACACTGCCTTTCACGGACACTCTAAGGTGGAGAATTAAACCTTGTAACATGCTCGTCAAAGGCTTTGCTGATTTTCTTTTTTTTAAGGAAACGCAGCGAGGCTCCCAAGACTGAGTTTTCTCATTTCTAACTCCATCTCCCCACCCTCACTGGGTAAGGAGAGCTCAGAAGTAGAAAACACTTGGAAGAGAACAATTTGAAATTCCATCAACAAACTCTTTAGGGTTTAACTGCGTGCAGGAGAACCGTATTTCAAATAAAAAGGAGCTCGGCAAAAATATGTCCAAGGGAAGAAACAAAGGGTGACTAGTGAGAAACACGCACTTACCTGTTCTCAAAACAATTAAACCTCAGGAATAAATAAAGGTAGGGTCTTCCCTTGAGAAATAGAGTCTGTTCAACCAGAAGGCTGGTAGTCCTCTCCTCTTTTAATCTGAATCTTGCCTGAGGGACAGTCAACCTCCCAACAGGATCATTGCCTCTTGACTCTGAAAACTTACCGGGGAGAGGAGGGACACGATGGAAGCAACAGAAAGAATCTTTGCCCTAGTCCGGCCACTAGCTTGCTGGGTGATCTTCAGAAAGCCACTTGCCCTCTCAGAACCTTGGATCATTGGTCTGTAAAGTGGAAAGGTTCCTTGCAGAATTATGAACTGGTGAAATCTGTGCATCACAGCCTCTCAACTTTGCTCTGTGTTTGCAAAACATTCAAAAGGACACATACTAAATGAACCCAATTTTCAGATCGGACATGGGCCGTGTAGAGGGTGGGGCTGGACAAGGGAGGCTGCCCCTTACCCACAAAAAACACATGTAGGACCAAACTGTGATCTGCTGTTTGTACCTTGACTGTCACTCTTAAAGGAACCCTCCTGTTCTGTGCTGGGAAGCAGAGACCTAGAGAAGCCAAAGAGAGGATGGCCAAGCTTCAAGGGCCAGGGGAGGAGAGTTGGGTTATGATGGCCCAGTGAGAAGGCACCAAGCTGAAATGCAACATATAACTTAAGGTAGCCCAGAATCAGATGAAGCACCCAAAAAAGCAGCTAAGCTGTGATTAAGACATCATGATTTCAGTTGTGCTCCTGAAACTAATAGAACACCGTATGTTAATGATGCTGGAATTAGAAAATAAATCAGTAAGACTTAAAAGAGAAAAAGAAATTGCGATTTCACATTTGTGCTCCTTACCTGGAAAAGCTTTATGGGATCATTCCAGGCTCCTCCAGAGTCCAGTGCTGTGTCCTAGAACTAGAAGCACAGGAAGCTGGCCGTTGGGTTTTGACGAGGGAAGGGAGTTAGCATCGTGTTGGGGCTGTTCTAATCGGGAGGTAAGCCCCGGGTGTCAGCCCACAGTGAGAGGCAGGCTAGACATCAACCCAGTCAAGGTGTGCCAGCCAGTGTCATGGCAACGATAATGAACTGGGGGCCTCGAAGACCCACTACTTAGTTCTAGCTCTGTTGGGCAAACCTCTGAGCTTAGTTTCTACACCTGTAAAATGAGACGATAATCCTAACCTAGTTTTTCCCACAGGGTACGGTTGTAACGCTTGCCTGAAAACATGAGTGGGAAAGTTCCTTGTCGACTACAAAACCATGAAATAATAGTCTCGACAAGACTGTAAAGATGTGTGAAGAAAAGGAAGAGGAATTTGATGAATTCCTTCCTGGGTTCCCTCCTTTCATGAGATTTCAAACATGGATAAGACCATTTGCAAAATAAATCTCCAACATTCCGAGTGCCTCCCTCCTTAATATATGTACACCGAATAGAGTAACCTCCATTCTACACAAGCAGAATCTCCGATGTGAAGATAAAAGACTCTTGATGACATCACTTTACCAACCATAATATAAGACCTGATGCCCTTCATGGTGCATTTGGGCTGGTGGGGTAGAAACGCACACTGGCAAATGTGTCCTGCCCTCGACAGAGCACAAAGCAAGGTCCAAGCCCGACAGAGACACATTTGCTTTGGTTTTCAAACCTCCAATCTTTTCTCAGGGGGTTGAGAAAGGAACTGGTTTACTGAGAAACTCCCAACCGAAGAGCAGATTTGGGCCATAGCTTTCTAGATCCTCAGCAGACCCAATCCTGGAACCCAAAAGAAAAACTCTTGTTTCTTTAATAAAAATTCCTCAGATTGTTGAATTCACCACCAGCCTCTGAGCATGTGCCCTGTTAACTCTCCTGGTGTGAGAGGCTTTCAAAGGGAGAAAGAGCAGGATTTTTTTGTCAGCTTTATTGAAGTGCAATTGACAAATACGATCGTAAGATATTTAAAGTGCACGATGTGATGAGTTCATATACATATACACTGGGAAAGGGCTCCTCTACCATTGAATTAATCAATCTCTGTCTGGCTTATTTCATTTACTTCACTTACGCATTAGCCCAATGCCCTCCACTTTCATCCATGTCATCACAAATGGCAGGATTTCCTCCTTTTTTAAGGTTGAATAACATTCCATTGTGTGGATTTCTTTTTTTTTTTTTTAACTTTTTTAATGTTTATTTGTTTTTGAGAGAGACAGAGGGGTGAGAGCAGGGGAGGGGCAGAGAGAGAGGGAGACACAGAAGCCGAAGCAGTCTCCAGGCTCTGAGCTGTCAGCACAGAGCCCGATGCGGGGCTCGAACTCACAAACCGCGAGATCATGACCTGAGCTGAAGTCGGACACTCAGCCGACCGAGCCACCCAGGCACCCCTCCATTGTGTGGATTTCACATTTTCCTCACCGTTCACCTGTTAACAGACACCTAGGTTGTTTCCATACCTTCGCTATTATAAATAATGCTGCAATAAACAGGGGGTGCAGATATCTCTTCAAGATAAAGATGATGTTTACTTTGGAAACATACCCAGAAGCAGGATTGCTCCATTATATGGTAGTTCTATTTTTAATTTCTTGAGGAAGCTCCATACTGTTTCTCATAGTGGCTGTACCATTTTATGTTCCTGGCAACAATGCACAAGGGCTCCCTTTTCTCCACATCTTCACCAGTATTCGGTATCCCCTTACCTTTTTGAAAGGCGAATTTGAGGAAGACCTGTAGAGAAGGCAGATAGGGGCCCTGGTCTTGCCAGCCAGCTGAGAATCCCCTTGAAAAATACAGTTGTCTTCAAGGAGGGTTGACTGAGCGCTGAAATCTGAAGGGCAGCCTGAGAAGAAAGACTTCTTTGGTAACAAAGTATAATTTACACAATCAGATCTTAGGTGTACAGATACATTTTACTTAGTATCATTATCCTCTGGCCTGGAAAACTTTCCTTAACAGTTCTCCCAGTGCAGGGAGTGCAAGTGACGAATTCTTTCAGCTTTCGTTTATTTTTATTTTGCCTTCCTTTTAAAAATATTTTCTTTGGCTATGGATTTCTAGGTTAATGGGTTCTCCATCTGCCCGCCCCCAGCACATTAAGAGGTTATTCCAATTTTCTCTGATTTAAAATGAGAAACCCGTGGTCATTTTTATAGGTATTCTTTTGTTTTTCTAGAATGTCTTCCTCCCCTCACCCAACCCCCACCTCTGCTGCTTTTAAGATTCCTTTTAATCTTCTATTTAGCACATCTTGGTCTACAGCAGTGTGATTAGAACATGGTGTGATGTGCATGTAGGGGGGTGTATGTGTTTATCCTGCTTGAAGTACACTGAGCTTCTTATATCTCGGAGCTTACCTTTCCCATGTCATTAAAATTTCTTCAACCATCATTTCTGTAAGTATTTTCTCTCTTTTGTCTCCTCTGATACTCAAGTTGTGCATACACTAGACTCCTTGATATTGATTGTACCATAAGGCAATCGTCTCTGAGATTCTGTTCATTTTTTTTTCCTGCATTTTATCTCCCTGTGCTTCCAGTCATATAATGTTGTTCTCTGACTTCAAGTTCATCAACCTTTCTTACGTATTATTTAATCAGATGTTAAATCCCATGATTGATTTTCATTTCAAATATTGTATTTGTTAGTTCTAGAATTTTCATTGTTTTCTATCTTAAGCTTTTCTTTCTCTCTTAAGATTCCCTACTCATTAGGTTGAGGTTTTCCTTTACTTTATTTGTTATAATCATAAGCTGTTTTAAAGTTCTTGTTTGCAAATTTTATCATCTTTCTCATTTCTTGCTATGTTTCTCTGTTCCTGATTTTTTCTTTTGGTTATGGGTCATGTATTTATGCTCATTTACATACCTAGCAAATTTGATTGTGTGCTTGGCATTGGTACTACATTTTTAAAGGATTTTATCTTCTTTTAGAAGAGAGTTTAGAATTTTTTCCAGCAGGCGTTTCAATTGCTTATGGATCGACATAGTCTTTTCAAGATTTGTTTAGAAACATTTAAAGAGCCAGGCTAGGGGGCGCCTGGGTGGCTCAGTCGGGTGAGTGTCCCACTCTTGATTTCAGCTCAAGTCATGATCTCCCAATTTGTGAATCTGAGCCCTGCATTGGTCTCTGCACTGATGGTATGGGACCTGCTTGGGACTCTGTCCCCCTCTTTCTCTCTACCCCTCCCCCCACTTGCTCACTCTTTCTCTCAAAATAAATAAAGGTAAACTTTAAAAAGTAAAGAAAGAAAGAGCTGTTCTAGAATGGCTAGTGCCCTAGGGTTAGACTAATTCTGGCTTCCTGCTGTTTTCTCTCCACATACACAGGTTAGTATCCAGCTAAAGGTTTAAGGGGTTCCTTGAGCAGAGTTTTAGAGCTCCTTTTGTACTTAGCTCACTTCTCCCACTTACCCTGTCCCAGAAAATCTAGCTGCCTCGGTGGCCCTGAATTCTGACCTCTGTCTTTTCAGCTCTGTGAAGCAGCTATAGTCTGTTGGGGCGCCCCTCTCCAAAAGGGAGCCATGCTAATCATGGGGCTGACCTTGGTTGTTTACCATCTCTCAGAGATCACAGTCCCGCACTGCCTTTGGTTCAACATCAGAAAATGGTTATTTATATAATTTGCCTTGGTTTCTATTTATTTCCTACAAAAGGGCTAGTGTGGCATCTCTTACCGCATCAGGGCAGGAAACAGACGCTCCGCCAATCAGAGTATGTGACTAGTTGGTACCGAGTGCTGTGTTAGTCTTTAACGTTTTACAAATAAACAGCACATCCCCAGCCTTATTACCTGGTGGAACAGACAGTTATGCAAATAATTTTAGTGTCCAAGGAGATTTAGTAAGGCACGTACTGGGTGTCATAGAAATTAAGAGGAGAGAATATTTAACTATCTGAGGAAGTCAGGGAAGACTTCCTAGAGGAGATGGCATTTAAGCACGGGATTTATATTTTGCTAGTTGGGGAGTAGAAAAACACACTAAGCAAATGAACAAAGAATAAAGTGTGTGTAGTAAGAAGCACCAGATGACTGTTAAACAGGTTGTATGAGGGTGAAGGAAAACTGTTACAATGTAAAACTAGCCAAACTTCATTTAGCCCGTGAATGTCACATGAAATAGACTGGCTTATCCTGTGCAGGAATCCATAGCAACATAATGATTGAAAGCAAAGTCTCCATGAGACCCTATCCATAACTTACTGGCTGAGATTTTAGATAAGTTTATTATAAGCCTTAGGGTGTTGTTTTCCTTTAATTTTTGGAATAGTATAATCTCACAAACTACCGTATTATCCCAATGATGGTTAATGTACTTAATGCTGGGAAAGCACTCAGCTCAGTGTTTGGCATTTAAGTGCTCAAAAATGGCAGGTGCTTATGTGTGTTATTTCTACAGGCAGATGGAGCTAAAGTTGGTTTGTGAGGTGGTTCGTTTTGTGAATAGGTATGTATTTTTAGAAAAAAAAAAAGAAAGAGCTGAACGAGGGATAAATTACATGTAGGAGAAGGATTCGAGACCAGAATGAACAGAATATGGAGTGATCCGGAAGGTACGCTCAGCAGAAGTCAAGGTCCATCTTCCGTGGGTGGAAACATGGCATGGTCAGGGCCTCAAACTGTGACAGATTGCTGTGGCCCTGTTGGGATGTGTTTCACCTGCATTTGTTCTTGAGCAAGGTGCTCAGTGACATTTAGTAATCCCTAGACAAGGAGGTATCATTACCAGGGGCGATAGGCTCATTCATACATTCATTTAAAAGCATTACCTAATGCGAGCCTTTTTGCTATTTGTGGAGGATCATATTTTTCAAAATGGCCACAACAATAACTCTGATCCCACTTTCTTCTTACTATGCGACATTGACACTGTACCCATTAAGTCTGGGTGGGCTCATCACTGGAGCAGATACGGAGCTGTATGACTTCCGAGCCATGGTCATAAGAGGCAATACAGGCGATACCTGGTCCTCTTGGGACTTTCTCTTGGAACTCAGTTTGCCATGTCATGAAAAAAAAAGAGCCCATGAGGAGGGGCCATGTATAGGTTTTGTGGGTGACGGCCCCAGCTGAAGCCCGACAGTGGGTACCAACCTCGAGACACGTCCATGCCTGAAGACACTAACAGTTCTGCCTCCACTCCTCAAACTACCTCTGATCCGCTGTGTGCGGCAAGGATGTGCTGTCCTTGTAGCCAGCCCCTGCCCAAACGCTGAGTTATGAGCCAAACAAACCACGGGTGTTGTTTTAAACCACCAGATTTAAGATTTAAACCACCAGATGGGCTTGGCAAGCAGCAACAGATAACTGGAATACTGTTTTATATTTTCTCCCTCTCACAGGTACTAAATGCACAACTACTAGCATTTTACAATCCTCAGTTTGAAGACATGTTTTGAAAGGGGTCCCAGGGGCGCCTGGGTGGCTCAGTCGGTTGAGCGTCTGACTTCGGCTCAGGTCACAAGCTTGCAGTTTGTGGGCTCAAGCCCCGCGTTGGGCTCTGTGCTGATATTCAGAGTCTGGAGCCTGCTTCTGATTCTGTTTGCGTCTGTCTCTCTCTGCCCCTCCCCCGCTCACACTCTGTCTCTTGTCTCTCTCTCTCTCTCTCTCTCAAATATAAATAAACATTAAAAAAAATTAAAAGGAGTCCCATATTCACAAAAAGAAAATATGAAGGTCACTAAACTAAGAATTTTAAATAACAAGTGTGTCAGAGGCCTCTGTACCAACGTTATTGGTTAGTTTGTTCTGAAAAAAAGACTGTTTTCTACTTGCAAGAAACGCAAAAGAGTATCCTGAGAGTGGATTCTATCTCCCATAGCAATTATCTTGACAACATATTTCCCTTTTACTCATGATAATGCACGTATTTTCCTACCAAGGCATAATTTGTTTTTTAAAAACAAGAAAATTATGCCTCTCTTGATGTCGACAGAACCAGGTGAGCTTAAGTAATTGGGAAAACAGGCGTCTTTTGAAATCATTTCTGCCAATTTGCCACCTTTCCTTCCCGCCTCCCTGTACTTCCTCCCCAGAACTCCTTGCCCGCACTCTCAAATGTGGTCCCAGCCGTTGGCAGGAAGAGCCAAAGACTAGGCTTCGTGGAGAGAGAAAGACCGAGAAAACCAGAGCTGGAACCATCCCCCGTGGTTTGTCCCATTCGCTTTGAAGGTGCCTCGTGCGAAGGCAGGTGTACTGTACGTGGCTTGAGAGAACACCAGGTCTCCCAATACTCTAGAGAGTTTTGTTGAGGCTTCCAGACAAGGAGGGACTGTGTAAACTTGGGGATATCACAGGGAGATACAGCGAACATCTTTTCCCAATAAACACCAGGACGCATTGATCCAATTAATGGTCGGACAGTGGGGCAAAGCATTTGAACCCAAGACCCGTAGCCTATCTGTTGCGCTGAGAGAGAAGGGTAGAGGGAAAATATTCAACAATAGCCCAGTTGTTCCAGTCCACATAGGGAATATCCCACCCCATTCTAACATACAGCATGCATCCATCAAATGGCCCAGAATTAAAAATATAATGAATAGGGGCGCCTGGGTGGCGCAGTCGGTTAAGCGTCCGACTTCAGCCAGGTCACGATCTCGCGGTCTGTGAGTTCGAGCCCTGCGTCGGGCTCTGGGCTGATGGCTCGGAGCCTGGAGCCTGTTTCCGATTCTGTGTCTCCCTCTCTCTCTGCCCCTCCCCCGTTCATGCTCTGTCTCTCTCTGTCCCAAAAATAAATAAAAAATGTTGAAAAAAAAATTAAAAAATATAATGAATAAACAAAAACCTGTTTTTATTTCTGTGCAAATACAAATATAGTTCCCTGTGAAACCCAGAAGTTTTAGAACCCATTAATTTTTTTTTTTACATCAACTGAATTCTTATATTTGCATGTCACTTATACACTTGGCATTCATATATCAGGAATTCTCAGTGAATTCCCCCAATTGACCACTGCACAAAGACTTGGAGTGTTCTCCCCAAGGGGAGGTAAAACTCGAACTAAGTGTTTGTTGATTGAGCATTAAAACCAGGAAATAGGGGCGCCTGGGTGGCGCAGTCGGTTAAGCGTCCGACTTCAGCCAGGTCACGATCTCGCGGTCCGTGAGTTCGAGCCCCGCGTCGGGCTCTGGGCTAATGGCTCAGAGCCTGGAGCCTGTTTCCGATTCTGTGTCTCCCTCTCTCTCTGCCCCTCCCCCATTCATGCTCTGTCTCTCTCTGTCCCAAAAATAAATAAACGTTGAAAAAAAAAAAAAAAACCAGGAAATAATGGTTCGCTGTTACGTTTTAAAACAGCTGATAAGAACAAATGGCTTAAGGCAAGGCTAATCTTTTGGGGAGTATAAGAACCCAGTTAAATCTAAGACATCCAGAAAATTCAGAAAAAGACACAGGAGCACAGGGTATGCAATTTTTATTACAATTTCAGAGAGTGCATGGACTTCATATTAAAAACACCTCTCTAATGATGATGTATTCTACACAGAATAGGAGCTAACTTCTTTGGATTTAAAATCAGTCACCATTCATTGTAAGTCTACTATATGTCAGGCACGGAGCAAAGCCTTCCAGTCCTATTTTATCACAGTCCTGAGAAGCAGATAGAGACTGCCACAGGTTACGGATCAGGAACCTTCTTTCTTCTCTCGTCTTTGCCCCATGACAATTATTAACATTCCCAAAACTCAATGTTCTTCCAAAGAACACATTCTGGGAAATGTTAATATAGTAAAAATCCTTTATTTTGAGAGTAAGAAGCTGAAGTCAAGAGAGAGACAGAGAGGGGCCCCTGGGTGGCTCAGTAGTTAAGCACCTGACTTCGGCTCAGGTCATGATCTCACATTTCATGAGTTCAAGTCCTACATGGGGTGAGCTCAAGCCCTGTTTTGGGTGAGCACAAACCGCATTTCAGGTGAGCCCTGCTTCTCTCTCTCTCTCTCCCCCTCGCTCACTTGCGTCCTCTCTCCCTCTCTCTCTCTCTCTCTCTCTCTCTCTCAAAAAAAGAAGAGAGAGAGAGAGAAACAACAAGCCTAAAGTCAGATGGTGACTTGGTACAGGTTGGGCTTGGAACCCATGTCTATCTCCCAGTCCTGTGCTCTTTGACTATATCCATCTACTATAAGAGAAAGGCACATATATACCAACACCGGTCAGTTATTTGTTGAGGGCAGTTAAGCAGATGGGGAGATTCATTATCTCCAGCCTTTTCATCCTCCTTCAGTGACCAAAGCAGGCTTCAGTGGCCAAAGAAGGCTGTCAAAGAAATGCAAATGCTGACAGTTGAAAGTCCCTCAGCATAGACAGAAAGTGAGGGGATAGTTTCGAGCTACTGATAATGTCTGCTACGTATGTGTATCCATGAACATGTCAGATCTGTGGGCTCGTGCAAGGCATGCTCGTTTGTGAGTTGGGAGTCTTGGCTCCTCCTTTGTATACAGTTAAGTCCTGTGTGGACCTCTATAACCAAACACCATTTGGAGACTCCAAGAAGTGCTTCTGGAGACAGCAACCAAGATAATGAAAGGCTTGCGAAGCCAAGAAAGATGGTGGCTTCTGGATTTACGCAGCCTGCAGAAGGGACAAAGCAGAGCTTAATTTTAACCCACTGAATGCAATCACCTTCCAAATTCTGTCGATTCTGCATCCACGACGATTTCCTTTTCCTCTCCTCAGTCCTTTGCCTAGGCTCTTGACATTTATCACCTAACCCAGTCATTTTCAACACTAGTCGATCTAAAGCTTCTTTTTCTAAAAATAAATACAAAACAAATAAAGAAAAATAACGTGTTGTTGATGCCCTCTCTAGTCTTTGGAAATGAAAATCACACCCGATACACTCTATCAACACACATCATCTCACAAACAACAACATAATGCCCTGAATTTAACACATGAAGACGTAAAAGAAAGTAATTTATAACCAAGTAATAAGAATAATATATTCTAGTAAACTAGTGTACATAATCAAGTAGCAAAATGCTTGCATACTTTGAGAGCTATAATTACAAAGGCATACCAGTACAGGCGTTTTGGGTGAGGAGTCAAATACCATTAGTGGGTGCATATGTAAAAGAGCGCTAACTGCCAGGCTCTGACGATTATAAAAAGGGATGTTCAGGGGCGCCTGGGTGGCTCAGTTGGTTGAGTGTCCGACTTCGGCTCCGGTCATGGTCTCTCAGTTTGTGGGTTCGAGCCCCGTGTCGGGTTCTGTGCTGACAGCTTGCTCAGAGCCCGGAGGCTGCTCCGCATTCTGTCTCCCTCTCTCTCTGCCCCTCCCCCACTCACACTCTGTCTCTCTCAAAAATAAATAAGCATTTAAAAAAAATTTTTTTTTAAAAAAGAGATGTTCGATTTTCATGTGAAATTCCGGACAATTCTTAGTTGTTTGTAGCTCTCCTATGCGGTGCAAGATGTCTATCCCCCTTGGCTTCTGTTCACTGAACACCAGTGGCAAACTATAAGACCCCACAAAATTTCAAAACATGCCTTAAAAGCAATATTACCCCCACTGAACCACTTCCATGGTCCTTTCAGTCCAAATTCTTTTCACCTGGGAGAGACCTGGATGTTGGTCTGGCTAGCAAGGGTTTCAGGAATTTGGAGGCAGAGCCAGCACATGTAGCTACAGAGGCTCTGAACTATTCAATTCCAGGGTATATCACTTATATATTTTCATAGACATATGATGTTTAAAACAAAGAAGTGTATAAAACCAAGAGTTTATATATATATATATATAATATTAACAAACATATATAAATATATATATAAACAAATATATATATATATATATATATATATATATATATATATATAAACTACATAAATCAGGCTAATTGCTCTGAGAAGCCCTTGTTAAGCTCTGGGTTTCACAGAAGTATGGGCATACTGTGAAGTTTCCTTACATATGCAATCTTTCCCAGTGACTCGGGCAGTGAGTGAAGCTGGTAAAGGAGTCAGCAAGAACCTGGAAGTTCCTGGTTCCGGTGCTTGTGCTCCCTCTCTGGTTTCTGGGTCTGGGTTCTTGGGTATGTGGTCGACCAGGGGCTGTTTGCAGGCCTGGTGCAGTCAGAAGCAGTGGAATATGGATAGGGTGATACGAAGGACGGCAAAGGGAAGTGTGAAACCATAGGGCTGACAACCTCCTCCTCTGGGAAGAGCCCCAAGCAACAGTCCTCCAGGTTCCTCGGGGATAGGTGGTACCTCAGAAAAGCCGAAGGGCATCTGGTGCTAGAAGTCATGTCCTGGTTCTTCACACCTGTCAGCATATGCCTCCAACTCTCTGTCAAACTCATTCATCCAAGTTTCCCTGATGACCAAGGAGAATTAATGTGGATACCCCACAGAGGGGTGGATATAAGGGTGGAGTAGAAGGGAGGAGTTGAAAGAGTCCTAGAAATTTAAAGTAAATGCTGCAAACATAATTTCTTTGAAAACTCATGCTTTATCTTTTAAATTTTTTTAAATGTTTACTTATTTTTGAGACGGAGAGAGACAGCATGAATGGGGGAGGGTCAGAGAGAGGGAGAGACACAGAATCCGAAGCAGGCTCCAGGCTCCGAGCTGTCAGCACAGAGCCCGACGCGGGGCTCGAACTCATGAACTGCGAGATCATGACCTGAGCCAAAGTCGGAAGCTCCACCGACTGAGCCACCCAGGCGCCCCAGGGCTTTATCTTTTAAAAATCTATTGTTTTTGGGGCGCCTGGGTGGCTCAGTCGGTTAAGCGGCCGACTTCGGCTCAGGTCATGATCTCGCGGTCCGTGAGTTTGAGCCCCGCGTCGGGCTCTGTGCTGACAGCTCAGAGCCTGGAGCCTGTTTCGGATTCTGTGTCTCCCTCTCTCTGACCCTCCCCCATTCATGCTCTGTCTCTCTCTGTCTCAAAAATAAATAAACGTTAAAACAAAACAAAAAAAAATCTATTGTTTTTATATTTCCCAGTACATCACAGTGTTTATTTTTTATACCTGTTTGGGTGTGTGTGTGTGTGTGTGTGTGTGTGTGTGTATCTCCCCCACTAAAGCAGCTTTGAACAAAACTAACACTCCAAGAATAGATGTGATATTTCTCCTATAGTTTCAAGTCACCACCAGTGGGTAAAAACACCTCAAGTTGAAAGACGCTGAGATTACATTGTCGTTGGGGAATTTAGAACAACTCAAGTCTTATCCAGTTACCTGTGGCTCTTTGAGGTACTGGGGTAATCATGGTGCTTCAGAAATAGGGACTTGGCAGGAGAAGAAGCCACACTTTGGGGGGATGTTCCAAGGAGCATAATGTGGTTTTGCAGAGCACATCTGCAGTGACACTGGTGTGGGAATAGACCTTTGATTTTAGGACCCTTCAATTCTGTGTGGAAGCCAGTATAGATGGTTCATCGATTCACCCAATAATTATTTACTGAATCACTATTCAGAAATGCTAGATACTATTGGGAGCTAAGGCGGAGAACTTAGAACTACCTCTTTGAGAAAAGGACATGGGCCATGGTTAGAGAGCTGATGGGTCATGGAGGAAAAGAGAAGTTTCCTTCATGGGCCTGGTGGTGGTGCAGATAGTTGGGAAGTGGAACAGAGAACCCAAGTCCACTGTGAAGTCCTCCCATGAGTGGATGAAGAGATCTTCAGGTTTCTAGGGATATGCTTGACTATAAAACTTTGGGCCTGGATACCTTAGCTTGGGTTTCAGGACACCTTCTGTTTCTGGTTAGAGTAGGTAGGGTTGGTCATGGCAGTCGATCAGGGCAGTGACACACACAGGGGCGGTTCATAGCTATGGACTTCCGTAGCCAGTGGAGATGGTCCCTGACCTAGGATGGCTGGACTTTACAATGGTGTGAAAGATGTACATGTTCAATAAAAACTGTGCTTCAGGTTTTGGATTTTGATCTTTCCTCAGTCTTATTGATATGCACAATAACTCGCTTCTGACACTGGGCAGGGATGGTGAACCCCAGCTCTCAGTCACCTACGGGATCACGATGGTAAACGGCCAATACGCTGACAACCATTCTGTACCCAGACGGCTCTTCTGTCTTTCATTTTCAGTAAAGTAGTCCATAAATTACATGAGATATTCACCACATTAATTCTGGTGGCTTTATGTTATGATGATTTATGAATCAGGGCTTTATGTGAGATGATTCTGCCCAACTGTGTTCTCAGCACACTTAAGGTAGGCAAGGCTAAGGTCTGATGTTAGGCATATTAAACGCATTTGCAACTTAAGATATTTCCACTAAACAATGGGTTCGTCCGAATGTAATGCCATTATAAGTAGAAAAACACCTGTATATATTCTATGAAGCCGATCTCCTTCAAAGCTATTTCACCTCTGGGCTTTTAGAGGAAAGCATCTGCTTCCAATATCCACTGAAACTGTGTCTTAAAGGTCACCGTCAACTCCACGCCATGAAGTGTCTGCCTTTGTTGTACATAACTAAGGTGAATTTGACGCTGCTAAGCACTTCCTGGCTCTGGCCATTGGCTCCTTTCACACCATACCGCCCTGGTCCTCCTCCGGAGCCTCAGCTCCTCACTTCTCACTTTCTTCTACTTGCTCACCCTCTCCTGGCTGAGCTTTGAAACCAACAAGCCTAAGGTACAATGCTAGGCATCTTTCTCTCAAAATTCTTGCCCTAATTGCATCTACATACCTGGATTTTATTACCAGGTATGCAGGATTTTAGTCACATGTGACTGCATTTCCCTCCCCCCACCCCAGCAAACTCCTCCATTTATACAGCTGCTTGTTCCACGTATTTGTTGTGATGATTCACAGGCAGTGGTACGCTGGAGCCAGCTACTCCTGGATCGCCAGAGCCTGTTGCTAAATTTCCCGAAATTTTTCAAGCTGCTTGTTAAAGCTGTTGATGTGATGGAAGCATTTACGGCGGGAAAATCAAGAAATGCTACAATGAGGGCTCCCCAGCCATTTCCTCTCCTTCTGAGAAATGGTTTATCGTACACGACTGCCACAGGCACCTTTAATTCAGCATTTCAATAATGCCCCATCAGTATTCTGCCTTCATCTCAAACCAGGTCTGTTCCAGCATTTCCTCCCAGAATTGTGAGGGAAACCGTCTTCCACCAACTTGCTTCAATTGAAACGTTAGGGACAACGTGATTCTCCCTAATTTCTTTGTTTCTACCATTTCTCTTATTTTTTTTTTTTAAACATTTATTTATTTTTGACACAGAGAGAGACAGAGCATGAACGGGGGAGGGGCAGAGAGAGAGGGAGACACAGAATCGGAAGCAGGCTCCAGGCTCTGAGCCATCAGCCCAGAGCCCGACGCGGGGCTCGAACTCACGGTCCGTGAGATCGTGACCTGAACTGAAGTCGGACGCTCAACCGACTGAGCCACCCAGGCGCCCCTCTCTTATTTTTTTAAATCTGATTCTATTAAGATATAATTTACATGTACTAAAATGTGGCCATTTTAACAATATAGTTTGGTGAGCTTTTGATAATTGTATATACATATGAAACATCATCTCTATCAGGATAAAGACTATTTCCACAAGCAAGTCAGTTTCTTCATATACCTTCATAGCTAATCACCCCCACACATGACCTCAGGTAACCACTGATCCACTCATAGATTAGCTTTACCTGCTTTAAATTTTTATAAAAATGGGAAGTATATATATATATATATATATATATATATATTCTTTTGTGCCTGCCTCCTTTTATTCAGTGTCATGTTTTTTTTTCTTTCTTAGATTTATTTGTGTTGTTGCATCTCTGTGAAACTTTTCCTTTTTAACGTGAGTAGTATTTCATCATATGTATGTACCACAATTTGTTTATCCCTTCTTCGGCTGGTGTATATCTAGATTGTTACTGGTTTATGTCTAATATAAATAAAGATTCTATAAAGATCTGCACACCAGCATTTTTATGAGCACACGTTTTCGTTTCTCTTGGATTTGCAGATGCCATAATACTCTTGTAGGAAGGCAGGATCCAAATGGTCCCGCTGGTATCTCTTTTCATTTCTTTGACTAGTGGCAGAATAATGTATTATTGCTTTCCCCATTTTTTGAAAGACATTGTATACGATTGTTATTATTTCTTCCTTAGATGTTTGAAAGAATTCACCAGAGAAGCTATCTGGGTGGGGATTTTTCTTTGTGGAGTATTTTAAATAAGGAATCCAATTATTTTTTAATAGGTGTAAGACTGTGTAGAATTTCTATTTCCTCAAGTCAGTTTTGGCTTTTTTTTCCCCCCAAAAGTTTCTTATGTTTCATATCAGACATTGAATTTTTTTTTGGAATCAAGTTGTTCACAATCGTTCTTATTATCCTTTTAGTTACTGTAGCATCTGTAATAATGTACCCTCTTCCCTTCTTGACATGGATACTTTGGTCTTCTCCCCTGTTTTTCTTGATGAGTTTAGATAGTAGTTATTAGTTTTGTTGAAATGTTGTTGCAGCAGCCAATCAAGAGGGAGATACACTAAGCGGCAGGTCATAGCTGTGGGCCTCTGCAGCCAGTATACATTCCATTGGGCAGACCTCCTTTATGAGCTACTATGTCATCTCTGGGTTTCTAGATGAAGATGATTTGCCTGCAGCTCGGACCTGACATTTACAGAGTCGGCTTTCAGTTTCATTGATTTGCTCCATGATCTGTACATTCTCTGATTGATTGTTACCCTTATTTCTACTATTGTATTATTTCACTTACTTTAGGTTGAAGTGTCTCCTCTTTTTGTGGCTTTTTAATATGGAAGCTGAAATCATTCATTTGATTTGTATTATTTTCTACCTAAATCATTTAAAGTTCCACAACCTCTTTTAGGTACTGCGCTACCCACAGCCCACAAATTTTGGTATGTAGTCTTTTTTGTTTCCTTCAGTTCAAAATACTTTCTAATTCTTCTCAGCGTTTCTTTTTTTTAACCCAAGAGTTACTTAAAACTATGTTATTTATTGGGGCGCCTGGGTGGTTCACTTGGTTAAGTGTCGAACTTCGGCTCAGGTCATGATCTCACGATTTGTGAGTTCGAACCCCATGTCGGGCCCTGTGCTGACAGCTCAGAGCCTGGAGCCTGCTTCGGATTCTGTGTCTCCCTCTCTCTCGGCCCCTCCCCTGCTCTCACTTTGTCTCTCTATCTCTCTCAAAAAGAAATAAACATTAAATTTTTTTTTGAAAAATGATGTTGTTTATTTTTTAGATATTTTTGTTTTTGATTCTAATTGACTTCTGTACAGAGAATGTACTCTTTTTGATTTCAGTATTTTAAGACTTACTGGTTTTAATCAACTGAAGGATTCACCTTGTTTATTTTCCTGCTCCTAGTGATGGTCCTGTGATGTTTATTGTTCAAGGTCTGAAAGCGTTATTTGTTTTTCATATTTTTTCCAGTTTCCTACACTTTCTAGTGGCAGTGCAAAGTCCCATGTCTGTTACTTTGTGATGACCCCAAGCCTCCCTGACTTACTGTATCTGGCTCACAAGAGTTAACTTCCTTTACTGTTCATTATCCATCAGATCTCAACATTCCCCCTGAAAAGTCCCCCCTGACTGTTCTCCTCCCCTGAAACCTTAGCCAGAACCTCTTTTGTGCATGTATGTTTTTCAGCGTGCACGAACCTACTGGTATGTATCCCACTCTATTGTATTGGCCTGTTACTTTTTTACTTAATTCCCATAAAGAGTATATTTTTTTAAAATTTTTTTTTTCAACGTTTATTTATTTTTGGGACAGAGAGAGACAGAGCATGAACGGGGGAGGGGCAGAGAGAGAGGGAGACACAGAATCGGAAACAGGCTCCAGGCTCTGAGCCATCAGCCCAGAGCCCGACGCGGGGCTCGAACTCACAGACCGCGAGATCGTGACCTGGCTGAAGTCGGATGCTTAACCGACTGCGCCACCCAGGCGCCCCAAGAGTATATATTTTATATATAAGTTTGAACCATATGAAATCCCTGCTATCGACCATGTTTTTGCTCTGCAAAACTAGCACTTTCCCCTGGTTCAAACCAATATGTATCAAAAACAATATTTATGCATACATAGAGAGGCTGTGGGGATCTCAAAACAGCCCTCTAATGAAATGTTTTTAATTTATAATAATCCTTTCCCAGAACCTTTGAAAGTGACTCCACCATATTCCCTAATTCTTATTTTAAAGCTGCTGTCAGGATCAAATGAGATAATGTATATAGAACAATTAGAAAAGTGTCTGACACATGATAAGTGCTCAGTAAAGTTTAATCGTGTTGCTGTTCCGTTAGTGTTGTTTATTTTAAAAAAAATTTTTAACGTTTATTTATTTTTGAGAGACAGAGCATGGGTGGGGGAGGGGCAGAGAGAGAGGGAGACACAGAATCCGAGCTGAGCTCAAAGCCCGATGTGGGGCTTGAACCCACAGACCGTGAGATCATGACCTGAGCCGAAGTCGGATGCGTAACCTACTGAGCCACCCAGGTGCCCCTTCTTAGTGTTGTTTAGCTGCTGTTGTGTCAGTTTGGCTTTGTGTCTACGAGATGCCAGGCAGGTCCCTCAGACAGCTGCTACCTCTGTAATGTCCCTGCCTCCCAGTATCTTCTGGGAACCCGTTCTTAGCATTTCCTTAGCTCTCTGATTTTAGTTAACATACAGGAAAGGGGGGTCCCTTCCTTTGTGACAGGGACTTGGTTCCCTGGGCTTCAAGTTGGTTGGGAAAACCCTTATACTTGATCTCTTCATCTCTCCCAGAAGCTTCTCAGGTCCCTAAAACCAGCTTCCTGAGGAGAAATTTCTCATTCCTGAGGTGGAGAGGGAACTGTATCTCAAGCACATTCAAGAGCCCTTTTAGTGTTTTATTTCTTTGTTTGTTTTATTCTTATTTTTTTTTAAATCTCTTCAGCAATGTTTGGTTTCTTTGGTTTCTTGAGAGTTTCTTGACTGAGTTCTGGACCACGGTGTCCTAGACATAAGGTGTTACCAATGCCAGGAGCTGCATCCCAGGGACCCATTGTTTCTACAGCTGCCCCTGTCAGAAGCACCCAGGAGACTGAAAGCACAAGTGACACCAGTCCTCCCTTTCAACCATTAGTTTAACCAAAGTGAAGAAGGCCCTTGCCTGGAAGTCTTTTTTTTTTTTTTTTTTAACGTTTATTTATTTTTGAGACAGAGAGAGAGAGACAGAGCATGAACGGGGGAGGAGCAGAGAGAGAAGGAGACACAGAATCGGAAGCAGGTTCCAGGCTCTGAGCCATCAGCCCAGAGCCCGACGCGGGGCTCGAACTCACGGACCGCGAGATCGTGACCTGGCTGAAGTCGGACGCTTAACCGACTGCGCCACCCAGGCGCCCCTGCCTGGAAGTCTTAAAATCTGGCTCTTGTCTACCATTTGCTGAGTGACTTGGCCAAGTGCCATTCCCTCTTTAGACCCCAGTTCTTTTGGCCATGCAAGGCTCTTTTCCTTCTCGGGCTCTGTGACCTGAGTTTTTTTGAAATGCATTTTGGGGATTTCTATATAGAAGAAACTGGAGGCATTCTTTTTCTGAACTACATTTTTCTTGGACAATGCAAGTCAGGAGCTTGTTAGCAAAAGCTTTTGACTTTTCTTAAATGGACGCTCCATTTATTACCTAGGATAGAGCTTTGTGCCCTCAGCATTAAGGACACAGAATGACCCTCAATACCAGAGGGACTCACCTTTGTGTCCCCCCTCAATCATGCAAGGGAACGTGTCAGCTCTTACTTTGAAGGTACTTCTCCAATAATAACATGGGGGATAATGACTCTTGGCCACCTACCCACATCAGGATATTGTCACTACACATTACTTAAAAAGCACTCTAGAATAGTGCTTCTCTTGGGATAACTAAAGTGGAAAATGGCAGTAATCATAGGTGCATATACCTCTGTGGGCTAATGCAGCCATGGTCCCTTGGAGGCAGTGTGGGCTTCTTAGCTGATAGGGAAATTGTAGGCATGTGGGCTCAAGTTCTGTGAGGAGCAATTATAGCCCAGAATACAGAGCAATTGTGGGAGGACGTTGACAGCTGTAATTGAAGAGTATAATATGATAAGTCAATGGAGTGAAAAGGAGAGAAAAGAGTGAAATCCACAACAGCAGGATAGCAATGAAAGCCCCGTATTCGTTCCTTTCTGTGTCCTGTTTCTCCGTCTAAAGAGAAGGATTCCATAGAAAGTAGGCCAGGATTGAATCCTGATCTTGCCATTTACTAACGGTCCCATCTTGAGCAAATCGTCCTCTCTGAGACTTAGTCCCTTCCTCCGTGGAAACCGGTGTGGGAATGTTTTGCAAAATTGTTGCACAGGAGTGAATGAATCGCATTTGTAAAAGCAGCTGGTGGTAACACTTCAAGGCAGCAATTATACATTCTGAGCTCTCATCATGCACCAGGCACTGTACTAGCCATAGAGGAGATGCTGACAGAAATGAGACAATTCCCGAACTTCGGGGAAATAGGGGCTCCCGGATGAGATAGACATATGGGATCAGAAAGTGAACCGTTGGCTTACCATAAAAGGAGTATCGAAATTGTATCAAAATATTTCTTGCGGCCATTTTAAAGATCCGTTGGGTCCTCTTTTACTACTGATACCGATCACGTCCCTAATTAAGTAAAAGTCGGTAACTCTGCATGTTTTCCTTCTATCAAAAGCATCATAAGTGAGTTAACTCTTTAACAACAGCTGTCCCAACCACAAGCCACTGTATTTGTAATGCCTCCTGAGATTCTAAAGATCTGGAGATACCCCTTCTTAAAAATTCAGTACTTAAAATGAATTGTCAAGTCAAGCCCATGTTCTGCATTGTGTAATGCTTCAGCACCAGTCATCTAAAAGGAGAGCTGTTTCCAAGAAAATCCAGATCTGGTTGGAGCATCTGAGGAATATGTTATTGAGGGCTCCCCCTGGCTGGGCCCTGGCCACTTGAAGAACCTGAGGCTCAGTGCAGAAGGTAAGTGTCTCCAAACAGGTGTGGCCCTCACATTCCCAGCCAGAGGTAAATTCTTTCTAAGACCCTGATATGGCCCAAAGTAGTCTTGGCCACTCTTTGACCTCCTGGTTCCCCCAAGAATTGTTCATAGAAACCAGCGGCTCCGTGTTCTACTTCCTTTGTCCCAACCTTCGCCAAGAGCTGCGCTCTCCTGCCTTAAGCCTCATTAAGCTACGACAAGCCATTCCCTGGTCAAATCCAGACAGTTGACTAGGTTCCTGTCTTTGTGAAAGCAGTGGGGTATTCCAAGGCTACAATAGAGGTAACAAAGAAAGATTGCCCCAGATGTAAAGAAAAAAGGTATTACCCAAAGAGCCTTAGGAGAGAAGGCTGCTTGGAGGAGATCGAATTTGGGTTGGACTTTGAAGAAATGTGTTGATTTCAGAAATGTAAATGACAAGGACTGAAGGTTCCCCAGTAATTTCTCTATGTGAGGGTACATGAGGCCCTCTTCCCTAGTCCTTACCAGATGGAAGAAGTTCTACTCCTGTTTTTCTCTCCAAAGAATTCTGTGCTCCCCATCATCTAGAGAGAGAGCTTTGGCTCTCCCTTTCTTCTGAAGGAGAGCAAGATACAGAATAGATGCCCACCATAGAATACAGCAGGCCAGGTCATATTTCTTTGAATTTCAAAAGTCTTTCTGTATTCTGTACAGAATGTACATACATTCTGTATGTATTGAATACATGGCTGGTATTCAAAAAAAAATATTTAAAAAATAAATACATAGGGGCGCCTGGGTTGCTCAGTCGGTTGAGCATCTGACTTCAGCTCCGGTCCTGATCTTGTGGTCTGTGAGTTCGAGCCCCGTGTCGGGCTCTGTAATGACAGCTTGGAGCCTGGAGCCTGCTTTGGATTTTGTGTCTCCCTCTCTCTGCCCCTCCCCTGCTCACGCCTCTCTCGTGCGTGCACTCTTGCTCTCTCGCTCTCTCTCTCTCTCTCAAAAAGTAAAGAAACGTTAAAAAAAATTTTAAATAAATATATAGATGAAAACTTTGTAAAAGAGCATACCTTAAACTGTCCCCAGCTAATACATTTTTGAGGTTGACAGATAATTGAAAATAAGGTCATACGGGAACAAAAAATAAGGGTAATTCGTTTTGGAAAGTATTTTGCAGTTTCTAAAAAGCTTCCACACTCATTGTTTTATTTGACTGACATGACAGCTCTGTATCATATTAGCTTTTGCTACCTAAGACACCGCCCCAAATCTGGGTGGCTTAAAAAACAAAATCATTTATTCTCATAGATGGGACTTAGTTGGGTGATTCTGCTCATCTTAGCTGGGTTTGCTCAGGGGTCTAGGGGTTAACTAGGGGTCAGGTGTTGTAGGGTTACTCAACTGGGACAGGTTGGCTCTGCTCCACCTTCTGGGACCAGTGAGCTAGACTAGGCATGATCTACTCATGGTAATGCAGGAAGCCAACCAGAGAGCAAGTAGAAACACAAAGGCCTTTCGAGAGCTAAGCTCAGAACTGTCGTGCTGTCATTTCTATTTTATTGGCCAAAGCACATCATATGGCTGAACTCAGAGCCATGGTGTAGGGAAATATCCTCTTCCCTTTTGTGGGAGCTAGTCTCCTAGGGACTAGCTGTACGGGTAGGGATTGACCACAATCTGGCATGAAAGGACCTTTTTAGGAAATATTCCCTCATTTAGGACATTTGGAAATGTTCTAAGATGGATTGTAGCGATGATTGTAGAGAGCCCGACGCAGGGCTCGAACTCACAGACCACGAGATCATACCTGAGCTGAAGTCCAACGCTCAACGGATTGAGCCACCCAGGCACCCTTATATCTTTATTTTTTTAATATTTTTTTGAACTGTGGCAAAAGGCACAGTTATGGGAACAGATAAAAAATTAGGAAACTTAGAGCAATCTATTATAAACCCTATCATTATTATATAATATCTATATCTATATCTATCTATATCATAAAACATTACTATCATTATGTACTATCTCAAGATAGACAGAATCTGAATCTTAGAGAAGTGAAGTGATTTTTTTTTTTTTTTCCCATGGAGTAGAGCTGGGTCTTTTGACCCAAAATGCCCTTCATTTCTATTGCATCACAGAAGAGTTTCCTGGGAACCCATGTGCTGGAGTTAGATAGATGGAGGGAATTTTAAGAGAAGACTGGCCCTTGAGAAGCTGAATATTGTCAATGGTCAGTGGCCAAGCTGAACTCTGACCCATATAAAACAGAACTCTGACCCATAACCAGTCCTCCTTCAGCTCCCCATGCCAACAATCTCCAGTTGGGGCATGCTCGAAGCTTCCCCTTTTCTCACTATAAAGCTTTCAGACTCTCCTGCCTCCTTTTAAGTCTCTGCCAAAAGCATGATGGCAGCTGACCCCCTTGCTAAAGCAAGCTCTAAATAACAGCCTTTTCTTGTCCTCATTTGGGTGGTCTTTGTTTATTTCCATACCCTGCCACTTAGAGACAAAAACAGGAAACTTTTTGGGTCCTGCCTGCAAGGTCAGGAGGATGGAGATCGGGCCCCAGATATTCACTTTCGATTTCCCCAATTCTTCCTCCAACGTTGAGACACCTTCTTGATTCTGAGGAAAGTGGTAGGAAGTGCTCGGAGCCTGTATTTTAGTAATGTTGTTTTATTTTTGTATCCTTGTCCTGCAATAAACCATAGATGTTAGACATTGTCAGTTTGGGTCCCATGAGTTGTAAACAATCGAACACTGACTAAACACAAAATGGGAACCAAACCATACGTCTGTCAATGGCTGAATTTGTAAGAAAATGTGGTGCATCCATACAACGCAATACTTCCAACAATTGCTCGCTGAACTAAAAAAAGTCTAACACAACAAACCATCTATCATATGCCTCCACTTATATGACATTTTAAGAAAAGAAAAACTTACAGAGACAAAAAGCAGATCAATGATTGCTAGGGACTGGCTGTAGGAGTAGGGATTGACCGCAAGCTGGCACGAAGGACCTTTTTAGGAAATGTTCCCTCATTTAGGACATTTGGAAATGTTCTAGAATGGATTGTAGCGATGGTTGCACAACTGTATATATTTATTAGAAACCACTTAACTATCCACTTATAATGGGTGGATTTTGTGGTATGTGTTTTATGCCACAGTAAAGCTTTTTAAAAAGAAAGCACTTTGAAAAACAACGTGCCTTGGAAGAGAATAAACACATAATACGGATGAAAAGGAAACATTGTCAGGAGAATTGCCAAGGCCCCAACATTGAATATAACACTAGCTGCTCCACTCTATGGAAGCTGGATACTCAAAACTCCCTCCTTGAATATAACTCCACTATGGCTGGAGTGTGACCTTCTCAGGAGCCTTCTGTCTGGTCCATTGTCCCTTACCTTTGCTGGCTTTTAGCACACGGAATGTCAGCACTGGTAAGCACGGCAGGGACCTGGGCTTTGGAGCCTGACAGACTCGGCTTTGAACTCCGGCTCTGTGGTGTATCAGCTGCGTGACATTGAACATATAACTCGGCTTCTCGAACCCTTGATTCTCTGACGCAAAAGTTGAGACTGATAATTCATATCTCATGAGGTAGTTATGAAGACAACATGAATTGGTGCATAACAAACTACCCCAAAATTAATGGATAAAAGCAACCACTTTATCCATCTAACGATTCTGTGGGTCAGAAATTCCAGAAGGGTTTGTTTTGGTGGTCTGTGCCCGATCCACATGATATTAGTGGGAGCATCTGGGCAGGGGATCTACTTCCAAGGTAGCTCCTTCACACACATATCTGGTGCCTACATGGTCCTTGTTCTCTCTCTTCACGTGGCATCTAATATGCTAGGCTTTTCCATGAAATTTGGGCTTCCCACAACACGGTGGTCTCAGGTAGTTGTACTTACACGGTGCTGGCTTCTCCAATAGTCTGGAAGCAGAAGCTTCCAGGAAAGTTGGAGCACTACCTGGAATGGCAAAGCATCCCTTTCACTGAATGTTATTGGTCAAAGCAGCCACAGGGTCCACCTGCCCAGACCCAGGTAGTTGGGGGGTGGGTTAGAAGGTCCCATTTTCACCTGCGTATATGGGTTGGGAGATACGATGTGGACACATGGGAAAAAACAATCTACCACAGAGTTAATGCCCACATAGTGCAGTTAACGCCCACATCACTGACAAACTTCTGCTGTAAGGACCAGATAGCAAATATGTTAGAATTTATAAGCCATGTGGTCTCTGTCATGATTACCCAACTCTGCTGTTGTAGCACAAAGGTAGTCATAGACAACACCTAAATGCTACATTTAGTAAAACTTTCTTTACAAAACAGGGGAGGCCAGATTGGTCCATGGGCCATAGCTGTGACCTCTGATGTAATGCATGACATATAATAAGTGGTCCGTAATAGTTGCTATTTTTTTTAAGTTTATTCATATATTTTGAGAGAGAGAGAGAGAAAGAGAGAGAGTAAGTAGGGGAGGGGCAGAAAGAGAAGGAGAGAGAGAATCCCAAGCAGGCTCCACGCTGTCCGTGCAGAGGCCGACTCAGGGCTGGAACTCACAAACCATGAGATCGTGATCTGATACAAATCAAGAATCAGATGCTCAACCAACTAAGCCTCCCGAGTGCCCCTATTGTAATTGTTAGTAAGAGCCTTTGGAACGCCCCAATCCACTCTTGACCTCTCCTATTTATTAGGTAACCTGACTTAGCCAGCACTCTAGTTTGGTGCCTCTGGCCACCTGGATGCTCCCTCTTTTCACTTGTCTCCATAACTGGTACCTATATTTCAGGTTCCCATAAATACCACCCCCGCCCCCCAAATCCACATCAGCTCTCCCTATGTCACTGCTGGAACCATGGAGGTTTGGTGGGGTCTGAGCTTATACAATACAGTCAGGCCCTCTTTAAGAAAAAAAAATACAAAATTGAAGCAAAAGTGAATCTTTAGAATGAAAAAAAAAATCACAACAAATAAATTCTAAAATGCCAATAGGTACCACAAAATCCAGAAAATGACATACATTGACATCTCTGTCTACTGTTCCCCTACAATCTGATCGAATTTCCATTTGATTTTGTAATATCATTTACTATAGACTAGAAAGATGATACAGTTTTCTTCTAACATGGTTAATCAATTTTTTGAAAGCATTATCGACAGTTCAGGAAAGTTCCTTTATAACTCTTTATTAATAATGCCATCCAAAGTTTTAGGATTATTGTCAAGCAATGGAACTTTTATCAAGTTTTTTTTCTTGTGTGAACAGGAAGTTTTCAGGGCATTTCAGGTTTCTTTGTACAGTGACTCATCTTAAGCACTCTGAATCAAGCCACTCATTAAATGAAATTGTTGTTGATGTCCTTGTTATAGTGTATATTATCAGTTGTTTTTTTTTTTTTTTTTATCCTTCATTGATATTATCATTCCAGGTCAAGTCTACAGAACAGTTTAAAATTTTCCAGTGTGTTTACATGATTCACTTCACTTTGTTAATTGGCTTATCAAACCATTCAAGAGTCTATTCGCTAATTTTATTGGAAAGTTATCTCTTTCTCTTAATGAATTACTATCTTGGGTGATTTTTGTTTTTGTTACAATTTGCCTGCCTCTCAAGATCAGAAAATTTCTATCAGTTCCTTTGCTTGTGTTCATCCCCATTGTTCTGTGTTCCATTAAATTTTTTTAAAGTCCCTGAATTTTTATTATGAAAGATTTTAAACACACGAAATAGTCTTTTTTTTTAACGGTATGATAAATATCCACCAATTTTCATCTGAATTTTCTTTCAGTTCTTCAACACATTTTTGCATTTTTAGAGGATGAAGCAAGGTATCCTTCATGTCTGTTCAAATCAGGAAGCAATAAATTCTCACCAATTTACTGAAATGTTCTAATATGTCTTTTCAAATGGCAGCTAAAATGTTTTATTCGAACATTATCAACTTTCTGCATAAAATGGTGCATCTTACTTATGTTCAGATATGTGAAATATATAAATGTGTCCTACTCGATTCAGGCTCAATGTATCTCCAACTTCCTCCTAGCAAGACTCCCCCAAAAGCCTACTATCTATCTCATGCTACCTGACACTAACAAATTTAAGATGAAGGCACATTCAGAATGGGAAAAAAATTGTGATCTTGACTCAACGTCATTAAAATACCTCAATGTGGAAAATTTACAAGACCAAATGAATACATTACTAAGTTCTATCCCCATGCCCAATTTTGCTTTTTGTGTTTTTGTGTTTTTTTGTTTTTTTTTTCTTTCTTTCTTTTTTAAGAGAGAGGAGGAAAGGTAGGCAATGGACAGCATAGCACATACGTGACCAGGGGATCAGTAACCTCTTCTACTAACTACCCTGTGAGACTCATGGCAGATCTTTTCCTCTGGCTGTGTTTCCAGCTCAGTATGAATCTGTCTCAGCCTTGCTGTGAGTGTAAAGACCCAAGGACTGAAGAGGGATCCAGATACCCAGGCCAGAGTCATGAGAAACATTTGATTGAAATGATTCCTTTAGGTTTTCATTCTTTGGGATTATTTTTCTCCCAATGTCACACTTCTTCAAAACAAAGGCTCAGAAGATTTTTACCAAGTCTCCACTTTCTACATCGTAAGTATAATCAAAACAGACCCTTTAAGGGTGCCTGGGTGGCTCAGTCGGTTAAGCGTCAGACTTCAGCTCAGGTCATGATCTTGCCTCAGCTCAGGTCACCATCTTCCAGTCTGTGAGTTCGAGCCCCACCTCGGGCTCTGTGCTGACAGCTCAGAGCCTGGAGCCTGTTTCAGATTCTGTGTCTCCCTCTTTCTCTCTCCTCCCCTGCTCATGCTCTGTCTCTCTCTTCTCAAAAATAAACAAACATTAAAAAAAAATTAAAGAAAAAAAAAAAAAACAACCATACCCTTTAGCTAGAAACATGTTGCCCCGGATGCAAAGAAAGAAAGAAAAGAAAGATCCACACAATTTCCTACACGATGAGTGCAGAGAACCTTTTGCAGAAGACAATTCATTTCCACCAGCACACTCATTAATTTTCATGACACCTCTGTTAAGTTATGGAAACAAATGAAGTTATTACTGTTGAAGACACTGGGCAGTATTTCCTGGGCCACCTCATTAAAAAGTCTCCACTGTCGGGGCGCCTGAGTGGCTCAGTCAGTTGAGCGTCCAACTTCGGCTCAGGTCACGATCTCGCGGTCTGTGAGTTCGAGCCCCGTGTCAGGCTCTGGGCTGATGGCTCGGAGCCTGGAGCCTGTTTCTGATTCTGTGTCTCCCTCTCTCTCTGCCCCTCCCCCGTTCATGCTCTGTCTCTCTCTGTCTCAAAAATAAATAAATGTTAAAAGAAATTTTTTTTAAATAAAAAAAAATTAAAAGTCTCCACTGTCAACTAAAGACAGGAGGGGGTTCTAGACCCAAAACCTCGAATTAGAGCTGGCTTATGAAAAGCCAGGAGCGCTGCCACTGTGACGAGAAAGTGGGTTGGAAACACTGGAGCCATCAAACCGGTTCTCAGAATTGGTATTTCACAATCCCACATGCATGGAAAGGAATGTGTGCAGGAGCAGGCAAAGCAGATAGGAGGATTTTGCCAGAAGCCCTCTCCAAACTTCTCCTTGTATCTCAGTGACCACCTTTGTGTCAGATGCTGGTTTATGAACCAGTCGCTGGCCTTGGATAAATTAGGCTTTCCCTGGAGCCGGGGGGTGAAGCACGTGAGCTTTGTGGATGGATGCTTGAAAAAAAAAAAAAAATGATGTCCGTAAGGAAAAAATGGGAAATGGGCACTGGGCAGGCAACCCACAGTACTCATGAACTCAGATCTTTAGATCTGTCTTGGCTCTGCACTCACTCAACTGCTTCATCCTTTACCTGTCTCAGATTTTTGGATTCCAGCATGGATCCAATGACAGTGGCCCCCCACCCCCACCCCCGCCCCATCTAGAAGTGGAATTTACTCACCCCCACCCCATCTAGAAGTGGAATTTACTCACCAGGGGAGGAAGCCAGATGAGAGAAGGCACGGTTTTGAGAAAATGGTATGGAGTGTGGAAGACCGCAAAGCACAGAACTGAAGCGGAGAGTTGACGAGTAAGACTCCCAGCTCTCTCGTTACCCGCTGTAGGATCTTGCATACTCAGTCTCAGCATGCAAATGAGCCTCGGTTTTCCTGTTTATTAAATGAAGACAACAGTACTGGCCTCGGTGTTGTTATGAAGATTCATTGAGATACTAGAAGTAGAATCCTTTGTGCATGGGACTTGTAATGGATATTTGATAAAAGTGGCCATTTTTATATGATTTCTTAGGAGAAGTTGGGGGAAACGGTGGTGGGGGGGTCAGCAGAGACAGCAGCTGGTCCTGGAGGCCTTGAGGACAAAATCTGAGTAAAGTTTGATTTGAGGAGACGAGAAATGGGCTGGAACCACTCCTTCCTATCTCTGTTCTGTTTTATAGTGCAATCGCAGAGAAATATCCCTCATCGATGAGACAGCTCAACAGACAAGGTACTAGTGTCAACGTCTTTGTTCCTCCTGCCTCCTCCCCTTTAAGTCACAAAAACATGCACCTCAACACAGGTGTGTGAACTTGAGCATGTTACGTTCTTTCTCCGGGTCTTCATTGCCAAATCTATAAAATGCCGATTGCTCCTAGTCTCTTACATCCCCTTGGCCCTAACATACGAGTAGCAGAACAAAATTAGAATTTGGGCATAACACTTCTAAAATGTTCCCATTTCAGGGGCGCCTGGGTGGCTCAGTCGGTTTAGCGGCCGACTTTGGCTCAGGTCACGATCTTGCAGTCCGTGAGTTCGAGCCCCGTGTCGGGCTCTGTGCTGACAGCTCGGAGCCTGGAGCCTGTTTCAGATTCTGTGTCTCCCTCTCGCTGACCCTCCCCTGTTCATGCTCTGTCTCTGTCTGTCTCAAAAATAAATAAAAACGTTAAAAAAAAACATTTAAAAATAAAATGTTCCCATTTCATCCCAAACTTGTGGTCTAAACCTCATGATGGTTCTCAATGTCACTAGCCTTAAGGAACTCCTCCTTCTTGGAATTTTTCTCTTCTTCTCATATAGAGGATACAAAGACTGCAAAAACAAGCTTCAGAATCCGGGCGTGGGGGTAGATGATTCATTCCCATTATGTTATCTTTTGAATGTAGTTAACAGCTACCCCGGCACTACCCTCGTTCCTTATCCACCTGAATTCCATTGTAGACAAACAAACAAAAAGATAATGGAAAAGGCAATCTTAGGGAGACACTAGCGAGTCTGATGGACTCTGGTAATGAAGTTATTACAAACTCTGCCGCCCACAAAGATCTGGCAAGAGCCAAAGAATGGATGTTTGTGCAGATGCCTTGTCATAGCTCTGTGTCATTCGCCTGGGGCTACCAAATCTCTTGGCAAATAGTAACTCACTTATCCTCAGAGCCTCCCAGAAGGAAGGGCATTAGTATGCACTCTGAGGAAGAGCCAGGAAATTAGAGTTTTTCTAAAGCCAAAAGGTCAATGCTGGCTTTGCAAACCTACCTGAAGCTTTCTAGGTTTTATATGTAGGTTCTCACTCCCATTTGGGAAAACAATTACAGAACGCTTGAGTTTAAGAACTAGAAGGGTTTTCAACAGATACCTATGCCAACTGAGTACATTCGTACTTAAATCCCCTTAGTTAACATCTTCACTAGGTGTCCTCCAACTTCTCTTGAAAACATCTAATGAAGGTTCCAAAAGAGACTATGCGAGAAAGCAGCCCAGAGACAGTGAAATATGAGGACTGAGTGCGGAAGGGCAGGTCACGGGACGATTAAGGAATCCTCCTGTAGGGAAGACAGGGAATAGTGAGACTGTACCTTGCGTTTGGGGAAGGTGGGAATGAGGACCCATTTGGGCCTTCCTCAAAGGCCAGTGTTGGCATGAGCAGAACCTTAAGGGAATAGATGGGCTGGACAGACGAGAAGTAGGAAATGTACCACTTTCCTAAGCAGTGTCCTTTTTCCCATTGACCATTTGGCTCTTGTCTGCCATGGTCTTTCTGGATTGAGTTGCAAGGACAGAAAGATTGGTTTGCCCAAAATGAGACTTCAGTGATTATCCTACATCTCCTGTTGCATCTACACGACTCCTGAAACAGAATGCTACGGGCACCAGTGACAGTCACAACAAAGTTTATTGCAACGAGAGGCAAGGCCGACCAATCGGGACCGACACTCTTGACCAGAGTGCGGCCTCGAACAGCCGAGGTACAGAGTTTTTATAGCCGACCACATCATCTTATCACCTGGGAACAGAACAAAGAAATAGTTCCATATGGGGGTGGAAACAGTTCAGACCTTCTGCCGGTTAAGCTGCAACCAGGTGACCTCCTTGACCCTGCCTCTGGCCCACTTTTTCAAAGTTCTCAACATGCCCTTGCCCCAATCCAATCAAACACCAATCCAGTTGATTTCCCTTGAACTTTCGTTCCCTTGATTGATAGGACAAGGCCGTTTTCTCTTAACCTACAGTGTCAAAACAAAGCTGTTATTTCCCAAGGCTACAGGTTAGCCCTACACTACAATTTAACCCTTACACTCCTAGCAGGTATTAGTGTGATTTTTGACAAGTTAAAAAAAAATTATCTGAAACTTGGAAATAGGCAAAGGAGATTATTGGGTACCCTTTCAGTGCCAGGCTTGACTTCCTATTTACTGGATTCGTTTTCTTCCCTATGAGGCAAAGGCTCATTGGGAAAATTTTCTTCCACAGAAATGCAAATAATTTCTTCCCAGTGGAACTAAGAGCCTCAAGGTTTACAGTTTATGATCCTGTTCAACATAAACCAGTTTTTGTACAGCTTGTAACCCCGCAAGCCATTAGATTACCTACACATATCTAGTGTTTCAAATGCTCTTTGGGCCAGTTTTGAATCTTACTGCTTTCCACATTACTTAATGAGCTCAATAAAATCTTTGCAACGTATTCCTTTAAAATCTGTATGCATGAAAGACGTGGCTTTTTATCTTTTTTAAAAATTATAGTTTGGGGTGCCTGGGTGGCGCAGTCGGTTAAGCGTCCGACTTCAGCCAGGTCACGATCTCGCGGTCCATGAGTTCGAGCCCCGCATCAGGCTCTGGGCTGATGGCTCGGAGCCTGGAGCCAGTTTCCGATTCTGTGTCTCCCTCTCTCTCTGCCCCTCCCCCGTTCATGCTCTGTCTCTCTCTGTCCCAAAAATAAATAAAAAACGTTGGGAAAAAAATTAAAAAATAAATAAATAAATGAATAAATAAATAAATAAATAAATAAATAAAAATAAAAAATTATGGTTTAACAGGGAGCTCACTTCTGTCTCCAAAGATCTGGTTTCCTTATTTGTTAAAAGATGCCTTAGGGCAGAAGGTCTCTAAGGGCCCAGTCTAAGGTCTCTGAGCCACTAAACCACCTTGAGCCCTCTTTCCCAGCTTCCCGGGGTCTCCAGGGAAAGGGCCACCTTAACTCTCTGGAGCAGACAAATTGGGCCTGCCAGACAATTTGTCACCCAGGCCCCAGAGAGGTGGTCAAATCACACTAGAGCACTGTTCTGCCTACCTGCAGCAACTCTAAAGGTGGTTCTAGAAGGTCCCAGGAACTGGACTACATTGTTTTGCCGAATTTTTTCCTGGTTTTTTTTTCTGCCTCTCCCTGCCCCAACCAGTCCCTGCTTCCCAATATAAACCTTAGAAACTCCCAGTTCCACATCCCCAGCCTTTTAGTTTAATTTGGATGGTAAGGCGTCTTCCCCCGAGTGTTCACCTATTTGACATCTTAAAGTGGAAGCTGGTACCTTTTGGCTGCCACTCGAGGCAACAGAGGTCAAACAGCGACACCCCCCATTCCCACTGCTGCGAAGGGGCGGGTCAGGATTGCTCTGGAAACCTGTTTCCTGGTCTGACATCTGATGAATCTGTCCTTCCAAACCTCCAGAGGCTTCTCTCCCTCTGCCTTCTTGGCCAGAGGATGTTTAGCCATCATACTCCAGCTGAAAGTGCCCTGACTTCATGGGAGTGAAGATGTGAAGGGGAGATGGGTCAGAGAACATGAAAGCTGGGTCGAGGAGACCACTGGATGCATTTAGTGTTCCTTGAAATCCACAGGTTTTGGCCCCGGACTATCCAACACACAGAAAAACTCTTCCATTTCAGGGGATGACTGATCTTGTTAAAAGGAGGGTGTTTTTGTTTTGTTTTGTTTTGTTTTGCTGAGCCTCCTCGGGTCAGATCTGTTTGCCTCAGAATCAGCTCGGTGCTCACAGTGTTCTTAAAATAAATATTTTTGTTTCTGATTCCAGCTTGGCTGCCAGGCCTGACTGATAACACTCATGGCTTGGCGAGGTGTTGCTGAATTTCTCTGCACACGTTCCTTCCCTCCAGGAACATCCCCATGCTTTATTTCAGGATTCCAGTTAATTCCTCAGCTTGGGGATGGAGTCATGCTTTCCTGAAGGCCAGCCACATCCTGGGCCTTCAGGGCTCTTGGACTAAACAGTTTAAGGTGGGGCTGGGGACAGTGGGGAGAGGCGGGGGCTGGGGGACAGATGAAATTTGGGCCTAAGGAAAGGCCAAATCACATAATATTTATTGGATACCTAGTGGTTACACAAGATCCCATAGAAACACAAGCATCAAGTGCTTGGGTATGGTTATCCTGGAAATCTAATTTGAAAACAATGATGTATTATTTAACACCCTGAATGGGTCTTTTTAAAAAGCACCCTTCTTCCCTTATAAGAGAGCTTAGGGATCATCTACTCCAGTTTTGGTTTTTTTTTTTTTAATTTTTTTTTCAACGTTTTTTATTTATTTTTGGGACAGAGAGAGACAGAGCATGAACGGGGGAGGGGCAGAGAGAGAGGGAGACACAGAATCGGAAACTGGCTCCAGGCTCCGAGCCATCAGCCCAGAGCCTGATGCGGGGCTCGAACTCACAGACCGCGAGATCGTGACCTGGCTGAAATCGGACGCTTAACCGACTGCGCCACCCAGGCGCCCCATCATCTACTCCAGTTTAAAAAGAAGTTTCTCCAAATACTCTGGGCGAAGGAACATTTGTGTCTCTGAGAAGGGAAAGCCAACTCCAAATAGATCGCACATCCCTTTACAAAACTCAGGTACAAGTCGTCTCCAGGACCACATCCTTAGCAAGAAAAAAAAAAGCTAAATGAAAGGCCGGAGTGGCTTCGCCCCCAACCACAAGCAGGGAGAGAGGAAGCGCAGAAGAAGGAGCAGGACAGAAGGGGTGCTCACCTCGTCCCCGCCCCGCCTTCCCCTCTGCCCCAGGCCCCCGCCCGAGGGCGCCCAGCCCCACTCCCGCCCCGCGGCCTTGGCTGCCCGGGCACCCCCTGCGCCGCGGGCCTTTCTCTCCCGAGCCAGACCTAGCAGAGCGGGAGGCCGATTTGGTCCCGCGCCGCTTTGGGTGCGGGTCGCCGCCGCGCGGCACGGGCACGAAGCGGGGACAGCGGAGGCGCCCCGCGCGCAGGTCTCGGCACCGTCCCGGCCACCTGGCGGTCCCTCCGCGGCTGGCGGGCGGGGGCCGCCCAGCTCAGACCTGCCGCCTGGGGTCCCGATTCTGGGCGGCGGCGCGCCCGAGACCCGCACCAGATCCGCTCCGGGGGCGGGTCTCCCCCGCCCCCGTCCCCGCCCCCGCCGGAATTTTCTGCAGTCACTTCCAGGAGCTCTTCGGTGGGGGTGTGTCCGCAGTGATTTATCGGCGGCAGCCACGCTTACAAACATAATATTAAAGGTCACCCCGTAACCGCAGCAATTTGTTCTAAAATGGAGGCCACCAAAATACTATTTTCGGGGAGTATTTTGCCACTGAAATTCAGAATTGGCGGCGCGAGTGAGGTTAAACAGCAGACCACGTTTCACGGGTGTGATCACCGATTTAAAGTTCTCTGCAGCCAGGGCTCTCCCCTGTCCCACCGGAGCCTCCCACCGCCCGGCCGAGGGGGCCGCGTTAGCCTGGGGCTTGCGCCTCGAAAACCTCCCTCCGGCCGCATTCCCACAGTGTCTGCCTTGTGGCCACAGGAGGAGTGGGAGAAAAGAAGAGCCCGGATGTGAGAAAAGCCACGGGCACAGGCCTATGAGAGTAAGCAGCCAGCAGCTCAGAATGGGGAAACTTGGAGGAGCTTGGACATCTAATCAGATGCCTCAAAAGTGGCGTTTCATGTTAATTTTGGGGACAGCCAAATGTATACACCGCTGCAAGCAAAGCGGAGTGTCCTGTAACGTCTATTACAAAAGTCCGCCCTTCCCCGCCCCCCTGCTTCCATTTTCCTTCCTAGAAACAATGGCCTTTGTCTCTCTGGTCTTTAAACTCCGCGTCTCTGCTTCTCGATTTTTCAAAACCATGCACGGGTTTCCTACCATCAAGATACAGATTTCGCAGTCGTCTATACCCTCAGCCCCTCTGCTTTTAATTTTAATTAATTTTTTGTTAAAGTACCCTTCAGGCATGATATTTGACGTTAGGACTGTTGGAATGCTCTCGTGGCTAAGCCATATGGTCTCATTGCATTTACTTTCTTGTACAACCGTTTTTGTTCGCCCTGCCATCGATGATCCCCTTGGTCTTCATTTTCTGTTTCTCTGCGTGGATTTTCCGTGTTCTTGTCTACCTCATCTCCATACTCCTTTGGAAGTGTGAACTTGCATACTTCCACACCTGCAGGTGCCTGAGGGAGCCTCTCAGTTTCCTCCATGTTCCCCTTAGAAGCATGCCCTCCTGGAGCCCTCTGTCAGCCAGCGCCAGTGTGGATTTATTTGTCTTTTTAGGCCAGCTGGGAGTCAGTATTCTGGGAGCTGGCTTCTCCAGCTTTCTGGGAGCTCACCCAGTCCCTGTGCCGTATGGGAGCCCCTACTGACTGGACTCCGGATGTTCACTCTACACTGCGGTGGGGAGAGGAGAGAGGGAAGGAATATCCTCTAGGGGCTTCCTGAAAATGGATCCACGGCAGGAAAGGAGGTAAAAATATGACCCCTTGCGTGACTGAAAATGAGGTTTATTCTGTACCTACATTTGACTGCGTTTTGGTTGGGTACTCTGTTGGAAGTAACTTTTTTCCCTCAGAATTTTGAAGGCTTCGTTCCATTGTCTTCCAGCATACCCTATGCCAGTCCACTTTCTAGTGTCTTGTATTTGAACTTGGATGGAGAGCCAAGGACTACCAGATGTTTGAGGAAATCCTCTAACACAAAAAACAGAGGCCAAAACAAGTTTGAGAAAAAGAAGAGCCATTACCGAATCAGAAAATGACATCTGCAAATACACAAAAGCATGAATGCCTCTGAGACACATTGAGATGTTGGAAGGCCAATGTAATTACAGCTCTAGGCCCTTTGCATGTTGTCTTTGTTTTTTTTTGTCTTGTTTTTCTTTCCAGAACTTTTAGAGTCTTTTTTATATCTGGTGTTAGAAATTTCATAATAATGTGTCTAGATGTGACCCTTGTCCATTCATTGCATAGGTGGCCCCTCAGGGACCCTCTCAAGCAGGAAGTCCTGTCCTTTTGTTCTAAGAAAGGCTTTTAAAGGTTTTGTTTTGTTTTTTCATTTTCTGTTTTCTCTCTCTGGAGCGCCTATTGTTTGGATATTGGGCCTTCTGTACCAATATACTAGTTGTATCTATTTCCTATTTTTTATGTAGACGATAAACAGGTAGGCAGCCAGTAAGAATATTTCTCAATTTACACAATCAAAAGAAACCACAAATGGATGATCAGGAATATGAGGGAAGCTGAACCAATAAAGTTAAAAAAAAAAAATTAGAATGCTTATTTAGTAAGATCGGAGCCACTTTTCAGACCCATAACTCATTGGCTGACAGAGAGGCTGGTTCCCAAGGGGAAAGAATGAGGCAAAAGTCCCCGGTCCTTCCTCAAACAGATGTATGGCCATTTATTTGGGTAACTGTATGCTGGGGAAAGAGGAATATCTAGACATATTGAGGGCTTTTAGGTTCAGGATCTGAATTGATATTGATCCCCAGGGATCTGAAACGAATCATGGACTGCTGTTTGAGTAGAAGTATCTGGGGGCCACGTTATAAGCTGAGTCCCGGCTCACATCAGGCTCATGATGAATACAGTAAATCCATGGGCTCACCCGGTGCATTTGGCCAGTCCCTGAATGGATAATTGGAATGCACGCATGCAGTGGAAGTAGAACCCTTCTTTGGTTCTTTTTCCTCTGGGTAAGAGCTACTGTAATGAGAATAGCTGAAGATTTCTCTTTCAAAAAACCATGATACAGTACCATAAAAGCCAAAACTATCATGTCTCAGGGAGAATGGCAGAGATTAGAGCCACCCTTCAGACCTAAAAGACACAGAGGTGGTGATCTCCAGCCGATTCTCAATTAATTCCCCGGTCTAGCTCCTATAGAAGCCAGTCACATCCTGGAGGACATTACGCCGTACTTTTCATACAGAGAGTATAGCAGCTTACATTTACGCTTTTGTCCCAGGACCATGTTTTCTCTCTCATCCTCGGTCATGATACAATCGGCAGAGCCTGAACCATCTGGACTTTCTGCAGAACGTCACATTGGTTTACTCCATCAACGATACCATTTTAATCAGACCAGAGGAGTAAGAAGTGGCAAGTGCATCGGAGACCTCACACTTCACAGGGTGGGGGTCCTACAGAATCCTACAAAGGTTCCCTGCCATATCAGTAAAGGTTTTAGGGGCACAGTAGTTTGGAGTACGGCAGGATAGCGCTTCCAACGGGAAGGTCAAATTATAGCATCTTGACCCTCACACCTCTAAAAGGAAGCACAGGTCCTCACACCTCTAAAAGGAAGCACAATGCAATGCAAGTGGCCCTGCCACGTGGGCCATATGACCCGGCTGACCCTTTGGTACCAGGGTGCCCATCCGCATTAGAGAATTACACACCATTCAGAAACCAACTTCTACAAGCCACTTGGCCTCATAGAGGTAAGACCCCTGATCGTGAGATATCAAAATGTAATGGGGCCAGAGATGCCCATTGTGAGCCAGATTCCGAAAGGCTCGTTTAGTCATAAGGTTGAGCAGGCCCAGCACAATACATCAGAATATGGAAGTGACACGGCCCGGGATTGAACAGAAGTCAGGGATGGAGAAAACAAAACAGCTGGGTGACCTGGGGGCCCAGCCCCCAGGTCAGCCTCCACTGGTGCACTCACGCCTCTCCCTCAGCTCACAGCTGATCACATGGTCAGGAAGAGATTGTTACTTAAGACCAGTCAATAGAGGAAGGTAAAGGCCAGTCTTGGTTCACCAGTAGTTTAGTTCGATTATGTGGTAGTAATTAGGATAAAATCATACTGGCGTCCTTATAAAAAAAAAAAAAAAAGGCGGGGGGGGGCCACCTGGGTGGCTCAGTCGGTGAAGCGTCCAACTTCGGCTCAGGTCATGAAATCACCGTTTGTGGGTTTGAGCCCCGCCTTGGGCTCTGTGCTGACAACTCAGAGCCTGGAGCCTGCTTCGGATTCTGTGTCTCCCTCTCTCTCTCTTCCTCCCTTGCTCTCTCTCTCTCTCAAAAATAAAGATTTTTTTTTTATTTAGAAAAATAAAGGGGAAAATTGGACACAGAAACGCACATGTGAAGAACACCTCGTGAAAGTAAAAGGCGAGAGCAAGGTGATGCTGCTACAAGTCAAGGAACCCCAAAGATTGCCAGCAATCCACGGGACGCTGGGTGAGAGGCACAGAACAGATTCTTTCCCACAGCCCTAGCAAACTAACGCATCACATATTATCACGTTAGAGAAATGACCAAATGTGGAGCAAAAGAGTTATAGCAGAGGTGATAAGGCCATGCAGTTTCCTGGTTTTCTCAAATACAACACCACCCAGAAGCGGCCAGCCTGAGGTACGGATCAATGATACAGCCCCTTAAAGAGGTGGCTGTAATGCTGCTTGGAGATGCTGCCTTGCAAAGACGAGTCACCGTCCACAGGGGCGGAGTAGTACACGTTCTGAATCAATGACCATTGTGTGTGCGGTCCCAGTGGTGGAGCATATGGATCTGGAAATCAAGAGATGGAAGTAGGAGCGACCTTGTTTCCCATCACTCACATTAAATCAGGCGCCATTTTCAGGTGTCCCATCACCACAACCCAAGGCTCTGCAGGTCTGGCCACCCCGGGTGGGGACTGCTCCCACTAGGGACTGCGGCAAGAATTGCATGACCAGCGAAGGCTGGTCGTCTCAGACTTTTTTGCCAAGACAACAGCAGGCAAGAAAGTGTCACTCTCCTGATCATCAGAGGAAAATAGGACGCGGGGAGGGGGGTGCCCAGGAAGAATATATTTGGCACTCAAGTGATCCGCTGGTGCCTCTCTTGGTACTTTCCTCTTTTGGTACTTGGTACTTTTGACAGTGGATGGACAAATGCAGAAACCACAACTGAGAAAGGCCTTGTGAGGAAGGGTCCACACCGCCAAGATGAAGGTCTGGAAAGGCTGAGCAGGTAAGCCACCCGAACGGCAGAGGTGCCCAGGTAAGGGGAATGGAGAATGAGTAGTAAAGGGAGATAGTTGCCATCCCAAGACAGATGCAGTGATGGGGCTTAGTTTGCTCGCTATCTTTCCTCTTATCCTGGAGGATTCAGGGAGCATTTTAGACCAAGCAAGTGGATTGGAGTGGTGCAAAATATTGCCTGTCGTGGAGGCTGTGGTCCCCTGGCCAGAGCCCGGCCTTCAGGACCAGGGTGTTCATTCCTCCAGCTCTCAGGAGCATTGCCTGCATAAGACTTGTAGCTGAGATTCCCCCCAAAGACTCACCCCCAGCCAGAGATAACTGCCTCACCTGAGAGTGCTGCAGAGAATCCGTCTAATTCATGTTTCGCGAAGATGATACCCTCTCTTGTCCCTCTGAGGCATAAATAATCATTTTGAAATAGGTTTTGGTTTGCTTTCGTATCTTTAAAGTATCCGTTTTCTCTGACTCCCCACTTTTTTTTAAAATTTGGTTTTCTTCTTCGCCTTCACAGTTGATATTTCCCTTCACACATATCAAATATTGGATAAGCCCTCGGCAATCTGTCCACATGAGGTGTCCGACCCTCTGCAGGGCTCTTGCATCTGGTGGATTTACTCTGGAGCTACTTTGGCTAGTCATTCCGCTAGATGAAACTCATCACCACAGCCCCCCCCCCACCCTTTTTCATAGATATGCATTGTTTTTTCTCTTGAGCTGATAGGTTTTCCCAAAGAGGACCCATCCACTCTCCTGTGTATTTGAGGGGCGGGTGCGTAGGATATAAGCCTGGCATGGTTCCTAGGTTTGGGAGTGGGTAAGGGACTCCCATAGTCAGTGTATAGACGTTGACTACCTTTCTGATTGCTGGGTGGCACTCTGTCCCATAACATCACCCTAGTCCCTGAGTCCAGAGTCCCTCTAAGTCAATGTCTTCAGAGAATAAACCTGGAGTCAGTTAAGAGTGGTGACTGGGCTGCAGAGGGCTGGAGGAAAGAAACGTGCTGTAAACGCCTTCAGCCAATCCCCCTGCTTCCACGTCCCCAGCAGCTTCCTTCAGCATGGCTGTGGCCTCCGGTTTTGAACTTTCTGAAATTGTGTCGCATGAATTGCTTTGCGCCTCAGTTTTCCCTCACCCGATTTCTATTCCGGATCTCCCTACTCTGCCAAGTCAGTGACCTATCACTGGTCCCTCGGTTTGCTGGCTTTTACCCATTCTCTTTACCCTTGTGTGCTGATGCGTTCCCCCCCCCCCCCGCCCCCTTTCGCCGTCACTCAGTAAGATTTCAAGAAAGAAATGCACGTGTTCAATCTACCATGTTTCACTGGAAGACATTAGCCTGTTTTATAGATGGGGAAACTGAGGCCCAGGCTTCAGGATTGGCAAGCTCTTCCGTGCTTCCTCATCCAGTGCTGGAAGAAGGGAGAGAACAGGATAGCTCCAGGGGTCACCAGATCAAAGGGAGTCTCTTCTGGACGGGGGCATTTGGATAGATTTAAGTAGGGGAGGAAGAAGAACAAGAGGGGACCGGCCTATAGATATTTTTTTTTTCAACGTTTTTTATTTATTTTTGGGACAGAGAGAGACAGAGCATGAACGGGGGAGGGGCAGAGAGAGAGGGAGACACAGAATCAGAAGCAGGCTCCAGGCTCTGAGCCATCAGCCCAGAGCCCGACGCGGGGCTCGAACTCACGGACCGCGAGATCGTGACCTGGCTGAAGTCGGACGCTTAACCGACTGCGCCACCCAGGCGCCCCGGCCTATAGATATTTCTAATCCACAAAATGCTCTTTTTATTGTTGTTTCAACGGAAGCATACCTAAAACATAATTGCCTGATCCTTGGAGTGATCTTGATAGCTGTATTACTTTCCTATTACAGCTATAACAAATGACCACAAATGTAGTGACTTAAAGCAACACAAATTTATTATCATAGACTTCTGGAGGTCCAAAGTCTAAAATCAGTCTCACCGGGCTGAAGTCGTGCGTCCGCAGAGCTGGTTCCCTCTGGAAGCTCTGGGGGAACATCTGTTCCTTTGTCTTTATGAGCTTCTAGAGCTGCCTGCGTTCCTTGGCTCATGGCTACTTCCTCCATCTTCAAAGCCCATCACTGCAAGCTCTCCTGCCATCGTTAAATCTCCTTTTTCTCACTTTGACATTCTTGCCTCCCTTCTGTAAGGACCATTGTGATTACGTTGGGCCCGTGCAGATAATGCAGGATAAGCGCCTCATCTCAAGATCTTTAAAAAAAAATTTTTTTTTAATGTTTATTTATGTTTCAGAGAGACAGAGACAGAATGCGAGGGGGTTAGGGGCAGAGAGAGAGGGAGACACAGAATCCGAAGCAGGCTCCGGGCTCCGAGCTGTCAGCACAGAGCCCGACGCGGGGCTGGAACTCACGAGCCGTGAGATCATGACCTGAGCCGAAGTCGGACGCTCCACCGACTGAGCCACCCAGGTGCCCCTCAAGATCTTTAAAGTAATCACACCGTCAAAGTCCTTTTTCCCTGTGGCATATGCACACATTCTGGGAACTAGGACACGGATAAGTTCGGGGGGTCATTATTCTACCTACCACAATAACTTTCTGATAACACTCATGACCCTCAGTTCTTGTCAAGATGTGGCGTCTATCGATATCTATAGATACCGATAAATGAATGAGTGGATGAATGAATGAAGAGCTTTTAGTGAGTCATCAAATATTTATTATTGGGTCCATTATCTGCTAGGTTATGTTTTAGACTATCTGCTAAGGAGATCTAGGAAACTAGTGTTTATTCTTACAAACTTGACCCTGCACGGTCTGAAAGCATGTTCTGTGTCGTACTAAAATGGCAACCAGTTCATTGATTACCGTGGAACTGAGACAAAAGAAGACAAGCTTATCGCCATCTTCCTTCTTCTAACCATTTGGCTATGAAAACGACAATGATACAAATACCGCAGAGAAAGTAGAACAGGTTCAATCTCTCCTCATCAACGAAGTAATCTTGTTGCGCTAACGGAGCGTATATGGGATAGCTGTTTGGAACATTTCTGGGTGAACTTCTCCAGGCAGCTTGAGTTCCACTGGAGGCCGAAAACCCGTGTGTAGCCACGGAGTCTGTCCACGTGAGCTGTAGATTTGACCTAGAGGGGACTGTTCTCCCTATAGTCTGAGTGTCTGACCCTGATGTAGCCTTTGGGATTGCCCTCAACGTGGTCTTTGGGTCTGTCCCCCGTGTGGCCTGCACACCTGCCCCTTGTGTGGCTTGTGAGCATGCCTGCTGTGTGGACTGTTGTCCTACCCTCCTGACAACCTCAGAGTATGTCCTGCAGGGGGCCTGTGGTGCTGTCCCCCGTGTGGATTGTAAATTTCCCTGTGCAGCCTGCCTGTCGGTCCTTGGGATGGGCTGCCTGCTGGTCTCCCCTTTGGGCTCAGCAGTGGTGTGGCTGGGCCCTGATGCCTTATAGACATAATAATACCCATTCCATTGGCTTTGGCTGAACACATCACCAGTGGGAGATGAGGAACCAGTGGGAGAGAATGGGGATACTGATGGCTCCGTCGTGTTGTTTCGCAATCTCAGTAAGCAGAAGCCCAGAGAGCAACCTTCACAATTGTTCGTGTCATGGGACCCATCCAAAGGCACCTCCCGAATGATCGGTAGCTCTGAAACCTTCTTAAAGTCATAGAATTTCTTCAGAATACGCAGCACCACGTTTTTCAGAATCCTCATGGTACTCTCTGGGGAGAACTCAGGGTTCTCAAATCGAGACCAGGAACACTTCTTGCACCTCTGAGCAAAGAGGCGCATAATCACCTGACCCTGGGATTTGTGGGACTCCAGGTGCATGTGACATAGGATATGCACTTGAGCAGAAGCCCAACTCCGCTGGCATGAGGAACACTGGAACCTGCAGATAAAAGGAACAAGGCCGTGTGCCTTCAGGTGATTGCTGACCCGAAGCAGGTTGGCCCTCCTGGCCTCAGTCTCTGAGATCTCTTCCAGTTTGAAAAAGTCCATATGATACTGACACATTGCCAAATAAGAATGAGAGGGGTGGGCGCCAGGGCGGCTTAGCCAGTTAAGTGTCCAACTCTTGATTTTGGCTCAGGTCATGATCTCACAGTTCATGGGTTCAAGCCCCCGTCAGGCTCCGCGCTAACAACTCAGGGCCTGCTTGGGGTTCTCTCTCTCTCTCTCTCTCTCTCTCTCTCTCTCAGAATGAATGAATAAACATTAAAAAAAAAAAAAAAAGATGAAAGGGATTGTGTTTTTAACAAAGCTTTTTCCTGTGAGCCACCATAGCTTCTATCCTGTGTGGCCCCACGTTTGCCTCTTTGCTAGTAAAATATCTCTGGGTGTCTCACGGGGAGGGGTCCTTCTGCCCCCTGCCAGTGAGATTTAAAACATTTTTTGTAATGTTTATTCGTTTTTTGAGAGAGATGGAAAGAGAGAAACAGAGCGCAAGTGCGGGAGGGGCAGAGAGAGAGGGAGACACAGAATCCGAAGCAGGCTCCAGGCTCCAGAGCCTGACGAGGGGCTCAAACTCACAAACCGTGAGATCGTGACCTAAGCCAAAGTTGGATGCTTAACTGAGCCACCCGGGGAACCCTAGCATCCCATTTGTGGTTTCCACTCAGGTTAAGGGAGGAAGCCTAGTAAAAGAAGAAACTTCCTGCGTTAAACAAAATGGAAGCATTTACATACTAAAGAACACTGTGCAAAGGGAGATCCTGGTGACCCTTGTTCCTTTAACATGCTCTGGAAGGAACCCAAGGATGCTGCTGAGGCTAAGCTGGCCTCTTCGTCCAAGAATGCCCACTGAAAGGCAAACTCTCACTCACCTGCCGAATCCTTTCAGCTCGTATTGCTTCCACCCTTCTGCAAGGCAGTTTGGATCGAGATTCTTATCCAACTTCAGGGTCCATCTGGCCCGGGGTTTCTCCTGCTGCATCAGTTCTTGAAATATCTGCTCCCATGTCCCAACATCTAAAACCGTTTTCTTCTCCTGAGGCTGGGGAGCCATGCCTGGTGAGTAGCTCAGTTTTATTTGGCAACTTGCAAGAGGGGAAAGAAAAAAAAAAACATCAGTTTCAGTTTCTCTGTCAGGAACACACGTCAGCTATTTTCTTAGGTTTCGTTTTAGACTGAGTACACAGAACAGGTCTTTGTTCAGAAGACAGAGGGCAGCAGAGTTTTGCTAGTTTGTGAACAGAACTCTCTAAGAGATATCTGAATACAGAGCTCTGTTCTAGATTCTGGGGGCATTTGTAAGTTACCTAAGTATTTTAATTTTCTCTTATTTTTACACGAGGCCAAGCACTTTGCTCGGCTCTGGGATAAATACCGCTGACTAAGAAAGCAGCTTCTACCCCCGCAGATGCTCACATTCTCACGCAGACATGGGAAGGTAGTGTGGGAGCGTGTGGTCAATGTTGTTCTCATGCACCCAGTAACTCTGGAGTTCAAACTCAAATGGGAGAGATAAGACAAGCAGGACCTCATGTCCTTGGAAGCCCCACTAGGGTTACTGTGTCCCAAATGGGATCAGTCTAAGCCTTCTCTGGCTTTCTAGATTTTAACATGTTCCCCTTCTTCCCTCCCAGCCTAGGGGCACCTGGATGACTCAGTCAGTTAGGGAACCAACTCTTGATGTCAGCTCAGGTCATGATAGCACAGTTCATGGGCTCGAGCACCCTGTCAGCCTCTGTGCTGACAGCACGGAGCTTCCTTGGGCTTCTCGGTCTTCCTCTCTCCCTTTGCCCCTCCCCCTTGCTCTCACCCTCACTCCCTCTCTCAAAATAAATAAATAAACTTAAAAAAAAAAGCCTGGAAAACCCTTAAGCATCCACTTTTTCTCTTTATGGCAGTCATCCACTTGATAATTTATTTCTGTAGTTACTCGAGCTGGAAGGAGGCTGGAAGGGGCTGGAAGGATTTGGTTTGATCAAAGGAGAGAAACAAGAAACTAGAAATGTAGTCCCTGATGTAACAATAATTTTACTTCGATTTTAAGCATCTCTTCGACTCCCAGAAACTCTAGAGGTATATGCAGAACAGATAACAGAAAATTTTGAAGGAATAATCTGGGGAATAATGAGGCTGGATGACCCCTAAGCTAAGTCCATATCTCCTGCTTTGGGGATTCAGAATAAGGAGAAATGAGTACTAGAATTGGGGTGCCTGCTTGTGGGTGACACCAGCCATATCGTTACCTCCTGGACCCCGGGATCACTTGTTGAATGAGTGGCAGAGTGGAAGACTTACATTTCTCTGAGGCCACACTGAATCCCAGGAAAATGTGGGCTTGTCTAAAGGAGGGGTTGAGGGGCACCTGGGTGGCTCAGTCAGTTGAGTATCCGACTCTTGATTTCGGCTCAGGTCATGATCCCAGGGTCGTGGGTTTGAGCCCCACATCAGTCTCTGCACTGAGCATGGAGATTGCTTGGGATTCTCTCTCTCTCTCTAATAAAATAAAATTTTAAAAAAATTTTTAAAAAAAGAGGAAGGAATGGTTTTCTAATGGTAGGAGAATAGGCAGAAGGCAGAAGGAGCAATTTGGGGAAATCCAAATGGGGGTCTTCAATCTGCTCTTCTGAGGGTTGCCCTCTCTGGGCTGGGACTCCTGGACATATCCTAGGAAGGACTGTTGGTCCAGTGAGGACAGCTTCTCAGCCAAAGATCAGCCTAGAGGGGAGGAAAGGTGTTGAAATCATATTGTCATAGAAGAACGTAAGGGAAGGGGTTGGTTCTCCACACCACTGCCCCTGCGCTGCATGCTTATGGCTGTTCACCACTACGTAGAACAGGGAAGGCAGAATTAGACGGTTGTCTTTAAAAGAACAAATAACACATCTATTACATACCGTCATCTCCTCGTCCTCATTCTCAGGCTATCAGGAAAGACAGATATATACCTTCACCGTCCCTGTCTCACTTTTCTCCACTTGTCCCTTCAGCTCAGAGCACAGACCAGAGCCAGCCCACCCGGGTTTGGGTACTCTCTCCCTTGGAGGCCCGGGGAAGCGCCTTCACTTCCCTGTACCTTGGTTTCTGCATCTAAAAGATGGGGATAATAATACCACCTACCTCACCGGGCTGTGCTGAGGATTGAATGAGTTGAAAAATAGTTACCAGCGCTTAGCAAGCAGACAGAAGCGTTTGCTATTTGTTGTTGTTGCTGTGTTACAGGTTTCCTTGTTAAGTTACCATAAAGCCTTTCTTAAATATGTTGAGGATAAAAACAAAGCTAAATTATATAGAATATATATATTATTATATACATGTATAATATGATATGTATATGTATATGTGTGTGTATATATACATATATATACATATACATATATACGTATATACATACGTATACATATATATACGTGTATATATATGTGTGTGTGTATATATATATATATATATATTAAATAGTATACAGGATGAAAAAAACTACAAATAAATGTGCACATAAGGACTCAGAGAGCTCAACAGCCCCTTAAGAATTCAGACTGGGCAAGAAAGACAATAAATAAATAAATAAATAAATATCCTAGAAAGAATCAGAAGAACTATGTAAAGTCAAAACAACTCAAAACCTCACAAGTTTTCGGGGCGCCTGGGTGGCTCAGTCAGTCGGGCATCCGACTTCGGCTCCGGTCATGATCTCACGGTCCGCGAGTTCGAGCCCCGCGTTGGGCTCTGTGCTGACAGCTCGGAGCCTGGAGCCTGCTTCGGATTCTGTGCCTCCCTCTCTCTCTGCCCCTGACCCACTCGCATTCTGTCTCTGTCTCTCTCGAAAATAAATAAACATTAAAAAAAATTTAAAAAAAAACAACTCGCAAGTTTTCAAAGGGGGAGCTTACTTCACAATTTCTGTGAAAATGTATTTGGCTTCAGGCCTCACGCGGTCCATCCAGGATGCTGGGGTGTCCCCCCCATAGGCACCCATTTGGATGTTAGGAGTAGAAAAGATCTTCCGTGAGCTTGAAGAAAGCTGAGCCCCAGAGAGGAAGGTGACCAACCTCAGGCCACCCAGAAGCCCCTGCGAGTAGAACCCATGAGTCCTATTCTTTTTTTTTTTTTAATTAATTTATGTATCTTGAGAGAGAGAGAGAAAGAGAGGGAGAGACAGCACACACGCTAGCAGGGGAGGGGCAGAGAGACAGGGAGAGAGAGAATCCCAAGCAAGTCTCCAGGCGGTCAGCGCAGAGCCCAATGTGGGGCTCGAGCCCACAATCCGCGAGATCGTGACTTGAGCGGAAATCAAGAGCCCTTTGCTTAACTGAGCTGCCCAGGCGCCCCCTACCCCCACATTCCCATTCTTGACAGCACTTCCTCTTTTGCACTACAGGCAGCCTTAAAACCAGAGTCAGAACTAGTCAGGCCCTATTCCAAGGCTGTGGTGAAGATAAAGATATGTTAAAGCAGGGTCTTTAAACCCTTCCACCCACACGGCACACCAGTGCCGGAAAACCAGCAGGCTAACGCCACACGGTTCACTGGCTTTTCTCCTGTCCCTGACTCACTTTACCCACTTGTTCCAGCCCACGGGGATCGCCTCTCGCATTAACCACCTACACCACGCTCTGATCTCGGGTGTGCTTCCTGAACCCCAGCCGAGACAAAGAGCCCAAGTAACTTTTCTTCACTTCCCTCCTTTGTGTACAAAGGCATTTTCTGCTCTGGCGCATAAGGAGCTGAGAAGACATCACTGCCATCCTCACAAGAAAAAAGCTCAACAAACTGAAAACGAACCACTCTTCTTAGATTCACTAGAGAATTGGGGACGCGGGGCAAACTGCTACCCAGACAACTGGAGAGACAAACAGGGGGACACAGAGGATCACAGCTTACCAGAGCCAAAAGCCCGGGAGCAGAAGCCACCACAGCTGGAACCAGTACTGGCCAGAACACTCGAAACTGCCATCGGCCAATTGCTGGGGGCTCAACGAAAACTAGCTTAAGAATTGAAAATCCAGGAGAGCCCAGTCTTAGAAGAGATTCCCATCCTTTCGTGAATTCTATCTCCAAGAACCCCACGAGGTCTCTTCACTATGAAGACGGACAAAATTCTTCTTGTGCTTTCAGCAGGGGAAGGAGGAAAATAACCATTTTTTAAAGATACCCAGGGGGACGCCAGGGTGGCTCAGTCGGTTAAGCGTCCGACTTCGGCTCAGGTCATGATCTCTCCATTCCGGAGTTCGAGCCCCGTGTCAGGCTCTGCGCTGACAGCTCAGAGCCTGGAGCCTGGATTCTGTGTCCCCTCTCTCTCTTTCTCTGATCCTCATCTGCTCTCTCTCTCTCTCTCAAAAATTAATAAACATTTAAAAAAATTAAAAAACCTAAAGATACCCAAACCTCTCTGTTCCTAACAAGGTCTTCTGTCAAGGAAAGCTATGTCACCAAAATCACACTTGGATTTTATAAAAGCCTAACTGACCCGAGGGGTGGGAAATACCCAAAGCCAACGGCAGCTGGCCTCCACCATACACATGGGAACGACCCCAGCGCTTCCCACGTGTGACTTCCTTTCTGCCTGCCGTAAGGACAAACCTACCAATCTTGCAATGATGAGAGAAAAGAGCCAGGCATAAGCTCCACAGGGCAGAACTACTCCTGGGCTGTTCTCTGGGAGAGGAGCCAGGTCCCACACAGGGCAAACTCATTCTCCTCTCAGCTCATAATATCTGGGGGAGAAAAAAAGAATTCAGTCAGCCATCAAGATTTCCAAACATGTGCTAGAATCATTAAACCATCAAACCACGGAAGAGGTTTTAAAGGCTCTCTAGGTCCCATCCTTTACTGGTTCACTTTGTAATGGTTAATATTTGAATTATAAGTGCAAATTCAGATACAATTCTTGGGGGAAGAATTGTCAGTGGGGGAAAAGCTTGAGCTCCAAATAAGAAGATGAGGGTATACATTCTCTAACATTTACCGAGTTACTTAAGCTCTTTGAACCTCAATGTCTTCATCTATGAAATGGGAATACCCATCCCACTATATTAAATGATGTATGCACTAATATGATATAAATATGAATCAAAACTACAAAATACTAGGGGCGCCTGGGTGGCTCAGTCGGTCGGGCATCTAACTTTGGCTCAGGTCATGATCTCGCAGTTTGTGAGTTCCGGCCCCACATCCGGCTCTGTGCTGACAGCTCGGAGCCTGGAGCCCGCTTCGGATTCTGTGTCTCATTCTCTCTCTGCCCCCCCATCCCGTGAGATAAATAAATGTGTGGGTTTTTTTAGTTTTTTTTAATGTTTTATTTATTTTTGAGACAGAGCATGAGGAGGGGAGGGGCAGAGAGAGAGAGGGAGACACAGAACCCAAAGCAGGCTCCAGGCTCTGAGCTGTCAGCCCAGAGCCTGACGTGGGGCCGGAACTCACAAACTGTGGGATCATGACCTGAGCCGAAGTCAGACGCTTAACCGACTGAGCCATCCAGGTGCCCAAGATAAATAAATGTGTAAAAAACTAAAAAAAAAAAAAAAACAAAAACAAAAAAACAACTACAAAATACCAGGTGGCATCACTTCAAAAAAGAAGACTATACAGCAGCTTAAAATAGTTGTGCTTGGATGGGCCAGAGCATTTGAACTCAATAATTCAACAGTAAGGAAGAGACAAGGACCCACTTATGGAAAGAAGAGACACAGTTAGACTGAGAACTTAGAAAGTGTCTGTGTCTGTGTCTGTATGTAGAAAAGTAAAAGATAAGATGAATAACCAAATTGTAGAGCATTTTATCTGCTAGAATGTACCTTTATCCCCACATCTATGTTGTCCCTCTAGTAATGTGATGGCATAGGACTCTTAAACAAGAAATGCTCCAGAACGGACACATCTAATGGAGCTTTATAAAATACAAGGGTCCAGGCGCACCTCTGAAAATTCTGATTCTGCAGGTTGAGGGGTGGAGAGGGCATGTAGTTTTTAAAAGCTCCAAGAATGATATTGGCATACACTCTTGCCTAAAAGTCACTAATACGTTAAAAATCTGAGGCTCGGGCAGTCCGAACCACTCGCCAAGATCTAACATTCTGAGTGGCAGCGACAGGAGGCTCAGCCAGGTGCTTTGAGTCCCACTTGTGCACTTTCTTGCACTGTGTGATTCGGGAAGGCAAGGTCAGCCTTGATTAGTCCAGTCGTTGACTTGCCAAGGCTGAGTGGCCCTGGCATCAGAAAGCAGCTTGCTTTCTGATGGACGGAGTCCAAGAGAAGGCCACAGTCGTCCTGTACGAATTTAATCAACAATGGTATACACTGAAATCCAGGGAAGAGGGCTATGAGCAATGGAGGCAGATCAGCCTTGGCCATCACGATGCAAAGCTGCAGACATGCTGCACGGCCTGCAGCTGTGATTGGTCACTCCAATCAGCAGGAACTTGGCTTTTTACCTCTGCGGCCTCAGGCTGGCCATGACAGTGCAGCCCAGGCCTTGGGGAGATCCTGGTATCAGTGAGAATTCTGAAGCGGTGCTGAGAGCAGCCAAGAGGCCAGGCCGGCAGCAGGAGGCAAGCGGGCTCAAAGCCACAGGTCCCCCAGGGGTGGTTTGGGGAGTATGTTAAAGGATCCCTGATCCCGATCTCTAGGTAGATGCTTGGCAATATTTTCCCCCCAAGGAGAGTTTAGGAGATGAGTGTTGGAGCCATCTCAGAATCTGACCTAAAGTCTTCCACGAAGTTATTGATTTCTCCCAGTTCACTCCCCGGATCAATTTCACAGCCTGGTTCCCATACCTCCCTGTGGGGCGCTTTTCATTCTTGGCCACAAGATGGAGGGTTAGGCTTTCCACTGTTGTTGGAGGAAAAGAGGTCAATTCTCTCTCTCTCTCCCTGCCAACTCTTCAGAGATTTTTTTTCTTTTCCATTTCAGTTTTCAAAATCCAGATTCATTATCACCTTGTTTCGGTGAGGAGGGGCTCAGCTGGCCCTGGGAGCACCTTTAATTATTGAGCATCAGTAGCAAGTGTCAGATCCGCAGAGAGCTCGGTGAGTAGGGAGAGCGACTGCTTCTGAACGAACCGCGCGGTGCACAAGACCTGCTCTGAAGGCAGGCGGGCTGGGAGATTGCAGGTGACGGATGTGGCTGCGGGCATCGGCACTGCCGCACTGTTTTCTCCCCTGGCTCTTCTCTGCCAGCCCCACAATTTATAACGCTCTGTCGTGTCCAATTTCGGCCACAGCCTGGTGAATGTCATAAGGCTGCAAACACTGCGAGGCTTTACTTTCTGTGTGTTTTCTCCCACTTTGCGTTTGTTACAATCCATGTCTCCCAATAACCGATTAACTTTCGGATCCACTTTTTGTTCTCGTTAAGCTCCCGGGGCGCGGGAAATGAGTATTCAGAGCACGCCCGTGTGGCACTGAGCTGAAAAATTATTCTGGCCCAGATATTTAGGGAGAAGAAAACGAGCTACTATCCCCAGGGAAATTGATAAACAAAAGGGATCGGATTGGGGGGAGAGGACCCGGATTTGAATCCACGGCCGATTGCCATGGTCTGTTCAGGCACCATTACCGGGCATCTCCCTGCCTCAGCTTCCTTTCCGCATAATAAAGCATTAGTTCGGACAGTCTCGGGCTCAGCCCTTTCAGTCCTAGCGCTGGCATTCTGTGGGAGGGTTGAGGTTATGGATCTACACTGGGGGGGCAAAAGGGTCTTTCCATATCCCAGATTCTTGTGATCCACAGCCTCAGGTTGTCCCGAGGCGGTAGTAGGGTAGTGAACTTTAGAGCAGTTCTCTGAAGGTGGAAAGCCTACCTCCTGGTAGAGCTTACTTTTCCCTCAAAGAGAACTGGGGAGTAGGTAAAGCTGAGGAGGAGATCTAGACGTGCAGGAGGACAGTGTGTAGAGGTCGGTGCCTAAGACAAGGGAGGGGTGGTGAAGGAAACAGGGCTATGTACCTTGAGGAAGGGAAGATCCACTAGACGGAGGGCTAGCTAGAATTACCAAAGACCTTAGGTGTGTGCAGAAGCGTGCAAGCTTGTCCCTGGGAACGCCAAGGGCTGACCCGAGGGGGAAGCTACAAGAAGAGCTTTCATACAACGTAAGGGACAACTGAACAAGACTGTCATTCCAAGCGGCACAGAGACGGAGTGGCTCATCCTACCCACCAGCCCCTCTCTTCTAGCAGCATCGCAGGAATTTTGAGTAACACACAGAGGGCCGGATTAAGAATTAAAGACGGGGACTGACATTCAAACTCTTCCAGGAATGGACAGGGCATCCCCATAGAGAGGATATTGAACAGTTCACCACCAAAGGTCGGCTGGAGGAGAGGACTCTAGGGCGTCTCCCTGGATTTATTAAAATCTCTGAGTGCATCTCCCTCTCCCCTGGTATTGAAAATAAAGTGCAGGAGAAACTGGCATGGCCCTGCTTGGCTTGGTGCAAGTCCAAGGGTCAGTGTAAGTGGGCTAAGTGGGAGCTTGTTTGCAAAAAGATTATGATAAAGTCTAGGCTACCACACTTTCCGTAGCTCTGACCCTCAAGTCAGTGAGCACACAATGGTCCGCGTTCATTTGTAGCCTTCAGAAACGTTTCCACTTTTCTCTGCATGATTTCCTTAAGTGCCGACTGCTAGATAGATTTGATGCGTAACAAGTACGAGTGGGTCTAGATTTACAGATAAAATGCAGGGGAGAACTGAAAACAAGACATTACTTAGGATCTGCTCTTGCCTTGAGAGGTATGTTCTACTTCTAGTCTCCCGAGACAAGGCAGCTTTGATGACGAAAATCCATCTTGTATTCCTGGCTCTAGTCATTTTCAGGGACTTTCATCTCCACTCAGTTAAGCCACACCATCCCGCGGCCTCATACTTGACCTTGTCATGTCCCAGATTATCCCGTGTCCAGCTGCAACCAGCTCTCTCCTTCGGCTACTCCCACCAAAGCTATTGCTAGACCTTGCCAGCCCCTGCCCTCCCTACCCTCTCCGTCCGTCAGCGCCCTGCCACCTTCACCTCCTTCCGTCTCCAGATTAGATAAGGTGGTCTGACACTGAGACTTGTCCCATCTGACTGCTAAAAATCCCAACCACGGGTGAACCTGCTTCCTGCTTTGGTCAAGTACGTAAGTAGCCTGCCGGATGCTGTTGGGAAAACACACACATGTGGATGCCATTGCATATTTACGTTTCCGGTCTCAGTAGAGCCCTCTACCTTGTCCAGAAAATTCTCGGCTTCCTTCTCTTCCACTCTACTGCAGCTATTTCGAACTGTGTACACTCTCCCCCAAATCCCAACCTGCCATTTTCCCAGCTCATGCTGAGGAGATGGCTTTACCCCACTCACCAGGAAAGCCGAAAGCTTCAGATGAGGACCTCTTCAATGTTCTGCTACCAGACCTACAAACTCCTTTGTGCCCATCCCTCTGTCCTTCCTTCCTGCTTTTTAATGAGGTGTCCTTCAACCTAAGCCGAGCAATGACTCCCATCCTTCCCGAAAATCTTGACGTTTTCGTTTCCCTATTTCATATTTCTGATGGTCTCTGTCTACTGATGCTTCCACTTGGCATTTAAATGTGTTGACCCCACCTCCCCTTCCAGCCATCACTGACATCCTGCCTCCCCGTCGTAGCCACTTTTTCGAATGAGTCACACACTCACTGCCGCCACTTCCTTACCTCCCACTACACCTGACTTCTGTCCCCAACACCCCACTAATCCCAGCCTCACCATCGTCTCCCTTAACCTTCCTGTTCCTAAACCCACTGGGTAATTCCTAGTCATCATATGACTTGATCTCTGGGCAGGGCTTCGGCCTCTTTGAAACAAAAGCTCCTTTGACTTCTATGATACCACACAGTCCTGTTCTGTTTTGTTTTTCTGCTCAGCTTTCTAGCCACTCTCTTAGCCTCCTGTGCAAGTTCTTCCTGTGCTTAGCAGTGGCCCTCAGAGCTCTACCGTCTTGTCTGATGTTCTACTCTTAGGATAGCCCAGGCTTTCCTTTCTATAATGGCCTTATGCACCCTGCTGCCCGCCTACAGGTCCAGTCCCTTTGAGTGTCATAACCTCATCTGCAATTGTCTCCTGACCGCCTCCACTTTGATTTCCACAGGACCCTTCAATGTGCCGCACTGAAAGTAATCTACCTAAAATTCAGATCTTATGCCAACCACCCCCCCACCCCCCACCCCCACCACGGAATCCCCTGTTTCCTTACTACTCTTAAATGGAAGACCCAACTCCTCGGCTTGACCCCATAACCCTTCATGACCTCTGCCTCCCTCTTCAGGCCAGGGTTTCTCAACCTCAGCCATTGACATTTTGGGCTAAATAACTCTTTGTTATGGGGGCCTATTTTGTGCATTGCAAGATACTTAGCAGCATCCCTGATCTCAGTGCTTCACTCTTTTTTTGTTGCTGAATACTATTCTAACCGATGATATTTCTGAGGCTTGTTCATATTTTATGGACACTCCGCATTTTTTCTTATTCGGGTACTCTCCCTAACTTTATTATACGATTCTGTCTGCAGTATTTAGACCACTTCTGGAACTTGCCTCCAACTCTGAGAACACGCTAAAAGAAACATTGAAAACCTGAATATATTATAGGTAACTCCCTGTCACCCATAATGCTGTGGTGTGGTGGGGCAGGGAACAGCAGTGAATGGACCCCATCTCAGCCTTGGGGGCCAAAGGGGGGCCAAGATGGGTCTAAACCTATCAGTGAAAGTGCATTTCCCTTCAACAGTTATCAGTTCGGGTGCCCATTCTGAGCCGGTGAGATCCCACTCCTGCTGGGTCGTGTAGGGTGCAGATCGGATCTCCGGACCCTACCGCATGCACCTCCTCTGTCTCCTTGAGGAAGTTCAGTCTCAGAGTGAAGTTGACGCTTCAGAGGCAGAGAAGGGAGATCAAAAGAAACTTGGTTCTTGACAACATCACTGGGCCCTGGCAAAACCCTCTTCAAGGGTTCACCTTATCTCAGTGAACTGGGCATTGTTGTTCCCCTTTATTGTCCGAATCTGTTTGAGTTAAGTTTCCTGGTCCTTGTAGCATAAAGGGTATACTTACTTTGGAGCATGGCCAAGGACATATGAGCCTGATGCCAGTGGACTCTGAAGGCGGGCAAATGAGGCCACTGCCCCCAACAAACTTCCAGGTCACACAAGGAACCCTGGCAAAGAATACAGAGGTCCAGAAAAAGAAAGACCTACGCTTCAGAGAAAGACTTCTGCTTCAGTTTGAAACCATAAGAGACTCTTAAATACTGAGAACAAACTGAGGGCTGAGGGGGGTGGGGGAGAGGGGAAAGTGGGTGATGGGCATTGAGGAGGGCGCCTGTTGGGATGAGCACTGGGTGTTGTATGGAAACCTACTTGACAATAAATTATTTTAAAAAAATAAAAGAAAGAAAGGATTCAGAAAGGCCATCATTAATTAAGAGTCCTACACACGCACATACTCTGGTAAGTTTTTTCTTTTTTTTCTTTTTCATATCAGAGGAAGACAAGAAACACAAAAACCTACAGGTATCCCAGCAAACGGGAAAAGAAATGGCTCACCTACAAAGAAACAGAAATCAAGTTAGCTTCAGATCATTTCTTATTAACATTAAAAGCCAGAAGGAAAAGAAACAACATTTGGGAAGTTTAAAGGGAAAACATTCAAGGCTGAAAAATATATCAAGTTTTTTCACTTGCGAGGGGGTAAAAAGATGTTCTTAACAAGCAAGGACTCAGATAGTACCTATATTGATGCTTCTCAGAAATCTTATTAAAATTGTGCTCTGAAAGATAAATAACATAAGAACTCTAGGATATGAAGAACTTTAGTGCTTCAATATTTAATATAAAGCTTACTGTTAGCATCTGAAAGATAATTTTTTATCATAATATTAGGATGGTTCACTTTCTAACTATTTTTGCATGACATTTTAATCACCAATACATGACCTCCATGAGGCAGGGAGTTTTGTCCATTTTGTTCACTTTTCCATTTTCCATTTTGTTCCCTGGAAAAAGTGCTTAGCACATAGTTGGTGCTCAAGAAATATTTGCTGAAGGAATGAGTCAACCAGAAATAGATGCTGAATCAGGTCCTATGCCTTTCCCCTACATGTTGTTTTGTTGTTTTTTGTTTTTTGTTTTTGAAACAATTACTGTTCTGATTTGCACTCATGGATTTCTCAATGCTGAGCCATCCTTGCATACCTGGGATACTCTTTACTTTAGTAGTGTACTATTCCTTGAATATACAGCTACATTTGATTTGCTAAGATTTTTATGACTAACCTTACATTAGCTGCTGTTGTTTTGTTTTTTTAAACCTTATTTATTTATATTGAGAGAGGAAGAGAGAGAGAGAGAGAGAGAGAGAGAGAGAGAGAGAATCCGAAGCAGGCTCTATGCTGTCAGCATGGAGCCCGATGTGGGGTTCGAACTCACAAACCATGAGATCATGACCTGGGCCCATATCAAGAGTTGGACGCTTAACCAGCCGAAACACTCAGGCGCCCCTGTATTTTTGTTTGTTGTCTGTGTGTGTCTGACTTGTTTTTGTTCCATCTGCCCAGAATCCATTCTCCTTTCTCTTCCTAAAGGGCCCTGTTTTCATTTGGACAGTTACCGCTTACTCGTTCTGAGCCCGCGAGGCTCGGGTTACGCTAACTCTGCCATTGTTCTGGACGTGGACCCATGGTGCCCTCCGGACCTGCTGGAGCACCAGATCTGCCACAGAAGGAATCTCAGTAATGGACATGGGAGCCAAGCTGGACCAATAAGTTCCCTTCTCAGGACTTGTACTGGAATTGTCAGTACAGACGTGGCTCTTATTCTGCTGTGGCTCCCCACTGAGAGACTGCCGGCTTGCACCTGCTGGGGACCACCTTGCCCCACCCAGGAGAAAGGGTGCCTGGAAGCAGCACACAGGAACCTTCAAGTGCCTAGTTTCAGCCTGCCGGAAGACACACTCCCATATTTGTTAGCAACATGAACGAGTTAGCTCCATTGTCTTCCCTAAGTCCATTTGACAAAATGAATATAACACTCATAAATCAGAGCTGTCTGTATCTGTGCGTGTGTGTGCGTGCACACGTGTGTGTGTCCTCTATCGAGTTTTGGTGTCGGCTCTATGCCAGTCTTATTAAAACATCTGGAAAAATTTTCCTTCTGTTTACACTCTGGAATATGCTAGAAAGCTAATTATCCACACCTCCTTCCACTTCCAGGTTACATGGAAAAGTAGACATTGGACCCAGGAGGGAATGAAAATATAGTAGACCTTATGATACTGGCAGAAATGGCCCGAAGGACATGCTGAGCTCTGCAGCCCAAATGGGGGCCTCCTGAACCGAACCTCCCAGTCACTGGAAGCTGCTGGCACAAAGGCCCCGCCCACAGATGCCCCTGTACCCATATATGCACGGTGGGGAGGGCCAGAGAGCCCTGTCCGGAGTCAGTTTTGGTTATTTCAACTCTCCTGAAGAATTATGCGTTTCAATTAGAGTCTTCTTGTTGTTATACTTTTCCCACTCCTCATGCTTTATATTTTTTATTTTCTTCATTCATCCAAAACCAGATTCCTAGGGATTGCTTATTGTAACCTATCCAACTACAATCTTTTACTAACCGCGTTTACATTCCCTCACCAAGAGACTATTAGCGTGCCTTCCCTCACTCCATCCTCCTTTTGCCTGTTAACAGGATTGGAATCTTTAGTCCGAGTTGTTAAAATATTGATTTCTTCTCTTTTAAGAAACTCGAGTTATATTTTAAAATGAGATTTTCTGGATTCATTGAAAATCAGCATTTTTTTCTTGTATGTTTCATTTTCCCCAATCTGAATTTTTATTCCTGATTAAATTTTAATCTAGAAGGCATAGATCTTCAAGTCCTTTGTAAGATGTTCACAGGTGCATACTCTTTTGAGCCCTTGCAGCCCTTGGTTGGAGGACCAAAGGAATCACGGTTCTGCTTTTCTACTCATCCTCTTTAAATACTTCCTAGGTCTACCAGCCTCCACTGCTGCGGATAAGAACATGAATGTCAAAATCATTCTTTCCCCTTGTAAGTAACCTGCTCTCTCTTTTTAAAAAACTTGTAAAATATCCTTTTTATTTCTGGAAATTAAAACTTCACCGCAAAATGTGTGTTCGTATTATTTTATTAATTACATCTATAATCCTGTGACTTTTTATACAAAAGCATTTCTCTTCAGTTCCAAGAAATCACAATTTTTAATTATTGTTTCTCCATTCTTTCCTTTTCCTCTTCTGGAGCTGTTTGTCTTTGTCAATTATACTTCCTGAGTCCACCTTCCATTTCTCTTTTATTTGTGTTTAAAATTTTCATTGATTTGTCTTTTTTGGTCTATATTCTGGACTATATTTTTAGGTTTCTTTCTTAGATGACTAATCCAGTTTTCAGTCCCTGCATATATTATCACCGCTTCTGTGGGAAGTTTCAATTTTAGAAATTTTTTTTAACTATATTTCCTAACTTTTGAGGGTTCTTTCTTATTATTGTTGTTATTTCTTAATTTTTTTTTACATTTATTCATTTTTGATAGAGACAGAGTGCGAGCGGGGGAGGGGCAGAGACAGAGGGAGACACAGAATCCAAAACAGGCTCCAGGCTCGGAGCCATCAGCACAGAGCCTGACGCAGGGCCCAAACCCACGAACCATGAGATCATGACCTGAGCTGAAGTCAGAGGCTTAACGGACTGAGCCACCCAGGCGCCTCTATTGTTGTTATTTCTCATTATTTCTCTTTTGTAACATCTTCTTGAATCTCACTCAAAATTTGTATCAAAGCGTTCTCATTCTTGCTCTCTCTTTCCTCTATTCCATTTAAATGGGCTCTGTTTTATTTTTATGTGTCAGTGTTATAGCTTTCCTTTCATTCTCTGAAATGCCTCGCGTTATTATTATCATTATTATTAATTTTCATTCTTATGAACACAGCTTACACCTGTCAGCCCCATCAGCCAGTGTAGGTTCCCTCAACACAATTAAGGCTGGGCTGTTGAGGCCTTGAAAGGCATTAGACCCTCTCCAGGTAGACCCATGGCAACAGGTAGACAGGCTAGGATTCCTAAATTAAGGAAGGGGAAGGCCACTGGGTTCATGAACTTATCCAGGCTCGTGAGAGGGAAAAGAGGACACTGCAAAAGAGCAGCGCCCTTCAGCAGGCCTGGCCCACCCAGGACAGCTGGTGCCAGCAGGGGCCGAGAGAGCCGGTCCTGGGGCTGAAAGTGCTGCACTGACTTCAAGGCCAGCGGCTCCCGGGCTTGGCCCCCGGCTCTCTGAGATGCGAACCATCACTCGCTGCAGGCAGATCCCAGGTGACTGCCTGAATCATCTCCATGGCAACTGAAGTGCCAGTCAGGGCAGGTGGGACCTCTTCCAGGCTTCCTTTGGTCCCTGAACTCTGGCCACGTGGTCAAGACATCTGAAAGGAGTACTGAGACAGCATCTGAGTTCAAAACAGAGTGTTTTCTTCCCCCCCCCCCCCCCCCTGCACTTTGAGAACATACGCTCCACTATTCATAGTTCGGAAGGGGAAAACAGCTGTTATTTTTGAAAAAAGAGACCCCCTGGCGTGGTGGCAGTCATCCGTCATCAGTGAAGACTGCCGACAGAATGCGCCATCAGTGAAGACTGCCGACAGAATGCGGCGACGCCTCTTCCCAACAACCTTGTGAAAGTCAAAACGTTATGAACAGGAAGATACTTTGTTGCAAGTATGTCACTATGAAAATGCAAGCTGATGTGACTATTAACATCAATAAAAACTGGTGTTACGATGAAAAAGAAATGCGCTGTCACACAGCAGTAAAACTCCCTGTCCCTGGGCGCGTTCAGAGCGAGATGCATGGCCCTCCCTTAGAGACGATCGGGGGAAAAGGAATGCATTGGACTTTAGAGTCATTGATCTCCGAGTCCCTTTTCAATTTTCTAAAAGTCTGTAATTCATGCCACACGTGGAAGTATCATAGGCCTGGGAACGAAAATTTCCCCAAAGTTAAACTAAACTCCGTAAGTTGGAAGTCAAGTAGGAACAAATATACATTCTAAACTGGGGTAAAGTATGGCCTCAATACATGGCTAGTGCACACAGACTTCTCTTTCACTAAGGACAAGGAAAAAAATATTACAATGGGAATTCTCTAGTAAAATAGCTTAGCTGCAGCCCATTCTCATCATCCTGACAGGCTGAGGGAAAGAGGGGCCCCAGACTTAATTAGCAAAATGTGACAAATCCTCTCTTGAGCCCTAGGCTTCAAGCCCACCTGCTCCTGCTGTCTCCCAGGCCCATATTCCAAGTCTCCAGTCTGTGCCTGGCTGTGGTATAAATGGATGAGTTCATAGCTGCAAGTTATCAAGAAAAACCATCCACCCCTACTCAAACGAACCTGAGTAAGAATCACATCTCTGTCAGTTATCATATCCAATATAATCCGAAGACGAATGAGCCTTGTTAGATTTCTACTGGAAACTGACAGGAGACCCCATCCTCACGAAACCAAGTACAGAATGCAAAGTGGAAGAGAAAGTCGAATCTGGCTAGTGAGGCTTTTCATCATTTACTTGATTCATTAATTTGACCAACCCAAACAAAGACTCCTTTGTGCGCTTAGGCATGGGGCTCCCACCATGGGGAGAATCCAGACAAGAACTGGTGAGGTTTTCTGTCCCTAACAGGTTTATGGTAACAGGTGCCGACACACTCTGACAAAGGAGAAAATAACCAGGAATTAGGAGTCTCCGTTAAGGGGGTTAGCGGGACGTGGGAAGCTTATTTCTCGCCAGGAAGATTAAGAAACACTTTCTGGCCAGTTAATATTTGCGCTTAATCTTGGAGAATGGGAAGAATGCAGATGTGCAAGGGTGAAGACAAGTAAGGCCCGGAGATGGGTAAGTATGGAGAATATTCACAGGACAAGGCATCTATCTATCAACTGCTTACTGTGTGCCAGTAAGGTGCTGTGCAAAGCTCTTTAAACAGATTGTTTCACTCAATTAAGAAACTGAAGCCCAGAGAGATTAACTTCTTTGAAGACACCCAGCTTAGAAGTGATAAAATTGATACAATAGTCGGTGATGGTTATAGGAGGATATATTTATAAAAGTCACTGATGCTAGATCAAGAGGATAATGCCAAGTTAAGATCAATGTGCCTCGCTCTTGAGATATTCTCTCTAGATCTTATTATTGGAAAGATTCAATAACTCTATTATTCACTACATTTTCCACTCATCATAGGGGTTTGAGAAATCTTGAAAACCTAGACTTACTTTACAGACTGAAAATGGTCAACTCCCACTACTTTACCACATGGTTCTCGGTTCTGAATTCAAGAGAACTCGGAGATGATTTAAGGAAAGGCTGACTATAAGCTGGAACCACTTGAATCTGGCAGAGGTGAAGGAAGGAGCCTTGGGCGAGTCTCTTCATGAAAGAGTCAACTTAGTGGAATAGAGTGGAGTCCCCACCGCTTACTTCAGGCTGGAGACAGTCCTATTTTGTGGAAAATAGAGTCGTCTGGAACAAGAGTCGACAAACCAGGGGTCAGCAAACCAAATTCAGCTTGCCACCTGTTTTTATAAATAACATCTTATTGAAACAAAGCCACAATCATTAATTTATTGCTACTCTCATGCAATAATGGTACTGAGTAGATGCTACAGAGACCATGGGGCATGCAGACTCTTAACTATCTTGCCGTTTACAGAAAAAGTTTGTTGACCTTTGACATAGAGAAATCAGAGCATTCTAGCACATTCACATCGGAAGGAAGAACAGAGATCATTTAGTCCCTTATCCCCTCCCTCCCCTCAACACACATAGAGAGACCGAGCCCAGGAAGGAAGAGATTTACCTAAAATCACAAAACTGGTAAGGGACCATAACTGGGGTCACTAACCATTAGAATAATGTTCTTTCTACCACAGTAATCCTGAAAGACTAACGTAGCTTGTTTTCTAAACAATTACTCATCACTAATTCCTGAGATGCGGTGGGGGGGGGGGGGGGGGGGGGGGCGGGGAGGCCACGACCATGCTTCCTCAGGCTTCTGTGGAGGAGGAGAGAAGTTCTGTGGTCCACACTGGAAATGGTGATAGGCCTTACGTAGCGGAGTTCTACCTGAACTCAAGTTGGCATCTGAGGGAAAATCAAACGGCACCCAAATTTCCCTCTAAAGTCCCTCGGGAAGCCCCACGTTACCTGACGTAATGTTTCCCATTGAGTCCAACACCGCCCGTTGGCCTTTCCAGGCTGGAACTTTCTGGAGATGCCTTAGATGAAGCGGCTGGTGTCGTCGCCACATCGCTGAGGGTGCCTTCCACCCCCAAGCAGCACTCGGGGAATGAGATGGTGATGAGGGATTGGCACGCTCTCACCTGCCACCACACTTCTCCCGGCACGGGGCCCTGTGTACCAAGTGGAAGGCCAGGTGGTGTCCCTGCATTATTCGAATGATTTTCCTGCTCTTCTCCCTCAAGCTTGCGTAGCTGCATGAGTGTAAGACTCTAGCTTCCGCTAGATACTCGAAGCTGTGTGAGGCAGCGAGTGCTACAGTTCCCTGTGCCTTGTAGAGATCGCCCACGTCGGGGATGTCTGCAGAGCAGTTGTGTGCATGCATCTAGGGAAATGGAGTGCAGAGAGGTGAGAGATTTTCCCAAAGAGATAACTCGTTGTGGATCCAGCAAAACTTCATGCGGATTTCGTATCAGAAATTAACAGAACCTTGGGATTAGAATGTCAGCGGAGGGCCAAGGACTCCCAGACTGTGCCGAGATCGAGAACTGCACCTCCAGCAGCTTGGACAGATAGCCTCTTCCTGAATCCCCCAGGGGCCACCTTCACTATTTCCTGCGGGAGCCCACCTTGTGTTCAAACACTATTGACCGTTGAATAATTATTCTGTACATTAAAAAGAACTTACAGCTCCTAGTCCTATCTCCCAAAGCCACATAGAGTCTTTTCTCCCTTTCCTTGGGATGGTTCTTAGGGTGCACCCACATCAATCAGGACCCCTTCCTGCCCCTTCTTCCATCCTCCCGGTGACGGGGCAGCGTGGACGGATGATGCCTGCACGTGTGTGCATGTACACATATATACATATATGTTGGGATGTGCAAGGGAAGGAGGAGAGAGTTACAGCAGTTCCGAATTAGTGAAGTGTAAAAACCATGTGAAAGAAAGAGTTTAAAAATAGAGCCTACTGCACAGGGCATTACATGCCCAACTAAAAAGGTTGTGCTTTAGATGGGAGAGCAACGCAGCCTGGTAGACAATTTAGAAAGATTATTCTGCCTTTATCCCATAGGAGATATTTGCAGGACCCGGGCAGGAAGCCCATTAAGAAAATACTGCAGGAGTCAACGAAGCCTGAGCAAATCAGAGCGCACAAAGATGGGGAGACAGAGGCATGGTACAGAAACGTTCAGGAGAGACCGGAAGACTTGGTGACTGATACAGACTGTGAGGCAGAGAGAGGGATCAGGGATGGTGCCAGGGGTGATGTCCACAGACCGAACAACTCCAAAAGGCTGCCACTACCGGAAATTTTCATTCCGTGGCCTCGGCGCCCTCCCAAAGGAGAATCTGCCGGGAGAGAATGATACATTAACTGCGGAAGTTGGCAAGGAGTGAGGAATAAGAAACACTAATTACAGGCCAAGATAATTAACCAGCAGGTCTGGGATCAGCTGCATGTAACCTCAGCTCATCTGCTCCTGAAAATGGCCAACAGAGGATGCGAGGGGCAGACTGCGGGCAGGACATTTTGCAAATGCTAAGGGAGCAGCTGAGCTCAGACCTTGGTGACACTTGAGTTTGATGTACTTGGCGCTTTAGCTCCGGTTGCTGGAACCCTTGGGGTGCCAAATGCACTGCAGCCAGCTGTCCACTTGTCCAAATGTCACTTATGCCTCTAGGCCACTAATTACCAGGCTCCCCTTTGGCTTTATTGCGTCACTCCATTAGGGGCTTGTTGGCGACATGTACAGGAAATGGATTGGGGGCCATTAGACTGTCCAGGTTGAGAAGGGTCGGGCCTTCCTCTTGGGAAAAAAAAAGCCTACTTTTATCATCTGACCCCGGAGAAAGATCTCAGGACTAGGAAAGAAGGTGTTCTTGTCCCAGCCCAGCCGCATGGCCTTGAGCAAGTAAATTATTTCCAGTCACACAGCCTCTGTTTGCTGATCTGATACCTGGGGCATAAATAGTCCCTGATTGTGAAGATCAGATGGAATCAGAGGCCTAGGGGTATGCACTTAAGGGGCTGTTGTTACTGCTGTTGACGTTAATTTCCAACTTGAACATTTAGGTACTTTGGACTGGGGATGAAGAAACCAGGGTTTAAATCCTATTTCTGCTAGTATGATATATGACTTTGGGCAAGTCTCTTTTCTGTAGGCCTCAGTTTCTTCATCTGCAACACTGAAGGTATTGGTCTAAATCAGTGATTCTTACGTCCACTAGAGTTGCCTATGGAGATTCTTAAAAGCGCGGGTGCCCACACTCTACCCCAGACATATTGAAGAAAATTCTAAGGAGATACTAGAATCGCATAACCACCGAGGACCACTGGATTGGACAGCCAAACCCCTCCTGCCTCCCCCCTCCGTATACCTGCTCCCTCCACACTTGGAGCTACTTGATTCCCATCTTCAGGTAAGCCCGCCCACAACCTCCCACACCGATCCTGTGGGTCAAAGCTCTGGACCTCAGCATCAAGTCTGGTGGCGCTACACTGGCTTTGACTTCCTGCTTTACTCTCACCTCTGAGCCCTGGCCAGTTGTCAAGATGTGGTGTTACCCTGTTCCCGGAGGCAGTTGCATCGCTGGGCTTGTCTAGTCCTGACTGGCAGGGCACTGTCTTGCCTTTCTCCGAGTTTGGGATCCCATCTCTGAACGCCAGGCTAACGGGAGGAGACCCGTTGCTGGAATCATCCGAGTATCCCTTGCTGTTGGACCCCTCCCTGCATCCCACATGTCCTGTCTGCCTTACCAAGAACGCTACTCCCATCCGAGATGGGCGTGAACACTGTGATGTGTTCCGGGACCACGCTCAGTCTGCCGCGCAACCAAGCAGGTGGCGTTTTCTACCTGCAGCCCACCTTGGGCCTGTGGCTTCACTCCGTTCCCGCTCCAACCTGATTCCTACTCTGTCCAGCTGCAGCCAAGGTCATTTCGACCCGTTCTGCCCCATCACGTGGTTTCAGTGGTGTCTAATAACCCCTCCCGGCCAAAAAGTTAGAACTAAGGTGGTTGCCTCGACCTCAGGAAAAGCGCTGGGCCTCAGTTGGCTTATCTGTAAAACAGGAACCACAGCATCTGCCTCGTGAGGGCATTGTCTCTGACTCCAGTGCTCCTCCCGGTCGATTAAGTGAACTAAGTCCTGCTTGTTCTTAGGCCTTAGATCTTAGATGTGCCTTTATCAAGCAGGTTTCCTGGACCAACACTCCCCAGCATCATCGTTACGTGCTCTGATAACCTCTACTTTTACTTTGCAACTCTTTAATCTCCTGTAATTAATTGCTACTTATCGGCTTAAACTCTCTCTCCTCTACTAGATCAGAAGGTTCCTTGTTCGCCAACATTAAATACCCCATGCCTGGCGCATAGCAGACATGAGACATGTGTCTGATGACCGACAGATGAGATACTGGATGTGCCTGGCACATAGCAGGTGTCTGGTGAATATTATTCCCTCTTCTCCGCTCCTAGGGAACGCCACGAAGCTGAATCCAGGATGTAAGCCCCCAGCACAAGGGAGAACCAGGGCAGAGCTGAGCGTCCTTCTGGATGCTGTGCAGGAGCCGTAAGCAACTAGGAGACTGGTAAGGACTCCCACATCAGCAGTTATCAACCCTGAAATTCTCGACGTTCAAAAGAATTCCATCTGAGAATCTTCCAGAAAGGACCGGTGCCTGGGCCCAGTCCACAGAGACTTTGTTTTATTTCATCTGGAATATGGTGCGGGCTTTGGCCTTGTTCACTAATTCCCCCAGGTGATCCCAATGTGCAGCCATAGACGAGAATGACTGATCCGGTCCAACCACATTTCAGACCTGAAGGTGAAGCCCGGGCAGGAAGGGATTAACCCAAGAACCCACAGTAGCTGCGGTGGGGCTGGAGCTAGAACTTCGAGGAGCTAACGTTCCACCCACAGCTCTTCCCACCGCACCAAGTAAACAAATTGAAACCGCCTGTATCACTCACAGAGGCGGCTTTCCTGGCACCAGACAAGGCTGGGGACAGGCAGCTTGTTTTTTCCACCCTGGAATATATGTTATTAAAAGCCGGTTTCTGCAAGAAGGATATAATTAATAGTGATGAGTGTAATTCCTTTATTGCAATGAATATTAATTAGAGGTAAACACAGCATCAATATTCACTTAGAGAAGGATGGAGGCTGAAAAAACAGACTGCCCACGCCCGGGCTGTCAGTCACATCAGAAAGTGAAAAGATGACAGGACCCAGAGAGCAAAGTGTTGCTCTATTTTCCTCAGATCCTCTTGGATTAGAAGGCAGCCAAAATGCAAATCCGCTGTCAGGATGGGCTCCATGACCGTGCAAGTCTGCGTGGGCACAGGTCTGCTGTCTTTAGGGCACAGTCCATAGAAAGTTTTAAGCTGGACAGACTCTTCGTCACTCGGGTGAGCATGCTGGAGGGGCAGCTGGTCTCTTGGAACCTCCTGGAAAGGGAGAGGCCAAACAGCCCCATGACCAGCCCTGTTTCTCTGGACTCCACACACTGGAAGAATGGCAAAAGCACATCATTTCCCAGGGAAAATCCCCCAGGCGACGGCAAGTCCCCAGATCTGACAAATCAGACTCATATATGGAGGCTTTTGAAAATGCAGATTGCCAGGTCTTATCCCCATCTTACCGAATGAAAACGTTTATGGACGGAAGCCTGGGAATAAGCATTTTAACACACTCTCACGTTAAGCCTGATTTTTGACCAAGCTCAAGGTCTTTTTTTTTTTTTTTTTTTTTTTTGCCAAGTCAGTTAGGATCTAGAAATCATTTCTCTCATTCATTCATTCATCTGCTAAGTATTTATTAAACATTAGGCACTGTGATAGTCATGGGTGACGACAGAGTTCCCTGTGGTCTAGCAAGAGAAACCAACACATGAGAAATGTAATTATAACACACAGTCATGACTTCCATCATAGAGGGAGGAAAAGAGTAGTATGAGAGCACAGAGGCAGGTGAACCCAATGCTGACCGCGGCCTCCAAGAGTGCTTCTCAGAGAAGATGAGTGGAGAGGCTGTGTGGGTAGCATGTTCTCCCAGCAGTGAAGGCATGGAGACTTGGAGACATGACTGGAAAATGGATTTCACCAGAAGGCAGAGAAAGTGGTGTTTCACGAGGTTGATGAGCGCTAGATTGATGAGTGCATGGACGTCACGCAAAGGCATTTAGATTTCACCATGTCAAAGAGGAAAAGACATGCAGGAGAGTGACATACCCTCGGGTGGGTTGTGTTGAGAACGCATTTAAAGACCGCAGACTTGGGGAGCCTGGAACCTGGCTGGCTCAGTCAACAGAGCATGCAATTCTTGATCTCAGGGTTACGAGTTCAAGCCCCAAGCTGGTCACAGAGCAAACAAACAAACAAGCAGACTCTTGTTCAAGCAAAAAAAAAGCAAACAAACACAACAAAAAACAAACAAAAAACCAAAGACTGCAGGCTTAAATGCCTCTTCATAATATCGGACTTACAATCAAACAAGCATTTGGAGGATGTTAAAAATAATTGGCAAAAAGGAGGTTGGCGTGTACTTAGGAGCCAAGATAGTGAGTAGAGAGAACAAAACAAAACAAAACAAAACAAACAGTGTCTTCCTAGATAAGCTGAGTATGTCCTGAATAGACAGGGAGGAGAGGGGAAGGTATTGCAGGCTTGGCATTGGGACCAACAGCAGAGCGCAGCAAGGGGGCTAACCACTATTCTAGGTCAAGAATGTCTTGATAGGCTTTTCAACCTGTGGCTGTGGGCAGCCTCCTAATAAGCTCCTAATGAGAAGGGGGTCAAGTTTGGCTATAATAGAGCAGACAGAGCAATAATGTGGGTGCCAACTCTGATGACCAGGAAGGGAGTGAGCACCGTACTCAGATAGGTCCCCTGTGATACATTTCAGAAGGAAGTAAACACATCCTCTTCTTTCTGAACTGGCTTTAGACAATCAGTTTCTCAGCTCTGGCAGGACCCATGGCGGGCATCCATGTTAACTCTTACGGCGCAGAGATGGGTAAGAGGAATGTCAGAAGGTGCAAGGACCTCACCACTGTCACTTGGCCATCTAATTCCACATGAAGTGAGATCTTTTCCTTTTAGCTAACTCAGCTGCATGCTGGGATTACCTGGAGAGTTTTAAAAACTATTGATGCTTGTGTCCCACCCCAGAGATTCTGACCTTATTAATAGGGAGTGAAACCTGCTATTGAGAGTTATAAACACAGTTACCCAGCTGATCTTATTGTACAGCAAAACTTGAGAGCCCTCCATCCTTACTCTTAACCAGTCAACCAATAGGTGCTGAAGGCAAATTAAGGAGTTATTCAGCGATCGGGGGTGTTGGGTAAGACTGCTATTTCCATTTTGATGGCAGAGTCTTTTTTTTTTTCTTTTATATGTAACTTCCCGATCTTCGTTTCAAAGTCTGAAAGCAATTCCCACTTAGTGCTGCAGTCCAAACAATACAATAAGTCTATTTTTCTATAACCTAAAATTGAGCTGTATCTATATCTCCCCCTATTTCTTTAAAAAAATTTTTTTTCAACATTTTTAATTTATTTTTGGGACAGAGAGAGACAGAGCACGAACGGGGGAGGGGCAGAGAGAGAGGGAGACACAGAATCGGAAACAGGCTCCAGGCTCCGACAGATATCAGCCCAGAGCCTGACACGGGGCTCGAACTCACAGACCGCGAGATCGTGACCTGGCTGAAGTCGGAGGCTTAACAGACTGCGCCACCCAGGTGCCCCTCTCCCCCTATTTCTAACAAAAATGTTAACCTCCTCTTACCCCAGATTATACATAGGGATCATTATGGATTTGAAATCTAGCATAATATTAATTTTTTAATAGTCAACACTAATTTTATTTTTAAGTTGTCCTTGTTTCTTTACTCAAGAATGTTTCTCTCTGCAATAATTTTCTCTCGTGTTCTTTTTTTTCCGGTTGCTAGACCAGAGCTTTCAGAAATTCTGGCAGTGAGAGTCACTGTACAGACTTTGTATGCCTAAAATGCTTTGAGTTTGACCTTACATTTTAATGATCACTTGGGTCATTATAGAAGTCCAGGCTCAAGATCATTTTCTTTCTTAACACGAAACATCATTCCATTATTTCTTGCAGCCATTATCGACAATCAAAAGCTTGGTGATCTGATTCTTTTTCCTTTGTAGATAAATCTGTTTTCTTTCTGAAAGCTTTTAGATTGTGTTTGGGTTTTGTTCCTTTCATTTCCCCAAATTTCACTCGGACGAGTTTAGGGCTGAGTTTTCTCCTCACTCTACCCAGAAGCCTCGTGTGCTCTTTTCATCTACCTATGTACCCTTCTCTGGTACTGGGATGTTTTCCTCAGTGAAATCTCTGATTTTCTTTCATTCATGTTGTCCACTGTCTCCATCTTGAACTTATATCACAGAGAGGGTGGACTTCTGACTCTTTCCTCCAAGTAATTGGACCTTCTGCTCCATGTTTCACCTGTCGATGCTCCTGCTCTAAGAGCTGGCGTAACTGCTCAGTGGCAGCTCACAGCTTGCTCTGTGCTCCGTGACCTCATTTGTTAACTTTTCCTTTTGTTTTGTTTTTTTTTTAAATTCTTTTTTAAAGTTTATTTATTATTGAGAGACAGAGAGACACAGAGTGTGAGCAGAGGAGGGATAGAGAGAGGGGGAGACACAGAATCTGAAGCAGGCTCCAGGCTCTGAGCTCTCAGCACAGAGCCCGAGGCGGGGCTCGAACTCACTGACGGTGAGATCATGACCTGAGCCGCAGTCAGACATTTAACCGACTGAGCCACCCGGGCGCCCCTCTAATCTTTCTTTAAAATCATATTTTTGAGGGGCACCTGGGTGGCTTAGTCGGTTGAGCGTCCAACTCCTGGTTTTGGCTCAGATCATGAGCCACTCAATGTGCAGCCTGCTTAAGATTGTCTCTCTCTCTACCTCCGCCCCTCCCTCCCTCTCTCTAAAAATATAATTAAGTCATATTTTTAGTTGGAAAGGATCTCAGAAGCCATTTACTTCAATTCCTTCATTTTCACTTTTTTAAAGGTTAACTAATACATTCACATTTTAAAGTCAGTTAAGACATTCTCATTGTAGAAAATTTGGAAAGTACAGAAGACGTAAAATCGTATAAAGAAAAATAATTCATTCACAAAACAATTACAATTAGTAATATCAGCTCCGTAATTTATGAAGGATGGCCCAGAGAGGAGAAATAGAAGGCCAAGAATCCATCAGTCAGCAGGTCATTGGCCGGGTCTCATCCACACCAGTCCTCTGTACTTCCCTCTCAAACAGGCAGGAAGACTTTGGTTTTGTCTGTTGGTTAGAGGAACACAAGACTGACCACAAGCCTGGATGAAGTTACCACATCTTTCAAGAAGCTCAGAGAACCCCTAGTTCTGCCTGCTTACACCCTCCTTCCTGCCCATCATCATGTTGGTCACAGCAATGTCCGACTCTTTTTTTTTTTTATTTTTTTTAATGTTTATTTATTTTTGAGAGAGAGAGAGAGACAGGGTGTGAGCAGGGGAGGGGCAGAGAGAGAGGGAGACAGAATCAGAAGCAGGCTCCAGGCTCTGAGCTATCAGCACACAGTCGGACGAGGGGCTCGAACCCACGAGTTGTGAGATCATGACCTGAGCAGAAGTCTGCCGCTTAGCCAACTGAGCCACCCAGGCGCCCCATTGTCTGACTCTTGAATTCCAAATGAGGCTTAGCCTCATTGCCTTATCTTGAAAATAGGAATAACAATAACTGCCATAGTAGGGTGGCTGCGGACACAAAGACTGAAAATGAATATAAAAGTATTTTGGAACAATGAAACACTATATATATACATTTAAGAGAGGAAAAGAAGTGAGTGTGGGAGGTTAGTAGGGAAACAGATATCTGTCCTAAATAAAAGACCTATTTCTGTCAGAATCAAAGAGGAAGATCCTTCTCCAAAGAGGAGGAAGCCACTGGAATCATAGAATGTCATGTTACAGGGATCAGGAATGCCTTAGCTTGTGGTTAAGAATGGTTATGAGCTGAGCCACTGGAATGAACAGTCCCCAAACGAATCTGATGCGTCCTCCGTCCTGCCTCTTTCCTCCCACCTTTCTGGTCCCGCCTCTAAAAACGTGGGCTCTGAGCCACACAGCTGGGTTTGGATTCTGATTCTGCCACTAATCCAACCCGAAAAAGTACTTCACTTCTCTATCCATCCCTTTCCTCTTCTGTAAAATTGGCTTAATCATAGTGTCTCCACGTAGGGTCCTCTCTTCCTTCTTAGCCAGTTTTGCTTCCACAGTCTATCATTACAACTTCCTTGCACTTACTCTCCACTCCCTTCTCCCCCCTTTTCCTCCCCTGCTGAAATCTGCTTTGTAAAACCGCCGCCCTAGTAAATCACAACCCTCCCCACACTCTCTGCTGCCCCTGTGTGGCTGAAGGGAGCTTGAGAAAAATTCAACGCCACACAAACCGCCCCGCTTTAGACACAGGACCAAGGACCACAGGTGCACTCATAAAGTTGCCCAGATGTCATGCTGTGTTTCCTTAGACCACTCACTCTCACCCTGCTGGAAACAACTTGACAACATCCTTCTCCTCAATCTGCCTTTGCCAGCACTCTCAGCTAATGACCTTGATTTCCACGTCTGAAAAAATTAAAGCAATCAGAAGAGCAGGTCCACAGACTTTCACAAATGTATCTATAAGCCTGGCAGCAATTTCGGACAAGTACTCTACCTTCTCTCCTGTTACGAAAGATATATTGCCCATCCCCTATCTAAAGCTATTATGTGTTGGGGTGCCTGGGTGGCCTCAGTCAGCTGGGCAACCGACCCTGCCTCGGGTCATGATCTCCCGGTTTGTGGGTTCAAGCCCCATGTTGGGCTCTGTGCTGACAGCTCAGAGCCTGGAGCCTGTTTCAGATTCTGTGTCTCCTCTCTCTACCCCTCCCCTGCTCATGCTCTGTCTCTCTCTCTCTCTCTCTCTCTCTCTCTCTCTCCCAAAATTAAGTCAACATTAAAAAAGGAAAATTTAAGAAATAAAAAATAGTAAAGCTATTATGTGTTGAATTGTGCCCTCTAAAAATTTAGCTTCTCAGAATATGCCCTGATTTAGACATGGGGTCATTGCACATAGTTAGGATGAGGTCATACTGGAGTAGGGAAGGGTCCTGATTCAATGCAACTGGCATCCTTACACAGAGGGGAAACTTGTTCACAGCCGTGTACATGGGAAGAACGTCATATGAACAAGAAGGTGAGAACAGGGTCCTGTGCCTGCAAGCCAAGAAATGACAAAGGTTTCTAGCAAACCACTAGGCTGGAAGAAAGTCTCACAGACCTCCGAGGGAACCAACCCTGCCAACACCTTGACCTTGGATTTCTCGCCTCTGGGACTGTGAGACAGTACATTTCCGTTGTTTCAGTCACCCAGTTTGTGGTACTTTGTTCTGGCAGCCCTAGAAAACTATGACAAAGCCAGCCCTTCAGTGATCCAAAGTGACTGGATTCTTAACCCTGTTTAGGTGACCCAAAGACATGGTTCCAACAGTACTCGTCTTTTTCTCCTAGAGCCTTTATTTTCCCCCTCTCTACCTATTCTTATGTTGTTGTACTCATTGTGTTCAATTCCTCTCCTACTTCTCCTTAAACATACTTAGACTAGGTTTGGATGCCCTTTACTGCCCACGAAGCATTCTTGTCTGGGTCACCAGTGACTTCCACATTGCTAAACCCAACGGCCAGCTCTCCGTCTTGCTCCTATCTGTGAGCAAGTGACATTTGACACAGCAGATCCTTGCTGCCTCCTTGACACTCTCCCTTCCCTTGGCTTCTGGGACAGCATCCTCTTGGCTTTGTCCTTCCTGTCTGACTGTTCCTTCTTCTTGGGGGTTCCTCATCTTTTCCCAGACCCAGGATGTGAGACACCCCAAGGTCCTCAATCCACCCTCTACCTATGCACATTCCCTGGGTGAGTTCATCCAAGCTCAAGGTTTTAATTACCACCTGTGTGCCAACGACCCCTAAATTTATAGCTCCAGCTGGCCTTCTCCCCTGAACTCCAGGCTCACATATCCAACTGTCCACTCTGGTAAATGCCACATGTCCCAAACGGAACTCCCGATCTTCCTCCAGAAGCTTATTCACCAGCATTGTCCATTTTGCCTAAAAGAAACTCTATTCTAAGCACTCAGGCCAAAACCTGGTATCCATTTTTAATTCCTCTCTTTCTGACCACAGATCCAAGAAGCTCTGTCGACTCTACATTTAAAATATATCTGGTATCTTGGGGCTCCTGGGTGGCTCATCGGTTAAGCATGACTGTGAGGTCATGATCTCGTAGTTCAGCACTTCGAGCCCCACATCAGGCTCTGTACTGACAGCTCAGAGCCTGGAACCTGCTTCAGATTCTGTCTCTCTCTCTCTCTCTCTCTCTCTCTCTCAGCTTCTCCCCCTCTTCTGCTCTGTCTCTCTGTCTCTCTCTGTCTCTCTGTCAAAAATGAATAAACATGGGGCACCTGGGTGGCTCAGTCAGTTGAGCGTCCGACTTCTGCTCAGGTCACGTTCTTGTGGTCTGTGAGTTCGAGCCCTGCGTCGGGCTCTGTGCTGACAGCTCAGAACCCAGAGCCTGTTTCAGATTCTGTGTCTCCCTCTCTCTCTGACCCTCCCCTGCTTGTGCTCGTTCTCTCTCTCTCAGAACTAAATACACATTAAAAAAAATTTTTTTAATGAGTAAACATTAAATTTTTTTTTTAATTTTTAATATATCTGGAATCTAAGCCTTTTTCGTCCCCTCTGCTGATCCATCATCATCTCTCAGCAAGATTATTGCAGCAGCCGTCTGACTGTCTCCCTACTTCTTCCTTGCCCCCCACACTCTGTGCTCAACACAGAAGTCAGATTCTGTAAAATGTAAGTTACATTAAGTCGAATCCTCCAGTGGCTCCTTACTTGGTAAGAGAGAAAGCCACGCCCTTACAGTGGCCCCCTAAGACTCTCACAGCTTCTACAAACCCTTACATCTCTGACCTTATACTCCCCCATCCTCCCTGCTGCCTCCGCTCAAGCCACGGGGCTCCTTGTTGGTCCTAGAGCATCCGGCTTGTTCTCTTTGCACCGGCTGTTCCCTTACCTGGAGTGTTGGTCCCCCAGCTAATCACATAGATACCTTCCTTACCACCTCTGTCCCCACTCAAATGTCACTTCCTCAGTAAGGCCCAACTATATAAAACCGGTCCCTTGGGACACCTGGGTGGCTCATTCGGTTGAGCGTCTGACTCTTGATTTCAGCTCAGGTCATGATCCCAGGGTCGTGGGATCAAGCCCCATGTTGGGCTCCACGCTGAGCATAGAGCCTGTTTAAGATCCTCCCTCTCTCCCTCTGCCCCTCCCCCCTGCTCGCCTGCTTGTGCTCTCTCTCTCTCTCAAAATAAAATAAAAAATTTTAAAAATTTTTGGTTACAAAAAAAAAAAAAAACTGATCCCTGCTCTCCCATACTCCCTTTTCCTTCCCTTAGCCCATCACTTCTTAATATACAATACAATTTACCTGTTCATTACATTTACTGTATATTTTGTGTCTCCCTGTACCAGAATGTAAGCTGTGAAGGGCAGGGGCTTATTTTTCTGTTTTGTGTTTATTTATGTATGTATTAAGTGCCAATAAATATCTGTTGAAGGAGTAAACAAATGAATGGCTGAGTATAAATGGTTTAGAATAGCGTATGGCACAAAGTAAGTGCTTAATAATTATTAGCCATTATCTCCTGTATAATATTACCTCCTATTATTCAGATCAGATTCTGTAGACTGAAGATCTAGGAACTTGGCTGGCAGAGTGCCCCTTAAAGGAAGGACACTGGGTAAGGGGGGAGACTTGCCGGGCAATGAAGCTTATCCAAGCTTCATTTATTTCCAGTTGACTTGCATGGGCTTTTTTGGTTTTCCTCCAATTGCTCTCCTGTGCCAGCCTTGGATGGATCCCTTGGACCTACCCTGGCAGGGCCCCCTGAAATCACTGCTCTGGGCTTCTCGGGAGAACCTCGGGCCCAATTTACCCAGCGGGAAATAAAAATTAATAACCCCAAAGAGTTCCCAGCCTATTTCTGCTGTTCTCTCATTTTCAGGACTTTTTTCAGCCTTTCAGAGGAAATAAGAGAATTAGGCCCAAACCCAAGAGCCGATGATAATGCTGGTGAACGGAGCACGGGCAGATTCTGCACAGCCCGGCAAGACAGTCCAGCCATCGGTAGAGAATACGAATGGGTTTTAATTTGGCTTCGTTTTGATGAAAGGGTTTGCAAGGGAATCGATTTAATGTGGCTTGTGTTTTACAGGACCACCCCGGCTGTAATTTTGAAGAGAGAGTGTGGAGTACAGTTTGGGGGCTGAGTGCCTGGAAGGATGGGGGGCCTCAGAGCAGCTCACAGGATTCGCGAGATACTCTCTGTGCGTTCAGGTATGTGCATGGGTTGGGCTGGGGACAGAGGCAGGGTGGCGATTGAGTAACCTGTTTTGTACACATCTCCTGCACCTATGTCTTCTTCAAAACAGGACGGACCAAAGTGCCTCAGTTTTCTCAGAAACAAGAGAGAAGGGCTCGTCTTGCAGAACCCCTAATCATTCTTTCCTGCATTCCCTACTTTTTCCATCTGTCCGGGAAAATTAGTTTCCAGAATAATTTCCACAGAACAGAATAGCTCCAGTCCTTTATTCTTCAATAAAAAGGTGATTTTAGCGACGGGTCCCCCTCTCCGCCCCTTCCTGAGTGCACTCAGACCCTTTACGTGCAGGTCCCCTCTGCAAACCACCTTGTGGCTTGAAAGCCCACCCAGTAAGAGTATTCAAATGGGTGGGTATTCAAATGACTGATAGGGTCCTAGGGAGAGGAAAGGGATTATATTTTACCTTGGCAAACACTTGGGGTGAGGAGGTGCCCTGATTTCCAGTCCAGAGTCCTCTGGGCTGTTGGGTTTCTGCTGCTACTCAGTCTTAGCCTGTTCACCGACAGCATTTCACCCAGAGACGAGCCTGGCCTGGAAGACGGCCTTGCTGGAGGGGAAAGGGGGTAAGAGCAGGAAGTGGGGACCCAGGGTCTCGCAGATCCCCACCATTAATATCAGTGTACTTTGTCTATACCACCTATGGTTGTGGGAATTTAGAACCACACGAAGCAGATCAAATGAAAACCATAAGATCCATAAGATCAAATGGAAACCTTGAACTGGTTGCTTTCAGAATCGTTTTGCCTGGAAGGCTTGGGCGTTGCAGGAAGAACACACACGACATAAAAGCATTTCTGTTGCCCGTGCCCAGGACGCCTAAAATGGGTTCGGTTACAGCCAGGAGAGAGCCTGCGTGCGACCCTGGTGACAAGGGTGTGCCTTCTTGGAGGCACCGTGCTACACAGCTCTTCAGTGATTCACTGCTTTCTAAATCAAGGTGCCATCAAGGTTTTTCCTTTGATAATATCACCCTCATCCTGTCCCATTTGCCTTCTTAAAGGAGTCAATGAAATAGAATTAAAGTTTCGAGCTGGGCATGTTTTGTAACCCTGGGAAGAACCATAGGAGCATGTCTGGCAAGGGGACCTCACCGGTCATATCTGTGGAATCATCAAAAAAGGTTAGGAAATTAGGGACAGCTGTCCCAGAACAGAGGACCCACCTCCCACACTGAGCAGGGCCCAGACCTGCCTCTGAGCTGTGTTGGGGGAAGCTGTCATTTCCTAGGGTATCACTGGAATGGGGCCATCACACACTTCTCCCCTTTGACATTTGGGGAGAGACATTTGGACCTTCCCAATGCTCCTCAGTGAAAAGAGAGGGTAGACCTTCGCTACCAGGAATGGATCTGTTAGAGTGGAAGATGGCAAGGAGCTACTCTGATCATGTAGCAGGTTTCCAGTGCATGGATAGAGCCTCAAACAGGCACCCAGAGATTTATACTCCTGTCTTGAAGCTGATGGGGGCTGTCCCTGAATCTTTGTGACATGAAAAAGTCACTTTCCATCTCTAGGGCTCAGTTTCCTCATCTGTGAAAAGGATCAGATGATCCTCATGGCCTCTTCAATAATTCAGTTCAGTCCAACATAACATGAGTGGATCATTCTGACATCAGAGTGGAGGCAAGACTGGAAGAACATTGCCTGGAGGCCAGGAGATGAGCTACCACTAAATTCCAATGAATTACTATTAAATTACCAATACCTTTCTTGAGCTATGTTAAGAAAGGCATGATAACAGCCTGAGCAGCAGTTGTATCAGCTAGGAACTGCTGAGTAACAAATCACCCTAAAACTCCCTATTATTTTTCAATACCTACAGGTCACCTAGAAGCCCTACTTGACCAATCCTGACTGGGCCCATGCATGTGTCTGTGGTTGTTCGGCTGGCAGGTTGGCTTGGGGACTCTCTGGTCAGCTCTCTGTCACATCCCTCTAGCAGCCCAGCCCAAACATGTTCTCAGAGCAGTGGTGGAGGCCTAAGTGAGAAATCAGGCTTTTTTTTTTTCTATGTATTTTTTTACTTTTTCCTTGTATTTTCTTTAATAGAATTTTAATACAGAAGTTGAATTGATCAAAACAGAGTTCAACATTGTAAAAAGGTAGGAGTGAAAAATCTTCCTCCCTGTCCCTGTCCCCAGTCTGCCCTATTCTCCCAGCCCGCTCCCAGCCACAGATAACACTTTCTTATTCATTTCTCATATACTTTTCCACCGTTTTTTTTTATTTTTTAATTATTTTTGTATTTTTTTTAACGTTTATTTATTTTTGAGAGAGAGAGAGACAGAGCATGAGTAGGGGAGGGTCAGAGAGAGAGAGGGAGACACAGAATCCAAAACAGGCTCCAGGCTCTGTACTGTCATCACAGAGCCCGACGCGGGGCTCGAACTCATGGACCGCGAGATCATGACCTGAGCTGAAGTCAGACGCTTAACCGACTGAACCACCCAGGCGCCCCTCCACTGTTTTGTTTTTTTTTTAAATGAGGACACAACCATACATGAATGTATGTTCTTATTTTCCCATATTTTGGACACAAAACCTTCTTATGCTGGATATACTACTCTTCTTTATATACTAAACCATGGTGATCTTTTCAAATCAGTACATGGGAACCTTTGGGTTGTTTCCAATCTTTGAGCTAGCGCCTTCAGGGACAACCTGGCTTGTTTGCCATACATTTGTGCTGCTGTTTCAGCACATCTGAGTGAAAGCTAAAGAAATCAGGCATTTTTTAAAGCCTCTGCTTGCATCAAGTTTGCTAGTGTTCCATTTTCCAAAGTAAGTGTCCTGGCTGAGCCAAAATTCCATGTGAGAGACACAACCAGAGGGCACAGATCCAAGGAAGCAATCCTTGTATATCATCTAACAATCCTCTGCAGAGGCGGGCTAAGGAGAGGGGATGCATACAAGAAACACAGAGAAAAGTAGGAGGTGGCTTCCCATCAGCTGTGACCTCAATGCATGTCAAAAACTTGGACACGTCCTTGAGTAGGCCCCAAGCCCAAGTGACCAGGAAACAAGATGGGGCAGAGTCAGTAAGGAGATTCGGGTGGAAGATGTTAGTGCTGGCTTCGGCTCAAGACCCTGTTCTCCATGAACAGGTCTCATTTGGTACAGCTTGGTATTTTCTTTTCTATTTCCTTTCGGTTGTTAACAAGATTCCTTCCCCATGCCATACTAAATTATTTTCACTAAAAAAGAAATAAATAAATAAAGCAAGAGGCGAGGGTGCAGAGTAGGGGAGGGTGTGAAGCTGCGCACCCAGCATCAGATATGGTGAGGGCAGTGGGATCAGAGAGAGAAACCCTCAAGAGACTTGAAACGCAGGATGCCCTGCGGTGCTGGGATGGAAGTGTCCTACCTACACGCTCTGCAAGATCTTGCCTGTCCAAACCTCAATAGACTTTCTGGCTTGTTTAAATAATGGAGGTCTCAGTCCCACTGATTTATCTTCCAGGAGAGAGACTATGAAGGAGGAAGGAAGACAGGTGTGGCCAGCCCCTTTACAATTTCCCATTGACTGGAGTTGAGAGCCATCAACTTTGTTTGGAACTTTCCCACATTGGTAACATTTGTGAGCCCGAGTCTGTGTCTCCTGCCACAGTGGGCCACAAAACCGTTAAACAACAACGACAAAGAGTCAGAAGAGTGTATGAATGGCAGCCCAGCCCAACACTACAGAGACAACAGAAGGTACTCAGATACGTTTTCAGATTTGATTCTCAAACTGCCCTAGACTGTTAGCTTCATCAAGACAAGAGAAATCATGTCTGTTTCATCCACTGCATCCACAGTGCTTAGAGCAGTGAGTGGCACATAACAGGTGCCCAATCCGTATTTGTTGAATACATGAACGCTATGAAGCAAAGAAGACAAGTCATTATCCCCATTTTCTATTTGAAGCCTAGAGTCTCACAGTTAATAAATGGCAGAGCCAGGCCCAAGTGGAGACACTCATCCCCAGGTCATTGCTAGCTATTTTGTCTTATGATGCTTCTAGGTCAGCCTCAGGAAGCAAAGAATCCCAAAGGCATTTATGTGTGGAGCATCTGTACAGGGCACAGGCAGAACCTCTGGAGCTTTCTAGCACCAAGCAAGATTCACAAAGAAAGGACAGAGATGTGGATGAGTAGCTGGCCAGAAGCTCCCAGTCTTCCTGGTGCAGCAAAGGTGCGTTCCCAGCACGCGGTCCCCAGCCAGGAACATTCGCAGCTCTTCAGCCTCTCCTGGAGCAGAGTTCCAGAATGGAGCCTCCTCTGGCAGCCCAGGTGCTCCCATGAAAGCCAGATCCAAACACATCAGGGTTATGTCTAACTCATCTGTGCACAGTCCACTGTTTAGATATTAGCCATCCTAAGACTCGGGACCCATCACTGCCACTCTTTGTTCTCTGGAAGAGATAACCGTCTCAGGAGGAAATAGTCTTACTACAAATTAAGAGGCTAATGTGCATAGTTGACCATCGAGAATGACTACACATTAATTTCTTAAGGTCCAGTGAAACCCTGAAAGGACCACAGCCTGGGTCCCTTAGGCAAAGGTCTGGAAGCAGTTGAAACAACATGCATGTTGTAAGTGTTCTGAAGGAGAGGGTCCATGGCTTCCATCAGATCCTGACAGGGGTCTCTGATTCAGTTCCAGCCACATGAAGATCTAGAGTGGACTTGTCATCTTCCCAACTACTTGGCTTTGCTCAAAGCCCCAGGGATGGGACATGTCCTTAGCAAGACAATGCATGCTGTTTCCTGTGGTCACTGCCTGCCTCCCACAGAGAATGAAAAGTGAGTAGGTGGTCCCAATGGGACTAGAGCAATGCTTCTCCCTCCTCGTGTCCAACACATGGGGTCAGAGCCGGAACGGTAGCATGCGAATGCTGGAACAGGCTCCAGAGGACATCAGCAGGCATAGAAGATGATTTTATACTTCGTGTAAAGACAACTAATGCCTAGCTCCCCCAGAGTGGTGTGTTTCAAAAGAGATTTCTGCTCCTATGTCTCAGAAGAGCCTTACATAGAAGCCAAGCCTTGAGCTGGTGGCATCCATCAGCCTCAAATTCTAAAGGACGCCGCCCCACCCCTTCCAGGGTTCAGTAAAGGAGGCGAAACCCCGGGGTTTGTGCTAAAAGTGATTCTCTGGTGCCACCTGGTGGTCACTACTTATGAATGCACCTTTTACAACACAGACTTAGCACTAAGTTTGTACTTTGCTTTTTACCGATTTCAAAACTGAACTCAGTTCAAACTCCGCCCATTACTGACATGCAAGTTGAAGCTCAGGGATGGCATAAGTGATATAGCAGGTGGCTTATCAGTGGCAGAGACTACATTGAAGCTCAGGCCTTCCCATTCTCCTTCCTGAGCATTCTCCCACCCTGTGCAATGTTAACTTTTCGTTCCACTTCACCCTTTTCCCAGGACAGGAATTTTCCATCTGGAACCAATGTCTGGGCTGAATGCCCTCCTTTGTGCTCCTAAAGTCCTCTAAGTTTCCCTGTGCAATGGCCTTCTCTACCCAGGTTGTCCTACTGACTTTTCTGCATCCTTCACTCAAAAAGAGACCTTTGAGAGCAGAGACTGTTCACACTCTGTATCCCAGGACCCAGCCTGGAGCCTGGAACACATGGACAGATGCATGAAGTTCCCCATCACCCAGATGAGCAGTACAGTATGCATGCGGGCCAGGAGCACCATTGTTGCCCCTGTCACCATGACCACTGTCTTCCTACTCCATGCTGTGGACCCCTTATAGTTCAGGGTCCTGAAGAGAACAAGACGTGGTCCCTATCGTGTGGTGCTCCAGTCAGGGAGGAGCCCCAGCAAGGTCAAGTATGGATCACAATATGATGTGGGGAGTCCTACACAGAGGTACCCTAAGGGCAGAGAGAAAACACTGGGGTGAGACTGTGAATCTCAAGATAGTTTCTGAGACTTGAAGGTGAATGGAGGTGGCCCCTGGTGGAGGGCATCCGACAGCAGACACAGCCAGCCCCAGAGATGTGAACAAGTAGGTGTGGGAAGGGTATATCTGGAGTACAGGATGCATGTGAGAGTTGTGGGTGAGAAAGGCAAACTTGGGGGCCAACTCACAAGGGCTCCTCATGCCAGGACATGGGAGCTTAGCCTCTGTTTCTAGGGGTGAAATCCCTGCAAAAGATTTTAAAGACAACAATGAAATGGGGGTCTGGGCAGCAGTGGGGTCAATGAAGTCGGAAACATTAGAATAAAGAACGTGGCCCAGGAAAAGTCTATAGAGCTGGTGTTCTCCAACTTTAGTGTGCTATGGGGTCTCCAGGAGGGAGAGCTTCTAAAGCAGAGTCCCGGGGCCCCTCCTGGGATTCGGCCTCAGCAGGTCTGGGCTTGTGCCCCAGCACTTGGCATTTTTAGCAAGAATTAAGCTTCTGCTACAAACGACTCAAGGGCCGCACTTGAGGCACCACTGGAGAAGAATGAGGGGAGCAAGGGCCAAGGACAGCGAGAGACGGGGCTGTGAAAAAGATGCTTTGTGGTGGGAGCTACAGAGGAACAATTGGAGGGGTAGGAAGGGACAAGGGAACAAGCAGTGCCTATAAGACCACAGGAAAATTGTTTTAAGGACAGAATGGTTCCCCAAAGCAAACTCACCAGGAAAGTTAAATTAGGTATGAAGAGAAAATGCGGTGATTGGCTTTGGGCAATGAGGAGGTCCTTAATGACTATCCTGCAAGCGGTTTTGTGGGAGCAGTGGGGACAGAGCCAGACGATAGAAGGTCAGAAGTAACTGGAAAAGAGAAATACGGACACTCAGGGGCTCTCCCTCCCTCTAGAAGCCTGACCTGGAAAGAAAATGAGAAAGAGAATGGAAGCCAGATGGGGACGGAAATAGGTGCCAGAGAAGAATTTTGGTGTTCAGGATGGAAAAGTTGACTATCTCTCTATGGTATGGAGGCCGAGTGGCTGAAGATCACAGCAGAGGGTCCAGGAGGGAAGGGTGGCCGGAGAAGGGAGCATCCTGGAGAGGACCGGGAGCTGGGGCGAGGTCCAGAGCCCCTCTCTCCTGAGGCCAGTGGGGAGAGGGAGGGGAAAGGTGTGCTTGAAAACAGGTTTGCAGGGTGATTCAAATGAGGTACAAAGATAACAAATACCGTAAATATATCAACTCACTTTGCCAAAATCTGAGTTGAGATAAATCTGGGAGAAATAGTAAGATCATTAAACAATGGAACGAAGATCTAAAGAGATGTGAAGTGTCTAGAGTGAAGAGCTAAAACCCAGCTTTAATTTAGCAGACATGAACTCTGTACTTCGTTTAAAAGTCAGCTTCCACAAGCACAGAAGGGCAACTTGACTGAACAGCAGACAACGGTTTAAAAAATTAATTGACAATATTCTCCACTTGACCGAAAAGGATTACGAGGCTTTTAAAAGCTAAGGACCTCAGGTTATCAATGTGAGATCCCAGGATGTAGCAAAATTCTAGCCTATCCACTGTTACTTTTTCACACTTTTCTAAAGACGCGATGGTGGGGAAGAGTGGGTGGTATGATTGTTGAGACAGCTTAGTCTGTACTCTGCTTAATAAATGTTTTTTAAAGTAACTCATTTGCAAACCTTGATATTTTAACAATAAGTGGAAGCCAGTTCCTTGTGATGGATCTCAAAACTAATTGAGCTGATTTCGCCAAACCAAGTTCACAAATGTCCCTGACCACCTGGGGAGCTTTGCAAGAAGACATCCCCAAGACCTTCTGTCTGGCCTCACAGAGATTCTGATTGGGTAGATCTTGGGGTGGGGGGGGGCTGTCAATGAACCACAGTGAGGTTTAGAAGACACTTAACTGGTTAGGAAATCTTTGGTGGTGTCTGATTCCCATCCTAAGCTGCTAAAGAGACACAAAACATTCTTCCTTGTGCTTCATAGGTATTCAGAACCAACACGTGCTTGAAGCCTTGGCTAATGTTGGTATACTTTTGGTATACTTTATAATTTTATAAAAATTTTTTATAAAGTTTTTTATAACAAATTTTTGGTAGACTTTATAATCTTATAAAAAATATTTATAAAGTTTTTTTATAACAAATTTTTGGTAGACTTTATAATTTTGGTAGAATTTTGGGCATGTGTTGGTATCACATATAAAAGTGTTGGAAGACTGGCTTAGATTTATAAACTTCTTTTCTCAAAAGAGTTTGGTTTTCAACACAAATCTCTATATATCTATTCTAATCTTTTCAAATGGCTAGTCATTTATGAGCAGCATATCCATGCGTAATGATGCCGTGGGTGTTACGGAGAGAGACGGGTAAAGTTAGGAAGAGGTGGTTTGGAATGAACTCATCCCGCCCAAAGATCCCAAAAAAGGGACCAATCATTTATCATCTTTACCATTTAAGTTTACTTTTATTGGCTGACGTGTCTCTTTGAGTTAGATTTTATTTATTTTTTTTTTAATTTTTTTTCAACGTTTATTTATTTTTGGGACAGAGAGAGACAGAGCATGAACGGGGGAGGGGCAGAGAGAGAGGGAGACACAGAATCGGAAACAGGCTCCAGGCTCTGAGCCATCAGCCCAGAGCCCGATGCGGGGCTCGAACTCACGGACCGCGAGATCGTGACCTGAGCTGAAGTCGGACGCTTAACCGACTGCACCACCCAGGCGCCCCGTCTTTGAGTTAGATTTTATATACAATCCATCCATTATATATATATATATATTTTTTTTGTAAATTTACACAGCCCTGAAACCATCACCGCCATCTAGAACCCTGCCACCCTCCAGAAAGTTCCTTCACACCTGTTGGCAGCCTGATAGGCTGTGTAAACCTCGGATCTATTTTCTGTCTCTAATGTTTTGTCTTTTCTAGAAACTCTACATAAAGAGAAGCCCAAAGTACTTAGTCTTTCACAGTTGGCTTCTTTCACTTTGCTTAACACTTGTGAGGACTTACACACAGCTTGCTCTCTACTTTCAGGTGTTACATTTCAGTCTACGATCTATTTTTTAATTCATACTTTTGTGTCATGAGAAGTAAGAGTCTAAGTCTATGCATGTGTATGTGTGTGTATTTTTGCCTGTGAATATCCAATGGTGTCACTACCATCTGAAAAGGCTGTCTTTCCCCCTTGAGTTGCCTTGGCATCTTTACTGGAAATCCGTTGATCATAAATATGTAGGTTTATTTCTGTACTCTGTCTTCGGTTCCATTGATCTACATGTCCATCTTGTAGGAAGGATAAACACTGATTTGTGAAAATATTGTTTCGGTTATAGGCACTAGGTGAGTGTGTAAAGTGTATTTCTTACCGATGACTGTGGCAAACATATCTTCTTGAAAATTATTTAAGCAGTGCCTGATAATACAATAATACACAAAAAAAGGGTTCTCGAGTAGGCTATTGGCACCCACAAAGACTGTGGAATAGAGTACAGCCTAACACTTTGCCGAAGAGGAAACTGAGGCCCATATGGAGGAAGTAAGTTGGCCACAGTTGTGCTACAATGCAAACTGGGGTGGCTTTCCCAGAAGCCCCCATTTTCCTGATGCTCCAGCCACCCCTCCTGTTGTTTTGTGACTCCTTGAGGGGCTCCCACCTCCGCCCGTTGCAATGAGGTCCTGCAGTCAACAGCTGGCAGAGCTCACATGGGCACGGGACCGGGCAGGAATCCTGGGGGCTGTGACCCGCCAATGCCCCTGTCTTCCCCTCTCTCTTCAGCCTCCCCCTGCAGGTTCACTGAAAGTGGTCTCCACAGACACTGCATTGCCTGGTGGGTCCGGCCCCAGATGACTGTTCTCTGTGCTCCTACTCCTCCCTCCACACGGACTGCAGAGTTGGCTTTTCTTCAGGGACTCTTCTCAGAATGGAAAAAAAAAGGGCAGCACCACGGACGTCAAATGGCTCTTACACAATGGCAGCATCTTGCTGAGAGTCATGTAAATAAGCCTGGGAACATACGGATTGAATTTCCCTCAACTTACCCAGGAATGTAATAAGTCAGGGCCACGGAAGAAGGCTGCCGCTCGGCCAGGCGCTCAGAACACTTGAAAGACTCCTCTCCCCGCCCCAGAGACATCTTACCCTGAAGGTCTCCATCCCTCTCAAGTTCCAGGGCTCTTAGCCTTGACAAGGCACAGACACTTGGCTCTGTCCCTGGCACGCTGGGCTCTTCAGAGGGAGACAGTGCTTCCAACCTCGTAAACTGGGCAGAATGTCTGTTCACTTCTTCATTCATTCCGCCACTCGCGCACCTAGTGTTATTGAGCACTGTGTCGGGAGGGTAGGAATCTCACAGGGTACAAGACAATATGGTCCTGCTGTCATGTCTAGTGAAAGAACTTTCTAGCACCCCAAGTTATCAACGCTTTTGAATAAGGGCAGCTTCTCAGCATTGGCAAAGTTGGAGCAGAGGCTGGTAGAGACATAAGCCTCAGATGCAGAATTGGGCGGCTGACCTCCAAGGTCCTTCTCAAGGGCAAGCTTCCTGAGGTCTGAAGTTGCTGGAGCACTGCCACCACTTCCTTCCTGCCTCCTGCCTGCACGGCTCTCTCCCAAAGGCACCTGCAGGACCTTTGCCCCGGAGGTTTTTGTTGGAAGGCAAGGGAGGTCCCTGGAGAAGCAACAGCGGGTCCAGAAAAAGCACAATGTTCATCTCTCCTGCTGAGAAAACCACTATCATTCTGATTTCTTTTTAATTTCTGTCTTCTGTGGCCCCTCCGAAGAAATCTGAAAGCTTTCTCCCGAGGGAGGACGAACTTGAAAAATAAAACAAAGGCGTATCCACCAACATAAAAGTTCTAGTTAAATTATTCCCGTTGGGGAAAACTGCATGAGGGATACACGAGGACTCTAGATTATTTATTTTAACGGAATGCAAATCCACAAGTATCTCAAAAAAAAAAAAAAAGGTTTAGTGAGACCTAAAATTTCTTGATAACTACACTATGTGTATGTAAGATGTTATCTTTAGGGGAAGCAGAGTGAGGATGTAATGGGCATCTATACAGCTTCTCCAATTTTTCTGTCAATCTGAAATGACTTCAGAGTAAAAAAGTTTAAAAGCAATTTGTAAAAATGCAAGAAACTGCTTATTGATAGTGGGGGAGGGGGGGTCAGAACACTGGACTGGAAATTAGTAGACATTGCCTTTCCATGTGACCTTGGGCAGGACCCTTCTTCTCTCTGGCCCTCAGTTTCACCACTCGTAACGTGAAGGTGCCCCACTCTTTTTATATAACATCCTGCCCCATCTGTGGTCCAGTTTGTGGCCCCGGGTCTATGTCAGTCTCGCCCTCTCTTCACCCTTTTCCCAGCCCAGCTGCTAAGATTCCCCATCTGCAACATAGGAGTAAATAACATTTATTTTTTTTAATTGTTAAATTAAAGAGGAAAGGAAAGGAAACAGTAGATGCCAAGTGCCTGACTCGTAATAAAGACTCAGGAAATATTTGATTCCTGCCCCTTTGCCCCTTTCCCACAGAGCAGAATTCGCTGAGTTCCTCCACCTTCCATCTCTCACCGCCATGCCCTGACCCTGGAGAAAGCATACAGCCTTTAAGAAAAACCTGTGAGGTTCCCCCTGGGAATAGCAAGACGTCAGATGGAGCACGTGGGTCCTCAGTTTCCCTACAACTGTGGTCTTCACACTTTGGGTGCATCCAAATTACCGGGGGCGGGGGGCAGAGCTTGTTAAAGCCCAAAATGCTGGGCTCTGTCTCCAGAGTTCTCCTTCGGTAGATCTGGTGCAGAACTTTAGAGAACGTGGGATTCTAGCACGTTCTCAGGTGATCCTGCTGCTAACATGAGCTCTTTGCAAACCCAAAGGATAGCTACACACCCCATGTTGCAGAGGCAAAGCAGACTTGCCAGGGAGCTTGGCCCTAAGGGCTGGAGCAAGGGAGTTAAGCCAAGGAGAAAGAAATTCAGGTCTGGGGGAAGGTGACATCTGGGCTGGGCTCCGGGAGATCAGAGCAGGGACCTTTTCCTGACGAAGGCTAAAGAGAGAGGAGCTGCTCCAGCTTTTCCTTTTCCTCCCCCTTTTCCACCCAAAATAAAGCACTGCCCCTGGCAGGCCTCCCTTTAGCCCATGGGAAGGCTCCAGAGCCATGTAAGGTCAGGGCTCAGGCTGAAGGGCTGACTGCAAAAGTAGAAGGCAGGAAAGACAGGAGGGGAGGAACGTCTCCAAAGCCCAGGACACACGAGCTGAAAGGGAAGTGGAAATTTAATCAATCCCGAACTGGTTTGTAGGGGGAACATTCCCGGGTGATTTGGGGGAGCTGCGTAAGTAGGAGGTTGGCTGCGGCCCGTGTTTGTCAACACCCACGTGCTCAAGTGAGGCGAAAGATGAAGAGGAAAGAGGAGAAAACAAAGAAGCATCTCACTTTTATTGTTTAAGTAAGTGCACAGCCCTGGGCTAAGCACTTATCTCTGTGAAGCAGGCATTACCCACCCCCCCCTTCACACTTAGTAACTACTCCCAACTTACACAGGTGTCCACATCAACGGACGCCTGACTTCAGACCCCGCTCTCTCCACTGGTTTACTGCCTCATGACCTTCTGGGCTTTGTCACCTACAATCTGTGTGAATTTGGCCAAATCAATATTTCTCAGACCAAATTTCTCTGCCAGGGAGAAAAAAAAGAAGTTGATATCAAGTTGATATCTAACGGGTTTTGAAGCAGAGAGAGAACAGCCAGGGAAAACTATAAGGTAAAATGCAGCCTGCTATGGGTGTCTCAACCACCCAGAGAAAGATAACGACCGTGACTTCTAACACACAGGATGGTAAACACTTAGAGGTCTTATATTTGGCTTCTGGGCACCACTGGGTTAACATTTCCATCCTGTTGTAAGTAAAACCATTACTCACCAGTGTAACTAATGTTTCATTATTGCTAATTCCAAAGCCATTACACCATGGAGCCAGAGTTTAAAAAGAATTTAATTGAAGACCAAAACATGCCCAGTAGCAATGCCTCTTTTATAAATAATTTCTGCTCCAAATTCTAACTTGGCATAAAAGCTTTTTGTGTCTATTTCATTTTTTTTTTAACGTGTGATATACAATGTTTTCACTGTATCTCTGGGCAGAAGCCTGAGATATTCAGAAAAATAACACCAGCCATAACAGTCCTTCTCATTTTAAAGGTGCCAAATGGGAGGCTGAACAATGACTCCTGTCCCACGAGGAAACACATACAGGCAAGTTACATGGGATGCCCAAGTTCTCAGAGCTGCGTCCAACCATCCAGGTAGTGTGGGTGTAGACCCAGTCCTTGTTTTGTCCCATCGTTCTTCCACAGAACATTGGAGAAAAGAACATGCCACCCCACCCAACGTCAATAGCCCACCCACCTACACAACCAGCTCTCTTTTCATGTGAGTGTGGATTAGTTCCTCACGGGGAAATGCCCCCTCAGAACCAAGACTATGGAAGGAGTTTGGAGATTGTCTAAGGACTGACATAAGGCACTGGAGTTCTGAGAAGTCAAAACAGCCTAAGATTACACTGCCAGAAGGGGTCAGGAGCCCTCCTCCACCATCCTCAGACCACAGAGATCTGAAGAGGGGGTGATTGGGTAAACCACTGCTGGGAGAGGATGCTGAGCTAGGATGCATTCATTCCTTCCCAACAAGCCCTGATTTCTCAGTGTGCAGTTGTCAAGCAGTGAAGGGGACTTCACGTTCATCAGAACGTGAAAAACATTATGATTATTCTGGAGAGCCCCAAATCTAAATTTTCATACATGGCATTGAATTCATAGTCCATTTAAAGAATTATCCACTGCTGCTGCTGAATGAGATCCTAACTAATCTGTTTATTTTTCACACGGGGGTTCTGAAGTTCTAACACCAAATGTGACTTACTCAAAGCCACAAACATTTCACTGTGACAAAGGTAGGAATTAGTAACAACTACTCAAATTTAAGAACCAAACCGTGGGATGGGGCACCTGGGTGGTTCAGTCAGTTAAGCGGCCCGATTTCAGCTCAGGTCATGATCTTGTGGTTCACGAGTTCAAGCCCTGCGTCGGAATCTGTGCTGATGGCTCACAGCCTGGAACCTGCTTCGGATTCTGTGTTTCCAACTCTCTCTGCCCCTCCCCTGCTCACGCTCTCTCTCTCAAAAATAAATAAAAAACATTAAAAAAAAATGGGTACCTGGGTAGCTCAGTTGGTTGAGCATCCGACTTCAGCTCAGGTCATGATCTCACAGTTCGTGAGTTCGAGCCCCACATCGGGCTCTGTGTGGACAGCTCAGCCTACTTCAGATTCTATGTCTGTGAATCTGGAGCCTGCTTCAGATTCTGTGTTTCCCTCTCTCTGCCCCTCCCCAGCTTGCATTCTGTCTCTCTCTCTCTCTCTTTCAAAAATAAATAAACATTAAAAAAAATTTTAAGAACTAAACCATGCACCAGGCACACTGCTAAGAGATGTTCATGTAACATATCATATAATGCTTACAACAAATGAGGGATGAAGGGGAAGGGAAAACGGTTCTTCCCCATAATCAAATATCCAGGAAATGGCAGTCTGGATTCACAGCCAGGTCTGTCAGGCTGCAAGCTCATGTCTCCTCCTCCATGCACTATTGCCTCTCGTGATGTTATGATTTATAATAAGAAACTCATATTTGGCCTTCATCCCCATTTCCGGCCCAATGCTCCCAAAACCTTTGGAATTTCCCAAGTGATGAATCATAAAGGTGTCCTTTGTTATGTTAATGAGATGACTTTTGGACCCTGCCTGAGGATGGGGCCCAGTTGCCAGAGGAATCAACCCAGTGATTTAGAGGGTTGGAACTTATAGTCCCACTCTCTGACCTCAGGGAGGGGAGAGGGGCCGAAAGTGGGATCCATTGCTGAAGGCTGATAATTTAATCACCCATGTCTATGTAGAAAAGCCTTCATAAAGAACCCAAAAGGATAGGATTTAGAAAGCTTCTAGGTTGATGAATATGTGGAGATCTGGGGAAAACAGTGTGCTTGGAGCGTGTATGAAAACTTCATCTTCTTTCTCCCTACTTTGTTCTATGTATCTCTTCTATCCAGCCGTTCCTGAGTTATATCCTTGGTTCCTGAGTTATATCCTGTTATAATAAACTGATACTCTAATAAATAAAGTGTTTCTCTGAGTTCGGTGAGCTGCTGTAGCAAACTAATCAAACTGGAGGAGGCGATCATAGGAACTTTGATTTATAGCCCGTTGATCAGAAGCACAAGGAACCTAGACTTGCAATTGGCACCCTGGGTTGGAGGGGGTTGTTGGAACCTTCAGTCTATAGCTGGTTGGACAGGAGCACCGGTGACAGCCTGGACTTGTGACTGGCATCTCAAGTGGGGGGACAGGGGGACAATCTTATAGGACTGAGTTGTTAACTTATGGAATCTGAATCTGATGTTGTCTCTAGGCAGATTGTGCCAGAATTGAGTTGAACTGAGTTGCTTGATGGTGTTGAGTTGCTTTGAGGCTTGAGATGCTTTGGGATTGGGTACAGGAACCCAAATTACCTCTCAATCTGTTTGAAAAGAATCACTGATGAGCATGGTGGAGAATACATGGGAAGTTGCAAGTCTGGAAAAATGAAAGCCAGTTCAAAGGTGCTCACAAATTTCCCAATGACACAGTAAGGGCTTGGACTTGGACAGTGGCAGAGGGATGATGATGTGGAGGTATTTTAGCATCTGCCCTATCCTCTGCTGAGACTTGGCATGGGTGTTAACATGAAGATAAATGCCACCATCCACAGGGAAGCTCCTATAGCCCACGGTATTTGTTCTCAGAAAGAGATAATCAGCCGTGAACAGGTTGGTTAAGGGTATTAACAACCTTTCTCTGAGCATCATAGAATGGACTTGGAGTACATTTCAGATGCAACTCTGAGCCAGGGCACAGCGAAAGACACCAATCAAAATGGATCCATTTTTCTAAATTCCTCCAATCAAGGAGGATAAAAATAATATAAACCCATCGGGGGCATTTTGTGGACATCTTCACCTGGGTCCAATGGGGTCTTTCTGAAATCCCAGCCCAATATCATTTTTAACAATATTCATTCTGACAATCTTTTATTGATTGAACACATGTTTAGGGAGTGTGAAGCACGCCTAAGTACATGAAGCATTGCACAATGCTTGGGGGCTAGAGCAATGATGTAGTTATAGGTATATTACTCAAGAGCTTACAGTATACTACAAAGTATAAAATACAGACATAAATGACTGAAATGCAAGGGCGGCAGAGATACATGACTTCAGAAGGAATGTAGAATGCCTCTGAAAGTTGAAAAAGGACCCTTCTAGCTGAAGAGGTGTGAAGGAGAGAACAGTAAGGGAGGCTTCCTGTACAGATGACAAATAAGAGAGTGATTTAGAGGATTTTCAAGTATGTTTACTCTTTATCTCCCAGATTCTCCAGGAAAACTCGAAGGAGTGCACTAGAATTATCATTATCATGTTACTATTGTTATCATATTATAAAGAGGGAACTGAGTTGCAGGGGGGTAAGTTTATTTTTTAAGGTTCACACCACCAGAAAAAATAATAAAGGCAGGACTAAAACCCTGATCTTCTCCCTACTAGTCCTATTGATCTACCAATTGGTTTGGCCACGTCCCTGAGGATATGTTGGAAAGGATCTTTCATACATCATAAGTCCCCATACCAGCTCCTTGAATAGCTGATTTTATAGACCATTTCCCAGGCACTGGGAATTGCTTTGGACTGGTCTGAGCCAACCAGCTGTGTTGTGGAGCTTTGTTGATCATATTCTCTATAAGCATGTCTCTGGAGAGTTGTTCAGATTCACAGGGCTCTGGGAGTTTCCTGTTGAGACCATTGTCCTGGAAAGAATCTGGAATGACTCTTAAATGACTTTATCTTTTCTCAGAAATACAAGCATAAGGCATTTCCAGGAGTGTGTACTCACATGTCTTCTATTTCTTGATAGACAGTGGAATGTTGTGGTTTAAATTAGAGACACTAGATTCATGTGCATAATGTCACTTTGCCACTTGATAGGCATGTTGACACTGCACAACTTACCTAATTTCTCTGAGCTTCAATCTCCAAATCTGTACAATGCAAATAATAATAATACTGAACTCAGAGGGTGACATATAGTAAGTGCTTGATATATGTGAACTGTTATTTTAATTATACCTCTCTTCACCCTCAAAATAGTATAGACTCTTCTACTTCCAGTGAAAATATCTTTTAGAAAACAAGAACAAAATAAAGGCTTTTCCAGATATACAAAATTTGAAAGAATTCATCAGCATCAGATCCACACACACACAAAAAGTGTTAAAGGAACTCCATCATACAGAATGAAATAATACCAAATGGAAATATGGATCTACACAAAAGAATGAAGAGCACTGGAAATGCTAAGTACATTTAAAAAAACATGAGTTTTTTTATTATTATTTAAATCTACTTAAAATGTAATTATCTTTTGGGGCACCTGGGTGGCTCAGTCGGTTAAGCATCTGTTTCTTGATTTCAGCTTGGGTCATGATCTCATGATTCCTGAGTTTGAGCCCCATGTTGGGTTCTGTGCTGACAGTGTGGAGCCTGCTTGGGATTTTCACTCTCCCTCTCTCTCTCTGCCCCTGCCCCTGCCCTGCTCATGCTCTCTGTCTCTCAAAATAAGTAAACTTAAAAAATAAAAAAAATAACAAAATAAAATGCAATTATATTTTAAAAATATAATAATACCAACATACTAAGCTGTTTGTAACATGTGTATAAGGAACATTACTGACAACAGCAGTATAGTGACATAGAGGAAAATGAAATTATGCTATTGTAAGGTTCTTATAATATACATGAATGTGTATAATATCACTTGAAGGTAAACTGATACGTGAAACCTTAAACCAACCAGTAAAATAACAAAACAAGGAATTATATCTAATAAGCGCATAACAAAAGAGATAAAACTAAATTATAACACATATGCTTATTCTAATCTAAATTAAGCTAAAAAAAAGGAAAAAGAAAAACAAACAACGGATGGGACAAATAGAATACAAAGACTTGTATGATACACTCAAACACAACCATATCAATAATCACATTAAATGTAAATGATCTAAACACATAACTGAAAGGCAAAGATTGTCAGATAAATTTTAAATAACAAGACCCAACTGTATGCTGTTTATAAGAAACATATATTATTATTTTAATGCTTATTTATTTATTTTGAGAGAGAGAGAGAGCATGAGTGAGGGAGGGGCAGAGACAGAAGGAGAGAGAGAATACCAAGCAGGCTGACAGCACAGAGCCCAACATGGGGCTTGATCTCATGAACTGTGAGATCATGACCTGAGCTGAAATCAAGGAAATCAATGAAATATAAAACAGAAATTTAATGGAGGGAAAAAAATCAATGAAACCAAAACTAGTTTCTTTGAGGAGGTAATAAAATTGACAAATTTCAATATAGACTGATCAGTATAAAAAGAGTAAGAATACAAATTACCAAATTCAGGAATGAAAGAGGTTACATTACTGAAGATTTTACAAATATTGAAATCATAATAAGAGAATGCTGTGCACAATGTTATACCAATAAGTTTGACAACATAGACAGCATAGATCCTTGAAAAGTTTACTCAAGATGAACTAGATAATCTGAATACTCCTATACCTATTAAAGAAATTGAATTTGCAGTTAAAATTTTTCTCATGAAGTAAAAGGGAGGGGCAGGCCCAGATAATCTTTTTGGTAAATTCTATTAAAGATTTAAAGAAGAAATAATATCAATTTGTTTATTTATGTAGATAAACTTCCAGACAATTGAAAAAGAAGGACTATTTTTCAACTCACTATGAGGCCATGTTTTGCTGATATTACAAGAAACCCAGACAAAAATGTTACAAGAAAATTTCAGAGCAATATTTCTCATAACCATAGACACAAAAAAAATTTAATAGACTTTTAGCAAATGAATTCAAACATATGAAAAAAAATAATATATCATGACCAAGTGGGGTTTATCTCAGGAATGCAAAACTAAATTTCTGGAAAAATGAAGAAAGTAAACCAGTGAAATTTACAATATTAGTAAACGGAAAATGAAAAATCATATGACCATCTCAAAAATGAAAAATAAAAACAATCGATAAAGTCCAACTGCCATTCCTGATGGAAACTCTCAGCACATTAGGAATAAAAGAAAACTTCCTCAGCTTGGTAAGGGGCAATTACAAAAAGCCTATGATTAACATCTTACTTTGTGGCGAAAGACTGGGTATTTTCTCCATAAGATCAAGAGCAAGACATTTATGTTCACACTTCTACTCACTATTGTACTTTTGGTTCTAGCCAGTGTAACAAAGCAAGAAAAAGAAATAAAAGGCATCCAGATTAGAAAATAAGTAAAATTCTCTTTATTCTTTTGATGATATGATCATCCGTGTAGAAAATATAATGGAATCTTAAATTTTAAGAAGCTACTAGAACTCAAATGTGAATTCAGCAAGGTTGCAGTATATGAGATCAATACCCAAAATGAATTGTATTTTTATATGTTAGCAATAAACAATCAGAAATAATAATAAAAATCATTTACAATAAAATAAAAATTTATGAAATACTTAGAGATAAATATGACAATAGGTAGACAAGAACTATTCACTGAAAATAATAAATCACTGTGAGAAATTAAAGAACGATATAAATGAAAAGACATACTGTGTTCATGGGTCAGAGCATTCAATATTTTTAAGATGTCAGCTCTCCTCAAATTCATTTATAGATACAACACAATCTCAGTCAAAATCCTAGCAAGCTTTCTGGTAGAAATTGACAAGCTTTTTCTAAAACACCTTGGAAAAAGAACAAGGTTAGAGAGCTAATACTACATGATTTCAAGTCTTTTTCTAAGGCTACAGTAATCAAGATAATGTGGTGTTGGTGCAAAGATCAACAAATAGATGAATGGAACAGAATTGAGACACCAGAAATAGATCCCCACATACAGGACAACTGACAGAAGTGCAAAGGCAAATTGGTCGAGAATAATATAGTCTTTTTAACAAAACATGCTAGAACAATTGGATATCTAAATTAAAAAAAAATTCTCCTAAATCCATTTATCATGCCATATATAACAATCAGTTCAATGTGGATCATTCTAGAAAAAAAATACAGGGAAAAAAAATCATTATGACCAATGGACTGAATGCTTGTGCCCCACCCTCAAATTCATGTTGAAGCCCTAACCCCCAAAGTGATGGTTCTCGAAGAGGGGGCCTTTGGGAGGAAATTAGCATAGGATGAGATCATAAAGGTAGGTCCCTCATAATGAATCAGTGTCCTTATAAGAGAAGATACCAGAAAGCTTGCTTCTCTTCTCTTTCTCCCATGTGAGGACACAGCAAGAAAGTAGTCTGCAAGCCAGGAAGAGGGCCCTCACCAGTAACGAAATCTGCTGCCTCCTTGATTTTGGACTTTGCCACCTAGAGAATTATGAAAAATAAATGTCTATTATTTAAACCACCCAATATATAGTGCTTTAATATGCCAGACACTTGGGTTAAGCAAAGATTTCCTTGATATGACATCAAAACCATGATCCAGAGGGAAAAAGATTTCTAAATTGCACTTTATCAAAATTAAAAGCTTTTGGGGGCACCTGGGTGCTCAGTCAGCTAAGCATCTGAGTCTTGATTTTCGCTCAGATCATGATTTCACCGTCATGAGATTGAGCCCCACACTGGGCTTTGCACTGAGTCCTCTCCCTCCCACCCCCTCACTTGCTCATGCACATTCTCTCTCTCTCTCTCTCCAAATAATAATGATAAAAGCTTTTTTTTTTCTGCAAGACATTAACATATTGAAAACACAAGGCACCGACTAGGGGAAAATATCTGCAAATCATGTATCTGAAATGGATTTGGGTATACAATGGTCTCGGGATATATAAAGAACTCAATAATTAGAAAACAAATAATATGATTGAAAAAACAGGCAAAAGGTTTGAATGGACACTTTACAAAGAAGATAGAGATACAGAAAACAAATAAAGATGCTCAAAATCATTTTTAGAGAAATGCAAACTAAAACCCAGCGAGATACCTCTAAAAATATATAAGAATGGCTAAAATTAGGGGCGCCTGGGTGGCTCAGTCGGCTGGGCGACTGACTTTGGCTCAGGTCATGATCTCACAGTTCGTGGGTTCGAGCCCCGTGTCAGGCTCTGTGCTGACAGCTCAGAGCCTGGAGCCTGCTTTCGGTTCTGTGTCTCCCTCTCTCTGAACCTCCCCTGCTCGTGCTCAGTCTGTCTCTGACTCTCACAAAATAAATAAATGTTAATTAAAAAATTAAAAAAAAATAATGGCTAAAATGAAAAAGACTGACCTTACCACGTGTTGGCAAGGATGTGGCACAACGAGAATGTTCACTTCGAATGTTCACTTTGGGAAATTGTGCCTACCATATGACCCAGCCATTCCACTCCTAGAAATGTATCCAAGAGAAATGAGACCATGTTTCCAAACAAACACATGCATGTGAATACTCACAGGAGCTTTATTTGTAGTTACTGAAATCTGGAAACAACCCATATGTCCATTAATGAATGGATAGATAAAAAATTGTGGCTTGTGAACTAACGGTGCATGCAACATGGGTGAATCTCAAAATAATTACACTGAGTGACAGAAGCCAGACAAATATGGGAACATAACGTACAATTCCATTTGCACAAAATTGGGGAAAATGCAAATTCATATGTATTGACAGAAAAAGCCCAGTTTTTCCCTAGGGAAGCAGGGGCACGGTGGAGGGGCAAGGAGAAACTACAAAGGGACACAAGGAACCTTGGGGGACGGTCAAAATGTTCATTGTCTTGATTATTGTGATGGCTTCAGAGGTGCAAACATATGTCAGAACTTATCAGATAGTACACATTAAGTTTGTGTAGCTCATTGGATGTCAATTATACCTCAAAACAGCTGTCTTAAAAATAAAATGACACAAGCTACTGAGAAAATAGGAGTATGAACACACGAAAAACAATTGTTTATTGAATAATGAATAATTTCTCCTTAAAAAAATCATAGACTCGAGGTGCCTGGGTGGCACAGTCAATTGAGCTTCAGGTTTTTTATCTCTGCTCAGGTCACGATCTCATGGTTCATGAGATCAAACCCTGTGTCGGGCTCTGTGCTGACCTCATGGAGGCTACTGGGGATTCTGTCTTTCCTTCTTTCTTCCCCTCCCCTGCTTGTTCCCTCCCTCTTTCTCCCTCTCTCTCTCTCTCTCTCTCTCCTGCTCTCACTCTTGCACTCTCTCTCTCAAAATAAATAAATAAACTTTAAAAAAAATCATAGACTCTAAGGTTGGGAGAGTACTTGGAGATAATTCTAGATGAACCCCCTTATTTTGCAGATGAGAATAAATAGCAAAACTCAGAAAGAGAAAGCGACATGTCCAAAGCTGCACAACTAACGGGTGTTAGGTTATAGCGCTTTTTCCGTTAAGCCATCTTGTGGTGGAGAAATTGCAAGGAGCAGGAGACTTGAAAAATGTTCTATCAGGAAAATTTTCAAGCACACCCAAAACTAAAAAGAATGGCACAGAGAACTGAAATAGAGACTTTAAAGCTAAGTCCCTACCTCCATTATCATCTCATTATTTCCCACCCTAATTTTCTGTTGCCTTGTCTCTAAAATGGGGCTAACGATAACTGACTTGTGGAGATCGAATAAGAGAATGCATATAATGCCTGGCACACAGCACAGGCTCCACAAACGGTCAGCTCTATTATTCATTGTGCATCATGCCTCCATCACTGGCCTTCCCACCTCACTTTTTGCCATTTCTGTAGCTCCTGCCCTGCCATCAGCCTGTTGAAGTCCTGTTCGTTGTTGTTGTTGTTTTTAGTCCCAACCTGAAGGCCACTTTCTACATGTACCTTTCATGATCGTTCTACCCCTACTTTCCAACCATGCTAATAATTACTACTATAGGCTGAGACCCCATAAATGGACGGTCATTTTGCGGGTGGTTTAAAGATATTACCAGGGGGGTGCCTGGGTGGCTCAGTTGGTTGTTGAGCATCCGACTTCCGCTCGGTCGTGATCTCACGGTTCGTTGGGTTCAGGCCCACGTTGACCTTTGTGCTGGACGAGCGGAGCCTGCTCTGGATTCTCCGTCTCCCTCTCTCTCTGCCCCTCCTCCACCCATGCTCACACGTTCTGTCTCTCTCTCTCTCTCTCACTCTTTCTCTTTCAAAAATAAACATTGTAAAAAAATTTAAAGGTATTACCAGGGAAGTTGTAATCCCTGATCCTACAAACAGGTATATGAGCATTTTTATTTGAATACACAATTTTCTCTGGAAGGCAACAATTTTCATTAGATCTCTCAGAGGTGTGCATTATTTAAAAGCCTTTAAGAATAACTATGTCCTTGAAACAGTATGTAGGGAAAATGTTATCATTACTCCCATTTATGGGAAGAAAATCCAAACAACTCAGGCCCAAAGAGTTGGGTCACGTCATGGCTTATCTCCTAAAAATGCAGCAGTAAGCATCATGTGCTAAGTGCTTACCTAACAGGGTCTACCGGCAATGGCTTCAGATGAGTCACCCTTTTTTCTTGGTCAGACATGGCAAAGACAGAAGGTCCACAGAGCTTTATGCCCTTTCCACGCGGACTGTGGTTGAGCCCAACCTTTATAACAATTGCCTAAGGGGTAGCCAGCTTTCCTGAGATGTTTTTTTTTTGTGAAGAAGTATTTTGTTTGTAAGGTCCTGCTTTAAAAAAAAAAAAAAAAAAGCCGTGGTCATTCAGGTTTGCTGTGTTGTGACAACCGAAGGGTTTGAATTTGCCCTGTGGTTTGGCCGGAGAATACAGCCAGCCACAAGCCCCATGTGCTCCGCATGAGCCCGAGCCTCAGCCAAGCTGTGCTCTGGGCTGGGTCGAGCTGGGAGGTCTTTCCAGCTCTTTCCCAAACTGCTTTCGTTTCATTTCATTTTCCTGAGTCTGGGAGCGGCAGGAGAATCGGGGGGCCTGGCTACATAGGTATTATTAGCTCCCAGGATATCCTCCAGGCTCCGACCAACTCACTTTAATCCCCCGTGTGCTCATTCATCAAACATGCATTTTCTTTTCCTTTCCTTTCTTTTCTTTTTTTTACTGTTTTTGCAAACGTTTATTTATTTCCGAGAGAGCCAGCGTGAGTGGGGCAGGGGCAGAGAGCGGGAGACCCAGGATCTGAAGCAGGCTCTGCACCAACAGCCAGCCGCGAGCCCAACGTGGGGCTTGGACTCATGAACCAAACCTCAAGTTCATGACCTGTGCCGCGGTCAGATGCTCAATCAACTGAGCCATGCAGGTGCCCCCAAACATGCATTGTCTAAAACACTGTCTGATCATGTCAGCCTTCGCTAAAAAATCTTTTCTGCCTTCCTGTTGCCTAAAGATTCAGCGGTAGTCCTCAACCCTTTCAAGATCCTGGACCAGTGGTGACTTTTCCACAGCTGGTGTGGCACGCAGGGCTGGTGATCCGGAAAGCCCTGCTCTCCTCCTCTCTTCCCTGTCTCCGTAAGTGGTACCGGTGCCACCTGAAGTGAGCATTCCGGGCACTCTATCTTTGCTTTTTCCCTTCCCTCATTTACGGCCAGGTTCAGGCTCTTCTTATCACAACACATACTTTGCCTTGGTCCACTTGGCTCCACTCGGATCCGTGCAAGCATTACTCTCTCCCAATCATGGCCGCTTTATGACTTTTGAGGGCTCTAGGCACTTCTGCCTTTATGAGCCCCTCCATCCATCTAAAACATGAATAAAAATCACATTTTAGCCATGCCTTGGTATAAAGGCAAATGTAATCCAAGCCAAGTGCATTATTATATATTTGTTTGTTTGTTTGTTTTTTAATTAAAACATTTTCACAGGCTCCAGGCTCCGGGAATGCCTAATGGATGAATGAGTCCTGTAACTAACCACTACGACAGCCTCCTACCTGGCCTCCCTGCCTCCCATCCTCCAAATCCATTTTCCTCACGATACCCAGCAGGATTTTTTTTATCATTGTGAATTGGGTTGTGCCACTTTGCTGCCTGAGCGCCCCTGACCAGGCACCAAAGGCCTTGCGGTTTGGGAACTAGGAATGAAGCCTCTCTTGACCACATCCACCACACGCGTAACCGGTTACATTGGCTAGATCTCCTTCCCACACTTACTTCTAAGACATATGCAAAATACATGCAAAATGTCTATGATATGTACAAGATATGGATTGTTTGGTGAGCCTATTGTTTTGTCATTCAATAAATAGCATCCTAACACATGTATATCATCCTTCAACCTTCCCTTTTCACTCAGTGCTAAGTCTTGGAGATAAATTCCTGTTGCTGTACATAGATCTTTCCCATTTTCTCTCACTGGTGCTCCATACTACATCTAATCACTATTTTACCGAGGCTCATTTTTCACCTTACAAACAATGCCACAAGGAACATGCTCGCCCATGTGAGTGTTTCTCTAAGACGGATATCCTATAGTAACATTCTTGATTTGTAGGCTATGCACATTTTTGCTTTACCAATACCCCCAGCTTGCCCTCCAAGTGGCCATGCTTGTATATTCCTACAAGCAATATACGAGGGTGCCTATTTCTCCACGGTTTCGTCAACACTAACCATCTCCAACATCCTCCGGTGATTCTTTCTGAAAAGACCTGCAGGTGATAAGCTTTTAGAGCCTGAGCATGTCTGTATTTCAGCTTCACTTACATAATCCTCTGGCTAGTGTAGAATGACAGGCTCAAAGGATTTTTCTTTTGCACATTAAGACATTTTTTCCTTCCCTCTCATTTCCAGGTGGCTGGCAGAAAATCTGGATATTAATCTGGTTTTCATTATTTTTTTTTGGTAATTTTTAAGGTTTTAACTCTACCTCTGATATAGTGAAATGTCACAGCAAGGAATCGATGTATAATTTTATGTATGTATCTCACATGAGGCTCGGTAGATCCTTTCGGTCTGAGGTTCATGGTTTTGTCTCAATTCTGGGAAAACTGAGACCAATGTTTCTTTCTTTCTTTCTTTTAAAATGTTTATTTATTTTTGAGAGAGAGAGACAGAGACAGAGACAAAGAGTGGAGGAGTGGGGGCAGAGAGAGAAGGAGACACAGAATCCGAAGCAGGCTCCAGGCTCTGAGCTGTCAGCACAGAGCCCGACGCGGGGCTTGAACTCACAGACTGAGAGATCATGACCTGAGCCGAAGTCAGGTGCTCAACCAACTGAGCCACCCAGGAGCCCCATGAGACCAATATTTCTTCAAAGATTTCTTCCTTTCCCTTCTCTTTATTCCATTTTTAATGAAAATTCCACTAGCCACACATAGGATCTTCTGATTCTATACTCCCTTTACTTTTCCATACTTCTGATCTCTTTATCTGGGGAAATTCCTCAGCTGGATTCTTCAGATCATTAATTAATTCTTCACTTGTGACCATTCAGCCATCATATTAGTACTGCATTTTATTTTTAATTTTAATACGTGTACTTAACATAATTATATTTAATAAATACAAAATTATTGGTTTAATTTCACTGATTATCCAATTACTTCCTTTTGTGTTTCAATCTATTCTTTTTTCTTTCTCCTCTTCTTGTTTCATAGATGATACACCCTCCTTTAGCACTCTAGAGATAGCTTATTTTTTAAAACGCTGCTCTTACATTTCTGTTAACCCTATTTCCTTACATAACATTCTTCTCTTATTGAATTTATGATCCTTTTTCCATATACAATCTTAAAAAAAAATATCTGTTGATGCTTGTTTGGTGCCCTTTCTGTGTTGGTGGTTTCTATTTCTTAACAAGTGACTTCATGATACAGCCTTGTCAGAATCCAGCTTCCCCATGGGACCTTGATGGCTTTCCACATGGTCAGGATGGGTTCCCACAGGATGAGTTCCCATGGTCAGGATGGGTTCCCCGGATCACTGCTACAAATTCTCATCTACAGACCTCTTTGTACAGATTTTCTCATCCACAGATCTTTCCTTTTCTTGCTTCTGAGTGCAGCCGTTCATTTATTTCTCTCATTTCTAGTCTTTCTTAGTATTTCTATGGATTGGGTACAGAAATTGGAAATTTCTATTTCTCTTGATGTCCAGGTAATATAGCCCACCCTTCTGAACCCACCAACCCTTCATTAGCTGACGTGTACTCATTCTATTCAGCTGCCATATCACCATGACTTTGCTGACCACTTTTATAATGTAACACATGCAATAATTTAAAGTATGCATAAGGAACAAAGGTAGTATTTACTTCTCCGCTGGGTGATCAGAGAAGATCTCCCAGAAAAGCTGACATTTACGCAAGATTTCAAGGGATAAATTAGAGAACGTTCTACAAGAAAATGAGGAAGAAAATAGCAGTAAAGACCAAGAGAACCAAGTATATAAGTTCATGCATGCATGAAAGAGCGTGATGGAACCTGGAATAAACTACGAGTTTGGTACCAGTTCTAGACATTAAAGTGTGTGTGCCTAAGTGAGGGGAAGAATATAGAAGTGAAAAGAGCAATTCGACGTAAGAGTATCGTGTGAGTTGGGCTAGGCTAGATCATCTACAGAAACGAACAAAAACCAAAAGCTCTGTGGCTTTATACAACAGTTTTGTTTTTTTTTTTCTCACTCATGCAAAGTGTGCTGTGGACCCAGCGGACTTGCCAATGCAGCTGCCCTCCACATGCTGTCTCAACACTGCAGACTATTTCAATCTCACGGCACCTCATGTCAACATGAGGCTTCAGGGTTCAAATGTTATTTTGAGACACTCTTATTTGACTCTTTAAGCAAAGGAGGGCGTTTAGGAAAAGGTTTAACAAAGGAGAGAATTAATGAGATTTTTTTTTTTTCAAGAATGGTGCTGTAGAGAGAAAAACCAATTAGGAGGTTATTGAGACAAGCCAGTGTGAATTAATGAAGCCTTCCGCGAGTGCAGTTGCAGTGGGGATGCTGGATTTGCAAGAGACTTACATGCAAATAATGGGACTTATTGATTAATGGCACATGAGGAGAAAGGAAAAAAATACATCGGAGCTGACTCTCAAATATCTGGCGTGAGTTTCTGAGCTAATGGTGGTTCACAAACATAGGTGGTGCAGGAGAACGAGCAAACTGAGAATGGAAAGATAGTAACCTCTGCCCAGTAGAAACCTCAGATGGAGGTGTGAACAGACACTTGATCGGTGGGCGAGGAACTGTGGGGAGATAATAGGCTACAGAAATAGATTTGTAAGTAATCAGTATACAACAGCATTTAAAATTGTAGTCATGAAGTGCGTTAGAAATATTCAGGAAGAAGGGTTAACCCTAAGCTTCTGAGTTTCAGGGCCTCAGAAAGGCCATCAAGACCCAGACATCGTATGCTAAGTTTTAAGAGTGTGTGCATATTTAAATTTTTCCCTGGGAGGAAAGACCATTCCACAAATGTTTATTAAGGTCCTACTAAGTACAAATCAAAGGCACTGGTCTGGAATTGGAAACAGAGCAGTAAACAAAAAATACAAAACTACTTGTCCACCTGGAGATGATGCTATTCCAATGGGATGGCAAGGGAGCAACAGACAAATAATGATCAAAATAAATTGTATCTTAGCTGGTGATCAGTGCCATGAAAAAAACTGAAACCAGGTCTGGGGAGTGTGAGTGTGGGTTGAAATACAAGCGATAGAATAGAGTGGTCAGGAAGGGTATCACTAAGAAGGTGACACTTTTAGAAAGAGTTGAAGGAGCTGAGAGATGGAACTATGGGGCTTTATGGGGGGTATTCCGGACAGGAGATCTAGCTTTCATTAGATTCGTAATGATTCACTAGGAAGATAAAGAATGATTCCCCTGAAGCAAGAGGAGAGCTGAGAACACAGGGAGAGAAAGAATAGAATCCTCTGGGGTCGCCTGGGTGGCTCAGTCGGTTGAGCGTCTGACTTCGGCTCAGGTCATGATCTCGCGGTCCGTGGGTGCAAGCCCTGCCTCGGGCTCTGGGCTGACGGCTCAGAGCCTGGAGCCTGTTTCCGATTCTGTGTCTCCCTCTTTCTCTGACCCTCCCCTGTTCATGCTGTCTCAAAAATAAATAAATGTTAAAAAATGAAAATAAAAAAAAAAAGAATAGAATCATCTGCAAAAGAATGCTGGCGATTGGTTGTGGGATTCAGAAAAGATGTAAAGGCAGGAGGACCTGATAGACTGAAAATAGAGTGGTGTCAAAGAACAGAATGTCTTGATGAGATTGAAGTCTACTGTTACTGCAATCTGCAGGGTGATGGAAGGAGCAAACGACCTAGAAAGATAGGACACGGTGGTCAGAAAATGGGGCGTTTGTTATGAGCTGAGGACTTCAGAGGTGGATGTGACTATGGATGTAGTAGGTGGTTAGGGTCAGGTGGAAGAAGTCATCATTGAGGATGAGGATGTTAAAGGATGAAGGCCTAGGGTCACTCAGGATGTCAGGAGGAACGCGGAAGGAAAGGTAAGCAATGGTGCCACACGCCTAAGTTCTTAAAGAAAGGAGCAAAGGATGGGAACAAGAGATTGGAAGGTGGCAGTAACAGGGATGAGCAGTTTGCCAGAGTGATAGAAGGGCAGGGGAATTTGGAAGGAGGGTGGAAAAGTAATAGTCATGAAATAGCAGTAGAGAGTTAGGGAAGTAAGGACCCTGACTCATCCATGATCCGAGTCTGCCCCCCAACCGCACCCCACGGTCTTACCCCAACTGTCCATTTGCTTCTTATGGTCTAAACAACTCTGTCCTGTGGTTGGATCTGCTTGGTCCCTGTGGCCTTAGCATCTGGGGAACCTCTGGGAGAGGGAAGACATAATGAGTGAATAGAAACTACTGTTGATATAAAATGGACTTAGGTGAGCAAGGATAAGGGAGGTTGGGAGGGCTTGTTGGTTTCCTAGGACTTCCATAACAAAATACCACAGACTGGGTTACTTACACAGCAGAAATGTATTTTCTCACAGTTCTGGAGGCTGGAAGTCTAAGATCAATGCGTTGGCAGGTTTGGGTTCTTTTGAGACCTCTCTCCTCGGCTCGCAGATGGTTACCTTTTTACTGTGTCCTCACATGGTTGTCCCTAGGTGTCATCTGTGTCCTAATCTCTGTTTCTTAAAAGGACACCAGTCATGCTGGATTAGGGACCACCCAACAGCACTTTTTTAACTTTAATTACCTTTTTCTTTTAATTCGAGGGAAAGAGAGAGAGAGAGAGAGTGAGCACAAGCAGGGGGGAGGGGCAGAAGGAGAGAAAGAATCTTAAGCAGGCTCCACACTCAGCATTGGAGCTCAACATGGGGCTTGATCTCCCCACCCTGGGATCATGACCGGAGCCAAAATCAAGAGCCAGATGCTTAGCCAACTGAGCCACCCAGGTGCCCCAACTTTAATTACCTTTTAAAGGCCATATCTTTAGGGGCACCTGGGTGGCTCAGTCGGTTACGTGTCCGACTTCGGCTCAGGTCATGATCTCGTGGTCCGGGAGTTCGAGCCCCACGTCGGACTCTGTGCTGACAGCTCAGAGCCTGGAGCCTGTTTCAGATTCTGTGTCTCCCTCTCTCTCTGCCCCTCCCCTGTTCATGCTCTGTCTCTCTCTGTCTCAAAAATAAATAAACGTTAAAATTTTTTTTTAAATAAATAAATAAAGGCCGTATCTTTAAATGTTATCCTATTCTGAGATATTGGGGGTTGGGACTTCAACAAATGAATTTGGGAGGGGCAAGATCTCTGCCCAAACAGATGGTGTATGTCTCAACCACTTAAGAATCCCAGGATCATTCCTGAAACGTCACCTGTCCTCCTGCAAGGTCATCAAACAGAAAACCAGGTACCCTGTGTTACCGATGAGGCTAGTTCCTGGTTCCACAGACTTGAGCCCTCCAGTAAAGCTGGGCTAGATGGCAGGGCTTCCTTGAGTCAGAAGTTTCAGTAGAGCACGCCCACCCCCTGCCAGAGTTTAAATCCTAACATCCTCCCCTTATCCCTCTTTGGCAAGGAGCATAGAGAAAGAAGAGTAAAGAGAGAGCCAGAAGACCTCAAGAAGGCTAGTTTCTAGTTTTTGGTTTTTTTCACTGAATAAAAGAAGGCAGGAAGCAAGAGAAGCTGATGTGTATGACCAGTTGACTCATTTCCACTCATAAACTTAGACTCCAGCCTAAAGAATAAGGAAGAAGGTGGGAATCAGGTTGGGCTGAGAGGTAGGAAAAGGGGAGGGGTATCCTCTCTGATACAGAGCCCAAAGTAGATTCTAGAATCTATAAGCCTACTGGCAACTGATGAGGCATGAAGATTTTGCTCTTAAAGGGAGGTCCAAACACCTCAGCATACCTCTTTGTTCAATAAAACTGTGCAATAGAGAGCCAGCTGTGCTGGCCAGGCAAGGGTCATTTGGGGTCTTCCGAAAAACAAGCAAGTTTCTTTTTAAAGTACTCAGTTTCAAATAGAGTGGCCTACAACTTAACATAAAAGAGCACTGGAGTAGGAAACTCTGACTCATATATCTCAGCTCACCACCTAATTTCAGTGTGACCCTGGACAACACATTTCTCTCTCTAGGCCTCTGTTACGTCACCTCAATATTATTAATCATACACGTAAAATGCCGATAATAAGGCATGCCCTTTAATGGTTATTTTCAAGAGGAAAGCGTTCTTCTCGAACATACTTTCTTCTGTTATATCCCAGAGTACACCCTCTTTGTAAAGCCACTTTGAGATCTAAAACATTAGTCCAGTATGGATAGTAATGCATCGGGTATGGTTCCACACACTGAAACAAAGCGATCTTAAAGTGTTCGAGAAAGGATACCCTTTAAAAAAAATAAAACAAAAATGAAAACAAGACAGCTAATCCAACATCCTCGTTGCGAATTAGAAATCCAAAGCCCAAGGAGGACAGACAAAAAGCTCAAGACTTCTCAGTGGGTTAGGGCAGAATGTGACCTCTGTTCTCAGCATCCTGACTCATAGGCCATGCCAGGCTGCTTCTATTGTGTCCTCCCTCCAGAGCAATGCTTCCAATATTGGGCCACATTTATAATTTTTTTCATATACATGAAAACATGTTTATTGTTATTTATTTTATATTTTTATTTAAATCTACTCCACATTTGTTTTCTTTTTTAACTGAAATCCATATATGTGAAAGTATGTTGCCACTCTAAATATAAAAATAAAAATAATGAATAAAACATTGCTAAACTCTAGAAGAATAATATGGCCTCTGCAAGACTATGAATTTGGGACCCGCCTGTCCTTGATAAAAGGGTAATTAGCATTTATGGCATAATGGCATCACCCTCAGACTTTCTTCTCAATACTATCAGGAGTGAAAGGGAAATGAAGAAGGCAGGACTTTCTTGGCATATGGTGGTGACAGACACCGAAGGTTGACTCATGCAATTTCCGTTTCCAACCCCTGTCTTCCTTGCTGCCTGTCTCGGCTATGTAAGCTGTAAAACTAAGAATTGGACTTGCAGCATCCCTTGCAGTTAGTGGTGGCCATGTGACCCAACTCTGGTCTGTGGGACATAAGGAGAAGTCCACCAATTCCCTTTCCCTCTTCTTCCTTTTTTTCTGTTTAGAATGTGGACGTGACATGTAGAGTTACAGCAGCCTTTTTGTGACCATGAGGTGGTAAGCATGAGACTAAAAGCCCATATCCTAAGGCTGGCAGAGCAAAAAAGAAAGAAAACAATGCCCAGCAGCTGCCCCAGACCTATGTCCCTCCTCACTTCTTGCTATGTGAGGAAAATAACTTCTCTTTGAATATTAGTCGAGGTTTCTCTTATTATCTACCAAACAGAATATCAGTTTCCCCGGCACTTTTGAATCCCATGTCCGTGGCATCTGAAATCGGCCTGACACCCTGCTGGCATGTGCTTCCTGCTTTTCGAGACCCTTGTGTAAGAGAACATGGGCTAGGGCTGCCGTGACAAAGTACCACATATTTGGTGGCTTAAACAGCATAAATTTATTTCCTTATAGTTTTGGAGACCAGCACTTCAAAGCCGAGGTGTGGGCAGGTGTTTTCCAGTGAAAGCTCGAGGTGTTCTTTTGAGGCACCTCTCCTTGGCTTGCAGATAGCCACTTCCTGTGTCCTCACATGGTCTTTTCCTCTGTGGTGTCTGTGTCCTAATCTCCTCTTATCATAAGGACGCCAGTTACCGGTAAGATCGCCCCCCCCCCCCCACAATGGTCCCATTTGAGCTTAATCACCTCTTCAAGTCTCTATCTCCAAATTGTCGCATTCCAAGGTCCTGGGGGTTAGGGCTTCAACGTACGAATTTAGGAAGGACACACTTCAGCTCATAATAGAGCCTAATAGTTTATTTTTCAACAGATACGCTTTTTGCCTTCCCTGAACTCTTGCAGACACGTGATAGCATGGCTCATGGGTGTTCAAAGTCCACAGGCAGGATCGGGAGCTGCAGATGAAGGGAAAGAGTCCTGGATCCGGGGTCAGGGGGGCCTAGGCTCCACATGTCAGTTGTCCTCTTACTGGCACGGTCTCTCTGAGCCTCAGTGTCTTCCTCTGTAAAAATATGTGACTACTACATGTAATAATGTATATGGAAGCATCTGGCACATGCTAAGGATACTTCATCAAATCTAAAATGCCATCAACTTCTGTTTGGATGATCCGTCCATTGTTGTAAGTAGGGTGTTTAAGTCCCCTACCAATAGTGTATTGTCATCAATTTCTTCCTCTATGTTAATAGTTGCTTTATGTTTGGGTCCTCCCATGTTGGGTGCATAAATATTTACAATTGTTAAAAAATATATATAGATAAGTAAAAGCTAAAATAAAATGCCATCAATGATAAGATGTACCATTATGGTGTATGTACCCAGATAGGCAAAAACATGCCATGACGACTTTTATTTTTTAATGTTTTTTTTTTAAATTTATTGTTGAGAGAGAACACGAGCCGGGGAGGGGCAGAGAGAGACGGAGACAGATAATCCAAAGCGGGCTCTGCGCTGACAGCAGCGAGCCCCATGTGGGCTTGGGCCCAGGAACCATGAGATCATGACCTGAGCTGAAGTCGGCCGCTCAACCGCTGAACCGACTGAGCCACCCAGGTGCCCCTAGGAGAGCTTTCAAAATTAGAGATTCAGGCTCTCCACCCCAAATTCACTGAATTTGAATCTCCTGGGATGAAGTTTAGGGATTGGTATTTCTTTAACCGCCCCCCCCATATTATTCTGAAAATATGATAGGCTCTGAAGCAATGGCTTTCAACATAGTCAATGTATTGTATAACCCAAAATATAATTCTAAGGTGCCATCCTTGGGGCTATTTACCAGTTTCTTAGATATTCTATAGGAAGCCTGGATTTCCGACTTTGCCAACAAAATCCCATTGCCCAAATACTTGACATTTTCTAGCACATTCATGGGATTCCAGAAAGTCTCGGCTCAGGAGTCGTATATAATAAATACTCGGTACAACATATAAACCAAGCCCGGTCCTAGTGGTAGGAATGCTGTCACATTTACCCTCTTAGTGCTGTATTTCTGACCCCTGTCTTGCACTCTAACCTGGGGCTGTTGAGCCCACCTCTGTTGTTCTATATTTTAGGATTCTAAATGAGGTACTGTTAGTTGATTGGATGTATATTTTAAGCCTTTTGTCAAACTTTTAAAAACCTAGGTGAATCTTCTTAAAAATTATTTTTCTGAATACCCACGACGGAATCCTGAGCAATGTCATATGCGATGATCGCAGATAAAGCAAGTGTCGAGATGAGTTGGCCGCTCTAGACTCGACTCTCTTCATAGGTCATGAGAGCAACCCCCACAACTACCTTCACTGCAGGGTTATTCCACAGTTCTCGCATCCACATTCATATGTGTTCCATCATCTCAACGGGGTCCAATCCCTGAGTTTATAGTGGAGCAAACAGATGACGCTCCCCTCCCTCCCCCGAGCTGGGAAAGTCGCTGCCCAAGGTCACATACAAGTTAGCCTACTGACACCGAGCCTACTCCCAGACCAATCTCCCTTGTGTTCCTCCTACTTCTCATGGTCTGTTAATGATACTTCAGAGAGTTGTTTTTTTTTTTTTTTTTTTTTAATCAAAAGGTCAGGACAACATCACCAATGTCTTCTAGTCTAATGGGAAACTTCCCTGAATCTCACCCAGATCATTCACTGAGCCAGCCACACACAGTTCCTGTTTTCATGCAGATTCCATCTGAGCCTTGGCGAACTCCCAGGGAAACACATATCAGATCTGCTGTCTATTGGCAGAACTTTGGCTTAGAACGTATTTCAAATGCCTCCCATTGAACATTGGCAGCCTTGAAAAAATCTGGCCAGGAAATTATTCTGGGAAGCTCAAGTGCTCTATGACACTTACAAGGAGACGCTGATGGCTTTCTCTCCCAAGCTCTTCCCTCTGTGCCCAGAACAAATGATTGCATATTCCTGTATGTGCCCTAAATTAGGAGAGGGCCAGTCCTGCTGCCACATGAATAGAGGGAATGTCTGTGACGGGCAGGGCCCTCTGCATAGCACACTGTGCTTTGAGCCAAGTTCTTTCTCCTTCGGTTTAAAAACCCTGGGGTATTCCAAGAGAAATGCAATCCATGTGTTTCTGATTCATTTACACTTAAATCATTAAAATGTTGTTTTGCGAGAGTTATTTGATGTCTGAGGAGCCTATGAGGCTTCTTAATGGGACTTTTAAACGTTTTTTTTCCCCTACCCTGCCTGAAACAGAAAGCAACATTTTGCTAAAACAGTGCCTGAGTTCAAACATATTCTCTCATCTCATATATTTGCACCCACATTATCGACCACAGCCTCTCACTAATGCCAGGCCTGGCAAGACTGACATTTGAAAGTGTTAAAATAGAGAAACTGGAGAGAAAACGGAGGCAAGAAGAATTCTGGGGGGGGGAGGGATTCAAACCCCTGTTCCCCCAAATCTGCCAAGGCAGCAGTACCCGAGCGTGGAGAGTACCTTTGTCCGCGACCTGGGTTAGACTGGGCGGGGGGCCCTCTCTCAGATACACACCACCGGGCAGCTAGCAAAGTACTTCCACAAACATAATCACCCTGAAGCCTCATAGCAAGCCTCCTTTCCCCGACGCAAAGCAGGATCAGAGATGTTAATAAAGTATTGGGCCCAACGGTGCACAGTCAGCTCGCACAGAAAGGAAAGATTACAGCTAAATTCGGACTCCGAGCCTACTGCTCTTTCCAGAATGCCTCGAGTCGAGCTTCCCTGTGGATGCTGTATTTGAAATGCCAGACACATTATCATATATGAGTGAGGAGCAGTGCCAGACTGTGGGTAAGGTCTCAAATTTGTCCCCTGTCGCTTTCTAACTGTGTGATCTTGGGTATACTACTTAATCTCTCTGGGCGGTTTCCTCATCTGTAAAATGGGGCTAAGCCTACTACCCAACTCTACGAGATATAAAGATGATTGAAGGAAATTAACACATTACTAGAACAGTTCCCGACACAGAGGGCTCAACAAATGTCAACTCTTGGCGGTAGTAGCAAAGGAGGAAAAAAGAGCTGGATGATCTTGGCAAGGTGTAGAACCTCTCTGAGCCTCAGTTTTCTCATCTGTAAAATGGTACAATAGGGTGACCCTTACAAATCCTCGGGAGTACTTGAGACCATGCTTATGCTTAGCGCTGTGCCTAACACAGAAAAGCTTCTCCGCAAAATCTATTTTTCACGCCCAGACGTCTCTCTCCATATTGAGTATCGGTTGTCATTGTCGTGGGGAAGTAACTGTCTTATTATTCGGCTCGACTTAGATCTGGTGCTGCATTTCTCCACAATCTCAGGGTGTAGGCTGGTACACAGGCCCAGGTGTTTCTATACCCATAGCGTGCGGGCTCTCCTGCTGTTGATGGACCCGCACTGGGCTGAATTAGATCTCTGCACACTCTGAGCTGGTAAACAGCACAAGTTTTGCTTTTAAGTGGAGGAGAACCACTAGCCAACTGTGGGACTTGGGGCTCCCTCCCATTCCTGGCCAGTGGCTCTGTTCGCAGGAAAATCTGTTGCTGTTTGCAGGCTGTCTGAGGCTTTGGGATTTGGACCTTTTTTCTTTCCTAGTGTAGATGTCAGAATTGCCTTCTTAGTGGGTTGTTTCTGCTTCACTGGTGTCTTTTTGCCGGTGTCCTGAAGACGAGCAGAAAACTATAGCCATCTGGCAGGGGAGACTAAAGAGAAATTAGACTTTGTCCCTCTCCACCGTTCACACACACACACACACACACACACACACACACACACACACACATTCTCTCTCTCTCTCTGTCCCTCTGTCTCTCTCTCTCTCTCTCTCTCTCACACACACACACACACACACACACAGATACAAATACCTTTTTGAGCTTCCCAGTTATTTTCTCTGAAGAGCTGGGGCCAGCCACACAGGATAAAGGAAGGAACTGGGAGAGCAGATCTTTTCAGGAAGAAGACAGATTCTGTTCTGTCAGGTTCCTATGAGTGTGTGTAAGTGCGAGTCAGAGGAGAGAGGGAGAGAGAGGAGGGAGAGAGAGGAGGGAGAGAGAGAGAGAGAGAGAGGGAGAGACAGAGAGGAGAGAGAGGAAAAGGCAGAGGGAGAGAGGGGGAGAGGGGATCTGTTGCAGGCAGGGGAAGGCGTGACCTGAATGGAGAATGCCAGCCAATTCCAGAGACACACAGGGACCTCAGAACAAAGATAAGGCATCGCTGACACCACACCGGGGACAAGCTCACAGGAAAGTCAGACCGGGGGGACCAAGGCCAGGCAGCTAGGAGCACCCAAGGCTGGAAAATGAGGTGAGTGCCAGGGCAGGAGTGGGCACGGGTGCCCTTTCAGGAACCAGGTGTCAAGCAGCCCTGGAGAGTTTGACCTTGTCTCTAGGCAGACTCACCTGGGTGTCCTGGGGGTGTTGCAGGGGGTTCTTGTCAATCCTTGGGGCTTTGAGAAGGGAGATGCGGGCTGGGCGCTGCCCTGGGACGGCGGGGACACCCCAGCTCGAAACAGGAGACTTTGTGCAAATCCTGCCGGGACACTGCCGAAGCTCAGTTTCCCCCTCTGCCAGCACAGGGTGCTGTCTGCTGGCAGATGTGACTTTCCTCCGGTGCCCGCAAGGCTGATTTTTTGTTTTCCTCCTCTGCAAAGAGCACTGATTTATCTCTTCCAACACTTTGCGAGTTAGGTATGTGTTTGTGTGTTTATTTGTTCGGACCGGAAAAGAAACCAGCTTCCCACAGCTCAGCTCTGTGGTTTCTTAAACCTTCAGAAGTTTGCCAGTCAAAACCTCAATTTAGAAGACGAAAAACCTGCCCCATTTTACAGTTCCTTATAAATTTCTGCATTTCTCACTGAAATCAGAGGCAGCTGGTGGCATGAATCAGGCTATGAATTGCACCGAATGGCTCTTAAAGGGATACCACAAATTAAAAAAAAAAAAAAAAGAAAGAAAAAAAAAAGGAGTCTTTGGCGTTCTAAATCTAGGACTCTAAATTCTAATTGTTTTTAAACTCTTCAAGATTTCCTATTCCTCAGCTTATACTTAAGAGTTACTTGATCCTTCTTACCAGGCATTTCTTCTAAGTTTTCCTCTGCGAGTCTCAAAACCCAGCCAGTGCAATTATTTTTACTATTTCTAAGCGTTAATGCTGTTAAAAATACAGGGGGGAAAAGACAGAAAAAGAAAAACACCCTGCAGATGTGTTAAGTCCCCGAGCACCTCTTTTCCCATTGATTTTCTTCTCAATTGGAAAAAGAGTTTCTATTTGTTTCTCTTCTGCAAAGTCACCTAGCAACTTTTCTGGGTCTGGGGCCACTGGGGGGCTTCAGACTGTGTTAACTCTTTGGGCTCAGATTACCTGTGGTTCAGAGAAATAATCAGGTGTTTACGATTCATTCGATCTGTTCTTTTAAAATCCATTGTAGCGTTAAGCTTCCCATCGAACTTCGTTTTCCTTTATCCTGCAAAAAGATAGGATTTCTGTTCATCTACGTGGAGTGACAATTTGACTGATGTGTCACTATTCAAATCCTGCTGTACCGGCCAATGCCCCAGCATGCCAACATACAGGCTGATTTACAGTCCTGTATCATCCCTTAGTGCAGAACCTCTCTCCTCCCTATTTTCCACCTGGAGCACCCGACTGTTCAAGCCACAGCTCAAACATGATGTCCTCTGCCCTGGCCAGCATCCCCAACATAAGCATCCTGTCCTTTGCGCGGTCTCTGTTCCTGGGAGCTACATCTCTTTTCGTCTTTGTAATATTTCACCGCTCAATTATCTATCTCCTCGTCCAAGACTGAATGCTCCTTAAGGTATAGGCTCTAGGTCTGTTTATCTTAGTGTGCCCAGCCCCTAGCGTAATGTCTGTTTCCTATTAGGCATTCAAAAAATAGTAGCTGAACAGAATTCAGTTGGCGACCAGTGGAGACGTGCTCTGCTAGAAGTCTCCAAAGGGTCTTGCCTCTCGGGGACACAGCACTTCAGAGTTTGAGAAGCACTTTTATAGGCCTGTCTCATCTGGTCTTCAGATTTTAGATGAGATGAGGATTCACGGAGAAGTGGGGATAAAAGCAGTTAAGCAACTTGCCCGAGGCCACCCTGATGATCTTGAAAAGGCTCCGACTCATACTTGGGTCTTTGGACTCCCAGTCCAAGATTTTTTTCTGCTACATTCCACCAGACTCTCAACCAAGTGTATTATCCTATACCAAGAGCTTTTGATTCTAGCTGTACATTAGGATCATCTGTGATGCTTTCAAAAGGGCCGATGACCAGACCTCACTCCAGACCAATTAAACTAGAATTTGTTGGGGAGGGGCTTTGTTATTAGTATCTTTTTTTTTTTTTAATTTCTACGTAAAGCCATGAGTGTTTTAATTATTTTTCACAGGATTAATTGCTTTGGCCAAATGCCTGGGCATGATATGGGCATGGACCCAGCAGGTTCCTCTGTTAGCTTTTGTGATTCCCTTCTTCTGTGGAAGCTAATTCACCATCTGCTGTTGGGCATTACGTACCACTTCTTGGGATATCCTTTTCATCATCCGTCAAATAAGGGCATTGTCCAAGGGATCTATCTATACAGTGGCTTTCAACTCTTCTACTTAAAAAAGTTTTGGTGCAGTGTAGGTTGAAGTGAGGGGAGGGAATGAAGAGGATAGAAAGTGCTATTTCTTCCGCGATCATTGACACACACACACACAGGCATTTTGTGCACTCCGGAGAGCCTCCTCGTGCAGGGGGGTCCATCAAGTCCCAGCTTTATGTATTATGTTTGACATCTCAAGCAAATGTAGCTAAACTTTTTGATTAGCTCAAGAATAGGTCGCAGGTGTGGGGAATTGTACAGCCAGTGCCTGGTGTGTAAGAAGCAAAAAACATTCAGAGAGTGTCACGGGAAACAAAAGCGGCCACTTGTATTCTTCGATCAGCAGCCCCTAAAGCAAGCAAGCATATGCTCAAGCCCATTATGTGCAAGGAGGTATTTGTTTCCTATGTTTGAAACTGTCTTGAGATGCAAACAAAATAGAACAGAAAGCTTTGCAGGCCTTCCTCCCACACTGGCTGGTTACCTACCACATGTGGGCCTTTGAGGCTGAATGGGGCTGTCAGCCGTCAACTCTTGACAAAACCAGCATTAGGAGGCTCCGAGTCTCCTCCATGCGGTCTGGAAAAAGCAGGCATGGAGAAAGTTGACCTTTCAGCCTTGCATAATCTGGGTGTCGCTATTGCAGGAAAGTCCAGCTTGGGAGCCAAAGCTCTTTCCTAACCGCTGCTTTTCGGGAAGCAGCATGATGGGAGTAATTATCACTAACATTTGCTGAGGGCTGGACGGTTAACAAAGCACTTTCTAATCCTCCTTTGCTCTGATAGCAGCCCTAAGGGAAGTCATTATCACCATTTACTGGATGAGGAAACCGAGGCATTACCTGGCTTCCCCAAGATGGGGCAGAGAAATCAAGTCAAAGGCTGGACTTGAATCTAGCTCTTCTGACCCAAGACCAGTGCCCTCCCCTCCCCAGGCAGAACTGAACCAGAACTCCCTGCCCTGGTAGCATCGGTACATTTCCTCGCTTGAATGTGGGGCTGCCTGGGGCCTGAAAGATAGAGTTTCTGGACTCCTCTTTCCTGTGAGTGCACTGGAGAGCTTGGACTTAGGCCTTCCCTTCTGTCTGCCTTGGAGGCCCTCCCTCCTAGATTGGTTTTTAGAAAATATTGACACTGGCAACTGGATTAAAACATTTTGTTTCCTTTGTTGAAATCTTACATGTTACTATTGTAGGGACCTTGGAAAAAATTTAAATAACTTCATTATTTTCTTTTTCTTGAAAAAACAGTACAGCGGGGCGCCTGGGTGGCTCAGTCGGTTAAGCGTCCGACTTCCCTCAGGTCATGATCTCACAGTTCGTGGGTTCGAGCCCTGCATGGGGCTTGTGCTGACAGCTCGGAGCCTGGAGCCTGCTTCAGATTCTGTGTCTCCCTCTCTGCCCGTCCCCCACTCACACTCTGTCTCTCTCTGTCTCTCAAACATAAATAAACATTAAAAAAAATTTTTTTAAAAAGAAAGAAAAAACAGTACAGGGTCCTTCCTGACAAGTGTGAACATTTCATATACACAAAGATGACATTTAAAATATTTATATTCCCATTTTAGAGATAACCACTGTTAATATCCTGTTAATATCTTTCTAGGCCTTTTGCATTTACCTATTTACCTTTTATGTAAATACAATATTGAGACAGCTAGATAATCTATATTTACAGTTAGCTTGTGTTACATCTTCAAAAATCCATATATGTGTATATATGCATCTGTGTGCTGTGGAGGGAGAGTTGGTAGAAACAACTTTCTGATTAGCAATGATGGAATCATTACAATAGTACCTGTTTATGCCTGGAGGATAGGTTCCTAGACCCTCCCTGGATACCTGAAACCACAGATAGCAGGGAACCCTGCTGGCAAATACAATGTATTTCCTCTATATACATACCTAGGATCAGGTTTAATTTATAAATTGGGCACAGTAAGAGGGGCCCTGGATGGTTCAGTCAGTTAAGTGATCGACTCTTGATTTCAGCTCAGGTCCTGACCTCACAGTTAGTGAGTTCCATCCACCTAGTCCAGCTCTGTGCTGACAATGGGGAGTCTGCTTGGATTTCTCTCTCCCTGCTCCTCTCCTGTTCTCTCTCTCTCTCTTTCTCAAAATAAATAAACTTTAAAAATTAGACACAAGAAGAGATTAACAATAGTAACTAATAATAAAATAGAACACTTATACTGCAATAAAATCACCTGCATGTGGTCTCTCTTTCTCAAAGTATCTTTAAAATTTTTTTAATATTTATTAATTTTTGAGAGAGAGAAAGAGAGAGAGAGTGAACAGGGGAGGAGCAAGAGAGAGAGGGAGACAGAATCCAGAGCAGGCTCCAGGCTCCGGGCTGCCAGCACGGAGCCCGACGCGGGGCTCGAACTCACAAGCTGTGAGATCATGACCTGAGCTGAAGCTGGACGCCCAACCGACTGAGTCACCCAGGCGCCCCGATATAAGTCTTTCTCAAAATATCTTAACTGTACTGTACTCATCCTTCTTAGGATACAGAGATGATAAAATGCCTATGTGATGAGATGAAATGAGGAAAATGATGTAGGCACTGTGATGTAGCATTAGGTTATTGCTGACCTTTGGACAATATGTCAGGAGGAGGATCATCTTGCTTCTGAACTGGTTCTGAACAGGGGTAACTGAAACCACAAAAAATGAGGTCGTAGATAAAGCGGGATTACTGTCATCCAAAGATGCTGGTATAATTTCCCAGTATTGACTTCGGCTGTAGAAGACTCGGGCACACTTTCATCCATCCATCCATCCATTCATTCATTCATTCATTCATTTTATTCGCCCATCACCTATTTTATACCAGGCTGTATACTAGGTCCTTTATATACATCATCTCTAATGCTCATGGGAGTCCTATAATTAGAGATCATACTCCCCACGTAACAGATGAGGAAACTGGGGCTCAGAGAGACTTATCTGGTATTTCACAGCCAGTGAGTAGAAGAGTTGGGATTTGAACCCAAATATCCGTTGCTCCAGGGGCTGCATCTGAAGCAGCCCAGGGTGATGCAGGCAGAAAGGAAGCATGTACGGGGAGCTGTGGGATCTGGAGGTGTGATGAGCGCACCATAGCCTGGGAAGCTGTGAGCTGGGTGGTGGAAGATAAGTAAGACAAGCAGACGAAGAATGGGCATGGTACGCGCAAGGGGGCCGAGGCGTGGACAGGCATGGCATGCTTTCAGAATGACATGTCAGGGCACAGCTGGCCCCGAGCTGAGGCTGGACCCGCAGATCAGCCCTAGATCAGAACGGGCTCGTCCACGATCCCAGGGACAGAGGCCTGATCCCACAGCCACAGTGAAGCCGCATGGTCGTGTGTGTTTTGGAAAATCAGCTTCAGCAGCAAAGGGCTGAATAGTATCAAGTGGGGGACAGGGAGATTACTTAGGGTGCAATAACAATAGGCCAGATAAGAACGTGTAACGTAATTGACGGAAGAGAAGAGGATGACCTGACATATGAAGCAGAATAAAGAGGACTTAGGCAAGACGTTCATGAGCCAGGTTTGGGGTGTTTGAGCTCAAGGTCCTCGGGTCTTGCAGAGGAACAATCTATTAGAGGCCTGCTGTGGTGCATATTGACCATTCGGGTTTTGACTAGCCGTGGACATTCTGCCTCGCCATTGCCTCCGCCACTTGGGGTGTGTTCTGTGAGTTTTACTGGGTTTTCCTTGCCCCCGAAGCAATTTTTTTAACAGTCCGTTATCTCTGATTCCTACAGCTGGAAATAAGTTGCAGGGTTTTGATCCTTTCATCGGAGCACTTACCCAAGGGGGGAACATGTTTTGCTTACTCTTTCTTAATTCCAAACTTTGCGTACCTTGACCGATTTTGTCGAATCTGTTCGAGGTCCTGCAAGATCCCATCCTGGAGCATAAGTCTCCTCCCAACATTACCACGTCACTGTTACTCACTTTTGACAAAACTGAGTCCAGAGTCCAAGATCCTTAAAGGAAGCTGAGTTGAAGGAAGGACATCCACTTTTACCTAATCATGAAACTTAAGTTTTCAACAGTAACATGATACGTGTCAGAGTCGCGACTAGGGGACTTTCTAGGAGAGCTGGATACTGTTAACAAACCTTCAGAAGAGCACAGCTAGAAGAAACCTTAGGAATCATGGAGTTACCATCTCCCTGTCGAATAGACTGGGTAGGCAAGCCCAGAGCGGGGAGGAGTACCCACAACACGTCAGCGGCAGAGATCTGCCAACAACGTGGTCTCCTGGCTGTGGACTTAGTTAAGTGGTGAGGACCTGTGTCCATGAACGTAAGTAGATCCATTCATGTCTTTCAGGTGGCTCCTTCTCTGTCACGCTCTGTGCCTCTCCTTGTTGAAAGCTTCGGCCCACACCGTGGAGCTTAACAATATGTTTGGTCAGATCCAGTCACCTGGCTATCCAGACTCCTATCCGAGTGATTCAGAGGTGACTTGGAATATCACTGTCCCAGAGGGATTTCGGATCAAGCTTTACTTCATGCACTTCAACTTGGAGTCCTCCTACCTTTGTGAATATGACTATGTGAAGGTGAGACCCCCTGATATTCCCTCACTGCGCCAGGTTCTCTACTGGGAGTCAGAGAAGAATTAAACACTGTGTTTTCCCTCCCAGGGTAGCAGTCCAGTGAGGAAGGCACACAAAGTTACAACATGATGAATGAAGGTTGGGGTGATATGCTAGGTGCAGGCTGAGTGGGAGATCTAGAAAGGACCACAAGGGAAACTGAGGCTGGCAAGGTGTAACTCAGCCAAACGTAACCTCCCCTGTTTTCTTTCTGTTCTCGAAGTCCTTAATGTTTCCACTAACCTCTGCTCCAAGGTCACCTTTACAAGCAGTGAGAAAAGGGCAGAGACCCCAGAGTAAGCATAACCAGACTGACACACAGCCATAATCATGTCCAAAGCTGAGGCATTTGAAAGCCTTGCCTACTTCCCTAAGTAATGATCAGGTACTTGGGAAGGCTGGGTATACAGTAGCAGACAGTGGGCGGTGAGGTCAGGTTGGATTGGGGTGAGATTCTGAAGGGTCTTGAATGTGATGCTGAGAAGTTTAGGTTTTCTCTGCAAAGGGTGTGGGCAAGGTTGGGGGGTCAGAATCAGAAGTGCATGTAAAGATCATGTGGAAGAGGAACAGGAAATGATTACAGCATCCAAGCAATATTGCCTCAACTTTAGAGGGACCCCACAAACAATTCCATGGATGGGAAGCTGTTCTCTGAAAGTAGGGCTGAGAAAGGTTGGAGTACGTCTGGGAGATCAAGTTTATTAAGGTTCTATCTGGCTCAAAAAGATGTGGAGACCTACTAATCTACTTTCTAAGCTCTCTCTGGCTTTCTGGAAAAGTTCTCACCAAATCATTCCAGAGTAGATTTTATATATTTTCAGTCTTATCGTAGTCTCTGTTTTCTACAGCCAGGAATTCAACAAGAGTTAACCTTGTATTAACCAGAATGTTTGACAACAGCAAAGCAGTGAGTTTACAATGTACATTGATACTTGAAATCTCATTCAATCTTTAAAAAAATTCTATAAGACAGGCACTTCACAGGCAAAGAAACAAACCCAAGAAGGTGAAGCGGTGGGTCAATTTACAAACCCATGTCTTGTGACTTTCATTTCCATGTTCTTTTGGCTACACCAAACGAACGGCTCTCAGGTCACAATCCACTGGGCCCCAGGATACTGCAGGGGCTTATAAGACCACTGTGGGGATAGAGGAGGCTGATAAGTGGGACTATGAATCCCCACCCTGTTTAAATTTATTTTAAATGTTGTGTATTGCTTATTTTATACATTGGGTCTCCACCAACTATCTCATTTACGGCAAGGTTTCTAAGATTAAAAACTTTCCCAAATTGGTGGTCTACGACAGAGTGTCTTAGCTTCAGCGCTGTGGATATTTTGAGCCAGATCATTCTTTGCTGAGGAAAACCGTTTTGCGAATTATAGGATTGTTAGCAGCATCCCTGGTTTCTACTCACTAGATGCCAATAGCACTCCCCCTCCAGTTGTGACAACCAAAAACACCTCCGGAAGTTGCCTATATCTCCAGAGGGACAGCATCTCCTAGTTTGAGAACCACTGCTCATTGTGATGCCGCCCCTCTGTGAGTGTCCTATGCTAGGGACTATGAGAATTTAAAGATACAAAAGATCTGGTCCCTCACAGGGAGACGTGAGCCTAGAAGAGTGGCCATTGCATAAGATGGAAAAGAATAATGACAATAAAAGACTGACAGATCAAGAATGAGAAGAGGTAGATCTGGATGCTCTAGGAGATGATGTGGGCTGGCAATCTAGACTGACATATAGTTTCCCTAAATTAATTAAAAATGGAGCCAACTGGTCAGAGTCACAGGGATCCAGCAAGCGGTATTGAGCAAGACTTGAAGTGTTCATCATCCTAAATTGAAATTTCTGACAAATACATTAGTTATGTCTTCCAGGATGTAATCTAGCCTCTGCCATAGCCAGACTCTAGGAGAAGATGCATTATGGGTAGGGGACATTAGGTTGGCAGGCTCTTCCAGGCCATTCCCCCAACTAATGCTGATCATAAAACCATGGCATCCTCAAATATCTGGATTAGAAAGTGGTCTTAACCAGAAGGAAAATGACGAAACATTGGCTTAATACAACAGTAGGTTCCATAGGTTTAAACAAGGTTAGATGTGAACTTCCTAACTGCTTTCTTCTTATTTTCAAACACGTCAACCATCTAGAATTTTTTTTGCAGTGGAAAAAAAAAAAAAACTTGCTTTTGCTAGTAGCTGAGGCCTTAAGACTGTGGAAATCACAGAATTTTTTCGTTAGCTGTAACAATGACTTACTTTCATTATCCACCCCCCTTCGCCACCCGGAGAATTGACTCTCAATTCATATACACTGAGAAATCATTTCTCACCAGTTTTCCTCTTGTTCAGACAGATGCCAAGCTTGACCTTGTTAGGACTCCTTTATAGAGATAATAAACACACAGCAGAGGATTTAACTCATTCCTTTGTCCCAAATAAATGGAGTCTCCTGGCAAGGCAGATTAAGGAGCTGACATCAGCTGCATTTTGTAATGGGAAAAAAACGACAAGGCACTTTTCCAGTCCAACAATAGAACCCAAAGACCTCTTCTGACACTGAATTAAGGACCCTGGAGTATTCTACCCAAAGCTTGACCTTTCTAGCTGAAGAATACTTGGGAAACTAATTGATAGTTTCTATCAGGGACTGTGAGACACCTTCAAGAAAGTCCAGGCAGATGGAGGTAGGTCCTCTGGAAGGGCAGCATGGTCCTGGACGCTTGCCTGGGATCCAGGAAACGCCTGGTCTAGTCCCCAGTCTGCCACCGACTCCTGAATGAAGGAAACGTTATAGCACTCTCTCCACTCCAGAATAAGACTGTGACCCCTGGGCATAGCAAGGAAGCAGTCTGCTACCTGAAGTGCCCCACAGTCCTTGCATCTCTGGTTCAGACACCTTTTCCTAATTCAAAAAGGGATTCATGTAGTGGGCAGGGAGGGCAAGATGTATCTCTCTTCTTGTGCTGACTGCCTTCCAGAATGTTATCCCGGGCATCAGCATTAGCCTCCCTACAGAGGTTCCAACGGCCACGGGACCTGAGCAGGCCTCCCCTCGCAGGACGTTGCACCCTCGTTGGCTGGTAACTCATGCTAACATAGCAACACGCTCTGTGCCCCTGCCCACAGGCACCTGGCGGAGTTCCTGTCTGGAGTCATGAACTCCCAGAACGTCAAGTTGCCTCGGCCCTCAGGAGACTCAGTTAATCCCCCACTGTTGTTGTTATTATTGTTTTTCAAACATTTCTGCCCCGTGAAAGTTTTCGTCTAACAAATTTCTGGGAGGCGCGATAGAGAAAACAGAAGAGTGGCCGGCGGGTGGAAGGTGGCTCTGAAGCTCACTCATCCTCCTGGGGCACCCTGAAGGTCAGCATTTATGACTTGAATACTGCTTTAGTCCCCACCAGACAGAAGAGGAGCCTGGGAGCTCCAAATTCTGGCACAAGGCTAGTACTCTGGCCTCTGAACTTCCAAACCCAGAAGCCTTCCACATACAGTTGAAATCCATTCACTTCTAACTGCCCCCCTCCCTCTGCCCTCCAGAAAAGGTGCCTTTCCTGGCTATGAATGAGAGGGAAGCTCCTTCCCTTCCATCTGAATAAAGCAGGAACATGCCATGTCACTCCTGGGTAAGTCAACATTCCTCTCCAAAGTTCTATTTTCTCATCTGTTCCACGATGGGGTGACATGAGATGATCCCTAAAGTCTCTTAAATTCCTAGACTCTAACCCTAATGCTCCTCACCAGAACTTTCCAGATGACCCCACCAAACCCTCACTGTCCTAGTTAGGATAATGCCAGAAAATAGTAATAATGTGTTACAACATCCACTTCTCCAAGTTCTGTGGCCATAAGCATTCCAATGAGAGCCTACCGTCCGCGGGGGATGTCATTTAGAGAAAACTTGTAAACACGCCATGCCACCACTGTCCTTTCCCAAGCAACTTTAAATATCCCTGATGTCCCTTTGGTGGGACATTATCCCCTATTTTGAGGCTTTTACACTCTGTGACTGAATTCCCCTGGCAGGCCTAGGAGTAGATTTAAAGCACCCTCGAGCTCACAGGGACCCTTGCTGGCCCAGCCTAAACTCACAGACACAAACTGTCCTTCCCACCCAGGCCCATCAGGGTAACAATAATGGAACTGCTGACTCCATAGTTCAGAGGCTTGAAGAAGAGCAGGACCCCAAGGCTGTGGTCCGGATGCTCTCATTTTATGAAAATTCCTCTCTGGCCTGATTTCCCGCAGTCCTTGGTCTTCGAGGCGTGTGCACATCTGCACGACAGCATCTGCTTCCTTGGAATGTGGCTGCAATGTGTGGATTCCTGCAGCGCACAGATGAGGCAGATGAGTCACAGCTGGTTAGCACTGCAGGCACGGGACAGCACGGACGCTGGCTGTGGTGGAGTCAGAAGGGTTGGACTCTTGGGGTCATTCTCCACTCACTAGCCTTGGGCAAGTGAGTATTTCTAGAGGGGATTCAACTTCATCTTCTCTCATACAAGGGAAGTTGAAACAGACGGTCTCCAAAGCCACCCCGGCCCGGATATTCTATGCATCTAAGACCTCAGAAATCATGGTTCAACTCCACGACCAGACCAGCATGACCGAAGCCTAGGGAAGGGGCCATTCGTTGGCCAGGGCCACACTGAGAATTTGTATCTCAAGACTCTCAGTCTTTTCTTCTTTAAAAAAAAAAAAAAAAAATTGGGGGCACCTGGGTGGCTCGGTCGGTTAAGCGTCCGACTTCGGCTCAGGTCATGATCTCACGGGTCGTGAGTTTGAGCCCCGCGTCGGGCTCTGTGCTGACAGCTCAGAGCCTGGAGCCTGTTTCAGATTCTGTGTCTCCCTCTCTCTGACCCTCCCGCGTTCATGCTCTGTCTCTGTCTCAAAAAATAAACGTTAAAAAAAAAAAATTAACAGTGAAGTCCCACCGGGTGGGTGCTTAGGTTTTTAACATAATGTAAATGTAAGTAAGTGCCACGAAGGCCAACATTGTCTCTAGTCAATCCTATTTGGTCTCTTCAGTACAATAGAGCACAGAAGAACCTTTTGTCCCAGGAATACAGCAAATTAGGTCCTTTGGTTGGGCATCAGATGAAGTGGCGACTTGTGCCTAGAGAAGGTCCCCGGAGCCATGGTCACTGAAAAAGGTCCTGAGAAACCAGAACCCCCAAGGGAACACCAAAGTCACACACCCTATCTTCAAGTTCACTTTGCAACATCTGTTCACTGGAAAAAGAGACAATAACAACCTACATTTGGTTTCTATTCTCTCTCTCTTTCTCACTGAGTACATATAGCTCAGTTGGCATCTGCCAGATGCTCCTGTGACGTCTCACCAGTGTTCTCCTGTTAACCCTCTGTCCTCGACGCGCTCGGCGTTTCCTCCCTTCTTCCCACTGTTGGCACCTCCATTCCAATTCTTATTCCTCTCATCACGTCTACTGCAATTGCTTCCTAAACGTCTACCAGCTGTCAGTCTTTCCCCATCCAGTCCACCCTCTGCCTGTGTCCAGAGGTATCTTTTTTTTAAAACAATTTGTTTAGTGTTTATTTGTTTTTGAGAGAGACAGAGACAGAATACGAGTGGGGGAGGGGCAGAGAAAGAGGGAGACACAGAATCTGAAGCAGGCTCCGGGCTCCGAGCTGTCCGCACAGAGACTGACACAGGGCTCGAACTCACAAACCAGGAGATCATGACCCGAGCCCAAGCTAGACTCTCAACTGACTGAGCCACCCAGACGCCCTCAGAGAGATCTTCTTAAAACACCTTTTTGACTGTGACACTCTCTAATCTTTCAGTGACACCCCATGGCCTATGGAATACAGTCCAAGAATCCCATTGAAAACCTACTGTAAGCAGGACACTGCACCTGTGCAAAGACAGGGCGCATGTATCTGCCCTCCAGGAATCGGCAGTTTCATAGTGTGTCATGAGACAAATATCTAATTAATACATCAAAGCTGTGCAAGTAACACAAAGGGAGTGAGGCAGTATACAAGTCGGGGAGCAGTCATTTCCGGGTGTTCAGGAAAGGCTGGGGAATAGGAATAATACTAAATAACAATAAATAGGAATTCACAGCGCAACTCCCTAAGCTTCTCGATCTCCCTAAGCACTGGTTTTATCGCTAGTACAACAACAACCAAAAGAAGTTTATCATGACATGGTACCTTCCTGGAAGGTGGTGGGAGGGTTTAAACGAAATGTTGGCTGGAAGTAGAATTCATAGCGCAAGGGGCAAGCATGCTCAGTGGTTCCGAGATCAGGCTTTAGAGCCAGTCAGACGGCGGGGGCAGGGGCGGGGGGGGGGGGGGGGTGGGGGGGGGTGGGGAGGGAGTCCTGCCTCCACCCACCTCTTACTGCACAATGGGGGATAATATGATGCCTACCTCATGGGCTTATCGCAAATGCCAAACGAGGCAGAATTTTTAATGACATCTGTCCAACACGTATGGAATTCACTCAGTAATGTTGTCATAGGGGTAACGATGGCAACCGTGTGCATAATAAAGTGCCTGCTGGTATCGCCAGGTGCTGCATGAGCATCGCGTTTCTCATCCACTCTGACCGTACCAGTAACTGGCTACCCATGATCTTGCTCGTGCCCCTCGGTTTCTTCAGGCAACTTATGGGGAAATATTTCGAAAGGACTGGTCAGATGCGAGAGGTCATTTCTCCTGTGCGTTTACCTTTCAGTCACACACATTTGTGTGTTACCTTTCAGTTACCTTTCAGTAACACACATTTGTTCCCCGTGTATGGCCGCATTTGATTCTTGGGGGAAGAGCGGGGATCATTACACTTACTTTACAGAAAAAGAAATCGTGCAAAGAACCCAGGTGGACTTGTCAAGTCTTTACAGAAAGCCAGTTTCTCAGGCCCTGGTCTGCTTACCCCCAAGTCATAATTTTGTCTCTCCATTTAGTCATTCTGTTAGAACAGGCTTTGTCCTAGAAGAGACCTTTTGGTATGCTTCCTGGCTATGTATTAGTCCTAAGGCAACCCTGCCCGTCAGGGTAATTTAGTAAAATTTGGTAAAACAGAAGGACTTTGAGGGTCCTCGTATTGTCTAGAATCTGTTAAAGAACTTTCTCTTTTATCCTCACTTGGAGACGACATCTATTTTACAAAGCTATCAGGAAATGGAGACTGAGCTGTGAGGGATGAGGGCTTGATTTATCTGTGTGTGGTACACAAGCCCTAACAGTGAACTCCAGGTCGTTTCACTAGACCGTCAGCGCTGGCACCTTAGGGCCCACGTCTAGGTTTGTTTCCAGCAGCGAGCACGGTCTCAGGCAGAGCAAGAAAAGGCCTATGTGTCCCATTAGTGAGTATAAGGAAAGGGCCGTGGCCTAGAAGGCAGCCACTGACTCCTGCTGAGATGCTGGACGAAGTGAGATCCCTGCTCTGGGCCTCAGTTTCCCCATCTGCCCAGTGAGGGAAGAGGACTTGTGGGCGTCTCCAAGCCCTCCCAGTTCTGACGGCCTACAGCTCTCAGTCCAGTGCTCCCTTCTCCAGGCCTCATAGGGTCAGTCTGCATCCTGCTGTGGAATGGCGAGATAAGTCCCTCCCATGGCCCTGCTCCAAGCCCGAATCCCCTGACCCCCGGGCTCCTAATTTCTGTGCAGTGCTCTGTGTTTACTCAGAACATGCCCTCGACCTTCAGGCTGTGACTGACCCCAGCTACCGCAGCAGCTCTGCTAATTCTCTGGGAGTGGACAGGCGGCCTTGGCCTCTGAAGGAAACGAGAGGAGGGGAGATGTTTCTCATGAATCTCGGTTGTAGTCCCTGGGGGTATTCTTCCACTCCTGAGATAGTGGGTTCTAATGCTAGGGACACAGAACCCAGGAAGTGGAAATGAGCTTCAGAAAAGTGTGACAAACGCTCATTATATGCAGGAAGGGCAAACAGCGTAGGCTCTGGGGGATGGAAAACAGAAGGAAGGTCCCGATGCCGGGGCAGAGCACACAGGCATACTCAGATGGGTGTGGCGCGGGGGTGCTCTGGGGTGCCGGGACACCTGGTGCACGAATCTGCATGCCTGTGTGTGCGAAGACCGATCTCTGCTCCACCTCGGTGAACAGCAGAGCTTGAATCTACTTTGGTGTGCTCAAAGAGGGAAAACTAGTTACTAGAGCTTGGGGTACAGCAATAAAACATACAGGAATCCCTGCCCGCAGGGTGCTTATATTGTCCTGAGGGAGACAGATAAGACACACCAAACATAATCCATAGATAAATTATACAGGGCGTAGTAAGGCGATAGGCAGAGACACGCAATGCAGCAGGATAAAGAGGGGTCACGGTGAGGCAGGGCAAGGGTTGTGATTTAAACGCGTTGGTCAGGGGGCGCCTGGGCGGCTCAGTTGGTTAAGCATCACTGTGGATTTCGGCTCAGGTCATGATCTCATGGTTCGTGAGTTCGAGCCCCGCGTTGGGTTCACCGCGTAGAGCCTGCTTGGGATCTCTGTCCCCCTCTCTCCCTGCCCCTCCCCCACTCGCTCACACACACTCTCTCTCTCAAAAATAAATAAATACACACTTTTTAAAAATACAAAATTAAAATAAATAAACACGTCGGTCAGGGTAGTCCTCATCGACAGGGTGACCCTTGAGCAAAGACTTGGAGAAGTTGAGGAAGTTAGCCATGTGGCTTGCTGGGGAAAAGCCTTCCACCCAGAGGGAACAGCCAGGGCGCAGACCCTGAAGAGGGCACGTGGCCGGTCTGTCTAAAGAACAGCAAGGAAAGCAGTGTGACCGGAGCAGGAGGTACAGGGATGAGAAATGGAGACAGACAGGTGCAGGAAGGGAGCCGGGAAGGACGGCCAGATCACCAGGCGGCTGGGAAATAGGGTCCCTGCTCAGCGCCCACAGCAATGACAGACTTTACAAGCTGTTTTCATGCCAGTGTTTCATGACCTCTCAACTCCTAGAGGACACTATTAACATCCTGCCCCCACCGTAGATGCTTGTGAACACTGAGGCCTGATGACAGAGGTGTGCTTGTCAATGATTAACAAGTGGCTCTGGACTTGGGGGTAGGCGGGGAGGGCGGGGAGAAGAGATGCTCAGAATTCACACACCGTTCACCATTCAGGTGCCCTAGACACTCATTACCTCCAGGGCATAGGTAACCAGTTAAATACTGACAATGGGAGGTGATGAGCTTCTGTATAAGTTGTCTCCAATAGAATTTAATTAATTGCAACTTTCCGAAACGGAATTGTTAACGATGGCTGTGTTTTAACAACCGGCTGCAAAATCTCCGAAAAGTTGACCCTTTGCACTTATAAACTGGTGGCAGCCAGCTCTGCCACCCTACTGTCTGGGGAGTTTAGGGTGACACATGCCATGAGAGGCAGGGCGGGCACCCAGGTCCTTTGGTCCTTGTTCCTGTGCTCTGCAGGAGTTTTCCCGTGAAGATCTGAGGATGTTCATGACGGCCGGGGCTGGACAGGGTCCTTGGCAGGAGCAGAAGAATATGCCAGCTCACACATTCCTGGGAACTCTGCCTGGGGACCCTGGCCTGTGGCAGGCCCCTTCGCTGCACTCAGCCCTTACTCAATCACGGCTTACACCCCCAGCCTGACTGTGACATACCTTGAGCCAGGCTGCCTCTGCTGCAAAACACAACCCTGCTGTGTTTTCTTGCCCTTGGACGGTTTTCGGGCTCCAAACAGTTTGAGGCCCAGCCCCCCCACCCCCCACCCCTTGTCTCTGAGGGGATTTGCATGTGAATGAGCCTGGCTCTGAAGTTCCAGAAGGCACGGGGTGGGGAGTCTTTCACAAGCTGGAGAGAGTGAATCCTTCCTGGCCCTCCTGCCCAGCCCCAGTTCCCAGACTCTCCCGCCTACCCCCTCTCTACCCCGCTCCTGCTGGGACAGTGGGCATTGCCAGTTTCCCACCTGCGGGACGCCCCGCTTCCCAGGCTCTTAGAGCCCCTCCCTGCCAGCCCTCTTTTTCTCCCCATGCTCCTGCTGCCTGGAGACCATCCCCTTTTCTGTCCAGAGCCCTTCTTGCAAAAAGGCAATCCTTCCCGGGAGCAGTGGGAGTCTTGGACTCCGAGGACCCGCCAGCCATGGCTCAGGCCCCCACGCCGTTAATGGTGCCTGTCATTTCCATGGACACAATACCTTCTTAGGGGCTTACCCAGGTCTGTTAGGAGCTTTTTACTGTGATGAACACATAAGTAAGAACACCGTACTGGGACTATGGGACACACCTCTGCCATTATCAGGCCATGTGGCTTTGAAGGGGTTACTCCGTGTCCCTGAGCCTCACTTTCCCCACGTAAGAAAGAGAAGAGATAAACTTGGTAGCCTTTCATATCCTTTCTATCTCTGACCTTCTGTAGTTCTCTGATTCCAGTGACTGGACCAGGGCTGGAAGTCAGGATATCAGGATTTTGTCTCAGGTCTGCTACTCCTAGGCTGTGTTCCCTTGGGGACTCATGTCACCTCTCTGGGCTCAGAATCACAATGTGTGCCTGAAATGCATTCCTTGCAAGAGAGCCAGCAGAAGCAAATATAATAAAGAAGGTGAAAATACCTGTCAGCTGGAAAGTTCCACACAGAGGAGGGAAATGACTGTTACCAGCGCTATTATTATTATTATTATTATTATTACCTTATGGCCAAATGACTTGGCTGAAACCCAAGCATCAACCTCCAGCCCCTCTCGGGCAAGCCAACTTGAGCCTTAGACCCACCAGCTGTGCTATTTTACTTCCATGGCTTTCAAGAGCTTCCAGAATGCAATACACAAAACGCACTCATACGGACACACACACCTCCTTTCTTCTCTAGTCCCAGGCTCTTGTCTGGAATCCAGTACCTGTAATTTGCTCCTTCTCGTGATCTTTAGCGGAAATCTGGGCAAGTGTGTAAAGTAAAAGATTGAGCTGTCGAGCCCTGGCCCGGTCCCTGGAGGTGATAGACTTACTGAGAGGGTGGCTTCCGGAGCACAGAGCACTCTCTTGCGAGTCAGAAGTCCTAGCCCAGGGCTGCACGTGAATCCCCGACCTAAATTCCCACATCTAGAGCAATCCTTTGTTTTTTGTTTTTGTTGTTGTTTTTTAAATATAATTTATCGTCAAATTGGCTACCATACAGTGTGTAAAGTGTGCTCTTGGTCTTTGGGGTAGATTTCCGTGGTTCATCGCTTACATACAACACCCAATGCTCAACCCAACAAGTGACCTCCTCAATGCCCATCAGCCATTTTCCCTCTCCCCACCCCCCATCCACCCTCAGTTTGTTCTCTGTATTTAAGAGTCTTTTGTGGGTTGACTCCCTCCCTCTCTGTTTGAAACTATTTATTCCCCTTCCCTTCCCCCCATGGAATAGAAGAATCCTTTGAAACACAGGGAAGTGAGGAGATTCCTGGACTTACATTCCCTTGCGGGATGGAAACTTTGAGAGCTCCCTCACATTCCTCTGTGAAATCAGTGTAGTATCCTCTGTCTGTCACCCACCTCCCGGGATTGCCAGGAGATGCCTCGAGTGCAGAGGGCCAAAGGAACTTAAGATAGATGCCACCTGCCACATGAAGTGGCCAGGCTGTGAGGGGTCTCAAGGTGCCCCTCCCTCTCCATCGGCCTGGGCTCTGGGGTCCTCACAGGATGAGAAGTCTGTGCTGATGGCTTCAGTGAGATCGGGAATGAAGGTGTGAAATTGGAAACCAGAGGGGATACGGGGACAGTTCCAGTCTCTCCCTCTTCTTCAAACAGTGAAATTACCCATGCCCACCCAGCAGGGAGTGCAGAAGGGGGTCATCTTGGATGACCGGATCTCAGCAGTCTTGTTCTTCTCACTGACGTCCTGAGAGCTGACTAGATTCCAGGTGCCCTTCTAAGTGTTCTACGCGTATGAACTCATGTCACTTTCACAACAGTCCTGTGATATTAACGCTATCGCTGTCACCATTTCCCAGATGAGGAAACCTGTATACGGAGCATAGCCGTTTCCTAGGGCTGCCATCACAAAGCACCACAAACTAGGTGGCTTATAACAGGAATGTATTGTCTCACAGCTCTGGAGACTTCAAGTCTGAAATCAAGGTGTTAGCAAAGCCACTCTTCCTCTGAACGCTCTAGGGAAGAATCCTTCCTTGCCCCTTCTGGCTTTTTGGTGGTTGACTGCAATCCCCGGCATTCCCTCTGTGTGGCAGAATGTCTCCAATCTCGGCCTCTGCCTTCACACTTGACTCCGTGTGTCTCTGTGAACAAACGTCCCCCTTATAAGGACACCAGTCTTTGAATCATGGGTCTACCCTAAGCCAGTATGAGGTCATCTTACCTTGACTACATCTGCAAAGACCTACTTCCGGATAAGGTCGAATCAAATCCAAGGGTTAAGACTTGAATATATCTTATGGGGGAGGGGGGCCACAAGTCACCTACAACACAGAGAGTTTGAATGATTTTCCCAGCATCTAATAACTGGTGAAGACTCATGTGTAACTCATATAAAAATGAGGTCCCACATGATCCAGTGTCAGTAAGGGATTACACTAAAAAAAAAAGAAGAAGAAGAAAAAGGAAAAATTTTGGTGGTGTCTGGGTGGCTCAATTGGTTAAGCACCCAACTCTTGATTTCGGCTCGGGTCATGATCTCATGATTCATGGGATTGAGCCCCACATTGGGCTCTGCACTGATAGCACAGAGCCTGCTTGGGATTCTCTGTCCCCCCCTCTCTGCCCCTCCCCTGCTAGAGCTCACTCTCTCCCTCTCTAAGTAAACAAACACTTTATGTATATATATATATATATATATATATATATATATACACACACACTTATATATACACTTAAGTGTATATATACACTTAAGTGTAAGTATATATACACTTATATATACACTTCTATATATATAAGTGTATATATATATATATATATAGAGAGAGAGAGAGAGAGAGAGAGAGAGAGAAATTTAAAAATTGAAAGCAATTCACAACTCAACTCACTTTCTTGAGAAACCAAACCCAAACAGAGATGCTTTTACTATACTCTTATATGCCCCCACCTCACTTTCTCTCTCTCAATCTGTCTCTCTCTCCCCCTTCTATTTATTCCCCCAGTCTCCAAGAACTCCACACCAAAGAACTCTTCTGTCTCCCCTCCTCCATCCACTTCACACCATCCACTGACTCCCCCTTGGACTTCATGATCACAAAAACCATTCATGCACTGCCATATGTGAATTTTAGTTATTCTGAGTTTCTTGATTGTTTTATCAGAGTTCTACCTCTTACCATATTATCTGTGTGGAATTAAAGCAAAGAGCCTCACCTCTTTTTCAGCTCTGTTGGGACCCAAGGGCTAGAAGAAAACATTAGGAGGTGACAGAGTGGGGAGGAGTCACCATACCAGAGATTCAGGTGTTTATGAGAGACAGAGGGACTGCAAACCAACCCTCAACTTCCAGGCTGGGTTAGTTGCTGCTCTTGTGTGTTCCGTGTTTGTTGACCTAAACTGACCAATTTTATGCCACTGGTAGAATGAGAAGGAAGGAAGTAGCTTTGGGCCCAGGTTTCTTTTTAAAATACTTCTAAATATAGAAACAGAAGAAAGAAAAATCACCTGCAGTTCAACTAGCCATTGTTAACAGTTTGCTCTAATTCTTTCTCCTTTTTATTTTCAATGCGTTTCTTCGACATAATGCATTGTGGTAATTACGCCATGTATATGTTTAATATGCGTAATATAACCTACTAAGAAAGTTTCCAGGTCATTGCAAATTCTTCATTAATGTGATAATTAATGCCTAATATTTATTAAGTTAAGGCTCATTTAGACTGTTTCCCCTAGAATTGGATATTTACCATTTTTTTTTTTTTAGTTTTCTATTATTATACATGACTGCTATAAACATCTTTGTCGCAAAAGGTTTTTCCACATTTAGGATATCTTCCCCTAAGTTTTATTCCCAGATAGGAGGCCAAGCAAGAACTTTGTAGGTGGAGGATAATCCAAACAGCCTGATCTGTCTTAGAAGGTAGTGAGTTTCTCATCTTTGCAATTGATCTCAAGAAGGCGGCATGATTTTTTGATAGGGGTGTGATAGGGAGATAAGGAGTCAGGCCAAGTAGCTTCCAAGGCCCCAAGAACCTATGAGATGGTAATTCTCCAAGTATCACTTCATAAATGTCACTCTTTCCCTTTGTCCCAAATTGCTTCCTACTCCCCATAGCATATCTATTCCTGTGCAACAAACCACTGTAAAACTTAGTAGCTAAAACAACATCCATTTTACTTGCTCAGATCCTTTGGTCAGAAGTCTGGGCTAGGCTCACGGGATGGTCTTTGGCTGGATTTGCCTGAGGTCATTCGAGGAGCTCTAGTCATTTAGAAGCTTAACTGAAGCTGGAAGGTCCAAGATGACCTTCCAGATGGTGGTAGCTGTCAGCTGGCTGGTCAAGAGACCTCGATTGGGATAATTCCTCTCTGACCTGTGTGACCTTTGCTTCTCCAGTAGGCGTGACAGGGCTTCCTCACATGGAGGCACACAGGGAAAGAGCTACAAGGCCCCCTGATGCCTGCAAGAGCCACAGGGCCCCTTGGAAGTGGCACACCAGCTCCACATGTCACATGCCTTTTGTCAAGGCAAGTCACAAGGCTTGCACACTGAAGGACTACTCCTTCCAGAAGCGCCTTGCCACGCACAGCTAGAAGCACATACTGACGCTTTCAACACTGTCCAGAGATCTCCTTAGCAGATCCACAAGTGCACTGTGTACACTCTTCTGCCAGCTACATTGCCACGGGCAGGTTGTACCAATTGTCTCACCACTACGTGATGCAGGTTGTCTTTGTCAAGCTCCCCCCGTGGCGGTTTGCTCATTGCTCTTCTAACCTCTACTTGCTAGCCAGTCCCAAAACCCAAGCCAAGGGTCCTGTTTGCCACAGCCCCGTACTTCTGAAGCCGCTACCTGCATCAGCCAGAGTTCAGTGAGGAAAGCAGAGTGAGAAATTGCTCTGTGAGCAATGAGACGTAAGAGCTATTTGGGGCCTCAGAAATCACATGACTAGAGGAGAAGCTGGGAAAGTGAAAGCAGGACTGGGGAGCCGGAGGACCACGGGCACTAATCAGTGCTCCTGAAAACCGGACGTGGGTGGAGATGTTGGCACCTGCAGGGGAATGTGAGAATCCAAGACCTTCTCGGAAGCCAAAGTAGGCCCATGAAGGGGGGCCCACGGGGAGAGGTCTGTGAGAAGCTGTTGACTCTGAACACCTCTGAACCACCCCCAGAGGTGGAAGCTGTTCAGAGTGGGTGGTGGGTCTGAGCCACTGTTGGTCAGCAGAGCCAGTAGTTGGAAAGAAGCGCTGACTGCAGAGTGGAGGAGAGTGAGGGCAAGTGGGAACCCACTGGGCGCATCTATGTCTGTTCATTCTCCGTAGCTGATCACAAAACAGCCTTCAGAGAGTAAGGACTGTTGTGCTCTAAACTCACACAAGCCTCTCTTTTGGCCCCCTCTACCCTGGAGCTATACAGAAAGGGAGATTCTGAGGAATATCGTTCCCAGATTAACTAAATTGACCGCAGAATAATCCAGCACATTTCCTGAATATCTGTCTAATTAAAATATCTGCTGGCCTGTCTTAGTTTTGCCAAGGTTTGTGCTGTTTCTACTAAGTTGAAAATTCATAGAAAACAGACCCTGGCTTCTCTTCCTTAGATCTCTCTTCCCAGCTCCCTGTCATCAACACCTTTCCCATGGCAGGTGGTGATGGGAAAGGAGGGATGGTGGAGACTCTGAATACCCCCGGGACTTCACTATTCCCTTAGCCTAGAAGCTCCTCCTGCTTCCCCCAACTCTACCTACTATTTCTACCTCCCTAATTCCTATTCATCTTTCAGGCCTCAGTTCAAAGAACATTCTGTTCTTCCTAAATGTTTTATGATTCCCCTCAGCTGGATGGAATTTGTTTCCTTCTTTAAACCCCTGGGGCTTCCTATCTTTCATTGCTATAACTATGCCCTGACAGTTCCTGAACACATACCCATTTGAGTTACTTATCTTACTTTCCTACTAAATTTCACATTCCCAGAGGCAGGGGACTTGCTCATTAAGCTCATGCAACAAATAAGTAATTTTTGGCATCCTCCACATTACAGTCCAGACAGAATTTGGTACATAAATATTTTTTGAATTGAGTTGAAAGAAAACAAATTGAGGACATGCATCCATGTGTTGGGGCCCTAAATAACAATAGCCTGAAAGGATATGGTTGCCATAATAAGAAATAGAAAAATGAAGAGTCTGTGATCCCTGGCCAGATGGTTCTCTATTATTATGAATTTTGTGTCTTCATTTGATAATGTACTTCCCACCATCATGTTCACATGATGACCCTAGAAATGGGACAGTCCAAACAGAAGCCAGGGCTCAATCTTTTGCTTGTGCTCAGAGGTAAATGATTTTTGTAGAATTTTACAATTCTTAGCAGGGGCTGCAAATATTAACCAAGGTCAGTGACCCTTCTGTTTAGGTTATGACTGGAGCTGTCACTGAGCCACATCCTCTCTGGGAGACAGTCCATGCCCCCAAGATAAAGTTTCAAGAGGCCCTTGAGCCAGAAAAGTTGTTTGGCAAAGTGCCTATGTCTTTTGTCATGTACTCTCTGGGCTGGTGGGTTCCTTTCTCCAGAGTCAGAATAGTTCCAAAAGCAAAAGTGCTATCAGGAAATGCTCATGGTTATCTGTCTACTCCTGAGCAAGTCACTGGCCCACTCTGGACCTCAGGTTCCTTTAGAAGGAGGGGGATTGAAATAGCTCTTACAGGTCCTTCTCTCCCAGCTCTGATATTCCAGGACTCTATTCTGAGCGGCAGGCTGAATTCCCAGGCTTCCAGAGCCTTCTATCCCCTGTTCCTAAAGATATAGATGGCTGAGATTTTCCCATGGGCCTCAGCCAGAACATGCTTACCTGTTGTCTGGAATAGTGTGGCTCTGCACATGATGACTGTTTATCTACCATCATGAAAATGTCTTTTATCCTGCAAGTTATGAGGGAGTTTGTTATCACAGACCCTCATTATGTCTCCCCGTGATCCAAGTTATCCCTGGTTGATTTCACTTGAAAGTGTCCATGCCCCAGGCACTATAGGATCCAAGAGACTTTGGGGGATACCAAAATATAAGCAGGAAGCTGCTGAGTCTGGAAGTGTTAATGCTCAAGTCATATGACTATTCGTTAACTGACTGACTTTGTATGGCATGGTATAGACCACAAACAAGTTCAAGTTCACCAAGTTCTTCAGCAGAAAACAATTGGTGTCTTGAAAATGCTGCTCACCATCCTCCAGTTGGCCTATTGAATGTGTGGGTGTAACGACTTGTTAGAATACTAGCATATCACAATTAGAAGAGAACATATACCTCAGCTAGTTCAAACCCCTGTTTTATCAGGTGGATAACTGAGAGTAGAGAGGAGGCAGCCCTGTGACCGTTTGTGGTAGAGTCAGGAATAGAGCTCAGGACCTTCAACTGCCAGGTCAGGATATCTTATATTATCAATATTAGAACTCAGAGTTAGAGGTCACCAAGATAGGGTCCTCCAGTTCACGCCTTTCCTAGGCCTTCACTCTGGTTTCCATTTTACAACATATTTCAGTTAATAAACTGATTTTTAAAAATACACAAAATAAAACACTACATAAAGGAGACCTAAGAATTGCAAAGACATTATGGTCCAGGAATGTTCGATGCAGGGCATGCAACATTAAACAACTCAATATCCCCAAGATGACTGACATTCATAATAATGTCCTTGGTCACCAAGAAAGGGTTAGCATGTTTCACCTACAAAAGCAGGGATTTGTATAAAGCACTTTAAAAAGCATTACACTAAATAATAATAATGATGATGATGCTGATGATGGTTATTATTATTAATTATGGTCAGGTAAAACTTCAGCTATCTGGAAAACTCAGATAACCAAAATAACAAACAAGCCATGGTGGTCAAGGAAGTGACTGTGTACAGATAGGTACATTCTACAGTAACAAGGCTGGTGTGAGTTTGGCTAGTATCTGCAGAGAAGAGGAATAAACAGCAAAGCCATGATCTCATCTTCTGTTTACACTTCAATTCCCAAAGTTAGTGATTAATTGTCCTTGTGTTTTGTTGCCAGGGCAAATTGTTTTTCTTTAAAACTCCCACTTATCTTAAATAAATAAATCATTAGTTTCAAAACAGAAGTGTCAAATGTCAAGATACTTCTGACATACTAGGCTAATGAACAAAACAATGAATGCATTAGAAGCTACTAGAGGTACGCAGAGCCTTTGAGAACTTTCCCTTAATGACTTTAAAAGGCATCAGAATCATTCTTGGTAAGAGATTTTCTCACGCATCTTGGCTAAAATGTCAATCTAGAGGTTGCAAACACAAATACAGCCTCAAAAGAATCCAGTCAGTGTAAATGATAGAGTGGTAGGTAGGCCAAGTATTCATAGTCAAATAAACATACCAACCAGCTACCGTATTGTACTTCCCAAACCAAACTCACACAAAATCAGCTTAGGCACCCAATGTAGGCTCTCCGCTGGGTTCTCTGAATTTACACAGGGTCTCTGGCTCCTCCAAGGAAGGGAATTCTTTTAGCAAACAGGTAATTTTTGCATCTGAGTCTTAACACAAACACAAATGTTTCAGGGATGATTCCAGCCATTTCTGAATTATTAAGACTACCTACTAAGTATAGTTCTAATTATATAATTTCCCTGTTCAAAAGTTTCCAGTGTCTTTTCTTTACTCAGAATTAAGAGTCACATAGTGTTCTTATGGTATTCAAAGTCAGTCATAATCTCGTTTCAACCTTTCCTACAACTTTATGTTCCCACAGACTCCCTGGCTTCTTGTTCTCAGAAAGAGCCTTACACTTTAGTTCTTGGTAACAAACATTTGTTGGGTAATTGCTAGGTGCCAGGTCCTGCTCCATGAACTAAAAACACATCTACAAAGAAAACAAAGTCTCGTTCTCCTGTAGTTTCCATTCTGATGGGATCTTTCATCTTCTGAGTGCCAGTGCGTTCCCAGTGACTGCGTTCCCGTTAAAACACTTGTCGCACCGTACAACAGCTCTGTCTGTGTTTTCATCAGTCTGAATTTTGGCTCCCCAGGCACAGCTCCCATGCTTTACTCAGTGGCAGGCACACACTGAATGCTCAGTGAATGCTTCGGAGTTCGTTTCTCGTCTTTGGAAATGTGGTCAGTTTCTGTTGCATATGGAATCCATCTGTGAGGTTATCTAAGTCTGAGTTCTAATAGTGAGTTAGTTTTGACAGATGAGTCATTTTTTTGTCCATAGGATGACAAATGTCAAGCTACTGCTGATGGACCTAAACAAAGGAATGAGGCAGTGACTATGCGGCCACATGGACTTAACCCGCACTGTGTCTTTCCTCAAGTCCCAGAGTCCTAAATCCTCTTTCTCTGGGTTTCCCAGGCTGCCTGGTCTGTTCATGGGCAGCCCCTCCCTCTTTTCGTTTAGAGACCAAGCTAATTTTGGAAGCTACTCATCTTGTTCCCTTCCTCTTTGATCCCAAAGGTAGAAACCGAAGAGCAGGTGCTGGCAACCTTCTGTGGCAGGGAGACCACAGACACGGAGCAGACCCCTGGCCAGGAAGTAGTGTTCTCCCCCGGCTCCTTCATGTCCATCACTTTCCGGTCAGATTTCTCCAATGAGGAGCGATTCACGGGTTTTGATGCCCACTACATGGCTGTAGGTAAGTTGGAGAAATGGGTGGCTCACCCCAGGTCTCCCCTTCTCTTTAAAGATTAAAAGTACCTCATGCTCGTTTCTTTACAATGAACACCTACATACTCACCATAGAGATTCTGCCATTAATATCTTCCTGCATTTGCTTTATCACATATCTACCCATCTATCCATCCTCAATCTAGCTATTAATCCCCTCTTTTTGATGAATTTCATAGTAAGTTGCAGACAGACAGTGGTACACTTTTTCCTAAATACTTACCCATGCATTTCATTTTGCTGAAGTTCAATATCGATTCACAATTTTCCTTCTTTTAAAGTAAAATGTACATTCAGTGAAATGCATAAGCCTTCAGTACATTTGTTGAGTTTCAAAAATTTTATATTGTATGTAACCCAAGCCCCTAACAAGGTGTTGAGCTTTACCGTTAACCCAGAAAGTTCCTTTATGCTCCTTCTCAGTCACAGTCTGGTCCCATCTACCTTAGAGGTGACAACTGTTCTGATTTTTTTTTTCCACTATAGATGAGTTTTGCCTCTTCTTAAACTCCATATAAATGAACGTACACAAAATATATTTTGGAAGTGAGGATTCTTTACTCAGAATAAAGTTTTTGAGTTTCAATCATGTTGCAATGCATCGCTAACTTGCTCCTTTCCTGGCAGAGTAATTTTCCATAGTATGAATATAATACTGTCTTGTTTATCCATTCTTTCATTGGTAGACACCTGCACTCTATCTGTTTTTTGACTCTCACTAATAAAGTTTCTATGCACTCTTGTACAACTTTTTTTGTAAACATATTTTTCACTTCTGTTGGGTAAATAGGTAGGAGCAACATTGTTGGGTCATAGGGCAGGTGTATATTTAATTTCATAAGAAATTACCAGGCCTTTCCCAAAGTTTTTTTGTACTATTTTATATTCTTTCACCAATGTACAAGAGTTTGATGTCAATTTTTTAATTTCTAAAATTTAAAATTCTGATGGGGTATGTAGCGGTACCTCATTATGGTTTTGATTTACATTTCCCTGGTGACTAGTGATGTTCAGCATCCTTTCATGTGCCTGTTGGCCATTCTTTTAGCTTTTAGGGGGAAATGTATGATCAAAATTTTTTTGATGTGTATCTATTTGTTTTGAAAGAGAAGGAGTGTGGGAGTGGTGTAGGGACAGAGAGAGAGGAGAGAGAGAATCCGAAGTAGGCTTCCAAGCTGACAGCATGGAGCCCAATGTGGGGCTTGATCTCTCGACCATGAGATCATGACCTGAGCTGAAATCAAGAGTTGGGTGCTTAACCGACTGAGCAACCCAGGTGCCCTTGCATGATCAAATTTTTAAATTGGGTTGAGAACATGCCTTTCTTTAATGTCTATGTTCCCACTGCCCAGGGAAGTGGGATATATATAGAGAGAGAGGGGCTGCATGGACTAGAAAGAAAGAATGGGTTCTGGAGCTACCCTACCTGGGTGTGAATACTGACTCCACCTTTTATCATCTCTATGACTTGGAGTAAGTTCTTTAAAGGCCCCAACTGTCTGTTTCATCATCTGTGGAAAGGGGATGGTAAGAGTTCTACCTGCTAGTATCACAACTCTTACGGGGTAGTGGCACCCGTGAGAGGCAGCTCGCCTGGCCTCGAACCTGGTTTTTGACGGTCTTGGATAAGTTGCCTCCGTTCTCTGAGTTCCAGTTGCCTCATTTGTAAATGGAGACAATGACTACTTTGGGGCTTTATGTGAGGCTAACACAGGGAGTGGCCCATACTGTGTGCTCTGTACATGGCTGTTGTCTTCATCGTCCCACATGGACTGACTGACCAAAAGGCTCTACCTGCCCTGCAGATGTAGACGAGTGCACTGAGCGGGAGGACGAGGAGCTGTCCTGCGACCACTACTGCCACAACTACATCGGCGGCTACTACTGCTCCTGCCGCTTTGGCTACCTCCTCCACACGGACAACAGGACCTGCCGAGGTGGGGCCCAAGGATGACTCCGTATATCACCACTTTGTGCCATGTTTCTCAATAAGATTAGGGGAGGCTCAGAGGCGGAACAGATATGGAGTAGAAACAAGTAAAAATGAAGCCAGAGAGCTCTGCCTCAGATACCCTATGCCTGAAGATGCTGAAATGCCCGCCAGCCGGGAAGTCTGCGTTCAGGTTCTCAAAGGACCACATTTGTGAAGCCTCTAGGCCATCTTTCTTCCTGGACAGCAGGAACTTCTGCTCTCCTACTGTAGGTAACTGGCCTGGCCCCAGTTATGGGAAAAGCTGGGTTCCCAGTCCTTTCTCAGCCATGCACCCGGCCTCACCCAGCCGTTCCTTTACCTCTTCACTCCCCTAGCCTCACAAGTTCCTCTGTGATCGAGAGAACCTCAGTCCAGAGAACAGATGAGGAAGGAGAGAGGCAAAGACAGAGACAGTGAGGAATATGCCCCATTCCTTCCATCTCTGGTTTCCTGTCTTAATCAACACGCTCACCCTGCTGCCACCTCCGGGCAGGGCGAGGATGGAGAAATGGAAGACTTCAGCCACTTTCCATGAGGGCCTCCCTGACTGGTGGGGTTATCAGCACAGAAGCAAGTGGTGAAATGTAGCAAATGCTGTGGGCTCAGCACAAGTGACCTAAGTCTGCACAGCACTGTGAGCAGACATGTCCCAGAGATGGTGGCCCTTGGCAGAGTGGGAAGAAGAAGGAAAAGGAGAGTGCTCCAGGCAGAGAGAACAAACGTTCAGAGTCCTGGTAGAACTTGGCATGTTTGGGGCATTGCCATCAGATCAGTATGGCTGCAGGGTAAAGATCTGTGTTTTAGGAGGGTCACTTGGAAGCTGAGTGGGGGATCATTGGAGGAGAGAAAGGCTGGAAACAAGACTTCTTTTCCTTCCTCCTTAAAAAACTTTTATTTTCTTCTGAATAAAACCCCCATGTGATCCATCAGTATAAAGGAGGCACATACAGGAGTTTTCTTCAAGAGGGCTGTATTTTCCTTGGTTTTTATTCAGTAGGTATTTATTGAGTATCTACTACATACTAAGTCCGGTGGGCTCTAAGAATGAGCAAGGCTTCTCAGTCTTTGTTTTCATTTTCTCCTCTGCCTCCAGGAGCCTTTTAAAACATTATCTTCCTAATTTCCCCTACCCATGAAATTTTAATACCACAGATAATATTGTATGTATGTTTATATACTGTATGTCCTGTCTGTGTATTATGCATAAAAAGAGTAACCTTGCCTAAAAAAAAAAAAAAAAAATAGCCTCCATGGGCTAAATGCCACCCCCCAGAGAGTGCTTGGGGTAAGAAATGAAAAGAGGTGGGAATTCAAGAGGCCTCATCCTAACCATACTCTGCAGCTCACAGTTATAGGACTTTAGGTTAGCCATGCCCCCTCTCTAAGCCACAATTTTCTCATATTCAAATGAGCAGGATAAACAAGGGCTTAGAAAGGATTGACATCCCAGATCTGGGAGGGGTCAGCCCAAGGACAAAGGTTCAGTGGAAGATAAAGGGCCTTGGCAGGGCTAAGCCATGGCCAGGGTCCCAGGACACTGGATCCTTGGTTGCAGCTACAGTGGCGAACAAAGCAGAATCCCTGAGCTCAGGGAACTTACAGTCTACTGGGGGCAAGAAAATCCCCTAACAAATATATTGCACAATGTCAAGCAGTGGTCAGCCGCATGAGGAGAAACAGAACGAGGTCAGGGCCAGAGAGTACGGATATGTGTGAGTGTCCCGTGTTGGATGAGGGATCAGGAAGGCTTTGAACAGAGACCTAATGGAGTTCTGGGCTGAGGGGAGAGCAGACAAAGGAGGTCTAGAGGTTTCCCCCTACCAGTCTATCTCAAAACTTTTCCTTCTCAGACCCCCTCTGCCCCACACCAATACCAGAGAGGCTGATGAGAAGGTTTATCACACTCACTGCCTTTGAGTCTTGACTCTGAACATTATGAGGTGTGTGACCTTGGATACATCACTTCTCCCTGGACTTCAGTCTACCCATCCATAACATGGGGCTAATGATGCCTTCCCATTGCCTCTCAGGACCAGTGGGAAAGTCATACAGTAACCGATGAGAAAGGGGTTGCTGTGGCCATGGCTGTGGTGTGCCACTTTGCTCTGGTATGTTTCCCACAGTGGAGTGCAGTGATAACCTCTTTACCCAGAGGACCGGCGTGATCACCAGCCCCGACTTCCCCAACCCTTATCCTAAGAGCTCGGAATGTTTCTACACGATAGAGCTAGAGGAGGGTTTCATGGTCAGCCTCCAGTTTGAGGACATTTTCGACATTGAGGATCACCCTGAGGTGCCCTGCCCCTATGACTACATCAAGGTAAGCCTACAATGGACATTTGCCCTGGCCATGCTGGGAGATCTTGGCTGAATTGGGAAAATCGATATTCTTGGTCCTCTAGTTTCTCCCAGGATAGAAGACCAAGACCAAAAATTACTTAAAATAGTGTCTACCAGCTCCATCAGCTCCAGCCTAGGGATCTTCCCTGATCCAACACTAGCTCCTTGGCCACCTGTAAAATCCCTTTTGCCATGTCATGTGACATCACCATGCAGGAACACCAGAGGTGAAGGTCATGAGGACCATCTTAGACTTCTGCCTGCCGCGTATAGTATCCCAGGAGCTATGCTGTAAACCTTCTCCAGGCACTTAACCTCATGGGGCTTCACTTTTCCCCCATTCACAATAAGGTGACAAGATGGAGATATCACCCAAGATTGTGGAAGTCACCAGATGAAGGGTCAGGAGGCCTGGTCCTCGGAGATGGAAGAAAACACGAGTTAGAGGCACAGGAAGGACCCATACCTGGTAGTCAGGAAATCTAGATCAGCTAATAGTGCCTACTTCTTTCTCTCCATCCCCACTGACTCCATTCCAGGAAAATCCCTCTTATCTCCTGGTCCGTGGCAAGGCTTCTAGCTGTGTTTCTTGCTACTAGCCTTGCCCTACACAGTCTGTTCTCCATGACATCAAGGCTGATCTTTATAAAATCCAGATCCGATTAGGACTGCTCTTGGAAGTAAACATAAACCCCTCAATACCATGTGGTGCTTACCTGCCTTTCCAACCTCATGCTATGGCACTCCTTCTGTTCCAGCCACTCTGGCTTCCTTCCTGCTCTTAATGCTGGGCTCTTTCCCACCTTTGGCCTTGACCTTTACATATACTGTTTTCTCTGCCTGGAAAGTATTCTTCTCTCTTCCTCAAGTGACAATCTTCTACTCATTCTCCATGTCTCAAATCCAGTGTCACCTCTTTGAAGAAACTTTCCCTGACCATCTATTTAAAGTTTTGTCTACAAATAAACAAATAAATATTTTATCTATTATATAAATGATGAATTATATAGGTTACATAGATTTTACTACATACATTAGAAATATATAGCATATACTTGTATTATATATATATATATACACACACACCATCATGATTATTTTTTATAATTATTTTGCTTATTTATTGTTAGTCCCCCCCTCGCCTCCATCCTTGACTAGACTGCAGTTTCTTTGAGAGCAGAAGCCTTTTCTATCCTATGCACCTAGACAGGACTCTGTCCCATTCTGAGACATAGTATGTTCATCTTGGAGCAGAGGACTGCCTTGTCCACTTCCAAGTCCATTGTAATCTGTAAGTGAGAGAGTAGAGATGGAACTGTTTGGTGAATGCTAATGCCCGCTAAAAACATGAGTGAATACTATGGGTGCACATGGAAGCTTCCAGAAAGCCGGGGTTCAGTACAGAGATGGTCCCAGCAGCTGCCACCACAGCTCAGATGTGACCTTTTTCTCTATCTTGCCCCTCACAGATTAAAGCTGACCCAAAAGTTTGGGGGCCCTTCTGTGGAGAGAGAGCCCCAGAACCCATCAATACCCAGAGCCACAGTGTCCAGATCCTGTTCCGCAGCGACAACTCTGGCGAGAACCAGGGCTGGAGGCTCTCGTACAGGGCAACAGGTAATACAGCCTCTTCCCCCATGGGTCACACTTAGTCACCATGCTCAGCCCTCATGGGACAGTAGCTGAGGGATGAGGGATGCAGGCCTGGGACTCCTCTGGGGACGTGACAGGACCCTCAGCTCTGCTATAAAGGTGGTTGGGGCCAAGTACATTCTGTCTCCTGACTCAGTTTACCATCCAGAAAATGGGGGCAAGGGCAGCAATAATGGTGGGATTAGACTAGACATAGTTTTCAAACTTGCCGCACTTCAGAATCACATAAAGAGATTTAAACAAGAACAATAATAAACAAAGAAACTAACAAAAAAAACCCTTATTTCCTGAACACTACTCTTTCACACCGATTCATTGGGCCTGGAGAGAACCCTCCCAGCTCAGCCCTCTCCAAGTCTGGGGCAGGAATTTGAGTGCGGGCCTTATAGCTCAAAACGTTTCCTCATGGCGGTTTGCCTCCTGTGGCCCCCAGACTGGCAGCCTCCGTAGGCCTCATTCCCTAGTACCCCAAGGCAGCCAGTCCTGGCCCAAAGCCTGATAGAGCCATGTGCCCCAGGGGTCTGCATTAAGCCGAGGAAAAAGAGGGTACTGGTTGTGGCTGATCTCATAGATCTGATATCCTGGCCTTGCCTGCATTATCACATCAATGCCTGGTTCTGGGGAGGGGAATGGAGAGTGTATTAACAGAGAGTTTGTCCAGAAAAAAATGTCAGGGGTGGAGCCAGACCTGGGAATCCTGTCCAATTTAGGCTTCGGAAGGGCGGACTCAGAAGCATATGGTCACGGTCTCTCTCTAACACTCTGAAGAACGGTCTTGGGGAGAAAGAGCGATTAAGTCATACTGAGCTGCCCAAGAGAATAAACTTTGCCCAGTGAGTGCCAATGACAAGGATATAAATTTCAGTGAAATAGGAAAACACTGTTCCTTTCATCAGAGGAGTCCAGTAGGAAAGGTACAGGTTTGGGAGGTATTAAGCTCCCTGTCACTGTAGGAATGCAAATAGATGTTTGACGTCTACCACGGAAGATGTTGTAAAGGAGGCCTCAGACAAGGGTTGCACTCAGTGACATTTAATATCCTTCCTACCGTGTGTTGTGATTAAATCATTTGGCCAACCAGCTCATTTTACCGATGAGGAAATAGAGGTCCAAGTTGGAAAGTGACCTGCTCAAGGTTCCAGAATAAGTCTTCAGAACCTAGTAGGTACAGACCCCCAACACCTAGTTCTGTGGGTCTCCCCTGCACCATACCTTGCACTGCAGGGGCTGGCCACCTGCTGCAGCCTTTTCATTGTTTTCTCACCCACCGCTCTTTCATTGCTCCCCACCAGGGAATGAGTGCCCGGACCTACAACCTCCTGTCCACGGGAAAATCGAGCCCTTGCAAGCCAAGTATTCCTTCAAAGATCAGGTGCTCATCAGCTGTGACACAGGCTACAAAGTGCTAAAGGTACAGGGTCCTGCTGAGGGAGGAAGGGCCACCAGGCCAGAGAGATGCTCCTGTGCCTCCCAGGGCAGACGGGCTTCCCGGAGCTTGCCATGACCCCTCCACTTTATTTACCAACTTCCCCATAAACCTCCAGCATGTTCCAGAAATGCCAGCCCTCTGAAAATCCAAAGCATGCATCCCAGACTCTCACTTCTAGAAATGGCACAAAAGTCATTTATCAGAGCTTGGGCTGGTTTGAATTGCAAAAACAAATCAAGATCCGTTCAGCCCTACAATCAGGACAAACAACCTTAACGGAGTTCATCAGGCCGATTGGGGGAAACTGGGATGGGAAGCAGAGATTTGAGAGGCGGCACATGGCTCACTCTTCCCAGGAGCCTCCTGGCTACCTTGGAAAATAGAAACAAAAGCACCTCCTAGGCCTCACCTGAGATGAATTAAAGCGGGATCTCTGGGGCAGGGCCAGTGGTTGGTTTTTCTGTTATGTCACCCAGGTGAGTCCAGCGCGAGCCAAGCTGGAGGAGCTCTCACCGGATGGGTCTCCACGTGGGGTCCCCACCACAGCATCATGTCACTCGTTAGAAATGCAAACGGCAGTCTCCAAGCCAGGCCCACTGAATCAGAAACTCCAGGGGTGGGGCCAAGCAGTTTGTGCAAAAGCCTTTAGGCATACGGATGCTTACGCACGTTTGAGAGGCCCTGCTCTGGAAAGAGAGTCAAGGGTACAGGTTTCCCCTCCAGGACAGTTGCCCCAGCCCTTCCTCATACACAGCCCTTGCCCCTTTCCGCGGTAGGAATGGGCACTATGAATTCAGAGTCTGTCTTTTCCATGAAGTCAAGCTTGCCCTTGGAAGCCAGTGGTTGGAAAATGTTAGTCGAGGACAACTGGGTATGGAATTTGAGCCGGTTGTACTGGGGAACAACCACCAACCCCACCCCTCCTCCCTGTTGCCACATCTTCTTCCTGTTTCTTCCTAGGATAATGTGGAGATGGACACATTCCAGATCGAGTGTCTGAAGGATGGGACATGGAGTAACAAGATTCCCACCTGTAAAAGTAAGAGAACAAAACTGGTCTATGATAAGGATAATGAGCTCCCCAGCATTGGTGGGTTCCAATCAGAGACCACACAAGGGTGAAAACCTGACGGGTGTGCTCAACGAGGGGTAGAGCCAGTAACTCAGCAGACACGTGAGGGCTGGACCGAAAGACTATTGTTTGTTTAGGCAATACGACATTAGGATTCCAAAAGAAACTTCTTGTTGGTCCCAGTTTACTTCCCAAATGCTAACTTTACCTCTGCCTGCAGGCAAGTTGCCAAACTTGCTAAAGAAGTAGCTTGTCCCCTGCTCTGAAACTAGCTCTGGCAATTACTAATTCAGGAAACTATTTTAGCACCGGTGCCCAGAGCCAAATGACCTTGCCAATCTCTATGTGGTCATCAGCCATACCCACTAAGGTTTCTGCAACAGCTCATGATTTAGGGCCCGTCAGGAAAGGCTGTGAGGTCAGTAGATCTGTGCGAAGCAGGGGCCAGGGGCACAGCTCTGTACTGGCTCTTGAGACCCTGAGATTTTGCATTGACTCTGCTCCTAACCCACCCCATGATCATGGACAAGATCCTTCACCTCAAATGCGCAATAAAAAGTTGAACTAACTTTCATACTTTAGAATACATTGGGGCATTTCTCAAATAATATATTCCACATAAATCACCTAGTGTGCACTGTGAAAGTATAGATTACCAGCCACCACCCTGTCCCCTACCCAGGTCGCTCCAGTTAGAGACTTGCGAAGACCACAGTTTTAGGAAACTCATTATGGCAGCATGGGGGAAGGGAGGTGTGGTGACGGGAGGGTGGGAAGGGAAGAAAGGGAAGGGGCAAAGAGAGGGTTGGCTTTAGGATGGAGAGGTGAAAAGGCAAGAGTCGGTCCTGCCCACCCCCGTTTCATGGCTTGCCATAAACAGTGGAGTAGTATCCCACTTCCCTGTAGTTAGGAGAACTAAATGGCTCAAATTCTCTAGGCAGGCAGATCCACTCCCAAAGCCCCAGGGGGGGACTCTGTCAGTAGGAGCTCTCTTGAGGCAAATCCCAGACAGAACTTTAGAAAATACACTTGCTTTTCAAATCTTTCTTTTTTATATGACAACGTGGCTGGAGTCAGAGCCCAGGGTGGGAAAAGGCGGGCGGGGGGGGGGGGGGGCGCATTTTATGGCTTTCACTAGTTGGATGCCTATAGGAAACAGGAAATTCAGGTAGAAAAGAAAGGTCCAGAAACTGAGGAACTCAAAGGCCAGCAGACATGTCCACCACCTTCTCCAATGCCTGGCTCACGTGTAGTGCTTCGACTAAGTTCTGTGTGAATACTGTACAAGGCAAAGCAAGGGCGCATTGTGAAGGAGGAAGCAAAAGAGAATGTGGTGTGGAGAAGACAGGATGTTTGTAAAGTCAGAAAGTTCTAGATCAAATCCAGACTTGACCAGTTGAGTGTCCCTAAGCAATTTACTCAGACTTCCGGCCTCAGTTTCCTACACTCTTGAGTCTTCTCAAGACCAATTGGGCTAATGTACCTACTGTGCCAGTGGAGCACCAGGAGTAAGTGAAAGTTCATAAAAGCTTCTTTCTTCCCTCCCACCCCCCACATCCAAACTCCTCACTAGGCAGAGGTTTGGTTTCTCTCGTTCATGCTTTTGGAAGGTAGAAAAGTTTAATAGTAATTTTTCCCCAGTGAAGCATGCACACTTCGATTACAACAGAAGTACTTCATTTGATGGTACTATTTTAAGTGACTTACGTTAATATACAAAAGAATGGCCGTCATTTTGTACTAAAGAAGAGGAATATTTTTTTTTCTCCTGAGTATGGCCTGGTTCTCCCAACATAGCCCAGATTAGGGTTATTAGAATCCCAATTCAGGCATACCTGGCACCTGTACTCATTCACTGAATAGGTTTTCACTGAGCATCTCTGCGTCCCAGACATATGCTGGGTCCTAGGTGCAAAGATGAGTAGGACTAAGAAATTTCAAGTCCCTAGGGATTGTGGGGCAAGAGTTTGGGAACAGATAGGAAGTGTGCATGTGTAGTGAAGAAACTTGCACTGGAACAGGAAGTGGAAATGATGGAGGGTTGTCCTGACCCTGCCTCCACCTTGCCATGGCCATCCAACACAAGTACTCTCCATGCTGAATGCATATGTCAAATGAAGGTTCAAACCAGATGCAAACAAAGCTCACTTCAGGGGCAGAATGCTGGAATCCTTGTGAGCCAGGACTTATGACCATGCAAATTCTCAGAATGGTACAAATTCCACAATCCCAAACTGTCATCCACACTGGCTGTACCTAAACTGCATTCTTAATCAATCTGGTGGAGCGATTTCTGTATTTCCTGCATGAACTGTTTCTGCTTTGCTTGCTAATTTTTCTCTTTCTCTCCTTTCTCTCTCTCTCTCCCTCTCTTCCTCTCTCTGCTTTCTTTCTCTGCACCTCCTGACCCCTCTTTGATCTTCACCACGGTGGCAGAAACCGAAATGGATGAGGAGAACGAACTCGGGTCAGAGCAAGAGACAGAGTGAATGACGGGACCCCTCAGAGTGCAGACATCCAGGAATGGACCATACCCAAGACCCTGGGGCCCCAGAGCTACTCCACCCCTCCCTACCCCGCCAACGCTCCATTTCCAATTTCTGTGCGGATTAGTGTGGATGTTGAACAAGGCAACACAGCGTCAAGCAGTCAAAACTGCTGTGTAATGGAGAACAGTTCCCTCCTGGAGGGCCCACCCATCATTCAAACATTACTCTGGAAAATAATGAAAAGCCAAGGGGGATTTTTTTTTAGCACCCTCCAAGCGGACCATACAATTCTCAAAGGAAAAATGACTTTGGTTCCAGAGACACAAGATTTCATATACAATCACATGGCCCTAGGCTGACCAGGTCAAAGTGAGCCCTGGTTCCTCATCCACTCCACACTTCAAGTTGAACTGGGCCAGAAGGCCTGTGACTTTATGACTTTAGTATATTTATCTGTTGCTACTTTCTAACCATGAGTAGGTGTGAAACTAACCATAACTCCTAGAGCATGGCTTTTTAGGAAATCTAGACCTATTCTCATCCACAGAAGTTTTGCTTCCACCTAGACCTAACACGGGACTGAAAGCCCGTTATCATTATCATTATTAGTATTCTTTCCTCTGGACCAGGGCTTATAAATTTTGCATCTCTGAAAACTCCCTGATTAAAGGTTTCAAAAGATAGGTATCACGCTTGAAAGCACAGTCCTCAGCTCTCGCGCCATGGGCCATCAATGGGTCACGATAAAGGGCTCTGTTAGTGGCAGCAGGAATCTCTGCCTCAGCCTGAACAAAACCAGAATAGACGCATCTGATAAACCCTTCATTACTGTGACCAGTCAGTCAGTCTATGTGGTGATTAATGAGGGCTTTCGATGAGGGCAGAATCCTGTGCAGGTGGATAATGGCAGGTCTGGAGACGGCAGTGCCAGCCTAGGGCAGGGGTGCCCCCGAGAGCGTAGATGAGGTGGGCAGTCAAGATGGGCATCAGTTAAGTCAATACGTTTAAGCCCACAATGTGCAACAGATATTTTACTCAGTGTGATAGAGGGGATCCTAACTTAGTCAGAAGATCCGATATGGACCCAAATAATTGCAACACTGGGCAACATAAGATGCACACATCAGAGAGATGAACAGAGGCCTCAGCAAGGGGAAATAGGGAAGCAGCCCTCTCCAAGTAGAAGATGGAGAAAAGGCTTTCAAGAAGAAGCAGCGCTTGATCAAGGCCTCAAGGGTGGCCAGAGCGTGGACCACATGGTTTCCCGTGTGGGGAAAGCAGGCGAGTGAGCGGCACAGTGAGGGTGTGTGATGCTGGAGCACAGGTGCACCGAGGGTGGGGACCAAGAGATGCTGGGGTGAGTGCCAGGAGAGCCCATGGTGCATTGTTCTGCAGGAAGCCCCAGATTGTGGCAAAGCACACTCAGGATGGCAGGTCAAGAAAGATGTGTCTGAAGGAAAATAAATGGCAGCCAGTAGTGACAGCAGAGACAGGGTGTGGGCTGCGTCCCATCCCAGGGAATGATGAGAAAGGGCATCCAAGGGAATGGAAAAAAGGAAGAGTGTTTTGATTCCAGAGTGGGGAAGTGGCCAGAGGGAGTGTTAGAGAAAGGATGAGACCCCTTCCAAAGCAAAGAGGCTAGGCTAGCTGAGGAAGGAGGCTCTGGGTATAGCATCTTTGATTGCACCAGGTGGCACTCAAGGCCCCCGGGAAAGGGAAGTTGTCTCCAGGTCCCAGAGAGGCATGGCTCTTCACCTGATACTATAGACTTGGGAGAAGTCCCAAGCTGAAGCAACCCTCTATTATATACTATTTATCACCTCCATCTGCCTAGAGGGCCAGCAAAGTTCCTTCTCTAGAGTGATGAGAAAGCAGGTACTCAAGAAATATCTCCCCACCATTGCTGGCCAAGTAACAGTCTCTCAATAGACTGAACTTCTAGCCAGGGCTTCTAGGATCTAAGCCCAACCCTGCAATTCCTCCCCCTGGAACTAGGTATTAGGTCCAAAGGATAGGTAAAATGAACCAAAGCTCAGAGACACAACAGTAATACCAAGATCCAGGCACCAGTGAATGGTATTTCCTAAAAAAGGAAGAAAGATCTGCTTTGAGACTCAGCAGGAAAGCACATTTCAAACTGTTTTATATCTTTAAATAATAGATGTTATCACCTCTGGTGACCCTAGTGCTGACCTTCATCATACAGAGTAGAACAGTGTCTCTAGTTTTGGGTTATCAAAATGAATGGGAACAATTTGTCTAGGGAGACTAGAGGTCAAGACAAAACATTAGCCAGTTCTCTTGGCTTTTGCCTTCCTTGTGGATAGGAGACACCTGCTGTTACCCTCAGCTGTCACCGCTCTCCTCCACATCGAAGGGCCTTGGAGCCATCTATGTTTTAAATTAGGTAACTCTTTATTCGATCAAAATGATAAATTTAGAGTTCTAAACTTAAAAATCACAAATTCTGGGTAGCATCTCAGGGGGAAATTGCCCTCTCTCTGCTTCCCAAGGAGGGAGGATTCTGGAAGTTCTTCTTTGTGGAGTGCTGTCCTCTGAAATTATCAGAAGATTAATAGTTAATGTCCATCATTACCCAGCTAATACTGATTTTAAGCCATTTTACCTAGAAAACAGATCCTTAGGAATTGTTAGTTGGTTTTCTCAAAAGAAACCTGAATTCAAAATCAGGTCCAGTTTTCTGATTGTACCTTGTTGTGTGACCTTAGGCCAGTCAAGTCTTCTCTCTGGGCTCATCTGTAAAGTAAAGGTATTCTGGATTGTCCGCCTTTGGGCTTCCTTATGAACTACAAAGTTCTATCTACGACTTTTTTGTGATTCTTCAACTCTGACATAGGCTGTTAGCCCTAAAATGAAGATGCCCTTAGAAATGAGCACCACCCCTAAAAGAAGTCCCTGAAGAGACCGTTTGATAAATTGGGTCCTCAGCCCATGACTTGGGCTTCTGACAGACTTGTACTGGACTTTGTGCTGGCAACCCCCTAAGACCACCTCTGAGGAGCAGGCATCCTACAGCCAAGCCCAACATCCAGCCCCAACAATTGGAGAACATAAGCAGGTGAACGATTCAAACTTAGCCCACCCTGGGCCCCACCTCCCACCTTCTGTGGCCAGGATGCCCACAGAAAGCCAGCAGGGTGGGGCTGTGTGTTCATGCAGGAGCTGCTGTCTTTCTGTTTGTTTTTGGTATTTTTATGCCAGGCACCAATGTGAGCACATTAACTGCTCTTGCTCAGCATGTGGTCGGGTCTGGAAGAACTGATGATTCCTTGGTTCGTGTCAGCCAGAGTTTTTTCAATGAGCTACAGGCTTCATGCTTGGGCAGGAGAGACTAAGAGGATTGCACAATAGAACTGGAAGTCAAAGAAAGGACTATGTGGGGAAGAGACTGGGGTCTGCTTAAATCTCAGCAGCCCTGCCCCTGCCCTGGAGTTGACACAAGGCCAGGTGAGTTGGCCACACAGTAGTGCCACAGTAGATGGAAGAGACCCCAAAAGCAGAGCTACTCATGGTGGCAAAGGCCCTGTAAAATCTCTAGGGTACCATTCTCATAGACTAGAGCACTGCTCTCTGAACTTGTGTGCAGTGCACAACCTGCACATCTATATGAGACAGATCCTTCATATGGCCCCAAGGAGAAGAGCACAGGGTAATTAAGAGGTGTTACTCTCTTCTCTCAGTTGCAGACTGTGGAGCCCCAGCAGAGCTGAAACATGGGCAAATCACCTTCTCCACCAGGAACAAACTTACCACATACAAATCTGAGATCCGATACTCCTGCCAGCAGCCCTACTACAAGATGCTCCACAATATCACAGGTGAGCCCTCCATGCTAAACCAGCCCACTCCCACCTTGTACCATTTGGGCCTCAGGGTTGGACTGGGGGATGAGGCAGCCAGTCTACTGGCCGAAGTTTGGGAGGAATTGGAAGGAGAAACACCTGAGGGCATGTCTTACCTCTCCCTGCCTCAAGCTGACATCCCACGGGTTAGGCCACATGGCACCCCCAAAACCCTCACATGCACACTCAGAGCCCCTGGCAGAGAAGGAACCCTCAGGGAGATGGTAAAGCCAATCAGTTTTGCCTCTGCCACAGACTGGTACTAAGAAAATTCTCTAAGCTTCAAAGCCCTCACTTTTCAAAAGGGGAACTCATAGAGCTAATGTGAGACTCAGATGAGATGGCGGACACGAGTGTGGACACGAGTTTATTAAGTGGGGAAAGGAGGGCAGACAAGTGCGCCACAGGGAACTGCAGGAGCAAAGGGCTGGTGACTGAGAAGGAGGAAGTGCCTTCCAGGGGCTGGGCTGGATCAAAGGAAGGGGGCAGCCCCAGACAGACAGGAGTCAGATTGTACAGAGCTTTGGACACCATGCTGAAGAGTGTGCTGTTTGTTTGTGAGGGCAATGAGGAGCTCTTGGTGATTGTGAGCAGAGGGAAGGCATAGATTCTAATTTTAGAAAGGTCCTTCAGGGTGCAGAGAGGACTGGCCTAAAGAGAATGGCATCAGAGAGACCCCTTGCAATGGCCTACTATAAAAGAATCAAGAACCCAGATCTATTTTCCATGTGCTACAAATCAACCATTCTCTCCCTTTTCTCCCATCTATTTTCACTCTCCCAGGTATATATACCTGTTCTGCCCAAGGAGTCTGGATGAATGAAGTACTGGGGAGAAGCCAGCCCACATGTCTGCCAGGTACCTGACCCTCAAGTCCTCTGCCTCCAGGTCTCCCATCCAAGGTGCTCTGGCTATTGATGGAGAGTGGATGGGGAACATGATGCTTTGGTCCTTTGTTAAGGGCTACCTCAGAGAGCCCAAGATCAGGTCTTGGCAAACCATCCAGCCTCTACATTCAGCCTCTGTTATCACGCCAAGAGCCTTCCTATCTCTTCTTTCTGCAGTTCTGCTCCATTCCCACCAGGCTTTCCCTCCAACAGTTTGTGTGTGCACCTCCTGTGCACCAGGGAAATCAAGAAAGTGGGCACTCTGTCCTCAAGTGCTCACTGTGTTGTAGAGATGAGCAACATAGGACAAATAACAGACAACTATAGGACAGAATAAGAAGTTCCTCCAAAGAGCAACGTATTCAAGTCTTACTGACCACTGCAGCCCCATGCCTCACCTACTCACCCCACTCTAAGATGAAAAAAGAACTTTGTGGTAACGGAAAGTGTCACTGTGCATAGAGATTTGGGAGATATTTTGTGGATATTTGTGTTAGCATTAAAAGTATAGGTGATTTGCATTGCAATCATAGTGCACACATATATTCAAATCAACTTTCTAGAAAACCGTAGCCTCAAACATACTCTGTAGGGTGAAACAAATAATCCACACCAAAAAGAAAATTAATAGTCATGGCACAGAAATATACACTCTTAATAAAAGCAAAAATAGCAGAATTGACTTAATTTATCAAGCAGAATTCATTAAAAGATACAACCATTCAGGACAGCACTGAGGAGTGATGTTGACCCCACCTACATATTTGCTGGAACAGCAGGAGCTTTGCAGTATAGTTAAATGTTGTGTGGCATTTGTATTTTACTGAATTAGAGTGTGGGGTAAACTGAGACAGTGTATTATCTGAACGGTACCTTTTAGTAATCCTCAATATCCACTCAGTAGGCTTCTATATGTTAGATATAGATGTTAAAATAGAAAGACTATAGGGTTGTCTACCATTATCTGTAAGAACCAAAGAAAATGTTAGCATTCTATGTTGGCCATCACAGTTGCTATGAGATCCTACAGAAGGACGAATTCACTGCGTGTGGTAGTCTGGGAGTGGAGGAGTCAGGACTTGTTAGGAAGACATCACTTGGGAGGGTTTTATACTTAAGAAAGAACTTGGAGGAGGTGAAGCGGAGGAAAGGTCAACCCACTCATACTCTGCTGATCCCCATCATCTCATTCAGGCTTAGCCAGGAGCACACCCAAGGGCACAGAGCACACCCAATATGAACCCTCAGAGAAGATGGGGAATGGTGGAGCTGTGGAAAACTGGAAAGCCAAATCCCCATTTTGCTAAAATACTATGTGGGCCAAAGGTAAAAACATTGCAGGTGGATTCCATCCTGGGCAGCCATATTGCAACCTCTGGAAGGGGAAGAGGCATTGAGCTGGGAGTCAGGGGCTTGGGTCCTAGTCCTGGTGCTGTCATTTTCTTATTGTGATCTTTGGTAAGTAATCTCTGGGGCTAAGATTCCATACCTCAGAAGTGAGGGAGTAGGACCAAGTGATCCATAACATTCTATAACCTTCAATGGTTATCATCCTCTATATTTACACAAAGCATCTTGGATACAGTGAGTCATGAAATTCTTTTAACACCTGGTATTGGGAAGAACTGTGGTTCACCATTGGACCATGCCAGAGATTTCTAAATCCTTTCCTCCTAAAACACAAAAATTGAACCCAAAAGCAAACCAGAAAGGAGAAAGCCATTTTATTTAGCATCATAACATCCACCTTTCCAAAGAATCTTATTAAGCAAATACTCTCTGCCCTTCATTTTACATGTGAGAAAACTGAGGATCGGTGAGGAGCACTGATTTATCCAAAGCTATCCACAAAGTTAGGGGCAGAGCTGGAAGATTAAGCCAAGAATTTTGCTGTCAACACAAGCAATGTTGAGCCATTCTTGACTCTATGTTTCATGGCATCCTCATGGACCCAGAATTCTAGAATATTATATTTTTGTTTTAAGGGCCCTCCCTCAGTACCTCCAGTGCTCTAGAGTCTGAATTTGGCTTCATTGCAGCTGAAGCTCTAGTTTTTCAAGAAGATTCCTTTATTCCAGGAAAGATTTGATGGAAAAGGGTAGCAGCCAAAAAGAAGGTCCCATTTCAATGAGCTCGCTCAAGGCTTGTTGCATCATTCAACCTCTTGAAAGGACAAAAGCACATCAAGATGAAAAGCAGACGTTAGTGCAGAAAATAAAACAAGAGTTAGAAGAAACAGGCTCTACTTCTGGCTCTGTCACTAATGACTTTGAGTATGTCACTTGCCTTCTCTGAACCTCGATTTCTCCATCTGTCAATTAGTGGTGCTCCAAGCTTCCCCAGCTCTGACATTGAAGAAAGGCACCATTCAGAGCTGGCTTTGTTGTAAGCATGAACTCAACCACAGGCATGTCCCTTACCAGATGAGGCCCTTTCAGCACTAAGTGAGTTGTTGTGCAGGGCCAGTCACAGATTGCCTTGAGATGTCACCTTGTAGGCTGCTGCTTGTAATTGGGAGTCTGGCCTTCAACTCTGAAAGACCAGGCCACAGAGAATTAGCAAAGGCCAGCTCACATCTGGCCTGATGTGAAGGACAGAGTGCCTAAGGATCATGTCAGAAGCTTTTGGCATCAGGAAGAAGAGCATCTGAAAAACATTAGGTCGCTGAAAGCCTGACCTCCCAAAGTTGCCAAGAAAACACAAATATTCCTTGGTCTTTAAAGAATTGTTGAAAGTATCCAGAACCAAAGAATGTAGCCTGGCCATTTGCAACCAGGAGGAAGCCCACACTCACACCAGGCTCACCTCCCAAGCCTAAGAGCCCTGCTGGGAAGGCCCATGTGAGCTTGTTCTTGACCAGCAGGGGACTGGTACTGAAGACCCTCTCTGCTCATGGGCCAAAGACATTTGGCTGCAGGAGGCTGGTGGTGCATGTGCATGCTCAGGGTACAACTCAGTGGAACGAAGTTTGATCAGACCTTTCTTCTTCCCCTGAAGGTACTACATGGTTCCTGGGTGCAATGATGGGTGGCTCAGAGCAGAGCCCATGCATCATTGCTTGTAGATTATGCCACTTTCCCCTAACCTTGGATGCCCTGGGCATGCATTCATAGCATGAGTCCTTTAGGCCAAAGAAGAAAAAGTTACAGAGCCCATGACCATGATCTGTATACGTAATGAGGTACTGTGGGATATGGGACAAGACATTGACCTTAGAATCTAGTTAATTCTCCTACTAACTTAATAGTCATATGTCTTGGGCTAATTGCTTAACCTCTGGAGAGTTTTACTCCCATAAAATGGGGATGGCCATGGAAAATGAAATAAAAATTGAGGGAATTTGGAATTTGAAGGATCCGTGGAGATCATATTGGCCAACTGCTTCATTTAGCAGATCAAAAATTAAGAGACAAATTTACTTAGAGTCACACAGGACATAGGAGAGAGAAGCTGGGTCAAGTCCCCAGGTATCTTGACTCCCAGCCCAGTGTTTGCTGTGACCCGCTGGACAGTCTTTTAGTTTCCTTCCATCGCTTAAAGCCCATGACCTATGGTTTTCAGAACTTTTCTAAGTACCCACAGCATGGGCCTCTTCTGGAATATGAGCTGGTCAAAGCCGAAAGTGATGTTGGCTGGAAATGATTCAGGATGGTGAAGCCCCCACACATGAAATGGTCTGGTCTGTCGATGGCACTGGCTATAGAAGGGCCAGACCATACACAGGCCAGATCAGAAAGACCTAAGTCGAAGATGACACCTGTGTAGAACTCTCCCAGGCTAGTGTGGCCCTGTGATGTAGAGTAGGGTCCCGTGTGGCATAATCTACAGTGAATGATGTGAATTTCTTTCAGCAGCTCTTTCCATATGTCTGACCTGACCAGTCTCTGTCTCTTGTCCCCATTCCCTCCTTCTCCTTACAGTGTGTGGTCAGCCCTCCCGCTCTCTGCCCAACCTGGTCAAGAGAATCATTGGGGGTCGGAATGCCGAGCCCGGCCTCTTTCCGTGGCAGGCCCTGATAGTGGTGGAGGACACCTCAAGGGTGCCAAATGACAAGTGGTTTGGGAGTGGGGCTCTGCTCTCCGAGTCCTGGATCCTCACAGCAGCCCACGTGCTGCGCTCCCAGAGAAGAGACAACACAGTGACACCGGTCTCCAAGGAGCATGTCACCGTCTACCTGGGCCTGCACGATGTGCGGGACAAATCAGGCGCTGTCAACAGCTCAGCTGCACAAGTGGTGCTCCACCCAGACTTCAACATCCAGAACTACAACCATGACATAGCTCTGGTGCAGCTTCAGGAACCTGTGCCCCTGGGACCCCACGTCATGCCCATCTGCCTACCAAGTCCTGAGCCCGAAGGCCCGGAGCCCCACATGCTGGGCCTGGTAGCTGGGTGGGGCATCTCCAATCCTAACGTGACAGTGGATGAAATCATCAGCAGTGGCACACGGACCTTGTCCGATGTCCTGCAGTACGTCAAGTTACCTGTGGTGCCACACGCTGAGTGCAAAACCAGCTATGAGTCTCGATCGGGTAACTACAGTGTCACGGAGAACATGTTCTGTGCCGGCTATTATGAGGGTGGCAAGGACACGTGCCTTGGAGACAGCGGTGGAGCCTTTGTCATTCTGGATGACTTGACCCAGCGCTGGGTGGCCCAAGGCCTGGTGTCATGGGGGGGCCCTGAAGAATGCGGCAGCAAGCAGGTCTATGGGGTCTACACAAAGGTCTCCAACTACGTGGACTGGTTGTGGGAGCAGATGGGCTCCCCACAAGGCCTGGGGGCGCTCCAGGTGGAACGGTGAGCTGACTGACTTCCTCAGGGCCTGCCTGCCCCACCCCAGCCCGAGTGAGTCTGCACACGCACTTCCGACGGCACACTCCACGTTACTCACCAGACCAGATGGAATGGAACGCGCTGTTCTCATCCTCCCAAGACAGCCCAGGGGCCCTGAGAGCCAGCAGTGTGGTATAGGAAAAGGCTGTATAAGAGACCTGGGTGTATGGCCCTGAGCAAGCCCCTGCCCCTCTGTAGGCCTCACTCTCCCCGGCAGCACAGTGAGGGAGACTAGACCTCTGGCCAATCCCAACACTCCTCTTTGGGAGCGCTTGACCCTGGTGGTCTTATGCACTCCTAGTCACTTACCAAACCCGCTCCTCGCACTGTTGGTGTGCCCGAGCTGGGACCTGATTGTTAGAAAATCTTTCCTTATGTTGAGCTGAATGCTGAGTCGGTATGTTTTCCCTGATCAGCCCTGGCACAGACAAGTCTAGTCTCTTCTAGGGTTTTAGAACACAGGGATCAGACCCCCGAGGCCCTGTCTCCTAGGGTGATGCCTTGGCATACTTTTGTTCCTTAGGTTTCTCTCCCAAAAGCTTCTTGTAGTCCAAGCCATATGCCTGTGTTCTCTATTAAAGGAATTTCAAAGGACAACGAGAAAGCTGGGAAGGTGTTGTGGTGACCAGGAGGAGAAGAATATTAGTGGGAGGCCCCCCATCCCTAATAAATTCCTATTGTCAATTCTGAACACATCATTTAGACCCATATGTTACTCTCCAATATCAGCTGACAACATGGGCGTCCACACCTGCCGCTCCAGACAAGCATGAAGCAAACTTCCAGCTTTGAAGTGTATCATCTGAAAGGGCGACCTGAGCCCCAGCCCTAGGCGTGGAGACACAACTGGATTGTTTAGAAAAAGAGAAGGCCCACACTGTGTCCTGTTGGGCTTCTGGGCAAGAAAATGGAAGAAGGGTGGGCTCAGGACATTAGGAGTAACCCGATCTCACCAGACTGCCCAGCGTGCCCGCAGTCTAAGCTCTTCAGAGAACCCACCTGGCATGGATGTTCAGAGAGATCCACCCCTCCGGTTTCCATGAGCCCGAGTCATGGGAAGCAGAGACTTGCCCATGAAGACTTCTCTTGCAGGGAAGAGAGAGAGACAGCCAAGAGTGTTGGGTTCCAGTCCCCTAACTGGCTGTATAACTTCTCACAAATCACTTTCCCTTTCTGGGCCTCAGTTTCCTCATCTAGAAAAGGAAGACATCAGATCCCTCTCAGTGTTCTTCTAGTGCTAGCATTCAGTCTTCTGACTGCCAGAGCCTTTCCCTGCCTCTCACAGGGCTGACTGTGTTCCTCCTCCCCAGAGCTTGCTTTTCTGGGGATTCTCCATCAGAGAAAGGCAGCCAGAGAAGTCTCTTGAGAAGAATTCTAAGAGAACATTGGGAAGTGTCCGCTTGTCCAATCAGTTCATGAAACACACTCCTATGTCTATGAACAGTGCACATAGAGAATGCTGTATTTTGTATATTTCATACCACAAGCTTCACTACTCTGTAAGGTGCCTCTGTGCTCCGTTTCTCCTGTCAGGGGTCTAAAGTGGAAATAAACCCTCTGTGGATAACAAACAGCCTTCATTCTGAGGTTTGGTTATTGTTGATGTTTGTGTATTTTGACCTTTTGAAGGAGACTGGCCCCTCATTAAGCTACTCTCTCTCCCATTACAGAAAAGGTACAACTTTTGTCATTTGGACATCATCCAAGAAAGGGTAAAATGAGGAATGGAGTCAGTTATGGACATGTGTCCCCCAGGCTGTGTGTGCCTTCACTGAAGCACCTGTCATTTAAGTCCTTGACTTCAAAGAGGCCAAACTAGCATGCAAGACAGGGTCACGTGCATCCTTGTCTCACACAGGTGAAAGCAGCGAAGTGTCGTAAGAAGAGTAGAGATCACAGCACTGTGGGCACTTGAAGGTGGGAGAGTCACAAGGCTGAAGAGGATTTGGGGAGCTTTATAAACAGGCTGCAGAGAACACACCAGGAGACAGGAGAGAAGGGCCAGTGTGGATGAAGATCAAGCAGGGAAGCATGCCTGAGTGGAGAGGTGCATCAGGGAATCAGGGAAGGTGGAAGGAGTCTTAAAGGCCATACAATGTTTGCACTATGTCCTGTAACCAGTGACTCTCTAATTGGGAGTATATTAGAATCACCTGGAGTGCTCATTAGAAATGCAGATTCCTGGGTCTCACAGGCAGAGGATTCTGAGGGTGGGCAGCACAGTGTGGGAAGTGGGGGGAGGGGGAAGGTGCTGGAGAAAAAGGTGCAAACCCACCAGACCTATGGCTAAGCCAGTGCAGATGTGGGAGCTGGGGGAGTTTAAAACCTCCAAATGATGTATTCAGCAGGGCTCAGTGTATAGGCCTGGTGTGAAATAGTGCAGGCACGGAGCTGGTGGGGAGGGGGGGCACAGCTAACCTGCTCATGAGGGCTCTCCATGGATGTGCTCATGGTTTGCCTTTGTTTGGGGTTCGTATCATAATGAAAATATCATGTTTTTTTACACTATTGAGAACTAAAAGAATCCTAAATTATGCTTGACATTGTATATGTAGCTGGTCTCGAGCACTATCCTGTCTTGCGTTCTAATGTGTGTCGGATTTTTACTATCCTCTAAATATTAGGACTTTATGTTGTGACATATCGAGACACTGAGGTATCATGAGGTTACATGGAAACCACCTTGTGACATGGCAGGGAGGAGTCACATTACTCTCTACTTCCCCTGGTGATTTTTTTTTTACCAGCTTTAGGATGCAATCTATGCAGACCTTAACAGACATCTGGAATATCAGAGGGGAGAAGGTCACGAGCAATCCAGCTGGAGATGTAAGGAATGAATAAGCAAGAAGGGAATCACTGGGAAGTGAAGCCAGGTCAGAGATACTGATTTGGAATCCATCAGGGTACAGTATAGACAGTAGGATGGCACAGGAGACTGCTATTATCTACTGGAAGTGTCCAGAAGAATGGGCCAAGGACTGATCAAGGGTGCCGCAGCATGGAAGGCATGGAGAGAAGAGAAACTCCAAGAAAGAGACCAAAAAGAGGGGTCAGAAACACAGGAAGAGAAGTGCTTCAGAAGCCAAGGAGGCATTATCAGGAAGGGTACAGTAGTCAACAGTGCCAATGCCACAGGACAGTCTGAAGCAAACCTCCAAGCAGGACACTCCCCAGGGACAAGGACCCAGCCTCTACTGTCCACTCAGAGGCTCTAGGAAGCAGGGCGCCTGCTGTGTTTAAATCTCCAACTCTCCCTCCTCCTCCTCCTCCTCCTCCTCCTCCTCCTCCTCCTCCTCTCTTCTCTCTCTCTCTCTCTCTTTCTTTCCTTCCTCTCTCCCTCCCTCATTTCCCCCCTCTGTCTCCAGACTTTTCCTAGGTTTTATCTCTCTCTCTTGAGGCAGGCAACTATCCTTACATCCACTTTTCTCTATGACTTATAGTAAAAATTATATGATTATATGCTTAGTTCTCTGGGTTTGGGTTCCTTGAAACCTAACAAATCTTTTACCACAATCCTTGACTCTTCAAATGAAAGTTTAAATTTCCAACTTTGCTTTCTACTTTGTTCTTTCAAAAGTCAGAATTGTATCCAGCCTCACCTAAAACAATGGATGCTCAGCTTTAATAATAAGGAGCCAGAGGGCAAGGGGAATTCCTGGAGATAGAGAATATATGACAGAAAATTTCAAATACTGTTTTCCTACACATGAAAACATGCCTTTTGAAGTCCTATGTATGGGCCCAGAGTCATTCTACCTCCATATATTGTTGTGGATCTACTAAATGTCCAAATAGCCACTTTATTTCCAAGTGTATGCACAGTCTGGCACTTTCTTCTTCCAAATCCACCTCCAAAGGAGAGGAGAGGATGTGGAGACTAACTGTCAATTCCTCTTTCCATAAGTTTGGCTATGGAAGGGAGGAGAAGGAGAGACTGTAGAATGAATGAGAAGCCAGGAAAGTGGAAGTGCGATTTTAGGATGAGAAATTGGCCATGTTTTGGAGGTGTGGGCAAAGGAAAGATTCAAGATATCAGAGAGGGATGAGAATCTCCCAAGCCAGGTCCCCAAGAGTGTGGAAGTGAGAAGATCCAGAGTCCAGAATTAGTTCTGAAGAGAAAAAGGTTTATAGACAGGGGAAGATGGAGAGAGAATGCTTGGGAGAGTTCCCACCCAGTGGGCTCTGATATTCTGCTGGGAGTAGGGGCAGGACATTAGCCTGGGACATTAGCCAAGGGCATGTAGAATGAAGCTACTGGAAGATACTGAAGATGCAGTCAAGGTTAAAGCACATCCATCTGGGATTTCCCCAGCCCTACTCAGCAGCCTGGTGACAGCTACCAAGAAGGCAAATGGCTACCTGGATCCAGGGGCTTAGGGTATGAGTGCTCTAGGAAGTCATATAGTAAGAGTTAGTGGTGCTGGATATGGTGGGAAAATCCCTGAAGTCAGGAGACCTAGATTAGAATTTTGCCACTAACTCATAGAGTAGCTCCTTGCAAGTTAATTCCCTTCTTAAAGCCTCAGTTTCCTTAGGTGTATGATGAGATGGATAGACTAGATGGTCTCCAAGGCTGTTCAGCTGTAAGATGCTGTGTGTCTGTGTCTGTGAATCCAAGTCAGTGGAAACAATATGGATCAGGGAGACCCTTGGAGGGGTCTTCAACCCCTCAAGGGCCTGAGGAAGGGCTTCTCTGAGAAGAGATCCCCCTGGATAGAGCATGAAAATTCTTTATTAGTCAGGACTCTTTCATTCATGTAAAAGAAACCCAATACAAATAGCTTAGGGAAGAGAGAGAGGGCAGGGGAGGGAGGGAGAGAGAGTTTGTGTTATAGGCTCACATAGTTAAAAAGTCCAAATCACAAGACTTCAGGTATGGTTAGATCAAGGAACCCAAAAATCAGGATACAATCTTTCTCTTGCTTCATCCTTCATCATCTAGACCCACTTTTTTCCATTAGTAGCATCATTCTCTGAAGACTCTCAATGAAGTGATCATTGATAGATCTTGGATTATAACCAGCAGCTTAGCAACCCCAATAGAGAAAGGCCTTCTCTTTTTCTAATACGTTTAGCAAAATTCCCAAGGCCAGCTTTCATTGGGCTAGCCAGGGTTACATTCCCATTTCTGAGCAATTGTTGTCCCCAGAGGATGAGAGGATTTAATTCATTAAGTCTGGGTCACATTCCTATGTCTGGAAACAGATGTAAGATCATTCCAACTCAGGACATAATAGACTAAGAATGAGGGAAGAGTAGACCCCAGAGGAAAACTGGGGTGCTGTTACTTAAAGTGCAGTGAATGCTGGGAAATCAAAAATAATAGATGTTCCTAAAAGACGATGATGAACTCATACCTCTAGCAAAGAGCAAGATGAAGCCCAGAGTGTGATCTGTCCCTCCCTCCTTTGGCTGCAGTGTGTGGGCTCCCCAAGTTCTCCCGGAAGCTGATGGCCAGGATCTTCAATGGACGCCCAGCCCAGAAGGGCACCACCCCCTGGATTGCCATGCTGTCACACTGGAGTGAGCAGCCCTTCTGTGGGGGCTCCCTTCTAGGTAAGGAGATGTGGAAAGGGTGGGGGACCCAGGATTCGGGGACTGGGTGAAAGTGAAGGGAACCAACCTTCATTCTAGAGACTGATCAAGATTTCTTCATTGAGAATCACTGTCCACACTAGTAGCAGGACCCAGAAGGACAGTGTGGTAGGAAGAGTCCTTAACTGGAGCTAGGAGACATGTGTTCCTGCTCTAGGTTGCTCCTTCAGTCAACAAACACCTATGAAGTCCTGGTCAGTCTCTGGCACTGGGAAGGAATAAGTCAAGGAGTCAGACCCTCAAACATGAATTACAAGGCACTTATGTGCAGCTCAAAGGCATGGTGACTAGGGCTGTGGGACTGGAGAGAACCAGGAAACTCACCCTGGAGAAGTCAGGGAAGGGAGATTTACAAAGGCCCTGAGTGCCATATTTAGGAATTTAGATCTATCCTGAAGGCTGCTGCAGATTTATAAACATATTCTGGAAAGTTCTTGCCGGGGTAACACGGATTGAAGGAAGAGTGAATCCAGAAGCCAGGAATTCAGTGAGGTAGCCATTGCAATTGTAGGGAGGGAAGTCATTAGCCTCAGCATAAGGACATGGGACAAGGGAAAGAAATAAGGCAGACTCGAAAGTATTAGGAAATAGGACTGTCAGGATTTTGCAAGGAGTGAACGTGGGTGGGAAAGGGAGTAAGGGTGGGAAAGAAATGGCTGGCGGCTCTTCCCACTGCAGTTTGGTCCAGATGATCAAAGATCCATTCCAGCTCTGACATCATAGGAAAAATGAATAGCAACCTAGAATCCCTGGCCAGTTCCTGGTCTGATCTCTGAGAGATCAGAAGGCCTGAATGGGTCCACATCTGCCTGGGCAGCTCCCAGGCTGCCAGCCTCGTCTCTCACTGACTCACCTTCCTGACAGTACAGTCAGGTAAGGACATGTCCGTGCTAGATCAGTGCTTTTCAAACTGTAATATGAATAGGAATTACTTGAGGCTCTTGTTAAAATCCCCAGATTTTATTATAGAATTAATAAAGATTGTATTTCAGTAAATCTGAGGCAGAGCCTGAGAGTCTGCATTTCTAAGAAGTTCCCAGTTGAGGCTGATGCCTAAAGGGTAGCCAGTAAGCACAAGGCTTTTTGCGGACCCATCTTGGGCTGTGTGGAGTTCACCAAGCCCATAGGTTTAAGGGAGCCCTAAAATCCCATTGAAGATGTTCAGTCTTGGCCTCTTGGTTAGAATAGATAGATGAAATCAGATTTAAATCCTCATCTTCAGATTAGGGTCAAATGAGTGTCTGAATTTGGGCTGTGAAACACAATGGAAAGGGGAAAGCCTGAAGTAGTCTAAAGGCTCTCAGCTCAAGGCAACAAAAGGCAGGAGGGGGCAGTCTAGGGCAGTACATATGTACAATTCTGTTCTCAGGCTCCAGCTGGATTGTGACCGCGGCTCACTGCCTCCACCAGTTACTCAATCCAGAATACCCAGCCCTACAGGACTCAGACCTGATCAGACCTTCTGACTTCAAAATCATCCTGGGTGAGTGAGGGGCAGGCTGACTCCTGAAGCCAACAGTGGTTCCAGGCATAGACTGTGTCCACTCACTCACTCATCAGGGCAGGACACCTGGGATGAAGAATGAGCTAGAACTGGAGTCCAGAGGCCTCAGTCCTAGCCCAAGGCTATGATTTGCAGGTAGTGAGACCATGAGCAAGTCGTTAAAGTCCAGCCCTCAGTTTGTATAAGTAAAATAAGGATCCCAGTCTAGATATTTTCTAAAGACACTTCAGGCTTCTATGAATCCATGGTTTCAGGTAAGTCACATACAGATGATCCAAGCTGACCCTCTCTTTTATAAAATCTAGACCATCAGCTGATTCAGTTCGGTTCAGCACATACTTACCTACTGACATTATGCCGGGATCTAAGAACACAGTGTAATTAAGAGCCAGTTCCTGCACCCCAAGGAACTTACAGCCTACTATGAATATGAACACAGAGACCTCTAGTATAAGATAGGAAGCAGAGAGTCCTATAGGAGGGGAACAGATGAGGTACCATTGGAATTCACAAGAAAGAGACTTCTAACTGAAAAATCTAACGCAAGAATCAGGGAAGCTTCATGGAGGAGGGAACACCTGACCGAGGCACTGAGGTGTGATTATGTAGTTTAGACATGTGGCAATGATCATCAGAATGAGGATTATAAGGCAATGGGATCAGTTCAAGAAGAAAGCCAGAGGTAGGAGCCCATGACTTTGCAGAAGTCAAGTAGGGGATGGCTGGGAAAAGAGCAGTGAGAGGCAGAAAAGGGTTAAGGCTGAAAACAGGCTGGATGGGACAGGGGGTGACAGGAGACAAGGTGTGATCTTACCCTCCATGTCTCCATTACCCGCATGCCTCATGGGCCTTCTCTTGCCCAGGTAAGCATTGGAGGCGCCGGTCAGATGAGAATGAACAGCATCTCAGAGTCAAACGCTTCTTCCTCCATCCCCTGTATGACCCCAACACATTTGAGAATGACGTGGCTCTGGTGGAGCTGTTGGAGAGCCCGGTGCTGAACGACTATGTGATGCCCATCTGTCTGCCCGAGGGGCCCCCACAGGAAGGTACTCTGCCGCGCCCCTGCTCCCGCCTCTGCAGAGCAGCAGGTGCCTTCACAGGGACTTCTTCTCCAGCCCTGGGGAGGTTCTGGTGCCAGCCGAGCCTGCTGACCATGTCTGCGTGATCCCTCCACTGCCTCCCCTAAAACAGCTAAGTCAGAACCGGCTCCATGGCAGGACAGAGTAAATAGGCAGGCTTGACCAGTACTGTAAATACTATGTCAGTCAGGATCCAGATGAGAAAACAGAAACCAGACTAGTTATCACAAGAGAGAGAATTTAATACAGGGCATTGGAGGACTAGGACAGTAAAGGGGGATACTAATGCTAATGTAACACAGGTAGTACCCACAGGAAGAACCCACCCCTCCTGGGGCTGGGGGAACAAAGGGGGGAGGGGGCAGTCACAGGACCTAGAAACTTGGAAAGGGGATTCAGAAGCCCGAGGAGAAAGCCCTGTGCTGAGGTGCTGGGGAAATAGCCAGGGCCAGCCCCCAGGGCTAGGGCAATGCCAACAGTAACAGCAAGGCTTCCTGGAAACGCCCCCTATTTCTGGGACCCCTCCTCCTCAACAAAGCACAACTCCCATTTTAGAGCCTCATCTGCAGCATCACAAAGCAGAGTAAAGAGGAAGCTTGGGCCAGAGAGACGATGGTTTCATCACCACATAGATTCAAAACCCCACCCTGCCGTTTCCCAATTGGGTGACCTTGAGACAGTGTTAGACCCTCAAGGCCCTTACCTCTACACAGAGGATAATACCCTATAGGGTGGCTGTAATATTTAAGTTCAATAATACACTCAAACACACTGGCTTTCTTTTCATCTTGGTCTAAACCCAGTAGTGCCGCATCGTAGCTAACCTTCTTCGGTTTGATCAAGTTATAAAACATGGCTGAATAGAGCTGAGCCAACAGGAAAGGCACAGCGATGACTCTGCTTTATCAGATGTCATGTGCCTAACACGTACCAGTTGCTTTGCTTTCGTTAATTTATTTATTACTTCTAAAAGCCTGGTGAAGTGGTATTGTAGTCCTATTTTCCAGATGAGAAAATGAGTCCTCACAAGGTGAAGTGACTTTACCCAAGATACGGTTTGTAAGAGGCGTAGCTGGGACCAGAAGCCAGGTTTTCCCTCTTAACACCCAATGCTGTTTCCAGTGTCCAGACTCTTTTTCAAATGAAGAAATGATTGCTCTATCAGAGCTCAACCCATTTCCACACTGTCCCAATATTTGCCAACTTCATATAGACTTCTAGAATATCAGGGCTAGGAGAGGTGTTAGAGAATACCAAGTCCAGCCAATTCATTTTGTTTTATGGACAAGGAAGCCAAGCCTCAGCAAGGGAGGGAGGTGAGGGGGCTCCCCGAAGGCAGCAGAGCACATTGTGGACTAGGCTGAACTTTTTAATTTCTCACCATTATTGATTGAACACCTACTATGCACCAGCACTGCTGGAGGCATGGGGATATAGCAGGGAAGAGAGAGAAAGCTGAGTCTACTAACTTAATGGAGCCTAAGTTCCGTGCTAGTTGGGAGCAGGAGAAACTGGACAACAAATTAGCCACCTAATGAGTCCTAGAAACAAATGTCCGAACCTCTATTGCAGGTAAGCTCCAACCCAGCAGTTCTCCTCTCCACCATGCTGCCGTTCTCCAAGGGGACAAATTCAGCCCTTCCTTCCCATGCAGGGAATGATGGGACAGCAAGACTCAACCCTCTGAGAACCCCACAGACAGCCTCTCTTCTCTCACTGTGTCTTCCTTCCTCCAGGCGCCATGGTCATCGTCAGTGGCTGGGGGAAACAGTTCTTGCAAAGGTTCCCAGAGACACTGATGGAGGTGAGGTTCAATTTATGCCCCATAGAGAATGATGCCTCTGCCCTGCATTGACCCTTTCTGCTCCATGTTCCCCTCAGGGATTTAGAGTTTTGGGTGAGAGAGACAAAAGGGGCCCAGACCCACCTCCAAAGTTCACTGGGACTTTGAACCCCAACAAGTTTGGTCTGTTTGTTCTACATGGGGAACTAGTCTCTAAACATTGTTCAGTATTTCCGTAACATATTAAAGACTCAGCTTATGGAAATTCTTCCAGAAAACAGCAGGCTTGGACACCCCAAAAGGTGACCCATCAGTATACCATAAAGATTCACATACCAGAGAATGGGCTAAAGAATGAGCTCTTGAGAGCTGCAGTTCTTGTAGTAATAAACTTGACAGTTGCATTTAGGAGTTCACATTTATATCATTTCATAAAAGAACACTGAACCAGAAGTAAGGAGCCATAGCTCCAAGTACTGGTTCCTACTAACTTGCTGGGTGATCTTAAACAAGTCATTTGCCTCTCTAGACCATTGTATAGTATCTCGAGCTGTAAAGTTAGGGGCAATGCTAGACGCCCCCCCCCCAAGATCTGCCTGACTCTGACATGACTGGGGTTAGTGACTGCCACAGCTAATTTTTGACCTTTCAACATATGTTATTTTAACACACTTCGAAATTTCAGATTTGCAACAGCCATTCATCCTTTCCTTCATTAACTTCCAGGTACTTATTTGGTGCCTCCCATGTTCCGGACATTGTACTAGTTACTAGGTATGCAGGGGGGTAAAAGGACAAATCCTGTTCCTGAATCTTATAGGGACTGGATCTGCCCTTTTAGTCAAGTGAGGGGGACAGAAAGTAGTCACCAACATGATAAATGTGATGAGGAAGAAGTGCAGGAGGCTCCAGAATGTATAACAGGAAATCCAACCTCGTCTTAAGGGTACAGAAGGGCTCTCCAGAGAAAATAACACTTTAATACCTGAACAATGAATAGAGGTCAGTCAGGCACTTGATGGTCTGCTGAAGATATGTGCTTGTGACCACTCTGCCCTAAGTTTCTCTTCCCAGTGATCTGGGAAGACCATGGCCCAAAAGGGACCTAAATGACAAAGGTCAATAAGAACTATACTTTGGGGTCCCATGACCCATTCAGTTCTTGGTGTGGGTAAATGAGACTCATATGTTTCTTCATTTTATTCCAGACATCTGCTCCAACATTTACCCCCAAGCTGAATCCAGGGCAATAATAATCACAATATCTTACTTTTACGTATCAATTTATTGCTTCAGTTAAAAAGACTATTCCCTGAGTATTGACTCTGTCCCAAGCTATGTAAGTAGAAGTGGACAAAATACAAACCCAGTGTCCAGAAGCTCATACTACTGTGATGCCTGCTGTAAGGCAAGCAGTGGTAACCCCTATGGACTTAACATTTATCCGGTGTTTGTAATTTACAAAGTATCTGCTTATTCATCTCCTCTTTGGACCATTCCATGTGATTCGTATGGCAAGTAGTGTGACTTCCACTTCTCAGATGAGGAAGCGATCTCAGAGGTCTGAAAAGCAGTAAGCAAACTATATGCCGCAGGTCTCACAGCCAGCAGTTGTAGGGATGGGGGCAGGGGGAGAAGATTGGCCATGTTTTGTATACATTCCCATATTTGAAATAATGAATGTGCTAGGCAAGTATTATTACAGATGAGAAAAATGAGGCCCAGGGAGGGCAAAAGACTTGCTCAAGGTCGCACAGCAAGTTCATGACTAAGACTGTAGCAGAACATGATCTCCCCATTCTTCAGTGTTCCTTCACCTGCACAATAGGATAGTCTCTGAGACCAGGTCTAAGGTTCGACCTAAGCTCATCCAGGAAGGAGATGGGGAGGAGCCAGCTCTAGGGGTATCAGAACAGCAAGAACTCCTCAGCCAGGGGTAGAGCCAACAATGGCCTTATGTTGCAGATTGAAATCCCAATTGTTGACCACCGCACATGCCAAGAGGCCTATGCCCCTCTGAAGAAGAAAGTGACCAGGGACATGATCTGTGCTGGGGAGAAGGAAGGTAAGTCAAGAGGATGGCATACAACAGGGCACCACCAGCAATGGAAGGACTGGAGATCGTCCAGTCTTTAAGGCTGAACAGAGGAGGACTCAGAGAGGAATGGGGGAGGTCACGAGAGGAAGGATTCCACTGGAGAATTACACTGCGTCAGAGAAACGAGTGCTAAGAAATTCCCATCATTCCCATCTCCAAGCCCAAGGATTCCCCTATGAAAGGAGAGTCCCGAACCTGCCTGCAATAACTGAAATCACTGAGCTCTCGGGAGGCCGGACAGAACTGCAGAGTCCAGGTTTGGGTCACATGGTCTGTTGCGCCCCCTCGTGTTCAATTCTCTGAACTGCAAGTCAGATGTAGGGAAAAGGAGGCTCCTTTGGATTTATTTGGGGCTAGGAAGGGGAAAGCTTTAACATGCATCTCCTTTTCATTTAGGGGGAAAGGACGCTTGCTCAGGTGACTCCGGAGGCCCCATGGTGACCCTGGATAACGCGACAGGCCAGTGGTACCTGGTGGGCACGGTGTCCTGGGGCGACGACTGTGGAAAGAAGGACCGCTATGGAGTGTATTCCTACATCTACTACAACACAGACTGGATCCAGAGGGTCACCAAGATAAGGAATTGAATTCTGTTCCTCACCCCCAACCGCCTGCCCCGGGTCACTCAGCAGCACAGGAGAATTATCTGATGCAAGATGGCCACCCCTCACCTTTCACCCATTTCGTTCAGCCCACCCATTACTGGCCAATAAAGAGGTATCTCAGCCCCCTCTCCACACTCTGTAAAGGAGTAGAGTAGCTGAGTGATCAGAACACAAGGCTGAACCCAGGCCCTATCACTTACTGACATTGCATCATTGGGCAGGTGGCTTTACCTCTGAATGGCAGTTTCTTTGTCCATATTATAAAAATGGCATACCTTACCTACCTCAGAAGAGTCTGATGAAGATAAAATTAATTAATATATACATAGCACTTAGCACAGTGCAGACATAAGTCCTCAATAAACATGACTTAGCAAAAGTCATTGTGTTTACCAGGCAAATGAAGTTCTCCCACAAATCCCGTCGGGTCTTAGGGCTGCTCAGTGTGTACCCTTTTCCTCAACCTTGACCATCTCCTTCATCTGCCTGCAAATGTTCCATGATTCTTTGCTACCATGCACTTTTCTCAGTCCCAATCCATGTTCCCCATTAAAAAAAGAAAAAGTGACAAGTTTCTTAGTCCAATAGCATGTCCCATAGCAGTGCACTTGTGAATGTGAGCTGGACATGAGACTGAGAGAGTGCCCGAGAGAAGCAGGACAGGAGGAGGGGGGCAGACCAGGAGCAGTGGACTGGGAAGTCAGATGCCAGGTTTTACAAATAGCTCTTCCCCCAGCTCCTGTGTGGCTCTATGCCAGTCCCTTCCCCTCATTTGAAAGGACCCTCCCAGCTCTGACAGTCTAAGATCCAACGAAGACATGTTTCTCTAATGAGATGAGTTGAAGCTGAAGTAACCAAAAGGCAAAAATTACTTTAAGGTTCAACAGAGCTTTGATGCAGACCCAATACTGCATCCACTGCTCTCCCCATCCCCACCCCGTCTACCATGCCCTGGTTTCCAAGAATGTCGCCTAGCAAAGTGCTAGCCAAGGGAACTTTCCACATTCCAAAGCAGAGCATCTGCTCCTACCCTTCCTGGGAACCTGAGCTGCACAAGGTCAGCCCTGGTAGGCTAGACTCAGACCCCTGAACTCTTCCTTCTTATGTCCCCAGCTAACCCCAAGCAGCAGTGCCACTGATTTCACACCCCGTCCCTCACCCTGGATGCCCTGGCACTGAAAGATCACAAGTGTTTCCCAGGCAGAATGCCTCTCCCCTCCAAGAACCACCTCCTCTCTGGGGAGACCTCATCCCCTCCAGAGCTCTGAGATTTAAGCTCTTCAAGGGTCAGAAGCCCCAGGTTCCTGTCTTCTATTTTATCAAAATTGGTCTTCGTGGGAGATTCTAGTTCTTAACCTGCACTGCGGTTGGTGGACTCAGTCAGAACCTCTTGTTGGAAGATGAAGATACTGAGGGGTGAGAACTCACAGAAACTAAGCACTAGGCTGAGTGCTCAGGGACAGCAATTCACAGCCTGCCGCTGGTTCCAGGAGCAAGTCATTCTACCTCTCTGGGCCTTGCGGTCCATGCTGTAAAGGGAAGATGGCAATGGGTACCCAACTTCATCAGATATATGTCAGACAAGCTGGAGCTCTATCTCAGACACCAAAGAATTGCAATGCAAAGTTTTGGAGTTGCTGAAAGACATTCCAAAACCCCATACCTTCCTACCTCACAGCACTACCCAGGTGTCCCCATGTGCTAGGCTGTGCCGACGGGGCTATGGAGAATACCAAGTTGAGGGAAGCATGGCTCATGCCTTCCAGGAGCTCCTACAGGTGGAACTGACACGTCCACAAGTGACTACCATGAACAGAAGGAACCCAGCCAAGTGCTATGTTTGGGAGCAGCATGGAAGCAAAAGAATAGCCACTCTGATAAGGAGGCATGCGAAAGAAGAGGGGACATCAGGAAGGAATCCTAGAGGAGATGATGTTGGCACTGACCCTTGAGGAGGGTGGGCATTCCCACAGGTAAAACAGAGGGAGGCATTCCAGGTGGAAGGATCACAAGAGTAAATGTCCACTCAGGTTTTCCTCATATTACACTAGCTTCTCCCACAAAA